>NC_136462.1:189418692-191950359 GCF_902686455.1 Sciurus vulgaris | reverse complement strand
GAAATGAGGCAGAATAAGAGAGCACAGCCACGTCCCAGCCCTCGGCTGCGCAGAGGGGAGCCCTTACCTGTCGCCCCACCTGGACACCCGCCAGCCGCCGACCCGTTGCTGGCAGGTTTTGCGGGCTCTGCACAAGCTGGTGGGTTCATACACCAACACACGAGGGCACAGTTTTTCCTTGAAGAGCTGTTTGTGCCCTTGATTGTGTTCTAGGCGGAAATCAAACCTGGGGTTCCATGGGTGACAGATAAGGACAAGGGTTGGTGCCACGTGCATGGATTTACTGGTCAGTTGGTTTGGCTTAGGGGAAAACGAGGTGAGGGGTGGGCCTGGCTCATGTCTGTGGATGGCCCTCGAGGGACACAGCTTCGGAACCCAGAGCCCTACAGGCCTCCTCACAGCTCAGGGGAAGGCTGGTCCCTGGCCAGCCACACCACATCCTCTTGGGAACAGTGACAAAGTGACGGACCTGGGAACAGCAAAGCCAAGGGCGTGAGGGGTCCCGGGCACCCAACTTCCTCTCAGACATCACACATGAACAACCAGCTCCTCCACCGAGCCCCCTGCTGACGTGGAGACCCAGCCCCAGAGCCTCCCAGATGCACAGCCCGTCTGAGACAGGCCTGCTCCCAGGGCAGCCGGGCTGGTGGCCTCCTGTAGACGTTTGTCCCAGCACCTGCTCCGCCAGCCTGTCCCCCGACCTCCCAGGTCACTGGCTGAGTTTGCCCAAGGTGACTTCGACGCACAGAGACCCCATCATGAAGCCCTGGCTCCTGGCCCAGTGAGCCACATTCACACAGAAGCTTCCATTGTTCCCCAGGGTCCAACTCAGGCCTGCCCTGGCCTTTGGTTTCCACAAACGCCCACCTCCTGCCTAGGGCCGGGGTCATTCCTGAGCACCCATGCCCCTGGAGTTTGTCGGATGCTCAGAGCTCCCCAAATTCCTGCAGGATTCCAGCATGTGCACAGGAAGTCCTGGCCCAGTGGGAGGAACAGGGAGCCCAGAAGTGAACCAGACAGCGTAGCTGGTGCTGGGTGACGTGGGCATCGCCAGCAGTCCACCTGTGACCAGGCCGGCCGCTCCCTGACTTCAAGGGACCCTGTCCTCACTGACTATGGAGAACAGTCTAGAATAAAGGGATCAGTCCTCAGGCGCCATTGGGACCTTCGCTTTGGCTGGTCCTGGCCGTCCCTCCACGCCAACCTCACACCTGAATCTGCCAAGTGCGTCCATTTGGTTTTGTTCTGTTTTTTGAGACGGGGTCTGGCTGAGTGACCCGGGCGGGCCTGGAACTTGCAACCTGCCACCTCAGCCTCCCCGGCAGCTGGCACTCAAGCACCCCTGGAGCATGACTCGTACCCACCTCCGTGAGACAGCCAAGTTCCCAGACTGTGCTTCCCCCGTGCAGGGTGGGAGCGATGGCCACGCCCCCCGTGAGCATCAGAACCACGTGAGCAACTCGGGAGCAGGAGGGCCACTGTGGGAGCCCAGGATGGCACCACCGCCCCTCAGGGAGGAGCCCCTTCTAATTCTGGTCAGAGGAGGGAAACTGAGGCCCCCGGAGCTGGAGAGGGACAGGAGCAGGTGCCAGGCCCCCAGGGGTGGTCATCCATTAACACCTGCAGAGAGAGACAAAGCCCGTCCCTGCTGCTGCCCGACCGGCGCCTGCCCTCTCTCTGCACCAGGGGTCCTCCAGCCAAGAGCCAGGTGCTGAACGGCCACGGCACAGACCCGGAAAGCTGACTCGCAGGCAGTGAGTCCCCTGGATGGTCGACACCGCCAGACCGGCACCGCATCAGGCCCAGAGAGCCCAGGGATGTGGCTACTGTGCTCCTGAGGGTTTGACAACTTAAGATTATTTCTGAGATTCGGGGGGTGACATTGGCGTGCGGCACCTAAGCTGGTTTGTGATGGAGGATCCAGAGAGCACCTCGCTTCTTTCGGTGTCCCTTTGTCACGAGAACCAAGGACTCGGCAGGACTGGAGGCTCCCTGTAGGTCATGGGTCGCTGTCCTGGTCTGGACTGAGGCCGCCTGGTGACCTGGTATTGGTCAGCATGGGAGGGCAGGGGGCAGGCTGAGGAGCTGATGGAGAGGGAAGGAAGGCTAGCCCAGCCCCCTGGGGTCCCCAGGCCTCCACCTCCAGGGCCCAGCGTCAGCCTGCCCTGCACCTGCACCTCTGGGCAAGTCCAGCCAGCCTGGGGCGGGTCCCAGGACCTCAGCCTGGGTCATTCTGGAAACCCAGCCCCTGAAGGCCCTGTTCACCCTGGGTGCTCGGCCATCTCCTCACTGACTGTGGCTGGGATGGTTTCTCCTCTTAGAGCAGCCCTGGGGACACGGGGTGCAAGAGCTGCAGAGCTCAGGGTGACATAACATGCCCTGAGACCCCGTGTGAGAGAGTGCAGAGTGACATTACTGCCTTAAATGAGCAGCTTCAGCAACGTGAGCAGGTTCTGCGGTCGAGGCTGAGCTGTTTGGTAAAAGGCTCATTAGCTGTTTGCAAACATTCCATGCGCTGAGGAAGGGCCCGGGGCTCTGACAAGTGATAAATGAGAAAATTAGAGGCTTCAGGAAAATGTAAATACCATCCTTTGTAAGTCTGTCCCTTGGCAGGAATAAAAAAAATGTTTCCTGGAAGCAATGAGGCATCTCTTTTCTCCTCTCCTCCACCAGGGTAATGGCTGCGGCTACTTTACATACTTTTACATATCTTGATTTGTCTCCCTTGTCCCTACCAATATGGGAACAAAGGCTGTGGTTTCAGCTCTTTTCCCTCCTTCAGGGTCACCCCGAGGAACATTTCTAGACATTTTTTTTCTGACCTGCATCTTCCCATGGAATTTCAGTGCCACAGACCAGCGTAGAAAGGCTTGTGGGCTGCGGTCTGTGTTTGTACATAAAGCAGGCAAGACCTCTGCCCCATCCTCTCTCCCCCAGGGCCCAGAGCCCCTTTGCCCCCTGTGGAGCAGTCTCCTCTATGAGAGAGCAGGCTCTGGTTTCTTCTTTAGCTCAGTCATGCATCTGGTCAGTCTGGGCTGGACAGAGGACATGGCCACGAGCAAAGCAGGTGGCCCAGTCCTCCTGGATCTGATGTTGTCCCAGGACTACAGATCAAAGGTGACGAGCTACCACATCCAGTGAGATGGAGGGACCTGTTGAGAGTGGTAATGCAGAGCGTCAGCATGGTGCCCAGGCTACCCAGGGGGCCTAGGGGACTTGGCGCCCAGAAAGGGGGCCAAGGACTGCCTGGGATTTGGGGAAGGGGTGGGGCCAGAGCACTGCAGGTAGAGGGATCAGCAAGTCCAAGTCCTGAACGCAGAGGGCAGAGATGAGCGTGGCTGGAGCCCAGGGATCAAGGACGATGCAGGGTGGTGACAACAGAGAGGTGATAGGTGACCCCAGGGAAAGGTAGATGGGTCATCTCAGGATTTGGGACCCTACGAAGATTCAGCATTTACTTCGAGGGCAATGGGAACACTGGAGATTTTGAGCAGAGACAGGACCTGGTCTGGTTTTTCTTTGAACAGGGTTCCTCAGGACAGGTGGGGGTGTAAGGAAGCGTGGGAGCAGGGAGGCCAGGGAGGAGGCCAGGTGAGGGTGGAGGCCTGAGCCAGGGGTCACAGTGAAGAGGTGGGAGGGGCGTCGCTGCCCCTCCCTCACAGGCAGCACTGCCGGGATGTGCAGACCTGGCAGAGGGGACAGAGGCTGGGGGCGACAGCAGCTTCTTACACGCAGACGTAGACGCATAATTTTCAGGCCCTGTGCGGATAAAATGTGGGCCACAAAAGTAGGGACAAAAGGCAAGAAAGGTACTAAAGCAAACGCGTCTTTCCTTCTTTGGTCTGACCTCCATGAAGGTCTGACCTTAATGGTTTTTGTCCTTTTCTGTTTCACGGTGGCTCCTTCCATAGGGTGTTAGTCGTCGGGCGGGACGGACCCAAGCCCAGTCCCCTCCCCCCCGCAGGGACAGGCAACAGAAGCAGGGCTCTTATCCAGAGCACTTCTCCAAAGTGAGGCCTCTGTAGTGACATTTTTAAAGAAACTTGTTGGCACATCTGAGTAAGATTATAATGAAGAGCATCAGGAGATTTTTGGTGGGGATGTGGGAGGTGGGAAGTATGGTCGGTAATGGAACCGGGCCAGCAGAGTCTTAGCAGGGGCTCGGCCCTTCTCCAATCAGCTGCGAGGCTCCGCCCCCAATGCCCAACCCCATCTGCCACACCCCTGGCCACACCCACTGCCCCCAGTCTGACTTGCCCCCACCCCAGCCCTGAAGCCTGGAACACCCACCAAGCCAACCCGCCCCAGCCCCAACCTGGGCCCCACCATCGCCTGGCCCCGCCTGACCCCGCCTCTGCCCTGGCGCGGCGTCCCTCGGTCTATCTATCTGGCTAAAGTAGATCTGCTCAGCTCTGCCCTCTTTCCATGCAGATGGAGCCTGCCCAGGAGACTGGCGTTCCTGTCTTTCCCGAGGCTTGACCTGGGATACCTGGAACAGGCGGGCTTCTTCGTCACTCAGTAGATACCTACTGAGCCCTCTCTGTGCAAGAGTTCAGGCCCTGGGTGCGCCCCGAGGCAAGTGGGCCAAGCCCCTGCCCTGAGAGGGCCGTCTGGTGGGCTGCTCAGGGGAAGCAGTATCAGAGACAGGGGACCGGCCTGGGCTATCCCACCCCAGACGGAAGCGCCCAGGCTGTGGGGAGGGAGGTTCGCAGGGACCCCACCTGCCACCTGGGAGGGGGACGTCTTCATTCAGAGCTCCACCTTCACTGACCAGGGCAGGGGATTCCTGGTCAGACTCTGGTTTGAGATCCCTCCTCACCCAGTGGTGCTGGCAGCTTCCTCCTGGCATGATCCGGGGGCCCTGGCACAGGAGACAGATGCTCAGGCACAGCCAGCTGCTGGGTCTTCTGAGAGTCCCACAGGCAGATGGCACCTAGAACTCTGCAGATGGCATTTGGGATCCCCAAGGCCGCTCTGACTCAGTCCGAACATGAGGTGGACGTGGGGACACTCAGTGCTGACCCCCACCGTGTGCTCAGGAGATTAAGACGTGGGCTGTGGAGAAACCACTGGTTTGTGATTCTTGCCTCCCACGCCGACTGAACACAGGCCTATGATCTCGTGGTTAGGAAAGTGGTGCTAGAGCCACACAGGCCCGGGTCCTGGCCGACCTCAGCCCTTGCCGCACCACTTAGACTCAGTTTCCCTGCCGCAGCAGGAGCTGAGTCACAATTCTGAATCTCCAGGGTTACATGAGCTAATGGTCGTGGAAGCCCTGGAATAGTGCTCAGGAGTGATGAGCCAGGGGACGGGTCAGCTACCACCACTCAGAGAGGACATGCTGTCTCCACCAGCAAACCAGCCTGCAGCTCCTGCGTGGAACTGTAGAGAATCTACACTTCTCCTGGGACCTCGGGGTCATTCTCAGGGAGAACTCGGCCTGGTTCAGATGCAACAGAATTCAAGGGTGACAGGTGACTCGGGGTCCCCACAGATGAGCACCTAGAGGCAGCAGTCTCCCATTCAAGGTCCCTTTCTGAGAGCATCTAGCAGCATCAGGAAGATTCCAAATGCCCATCTCAGGGTCCAGCACTTCCTCCTCAGTCTCCTCCCAGAAGGATCGTCCACCCAAGTCAACCCCATGACGCTGCCTCCAAGGGCAGCCCTCCAAAACATCCCGTGAGGAGGGGCTCTGCCAACGGGCGTTTTGCCAAGGAGCGCTGGGCACAGGGAGGGTGGGGCCAAACCTACGCACAGACCCGGACAGAGCCCAGGCTCAGCCTGGAGGAAAGCAAGCACAGGCCCCGCGTGCACGCACACACATGCACACACGCACACATGCACAGGAGCATATGTGTGCTCCAAAGCCCTCCAGGCTGCACGGCACCAGGCAGGACTTCTACATACACATCAATTCCCCAGGGCCTCTCTGCCCTGCCCTGCTGCCCTGACACCTGCCCCTCCTCACCCCACCCGTTCCCACCCTCAGCCCGGCCCTGATGTGCAGCACACTCTGCCTCAGGCCTCCTCTCCTCCCCACGCTGCAGGGCCACCCCATGACCCCTGCCCTCTGCTCACACCCACCCTCCTCACCCTCCGTGTGGAGCTGCTTCTCTGCCTCACCGCGGCTGTGCCACGGAGGCCCCTGGGCACAAGGTGCTTGAGGAACATCGGGTGAAGAACCTGAGGTTCATGCATCTCGCAAGTGGCCATCAGGCCCTGGATCAGAAAAGCCCCAGAGAGGCCCTCACCCCGTCCAACAGCCACTGCAGGGGCCTGGGGCTCATCCATTAGGTTTCGGCTTTCTAACAGGGGAATTCACCTGGGTCTCATCGTGGCATGAAAATTAACGTTAATTAAAAATCACTTCCTGCTGTACTGAGTTCACAGTGGAGGAATGGAGTTTTAGTTCCCCTGATTGACATGTTTAACGCCAGGCAGTGTCGTCCTGAGAGCCGGCTTCACGCAGACCAGTCTTGGTGCCTGACGACAGTGACAGTGACAGTCCCTCCTGCTGCTCCTGTGGACGCTGCGGGCGGCTTTGCTGGTCCCCAAGTGCGCTGCCTGCAGGACCTCGTCTGATCCGAGACAACGGGGCAAGCGGAAGAAGAGGGTCGCCACAGCCTGGCTGGCACGGGTCAGGGTCCTAGCGACTCCGAGGGCACGAGGCTCCCAGGGCAGGGGTCCTGAGTGGAGCCGCTGCGGAAGGGGCTGGGACTGAGGCCACTGGGCCCCGCGCCGGCCTCTGCTGGGCCTTGACAGGAAGGGCACACCTGAGGGACGCCCGGCACTCCCCGGCCCGCCAGAGCGACCGTGGTGTGCACCCCGTTCTCAGCTGGGTGGGGACAGCTTAGTGCAGGAGCAGAGTCCTCGGCAGGGACTCTGGGAGGGTGGGTCCCCTTCCCACGGGCTTTTCGTGATCTTACAGCCAACGAGGGAAAACGGACTGCGTGGAAAGTCTGCAGGACAGTCACCCAGGGAGTCGCCGTCACAGCAGTGGTGCTGGTTAACCCGGGAGCTCTGGGGCCAGGGAGGTCTGTGCTCAAGTCCCTGCTCCAGCAGACACCTGCCATGGGACCCTGGGAGGACACTTCCTGAGGACACTGCACACCCGACTGTCACCCACCTGAAGAGGCCACTTCCCCGGGAGGCCTTGGGAGAAACTTACCTGAAAGGCCACAACTGGGAACGTCAGTTACCTGAGAGGCTATTTCCCTAAGAGGTCACTCACCTGGGGAAGCCACTTCCCTGAAAGGCCATTCACCCGGGGAGGACACTTCCCTGAGAGGTCACCCACCTGGGGAAGCCACTTCCCTGAGAGGTCACTCACCTGGGGAAGCCACTTCCCTGAGAGGTCACTCACCTGGGGAAGCCACATCCCTGAAAGGCCATTCACCTGGGGAGGACACTTCCCTGAGAGGTCACCCACCTGGGGAAGCCACTTCCCTGAGAGGTCACCCACCTGGGGAAGCCACTTCCCTGAGAGGTCACTCACCTGGGGAAGCCACTTCCCTGAAAGGCCATTCACCTGGGGAGGACACTTCCCTGAGAGGTCACTCACCTGGGGAAGCCACTTCCCTGAAAGGCCATTCACCTGGGGAGGACACTTCCCTGAGGGTCCATTCACCTGGGAAGCTCACTTAGCTGAGAGGTCACTCACCTGGGACGAGCATCTGGAATTGTCCCCCATGCTGCTGAATTCTCTTGGAAAGGGACATTTGATCTGAGAGCGCTCCCTCTGGGCACTCCTCTGTGGGGACCAATGACACTCAGGATGCTCAGGAGCTGAGCCACTGGCCACAGCCCCAGCAGGGCTGGGAACCCAGGCTTCTCGGCCCCTCCTGAGGCCACTGCAGTGCCCCCGCCTCCCGCCTCAGGGTCCTCTCCCAGCGCCCATGTCGCAGGCCCAGCAGTGGACCTGGCGCTGCCCTGGGGACTCACTCGCGGGGAGGCCTGGGAGCTGTGCTTGGGCAGAAGCCACCCTCGGCTCCCCATGGCCTGTCCAGAAGGCCAGGGTCCAGTGACAGGAGGGTCCTGGTCGTAGGTCCACTCACCCTTCACTGTCCCCAGTCGGCAAGGACAAGTGGAGCCCAGCTGGGCAGAGAGGTCCCAATCCTGAGCTGGACATCCCATGGGCACTGCCCCACACAGGGCCTGCTGCCGAGCGTGGCCACGGTGACAGGACTGGGGCTCCTCCCTCTCCAGAGCTGTCGCCAGTTTTACCCCAGGTCACAACTCACACAAGCCCTCAGAGCCGGGGACTGGTGTTCTAGAGCAGCAGCAGGAGAGTGAGACAGTGTGTGAGTGTGTGTGTGTGTGTGTGTGTGTGTGTGTGTGTGTGAGTGAGTGTGTGTGTGTGAGTGTGTGTGTGAGTATGTGTGTGAGTGTGTGCGAGTGTGAGTGAGTGTGTGAGTGTATGTGTGAGTGTGTGTGCATGTGTGCGTGAGTGTATGCGTGCGATTGTGAGAGTGTGTGTGAGTGTGAGTGTGTGAGAGTGTGAGTGTGTGTGTGTGAGTGTGTGTGAGTGTTTGCGTGAGTGTATGCGTGTGATTGTGAGAGTGTGTGTGTGAGTGTGAGTGCGTGAGAGTGTGAGTGTGTGTGTGAGTATGTGTGTGAGTGTGTGCGAGTGTGAGTGTGTGAGTGTGAGTATGTGTGTGCATGTGTGCGTGAGTGTATGTGTGCAATTGTGAGAGTGTGTGTGTGTGAGTGTGTGTGAGTGTGTATGCGTGTGATTGTGAGAGTGTGTGTGAGTGTGTGTGTGAGGGTATGTGAGTGTGTGCGTGTGAGTGTGAGTGTGTGTGAGTGTGTGCGTGCACGAGTGTATGTGTGGCAGCAGCAGGAGAGTGAGACAGTGTGTGAGATTGTGTGTGAGTGTGTGTGAGCGTGTGTGTGAGAGTGTGTGCGTGAGTGTATGTGTGGCAGCAGCAGGAGAGTGAGACAGTGAGTGTGTGTGTGGGGGGGTGTGTGCATGTGAGCGTGTGTGTGTGTGTGAGGGTGTGTGTGAGTGTGTGTGTGTGGTTGTGTGTGCACGAGTGTATGTGTGGCAGCAGCAGGAGAGTGAGGCAGTGTGTGAGAGTGTGTGTGTGTGTGTGAGCATGTGTGTGTGAGTGTGTGCGCAAGTGTATGTGTGGCAGCAGCAGGAGAGTGAGACAGTGTGTGTGTGTGTGTGTGTGAGAGTGTGAGCATGTGTGTGAGTGTGTGTGTGAGCGTGTGTGTGCAAGTGTATGTGTGGCAGCAGCAGGAGAGTGAGACAGTGTGTGAGTGTGTGTGTGTGTGTGTGAGTGTGTGGCAGCAGCAAGAGTGAGACAGTGTGTGTTTGTGTTTGTGTGAGTCTGTGTGTGTGAGTGAGTTTGTGTGTGTGTGTGAGTTTGTGTGTGTGTGTGAGGGTGTGTGAGCTTGTGTGTGTGAGAGTGTGAGTGTGTGTGTGAGTGTGTGAGTGTGAGTGTGTGCACAAGTATATGTGTGGCAGCAGCAGGAGAGTGAGACAGCGTGTGAGTGTGTGTGTGTGTGGCAGCAGCAGGAGAGTGAGACAGAGTGTGTGTTTGTGTGTGTGAGTGTGTGTGTGTGGGTGTGTGAGAGAGTGTGAGTGTGTATGACTGTGTGTGACAGTGTGAGTGTGTGAGTGTGTGTGAGTGTGTGTGCGAGTGTATGTGTGGCAGCAGCAGGAGAGTGAGACAGTGTGTGAGAGTGTGTGTGTGTGCGAGTGTATGTGTGTGATTGTGAGAGTGGGTGTGTGAGAGTGTGTGAGAGTATGTGTGTGTGAGAAAGAGTGTGTGAGTGTGTGTGGGAGTGTGTGAGTATGCGTGTGTGTGAATGTGAATGTGTGTGAGAGTATGTGTGAGTGTGTGGATGTGTGTGTGTGGGTGTGCACACACAAGGGGAGGGAGGGGAAGGGAGTGAGGGAGGGCCCAGAGGGTCAGGAGGTGAGGAGGGGCCAGAGGGGCAGAGGGATGTGGGGTCCTCGGAGCCTCAGGGTTGTGGGGAACTGGGGTCAGGACAGGAGGACCTGGGTCCGGGTTCCCCTGTGAACAGGGACGAGGGGAATGAGGTGGCTCTGGCTCAGGGAGATGCTGAGCAGAGGCTGAGGGCACCAGGAGGGAGTTGGGGTCTCAGGGTTGGAGGCCTGGGCTCCGCTTCCCCCAGTCCTGCGGGGCTGACCTGGAGGAGGCTGGGTCTCCAGAACATTCCATCATAGTGTGGCTGCATCCACAGAGTGTCCAGAGCCCCCAGGTTGCTCCTTAGGACCAAGCATCTCCCAGGACCAGAGGAGGGAGAACCTGGGCCCCCTGCTTCTGGAACATTCCCCACAGAGGCAGCTGCAGGTGGATTCTCTCCCTCCAGAGACAGCATCACTCAGAAAGGCATCAATTAGACACCATGGAGGAGAGAGTTGACCTGGGCTGGCAGTTGAGCGTGACTGGCAGCCTCTTCTTTCTGGGGCTCCGAGCTCCCTCCCGGGGCAGGTCCCTCGGGAGTCTGAGAGGAATTAGGACTGTTTCCTCTCTCCTGGGGGCTGAGGCGGTTCTGGGATGCAAACATCCTGAAGGCCAGGGCAGGTCACTAGGAAAAGCAGCTGGTGAATCCCGCTCAGAGATGGGACAGGAGGAGGAGGAGCAGAGGGAGGAGGAAGAGGCCACCTGATCTGGCTGGAAATGCAGGTGGGAAGGAAAGGAAGCGACTCCAGGAACACCTCCAGGTGCCTGGGGAGCGAGAGGCCTCCTGACATCCCCGGGGTGGGCGGAGCAAGGCGGTCACTGGCATAAGAAAGGTCTGCCCAAGCTGGGTGGAGTTCAACCTGAGAGAAGGAGCCGCCCAGGGCCATTGGCCGCGATGAACCTGGTGCTCCCAGAGGACCAGGCCACGTCCCGCCATTTGTAACTGGGATCTCTGCTTCCCCAGCCTGATCTGGAAATGGAGTCCGTCACAGAGATGCCACTTCCCAATTAAATCCAGAGGGTCTTTATTTTCATATTCCTTAAGGGAATGGAAGTCAAGGTCACAGCCCAGCTACCCATGAGCAGACTCCACCCCACCCCCCCATAGCAGGACTTCTTGTGAAGGCCATCTGCAGCTACTTTGGTTGCCATTCACTAATTCAGATAAAGAGGAAAAGCCACTCCTCAGGAAATGTGCTGGGGATGAAAAGGAGACAGGGAATGGCCCCACCTTGGAGGGGCCCAGGACGACCTCTCTGAAGACGGACATGGACCGGGGCTGGACACTAGAAGATTCCAGCCAGGCCAAGGCCCTCAGAGCTTGCCAGGCAGGGCACAGCAGGTGCAAAGGCCCTGAGGTGGGACTGGGCTGGGCCAGTGCAGGGGAGGCACAGGAGGCCGTGGAGGGGCAGGCGGGAGGGCTTCAGGCAGGGACTCCAGGGCCAGGGCGAGATCCCGGGGTTCACGTGAGGAGCCCTGGGAAGCAACTGGAGGAGGTTTTGTGCCGGGGGCTCATCATGGCTGAACTGCATGTCCCTTTGGCTGCTGTTGGAAACCGCGGTGCGGGGGACAGTGGAAGCCGTGGATCCAGGCTGATCCCAGGGGTGCGAGATGCAAGACCTTGAGCACATTCATCTTCCCAGAGCCTCACGGCCCCGTCTGTGCGTGAGGGACCTCCAGCTGTGCTGAGGCTGTGGAGGAGCTAAGGCGCTGAGGCCCAGGGCAGCGGCCAGCACCTCAGTGTCTTCCTGTAGCTGGGACAAGTGGACCTGACCTCCCAGACTCATGCCCGGGACCAGGGGGTCAGCCAGGCCGAGGGTCCTTGGGTGCCCTTCGGGGCCTGCCTGGGGTGTGAGGCTCCTCCACGTGCTGCCTCGCGCTGCCGTGGGGCTGTGAGGCCACACTGCCGTCTCCCTGGGAGAGGCGGGCGGCCGATTAGAGTGACCGACCCCCGTGAGCTTCAGCGAATGAGCTGGGGAGGCTCGGGACACCCCAGGCCTTGCGGGTTCCACGCGGCCCTGGAGCCTCAGACGCGCAGCCTCTCTCCCCGGAGCAGCCGCTTCAGGCCCAGTCCCAGCAGCCCAGCCGGCTGTCACGGATGCCGCTGCCCCTCCCAAGGTCGCCGGGTGGCATCCACTGACCTTCCAGCTGCAGGAGCAGGCGGAGGAACGACTCCAGGATGCGGGCCTCCGCGGGGCACCTCCTCCTGACCTCAACAGGCCACCACCTGAAAAGCGGGACCACCTGGGGAGGGGACAGAGTCACTGTCGACCCAAGAGACCGCAGAGACCTAACCTCCAAGTGCCATGTGGCCCTGGCTGAACTTCTGGAGGAGCCACCAGAGAGAGGCGCTGTGCGCCAGCCGGGACTCAGTGCCAGAGGTCCTGGTGCTGCTGCAGGTGACAGAAGCATCCTCGGGGCCCGGGATCGCTCTACATGGGCGGCAGAGGCGGGGCAGCGGCGGAGGCAGGTCCTGCAGCTGCTGACGGGGTCCACGCTGCGACGTCCTGGCTGAGGTCCTCGGGGCAGCTGTGCCGTTTGTGCTGCGGGTCGCGGGGCGGGTGGGGACGACTGCGCCTGGCGCTCGGCCCCACCCTACCCAGCACAGCGGGCCGTTCCTGGGGCTGAGCTGGGACATGGTGTCACGGCCCTCCTGACCCCGGCTGCGTCCTTCCTGAGGGGCAGGGACTGTGTGCTCACTCCGTCTGAGGGACCGACGAGATGTTGCGCGGGGCTGAGCACAGCCGCCGGGGCCTGTCCCCCAGCCCTCCAGGAGGAGCCGGTGTCTGCAAGCAGAAATCATGGCCCTGTGGATTCTAAAGAGCGCCCTTCATCTCTGGGACCACAGCCAGCCTGGAGCTGCCACGGGTGGTGCAGGAGCCCTGGCCATGCGGAGCTTTGACCTCGCTGTCCACAGACGGAGGCCCACTGAGGCTTCGTGGGCCAGGGCACTGGAGCTGGGGCGGTCGGCGGGGGCGCCCAGAACAGCAGCTCTGTGCTGCTGGAGGGCGGTCGGGGCTCCTGCTGGATCTGGTGCTCACCATGGCTGCCCGGTGGGATGTTGCAGGAACCCTTGGTCCAGGGGCCCCGAAGCTGGACCCTGTGCTGTGCTGCTCTGAGGAAGGACAGCCGCACAGGCACCTTGGCAGCCTCTCAATGAGACCGGGGCCGGCACCGCCTGTCATCTGCCCACAGGCTCTGGTTCCTTCCTCACGGCCCTGATGGTCACCTACTGTAAGCAGTGTCCAGCCCCTGGCCACTAGGGCCACGTGGCATGGTTGTAGCCATGGGGTTGAAGCAGATGCTTCTGGGGACCCTGGGCAGTGAGACTTCCTGCCCGAGCCGCCTCCTCCCCTCCTGCTGGAGACAGGAGGCCGAGGAGCTGCGGCACAGCAACCGCGCAACCCCACGGTGCTGAGGAGGCTCAGGAGGGCCGCAGAGGCAGCAGGAGCCAGGCCCCGGTGGCACCATGTGTCCCCTGCCTACTCCGCACCTGTTAATCTGGAATAAGGACAATGGCCATTCCGTTGGGCTAAGGGACCTGGACTTCTGTGGCTTAGAGTCGAGCGCAGTCCCGCCTGGGAAAAGCATCCGCATCCTGCCCTTGATCATCCGGGTCCTGACGGCCACTCACCAGCTGGTTTCCGTAGCAGCCAGGGCCACCACACTCATCAGTTCTAGGACGTAGACTGTGACTGCCACAGAGCCAGGCACCACCTTCCCAGGTACAGATTCCCGGTCAGCTGGAGCCTTAGAAGCTGAAGCCAGAATTGGGAAGCTCTGCGCCCACTCTCTGAGTCCTCCGAGTTATTCGTCCCTGCCGCTGGGTCAGCCTGCACGTGCCCCTCCTGGAGGACGTCTGTGGCCTCCTCCAGCATCCACCTCCCCTCGTGGGACAGAACTTGGCTGGGGACAAGGGGGACAAACCCCTCAAAGCCCCTCAATTCATGAGTTTGGAGTGAGCTGAGTCAGGACCCCAGGCCCAGGTGGGGAGGCACAGGTCTGAGGCAGGCCTGGCCCATGGGCACCCCTGGCCTAGACCGTGGCGGCTCTGTGAAGAGAGGGACCCAGGTGACCCATCAGGGTGACTCTGGGGCTTCCTGGGACCAGCTCTTATCCCTGCACTGGAGCCGGAGGGTGTGAAGCTGGAGACTCGTGGACAGTCCAGCAGCAGGGACGCCAAGGGGGCAGCAGGAGCCACCCAGCCCTGAGTGGAGCCTGCAGCGGGGCTGCCGCAGAGGTGGGTGGACACACGAGGCCAGCCAGATCCAGGGGGGCAGCAGAGCCCCAGACCCGGCTCTGCCTGAAGCCCCGGCACCGGTGCTTGAGCCTCTCGATGCCCTGCTGGCTGAGCCACCTGCTCCCTCGTCACCTGTCACTGAGGGAATCTGCCAGTCACGTGGGCTTGAATATCACTGGCCCTCGGGAGAACTCCAGCCTGCCGCACTTCAGAGACCTCGTTCCCCTGCGGAGGTCTCCCATCCCGATTGTCCTCTGTGGGCTTCATGCTCCACCACACGGGGTCACTGCTCTGGCCAAGGTCAGCAAGTGGTCAGGGATGCTCAGCTGGAGCTGACTCAGCTCATTTCCACCAGGGGAGCACACAGTGGGGCTTCATTCTTAGTCACACATTTCTTGTGGGCTGGAGAAGGTGCCCCAGGACTCTGGGCCATGGGCACACCCAGGGAGGCTGGAAGGCGAGGTTAACGGCAATGAGCAATGTCGCACAGGTGATTCTGACACCATCGTCCTTAGGTAGGAGGGTCAATAACGAGGGTGGTGTAATCAGACCTGCGCTGCATAGTTTTAAGGGCCGTAGAGCAAGAACAGAAGGAACGACGTGTATAAATGTGCTTCGTTATCCGAACAATATCACTCTCAGCTCAGTTTTCCCGTCAGTCCATGAGTTTTTAACAGATGGGTCCCCAAATCCTTAGAGTTTCGGGAAAGGTTCCCAACAGGTCGCTGTCATCCCAGGACCCAGCATTGAGCCTTCAGGACTTGGGAAGAGAGGAGAAGTAGGAGAGGAGACCCTCCACCACCCAAAGACCTCCCCCCGGACACGGCACACATGGCTTCTCTTTCCGTCCCCTTGGGAAGAACGAAGTATGTGGCCACACATGGGAAAAGTCGGCTCATCCAAATGGCTGTACGCGCACTTGAAGCTGTTGGGTCCTGTTTGCTCTCGAAGTGGGAGACGGATCATGGGCCACGACCAGCTGGCTTTGGAACCTGAGCTTCTGGTTAGTGAGACCACCTACTACCCGAGCCCTGGTCCCGTCAGAGTCAACGGGAAGTTAAGGGCCCGGTGGGGAGGTAGACCTTTGCCGCTGGGGCTCCAGCCGGACTCAATCCCCCCATGGAACGTCGGTCTGGAAGCGTTCATGCATGGCGTTGCATATGGGGTGAAGTGCTCATTGAACATAATCTTGTTCATTGCTAAGTCGAAGGAGTTCCCTTGGGAAAAAAGAGGTGGCTTACAAACCTTTGCACAGGTTTTACAGAGCCCCACGGACACCCAGGCCTCTGGACAAGCACAACACTGCAGGGTGTTCACCCTGTGCCCACCTCAGGGTGCCCTGTGCCTGTGCGTCTGGAAGCATCACCAAGCTTTCAGGCATCTTTCCAGGGCAGAGAACCCCCAATTCTGAACAGAAGGGGCTTGCCTCATGAGCAGGAGAGGGCAGGGACATGGCAGGAGGGTCCCTCATGTCCCCGTGGGAACCCAGGGCCGGCTAACCCAGGCATCAGCTGAGGCGTCTGCCTCCTGTTTGGGGCACCGCAGGCGAACGCGTGCCCCAGGCCTCCTCACCAGTAGTGCTCCCGGCAGCCGAGCCAGGGACCCCACCTGGGCCCCCGGCTGGATTCGGCTGCCTGCCTGAATTAGAAACAGACAGAAGATGGAAAAGAAAAACGAGCTTCAAGGGGTTTCATCAAACTGGGGAGAGATTCCGTCAAAGCTGGCTTTAGATAAAGCCCATTTCCCAAATACGTGTGGAGCGACAAGAGGGGCAGCTGGCCTTCCCCTGACAGTAACAGCACCCCGGTAACAGTCACAGCCCAGCCGGTTCCCTAGGCAGGTGGAGGCCATGCCGGCGGGAGGGGGGCTCCCGCCTCACTTAATTTCCGCTGGCTCTGCCCGGGTGACACTGGCTGTTTGCCTGAGCTTCCTTTTCTCTATTTAGCTCCTATACTTTCCCAATAAGGCGCACAATGCCTAATGACAACACTTGGGTTTGTTGGACTTTGTCCCTGCTGTTTCTCAAGAGCGCCATGGACAGCGGGGGTGCTCTGGGCCGAGCACTGACCTCCACGGGGAGGGCGGAAGGCATTCGGACTCGCTGTTCGGGGTGTGTGTGAGTGGCAGCCAGGCCATCGATTCTCGGGGTTCCAGCGCTTTGGCATCTAGAATTCTTGCTGAGCCTAGAGGGCCTGTCCCTCCCCTCCCAGGACGAGCCAATTCCTGGACACAGAAAATAAACCCGTGTCCAGTGCAAATCAAACCCAGCCCAGGGTTCCCACCCCAACCACCTCCCTTGTTCCTCAGCCGTTTGTCACTGTGACCGAAACACCTGGCACAAACACCTTGGAGGAGAAAAGATTTATTTTGACTCATGGTCTCCGAGGTCTCAGTCCATGGTCGGCCAGCTCCACGGCTTTGGGCCTGAGGTGAAGAAGAACATTATGGTGGAAGGGTGTCCGGAGCCGGCAGGTCACGTGCCCTGCCTTGCCTCAAGGTCACGCACCTGCCTCGCCTCAAGGTCACGCCCCCTGCCTCACCTCATGTTGAGCTAAGATGGCGCCTGCCAGGTGCTGGCGGGGCGTACCTCTACCTGTACACACAACTGTCAGACTATACCAGGTGCATCAGACTAGATTGCGTGGAGCTTCACGACTGGCCAACTACACTTCCTTATTCGAGTTCTGGTGCGAGGACTAGTCTTGCCTTCGCGCACTTTCCCCTGATTGGTTTTTGTACTTTATATTAACTGTGTTTATCCCCCTAATAAACGAGACTTGATCAGGCTTTTGTCTTGTCTCCATTTCCCGTGTCTCTTGTCTCTCCCAATCCCCGCTCCCCACTCCCGGTTCCCGTTGAAGTCCTGCGGGTCGGGACAGAAGGGCATGGCAGAGGGCTGTGGATCGGCTCATGGCTGCTGGGACGCAGAAAGAGAGAAAGGAAGAGCACAAGGAAGGGGACAAGACACAGTCCAAAGGGACCCCAGTGACCTGCTCCTCCAACGGAGCCCACGGGGGAGGTCAGGGCCCTCCTGATCCAATTGCTTCCCAGAGGTCCCACTCCTGGACATTGCTGCACAGGGCCCAGGCCTTCAAATCTGGGCCATCGGGGGACATTCAGGTGGAATGTGGGGGCTCACCCTCCAGGTCCCTGTCTCTTGCCCTAGTCGCCTGGGGCCGGGCACGCCAGGGACAGGCCTACGCCCCGGAGCCCGAAGTTCCTCAACTGCCAACCCTGCTCCTGCTCCCTCTGCCTGCCCCTTCCTTCCTGCAGGCACTGAGGTCGGGTAGAAGAAAGAAGGAACAGGCAGAGAGGAGACGCAAAGGAAGGACGAGAAAACGCAGTCTCACCTGAGCTTCCAGACACTCCGCAGGCCTCTCGCTCCCCTGGCCAGCCTCTCCCAGGCCTGTCACTCCCAGATCCCTGGAAAATCCATGAATCTCCCTTGTGCCCTGTCAGCCCACCAATGAACAGATTGATCGAAGAGAGGTGTGACATTTTAGAAAGCTGTGACTGAGGGAACTTTCCAGTGTTATCTGCCCATCAGAGATAATGGAGGCCATGCCAGCCCAGCGATGCTGAGAACTGCCAGACCACCGGAAACCGCCTTGAGCCCACCAGACTGAGGTCATCCCACGTACCTTCCCGCACCCAGCTTCTCCGGGTTCCCTTTAAAGAAGGGCCGGGAACCCCCAAACACTCCCTCTGGGGGACCCTTCGATGTGCATTCCTTGTTTCCCTCAATACATCCCTGGGCCTCTAAGCCTCTAAGCCAATGCTGAGATTCTTCTCCATCCCATTTATCAAGGACCCCACTTGCCCGGGTCTCTGAGAGCTCCTGGGGACCCTCCTCCAGAGATCACTTCTCTGATGACAAAACCACTGAAAGAATCTTGCCTGCGTTTCTCCCTCGCTCCTTCCACCTCCTCCCAACCCCAGGCCTCCGTCTTCCGCCTCCACAGCAAGCTCAGGGTCTGAGCATAGTAAACATCTTCCTTCCCGAAGTCATTCCTGTGCCCACATGTCCGACCACACAGATCAAAACAAGCTCCCGTGCCTGATGAAACCAGGCACGCCCACACGGTCCCGGCCCCTGCCTATGTTTAGATGGTGACTTTGCACCCCCCAAAACGCCCTGTGATGTCAGAGGCGCCATGAATCACCATGACAGCTCCCTGGTATCCAAGAGACCTCTGCAGGCTGCTAAGTCACCGTCCCCCACTGTGAGAACTGTCACTAAACTGGAGCCTCCAGCCAAAGGGACGAAATTCCATCCCGAAGGACCCACATTGTGTCACAGCTAATGACCCAGTTAACCTCCGGCTAATTTCCTGCTTCTCTGTGTCCTGGGAACGGGTGGTGTTTACTGGGCTTGGGACAAACCTTTATGAATGTGCGGGAGCCCGGCCGCTCTGGGCCTGGGTTTTCATGGAAATGGGCGGAGGGCCAGGCCCTGAGTTGCAGAGAGTGAATGCGCCTTCTCCCACCCCTCCTCCGCCTGATTTGCATGACTGGGCTTCTGTGTCTTTTTAAGAAATGTGTTTGTTTGTTTGTTGATTGTTGTTCTATCTCGCATGCAGGGCCAAACTGCTTGCTCACCAGGGAAATCCGGTGGGCTCAGGCCTGCTCCTCTGGCAAACGGGAGCCAGATGGCCACGTCTCCTTGGAAGGGACAATCCCACGACAGTTTGCATGGGGGGAATGTGGGCAAAATTGCTGCATTGCTCCCCAGAAGACCCCTTAAGAGGGAGTGTGGATCCCAGCAAAGCAGAGCCGCAGCAGAGGAGGGCGGAATGATGCCCCCAGCGAGCATCAGTTCACCTGGAGGAAAAGGCGCCTGTGTCTCAGAGAGCCTAGGATCCCTGTGAGGAGAGACGGCGCTGCTAATCCCTTTTAGACTTCTTGTTCCTGCCCTGCCAGAGGCAATACCTGACTTCCAAAACACATGTTTTATAATTTCCCCTTTTCTGGACTGAACTGAAATTCATAAATAACATAAACACCCCTCACACTAGTTTTTCATCAAAGAATCGTCCCAGCTACAACACAAAGGGGAAGAGGAAAGACTCTATAAGATAGAACCTTTCCCAACATGCAATTGCTCTGGCGTGACTACACTACAAGTCATAATAAACTAACCAGATGCTGGGACTGGGGTGCGGGGTCTCAGAGGACAGAGACGCAGAGAGAGGGACAGCAGCCCGTCTGAGCAACCGAGCTGCCGCGAAGGGCTGGCGCCACAGCGGGATTTCGCAGGATTCCGGTCCAGTGTGTCCCCTGTCACATCTCAGGGCAGATGCTACAGCAGCTGCACAGGCCTGGCAGTGCCCAGCATGAGGCTGACCCACCTGTCCTGACCCTGAACCTCAGAGGAGGAAGAGGACCACCATCCACGGGCGGACTGTGGGGTGGGGTGATAGGCCTGGTGTCCTGCCCGATCCCCCTCACTGAGCTTGGCCACACACCCCAACACTGCGTGGTGGCTGATAACAGCCCCTCTTCGGAGGCTTCCTGAGGCCACATGAGAACTTCCTCACCACAGGGTTGTAACCCCAGGTGCCTCCTGGGCAGCCTGCAGCCACTGGCTGCCGACGTGGAAACACAAGGCCAACCCCCGGCGTCAGGTCAGGACCAGGTCTGGTGTGCCCAAGCCCGTGGATGGCCAGGCAGCCAGGGCACGGCGCTGTCCTCCCTTGCTTGGCTGCTCCCCCTGCCCCATCCCGTGCCCCTCGCCCTTCTCTTAGGAGCAGCTTCCCAGTGCGTCACGTGCTTCTGGAGATCCTGACCTCGTGTAGGATCAAGACAGATGCCCAGACCATTGCCATCATCAGTGGAGAGATGACGGTGGCTTGGACCAACACGAAGGTGGAGAGAAGGAATTGGTGACCTTATAACATTGTGAGTGTAGCAGGCGCCATTTCATTAGGCCATGGAAGTGAACGAGACGGTCAGCAAGCCACCGCTATGGAAGAACTGAACCCGCCTGGAAGCACACAAACTTTTTGTACCCTACAGCCTGATACACCTCGTCTATCACAGCTTGATGAGCGTGCCGGTGACATTCCACCTGTCCAAATCGCTGTGCGATGTCTCCCTCCTGGTTGGGCCCAGGCTGTGCAGTTCTGGGCGGGTGGAACTCAGCAAGGGGCCAACCAGCACGGGCTGGATGGGGTTAGTACCTCCATCTCCAGCTCACAGCACAGATAAGAAGCTGGCCTGGGGGTTAGGACCAGTCACTTCAGGACTTCGTGACAGGGCAGGAACCAGCTTCACACTCTGCGCTTCGTAATCCTTCTGGCCCTGCCATCAAAATGGCATCTCCAAAGACTGCTGGCTCAGAAATGTGAAAACATAGACTCAGGTCTTGCGTCTGCAGTTGACTCTGTCCAGCTTGAAGAGAATGGTCTCCCTCCTCCAGCCTCCAGGTCCTCATCTGTCAGCGCATGCCGTTCTACGCCATGTCCCTTCAGGTCCTTCTGCCGTGCGACGTCTGTGATGGAGTGAGAGACGTCCCAGCAGCGTTCTTCCGCCCTAACATCTAAAGTGCTCAGTGATGGTAATGAATTCGTCTTTGATGATGATCTATGTGCATTTGGCTAAGGCTGACACCTCCCTCTTCCTCGACCTCCATACCCAATCCATCAACCCTCCCTCCCCAGAAGTCCTGGCCACTGCCCACTTCTCTCTCTGCTGCCCCCCACCATCCTCCATCAGTCACGCACTACCAGACCAGGGCCTCCCCCTCGCCGCGCGCTGTGCAGTCTGTGCTGAGGGCCTGCTTTCCTCCTGTGTGTCTGGGGTCTTGGGACCACAAAGCAGGTGTTCGCACAGCCAGCCCCCAGGAAAAGCCCCGGTGCCCAGTCTCTAACGAGCTCTTCACACATGTCGGGGCTCCCTGCCTCCCTACAGGCTCATAATCCACGTTTACAAACGCAGATCGGATCGTGTCACTCTCCAGTGACGTCCCATTGTCCATAAACACAATCCAAACCGTGCAACCCACTGGGGCCTGCAGGATCTAGTCCCTTCATGACCCTTCGACAGCTGCTGACCCACTGCCCCTCCAGCCCAAGACCCGTGATCCCGGCTGGCGGCTCCCCATGCCTCCCACCCACCCTGGATAGAGTGGCCTTTTGCGGCCCCCACTGTCTTCACAGTCCTTTCTACAACCTGGTGTCTTATCATTCATTTGTTCGCTATCTCTGGCTGTCTCTCCAACCACACTGGAAACCCCGTATGGACAGGGACTTGGTCTGTTCTGCTCCATTCTTAATCCCCAGCATGACGCCGTGTCTGGCGTGGTTGGTACTTAGCAGGCACGTGTTACAGATAAAGGGAGCACATGGGATCAGCTGTGGAGAGCCTGACCCTGTTTGTCTGGACTGGTTCCGGGTTCTTTCTTCACAATCCGCCTCGCAGGTACTGGGTAGCAGCTCTGCGCACCACGCCACGTGTGCGTCTTGGCTATTCATCACAAACAGCACGACTCACTCTAAGCAAAGCAGGGAAGGAATTTGCTGAAGCATCTTGGGTGACTCGGAGATCAACCAGAAGGGCCAGAATCAGACCTAGAAGTTACACATCCAGGAACGTGGTCTAAAGCTCAGGCCGCAGATCTGTGAATTGGAGACTGTTACGGTTTGGATGTGAGGTGTCCCCACAAGCTCACGTGAGAGACAACGTAAGACGGTTCAGAGAAGAACCTGAGAGCCTTAACCCAGTCAATGAGTTAATCACCCGAAGGGATTAACTGAGTGGTCACTGAGGCAGGAGGGGTGTGGCTGGGGGAGGTGGGGCACAGGGGACGTGGCTTCAGGGTGTATATTTATATCTGACCAGTGGAGACCCCCCACCGTCTCCTGATCACCATGCGAGCTGCTTCCCGCGCCCTTCCACCGTGATGTTCTGCCTCACCTCGAGTCCCAAGGAATCGAGGGAGCTGGCTGTCTAAGGACTGAGACCTCTGAAACTGTGAGCCCCTAAATAAACGTTTTCTCCTCTACGATCGTTCTGGCTGGGTGTGTTAGTCACAGCAGCAACAGCTGACTAAAACAGACTCTGCGACTTACCTGGGGCCTGCCAGCTCTAAACTTGGGCCTGTGCCCCAGGTCACACAACCCAGGAAGGGCAAAGATCTTTGCACACATCTTTCAGCCTGAGTTTCTCGTTCAGTGTCACCCTCCTGTGACCTCATGCAAGGAGGGGGAACGTGACCTTGGCAACCCTGAGGGCAGAGAGGCCCCGGAGATGCAGACCTGAGGCCCTCAGCCAGCATTCCCTGGCATCCGTCCTTCCTGAGGGACCTTGGTGATAAGGCTCAAGTCCGCCAGGGAGACAGACCTGGAGGGACTGTCAGCTTAACAGAACCCCTCAGGAAGACCCTCCTCGCCTGGGGAGACAGGGTCAGGGCAGCCATGCACCCTCCACTCATGGCCAGTCCTTGCCGAGCGGGCATCTGACCACAGGCCCCAGACTCCTCTAAGTTTTTCTTGGCCCTTGGCAAGTGCCAGGAACTGTCACTCCAAACAGCTCTGCCGGGGGCAGCGGCAATCTGCCCTGTCCCCACCTGTTCCCACAGGGCTTCCCAGAGACACCTCCAAAGAATCTTCAGACCCTCAGTGGGTGTGCTTCTGGGGACCCAACCCAGGTCAAGGGGAGCAGCAGAACAAAACCGGGCCGGAAACCCTTCCTGTGAGGGGTCAGGGAAGAAAGGTCTCAGGCCTCGGGGCTCCATGGTCTCTGCCACGGCCATGAACACTGGAGCAAGGCAGTAGCCACACAGGATGCGAGACACTGGTGGGCGGCTTCACCAAAACGACTCACACAAGCAGGCACCGCTGGCTGGATGAGATTCCCAGCCGCAGGCTGCTGACCGTGGCCGGTGGCAGGCAGCGCTGTGTCAGGCGCACAGTCAGGACTCTGATAGGAGACAACGCGTCCAAGGAGAAGTCATCAGGTGGGGACGGCGGGCTGGAGGGGTTCCAAGCAGAGGGAGCCGCAAGACCGCCAGGCAGGACCACAGTGGTTGCTTCTCCAGCATGGCTGGGTGGAGTCCAGCCAGGTAGCCAGCGTGGCCCTGCAGCGCCCGGCACTGGCTCCGTCTCCCAGTGGCCTCCCAGGGTGAGTGGGATCATGGCCCCATTTTCCCAAGGAGGACACCAAGGCACAGGGACGTGATTGAGGACACGCCTCCCCTCTGCTGGTGCTGGGCACGGGCTGAGGGAAGGAGGCTGGCCCTGCAGGCCATGGCGTCCCGCACGGGGCTGCCCAGGCAGAAGGTGCCAAAGAGCAAGGGCAGTAGTGACAGGCCCTGAGCCAGGCCCTCCTAGGGCTTCACATGGACGGCGTCGTCTGACCACAATAGCCACCATTGTGCCACGCAGGAAAACACACAGGTACCAAGCGGGGGTCCTCACCAAGGTCGTGGTTAGCGAGTGGCCGAGCAGGGGTTGACTTCAAATCAGCTGACCACAGACCCTGGACACACACGCATGCACATATGTGCCACATGCTTACCCACAATACGTGCAAACACGTGTACACAAGTGTAGCAAGTGGACAGCACTCGGTGGGTGGTGCCACCTGGGATGTGGGCAGGGGTAAGAACTCCGGCCCAAGATCATCTACATCGAACTGCCAACGCTGGGCTTTTCCACACGTGCTGACCAGCGAGAAGCAGCCTAGACTGAGTCCAGGTTCCGTCCCTCACCAGCCCCGGGAGGAAGTGCACACTACATCACCACCGCAGGTCCTTGTCTGTGGAGAGGTGAGAGCCCCACCCCTGTGAGGACTGAGCGAGAGGCACCTGTGACGTGCAAGAGCCCTGCGGCACCGCAGGCTCAACGAGGTCTGCTGAGGGAGTGAAGTCCTGCCTCTGAAGCCACAGAGCCCCAGAGCCCAGGGCCACCACCACGGCCGCTCTCACTACCCCAAAGCCTCACTGTCCCCACCCTCAATGGGACGCCACCTTCACCCTCCGTCCTGCTGCGCGGGGCAGCGACACCCCTCGGTGTCTCCGCCTGGCCTGCTTCTTGTCTGGATGGAGCAACGACGGTGCCAGCAGCTATTCCTGGGCTTCGTGTCAATACTTCAGGAACGCACAGAAAGCTGATGGCTTGGGGACTCCGTCAAGGGCTGGCGCGACTCCGTGGGCAGGCGAGGCGGGAGGTGGAGACGGGAGGGTGGGAGAGAGCGGGCGGGGGTGGGGGCATGACTGGAAGGGCTCCTACAGCCCACGTGCAATGAGATGCCGCCTGTCCTTTGTCCTGTCAGAGGGGTCCTGTCGGAGTGGAGGGGCCCTCCCAGCAGGGACAGAAAGGGAGTTCAGCCCACTGCATCCCCAGGTGGGATGACCTGTGTCCCCACCGGGGCTGACAGGGCCCTGACCCTCAGGCCAGCCCCTCCCCATGCCTCCCCACCTCAGGGGCACTGGCCTTGCTGATCCCTGACGCACCCCGTGGCCACCCTCCCAGCCGGCAGCCGCTGTCCCTCTGCCCCACCTTCCCAGGTGTGTCCCCCTCATGGCAGGGCTGGGCCCTAGCAGACCTCGCAGGAACGCTCTCCCCAGACTCTGTCTCTAGGGGGCCCCTGCCCCCATCCTTTCTTTGCGGCAGCAGTGTCCCTGTCTGGTGGCCTGTCTGGTGGCCTGTCTGGTGGCCTGTGTCATTTGAATTTTCAGGATACGCCCCGGGGGCCACAAGCATCTCATCTCCCCTCCCCACAAACTCCTGGCCGTGCGGGCAGGCATTGCAGGTGTTTGCAAACCCTCACTGGGTGCATGAACCAGTGAGCTGGCCGCCCTCAAAGGAGGCTTGCCGCTCTCCCCTGACTGAGTGGCCTGGGCACAAGTCCCTCAGTCGGTCACCCTCAGGGGGTCCCAGGCAGTGCATTCTGCCCTTGGTGGCAGCTCTTTGGCCCCAGGACATTGTGAGGATGGCTCCTTCTGCCCGGATGACCCTCCCTCTCAGCGCCACCTCTGTCCACCGACTTCCCACTCACCCCTCTTTCGGTCATCTCCTCCATGAAGCCCTCTGTGATCTCTCCCTCCCTGTCCATGTCCATCCTCAGTCCTGGGGCCTCACCAAGTCCCAAAAGGCAAGTCCCCACATGTGGAGCAAAGGACCAGAGTGACCATGAAACACGGTGGCAGGCCATGGAGAACTAGGGAGAGTGGCAGGTCACACCTACCTGCCCCTTCGCCCTGCGAGCAGGGCTTCTGTGGCCTCCCGCTCAGCCCTGCCTCCTGGGAAGCCTCGCACCCAGGCCCTTGGGAAGCCCTCAAGCCCCGCAAGAGCACAGGAGGCCGTGTAGGGAGAGGACCAGCAATGGCCAGCATCCAGAGGCAGCGGGCAGCTGTCCTTCAGCGAAGCTGATCGAGGTCCTACTACGCGCTATGCCCTCATTCTGGGGGGCACTGGAGCCACACAGTGAACGGCCGAAACCCCTGCCCTCCCAGGCTCACCTCCTCATGGGACCACAGACCAGGCCAAGTGGGAACTGGATAAGCCAGATGTCGCCAAGCGCAAGTGGACAACAGGGTCGGGAGGGAGGTGGGCTCGGGAGGTGACCCAGGAGGGAAGAGGTCCTTCAGCTCCCGGGAAGGAACGGCCCAGAGAAGGAGCAGCGAGGAGGAGCAGCCCAGAGCCCAGGCCTGGCCTGTTGGAGGAAGAACGAGGGGTCTGGGTCGGGTTCTGGAGTGGAGGGGGCCAGCAGGGAAGCAGCCGAAGCCCCGGAGGGCCCTCGTGGGAGCAGAGGGGGGCACAGGGCCACAGCCGGGGTGACTCGTGAGTCACACACCATCACGCATTCGGACTGCGGGCGTTTGGTTAATGTTTTTGAGTATTAGCCAGCAATCGTTAATATTCTGATGTCATAAAACCCTTAGGAGACGTGCCTGAGGCAGGCACCCTTCTCCGAGCTGTCCTGGAAATCCGCCCCCCCAGGGTTAGCGCACCAGGGTCTCAGAGGAAGACCCCTTCCACCCGAACTCCCGCTCCCCTGGCAAAACCCTGATCTGTCAGGACATTCGTTTTAAACAGACAACGAAAATGCAGAAGCCCCTTTTCTGTCCTGCTGCACCCTCAAGGGTCATCAATGACGGCTTCTGCGGCTCCCTCTTCAAAGGCCAGGGCTGTGGAATGGAGCACCCGCACCCACCGAGCACTGAAGGGTCCTTCTGTCTCAAGTAGCCGACCAGAACACCTGGGGGGAGGAACCTGCCTGTCCCCTGCCGACCAGACGGAAGGAGCTGGGCTCACACGGAGGCCTCGATGCTCTGCTGACGAGCTTACTCCATTGAGGTTTGACTTCGTGTGAGATCTAACAGGACTGCAGACGTGGGGTGGTCTTTTATGATTATTTGCCTTCTTTTTCCTTTTGATGCTTAAAAATACCCCATGACACCTAAAAAAATGTCGACTGGGTAGATTCGGGTCACGCAGGCGTGATTCCCTCTCATGTACATGTTGTAGGTGGTGGGTCACCTCTGGATTTCTGATCTTCACACAGAGCCAAAGAGCTAAGAACTTGGCTGGTTAAGTAAAAATGGCTGGGAATAAAGTGTGATCTCAAAGATGCCACCTTGAGATTGTGATTTCGAACCCTCAAAACCCCAAGCAGAACATTTGTGAGACAGGAGCAAACAGCAGTCAGTCAGCTCTTGGGCCACAGAGACAAGAGAGAATTAGTCAGGAGTCCTTGGGCTTCTTTTCAGTGCTGTTGCTTCATCGTGTGTACAGTGTGTAAAGCACCATCTTTGGAAAAGTCAAGGGGTTAATTTCTGGTCCCACAATCTTTGGATTTATTAAGGGGTAATTCTTTAAAGGATAAAATCACGACTGTCACCCAAATACTAAATGAGCATGTGTCAGTGATTTTCTTTAACTCGGTAATTAACGAGAGAACAAGAAAGATCTTAAAACCAATTCAAAGGAAAATCCAAAGAGCAGATGCAGTTGTAGGCTTTGGGAATGTTGCTGTGGATTTGGTGAATGGATGCAGAACAGGCACCTTCATAAGCAGGGAGCAGCCTGCCAACACACCCCGCCCCGGACACAAAGCCTGGTTCTGCGGACAGGAACCTCTTGCATTATTGTTAATTTGCTGCAAGTCAACATCTGTCAACCTAGAATGAGAGTCTCTAGTCTAGTCAAAGACAATGAAAGGCAAAGGTCGTCTGGGTTCATGGCACTACTCAGGACCCTAAGACTCGGTCAACACCAAGTTTCAAAATCTTTCCCATTTTCCTTACAGGGGCTACTGTCCAAGAGCCCCGGATGCTGAGGTTCCTGCCACGTGCAAGACAGTCCCACACCGCAGATGATCGTCCTGCATCCCTCATGTTCCTAAAGGTCCTTCTGGATATTCTTAATCACACAAGCTCTGTGGAGCCAGCCTCCAGCCAAATCCATCAGAACACAAAGTATCTGTCGCTCCTCTGAATGTCAGGGAGTACATTTTGCTCCCGTACCCACCCACATCTGTTCTGTCCTTTCCTGAATGTCTTATACAGGCTTCTGATTATATTGCTTCTTTTAAATCCAGATTTATTCGCCAATCATCGGAGCACACATCTCCCGGGTCCTTATGCCTTAAACTGCAGCTGTTCACAGGCACGTGTCTATGATACATTAAGTTCTTATAATTCCATCGTTCTTTTATTTTTATTATAAGCAATAGTCTGCAAGTTAGTTTCCTTTGATTCCTCCTCCACAGGAAAGCCAGGACAATAATCTGATTTTTTTTCAGTTTTGTCTAGGCAGGTCATGTTATTTAGATGCTTCATCTCAGGAGTATAAGGACTTTTCATACAGTATCGTCATAAAGGCAGAGGTTGGGAGGGTTGAGAACCAGGATCCCGGGACTATACCATCAGGGGTTCACCCTCCTCCAAACCGCAGCTCGACTCTCTTTGGAGGAACAAAGCCTTCCCCCTTTGGATACAGTCAGGAGGGCCTGCCCATCAAGGAGGCTGGTCCCTGGCCTGGCCAATCTGTGCTCTAGGTGGGGTGACCAGGACATCAGGACCGTTGCAACTGCTTTACTCGGCAGCCCCCTGTTTACGGAGAGCTCTAACCCCAAACGAAAGCAAACAAGCCACCTGCAGAAAGCCAGCAAAAGATAGCCCAAGTCCTATAGGAATGTCTACCAAAAACATCAATAAGATTGCACCTGAGGACCAAGCCAACACAAAGCTCATCTGGGGACGCCGATTCCACGTGCTCCTGGGCAACTGTCTCTTCAGCTGATCGGCACTGGGGCCCCCGAGCCCTTTTCTTAACCAACCCTCAACCTCAGTCCTGATCGTGCCAGACCTGCAGAGTTCTTTTTCAGCAAGAATGGTGCTGAGTCAGTTTGGAAAGGATCCCAACCCGCCCCGATGTCTGGCCACCTGGCTGTCCCTGCAGGAGTCCTGTTTAATGGGTCTAGCCGGAGTCCTTCCACCCTTGCCATCCCCTTAGTAACTCTCTACCACAACCTCCTGCAACCTGCTCCTTGGCTGTGAGTCTCTACTTATTCTTGCTACATTTGGAGTCGAGCCTGATCTCTCTCCCCTATTGTCATATTAGTCTTGATGCTTGCTGTGGCTTAGATGTGGCTTAGCCCTCCAAGGTTCATGTCCCAGAAATGCAGTACCCAGTGTGGCCACGTCAAGAGGTGGTGCCCTCATTAAGAGATGGGGCCTAAGGAGGTTGTTACTGACTCCTCTCCACTCTCTGGGTCCCTGCCTCACCATGCAATCTCTCGCTTTCATGCATGCTCCCTCTAAGATGCCATCAGTCATGAAGTGACACAGCCAAGGGGACCCTCATCAGAGATAGCACCAGGCTATTTGGGTTTTCAGTTTCCAAAACTGTGAACTAAATAAACCTCTTTTCTTTATAAGGGATCTAGTCTTGGGTATCTGGTTATAGTAATGGAAAGCAGACTGATTAACACCTATTGCAGTAATCCTGAATAAAATCTTCCTTACCATTTTAGAAAGTACCAGAATGACTTTTCTTTAACGCATTTCACACGAGTATCTCCTGGGCTCCTAATATACGGCAGACTCTGTGTTGTGCAGTAGGGATTAAATGCCTACCAATTCAGGGACAATCCTTGTCCCCATGGGGTATGTGTACAGTCAAATGGGGGCAGGACAGACGGTGGGCATGTTAGCTACAGCAGGCAGGTCTCACAACAGCAGGGGTATATTTATGGAAGGAGGTGTCTAAATCAAATTTCTGTAAAACAAACCACATTCAAAGGTCTGTATTCTTGTAAAAATGATAAATATTTATGTAACGTAAGCAATAAGCCCTTAATTTGTCTTGTCTCTTAAGTTCTGGACTCATTGTCTAGAGCTATGCAGAAGCGCAGAGACCTGGTTCAGCCAAGGTTGTTTTCATTCGCATTTTAAATACTCCAGAGACAGGAGCTCGATCAGCAGGAGAATCTATTTTCTCACCCAATCCTTGGTCTACGGAAAGCATCACCTTCCTGAACTCCTCTGGTTCATTCCTGGGCTCCATCAAGGCTGATGGAGCATCCCCAGAGGGTAGAGGTGACCTGTGGATAGGGGGACTTCGTTCCCAAGGTCATTTTCACGGGAAATGCCCCTAGCTTGTCCCCTCCCGGGTATGAGTCCCTCTGCTGAGTCACCTTGGACCAGAGCCACACTTTCCATGGCCCCTCAGCTCCAAGCACATTCCACATGGTGTTTTGTCTAATCTTTACTGATCCCCCTTCCCCACCGTGGGGCAATTTCTGTTACTTCACCGTGTCACAGATAATGACAACAGGGCTCAGCAAGGTTTCCCAAGGCCTCACACCTAGAAAAGTGGGGAACTGAGACTCCATTTCCACCGGCCCAACTCCTGAGTCCACGTTCTTAACCGTGCTGTCAATGTCTCCCCGAAGAACAAGGAGACGAGCCCACAGGCTCACCATTCGCTGCTCCAGGGTTCACGGGCAGGCGGACATTCCTGCCAGGGCAAGGCATTCCTCCGCCGCAGATCCCTCCTCCCTGGGCCCCAGCCCACGCGCCTGGTGAAACTGCCTGACACTGACTAGCCTTTCTTCCATCCCAGGCCCTTGTTCTCGCCCGCCCAGCTGTCTGGACGCAGGGCCCTCCGGCTGCCCTAGGCTGTGCCCACGCAGAACCACATCCAGCCTCTGGGGCTCCTGCCCCTCGCGGCAGCGTAACCCAGCCTCTGCTCCTCAGTCCAGGGCTCTTGTCCTGAAGGTCGCCCCCGTAGCAGGAGACTCCGGCACAGCTAGCGTCACACATCCCAGCTGGGTCTGCATTGCCCGGACACTTGGTGACCTCCCTCTCCACCGTAATACTGCCTGACATTCCACACGGGTCAGCACCACGCCTGTCGGTCTCCCTCCTGTATTTGTAAAGTGGTTCTGCAGACCTCAGCTCTCCCAGACGTGGATCTGGCTACAAAATCTGGCCCCTTGAGTAATCCTCCTTGCCCCAACCCCTAAAATCACACGGATCCCCCATTGTCTCTGCCGAGGGGCAGCGTCCCCTCCTGGTGAGTCAGACCGGACCCCTGGGTCAGGCCCTCCGAGGCAGGAGTCAGGTGGGGCGTAGGCAAGGGAAGGCGGACTTGTTGGCTGTGGAATTTAAAAAAAAAAAAAAAGTGTTCGGATCTCCCCACAGGCTTTCCCCACATTTTTGGACCAAGATCCACAGTAAGAGGCGTGGTTTTCATCGGAACGCGACCCAAGCACACGTGTGCGCCGAGGTCCGCGCTAACCCACAGGAGCGGCGGGGGTGTCAGGAATTCACAGATTAACAACAGATGTAAGAGACAAAGCAAGGACACTCGTTGAATCTGTTTTTTAAAAACAACTGGGGAAAAGGTTTATGAAAAAAGGGGAGAAATTTGAATACTGAGTATTTGAATATTCAAGGAATTGTTGCTAATTATTTTTAGGCAAGATTCTAGCCTCGTGTCTGCGAGTAAAATGAAGTCCTTCTCTTTCAGAGAAATGTGCTAAGGTTTAGGATCGGCCTCAAAATAATCCAGAAAAAAAGAAACTGGTGTTACGGTGATAATGGACTAAATGGACCGTGAACCTTGAAGCCGGCAGCGCCAGAACAGACGGTCCCTCACACTCTCTCTCCGCTGTGTTCGAGAACATGCATAATATAGAGTCAACTAATGGACTGAGCAAGATACTACTGGACAAAACCATAAGCAAAGGAAGTTCCAAACACAGCGTGTGTTTGATAAAGATGGCGGGAGTGTCTCGGATCGTAGGCTCTGAAGACAGCTGCCTGGGTTTGGACCCTTTCTTTGTCACTTACCAACTGCGTGACTGTGGGCAACCTACTTGTCCTCTCTGCTCCTGTTTCCTCCTCTGGGGGACAACGCAAGCTCCCCTGCGGGAATGGCTGGAGGCAACGTGCGAAGCTCTCAGGAGGTTCCCCACGTCCGTTGCTGTCCCCTGTTTGAACAAAGGACGGTTTGTGCACCAGCAGCATCAGAACAGAACAGAAGAGGCTCAGGGAGGTCCATCTGCCCGCGGCAGTGAGTCTTCACAGGCAGGACGTGGACGTCAAGTTCAGAAGCACCTGTGTGGATGAGCGCGAGGCTCTGGCCTTACTAGGACACGGTCTGAGACCCAGCAATCTGTCACCAAAAAAATTTCTTTTACTCATAAGTTTGGTTCCTGTTAGTTTCCATACCAAGTTAGGTTGCAGTTCCCATAGTACAGGGAGCCTCAGGCCGCCAGCCTCCCGCCTGCTTACGTGAACAGAGTTGGAAGCTTCTCTACTTCTTAAGTGAAGTCGGCAGCTTCTAGGGACGTTCCAGGAAAGGAAACTCCATGCTTTGACCCGTGGGGCCTCATTTCTTCTCTCTTTCTCCTGGCTGGCTTGGGGGCAAGATGACTGAGGCTGGACTGGAGAAGCCACCTTGGCCAGGTACTGCTCCTGGACCAGAAGCCCACATGACAGAGGAACAGGGTCCCTGAGAGTTTTCTGGGGCAGCACCTCCATGCCAGCCTTGGACTGTCACCCCACACCACCATGAGAGTAGAGAAAGTGTAGGTCTGCTTAAGGGCCTGAGATCTGTAGCACTGTTCCAACCAGAACCTGTACCGGGTGATCCTGCTTGATACATTAAGTTGCAACTTATGTCTCATCAATCATAAGAGATGTCACTCAGAGAAGGGACCACGGATCGGAACAGGGAACATTCTGCATCTGAAGACTCAAAGAGTGTCGTTCTTTTCTTTCCAGGATGCAGAGCTAAGAGAAGCAATGGCGTTGTTCTGTCTTGTCCTGCCTGGGGAGTTCATTCCTTCCGTCCTTCTATTTCTATCTTCTTTGGAAACCCCATGGTCTTGGGTGAAGCAAAAGCACCCTTCCACCCTTGGAATGGAATAACAAGACACAGGGCCAGTCTTGGATCATGGGAGGGGTCTTCTCTCAGGGCAGCAGCGGGGAGGCAGAGTAGGGGAGGATGCCTGCCGGGGTGGGGCTTTTCTGAAAAGCCTCCTAGTGCACCAACATCTGGGCACTCATGGCACATGACCTAGAGGGAACAGACCTGCCATTGACAAAGGAAGTGCCTTCGCACACCTCAGCACGCCCTGAGTAGCTATGAGAACTGTCAATCATTAGAATTCCAGTATTTTGGATTTCATTTGGCCTACTTCCTAATCCCCTTGCTTTGCAGGTCTCCAGAATTTAATTCACTCCTTGAACAAATACTTTCTGAGCACATACTGTGTGTCAGACACTGTACCAGGCTGGAGGCACAGGGGTGAACAGGACAAATAGCTCAGTTTATTCCAGAAACTTCCATTACCCATCCAGCTCGTCAAGTGCTGGGCCAGGCACCAGAGCTGTAACCAGGAAGAAAATAAAGGTGACAGCTGCTGTCTTGGGGTTGGCATTCTAGTCCCAGTCAGCAGGGGGCCAATAAATTCCTTCATGTCTTGTTAATGAGTTATTGCTAAGTGACAAGCAAGCTGTCACCAGCTCCAGGGAGGACTGAAGGGAGAAGGATGAGTTCCCAGTCCAGAGTAGAGCAGTCGGGGTGTGGATAGTTGTGTCGCTCACAACTCCAGGCCCTGCAGAAGGAAGGGAACTGAGAAGATTGCGTGTTTGGCGACCACTGACCCCCAGCTCCACACGTGGGTGGTCCAGCTCTAGGGCCCTCCTTTTGCAGTCAGAAGTGGCAGGTTCTGGAGCTCACAGGCAAGACAGGGTCAGCAGAGGCAGAGGCTTCCAGTCCCCAGGGGAGGCTGTCTGCAGAGGAGAGCCCAGAGCAACCGAAAGAAACGAGGAGAGAACACCAGCCTCGATGCTCTGCCGTGCACGTCCCTGAGAACTAGTCCGAAGCTTCAGTCCTGCAGATTTGTTGAGGAAACGCACACACCACACACATGCAGCTCTTCTGGAATGTGGATGGAGGTGACCCAGGTACCTGTGGAATCTGCACAGGCGCCGTGGATACTGTGGATACTGTGACCACCTGTCTAGAATTTAAGGCTTCATCTTCAGTGGCCCTTGACTTTTCAGGAGCCCTCTGTTTCCGAGTCACCCTGGAGAACATCCATCAGGAAAGTTTGTCCCACCCCATCCCACGGACTCATTGTCTTGATGGTTGGTCAAGAGCATGAAGGTGATGCAGTTGAATCCAAGTGGGCTGGAGAAGGGACTTGCCCGTCCTCCCAGGAAGTCTCTTGCTTGCTCTTCTGAGAAAGCTCCTAAAGGTGACCTGATGTATCCCACCAGACAGGAGTGACCTCCAACACCCAGGACGAATGCCGGTCTAGAGAAGAAGATCACACAGAAGAGCAGGGCAGAGGTGGAGGACCTGACCCTTGAAGACTCAGGATTGCCCGATCCCCTCTCGACTGACAGGAGCCGATGTATTTTAAGTGTTGAAGCCAATTGCACATGAATTTGCTATCTGTACCGACCAGCATCCCGAGACAGTCTCTTTGCACAGTGCTTAGCAGCACTGTGAGCTTGTTTTTGTTTTATCCCACACTTTTCAACAAGCACAAAGTTCAAATCATGCTGGGGAGGTACCAAATACCTCACCATCACCAAAAGGGCCGCAGAAGGGAGAATGCCCCACCCCAGGGGAAGGTGATCGGTTCCCGGGCGGTGTTTTGAAAACTAAAATATTCCCCAAAGTGACTCGATGAAGAGTCAAAAGTGTTTTCAAAGATGCGAAGGTGAGGTACTTCTTTTCTCCAGCTGTTGGGGATTCTGTCACCTGAGGCCTCTTCACAGAGTCACTCAGAATGATCCTTCAGCTGGCACCTGGCGCCATTCCGGTGGCCTAACTATGCAAGATAAATGCCTGGGAAGTAATAGTGACTTTTTTGTTTGGTGCCCTTGTGTGATGATGTGGACAAGCTGAGCCCAAGACACAGGACAGACAGCCCCTCTCCCCCCAGGCTTCAGGAAGCTTCTCCAAATCAACCCTCCAGAACCACGGACATGAACAGATCTGGAGCCCAGACTCAGAGAGTTCCTCGTTGCCCTTGGAGTTATTTTAAAGTTTAACATTCAAGCCATCTCCCTGTTTTCAATTGAACATTTCCACTGAATGTAATCCATATGAATGGATTTTTTTAAGAGAAAATGTGCCTTTGGTGTGAAGGCTGGTCTGCTGGATCCCCCGCCCCCGCCGCCCAGCATGCAGCTCCCGAAGCCCACATGGACGGGCAGGACTGTTCCATATAAATGCAAAGCGCTCCGGATTATCCACACCGCGCTTGAGTAGCGACAGCAGCTTGCAAGTGGGAAGGACTTGGCGCAGAGTCCCCGTCGCAAATCCGCTGCCACACCAGCACGCTCCGGCACAGGGCTGTGAAATCCGCCTTCACTCGCTAATTTCACACTCCAGGGCAGAGCGGGAGCCGCTCCACGCACGTAAATCTCATTTTAATAACAGTTTCCTTAACCTTCACACACCCTCTGACAGCGTTTTCTTTTTTTCCACCATCATTTAAAAAATTAAAACACTCAATTCCTTTAAGGCGAGGCCTTAATATTTTCTTTACTATCTTGACTTTGCAGATAGCAGAGCTTTTTAAAATTATTATCATTTATTATTATTATTATTATTATTATTTATTACCGTTTTTGGTCTCGTGATCATTTGTGAAGGCTTCTCTGGCCAGATTGCATTTGTTAAAACCAAAATCCTTCATTGATTCCACTTTCCCTCGATGTAGCCATCTCAATAACGCAGGTCCCTTGGTTGCTTCCCAGAGGAGCCCGGCTGAAACAGGTTGGTCATCCCTCTGCAGATGGCAAGATGAGTTTCCTTCTCTAAGTTTCTGCAGACCTGAGACATACGCTCCTCTTCCGGAACATGCTGCAGGACCCAGTGGGCGGGGCTGATTTAGGACAGAGGAAAAGTCCACTAACCGCTGGAATTGACAGGCTGGCTGGCATCACCCCAAAGAGAATTTTTAAGTATCCTGGTGGCTGCAGGGATAAAACCTAAAAGGGTTTGCGCTGGGATCATTCCTCTTGTCAGCTAACTCACATTAGTGACTCAGGCTGTCTTCTCAGACGATGCAAAATTGTGAATATCTGGTTCAGTTGCTTTAGAAAAAAATCATGGGTTCATTTGTGATATAAATTGGCTTGCTAGTTTTTTTTGGTTTTTTTTTGTTTGTTTGTTTGTTTGTTTTGTTTTTTAAGTAGGCTGTGATTCTCATCTCGTACTTTAAAGGATCGCCCTGGCTTAGCAATCAGGAAATCAGAGACATTAGCTCAGATTTCAATTCCCAGGAAAACAGCGATCCTGTCTTTCTTTAAAATGTTGGTGTTTTGTTCTTTGCAGACTTTCTCACGTTGGTTTTGATGTTTAAATGATTGCATTAAAACAATATTTGTCTGGATGCTGAGAGTATTGGGAACCCCCACCCCAAAAAATCTTCGCACCTCACTGGACCCCCCTCAGCCCCAGCTGGGAGCACTTGGCATCCAAGGGGGTGGCGAGCTTTGGCGTCCCGCCTGGGACGCGGGCGTCAGGGGTCTCCACCCTGCCCTCATCAGAGAGGGTGCATCGGGAGGGTCTGAGGCTGGCCCAGGCCCCCGCGCTCTCATGACGTCACAACTGTGGCAGAGGAACGCTGTCAGTCATGGGTGCCTGCTGCCTTCCTGTCCCGCCTCTCCCCCTCTCTATGGAGCCTGTTCTGCACCTTCAGAATCAGCCCACCTTACAGCAGCTGCTACAGAAAGTACCTTGTGCCAGGCTCTTGTAGAGAAACCTCCAGGAGTCCAGCGTCATCCTGGGGTGCCAGCTAAGGTCCCCATGGGGCCATGGGCGAGGGGACGATGTCTGGAATATATCTACTTGGCCCCACCCCCGTTTTTCCCTATGGGTGTTTGGGGCTGGTTATTATAGCAGCGAAATATCCTTTCAGCCACCCAGCCACTCTTCCCCACCAGCTGCGGGGTCCACACGGATGTGGCACCTGGTGGTCCCACACTTGCCTCGGTGGCCATGCATGTAGTGCCTGACCTGAGGCTCATCAGAGTCTCAGCGCCATGTCTTCAGACCCTCCTGGAAGACGGGAGGGCGAAAGGTGGTGAGCAGGTGTCCTGGCATCTCCTGCTCCGTCCTGGTCTCCCTGGGAGGCTGTCAAGGGACAGCTTCTGTTACCGAGCCACCCTGGCTCCGGGACATAGTGCAGATAAAGCTGCTTAGTGCTCCCGCGTAGCTATGTGCTGAGTGAGTGGGCTCCCAGTAGACTCCCACCGCTCCCTGGCCCCTGGCCCTCTGGTCCAGCTGGTCCCTTGCCAGCCTGTCCTTGTAAAAGCCCACAAGAGTCCAAGAGGGCTCACCCGCAGCTCTCCTGCAGGCAGGTCAGTGAACACAAGGGAGTCAACCCGAACAAAAAGGATCAATTAGTATGCAAATGGCATGCAGATGGGGCCAGCTGGAGTATTAGTTACCTACTGCTGCAAACTCAGTGGCTTCAAAAACACAAACTTGTCATCTGGAGGCTGCGGGGCTGCGCCCCTCCGGAAGCTGAGGTCGCTCTGTCCCCTGGCCTTTCCTGAGCTCCTGTCCTTTCCTCCACCTTCCAGCCAGCAGTGGCACCACGCCACCCTCCACTTCGATGTCACATTGCCTCTGACACGGGTCCTCCTGCCTACTCCAGGCAAGGCCCTTGTGGTCCTTGGGCCCACCAGGGTGTCCAGGATCACCTCCCCCTCTCGGGTCCCTCACCCAGTCACTCTGCACACACTAGGTAACAGAATCACAGATCTGGGGCATGAGGATGTGGACATCTTGAAGGGCCATTATCTATCTACCCCACGTGGTAAGGCTAGTAAAAAGGTTTGGAAGTTTGGAAATGCTCACCTAAATTGCAAAACCTAAGCTATGTGTCTTGGTGTTGCCTGGGCCCCATCTGCCAGGCGGGGACAACTGGCTGCCTGGCACATCCCCTCTGGCCAGGTGACCTCACCAGCACCCCCCACCCCCCTCCCATGCCGTTTCCTGCTCACAGGTAGACAGGGCGGGCACACATATGCGTGCTCACGAACACACGCACACTGAGACCTGCTTTCCTTACACAACAGCCTCTTTGGGCAGAAAGCCTTTTGGAGACAAGAACAGAAACCCAACTGGAAGAGAAATAAGCAGAAGAGTACACTACGCGACCCACAAGGAGATCAGGAGCCTGGAAGAGCGGCATTAGGAGAGGCGGCTTCGCCCCCAGGAAACTTGGCAACAGCTGGAGACCTGCTCGTTGTGACAGGTAACCGGACTGCGACGTGCTATCAGTATTTAGTTGAATACCTAATGATGCTCAGAACAGCCCCCGCCACAAAGAATGACCCAGTCAAACTGGTAACTGTCCCAAGATCAGAAAACCTGTGCTAAGAGTCCTGGTTTCAGGCATGGCTGAATCCAGCAGCTCAACTCCTATCTACAAGGCTCCGTTTCTCTCCATTTCTCGGCTGTTTTCCTCTGCACTGACTCATACACAGGCAGAAACTCTGCTCTATGCCTGGCTCATTTCCCAGCAGAAACAAGTCCATTGAAAAGAGAGGTGTTCTTTCCAGTAAATCAATCCAGTCTGGACACTGAGTCTCGTTCGCTGTTCAGGAATCACTCTGACCCGGGAGGCAGAGGCAGGTGGGGAGAGAACAGTGACCGAGCTCTGAGGCCAGTTCGAGGACTAGAAGCCAACCGCGTCCTCTCCCTGCGTGGATCAAAGAAGGCGAGGACCAGTTGCCTAAAATTAAACTGGGGCGGTGTGACCAGCAAAGGAGGACGGGTGGGTGAACATAAGCAGTGCTCATGAGGCTGAGGCAGGGAGCACCGGCCTGCGGAGGGAGAAAGAATGAGCCCCAAGATGAGGAAGGAACACAGGAGTGTGTCGTGCCTGCCAGGAGGAAGGTACCATGAAGGACTTACGGGATCTTCCTTCTCTCGTTCCTTTTTTTTATTAGGTTGGGGAAAGAATTATAAATACGTCCAACATAAAAGCACCTTCCACGCTTTCAGTGACTGCAAATGAACATGAGCTCCCCAAAGTGTCTCTGCAGAGCACAGGCCCTTATGCAAACCAAAGGGAATGCAGGAATTCCCACCCAAATGCCAGAGGTATTAAGCACATGCCTCCCTGGGTCCGTTTCCATAGAGCGCTCATGCTTTATTTACCTGTGTTTGAAGATTAAGATTTCCATATGGCGCCTGAATTCTTTAACAAAGAGGAGGAATGTGCTCTGGCAATAACCATGCCCCGTGGCCGTGGCCGTGATCCCAAGGTCTGAGGCTCTTCATCTGACGCAGGGCAGGTCTGGGTGGTTTCACCAAGTCTTCCCTCTCCTGATAATCAGAGCTGGTCACAGCCAGCAGAGCTGGCGGAGATGCCCCAGAAGGTCGGAACAGCTGCCCAGTTGGAGAGCTGGGCAGGCTCACCTGTCTCCTGAGCCCGGGGCTGGACTCAGGGAGACAGTGATGCCCTTCCCTTCTCTTTCTGTCCCCCTTGACAGTTTGCAGAGTGTTCCCTGACCCCATCCCACACCACACGCCCTGCCCCCTGCACGCCTGGCCCCACCTCTAGTCCCTCAGATCTCTGGGCCTGTGCTTTGCTGTTCCCTCCATGCAGCACACTGTTCCCTCAGATCCCTCATGCCGTGCCTTTAGCTCCTTCAGGACTCAGCTCCTCAGGGGGACCCTTCTGGACCACCCCAAATGGGAGAGACGCCCCGCTCCATGACCCTTGTCCCCACCACCGACCTGTTTCCTTTCTACTGCCTGCTGGTCTGTTTCCTGGACACTGTCACCTCGGAGGCCTGGACCCAGGGGAACAGATGGATGGCGTTTGCTGCCAGGTCTGAGCAGGCAGCACGGCATCTGTGGCCGCAGGTGCCCCACCCCATCAATGCTTAGGCAGGGAACGTTGGGACAGGCACAGACAAGGACAATGAAGGTGACGGTTTCTACACAGGGACGTGTCATTTAGCACTTGATTGGTTCCATTTTTCTTGTACATAAGGTGGGCCTGACCAGGAAGAGATGGTGCCTGGACATTCCAAAGAAGTGTCACATGCTCTGGCGGGACAATAAGCTACACGAGTCCCTCCTGTCTATCTGTCCGGCGTTCTGCAAGATCGTGGATAAATCACCTCTTCTCGTGGGCCCAGGAATTCAAAATGCATTTTTTTATAACGAATTGTTCATGTAAACAGAGACCTTAGAAAAAATAACAAATACACACGTTTGCCTGGCCCTGCACTCTAGGCACGGCCCTGCGGTCAGCCCCTGGGGAACCCGGGCGCGGCGACTGTGTCAGGGGTGGATCTTCACACCCTGCCTACACCCCGTGCCTGCCAGTCTTCGGAAATGGTGGTTCCCTGGAAGGATGACTTTGGGCCGAGCTGCTCCCGGTGGCCAGGGACATTTCCTGGGGCTTGGCCCTCAGCAGCCAAGCCTCCTGGCAGTGAAGCTATGTGATGGCCTGAAGGGGACTCTGGGGCAACCTCAGAGCCATGGCCAAGCCATGGGTCTCTCTCGCCTGGGCCGAAGCAGAGACTTCCAGCAGGCCTCCCTTCTTCAACTCCTAACTCCCGGCCGGCAGCCCCCAGGGCTCTGAGCCACCAGCTGCCCGGGCCAGCCTCCCCTTACATAACCTACTGATGCCGACATTTGGATAAAAGGAAAACTTAGAAAAGACGAACGGACGTCACATGCCACTCACTCTCTGCTTCTGGCCCGCCTGTGGCCCTGCTCAGAGCCAGGCAGCAGGGTCGTGATCGGCATCTCGCACAGGGCCGTCCTTCCTTGTGAGGGATTGTCCCAGCATCCAAGGCCATTTTTCTCTACCTAATCATTGTGACAACTAACTGGGAACAGTCTCATTTGTTAGAATAACTCGGGTCCGCATGCAAATCTAACCCTCAAGATGGCGCAGACCCTACTGGGCACCACCTCCTCAAACCCCTTGGCCACTACCCCCCGTAGCACCTACTTAGAAGACCTCTTCATAAGAGTGTCAAAACAGTGAGTTCTGAGACCTGTCCCTGTCCTCTTGCTGACGGGCCATGTCCCCTATGAAACCGGATGTGACTTCCTGAGCATTCAGTCCAGCAGAGAAAAACACGTATGACAAAAAGGGAGAGGATGGGGGGAGACCCCGCGTGTGGTCACCCAGGCATTTATGGAGCCTATAGGAAGACACCAGGGTGCCATCTGTGGGCACAGGAGCTCACAGTGGGGCCTAAGAGATTAATAAGCAGTCCTCATCCTCCACACCCAGGGCAGCCGAGGCGCCCCTCGGCCGAGGTGAGCCTTGAACTGCAGATACCGTGCCCACTGCCCAGCCAAGTTGGGGGAGGGACTAAGCGCAGCATGAGGGGTCCCCTGCGGGATGGGAGGTGGGGGAGGGAAAGACGGAGGAGAATGGGAAGGAGTGGACTGGAACAGAAGACGCCAGCGTGTCCCCAGGTGAGAACATGCGACTCCCAGTAGCTCCTTTCGCCTATCTGAGCGTGCATGTTGTCTTGGACATAAATTGCATTTCTTACTTTGGATCATGTTCAAAACTTGTGAAAACCACGGTCTAAGGAATGTGGTTTCCTGAATGGAACCACAGAACACGGAAAGGACACCAGGGCGAAGGCAGTGAGGCCTGACTAGAGTGCAGCATTTGTCCCCACGGGGAGGGGCCAGAGCTGTGCAAAGGGCACTAGCTGTGCAGTCACGCAGCCAGGGACAGGCCTGAGACGGTCAGGACGCAAACCTCGGAGGAGAGCTTGGCAGAGGCCACAGCCTGCAGCAACCGCACCCCACCTGTGCCCCGTGTCCTTCTGTCTGGATGACCCCCAGCCACCCCGGGTGGCAGGACAGGATTGTCCTTCTCTACTGAGGGGACAGTGAGGCCCTCAGAGGTCACCCCGGGAGGGCAGAGCACCAGGCCTGGTCCCACAGCCAGGACCCAACCCAGCAGGGTCCTGCAGCTCCAGTGCCACAGGGAACAAGTCCACCCACGGCCACCAGCACTGCAGGGAACACTGTCACCACTGGACGGTCTCCAGGCCCCACAATCAAAGCAACAGGCCAGGTGGGGCCCTTTGGGGTTTGGAGAGAGACCCCAGCAGGAGTGGGGTGCTCACTGCCCGCACTGCTCCCCGGGCCACCCCTCCTGTCACACTGCCCACGCTTGTCCCTGCCTCCTCAGCTGTCAGCCCCACGGGAGGACCCCCTGAGCTCAGGAGGTGACAAGGAAGCCCCTCTCCAGGGGCCTATCACTGCCCAGACCAGGCGGGGAGATGTGAGATGCCGGTCCTGCAGAGGGAAGGCCCAGGAGGGGCAGCTTGCAACTGCCCTGGCCAGGTGAGCACCCGCCCCTCACACAGTCCCCCACCAGGTGACAGTGCCATCCCATCTCACTCTGTCTAAGAGGCTCCGTGCCACGCTGGCTGATGGGCAGTGTCCACAGGGACGTGTCCAGTGAGGCCGAGCCTTGGGCCCAATGGCCTTGCTCCTCCTGGAAGGCCGAGGGCTCCAGGGCAGCCTGAGTGCTGCACGTCCCCGTCACACGTGCCTGTCAGGCGGGCTGCCCAGGGGCACAGGCACGGCTCTGGGGCTGAGCCACGCCCACCGCTGTGTCCCCCGTCCTGGGTACCCGAGCAGGGGACCCAGCCATCTTGGGAGCGTCTCCCGGCACCTGCAGCAGCGACACATCCTGCTCACTCTGAGCTGTGGTGGAGCACGTGCTCTGGGCCAGGCCCGGGTCCAGCCCTGAAGACGCAGCCGCCTCCCCTCCCTGCACCCTCGGACGTGACGCTCCGGGGCAAGGAACGAAAGCGGCTCAGAGACGCCGTCAGAGGGCCAGACGGGCTGCAGGACCCAGCAGGCTGAGGGCCGAGGTGGGCGGGTGACCTGCAAGGAGACTCCGGACCCGGGGACACTTGCCTGCGTCCTGGAGGGGGGTGGGGGGAGGGGCTGGGCTCCAGCAGAGGCAGCAACAGGTGGGACCTGGGCACAGGCCACCTCCCCACCAATGGCGGCAGTAAGACCCCAGGAAAAGCCCCACCACCCAAAGTGAGGTCCCTGGAGTGGCCGCCGGGCTCACTTCGCCCACGTGGGGTGGACCTGGCCGGGTTCCATCTCAGCCCTGTCGCTGACCAGTGGACTTTGCTCGCCTCTCTGTGCCTGTCCCCTCGTGGTAATGGCAGAACCACGCATAGGACCAAGGAATGACCTCACAGAGCCCCGGTGCCTGGACACCGCCCACTTCAGCAGCCGGACGCCGGTCCAGCAGACATTCTGGGAGGCCAGGCCAGGCTTTCAGCCCAACCGCCATCAAATTGGACCTCTGCCACAACGTTGGTGACAAACTGCTCCTCTTCAGAAGGAGCCGGGAAAAGACTGCTCAGACTTGCAAACATCCTGAGCTGTCCTGACAGCAAGCCATGTTCCAGAAAATTCCGGCTCCCTTTCCCAGCTCCGGCAGGGCGGCGAACGCCAGGCTGTCTCACTGCGAACCTCAGAGCTGAGTGTCCCGGAGGCGGGGGCAGACGCTGCCTAACGGGATGAGGGCAGTGGATCGAGGCAGAACCAGAAGGACCCCGGGATCATTGTGGACGATAGGCTCCGTGGCCAGTCAGCAGGGTTCGAATCCCAGCCCCACCACGCACCGACTCTGTGACCTCCACAAGATTCAGCGGCTAAGCCTCAGCCTCCCATCCGTGCAACGGGATGGCCATCATGGAGTGTTTGTAAGGAACAACTGTCCCACGCCCACCCACCCACATGTTCACAGAAAGCAGCGTCCCACGAATGTCACTGGTTCCTGTTATCGTGCTTGTCCAGCACGAGGACGTGAAATCCTGGATGCTGGCCAGGTTTGCAAACAGGACCTCGGAGGTGGAGGAGGGAGCCCCACCCACAGGAAGCAGAAGGTCACAGGACGGAGAGAAGCCACGGCCACCGCAGCCCAGCTAGCCCGCAGCGTGGAGGGAGGCCAGGTCGCTGGGCTGAGGCGCCTCTAGAACTCCCCACCCGCAGGCGGTCGGCCCTCAGGTGAGCTCAGGAGCCTCCACTCGGCAGGGAAGGGGGGCCCGTGGACTTGCAGAGTGGACCCCAGTCTGAGGAGCCCTCTGCATGAAGTAACTGGGCCTTCACAGCTGCACCGACCCTGCGCTCTGCTTTGACACAGCCTGCCCCTCGGGACGCGGGGGCTGCCCGCCAGGTCCTCGCCATCTCACCTTCGTCTTGTGCGCTCTGGTCTTGTGGGCTTCCTCGTTCCAGGCGCCTCACGCAAGATCCTCTGCAGGATCCCAGCAAGGACCCGCTCGTCAGCAGGACCATGGGCACATTCCTGAAGCCCAGCAAGCCAGAAGCCGAGGGGCAATCGGGAGAGATGTCCAGGTCCCTCTGCAAAGCTTGAGATGACAACAGGACAGGAGCAAGTGACACCCCCGTCACGTTACTGGAGCTGCATCTGCAAGCTGCACACGTGACGAGGAAATTAATGACAGAGAGAGACATCTCCAAGAAAGGTCACTGCCCTGCCCCCCACCTGGCTGAGCACCTCTGCCCCAGCCGCCCGCCAGGGCCCCCAGGCCTGTCATTCCCGCACACCAGCCCAGCCCCTCCCGACTCCCAGGAGCTGATTTCCAGCCCCATCCGCCCAGACGTGGCCCCTGAAGAGAGCGGAACCTGTGAGCGGGACCTGCTGAGGCTGCTTCCTGCAGAAGGAAGGGGGACACAGGCGGGGTCTGTGGGGACCTGCGGGTCTCAAGTGGGACTTCCCTGTGAGCAGCCAGGGGTTCCCACAGACACAGGGAGGGTGTGGGCCCAGGTGGGGCCCCTGCAGCCGCAGCAGAGCTGAGCGGGGCTGTGGGGGCCTGGGCGGCCCAGGCCGAAGCCACACGCACGGGGTCCGAGGCCACCTGGGCTCAGGAGAGTCATCGGGCCTCCAGGGGAGACCCAGAGCCCGGGAACACAGGGGAGGGTGGAAGCCGCAGCCCTCAGCCCCTCTCCCTGTGCCAGGACCGGGCAGTGCCTGGGGCAGGACGGGCAGGCTACAGGTGTCCCAGCCAGAGGGCAGGCCTGGGCGTCACTGCAGAGGACACTGCCAACCAGGAGGAGGGGACAGGCTCGGGGCAGGGCCTGGGGAGGGCAGGAAGGCTGCCTGGGAGAGGTGTCCCCGGGCGCTGGGAGCGTCTGTCTTGGCAGAGACTCAGGGGCAGAGCTAGGGACAGAGACCGTCCGGTCCTCAGCGGCTGCTCCTCCAGGGGCTTTGGACGGAAAGCGAGGCGCCACGGAGGTTTGAGGTCTCTGCGACCTCACCCAGGAGTCCCCCTCAGCAGCTCAGGGCTCCCACCCTCCCTCCCCTGTCTGGTCCTTGCAGGGAGCACTGGCCTCTCCCGCCCTGCTCTCCGCCTCTGAGGGACAAGAACAGGGCTCCTCCCTTGACACCCCCATCCTGTCCCACACACCCTGGGTCACAGAGACCAGAGGCATGGCCTGCGGCCCGTCCTGATGTCACAGGAGACGGGGCCCCGTCATGCCTGAGGCCTGGGGTCCCGTGCTGACACACCAGAGGATGCTGGCAGGGAGGCTGCCCTGCAGTGACCTCCTTCAGTAAGGCCAGGAGAAGCGGCAGCCCAGATGACCAGGCGGCCCCGTGTCAGAGCCCCCACCAGGCACAAGCAGCGGCCCTCCCGAGAGCAGGTGCCTCCAAACCCAGCAGGTCAGGGACGCCTGCAGCGTCGGGAAGTTTGCTCACAGACACACTGTGCCCTGGAGCAGTGCCCAGCCCTGGCTGCGGGGCTGGTCCTCTGGAGGCTGTTCCCAGGCAGAGAGCCGGGGGCATGGGGACCCCTCCTCGTCCTCTGTGGCTCTCGGGGTCTGCACGGGCTGCAGAGACCGCGGGCCAATTTCACACGGCGGGCCAATTTCACGGATGTTGGTGGCCCGTGGGAGGCCATAGCTCAGCACGGCCCCTCCTGGTTCGAGGACAGGGGCCGGTCGTTCTCCCTCGGCGCTCACAAAAGAGGGCTGCACTGGTCCCCAGGGAGCGTCAGATGCCAGAGTCTGGCGCCTGCCCCCTGCCATTCTCTGCAAGTGACCCTTTAAGGAGAGGCGGCCACAGTGAGGCAGAGGGCATTGTGGGCCTCCAGTCCAGCCTGCCTGCCCACTGTGGGGCAGGAGGACAGTGTCCTCAAACTGCCACTGTCTTTCTCAGAGGCGGGGGCTGCCTTGCCTCGGGGGTTGGGGAGATGTGGGCCCTGAGTGCAGAGGCAGAGAACACGCACAAGACGTCCCCTGGTCAGGAAAGCTGGAGGCCCTGTGGAGACACAGGCCATTCCTGCCTGACCTCCGGCGACCAGGACAACCCAGGAAAGTGGACCTCCACTTTGGGCTGCTCGGGTCAGGGCTGTGTCCCAGCCCACCCTCCTGTACCCACCTGGGCCACCAGGCGGAGGGACCCTGGCTCTTCCCCTGAACTCTGCAGCCAGAGGCCTGAGCCCCAGGGGTCACTTCATGTCTGCTCCGCGAGGCGGGTCTTGGTCCCCGAGGGAAACATCCTCGGCTCCTCCCTCCGCCTCCCCACATTCCCACTGCCCACACCGCAGGTCGCTCAGGACACTCCAGAGTGGAAGACGTTCTCTTCGTGCACAGAGGGCCACTGCCAGAGGCCTCGCTTGTCCCTGGTTCTGGAAGCTGAGAATCCAGTGTCCACCAGGGCCTCACGTGGCGGGTGAGTTCTGTCTCCTTCCATCTGCACGACACCTGGGGGACGCTTCAGAAGTCACCATGCACGCCATGTCCAGAACTCTGCAACCTGCAGTGTGAGCCGCGACCGTGGTGGTCCCACTCCTTCCACCCAGCCTCGTCCCAGCAGCTCCAAACTCGCCCCGCACACTCGCGGAGGCAGCAGAGGCCATTGGGAGCCTCGCTGGACACAACGGCAGGATTGTCCACCTCAAGCAGCTGAGCCACATGGACTAGTGCGAGAGGTGGCATCAGGGGAGGCTTTTAACCTGACACACAGGTGTCGGGCTGTTGCCATGGAGAGCGAGTGAGCGGCCACCAGGGTCACCCCAGCACTCGAAGCTCCTCTGACAGGCGGGTCCCTCGGGGCTCTGGGAGGAGGCACAGGCATGGCTGGCATCTTAATGACGCCTGACTCACCCGCCTGTGTGGGGAGAGTGAGGGAGGGCACGCCTGGGTGTGCGTGTGGGGGTGTGTGTGAGAGCATGCTTGTGTGTGTGTGTGAGAGTGTGAGTGTGCCTGGATGTGAGTATGTGTGAGCATGCATGTGTGTGTGAGTGTGCCTGGGTGTGCCTGGGTTTGAGGCTGAGTGTGTGTGAGCATACGTGTGAGTGTGACTGTGTGCATATGTGTGAGAGTGTGTGAGCATGCCTGTGTGTGTAAGTGTGCATGTGTGTGACTGTGCATGTGAGTGTGACTGTGTGTGAGTGTGTGTGAGTGTGTGTGAGCGTGCATGTGTGTGCACATGTGAGTGCCTTATGTGAGAGTGTGACTGTGAGTGTGAGTGTGCCTGTGTGTGCATGTGTGTGTGAGTGTGCCTGTGTGTGCATGTGTGTGAGTGTGTGTGAGTGTGCCTATGTGTGCATGTGTGTGTGTGCCTGTGTGTGTGCCCATGTGCACATGTGAATGCCTGTGTGTGTGACCGTGCATGTGTGTGAGTGTGACTGTGTGTGAATGTGCATGTGTGTGAGTGTGTGAGAGTGTATGTGTGAGTGTGCATGTGTGTGAGAGTCTGTGTGTGTGCCTGTGTGTGCATGTGTGTAAGAGTGTGTGAGTGTGCATGTGTGTGAGAGTGTGCCTGTGTGTGTGAGTGTGCCCGTGTGTGCATGTGAGAGAGTGTGTGTGTGTCCGTGTGTGCATGTGTGTGAGTGTGTGAGTGTGCCTGCGTGTGCATGTGTGTGAGAGTGTATGAGTGTGCCCGTGTGCACACCCTGCTCTCACCGCCCACACTGCAGAACCATCTGCCTGCAGGAGTTGGACCTTCAGCACCCAGGCCGGGCCGCTTCCCAGGCGAGCCAGGGCACCTCAGCCGTGCTGGGCCCAACTGTGCACTGGGCTCACGCCAGGACCCCGACCCTGTGCACTGGGCTCACGCCAGGACCCCGACCCTGTGCACTGGGCTCACGCCAGGACCCCGACCCTGTGCACTGGGCTCACGCCAGAACCACCGCAGGAGAGAGGCGGGGCTTCTGCCCTCGGGAGGGGACGAGCGGGGCATGCAGAAGGGACACAGAGGACCCAAACTCCACAAAGGTGACTTCTGATGGGGACGCCCGATAGAGACCTGGGATGGAGAGGGAGTGACCACTAGGGGCCAGAGCTGGAGAGCCAAAGTGGAAAATGGAGAGGCCAGGGACTTCCAAGGGGACCTGCGGGGGCGACAGCTCACTGGAAGGCCACCTGCCTGCCACTCCCGCTCTTGTCTTTTCCCTCCTCCAGGCTGGGCGCTCTCCTCCCCCAACCAGCAGAGCCACACTGAGCCTGGGGACTCACTTCAGGGGACACTCCAGCCGTCAGAGACGTCCCCAAACATTTTAACGCAGCCCAGGGTCAGAAAGCTGTTTCCCACTGTGGCCAGCACATGTGCGTGCCCATCCACACACATGTGCACACATACACAGATGCACACACACACCCTTCCATGTGCACACACACTCACACATACATGCACACATAAGCCCGTCCACATGCACATGCACACACATCCACGTGCACACACACAGATGAACACGTGCACACACACAGATGAACACGTGCACACACACGCACACATCTCTTCATACAGGAGTGGAACCGTCTCCCCAACAGCGCCCGCCCTGACCGAGTGGGACGCTCTGCTCTTTCCTGGGTCTATTCTGGTCCCTGGCAGATTGCAAGCTCCGGCTCGGCCCTCCAAGTCCCTTTCAGGACCCTGAAGGCACCCGGCTGCCATTCCATCCTCTCTGCACCCTGTGGTGTCGGGGACGAGCGCTCCAGCTGCCCCTTACCTTGCAGCAAGGAGCCGCTCTTCGGCAGGTGGCAGGAGGAGGGCCTGTGCCCGCGAGGCCCGCGGCTCCTGAGAGCCAGTTCGCTGACAGTAGCCAGTGCTGCCCGGAGCACAGAGCAGACGCAAGACCCTGGCCTGAGGTCATAGTCCGGGGCCTCCTGAGCCCTCCAGGGACAGACCCCCAGGGACGGCTGTGGGAGGCAGGGCCCAGTGGGCAGAACAGACTGGACAGGTGCAGCCACCCTCCCCAAGGACCTCTGACCCTTCCTCCCTCTGGACCAAGGTCTCAGAGCTCACAGACAGTCCCTGGCCCAGAGGATCAGCAGAATCCCCCTGTGGACCCCTGTGGACCCCTGTGAGAGCGACCTCACCTCCTGGTTGTCACTTCACGTTACCCAGCCAGGACGCTCCATCTATCCCCGCACTTTAGGTCCTGTGGTTTAGCTAACGATACTGGTACTGCTGTCACAGTAGTAATGGCACCTACATCCCTGTGGCACCCCCTATGTGCCTGCCCTGGGGCCGAGCACTCCATTTGATCCTGATCAGTCTGTGGTCTCAACTCCACAGACAACAGCTATGTGACCCCAGGTAAGAGACCTAACCTCTCTGTGCCTCCGTTTCCTCAGCTATTAATGAGGATAATACAGTCCCTGCCCCCCAGGAATCAGAGATTTGTAAAAGAGCCTGGCGTAGCAGGCAGTTAACAGAGGTGGCTGAAATCAGTCCCACTTCACAGACAAGGACACTGAGGCTCAGAATCCCTAGCCTGGTAGAAAGTGGAACTCACAGGGTGAGAAATATTGAGTAAGATGGTCCATTTTCAGAACACAGAATTCAGCCTTAAATGAAAAATTACTTGGGTTATAAGAAAAGCACCTGGCCAGAAAAGCATTCTGGTTAACACCAGAATGTGACCAATTCACAGCCCCTGGACAAACAGGAGGGGAGGCAGAAGGGCAGAGAGCAACAGAGATAAACTGTCAGATGCTCTCAACACCAGAAGGCCCTCCCCAGGGGAGCACGCGGGGAGGCGGGCCCACCAGGTGCATTTCTTATATAACCCAGAAGGAGCAAGTCAACCCTGGGCACCGGGTACTCACTCCAGTACTCACGAGGAGCTCAGGACGGACCTTGGGCACTAGGCAGTAAGTACTGATCCTAACTGCCCTGGGTGAGCCTGCTCCCCGGACACCTGATCTTGCAAGACCATCAGTGGAAAGCCTGGCTTTTGCTGTATCTTCTCCACTCCTCGGGTTGGACACGGGAGCGTCTTTCTCATGATACCCAGGTCTGTCTGTGGCCGAGCTCTCTGGCTGCCCTCTCTAGAGACAGAGCAGAGGGCCCATCCCAAAGAGGGAGCTGAGCACAGAGCACTCCCATCACCTGCCCAGAGCCCCTGCTCCCACAGGACCATCAGCTCCCGCGTGCCGGATTCCAGGGGGACGCACACGGTCTCTGCCTGTGGGGACTCCCTGGGAATGCGTCCCTCCCCCAGGCCATTGCTGCGCAGGGACCACGCTCCTGCTGTTGGGAGCGCCTGCCCTCCCTCCTCCTGCATGATGTCCCTCCTCTCGCTCATCTCTTGGCAGACCATGCCCTGCTCGTCTGTCATTTCCCCGCTGCCATGGTGACAATCTTCCCAGCTGCACTTGTGGTTTCTGACAGGCACGTTCGCAGCCCAATTTCACCTGACTTCACTCACAAGGCGGATTTCCTCTCCAGTCTCATGGTGGGGTCTGGGTGGAGCCAGATGACCCGGACTGTGTTGTCACATCAGGCAGGCAGGCAGAGGGGTCCTACCACCCAAGCCCAGCGTCCTCGGCCCCAGGACTCCACACGGGGACAGATGCTGGGGAGCCAAACCACCCATGTGCTCACGGCTAGAACCTGAAATCCCCCGGAATCGGGCCCAGCGCAGCTAGATGTTCTGCTTCTCCAAGAAATTGAAAAATCACAGTTAGAATTAGCATATAAATATGGGCAACTAATTCCAATTAAATTATTTTAGAAGTCTGCAGGTGGAGCTCAGTCCCAGACCTTCCAGATCCTTCCTTCCAATCCCTCCGGCCTCAACTGGATGACTGCCCTCGGTGAGCAGCCCCCACCAGAGTCACAGTGACAGGCACACTTCGTCAGCCCCAGGACACTGACCACCGCCTGCCCGTGTCTCATTCACTTGCAGTTCCTGTCGCCACCGTGCCCTGGCCTCCGTGAGCACACAGCTCCTCCAGTGCAGGTTGTGTCTGCCCCGCAACCTGCTGAATCCCAGACACAGCACCTGGCACAGAACAGACCATCAAACAGTGTTTCTAGAAGCTTCACTCCAGAGAACGGAGCCAACCAGGACCGGTTCCTGGTCTCTGCCCCCCACAATGTGCCATGCTCAGAGATGGGGGCCCTGGGCTCCCTACCTGCCCCCATCCTGGCCTCAGCACTGGAACCCGTGAGGTGGAATTGTCACCAGCACTGCCTCAGACAACTCCCGGGACAGGAGCCCCGCGTGTGTGTGCAGCCGGCCGCCCCACGAGCGTCCTGCTGGGGATTCCAGTCTCACCCAGAATTCAAGGTTTCACAGAAACAAAGAAGAATTTAGTGCCAGATTGTTTACGTTTGGCTTTAGTAGGACCGTAGTAGTAGCTGTGATCTGAAATGACGTGTTTGCTTTATATCACCCCAAAGGTCTTGCGAATGATTTTCTTAAATCTGCGACTGCCCAGGTCTGTCTGCGGGGTGAGAGAGCCTGGCCTTCCTCGAGGGCCAGAGCCTGGTCCAGTATGCGCGAGCATCAGGCCGACCCGTGCAGAGAACTTGTAAACGGCCTGATTTTTTTGAGCATTTTGGGCTTCCAAACATCCTCATTGGATCAAAAAGAGATGGTGATTTTGGAAGTCCCCCGTGCGAGGGCTTAGAGACCACCGAGACTATTTCTTGCCCACTGAGATGAGAGGCCAGTGGAAGGCAGCAGTCCCCTCTGGGAAGGCTACTCCAGCATCCACGTGACCTCGTGGCAGGTACAGGGACTGGGAAAGGGAGGCACGGCTGGCCAGCAGGACCTTCCTCCAGGGCCACATTTTGTGGAAGAAGGTGTCACCTGAAAGGAACCTCGCGTTTCTCCTGGCTCCAGCCAGTGTGCGCGTGAGCACGGAGGGTTCCTTGTTTCCCATAGTGCTTTTTCTAATAAGAGCTACACACGCTTATGCCCAAAGCTTTCAGAAATAGGTGGAAAATCAAGACAAACTTTTAAATCACTACTAATTCCAATGCCCAAAGCTGAGCGGCATCCGTGTTCTGACGTGAGGTGCCTGGCTTTGCCTCTGTGCACAGACACATCTTAGAAACCTGTAGACACACGCACACACAGCCACACATTCTCGGCTTTACGAAAATGGAGTCATGTTTTGTGTCCACTAAACAATATTTTACATCCACGTTGATGTGTCAATCATTCAACCATGTCCACTGGCTTCGGTGGATGTCCACAACGTATTGAACGGATTTCTTGGATTTCATCACCTTAACCTTTCTTGTGCCATCTCCGAGGGACAATGACAGTGAAGCAGAAGCTTATCTCTCACAGAAACTAAGACCAGAGGCTGTCCCCCTAGTGAGTGCAAGGGACCCTGGCCTCCTTTCAGCAGACCGTCTGCCGCCCTAGGGTGTGGACGGTCCTCAGTCCAGATGGCAGGTAGAACTCCAACCACCGCCCGGAAGCAGGCGCAGGGGCAAAGGAGGAAGGAGACAAAGTCACAAGGAAGCCATGATAGAGGGGGTTTCCAAAAGTACCACCCACATTTCCATTCCCTCCCTGGGGCCAGAACTGGGTCACAGGACCATGCATGACCCCCGCATACCAGGAGGCTGAGAGGCCCTGCTGCCGGGCTGCTGGGGCAGGGCAGGGGGCCGCCAGCAGGCACTCAGACTCACTGCGTCATTGCTCCTCCAAAAACCCATCGCCGCCTTCACATAGCTTTCTGTTTCCCGGGCTAGATTTCTATAAAGGGAATTCGCCACCAAAAGTTATGCCTGTTTATTTGACGGTGACTAAAAATGGCCAAATTGCCTTCCAGAAAAGCAAAACGCTAATGAATTCACTCAAAGGTGGAGTTTTATTTAACGAGAGCTTCCCCATCCCCACCCCTGTGTCCCATGAATCCCTGTCGGGTTCACTGCGGCCATGACTCAATTGGGGGAAAGGGGTCGGGGAGACGGGGTTGGGGAGGTGGGCAGGGGCCGCCGCCTCAGCCTGCAGAGCACCATGAAGGAAGAAACAGACGTCTTGGGACTTGGAGGAGCATGACTGCTCCCGGGTGAGAGTCCCCAGGCGCCCGCCCCCTCTGCGGGGATGGCAGAACCGGATCCGCATCCCAGGCGCAGTACGTGTCTCCTCAGAGGTCCTCCAAGGTGATTTAGATCTTCCTTTCATTTTATTAATGGGGACACTGAGGCCCAGAGAGGACGTGACCGGCCCCTGTCCTAGGACGAGACAGTTGCCTTGACTCTCGTCCTAGGCCAGCGTGGCCCGGATCTGTCTCCGCAGCTGCGAAGCATCGGAACGCGCCCCTTCGCTCGCCTAGTCACGCTGCCTTCTTGTAAAGCCAGGTGTTCGGACGAACCTCGGAATCCTGGGGCAGGGACAAGTCCTTCCCAACCGGCCGGAGAGCTCTGGCCAGGTGTGAGGAGAGGGGCAACCAGGGCGGGCGCCACGGGCGCTTTTCCCCCTGCTCTGCCCTCCTTACCTTCCCCTTGTGCTGACCGGAAGTAGGCATGAGAGGAAGCACTTGCTGAGTTAGCCAGCGTACCGTCTCCGCAAGGCCCGAATCCCGAGGGACTGTCGCCTGGCCACAGCCGCGCCCCCAGCCCTGGACCTGGACCTGCTGAGCAGAGGCGTGGGCTGGGGATCCTGTAGCTGCCCACCCACCGGCCTCAGCAGAGCCCAGCTGCCTCCTGCTCGCCAAGCCTGGCTCCTCCTCTGGGCATCAGGGAGGGGATGTTTCCAGCCTCTTCCCAGGGAACGTGGGCCACACGGCCGGGTCCTGGCAAGCGAGAGCACAGGGTGTGAGTCACTCGGGGGCCGCAGGGCCCTCTGCAGGAGCCTCGCCTCATCCCCAACACGGCGGCCCTGGACCAGGGGCAGAGGAGACCCCGCCCGGAGCCGCCCACCCAGTGGGACCGGCAGGAGGGAGCCCCACGTGTCCCCTGAGGGGGCAGCTTCGTGGCCATGGCTGCAGCTCTTCCCCACTGACGGCCATGTCACTGGTGCTGCCCAGCCAGGCGGTGGGGTTCACCTGTCCACACGGAGCCCACTGGGCAGAGCAGGAAGCAGGGCCGGGTCCCCTGGTCCCTCCCCTGTCCTGTGCTGTGTACAGCACACGCAGCTCCCAGGCCTTGCCAGCTTCCCAGGTCCCAAGGCCACCCTGGGCTCTGGTGGGCAGGCCAGGAGCTGGGAAGGGGCCTGGTCCTCTGACCCACGTCGTCAGAAGGAGCGTCTGTGCCCAGCAGGCTCCTCTCCCTCCACAGTGGCCACTGGCCTTTAGAGAGATGCATTGTAAGCCACTTGCTGAATCTCCTTCTCAGGCCTCAGGGGAGTGAGGCTCAGAAACCGGTCAGAGTCTGGGCTGAGCCCAGGGGGCCAAGCCTGTCATCCCAACAGCTCAGGAGGCTGAGGCAGGAGGATCTCGAGTTCAAAGCCAGCCTCAGCAACAGTGAAGCGCTAAGTTCAGTGAGACCCTGTCTCCAACCAAAATACAAAAGAGGGCTGTGGCTCAGTGGTCGAGTGCCCCTGAGTTCAGCCTGTGCTGTGTCCCACCCCCCAAAAAAAGAAATAGGAGGGGAAGAAAGTGAGAAACGCCACAATCAGAGACTGGGCAGAGCAAGTCCCCGGGCCACCACACAGGTGCCAGGCATGGCTGTCTCAATAGCCACATCAGGAGCTCAGCCCTCAGCCATGGGCCTCTGGGGTGACCAAGTGCACATCGTACTAAAGCAACGAGTCTGCCTGAGTCGCTGTGGCAGAAATGGATCAACGCTATCATGTAGCTCCTCTGGTTAAACCATCCGCCACTCCCACCGACTCGGAGTGGAAACCCAGTCCTCCCTGCACCCTCCACCCCTGCCGGCTGAGTCTCCCTGGCCCCACCCCGGCTTTCTCCTGTCTGACCAGAGAAACTTTCACCAGGTCCATTCTGGTGTGTTAGAACTTGTCACCAGAATGAATATCCAAAATTTACAGATCCTCTGGTAGGGTTTGGATAAGTGTCCCCTAATGGCCCAGGTGCTAAAGGCATGGTCACCAGCCTGTGACACTCTTGTGCAGTGGTGCAATCTAGTGGAAGAAAGTTAGGTCGCTGGGGGTATGTCCATGGTGGGTATCAGGACCCCAGCCTCTTCTTGTCTGTTTTTGCTTTCTGCCCATCATGAGGTGAGAAGTTTCCTCCAACGCCTGCTCCCACCATGATGTGCTGCTCACCACAGGCCCAAAAACAATGGAGCCGACTGACCATGGACTGAAACCTCTGAAATCATGAGCCCAAATAAACCTTTGCTCCTTATAAGTTGTTTACCTCAGGTGTTTTGTCACAGTAACAGAAAGCTAACATCCTGAAAAAGAGGGAAAAAAAAACACAAAAATTTAAACAATCCAATAGAAACTGGGCAAAAGACATAAACAACCTCTTCACAGAAGAGAAAATATGAACAAATGGCCAAAAATGACCCGAGGAGATTCTTAGCCTCACGCAATGAGATGTCATGTAATACCCACAGATAGGCAAAAGTCTTGCAACCCAGCAAATTCAAGGGGTGAGGAGGTTAGAACTCCTGCTAGCTGCTGGAGAAAAATGGTCAGCCATTCCCAGGAAAACATAGTTCTCAGGTAGTGTCCACACCCCATGGTCCAGCAACCCCCTCCTCAGTATAGGATCAAGGACAGATTTCCATCAGTGAATCTTGAAAAGACCAGCATCTTTTTAACTAAAATATAATAGATCCAGGTCCACTCTTATTACCTAGCTAAGAACATGCTGGGGCATGCTGATGAAGGAAGGGTCATGGGTTAAGATGCAAATGACATTTCTTACCTGGGGTGAAATTTAAAAAAAAAAAACAAAACTGAAAGCTATTGAGAAGGAAAAGCATAGGGATTAAAAAGATGAACCAGAAAGCCATTTCCTTCGGGGGTGGGCCTGAGCCAGGGGTCAGGAGGGGCCCCAGGGAGCATCAGATGTTCTATTTTGTCCAGACTCAATTCCTTAAGCCAGGTGGAGGTCCTGTGTGCCTGTCTTTATACACTAGGCGTATGGCAAGGTCCCTTTTCCTATTCTGTATGCAGTGAGATGATTATCGATAAGATACATTAGACAGCAAGAACGCCCGCGACCCTCAGGAAGGTCGTGGTGCTCTTCCTGCTCGGGGAAACCATCACCACGGTGCAAGTGGAGTCTTGCCTAGCTGGGACTCTGCAGGTCCTTCTGCACGCACGGTACGTCTAGGCTGCTGGCAGGGCCTCAGCCACCGAGGCTCCCCAGAAACCCCCCGGGAAACCGTCTGCACGCAGACCACGCGAGCAAAACGTTAGGTTCCTCTCCTCCTTCCAGAGCAGCCCCAGATGGATCCCTGCCCTCCACGTCTTCTCCAGGGCTTCCTAAAGCTTTTTCTTGGGTCAGTTTGTTCATCTTGATTCTGGTTCACAGAGGTAGTCATACGATTTCATCTGCCAGTCATGATGATCATGGTAACTCCCATTAGTATTGTTGCTGCCATCATTACTGGGTTGTTTGAAGCCATCCAATGACCAGGGATATCGTTCAGCGACCGAATTCAAATTATTTAGAGAAGGACCGTGCGGGCACAGAAACCGTGAGGCTCACAGGTCCGTCTTGCTTGGAGCACAGCCAGCTCTGGGGCCAGCCCTGTGACTCCCTTCCTCTCCTCCTCACTTGGCCTTCCTCTGTGTTGGCTCTGTTCTCAAGAAGGCTCATCACATGACCTGGGAAAGAGCTTCAGCAGCGCCCAGCTCACGACCTCCCCTCTCAGTGGCTGGAGCAGGAAGGCACCCCTCCCCCTTTTCCCCAAGCCAAGTCATCTCTCCCACTGACCTTGAGTCATGTGCCAGTTGTGGACCAACTCCAGTGGCCAGGGTAACACAGGGCCACTTGGTCCTTACATGGAGGCCTGGGGGTTCCCAGGACATGCTCTCAGGGGACATAGATGGGAAGAAATGACAGGCAATTCCTACACTGGGGAACAACAAAAGGCAAATACTAACTGTCTTTGACATTCAGAAATCAAACAGTCGATAATTCAAGCCCATGAGTGGTGGCCAACCTTGATGTGTCGACGTGGCTAAGCCACGGTGTACAGATACTTGGTTATATCCTACTTAAAGAAAAGGGGGGCAGCCTGGCATGATGGCTCACCCCTACAATCCCAGCAATCGGGAGGCTGAAGCAGGAGGATGGCAAGTTCAAGGCCGGTCTGCCAACTTAGCAAGACCCTCTCCCAAAATTTAAAAGGGGCCAAGAATGTGGTTCAGAGGGAGAGGACCCCAGGGCTCAATTTTCATGTTGAAAATAATAACAATAATAATTTTTAATGAAAAGGAGGAAGTAAAATACTGTGTCCCCGGATGCCTCTATTCTGTTCCCCAAAACCCAGCCACGTTAAGGGGGAATTATTGTCCTCCAGGTACGTTACCTCAAAGGACAAGGCTGTCTTGTGCACACTGGGGACTGAAGCAAGCTGGTGTCATCTGTGGAACGCCAGCTTCCTGCATCTCTGCCAGGACAGCTGCTCCTTGGGATACTGGTCCCGCGAGCTGGCTAAGCAAGCTCACGCTGCTGGGGGTCACGGCTCCTGCAGCCGAACAGAGACCCCTCCCTCTGGGGCAACTGGGCAGACCGAGGGCCCTGTGGGAAGGGCACGTGTCATCCACCCCGCCGACCACCACTGGGCAGAGCTCCGCGTGGCACGGGGGCTGCTTGGCAAAGCACCCCAAAGGACGGGGTACCCTCTGTTCGGGCCGCCTGAGGCTGCACTCCAAGCATCCAGGACCCAGGGGCAGTCCCTCAGTTCCAGAGAAGGAGTGCGTTTTGGACTCTGGCACCAGTTCAGCTCTGTCCACACTGAACCCTGAGCACAGTTCCTCTGGAAGTGCACAGCTGGGGCGACCCTGTCCCCAAGTGACCTCCCGAGAAGGTGCCACCAAGGCAAGCTGGTCCCACCCACAAATTCTCTGCCAACTAAAAGAACAACAACCCTTGTCAAATTGGATTAGCAAAACCAAACAAAATTTCCATACATACAACTCAGGGCCTGAGAGGACACAGGTGTAAACATACCCGGGCTCTGGAAGCAAAGCCATGGACTATGTATCAAGAGTCTGAAAGGATCCTGCTCCCTGACCCCATTGTTCTGGCTGTTGGAATTCATACTAAGAAAATAATAGTTCTGCACAGATATTATGTACAGATACTCACCACACAGATACTCACCGTATAGATTATAATGTATACATGTTTGGCCATTATTCATAACAGCAAAAATTAGAAACACTAACAAATGTTCAAAAATAAAGGAATGAATAAAGAGATCATGAATTAGTCAAACAAAAGAATCTCGAAGGGCTATTTAAAAACTATAATTGTGAAACCACAGAGAAAATAGTAATGATGTAATGGAAACTGAAAATTAAAAAACAAGATGTAAAACTGCATATCATGACCCCATTACACAAGCACACGTGTGTGCACGCACACACACACCTACACCCCTATGAGCAAAGCAAATAATGTGAGGAGAAGAAATACAAAAATACCAACCGCAGGTATCACCCATGGGTGGTAGAACTGTGCCTGGGATTAATTTTACTCTATGTTTCTCGGTATACTTTTTCCAATTTGCTAAAAAATTACAGGTCTTTTATAATCATAAGTAGAATTATTTGAAAGATCACAGTGGTTAAATATGTAATAACCAGGTAAACGTTCAATGCTCAGGTAGTGCTCTGAATGATAGAGGACCTTCCCAAAAATAAGCAGGTGTTTTTACTCTGTGATATTTTTAATTGCAATGAAACTTCTGACCCCACAGCAGATAATTCAGGGGGAAACACCGAGGGCATCCTCAGCAAGCCTTCTCACCAAATGCAACGGGCAAAAACTAGAGGAAGTATGAACGTTTCATCTTCAAATTGATGTATCTTCCACGTCTGCACAAAAACCGTTTCTGCTTTCCATCAACCTTGCAATTTACTATGTCCAAATGTGAGATAGAAATCCACTATTTGGAATGACCTTTAAAAACTTAGTAATGAGTTTTCTTTTTATATGATCTTATCGCACAGCTATAGAAACAGCCCCATTTCTCTCTGCACAAGCAAAAGACTTAGGAACAGCCAAACTATGAATTTCCTTTATTGAGATTCCCGGAAGACACACCATTCCCCTCCCCTCTGGCCTCTAGGTGTCTGCCTGACGGGCCTCTTGTCCAGCCTCAGGCCCAACTCTGGCCTTCACTTACTGGGCCTCTGCCTGGGAGCCTCCCCTAGATCCCCCCTCCTCCTCACTCACTCAGAGTCCTTGCCCTGGTCTCCCGACTCCAGAAAGTTACCCACCCCCCAAGCGCTCAGAACTTCCCCAATGCCACATTTCAGACAGGCTAAGTATTCTATAGCAATCTACACTTATTCACCCACTGTGTGTCTGTCTGTCTTCCCCGGAGGATGCAAGCCCATGAGAACAGGTGCAGAACTGCCGGGGTCCCTGCCGTCTTCCCAGCACATCATTCATCCACATCTTTGCCCAGTTTGCTGATGCCCGACACCTGCCACCATCAGTAGGATTGACTTTGCACTCCTGCACCTCTGGCCTGGCTGGACCCTGGCTGGGAGGGCCCGGCTGGGCTCCAGTCGGAGGGCAGGACCCCATTGTCTCCGCTGCCTCTCGGCTTCCCGGGAGCTGCAATGCCCTGGGGCACACTCACTTCGTGGGAAAAAGCAAAGCTCCTTAGAGGATTCTAACAGCAAACTGGCCTGACACCGAGACTGCTTGGCCGTGTCTGCGAGGGCCCCTTGACTCAGGCCAGACACGCGGACGAGCGTGAGGCAGCAGAATGGAGATGTGCACCCCACCGCGAGGCCAGCGGGTGTGGGTGTGTCACGCTCTCACAGGGAACAAAACGTGAGGCTGCTAATTCAACCACCCAGGTCCAGCTGTGCCAGCCCAATGGCCCTATGCCAGAATGTCCCTGCCGTGGGTCACTGGGCCCAGGGCTCCTTTGCAGCAGCGCCTGCAGCGTTAGGCCAGTGCTGCTCAGAGGAGCCTCAAGCTGCTTCACAGACAAACACACAGCCCACAGCCCAGGTGGCCTGTGCCCGTGGACGTGGCCGAGGCAGGCAGAGCTGCAGGAGCCCGGGGTGCTCGTCCCCATCCTCAGGCCACCCCCGCCCCTTGTTCTCTGCACCACTTGGAACCTTCTGACCACGGTTTGCTTTTGTCTGTCCTGGAATGGAAGTTCAGTGTGGGCAGGCATGTGAGTTTATCTGGTCACCGAATCCCGTTGCCAGGAACAGCAGCTGGCCTGGAATGTGAGCTCTAAACAGGGATCTTTTTCATGAATAAACGGAATCCCCGACCAGAGAGCCATTATTTGCACATCGGTCATCGATAGAATCAAAAAGCAGAAGACTGTTGGCCAGTGCCGTCCCTGAAACCCACCCCATCCTCGGGCGGCCGAAACAGGGAGAAGGAGCAGGGCAGGTGAGGTCGGATGAGCAGACGCGCCCGCTCCCCATGAGGGACCCCGAGGCTTGAGCCGAGAGGAGGGATCAACTGGGGATCAATCTGGACCAGGCAGGGCCTCGGGACTCCTAAACAGGAACGGTTCCATCCATCATCCTGTCCTTGTAAAGAGCAGGGACCAAAGTCCCAGGGAAATGTCCCCAGTCTTATTAAGACACAGGGAGCAGAGACCTAACCCTAGGGCGGGATTAGGGGAGAAAGGTGAGGCTCTGATCTCTGGGTCAGGCAAGCCACAAAATTTAAGGGGCACCAACAGTACTCTCTAACCCGCATACATAACATGCGAAGGCGGGGTTTGTTTTGCTTTTTCAAAAAGTCCCCAACGAGCAAAGCTGTCACCACTTAACTGAAGACAGGTCCGGCCCGGCGCTTGCCCCTCTGGCCTGGCCTGCCTCACTGCACACCCACCAGCCTGCAGAAGCTGCTAGAAGGCAGCAGAGGACCAGGAAGCCATCTCTGGCTTGGATCGGGTTCAGACCCCATGAGCAGCCACAGGGGAGACCTGCTGCCTGCCTGTGCAGCAGGACGGAGAGCTGGGCCAGGATAGTCTGTGGGCAGCGCGGCTGCCGCTGCACCTGCGGCCTTGACCTGAGGCTCTGCCCAGGAGGCGCCGCTCACTGACACCGGCATTTGACCATCCCCACACGGTCTCAGTCACGGGAACCCAGACTCCGGGGACACAGTGGAGGAGCCTAGTACTGGAAAGGCAGCCCCTGTGGACGGGGCGGGGTGGTTCCCATTTTCGTCTTCATTCACCTCGCTGCTTGGAGTCACTGGAAAGAGCCCATTGTCTCTGTAATCAGAGGGTGACCGTCACCAGATTCTGCTCGGAGGGGAAGGACGAGCTGCTGTCCCATGGCGGGGCTTCTCCTGGACTGGCCTCTATGAGGACTGGGGCTCAGAGGGCCCTTCAGGTTCCCCAGGGGAAGAGGAGCCGGGTGGGGGCATGTCTGGGGCAACAGCCCTTCCCCGCTGCCCAGGGCTCTCCTGACTCCCAAGGTCATTCCCACAAGAGGGGTCAGCCTCGAGGATCTGCTCCCCACCCTGGACAGTCGGGCCGCCCAGCCCAGGTCTGGGTGCGAGACACCCAAGGCTCCAGGGGCGGCTCAGACACCCTCTCCAGCCATCTGAGCTCCCAGCACTGAGCGTGCCCAACCCCACTCTCGTCCCATTGCAGGGCTGACCAGTCCACTCAGCGTGGACACTGGCCACAGCTTGGACACAGGGTTCCCAGGTCCCTGCTGGACCAGCAATAGTGCCCTGTCCCTTTTATTTCTCTGGGTGCCAGCACAGGATATCCTTAGGGACAGAGGCAGCAGCCTGGCACGGTGGACACACAGATGTCTCAGAACGCGGAGCCCGACACCCTGACTTGCCTGAAGCCTGGTGCTTGCACAGTGGGGTCGTTCAGCCTGAGACAAACCCAAAGGTGCGTCCGTGGGTGGGCGCGGGGTGGCTCAGGAGCCGGTGAGAGAGCCTGCAGGGTGAGCCTCAGGAGGCCCGACTCCGCCTCCAGAGATTCACTGTCCTACGTCAATCCAGAGGTGCTCTTCTGGGTATCCCCGGGTGGACACTCCATCCCGTGGAGCTGGGACCTGCCCACTAAGCAGGGCAGGTCTGCTCTGTCAACAGGCAGGAAGGGTGGGGACGTAGCAGGGGAATGGATCGGCAGAAGAGAAGGCCAGGTGCAGCCCGACTCCCCCCATCTAGGGGACGGTGAGCTCACTGGGAGACTCCCGAGCGCGGAGGAATGGCCTGGTGACGCTCCAGCAGCTCGTGGGTGCCTTAGAAGGGCGTCCCTGGCACCTGCTTCCCCTGCCAGGCCAGCACTGGCCGCTCCAAAAAGCAAAGCCAAGGCTGAGCCTGGAGGCCGAGCCTTCACTCCGCGCTCCTGGGCCTGTGGCGTGTGGACGCGTCCTTAAAAACAACGCCCCTGCCTCTTTATGTGCCAGATTGTCGGAATGAACAGATGTTCCTTTGCTAAAAAGGGGAAGAAATATTCAGAACCACCTGTGCCGGCGAAGGTCTGCTGCTAAAATCAACCCAGCCCCAGGCTGATCACTGGAACCCACTGGCGGCTGCGTTCGGGGTGCTTTCTTGCTGCTGCCCGGGACCCCGAAGGGCGGACACAGGGGGATCGGGTGTGGGGTTAATCCCGTCAGACCCAAGTCTTGGTCTTCGGTGCTTCTGAAGCTGCCACCTCAGGGAGGCCCGTGGGGCTGTTTGAAAGATGAGCAGGGCTGGGCACAGGGCCAGGAGTCAGGCCACCTCGACCGGATGATCCAAGTCCCCTACACGGTCCCTTGGGGCCATGCACAGGATAGGGAGGAGGAAGCCTCTCCAAGGAAGACCCCTCATTCCAGACCTCAGCTCAGGCCTCAAGGGAAAAGGCCCTGGGGAGGTGGGTGTTCTCCTGCTGGAAGATTCATGGGAGGACAGCCCCCTCCCCACCAGGCCGAAGGGACGCCTGGCTCCCCAGGGTCTCCGAGGCCGCAAAGGGGAAAAGTCAGTTCACAGCGAATGTGGGGCCTGTGGTCCAAGGTCACGATTATCTGCCTCAGGGACAACTGCCTGCTGCAGAAAAGACAAATTTGATAGGGAAGAAATTTTAGCTCAAGATGAATTTTTATTAAAAATGTTACTTCAGTTGCCTTGATGGATCTGATATATTGTCAAATGCCTTTTGAAGCAGGTTTGGTTCTTTATGGCTCTTCTTCAGCTGAGGAGGTTGAGAAATGATCTTTACCAGACCCTCCAGGGGTGTGAGGGGTTCATCAACCACCTCTGTTTTTCAAAGCTGGTACCCCCACACTGTTGTTAGCCTGGGCCCCCACTATTGGTGAGTGCAAAGAAAACACTCACATTTCCTTTCAGTGGAATTCCAAATTTCTAAATGAATTAAGTTTTGTGTCTAAAACAAAAAGAAAAACAAATATAGGAAATTTTTGGAAGAAATATTCTCAAAAAATGTGTATTTTGTGGCCTGATCTGTGATACTTGGCTTAGCAGGTGACCTCAGCACCAAGGACCCTGGGCAAGGTTGAGTAGAGGGCCAGAGGGTCAGCATCAGGACCTGGACAGGGCCTCAATCCTGTTGGAGGAGATGAGGTGACATCTCGCAGACCTCCCTGGACGCTGCCCTGGGTGCTCAGTCACTCACTCTCTCCTCTCACCTCCCAAGCAGAAAAGCACCATTTCTGTGGGTGAAATCCAATTTATTGATTGCACTTGTAAACAATATTCCCTCTCTACCTAGAAAATTGACGACAGTCAAATATTACTTCTGGTAACTCTGGAGGCATCGTTAAGCCTTGCTTCAGAGGAGAAAGACCAGAGGGATCGGAGAGCTTGCTCCAGGTCCTGGGGTTCCCGAGAAGGGCAAGATCCATGGCACTTCAGGTGGCAGAGGAGGAAGCGGAGGAAGCCCTTCCTTTCTGCTCATGGCCGCATGGATCTATCTGCAGCGTCCTGTAGTCCAAACAGCACTAGGTGAATGCACGAAGGTCATCAGGTCCCCAGGGAGGACAGGACAGCACGGTCCTGTGGCTGGGGTCAAGCACCTACAAAGGCAGGACTGAGGTCATATTGTGGCCAAGGACACACAGGAGCCAGGATTCCTGAAAAGAGAGTCCTGTGGGCCCCCTGAGGCCTGGCACAGGTCACCTGTGGGATCCCAGGAGGCTGTCTGCCTCTGGGCACTGGGTTCTGACTGATGGTTGAGTGAGCCTTGTCAGTACCTTCCCCGAGAAACTTCTGCAGGTCAGGCAACAGCAGGACTCAGGTTCTTCCATCCGGTTCCATGAGCTGGTACCTTCCAGCCCTCACCTCAGATCCGTTCAGTCAGTCCTCAAAAATAACCCTGTAAAGAACTCAGCGCAGTGGCGCATGGCGCACGCCTGCAATCCCAGGGGCTCGGGAGGCTGAGGCAGGAGGATCACCAGCTCGAAGCCAGCCTCAGCAATGTAGTAAGGCCCTGAGCAACTTAGCGAGAACCTGTCTCTGAACAAAAATGTCGAAAGCGTTGGGGATGTGGCTCAGTGGTTACACCCCTGGCTTCAATCCCCGGTACCATATTTTAAAAAATAACACTCCCTGCTCAACTCAGCTCCCGTTCCCTGACCCCTGAGGGGATCCCAGAGCCCATTTGTTGGTTTATAGAGATTTGAAATGTTCCTCACTTAAAACCAAAATGGATGAGGTGCTCTTTACTGAAACAAAAGGAATTACAATGGCACGTTCTTCTTCCCTGATGAGGGAAGGGCCGATTCAGGCCGCAACACAGGTGATCCTGGAAACAGTACTCCAAGCAAAGGAAGCCAGACACAGGCCACAGGGCACAGGATTCCATTTACGTGAAGTGTCCAAAGCAGCCAGCTCCACAGAGGCAAGTAGGCCGTGGTTACCTGTAAGGGGCAGCTGGGAAGTGACCGGCTGGGGGATGGGGCCTCTTTTTGGTGCCTCGGATGTTCTGGATTTGGACCGTGGTGGTGACCGCACAGCCTTGAGTATTAAAAACCACTGAGCGGCACCCTCTTAAATGGTGAATTTTATGGTCTGTGAATATCTCGATAAACTCAAATGAAATAAAATAATAGAGTCCTGATTGAAAAGAAGACCAAGAAAATACAAAAATGGGGTCTGGTCTGGGAAAGCCAGGGCTGCTCTGCTCTATTTTATTTTATTTATGTTTGGTTATTTATTTTCTTCCTTTTTTTTTTTTCCTGCAGTGCTGGGGAGTGGAACCCAGGGCCTCTTGTGTGCAGGGCTAGCGCTCCTGGGCTGACCACACCGGGCCCGCGTGCCCTCTCTCTGGATGAAGATGGGGCCTGATCTCCGGAGCCCCCCAGAGCTCCCTCACGGCTGTGGGATTCCCTGGGGCCCAGAGGGGAGCGGAGACTCCTTCCCTCCTGAGGCCTCTCCGCTCCCCAGGGCTAGCCTGGAAAGCGGCCTGTGAAAACCCTTGCCCCAGACCCCCGCGATCTTCTGTTTTGTCCCACAGAGGTAAGATGGACGGTGTCTGCTGAGCGCTATGAGTCAGGCTCCTCGCAGAGGGAAGCGGACTCTTCGGTGAGAACCAGGGGTTGTCTTTCCCCCCAGCACTTCCCAGAAGAGCTTGTTATTAAAGTTCTGTGTCTGCCCCCTGACTCGGGCTGGTGGACTCTCCCTGTCCAAGGAGCAAGGGGCGAGCACAGTTGACCCTCAGGGCTCTCAGTGGCCAGCCTGAGACACGCACGCCATCCTGACATCCTGTCGGGTTACAGCCTCCACACTCACAGGAGTGGCCTCCAGCAGCCAAGGGTGAACCGAACTCCTGTCCACAGCGGATTGGGTGAGGACAGAGCACTGACCTGCTCAGGGCCGGTCAGAATCAGGTCACTGGACTGACATGTGTTTGGAGACCATGCAGCCGCCATTTTTCAGCCATGTCCTCAGTCAGGCAGAAAGAAGGATGGAATGAAGCAAATGGCCAGAGGGGACGTGAGGCTCCGAGGATAGGGGACAAAACGGAGGCCTGGGGTCCTGAAGGTTTCCCAGGTGTGGGTCTCCTGAGCCTGGGTGTCCCCTCCCGCTTCCTGGCTCCTTCAGACAGCCTGAGGGGGTTTGCTCTGCACCACCTAAAGTTACCCTCTGCGTGACCAGAGGTCACCTCACCAAGACCCTGACTTCTCCCCCTGAGGGAGCGCTTCCAAGGAGGCATCCTAGGAAGAGCTGGCCCAGCAGGCGTGTCCAGCAACGTCCTCACCTGGGCAATCAGGCAGGCCACGTGCCATCAAGATACTTGACCTCCAGCAGCAGAGACCCGCCTGGAAGGTCAGAGACTTGCCTTCCGCTTTCCTGGCAGGTGGTGTCCCCAGGATCACTCCAGCGACTCCCAAAGGAAGTCAGCTACTTCAGGGAGGAGAAGTGAATCACGGCAGCCAGAAATGATCGCTGTCCCTGTGCCGCTTGGGAGGGGACCAAGGTAAGCCTTGAATGCCCAACTCAGCTTCCCTCTAGAGTCAGCAGGGATGGGTCAGGTCCATGCATCTCTCAGGACTCTCAGTTCCAGCTGAAATGCCCCAATGTGGCACTTGGGGGATCCTTTATTTTTATGCTGGGTATTTGTGTCTTTTATAATAAAATTATTTTTCATTTAGAAAACTTTAATCTACAGTTTGGAGTGTCTAAGTGGAAGGTATGGCTAAGGGCCACACAGTGCCTCCCAGCCTACCTCCTGCACGCTTGGTCTCCTGTGCGGATTCAGCCCTGGGCTCGGTGTCGGGGGGCTGCCAGAACAGCGGGTCCCATGGAAACAGCCACTTCACCACAGCCTGTCCCTGAAGCCACTTGTAAACGAGGACAGATCAGGGCAGATCGCGCTGCGCGTGCCGTGCAGATGCAGCCAGCACCGGCACGCACAGCCTCCACCGGCGTCGCGCTACTTGTCAGGTCCCTGTTTTTGCACAGGGGTCTCTTGCTGTGTAGGCCCCGTGCTGAGTGGAACCTTCTCAGGTCTCGCACCTCACTCCCTGGTGTGCAGCAGCCACGAGGCGCCAGGGGCACCGTGCCCCTGAGTGGACAGGAGGGGCGCTGGCGTGCACTGCCCTTGCTGTCACCTCCTGCAGGCCTCAGGGAAACCCTCCCTGGTCTGGGAAAGGCAGACCCCGAGGGGCGTGGGACCGTGGGGCCCAGCGTGCTCATCCCCACTCCACGGAGAACCTCGCTCAAGACGGCCTGGCCTCAGGTTCTCCAGCCGCAGCCTCCGCCCCGCCCGTCAGAGCAGATGTCCTCAGGTCGGCCTGGTGCCCTGACTAGAAGGATGAGGCAAGACGGGCGGTGGCACACTGTCATCCCAGCGGCTCGGGAGGCTGAGGCAGGAGGCTCTCCAGTCCAAAGCCAGCCTCAGCGACTCAGCGAGGCCCTAAGCCACTCAGCGAGACCCTGTCTCTAATAAAACACAAAAAGGGCTGGGGATGCGGCTCAATGGTTAGGCACCCTGGGTTCAATCCCTGGGACCAAAGGGGCAAGGAGCCCAGGCCTGGAGAGGAGGTGGCCAGGGCCACTCCCGGGCAGAGCCGGGGCTGCAGCCCTTCCTGAGGTACAAGGGCCTGCCAGCCCAGGCTGTCCCAGGGACCTTGGTGAGCCCGGCAGGGCAGACGGTCCTGCCTTCACAACGCTCCGCAAGACTGGCCGCAGGGCCCGTGCTTGTTTCCTGTACTGAGAAAGAGAAGCACAGACACTTAAATGGCGATGCACAGGGGAGCGTGGGGGCCAGCTTCCCAGCAGCCGTGGAAGGCACCAGGCGAGGCAGCCTGGGGCACCAGGAGCTGGCTCCTTGAAGAGCGAACGCTGGACAGGGGGACAGGAGACAGGAGGAGTGACGGCAAGAGGCCTCCCGCCACCCTCACCCGCAGTCCTGGCCACCGTCCCCCACAGCCTGAGAGCAATGGCCCACGCCACCCGGCAATGGCCAGGCCTCCGTCAGGCAGTGGCCAGCTGTGCGTGGCTCTACCCCGGGGCACAGCTCCCCTGAAGCAGGAGCCCCCCCTTGGCCTCAGGCCCTGCTTCAGGACACCTGGACTGAGAGTCTCATCTGGGATCCTGGGAAAGATGTGAGTCAGACAGCGGTTACGCTTGCCAGGAGAAGAGAGGCGCAGGGCGTGTCCGCCAGAGGGGGAGGTCTTTGGCCTCCTTCCCGCTGCACCTTCAGGGATGAGATGACTCTGGGATACAGGGGGACCCAGGAGCCCTGGGCTTCATGTGGCCTCCCTGGGAGGTTCATTCTGAAGACCTCGGGTGGAATGTGCTGGTGAGGTTTGGTGTTGAGGAGCAGGAAGGTGGGGGGTCGGCAGGGTCACACAGTTGTGGGACTTCCTGTTGGCCCTGTGAGTTAACATGTGAGCCAAGGAAGGGGAGGCCTTATCTGGAGGCCAAGGACACCTGGGTCCTCTTGGTACCTGCAGACAGAGGTGGGGAGCACAGGAGATATGTCCTTCTCACAGTGAAAACACAGCAGTAAGAAAAGGGCCATCACCATGAGTGTCCAGCCCACTGCTGGGCCCCTCAGCATGGGCTTCTGATGGCACCGAGCTTCTGCTCTCCTGCCCTCACTGCACAGGCTTCGCCCTCTGTCTTGTGTCCTCATGGGAACAACATGACTGCCACATCACCTGACATCACATCCTCTCAGAAATATGAAATGGATTGCTTCTCATGTGTCTCTTTAAATAAGGACCCCAGAAGCCACCTATCCAAAGACTCCCAGGGCTGGGGGGACAGCTTAGAGGCAGAGCCCTTGCTCTGGGTTCAATCCCTAGCATTGCAAAGATAAAATAAAGCTTCCCAAATCATTGGCTGGACCTGACCACATGCCACACACCAGCCCCTGAGAAGGTGAGGACGCCACAGGTGGCTTAGACCCAGCCAGTCCCTCCCCTGCTGTTGGAGAGCTCCTTCCCACCCAGTCTGGGTGAACTCCGGGCTTGGCCTGGGTGAGGCTGGGGGTGGGGGGGTAGGGTCTGTGTAGCCCGGATTTCCAGAGCACTGGCCAGGCTCCTCTCGGTCTCCGCGGGTCCTCAGGATATGAGGACAGGTGCCCACGCTGGCGTCTGGGTCTTGTTTGTCCCTCCTGCTGCCGGAGGAGGGACACCTGGGGTCTCCGTCACCTGGCTCTGCTCCTGGTTCCATGACACTAATTTGATGACACAGGACCTTTGACACTGGGCACAGACTCCAGCTCCTTTAGATGGGCAGTGGCGGGTGGCGGGAGGAGCAGGGGCAGCGTGTCCTCCTGGCCCCGCTCCCGTGACTCCGTGGTTCACCTTGGTGCGGAGCAGCTGTGGCCGCTGCCAAGCCCGTGAGCCCGGCTGGTTCTCCCGACGGTCGCTGAGCCGAGCAGAGCACGTCTGCGTCTGGACCTGCTGTTCACCGCCAGCAACTTGACCTGGAGCCTCCCTCGCCACGCGGTGTGCGGGTGGGTTTGTCACCAAGCCTCCATCAGGGCGATGGTGGGGGGGGGGGGGGGGGGGGACAAGGCGTCGTCACCGCAGCATCGTCACCGCAGCATCGTCACGGGCTTCTGGGAGGCTATAAAGGGCCTGTGTCACAGCAAGACCCCAGAGTGATGGACAGGAGTGGCCACATGGAGGCCGTCCCAGGGCACGGGCAGGTGCCGCCCTGCAGAGAGGGACTCAGGCCCCAGGACTCCTGCAGCGGGTCCAGGCCTGGGTCATTCCTCAGGGGCCGTGACTTTCAGAGACGCCATCAGGACCCTTGGAGGAGGACAACTGACCACTGACAGAGACGGTAGCCTGTCCTCGGGGCCGAGAGGGAAGAGGCCAGCAGCTAGCTCTTCTCAGAGAGAGGTTTTCCAGGGAAAATGGCAGCTGGGAGGACAGAACCCGAGGACACAGGCACATCTGGGTCCCCAAAAAGGAAGACGTGACTGAGGGTCTCGGTGCCCAGAAGCCACGTCCTGCCTGCCGGGCAAGGAGCGGCGCCAGGCGGCAGGGTGGCCCTGGAACCGTGGCCGCACCTCGGCCCCGGCTCATCCACAGCTGTCCCCGTGTCACTGACTCCGCCCTGGCTCACCTTAGGTGGCTGGGGCTTCTTTGCTCCAAGTGCCGCTCAGGCTACTTAGGAAATCGCCCTCCGTCCCACACTAGCAGCTGGGACGGGAAGGCTCCTCGGTCCCCTTGAGGAATTTCCGTCATTTCCCCACACTGCAGGGACATCGGCAGGCCACGAAGTCACCTGCAGGAGTGTCCCCGGGTACCCAGGGACCCCGTGGAATCTGAGCTTCCTGTGCGGCCGAGGCCCTGAGCCCAGCAGGTGCCTCGAGCCAGGTCTGCAGACCAGCGGCTGCTCCAGCCCTGCCTCAGGTCCCGCCCCACATAGGACCCTCCTCTGCAGGGTCACCTTGGTCTCTGCTCACCTTGGCCACGCTGGCCTCCCCACTGGCTTGGACTGACCAGGCCCCTTGCCACCTGGGGACCTTGGCAGGAACTGCCACACCTGGTCCTGCACCCATGACCTCAGTCACCCAGGCCCCTGTCAGGTCTCGGAAGCGGTACCTCCCTGGGGTTCTTCTGCACCTCTCATCACTCCCACTCCCGGGCCCCGGGCTGCGTCGGGTTCCCAGAGCCCCTCCCACGACGCCATGGTGCCTTCCCAGCAAGGACCACCACAGGTACAGACACACCTGGCACATCATGTGCAGACATGTCCTTGTCACCCAAGACGACTCATACAGAGGAAAAGGCCTTTGAGCCACACAGGGTGGCACACATCTCTAATCCCAGCCACTCAGGAGGCTGAGGCAGGAGGATCACAAGTTCAAGGCCAGCCTCACCAACTTAGTGAGACCCTGTCTCAAAATAAAAACTAGAAAATGCTAGTTCCGTGGTAGAGCACCTGAGCTCAATCCCAAGTACTGCCAAAAGACAGAGAGAGAGAGAGAGAGAGAGAGAGAGAGGGAGGGAGGGAGGGAGAGAAGCCCCCAGAGGAAGTCCAACAGCGCTGGGTACTAAAGTTTCCAACATGCTTTGTGATTCACTCAGTAAACATTTCCAGGAGGCTCACGGAGGCCGGGCCCTGTGCTCAGGGCCTCCCTGTGTTATCACTTCCTCCTCCAAAGAGGCTCCCACCGTCCCTTCACTGCAGACGAGGATGCTGACATGGAGAGGTTGCACACGTGGCCATGGGCACCATCAGCACTGGGTCGTGGGCGTCTGCTCAGGTCCCTGCCGTTACCCTCCGCTCTTGCCACCTCCCTGGGAGAGGGCTGGATAAGGACTCCAGGTAGAAGAGTAAAACAGAACGTGACGAAAATCACTCTGGTGGCCCGTCCAGCAGCACTGAGGTCCCCGTGGTCACTGTGCCTCTGTTCTTAGGTCAGTAAAGGTGCATCGCATGCTGACCTTTCCAAGATTCTTCTGATAACGTCACGACCACAGTCACCCTCCCTCCCTCCAGGTCTGGGTTTCGCAGCCTGATCAAGACGGTTTTCCAAAAGGCCCAGGCCTCAGCCTCCTGGGCCGCCTGCGTCTGAGCCTCAGGTCTCCGGGTCGCCTCCTCTCGTTCCTGCTGGTTCTCTCCTTCCCCTCTTCTTCCGGGTTAATGGTCCCAGTCTGCCAGGTCCAGGACCCTCCACCCACATCTGCTGTGAATCCGCCCGCGGAGTGCGGGGGGCCAGCTCTGAAGGCAGTGGAGAGCCGCTCAGGCGCCCTGCCAGCTGGCTGCTAAGCCCTCAGCCTGGAATCAGCCATGCTGGTGGTGTTGACACCAAGGACGTCGAAGGCCACTACAGATCGGCGTGGGTTTGTGTTCGTTTCCTAAAGACCTGATTTGCCACCACACCTCTGCAGTCACCCCCCACCATGCTTAGCCCTCTCTTTGGGCAAAAGACACCTGACCCCTTCCCTCCTGCGGGCACCTGAGTCTCAGGAGGTGACAGACCCCAGAGAGTGTGACAGGGGATCACACCTGTCCCAGGTCTCTGTGACCAGTGCCTCTGTGACCGGTTCCCACCACTTCATGATCAGACTCAGAGACGGGCCTGGCACCTTGTGGGCCCTGGACAAGTATCTCCCGCGTCCATGACAGACGTTTAGACCCGGTCGGGACTGCCAACGTCCCAGCCTTGGAGTGAGAACCATTTCCCAAGCTTCCGACATTCAAGAGAGCGTGCATTTTAATTCGTTCATCAAGGTGTTTTTCCGTCTGAGAATTTAATTTGGTTCCTATTTTAGTCTCTGTCCACGTGGGAAGCTGATCCCAAGGTGCCCGGGTGGGACAGCAGCTGGTGGTACAGCCTTCACAGCCACGTGCCTCTGTCTCCACTGCATCCCAATCAGAAAGGGTCCTGGCCGCCCTTCAGGTAGTAGGAGTGTGGCAGGGGTCCTGGGTGTGTGCTCCCCTTACCCTCCCGTAGGGAGATACAGCGTCCCTGTCTTCACACGCCGCCAGTGCCCTCCAGACGCAGCGGAAGGCCAGAGACTTCCTGGAGAGCGCTCTCACTGGAGGAAGCAGCCCCTGGGCGTATGGAGCTCTGGGCCCCCAGGGGTCAGGCTGCACCCAGACCAACCGCACGGCCCACACGAGGCTCACCCAGCACGGCCTGGCCTGGGGCCTCCGTGCTCACTGTGAGGCAAGGGGGGGGGCTCCCTGGTGGAGATGGGACAGCCAGGTGGTGACCTAGGAAGGGCCATCGCTGCTTCCGAGACCGCGCTCTGCACCCACACCAGCCCAGGTGAGGGCCCGACGTGTCAGCCCCAAGGTCGTGACCCTTCCGGCTGCAAAGCTTCCTTCCTAAAGCAGGTGAACCCCAGGTTCAGAGCCCCCCTGGTTGGGCAGCCCTGGTCGCTCTCTCTATGTGGCTCACTGGTTGGTCCTGGGCATCAATACCTGAGGTGAGCAGTGTTTATTTGTGGCCATTGAATGGGTGTATGACTCCCCTAAGCCTCGGTTTTCTCGTCTTTTAAAGGTTATTATTGGAAATGGGTGAAAAACATAGAAGGAAGTTCCTACCCGCTGGGACAGACCAGAGGATGGGACCGGCCAGAGGGCGGGACAGACCAGAGGGTGGGACAGGCCAGAGGCTGCCCCTGCTCCCAGGCTCCCTCCCTCCCTCCTCCCTCCACGCTGCCCTCCTCCCGCAGGGCAGGGAGGAAAGTGCTCTTCAAATCTGTCATTAGCCGGGAAAAACATTGATTCCATGTGGCACCCAGACAGCAGTGACAGCAGAAACTGTCGCAGGACAGTCCCGGGCTCGTCCCTGGCCTCACTACCTGTTTCCTGTCTGGCTTGTTTTATTTTATTTTCCCCAGCTTATTATTGTGGAAAATGTCAAAGCTACGGGGAAATTTGAAGAGCAGCACAGCGAGCACCCGCAGCACACGTTCCCTTCACCTCTGCCACGGCGCAGACGCTGCCGCGCTTGCTCGGGTCTCTCTGCATTATTTATAAGGCGTGTGCGTGCTAGTCCCTTTTTTGGCTAAACCATTTGAAAATATGGCACAAACAACCTGATAGAGTCATGTGTCACCGAGTGACAGAAATACATCCTGGGAAACATCGTGAGCGGATTTCACGGTGCCAGCATCGTCGAAGGTGTCCTGGGTGGTGCGGCCTACTGATCCTCGGTGAGAACCTGCCTGGCGCATTCTGGGCCACAAGACCCCACGCAACTGTCACGCAGTGGTAGTCGTACATCTAAACATATAAAAAGTGAAGTAAAAATACCAAGCAACGGGAATCCCCCGGCTGCATTATGGTCTCCCGGGACCACGCAGGTGGCTCTTCATATTCACCCGAACGTCATTATGCAGCGCATGACTGCATCTCACACCCGAGTATGTCCGTGTGCGCGTCCTCACAGAACAATTTGCTACTCAGTCTCCAAACCATCTTAACCTCAAGATGCTTAACGTCCAGATTCAGAGTCTTTCCCTCGATCCTGGAATCCTATGGTTGACCGGCCACGTGATGACGGTCACGCCCTTCAGTGGTCACCATCGACTCCTGGAACTATGCCCCCTCCTCATTTGTCTTTCATGATATTGACGTGGTCCTAAGACTCCATCACGTGCCCGAAAGTTAGGAAGTGCTCCCGGGTGACGGGACCAGTTAGGGAACATGCTGGAAGAAAGGGGCTCATACTGGCCAAATTTAGGATGTTTGAACCTGAAGAAATCATAGTAGGAGAGCAAAAGAGAACCCAGAGTCCATAACCATACTGAAGTATGACCGGGTGGGAGGCTGCGGGGCGGAGGCTGCAACCAAGGTCACACAGCCTGACCGCATTGGAAAATCACACTTGCAGCCTTGAATGCAGTCCTTGGTGTGGACCATCAGTGGAAAACAAAGGCCCTGGGGGAAGATTTGGGGAAATTGGGTAGCCACAGGGTCCCAAAGTGTCACCGCAGCGTACGCTACTTGGCAATTTCAAAAGGGAAAAGTGTCCTTAACTACAGAAGAACAGCGCCCTACCAAGGGCCCCAACCTCACATCCCAGGTGACAGATGAGCCTCCCTCAGCTCTGAGCCAGCTGAGCCTCCTGCTGCAGCAATCCTGCTGACAGCACTTGGCCTGAATCCAACCAGGGAAATACTCAGACTCCTTGAGACCGTGGGACATCCTTCAGGCCAGTGGGCCTGGCTCCCGGTCACCCGACCTGGAGGGGCACAGACACGGTTTGCACGCCCCGTGATGGGTGCCAGGCCCTGTGCAGGTTCTGGAGAGGCCGAGACGGAACCTTTGCCTTCAGGGCTGGAGATGGCCTCAGGAGTCCCTGTCCTTGGGGTCTCAGGCACATGGACAATTTACAAAATGACAGCAACTTTTCTACTAACGAAAAAATAAAAATCCACGTATCCGATGTTTTCTTCTCCTGATCACAGCACGTAGGTCCGTTTCCAAAACAATCCTGTCCCCAAGACTGCGCTCAGGAGCCGTCCCTGGGCTCTTGATGGTCCACCGAGCTGGAAGTCCGGGGTGATTGGGACTATGACCACCACAGCTGCCAACGGGGCTCATGGCTGCAGCCACTTCGAGGGTCTCCCTGGAAGCCTCAGGAAGCACCGGGTGAAACGGGAGCTTTTATCTGGGCCTGAGCGTGTCCCCAGCGCTGCTGCTGTTGCAAAGGCCAACCTGCCCTCAAAGGGCAGCCACAGGCTTCAGATCCTGCCTGGGAGCAGCAGAGGGCCAGGTCTGTCCCGGCCGTCACACAACCTCGTCTAAGCGCAGGTCTTAGGCTCCCAGCCAGCTCAGCAGCCTGACCAGAAAGGACGAGGCTCCGTTCTTCACCCGCGTGTTACAGGAGGGCCGGGGCGCAGGCGCCATGCAGTCGCTGGGGCTGCTGAAAAGAGCAAATGAAGCAGATGAAGACCCCAGGGAAACTCCTGTCCACAGAGGGGCCAACAAGCAAGTGACAGCCCAGGACAGCAAGGGCCATAGCCACCATCGGGCTGCCTCCGTCCCCAGTCCTCATCAGCGTGCCCGCAGCGGCTCCTCACTGACCCTGCAGCCTCAGCCTGTGTGGCTGCAGTGACCTCCTGCAAGCAGCCCTGAGTGGCAGGCAGGAGCTGGCAGAGGCAGACCCCCACCCTCCTGCACATCCCTGGGGACCTGTTCCGCCCACAGCGGTCCCCTGGGTCTTTTCCTTCCTGGCCCACTTCCCTGCTCTCCTGCCAGAGCCTCTCGCGGTTTATTAACTCAGATTGACTATCAACCACACCCTGGCTCAGGGCGACTTCTGGAAGAATCTAACCCAAGGCCACGTGAGAACAAACAGTACACAGATGGCGGCAAGGCCTCTGGAGAGGACGGAGCAGGGGCTGGGCTGGGGATGGGCGGCTGTGACTGTCAGGGGCGGCCAGCACAGCCTCACCGAGAGCGAGGGTCCAGGTGAGCAGCCGTGGCCGTGGACGCTGGGAAAGGACCAGCCAGGAGGCAGCAGAGAAGGTGTCGAGACCCAAAGATGGGGAGCAGCTGGCCTGCCCTGGGAAGAGCAAGAGACCAGAGGATCGGAGCCGAGGAGAGGAGCAGGAGAGAGTCGCGGGCAGGAGGAGCAGAGCCAGGCTATGGCTTCTCACAGCTCCAGGTGGGAGACATCTGGGCTGGGGCTGGGGTAGCTGCTGGGGCCTCCTCTGGGAGAAGCTGCTGGGGCGTCATTTGACAGGTAGCTCTGGCCCCACAGAGGACAGGCTGCAGGGGAGGGCAGAGGGGGAGTCCCAAGGGCCTGGCAGCAGGTCACAGTGGAGGGCAGCAGAGGAGGTCACTCCCCAGGCAGCTGGGCACAGAAGGGAAACAGGAGGGGCTGGGGTCCCAGTGCCCAGTCAAGGTCACTTCCTCCCATGACCTCACTTCCTCCCCGTAGGCCCCACCTCCCAAAGGTTCCACTTCCTCCCGATAGCAGCAGAGACTGGGGACCAAGCCTTCAGGCCCTCAGGGGACATTCGGGATCCAGCAGTGTGTGTGTGTGCTGGGTTCTGTGGCGTCCTGGGAATGTAGGAATTTAAAGACAGAAAGATGCATGCTAACTTGTTTCTTAACACAGGTCATCCCTGCAGCTGGAGAAAGGGGGCAGATGTAAGGGGAGAAGCAGAGAAGAGCGTCCCTGATCACCTGTGTCCCACCTGACCCCATTCACACAAACGTACACGGGTGTCCTGCCAAAAAATTCTGAAACCTGAGAAGCCACCTGGCCTCAGGGAGTGAGGGATCGTCAGCGGCCCCAGACCGCGGGAGAGTCTTGACTGGGAAGGGAATCTGAGGGGTCTCAGGAGACAAATGAAATCTGACAAGCCAAGATGGCAGTGAGACAGAAAGATGGGGAGAATTCCGGGCAAAGGACAGTGCGAACAGGTAAGGCAGGTGGGCGGGCAGGCGTTTTCCCACTCCACAGATGCATCGAGGGCCTGCGTGGGCACCACGTTCTCTGTGCAGCCCCAAGAGTCCAGACTCGCGCTCCCCCGTGAGGGGTGGCACTCGTGTAAAGGACCGGCTCTTACTCCTGTGATCAGCGGCAGAGGTACTGGGATTTCACAGATGTGATCAAGGTCCCTGAACAGTTGTGATCAAAAGGGAGATGAACCCAGGACCCGATCTGATCGGGCAAGCCCTTTACCAGAGTCCAGGGTTTCCCTGAAGGGAGAGGGCTGCAGCCAGAGAGATGCTCACCCACGGCCCTTGAGGAATCAAGCCACCACCAAAACCAGGGGAGAGAGACTACGGTTCAGACAGGAGGCCTCCCCCAAAGCTCGTGTGCGAGACAATACAAGCTTTGGATTGATCCACCGATGTGGATTAGCTGGGTGGTAACTGCAGGCAGGCAGGGTGTGGCCGCAGGAGGTAGGTGACGGGCGTGCGTGCCTGTGGGGTTATGTTTGCCCTTGGAGAGCAGAGTGCCTCTCTGCTTCCTTCTGGCCCATCCTGAGCTGCTTCCCACAGCCACGCCCTCCGGCCATGACGTTGGGACTCACCTTGGCCCAGAGTTACAGAGTTGGTGGTCTATGGACGGAGACCTCTGAAACCAAGAGTCAAATAAACTTTTCCAACCCTCATGGTTCTTGTCAGGTCTTTCACAGTGGCAAAAAAGCTGACTCTAAGAGACTTTGCCGCCTGTCACACTCATTAAAACTGGGGAGACAGGTTGGCAAGGAACACTTCAAGGAAATGCTTCTGTTAAAAAAAAAAGAAAAAAGAAAAAAGCCTCCGGAATTGCTGTTACCCCGAGGGTTCTGCAGCCACGAGGAAGGAGCCCTTCCAACGATCATGTGAGACCCTCGTCCAGGACCTCGCTCAGCAGGGCCCTGACTTCTGACCTCTAGAAACCAGGAGCACGTAAGAGCATGTTGCTTCAAGCTGCCACGCTCGGGTGATTTACCACATGGCAGTAGAAAACTAAAGCAGCCAGCCATGTGGCAGGCCCCATCCGGGACTCTGGAGAAACCCCACAGGGCAGCCAGGCCTACCCGAAGCTCCTGGGGCTCACGCCCTGGCGGGGGAGACAGTGCACATTCAGTGAAATCAGGAACCAAGACAGCTACGAAATGCTGTCGCCAGGATACACGGGGCTTTGAAAGGTAACCAGGGTGGGGCTGCGTTGGGAGGGCAGCCGTCAGAGGAGGCTGGACTAGGGGACACCTTTTAAGCAGAGACCCCAAGGGTGATAAGGAACTGGCCCTGTGAAGATCTGAAGGAAGAACAAAGCCCAACAGAGGGAACAGCACAGGCAAAGGCTTGCAGGCTCGAAGTCCTGGTCTCTGAGGGGGCCGGGGAGGGAGTCCCTCCTCACCTGCAAACCTCTGGGTGCCAGCTGGCACAGACTCGTGCTCCCAATTGATTCCCGCCCTTGTCCCACATTGACCTGGCTCTACAGCAGATGCAAATGCCACCCTCATGCCCAGGATTCTCTGTAGAGCCCTGGCCATCTGTGGGGTGAATTGAACCACAGCTGGAACCAGGTGCCTAGACAGCCAGAGTGTGGCCCCCAAGGGGCCCGCACAGCAGCAGGGATGTCTGTTTTCTTTTCAAATACTTTTTAAATATGCGGATTCATTTTTACAGTTGTCTGTTATTTTGGCAAGGATCGCTGATTTTCCATTAGCGTAATGACGTAAGGTTACTTTTAAAAATAAGCTTTTGGGGGGCATAACTTGCACGCAACAAAAGTCGACGATTCTAAGTTGACATTTTGATGAGTTTTGACACGTGTATGCAGTCGTGGAACCCCCATGACCATGGTGAGCTGGAACAGTCCACCAGCCTCCTTCCGCTGGGTAGTCAGCCAGCCTCTACCCCGCCTACCCCCCACCCCCGCCAGCAGCCACCACGCCTTCACTGCAGTTTTGCATTTTCTAGAACTGCGTGTGGATGGAGCCCCACCTGGGTCTGTTTTCCCCACGTCACGTGGTGCTTCGCGGTCCCTCCACGTGGCTTGGTCAGTAGAGCCTCGCCTCTGTGTGTCCTTGAGCAGCGTGGGCTCCACTCTGTCCGCACGCTCATTCGTTTATGCACCCGTCCACCGGTCCCCGCGATCTCGCGGTGTTTGAAGTCGAGGCTGGTGGGAATAGCACCCTGAAGTGTGGGTGTGCATTTTTAATTTTCCAGACACATACTGACGACTGAGATCACGAGGTCAAACAGTGCGTGTGCGTTCATCAGAAACAGCGGGCAGCGAAAAGTGGCAAAAACACCTCCGGCAACATAGGGATGTCCCCCAAGCTCCTGATCTCTGGGATCCCTGAGTTTGTTGGCCTTTCTTGATTCTCTGGGTCCCACAGGAGCGCCCCACAGCGCGGCTGACACCTGGATTTCAGCCCGTGAGACTCTGAGGACGGCAACGGCCACTCCATGTCAGACTTCTGCCTTAGAAAACTGAGGTGGTAGACGGTCACTGTTTTAAGTTGTTACTTGCCTGGCAACTTGTTGCACAGCAACACAAACTCAATACACTGTCTCTTTATTCAAAGAAAAAAAAAAAAAAAAAACCCACAAGAGTCCGATTAAGAGATCCCTAAGTTTCCCAAGAAAAATAAGAGTCTTCACTCCTTAGAGGAACTGGAGAATTGACCATCAATTTCTTTGCAAGCAAAATCCACCTCGGCTGGAAAATCCAGGCGCCCTGCTTCCCGCGCACGCACGCCCCCGGGCCTCTGCAGGCCTTTGAACTCACCACTCTGGTTTCCAGTTTCTGGAAACGTCTAAGTGCTGCTTGTCACAGCGCCCTGGGGTGGGACTCCCAGGGCCCCGCATGCCTGGGGCAGGGTCCTGCTCACTTGGAGGTGATGTCATCCCTGCAAGAGCCAAGTCTCTGTTTGGGGGTGTTTTCTTCCGCTCTTTGTGTCGTTTCTTTGTTTTCCTTCTAAGCCCCAGGAACCAGTCCAGGCGAGGTTTGCCTCCACAGCGTGTTAACACCAACAGCCGCGCTGCTACCAGAGGCGCTGCTCCCTAATTGCACGGCTGCTATTGAAACACTCCAGCGCGAGACAAAACCCCTCATTTGGGAGGAAAATTAATTGTACACAAACAAGAACACATTTCATCCTGAATTAAATTCTTCAATGCTCCCTTGGCAGAGAAGTCTCTGGCTGTTTCTTTTCTGCTTGGCATCAAACTTTCCCCCTTCCCTGGGAGACTTTTTGGCAAGTGGACCCAGGGTTGTGCGGGTCACCTCCCTTCATTGCTCCTCCTCTTGCCCACCGAAGCTGCCATTGCTCCAGCCCACCTTGAGCCGTGACCCTCCCAGCCCAGCCCGTCCTTCCCACACAGCCCCCTCCCCTCGGCCTCTGAGAAGTGGAATGGTCCCCAGTCCACCACACGCTGCCCCTCCAGGACGCCCCAAGGTACAGGAAAGATTAACCTTGATGAATCGCAGCCAGCGGAAGACGCGAGGCGGGGAGAGAGCTTGCGCCAGCCGCAACTCCGAGATTTATTGCTGAGCGCCACGGATAACGGGGCCATCCATCTTCCCCGGACTGGAAAGGGCCCCACAGCAAGCTTGAAAAGCAGCGAGGAAAGGGCTGCCTCCCCGTTGGGAGCTGGCTGTGATCTCCTCCCCCGCAGCCAGTCCCAGCAGCCTGGGGACAGCACACAGCAGGCGCCCCTGGCCAGCCACCTGTGGGGACCAGGTTGTCTCTGACCCCAAACTCACTAACTCACCTATGGAAGCAGAGGAGGGTCTTGGGTGTGACCGCCAACACCAGTGACTGGATACGGGTTCACACGGTTTGAGTTTCCAGCTTCCAGGAACAGATCTCCTGGTCTTGGCCGTCCCAGCTGCAGCACGCATGTCAATCAGGGTCCCAACAAGAACCAGGCTACGACCCCCTGGATAAACTGAGGATTGTGTCATAAAGAAACGGCTGGCCAAGCTGAGGGACAACCTCATGGCAGTGTGGGATACAGCGAGGATGTCGCTGGCCTGGCAGCCTGTGGTGGAAGGCGGCGAAGGTCCAGGGACAGACAAGGCCTCCCTCCGAGGTCCCCTGCTGGCTCTCCCGTGGACCAAGCATGACTAGAAACCAGAGAGCCACAGTCCAGTGTCATCCCTTGGGCATGATGGACAAGACCTCACTCCAGGCCGGTCACTGGCCACCAGACTGCTTTCCTGGCCTCCAAATGGACCAGCTCCTTTCCTTCTGGGGTTTCCTTGAACGTCTCAGGATCTCATCGCTGACCACTCTACATAACGTAAATGCATCTCCCGTAGCTCTCACCTCCCCTCCGTCCATGGCAGGTGTCGCCATCCAACGAATTCTTCATTTGACTTTTCTGTCTACCTGTCCCCACCTCAGCTCCACGAGGCCCACACTCTGTCCTGTCCACTGCTGTATCCCAGCGTCCAGACAGGGTCTGACTGCCAACGGGACAGCACTCACCAAGTATGTGTTGAAGGCGTGACTCGACCTTCAGATCCACTCGGCTGAAGGGGCCAAGACTGAATGCTGGAGACCGGGAGAGACCCCCAAATCCAGAAGAGCCAACATGACCGCAGGCTGACGTGCCCGCCCACCCCAGGAACGCCATGGGCGGTGGGGGGTGAACTGAGCACCTTCTGAGTGGCAGCACTCCAGGACCTGTGGAAACCCCTTCTCCTCCAGACCTCCTTCCTGATGGCTGGCCAGCAGCACCACACCCCCAGCAGCTGGACGGGGCCCTTTCCGGGGGTCTCACCGCCATGCGCTGATTGCACCCCTCAGTGCAAGGCCTAACCCTCAGGATGCGTCTCATTTCCAAATACCGTCTGGACAGAGGTGACCGAGTTAAAATGAGGTCACTAGGGTGGACCTCAGAGGACAGGACCAACATTCTTATAGAGAGGTGCAGCAGAGACCTGCAGAGAGGGAAGAGGCCAGGAGACGAGGAGAAGCTGGCCGCCCACCCGCCAGGGCCAGAACCTGGGCTAGCGCCTCCCTTCACAGCCCTCGGAAGGAACCAACCCTGCCAACCCCTGATCTGGGGCTTCTGGGCTTCAGGTCATAAGGTAATAAATTCCTGTGGGTTAAGCGACCTAGTCTGTGGTCCTTGGTTACCACAGTCCCAGCAAACAAGGAGTCACCAGCAGGCAGGTTCCTTCTGGCCCACTGGCCACCTTGCAAGTGAGCCGACACTCAGAATTCACAGGACTTCACATAAAAATCTCTTACTGAAATTGGGGCGCATCGTCCTGCTCTGCATTGCCACAGGTGCTCTCGCCCCCCTCTCCCCCTGCAGGTCATTTCCACCTGGCAGCCACAGGGCTCCTGTTAAAACCCCGGGGACCACGTGGGTCCCGTCTCCACCCAAATTCCCCAGGGGTCCCCACACCCTGGAGTCAAACTCCTCACTGTGGTGACAAGACCCTGCACTTGGCCCAGAACATTCCTCTCTGAACTTATCCCCAGCTCACTTCTCACTGCCTGCTCTGTCCAGGCTCCTTTGGGACTCCCCTGCACCCACATTGGCACCTCCCCGGGGCCAGCCCTTTCCAGAACATTCGCCCCCTCTCCCACGTCCCCAAGGTCTGCTCAGACACGACCTCACAGAGCCACCTCTCCTGACAGTTACCCTCCTCATCCCGGGGACTCTCTCTTCTCCACCTGCTCTGTGCACGTCCAGGAGGCTGGCCTCTCAAGGCTGCCTCCCCCAGGGTCCCTTGGGTCAGCCATGGGAGCTCTGGCAGATGACAGCGTTCTCAAGAATCAGCCTCTCGGTGCCCCCGCTCCCCGTTGCCCCTCCAGCGCTCTGCAGCTGGGGCTAGCCCGGGGTGGGGACACCCTGCTTAGTCCCACACCCAGCCCCTCCCGGAGGTCATTAACAGTCCCTCATTCACTCCCTTCAATTCGTCCACTTAATGAGACTCTCATACGCTGCCCTGAGAGCAGAGAATCTGAAACATCAAATAAACCACGACAGGGCCTCAACCCAGACGCGTGGCACTTGCCGAGATATTCAGATTCAAAATACATCTTAGAATCGATGAGATCAAGGCGTTGCATGTTCATTTGTCCCCTCTGTGCCTGGCGCCCAGAGGAGCCCCTGAGGCAGGGACCTTGCCCACTTCGTTTCCTGTCGAATTCCCAGAGACAAGAGCGTGCTTGGCTCCTGGCGGGGCTCTCTAAATACTCTCTGAATCAAGGGGAGATGCCAGCCTGGGGTGACAGGCCGCTAGGGATTCCCCTGCGAGGACGCTGCTGTCCCCTCCCTCATGACAGCAGATTCAGTGTGCATGGCCAAGAGCACACCCCAGGGACTGCTGTGCCACTTCCAATACAGATCACCAAGCCTGCGGCCTCTCCCGGAGCCTCTCGATCAGAGGCCACCTCACAGAGGGTGTCTCTCTCTGCAGCCAGGCCGTGGCGGGAGCCAGTGGCCAGGAACTGACGCCTCCGGCCAGCAGCCTAGTGGGTGAAGCTGCAGCCCAACCTCAGTCTGCCTGCCACAGATCCTGAGCTGAAGGCCCTGGAGAAGCTTCCCCCAACGTTCTGACCCTGAGGAACCAGGAGGTGACAAATGTCTGCTGTCTTCAGCTGCTGTTCCGAGCGCATGGAGGAGTGTGACTCGTCACACAGCAAGAGACAGGCAGCAGAGCCTAACTCGGTGAGCACCCTGTGTCTCAGAACATGGCCACGGCCGGGCCCCCACCGCCCTCCTGCAGGGACCCCTCGTGCCCACCCTCTGCCTCTGAGCCTCCCCGGAAGGCTCCATCCTCTCTCCCTGCCTGAACAGAGGCCTGGCGGGAAGGCGACTTTCTGAAACTGGAACCCCAGGTCTCCCTGAGCTCTGCCCGGCCCTAGCCCGGGCATCCCTGCTGATGGACTTTCTGCAGACAGGATCTGCTGGAGCCAGACGCAGGAGGCAAACAGACATTTACAGGAGAGTCCGCAGGGTGAGGGTGCAGTGAGGTCCGTCCCGTGGAGTCTTTTACAGAGCTTTTCGAATTATTCTTCAAGATGAAGAGACTTACACGCCTCGCACGGTTTGAATGTTGTGGACTGCAGAGGGGACATGGGTCATCCTCATCTCCATCCCCTGACATCAAAACCCGTGCAAAGAGGTGAAAGGATCCGTCCCCGCACAGGCTGGGACGTCCCCACTCCCTGCAGCTGCCCCTCCCACCACAACAGGTGCGGGCCATTGCGCTCAAGGGCTGGCGGGCACACACTGATGACCAGCGAGCGACAGTTTGTTAAAAAATCCAAAAAGCATGGCTGGGTGCAGCAGGGCTTTCCTAGCAGAAAACACTGGAATGTCAGCAACCAAAGCTCACAGAGGACCAGGGGAGGCAGACAGGGTGGGGACAGAGGAGGCATGAGGTCCGGAGCCTGTGACAGCCAGCAGGAATCCTGAGGCCGCCCACGGCAGAAGGCTCGGGAGGCCTCCTTCCAGGAACATCCAGAGCGAGAGGGCTTTCCACTAACTCACCAGGGCCTCCAGGAGACCGTGGGCTTGATTTAATGAGAGGGGCCCCGACATTGCAAAAATCTAAATTGATTCTTCGCTCAGCTGTTCACAGGGGAGGATGAGAAAGTAGCAGCTTCCCGAAATCATAATGCATTTTCCTCACCAAGACGAATTTCGCAGAGAGAACGAGGAAGGGATGGGAGAAGGAAGAACTGGGGTGACGGAAACAAGCGGCTCATCCTGCATGGAAGCGAGACGTCTCCATCCGCACCCATAAACTGGTAAGGCGCCCACACTTGGCCCGTCGCCCTCACCAGCCCCGCTCCACAGCTTCTGTGCAGAGCTCTCTCCAGGAAGCCGCAACCAAGCCACTGTCACCTTCCTGGGACAGTGAGCCCGCCATTCCCTGCTGCTGGCCGAGCCCCTCCCTCTCAGGCCCCGGGACCCACTCCCTGGCTGGATTGTCCTCTGGTGGTTTAAAAAGTGTACCGATCATTTCCAGATTTCTGGCATCACACTCTGTGATTTGGAGCGTTTGTTGCCTGGTAGGATAAAATCAAGACGAAATGAAATCCTAAAAACCTAGGCAGGTCCCACCTCCAAGAAGTGTGGCTCCTAGAGATGTGCGGGGAGTACTCACGGGAAACAGCAGGGACAAGCCCAAGGCTCTGTGGGTCACAGTCTCCGCTGTCCCAGAGATACTCAGATGGCCTCTGCACACAGGTAATGCCGTTTCTCGATGGAGGATCTGGGTCCGTGTGCACACCTGGTGACGATCCACAGGGGTGTGTCCTGAGGAACTGGGCACTTTTATTATGTGTGTTGCACGCCCACATTTTCAACACCAGTGGAGTAGAAAATCTCTCCCTTTAATGGAGGAAGAGAAAGAGTGTCCCAAAAGGGGAGCCTGCAGACCCTGGGGGTGTTGGTGCACTCACCCCAGAACCAGTCCTTCTTGGCTCTTTCCCATGGAGATTTACCCTGGCCTCTACTGCTCCAAGTCCCCAATGGCAGTCGCCTCTTTCCTTCTTGTCAAGTCCCATCAAGGTCCCCCAAGGCCCCTGGCTGGGCTGGCCCTCCCCCTTCCAGAGTTATTCCCCACTCCCCCGGAAACCTTCCCTGCGGACAGGCCTGTCCTGACCTCTCCGACCAGCAGCTGTGCACCCAGACCCCTGAGCCCAGATCTCTTCAGTTACCGTGGGACTCACAGAGATGAATCCAATCTCTCCAGGTTTCATTTCTGCTCTGTGTGACCCAAAGGCAGGGCAGGGCTACACCCAGATGCCTGTCTCAGTTTAGAGAAGGAAGAGGAACACTTGGAGCCCAGAAGGAGCACAGGGGTGGGCCAGGCAGACCTGACTGTTCTGGAAGCTTCCAGGTTCTCCTGCCTCAGGCTGCTTCCTGGCTGCCAGAAGCATCTCAGCCCTGCCCACTCCTGGCCTCATTCCCACATAAACCCTCCAACTCCTAAAATGGAAAGATCATTTCCAAAGAGGCGTCATGACATCTGCAGTCCCTGAGCGCACTCTCTAGATGCGGGCCATGTGCACGCGGGATCCAGGCTCTTTCCTTTACTAATCCCCTCCCCAGCTTATCTTGGCGTATTGTGCCCTCTGTGTTTCCACGTTTTAATCACCTTGACCATCGCACTTTTGAATCTCTGGAGCAATTTAGGACTATGAATTTCCGTCTGAGCACAGCCTGGCTTTCGCCATGCCCCCAGATTTTGGTGTGAACTGTTCTTCCTTCCTGGGTTGGCCAGAAACCCTCATTTTAGTTTCAAATTCTGGGAGTGACAGCCAGCCACATCCCCGAGTTCCACATCCTCAGATTCACGTGACCCCCAGATTGAAAACACATCTTTTTTAAAAATATTATTTCTAGAGGTTGGGGATATAGCTCAGTTGGTAGAGTGTGCGTCTTGCATACACAAGGACCCGGGTTCAGTCCCCAGCACTGCAAAAACAAAAAATTATTTCTATACTGAACATGTACAGACTTTCTCCCTAAACAATATAGTATGACCTGTGTGACAGTGTTTGCACGGTATTAGGTATTATTATTAATCTAGAGGTGATTTAAAGACCAAGGGAAGTGGTGGCGAGGTTAAATGTGACTATGAGGTCTTTTTACACAAGGGACTTGAGCATCCTCAGATTGTGGTATCCATGGGGGTCCTAGAACCCACGCCCTATAGATACCAAGGGACAGCGGCCTTTGGGGAACCTTCCAATAACGACCCATTAAGTGTCCGGTTCAGTGAGTTTTGACTAGTATGTCCGCCCAGGTAATCGGTCGCCCCAGTTGAAACAGGACACAGATATACACTCTGGTATCCTTTCCCTGGTGTCTATGCCCAGCTGGCTTTCTGCCCGCTTCCTGGACTTCACCCCCAGGCCCCTCATGCTGTCCGTCCTACCTGCCAGCTCTGGTCAGGCTGGGCATGGTCAGGCCTTTCCGTGTGCTCCAATGCTCTCCTGCAGTGGGTGGCACAGGATTCCAGCCTGGAATCCAGGGGGCACAATTGTCCAGCAGTGTCACTGACTGAACTGGGCTCGCCTGGCCCCCCTGGGCCCTGGGAGCCCACGCAGGTAGGCAAGCGGCCGGAAGGCCAGGCTCTGGCTGCACCTCGTCTCTGCCTTGGCTCAACTCCTGGCGAGAGGTTTCAGACTGTTCTTCAGAGAGGCCGGATAGTGAACCCTCCCCACCGTGGCCCAGGGGCTTGAAGTGTGCAAGTCACTTACACCATCACCCCTTTTGTGTTTGGGGACTTGTGTCTACAGATGGGGAACCAGCGGATTCAGTCAGGGGAGGGGCAGGTGGAGAGAGACCTCTGACCAGGCGTCACCGAGGTCCTCGGGGCTGGCAAGGCCTCTGAAACCCAATCCAGGGGACCTGCCAGGAGAAAACAGCAGCTGCCACTGCCCATCACTGCAGCCTTGTCCCTGGGCTGGCCAGGCGTCCCTGCCAAAGGAAGGACACATGCATCCAGCTAGCAGACTCAAAGGCTCCGCTTACTCCCCAGGCGCGGCTTCGAGGCGGGCAGTGTGCACCTGCTGGAGAGAGGGGCAGATGCCGGCTGGGTGGCACGTGGCCTGGCTGAATGTCTTCCTCCTCCTCCTTTTCCTGGGCTTCTGGATGCTAACCAGGACTCTTGCATGTGCCGGCTTTCCAGTCCAGAAGAACTCTGGGGAACTTGAGGCCTGCAGGGCTGCGCCTCACCCAGCCCTTGGCTGCCTCTGCCTCCCAGGACGCTGGGACCACTCATTAGCCCTGGGACTTCCTCCGGCCTCAGGCTTACGTGCTGCTCCCCCCGCCAGCTCCTCCTCCTGGCTCCAGGCCTCCCGAAGGCAAACAGAGAGGCTTTGACAGGGCAAATGGCCCAGCACACAGGAGCCCTGGATCCCACAGAGTCTTCTCCAATCCCTCCACTTACCTCGAATCAAACCTCTTGATTTGGTGCTAATAGGCCTTCAGCACCTGCCCAAGCCTAGTTTATCGACCTTTTGACCAAAGAAAGAGGAAGCCCAGCTTGGAACAGAACACAGCCCTCTTTGTGGGGGGATGGCTTTATTTCTGTGGTGGCCTTAGGGTCACCATTTACTCTAATGGTGCTGTTTTCCTTCCAAAACACCCGCTGACCACCTCCCTTCTCCTGACTGATCCTTGACCATCCCATCCATAAAATGGGAAAACGGGCCTCCCCTGCAGGTCCCTGCACTGCAGAGCCATGCTGGGAAGCCCACCTTACAGCTGGACGAGAGCTGCCCAGGGAGAGGAGCCTGCACAGCTCAGGACTCCATCCTAAGAAGCCACCCGGGCTTGGAGAGTGTGGGCCCCAAACTGAAAGACCAGGAGGCAACAGCTGCTCAGGACAGCGGGGGCCGGAGCTGAGGTCGGAGGGAGCAGGGGAAGGGGATGGGTTGCTAAGCAACGCATGCTGATGCAGCATTGGCAGAGATGGGCAAGGCACCAGGGCATCGGTGACATCACCCCGTGCTGCTCCAAAGTCACCTGTAAGCACTGTCCTTCACAGCTGCCCCTGGACAGGGAATCAGGGAAGGTAAAATCAAGGAACCCACGCCACACTTGGAGGGACAGACGTCCACAGAAGCAGCGACTAGGGCACAGGGGGACCCAGGCTGGACAGGAGAGTGAGGAGCAGGAAGGACACGACTCCGTGAGCAGTAAAGTCCCCAGAAGACGGCTCTGGGTGGCCAGGGTCCCTGCACCAGGAGACAGGCGGGGCACTGAGGGCCCAGCAGGCCCTGTGGCAGCTCCAGACACTGCCTGCCTGGCAGGGCAGCCGTGAGAGGGCAGATGACCTACAGTCCACGCCAGCATGGCCAGCATGGCCAGCATGTCATGGGGCCCAGGTCAACCCCCAGGACAGCACTGGCTCCGGGCAGGATCTGGCCAGAGGGAAGGCAGAGGGCCAAGACAGGGTGTCCACACGGCCTCTGCCCTTCCTGGGCTCCAGGGCCCCTTCATGCACCAGGCATGGAGGGACGCTGAGAGGAGGAGACCTGTGGCGGTCACTCTGCCCGTGACGGAAAAAGCCACCTCTGAGGGGTGCTGATGGCGGGGCCTGAGAGCAGCTGCCGCCTGCGGAGAATACACCGCGCCTTCCTGTCCTGAGGTGTCGTGTGTTGGGGACCAGGCCGCGCCCAGCACTGGCCCAAGCAGCCCTGCCTGGCTGCAAGGGATCTCGCTCCTGGAGGGCCAGTGGTGGACAGGCCTGGCCAGCAGGAAGAGGCTCGGCAAGCAGGGACCCCAGGAGCACAGCTGGTGTGGGGAGGCCTCACCCTGGACACGGGCCCAGCTGCCCAGAGCTGGAAGCCTCAGCTGAGGGGAGAGACGCTCTTCAGCCCGGGCAGAGGCTGTGGAAGCAGAGCAGGGTCCTGGGGCCAGAGCCACCCGAGAAGGCCAGAGAACAGGGATGCTGGAGGCTTGGGCCCTAGATAGGGGAGGAGCAGGCGTGGCCGGGGCTGGGGTCCTTCCGTCCTTCACCCAGGGATGGCCAGGCCCCGCGCTGTGCTGGAGGGAGGGACAGATAGGACGGCTGTCCGCACCCACTCGTCACGTTAGCGTGTCGACAAGCTCACGTCGAGCCAGGAGCTGCCTGGGCACAGGACTCGGCACAGGAGCCCCCCCCAGAGCTGCATTCCCACGGGGTCCGACTCCCAGAGCAGAGGACACAATGACAGGAGTTGGGTCCAGGACCTCGGGCCCCTGCGTCTCCAGACCCTCGTTCCCGGGTCCAGGAGGCCTCGACACCCCACCGTGCAGCGTCTTCTGCCCAGCCCACCTCTGTGTCCCCCCCAGGGCTCCACCAACACCTCAGCCTGACCAGCCCCCTCTCCGGGCACAGAGCAGGGTCCCAGCCAGCGGGAGGCCTCCCCTCACTTCACCCAGACCCAGGCCAGAGGGCGGATCACAGGACCGGGTTCGCACCGGAGCCCGGCTGCTGGGGACTCTGGGACGTGCCATCTCTCACGTCCAGGCTCCTCGGGCGGACGCAGGGAAGAGAGCAGGGCCAGGTGGCGTCCCCGGGACTCTGGGCTGCCACCACCCAGGCCTGCCCTTCCCCCCTCTGACCTCTACAGCAAGGCCCCTCCCACCTCTCCCTGCCACACACCCTGGGGTCTGTGCGAGGCCAGCACACCTGCCTCCTGGGACCCCAGAGGCCACTGTCCCTAAGCCACGGGGGCAGTTGAGGGACAGGCGAGGGCCCACAAGGACACTACTCCCTTCCCCAGAGAAGCCCCTGTTGGGGGCAGCCTGAGAGGACCAGGGCTCAGGGACCCCCATGTCCCCGTCCCTCCAACACCCAGGGAGATGCCTCAGACCAAGGGCACAGCCACTGGGCCCTGCCCCTGTGTGCACCTGCCGGTCACTAGCAGGCCGGTCACTGGGTCTGGGCTGGAGCCAGGGGTCACAGAGGGACGACGGTGTCTGGGAAGAGGAACCCCAGGGAGCTGTTCGCATGTGTCCTTTCAGAGCCAGATGTCAGGGGCAAGAAGTTCCACTTGAGGTCAGGCAGCGAGGACGTTCTCACAGAACGTCCCACAGATGTGGACAGCAAGACCAGAACCCTGAGCTTCCTCAGCACAGCCCTGGGGCAGATTCTCTGGCTCAGATCCCAGACCCCAGCTCACGAGCTGTGTGGCCTCAGGCCAATTATTCACCTCTCTGCGCCTCGGTTCCCTCATCTGTGAAGATAAGGAGAGTCACGATGTTGATGGTCCCCAATGCCAGGGATTGTTGCTGATTAAGGCAGAAAGTGTCAGTAAAGAGCTCAGCACAGCGTCTGCCACGGGACACGAGGACTTAAAATGTCAGGGGCATCGCCACCATCCTCACAACTGCGTTTAATTTTATGTGATTATCAATTTTATATGAGTTATTAATGATTGATTTTATACTGATTGTTACATTGCATTTGATGACACTGATCACACTCATTTCTCATCTGTTCTGCAGTTTACAGAGCACATTGTCTCTCATTTCACTTTCCCAGCATCCACTGATCCTGGACGGCTACCCACCCTCCATCTCTTGATTTAGTTGCTCAAACTCCAAGAATCACCTTGACATTCCCACGGCCACTTATTTGGACAAAAAGTTAGTGGGACTCTATTTGGAATGTCAGACTTCCTATCTGTTAAATAAAATCCATACTTACAAGGTCTGGCCTTCACTGGCCCCTATCTGTCCACCTTGGCCAGGACTCTGTCACTTCTACCTTTCTCAGCAGGGACCAGTAGGCCAACTGAGTGGTTTGGCAGCTGGAAACCAGGCCAGTAGATTACCTTTTCATTCTGATGATTGTGATCTTTGATGCACAGAAATTTTTAATTTTGATGTAGTCTAATTTACCTAATTTTTTTTCTTCTGTAACTTGTAGCGCCATAGTTAAGAAATCACTACCAATCCAATGTCCAGAATCTTTCCTTTATGTTTTCTTCTAGGAGTGTCTGAGTTTAAATTTACAATTAGATCTTTGATCCATTTTGAGCCAATTTTTGTATATGGTGTGAGGTAGGGGTCCAACTTCATGCCTTTTCTTGAGGATATCCAACTTCTCTGGCACCATCTGTTGAAGACACTGCCCTTTCCACATTGAGTGGACTTCACATCTTTGCCCAAGAGAAACTGATCCCATGCACAAGAGGTTATTTCTGGGCTGTCTATTCTGTTCCACTGATCTATCCGTCTTTATACAGTAATGCATTATTTCAATTACTATAACTTTTGCAGTAAGTTTAACACTAGAAAGTGTGGACCTCTAATTTTATTCTTCTTTTTCAAGTTTGTTTTAGCTGTTTGATGTTTCTTGAGATTTCATATGAATTTTAGGATAAATTTTTCTATTTCTGAAAAAAAAAAAATCCTGGGATTTTTTTGTAGAGATTGCCCTGGACCTATAGATCAATTGGAGTAGTATGGTCATCCTAATTATTTCCTCCAGACCATGAACAAGCACAGTATGTCTTTGCATTTATTTGTGTCTTCTTTAATTTATTTCAGCAAAGTGTTTAGTTTTTAGTGTTTAAGTCTTTCTCACCTCCTTGGTTATGTTTATTCCTCGGTTCAGTCTTTTTGACATTGTTATAAATTTTTTCTTAAATTTCTTAATTATTTTCTTAATTTCAAAATGCCTTTCCAATTGTTCACTGTTAGCAATAGGAATGCAACCAATTCGCACTTGTTAATTTTGTGTTCTGCAATTATATGGAATGGATTAGTTCCAACAGGTGTTTTCAAGTGAAACCTTGGGGCTTTCTACATATCAGATCATGTCTTCTGCGAACAGAGATGATTTTATCCCTTTCTTGCCAATGTGGATGCCTTCTATTCGCTTTTCTTGCCTAGTTGCTCTGGCTAGGACTTCTAGTACATGATGAATAGAAGTGGTTCCTCTACTAGACTGTTCTTGGTAGATTTCTTCTCTTTATTCAGGCCTCAAGTTAAACACTGTCTCCTCACAGAGGTCCACTTCGACGAGCTTGGCCCCTACTCTTTTGCTCTCACGTTGACATACCTCATCTTGCAGCGCTTAGCCTGAGCTGGAATTACATCATGTATTTGTTTATTTCCTGACTCTGCCTCCTGGGTGTGGCTCCATATGTGCCGGGACCTGTCCTTCTTGCAGGCCCAGCGCCTAGGTTGGAGTCTGAGGCACAGAAATTCCTTGATAAACATTTATTGAGCAAATCAGTCAAAGCTGGGCCTACGGCACGGCCATAGGTAGGCTCCCAGGCCCCTGGCAACGCTTTCCTCTCGGGGCTTTCTTCTCTGCTGTGCACCAAAGTTTTTCATCCAGCCAGGTTGATTTCTCCCCATCCTCTATCATTTCCCAGGTCGGCTTGTTGCTCATCCAGGAGGGGCGGCCTCCCAGGGCAGGGGCGTGCCTCTATTATGATAGGCAGTCTAGATGAAAACTGTCACATTCACAGGCCCCTCTGCAGTCTTCAGGGAATGAAGCACCCATCGCCACCCCCCACCAAAAGAGAGGAAGATAAACACTTAGCCAGAGAGAGAAGGAGGAAGGGGAAGGAGAGATTTCACAACCAGTGAGGGACACATTTGCCAGCGCTGAGCGAGACCATATGTTTCTTCCTAGTCTGGAGATCTGAGAGGACGCCCGGAGGAGAAAACACTCCAAAAAGAGCACTCTCCGTCCTAAGAGTAGCCCACAGCGGCGTGGGCAGTCTAGAAATGGAGGCTCTGGGCTAGAATCTAGGGGGCAGGGGGAATCAAGATGCAGAGAAAAATCCCAGGGACTCCGAACCTGGAGCTTTGGAGAGTCCGTTGTCTGCTTGTGTCTGGCCACCTGACACCACGGGGGCTGGAGGGTGCCCCTTCCTTCCTGGAGCCCTTTCCACTCCTGGTTCAGGAGTGACCGGTATTGTTCGGCTGTCTCTCCAGAGCCTCCAAGCGTTCCTACAGAAACCTCACTTCCTAAGGCCCAAGCCCTGACGTCAGGGGCCAGCTCTTGACCCAATGCCTCTCTGCCCCAACACTTTCCGTGTGCTGGGGAGCACAGTGCTGAGCGCTCAGGGGTGTTGAGTCCGTGATCCCGCCTGGCTGCAGTCAGAAGGGCTAGGGGGCTCCACAGCGCCCAGGGGAGCAGAGTCAGATGGACAGGATCGGGGGTCCCTGGGGCCTGGAGCTGCAGGACAGCAGCTGGGTTCCAGGCCACCTACGGGCACCAGCCTGTAGTCCTACCACTGACCCCACTCTGTGCCCTTGCTACATGGAAGAGGGACTCAGTGATGGCCCCAGATACCAATATCTCTCCAGATACCTCTTTCCAGGAAAAAGTGCTACTCTATGAGTCAGTGAATCCAGGCTAGCAGGATATTAAAGAAGACTGTTCCAGAAGTCTCCGAATTTCAACTGAGGTTCCCCAGCAGAAATGCAGGGCTTCTAAGTGGGGTGGAAATGGCCATGAAAGTCCCTGTCCACTGACATGCAGAGGGGGGACGCTGAAAGAAGATGCCTGGGTGGGAATTCCCAGGAAGCTCTTCCGCCCAAGGCAAGGAGCAGGCTTGAGATCTCCTCACGAGGCCAGCCAGGGACCCTGTGGAAGGGACATGTGTCTTTCTCCCTGCCTCAACTTTTCCAGGGGAAGAACCTGAGCAGAGAGAGGCCTCTCAAGAGCTGGGCCATGATCCCCGCAGAGAGGAGTGCAGACAGAGGAGAAGGCCTGGGCCCTCCCTCACCTGCGGGAAATGGGAGGCGTGGGGGACGGGGCTGCAGCTGCCCCGGGCAGGACAGCATCAGACAAACCGTGCTCCCGGGAGTGTTGGAGCACCCCTGGGCAAAGGGAGCACGGATGGAGACACCTTCAAAAATGTCAGCTAGGCGAGGGTGGCCCAGGGGTCCCCAGGGCAAACACCGGGGTGACAGGATAGCAAGGGGCGTTCTCAGTACCCTAGTGTCTGGGCTCCGGGCACCTGCTCTGGATCGGGTCAGGATGAGGTTGGTCCACAGGCGAGGACAGAATCCAGGACAGGGGCCCAGGGAAGGAAGTGGGAAGAAAGGCCAGGGTAGCTCCTGTCCTGCCCCAGGGCAGGGCAGGCGGAAGCTGAGTTCCTGGCGCCTGCACTCCAGGTTCAGCCGGCTCTCTGGGTGGCAGGGGCAGAGCCACAGTCCTGGGCTGTCCTGCTAGGACAGCCATTGGTGCCATCTGTGGCACAGAGGAGGCCAGGACCCCTGGGCCAGAACAGCAGCCACACCAGCTCCAGCTCCCTGTCAAGCCCACGTGTCCAGGAGAAGACGCACACCGCTGGGTCCTCCCGGCCCCAGGCCTGCGTTTCTCTCCTGGCGTGAGAACAGACCAGCGCCTGCTGGACCAGGACTCAGGGGACGTAGACTGTGGAGCGCCTGCCTGTGGGACAGTGGACGCCACTTCCTGATGGCACACCTCCACTCGTAAAGCCAGACTGGCTTAAGTGAGGACCAGAAATGTTTATCAATCACATCTTTACACAGGTCACCCCAACATGTAACCGTGTACATTGTCACGTCTGAGCCCTTGATTATTTTGTAATCTGGACTGGCTGCGGGGCTGTCTCCCTGCTTCCATGGGATCACGCAAGGCCGTTTCAGCTCCTTTGAAATGAGGACGTAAAGACACTTGCAGGGGAAGCCAAGCACAGTTCCACAGAGGACGTGAGCCACGCACGTGATTTTAAAAAATTGTAGTTGGCACATTTAGGGAAAAAATATGAAAAGGAACAGATACAATTAAACTTAATGACAAATTTTACTTAACCTAAAACATATCCGAAATATTAATAAATGTAAACACTTAACTCACTTGCGTTTCCTCATACTGTCTTCAAAATCTGGTCCACTTATAGCACATCTCCGTGCTCATCAGAAATGCACGTCTGTCTGTATTTAGATCTCAGAAACTTGACAGTTGGAAAGGTAGATTCAGATAATTAGCCCCAAACAAATGTACAGGTTTTCCAATAACTCAATCATACATCTATTTTTAATCACTCAAATAATCAAAACTGGACAAAATTAAAATTCCATTTCTTGACCATACTGGCTGTATTGCAAATGCTCAGTTGCCACTCTTGGCCTTTTTTTTTTTAAATTAATTAATTTATTTTTTGGTGCCAGGGATTGGGCCCAGGGGCACTTAACCACTGTTATATTTTATTTAGAGACAGGGTCTTGCTAAGTTGCTTAGGGCCTTGCTAAGTTGCTGAGGCCAGCCTTGAACTCTTGATCCTCCTTTCTCAGCCTCCAGAGCTGCTGGCATTACAGGTGTGCGCCACCATGCCCGATTCTTTTAAAGCTTTTTGCCCTGCTCAGAGCTTTCCAAACAACTCAGCTTGGTTTTCATAAAGGCGGCAGCTCTCTCTCCTGTCGTACTCCTGACTCTTCATCTGCTCGGTGGCTGTGATGTGCGTGAGCCACACCAACAGTCTGCAGCAAGCAGGCTGGGAACGAATCCTGACTTCTTTGGTAAAAAGGCGGCTCCAGACTCCCACTGGAGAGGAGCTGATGGCCCCAAGCTGTGGCTCCCTCCAGTGTTTCATAGGAAGGGAGAGAAGTGGAGGGAGGGAGGTGGATCAGGGAAGGGAATTTGCACAGGGAAGATCCCAGCCTGCTCTTGTTGCCCCAAGAGCAATGAGAGACAGGCAGAGTCAGGCAGAGACCAAAGCCCTTCACAGGGGCTGCCTACATCCTTCCCCATTCCCCTTTCCTAGGGAAGACTGACTGGGTTCTCCCTGTGTCTATGCAGCCCCTTGGCTTGGGGACACCAACAGGTCCCCAGCTTCAGGGTCTGCAGACGACTTCCTGGCATTAACATTCAGGAATCCCCGGGGATCATTAGTGGCCCAGGAGAGGATGGGCGGCCTAAGATGACTACTTGTACTAAAGAGGACACCCAGGCTTAAGGGAAAGCTTTGTCTCTTGATGCCAGGAGCCTGGGATAGAGACGTGTGGTTCCTGTCACAGATGGCAGCCATGTTGTGACCAAGAGGGACACTGACATGTGAATGAAACCACAGCAGCCCACTGGCAAAGCAGAGAGGCTGGTGGGGCCCAGCTGCTCCGTCAGTCCACCCCAAACTACCTCTCCCTTGGAAAGAACAAGGTCCCAGCTGGGGAGGCCAGGCGTACTCGGGGTTTCTGCTGCTCTATAGCAAACTAATCCACATGCTCCCCACCAAAGCCCTCTCTGAGGCCCAGCAACCCACAACCCCTCTCCTCCCGAAGTCCCGCGTCCTTCCTCTCTGCACGGACCTGCTGCGTCCCCCACCAGGCACTGGCTCATTGAGAACATGTTCTCTTCTTCACTTTCCTCCCTAGCCAGGACCCTACGCTGAGTAGCTCTTTGTAAATTTCATTGCACAAACGTATATTTTATTGCAGTTCTTGTAAGACTAGATAGATGGGTAAGAAGCACTTTTTTTTAAGGAACTCAGCACTAAGGTGTAAACTGCTGTTAGACAACACCACAGTACTTTGATGCCAGTAAAGACAGGTTTTAAGATGTTTTATTTCATTGTGACAAACTACAGGTCCATAAAAGTTCCATCAGTCTTTTTCCCAGTTGATGGTATTTGAAGATTCGGTGGTTTCCTTCCTGTGATTGATACCCTCTCTTTACGTTCACCTCGCTTTAGCAGATGCAGGACAAACCTGCAGGACAAGCAGCAGCCACACAAAATCTCCCACATCCCCTCGGAGAGCCGGGAGGCTGGGCACCATTCGTTCCTCAACCGCGGGTACGCCCCATCTTTGCGGGGAGCCACCCTGGACATTAGAATAAGATCCAGGGCAGGGCCTTAGAAAGAGTAAGCTAAAACTGCCCCGGGCAACTTTCAAGGTGCGATTTCAAAGACAGAAAACTGTTTTGGTTTAAATGAAAGGTTAGTGCTTCGGGGACCTTTTGCAGATGGTCCTGGACTGGGTTTGGGCTCCAACAACTTCAAGCTGAGAAACTTGAAAACCCCTGTGAACCTTGGTTTTCCTGTCTATAGAATGGGTCAGTCACTCCACAGAAAAACGGAGCAGGATCCAGGAGGGAGGACATCCGCCCAGTCTCAAAACATCTAGGTGGACCAGTAATCCCAGCAACTCCGGAGGCTGCGGCAGGAGGATTGCGAGTTCAAAGCCAGCCCTCAGATTAACGAGGCACCAAGCAGCTCAGTGAGACCCTCTCTAAATAAAATATAAAAAAGAGCTGGGGACGAGGCTCAGGGGTTAAGCCCCTCTGGGTTCAATCCCTGGTACTGGGGGGGGGGGGGGGGGGCAGGTGGAGACGGCAAGACAGCTGTAGGCACAGAGGACCCCAAGGCAGGAGAGGCCAGAGCCGTGCAGACCTGTGCTGCAGATGTGGGGTCAGGGCGGGGGGCATGTGAGTCATGCTGCTGGCTCCGTGGTAAAAGGTCTCAAGCATCTCTCCGAGTGCCCACCCTCGCCCCCTCGAGTCTCCCGTACCTGGGGCGCCTTCCTGGCCACAGAGTTGCTGGAGCTCCCGGCCGTTCTCTCTCCAACGTTTCGAGGCGCCGCCGCGGCCGGGCCCTCCTGCCTCCCTCCAACGGTGCCCAGGCCCCAGTTTCTCCACGTCTGTGCCAACGCTTGCTACTTTCTGGGTTTTGACAGTGACCATGCTAATGGGTGTTCACTGGCTCAGGGGTTTTTAAATCACAGGGCTGACAGCTAAACCAGAAGCCAGGGATGCGTCGCGGGAGGGTCTCGTTGGCATCGGCCTCGGGAACCCCGATCTGCTGGGGACGCGCTGGGCTAGTGAGAGTGCTGTGGGCACATTTACCCCTCGCTACTAAAAGTCCGGGAGGTGGTCGGAAGTCCAGGTGACAGTGACATCACCCCTCCCGGCCTTACACTGACTGTCTCCAGCACCAGGCTCTGTGCACACAGGACTCCACACGGAGCAGCAGGAAGAGACACAGGCAGAGACTCCTCCCCCACTTTCCCATGGGAAGAAAATGGCTTCCCCAAAGCTGCCAGCAAAGATTTCCTTGCATCTCACTGGCAAGGACCAGCCAAGTGTCCACACCCGTGGCTGGCACCGGGGGCTCTTGTTAAAGAAGAGATTGCTGGGCCCACCCACAGCATTTCTGACTCAACGGGCCCTGAGCTGGACCCCCGGGTTTGTATTTCTACCAAGTTCCCAGGCAATGCTGATGCTGCTGGTCCAGGGACCATACTTTGAGAAACACTGGCTTAAAGGACCTTGAACCCTAACCCCTTGAGCTGGGTCCATAACCACCTAATCAAAATCAGACTTCTATTACCAACAGGAAAAGGAACAAGATGAGGCAAGAACCCAGACTTTCTGCTGCAAACTCTCAGCCAAGCTCGTTACATCTTTTCACTTACTAGATTCTAAGGCCAAGGAACAGAGGTCACCTTTTGGACCCTGGGTCTGATAGAGTTCCTGGGACTTGGTAGCAACTTTCAAGAAGATTTGCCAAATGAATCAAGAAGTGAGTGTGTCATCAAAGACTGCCAAGAGCTGCCGGCTCTGGCCACCTGATCAAAGCATCTTCCAGGAGCCCAGGCAGGCAGGGAGCCTCCAAGGCACAAAGCATCCCCTTCCCTACCAGGTCCAGAGACGGCAGCAGCCTGGCTGCCCGCTCTGATGTGACACTGCAGAAGGAGATCTGGGGCCGCTTCTGCACCAGGCTGAGGCAGACGGCCTATGGTAGTAGGTCCCAAATAGTTTCTGCTACGTGACCCACCATGACATGCTCCTGTTGAAGCCCAAGGAACAAGTCCCTGATTCACTAATCATCTAAACAGACACCACCGACCGAGAAGGCCAACAGCCCGGCTTATCTGTCTTTATGAACCGGCAGGAACACAGCTACCCACAGGCTACGCTTAAGTCTTCCCTTTTCCACAGGGAGTCTTTAGACGGCTGCAGGCGTGGAAGAGATGAATGAAGAATAGAACTGTCCTGTGTAGAGCTGAGCCCTTTATTCTAAACTCATGCCTTCGATCACAGAATTGTCCTGTAGGGAACAAAGTGGAGAAGGATTTTGGTACCCATTTTATAGATGAAGATACAGAGGTTCAGAGAATGAACCAGGCCCAAGGTCATGCAGCCAGAAGCCAGAAGCCAAGCCAAATCCACAGGCTTTGGGCACACGGAGGAATTTTACATGATCTGCTGTTTATGAATACACAAATTTTTTCCTGCTTCAGTTCAAGGATTCCAGAAGCAAGGGCACCGGGCCTATTCCGTGACCACATCTGACGCAAAAAATAGGTTCACTCGGACCCAGGACCTCAGCCAGCACGAGGGCCTCCGGGAGGCCAGGGTTGGGGAGGTCTGTGCTGTTTTCCATCCAGTCCTGCCTTGGGAGGGCTGGTGAACATTCTGGAGTTTGAGCTCCCTGCAACCTCAGACTCACCTTCTCGGATCTTTGGCTCCCTGAACATAAAGGGGCCTGAGGAGGGGGACTAACTGGGAGGTCCCGAGGGCTCAGCCTGCCCCGCAGCCACCACGCACTTCACGTGTTGACTAGCAGGTGCTGACCTCTGGGACCACCAGATACCCTCATGGCACTCAGTCCACAGGGTGAGTCCTACCTCTCCTGGCCAATTTCAGAAAGTAAAATTCCCGAGCTCCTCTGCGGCTGGGGCACAATCACCCCAGCAGGGCTCTGCTGACCCGACCTGCTCACGTGAGACAGGGACCCAGGATGGAGCCGTCTGCACTGTGGCTGCCCCCGAGGGATCTGAGCTTCTGAAAACCCGGTGGCAAGCGGCTTTGATTCTCTCAGGGCCACAGCAAGAGCCCTAGGCATCCAGGCCCACTTCAAAGGGGGAGTGTTGCCAAAGCAGCCACCAGGCAGCAGCCTTCCCCGCCTGCACGGCAGAGCCGACCCTCCCACAGGTCAGGAGCCACTCTGAACAGATCCTTGTCCTGCTCCAACCAGCCAAGGTGTGTCTGTGGTTTGCAGCCCGATTCCTGGCACACAGGTCTGTGCTCAGCAGACAGTAGCTGCCTCACATCCCGCTCCCCAAGGTGAAGGGAACCGAGCGACCAGCCTGGCTCATCCCAGAGGCCTCTGCTGCAGTCTTGGTCGGCAGCCCAGCCCTTGTGGGCACCAGCGCCTGCCAGGGTGCAGACGACCGGATATAAGCACAAAAGATGAGTCACCCATGAGCAAGCACAGGGCGAGGGCGGGCCTGGGTGCCAAGCCGGGGACCGGACTATGACTGACAGGAGGTGCCTTGCAGGCCCAGCCTGCATGGCAAGGCAAGGCCCTGTTGGAAGGAAAATGGGACCTGGCTCTGGGGACCCCAGCAGGCCAGCCTGGGATGTGAGGGACCCAGTCTGCCACAGCCTCCCCGACGGCCAGGGGCTTAGACCCTGGGTTCCCTGGGCTCCTGTCTCTACCTGGGTGTCCTCAGGGACCGTGCTTCCCCACTCTGAGAAGGACCCCCCATGCCTGACTCTGGGCCATGTGAGGGTCAGATGGATATGTGGACTGGGGCGGGAGAGGGGATCCCACCCCCGTACCTCCTCCAGAACTCTCATAGCCAGTGGGCTCTGGAGGCTGGAGCCTGGGCCTCCACTAACGTAGCCTCCGGCCCTCTCCCCACCACAGCAAACCGAAGCCAACCACCGTGTCTGCGTGCCCTTTGCACGTTTTAGAACCACCTGTGCGTGCATTCCCAGGTCAGCTAGGTCCTCGGCACCCTTGGGGTCCCTGACGCCCTCTGCTGTTTCCCTCCCTCGCAGCAGTGGGGTGGTCGGGGGGCAGCTTACACGGTCAGTGCCACCCCTGACGCTGCACTGCGGCGATGGCGGCACCACGGGAGCCTCAAGTGTCGGTCAGCGGCGCACCTGAAGTGGGAGATCAGCTCTGAGTGCACGTCAGTCAGTCCTCGATTTGTTTTTTTAAATGCCCATGCCGGACCCATCGTTGACCCATTACACAGACTCTGGTTTGGGTCTGGGCTGAGATCCTGGCTCTGGTGTCCGTCACTTAGAGACGTCGCTTTCCACCGCCACCATCGTCCTAGGGAGGAGAAATGGCGGGGGCACTGGTTTCCCAGGGCTGCCGTGGCCAGGACTGCAACTGGTGGCCGGAAGCAACAGAAGCGTCTTCTTCAGATTTCTGGAGCCGCCCCGCCTCCCCAGCTCGTGAGGGCTGCCAACCTCGGCACTCCTCGGCTGGCGGCCACCCGACTGGGTCTCTGCCTCCAGCACTGCGCACCTCTTTCCTGCGTCCTCTGTGGGCCCGGCCTTCTTCTCTTCCCACAGGACAACAGCCACCAGCTTAGGGCCCACTCGGACCCAAACCATCCCACCTGGCATCGGCAAAGACCCTCTTTCCCAAGAGGACACACCCCACCCTGGATTGACATGAATTCGAATCTGGGAGCACACGAGGCCCCCCAGCATGGTGGGGGTGGAGCTGATGGTCTCCTGAGGCCCAGCTGATAGGCACAGCCTCCTCCCCCCGGGGCCCAGGCCACCACCCTCCAAGTGCCACCAGGAGCCTGTGCAGCCGGGAGTCTAGCTAAGTACCAGCTCTGGAGACTCCCTGGAGAGTCCTAGACTTGGGGCGGGGGGGGACCAGGAGAAGTCGGAGGTCCAGTCCTGTCAGCCAATTCAGCCTTCCCAGGACAGGAAAAAAAAAAAAAAAAGCCACACAGTTGCTCTCCACCTGACAGCCCCCCAAGACTGTTCCTAGCTTGGTTACAAATTTGCAAGACAGGCGGAGAGAACGAGGATTAATGATCATCGCTAAAAATAATAACTCCCAGCCCCATCTCAGGGCCAACACAGACAGCCCTGTCACAGTTCCCTCAATCCTACAACAACCTCATGGGAACCCCCTTTTCCAGGCGGGGAAACTGCGGATGGGAGAAGTGAAGGGCTCGCCCAGGGTCTCCCGTGGTGAGGGGCGGGGGCCTGATGCCTAAGCACAAGGCTCTGGCCCCTGTCTGTGCCCTCAGCCAACTGCCACCCACGAGCCAGGCCCAAACCACCTGGTCTGCTTGCATACAGTCCCTGAGCTAAGAATGGCTCTTCCGTTTCTAAGGGTTGTTAAAAACAGAAGATGCAGCGAAGACCATATGTGGCCCAGAACACTAAAACTAGTTCCTCCCTGTCAACCTCCACCCAGACCAAGACACGACACAGCCTTTCACACCCTGCACGCCACCACGAGAGGCGCCGGGAGCTTGCAGAAGCTGGAGACAAGTCTGCGTCCTCAGAGGGGTAACCAATGAAATGACAGAAAATCACACAAGCACGCTGATTGCCACTCAGGCCTGTGACCCAGCCAAAGCCAAATAGCACCAAATGACATGTCCCCAGGCTCAGCAAATAATACGGGGACAGACCTATGACAGAAGCCAACTGATGGGATGCTATTCTGATATTCTGATACTCCTGCTTAAAAAAAAAAAAAAAAAATACAGCTTAAGAGAAAAAAGGAAGAAAGGTGAAGATTTCTTGACTCACGTAAAAACCTTATTATTAACTGTCTGGCTTCACGTACGGCATGAACCAGGTGTTCACATAGGTTTTTGTGCTGTATAATAAGTCCTCTCAAACTTAGCAGATTGAACCAATGCAAATGTATTACCTCGCAGTTCCCAAGGGTCTGTCTATGGACCCTCTTCTCAGGGTCACAGCAGGCTGAAATCAAGGCTTTGGCTGAATGTGGCCAAGGTTGTAATTATGGCTGAGGCTCAGGGCCCTTTTCCAAGCTCCCTTCCAAGCCGTTGGAAGAATTCCGTTCCTGTGACTGTAGGACAGATTCTGCCTGTTGGCTATCTGTCAAGCAGGGACCGCTCCCTGCTATGTGGCCTTCTCTCTAAGATGACTGTTTGCCCCTATAAGACCACCTGGAAAATCTGATTCTAGGAGGAGTCAGTCCCTTTTAGGGGTCTTTGCCTGATTAGGTCAGGCCCAACTAAGACAAAACTCCCTTTGGATAAATTCACAGTTAACTGATTCAGGGCCTGAATTATATCTACAGAATCCCTTAACCTTAACCTTATCATGGGAGTGAAATCAATAGACCACAGTCCTGCCAACACCCAAGGGAAGGGGATTTTACAAGGGAGGGTGGGGTGCCATCTTGGAATCCTGCCTCTGCTTCTGCTTGGGGTCCAGGCCCAGTGTGGCCGCTAGAAGCTTCTCAGTTATTAATTACTAAGGTTGAATTCTGGGAGGAAGGCTGCTCTTACCCAATAGCTGAAATGAAAATCCTACACCTGATTCTCATCGGCCCCAGTGGACAGTGCACCCATGTACCCCCAATCACTGGTCAGAATATGGAATACACTGATTGACAAGGCCTGAGTCACATGCCCAAATCTTGAGCCAAGGGTCAAAGTTATTCCACCAGCAGCTCCAGGATTGAAAATAGGGTACAGACTGTTTCCCAAAGGAAAATAGAGTACCTGCTGTGACCGTTGGGCCTCCCCTACTCCTGACCTGCCAAACACATATCCACATCATATACACACTCTGGATAGAATGCCTTAATTTATCTGCAGTTAGATGCAATTTTTATGTCCAAATTTCCAAGACTGTTCTTGATTCCCTCATTTTTAACTGCAGCTTTAGCTGGAAACACCGTGCCCCTGTGCCCTTGCATATGGATATCCCATGCGGATGTGTTTCCCTTAAAAACACACAGGTTGGTGTTCCAATCACAGCGACCTGCCGAGGAGACCCAGGGGAGGCTGCCTGAGCCGGTGCCTGCGCTGCTGGGTCCACTCTCATCCAGCAGTGAGGAGACAGGCCAGCCCACGGCCGGCTCCCAGGCCTCAGCTGTATGTGAGCCTCCGAGGACTGGTCTCGGGGTGAGAATCAAAATATTTACCCACCAGCCCTGACCCATCAGCCCAGATACCTGCTGTAAACAACCAGAATCTTTTCCAGGCCAAATGTTGACCTGGCTGGTCTCTGAAAAGGCAGCATGTGGCCAATGGTCTGGCCGCATCGGCACTTCCAAGAAGCTCTCTCGGGGCATTCTACATGGAGACCAGCTCAGTGTGAGCCTGTGAGCAGCCAGTGGTGCTTAAAAGTCACGGGCATCAGGCCAGCCAATGCCACACTCATTACAAGTGCTCGGGAAGGCTGGCTGGAGTGGGTCAGGTGCCACTCTAAGCACTTGGTATATAAAATCACGAAGAATTCACAACAATCCAAGGAGGTGGAGACCATCATCATCGGCCCCATCTGTCAAGCGAGTTTAAGGGACATAGGCCCACGGTGACATGCAGCTGTTGAGTGGCAGCACTGGGGCTGGACCTGGGTGGATCTGTCTCTAAACACCAGGACGCCACTCCACTCTGCCAGCTCTTCTGCCCGAAAACATCACAAGCAGCATATCCACCCATTCACTTAACAAGTGTCTATGGAGTACTGACTGTGTGCTAGACAGTGTTCTGCCCACTGACGTCGCAGTTGCAACAGACGCAGCCCCCGTCCTCCTGCAGCTAGTGGTGGAGAGGGGAAATAGGGGCCACAGACATAAATAAAAATGGATCTCAGCCAGTAGAATGTCTGAGGAAGACAATAAAATGGAGACGAATGATTGAGAGTGATCAGGAAACACCTCTAGGCACAATATCAGAGGAAAACTCTCAGGAGGTGACATTGAGCTGAAACAAGAATGATGACAAAGAGCTGCTAGAGCAAAACCTGGAGAAAGAGTCTTCCAGGGAGAGGGCATGGCAAGTGCAAAGGCCCTGAGGCAGGAAAAGATTTGAGGAACAAAGAGAAAGATCCCTCTGTGGCTCTGTTAATGTGAGCAAGCTGAGGAGTGATTATGGAATTACTGTTAATTTCCTGAGACGCGATAATGATGGGGAGGTCATCTGGGAAAGCAAAATATTCCCAGGAGGTGCCCGCCCAAGTCCTCAGGGGTAATGTGTCATAATGTCTGCAACCTCCTTTCAAATGGCTCAGCAAGATGTAAAGCCCACACGGCAAAACATCAACACCTGCAGATTCCAAGTGGAGAGTAGAAGTGTGTCCCCTGTACTGCTCTTTCAACTTTTCCATTTGGAATTTTCAAAATAAAAAGAGAAGCAAGTGAGCAGACAGAGGTGCTGGAGCAGCATGGCGGGGCGGGGCGGGGGGGGATTGCAGGCTCCCGCCTGTGCCCAGGAGCTCAGAAATCCGCGTGAGAGAAGGGGTGAAGCCCGGGAGTGGAGTGAGCTGGTTTGCTTGGGCACCAGCAGCCCTGGATTTCCACCCTCCAGCTTCACTGGCCGTGGAAGCGTCTCTCTGGGCCTGCCAGTGCTTCCCGATTCTGACTTAGCCCAGCACTCTCCGTGCGCATTTCACCTCCACTGATCTCACCTAATGCACGGGACAACGTAGACTGTCCTGGATGGCATCTCCATCCTTAAGACGAGGAAACCGAGGTCCCGGGAGGCCAATGGAGTCTCCAGCTGGTGCCAGCAGACCTCAGGTCAGTGAGCAGCTCGGTCCTGGAGTGGCACCCAGTCACGGCTTTACTCTCACTAAGTCATCACGGTCATTAATCATGATGGATGAAGTATAGCCAAAGCTCAGGAGTGAGTGGGATTGTGAAACTAGACATGCTGTCCCAGCGAGAGCCCTAAATCGACTTGCATTCATGGCCAAATGGATCCTGTTCCTCCCATTCCCAAAACAAAGGTCCGCATCTCCTCCTTGCCCAGGGAGGCCTGCGGCTGTGCTGCCCGGGCCATTACCGTCTTCACACTTGGGTGGGCAGCACGGGCTCCTGGGCCTTGCATTTGTCACCAGGTCCCGAATGACTCCGAATCCACCCATTTAAACTTTCCTGCCTGTTGATTCAAAAGTGAACTATTGGTCCATCATTGCGCAGCCAGCCAAAGCGCCCTGCGATGGGTAGTCTCTGAACCGCGTCTTCCCTGGAGACAACCCACAGGCCGTCTCTGGACAGGAGTCAGAGTGAACATCATCGCTGCTCGAGATCGCTCATAAGCAGCCCCCAGGAGACTGCAATTACATCCATTTATAATTCCCCTCCCTCCCGAACCAACCCTTGATTCATAAATGTGCACTTTTACTTGTCAGGCGTTGGAATAAATTAGACTATACAATTATGTGTAATTAAAGGGAAAATGGGTACGGACGGCAAGGACAAGCCGGGTTCTGCTGACGTGAAGCACATCGGCGTCCAGGAGCCAGCCCCAGGAGGCGGGGCGCACCATTAGGTTCTTCTGATTCAATGGGGGTTTATGGAGCTGGCTTTCATTGTCACAATATCTCAAGACATATAAACAGTTTTCCTCTACTGACATCACACTCCCACTGACAGGACAGCTTGGGTCTAACTGAAACTTCAGCAGAATTAACCACAAATTCATGTCGTTATGGATGATACTGGAATTTGTATTTTAAAACCCGTGCAAAACCGTCTCTACTCAGGAGCTGGGAAGTTTGACACCAACCCCCCAAGAGTGACTGAAGGCCCCTCGGCTCTTGGAAAAGCAAGTTCCAGCCAAATTCATATGCATTATTAAAGCCACCTGTGCCCTGGTCCTGGGGCCCGCCTGCCCCAGCCTCCGTCTGCAGCTCCGTTCCCACTTTAACGTTTCTCCTTGACACGCCAATTTGTTTCAGACATGTTAAAAGGTTGCATTTTACAACCCCATAAAATCCCATCTACGCCAGCCCAGATCCAGCCAGAAGTACACGGACAATCAGAGTTTCAGCCTCTGGCTGAGGCAGAAATGCAGCAAGAAGGAGCTGTGTTTGCAGTGTGGGGTGTGAGGCACGGGCGCAGCACAGCACTGGATCTGCAAGGTAGGTGGCACCCAGAGGCCGCCAAGGGGCTCGCAGGAGGGGGAGACCAGGCATGGAGGTGTCGGGAGAAAGGCCCCCACCAGGTCAAACCAGCAGTGGGAACCTGAGGCCTGAGGAGCTTGGAAGGCCTGACTGGATTGTCCAGGCAGGACAATCAGAGAGAGAGAGATTGGCAGGGACACAGGGACTCAAGAGAAGCAGTCCCAGACAATGCAGTTGGAGGCAGAGCGTCAGGATGCTTTGAGGGTCCTGAGGATTCTGCTGAGCCCATCCAGGCCAGCCTGGGAGACGTCCCAGCCCCGAGGCCCCTCACATCTCCAGGCAGACCCCAAGACCCTGAGTTGGGTCAGCTGTCCCCACCTACCTGGAAGGGATCTCAACAGCACGCTGAGGCCTGGACCTGGAGGACTGTGGGGCTTGTTGGGAAAAAGGGGAAGATAGATTCGTGGCCAGAGCCTCTGACCCCACGGGCGTCTCAGCTGGCGAGTCCCCACTAAACACAGGACGCATGGCCCCTGCCTATAGCAACACACACACGCACAGGAAGGCCACACATTCCAGTCCTGTCCCTCCTCCCAAGGAAGGACCAGGGCAAACCCAGACGTCACCAATTTAGGGCCTTCACAGCAACCATGGCAGTGAAACACAGCTAAAAGAACCAAGCGACACCATCACAGGCACTCACACAACCCCGCTGGGGCACTGTTATTAAGATCCCAGATGAAGCAAGAAGGACAGGGCAGAAACCAGGGCGGGACCCATGTAGGGATGGGAGAGCCACGTTCAGCACCCTGAGGTCTGACAGGCAATGGAGACCAGGCAGTGGTTCTTCCAGAGTCTGGACAGGTCTCCGCAGCAGAGCAGGCCCTACCCAGGGCTTCCTCCCCTCCCACCCCCGGGGCCCCCTCAGGGCTCGGGGCTCGAGAACTTGTTAGAAAATGACTGCTGCTGTCGGGTTCAGGTCCCAAAGCCAGGTACAGCCTCCAAAGGCTGAAATCCACCTGCCAGGGAGCCATTATTCCCAGACAGGTGGGTACAGACAGATCAGCTGCCTCAGTGGGGCCAACACCTGATTTTCAAAAGCAAATTCAAGCTTTTTCTGATTTGTTTAGACTCAAGATTAAGCTAGAATGACCAAGGGAGAATATAGGAAGGGGTCTAGAGCCCCCAGCCTAGTCAGGACATGCTATTTGAATTTCAGATAAACTTCAAAGAACTTTTCGGTATGAATATGCCCCCACAGTAGCCATGCATTTTTATTTTCTAAATCTTGACAACCCTAACTAGCATGAATCTAAAGAGGTCATAGCAGGGCCAGGAGATGCTCAGTGGGAAAATAACAACACCCCAGGGTTTAAGAGCATAATTCTGGAGCCAGGCTTCTTCAGTTCAAATTCTGGATCCACTGCTTTTATGACCCTGGCCCAGTCACTTAACCTCTGTGATTTGGTTTTCACATCTGTAAAATGGGTATAATAATCCTGAAGAAGACTTTTGGGTTTAAGTACTGTTACTTCTGCCTACAAGTGCTTTTTCTACATCAGGGTCTGTTTCCCTTACAGCTCAGCTCTAAATCCTGTGGCTGCTGGTTGGTTCTCCGGCTGCTCTTCGCCCACCCTGTTGCCCCGAACCCCTCCAGGCCGGCCCTGACTATGGGGACAGGGAAACCGCGGCAGACAGCGCCACCTTGAGTGGAGCGCCCCCGCCCCCAGCTTTCGCAGGGAGCCCGCTGCTTCTTTCTTTTCTATTCCCGGGCCATTTCTGGGCAACGCTGCTGTGCTCACTTGGGCTCAAGTTAATTTCTCGGAGAGCTTCGGAGACGCGTGGGAAGGTCCCGGGCGCGTGGGTAGTTCTCCCTACGATCCCGCCTGGGGCTCGGCCTAAAGCCGGCTTCTCCAATGGCAAATGTGTGTAGCTAGAGGCGAGCGCGGGGCTTTCAGCAAAAGCAGTCGGGTGTTTGCAGACCGGGGCGAGCCCTTGTGAAAACAGATAAAAGAAAACATTTATTAACGTGTCATTAGGAGAGGAGCGCCGGCCGGGGCTGTCGCACGCCCCAAGGAACACTTGGCTCCTTCCAGCTCTGAGGGAGGAGGACAAGGAAGCAGAAAGGAGGCGAGGGTTCTCTGCGTTTCCAGCCAAGCGGACCTGATCGATGGCCCTCCGACTTTATTACGATATTTGATTTATTAGAAATGCCCCCTCGTCTGTGTGGCTGGCGCGCGCGTACACACACACACACACACACACACACACACGCACACACACACACGCGGCTCTGGCTCGCGTCCCTCCCTCGTTTCCAGCTCCTGGGCGAATCCCACATCTGTTTCAACTCTCCGCCGAGGGCGAGCGGGAGCGAGTGTGTGTCGGGTGAGTGTGCGTCTGTGTCCCAGCGAGGGTGCGCGCTCGGCGGCGGGAGCGCGGCCAGCCGGGTCCGGAGGCAGCGGAGGCCGGGAGCCGCCGGGACCCCCGCTCCGCGCCCTCTGCCCGGTCCGGAGCCGGACTTCGCGGCAAGGGCCGCGCGCCGGGGGCAGCAGGGCCGGGCCGGTGGGCCGTGCGTCCCGAGCTAGAGGTAAAGCGCTCGCTCCCCAGGGGCGTGGGGAGGCCGCCGCGTGTCCCCGGGCCCCGCCGCTCCCGCTCCGGCCTGGCGCCCCCGCCCCGGCGCGCGCCCGCTCCCCGCGCCGCGGCCGGCAGGCGGGGGCCCGGCCGAGCAGTGCCAAGGGCTGGCTCGGGCGGCGCGATCGGCCGGGCCGGGGCGATCGGAGCGGCCGGGCGGGGCGCGGAGACGGACTTTGGCGAGGGCGGTGCGCCGGGCGGGGGCCGGGGCGGGGGCCGGGGCGGGGAGAGGCGGAGGAGGAGCGCGGCACTCGCCGGGGATGCAGCAGCGGCGGCGGCGGCGGCAGCAGCGGCGCGGAGTCCCCAGCGCCCCGCGGCCCGGCCGGGCTGCAGCAGAAGCGGAGCGCCCCGCGCCGGGTGAGGCAGCCGGGGCCGAGCGCGCCGGTGAGTGAGCGGGGCGCGGGGTAGGGCGGCCGGGGTGCGGGCGGCGCGGGCTCCTGCAGCCCGAGCCTCACCCCGGCGAGCATGGCCGCGAGCGCCGCCCAGGTGAGCCGCGCCGGTCCGGACCGCCCTGCTCCGGCCCCGGCGCAGCGCGGAGGTGGGACCCGGCGGGCGGGCGGGAGGCTCCGGCGCCGGCGGGCCGCAGGGGGGTGACCTGGTTGACCCCGCCGGCGGGCTGGGTGTGCAGGCCAGGATTTCCCGCCGCGCCCCTGACCAGTGGGCGAGCCACACCGAGCCCTGGTGCCCGGGGAAAGCGCGCCTGGGCCCACCGGCCGCTGGGGCATGGCCTTGTTGACCTCTCTGGGTTTAGACCCAAAGGAAGCTAGTCCACGTGGGGCTTGTCCGGGCAGGACCCGAAAAAGCGGTGGACGGGATCTTCAGAGTGACTCGCAGATACCGAAAGGACAAACAAGATTGAAAAGGCAAACTTCCTCCCGGGCCAGGTCAGAACCCGTTTCCACGCCCTGCAGAGAGATGCGCCCCTCCCGGGGCTCCTGGGGTTTCAAAAGTCTAGCGGTGAAACTGCGGCGATTTCTAGGAGTGCATTTTTTTAAAAAAATATTCCGTATAGTAGTTCATTCATTCTTTCTACCAACGTTTATGGAGCATCCCTCGTGCCAGGCACTGTGTTCCGCCCAGGGAAAGGGGGACGAACAGGACTAGCCGAGCACTAGACGCTCCCCATCTCTTGAGCGCTGCTGGGGAGATGCGGACTGGGTGTGGGGGACACCCCCAAGCCTGGCTTGGCACAGCGTCCTCCCTGCTAGACGCTGAGGTCCCGCCCCCTGCACACAGTAGGGCCAGCTGCACAGCCTTCTTTGCCACAGCCCTCCTCCTCCTCTCCCCGCTTCTTAAAAGTTCTGGGTCGCCCAGCCCCCTTGCTGGACAGCCTTTCCTGCAGCTTGTTTTAATCACTTTTTGAGTTAAAAGTCAATATTTAATTAACCAAGTAATTACATTCAGCTTACGTTTGAATCTGGGTATTTGTTCATCTGTGCTTGTTGGGACCCATCCTCTCACCCCTCCATCTGTCCCCTGCCCCTTTCCCACATTGTCCCCCCGGGCAGCTCTGGAGCCAAGTCTCTGGGGGTGACAGGGAGCAGTCGAGCCCGGCTTTTCCTGGAGGACACCCCCAGATTTGTCCTGCCCCAACTGTTCCTGCAGTTAGCAGTGAAGGGGTTTCTCCCCGTGACTCCACCTCCCCACACCCAAGGAGAGGGTTAATTAAAGCCATCCATTAAAGACAGAAAGGGGGAGGGCACTGAAGACCCCTCCCCGGAGCCTGGTCCCCTTGTGGAGGAGGAAAGCTCAGGGCAGCCTGCCCCCCCATACTTAGAGCTGGAAGGGGCAGCTGGGGGCGGTGCATCTGGGCTGAGGGCTGTGGGCGTCTGCATGGGAGGGCACCACTTCCTCGGGCAGTGTGTGTACAGAAAGGCACAGTGCTGGCATCTCTGCCATGGCTGAGGGTCAGTGTGGCTTTGGGCTTTGTGTATACTTCTTGGGTTTTTTATTTGAATTTATGGCTTTTTCTGAAACCCCTAATAACATGTTAAGTTCTCAGACTTAAGGGTTGACTGATGATTTGATTGAAAAAACCTGGGCTTGGGGAGGCCCCGCTCTGTGGCCCTGTATCCCTGTATATGCACTGTTTGTGCCCCCAGCCATCGGCTGCCACCCCAAAGGCCCAGTTCGCACCAGCCCTTTGAAGCCCGCTGATGACTTGGGGATGATGTTTCCTCCCCTGGCTTTGGCGGACTCCTCTGCCTGGGCCTGCCTCACGGGGGCAGCCTCTAGTCTCCTGGGTCAGTGCGGGGCCATCACCCACTCATCAAGTGTTGGTCTGTTCTTCGACGTTGCCCCCTCCCCCACCAGAAGCCCTGTCCTGCAGAAGGCCATCCGCGTCTCTGACCAGCTGGAGTTAGAGAAGAGGTGTAGCGCTGACTCGGTAGATGACGCTGGGCCAGCGTTGCCTGGCCAGGCTCGCTGGAAGCCCTTCTGTCATGTGACTAGTTTAATCCACACAGACCCCCGAGGGCAGGTCCTGTGAAGCGGTCTTGTTAAAGGTGAGGAACTGAGGCACAGAGTGTGACTTGCTGACAGGGGTCAGTGGTAGCGCCCTGAGGCTCCAGATTCCACTCAGAACCGCTGGGCCCTCCTCCTCCTCTATGACCTTGGCCTTTTTATCCAACTGGGAAAAAAAAAATACATGCTCAGTGCAGAAGATGGTGAGTCAAACTATTATTTCCCTCTCCAAAAGCCTCCACCGTCTAGGGAGTCTCAAGTTTGTATTGGGGTGTTTTGGGGTTTGGGTTTTTGAGTGCGGGGGCTTTTTGCCCTGAGGGAAGCAAAGCAGTTGCTTGTTGCTTTTTCCTTCTGCTGGGCGTGTGTGCACATCCTCCCTGTGACCAAAACACAAAGTGAAGGAGCAAACAGCTATGGGAAAAGCCACAGAACCTGAGATAATGACTTCAGGCATTTAAAGCACAGTGGCAAGAGGGTGGAAGTTGTCCTGGAGGCGAGACCCTCCTGTGGCTGGCAACCGAGTCCAGGTGGCTGGGTTCAGCCTGCGCCTGTGTGGACTGGAAGGTGAGGGGGCCTCCCTGGGGTCTGCCTCTGAAGGCTGCCTTGTCACACGCCCTGGTAGGGATTCTGCAGATGCCCCTGCTCCAGCCAGACCCAAGGCTCTATCTAATTGGGAGATCATTAAGATCATTATAATTAATTGGCATCCTGATAAATGGCATGATTGCCTAATTGGGGTGGTTGCTAGGGAACTAGGCCTCACTTGGAGCCTAGAGGGGAAGAGGCGCTGGGCTGGCCATGGTTGGGCGTTAGGGTTACAGACCCAGCGGTTCGTGGGCAGGAAGCCAGGGCCCGCTGCCTCTGCTGGTGTTTACTGAGCAGCTGCTGTGTGCGGGTTGTAAGTGGAATTGAAGGGATATTTTCCTAGAAGGACTAAAATAATTAGGATCTTTTCTCTTGGAAGCAACAAAAAAGGAAATGAACAGCAACAAAAAACCCTCAAACCAGCTTCAAAAGAAGCAGACTTATGGGTTTTCATATCCCCAAAATCTAAGGTAACTCTGGCCCTGGGCACAGCTGAACTCAGGGCTCAGTTCGTCTGAGAACTGCTCCTCTCCGTCTCTGCACTGACTTCCACGCTTCTGCAGCTCCGAGGGCGGCAGCTCTGGCAGCCGTGGGCATGGTGGTTAGGACAGCCGGTCCGTCTGGCCACCTGCCCAGCAGTGAGGTGGGGGCGTGTGACCAAGCCTCTCTGTGCTTCAGCGTTCTCCTCCGACAAGTGCGCTGATCCTAGCACCGGCCCCTGGTGTGTGCTGGAGGATGAAATGAGGTCATCAATGTCGAGTGCTAAGCACGGCGTCTGACAGGTGCACGCGGCTGCTGTCACAATGAGGGCAAGGCCATGGCAGGGGTGCTGCCCTCCCATGCCCTCTGGTCGAGCCCAAAAGGGGAGAATAAAGCTCTTTTCAGGTAACGCCCCCCTGAACCCCCAGGTTCCCTCCTCTTGTGCTGTTGACCTGGGCTCCTGCAAACCAGTGCCTGACCAAGGAAACGAGTGACAGGCATGTGGCTCAGGCTAGACTCAGGCTCCACCCTGGACTGGGAAGCCCGCTGCTGGGCCCCCAAACCTGGAAGAACACAAGCTAAGGGTCCTCAGTGAAAGGGAAGCCTGGTTTGGGGGGAAGCGAGTAGCCACACTAACAATGGGAGCGGCCGTGGTCAAGGGCACCATCTCCACCCCTGGCCCAGGAGAGGACCCTGGGAGTGCCACCCCCTCTCCTCTGAGGATCCACAGGCATCAGAGGCCTGACTTAACTGCTTATGCCCCTGAGGGATGCAGCCTGGCCTTGACCCTGGGCGTTCTGGGGACCAGGTTTGCCCAGCCTCCCACCAAGGAAAGCATCTTGAAGTGTTTGTTTAAAAAATGCAAAATCCAGCCCTCGGCCAGTGCCTCTGAGTGGAACTCCCAGGGCGGCTGAGCACACCACCTGCACACTCCGCAGCAGAAGGTCTGGGAAGGGGCCTTGGAACCAGGCTGTTGCCTTTCTGCAGCAGAAAGCCGGCCGCTGCTCCGAGCGGGGGCACATGGGGGCCTTCACTGGGCATCCTTCATCTTGAACTTGACAACAGCCCAAGAGGGCATTCCAGTTACTCATGTGCTGGGCCCTAGGTTAGGCCTTGGGATTGACAAGAGGGCAAGAAGCAGGTAGGTCATGAGAACACAAGCCCACGGGTGAGATTGCCTCAGTGGTTCTCCACCGTGGAAACCCGGGGTGTTACACTAGGAGGCATGTAGGCATGGTGGCTGGGGGCAGCTTTAGGCAGGTGGCCTCTCTGACGAAGGTGACCTTTGAGCTGTGCCCTAAAGTTTATGAAGGACTGACCTTGGGAAAATTTGGGGAAAGAGCTCTCCAGGTAGAGAGTACAGCCAGTGCAAAGGCCCAAAGGTAGAGAGAAGGGGTCCATCTGGTCACGGGTTCAAGACTCAAGTAGAAGTTCATGGGGTTCTGGGTGGGGAGTGTGCAGGAAGGGAGAGGTCAGAGGTGAGATGATTGGAGTTTATTTTAAATGAAAGAAAACCATTGGAGACTTGAAGTCGAGGTGACAAGGTAGGGCTTTTAAAAAGATCTTGGTGGCTACTGCAAGGCGGACGCTTCGTAAGCGGAAGGTGGGGCCCAGGCCAGGTGTGTTAACAGTCCACTGGGAACCGCCCGTGGCCTGGGTGGTGGTATCAGTGAGACCCTGTGAGCTGGGGGGACTGGAGCAGGTTCTGGTGGGCTAGGTGTTCTTAGGCAGGGCCGTTTCGCCCCATAGGGCACACAGAGCCAAGTCTGGAGCGGGGGTGCTACTGTTCCCCGGTGGATGAAGCCCGCTGTGACACCTGCAGTGTGCAGGACCGTCCCACTACAAAGAATGGTCAGCCCCCAGCACATCCCATCGTGCCCAGGACTCCGATGACTGGCAGCCTGGTGTGCCCCGACTCCTACGTGGGGAAGCCGGAAGGGGCTGGGGAGGGATGCAGGCAGACCTGAGCCAGGGAACTCTGGGCTCCGACCTTCCACTCCTGCCTCGGAAAGCTCAGTGGGTGGTGGATCCGAGCTGCAGTCTGCTGAGGTGGCGGGTGACCTGGATTTGGGGATCTTTGCATATTCGTGTTATTTTAAGCCCAGCCTGGACACCAGGTCCAGGGAGAAGGCATTGTATTCCCAGTGTGGCTTTCTCCCCCCTACCCCGGGGCCTGTCGGGCATCCATCTGATGAGTATTTTTAGCATGTCCCACCGCTCACCTCTGACGTTGGAGAAGCTACTGAAGGCTCAGGCTGAGCCTCCCCTTGTCCATGGCCTCGCTGCTCAGTGATTAGCAGAGAGAACTGAGTAGTGGGCACTTGGCGTGGGTCCTTGGGAAATTACCTCGGGTGGTGTGGGCAGCTGTGGCCGCGGCTGCTCCTCCGGCCTAGACCAGGGCTTCAGGGAACTCTCTCCAGCCAGAATGTTTTGACTCTTGGTCTCTCAATACAAACGCACGCTGCCTGGGGTGCTGGCCGCTGACCTGCAGCTCCATCTTGTGAGGGGCCTCCACTCTGCGGCACGCACCTGGCCCCCTGGAGACTGAGAGGAATTCCACCCCAGACTCGGAGTTCTTATGAGCAGGTCTTGTGGGGGCGGGGGCAGGGCCACCCCTGGGACCACGAGCAGAAACCGAGGTGTGTTTGGCCAGGTGCGTGCCAGATGTGTTTGAGGAGAATGCCGTCGACAGCTTTTCCTATTGGCTTGTGGTCCAGACCCTGGGGGAGTTGCCCCACCTCGGTAGCCACAGAGGCTGAGCTTCACACACACCGCCAGCCTGTGGGAGTCCCAGAGACACGTGTGCTGGGTTCACGTGCGATTGTGCACAACTGCAGTCAAAGATGCTGTCCGCAGACCCAGCAGAGCACAGCAGCGCCTACCAGGGCTCTTACTGACTGGGAGTCCTCGTCCTTTGCACGTGGGTCTAGGTGCATTCACTTGAAGTAATAGAGTTACTGGCTCAGTGTGGCTTAGGCAGTGGAAATGTTTATTTCTTGCATAACAGAAGAAAGGGAGGCCAGGCCTTGGTTGTCAGTACATCCGTGTCATCCAGAGCCCAGACTCCTAGCCTCTCTCCCTCTGTTCCCTTCTGTCTTCGACCTTGTTGTCTCATGGGGTCAGTGTGGCTGCCACAATCCCAGACATCACATCCCCCCTCCCCCGCAAAGTAGGAACATGGAGGAGGCCGCCTGGCTGCCTCCCTTTTGCTCAGAGAAGAAAATCCTCCTGGGAGCGCCCACTGTCCAGCACACTTGGCTTTATGTCTCCTGGGCCCGGGGTTGGGCTCTGTGCTCTCCTCCAAACCAGACCTGGAGAAGGGAAGACAAGATGGTGCTGCTTGATAGCCCAGGGTTTCCCAGGTCGGCAAACCAAACGCGGTGTTCTTCCAGCAACTTCCCCAGGCTGATCTGGAGCAAATTCACAGGTAGCGTGAGCCGTCTCCATAGTCTCGTCAGAGGTGCCCGACCGTAACTAAGAGCAAAGTGGTGCTGAGACGCGTGAGTGTAAGAGCCCAGCTCCGTGCTAGCGGACCTGCCCAGCTGGGGAGGATTGCGTCGCCTGACAGCTGCCAATCGGCTGGACGCCGGTGGGTGGTCTGGGCAGGATGGCTGCGAACGGGTTCTCTAAAACAGGAGTTTACCAACGTCGCCAGGTGCATCCCAGTCGTGTGACAACCACAGAGTCCTCACAGATTCCAAGACACCCCCTTGGGGTTGCCAGGCGGGCAGGATCCGCCCCCCGAGCAAAGCAGGGGGCCCTTGAAGCAGGGGACACAGGCAGAGGGACCGTGGGGAGGTGGCCGCAGGCTCCGCCTCACTTGCCCCCTCTTCTCCCGCTCGTCACCCTCCTGGTGGTCATTGCCTAGAACACCCCTGTCCAGGACATCCCCGGCCTCTCTGGGGTCGGGTCGTGAGTTCTTGGGTTAATCTAGGTGCCAGCAGCTTCCCCGGGAGGAGCTGGAGAAGACCCAGAGGACGGGCCGGGAGCCAGCGTCCTGGCCATCCGCCTGTCCTGAGCGCTCAGCGCGTGGGCTCCAGGACCAGAGCCCCTGGGTTCAAGGCCAAGCCCAGCCCGCCAGGAGCTGTGTGGAGCTGCACAAGTCACTGAACCCCTCTGAGCCTGCAGTGCCCCCTTCCGTGAGCTGGGGACAGCCTGGCAGCTTCCTGTGGAGTTGGGGACCCTGGAACAATGCCTGTCACGTTGAAGTGGCTTCTCAACTTGCCGTCAGTTATTATCAATTCGTAGGTCCTCTCTGAGCTTTCTGAAGTGCTTTGGCCCTTGGCCAGAGCCCTTGGTCTCTTGGTCACTCTGCCTATAAGGACAGCCATTGGTGTCCCTGTGACAGATAAGGAAAGGCCAGCTCACAGAGGTGGCAGCAAGTCGGAGGGGACTGGGCCTGGGGCTGGGTTCTGCAGCTTCTGAGCCGGTGGGCTCTGGCCTCCCTGCGCCTACAGCCTTCCCCTATTTTAGGCCAACTCAGAAGAGAAGCCAACCCCCGGGCCTGACTTCAGCCCAGGTGGGCTCCCCCGTGGGAAGGTGCTCGGGAGGGGCGCAGGAGCCCCACACCGGCTCCAGAGGAACTCTCGAAAGCCCCACGCCCGGGCCGCACCCAGGCCGACTGAACCAGGGCCCCCGGCGTCGGAGCCAGGCCCAGACAGCCGCCCGCGTCACTCCACCATCCCAGGCAGAAGAGGAGGTGCGGGGAGGGGCGACTCCTGCAGGGCATTTCCCCCAGTCCCAGAGGGGCTCTCGGGTCGCAGTCCCAAAACGCTGCCTCTGGGCCTGTTGCATCCGATAAAGTCCAGACGCCTGGCCACAGGCCGCTGCCCGCGCCGGCTGCCTCCGCCCCACCTCGCTGCACAGCCCTCCAGCCTCCCTGCTCCCGTCACACCAGCCTCCTCTGGTCCTTGGAGGCAGCAAAGTTCACCCCAGCCTCAGGGCCCTTGCACCTGCTCTTCCTGTGCCTGCACTGTGCCCACCCACAGTCCCCAAGCTCCTCTTGGTCCTCCCACGTCCCCTCCTTAGAATGCCAGGATAGCGCCTGTTTAGGCTCAGGATACTTGTCACTCAGGCATTGTCCCCATTGTTGATTGGTCCTTTGTCCTCTCCCTTTATGGGGACTGTCCGTGTTGTTCATTGCTAATCCCCAGCACGGGGACCAGGCCTGGCGGCCATGGGTGCCCAGGAATCTTTTGGGAATGAAGGAGAGCAGGAGCCTGGTGACCCCGGCAGGTCCCAGCCAGCGCCTGGGCGGCCTCGTGGCAGGTGACAGCTCCAGGCGAGGGGTCCAAAACCTATCGCCATTTCTAAGAGCCGAGATGGGGGCGGGGCCCACACTCACCACGTCCCCAGCCCCGGCTGCTCCAAGGGGAGTGACTGAGCCACTTAGGCCGCGGCAGGGACTGCAGACCCTGCGGGAGGACGCTGGCTCACAGGCCCGGGGGCGCCGGCTCCTCCTGCAGACCCACCCAGGGCCTTTCCAGGCCGGCCTCTCCCGCCTCCTCCCTGACCCCCTCCTAAAAGCTCACGGGCCAAGCAGAGAGGGTTGTGGTGCCCGTGGGCGCTGAGTGCCTGCTCGTGTGGGCGCTGAGCAGCCCAGCGACACGGGTGCCCCGCCCCCATTTTACAGATGGGGAAACTGAGGCACGCGCACTCCCAGCATCCTGCCAGAACAGGTCCGCGCAGGCCGGCTAACCAGGGGCTGTGTTTGACTTGCAGACATTTTTTTCCTTTTTTTAATTCTAACCTGTGCACTATTTTGAATCTTTTAGGAAATTAGTTGTCAGATTTTTACCAATTACAAGATTTCGCGTCTTAACGGTCAGGAGCTGGGGCTCCTCCTGAGCAGTAGGGGTCAGGACCCGTCTGGCCGTGGCCAGGTTTGCCCTGGGCAGCAGCGCTGCTGCCTGAGCCGGGCTCACGCTCTCCGGCGGTGTCGTGGCGCCTGCCCAGCTGCCGATGTCCCTGTGCTTGCTCCTCTCAAAGCAGTCACCTGGGGTCGGGGGTGGTGGCTTTCCTACACGGGCCACTTTACCCATTGGGTCCCTGCCCGGCCCACACGGCATTCAAGTTTGTCTCCTGCGGTGACACATTCACACCGAAGGCCACACTGTGGGGACAGTGCCTGGCCAGCTTGTTGGTAATGATGGTGAAGCTGGTGGCTGCTGAGTACTTGTCACCAGGCACCTGCCCACACAGGAAGCCAGGAGCTGAGGCCCCTGACCAGGAGCATGTCAGGGAGGGCTGGAGGGAGGGGCCCCTCCTGGTCCTCAGCGTGCTGGGGTTGGCCCTGATCCTTCTGCTTCCTGCCGTACCAGCCGGAAGGTCCCTGCTGGCTCTGCTCAGGTGGCTGGCAGCTTAGCGGGTCACCAGACAGGAGCCCACTTGGGGTCATTGGCCCCTCGCGGGGCCGCCTGGGGTTCCTCCCCACGTGTGGCTACGGGGAGCCTGGCTTCAAGGAACTCAGAGGCTAGAGCTGTCAGGCCTTAAGTCCCAAAGTGGCACCACTTCCGCCACCGTCCCTGGGTCAAGCCAGCCACAGGGCCACGGCTGCATGGGGGGAGACTGCTGGCGGCATAGATTCCGGACCGTGGGGCTCTTTGGGGTCCGCTAGGGTAACAGTGCCCCGCAGGCCAGGAGGGGCGTGGCTGGCCCTCCCCCCCACGCTGAAGCAGGGCTTCCCGGAGGACCGGGGAGACTCGGGGCTTGGGAAAGGACTGGACAGGAACTGGAGACATTCCAGAGGCCCCCGGGCTGGTTCCAGTGGGGACAAGGCCCCCTGCTGCTTCTCTTTGCTCTGGGCCTCTCACTCGAGAGGCCAGGGCATGGCAAGTCCGATAGACCCGCCTGGATCACATGGTCACCCTTGGCCGTCTGGCAGGGGACCATGTACTGAACAGAGAAAGGAAGTTGGCCCCATGCATTTCTGCATGGCCCCTGCATCGGCAAAGCAGAGAAGCAGTGGACATGTTGAAGTGGACAGACGTCTCGGAGACGGGCCCGGCAGGTGCCCACGTCCAGGTGGCAGCTTTCTCAGTCAGGGTCCCTGCAGTTCGGGGATCTGGGGCCCCTTTCCCTTTATGGGCGACCCCATCTCCCGATGGAACCGCAGAGTCCTCATCTGGAAAACGGGGCTGGTTGCTGCTGGCTCCTGCAGGGGCCCGGCCCTGACCAGCACGGTGCCACACCATGTTCCCGCCTCCAGGCCACCCTGCCGTGGGCGCTGGCTGCCACTCGCCGCCCCTCCCTCTGGAATAACTGGTGTCGGGCCGTTTCCAGGGCCAGCTAAGGAGCGGTGCGTCTGCTCAGAGCAGGCCCGTGGGCAAGGGCCGCCCGTCACGTCGGCTGGAAAGGCTGGAGGGGACTGGATGGTCACCGCCGCTGGTCGGGATACCCTCTTAGTCCTCGTGTGTTCTTCCTGAAGAAGATGGCGGTCTCTGGACGCGCACGTGTGTTCCGTGGGGAGCACAGGGGCCAGGAGAGTGTGAAGCGGGCGAGGCGGGGCTCGGAGGGGGCAGGCCTGAGTCCCACGATTCCGCGTGGATACTGACTCCGAGCCACTTCATTGCTTTGGCCAGAGACCTTTTGCAGAAGTGGCTTCGTAACTCACTGCCAGGGAGCTCTTGTCCTCAGACGAGATGAAGAAACAAAGAACCCAGGTGGGAATGCCTGGGTCTGGTCCCCACTTCCCCTAAACAGCCGGGGAGGACGGAGGGCGTGGGCAGGCCCCGAGTCTTGGGCCTGGGTAGAGCCAGCCCCCACCCGTGCCGGCCACCCCCTTGCTCCAGCTTCCGCCATGCCTGTCTTCATTCTGCTCGTTCCCACCGCAGGGCCTTTGCATGCGCTTTTTCTTTGCTTAGAAAACATTTTCCATAACCAGCTTCTCACCCACCTTCTGGTCTCAACTCCAGTGTTTCTTCCTCTCCCCCAAATTGCTCTGTGCTGCCACTGACCACGTCAAAGCTCACGGGACAGTCCACCTCTCCTCTTTGTCGTCTGCCTTCTCCACCAGAATGCCAGTACCTGAGGACAGAGGCCTGCCTCAGTCCCTGCCTGAATCACACAACCCGGCACACAGACGGGCTCAGAAACGATGAGACGGCTTTGAAGGTCTGCAGATAGCTCCCCCCAGATTCCGGGGGACTTTGTTCCCCCAGAGTTTAAAATGGATTCCATGTTTTCACTTTGGAGACAGGGACTCCCGTGTGGCCCAGGCCTCGCCCTCCGTCCTACCCTAAGTCCAGACCTCTGCTCTCCCCGAGCCTCCTACCTGACCCGGGGGGATGTGAGTTCGTGTTCTCGCTCTACCCAAAGGCCACTGCAGGCAGGCATCTCTTTCTGAAGGTGACCGGGCCTCAGGCCACCTCAGGTCCCCACCCCCAGCCCCAGTGTGGTGGGGGTGTGGCTGCCAGAGGTGGGACAGTCTTCCTGGTTTCTGGTCGGACACCCAGGGGAGCCTGTGAGGCCAGCGCAGAGCCTGGACATGCGAGCATGTGGCCACAGTGGCTTTGAGGTCCGTTTCACCTTCCACCCAGCGGTTCTCTGCTGAGGGCTCTCCTGCCCCCAGGGGACATCCCAGGATGTCTAGAGATGGTTTTGATGGTCATTCCTGGGGAGGGGGCGCTCAGCATCTCTCGGGCAGAGGCCAGGGATGTGCTGCCCATGCAGAGCGCAAGCCACCTGGGACGTCACGGCGCTGCAGCGGGGAGGCCCCGCAGAGGCCAGGACCTGGCGCGGGACAGGGTGCCAGCCGCCCGCGTGGCCAGGCTTCCCGGGAGTGCCGTGGACGCTGCCGGCCTGGTCCTGGGCCAGGCAGAGGCGCGCGCGAGGCCTCGGCGCATCCTGGCGTGGGCGCCCCGCCCGGCACCCGGGTCCGGTCTCCAGAGGTGCCTCACCACCGCCCGCCAGCAGCCCGCGCGCCCCGGAGAACAGCTCCGTGGTGCTAGAAGAGCGCCCGGGGCAGCGGCCCCGCCCAACTCCTGGGCAGCGTCCATGTGGCCAGTGGCCCTGAGCGGGTGGCCCCGGGGGAGCAGTTCCCACGTGGCATCGTCCTTCTGTTTGGTCCTTCCTTCCCTCCCCCTGGAAGACGAGGCGGGCATTTGAAATGAGAAAGGAGAAGAAATGAATGCTTTTAAAAATCCCGGCTCAGAAAGGTATTTCCAGCTCTCCCCAGTATAACCAGGAAAATAGGTCCCCAGGGAGGAGAGGCCACCATGGCCTCTGCCTCAGGGCCAGCCCTGCCCGGCCAGCCGTTCAGTCCTCCTCAGGCCCGGGACCCCAGCATGGTGGCTTTGCCCCTAGGGGTACTAAGAGGAGGGCAGCTGGGGTCGGCACAGCAGCCCGCAGCTCCCTGAGGCTCTGGGGGTCTTCCGAGCGCATGGCACCAGCTCTGCCCCAGCAGGCCAGGCAGGGTCCCCGGGGTCCCTCGCTTCCAGAAGGCCGGATGTGCGAGGTCCGGCCATGGACTCTTGCCCCTGCCTGGCGATGGCCCCAGATCCCTGTCTGCCGGTCTCTAGGGCGACCTCTCTGCTCCTCTGTGGAAAGATGGAGTCTGTGTCCTCCCTGGAATCTGGCCGGGCTGAGGCCTCACCCAGGAGGCTGTGTGGGAGGACCTCTGGGTCAGTGGAGGGGCAGCAGCCTCACCTGCATGGCTGGAGCCTCAGGGGCTAGGAAACCAGTCTCGGCCCTGAGGCCACCAGGATCCACACGCAGGCTCCCGGCCTCCATCAGTGGCCAGCCTGTGCCCACCACAGCCACCAGATGACCCCAGAGACCCGGACACTTCCCAGCTGTGGCCCCAGACCTTGTCAGGCAGAGCCCTCCATTCCTGCTGGGTCCTGTTCAGGTTTGATCACGGGTCTCTGAGCATAAAGGAAGGTTTTATTCGCATCTCAGGGTAAATGGTTATGCAGGAGTAGTAACTGGTGCATTTGGCAAGTGCTCTCTGCCGTCCAGCCCTCTCCATCCCTGGCCTCCGTCACTGCTTCCAGCCCAGTCCCAGGCCCATGTCACCTCTCAGCTGGACTATGGCAAGCATCTCACTGCCCCCCTGCGTCCCCTCATGCCCTGCAGTCTGTTTTCAGGCAGAAGAATCTGTTAAAACCCACCCCTGGTCACATCACCCTGGACAAGAACCTTCCAGGGCTCCCTCATCCCACCCATCAGCCCACTTGCCCATTATGTGCCTCAGACACATGGATGGGTGCCTACCCCAGGGCCCTTGCACTTGCTGGTCCCCTAAGTGTCCACAAAGCATGTTCCCTCTGAGCTCTGGCTAAATGTCACTGATTTAAGTAGTGACCACCTATTTAAGGTCACACACCAGTTCTTCTAACCGCCCCTCCTGGCTTGATCTAAGGGCTCGTTGCCTCCTACGCCATCACTTTACTTTGGTGTCTGAGCCATGAAGGATTTTCCTGGTCCAGCTCTCAGGGTAGGGTCTGGTGTCTAGTAGGTGCTCAGGAAATAGTTGCTAACTGGAAGAATTAGTAAGCCTGTGCCAGAGGCTGGGCTCAGGCGTAAATAAGAAAGCGAAAGCCCCTGCCGGGTAGAGCTTCCAGGGAGAGACGGCCCCTGCGGAATAAAAACCGACTGGAAGCCAGAGTGAAGGGGTCACAGTGCTTAGCATCAGTAGAAGAGACCTGGGTTGCGGGGAAAGGACCAACAGAGACCCGGCAGGAAGGCCACCTGCCCGCCAGACTCCACCTCCTCAATCTTCACAGCCAAGCCCGGGAGCGGTCAGGTTAGGAAACTGAGGACCAAGTCTCAGTCAGTGTGCCGACTCCCTGCAGGCTCATCTGGTCACCAGGGACGGAAGAACAACTCAGAATGACCTCAGGAACAAAGGGGCCCAAAAGTGAAGAAGTTAACCCAAAAAGAAAGAAAAGAGTTCACACTCCTGAAGGAGAAAGGAATTTATTGAACCAGAATTAGGCCAGGGGTGAACTTCCTCCTTCAGGCACAGCTGGATCCAGGCCTCAGACGTCCTCCAGACCCACGTGAGCTCCCCTTCACAGTACCGCCCTCTTCTGCGTCAGCTTCCCTCTCCACTCTGCAGGCCAGATGGTGCCGGGCCTCCCCCTTCTCACACCGGAATGATATGAAACTAGTGGATCAGTTAGGAAAACTGGTGCGTCTTCCTGGGCAGTCAGGCCAGAGCGCCTCGGTTGCTCTGATTGGCTCAGGTCTGATCACGTGGCCTAGCCTTGGACCTCAAGAACTGGGTTCTTTTGATTTAAAGCAATGGACCAGGGATGGGGAGCAGAGGATCCCCAGTGAACACTGGGAGCTGTTATAGAAAGTAGGATGAGCGGATGCTGGGTGGCCTAAACCCAGCAGGTAACTAACCAGCATGCATTGGGCGCTTGTTGCATACCAACTTGTTTGAAGGCGTCTGCAGTAGTGAGCCATTTGTCCTCATCCCTGTATCAGGTGAGTGCTGTTAGGGCCCCGCTGTGCCCAGGGGTTCCTGAGGCCATAGAAGTTAAGTTGCTGCCGGACGTCCATAAGCAGTGGGCCCAAAGCGGGGTGCTCTGGCTGGGGCTGCCCCCACCCACTTGGTGCTCCTCGGCGCGTCCCGGGTGAGCTGTGGCTCGCCTGCGCTTTCGCTGCTCTGGTGGTTTTTTACTGATCCTGACAGCCTTCCGGGCAGGGAGCAGATGCTCAGGTATCTGAGCGTGAGCTCCAGGCCTTTCCACCATCTGCTTGCTGGACGCGCGGAGCATTTTGATGCGCAGGTTCCAGAATCTGTTTACAAACTCGCTGTCGCTGACCAACCTGCCCCGCCTAGCGGTTCTCCTGGGCCTGCCAGCCTTTGCAGGCCCGTGTCCCGCCCTTCGCGCCTCCACTGGAGACTCCGCATTTGATTCGTGGACTCTACGTCCGCTCCGCGAGCACAGGGCTTCGCTTTCCCTGCCTGGCTCCGGAAGCCCTCGGGACTTTCTTGTTGCACCGTTGCAGCCTGAGTCTGGAGCCTGCTCTGCAGCCTGGTCTTGAAACTCTGATTTCCTTCTCGGATCCTGAGCCCTCATCCTGAAACCTTATCCTTCTCCCCCCGCCTCCAAGGGACCCTTTTCTCGTCCCCTGTCCTGCTGTGGGAGTGGCTTGGTCCTCTGCCTCCAGCTGGATTTCCAAGCGCAGGCGGAGAGCCCCCCAGGCCCTGGACCTAGGCGGGTGGAGGGGAGGGACTGTCCCAGTAGGCCACAGGAGTGCCTGTCCTTTCTTTGCCGACCCCAGCGAGGACAGAGCCTGGAAAGCTGCGGCCAGGACGGGGACGCCCCTGCAGGTGTGTGTGGTCATCCCCGTTGGACGGCCCCTCCACCTGCAGTTTGCCAGCTCCCGCCCCTGGGGACGCACCCTGTCCTCCACCCTCCATTGCAGGATCTTTCCAATCCCGCGGGTGTGCAGAACTGGATCCCACTAGACTTTCCAGACTTGACTCTGAGGACTCCTCCAAGCAGCCCTCCCTGACTGCCCCTCAGTCCCCTATCGCCCCTTGGTTTCCGAGTGAGCGTTGGGCCCTGGGGCTGGAACACCCACTGCCCCAGGAGCCATTAGTCCCCAGCAGCCTGCCGCCCACCTGTCCCCACCACCTTCCGCCCCCGCTGGCCCCTCCTGGGCCGCCCAGCCAGAAAGCAGCTGGTGTGCACCATGGGGTGCCCCCAGCCCGGGACGCGGGAGGCCCGCCAGGCAGTGCTCGGCACCCAGGCTGAAGGCAAGACCTGGACAGGTTCGGACCCGCCCCTGCCCTCTGTGAACGCGGGTCGTGGGGTGATGCGCTGACGCGGGCGGCGTGGTCACTCGTCTCCCTGGCTGTTCCTTTGTGGCGCTGGCCTGGCGCCTCTGCTGTAGCTGACAGCGCTGGCCTGGACCAGCTTGGCAACGGGGCCCTTATGGGAGCCTGTAATGGGCTACAGGTCCACCTGGGTCCACCTGGCTGCCCTCAGCACTGGCGTCCGGAGCAGCCTTCCTGCCCTCTCTGGGCGGGGGTCTGCCCTCCCGCCTCCACCTTCCCCTGAGCGTCCATGCAGTTGGCAGCCATCTGCCTCCAGAGTAGCCCTGTCTCTGGGGCTCCGTCCCCATTGGCCAGACCCGGCTCCCATGCCCCATGTCTGTTCTGGGCCAGTTGCTGGAGCCACGGAGGGAGGAGGTGGCGGCTGGCTCCCTGGCGCACCCCAGGGGCTGAGAGATGGCAGGGCAGCCGGCCCCCACCTCCAGCACAATGGCGGGGTCTTGCCAGAAGGAGGAGAAAGTCCTTGGCTAAGTCTGTGGATGTGTGGGGTGACCGCTTTAGCTGTTGGGAATTTAGAAGTAAACGAAGTTGACAAAAATGCATGTTCAGGAAGGTGACATTCTGACAGGGAGACTGACAGGTGAAACAGCTGGTTGCCAGAGTTGATGAATGGGACCGGGAAATGCAGAGATTGCGCTGGAAGGAGGTGAGGAAGGGGCCTTCAAGCAATGTGGGTGAAGCTCCAGGAAAAGGGACCAGCAAGTGCAAGGGTCCTGGGGTAGGCCAGCCTCTCAAGGAACATTACAGAGGCCCTGTGGCTGGAACCAGAGAGGAAGGGATGAAGCGAGATGAGAGGTGACGGGGCAGATGGCAGAGGGACCTAGCAGCAGGGTGCCCCACTCATGTTTTTAAAGGCTCCTTCTGGCTGCTTGGTGCGAGATGAGGGTGGACCCAGTCCTATTAGGAGACCGCTGTCGCCGTCCAGGTGGGATCATCCTGCTTCTGTGCACCGTGCCCCACACATGGGAGGCCCGCGATGGAGTCAGCAAAGTAAACGAAGGAAGGAGAGGCAGGTGGGCCGGCCTCTGGCCCACCTGGAGGTCCTGGCCCGGCACCCAGGGCATCTCTGCACACCCCAGGACTCCCCTCCCGCGCGTCCCCTTCAACCAGCCGCTGGCTGTGCTCCGACCACCTGATCCTTCCCAGCTCCCCTCCGCTCCTCCCATTGGACTTGGGGGTCCGCAGAGGACACAGCACCCGGGGTCTCTCTGGGCAGCTCCTCTGCGGACAGCAGGTGGATCTGGAGGCGGAGGCGGGTCTGAGTGCCCGGCGGGAGAGGCTGCAGGTCTGGAGAAGTAGCACAGGGGAAGGGACCAGAGGGGCTTGGGGATGGCCCTGCGAGCGCGGGTCCGCGGCCTGGGCAGAACGTGGGCGGGTGGGTGGCGCTGTGGGCGCATCAGAGTCCTCGGGGTTCAGCTACCTTGAGTATTTTACCAGGAAGACAAAGAACGGGGGCAGAGTCCCGGCGTCACTGTTAATTGATTTCTTTGGCATCCGGAGAGAGGCTGGCACGAGGCCAGGAGGCGTCTGCACCCGGGAATCCGTCAGAGATCGACCCGCTGGTGACTCGCTGATGAGATAATCAGCCCCGTTACCTGCAGCCTGGGGGAGCAGGGGGCTCTAAGACCACAGGGAGCGGGGCCTTGGTGCACCCCGCCCGCTCCTGCACCCCTCCCCACGGACCAGAGGCAGGCAGACGCTCAGGAACTGGCTGGCGGGTCTGCCTCCAGGGCCTCCTGCCAAGCCTCCACTGGCTTCCAGACCTCTTCTCTGCCATCCACCCCGGAAAGGGGTCTTCTTGCCTCTGTGCCTCGACTTCACCATCCATAAAATGGGCCCATTCAGAGGCCCCACTGTTGTTGAGCGGCGGACGCCCCCGAAGTGCTCAGCAGGGCCCGTCATCGAGGCTCGCGGTTCACAGGGACCCGGGCAGGGCTTGCACCCTCCGCCCCGCCAGCCTAGCGCTTGCTCCGGGACCGCGGGGTTCCCTTGCGTCCGCTTTATTTGTGCGATAGCTGCGCAGGGCAGCAGCGCCTTCCTGGATGTGTGTGGGTGGGAAGTTCTCTCCTCGCAAGTGCGTGCGGGTGGCTCTGTTGTACGGCGAGGCCGTGGGGGCCGTGCGCTGAGCCCTTTCTCACCGAGCGACATCGGGACTGTGCCGTTTGCCTGGGAAGCTGGGGCGGAGAGTGGGTGGGGGGCTGGTGCCCGGCCGTCAGGGGGCCAGGGCAGACCGCCCCGTGGGCGCTCTGGGACCAAGAGGAAGCCTTGGTTTTCTCAGCGTGAATGGGGACATTCGCACTGTGAATGCCGCAGCACCTGCGGCAGGGTCCTGGGCTGAGGGAGGCTGCAGGGCAGCACTGCGGCCTAGCGGTGCTCAGTGCGAGCTGACCCTGCCTGGTGCCCGTCCAGCCTCCGCACCTGAGGGACAGGCCCACTCCCCCTGCTGAGGAAGCAGCGGAGAGCCTGTGTCGGGTCCCCCTGTCCAGGGCCCCAGCTGGCACCAGAGAGCAGGGCCTGCAGGCGACTCCAGAGGACAGCTTTCCGGGCATCAAGCTGGGTGACAGCCATACCAGGAAGGCGATCAGGGCCTAGCCCAGGACCCTGCCCAGGCCTTTCCATGACCACACTGCCAGGGAACCAGAGTGGCCAGCTCCTGCTTGGTGACTGCCCCAGGCCTCTGAGCCTCGTAGACCCAGGTGTGGGTGGCCCAGCCCAGCCCAGCGTCTGCCCTCTGCAGAACTCAGGGCTCAGCGGAATCTGCGCTTCCTTGTCTAGGTGTTCATCGGTGCAGGTGCTGCAGAAGGTGCCGGGACAGAGGCCAATGCAAACCCACCTCCGTCCCATGGGCTCAGCTACGGGGCAGGGAGTGGGAGGGAAATAAAACAGGTGATAAAAGACGGAGAGCCTGGGATGGGGACACCGCCTTAGAGGGGCCTGTCCAAGGAGGTGACATTAGGCTCTTAACTTGGCAGGGAAGAACCAGCCATCGTGCAAACCGTAAGGGAAACTTCTTATAGGTCTTTTTTAAAGGGGGAAGTGCAAAGGCCCTGGGGTGGAAATGAGAAGCCAGCGTGCTAGAGAGCAGCGCGGGCGGAGAGGGTCCCGGCCCTGCAGGGAGTGTGCATTTATTCTGTAATCCATGAGAAGCCGGGGACTCCTGCAGGCGAGAAGCCCCTGGAGTGAGTGCCCCTCTGATTTGGGGCCTGCCACTCTCACCCCAGCCCAGTCTCTGCCGTGTGGTCTGATTCTTGCTTTAGAAAGACCCTGCCCAGCTGCCCTGGGGGGCGTGCAGGATGGGGCAGGACCGGGGGCAGGAAAGAGCATGCGGCGGCGGCGGCATCGGGAGCCCTTGCTGAGTCCCTGAGCTGGGGCTTGGGGGTGGCTGGCTTTCCCACAGACGGGAGGGCCAGGGCTGTCCTTCCGGGTCACAGCCTAGGACGGGCCCTCACGATGGCCCGCTGCCCTGCTGTTCGCGGCTCCCCACTGGCTTGATCAGGGGGAAACTGAGGCAGGTCTGGGGCAGGGACACGCGGCTGCAGAGCTCACAGTGGCCTTGCGTCCCGTCCAGCCCCGTGGGGCCCGCTGCCCGCCGCAGCCACGCACCTGCTGGTCCCCTGTGCCCCGCCAGGCGGAGGCGACGGGCCGCACACCCCCTCGGACAGGCCTCCCCTCTCTCTGCCACATCTGTCCACCTGGGCCAGGGGCTCCCCACACAGCCCCAGGCCCCAAAGCACAGGGTGGTGCCAAGAGTGACCGGCTCCCCTCCTCCTGCAGACCGTGAGTAGAGGGAGAAGCGGGGGCCTCCGGACATGGCCCCGCCCAGCCTGCTGCTCTGCCTGCTGTCGGCCACCGTCCTCCCGCTGCTGGACAGCAGCGCCACCTTCCTGTCCCAGCACCGCCTGAAGGGCCGGTTCCAGAGGGACCGCAGGAACATCCGCCCCAACATCATCCTGGTGCTGACCGACGACCAGGACGTGGAGCTGGGTAAGCAGCGCGCAGGCGGCCGGAGTCCACGCCCTCAGACCACCTGCCCTCGAGTGGCAGGTTCACGGCAGAGCCTCAAGGTCAGGGCGCCCCCCTCCCGATGCAGAACCGCCCCAGGACCCCTCCCGAGCCTGGAGGAGAGAGGCCGAGGCCAGCCGTGATCCCCAGCCTCCTCCCCCACGCAGCCACCTGGGCTGCATCCTCGGCCACCCCACGGCCCCGGACCCCTCCCTCCTACGCACTGTCCCTGGGCTTCCCCTCCGGGCTGCGCGGTCCTTCCTTCACACCAGGAAGCAACTCCAGCATCAAGTCCAGCTGGACTCCTGCTCCCTGGGGTCCGACTCACGCGTACTTCTGCGCACTTGTGGGGCCTCTGTCTGTCTGAGCCTCCTCCCTCCTCGTCTGTGTCCCCTCCCTCGGATCCACTGATCTTATGGGACCACTTCTCCATCATGCCCTGCTGACCTGCAACTGTGTCACGCCAGCCACAGACGCATGGGAGACAGGTCATTTCACATTTTCTAGTAGTCACATTTTGGAAAAGAGTAAAATGATACTGTGGAGCCCAGAGGGGTGGCGCACATCTGTAATGCCCGCTGCTCAGGAGGCTGAGGCAGGAGGCTCATGAGTTGGAGGCCAGCCTGAGCACTTAGCAAGACCCTCTCTCAAAATAAAAAAGGGCTAGGGATGTAACTCCGTGGTAAAGTGCCCCAGCACTACAAAGGAAGATACCAGTGAAATTGACAATGTTTCGTTTAACTCAATGTATCCAAACTATTATCATTTCAACATGTAGTTCATATGGAAAAATCATGATGTGTTTTGTATCCTTTGAGGTCGTTTTTGATGTTTGATGTGTGTTCCATAGCTAGCGCAGCCACCTCTCAGGCGCTTGAGGCCACTGTACCGGACAGTGCCTGGCTTTCTTTTTCCCCTGTTCCATATCCTGCTCATCTTAAGTACTTGTCTTGTGAAAATCTGGGGGCAAGTGTTCTAGGCAGTGGGAACAGCATGTGCAAAGGCCCTGAGGCAGGACCAAGAAGGCAGATGTGGCCAGAGCCTGGGAAAGGGAGGTAAAACACGAAACTGGAGGGAGCGCGCAGTCAGATCCTGAGTCACGGTAAGGATTGCCCATTGGGTGGCCATTGGCCAGATGAGGGGTGAGCCCTTAACCTCTGGTCACCATCAAAGGTCATAGAATATTTATTGTTGGTGGCAGCAAATATGCAGGTTTACCAGGTGAACCTACATAAACCGAATCTGCCTTCTAGCTGCCAAAAAATTCCTAACCATGAGGTGCGGGGTGGTCCTTGATGTGTATTGTGGTCACAAGCCCAGATTTCTCTCAGGGAGCCTCTCCGTGCACAAAGATGTGCAGGAGGAAGCCTCGGAACCAGCTGCAGTCATGAGCCCAGGGCGTCTGCGAGCCGCGGCCCCCGGCCAGGGTTCCGTTTCCAGAGAACTTCACGCGAGGGCCGGTGGGCATGCCTGGACCCAGCGCCCCCCGTCTCCCTCCGCGTGGCCCTTCGGGCTCTTCTGTGGCCATGCTGGGGACTTTGAGCCGCCCGGGGGCCGCTCGCTCTCCCGGCAGGTACTCAGTGGGCACCCGCCCCACGCGGCCCATCGGGGAGACCACTGCCGCAGGAGCGGCCTGGGCCAGGCCATCCAGGGCCTGGGGCCGCAGGGAGGCCTGGTGAAGTGGACGTGAAGTGGAGCCTCCAGCAGAGGAGCCAGTCGGGACCTCACTCAAGTGCCAGCCGGGTGCCTGGGGCTCTTACGGTGAAGTCAGATTTCCAGGCGCAAGAACAGGAGCGAGCAGAGAGACCCTGGGAAGCCGGGCAGTAACTGGGCAGGTGCCCACGGGGACTCAGACGGGCAGAGGAGTGGCTGGTGCCACCAAGTCCCCCGCTGTGTGTCCTTGGGACATAGAGATATGGGTGCACGAGGTTGGGAAAGAAGGACCGAGGGCAGCTTCTAATCGGGCTGGGAGCTGACAGGTGAGGGACCGATCGGCACGTTTTGCTGCTGCAGCAGCTGCTAAGCTTCCCGTCAGGATCTGATTTTAATTTTGCATCTGTGATTCTTAATAAAACCATCAGGACAAGCAAGTATAAGGACTGGGCTATGGTGTACCAAGGACAGTAAAAGGGAGGAGAGACAAAGCCGTGGCTGACTTACCATCCGGAGGTTCACTCTCTCCATTTTACCCAGGGAGACACAGAGGAGTTAAGCCACTGGTCCAAGGTTGCACAGCTAGAATGCAGGCAAACAGAATTTGAACCCAGAGTGTCTTAACCACTGCTCTGCTTGACCAGATTCCTGGGAGGGGTGGTGAGTGGCTTCCAGATTGTTGGCATGTTTGTGGGACAGCTTTGTGTGGCTGGGACTACCTTTTCTCAGTGTGTCTTTGCCCCCGCGAGTGAGTGTTCCTGAAAGATAAATTCTGTGGTCCCGTGTTCTGCGGCAGCTCTGACGGCACAGCCGGTGCCTACCAGCCGTCCCCCGACGAGCAAGCCAGGGCTTCCTCCACAGCAGACCTGGCTTTGGCAGCAGGCTGCGCTTTCGGGAGGTGAGGGATGGGAAGGTGGTAGCCAGGGGGCCAATGGGCTTTTTATAAACCACGAGACAGAACCAGATCAATAATGCATGTTCCAAAAAAGCCAGCACATTATCTCACAGTCTGCTACAACTGGCGAGCAGAGGGGGGTCCTAAAAAATTTATCATCTGCTATTTTCTGCTCATCCGCGCGGCTGCTCTGCCGAGGAGACTTCTCCACCGAGACAATCACAGGCTTCCTCCCAGCCCCAGGCGGAGACAGCCGTCCACCCTAATTAGGGTCTGGCCGAGAGGCCAGCAAGCAAAGGGCTCGTCCATTCCTTAATTGCAGGTTGGGGGCTGGGAGCCGCCGCGCATTCCCCGGCCTTGCCCGGCAGCCTTTAACCCCGGGCTGTTACTGGGAAGTGTCAGATGCCAGGGGAACTGGTTCCAGGGCATATGAATTAGCAAGTGACCCAAATTCTCATTATATTTTCAGAGCCCTTGGGAAGAGCCCTGTTTCCGGGGAGCCCTGGGGACCGTGGGGGCTGGCGGCCCGGCCTCCACTGGGAGAAGCCAGGGTCTGGCTTGGGCAGGGGCTTTGGTCGGGGAGGCCATGGAACCAGCCGACGTTGCCAGGCTTACCAGTTTAGTTCAGCCCAGACCAGGGTAGGAGAGCCCAGCGTGCCGGCGGCTCTGGGCTGGGGAGTCGCGCACGGTCCTTACCGGGAGCAGGGGTGTTGCTCTGCACCCCAGTTCTGCATTACTTGAGATTCCCTTTAACTGGACTTACCTTTTGAAGCTGAAATGTCATGGTAAAGGGAAACTTGAAATTCTGCCTGTAAATGAAAACCAGCGTCCACAGGTACAGTCGCTGCAAGGTCAGCCCCTCGCACACCACGCCTGAAGGCCAAGGTCACAGCGGACCGGCCAGAGCAAACTGCCTTTTAGGGGCTCCCTTGGGTTAGTGGATTTCAAGTATGCCCCCCCAAAAAATGGATGAGCACAGGCAAATGTCAAGCATCTCTGAACAACTGTCTGCCTTTCAGACATCTTGAAACACTCGCACGACAGGGCCAGAGTGAGCGCTGCCCAAGCAGACAGCGGGCTCAACCCCCGATTCTTCCACGGGCTGTGTGGCTCTGGGGGAGTTACTTGACTTCTCTGGGCTCTGGCTTACTCGTCTGTGAAATGAAGACGCATCTGTCTGCTGTTGCGTGGTTTCTGAGCCCAGGTGTGCTGCACCCGGGGGGTGGTTGGCTCACATTTGGACTCAAAGCCGTCCTCCCTGAGGACCTGGGCCAGTGCCACAGGGCCTGCTTGTCCGTGACAGCCGCCAGGCTTAGGAGTTATTTTCTAGTGTGAGTCTCTTGTGGCACCAAGTAACAGGGTCATCATGGGCTCCTCCCGGCCGACCCTGGAGTGAGCCTGTCACTCAGGATGGGTGCACACTGCCAGGTATGTGAGCCCAGTATGTGACGTCCCAGGTCTGGGTGACACCTGTCAATCAAGTCTGCTCTAGCGGCTTCCTCTGCCGTTACTACACGTGCTGGGGAACAAAGTCGACCATCGTGGTGCGGAGTGGAGAGGTCAGAGGGGCTGCCAAGGAGGCCTGGGAGCAAGAATGCCATTGGGTCAAAGTCACATGGGTCACAGCCCCTCTGTCGGGAACTTCCCGAAACTCAAGCAGGAGCGAGCCGATTTTAAAAAGGGCTTTCATTTGACTCTTGGGTATGAAGTCTGAGTCTGTTTTGCGCTTCAGGCGCAGGTGGATCCAGCAGCGTTCCCTCTGCATGTCCTCTGCCTCTCCGTGCCCTGGCTCTCTGTGCTCCTGCAGGTTGGCTCCATTCTCAGCCTGTTGACCACGTGGCACTCCTGGCATTGCAGACCTATGCTGGCATTCCGGCCAACCACCCCTGTGCTAAGGGAGCCTCTCTCACAGGTGCCACCCAAGTCCCCAGAGTGAGTCTCGTGGGTCTGGATTCTCTGGGACATCTGGTCAACCATGAACATTCAGCAGGACAGAACCAGGGCTGGGCCGGCCCGGATCAGCCCTGCAGCCCAGGAACCACGCGGAACGGAACCGGGAAGTAGCACTTCTGCAAAGCAAAACCCAGAGCCGGCGCCGAGGAGGAGAGTGGCTTGTGTGGAGTCAAATCAGGGCGAGGGAGACGCCCTTCCTGCGTGCAGGTGGCGTCTGCAGCGGGGGCCCAAAGGCAGGCCATCGGGGTGGGTAGAGTGCCTGCCGTGTGCAAGCAAAATGGAATCCCTGCTTTTACGGCACTTGCATTTTGGTGCCCAACTAAAACACAAGACATAAAACACAGAGCACATAAGGAAGCAGAAAGTGGGGAGACCAAAGCAAGGAGGGGGCGTGGTTCTGCAGGGTAGCCACGCTGAGAGGGACATCCGAGCAGGGAAGGTAAGAACACCAGCCAAAGGGATCCCTGGGAAGAGTGGTCCAGGCAGCGGGAACAGGCCATGCAAAGGCCCTAGGGCAGAAGCTTCCCCAGCAGGTTAGCAGGGCTGCAGAGGCCAGGGCAGAGTGGCAGAGTGGCAGAGTGTGAGCCAGGGGGAGCAGAACGAGAAGGGTTGAGAGAGAAAGGGGTGGTGTTGGGGCAGATCATGCAGCGCATGAGCCTTTGAACCAAGGGGTGCGTTTGGCTTCTGCATGAGATCGAGGACATCAGTGGAGGACACGGGGCAGAGATGATGGCAAACGTCCTGATTCATTTCACTCTGACCCCTCCAACTACTCCTTGAAGAGTAGATGAGAAGGGCGTTCATTACGGAGGCTGCAGCAAAGGTCCAGGTACAAGATGAACCCAGCGAGGAGTCTACTGCAACAGTCCAGGCACAAGATGATGGTGCTCAGACTGAGTGAAGAAAAGTCAGACGCTGCACACGTGCAAAGGCAGAGTCAGGAAGAGGCGCTGATGGGTCTGACGTGCGGCAGGAGAGAAGAGTCAAGACTCGAGAATTGTTCTGAGGTGTTGGCCTGGAAGCCCTATGGGTGGATCTCCTGCTTACAGAGTCGGGAAAGCCGTGCGGAGGCTCAGCTCTGGCCAAGAAGTTGCAGGTGCCTGTCAGAAGCCGAGGAGCCTCTACCAGGAGGCCGGTGGCGTGCAGGGGAGAGACACAGGCCTGGGCGCGCCTGGCACGGTGGGAGCGCTGCAGCGTGGCGCTGGTTTGGGCATTACTGGGCCTGAGACCAGGGGGCGCGGGCGACCCTGAGAACTGCAGGCCCTGTGCTCAGCCTCCCTGTGGGGAGGGAGGCTTTGGAAAGAAAGGTGGGCAGGTTCCGAGGGGCCCCTTCCACCATGAGCAGGAGGACAGCCGCCCTGAGCCAGAGAGCCAGGCAGAGTGGAGGTTGCAGCCTCCCAGCAGCCACATGACTGGACGCCCAGGGCAGCATGGCCAGGATCCAGACTCCAGGTCGGGGTCCTTCCCGCGGGGCCTCACCGAGATCCGCCTGGGGACACTGCTGATCGCCAGAGGAAGAAAGCGTGTGGCTGCAGGTTAGCTCAGGAGGACCGGCTGGGCCCGCCCTGCTGCTCCTGGGCCGGCATGTTCCTGACGGTGTTTTGCTTTCTGTTTTTTCAATTTGAGACACCTGGGGACCCTCCTGAATTTTGGAAACGAAGGACCCGTGAATCAGGTGTGGCAGCGTGTAGCTGCTTACGCCGGACGGGAAGCTTCTCGCTCACATGCACGTGTCTGGAGGTCGGCCGTGCAGGGTGGGCCTGGGGACTCAGGCTATCAGGGACCCAGGCTCCTCTGCCTTCCTGCTCCTTCACACTTGGTATATAGCTTCCATCTTCAAGGTCCCCCTGTACTTCAGAATGGCTTCCAGGGCTCCAGCTATCACAACTACATTCCAGGCAACAGGAAGGAGGGAGTGAAAGGCATCAAGGAAGGGCCTTCAAGCTGAAGGAGCCCTTGGGTGAGCCCAAGTCTGCAGAGGGCGGAGGGCTGTGTTTGGCCTAGACCCAAAGTGTGGGCGCCACGTGGACACGCCCACTGCGCGTTCAGCCGCCACTCTAACGTGCAGGCCTGGCAGGTTGTGTCGCGTCTCTGCATGCCAGGTGGCCCTCACGTCCTTCCCCACAGCCCCCAGGAGCTAGGAACCCCTGGGAGCAGAGCCGGGTAGAAGGTGGCAGGCAGGTGACGTTGCACCAAAGCAGTTCCCAGGTTTCTGGGCCATCGTAGGAGATCGGCCACCTGGCCTCCTTTGCCCTGAGCCCAGGGCTGCTCCACGTCCAGTGGCAGACCGGCCTCCCGGGTGGAGTCCTGCCTCCCGCTTCCTAGAAACCCGTGGCCATCTGCACTCCGTCCCCAACGGCACGGTCGTGAGAGATGCTCTGCCCCCGTGGACCCCGCAGCAGCAGGTGTGAGCCACCAGGGCCCCCACGCCGGGTGGCACCAGGTGGCACTGGGTGCCGAGGCTCATGGGGGGGAGAGCCTGCGCGAGCTGGACGGGCCACCGCGTCCCTGCACAGCTGCCCTGCCGGGAGGGAGCCTGCACCCAGCGCAGGCAGGGGTCCCAGCTTCTTTTTGGTTTTTAAGAGAAGCCGAGATAGAAGTCGTTACGGAAAACCCAGAGCAATGTCTCCAGCAGGCCCTGGGGACGGTGCCAGGGGCGACACTCTCAGGGGCCCGTGAAGAAGGTGTCTTGAAGTCCTTTTCACATCAGAAGAAAAAGAAATCTGGGGTGGAAGGACACGTTTTGACACGAACGTCATGAATACCTTCGTCACACACGGACACAGGCTGTGCTGGACACTTCACCGAGGAAGGAGTCCGTGAGAGTGAAGAGGTCCGGTGCCTTCAGAGGTCATGACAGGGCCAGAAAAGTGGCCTGGTTTTCAAACCATGAGCAGGTGCTGCGTCCCTCAGGCACTGATGAAACCCGAGGGTGACCACGTGTGTGGCCTGGTCTGCAGGCTCTGCGCTCGCCGTTAATCTGCAGAGGGCCCTTGCCCAGGACTCTGGCAGGCCACCCGTGCCAGGTCGCCGGTTCCCCAGGTAAAGGGAAGGCCGTTAGCCCCATGCTGGTCAGTTCCCGGCCCCGTGCTTCCAAAGGGTCCCAACTGCAGGCAGCCCACCGTCTGCCTTGAACGTCTTCAAATACTTCAGAGAAAGCCCCTCGCTCCCCATTCACCACGCCCACTGCAGAGGCTCCCATCTGCAGCCCATGTGGTCCTGGGAAGATTCTCTCTCTGCTACTCACCCTGAGTGCCAAGAAGAACAGACAAAGCAAGGAGGGTAGCGTGGAGTGACTTCAGCTCCCTCATGAGGGATTGAGTCCAGCCTGAGAAGCAGCAGGTGCAAGGGTCCTGGGGCAGGGGTATGCTCCGTGCATGCAGGGAACACAGGGTTGGCATGGCCACTAGAGCAAAAGAATGAGGGAGAGGGACCCGGGTGTGGTTGGGGAGAATGAGTGTTCAGGGCACTGCAGGCCCAGGGAAGGGCTGTGGCATTTATCAGAGCAAGTCAAGCAACCACCAGGAGAACTGGAGCAGCGGAACACGGCGTGTGACATGATGTGTCCGAATGAGCCCTCCGGTCACCAAGGAGAGAACACAGCACAGGAGATGAGGGTGGAGGCGGAAGACAGCCAGGAGTCTATTGCAGCCGTCCAGGCAGGAGGCGGTGGTGGCCAGACCCTGAGCCCGCTGGCTCGTTTTCCTCCCCGCAGGAGGCCCTGCCACCACAGACTGATTACTCACCGATGGCTTTAGGAAAGACGCAGGCACATCTCAGCAGTTCTCAAAGCCGGTGCCGCCTCTGCCACAGGGTTGGGGCCTCAGGCCCCAGGCCTCCAAGGCCGAAGCAGACGTGACCCACCTGCACCCCAGGAATGGCAGGCATGGGGTTAGGTTTTGGATCTTGAAAGTCCCCAGCCCCTGCTCAGTCCCCGGGGTATCGGCTGCACTGAGTCGGGCCTTGAGACGGGAGGGCGGCTCGGCCGTGGGGTGCTGCGTAGCATGCGCCAGGCCCTGGGTTCAGTCCCCAACACGGCAAAAGACGGAACTCAAAATTCAGACAGCAGCGGCTCCAGCGCTGCCCGTGACGTGAGTCGCGCGGGGGCCAGCTTTATGGGCAGGTCAGCAACCTTGATTTTACCACATACGCGCTTATTGTCCTATGCGTCAAAAATGTGTAACTTGCACCTTAAATGCGTAATTTCACAGTGACTTGGAATGGAAGGTCTTTTACATCACTTTAAAAAGAAATATCAAATAATAACATAGCTGGCGCGTGGCAGCCGCCAAAGCAGCCACGAGCGGGCGGGCAGTCAGCGACCCCGGGCGGGCGGCTGGTTCCTGGTGGTTGCGTGGTTTGGGTCCTGGAATTTAAGTCGCGTGGGGGAGCCCGGCCCAGCCATCACCGAGGTGTCAGGGTGACCTCACCCCTGGCCCAGCAGGTGGGAAGCTTCAGTCATGGAAAGAAACCGGGTCTGTTTTTCCCAGATTGACGTTGGACACAGCAAGTTTGGGTTGGCCGCCCGGCTTCATGTGAAACGTGAAGAACTGGGCTTTTCAGTGCTGGTGGCCGCGCCTCCGCGTCTCCTGCCACCGCGCTGGCCCTGGCGTGGGGCATTAGACCGTGTGTTTGTGTTTCACGGTGAATAACAGATCGATGTTCCTGGGGACGCCCAGCATGCGGTGCCTCTTTGTGCAGATGCCACCGTCCCTGGGGTCCCTGCCCAAGTGTGCCTCCACCTCGGGTTGACAGGCCCTCCTTCCGCTGGGGCAGGTGGTCTGGCGAAGCGGGTACACGCGGGGGCTTCCTGCTGGACGGAAGCGCAGTGAACCACGGTTCTGAGGCCATTAAAAATAAGAAACGGCCCCCGCCTGTGGGCCTCCGTCAGCGCGGCATCCCAACGTGGCCTCCCGGCATCTCTGCAGGAGGGCCTGGTGGGTGGTGGCAGCCGCTTGTCCCTCCTGTGGTCTCCAGGGCTGTGAGAGACTGAGTGCCCCCTGCCAGCCGCTCCATGCTTTTTCCCAAGGTTTGTGCACCCAAGAATATTTATCGCGTCGCTAGTATGTGCCCAGTGCTGTCCCAGGCGTTGGGGCCAGAGCTGCAGAGTAGTCAGTGACCTTGGGGCTGACTTTCTGGCTCCATCGAGGCAGCCAACAAGGTAAGTACGTTAACGTGTCAAAGCAGGGTGTCTGATTGTAAGTACGAGAACGTCTGTCGCTGGGACCACAGTCCTCCCAGGAAGTCCCAGGGGGCCCCAGCTGTAACTGATGGGTGACAGGATTTCTGCCAGGAACCACGTCTCCCCAGAGGGGAAGGAGGAAGTAGGCTTCACCAGGCTCTCTTAATCAGCTGGTGCCACTCAGCACTTGCAGATGAAGCCTCCGGGCTGGGGGGAGGCAGAGCCTCAGGCCTCACCAGCCTCCACCCCGCTTCAGGCTGCAGAGTAGCACCAGCTGGCTAAGGAGGTCCTTGTGGGGCCCCTGCAGAGGGAGACTTCACACCTGGAGCAGACCCTGGAACGGCCCAGCAGTTAGAACTGGAGGGCACCAGTGATTTGAGATCTAAACGATGGGCTTGGCAACCAAAGCCAAGTCTTGGGAGGCGAACCCCATACAGAGGTGCTGGCCAGTGCAAAGATCCTGGGGCAGGAGTGAGCTTGGCGCACTTGAGAAATGCCAAGGAGGCCAATATAGACCAACCAAGGTGAACAAGAGGAGGTCAGAGAAAGAAGGAGGTGGTGGGGCTCACGAGGCGTCTTTTAGCCACAGAAAGGAATTCAGCAATCCGAGTGCGGCGGGGTGAGCGCTCTGGGGAGATGTGATGCTGTGTGTTGGCCTGGGGAAGGTCTGGCTCTGCTCCTTCCCCCCCTGGCAGAGACCGTGTCGGCCTCCTTCCCACGCCTAGCCCTGAGGGACGCCTCAGTAGCCCCTTCTGAGGAGCTGCTGGGTTCACAGCGACTCGTGAGGGCAGGGGCCGCCAATGCCACACAGGGCCCGTGCTGGTTTCCACCGCTGTGCTAACACAGTGCCGGAAACCAGGCACTTAAAGCCGCAAAAAAGTACTGCCCCACGGCTCGGGAGGCCCCAGGTCCAACAAAACCACCCAGTGAGCAGCACTGTGTCCCCTGGCTGGGGCCCCTCCCTGGTCAGTCCCCCACGCCCTCTTAACAAGGCCTGCCCTGTGTCTGTGGCGCTTTGACTTTGCCCCACATGGACCCCGACACGGGACTTGGGACCCGCCTGGGTAAACCACAGCGACCTCATCTCCAGGTGGGGAACTTAACTGTGTCTGCAAAGCACCTTTTTCCCAAAAAGCTCACTCAGATTCCAGGAGTTGGGTTAAGGCCTGGTCCTTTGGGGGGCTGCCATTCAACCCACTGTGGACCCTAGGAACTACCGGGGAGAGGGAAAAGCCACGGCTCGCCAGGAGGAAGAGAAGGCACTCGCACACTGTGCCCTCCAGCCTGCTGAGTGGGTGCGGTCATAGCTTCTCATCACTCAGCTATTGAGTGCCTACTGCGTGCAGAGCAAATGGCCTTTGCTCTCATGGAACCCACCCGCCTGCACACGTTCGTCCCCTTCCTTCCTAAGTACCTAAGTGCTTCCAGCCTCATTGAGAAACAAGAACAGGCAGGATGGCAACCGGCTGCCTGGTGTATATAATTAAGTCCTAGCAACTCTACAGGGACGAGCGCTCAAGAGAACCAGCAGCCAGAGTGAGCCAGGAGGCTCCCAGAGGCCGTGCAGCTGGACAGATGGTTAGACTCCGGGAGAGGAGGAGGGTGGGTTCCAAGTGGACCAAGGAGTCAGCACCGCTACTGGGGAGCATTTGGCCGAAAAAGACACAGGGAGGTTGGCCAGGAGTTGGCATGACCAGATTTCAGTAAGTGTGAACAATTCTTGGGAAAGCCCCAAGCAAAGCAAAACACAATCTTTCCCCTGTTTACATGGTAGGTTGCTTTCAGAAAAATAAGATCAGTGTATATTAATACCCTGCCAAAAGAAGAGGACAAGAAAAAGGTCTGTATATGAAACATCGCCATTCTAAGCCAGATCTTTGAAAGCCGCTTTTTACTTAGCCCGGCGTGAGTGCCCAGGAGGTCTGGGGCCAGGAACCCTGGTTTGCGGCTCGTGTGCAGGAGCGGGGCGAGACCCCGGGCTCTTCCTGCCTCAGCCCAGCAGCCGGGGCGGCAGGGGGCGCTTCCCCACAGCGGCCCCTGCCGGTGGCTGCGCGCAGCCTCACCCGCCCGCCCGCGTCTTGCAGGCTCCATGCAGGTGATGAACCGGACGCGGCGCCTCCTGGAGCAGGGCGGGGCGCACTTCGTCAACGCCTTCGTGACCACGCCCATGTGCTGCCCGTCGCGCTCCTCCATCCTCACCGGCAAGTACGTGCACAACCACAACACCTACACCAACAACGAGAACTGCTCGTCGCCCTCCTGGCAGGCGCAGCACGAGAGCCGCACCTTCGCCGTGTACCTCAACAGCACGGGCTACCGCACAGGTGAGCGGGGCGGGGCCTGCGGCGGGTCTGGTCCGGGGTGCGGCCGGCGCACTGCGCAAGGACCCGGCCGCAGAGGGAAGCTGCCGGCTTTGCATTTCCAGGCCGCGCCTCGGTCTGCGGGTAGGGTTAGGGAGAATGCAGGTCAAAAGGGACCTTTTCAGAGAAAGTTGAGTTCTTAAAAAGACATTTAAAATATTATATTCTCTTATTCTTAGATTATATTCCAGGGAGACCACGAAGCACCCAGGCACTTCGGCCTGTTAACTATTTAAAGCCAGGGGTGGGGGAGATTTGAAGAGATGTAGGAACTGGGGTTTTGTGAGCGGGTGACCAGGATGACCCAGAAGCTACAGCGTGCTGGGCCTTCATCCACACTCACCCAGCGAGGGCCCTCCCGCCGCCACCGTCTCGGACCCCTTATCTTGCTGGAGGGACTGTGAGTTCCGCAGGCGCCTCTGCTGGGCGAGCTGCCCGAGATAGGGATGTCCTTAGAGGACAGCCGCTCACTCCAGCACCCTTGCACAATCCTCCAAGCTCAATTAATTTCACTTGCTTTAAAAAAAATAAATACGCCCCACCATGGGCAAAGGGCCAAGGCAGCTGTGAAACCAGATACTGTGGCCCCAGTGTTGCAACCCGGAAAATTGCGTCCAAGGGACAGGAGGGTGGTTTGGGTGGGAGGGAAGGACAGACACCCTGAGGTGGGGCAACTTCTTCCGACACAGTGTGGGCTGGCGCGGGCAGGGAGGGAGTCAGGACCCGGTGTTATTTCCTACACACTCGGCCCACCACCAGAATCACCTGGAAGGCACGCGTGGTGGGTGCCAGTGGGTGCCAGCATAACCCCTTTGGTTCCTGGGTCTCTGCAGAAAGCTGCGTGTGTCCAAGGTCACCTTGGCCACCGCTTTAGATAATGAGGGGGCCTGGACCTTGCTGGTGCAGCAGGTAGATGGGCTTACTGAAGGTCCAGAAATTATTAGCTGTTCCTGCAGTTGCTAAACTACAAATATTTTTACATTTGAATTTTTAGCTGAAGTCTGCTGATTTAAAAAAAAAAAAAAAAATGTTGGCAAAACTCAGTATTTTAAAAATGCAAGCTGTGGGCCAAGGAAAATGAGGACAGGTGTGGCCCATGACCCCTTCCTAACCTCTGGCTGCACAAGGCCTTTTAGGACATGAGCTTTTGGGAGGCCGTAGAACAGTAAAGACCCTGACAGTGTTCTCACCAGCCCCCCCACGTGGTAGCCAGGACAACCAGCCCCACAAAGGGGTTTGTCCATGAAGTGCTCGCGCCACGGTCAAGATGGAGACCGGGAGCGTGCGAAGTCAGGGGGTGCAGGCGCGGGATCTGGCCCATTGAAAGGAAGCTTGCTTCTCTCGGGGCATTTGGGGGCTAATGCCAGGAGCTAAAGGCTAGTGTTCAAAACCATACAGGTGACCCACGAAAAGCAACGACCTCCAGAGCAAGTGTTCTTCAAAGCTGATTCCCCCTATTCATCCTTGAACTTAAGCAAATCACCAAAAGCTCTCCCAGGGAATTCATTTGGCCGAGCTATACTTTGTGTGCACACATGGGGTACTGGGAATGGAACTGGGGCACCCTACCACTGAGCCTCATCCCCAGTTCTTTTTTTTGTTGTTGTTGTTTGGTTTGGTTTTGAGACAGGGTCCCACTTAAGTTGATGAGACTTGTCTTGAACTTAAGATCCTCCTGCATCAGCTTCCTGAGTGTCTGGAATTACAGGTGTGCGTCGCCTGGCTACCCAGCTATACTTAGTTATTGTATCCTCAATGAAGACAGGAACATGTCAAGTGTAAACAGCCACCCACATAGAACACTGAAAGTTTTCAATGGCAGTGCTACCAAAAAATTATTCATTTACAATGTCCCCATGTATAAGGGCGTTCTAGAGCTGTTAGAACACAGGACTCTGAACATGCCTGTTTGCTTTGAGTGCGTGTGCTCCTGGTTACTAATAAATAAGAGCTTCTGTATATTTTTCCTCTTTACCCTGACCCTAGCTCAGGTGTGAGTTTTATGTTGCTGTTTGAGGTAAAAACATTTTAACTCTATGATACTACGTTACATTGATCAGTGTCTATTGTTTGAGAAAACTACAGGAAAATTTGTAACAAATTCAGAATCCCTTTTAAGATTAATGTGATGTGTATAATACACATTCAGTTATATAGAAAGATTTGAATCCCCAAGAACAGGTCAATTGTCCCTGCTGGGTCTTCAGCCATATTAAACCTGACATCCCTGCAGGCATCTATGGAAATTAATTGAGTGGGATTTAAGTTTGGTGTGTGTGACCCAAGATATCATCTCAAATTAAACTCCCTGCCGCTCTGGTAACCCTGCTCCCAGTGTATTGGTCCAAGACTCAGATTCTATTTCTCCTTACTTCCCATTGGTGAGAAGCCAGTCACATGGGCATGTGTGGCTGCAAAGGAGTCTGAGAAATGTAGTCCTCACTCTGGGTGGGCATTTGCCCAGCAGAAACTTCATTTACTTTGACATAAAAATGAATACTGAGAGAAAACGAAGTCTGAACCACAGTAATGATTGTTAGCCACAAGTGCTTGAAGACAGGCTGTCAGTTCAAGTGAGAGGAACTAACACCAGAGAGACCTTACCCAGACCAACATTCCACAAGAGGTGGTCTTTTAATGGGTCAGATTAGGTATTTTAAGAAATGAAAATAGCTTTACACTGTATCTCATAATACCGAGACTGGGCTCTACTTATAACTAATGGGATGGGGCTTTTTTGTTTTGTTTTGTTTTTTGTTTTTGTACTGGGGATTGACCCAGGGCATTGTACCACTGAACCATATCCCCAGCCCTTCTTTTTTATTTTGAGACAAGTTGCTTAGGGCCTTGCTGTGTTGCTGAGGTTGGCCTCAAACTTGCAATCCTCCTGCCTTAGCCTCCCCAGTTGCTGGGATTACAGGTGATTCTTTAAGGAAATGAATTGATGAAGTGTCAATTGGGAGGAGTGTAATTTGTCCAACAAATTTAAATGGTGTCACAATATGCTATCCTTTACTCCACCTTCAGTTTTCATAGTGGATTCAAAGAAAGTCATCTTTACCAAAGTATTTGAAGCTCTGATCCTTCCTTTCTGGGGCTTCTCTTAATCCTTCGGCATCTGAATCTTTCCTGATGGAGAGCTTATTACCTATCATCCTTCTCAAGAGTCTCTTCTTCGCTTATCTCATATGCCAGATTATTATTTGTCAATGGATTTACATGTGTTTCAAGCTGTCCTCCAGCATCACTTTAATTAATTTCACAAAACCCTGCATCTTTTAAAAGATGAGCAATTTCATCTTGCAATCATCTTGCTTCATGTTTCCTGTGTTTGCAGTAGAGATTGACAAAGGATGAAGTGAGAGATGCTAAGTTTAAGCAGGGTAAATATCAATTTGTTAATGGATCTTTCTGGATATGGCTTCCTGTAACTTCAGTGACTCGAATCTCGGGTATGAGCACCCTTGGAAGGATACACGACATCCTCCATTTTAACAGAAAGTACTTAGTCACCTCTCAACACATTTCTGCAGGGGACCCATCTGCTGCCCTAACTGTGCTCATGGGTAGGTCCTCAAATCAAGGTCATGCAGGATTCTCGGAGTGCAATACCTCCCAGTTCTTTGCAAAGTGGTTGAGAGCAGGCGCTTTGCTCAAGTTCAAGTCTGGACTCTGTCACTTTCTGGCTCTGTAAACTTGGGTACATTATGTAATTTCCACGTCTTGGTTACCTCAACCGCAGACGATTACTTAGCTCTTAGGGTTGTGTGAATTCTTAAGACGGTGACTAGTATGTGGTAAGCACTTAAGAAGCTTAGTGAAGATTCACACCAGTAACCAGCATCACAGACCACTCCGGGCCGTGTTGGCAAATGCCGGCACCGTGCTCCACCGCTGGTGATCAGTGGTTACTTCAGATCCAGTAACAGAACCCTTGGCTGCGGCTGGTTTTGACAAGCTGTGGGATTTTTATGCTCCCTCTGCTGAACAGTTACAGGGTGCTTCAGGCAGAATCTGGACCCTTGGTTCAAGCGTAGGGTGGGTGGGCACGTGCTTAGCATGCTTGAGACCCTGTTCAATCCCCTGCCCTGCAAACAGAAAAGGGATAAAGGGCTGAGACCTTCGTCGTAAAGCCTGAGGCCAGTGCGTCCAGGAGTAGCCACGGTCTGGAGAGGGTGGCTGTGCCTGGGCCCCGGCCTCTTCATTCACATCCAGCAGGAACCCGACAGCCTCTTTCCGCAGACCGCGGAAGTGCTGAGATCCCGATTGGACCAGCTGCAGTCACATGCCAGCCTCCCAGCCAATCGCCATGGGGAGCGCGTGACCGAGCCTTAGTGCCTGTTCCCCGCCCAGGCTCAGCAGGTAGCGGGCTTCTCCCCGGCGGTTCGGGAATAGAGTGGACGGAAGGACGAGGAGGGAAGGAAGGCAGCTGGAGTGCCCGGCTCCGATTGGAGGAGCAGCACCTTTTCCGGCACTTTGGCAGATTAGGCGGGAGCACCACCTGCCCCTCCGTGGGGGGCCGCTGCCCCTCCCGCATCACCGTCTGAGCCTGGCAGCTCCCGGGCGGTTTCCCACCCCGGCCTCAGTCGTCTGGCACGGGCTTCAGTAGACAGTGCTGAACCTTCTGGCCCTCCCACGTGTGTTCTAGAATGTTCCTGGGGAGCACATCCCTCATTGCAAGCCCGGGCTTTGCCAGTTGGAGCCCGTTTTGAGATTTGGCCCTGAGCACCCCAATTATTCTCCCCCTTCTCCTCCCACAGAGCCGGAGGGGGGAGGTCAGCCGAGGTCCTGGACTTGGCCGGCAGCCTTGGCCCGCGTAGCCTCTGCGCCCTGACGCCCGCCACGCAGGGCGTCGGGACATTGGTGAGGCTGGCGCACCAGTCACCCTCACACAGCGTGCTGGGCGCCGCGCATCCCTGACACAGTCTCCTCTGCGTGTGCAGGAGGGCAGGGTGCCGGCGACTCGCTTGCCTGTGCTGGTTCCGGTCGCTGTGACACTGCCCTCCGCGGCCTCTGTCCCTCCCGCCCCCTTCATCTCCTTATTTGCTTTCTCTTCTTCAGAGCCCTTGGTCCCACCGGACACGTATTTGTGGATTTGTTTATTGTCCGTTCTCCATGTTAAATGACGCCTCCGAGCTTCCCGTGCCCCTACCCTGGTTCTTGCTTCTGTTGACTATCCCCCTGGCCCTTTCCAGAATTGACTTTATATTCTACCCATTTATCTTTTCGACTGTCTTATTTATAAAATGCCAGCTCTGTGGAAGGAGGGACTGTGTGTCCTGTTCCCGCCTGTACCCCAGTGCCCAGGAGAGCGCTGGCCTGTAGTAGGTGCTCAATAAGTCTTTGTAGGGTGGGTGGAACGCTGGCGCATGCTCCTCGCAGGGCCAGCAGCCCCTGCCCGTCTTTTCTATGCTCCTTTCTCCTCTCCTTGTTTCCCTCCTCCCCCACTCCCACCATCTCAGCCTTCCTCCTTTCTTCTCGGCCCTTCTGCACACACAGAGAAGAGAGGACTTAAATTGTTCCTGGGCAGCCCGGGTGCAGCTGCCCCTGCCTTCACAATGGCAGCCTTCTCTTCGCTTGGCTCCTCTCCTGCCTTTGTGCCCTGCACGCTTCCTTTCCCCTCAAGTGCACACATGGCTCTCTTCTTCCCTCCGTCCAGCTGCCCCATGTCCACCCACTGCCTCCCCTGCAGCCCGTTGGTGTGAGGGCAGAGTGTCCCCGTCTGCCCCAAGGAGTATATGCTCCTCAAGCAGCGGGGGCCTCCCAGGAGCCCAGCCTTCCCCCCTGGGGATCGGGTCTTGGCTGAGGTCACACAGCCACTTGCAGGGCCCAGGCTGGCCCAGGACATCCTCAGGAGACCCAGGCCAGCCACATCTACACGCACCTTCCACCTAGGCGTCTTTAAACTCTGGTGACCGCCCTCCTCAGACCCTCGGGTCCCTAAGCAAGTGAGGCACCACGCAGGAGTCGGGAGAATTCGGCCCCAACCGGAGCGCCCTGCAAGCTTGGCCTGAGAGCCCCCCATCCAGACCTCGGCTTCCTTCCGTGCACCCCAGTGTTGCCACGACCATTAAGGGTCATGTGACCAGTGGGAGAGTGTCGCTGGGAGGAAGAGGAAGAGGAAGTGGGCCTGAGGACCTGGCCTGTCACACCGGGTCTGGGAGGCTGGGCGAGGTTTCTGTCCCAACCCAGCCAATGCCCTCTTGTCCAGTGTGGCGCTCCTGGGACTGCAGAAACCAAGTGCAGCTGCTGAGGCTTAAAGCCAAAGACACTCGTTCTCCGACCATTTTGGAAGCCAGAGGGCAGCGTTGCGTGTCCCCCGGCCAGGCTGGCCCTGGAGAGAATCCGATCCAGCTCCTCCAGCTTCTGGTGGCCCAGGTGTCCTTGGCTGGTGGCTGCTTCACTGCAGTCCCTGCCGCCTCTGCACGTGGCCCTCCCCATCTCTTCCTCTCCACATGGCCACCTCCGTGTGTGTCCAAATTTCCATTTTGTCACAGGGACGCCGGCCCCTGCAATAGCGCCCACCCTAATCCTGCATGGTTACAAAGGCCGTGGTTCAAGTAAGGTCACTTTGCAGGTCCCTGGACCGAGGACTTGCCCATGTATCCAGTGGGGTGCAGGGTGCAGCTCAGGCCAGCACAGCTGGTTCTGTCCTCCCACCTTGACCTCCGTTGGGGCCTCAAAGCCTTGGTGTTGAGCTGGAGCTGACCCTGTGGGCCAGCAGCTACTCAGGCTGGGCTAAGGCCCGGTCGCGGTCCTTAGTGTGGCCACCCAGCTGGCCAGCTCCATGCACACTGGTCCCTTTCCACCCTTGGCCTCCTCAGGACTCTGGCTTCACTGGGCCTCAGAATGACCGGCGGCCACGGTGAAGGGAACGACAGCTGTGGCGTGTGGACACACCAACTTTCCTGACAAGCCTCCAGAGGGCCTGTGACCTTCCACAGTGGCTCCCAGAGATTCTGGAAGGGATTGGACTAGAGTCCCATGGCCCAGTCCAACTGCTGCTGGCCACAGGGAGCTACTTAACTTGAATTAAAATGAAACCAAATTAAAATTTCAGTTTCCCAAGCACACAAGGCACGTTTCGAGTGTTCAGTAGACGTGGGGACCGTGGGCGGAGGTGCAGACGGAATGCTGTCGTTGCAGGAAGGTCTGGAGAGCCCGAGAGCCTAATTCAAGCAGAATCTCATTTGACCGGATGTGCCCACCGTGCCTTTGGGATTACAACGATGTCAACGATGATAAAAATGCTTCTGGGGCCCTCACTGCACCCCCAGCTATTGCCAAGCATGACTCGTGCAACTGCGCGGGCGACCTGGCCCCCTTCACATCCCACCCCTCCCCGTGCCTTGATCTACCCTCCCAAACCTTCCCAGCCACCCTGCGACTCGGGCAGGGGTCGCTCACCAGGACGCCACCCCGCCACCCACAGCAGGCCCTCTCTGATCCCCCACGGTGGTTGCCAGGACAGCAGGAAACGGCCTCTCCCTGTCTGTCCGCCCACCCCACCCGGGAAGGCTGCGCTCTGCCTGGTCTGCGCTGCTCTGATGCCAACAGGGCGGAGGCATGGAGCAAATGTGGGTGATTAACTCTGCTTTTTAAAAACTAATAGCTAAAAGCACAAGGCAGGCTGTGGCAGGCACACCCGGGGCTGGATTAAGCCATGGGTCACACAGCGCCCTAACCCGCTGGTTCTCAAGGCAGCGCAGCGCCCCCTAGGGGTTGCCGTTGGCGAAGGCGTCTCTGGCAGTGATGAGGCTGGGGACCTGGGGGCCTCCTGGAGTGGGGACCGGGACTTTGATGCCTGCACTGCACAAGGAGCCCAGTTGGTCCCCAAATTGCCCTGCATTCCACATGGCTTCTGAATTTTCTACCAGTTCCTTTGTCTGGTGGGTTTTTTGTTGTTGTTGTTGTTGTTTACTGTTACCTGCGCCTTCAAACGGAGTCTACTCTGTATATAAATACTGACCGGGTTTTGCAGTTTTAATATACCCTGAATTTCCCAGGGGTGTTATATGGTAAGAAAATGGAGGGAATATTATAATTGAATGCAAAACTTTTCCAACAGTTCTTATTTCCAAAAATCCTATCCCTGATGTTAGTGACACCAGAAGAATCTGAATTGCAAATGCCACCCGCCCACCCGCCCCTCCCAGGGAACCCTGTCGGGTGCAGGCATCTGGCTGCTGCGGCCTGTCTCCTTGATGGATGTGCTCCAGAAATTTCATATTGAAGTCTTCCTTTATTATAAATTGCTTTCCTTCTGTTTTTCTTGTAGATTGTAGTTAGAGCGTTATATTGTTTGTTTGGAAATGATGCACATAGGTAGCTTTTGTTAACTACAAATTTCCTTTCAGAAAAAGAAGGGAGCCTTATCAAATGTCTGTCATAGAAATGGGACAGCAATTTGAGGGCGCCGAGAAGGCTCTTTGAGGGGTCAGGTTAGTACCGGCTTCCTCCGAGGTGATAACTGGACACCCGCTGATTGGCAGCTCCTCAGGCCTTGTTCTGGAGGACGTGTCCCCCGCCGCCTCCATCCTGTCCTTCTGGACAAAACCACACATCCGAGGGGGCAGAGATGTTGAGCTACAGGGAGGCCACCCGTGAGACCTGTGGCTGGAGCAGAGGGAGCCCCGCCTGGCTCATGGCGCTCACAGGAGGTGATGGGCCCTGACCTCATTTGCTGGAGCTAGGTGACCCTCGCAGGGAGTGGTGGATGGCTAGGGCCAGCATTCAGTTCGAGCAGCCCGCCCTCCATGCCACCTTTCCTGATCGCTGTGCTGGGCATGCTGCTGCCAGTTGGCCGGTCCCCGCAGCCCAGCCTTCCTCCATAACAGCTGCCTCTCCAGGAACAGGCAGGCAGAAAACAGAGCTAGTAAGGGACAGGTCTAGCCCTTACCCTGGTTATCTGCTTGTCCCTGCTTCTCCCTAGCCTTTAGCCATTCTTCCTCTCCACTCGGCAGCCACACAGTGCTTCAAACAACAGAATTCTAACCCAGTCCCTCTGTACTTAAAACCCTCTGCTCATCGAATAAGCTCAGCTCCTGGCCTGGCCTACTCACCTCTCTGTCCACGTCTCCTCCCTCTCTCTCTCTTCCTTTTTAACAACATCTGGCCTCTTTGCTCTTCCTGAAATATTTCAAGGTCATTCCTGCCACAGGGCCTTTGCACTTGCCTCTGTTTAAAACACTGTTCATACAGCTTATTCCTTGTCCTCCGTCACCTTCCGCAGAAGCCTTCCCTGACCCATCTGCCCCTCCTCCCTGGCCTTCCTGCATTCATTAGTGCTCACCACCCCGCTGTTCTCTGCCAAGGCACCTGTTCCATCTTCTTAGGATTTATCTTCTCAAAATTATCTGAGGTGTTTGTGAACTTCTTTCTTACTGGTTTTGTTTTCTGCTCATCCGTGAACAGTGCCCAGTAGGTACTGGGTGCTCAATAAAGATTGGAATGAGGGGAGGACTCAGGCTGGAACTAAGCAGCAAGTGGGGGCAGAATGAAATCTAGATTTCTGCCTCTTGTCCAGGATGGACAAGCACCATTTGTGCAGGCAACCTGCAGGGTCCTGGTGCGCCAGGCCTGCGCGAAGCCGGCTTTCTGCCTCCCTGTTTTCTTTCCTTGGGGCTGGTTTTATTCTCAGGAGGGGCCCCTCGGTGGTGGCAGGCCAGCCCTCGCAGGTGCCATCTCCTGGGCCCCGTCCAGTGTCTCCAGCCAAAGTCCTGGAGAGGCTGCCATTGGCCCAGGCTTGGTGCCTTCCTCCATTACCCTGCCACAGAGGTTGGATCGTGTGCGGGCCGGAGGGGAGCTGGAAACGGCCAACCAGAACGGGCGAGGCTGAGGAGGAGGAGACGCAGGCTCCCTGGCGGGTGGCGGAAGGCCTAGGACTGGAGAAGGGTGCGGGCCGAGGTCCCCCGCAGAAACCCCCGAGGAGGCGTCTCCGCAGCCCCAGCCCCGGACCCCGGGCTCCTTTGCGGTCAGGTCCCTGCCCCCTCCCCTGCTCCCCACAGGCTCAGTGCAACAGGACTCAGCGCCAGTCCCCAGCGTCAGACCCGCCACAGCATTGATTGACCACTGCGCGGCAGTTTGCATTGGGTGCCTTTTCAGAAACAGGAGAAAGAAAGGAACGCATGCTGTGACCTTGCCAGCAGCCCCAGGCGAAGGATCAAGTTCCCCGCCGCCGGCCTGAGCCGGCTCGGGGTATTCAGTGCGTTTCTCTCTAGCCCTGCCTCCTTCGTCCATTTGCCAAAAAACCGTTGCCTTCCGTCCTGGGGTGATGCTCGCCCGATGCTGACAGCCTTCTCGAGTTTGCCGAAAGCTTCTAGCGCTGCTCCTTGGGAGACCCCAGCTCCGGCAAGGCGGTTGGGATTGTTGGCTCTCTGCTGTCCAGACCAGGAGCCCCAAGAAGCCCAAGGGCAGAGGGCGAAAGCCACCCAATTCAGGGCCCTTGTGCTGGTGGCAGGAGTGGGATCACATGACGGGGACCAACTCAACTAATGTGTCCCCCATGGGACCAAATTTGGATCTTGCAAAATGGCAGCCAACAGTGAGTCTACACTTCAGCCCCAAGGATGTTCCGACTTCCAAGGGTTTTTCCATTTTGCTTTTGGTTTTGTTTTGTACTGAGGATTGAACCCAGGGTGCTTTACCACTGAGCTACACCCTCAGCCCTCTGTTATTTTGAGACAGTATCTCGCTTAATGACTGAGGCTGGCCTCAAACTTGCGATCCTCCTGCCTGAGCCTCCCAAATCACTGGCATTACAGGTGTTTGCCACCATGCCCTGCTATGGAGTGCTGTTTAAAATCTGAAAATTACTAGCTCTATTCTATTTAATATGGAATTAATGAATTTTCTTTGGAATTTGGGGGGAAATCTGAAAATTACAAAAAAAAAATCCGGACTCCAAGCTTCTCTTTCAAAGCTGATGACCACGATGGTCTTGCCAACATTGACAGTATTGCTACCTGGTAGGAGTCAGTAAGCTAGAGCCCACAGGATTCAGCTTTGTTTTTACAAATAAAATTCTACAAAAAAGCAGCCATGCCCGTTAACGTGGATCTTGTCAGTGGCTGCAGTCACCGTGGCGACAGAGTTGAATAATTACAAGAGACCTCATTCCAACAGAGTCAGCTGAAGATGGTAACACTCTGGCCCTTTCTGGAAGATTCCTGACCCCTCCTAGGTGACACTAGCTCCTGGTTCTGCGTCACGGCCACCCCATGACTGTTAGGATGTAGGCAGAACCACTGTCACCAGGTCCGCGTCCCGATGCAGACAACAGGAAGCAGGGCGCAGAGGCACGCCCACTCCCTTCACCACCAGGAGCTGCCCGCGCCTCCCCAGCAGGCAGAGGAAAGCACTCAGAATGCGAAGGAAGCCACAGCAAGCCAGCAAACGTGTCGTGCAAGCTGTGACGTGCCCAGCATTTGACACCAGCGGGGGTCACGTCGCTGACAGCCGATGGGTCCGGCTGCCTCCGTGACCTTTCAAAATGCTTAACCATGAGGTGATTTGGCGATGTCAGCAAAGTCAGGGGTTCTGCCCTGGTTCATGGTCGAAGGGATGCAGTTCGGACCGACTGAAGTGGCTCCTCTTCCCACCCAGCTTCGCAGGCCGCCTGAGCTCTGGCTCTGGACAGCAGGTTGAGACCCCCATTAGGAGATCTGATTCAGCTCCGTGGCATTCAGGACGTTATGCCGCTCAAAACCCCAGACGCCTGCCCCCACCCCTTGCCCGTGCCCTGAACCTGGTCCTCTGTCATGGGAAGGTCACCTGGACTGGCGATTGGGCTGCCCCAGGGTGCAGTGGCGGTGGCTCTTGGGGGAGCAAAAGGGGAGAGTGTGCTGGTTCCCAGATACCGAGGGAACTGCCAGATCAGGTGCCCATTTGATGAGACGCCAGCCACGCGTGGCAGGACTCAGTGGGTCGGCCCGGCAGTCGACGCCTGGTTGTTTATCGGCTATATGGAATGTTTGCTGTGGGTGGAGGTGGGGTGGATGGACGTGCAAGTCACCAGCGTCCTTAGAACAGCCCTGTCGGCAGCTCTGCCCAGGTGGCCCGGCAGGGACAGGAGCTCTCCTAGGTCAGGGGCACCCGCCCCCCGTAGGCCAGCGGTACCTGTCATTGTCGCCAGCCAAAGCACCGGCAACGTCACTGGCATGGAGCCCCACAACAGGGGGGTGGCAGGTCCAGGATGCAGCACTCAGTCAGGCTGCAGGCACACAGTCAGGCTGCAGGCACACCCCGGCCACTGTGTCACCTCCGCTCTGGTTGGGGAAGGGCGGGGTGCTGGGAGGTTCCTCAGAGAAGTCCCAACCTGGCCCCACTGCTCTGTGGCACTGAAAGGGCCTGAGATTCCTGCCCACTTCCCTGACCCCCCTCCGGCCTTCAGCTTGCCCGGCATCCACCGGACACCTCCCGTGCCCTGGGCATCAGGCTCACGGCCAACTAATCTCAGCCCTGGTCACCACAAGACCGGCTCTTACAGACCACAAGTGCACCTGCGCTGAGGCCAGCGCAGCACTTCGAGCGAGGGGCACCGCGGCCAGGAGGGGAGGGCCGCCTGGAGCGCAGGCCTGTGCAGCAGGGACCGGAGGCCCGGGTCGGCGCCCTCGGGGTGGGAGCGGAGAGTGTGCGTCCCACCGAGCTCTTGGGGGAACCCACTAGGCCAGGTGCCAAGGACGAGAGGCTGGCCGAGCAGAGGAGCAGTCGGACTGTGGCTATGACTGCCACACCCGCGGGGTCAGCGGAGGATCCAGATGCTGAAGAAAGCCATCTGCAGCCAACACGCACGGCCCACCTTCCCTCCGTATCCCCTTGTCCCGTCTCCACGGCACCGGGCGATATAGATGGCATGGGGTGAGTGCCCCTGCGTCTGCGGGTGCCGGGCAGCTCTGCACGAGGAGCTGAGCATCCGCGGATTTGGGCACGCACGTGGGCGGGGCAGGGAGGCCATGGAGCCAGTCACCTCGGTGCCCAGGGACAGCTGTCGCAGTTCCCGCGCGCGCGCGGCAACCCACGAGGTGCAGTTATCCCCGGTGTACAGGTGGAGGCCCAGCTGTCAGGAGGTCGAGGACTTCCCGGGGACACAGCTTTCTGAAATGCCTGGGTCTCTTTACCACCAAGGGTTTGGGGTTGGTTCGTTTCCGTCAGCATCACTTCCTCTGGGACATTGCTTCACTTCCGCCCCTGAAGGGCCCGGCTGTGGGGAGCGCCTCTGGGGCGGGGGCACGGTCACACTGCCCCGACAGCTCCCGCGTGGCTCCGTCGGCCCGCGAGCTTCCGTTGGAGCCTTGACGTCCGTGCCTTCCCCCGTGACCTCTCTCGGCCAGTTCTCTCCTTTTTTATAAAACACCTAGTTAGAGGAGGCGGGAGACGACACAGCCACCCACTTCGCTGTCTGCGTGAACTGAAGAGCGTGTGCAGTGCCCCGCCGCACGGAAGGGACGTGATCGATGTGCTTCTGTCACTGACAGATTAGTGCCTGCAGAGCTGGCAGGAGTCCGTCCTGCCTGCAGCAGCAGGAAGTGGGGCGGTGGGATTCTTTGGTTTCCGGAACTCAGTGTTTCCCAGCTTCTGTGCCACGGCTGCCCGGGGCTGGATCGTTTTTGTTGCAGGGCCCTGCCATACATTTTAGGATGTTTGCCGGCCTCTCTGGCCTTCGCTCACTGGGCACCAGCCCTGTACAACGGTGACAACCAGCCTGTGTCCACTGTCAGTGTCCTCGATTGGAAAACACTGGTGCGTTTGAAGGTGGTCCTCTCACCTCTGTCTCCCGCCTCTCCTCTGCGTTTCTCCATATGGCTTCATGCTCAGGCAGACTCTCAGCGGCAAGATGGCTGCTGGCAGCTTGGACCAAGCTTCTACCAAGCCCCAAGGAATAACAGCTGCTCTTTCCCAGCAGCCCCCAAAGCACACAGGGCCGACTCCCCGACTGGCCCAGCTTGGGGCGTGGGTCCTCCCTGAGCCAGCTGTTCTGGTAGGATGTGGTGCCCTGATTGGTCACTGGAGGATGGGACACCCTCCCTGTAGGCAGGACTCAAGGTCAGCCCCATGAGCTTAACCAAAACAACAAAGTGGCCATGCCCGAGGACCACAGTCAGGACCCACAGGTGGAACGGGCCAACACTGCAGGCATCCAGTCCCGCGTGCCTCTCTGTCACAGGCCTCCGAGCTCCGCCCTGTCAGCGATGCCGGCCTGCTTCCTAGGGGCAGGGACAACCAGTGCATTGTCAGTGGCCTTGCCTGGCCCGGCACTGGTCCTCTCAATCTCCTGCCAAGTTGCTCTGCCGCCACCCCACCCCTGGGGTCCCCTCCCCTGCACCATCCCAGTCGCCGTAGCTCGGAGAATCCCTGCTCCCCAGCTCCAGCCAGGACCTGGGCTGCGCTTTTGATCTTGGTTTTAATTCCAGCTCGTTTTCTAGGCTGTGTGGCCCAGGCCCAGGCCCATGCTAATTTGGTTCCCCCACCTCAACTGGTGCCAGAGTAACCATTTTAAAAACTGCCTTGGGGAAATCTAATCAAATGAGAGCAAAATCTAATTTGGCACTAAAAGCCTCTGACTGAAGCCCTGTTTTCTAGGGCCTTGCGGAACCTGAATAATAAACTGTTTCTGGATTCTGTAAGGATTGGGAGTTGGAGAGGAGATGAAAGGGGAGCTTCCGTGGAGGGAATAGCAGGGACTCTGACATCCATGGGTGGAGGTCTCCCAAAGGCAGGGACGGAGCCTGCACACCATGCCCAAGAAATCCAGTCCCACCAGCAGAGCTCCTTAGCATTCCAAGCCACACTTCCTCCAAGTGGCCTTGGCCCGGATCTCCCGGGACAAGCAGGAGGAAGTCTGGCCGGGGCGGAAGCCCTGGAGAGCGGTGCCCGCGGAGCCCTGAGCCTTTCTCTGAGCTCTTGTTTGCCTTTCTGAGAACCCAGGGGGAGACATCCCTGCCTCTTCAGTGACTTGCGACCCTGGGCTGCTTCCACAGTGTGTCAAAAGCTGTGAGCCTGCTTTCAGGAAAATGTGTATGAAATGCAAAATCTGGCGTGCCGTGTTCAGGGCAGGTGGACCCCGTGAGGCCCCTGTCACAGTTCAGGAACTTCCCACGTTGCCTCCAGGACCCAGCGGGACCCGGCCTTCCCTGCACATCGTCACCGCTGTCCCTGTCCGTGGGCCTCAGGTTCCTGCTTGGAACACTGGTGCTTTCCCCGGTGGTCCCACGTTCCCTTTGGGTTCCTTCTCAGCCCCCGGAGAAGCCTGCCCCGACCACTCAGGCCAGCGGTCACCATCAAGGTGCCCGGCGGGCCGTGTCATGTCACGCTCCTTTATTTCCTTCATCACTTTGGCTACCACTTCATCCTTGCATCCGTCACAGCTGCTGCTGGAGCATAGGCCCCAGGAGGGAGGGCTCCTCCTGGTCTTGTCCACTGTGGCCTCCAGGGGCCAGGCCAGCAGTTGTGCATCACTCACATCAGGGACAGGTTCTAAGAAATGCATCCTCAGGCTGTTCTGTGGTCCCGGAGGGGCCGCCCAAGCCATGTGGCGCACAGTGTGTCCCCTGCTAGAACATCCTTAGGCCGACGTGACTACAGTTGTCGGTGGATGTGTGAGACACACACGCCCTGGGTTGCGGAACCCCCATCCAGCAACATCTTGTGCCGCCATTGTGACTTTTACCTCCCTGGGTTTGCCAGTCCCATTATTGACTTGACATTTTTCTCGTTTCACTCTTTTGACTTCAGTTATTTCAAAAGGAAATGTTCCCTTCACCACTGATGTCATAATTCAGAAACAGAAAGTGTCCAGCTGGGGCGGGGGGTTGGGGGCACGGGTTACTAGGTTCCAGCCCCTTCTGTTGAGTTCGTGAACCAAGAGAGAAAGGGCATGAGCGAATGGCAGATGGACAGCCAGGCTTCTGTCTGAGGACACAAGTTTCCTGACCAAACTACAGAGCTAGAGGCCGGGGCAGGCCTGACCCTCTTGTTCCCATGTTCCCACCCAAGAAGAGCCAGCCTCCCTAAGCCAGGTCCCCTGCAGACAGCTCCCTGTAGGGGCGAGTGGAAAGGCAAGGACAACACCCTGCTTGTCCCTCCAAACCCACCAGCCATCAGTGCCAGGGTCAGCAGACTTTGGCCCACAGGCCACACTTAGCCCTCGTCTGTTTTTGTATATAAAGTTTTATTGGAACATGTATTTACATCCTGTCCTGGGACTGTCTCTACAAGGACAGAGCCCCCTGAGCAGTTGCCACAGAAACCGTCTGGCCTGTGGAGGCAAAAATGTGCCCTTTACGGGAAGGGCGAGCCGAGCTGCCCGTCCTCCTGGTCAGGCAGAAGGCAGCGTTGGGGTGGGACAGCCACCCAGCCTCTCAGATCCTGCCCCCGACCAGCTCACTCTCTTCTGCCTGCGGCTCACAGTGTGGTTCTGAAGAACCCAGAGCAGACACTGGGAGGGCCGGGGCGGGGGGTGGTGCGGGGTTTAAAAGTAAGATCGGGGTTTCCGACTTCGCCGTTGATATTTTGTTCTGGATCACTCTTCGTGGTGAGGGAGTGGCCCTGTGCATTGAAGGAGAGTTAGCAGCTCCCTGGCCCCCGCACCCTAGATGCCAGCAGCTCCCCAAGTTGTCAAATCCAGAAATGTCTCCCTCCACACGTGGCCAGCTGTCTCCCAGGGACCAGGTGGGCCTGGCCTGCAGAGCCCGCTGCCTGGCAGGGCTGGAGGAAAGGGCGCCTTCCAGGGCAGAGGAAGGCAGGCCTGTGCTGCCTGACACGGGCCGGGGACACCGGCGTGTTTAATTGGGCACCTGCCCCAATGGCATGTCTTAGAATGTGGGAAGCCACTCAGACGGCACAGCCATCCCCTGCCGCCACCCCAGGTGCCAGCTCCTTCCATTTCTTCCTGCTCAGCTCCTTCTCCCTGGGGTTGGTCCCTTCCTGTCCTCCCACCCCAGCCCCCGGGGCAGGCCAGGCTCTCAGCAGCGCCCCCTTTGCCCTATTTCCCGGGGATTCGAGGATCCAGCCACTTGAGCTCCCACTTTGGGGCTGCCAACCACCTGCCAGGCCCCCAGGGAAACCCCGCAGAGGGATCCCGCTTCCTCGCAGCCTCTTTTCTCTGGGCCGCAGACTGCGCCTGCTCCTGGTGTGTTCTCCAGGGTCCTGGGTGGACCTGTCCTCTGGTCCCTCAGAGCCCAGCCGAGCCCAGCCCACTCTCCAATGCTCTGTGGACAGCCCGGCCCTGCCTCATCCCACCTCAGGGGATGGGATGCTCCCTGCTACCCAGGGCCAAGCATCCTGTTCATGATCCTCTCGTACCCCTGCACTGCCTGGACCCCTGGAGCCTTGCAGCTTCTTGAGTGCTCGGTGGTCCTTGTGGGTGTCTTGGCGTCCCAGTGTCCCCATCTGGAAAGGGATGCTGGAATAGGACTTGTGTCTCTGCCTCACATTTCTTAATAATGGCTTTAGAGGTTATAATTATTTTAAAAAGGATACATTATCACTGAGCTAAAGAGATGAGATGGAGTTGGGTGTGGTGGCGCACGCCTGTAATCTCAGCAGCTCTGGAGGCTGAGGCAGGAGGATCACAAGTTCAAAGCCAGCCTCAGCAACTTAGCAAGGCCCTAAGCAACTCAGAGAAACCCTGTCTCTAAATAAAATATAGACAAGGACTGGGGATGTGGCTCTGTGATTAAACACCCTGGGTTCCATTCCTGGTACCAAAAAATAAAAATTAAAAAAGATGAAATGGAACAGCTAAGATTCTCTGCAAGAGCTTGTTCGTGTCCCCACCCCACAGAGGGCTAGGCATCCCCAGTCCTGATGAAGCAAGGGATTTTTTTTTTAATAAGCTCTGTTGTGATGTAAAGCATACACATGGAGAAGACCAGTGTCCCGCTCCTGAGAGTTCACCAACAGAGCCGCCCATGTTCAGCAGGAGAGAGAACAAGATCATCCGCAGAGACCGCTCTTCCCTCTGCTCCTCCCGTACCCCAAGATCGCCATTGTCTCTGTGTCCTTTTGCCTGTTTCTGAGTTGCATGTCGACAGGACTGTACCTCTGTGTCTCTGGACTCTCAGGCTGTTGAGCTGTGGCCACCTCTGTGTGTGTCTGTACTTCTCCGCTGAAGACGCAGGCAGCAGTCTCCTTCACCTGTCCTGTCGATGGACATTTTGGTTTTAGATATTTGTTATGGCAAACATGCTGCTGTGCTTTGTCTGTTTGAGACTTTGGTGAAGGAGTGGGTGCGTTTCTGTTGGGTGAATACCCGAGATTGTAATCCCTGGCTCACAAGTTGCGTTCAAGTTTAGCAGACTCGACTAAAGGGTTTTCCATGGTCATGGGACCAGCTGGCGCATCTGGCAGCAGCGGGCAGGAGTTCCAGTTTAAGCATCCACAAACTTGAGTGGGGAACAAGATACTCTTAATTTTTTACTCATGTAGAACTGAAACTCAGCGTTTGAATGTAGACCACCAACCACAGTATATTGGCAGATTTATCATTTGTCATCCATCTTACCAATTCTTTAATACCCCACTGCAGTCGTTCTTACAGATATTGAGAAATCAAACGTGATCACTCTGCAGACTTGCTTTGCATAGTGTGTGTGGGGCGGGGGCGGGTCGCTGGGGCTGGAACCAGGGCCTCATGCATGCTCGGCAAGTGCTCCCGCTGAGTCACATCCCTAACCAGATGTATAATTTTTAAAGGACATGTTACTATATTGCAAATTCTTTTAATATTTTGATAACCATATTTCAAAAGAGTCCATTTTCTCAGTAACCCAATGTACCCTGTGCACGTAAGAACTCGGGGTCCTGGCCCCTGGGCCTGCTGGGGCACTCCGGGCAGCGGGGTGGGGCCCAGAGGCCCCGCTGGCCGGCGTGCTGACTGTCCCCTCTGTCCCCTGCAGCTTTCTTTGGGAAGTACCTCAATGAATACAACGGCTCCTACGTGCCGCCCGGCTGGAAGGAGTGGGTGGGACTCCTCAAAAACTCGCGCTTTTACAACTACACGCTGTGCCGGAACGGCGTGAAGGAGAAGCACGGCTTCGACTACTCCAAGGTAAGCGCCCTCCCTGGCCCGGGCGGCCACCCGACCCGGCGCCCGCGCCCAGGGCAGCCGGCCTCTGCGCCCAGGCCAAGGCGCCCGAGCCTCCTCCACGCCCTCGGCCTGGAACCTTTGGGGTTGCGCTGTGCCCAGCCAGAGGCCCTGCAGACCCCGCGGAGGGCGGCGCTGGGCTCGCCGCTGGGTCCGTGGGCGGAGCTGCCCGAGGCCCCGCCCCCAGGCCCCGCCCCTCCGCGCGGCGGCTCAGAGGCGCGGCGGGTAACAGCCCACGCGGCTCCGCACGTCCAGCCGTCCAGGCGGCTAGCCCCACTTCTTGTCCCGCTGCCACGGGGCGTTTCCGGCGAGGGGCTCTTCAAACAGCTGCCGAGGGCGGTCTGGCTGCTGGTCTCGGGCGACCGGCCTCTGACCCTCCCAAGAGCAGAGCGGCCGGGCGGCGCAGTGGGCGTTCAGGTGCTGCCCCCGTGTCAGCCGAGGTGCTTCCCTCCACGGGGTGTCCCGGGCGGAGTGCACGGGTGGGAGGGGAAGCTTCAGGTCCGCTCGCCTCTGCAGCCACCACCCGGGTCAGGTCCCAGCCTCCACGCCGAGGTGACCTCCCCGACTCCGGTCCCAGGGTCGTTCTCGCCTGTTCTGGAACCTCACAGGACGGGGACCCCACAGTGCACGCACCCCGCTCTGCTTTTCTGCACCCGCGTGATGCCGGTGAGGCTCGCCGCCTGTGGCCCGAGGCAGCGGTTGGTGCTTTCTGTCCCTGGCCTTCCGGTGAGCGGACAGCAGGGTGGCATCCGTTCAGTGACGGTGGGCACTAGGGCTGTCTCCAGTGTGAACCCATGATGAACGAGCTGCCGTGGACGCCCTTGCCCTGGACGCTCGGTGGACATCCGCACCTATTTCTTTGCATTACTGAATCCTGGGACGTGCTGCCCAGTGGGCAGCTGAGCCAGGGCACTGCCCTTCCAGTTGCCCCGAGGTCCTGGCCAGCGAGGGCCGGGTGTTAGTCGTGGTCTCACCTCCAGTTTCGGAGGAGCCTGTTAAAGAGCCCCTGGCGTGCAGCGTCCCCCTGCGTGGCAGCCAAGGTCAGGACACCGGGGCTCTCTAAATAGTCGGCCTCACGTCTGTGGTGCAGGCTCTCAGCCTGCCCAGGAGCGCGAGGCCGGGAGGGACCCGCTGTCGTGTAGTCGGCTCTGTCCCGGTGACAAAATACCCGAGAGAACCGGTAAGCACAGAGGTGGCTTTGGCTCCATGGTCGTCTGACCCTGTGGCTTTGGGCCTGTGACCACACGGTACCTCATGGTAGGAGCCGGTGTCACACGAGGTCTGTCACTTTATGGCTTCCAGGAAGCAAAGAAAGAGAGGAAGGGGCCTGATTGGCGCCTCCCCTTGGAGGACGCTCCGCAGGTGCCACAGGCCAGGGACCACGGTGGCCCTTTCCTACGTACACTGGCGGCGTGTTCCCCTGAAGCTCCAAGCTCAACAACAGACCGCGGGCCTGGTGGCGGTAGTCCCCAGACCCCTGGCTTGGACGGTGATGCTGGTGACTGCAGTGACGTTTCACCCAAACTTTACATTTAAGAAAACAAGGGGAACGGACACACGTGAGGCCAGCTCCTCTGATCGCGGAGATCCCCGCAGCTGACGCGCTCTGTGCAGGGCAGGCGGGGGAGCCATCGTCCCCCTCCTCACTGCCACCAGCCCAGCCTGGCTCATGTGAAAAGGGTTATCGGGGTGCCTCGCAGAAGTCACAGGGGACAGGCACAAGTAGGTGACAGGAGGGAAAGGTGGGGACCGTGGAGCGTCTGAAAGTGGACAGCAGACTCCTGATCAGGCCCGTGCGTCCCACGTAGCCATGAGGCCCAGACAAACGGGTTTTCTAATGTGTCAGTGGAAACCACAGTGTGTCCTTTTTGTCGTGAAATCTCCCGATTTACAAACACTGGCAACTCATTCAGACACTCCTGAAACCCGGCATGAACCCGCTCAGGAAGCCAGACCTGGCCTACGGGCCTGCAGTCGCCGCAGCCACCACGCTGCCCCCAGCAGGGACGGCACAGGGCGTCCAGTTCCACACAGTGAGTGACCTGGCCCTGGGCCTCTACTCCCAAGCCTGGAAGGCAGGCCTGCTTCTCACATGCCGAGCAACGCACACCCCTCGGCCGGGTGTCGCGGGGCCGGGTTTTCACACCCCACTTCTGACTTCACCCCCTCGTGCGAGGTGAGCGGAGGATCATACCTGGCTGCGCGGGTCCCTCCACCCCAGCAGGCGTTCCCTGAGGGCCCGCCACACGCCAGCTGCACACCCAGCACAGTCCCTCGGAGCTCCCGCTCTGGCCCATGAAGGGGTGTTATAAACTGTAAAGTGATACGCACGTGCACAGGAGTCAGGACGCCTCGCCACGGTGCACAGTGTCACACGCGGGAGTCAGGACGCCTCGCCACCGTGCACAGTGTCACACGCGGGAGTCAGGACGCCTCGCCACGGTGCACAGTGTCACACGCGGGAGTCGGGACGCCTGGCCACGGTGCGCAGTGTCACACGCGGGTGTCGGGACGCCTGGCCACGGTGCGCAGTGTCACACGCGGGAGTCGGGACGCCTCGCCACGGTGCGCAGTGTCACACGCGGGAGTCGGGACGCCTCGCCACGGTGCGCAGTGTCACACGCGGGAGTCGGGACGCCTCGCCACGGTGCTCACACTCACTCACTCAGAGCCCAGCCCGTCTCCTGCTTCCTGTGCCTGGTATGAGCCATGTCACCAGACTGGCCGGTCACTACGACCATCTCCAGGGCTTTCCTAGGGCCCGCCTGCCTCTCATTCATCCAGGTCTTACTGCCTCATCCAGGAAGCCATCTCCATTTTCCTCGACCACGGGGCTTATCCTTTCTTGAATCACACCAGACTCCGTCAGCGTTTGTAAACAGAGATCCAACTCCTCATCGCCTAACCAAAGCGGAAGCATTGGCCTGTTACACAGAAATTCCAACAGTAATGGAGTCAGGCATGGCTGGATCCAGGGGCTCGAGCCAGCTCCTCAGAAGTCATCTCACTACTCTCCACTCTGTCGCCTTGCTCTCTTCAGCCCGGGTCACAGGCAGCCCTCCCCACATCCGGGTGGCCACGTGTTTGTCCCTACCTCTCTCAGCGTCCTGGCCAACTGCAAGCAGGGGCGCCTCTTTCCCGGGACTCCCACGAGTCTCATTGCCCCTCATTGGCTCTGAATCAGTCACGTGCCTGTCCCCACGCCCATCAGTGTGCCCAGGCAGGTACAGCGCTCCTGTGGGCCACCTGTCACGCGCTCAGTCCCAGGCCCCAGGACACAGCTGGCGCTCCCGAGCCTGGGCTGAGACTGGAGCCCCAGAGCCTGTGAAGGACACTGGCCTGCAGTTCAGCAGCCAGGGAACCCCTCCGACTCCCAGCACATTTGGGGTCCCTCCTGCCTTTGGCTGTGGGCGATGTCCTCTTCCTGTGCATGTGTCTGCTGGTCCCTGCCCAGGGCAGAAATGATGTGACATCTGACACCCACGTGTGACATCCACCCCACCTCGGGGTCTCGCCCAGCACACAGTAGGCCTCCGTGACCTCCTGAGAAAGTGACCCTCAAGTGCTGGGCAGCACCGCGCAGGCCTGCAGGGCTCCCTGGAGACAGAACTTGGGTCTGGGGCCGAGTGCGCCCCGACGGCCGCTTCTCGCGGAACGCCGGCTCCCTGTGCCCAGAGCTCCTCGCCAGCCTCGTCTCCGAGCCACCGCGGCCCTCAGGCCTCTTGAGGACGGCAGTGGACACAACGTCCGCCACACGCATCACCCCTGTGAGTGGGAAGAGCCTGGTCAGGAGAGTAAGGATTCCCCGGGTGCGCAGGGCCTGGGACACCGGCTAAGTGACCGCGATCGCCGGGGACGGCTGGAAACACCCTGTGTGGGAGCGGCAGAGGGAGGGACAGCCAGGCCCTCGGAGCGCCCAGCTAGGAACCGGGTGCCTCGGTCCGTTTTGTGTCGCTGGCGGACGCCCGAGACTGGGTGCTCTAGAAGGGTGCGGGGCGTGGGGCCAGGGCCCACATGGCAGTGCCCGGCTGAGTCGCGTGGAGCAGAAGCCGCGTCTGGGAAGCATCGCGGAGGCCAGGACAGCAAGCCAGGAGGCCACCCTCACTATAGGGACACCTGCCCCTGAGGGAACCAGCCCGGCCCACTCCCAGGGTGGGCATTACCCGCCTTCGAGGGTGCTGCCCGTGACTCAGTACCGCTCACAGCCCCCAGCACCCCAATACCCTTGCACTGGGACCAAGCTCCCCACCTGCACCACAGAGGACAAACCACACCCCAAGTGAGAGGCTCCGTCAGGGCAGCATGTCACTGCTGGCCTCAGGGACCCTGCTGGGCGGCCCAGGGAGGAGGAACCCTTCCCAGGTTCCCCTCAAAAGGCCCTCTGAGAACCCCGTTCCCCGCCACTGACCTCGCATCGGGGGTGTAAACAGTATGAAGACCAAGACATGGAACAGCAGGGAACAAGAAGAGAGGTCCAGACGGCAGCGCAGCGGCGGGCAGGAGAGGCCGAGCCTCTGCCACCTCTGAGCCCGCTGCCCCGCCCCAGGCCCACTTCCCTGAGCCCGCAGAAGCCGCGCCACGCGTAGCATCCCTGCCTCCAGGTCCTGGGAAATGCCTCAGAGGTCCGCGTGAGAAGCCAGCAGAGGGGCTCGGGGCACTGGGCAGAGCGGAAGAGCAAGGCGTGGGGTCCCCCAGGCCCCGGTCAACATCACCCCCAGTCCCAGGGCCTCCCCGCTGCAGTCACCGTGTGTGTTCCAACGTGTCAGCCGTCCCCTGGGAACCTAAGCCAGCAGGCAGAGTGTCCGTCCCGTCCACACGCGTGTGCTGGTGAATGGACACGCACAGTGGTGTCGATTTACTGTCAAACGCTGCAGAAGGCAGTGCTGCAGCTGCACACGCAGTCACCGGAAGGATGCATCTTGGGGACAGAGGAGCCGGACTGCGAGGCATAACGGGAGCCTCGCTGCTGTTGGCAGGACGCTGATTTGCACAGGCGGATGCAGATGGGCGGCTCTTGAGAATGGCAGCCAACACACGTTGCTCGCTTAGGGGGATCATGTCCCCAGTGCCGTTTGAATCCTTCCACATAAACTGCACGTGCGTTTTTCACCGCAGCTGGCAAGATGTATACTATTGTTGTTATTTCCAGCTGGCAGATGAGGGAAACTGAGACACAGAGAGGCTAAGTAACTGAACCAGGCCACACAGCCAGTGAGTGGTGAAGTAAGGATTCAAACCCAGGCCATCTGGCTTCAGAGTCAGGCTCTATCTACAGCCCGTGGGCCAAGTCCAACCTGTCAACTCTGTGTGGCCCTTGAGCTAAGAGTGGTTTTTTGGTTTGGGGCTTTTTGCTGCTGGTTTTGCAAACCCAGGGCCTCATATATGCTAGGCAAGTGCTCTACCACAGAGCCATGCCCCAGCCCCAAGAGCAGTTTTGACATCTCCAACTAGTTGGGGCGGGGGGGGGGGGATTAAAAGAGGAGGAATTTCATGTGGCATATTCATACAGCGGAATGATAGTCAGCCTTTGAAAAAAGGAAGTCTTGTCAGAACACTGGTGCATGCCTGTGATCTCAGCAATTTGGGAGGCTGAGGCAGGAGGATTGCAGGTTTGAGGGCAGCCTCAGCAACTTAGCAAGAGCCTGTCTCAAAATAATAAAAAGGACTCAGTGGTAAAAACGCCTCTGGGTTCGATCCCCAAATCCTGGGGTGAAATGGAAAGGAAGTCCTGTTACGTGCAGCAAGACGCTTGAGCTTGGAGGACCCTGTGCTGAGGGAGTGGGCCGGGCACAGAGACACGTGCAGCCTGACCCATGGTGCCAAGAGGAACCCCGGTCTGTAGAGGCAGGAGGGGCCGCAGCCAGCCGTGAGAGTTGCTGGTCAGCAGATGAAACATTCACATTCTGCTTAAGACATTCTCCAGATCTGCTGTACCCTTAAAATTTTAAAGGGCAGATCTCATGTTTTATTTTTAATCACAATAAATTTTTAAAGGAGTAATTTTCATGACGTGAAAAATATATGAAATTAAAATTTTAGTGTCCACATAAAAGCTTTCCTGGAGCAGTCGCGCCCATTTGCTTTCCTGGCGGCCACTTCGGCGCTGCCTTAAGAGTGATCAGCAGTTGCCCCTGAGACCCACCTGCAGAGCCCAAAATATTCACCATCTGGGCGCACTGCTTATTAATTTGGTGGCCTCAGTCTCCTCACCTGTAAAGTGGGGCACCGACCACCACACCCCTGGCCCTGCACAGGGAGCCTGGCACGCCGGGAACAGACAGGTTTGTATTGTTCAGCGAGCACACAAATGCGCGCTTCAGAGGCGCAACCTGAGAAGCAAAGGCCGAGCAGACAGAGGAGGGCGCCCACGTGGCCGCCCTTGCGGAGCCCCGCCCACAGCGCACGTATGCAGCCGCGGCCTCCAGCTGCAAGCGCCCGTGCTGCCTCTGCCGTGGGGAGAGGGCAGTGGAGTCCATTGCTAAATTGATGCTGGAGGAGCCGCACTTCCGCCTAGGGCCACAGATTAGCAGCCTCCCCAGAGGCCCTGTGTGAAGTCTCTGGACGTCAGGAGTCCCCACGGGAGGGCCCTGGGGGCTCAGACGCTGCATGCAGAAGTGGGTGTCCAAGCTGGGCCCTGGCCCTGGCTCCAGCTGTGACTCCCAAAGAGGGCCCGAGCCAAGTCCTAAACCCTGAGCGCCCCCTGCCCACACGGGCATGGTGGGGCTGTGCCAGGGCAGGCTGGCCCTGAGCACACTGCTCTGCCCCAGGTGTGGGGAGGCGCTGGCTGTGGCTGCTAGGGAGACAGTGACCTCCCAAAGGGCAGTGACGGCCCGCTTGACTTCCCACCCTCTCACCTGCCTGATCCTGGCTCGGAACCCAGAAGCCCTTCCTGTGGTCCCAGGCACCCCAACTCAGCTTGCCCAGACCTGCACTCAGCATTTCCTCCTGGCCCTTTCTTTTTCTCCTGGACTCCATCTCTGCACCCTTCCCCAAACTGCCCAAACCAGAAACCAGGGAGGGTGGGAGCTGCCTGCCCCTCTCCTGCACCCCACAACCCAGTCAGTGGCCAGTCTGTCCCCCGTGTCCTACAGATCTCTGCTGCTGCCCCCCACCCGAGCCCAGGCCCCCTCCTGCTCCACCCCATCACCTGATCTTGGCTTTGGTGCTGTGGCAGAGGGACATCCCCTTCTCATGGACCAGCCCAGGGGTTGAAGGGAGCCGCGTATCAGCTGTCATCACCACTGTCCCAGGGAGCAGTTGGCGATCAGGGGAGACTTCACTTAGCAAAGGAGTGGCCTTTAAAGAGGACTGATAAGGATGAGTAGCTCTTAGCCATGCGGGAAACCTGCCAAGCCACCAGCCCCGATGTAATTACTAGACTAATCTTATCAGGAGCTGGCTGTGTGCAGGGCACCGTGGCAAGAGCTTAACGTCTGCTAGCACGTTAAAGCCTGGGCCAGCCCTGAGAGGCAGGCACGGCCATCTCCCCGCACACGCCACTGGGTGCAAGACCAGAATGTCACAGAGCCAGAGGAGCTCTACTCCCTTGGGGTCTCATGCCTGGCCTGGCCTGCCTCCTCCTGGAGGCACTTGGGTTCTCCTTCCCACACACGCCTTTATTCCTTCATCTCACACGTGGCCATCACAGGCTTTGGGGAAATGTGACTTTGATCTAAGTGACACCACACCATCCATGTCCTCCCACAACCAGTCCCTGGTTTTCCCTCCCAGTGCAGGTAAGACAGCCCCGTGATGTAGGGTTTAGCCACATTTCATTCACGTCGCTCTGGGTGGTTCTCAGTTCTTCTTTTTCAGTGTTTATAATCCATTGTCCACCCATCCTGGGAACAGAGGTTAACAGTAGCTGTGTGAAAAATGTTCGCAGCAGCCGAGCAGACACCCACTCTAAAACCAAGCGGCGAAGGTGGGCTTGCCAGGAAGGGCAGGGCTCCCCTCCCACCCACCCCACTGGCCTTGCCAGCGGCTCCCCTACATCCTCCCCACTTTTCCAGCTCACCCACCACGAGACACTGTTGGCCACCTGTCAGGGCAGGCTCTCCTCCCCGCCCAAGAGGGCTTTGCACTGGTTTTAGATCCACTGTCAGATTCTGTTGTCATCTTAAGAACTTTTCTAACATCTTTAGCTCGTGTCCCCCAACGGCAGCAGGAGCGCTTTGATTTCTATAATATTTTATGCAATAGGTTCCACAGGGCTCCCTTATGAAACCTTCTCTTCTCAAAGTTAATCTACAGAAATCATCCAAGGAAAAGCATGTCAAGCAGTCTTCTGCCCTTTTCTCCCCTTTTCCAGTCCTCTGTCAGCAATTTGATATCCATCCTTCCAGATCTTTCCTTGATGCTCACAAACATGAGGTTAGTGATTTAGTGTCTCCTCTCCACCCTGCTTCTCCCCTCCCCCCACCTAATAAATAAAAATAAAAACATATTTTTATAAAGGAATCCTCCTGGAGTTGAGTCTGTCCCTCAGTGGACCTTGGACAACTTTCTGCTTCGAGAACCACAGACCTGCCTTTTTAATGTTTCCAGGCACCGCAGGTGTGGCAGCAGCGAGGTCAGTGGGCCATCCTGTGTGCCTGCGGACAGGCTGAAGAGTTATCTGAAGGAGCACGTCTCAGGCTGGTGGCTCTTCAGTGTGCAGAAGTTGTCCACTCAGCTCCAGGACGCAGGCTATAGCCCCCCAACCCCTTCGCCCTTTCTTCGTAATCTTTTGAAAGTAGCAGTTTGGCAGAGCTGCTTCTAGGAAGCAGAGTACATTTCAAGAAGTCAGTGTCATCAAGAGGAACCAGCAGCTTAAGAGTGTTTGAACTTAAGCAAATCTCAACACCCAGGGTGAGCTTTTAAGGCCCCCAGCTTCTGGCCGCATTCTTACCTCCTGCCCAGGATGAGAGCTGCTGCCTGGTTTCTGGAGACACCTCTGCAGCCTTCGTGCTGCTCCTGTGTCCCTCTGCTTTTTGACTGCTGACATTTACCCTCCTTCATCAGGGCCAGCTGCCATCCAGCCCTCCTTTCTGTTCCTGGCACACATGGCCAGCTCACGTCACCTTAAGGCCCTGGTGTTTGCTGCCCCTTCACCTGGAACTCTTCCTCTAGAGCAGTAACTTCAATCCTGTCTTCATGCTGCAGTCCTCTGGGGAACTTTTGGCAAGTCTAATACCGGGGCTGAAGCACAGGCTGGTCACATCAGAACCTCTGGCGTGAGCTCAGGAATCACAAAAGCCCCAGGGACCCCAGCAGGCAGCAGAGTTGGAAACCCAGTGCTAGAGCTTCATGCTGAGCTCCTTCTGCCACTCTGGTCTCACCTGAAAAGCCACCTCTTCAGAGAGACCCCCAACTATCCCAGCTACATTATGTCTCCACCCCAGCTCCCAGTCACTCACTGTTACAACTCCATATTTCCTTCACCTGTCACCTTGTAACTACCTGACTTTTTATTGATGCTTTTTTCTGCTCCTGCCCTCACCATAGGCACTCCAGCGACACAGAGATGTACCCACCCCTCAGTACAGTGTCACTAGAGCCTTGAAGTCCTAAGACTTCTGACATAGGAACCATAGCTCAGGAGTCTGAATTCAACATTTACCAGCCATGTGACATTGAACAATTCACTTAACTTCTCTGTGCCTAAATTTTCTCTTCTGAAAAACGAGGACTGCCATCAGACCTGCTTTCTGTGATCATGTAAAAATTAAATGAGTGAAGACGAGTCAACACACTAGTCCTGGACACGTCACAAGCACCCAAGGGTCTTGGCTGTTACTCTTTTCGTATCGTCATGAGGGAATGACAACTTTCAGTTCTTCCCACGCTCCCTAACCTCTGCTCGATTTCTTGTCATTGAGTGTCACACCATCCTGTGCGTTCTGCTTATTTGCTGTCCGTCTCAGCAGCAGCCAGACCCCGACAGGGACGGTGTATTCTGACCACGGTTGCGTCCCCGATGCATCGCGGGTGCCTGGCGTGTGGTGGTGCTCCGGACGGTGCAGGCCGCTCACCTCTGTCCCGTCTCTCCCCAGGATTACCTCACAGACCTCATCACCAACGACAGCGTGAACTTCTTCCGCACGTCCAAGAAGATGTACCCGCACCGGCCGGTGCTGATGGTCCTCAGCCACGCGGCCCCCCACGGCCCTGAGGACTCGGCGCCCCAGTACTCCGGCCTCTTCCCCAACGCGTCCCAGCACATGTAAGCCTCAGCCCTGCAGGGGCCACCAGGTGGCACGAGGGGCGGGTCAGGCTCTTGGGGACACAGTGTGTCAGCGATGACGTAGCCGCGCCTCCTCTCTAACCGTCCTGGCCAGACCACCCACGAACAAGCTGCTTGTGGGTGGTGACCCTGGGATCCCAGGCCAGCCAGCATGGCCCCAGACCAGAGCAGGGCAGCTCTTAGCCCGAACCCTGGTGGCACCACGAGGCCTGGGGACAGCACCTGCTGGGTGTCCTTTGTGATCCTGTGTCTTTTATTTCCTGCGCGTAAAGCAGGCGTCTGAGAGGGGCCCACAGGCCCTGCTCCGGGCCAGGCGGCAGACGCTGCTTGCCGATGTCACAGCCAGTCCCTTGGCTCTCGTGGGGACCCTGGCGAGCTGGCTGCTCCCTCACAGCTGATCACTCAGATCCGGCAGCAGGAAATAGCAGGCGCTTGTTCCTCACGGAGTCTGTGTGCCGGGCGCCTGGTGTTGCCTGTCTGAAGTTCAGGTCTCCCGGGGAGAGGTCACCACTGAGGTGTCTGCAGGACGAGGTTGTCCAACGCGTGCCTGGGACTCACCCACCTGGCTAGTCCTCGCCACGCAGGCCTCTCCGTAAGGCCGCCTGGGCATCCTCACAACACCACAGCTGGTTTTCCAGAGAAAACCATCATGGAGAGGAAGAGGCCAAGGTGGAAGGAAGCCGCTACCTCTTCTCACGTAACCCAGGTGACATGCCACCACTCTGCTGGGGCCAGCTGTGTGCATACGGCTGGGAAGACTAGGAGGTGGGCACATCAAGGGCCTCCACAAGGCCGCCTGCACACCCACTTTGGAGATGAGGAAACCGAGGCACAAGAAGGCAAGGGCACAGGAATCTGAGGTCGCCCATCTGCTAAGGGGCAGGGCAGGGTTCAGATCCAGCCCCACCCATGCTTCCCATCTCCCTGCCCGCCCCCAAGTCCTCCTCATCCAGCTGACGGGATGTCTTTCTAGAAAGTTCTCTGGCCTCCCGCAGCCTCCAGCCCCCTCCCACTTAGTAGTGATAGGGCTGGGTCCTCACTGTGACATTCCAGGGTGACAAGGACAGGGCGACTGGAATCTGCCTGAGTGTCGGGTGTTTAGTTACCACCACAGTCAGACACATCGCCCTCCTCAGCCGCCATGTCATTACCTTCTGAGCACTGCAGGGGCTCCGGAGCGGGAGGGCAGTACGTCCACCTGCTAGTCCCTGGTCTTTGGGGAGGGAGGTTGACAGAAGATGACGTTCCAGGCCGTGCACACCCCCAAGCCTGCGGTCTCACCTCTGCACATCTGCCTGCCCAGCTCCCGCACACCCCCAGGACCTGGTCCCCAGCCTCACCGGCCCATGGCTTCTGTGGCCAGCTGTGTCCCATGGAGCAAGTGGGAAGTGTCCCCTGCAGCTGAGGTGTTGGCTGTGCCCAGGCCACCCAGGTTGCATGGAGGTGTTCTCGTTGCCTGCTCCTTTATTGCCCCCTCAAAGTGAAGTTTCCAGAAGTTGAAAGTGAGCAGCGTCCACTGCTGCTGAGCAGAGACTCCCCCTCGTCCCCTCAGAGGTGCCTTTGGAAGCTCCGTTGGCTCTGGGTGATCATTTCCAGAACAAAGTCAAAGAAAGCTCTGCCGCTGGGCCGTCTAACCCGGGCCGAGGGGGCCGGGGAGACAGTCCTGCGGGCACTGCAGAGGCTGGCCTTCCCACCGGTCTCCAGGTGCCTCCGGCCCCCAGCAAGCCCGCCTGGTGCCCGCCCTTGGGCAGCTTGACAGATTCTGACCAGGGCTGCTGGTGCTGGTTCTGACCCCGTCCCCTGCCCTCCACTCCACCACCCCAGGGCCCCGTCACCATCCCTGCTTCACACATGCAACACACACTTCACACATTCAAACGGACACACAACACACCCAGCCAGACAAACACATGCTGACCACCAGTACCTGTGGGCACACACACACGTGCAGACACCACACAGACACACAAGTACAAAGAACTGCAGACGCACGGACACACAGGCACACAGGTGCAGCCACAAAAACAGGCGTGCAGACACACGCACTCAGACACACACAGGCGGGCGAATGGACAAGGGCCTGACCCCAGACACAAGCCGCGCAGCCCCAGCAGCCCTGAGGGGCTCCGGAGCTGTGGCATCTGCCTGGGGCTCAGGCTGCCCTTTCTCACCATTGCTGAGCCTGGCTTTGAACTTGCAGTCCTCCTGCCTCAGCCTCCTACGCCGCTGGGATTACAGGCGTGGCCACCGCGCCTGGCTGTCCTTGGGGTTCTCTAAGGAACACCCAACGTTCCTCAGATGTCGAGGAGGTGAGGACTTCACATCTTTGTTCATCAGGCCGCTGGGCCTGTGGAGCCCAGCCTGATGCAGGTGACCAGCAGCTGGAATGGGCGCCACACAGGACCTGGCTCTGCGGCCTCTGGCCTCAAAATCCTCCCAGAGTCCCTCTCGGGACCCCAGGAACCCACCCGCACTGCCCTCCAGGACAGTCTCCAGCCTAAGTGGTAGACTTGGGATGATGGCTGAAATGACATCCAGGGGTGCAGCCCCTGGGCCTGCGGAGGTGACTTCCCACGGGCCCCAGCGCTCTGAGGGAGGCTCCGGGGACCTCCCACCTCTGGGCTCCCAGCCCAGGAGGAGACCTTGTTCCTGGAAGTGTCCTACACGCGGGTCAGGTCCCGAGCCAGCCTGCAGGGGACAGCGGGCAGCCTTTCTCATAATCAAAGGAAGCTGGGGCGGGAGGATTTAGCGGCAGGAGGCTGCGGATCAGCCAGCAGGGTCCAGCGGTCTGGAGGCTACGCTTCGCATAGCAACGGTCTCCGTGATGGTCAGGCTGTGAGAGCGGTGGGCGTCCTTATTTCTGCCCAAGGCCATTTTGACATTGGAGGTGGCACCAAGATGTGGCAGGTGGGGGGGATGCTGGCCCCACTGAGGCCCGTCCGGCCTCCCCTCCCCCTCTGAAAGGCCCTCCATCTTCCAGCACCAGCCACTCGGCCTTTAGTTCGGCTTTGCTGGGGTGGAGGGGGGGTCTGAGGGGACCCTGGCCCTCGAGTGTCATCAGACCCAGTCGGGGTTCTGCCTTCTGTGGGGTTTTAAACCGACTACTTCCCAGTGGCGGCAGCCCCACCCGGAGACCCGTGTGCTGGGGGGTCTCTGGGAGGGCGGTCCTGGGACCAGCTTGAACCGCGGCGATGGACGGTGCTCTGGGTTTGGGATGGAATGTTGCTGGGACTTTCTAGAAAGTTTTGAGGCCATGAGCTGAATTAGCCTGTGTGCTGTGGTCACTTAACCCTCCGGCAGGGCTGTCCAGGCCTAGTTCTGCCCAGCACTGTGATGAGGGACTCCAGACAGGCCCCAGGTGCCAGGGAGGCTGTGGTCACAAGGTGGCAGCAGAGGCCACTTTGGCTTCTGGGCTTCTGCCTTGGGTCTGCCTTCTGGCAAGTTCCCTTCCCTCCCTGGGCGCCAGTTCCCTCATTTCTCACCCAAGGAGAATGGAAATAGCGCCAGCCCGTGTGTAAACGAGATGATATAAGATGGCTTCAGACTGCGCCCAGCACGCAGTCGCAGCTCAGTAAAGGTTACCATTTATTTGTTCATTTGTCATTAATTATCACAGTCGGCCACACAGCAGAAGGCCCAGAGCTCCATCACTCACTCAGGAGGAGCCTGGGCAGGTCCTGCACTTCTCTGACCCTCTGTTTTCTCTTTAGTAAATAGGAGATTAAGCCACAATCAGAAGAGTAATTGTAACAGTTTTTAGCGTGTGTCCCGGACATAGACACTCAGGCAACTAGAACTACTTGATTTCTGAATCAGTTTCCATTTCTAATCTAATGTGGAAGGCTATGTTATGGTCACACCTTCCAGTGACTGCCACTTGCCATCCTTGACGGTGGCTAAAAAATCCAGCAAACACAGCAGCAGGGCTCAATCCGAGTTGGGCGCTGGGGTCTGCCTGCCGGGAGCTCTGAGCTGGAGCCTCTTCCTTCTTTTTTTTTCTTTTTTTTTTTTTTTAGACAGGGTCTCCCCAAGTTGCTTAGGACCTTAGGACCTTGCTAAATGGCTGAGGCTGGCCTTGAACGTGAATCCTCCTGTCTCAGCCCCCCAAGTCACTGGGATTATGCCTCGCTGCCTCTTCATTCTTTTAAAAGGAGATGAGCAAACCCCAGAGAAGATTCAAAGGAAACCCAGCCCCAAGTTGAGACTCTGGCCTGTTTGCAGTTCGTGGCTCACGGCCGTGTGACAGAGGCACGGCGCACGTGCAGAGGGAGCCGGGTGGCTGAACACTGAGCCCCTGACTTGCCAGTGTTCATCTGCACCCCCAGGGGAGCAAGTAGCCTCCTGCACAGGGTGGCATACCCGAGGTGCGTCACGGGGACCGGGCCCCGGGGCCTGACCCCCGTCTGTTTGCCGCCAGCACACCGAGCTACAACTACGCCCCCAACCCCGACAAGCACTGGATCATGCGCTACACGGGGCCCATGAAGCCCATCCACATGGAATTCACCAACATGCTGCAGCGCAGGCGCCTCCAGACCCTCATGTCCGTGGACGACTCCATGGAGACGGTAGGCGCCTCTGCCAGGTGTGGCCCTGAGCCTCCCGCCATGCCAGGCCCATCCTCCCTGCCCTTCAGGGTAGAAGCCAGAGGCAGAGTTCCGAGGCCCTGTCAGACCTCGGGCGGTGGCTAGGAGCCATCCAGACACCGGCCTCTGCCCCTGGGACGCACACCCGGGTTCCAGGCTGCTGAGGCTACTTTTTTCTTTCTTCCTTTTTTCTTATTCCCATTATTTACATTTTTACCAGCTTTATTGAGATATAACACGTAAGCCATTCAATTCACCCAATTAAGGGATATGATCAGGTGGTTTAGGACATTTGCACCCCGTTGCCCTTTGCCATCACCCCCAGACTCCCGGCCGCCACCCCCAGCACCCACTGAGCTCTGGCTGTGGACGTGATGTCCTGGACGTTTTGGGTAATGGAGTCATAGCGCGTGGCCCGCTGGGATTCACTCCTTTCTCAGCGCTGCACCCTAGGCTGGTACATGGTGTGTCAGCCGCTGTTTTTTTGTGGCTATTTACGTATAATAAAATCAAAGTTCGTGGGTCACACTGGCCACAGCTGGTGTGCTCAGTCCCCCTGGCGGGTAGCCACACACAGATGGCCCAGACCCTGGCACTGCCCACGTCACAGCTCAGCTGGACGGCGCCCTCTAGATCCTGCCCTGGGCCGCATCCGGCTCCTCTTGCCCACACGCTCACTCAAGAGTACCTGTTGCAGGTCAGGGTTCACCGCAGGGGGCGCAGTGTGGGTCCCCGTCCCCGTGAGCTGCCACTGCATCCAGGAGACAGTGGGTCCAGAGTTGAGCGAGAGACAGGTGCAGGTGCAGGTGCTGGAGGAACAGTGGGGCCGGTGGCACTCACAGATGGGACTGTCCCAGGGGCCTGGCTGGAAGGAGACCCCAGGCGGGAGAACGGGCCTGGGGTCTCCAACACCTTGTCCCGGGTTGGGCGGGCGGGGCACGTGGTCCCCACTCACCTCCCGGCCTGTGTTGCAGATCTACAACATGCTGGTGGAGACGGGCGAGCTGGACAACACCTACATCGTCTACACTGCCGACCACGGCTACCACATCGGCCAGTTTGGCCTGGTCAAGGGCAAGTCCATGCCGTACGAGTTTGACATCAGGGTCCCGTTCTACGTGCGGGGCCCCAACGTGGAGGCCGGCTCTCTGTAAGTGCATCAGCTCTCGGCCCAGGACCCAGGGAGGCCTCCAGGCTGGGAGCTCACAGCCACAGGGCCAGGGCCAGAGCCGCACCCCTGGGGGCACAGGATTCTGACAGGTGAACCCCAGTGCCAGTCGGAAGAGCCATTGGGTGGATTCTGATGCATTTTATAGCCTCTGACAAGGAAGCAGCAGCCAGGAGCTTTGGCACCTGTGAAAACAGATGTTTTGTGGTCAGGCTGTGTGCCAGGAAACGCCAGGGACAGGGTCGGGGGTGTGTCACCAGCCAGCGGGAAGGGCGCTGAGATTTCCAGGCAGGGCGGGGCAACCATTGTCTGGTGGCTCCGGGGGAGGAGCCCCAGACCTCAGCAGCACAAAGCGACTCTGCTCCCCTCCTGTCCCCACGAGGGGCAGCCCTCAGCAGCCCTTCTTCCGGGCTCAGCCTTGGAGATGGCCAACCTGGCAGCAAGGGCGCTGTGCCAGGCACAGGGTGTAGAGAGGCTGGTGGCAACCGCGGCAGCCTCCAGGATCCGCTGGGTGTTCTGGAGACCAAGCTGGACAGGCGTTTGAAAGGCTCACTTTCACGCTGACCCCGCGGCTGCAGGACGCCCCTGGAGGGACACAGGGCAGGGCCGCGGGGGACTCCAGACGCCGCCCTGGCCCTGGGTGGAAATTCCAGGTGGCAGGCCGTGAGTTCAGGCCCCGCGCACACCGGCCTCCCGTCTCCTCCCGTCTTGCCTCTCGGCGTCCCCATCACATGGCCATCGTCATGGCTCCAGCTGCTGAGGCTTCAGACACTGCACTAAGCCCAACAGCCTCCCTGTGACGCGGGCCTCTGGCTACCGGAGTTCCGACTGGGGACACAGGCGCGGGGAGCTTGGTGTGGAGTTCACACGGCAGCCAAGGATGGAGCTGGGAGCCCAAGCCAGTCTCCTTCCCAGCCACCACCCCTATGGCTCTCAGAACCGCCAGCTGCCCCTGTGGCAGCGAACTTGATCCACTAAGGGCTCTAGAGCACCCCCCACGTAGCCAAGAGAAAGGGTGCTAATGCCACGCCGGGGGCTGAGGACACACCGTGTGTCTGTCACCCAGGGCTCCTTTGGTTACAAACAGAAATGACTTTCACACTGGGCAAAGCAAAATAAGATAAAAGGAATGCAGTAAGGAAAGGAACTAGCCAGCCCCAGGGTAGCTGTGGCTTCAGGCCCGGCTGGATCCAGCTATCCTACGACGCCCTCAGGAAGATCCCATTGCCGTCTTTTGGCCCTGCTTCCTGAGCTGGCTTTATCCCCAGGCAGGCCTGTCTCCTGGTGGCAGGGCAGAAGCTCCAGACTGCAAGGTGTTAGACCGGCAAACCCAGCAGTGGTTTGCACAGAAGCCCCAAGGGTGGCTCTCGTGACCTGACTAGGGCCATGGTCCTGAACCAGTCACTGCGACCACAGGTGGTAGATGGCCTTGGGCAACCAGGCCAAGCACATCAAGCAGGAGAGTCTGACCAGGGCGGGAGGGAGCACACGGCGTGGGTGCTGACGTGGAAAGGCCCTTCCCACCCCGCCCAGGGAGCAGGACCGTGCCCTGCTCAGCCCCATCCAGCTCCTGGTGACTGGCATATCTGCCACCTGTGGCCACTGCCGTTGCCAGCTCCCTCCCTGCCAGCTGAGGGTGTGATGCTTCCCAAGGGCCTGCAGGCCCCCCTGGTGACCCCAGCCACTTCCTGGGCCTCATTGCCAGACCCCCAACAGGCTTGGCCACCTGTCCAAAGCTCACCCAGCACGGGGCTGGGGAGCCCCAGGCTCCAGACCTGCCTCCGGTCTGCAGGGAGCCAGGCTGGGGAGGGAGAAGGCGTCCTAGGCACGCTCTGCAAGGCTCCCCTGTGCCGGGCGCAGCCCCAAAGCCACCTACCCCAGGGCAGGACCCCCGCTGGTGGAAACAGGAGGCAGAGAAATGGCGGGCACGTGGCGACCTGGATTCTCAGTAGGGCCCCGGCAAGGGGCTTGCACCGGGCATCTGCTGCAGACCGGGGGCCCCAGCACAGCTGCTTGAAGCAGCCCCTGTGCTGCCTGGCACCCCACGGGCAGACACAGGGCCCAGCTTCCCCACGGGTCCTCTGCTCAGGCTCATGCCCAGGTGCCACTGAGCACGGTCTCAGGCTCATGTCCACCTCCTCGCTCATGGGGTTGGACGGGTGCAGAGGGCGCCACCCCCACAGACCAGCACGAGGGGTCCCTGCTGGGGGCAGAGCCATGGCGTCCCGCTTCCTCCAAGCAGGCCTGGGGCGAGAGGGAGACGCGAGCCAGGCTGCTGGACAGAGCCGAACGCCCATGCTGGTCAGCCGCCAAGTCCAGGCTGGGCCACACGAGTGGGCATCGCTGAGCTGAGAGCCAGGGTTGGGGCCCGGGGCCCCGGGGTCTGTGGCAGGCCTCCTGAGTAGCAGTTGGGCCAAGACCTACAGGCGAGGGGCAGGGTCACAGACCTGGAGGAAGTGCCTTCCTGGCCCCAGGGGCTGCCTGGCCTGAGAACCAGCGCGGAGAGCCGCTGGGGCGGTGTCTGCCTGGAGGCCCAAGGAGGACCCAGGCTCTGGGGTGCCTCCTAAAGCGAGAGGCCAGCTTTGGGGTGCAGGGAGGGCGCCCTGCTGTGTCAGGAGGCGCAGAGGTAAGGGGCTGTGCAGTGGATGGAGGTCCAGCAGAACCTGGGGAAACGTTAAGGGTCAAGCAGCACAAATGCCTCACCCCCCACCCCAGCTGCCCCTCTCCCACATGAGGCGGGTCACCAGTGTCCAGGTGGTGAGTCCCCACTCTCCCTGTCCCCCAGGAACCCCCACATCGTCCTCAACATTGACCTGGCCCCCACCATCCTGGATATCGCTGGCCTGGACATCCCCACGGACATGGATGGGAAATCTATCCTCAAACTGCTGGACACGGAGCGGCCAGTGAATCGGTGAGGGCAGCGGAGACGCCGGGCTCCCCAGCCTGCACGAGCTCGGGGGCCCACCACGTGGGTCTGGGAGCATCCGGTCAGGAGCTGGGGCTCCAGGGCCCCCCATGCTGACCACTGATCTGCTGAGGGAGAGGCTGGTCCCTGTCCAGGATTCCATCTTCCCTCCTGGAGCTCGGGAGCTCAGAACTAAGATCGCACAAAGCTTGAAGACAGCAGCAGCGTCATCACAGGCCGGTGCTAACTGAGCGCCTGCCGCGTACCAGCCTCTGCCGAGCCCTCTGCGGGGGATAGAATCATTCTGGTCCTTGCAGTAACCCTGCAGGCTTCACCCCCGTTTTGCCATCTAGGAATTTGAAGCCCAGGGAGGCTGACTTGTCAACAAGTCTGGATGCAACTCCTGGAATGCAGGCTCTTGGGTGCTCTGTGGCGTGAGGGGAACGTGTTCCCAGGCGTCCTGGGAGGCAGCAGGGAACAGTGGTGGGCCCCAGCAGGCCAGGCAGGGAAGGAGGACGGGCGTGACCTCTCGTGGCTGGCACTGGAACTGCCGCTGGGTTATTGGCCTGGAGGCTTTGTTTCAATCTTGGGCTTCCTGGGTGACCTCCCAGTGGGTCCAGCCCTGAGGGGCGTGGTCAGGCTGCATCTGGCTGCCCTGGGGAACCACTTCCACTTAGCCCCCTCCCTCTGACTATGAGCCGAGTCAGCTGTAAGGGTAGAAGAGGGACATGCCTGGAGTGGGGACAGTGGCCTGGAAGCCAAGACACCTAGGGGTCACAATGCAGGATAGACGTGCCATCTCTGAGCCTCAGTGTACCCATCCAGGAAATGGAAAGATCTGTCTCAAATGGAGTGAAGAACATCCCCCCACCAACAATGTGCAGTCCACCCTGCAGGGGAGAGCTGGACCTGAGGGGACCCAAGGCATGGGGCATGGTCAGCTGAATGTTGTCTTGACCTGGGATGTCCCTGCCGACCTGCGTCATGGGGAAGCAGCAGCTCTGCCCGGCTGGACCATTTGCCCTGTCCAGCCCAGGGCCTGGGCTGGCTGTGGAGGAATGGTGGGCATGGAGGTCTGGCTGGTACGAAGCTGGAGTGTGTTCTTTTCTAGGTTTCACCTGAAAAAGAAGGTGAGGGTCTGGCGGGACTCCTTCCTGGTGGAGAGAGGGTGAGTGCTGGGGCGGGGAGGCCGGCCCAGAAGCCCCCGCACCCCACACCTCGCGGCAGGGAGAAGGGTGCGGTTCTTAGGCCCCCCTGCTGGTGACTTGCCACTCTGTCCAAACCCCTGGACACACTGCCGCACATGCCTTGGACTGTGTCGTGCCGCCCGGAGGAGAGGTCTTCGTCCTTAGTTAACCGCCAGCCGCGCTGACGGGGAGCTTCTTATGTAGCTCCAGTTGCTTGAGTCTCTTAAAAATTAGCAGCTCTGGTCATCCCCCATGGCAAGGGCGACCCAGAGCTGAGTCGGGGCCGCCACTCGAGCAGGCAGACACCCCCAGGGTGCTCCAGAGCTGAAGCCAACCTGTGTCCCCACAGTAAACTGCTTCACAAGCGGGAGAGCGGCAAGGTGGAGGCCCAGGAGAACTTCCTGCCCAAGTATCAGCGCGTGAAGGACCTGTGTCAGCGTGCCGAGTACCAGACGGCCTGCGAGCAGCTGGGGCAGGTGAGCAGCAGGCCGCCCCTGCCCGCCCTGCCCACCACGGCCATGTGCAGCCTGGGATGGCGTGGGCCTCTGAGCCAGGGAGGCCGGCCCCCAAAGTGAGGTCTCCAGGCGCTGTCAGCTGGCACTGGGAGGCTTGAGGAAGGCAGTCCTGTCCAGGGGCTCTGCCCCAAGTCAGAAGAATAGCGTCCCCCATGGGTGCCAGTGTGACCTCAACGGCTTCTCGCCAAGGCCACTGGCACCACGGTCCCAGCAGGCAGCCACAGGAGTGCTCGCTTTTGCGGAATCCTCTCGGCTGGGTTTCCGTTTATAGGAGCCTTGAAATGGCCTCCTTAAAAAACCAGGGTTAAGGACGTGAACGAACTGCCGGGGAAACATCAGGAGGCTGGTCCAATTCAGAAACGGCAACCCACCGACTTCCGGGGAGCCCAGCCTGGGATTTCTCAAGGCTTGGGAGGCTGAGGCCTCAAAGTGAGCCCAGAGCAGGGGCCTGAGGAGGGAAACGCTCCAACCACGCCAGCAGGAATTGCTGGAGCAAAGCGTCCCCACAGAGGGCAGGGCGCCCGGCCGGCAGGGCGGAGCAGAGCTGGGGGGCTGCCGGGATGCAGGGGTGCAGACCAGGGTGGGGAGCTTGGCAGGAGCTCCCGGAGGAGCTTGGCGGAGTGACGTGATCCAACTTGCCCTCTATAAAGGATGCTGCAGCTGCCCCGTGAGCGACAGGGAGCGGCATCTTGCTGGGGGCCGAGGGTGGCTGCAGCCATGGTGCAGGCGGCAGGGCGGAGGTCACGCCTGGGCAAGGGGGGTAGGGCGGTCCCCGGGCAGGCCACTGTCGGGAGAGGTGGGCTGGGTGAGCAGGGCGGCTGAGGCCCTGGCACCCGAGCCCCGCCGTGTCCGCAGAAGTGGCAGTGCGTGGAGGACGCGGCAGGGAGGCTGAAGCTGCACAAGTGCAAAGGCCCCGTGCGGCCCGGCGGCAGCGGAGCCCTCTCCAACCTGGTGCCCAAGTACTACCGGCAGGGCAGCGAGGCCTGCGCCTGTGACAGCGGGGACTACAAGCTGGGCCTGGCAGGACGAAGGACAAAGTTCTTCAAGAAGAGTAAGTGGAGCAGAGCCTCAGGGCCCCGCGCAGACGGTGGCCTCAGACCCCCGGCCAGGTGCCGAGTGTCCCAAACCCCTCGGGAGCCCCTCCTAGCTGGAGAGCAGGGGTAAGACCACGGGGCCCGGGACACTGGGAAGAGCCGAAGGCAGGAGCCCGTTCTGGAGGGTTCTGGGCAGAGGAGACAGGGTCACATTTGTGTGTCCCGCTGCTGTGTCACTTGGCTGTCAGGGGCAGGAGAAGTGTAGCCTGGCCAGAACTGAGGGCGGCCAGGGTGGCGAGGGCCAGGCCGCCATGTTCCAGAAGGAAGCGGCTGGGTTCTGGAAGTGACCTGGGGGGCAGCCACAGGCCAGTGATACACCAGACTCACCCGCCCTCCATCCACCTGTGGCTCCAGACAGTCTCCAGGCACCGCCAAGGAGGCGCGTGGCTGGAGAGCTGCCGGACCCTCGCTCACAGCCGCGCTGGAGCCCTGAACATCCCTGCCTGCCTGGCGAGCAGACGCCTGTCCTCGCCTCCCACGGTGCAGGCACTTCACGTTTTGTGCCACTGGGGCAACTGCAGTTTAAATGTCCCCGAGGACGGTGCTGGAGTGCCGGCTAGGGTCACTAAGCAGGAGAAGCCCGTCTCATGGAGAAAACATGGGTAGAGGAGTGTCCCTCGGGTAGGACTGGGGCGAGTTTGGCGTTCACGGGCCAGCAACATGGGCGGAACAGGTGTCTTCACAGTGACGCACAGGCCAGCAAGGTCCTGTGTTGGTCACCTGACGAAAACACTGACCAGAGGCTCACAGGAACCTAATTAACCCCGTGCCTTCTCCAGACAGTGGGTTCGTTTTTGCTAATTGCTGATTCCAGTTGTGGTGACTTCACGGGGCATTAAGTATCGTGAATAATGAGACTGAACCGAAGGCAAGCGAGGGGCAGCCCGTCCAGCTGCAGAAGCTGCTGGGCCTTCACACCTCGCTCCCCAGGGGCCAGGGTGGACCTGGCAGCCGGAGAGCCAAGGAGCAGAGACACAGTGCAGGGGGGACACTTCTGGTCCCAGCAGGGGGCTCGTCCCCATCCTGCAGCTCATGTCCCCTCATAAAATACGGGGAGATCTGCCTGCCTTTCCGGGGGAAAGAAGCTGCTTTGAGAGCGACCGAAGGGCTTCCAGGCGCCTGGTCAGCTGGCTGCACGCGTCCCCTGCAGGGCCAGGCCGTCTCCCACGCAGCCCATCTCTGACCCCCCCGACCTGACAGGCCTAGAGATTTGTTTGTTTCTTATGAATCGTAGCAAAACGCACATAAAGTTCACACCGCACTTTACACACGCTCAGGAGCGTTGAGCACGCCCATGCTCCGGCACAACCCTGCTCGGGACTTTTTGTTTTGCACAACTAAACTGCGTGCCCGGTGAACACCGCAAACCCTGCCGCATCCCCGGCAGCCACCCTCGGGCTGGCTTTCCTCTAGTGTCTGGCTGGCTGGGGCCACACAGCAGGGGAATCACAAGGCACTAGCTTTTTTGGAACCGTCTCTTGTCACTTAGCACAAGGGCCGTCCACACTGCAGAGCTGTCAGAATCCCTTTTCAAGGCCAGGATACAGCACTGTGGCCCATTAGAGACCAGCATCCAGAGGCGGGCACAGCGGCCACCTCCCTGGCTCCCCAGACTGTCCGCAGCAGCGCAGAGCAGCTGCGCGGTCTCGTAGGACCCGTCCTGCCTCGGGGCTGCCCAGTGGATGTGTCTGGTTATGCTTCCTCACAAGCCAGTGAGTAACTACTGAGCTATTTTGATTTTCAACTAAATATGATGCTTCCAGATTTAATTATGCAGCATCTAGTGGCTTCAGTATGTGACAGTAAACAACAACCCCTGAATAATACAGGACCTCAGCTCAATCAAGCTTCCAGCCCTGCCTGTTAATGCTTAGAGGAAAGAAAAAATGCAGCTAAAGAGCTGAGACTTGGTTCACCATGGCACCAAGCCCCCCCAGGGCAGTGGAATGTCACAGCCCCATGAACAGCACAGGGGCGAGCTCCCCTTTTGATGGATGGGAGACAGAACACATGGTTGATCTGGGGGGACTCTAGCCCAGCATTCTCCCCTCTGCAAGGGTCCACCACAAGATAGTGTCTCTCCTTTCTGAGCAGCCGGCATAGAACCCACCCAACTGGAGGCACCTGGTCCCCCAGGAGACACTTGACAATGCCTGGAGACATTTGTGGAGGTCACAGTTGGGAGCAACACGGGTGTACCTGGGCCTAGGGGTAGAGGCTAGGGATATGCCTAACCAACCAGATGCCCTGCAGCAGTGAACAGTGCCAAGGCTGAGAAGCCCTGGGCCCCCGGAACTGCAGTTATGGTACCGGAGGCCAGGCAGAGCCAGCAGCGGGTCCAGGACCAGGAGACACCAGTACCGGGAGGAGGCGAGCTGTCTGGGATGGGCCCAGGAGGCCAGCATTTGTTCACTTCCAACAGATCTGCAAGCCCTCCTGTGTCGAACCAGAGGGCTGCTGACGAGACAAGATCTAAGCGAGGTGGCCGGGTGCAGCGGCACAGGCCTGTGATCCCAGCAGCTCGGGAGGCCGAGTTAAGAGCCAGGCACTAAGTAACTTAGTTAAGACCCCAGCTCTAAATAAAATACAAACTAGGGCTGGGGATGTGGCTCAGTCAGTGATCAAGTGTCCCTGAGTCCAATCCCTGGCACCAAAAAAAGACTGAAGCAAGCTGACAACAAAGGTCACTTAGGCATGAAGGAAAGGCAGCAGTGGAGTGACCAGGTGGACCAAGGTAGCAGGTCCAGGATGGGTGGCCAGCTGACGTGTAAGTGAGCACAGAGCCCTCTAGGTCAGGGGAAGTCGAAGTACAAAAGTCCTGCAGTCAGAAAGACCTCATGGGTCCCAGCCGCAGGCGGGGGGCCCTCGGGAGGGATGAGCACAGTTTTTACTTTGGGCAAGGATGTTATGAATGCCAAGTCCCTGGCCCCTGGAGGCACTGAGGAATTTGCCAGTGTTGTCCCATGCCAACCCCTCAGCCCGTAAGATGACACCTCATGAGAACGTAGCTGCTTGGAAGCGAAGTGACTCGGCTGTGGTCAGTCACTTGAGCGGTCTGATCCCAGAGTCAAGGCTCCTGGCCGTGGGGTTAGTCCCGTCCCGTCCGCTGGGATCCAAACAGAGGTGAACAGAGGGCGTGGGTTCTGTGCTGGAAAAGGGTCACTCAGGACGGGAACCCTCTATAAAGAGCTGGAGGGTGACTAATGGCCTGTCTCTGCTGTTGTAGTGACATAAATGAGAACAGAATGAAATCATATTTACCAGGTATAGGGCTGTGCTGGTGGCTTGGGGACCCCTGGGCTTATATCTGGGAGACACAGTGGGAAGATGCAGAGCACTAACTCCTGAGGCAGGTGAGACGGAAGGAGCAGAAAGCAGCTGGTAGGTCAGGGATGGCCTGCTCAGCACGGGGGAGAGCAGGGGTCGTGGCTTCAGGGAGAAAGGAGAAAGTCACCGGGGCCAGACAAGGACCAAGGCCTCACAGAAGGGGACTAGCTTCTCAGGGACCCCTAAGGATCCTTTGGCACTTGTGAGTCGGAAAGGAGGCAGCTGAGGCTTCCCCAAGAGTGGGAGCAGCCAGACGGATCCTGGCCGCGGCAGGGAGGCTGGCCTGCCCCTGCTCAGCAAGGCCGCCCGGCCACTCCGGCCAGGGATCCGTTGCTGCCATCTGGTGGGCGCTTGGGCCACACCTGGTTCTGGGCCCTTCTTTTCAACAGTGCACTCTCTGGACAGGGCTCAGGCACCTCAGTGCAGGTCTGGCCAGACGAGGGCCTGGGAGCTGTGGCAGCGTGCAGAACGCACTGCCCGCGACGGGGGTCCTGCCCACCTGCCCGCACTGACCCTGCACACTGTGGGCCCGTCTCCTGTTTTCTTTTCAGAAGCTGGAAATAGACTCCTACCTGACCTTCACCACTTTCTTTTTTAAGATGTTGATGGACCTTCATTTTGTTCATTTATTAATATGCAGTGCTGAGAATCGAACGCAGGGCCTCACACGTGCCAGGCAAGCGCTCCACCTCTGAGCCCCAGCCCCGCTGATCAAACTTGTAAATCACATACAAGATCCAAGATGGCCGGGGTCTGATGCGGCCTGGCCACCCCCAGTTCTTAGCACGGAGAAAGGCGCTCTGCCCACAGGCGGAGGCCAAGGGCCGCCCAGGCTCCGTCCAGCGCAACACGCCACAGAGCGGGTGTCCCCCCAGTCACATGCCTACCCCCACTTCCTTTTGAGTCAGAGTTCACTAAAGACAACGGCACTGTCACTACTCGGAAGCATTTTAGCACAGTGCTGTCCCACCTCTACCAAGTTCCAGACCTTTCCATCGCCCATCACCCCAGTAGGCAACGCCGCACCCACCCACAGGCACTACCCGTGCTCTCCCCGGGCCGACTTCCTGCCTTTAGAGATGGTGACGGCCCTTTGTGTCTGGCCTGTTCCACTTGGCATAATGCTTGACCTTCATCCAGGCCACCACTAGCGCGATCCTCACAGCTGGCCCTCCTTGATTGGCCATCACACTCTGTGCACCCTGATCCACACACAGCTCTCGGAACTTCCTCCACGCAGGCCCTTCCAGCTCCAGAGCTTGGGACTGAGGACCTGCTTCCCACAAGCCCCAGGCAACATGCGCCTCATGCCTGGGAACCCAGCCCTATTCTGACAGAGGACCCGCTGCCCAGGGGGCCTGGCCAGGATTTCCCAGTCTCCCTTTTGACACCCACAGAGTACAAGGCCAGCTACGCCCGTAACCGTGCCGTCCGCTCCGTGGCCGTTGAGGTGGACGGTGAGGTGTACCACGTGGGCCTGGAGGACACGGCCCCCCAGCCCCACAACCTCACCAAGCGGCACTGGCCAGGGGCCCTGGAGGACCAGGATGACAAGGACGGAGGGGGCTTCAGTGGCACTGGAGGCCTTCCAGACTACTCCGCTCCCACCCCCATTAAAGTGACCCATCGGTGAGAGTCCAGCCAGGCAGGGGTGAAGGGGCAAGGTGGTGGTCCCCTTCTGCCCCTCAGGGCTACACGTGACCCCTTCTCTTGAGCAGGTGCTACATCCTGGAGAATGACACGGTCCAGTGCGACCTGGCCCTGTACAAGTCCCTGCAGGCCTGGAAAGACCACAAGCTGCACATAGACCACGAGGTGAGCGAAGCAGGAGAGGGCGTCCTCTCAGGCACCATGGCTTGGCAGCCCGAGGAGGCCAGAGAGGCAGGAGAGGTCCCCACAGAGCCCATAACCCAGGGACAGGGTATCAGCCCTGAGACCCAGCGGACAGCTGCCTTGCAGCAAGCCATCTGCAGAGGCCAGCTCAGCCCTGATGCCCTTGAATGGCTGGGGAACTGATTTGGCCCCAGTGGGCTCAGCTGCCACTCTTTTGCTTTGTGCCAGGGATTGAACCAAGGGGCACTCAAACACTGGACCACATCCCCAGCCCCCCCCCCTTTTTTTTATTTAATTTAGAGATGGGGTCTAAGTTGCCTAGGGTCTCACTAAATTGCCAAGGCTGGCTGGCTTTGCATTCAGATCCTCCTGCCTCAGCCTCCAGAGCCACTGAGATTGCGCCACCATGCCTGAGTTCAGCTGGTTCTTTTACGGGCTCAAAAATGACACCTGGTCCCTTGCTGGGGCCTGGCTGAAGGGGAGACTCCCTCAGCACCCACAAATGCAGGTCAGCCTATGCTGTATAGTCCAGGACACAGGCAACAAGGTAGGCGGGGGCAGCCACCAGTTCGGGTCACGCCCTTCTCCCCAGCCCACCCTCCCTGTTCCCTCCCGCAGATCGAAACCTTGCAGAACAAAATTAAGAACCTGAGGGAAGTCCGAGGTCACCTGAAGAAAAAGCGCCCAGAAGAATGTGATTGCCACAAAATCAGGTGAGGCGGCAGCAGTGGACCCTCGTCTTCCTGGCGACGTGCCCCTCATTACTGACCCCTTTCATTTTTTCCCCACCTGTACGTTCTCCCCACCCCCCACCTGGGGAACCGGTGTAATCTCCCATCTCCATTTTCAGCCACCTGGGCACAGGAAGCCACCCCCAGGGGCCAGGCCGAGCCCGTTTATGTAATGTTAGCAAGAGGCAGTGCTTGCCACGTAGAGCTGGCTTCAGGCAGGACAAGCAGTGGCCGCCTGCTCAAGGTCCAGCCCAGGAGCCCCCAGCCCAGGAACTGGCCTCCAGAGCTGGCTCCACAGTGAGGGCACAGGCCCTGCCTAGACTCCCGAAAGCTTGAAAGCTGCTGGAATTTATGAACGTACCCAATTTGAAAAGCAGCAGCCCTGTGTAGCCAGTGGTGACTGGACAGAAATGACAGAGTTCTGGGCCCCATGCCAGCCCCCACCCCGCATGAGGTAGGGAGCCAGCCCCCAGAGGCCAAGGGCAGCACCACCGTGAGCCATGCCCAGCTGCCAGTCTTGGCCGGATCATGCGCACCCGCATGGCGCAAGGCCTTCCGCCAGGGCTCCCAGCCAGGCAGGGGTCTGCCGCCCTCAGGACAGTCGCAGCTTCCTACCACCATCCCAGGGGCAGGCGGGGCAGGGGGGCAGAGTGGAACAGTGACACATGGGAGCCCAGGAATTCAGCGTACGCCTGCCAGGGCGTCCCTGCAAGCTTCTGAAGTCTGGGTCTGCTCCAGCTACCACGCCGAGCACAGAGGCCGCCTCAGGCACAAGGGCTCCAGCCTGCATCCTTTCAGGTGAGGGCTGCTTCTGGAGGCCGGGAGAAGGCCGTCCCCCTGGAATCCACACAAGGAAAGTCCCGGCTTTCCCTGGGAGGCCTTTGGGGTCCATGGAGAGGTCTGCCTCCCAACCACACTGGACACCCCCTTGGGGCTACATGGAACCAGGGAAGCCCCCCACCTGGGGGAAGAGCGTCAGGACCCAGATGGAGGGGCTGGCTGTGAACGGGAGTCCCGGGAGCCACCTGACCCCTCCCACCTCTTCAGCTCACCTGGGGAGTAGGAGAGGCCACGGGAGGGGAGCCCAGGGTTCTGGTCCCAGCTCTGCCCGGACCAGCGGGGGACTGGGGCCACGATGGCTGCGCCCGTGCCTTTGTTGGAGAAGGCTCGGCCAGCCTGGGTGGACAGGACGAGCAGAGGCGCGTGGTCTCTGCTCCCTCGGAGGCCCACGGTGTCTGCCCCTCCGTGCCCCTAGGAAGGGTTTGCAGGAGAAGGACAAGGCGTGGCTGTTGCGGGAGCAGAAGCGCAAGAAGAAGCTCCGCAAGCTGCTCAAGCGACTGCGGAACAACGACACGTGCAGCATGCCAGGCCTCACGTGCTTCACCCACGACAACCAGCACTGGCAGACGGCACCTCTCTGGACACGTGAGCAAGCCGGGGGCAGGCAGGGGCAGGCCGGGGCAGGCGACCCACCAGCGCAAGCTCTGCCAGACCCTGCAGGTCCCTCGGAGACAGGTGCCCAGCGTCGGGTCCACGCATGCTCAGACTGCCGCTTGGCCCGAGACGCTGCTTTGGGGCCCGGGGGCGGGCCCTTGACGGGAGAGGCGGGTGAGCGGCGTCCTCCCTGGGCTAGGCGCGCTCAAGGCGCGCTTCCCTTGCAGTGGGGCCCTTCTGCGCCTGCACCAGTGCCAACAACAACACGTACTGGTGCCTGAGGACCATCAACGAGACCCACAACTTCCTCTTCTGTGAATTTGCAACGGGCTTCCTGGAGTACTTCGACCTCAACACAGACCCTTACCAGGTACAGCCACCCCCAGCTGCAGAAGCGGAGGCGCCGGGCACACATACAGGACTGCCAGTTAGCCCCTCACACGCTTCCAAGTCCCACTGAGCCCCTGAGAGAGAAGAATGACCTCTGAAGCCACTAAGAGCGTGGGGACCCAGTGTCTCACTCTGTATCCGTGACACAGGGTAGCTTCTTCCCTCGACCTTAGGCACATGTCGATGCCAGAGGCCTCACAGGACTCCTGGAACCATCAACGCAGGCCTGTGGGCACCGTGCAGTCACACGTGCCCTGTGCCAGTGTTCTGCTCCAGGCTTTGTATTTTCAGTCACCTAGACACACACCTGAGCGAAGTGCCCCCAAGTCACACACAAGACAAACATGAGCACAAGGCCTGGTACCTGGGACATGTGGCATGGCCCTCATACTGTCCCCACCACCCTGTTAAGAAAAGCCTGAAATAACTCCTTATGGGACCTCTTGGTTCTTAGTTAGCTGCTCAACTGCTGCATCAGATCGCCGTGCAGCTGCCGGCCTCCTCGGACAGGTGCAGCCCCGGGCGGGAGAGCATAGGAAGCTAGCTGCTTGTTGGTACTCCCAGACTGGCAAGGCCCCACTCACCCAGCCACCTTCACCAAATGACCACTTTCTGGTCAAGAGGAACCGGGGGGCTGTGACGAAAGGCTGCTGACAAAGCCCAGTGTGGAGGGCTTCTGTCCTAGCGTAGTGAGCTTCTTGACCAGGGACTCCAGAAGTTCAGCACTGCGTAGACACGGCTTCTGTCCCCACGAGATTCTGATCTCATTAAGACCTGGTGGGGGCTGGGGAGATAGCTCAGTCCGTAGAGTGCTTGCCTTGCGAACACAGGGCCCTGGGTTCGATCCCCAGCACCGCAAAAAAAAAAAAAAGACCTGGTGGGGTCAGAAGCTAAACCACCACCTGGCTCTTCTAAACTCTGGGGTGAGCAGGACACCACCCCACAGCACCTTCTATTCCCAACCTGCCCGAAAAGGGCCCCAGTTGGCAGAAGAGGAGGGAGGCGGGGTGTCTGGGCTCACCTGCGGCCCCTGCCTTCCTCCCACCCAGCTGATGAATGCCGTGAACACGCTGGACAGAGACGTCCTCAACCAGCTCCATGTGCAGCTCATGGAGCTGAGGAGCTGCAAAGGTCACAAGCAGTGTAACCCCCGGACTCGAAACGTGGACCTGGGTGAGTAGGCCCCAGTGCCAGGCCTGCAGCGCGCAGGGTGACCACAGGAAGAATCAGGAGGTCTGCCCACAGGTGAGCCCAGTCACCAGGCACTGGGGGTGGTGTCGTCTGCAGACATCTGGAAGGTGGCAGGAACTTCCTACCCACGGCAGGCAGCAGTTCGTTTCGGATGAACTCTGCTTCCGGGGAGACGGGCGCCTTGACCCCCCCCTCCAGGAACACGATGCTCTGTCCACCTTCGTCCTTTTGTTCATTCACTCACCATCAAGTGCCCTGGCTGCCAGGCCTCTCTAATGGGCACTCACGCCCTCGCCCGCCTGCCTGCCCCCCACGTCCGAGGGCCGTGCTGAGGGGAGGAACACCCTGCAGCCGCACTGTGACGCCAGGGCACAGGCAACCTGCAGGCCACCTAGACCTAGGGAAGTCGCCTTGCCGTTCAGTCTGCTCCACCGCACTAGGGAGCACCCTCCGCATCTTGGGTCATGGCCAAGAGCCCAAGGTGGTTTTTTGGGTGGTGGGGGTTTTTTTCTGTAGAAGACAATTATAGTTTGTCAATCCTTGTACCATTCTGTCCTAAACTGTTCCTTTTTGATTGATTTCTCCCTCATTTAGGACTTAAAGATGGAGGAAGCTATGAGCACTACAGGTATTCCATTCTGTTCCTGAGCTTGAGACGGTTCCCCACGCTGACCCCTCTCCGGGTCTCATGTCTGTGGGTTGCACCTGGAGAACGTGCCCTTTCCTGGTCCACTGGGAGCCTGGATCACCCACCAGTGATAGGCTTCACCAGAGACCTTTGTTAGTTCTTTGGGGATGACTTTCTTTCTCGGTGACGGTTAACACTCATTCTCTTTTTGACACTTGAAAACACAGGCAGTTTCAGCGTCGAAAATGGCCAGAAATGAAGAGACCTTCTTCCAAGTCGCTGTGAGTTGAGGAACAGCTCACAAGCAGAGCTCCGACTCTGGCTTGCGTCCTTTGCCGGGCTGTTCTCCATGCATGCCAGTCCCTCTCAGCACCCCCCATCATCCCCCAGTTTCCATGTTAGCCCTTCCTGTGAGATGACCTGTAAATAACTTCATTTTTAGGTTGATGCCTTGTCCATACACTGTTGGCTCTGTAACGAGCTGTGCTTAGTAAACATGAGCTATGACTTCAAGGTTGAGAAGCATTTAGACGTTACAACTGCCAGGCATCTTGAAGGCTGTGGCTGCAACAGCAGTAAATGGTGCAAGTCAGCAAAAGGGTGGCCTCGTTAAATGAGCTAGCCTATGAACTGTCCCTCCAGGGCCAAGTGAAGCTGGCAGTCTATGCAGAGACCATGGGCAACCTGGAAAGTCCACCTCAAGCTAAAGGGAGCAGCTAGCTTGTTCCATAGACAGGTGGGGTATAGCTTGTCAGCATTCACTGAGGAAATCAAAAAATGCAGATGTGTGTGAGAATTCATTTTAAACACTGGCAACGAATTTAATATTAGGTTTCCGACCCGGTAAACCTGGTGAGCTGCCATTTGCAAGCTCTGGTCTACACGTTTCCTTTTTTACGTACATATAAACTGGTGAAGCGTTATTAGGACATTAATAATGAGCCAGCTAAACATTTATGTGATGCTTCCAGAATTTATATCTCGTTCTCCTCAGCCGCTATTCTATGCATAGTCCTAAACACCATCCTTGCCAGCTACTGAGTGTGTAGGGGAGCAACTAAAAACTGGGACAATTTAGAGAGAAGGGATCCCTTTTTGAGTCACCTAGAATATCTGATTTTCAGCAGCCACATCCTTGAAGTGAAGCTTACTCAGCTGCAGGCTGGTTAAGGAACCCTGAGCAGCATGACGATCAAAAACGGGGCGTTTTGTTTTTTTCTGCAGGGGACAACTGTGGGAAGGCTGGGAAGGTTAAGAAGCACAGAGCTGGACCGCCAAACACCAAGAGGCCTCACCTGACTGTACAGGCCATGAGAGACCACGTGTGGTTCCCAGGTGACCTGTGTGGTGAGCCAGGAGTCCTGAGAGAAACTTCTTTCCGTCGACACAGCAAATTCTGGGGGATAACCGTCAGGAACAGAGGACTTCAGGAAGTCCATCTTTGCCCCTGCTTTGCTCTGGATTATACCTCACCAGCTGCACAAAATGCATTTTCATATCAAAAAGTCACCACTAACCCTGAGAGTCTCATGAGGAAAAAAGAACTGAGAGATTTTCGTGGAAATTTCCCCCAAGGGTGAAAGTCATTGGAATTTTTTAAATCATATGGGAAAACAACTCTGTTTTAAAAACTCTTTTTCTTTTAATTCATCACAAACTAAGCAGCAGGACAGGGACATCGCAGATGCTGAGAACAGCACACACAGTTTGACAATGAGTCAATAGCACAAAAAAAGTGACATTTACCTAGCTTGATAACCCTGGTTGCCTCTGAAGAAACTGCCTTCATTGTATATATGTGACTATTTACATGTAACCAACAAGGGGACTTTTAGGGGAATCTAATAAGAAATCGCAATTTTCAAGAGTGGTGGTGTCAATAAACGCTCTGTGGCCAGTGTGAAAGAAAACCCGTGCACTTGTGGACGTTTCTGTTCCTGCCCATGTTATCTATCCCAGAATGGATATTTTTTAAGGTACTAAAAAAAAAAAAAAAAAAAATGAAGTTGATGTATGCCCCAAATTTCAATGACCCTGTATTTGTAAGAATTTTGTAGTATTGTCTTGCTGTGTTCATGATTCCAGCTGATGACTGGCGGCTGGGATGAAGAAGTCTTTGACGTTTTGTAAAAGGCTATTCTTGGGAGGTTTTATTGCAGTGCTTGTTTTTGTCTTTTAAAGATACCACCAGCCACACCTTTTTGGATGGAGACGCCTTGAAGTTAAAGGATTTTTTTTAGAGAAGGGACGGTTATAAACTGACTAAAATCTACCATTCTTGAAGGGACCTCACAGGTAGGCCTCACGTGACAGCAGCTGCAGGACAGCAGCTCACCTTCTCAATCCCTTCTTCGCGTACCAGGTAGTATAACCTGGTACAGGTGGTGGTCAGGGTTCGAGAACAGGAGGAGGAGGAGGAGCCCCCCAGACCGACCGGCCTCTCATCAGAGGACCTCTGAGCACGCGCTCTGTAAAGCAGTCCCAGGCTTTTCAGGGCCCCGACAGGCCCAGGCGCCCTAGCAAAAACCAACGAAAATCTGGTAAACTTCACAGACACTGCCACCATTGTTCCTCAACCGTCCCTTCCACCTTTAATCCAACAGCGGTGAGAGTGGGGGACACATGCTCTTAGGCTCCGGTTTTAAATAGAAACCTTTATTTACAAGAACATCCAAAAGGGTCAGCAAAGCAGTCACAGCTCACCACCCCCACTTCATGAGTCGTCCCACATAGTTTAAATTCTTTGCAAGGTAAAGAATGACTTAATGTAAACTTGACTAAACCAAATTCATTCTCAACACTATTCAGTCAATTCCTGAGAATTTAAATATTGCTCTCAGAATGACGTTTCCACCTTCTTCAAAACTCCATATACTACTAGAAAGAAAGAGAAGAGGGAAGAAAAAGAGAACAGCCTGCTTGCTTTCCAGTACCGTGCCTTGGCCTGGAAACCACCCACGTCCTGTGCTGCAAGGTCAAGCTGCATCCCGCCCAGGCTCCTGCTCCTGTGCATTTCCTACTCGTGAACAAAACTCAGGCTTCTGCAAGTAGACAGCGGCATGCCGGGAAGGCTTACTGCCCAGCTGCTCTACCTCCGGTTCAAAGAGCAAGGACACCAGGCCGACTCTCACCTTCCATAGTGCACAACCCTATGCACCCCCAAACTCACCTTAGAGTCAATACTGATAAACCAGGACTGTTTATGATATTTACACCTTTCAATCCAGATGCACAACTTAGAAAAATGTTATGGCATCATAACATTAACAATGCAACTTCTATTTTTTAAAGGAAGAAACATGTATCTCCTTTATATCATTTTGATCTTCATAAAATATATTTTTTATTTATATAATCTTTGGATTCAGCAAAAAAGTAGGTACTGGAAATATCCCACATCCTAAAAGCAGATGAAAAGATATACTGTTTACCCAACAGATACCTAGGTTTGGAGGGGGGCCTGGGGGAACAGTTTAAGAGAGGTAGGCAGCAGGAGTACAAAAAGAATCATCCAAGAAAGAGAAAGGACAATAAAGGTTAAAAACAACAAATCATCTCAAAGACTGCATCCCTTAAAAGAAAACCAAAATCTTGAATTTGCACCAATAAAATCAATAAGTAGAAAATATAAAAACTTATAATCTCATTATTTTCCCCATACAAAAAGTGGGTGCTGCTGCCTTCCAGTCAGCCTACAGTCAGGACTGAAAAAAAGAAAGTTTGGTTTCGACTAATTTTTAAAAGTCAAGAGAGGTAGGAGCACCATTCTGTCCTCCCCAGATATACAATTTGAATGAAGAAAGTTCAGACACCCCTAAAACCAGGGGACTGACAAAGACTCTCTTGGCTGTGGCTGTCTCCACACAGGAGAAGATGTCGTCTGGAAAGCACAGGCCGACAGGTGGAAGTTTACAGATTTACAGTCAGATTTATTTTTAACCTGGGGGGAGGCAGGTGAGAAGAGCAAACTCATGGTGGTCTATACACTGTTGAGAAAATAAAATCCACTGAAGTGGTGGTTCTGGAAATATCGGGCTTCACTTGTTCAAGTATGTCAAAGAAAATTAAATGATCTTATCTAAAGAGACATCTAAAAAGGTTGGCTAAAAGTATGAAAGTTAAAAAAGAAAAAAAATCAACTGGCTCTCAGTTATTGCTAGAAAATGACACCAAGGCTAGCAGAGACAGTTTGAAATTCATAGATACCCAAAAACCTAATTTATTCAACTGTTTGAACCCAAAAAAGTAACCTGGATAAAGGGAATTAAACTTGATTTTTTTTCCCCTACTCCAGAATGACTAGGACAGGGATCAAGTAGCGACAAGGGCACAAAGTAGCAGCAGGAGGGAAAAGACTGGCTGAGCCACAGCAAAACTGGCTGCTCTGGATACTGAGCTCCTGAAGGAAGAGCCGTGACACCACCCTAACTCAGGGAAGCAGTGACAACAGACTAGCAGGGACAAGACAGCTGAGCAGACACCAGAAACCACACACCAGGGACCCGACTCCTGCGATGTCTGTGGGATTCAGGTCCTAAAATGGATGAAAAGGCAACACACACAGTTTAAATGCAAAAGGGAAGGAGGCGCTGTTAATAATAGACTGCTTAAAATCCAAAAGGTTCTTTTTAAATCAAGTTGCTTAAATTCCTGATATTTTTTATTTTCCCATATCTATTCTTTCCCCCAAAAGAAAGTGCTTAGTTCTCTGGTAGAGGAGCTAAAAAAAATTTTTTTTAAATGCCTACATCTAAACAAATGACTTCTTTAAAAAGCATTTAGATTAAGAGATTGAACAATGTGAGGCATCTAAGGCTGGGGGAGGAAGCGTGGGCTACTGTCCCCGCCAGGCCATGAGACAGGGCGTCTCTTCTGTTTGGAGCCTCACCACAGAGTTTACTGAAATCAACAATGTTAAATATTTAGCTTCACGAACTCTGTAAAAATGAGTTGTTGTGACCTACAAAAAAAAAAAGGTATATACATATTTTACATAATACAATATCTTAAAGGTCATATTTACAAAAAAAAAAGACTTATTCACAGAAACACTGCGAAATTCTGATTCAGAATGCAGTACCTGGCCTTGGGTTTTCAGAAGTTTATTTTCAAAAAGCATTATTGCTCCACCATATAGGCAAAGGGTGACACCAGTACTTAAAAAAAAAAAAAAAAAAAAAAAATCATAGTTCTTGTCCAATAGAATAGTGTGGACAAAACCAGGAATGTGGTTCCTCGTTCCTCAAGACCTCGGGAATATTGCATTTCTCCATTACTTTTTCAATAAAGTGCACTCAGCTGCACGTTAGCATATGAAAAGTTTGCCACTGCTGCAGTTAAATACTGTCATCTCATTTTCCCTTCAGCAAAGCCACTGATCACCCATGACAAACCCTGGAGGTGAAGTGTTGCAGGACATGAGGGCCAAATGGACATCTTCATTAGGAGAAAGCCTAGGACAACCAAGAAAGAGAAAAAGCAACTCGACACCATCAGTGAAGGACAGGACTTGAATGACAATTCCACTGCACAATGGTCAACAGGAAACTGGTGGTGACAGAAACACTTGAGAACTGGGACTATGCTTTGTCCAATACTGCACTAAAAACCAGGTGTTCTGATGGCTCCTGGCTTCTCCCATGCTCTCTGGTCCACTGACATTATCTGAAAGACTGGCTAGCAAGGCAGAAGGAAGGGACACAGGAGTTTTGTAATAAACACTCCATATCTTCATATTCACATCCCTAGGAGGCAGAATGCCAAAAATATTTGTTTTGAATACCATGATATACAGAAGTAGGGGAAGGGGGAACAGGTAGATATTGCGCTGCAGCTTCAGATCCAGTCCTGCTCAGATGACATCACTTGGAAAACCCCTGACGAAGATCAAAGCTGGTCCTTGCTTCAGAGCTGCCTGCCTGAACAATGGGTCTTTACCTCCGATGATCCTAGGGCAGTGTCACCTGTACAGTGATTTCCTCAGAGGTCCAGGTGTAGAGGTGTCAGCAATATTTCTGTTAGCGACCAGAAGAAAACATGAGTAAAACATTTGCTCAGCTCAACAGAAAGAAAACCTATATTCCCACTTGTCCCGTGGCTCAGGATGACAGGTTCAGACTCCTTTGGGCCCAGACTGCCAAGACTGCAAGGCATTCAAAACGTGTTTTTATTTGTCTGTTTTGTTTTTGTGGTACTGTGGGTTGAACCCAGGGATGCTCTACCACTGAGCACCAAACTACAAACCTCCAGCCCCTTTTTTATTTTGAGACAGGGCCCTGCTAAGTTGCCAAGGCTGGCCCCAAACTTTCAATCCTCCTGCCTCAACCTTCTGAGTCACTGCAATCACAGGAGTGGGCCACTGTACCTGGCTTCAGTTTCTATATTTTTAAGTTATTTATCTAAAGTAAAATATACCTAGAACCTTTAGATTGTAGTCGAGGCTTTGGTTCTCTATAAAGAACAATAAAAATTTGGAAAACAGGAGTAGATCCTCATACCTGATCAGGACCCATGGGCATGCCGGACATGGGCATGGAATTCATGTTCATCTGTCCCAAGTGACCACTGCTGCCGTTCATGTGCACCATGCTGTATGCTGCAGGATTCCCCTGGTGGGCAAACTGCTGCTGGGGAAAGGAGCTGGAAAGAAAGGATGGTGTTACCTGCAGAGCCACTCCAGAGCCCTGGGCATACCCATTCCACCATGATTCTGCGTGTGTCTCCATACTGACGCACACACATCGGCAAGAACAGCCTAATGGCTGGCCTTTCAGTTTCCACAGGTGTCTGTCCTCAGTACCTTAACAGTATCTACCTGAATAAAGGGTTCTCAAAACAGACAGACAGCCCTATTCTAATATGAACCTAGGCCTTTTGCTCTCTCCATTCGAACAAGTGTGACAAAAATACAGAGGTTTATTTCCTAGATTTCTGTAGAAATCTAGTAGAATATGAGTGACTTTTAAAGTCGCTGTTGTTTACCTGTTCCTGGCCACGTTTCCTGATGGCCAGCCCTTCATTTCTGAGGACGAATACATGGGTGCAGTTTGCGGATGCTGCATCATGGGATTCTGAGTGGGACCCATTCTTGATGATATCATTGTATTAGGAGGACTAGACACTCGGCCAAAAGCTGGATCTGGTTGTTGTCCCATTCCTTAAAGGAAAGAAAAAGAAAAAGAAAAAATTACAATGTTCAAATGCTACCTCCTTAGAATCTCATTTTCTATAGTAATTTTATGTTCATTTTAAGAGCAGGGGTGGGAGGAGGTGATAAGTATGGAATATCAAGTCCTACAAGAGGCTGCCTTCCGAGTAGTCTTGCTTTGCAACCAGATGACCAAAGAGTCATGAACTCACTACAGAAAGTTGTGCCATCTGGATCCCTTGAAAGGTGTTGCTTCAACATCCTCTCTGAAAGGAACTCCATAACACTCAACTCACCTCACTGTCCCCCTTTAGAGGTCAGGGAAGCCACTGTCCCCAGAGGGTAGGACTGCATCCTGAAATGTAAACTCCCAAGACACCTGTTCACCTACCATGTTCCTGGAACCTTGCAAAAGCTGGACTGAAGCAGTGCCTGCATTAAGGGGAGTCGCCAAGAAAAGGAACTTAAAAGCCCACACGGCCTGTTGCTCTTGCTGACGGGGACAACTTTCAGCAACTACAGGGTTCTACTATACCGGACAGTGAGAATGGAGGGGGGAAGAATTCTGTCGTCCTTCTCCCAAACGAAGAGACAGAGAGCTGAGGAAAGCAAGACCCAAGGCTACACACACCCCGAGAGAACACGTTTGCCTCAATAAACTGGACTCTGTGGCCAACGTTTTTGTTCCCTGTTGTTTTTCATTGATTTCATTTTTCTTGTGAAGGAACAGTGCTCGTTTTGCCTCGAGGGCACTTCAGGTCCTTGGTCACCTCACTCCGGAGGGCACACCCGCCCTGTCAGTTACCGTAATTTGGTGGATATGGAAACTGCTGCGGTGGAGCTTGCGGCATCGCGGGTCCTGCCAAAACCCCATCCATGCTGGGGGAAGCGGTCACATTTGGGGGGGGGCTGAAGGCCTGGCTCTGCTGCTGCTGCTGCTGTTGCTGCTGTTGCTGCTGCTGCTGCTGCATCATCATCGCCACCCTCTGCTGCCGGAAGTGGTGAGTCAGCAGCTCTCTGCTGCGCTGGGCCACCATCTGGGCATTCAGGAAGCCCTGCTGAAAGCCGAGAAGAACGCAGTCACACACGTGCAGCAAGAACCAGTGTTTCACGTACATGGGCATCTACAGTAAGTGAGCATCTCAGAAATACCTCGGGCCTTTCTTTATAACTAAAGGAAAGAGAAAAGGCAGAGTTTTGTTTGTTTTTGTTTTTTTTTAAAACAAGGCTTTCTCAGCTGGATGCAGTGGTCATGCCTGTAGTAAGTCCCAGCACCCAGGAGGCTGAGGCAGGAGGGCTCACTTAAGCTAAGGAATTTGAGGTCAGCCTGGGCAACACAGAGAGACCCTCTCAAGACAGAGAGAAAGAAAGACATACAGAAAGAGCAGGACTGAACGTGTGTTAGGGCAGTGGTGGAAACAAAACAAGAAGGGAAGCCCCCTTCAAAACCAAAACAAAACAACAACAAAAAAAAGGGACAGGTTTATACTCAAAATAAGCAGGGACCTCAGAAGGTCTTGCAGTTTCTTTACCCTCCTAAAAGGAGACGTGGAGGACAAGGAGTAAGTTAAGGTGGTAGCATGATCAAAACTAAGGGTACTGATCTAGGCTCTAGCAGCTGAGAAAGATCTCTCTAAAAGGCCAACTTTTCTCACTTATTTGGAAGGCGTCCAGCTTCACTCATACAGCACACTGATCATGAAGAAGGTTTAAGTATCAGCACTTCCAAGTAGGCAAAAGAGGTTGAAAACGAGGCACTTCGATGTTTTCCAACGATTATGGACAGTACTTGAGACCATAGGAAAGGACCGTCACATACCTACCACACCCTGAAAAACAACTTAATGCGCCTCTGCTCCGGCTAGAGGTATAGAGGAGTTTTCTCCTTGGCAGGGAAACGGGGTATCTTCCCACCCAGTGAATATGTGGTTTCATAATCCAGGAACAAAAACATTCAAGGGGTTACTATTTTAAATACCTAACAAGCTAACCAATAGTTTGTCTTAAAAAACAGCAATAATCACAGGAGAAATTTGGCTTAAAAAAATATATGTATCATCTATGGGTTTTAAGGTAACCCATTCTCCTGCAAGAGACAGGAGTTAAGAATGGAAAAAGGGAAAACTGAAATGGAACTGTGCAATGTATTCTTACTGCAAGAAATTGAAAATCACTCTCATTGTCAAACACCGAGAGCCAGCATGAGCCAGCCTGTGCTGGGATGTGGCGGTGAACACGAGGCGCATCCTCCTCCCAGGGAGCTCACCTGGGGCTGCATCATGGGCCTTATCACTGCAGCAGCAGCAGCAGCAGCAGCAGCAGCAGCAGCAGGATTTTCCATTTTCATTTCAAGCGCCTGCCGGCTCTGATTCAAGAACTGAGAAGAGACGGTGGTTAGCAGGCACATGGAACATGGTGATGAGCCTGTGTTTCAAACTCTTGGCGCCACCCCATGAGGTCAAGGTACCTGCAAACCCACTGTTCCGGTGAAGCAACATCTAAACTGAGCTGGTACACTTTCATACTGCAAAAAAATTATGGCTAAAACGTTCTCATCTAGTTCGCCTACCAGGAGAGAAGAAAAGTGCACGTGCGCAATTTAAAGAGCCTCTCTAATAGGAACTCGGGACTCACATCAGGGCTTCCCAGGGATTACTGAGGGACCTGAGGAAGCAGCTTAACTTGGCTAGAGTTACTACAACCTCCTCTCGTATCTTATCCTAAGTACCTTCCAGTGGAAAGAAATAATAAAAAGCAAAATGATTGGCCTCAGTAACTTAGTGAGGCTCTAAGAAACTCAGGGAAACCCTGTCTAAAAATAAAATAGTAATAATAATAAATGTTTAAAAAAGTACTGCAGATGTGGTTCAGTGATCAAGAGCCCTTGGGTTCAACACCTGATACAAAAGGGGGCGGGGGGGAAGGCAAAATGATACCATGAACTCCTGAACACAGTTTTCCCACAGTACCTAAACTTACAAATATCATCTATTTATATGGTTTAATTCCACCACATTTACTAACTCAGCACACTTAAGACACAATCTTTAGAAACAATTATATTTTTAAAATGGTTGGAGAACCAGGTGCAGTTGCACGGGCCTGTAATCCAAGCAACTCAGGAAGCTGAGGCAGCAGGATCACAAGTTCAAGGCCAGCCTGGGTTACTTAGCAAGATCCTGAGCAACTTAGCAAGACCCTGCCTCAAAATTAACAAAAACTGGGAGGAGGGCTAGGGATGAAGCTCAGTGGTAGAGCATTCCTGGGTTCAGTTCCCAATACTGGGGAGGGACGGGACACAACAAAGCAACCATTAGCCGGTGACTGAGAACACAATGAGAAAACAAAAGTTCTCTCCTGGATACTCCAGTTTTCTAGACATTCAGAAACCAGAGGTTCTATTAAAAAATGCTGAAATTAAGAAGGTTTAAATACTTGGTTAAACCTTCCAACCCACCCCCAACGGTAATCATTTCTGACATTTTTGCTTTTTAACCTTACAATGGAAAGGTGTCCAATTCTAGCAGAATCACTCCCTAACAAGGAGCCATATATACAAATATAATCTTACAAAAAAGTGAAACAAAGGAATTTCTCTAGGTGGTGAAGGATAGAAAACCAGGGTGAGAGTTCTAAAGACAAAGCCTGAAAACAAACCAAACAAGGTGAAGCCAAAGGAAAGGTACCTGGGGCTGCAGCCAAGTAAGGACTGATTACCTGCTGGCCCTGCAGCCTCTGCTGCAGCTGCATCCTAAGCTGCTTGGGAGTGTTCGTCCGGGGTCTCATCATGCTGGCTCTGGGGTGCACTCCTTGGAGAGGGAAACTGCCTTGCTGGTTCACCTGAGTCACCACTGAGTTAAAAGACGGTGACTGTCCCTGAAGGTTGAAGCCTCCGGGCACTGCAGGCCCCTGTGCTGGGTACGTCTGCCCATACAGAGCTGCCTTCTGATCCATCACCACCGCTGCTTCTGGGCCTTGGAAAGCATCTTGTTTGGGCTCCAAAGTCTGTCCCTTAAACAAGCACAAAACAATGAATTACATCTGGAAAGCAACCAAAATCAAATGCTCTCAAAAAGGCCAAAAAGTCGACACGTTTCAGAATTCCAAAAGCATGTCAAGTTTGTTCTTATCGTCTGAAGTTCCATGAGAACACAAACTATACCACCCTCCTGCCAGGACAGTGTCCTAATACCTAACAATCTCACGCCAATCCATGCTCGAATATTTTGAGTCAAATAGCAACAATGTATTAAATACCTTAAAAAATAATACTTATTCTAGACCAGATTTCTATACTCACATGGGCCTCTGCAGTCAAATATAAAATAAATCAACTAAAAATCATGGATCAATTAATCTTCATGTAATTTGTACAAAAATATTTTTGAAGGTAATGAGGTGAGTTCTGGGAATGGCAGGTAAATCAAAACACACTTACATCCCCTGGAGTATACGCACCAGTTACAACCCAACCACCACCTGCCCACCACTACCGGGGTTGGCAGAAACCTATGTGTTCAACTGTTTATTAAATATTTGTTAAGTGCCAGTCAAAATTTCTCAATATCCTAAGGACATGTAAAAACAACACCCAGCATGTGACAAGAAAAATAAGAACTATTCTGAAGAGACCGCCTGCTGTGCTAGGGCCAAGAAGTCCGTCGGGTGCCACACGCACTCTACTTTTTCAAGGACAAGAATGCCACCTGTGGCCAACAGCCTTGGCGCGTCTCCCCTCAGAGTGCGGCTGGCCCAGCTGCACCCTGCAGCACCGCCCTTGCTCCCCTCCCACCTCTGGCCTTCCCTTGACAAACCTGGCGTTCACTCAGGGTCCGATCCCCCTCTTCTCTTAGTGCACGTTTTACCTACACGCTCTCAGCCACTGAAGAGAACTCCTGAATTTTCGTCTCCAGCCCAAATACCCCAAAACATTTAATTCTGCTCATGCAAATGCATACTTAACATCTTCACACAGATGTCTCATGCGCCTCAAATCTAACCTGCAGAACACACAAGTCCTGACTCCCACAGCTAGGCCTCTCCCGACAGCAACACACTTCCCTCGAACCTTCCCTACGTCACACTGCATAGCGTGACCACGCACCACCCTGGAACTCCAAGCCACCAACCTGGAATCCTCAGTCCTCCTCTCCACAGTCTACCAAGTCCTGTCCACTTTTCCTCGACAGCATATTGTGTGTCCTTCCTCCTCTACACTCCTTCGTGAAGACCTTTCCAGTACTTCCTAGACGCGCTGCAGACCTGACACCTGTGATTCCACTTTGTCCCATCCGACCCACTCCCTTCTCCAGACAGATGCCAGAGATGTCTCTTAATAAAGCAAACCACACTTGAAATCAACACCTTTCACGTGCTAACTCTACTAAAATGACAGTAAAGAATTTAAAAGGTCATATTTACCCACAAAATAAGGAAACAAAACTAAATATTTCAATAGGTTTTTCAAAGACAGAGAATGAGCAATAGGAATTGAATCCGAGGACAGAAACCAAGACCTATGTGCCTGAAAAGGAAAAATACGTAAGAGAAGTGAGCCAATGAAGCCCACAGGCCAAGAGAGACTCCACCAGGCACGGGCGAGGAGGAGGCAGAGTTCAGACAGGCCCCTGCTTAGGAGTCTGGTAGAGACGAGGGGGTCAATTACATCCCTGCCTATCCCAGGCTCCACAAGTCCTGTCATACCCCCACTCCCCGCCCCACCCCCAGGCTGGGTTCAGGGACACAAGGCACAGCAGAAGGCAGGGAAAGGCAGAGGCTGAAAAGAGGGACTCTTCTATTTTACCTATTTGTAGTTTGTAACAAACTTTATATTTTATTATTTTATATCCTGCACTATGAGATCATCTACTTGCCTCCCGGTCCAGCTACCCGATGCAATGGATAATAAAAGATTTCCAACTAAGAAGAAAGTGGGGATTGGGGGGAATCCCCAGCACAACAAACAAAACATGCACAGCAAAACCTGAACTAAACTTACATGCAACAATACATCTATCTTCACATTTAGTATAACTAATTAATTATGTATCTTACCACAGATGAATTAGCTGTTTAGTCACGGACTACTGCCTAAAACAGCACTGTTATCCAAAACTCCACCAGAAGTAATCATGTGATATATGGTATATACGCTCTTTCTAAACTCCAAAAATTCCTGAATTCCAAAGCATATCTGACCCCAAGATTCTCAGATAAGGGGCTATGAGTACTTAAGCACTGTGATATCAGGAAGCCAAAAGACGTAGAGTGAAGTCAGTAAAGGAACAGCTGCAAAAACATGTTATTTAAAAAAAAAAAAGTTACTTAGAAATACAACCAAAATAAAGAAATGAGTATTTTACTACCTCAGAAGAGGGCAAGTAAACTGTGTACATATACTTTCACATCATTATATTTTGAGTTACAAATATAGATTACTTTTCTAAAAATAAAAATTAATTAAGGCAATAAAGGAATCCTGCTTAAAAGGCTTTCCTGGCTTTGCACACAGTAGTTTCCAGACTCCTGGCTTTATGGAACCGGGCACCTCCTTCCTCTCCAACATCACTGTGTACCACTTCCTCTCTGATCTTACGTCCAGCGCCTTCCTTGAGCCCCGAGTTCCTGACTGCCAAGGACTCCCGAGCTTGCCGTACCTTTCCGAATGCTCTTTCGGCAGTACTTTGCACAGCTGGTTCCTTTTTATCCCTCAGGTGTCAATTTAAAAGTCACTGCCTAAGAAGAGCTAGTCTGACTTTGAAAACACAAACTAAATAACGACATTAAAATCAGCCCTCACCAAAGAGGGAACTAAAGCCAACTGTTTGTAATATTTGCTGCCCAGCATCCTGAGTATTGTCAGTGTGGAAAAAGATCAGAAATAAAAGTAACAGTTTCTAGTGGATGAACATGGTTTTTGCACCATCATAAAGTCAAAAAATTGAGAATTGGCCCCTTGTAAGTCTGGTAAAGAGTACTGCCTAAAGAACTCTTATAAATCAACAAATTAAAAACTCCAGCAGAAAACTATGAAAATTCATACGAAATGGCCAGTAAACATAAAAGATATTTCATCTTGCCAAAGAATTACAATTTAAAAACAATTCTTTTTATCCTAACAGATTGGCAAAGATTTAAGAAAATAATCATAGGTTGGGGTGTGGTTCAGTGGTAGAACACTTGCCTAGCATGCCCAAGGCCTGAGGTTTGATTGTCAATGCTGCAAGATATAATGATCATGCTCAGTATTTGTTTAGTCACTTGCTCATGGTGTGTGTTCCTCAGTTATCAGAGCCACACCAGCACAGTGCTGGTGAAGACACACAGAGCTAACGAGGCTAATATCTGAACATAAGGAAAAAAACCTTTAAAATATATAGTCTCTTACCCACTAACCCTTTCTCTTAGACTGCGTCTAATGAAGTTAAATCAGTGAAAAAGACATGGGTGATTCATAGAATTGTTTATGATAAGGAATGCTAAGAACAATTTAAAATTTCACTGATAGAAGACTGGTTAAATGGTGTTCAATATTTTTTAAACTGGCCATTAAAATTAAAGATGTATAAAGTTATGACTGACAATGATGCTTTTCATAAAGCAAAACTGGTTACAAAAGTATTTTGAAGTCTCTCATTTAAAAAAAAAAGTACACTCATGAATATTCGTATGTGTACCTTTTTAAATCTGAAAGCATTATAAGTCAGCAAGTTACTCATGATTTTCCCTGTGCCACTGTGTAGAGGATTTTTAGCTTTTCTCAACACACTTTATGCAATTATCAAAATTTTATATAATGATCACTAACTTCATCATCAGGACAAAGAAAGCAATTTCTGATTTAAATTACCATTTTAAATGAACGATCAAGCCCCACCACCACTCTTCCCCATACCAGGGATTGAACCCAGGGGCACTTAACCACTGAGCCACATCCCCAGTCCATTTTTTATATTTTATTTTGAGACAGGGTCTCACTCAGTTGCTGAGGCTGGCTTTGAACTCAAGATCCTCCTGCCTCATCCTCCTGAGTCACTGGATAACAGGCATGCTATGCCATGCCTAGCTCAAGTTTCTTGATCTCTGGGTATCCCCCTCACTACCTCTAGACCAAGTGTGACATGCTCTTCAGTACAGAATCAGATGTCATCGACATCCCTTGGAGGAGTATGACAGAACTTCTCAGTGTTTCCCACTCACCTTTTAAAAAGTTCTGTAAGCCAGGCATGGTGACAAACCTGTAATCCCAGTGACTCTGGAAGCTGAGGCAGGAAGATCTTGAATTTGAGGTCAGCCTCAGCAACTTAGTGAGGCCCTATGAAACTTAGCAAGACTGTGTATCAAGAAATAAAAAGGGCTGGGAATGTAGTTCAGTGATAAAACACCTCTAGGTTAAATCCTCAGTACCAAAAAATAAATCAGAAGTTCTAACAGTGCTTCCAATGCTGTTATTTAATTCCTTATGTACAACTCTGTCTCCCTGATGGACTGAGAATGCTCTGGTGTGTCCTGTTTACTCTTAAATGCAGAGACACCTTTTAAACAAAAACAGTAACTACAAAATTGTTTTGTTTCAAAAGTGGAATTATGAATGGAATGTTTTCATAAGGTCGGGTATATACAGAGGAACAGGAGAGGAAATGCTGGAACACTCAGATTTACCACTGCAAATGTATTCTGTGTAAACAATATAAAGAGAGCTTGCTTTTCAGTGTACTTGCTGGTTAGCTAAGTAGTCCCAAAAAAAAAAAAAAAAAAAAAAAAAAATAGTTGTAAAAATTAGACCTCTTGGCAGGGCATGGAGGCACATGCCTGTAAGCTTGGCAAGTTGGGAGGCCAAGGCAGAATGATCGCCAAGTTCCAGGCCAGCCTCAGCAATTTGGCAAGACCCTAAGCAACTCAGCAAGACCCTGTTGCAAAATAAAAAATAAAAAGTGCTGGGATGTGACTCAGTGGTTAAATCCCCTTAGGTTCAATCACTGGTACCAAAAAGAGAGAGAGAGAGAGAGAGAGAGACAGAGAGACAGAGAGACAGAGAGACAGACAGAGACAGAGAGAGAAACAGACTGCTTCAATAAAAGTAGCATCTAAAAAACTCTGAAGTAGTTTTATTGGATCATTTCTACAGTTGCCTAAAATGTGAAATCTTTCAAAAACAGTAGGTTTGTTGCAAGTAACAGCACAACCATAAAGCACATTTCTAAATTTAATGCTGGTATCCACACATACAGTTATGTAACACAAGTAGTAGGAAAGATACACATACAAGCACCCCTGTGCTGGCTTCATGCATGTGCACATACGTACATGCACACACTCTCTCCTATTTCCATATTAAAGCAACTTACCTGATTCACAAGTTCAGGGATCCCCAAAGCTCTGTCAATTTCCTCCAGGCCTGTGGCATCTGTGTTGCTCAGAAGCGTATGCAGCTGGTCCAACAGTGCTCTCTCATCACTCTGGCCTTCTGGGTTAGAAGGTGGCCCCAGGAGACCATCCAGGGAATTCCTGAGAAGAGGTCTAGAAGGAGACTTGCCATCAGTTTTAATGTCGTTGGGCTGGAGGTGTAGCTCAGTGATAGAGCACTTGGTTCGGTATGTTTTCAGCCCTGGGTTCAATCCCCAGAACACAAACAAATTTAAAGGTGTAATTTCTATTCTTTAAAATAATGACAGTAACTGTGCACAATATTTTAATATATTTTAATATATAACAGTAACTTCCACATACTGTAAGTACAAATAATAAACTAAGCAGCAGAGAACAGCAAATGGCCTCAATTTATATTTAAGGTCCATCACACATAACTTATACTCACAATCCCACCACCAAAGTGTAACTACAAAACCCCAGGTATTGGGGGCATAGGAGAAATGGGGTGAGAGCAAATGGAGAGGGAGCTGTTTTCAAGACAAGATTGGAGGTGGTAGCCATTCGTAATTACACTTGAAAATTGGGGGAATCAAAACAAAACAAAAAAAGAATGGAGGAAATCAATAAAAGAACAAAGGAAAAGATCAAAATGTTGAACTATAACTGCAGTCTAGAAAACTCCCGAAATAACTTGTGTTACACTTGGCCCACAGGCTTGGTCACAAGTAAAACACAAACTCACGCACCCACAGCGATGGTGCCACCATTCTCCAACACGTGGAAGGCATGAAGTCAAGCACTAAGCCACAATCTTTCTTTTCAAAAATAAAGAAGAGCACAATAGCTCACTTTCCCCATCATCACTGAAACGTTTTAAATGATTTTAGAAAAGAATTACCTAAAGCTTAAAATTAATTTTCAGAAAAACTTGAGGCATACCTCTGAACAGCATGTATGAACAGACTTGTCAACTGTGACTAATTATCCGCCTCCTGGTGAGACTGTCAGCATGAAAGACAACCACCTCACAGAGGGGCTCTCAGAAGTCAGCTGCTGAGGAGCGCCAACAGCAGGACAGTAAGGTTCGTCTCCTCCCCTCCTGCCAACACCCGCCTGCTGCTTCAGCTGGATGGCAACCAACCACCTCCTTAGAATGTCTCAGCTTCTCTTTCAGGACTGTTCCAGTGTTGACTCTTCTCTAGACAGTCCATTGCTAATGCTTTCTACAGAGTCACAAAATAAAGGCTCACCTATTTTGAGGCCCATGAGGCCCTTGTTCCATGGACAGCATGCCATCTGGCCAGGAACCTGGTTGATTAGGTGGTGCTGCTTGGCCATAGGGATTGACCCCCATTCCCATGGGAATCTCACCAGGCCCTGGGGAAGCAAAACAAAAGTATGAATTTTCCAATAAGCCAATAGCAAAAATTACCCTAAAACATCTAATTTTCTTCTTTTATGAAGGAGACACTTACTTATTTGAAGCATCTGCTGCTGCTGTTGCTGCTGCTGCAACATTGGCCTTGCACCTGGTACACTATTAGATCGAAGAGGCAAAGTGGGCATGGAGCCCCCCATTGCAGGTCTGGGTAGAGAAGCACTGTAATCTCCTCCTGATCTTCCCATGGAGTTAGAACTCATAGGTTCCACTCTACTGGCCTTTGGGTTTGGTAAGCCCCAGTCTGGAGAGGGAGATTGGTTCAGGGTCACATTTCTGTTTGGTCCACCTGAAACAGGTAGAAAACAATTAGGACTTTCACAATCTAACAAAACCCTTCTCATTGCGTTAGTGCGGTCAACGTCGGCTTTGATGTCCTAACCATGGTCAACCGTGAAGACTTACATGCTAGAAAAATGTCTTAGACCAAAAGATTCTTTAAGAGTTTAAATAAATGAAGGATAATTATGAAGTAACATGTCAATATTTTAAAACCTGTGACTCAATCCCAATTATTTACATGACTTTAAGTATTTAAAATTTGCTTTTCCCAAAATAATTTAGTCCTAAGTACTAATTACAAATTACCTACCCATATTTGAGCCATAATTTTCCTGACTATCCATCATCCTTGGATTCCCGCCCAGCATAGGTTGCTTTGTGAGCACGGGGAAAGCACTGATATTCTTTACTGGAGGACTTGTGCCAACAGAAATAGGGCTATCGAGAGACACTGCACGGCTATATGGAGGACGAGCAGACTGCATGGACTGTGGACTTCTCAAACCTGCTGGAAACCCAAAAGCATGACATGAAATATCCTTGATGATTTAATACACAAATAATCAAGTACAAGACATAAACATACCCATCCCCAAACAAGAATGTCTTTCTCACAAAAACGAATACGATCTTTCTTTAGAAAATAAACACTACATTTAAAAAAAAAAAAAAAAACTATTCCAAATAAAGTAGAAACAACAATTTCCATGTTGCTGAAGAGCTGGGCACTCCTGTATAGCCTGATATGGTCATTCATATTCTGCTTCACTCCAGACTGAAAAGATGGCCAGTCTGAGGGTGTAGCTGGGAGGCAGAATGCATGCTTAGGAGGCATCAGGCCGGGGGTTCCATGTGTCCGGAGCCAGCAGGTCACGCGCCCTGCCTTGCCTCATGGTCACGCCCCCTGCCTCGCCTCATGTTGAGCTAAGATGGCGCCTGCCAGATGCTGGTGGGGCGTGCCTCTACCTGTACACACAACTGTCAGACTATACCAAGTGCATCAGACTAGATTGCGTGGTGTTTCACGACTGGCCAACTACACTTCCTTATTCGAGTTCTGGCGCGAGGACTAGTCTTGCCTTCGCGCGCTTTCCCCTGATTGGTTTTTGTACTTTATATTAACTGTGTTTATTCCCCTAATAAACGAGACTTGATCAGGCTTTTGTCTTGTCTCCATTTCCCGTGTCTCTTGTCTCTCCCAATCCCCGCTCCCCTCTCCAGGTTCCCGTTGAAGTCCTGCGGGTCGGGACATCCATGGGAGGAAAGAGGGAAGGGGAAGGAGAGCAAAGAAGATTCACCAATGTTTCCAACTCCTAGAGGATCTTCCACGTGAGAACTTATTAGGTATAGTCTGCTTATATTTTATAATTAATGTAACCAGTTATATTATCTAATCAAACAAAAAATTAAAAATTTCCCCCTAAACTCTCTCTTTTCTTTTCCAACCTATTCACAACTGATCTGTCCGTTTCAGTGTAGGATATTGCCACTAAAAATCAATAACACTATTCTAAATAATTATAAATTATTCCTCTTCAAATAATACACACAACACACTTTGTTAAAATGATGAGTGAGTAAACACAGCAATAGGAAAGCAAACACCAAAAGTGAAAACTCTATGGTTAAATGACAAGATTCCTTAAGCACCAGGGAACAGGTTTTAATCTACAATTTGGGTTGGTTTTTAATCCAATTCTCTGAAGCTTAAGAAATACATATGCCATAGCACCAGCTACTCAAATGAATAATCAAAGATGAACATTTTCTTATAGGTGCCATGATTACTGGCAAAAGAAAGAAAAAAAGAAAAATATGCAAAAAGCTTTTTAAAACACAATATTATGGATTTGCATGAGAAACTGATAGGTAGAATATGTGTTCTGAAATTATAAATGCTAACTACATCCTGGTTTTGGTGTGAGAGTACATACATATGCAGCAACGTTTCAAAACAAAATTTAATTCTTTTTTACCCAGAGAATTTGTTCCTGGGAACATTTGAGGCTTGGTCCCCAGATGACTGCCATTTGTGGATATGGGATTATTATAAAAGTCAGAACTAGTCAGATCACCAAGAATAGCATCAAGATTATCCAAGTCTCCAGATCCCTGAAAATAAAATTTTAAGAATTAACCTGTGTGCAACACAAGATATACAACTATGAATATATTCATCAGAAGAAAATATGTCAGATGGGAGCAAATGAAATACAATGTTTATGCCCAGTTTAAAGGTTTCTTAAGATTCACCCCACAGCCCTACTTCCCTTAGAAGTATGAACAATTTTAACCACTGAGAAAAATTACTGATTTGGTGCTTTCAACAGGGCATTATTTTCCCACTTAAGCTAAGCATCCCCTTGGCTGACAGATGTCTGCTCTACACATACCTTCTGCAAACAAATATGATCAACAGTAAACACACGAACACAGGCTGGTGTTCAACAAGATAATTTTAGGCATGATCAAAAAAGGCTCTGGTCAATATATCTAGTGAACAATGGTTAACTAAGTCAAATTCACACTCTAACTGGGAGACTTCTGCAAGCCTCGCCTCTGCCCAGGTTCCTGTCACCCTTCGAACGATGCTCCTCCGGCGAGGATGGGAAATGCTTACACAGAACGCGATCATGCAGGTGAAACTTCATTCAGGTACACGAACCGAAGCTCTGGTAAAAATCAAAACTTTTTGTTTTTTCTTGATTACATCTACCACCATTCTACCCAATTTGCTCATTTCAACCCTCCATGAAAAAAATTTCAAATTGTCCACCAGGGAATTACAGTCACATATCAGAATAAACATATCTGATTATTTCTCAGTGGCATCATAATATTTTACTGATGGATGAAAGAATTACAAAGAAATGAAAGCTCAAGATTAACTTCCCTTAAGTAAACATTAAATTAGAAAATAAGAATCTGTCTGTAACATATTATATTTCTAACAGAAATGATGAGATCCATGACTGGGCTGGAATATATAAAAAATAAATTACCTCTTCATTTGCTTCTGTCTTAATCTGAGAGTCTTTCTCTTGACTTGAGCTAGGAATGGTGGAGCTGCTGCACTGACCCACTTTATTATCCATCCCTTCCACCTGGGGCTGTAATTCCTTAGAGAGAGCGTCACTGGGATCGTCCCTGTCCAGCAGGTACCTAAGAAGTGCATTATTCTCCTTCTTCTTAGGACTTAGCTGCTCCTGCTTGACACTTCCTTCACCACAAGAAGGAGTACTGCTGGTATCTTTCCCAGTGGCTTCTGCAGTAATCTTGGCTACTTCAGCTGGTGAATTCCCATTCTGCAGCAACTTGTGCAAAATCCGGTGCTTTTCTTGCAACAGTGACCCATGCATATTGGAGGTGGAGGACACTCCTCCCGATGTTGAGGAGGAGACTCCAGAGGGGCTGGTGACACTAACAGAAGAGTCTTTACAACTTGAATCCAAAGGGGAGTTGGTCAAGGAAGAACGACCTCGGTCATCAGAAGAGCAGGTAAGTAACTGCAGCAACTTTTTATGACCTTTGCTTTCCAAAGGGCCCCTTTGAGTCTCTGACCCTTCACCACTGCTCTCCTTACTTTCCTTGTCATTGAGGTGATCTCTGGTATTGGACTGACACATTGAACTCTCCACTGGATTCTGATCACAGTACAAGCCTAGGGGACTCTTGGAATCTTGACTGGTCACTTTACTTGGTTGTGTTACATTCATATTAGGCGAGTTATCCACTTTGGGGCCTGGTGAAGACAGAGTGGATAAAAGGGAGGTGCCCACACCCTCACTGATGGCCTGCAGAGCGCTGAGAGAACTGCTGGAGAAGCTGTGGCTCCCAGTGTTGCCAGAAGACCCCATGGGAGAGTGCACACCTGGATTTGTTGGAGGAAAAAAACAGGAAGAGCTACTATCAGACTATAACAAAAGGCTACTTCTTGGTTTCTATTTATTGTAAAACTAATTAGCTGTATAAGAATCGAAGTGGTATAGAAAGAAAACATTGTTTAAAATTCTAAGATGAATACCTGCAACAGGAGAAAACTGGTGCGACGCCATCTTTGGGCTCCCGCGATTACGAGGAGAAATCATGATACTCTGCTGGCTGGAGCCAAGACCTGGACTGCCACGAGGGGGGCTACCCATATTGAGCCCGTAGCTATTGTTCTGGTAGGAGGATGGCGACTGCACGCCTGGCCCAGGGGTCAATGAGGCTATGTTACTGGAAGCCCCATACCTCGTTCCACTCATCTGCCCTGTGGAGCTGGGGTCTGCCAAGCCGTAAGCCCTGCTGTTCAGCATCTGTAACCCTTGGTTTGGTGACATGCTCATGCCTCCTACAGAACTGTTGCATCCGGCTACAAGAGGTCTAATGCCTTGTCCTACAGGATTTGGGTTTGGTCTATACCCATTCTGTTCTCTGCAAAGAAACAGAATACCAAACCTTTAGCAAAAAATTACAGGCATGCATTGAAGCCCTGAATCAGATTTAGGGGGAAAAAGAAAAGAACAAAGTAAGTGTCCAGGAACATAACTTATTTTAGGCACCATTCCAGAGCTGGAGACAAATCCAATTTAGACACTGGTCACAAAATTAGCATAGTAACATTTTTGAATAAGCCAAGAATCTAAATGAATGACACCACTACAGCACTGTGCGGAACCAACAGCCATGTTAACTGCAGCCTCAAAGGCTTTACTAGAGTTGCTACATATCCAGAGCTTAACCTGGAAATATCTGCAAATTACTCAAGATAATTAATGGGTGAATATCCTTCTTCCTGTGTTGTTCATTTAGTATTAACACCATCAGTAGTTATCATCTTTTATTCTTAAAGTGTACCTTCCAATTTTAAATTAATTCCTTAAAAACAACATAATACATCATCTTAGAAATGAAAGGTAATCAGATTTTATGTGCTTTTTTTATCCACCAGCTCTCACACCTTGCCTCAGTCCAGGAAGTATTTTTTTGGTAAACAAATATTTTCAGAAAGGGATCCTAATTAGAATAAGTTATACTCCATATAATATGTTAAAATACATTCTACTATAATGTACACTGTAACTAAAAAGAATAAAAATAACAAACTTTTTTAAAATACTCCTTTTACATAAAATATATCTTAAAGGAAATATAATCTACAAACCTAAACTCATGTCCCCAAATTCAACAAGCCTACCTGCTTTTTCTCTCATTAAATTTCTACCCTTCTTAGAGTAATAAAAGCATCTTGAGATCTGGTTCCATTTAACAGGTGAACACATGGTGATCCATCATTACCTCTGAAGGAAGTGGGTTGAGACAAAGCCATGCCGATCATTTGTTACAGGATTTCGGAAGAGCTTGCTTTTTGTTTGTGCGGTCACTATGGTACCGTCAGCCAAGGAGAATCGATACACTGGGGTTTCTGCGTGGCCATGAATATAAGCTGCAGGAAAGACACGAGTAACGACAAGTGGCGAAACAAACACACATAAGGAGAAGAGAGGCAGGAACTGTGTAGCTCATACAAAGTCTTCAAACCCAGTGAAAGAATTTTTTTCCAGGTTAACCTCTATGTATGTAACAACTCTGGTAAAATCGTAAACAAATTCTAAGTATGCTTAAGAATCACCGCCCTCCCCAGGCCCACAAGATAACCAACACAGAGCACATGTACTGCTTTACATAAACCCAACATAATGACAAGACCAAGAATCAATCAAATGTCTTTACCTTCTTGATAATGACGTTTCTGGGACCATGACTGCCCATCATTAAGACTGAAAAATCTCTGGATACACCTTCGGATTATATCTTCAAAGCCAGGTCTCATAGAAGATCTCAATGAATTTGTATCTATATTGACCACCTTCCCTATTGCACAAAAAATACGATTTAAATCCCACCCACAAGTATTTACTGCTGCCTACCCATGGATTAGCACTAAAGAATCAAATAAAAGATATTAACTCTTTACTTTCTCTAGTCCAAATTTCTGATATGCATCTTTTCTCCTTATGGACAGTCCTACAGGATGCTCTCACATCTATCTACATGGTTTGCTATAGGGTATAATAATATATTTGTCTTTATCCTGTTCCTGGCACAAAACTCCTAAAATTCTTAAATTTCTTAATAAGAGTCTTTGTGAAACTTTTAATGATTCATAAGGAATCGTGCTGATCATACCTGCATTTATTCTAATACGGCGATTTAGTATAGTACCTAGACAGCCTCAGGTTGGGGCTGGCCACTAACAGAACAAAGTAATTAGAGAACTGGAAATTTCAACCCCTTCCACACTGACTCCACAAGGCGGGGGGTGTGCTCTAAAAACTCTAAAGACGAAAGATTCGAGGCGTTTCCAGTTTGGCAAACTTATCAAGGTAAGGGAAGATGATAAGTGTCTGGAGAGAGTATGGAAGTTCTCAAGGAGATTAATCTTTACTAATCTGCAGAATAATGAATGAACTTGCATTTAGACAATTCAAACTAATTACCCAGGATGTCCAGGGCAAAAACTACATGATCAACTTCCATGACTTGGATCTTCGCCAACAAAAAAATGTATTCCATGGTGGAAAACTGGGAGGCTATGATTAAAGCTCATGTTGACATAAAGACTACCAACATCTATCTATCTATTCTGCACAGGTTTTACTAAAACACGTGATCATCAGACCAAGGAGACCTTACATTACCACCAGTATAGCTACCAAACTCTGGAAATCATGATTCAAGAGGTATAAATACTCGTAAAAAGTAGGTAGTAAGTTGAGTCCACACAGATTGGGAAAGATGTAAAAGAGACTGTTCAATTAATTCATTCTCTCTATATGTTTAATAGAAAATATGCTGAAGAAAACCAAGTTTGGACTGAGAAAACTCATGGAAATTCATAGAGAAAGGTAGTTCTGGGAAAGCTACTAGAGATAAGAAAGGAACTAATATGAAATCAGCTGACAGAGATAAAACCACCAGTCCAAGAACCTGTTAGAAAACCAGGGTTTTTTTGTTTGGTTGGTTGGGGTTTTTTTGTTCCCCCTCCTTTGGAGGGGGACGGGGCGTACTGGGAACCAAACCCAAGGCCTCAAGTGTGCTAGGCTCTACCACTGAACTACATTCCCCACTCATAAAATTCAGAATTTTAATGGTGACCAAAAAAACTTGTGCCTGCTTTGGCAGCACATATACTAAAATTAGAACTACACAGAGAAGATTAGGATGGCCCCTGTGCAAGGATAGCATGCAAATCTGTGAAGCATTCCATATTTAAAAAAAAAAAAAAAAATCTTAACAGTGGGGAGCGGGGGCACACGACTACGGAGGAAGATCAAACACATTCCAGGAAAGGGTAAATAGCTGTGCCCTGTGTACACAGAATAGGAAAGACCTGTCCTCACCCACTTCCTCTGCACTTAGCCATGAGCCACATATCAAACATAAAACAGAAGCTCAAAAAGAGTTTACCGAATGAAACACATCAGGGACAGGGGAGAAAGTATCTCTATAGGCCAAAAAAAAATGCTGAGTGCCAATGAACTTGCTATAAAACAGAGAGTAACTAGAAGGCACCAATTATAAATTTGTAAAGATGACTCTCAGTCCCAAATAAAATTAACCAGATAAAAAGACTTGATTTTATTGTTTGGTGATTTCTAATTTTTTTAAAGGTTTTTTAAAATATATTTTTAGTTGCAGATGGACACAATGCCTTTATTTTATTTATTTATTTTATGTGGTGCTAAGGATCAAACTCAGTGCCTCACAGGTGCGAGGTGGAGGCAAGTACTCCATATCACTGAGCCACAATCCCAGCCCATGATTTCTAATTTTTATAGTAAGTGTATTGCTTTTGTAATAAAAGAAAGCACTAGATAATTTTTTGAAGATGCTACTAAGTTATTTAGGGAGAAAACTAAGTCTGAAAAAATCATAGGAAGTGCAGAGAAATTCCCACTCTAAAATAACACATAAAATAGCCTGTCACCATATTTATCAGAAGATAAGTAAACACAGAGAAATTTTTCTAATATAAATTAATATTCATTGATGTTTACAGACTGATAATTCAAAACAATTCCATTTTTGCTACTTCTTTCACTTGTAATAATATCAAGCATCCTCAAGACAATTAGGCATGACATAATAAGAAGGTCCAAGTGACTGTGAAAATAGCTAAATTTACAAAACATTATGTACATTACATATATGTGACACACACACCTACAGTAGCTAAAGCTATGCTCTGTTTTCTTTAAACTATTCACTTGATTAAATCACTTACAGAGGATTCGCAATTAGTGTATATAATCAGTGTTACACAAAGCATAGACTTTTCAGTGTTATGTCAAGCAGAAACAGTGCAAATTCTCTTTTCAAAAGTCATGATCTTGGACAATAACCCAAACACAGCACCTATATCACCAAACTTCTGTTTCCTCATCTCTGAGAGGATGTATGTATGACAAACACTTCACATCGCAATTAGGGTTAAATGGTCACAAGAGTGACCCTGATGATGAATGAAAGTAATATTTCTACCATGTTTAATTTCACCAATGCGTCTTCTCAACTATGATGTTTTTAATTCTCTATTCCCACAGTCAGGAATATGGCAGGCCAAGACTGCAACTCAGCCAGGCACAGTGGCACACACCTATAATCCCAGCAACCCTGGAGGCTGAGGCAGGAGGATTTTGATTTCAAGGACAGCCTCAGCAATTTAGTGAGGCCCTAAAGAACTTAGCAGGACCCTGCCTTAAAATTAAAAATAAAAAGGTCTAAGGATTAAGCTCAGTGGCAAAAAGCCCCTAGGTTCAATCCCTAATACCCACCCCCAAAAAGAAAACTGAAGCTCATTTTGATATCAAGAATTATAGCAACTCTCATTCAATTACCTGTACTTTTTTTGGTACCGGGGGTTGAATTCAGGGGTACTCAACCACCAAGCCAAATTCCCAGCCCTATTTTTTATTTTATTTAAATTAGAGTCAGGGTCTCACTGAGTTGCTTAGTGCCTGGAGAAAAAGACAGGTGCCTCTACATTTGTTTTTTAATTTGTTTGCGAGGGGAATTCTAAGTGCCAAATATATTCAACTCAAATGCCAAGAGTTTTAGGGAAATTCCCTTAGGTCTATGTAAGAAACACAGGACATAATACACTTAAAATATTCATCAAAGAGGATGTGAGCATTAAAATTATAATGCAGACTATAAGTGACCTTTTTAACAATTCCCAAAATGAAAACGTACACCACCCGCACACATATACACGCACATACACACAGAGTTTTTACCTGAAAGATCATGTCTAGTAATAAAGCTCTCGGGATTTGACTGAAATGCTCTTTCTCCTGTAGTAATGCGCCGAGCCACACAGATCATACAGGACTGCAAATCTACAATCAAAAATATAATCAGATAAGGATTCTATTTATTTTTGGATATTCTATTGCAGGTGAACGAGGACATGAACTTCAGGATGAAGAGACAGCAATGGAAGCTGTAACAATCTGAGTTTGCTGCTGCGTGTTCATAAATATCATAAGCAAGACTGCTCTCACCTTCCCCTTCCTCCATCATGGCTCGTGGCTGAGACAAGGCAAAGCACTGCATTGTTTCATATCTCTGGCGCATTTCAGGACTGGTACTCATGTCTTCCAGAATATCATGTGTTTTCATTAACATACGGCAATTAAAAGTATGGCTTTTTTGTCTCTGAGTCTCACTTGTCCAGGAAACTCCATTAACTTTGGAAAACAGATGGAAATAACTTGGTAAAAATCCAAAATCATAATCTAAAAGTATCATCAAGAATTCAAGCCACAGGTTATGAGTTCAGCTCAGTGGCAGAGTGGAATGCACAGGCCCTCAGTTCAAAATGGAATGGAAAGGGGCTGGGTCGTGGCTAGTGGTGGACCGCTTGCCTAGCACATGTGAGGCACTGGGTTTGATCCTCAGCACTGCATAAAATAAATAAAATAAAGGTATTGTGTCCATCTATAACTAAAAATATTTTTAAAAATCAAGAGACGGATGGGAAGGAAGCGAAAGAAAGGGAAGGGAGGGGACAGAAAGGGAAGGGAGAAAGGACGGAAAGAAGAGAAAAACACAAAAGAAAGAAAAAAAGGATTCAAGCGATAAGCCAGGCACAATGGTGCAGACGTATACTCCCAGCTATAGGATTCACTTGAGCCCACCAGGTTAAGACCGGCCAGGGCAAACACAGCAAGACTCTGTCTCCCCCCGCAAAATGCAAGCTATATTTTCTCCTTACATATATTTTCCATGGTAATGCCTATGCTAACATTTTAGAATGGTAATATAAAAAATTTTTTGAATAATTTCAACTGCAACAGAAATCTCATGTATTTTGACACCATGAAATGTATGCCAAACTTTGAGTTTACTGAGACCATATCTAAAAATTTTATTAATGCTTACCTCTGATTTCTAGATTCCTACAAAGTATATTCAATTTTCTTAGGAATATTTTTAGAAGTTTTGTTTAAATATTTAGAAAATTCACATTAAGAGCCTACCTGTAGATTTCGGTAAGTTTTTAAGAAAATCCTTTCTGTCTTCTTCATGCAAAATATTATAGACACTTGTATTAACCAAGTCCTCCTGTTTATATTGCAGGTATTGTGTGACATTTTCTGACACAAATACAATGTTTCCATCTCGATTCACCACGAACAGAAAACCATCCAATGCCTAAAATGGAAAATGTTAATATAGCCTGTTACAGATGGAACTACATCTCCCCAGAATATATATATATATATGCTGAAGGCCTTGTCCTCCGTGTTTGGAGATAGGGCTTTTAAGGGGGTGATTAAGGATAAAAGAGGTCTTAAGGATAAGACCCTAATCCCATATGACTGGTGTCCTTATAAGGAGAGATGAAAAAGATACCAAGGATACACACAAAAAGAAAAGGTCACATGAAAACATAGTGATAAACCAAGGAGAGAGGACTCAGGAGAAACCCATGCTGCCAACACCCTGATCTTGAACTTCCAGCATCCAAAAGTGCTAGAAATGAACTTCTGTCGTTTGAGCCACCCAGTCTGCAATATTCTGTTATGGCAGCCTTAGACAACAGCCTTAGTTATAAGTAGAATTTGCAAAACTGGGGAAGAAATGGTTTTAACAATTACGACAAACAAGTATAAGCCACCATTTCTATTAACATGAGCAATATTACTACAGAACTTATGAAAAATAAAAAGAACAATTTAGAAGGAAAAAAGATAGTGTCCACATAAAATCTGAATCAATGTATTACCTAATTTTTTAAGAACTGCATTTTCAAAGGAGCTTTTAAAAAAGAGAAACTTATCCTTAGCTCCTTCCTCTTTTCCATTTGATATCAAATCATGCCACAGAAACTTGCATACTATTCCTTAATAAAAACTTACAAAGAAGAAACAAACTCGATCAACTAAAAAGCAGCTGGAACAAACTAGCTGAAAACAAGCTGACAAGTGAACTTTATGAAGGGCATCAGCCCCTGCCTTAAAGTAAAGTGCTCTGTGATAGATTAACCAGATCAAAGACGACTACTTAAAAAAAACAATGCACATTTTTAAATCTTATAAATTTCTCAAGAATATAAAACCTGAGGGCTGGGGGGGTGTAACTTAGTTTTACAGCACTTGCCCAGCATGCATGAGGCCCTGGATTTGATCCCCAGGACCATAATAGGTAGGTAGGTACATATACAGGTACGAATACAGGTACCTGGCTAGCATGCTTGAGGCCCTGGGTTCATTCAATCTCCAGCACAACAAAAAAGTGGAAAAAAATTAAAACTATGTGCCGTATGATTAAATACACAAAAATGCACAAGAACGACTAAGCTAAAATACAAGCAGATATTGCCTCTGTAAAATAATCGGTTATATTTGTGAATTTATGAGTTACCTTTCCTCTCCTGCTTCTTTGTATGTGTGTGTTCTCAGTTTACAACTCCATTTTTATTAAGAGGACAGGGCCTCCTGAGTTATATTTTAATTTTTACCATTATGTTCTGAACACTGATTTTTGTTCTCACAGAAATGTTTTCTACATGTTCTCATTTTCGAAACAAAATTTTCTTTTTATCTTTTTTTACTTTTTAATATAATCAAAGTGCAATATTTTATATTTACCTGAAGTAAAAGTGGTCCTAAAGAGTCTTTATCAATAACCCCCTGTCCTGTAGAAGATACATCAGCTTTCTGAACATCATCATCGCTGGAAATGGCTTTTCCTGGAAAGACAGAAGGCAGCACAATGTATAGTACGAATATCAGTTATAGATTAAATCTGCCTTCAAACAGTCCCCAGAACACACACAAACACACACACAAGCAAGTCACACTGTATGTATATACAGAATGTTTCTTGACAAGAAAATGCCACGTTTTAAAATATTAAAACTTCATATTTACTTAGGAAAGTAGAAGATACCCTAAATATTCTTCTACTACTAAATGTACTAGCCAATGGCTTCCGGAAATGAAGTTACATTTTAACAAGGCAAGCAACGCTGGCCTTCCAGTTCTCTGTTAACTATTTCCTAAGAAGCCAAGCTGGTCAACTACTTGTCCTTTCTCATCTCCTCTAGCCTCAGTCTTCTCTTGTGCCACCTAAAAGAATACAACAAGGCAAATGCAGGGGCTGGGGCTGGCGAAAGTCACTGGGTTCCGTCCTCCACACCCCTCTGCAATCCCACAAGCACACACAAACATAAACACACTAACAAGTTCCTTCCAAAAGACTTGAGTTTTTCTTACTTTGTATTACCTTGCTCTTTTATTTGACGTATCTGTCTTACTGTTTCCTTTAAAATTGCACATTTATCTGGTTTGACATTGAAATTGTCGATGTCACTAAGATTTGCAGATATCAGTTCAGCCAATTCTTCAATATATTTACTCTCCTGCTCTCGCCTCCACTTCTCACCACTGCAGGTAAGACTAAGAAGAGAGGAGAAGGGCCATGAAGCACCTGTCCAGAGGAGCTGTGAGCAAAAACAGCCCCACACACCATTATTTTCAAGTGTGAAAGAACTAAACTCAGCCATAGAAACTGTGAAAACACTGTTAACAGAGAAGCAGTACAACACAGTAGGAATTCAAGCAAAACTAAACTCACTTCCACCTTTTTAGCAGCCAGGTGGCCTTGGGAAGGGTAAGCCTTGGTTCCCTCACCTGGAAAGCAGGAACAACTTTACCTTGTAAACAACTAACAAATAATAACAAAAACAGGTACCTTATTATTAATGATGAAACTTTATGAATTACAGATTTTCTTTTCAACTATAACTTTAAAATTAACACGGGCCTTGGCAAATATTTTAAAAGTTACAAAGTAGCACTGCACAGATTATAGTATTTTAGTTCTGATTTTGTTAAACTTCTAATCTCATTCAGGAAAAAAAGTGATGTAACCTTTAAATGCCAAAATATGAACTTATAGCTTATTCTTAAAGGATATCAAAAATTCTTACTTATAATACAGTCACCTATTCCTAACTCCTATGCCTTCCATCCAGAAATTCTTCTTGAAGTACCAGACTGTTAGTGTACTGTTCTGACTTCTGTCTGAATCAGTGGTTCCCTGGATGTGAACCTTCCACTGCTTCACATCATAAGGATGTCCATCTCACCATCACTGCGCTTACGATAAAGCAAAATTGTTTAAGAAAAAACTCTGATCTAATGAAAGAATCTAAACCACAAAGTTGAAATGGTAGCCTTAAACTAAACAAAACAGAGGGGAGAAGGGAAGAGCTGTGGCGAGACACCTGGAAATAAATCACCTACCCCTGTCCTGGAGTATCACACGGCAATTTACGTTTTCGTGAATCAGTGGCCAGTGGATCCAAATTTTCTCCTAACCCACTCATCCTGAATATACATCGGTGACTAAGAAAGAATAATGAGAAAAGCATTACAAAATATCCATTTCTCCATGAAAAGGTTGTTATAATTGCATGCTATTTCAGAAGTACTTTTTCAATATCCTTTATCATAAATCAGTATAACTAAAAACCTCAAAATTCATGTTTCACATTAATTATGAAGAACATCCAACCCCAAGACAGAAATGTTTCAGGCTCTATTAAAAATGTGCATATTAAATACTTCAGAGTATAAGGCATTTTCTTCATATTTAGTAACAAGAGAGTGCCAACTCCAATAGTGATAAAATTCTGTATTTTTTTATACTCAAGTGTAAAGCACAAACAAAAGCTTGTGATTTGATAAGAACTCTTCAAATGATGAACCTAAATTATTCAACCTATTTTAGCATTTTTCCATCAATTAATTTTATATTTATCATCTGTTTTTCTTCTATTAAACTAGAATAAACCTGGATTATCTAAACAACATTGTAAAACTCCTCTACATTCTGCCTAGAAAGTAGCAGTAAAACAATAAAACCATGGGGCAGGGGAGATGTTTTGACACTGAACCACACAGTAACAATTACTTTAGTATTGACTGAAAGGAAAATACATTTTAGTTGAAGTTTCAAGGATGAAGATAAAAGTATTTTTATTGGAAAAGAAAAATGAATTTTTAATGCTCAGTATGTTATAATTTAAGATATCTACTAAGTCTTCATTTACTAAGAATTTTATGTATACTAAACTCATTTAGAGCAGGACAAGCACTGTTTTGAAGAATTCCCAGTCCTCAAGGGCAGGGGTGCACACCTGTAATCTCAGGAGGCTGAGGTGGAGAAACACAATTTTCAGAACAGCCTCAAAGACTTAAGACTGTCTCAAAATAAAAAATAAAAAAGAAAAAAAAGAATTCCATGTCAACCAAAAAAGTTCAAAACTGCTAACCTTTTTTTTTTTTTTTTAATGTTAAAATGCATCTGGTGGGCTGGGGAGATAGCTCAGTTGGTAGAGTGCTTGCCTTGCAAGCACAAGGCCCTGGGTTCAATCTCCAGCACCCAAAAAAAAAAAAAAAAGCATCTGGCATCTCAGTCCGTGAGATATACCCTGAAGAACGTATATACATGTATACATGTCCACTAGGTGGCAAAATACTACCAGAAAGGAAGACAAAATTCAGGTAAAAGACGCCAATAAAACCTAAAATATGTAGCTTTAGAAACAATCCAAATCATGATTATTGCAGAATTCTAGACTATAGCACATCTTACAGATTCATTATGCATATATTAAATATAAACAAAATTCACACTATAATTTTGGTAGTAAAATGTAAGGACTGACAAATGGTTTTAAAGATATGCTAGGGTGTTTTTCTCCCTGACATAAGTCAAGGAGAGAGAAAAACTTAGAATAACTTTAATTAATAGCGTTCCCAAAAAAAAGTAGCTCAAAATGATTCTTAAAGCATACTTGGAACACACAATCTCAGGAGTACTATATTTTCAAAATTAGCAATGTCGAAATAAAAGGTCATTGTCACAAAAGATAGTCTGTGTAAACTATTCAGATTAAAGGAATCTAAAGAGAAATGACAATTAAATAGAATACTTGATCCTGGAATGGATTCTGCACTGTAGGGAAGAAAAATGCTAAAACAGACAAAAATGAGTTAATTGACAAAATTGCATTGAGGGCAATAAATAAAGGTATTTTACCAATGTTGAATTTACTGAAGTTGATGTATGAACTACAGTTATTGAAGAGATTATCAATATTTTTGTATTTTGAGTGAAGGGACCATTATGTACGCAAATGGTCCTTGGTGGTGGGGGAAGTAATGTAAGTAAAAACCAGAAAGGGGGAAGGAGTGTAAGGGATTTGGGCAAAATATGGGCATTGGGTCAATGTGGGGGTAAAGAAATTGCAAAGCTGTTGTACTATTCTTTTTCCTGTAACTTTGCTTTCAATTTCGATTATCACCAATTAAAGTTTTAAAGTATGTTCACGTTTGATTTCCCATTTTTCATATTTAAAAAGAGCAGTGATTCCTAAGTACAAATATAGATTGATCTAGCTACATATCAACTGGGTTTTCATTTGGGTCATTTAAAAATTATCTTTAAATTGAATGGCAAACTATCCACTGAGTAATAAAATCTATTTTAAAATATAATTTAGTCTAATTCTAGATAGTATTTTCCTACTCTGGTGATACCATAAGCTAAATCTTAAAAATTGAGTGAAAAAAACTATTCAGTGACCAATAACATTAATTTGGAAATAAATAATCTGTATTCTCAATATTATGCTTTATACTTTGCTATGAAATATAAGCTGAATCCTCAGTATAGTGTAAGGTGCCTAGCACATAATAAGTGGTCAATAAATGTATTGAATAAATACTGAATAAATAACAAAAGAAGCATTCAACCTACCACATTTTAGAATTTCCTTCACTTTAATCTTAAAATCATTCAATGCAATCATATTACTTTAAACTTAACTTTCAATAGAGAACTTACACCAGGAAAAAAAAATCAATAAACACAATTATCAATCCAAACCAGAAATACACATCATTGGTGCTAAGTCAATGTTTATATGCATATAGAGAAACCTAGAAATGTCAACTATGTCCATAGATATACACTGTTCTTTCTCCAGATAAGAGCAGATAAACAACCTACGAGGTACACATAACCCTGTGCAGTCTCTGTGCTACAAACTTACCCAAAAATCCCTAGCAACACAATAGTAACACAATTCCCTAATAATTATCTAGAAAGGTACTCATACAAAATCCTAACTTACAACCATGGTAATGACGTTTACCCAACATGGACAGTATGATTATTTAAGATGTACTGTATTTCTCCTATTTCATTCTTTTAGGAACAGGTTTGACAAAGTTTTTTCAGACACGGACAAACCTCGGTAAATTTAGTATTCAGTTACATAGAAACACAATGTCCAAGAGGGAATGACATACTCCTGTGTAGCAAAATTCAAAGTAGGGCAAATATATCTCCGAAATCATCAAACTAAAGAAAATGGCCAACATGAGAGAGAAAGTATTTCTTTCTCCCAAAATAATTTCAATATCTACAATAACTATTATAATTCCTGAGGACAAATGACTGGCACTTTTGTGTCTAGTCCTCTACCTGTTATTAATCTTAGTTATAAACATAAAAAAATATAAATAAGCATTTGTTTTACTTGCCAGGAGTGTCTGCTTCTAAGAGAATGTATCTTCTAGTTTGGTGGAGAATCCTTTTTGAAAGTATAAAAGGTAAGCACCTAGCATGTATACACTAAATCTTACTCATTTTCAGTCAGTAGTCAAAAGAGAGGAAGGCAGAGGGGACGTAGCACATACTAGGCCCCTGAAGTTCTAAAGGTTAAGAATCACAGATCAGTAACTGGATAGCTTATTTTTATTTTACATCTTAAATTACAACCAATGTAGTTTGGAAGATATATGAAATTGGAACATTCCATTCTCAAAGTAGAAATCATATAACGCAAGAATTTTGCAGTATATTTGACTATAAGTGTAGTCTATGGACAGGGCATAGAGGTATATGACGAGATGCCCAGCTATCTGGGAGGCTGAGGCAGGAGGAGCACAAGTATAAGGTCAGTGTGGGCAACTTAATGAGGTCTCGAAATAAGACTTAAAGGGTCGGAGTGCGGCTCAATGGAAGAGCGCCTGCCTAGCTGGAGTGAGGCCCTATGTTCAACCCCAGAATCACAAAAAGAAGAAGGAAAAAAAGATCATTGCCTACACAGTTGAACAGAAATTAATACAGCATGTACTTGCCCCCAAGTAATCTGTGTTCTTGAAATCATGTCATCAGCCTAATGGTGAGATGCATAAATATTACTTTGAAATTTACAATGAAGAGATGTCCCTCAATATATTATTAAAATGGAAAATCACCTCTAGTGCACTTGCAGATATGTTACAATCCAATCACAAAAATCTTTTCAAGTCCTTGACTGTACAGTAAGGAAAAGAACTAAGAGAACTTTTCATTGAATCAAAAACAAACTCAGTCTTCCAATGTGAACACTACCACCAGATACTTCAGTCATTCTTACCATTATCTTCCTTGTCTGAAACACTTCTACTGAAAATTCGTGCTATACTAATCGAGTGTACTAATATGACAACATACACTTGAAGCTAGGATTACAGTTAAAATATTTTACGTAATTATTTTAAATACAGAACAGCAATTTAGAATATCTTTCAATGCTATCAAAATTCAATCCCATTTGTTTTCTATATTATTTAGAAAAACCAGAAACATATCCATGATAAAATTTAAAATGAACAAGAATCTTACCTGGGTAGAATGCTTCATTCAGATGGACAAGGATACAGGTTGCATTCCTTGTCCAAAAGGAAAAGATATCCATCAACAATACCAGTGTTCACTTTGAGTAAAACGTTATTCTGGGGACCTAAGAAAAGTGATGCTGTGCCAAAATGGGAAGAGATGGGTCACCCAGTAAATCCAAATTGGTAAAGAGACCAACTCGATATTTTGCTTTCCCTAAGCTAATAAAAAGAAGGAAAGAGATCATTTATGTGGCAATGTACTGTTGGGGGTCTCACATATACTGAATGACTACTCATAATGACCCTCCAAGGCCTATATTATTATTCCCACTTTACAGAATGAGAAATGGCTAAATAACAACTTTTTGCAAGATCCCACAGGGATACTGGATGGCAGAACTGGGATTAAATTTGTTTCTTCAGACTGTTTTTTTGCAGTTTTAAGAACTGAACTCAGGGCCTTGTGCCTCTTCACAAGTACTCTACTGCTGACCTACATATATGCCCAACCCTTTTTTCAGACTTCACTACTAACAAAATGTCATCCAAGGTTTCTTGGGCATTTTACTCCCCACCATCACCAAAACAAGTCACTTATGCCCCTGAATCATACTATCTCTAACCAGTTAATCAACAAATTTCTCAGCTCATCAAGAAGAACCACTGAAAAGCTATAACATGCACAATTTAGGGGCATGCAATATAAGGGTTAGAGGCCAGCTCAGTAGTCACATTTAATGCTTCTATTCCTCCAATCCCTTAACCTAACCCTAACCATTGCTCTCCAAGTAGGTGGGTAAACTAGCTCTGTGGAACCCTCATTTCCATTTGAGATGAACAGTCAGTGGCTACGCAAGAAAATTTGAGATCAGAAAAGCAAACACTGTACCTGAAAATAACCCGTCAAGGATTGTTATTTCTGGGTTTGTAAAATTAAATGCTGGGGCCAAGAACTTTTGACTATTCTGGGAGTAATTTAGTTTACCCTTTGGGTCTATTTGCCTGACCTACACAAGGTATGATCAAGTACACTAATTAGAGGAAATTTCTGGGTGTCTCCTGAGAATCACAGTTACTTAAGGAAATTTTCAAACAACAGCTGTGAATTTGAACTGATTTATTGAAAACTGCTTGATATGCCATGCAAAAGTTTGAGACTGTTCAAGTAAACTGGGGTGGGGGTGGGGCTTCTGGGAATAATTTGAGACATTCATAAAGGCTGTACCCAAAATTCACGTTTTCAATTGGCACTCCTACTCAGACAATTCAAGAGTCAACACTAGTTATTCTAAGGGCTTAATCCTACAAGATTATTTCTTCCAAAATATCAAATGTGGATATTCTCCCATCTGTTGACCATACGAGTCCAGTTCCAAGAGAACAGGAACCAAGAAGGGAAGAACCAAAGAGAAATATGACCCATACATAGGCAGAGGAAGACAAGAAGAACCCAAGTCCATAAACATGGAGCCATTATGCAAGCTTTTCATCAACTGGATGATACTTCCAAAGAAGGTATTCTACCTTTACAGCACCTTTTAACCATGGTAGGAAGATTAAAAGTCATGAGGAGACAGCAGGAGGGGAAAGAGAGGAAAAGTTTTAGATTAAAAACAATCTGCAGTCAGGATGGTGTGCTACACACCTGTAATCCCAGCAACCTACGAAGGCTGAAGCAGGGGAACTGCAGTTTTAGAAAAGCCTTAGCAATTTATGAAGACCCTGTCGCAAAATAAAAAGGACTGGGGATATAAATCAGTAGCAAAGAGCTCCTGAGTTCAATCCCTAGTACCCCAAAACAAAACATACTAACTAGCTGTGCAACTCTTGTTTTAAAGGTTACGTTAACTTCTATAATTTAATACACTGAATCCATCTCCCATGCAGAACTAAATCTGAGCTTCCTGAGTTTCACTTTCAACATCTTACTGTCAGCTGCACTTCAACCTCACCACCACCACCATCAGTAGCCACACAGACTATATATTAAAAGTTTTTAACAAAGGACAATCACAGAAAACTTTCCTATTTTGTTTGTGACCTTGTCATTACTTTTAAAATCTCTCCTACATCCCTCTTCTGCTCAGAATCTCCCTACTCTTTAAAATCAAACTCCACTGCCAACTCTGGTGAAACCATGCCTGACTCTCCTGGTTAGAGAAGTTTTCCCCTTTTTATCCTCACAGTTTTGTGTTTTGTTTGTACTGGGGATTGAATTCAGGGGCTTGCATACACTAGGCATGAGCTCTACATCCCCTGTCCTTTTTTAAATTTTGAGACAGGGTCTAAGCTGCCCAGGCTGGCCTTGAACTTATGGTGTTCCTGCCCCAGCCTCCCAGGTCGCCACAATTACAGGCATGTGGCACAGCGCCACAGCACCCAGGTCTCTCACACTCATACTGTAACATCTCACATACTACGGTATTTCTGTTCATTTTTCTGTCTCCACTTTCTAAACTGAAAGCTCTACCAGTAAGAGGTTTATATAAAACTCCTGCCTATTGCAAAACTCCTCTCTTTTACTAACACCAATTCCCTTGTTCCCTTTTCTACCTCCAGTTCTCCATTTCCTTCCCATCAGCTGTACTTTTGACCAACTTCTCATCTTTCAAAAATACGGAGAAGGTTTACAGAGGGGAAGGAAGTAAATACTTCATAGTTTTTGCTTCTTTCTCAAATGTTATTTTTCACTTAGGTTTTCCCATTCCAAAAATATAGTGGCTATCTATAAAACTCAAGGGTTTGAATCCTTCAACTGATTTACTACGATACAATAAAAAGACGATGAGGCTTTATTGGAATTAAACTTGAGAAATAAATCTCAATTTCATCACTTCTCTAAGGATAAACTTTCATCACCTGCAAAAAGCTTACCACCTATAAAAAAACTGGGGATAATCACATCTTACATACTCGTGTTTACTGGGAGACTAAGAAGTAACACACAGCAAGCAACTGTCATAGGGAACACTGTGATGCCCCCAAGGTACAGGACGCCAAGAACAAAGATGCCTGTCCAGCAAAGTTAACAGGGACTCATCTGAAAAACAAACAGCTGCAAATATCCCATATGGCAATCAATTAAAAAGATGCAGACAAATAACAAACTAAACAGAATTTGAAACATTTTCAGACATTTTAATATTCAGGCTATCTTCAACTTATAATAGCTAACCAGAATTTGAAACATTTTCTCACTGAAATAGTGTGGTGAATGGTACATAGTAGCTACCAAACAACAATAAAAACAGAATTAATCAAAAATATTATCGTAAGTATATGTTCTTAATTTTTAAAAAGAATAAATAGGCACTTTTAGAGGATTCTGAAAAGACTATCCAAGTCCCTCCAGGTACAGTGCTAATAAAAATATAAGTAGCAAAGAGAGAAATTAAACAAAAATCAAAGAAGGAAGAAAAAAAAAATCAAAGATTTTAGCTCCATTAAGGGAAGTTCTAACAGGCTGGATGAAGAGAAGTAGTGGGAAGGTAGACAGACGGTCAGCACACAGCAGAAATAAAATCTGGTATGAATTTAATTAATAAGCAATAAAGATGTAAAACAAATGATCATACCACGGCCCCACTGTCTTCTGATCAGTCCTTTCAAATGTGCCTCACAGAAAACAACACTGGGGAAAAAAAAAGAACTGAAGAGTTAGGTTAGCCACCTGGTAACCTAACAGTCGGAGCAGTAAAGCTGGTACAGTAGGTGGCATTAAGAAAACAACGAGGGGAAATGGTAACAACAGGGAACTAGTCAAAGGCCAAGAAAGAACCTGTGGAGGAAAGAACAAAAGTAGCAACACGCTTGTCCCTACAGTATAAAGTGGGCCCAGCCCATCAATATCCAAAATATAAAAACGCTGCATGGGTTTACCTGTGACACTGCCATTATAATTAACAACGTGGAGATTTAGCTGATAAAACACTAAATTAATCTTTCAATGGAAAGTACTGAAGGTGCAAGGGGGAGTAAGATGTCCCGTGGGAAAGTGCACTGTGGCTAGACTTCCTCCTCAAAGCAAAGCGGTTGGAGATGGAGATTTCCAACCCCAGCAACAGGACTCAGCAACTCTGACTTCCAGGATTTCCTGAGTGGGTCATCATTTTTACTACTGAAGGTCTGTGGCCTTGACCTTTTGTCCCCCTGTGACTTTCACAACTTGTTACTTATTGTTTAATGATTATAAGTCCACTCACTCTTTAAATAACTTTAAATTCAACAGAACCATTTTTTTTAAAACAATGTTTCCATATCCACTGAAGTTATATGCTGATAACAGAATTTAGCTTTTCAAATAAGTCTCTAGGACTACAGCTAACAATAACCTACTATACATTTCCAAAAGCTATAAGGATTTGCAACGACTACTGTCAAGTGAGAGCCAGGCACTGTGGTACACGCCTACAATCCCAGCTGAGACTGAGGCTACAGGATCTCAAGGTCAAGGCCAGCCTGGACAACTGGGCAACAAGAGAGGGTGGGAAACGGGAGGGGGAGGGAGGTAAATTAGGAGGCGAGAGGGGGAGAGAGAGACAAGTCCAAGGCCAGTCTGGGTGACATGGTGAGATTCAGTCTGGAAATAAAAAGGGCCAGGATGTACCTGAGGGTCAGAGCACTTTCCTAGTATGTGTAAGGCCCTGGGTTCATCACCAGCACTACACAAATAACTAACTAAATAAATAAATTTCTAAAGTCATTATCCATTTCAGAATAACAATAATACTATACAAATAATCTAGGAAAGCATATATATCAAAAACCCAAAAAGAAAATGAGCACTCTTATCATTATTTATTTGTTGAAGGGTAAGGTAGAGTTGGCAGAAAAGTCAAAAGTTATCAGAACTTAAATTCAAAACCTCGCCCACCTCCCTATTTCTATATAACGTGTGGAGCTAGAACTCTGTATCTCTTAAGGTCATGATAATTCTAAGTAAGAAATCTGCAACAAGAAAAAATAAACTATAGTGAAGAATGGCACGAGAGGCACAATACTCAGCTTCTGTAAAGTCATACAGAACTGGTTAAAACCAAAATCCACTTTTGCAAATGTCTTAAAGAGTGGTCACTCTTCGACATATTTGGGTAGTATCCACATAAACAAAGGAAAAAAGCATTCCCTGTTTATGTGTCTGTTGATCACAACAGAAAAGGCTTTTGTCTTCAAGGAGCTAATGACCCAGTGTCAGCGATCAAACTAGTTAGTATGTAATCACATACTGTATTATGTACTTCCAAAGGACAATACTGAAAATCAGTACCTGATCTGATCAAAGGCTCCTTGGTCATGCACGCCTACAGTCCCAGCTCCTGAGAAAGCTGAGGTGAGAGGCTCACAGACCACGTCTCAAGAAAGCAAAAGCACTCTATCTTTTAGTATAAGTTGCAGATTTACATCAGAGATCAAGGATTTTGAAGAGCTAAGTAATAGAGTACAAGTCTCAAAGCTGATCAAATTCCTTAATCTCTGATGTAAATCTGCAACTTATACTAAAAGGTACAGTGTAAGGTTGATGACAACTAAATTGTCCTTGAAGTTGGCCAGACTTCACTGGTTGGCCCAGGTCTCCTTCATGTTTCAGCAAGACAGAGCAGAAGCAGCTGAAGCAGAAAGTGGACCGTGCTACTGCACCAGAGCAAGGTCAGAGAGAGCAAGGTCAGAGATTTAAGCCGAGCACCTCAGGCTTTCCAGCCAGTCACTGCATCCGTGTTCTCAAGAATTTCCTCTCAGGATTTCTTCACCTCTTAAACACTGCGAGTCCTGAGAGCTTTCCTATGTGAGTTACAGCTATCAATATTTATCATATTTGAAATTAAAACTTAGAAACATTTGAAATGCTAATTTTTAAAGTCTATTACATACAACAATTTTTGTGAAAAATAATTTTTCTGAAACCACAAAATTCCAGGAATGGTATTGTTTTAAATTTCTTGCCAATCACATGCCTCTGTTACCTACTAACAGAAGACAGTTATTTACTATTTCAATGTTATTATGAAGAAAATTCAGCCTCACATGGGCTTATCAGCTAAAGAAAAGAATATTTTAACAGGCTTTCACAAATAATTGTGGATATTTCCCCTTGATATTACACTAACACAATGTGATCGTTTTGTTTGTTTTGTGGTACTGGGTTTTTGTTCTTTTGCTTGTTTGTTTGGGCAGCACTGAGGACTGGGCACAGGGCTTTGCACATGATAGCTAAGCAGGCTACCACTAAGCTACATCCCAGTCCCTGTTTTATTTTAAGACTGGGTGTCACTAGCCTTGAACCTACAATCCTCCTGCCTCAGCCTCGAAGTTGGGATTACAGACATGCACCACTGCAACCAGCAAGCAGTAATCTTTTTAAAGGTTAGCCAAGTAGGAGAGAAAAACATGTGCCTCTATCCTGTAGAAGAGATCACTGTAAGAAAAAGAGATTAATAAGAGAAAAACAAGTTCTTATCATGCAAACCTGATACATACATGGGAGACACCCAGAGGAAAAACCCTTTAAAAGATCACTGAGAACTGAGAGGGAAACAAAGAAAGAAGGCTATGTGGGGGAAACAGTTATGGGGCAGCAACCAGAACAAAACCTAGTGAACAACAGTTAAGGTTGGTAAATCAGTGCCTTCTCCATTAGTAACTAGCAACTGAATCATCCTGCTCTTCCCGGTCACGAGAGGCAAGTGCTTACAAATAGCATTTTAGTAGGGCAACTGCTTTGTTTCAGAGCTTTTCCTGGGTTGAATCTCAAAATACTCCCTTATGCCAAGAGCTCTACTCTGAGGTGATATATTCTGGTTTCCCACAGTTGCAAAGTGAAATCTGTAATCAAATGAATGAACTTTGAAGATGTTACATTAAAATGCACTGACCCAGAAATAAATAAATAAAATAAAATAAAAATAATAAAATAAAATACACTGACCTACCTTCACTCTCAACAGGTCTTTTACCCAAGCATGATTCTTTAACAGCAAACAGTCATTTGGGCAATATTGGTGAAACAGATCTTTGAAATACTGATATATTTTATTATATAATTTCTAAAAAGCCACATTCATTAATATCACAACCCATTTCATTAGAAAAAAATTGTTAAGAAATGAGAAACTTGGTGGAATGAGACAGACATCATTACCCTATGTACATATATGGTTACGCAAATGGTGTGAATCTACACTGTGTACAATCATAGTAACAAAAAGTTGTACCACCCTATTTGTGTACAATGAATCAAAATGCAGTCTGTAAAAATAAAGAAATAAATAAATATAAATAAATAAAATAAAATAAATAAATAAAATAAATAAATAAATAAAAGAAATAAATAAATATAAATAAATAAAATAAAATAAATAAATAAAATAAATAAATAAAAATATAAGGAAATGAGACTGTCATCCTGATGGTGGCAGATACAAGTTTACCAATATTATACTCTTTACTTGAAAGCTCAAATGTCATACACAGCAACTAATACCATCAGATGTTTTCCCTGAAGTGACAGGTTCACCTCAATTTTAAGATATTGTCTGCCAAATACCCAACTTCAAAAAAAAAAGTCTGTCATTCTTTCTAGTAAAACTGTATTCCATGAAAAATGTGGTTAGTTCAGCTCACAACTGCACAAGTGCTCTTCATGAAGACGATAATCAAACTTCAGCAGGCTGAAATACTATGTGTACATTTCCCATTCATAACAGAATATTAAAAAAAAAAAACAGTACTCAAGGGTCAAAATTTAAAAGAAATTAACAAATTTTGCTACTTCAAAGACAATTCTTTTTTATTTTTTTAGTTGATATAAGGTGCTAAAAACCGAACCCAGTGCCTCACACATGCTAGGCAAGTGCTCTACCAGTGAGCCACAACCTCAGCCCAAAGACAATTCTTGTGTGTGTGTGTGTGTGTGTGTGTGTGTGTGTGTGTTGCTGGGGATTGAACCCAGGGCCATGTGCATGGGCAGCAAGCACTCTATCAACTGAGCTATATCCCCAGCCCCCAAAGACAATTCATGATGGTAGAGGTATGCATGGCAATGGTGGAGGTACAGACTAGCAGAGTCTAGTGCCACTACCTTGATTCATGCTAAAGTGCTAATAGCTTTATACATCATTGCTTTTGTACCAACAAATGTAAACATCAACAGTATGAAAATGGAAAATAACATGTTGGTATTACTATGAAAATAGTTTTAACCATGTAAACCCCCAAACAGTTCTCAGGGACTCCCAGGAATCCGTGAACTACACTTTGAGAACCATTGTACTAGAACCACTGTACTAGACAGATTTAAGATTGGGGCTGAGAGTTTGAAACTAGTGTGTTTTCTCCAAGTTCCTCTACACAGCCATTTAATAAGTATTTTAGTGTCCAATCTCTGTAGGCCTATACAGGCCCAAGTCATATTTGAGACCAAAAGAACATGGGACATTCCCAAAAAATGACACAGTGAATTAATACTTTTAACCAACAACACCTTTACCTCTTGCTCTGAATATAATATTCACAAAGTATGCATTTTTTATTAACTTCAGAACACACAAATATGCTCAAACATGACAGATGTCTTTGGACTAGGACACAGAGCAAACACAACGCAATGAACTGGTAACTCCCAGACCCCAATGAGGTCCAGGACCACAAACAAGCAAAGGTGGCAGGAAATCAAATCATGCACAAGATAACAGAACCAAAAGCAAGGTTCATAGGCAGAAATCAAAGAAAAATTTCATTTATAGAAAACAGAAAGGATGAAGGCAATAAATACAGAGGCCTAAGTGGCAGGGCAGGGGGAAGAATATACAACAGAGAGGGACGCCAAAAGAAAGGAACAGTTAATTTCCCACTGAAAATGCAAACCATAAAATTCCAAGGTGTATTTAAAAGCTAAACTAAAAAGGACAGTTAAGTCAAGAAACTGACAATAAGAAAACAAATTCAAAATTCAACAAAATAAAATCTTCAAATGAGTTTTAAAATAAATGTTCATTTTCCTTAATGAAACAAACAAAAAAAAATGATGGCCATGAACAAATACAATAGGAAACCAAACTAACGTGGAAAAATTTATAAATTTACATAAATAATAAATAATAGCTGGGTGCAGAGATGCACACCTATATTCCCAACTACTTGGGAAGCTAAGACAGCATCACAAGTTCAAGGCCAGGCTGGGCAAGTTAGCAATACCCTGTCCCAAATTAAAATAATAAAAATGGCTAGGGATGTGCTCAGAGAAGCATTCATCTAACATGTATGAGGCCCTGCCTGAGTTCAATATCCAGTATTTACAAAGAAGAGGAGGAACAGGAAGAAGAGGAAGGGGGGGAAGAAAAGACAGTAGCACTGCCCATATCTCTATGGCCACATGGTCAACTCTGGATAGATTTGGTTTGCATGGGATATTTGTCTGAAACCAAAACTTTCCATAATAAAGTTAATTCCAGGCACAATGAAAACACACACACACAATTAGTTAATCAGCCAAGAAAATTGATCTAACAGAATCAATCGAAAACCACAACAGATGTTTTTGAAGGAAGTGAATGGGGAAATTTCAAAGACAGATTTCAGAGATGATTTGAGCTCCAGCACGATCCTACCAAATTCACCCTTCTGAACTTCAATTTCATATTCTCTAAAATGGACATAACAACACCTGGAGATTATTGAAAAGATTAAAAGCCATACACCCAAAAAGCAAAAAGTACCTCAGTATCTGACAAAAGATGGGCTCTTAAAAAACAGCTCCCTGGACAGAGGTTATGGATCACTGGTTCAATCCTTGGTGATCCCCTCTCCCCACCACCCCCCACCAAAAAAAAAAAAAAAAAACCTCACTCAAATAATGGCTTCCTTAATAACCTTATTAAGACAAACAGAATCAAGTTTAGTTAAAAAGCAGATTTTTGCCTCTAACTATAAAGTAACAAGGTCTACAACCTAGATAACCTAAGGAAACAATGTATTTGTGTTTTTTAAAATTCCTAAATTAGCTGAACAAGTGAAGCATATTTTCTAATTCTCAATACCTAAGAGAAGTACCAAGATGCTATCCTGAGTTCCTTTTCTGCTGTAATAGAATACCTGAGACCGAATAATTCATAAAGAAGAGAGATGTGATTTGGCTTCTATTTCTAAAAGACAGGAAGTCTAAGAGCAGGATGAGGGGCTTCATGCTGCATCACCCCCTGGGAGAAAACATGCAGTGTTTGAGGCAGAGGAGGAAGGGGGGCAGAACTTCCTCTCTTTACCAAGGGCCCCACCCCATGCCCTGGACAGCTAACACAATCCTACGATAACACATTGAACCACTGCCTGATTACTTTCTAAAGGTCCCACTTCTTAATACTGTCACGATGGCAAACACATTTCAATCAGATTTGGAAGGGAAACTGAAAACCCCTCAGATGGTAAGATTCAGAGGTAAGATCCACAGTTAAAGATTTGGTAGTGGTCCTGAACTATTTTTATGCAGACACTTCAAGGGGTTTTTTTTCTTTCTTTTATTTGAGACAGCATCTTACCAAGTTGACCAGTCTGATTTCAAAATCACAGGCTCAAGTGATCCTTCTGCCTCAGCCTCCCAAGTAGCTGGGTTCCAGGCGCATGTCACTGTGTCACATATTTTTAAAAACTTCTCTGATAATGTATATTCCTCTGCCAAAAAGAATTTGTAGAAACAGAAAAACACTGCTTCTTGGGTCACAAGTGACTGAAAACTAATTCTTCCTTGAAAATTCATGTGAATGTTCATACTTGATGCTCTGTAATTTTTTAAGACACTGATGATTTAACTCACCCAAGTTTAAAATTCCTTCAACTATACATCATTCTTAAGAAAAATAGCTTTTCAATTACCAAAAAGAAAATGGAAACGGACTCAGGTTTCTTGTATTTCAAATGGAACTGGAGGGAGAGCTACTTAAATAATAAAATATCAACCACTTATCTGGTAACTTCACATCACAGAACAGGCTTATTAGAAACTCAAATAAAAGCTTTCATACACACACATAATTAATTTCAACTTCCTTCCCAGGATATAGCAAGCAAGGCCTTAAACTATTGAACCATGTGGAAATGAATAGACAGTAGGATTACAAATGTGCATGGCCAATTTATTTTTTGAAGTCAAAGCATGTCTCCTGTCACCTTGCAACAAGTCAATGTGATCTGCATTCCGATATATCCAACGAGTCCTACTGTCTTGAAACTAGTATCAACCATAAAAGGGTGCTTTTTTAAAATTGTTGACCTTTGTTTTCTTCTACTGGGGACTTAACCCAAGGGTGCTCCACTACTGAGTACACCACCAGCCCTTTATTTTTATTTTGAGACAAGTCTCACAAAATTGTCCAGACTAGCCCCAAACTTGGTATCCTTCTGTCTCAGTCTCTCAAATTGTTGTGGTTAAGGTGTACGCCACCAAAAGTGTTATTTTAATTAACAAGTTTGCCAACACCTTATGAACTTAGCATTTTATCCTAGAATTCTTTTCAAGTTATTACCACAATCTAATTTTAAAGAAAATTTTTAAAAGTTAAGAACCATAACTAAAAATCATAGTATCATTCAGAATCTACTTGTCACCCTCTGGAAAAATAACAGACCCTAGAACTATCTTTTCAAAGAGAACAGCAAATATACCAGTAGTTGATATGGGGGGGGGGGGGGTTTGATATCTATTATTCCATTTTCTACATTAGAACCAAATTTTATATTAGGAAAACAAAAGAAATGTCAAAATTACAATTATGTTACAAGAGTACTATCTGGAGCATGTTTTGTTTTGTTGTTTTTGGTTTTGGTTTTTTGACAGAAGTTGCTCAGACTAGTGATGAATTTGTTATCCGCCTGCCTCAGCCTCCCAAGGCGCTGGTATTGCAGACATTTACAACGGGGTCTGACATATTTACAAGATAAAATTCCAAAGAAATGAATTCAATATCCTGCACTGTTATCTTCAGGTGCTTGTATACTTATAAGTTTAATTCATGAAGCTCATTAAGAATTTACAATTAAGTTTTTACTAATAACAAGCTATACATGATGGAAAATACATTTAAAGCTTAGAAACATCTGTTGACCATGTGTGCACATGCAAAGCTTTCAAAGTTGCTTTAAAACGTGAAAATGAGTAGAGCTCCTGTTATCCTTGATAAATGTCAGCTGTCATGTACTCATGTCCAATACACACTATTTTTCACAAAGCACAGATCCAGAAAAGCCAATTATGAATCCACCAGCTGTGTACGATGATTATACATAGCAAATTCTATGCAAGGTCAGAAGTTTAGAGGTTTTCAATATCAACTTCTAAATAATACATCTCTATATGTTCAATATTTCACAGATTCAGAAACATATTCTTATAATAGTTGGTAAAAATAAAGCCAAAACCACAAGAAGAAAGTAATTACAAGTTTGGTCCATGAGAAACAGGACCATTTACAACAGAAGTACAAACGGGACTATTTGTTCAGCAGTTCACTTTTCGGATCATTCAGTTGATATTTAAGTCAATCATATTTATTAATTAAGCTGCAAAATTAAATACCACAAGAGTTGGTCTGATTTCTTTTAATAACTAAAATTGTCTTTTGCCTGGGGCAGGGAGAGGGGGACACCAGTACTAGGAACTAAACACAGACCCTTGCTAGGAAACTGCTTTACCAGAGAGCTACATCCCCAGCCCAAAGCTTTTTAAACAGACACATAATAAACAAACAGAATAATGGGTTTCCTTGTAGCACATTCATATTTTGATCAATTCCTTTCTCCAGTATCTCCCCTTGCTCTCCCCTCCTCCTCCCTCCTTATTCTCTTCCTTTATCCCACTGGCCTTCCATTTTCACAGGACCCCTTACATCCTTTTTTATTCTCTAGCTTCCACATGAGAGAAAACATGACTCTTGACTTCTGGAGTCAATGATACAATGACTTGCATAACAGAACTCTCATACTTAGGAAATAATTCTAAGAATCAGTAAGTATGATGTCATCAAATCAAAAAGCTTCAGGATGGGGACAGAACTCAGTTGGTAAAGTGCTTGCCTTGCAAGCACAAGCACAAGACCCTGGGTTCAATCCCCAGCACCACAAAAAAAAAAAAAAAGGCTTCAAAATGGGAGAAAATCTCTGCCAGCAATTCTTCCAACAGAGGACTGATACCCAGAATAAAGAATTCCAAAAACTTAAAATCTAAAAAAAAAACCACTTTCAATCAGAAGGGCAAATTACCTAAACATACACTTCTCAAAAGTGCAAAGGGCTAACAATTATATGAAAAAAAGTTCAATATCTCTAGTCATCAGGGAAATGGAAATTAAAAACTACACCAAGATTTCACCTCACTCAACTCAGACTAGCAATCATCAAAAAAACATACAATAAATGCTAGAGAGAATGGGGGTGACTCTTACACACTGTTGATATGAGAGTGTAAGTCAGTCAGCCACTATGGAATTCAGGATGGAGGTTCCTCAAAAGTCTGGGGATGGAACCACCGTATGATCCAGACCTCCTACTCTTCAGTATTTATCCAAAAGAATGGAAGCTCCAGGCACAGTGGCCCACACCTCCAATCCCAGCGGTTCCAGTGACTGAGGCAGGAGGATCATGAGTTCAAAGTTGCCTAGCAACTTAGCAGGACCCTGTCTCAAAACAAAAAATCAAAAATTAAAAAAGGCTAGGGATGTGGCTCAATGGTTGAGCACCCATGGGTTCAACCCCTGGTACCAAAAGAGAGAGAGAGAGAATGAGAATGAAAGCAAACACCCTACAGAACAACACACCTAGGTTAATGGCAGCACAGTTCACAATACCCAGGTTATAGAACTAGCCGAGGTGTCCGTCAACAGATGACTAAAGAAAACGTGAGATTTTCTATATAGTATAATATGTGCATATATATAATACATGTTTTATATATTACACACAACACACAGTGGATTTTTATTCAGTCATAAAGAACAAAATTGTGTCATTCACAGAAAAATAGATGGAACTAAAGACCTAAACTGTCTTTTTTATGAACAATTACTAAAACTTCATCTCTACTGATTTCCCCCAAGAGCAGGAAAAAGGTGAGCAGATCAATACAGTAGCTTGGAGAGTTTGTTATTCAAGTCAAAGATGGATCTTATAACTTTACAGTTTTCAATATATACTGGAAAGCTTCATCATTAAAGCCAGTTTAACCTTTGGTCTTTAATAATAAAATACAACTATTAATAGGAATTTTCTTTTAAAGGCCTCCCTATACATACAGGATCCATGCTCAAAAATGTTTTAGAGTAAACTGCTACATCAATATTCAATTTAAAATATTTAAGCTTTTAAAATTATAAATGCATTGATACTCCCTTATCTATTATCGCAGAAACCAATTACCTCTACATTTCAAATATATCACTAAGGCAGCAATACTCCTTCCATTGATGGCAGAATTCTAAAGTTCAAAACGTAATAAATAAAATTCAAAATTAAAGGGGGGATGAGGAAACAACCACTCAGATAATTTCAAGTAAAATAGTTGTAGCTTTTAACCACAGCACTCAGCTTTAAATAGCAAACTTACCAAAAGTATGCTAAATGTTTTTAATTGTGGTTATAAGCTTGAAAGTGAAAACTGATTTCTGTAGGTATTGTGCTAAATAGTCACAGGTTTCTCACAAACAATTAATGGACAAATGTAAAAACAGATCAGTCTGGAGAGACTACTTTGCTCTTTATTTGGGAAAAAAGTCCTCTTGATGTAAACTTAATACATGGAAAAGTCAGGCTGCTAGAATTTACATTGGCCCTATAATCACAGGTTAACTTCCAAAACAGACTATATTTTTAAAAGCTGAGGTGACAGCTGGGAATGTTAACTCAGTGGTAGAGTATATGAACGAAGCCCCGAGTTTGATCCAAGAACCACATATGAAAAAAGGAAAATAGGAATGATTAAAGTGAGTACGATTAAAGTGTGCGTGTGCACAAGTGCATCGCCATGCTGGAGACAGAAGCCAGAGCCTCCTGTGCTCTGCCACTGAGCTACATGCCCAGCCCAGAGCACCACTCGTGAGACCCAGAAACGTCTTAGAAAGACAGCAAGCCTTCCGAGATCAGCCTTATGAGAAAGTATTTTCCCACAGAATTCCCTTATGACATAATGCTCTGAACAGCCCTGAATATAGCATGATCTTGAATATACCTGCTGCGTTCTTTACAACTTCACTGAAATGTAATTCACATACACTTGTAACACACAGCTGATGGCTACTATATTTAAAAATGTGCAACTGTCACCACAATCAATTTTAGAACATTTTCATTATCCCAAAAAGAAACCCAGCATCTGTAGTTGTCATTTCCCCCATCCTCCCAATTCCCTCCCTCCCAATCTCATCCACACTCCCTCCCACTCAGGGTTACCCTGGGCAGTCACTAATTTACTATTTTGTCTCTATGGATTAATCTGTTCTGGACAATTCAAATAAATGGAATTATATGATATCTAGTTATTTTTCTACAGGCTTCTTTCGCATAGCACAATGTTTTCAAATTCATCCGTGTTATAGCATATAATACTTAGCTGTAGGCATATCTATTTTATTTATCTATTCATCAGCACATGAACATTTAAGCTGCTTCCCTTTGGGCTAGTATGAATACTACTGCTTCAAACATATATGTACAAAATTTTGTGTGGTCACCTATATTCTTTTTTTTTTTTTTTTTTTTTTTTGGGGGGTGGGGTGGGGGTGGTGGCAGTGAGCAGGGGGAAGGGACCAGAGATTGAACCCAGGACCTAGGACCCAGAGGCACTTAACTACTGAGCCACATCTTAGCCCTTTTTTTAAATTTTTAAAATTTTCAGACAGGGTCACACTAAATTGCTGAGGCTGTCTGAACTTGCAATCCTCCTGCCTCAGCCTTCCAAGTAGCTGGGATTACAGGCATGCATCACTGCACCCGGCTGATCATCCAGAAATCAGTGAGCACTAATAAATGAAAACAGGTTTCGTGATATAAGAAAGTCTCAGAAGTTGGCCAGTAAACAGTAAGAAGCCAGGCTCTTCAAAAATATTTCTTCTCAAAGCACTAAAAACCAATAGAGATTATAACTATGATTAACACACTAAGAGTTCTAACTGAGAAAGTGACAACATGAAAGAAAACACTGGTATTGTAACAAAGAAATGGGAACTAAGCAGAAACCTCAAACAGGCCATAAGAGAAGTGAGGAGAGTCTCTGACAGGCACGTCAGGCCACTGAACACAGCTGGCAGGGAAATACCAGTGAACTTAAAGGTGTAAATACCAATTTTACTGAAATGCAAAGAAGAAGAAAAAAAAACAGAATACCCAAGAATGGAATGACAACTACAAAACATATAACAAATACATAATGAGAATACCATTTATATGAAATTCTAGAAATAGCAAAACGATAGTGATACAAGTAGATGAGACGGAGGTCTCCTCTGGTTGCCAAGGACCAGTAGAGGGGAGTAATTGCACAGACACACATGGGAACTTAAGGGACAATGGGAATGTTTTAGATCACAAATGTGATGATGATTACATTTGCCAAAACTCATTAAACTATAAATTTAGCTGGGGGAGATGGTATATGCCTGGAATTCCATCAACTTGGGAGGCTGAGGCAGGAGGATCTCAAGTCTGAGACCAGTCTCAGCAATTCAGTGAGATCCTAAGCCACTTAGCAAGATCATGTCTCAAAAGAAAAATAAAATAAAAAAGGGCTGGGGATGTATGTCAATGGTAAAGCCCCTGGGTCCAATCCCTCATGCAAAATAAATAAATAAATAAATAAACTTAAGATTGCTAAATTTTATTATATAACTATGGTTAAGTAAATTTTTTAAACCAAGTATTTAAAGTTAAAAAAAAAAAAATGTTTACTGCTAATCTAGAGATAATAATAGGGCAGGATTATCAGAAAGAAGGTGTACATTTTCCAAAATATCACCAAATTGAAAATAATCGTGTTATATTGCTGGTCAAAATCAAGTTTATATTCAAAATGTTATGAGCAACAAAAATATTCCATACAAAAGAGGCATATACCAAAAATGTACATTGCAACATTAATACACCAAAAACCAGATGAAGGGGCTAGGGAGATAGCTTAGTCGGCAAAATGTTTGCCTTGTAAGCACAAGGTCCTGGGTTCGATCCCCAGCACCCCCCCCCAAAAAAAAAAAAAAAAAAAAAGATGAAATGTTTACCTGACTTGAAAAATTGATTCTAACAAAGTCATACAAAAGGAAAAATGTACTAGTAAAAATAAATTATACACAAGATAGTTGAATCTTATGAGCAATCATTATATTTAAAAAGCAGATAACATACATTATATTTTTGTAAATTAAAACAACTAAACATTGTGCAGAAACACATACATATGTGGCTTTGGGGGTTTGTTTTATGGTACCAGAAACTGAACCCAGAGCCTCGCACATATAGGTAAGCACTAGAACGCCGAGCTACATCCCAGACCTTCTGTATTTGGTTTTTAAAAGGTTTTTAATGTGAAGTGAACTCAAAGACAGTTTTTCTGGGATAGAAGCACAATAAGCACAAAGAAAAACACAGAGAAATATTATATACTATTATTTACATTAAAGACTGTATAATTTTTTATTTTTTAAAAAAATAGTTTTTTGTAGTTATAGATGGACAGCGTGCCTTTATTTTATTTATTTTTTTTTCTTTTGGCGGTGCCGGGGATTGAACCCAGGGCCTCATTTGCAAGGCAAGCACTCCACCGACTGAGCCATCTCCCCAGCCCCTATTTTATTTATTTTTATGTGGTACTAAGGACTGAACCCAGTACCTCACATATGCTAGGCAAGCGCTCTGTCACTGAGTTACAGCCCCAGCTCCAAGGTAGTATAATTTTAATGTTTTAAGTTTAAAAACACCATGACACAGGCACAGTGGTACACACCTATAATCCCAGCTGAGAGACTGAGGCAGAAGAATCACAAGTTTAGGGCCAACCTCAGCAAGGTAGCAAGATGCCAATCAAAAAAAAAATTATTTTACTTTTTCTTGTGGAATCTCTCTCAGTATAACAACACCATTTACAACTATTCTAACATTTCTATTAGAATTGGAGCTGTAGGTGAAACCCACCTGTAATCCCAGTGCCTTGGGAGGCTGAGGCAGGAAGATCACAAGTTCAAAGCCAGTTTCAGCAAAGGCAAGGAGCTAAGCAACTTAGTGAGACCCTGTCTCTAAATAAAATACAAAATAGGGCTAGGGATGTGGCTCAGTGGTCGAGCGTCCAAGTTCAAACCTCAGTTTAAAAAAAAAAAAAGCTGTAGGACTTACTATAAAGTTCTGTAATCCAGACAACGTATATAGGCAGAAGGACGGACAGAGGACAGAAAAAAAAAAAACTCTGATCCAATATAGTCAATCGATTAAATTACAAAAGCAACTGAATAGAAAAAGGAAAATCTTAACAACAAAGAGCCTTAAAACTGAATATCTGTATTTTAAAAACTGACCCCAGGACTGAAGAGGTAGCTGCAATGTAGACTCATGTATAGCATACACAAGGCCCTGGGGTCAATCCCTAGTACCAAGAAAAAATAAAATTAATTCTCAACCCTTTCTTTGCACCATTCACAAAGTTAAATCAAAATGGACCACAGACCTAAACATCAAGCTGAAACCATAAAACACCTACAACAAAACACAGGGCTAGTCTCAGCCTTAGCAAGACTTAGCTCAAAAAATAAAAAGGGATAGGGATGTGGCTCTTGGGTAGAGAGAGCCTCTGGGTTCAGTTCACAATTTGGGGAAGGGGGCAGTTTGAGCGGCAGAGAGAGAGAGAAAGAAAAAAGGACAAAACTGGAAGTACTTTTAACACATATCTTAAAAAGTCTAGAATATTTTTTAAAAAATTAACAGCTCAATGAGAAAGCAAATCACTCAATTGAAAAACAAGGGCAAAACATTTGGACACTTTTAAAAGAAATATATATGTTAATATACAAAAAAATTATTCTCTCAATAAAATTAGTCATCATGAAAATGTAAATTAAATTCATGATGTGACATCACCCCCCCACATTAGAGTAGCTAAAATTAAAAAGACTAATAATACTAACGGGGAAAGCTGTAGAACTTGAACTCTCATAAATTATAGGTAGAATGTAAAATGGTACAGCCACTTTAGAAAAGTTAGAAAAGTTTCAGTTTATTATAAAGATTAATACATACTTAATATCCTGAAATTAATGCTCTCAGATCCTCAGGTCTTTACCCAAGCAGGAAAGAGAAAATCAACACAATGACTTATAGTGAATGTTCACATTAGCTTTATTCATAATAGACAAACTCAGAAACACAAGTTGTTATATATCCACACAATAAAATATTACTCAACAATAAGAAATAAACTATTGATGCACATAATATCAATGAATCTTAAAAATAATACATATGCTGCCAGGCATTGTGGATTACGCCTGTAATTCCAGTGACTCAGGAGGCTGAGGCAAGAGGATCACAAGTTCTGGGCCAGCCTCACTAACTTAGTGACACCCTAACCAACTCAGTGAGATCCTGTTTCAAAATAAAAAAACAAAGGGCTGAGGGATGTAGCTCAGTGGTTCCCCAGGTTCAACTGGCAGTACCAAAAAAATACAGATTTTTTTATTTTTTTTGGCAGTGCTGGGGATTGAACCCAGGGCCTTGTACTTGCAAGGCAAGCACTCTACCAACTGAGCTATGTCCCCAGCAATAGATTTTTTAAAAAATAAAAAATAATTAAATAAAAAAATAATACATATGTTGAGTGAAAGAAGTATTACAATTTGACTGTGGGTAAATGGGCTGTCTCGGACACTGCTGGTAGAAGTACAAAGCGGACCAACCTCCACAGAATGTAATTTCACAACTTGCAACAAATCTAATCACACAGACACCATTCAACCCAGCAGTCCCACTTTCAGGAATTGGTCCCCCACCAATACAAAAATATACACTCACAAACTTATTCACTGTAGCATTATTTTAATTACAAAATATGGAAGCAACCAACAGTACCCAGAAAATTGGTTGACTAAACTAAGCACATAGTAGAAACCATGTATTAGTATAAAAGTTAATGAGATGGCATAAAGGAAGGGAGAATGAGGAGTAACTATTTAATAGGTCCGGAGTTTCATCTTAGGAAGATAAAATGTTCTGCAAATGGAAGGCGGATGGCTGCACAGCAATGTGAATGAACTCGATGCCGCTGAACTGTATACTTCAACACAGCAAATTTTACGTCATACAAAATTTACCATAATTAAAACAAAAGGAAAGATCTCTTTGATATGGTGTGGCATTATTTCCAGGAAATCTCAGTAAGCGGGGTGGAGGAGCAAATGCAAAGACTATATACTATGCTATCTTTTATCTAAACAAAATAAATAAATGTGTGTATATCTGCTTATATACAGAGAGAGAGAGAGAGAGAGAGAGAGAGAGAGAGAGAGAGAGAGAGAGAGAGAGAGAGAGAGAGAGAACCAGAATGTTACTTGTGAAGAATAAGAAGAAATAGTACAGACGGGATACAGAAAAAAAAGACACCTTTTGTGTAATTTTGACTGGGGTGAGGGGTGGAACCCAGGGCCTCAGCACACTAAGCACTCCACCACTGGGCTCCACCCTCAGCCCCAGTCTTGACTACTGAGAGCATGCCAACATTCTACACAGTCGAAAAATAAAACCAACCAGAATGGGAAAGGGCACAAAAAACTCTGAAACTCAAGCAACAAATAAATTAACCTGATTTCAGTTCATATAAAGTCCATAATTAGATTATACAAAAAGTAAGGTGGAAAGTAAAAATGAAAAGGAGAAAAAAAGAGACTATGGAAGAAAGGAAGGAGGGACACATGGTCAAGCCAAGTTTTGGGGATGTATTTTCTCTGGAGTGGCAGTGGGGATCGAGCCCAGGGCCTTGCAAATACAAGGCAAGCACTCTACCACTACACTACACCCACAGCCCCCAATCCAAGTAATTTAAGAACAAAATTTTAATGATTCACTCATCGTGAGCTGAAATTGGGGGCAAGAGGGATCTGCAAACAAATCTTCCACTCATTTTAAAAGAGTTTATTAGGACTGGGGTGTAGTTCAGAGACAGATCTCTTGCCTAGAAAATGCACTACATGAAGTGCACCATCAAAAAAAAAAAAAAAAAAAAAATATATATATATATACATGTACATATATATGTATAATGAACAAAGCAATTCTAAAATTATCTTAGATTATAAGATTAATGTGTAAATGTATTAATAATGTTGAAGGCCAGAATTCTCACAGCATAAAACATAAAAATGTAAAATACAGACCCAAAGAAAAAACACTACACATAAAGTTGGGCCTATTGATACACACACATGATTTCTACAATAGGTATGTGCATGGTTCTATGAACATGACTATGCACCTGTGTGTATACAGCCTGCATATTTCCTAGTTCTGTCTACTAAAAGGGCCAAGAGGAGAAGACAACTCAAGAGCAACATTTACCACCCACAGATCCTGGGTCTCCAATATTAGTCCGTCAAAAGGACTCAGGAGCCTAATTTTTAGCTTCATTGGACCCAGACATGGTGGAATATGCCTGTAATCCCAGCAACTCAGAAGAGGCAAGAAGATTCCAAGTTTCAGGCCAGACCTGGCAACAGAGGGGACCCTGCAGAAAGAAAAGGAGAAGGGAAGGAAAGGGGAAGAGCTTCACTAGCAAAATGAACAATTTGAGCACCATAACAGGGTAAAGGAATTAACTGTAAAATATTTTTTTAAAAAAAACAGGAATTCATGAGACCTTACCAATAGATAAAGTTCTTGTTTACAGAATAATGCCAAGAGCTCACTGGTAAATGTGAAAGGGATACTGAAATGAGAAAATGATCAATTTGCAATCATCACATTTAAGGAGAGAAAAATGTTATGAGACTTATTAGATCAAATGATAAGACTGGAAAGTGGACAAGTTTGTACCAATGTCTATTTATGAAGCTGTTAACCGTATAATCGTTATATAAAAGAATTACCCTGTTCTTCAGAAATACAATAGAAACACTGAGGAAAGTAGCACAAGTATATAACTTACTCTCAGATTGCTCAGGGTGTACGTGTGTGCGGAGGGAAAATGGGAACAGGAAAGAAAGAGAAAAAAAGAAAGAAGAGGCAAGAGAGCCAGCGCATATGAATCAAATAAGAAGTATGCAAATCTGAACAGAGGGTATCTCGGTGCTCTTTTACTATATTTTTGTAATTTTTGTAAATATGAAACCAATTTCAAATAAAGTTGAAAAAAACTATGGAAAGGAGGAGGAGAGGGAGGAGGAGAGACGGAAAGGGGGAGGAAGTATAGAATGATTTTAACAAAATCATGCTATATGCATACATAAATGTACCAAAGGAAATTTCACCTTTATATATATATGTAGAAAATACCCATTAAAAATTTTTTAAAGGAGCAAAAAGAAGATCAGTAAGGTGGAGGAGGGAGAATGGACAAGGGAGAAGACAGGGAGTGAAACCAAATTCCTCGCATGTATGATTTTGTCAAAATGAACCCGACTACTATGTATAATTATAATGCTCTAATTAAAAAACAAACGATGGAGATTATTCTGTGTTATGATCAGAACAGAATGGGTACATGTCATATTTAATTGAGGGAGTTTGTAGGGAAATTGCAAGAGCTAAGGCTGGTGGCTTACTCGGATTCCCAGATAAAGAACGATTTCAAATGTCAAGAGAAGGGAGTTTATATAAGTTACATACACATCTCCCACCCCCTGGGCTTGGGATGGAAACCAGGACCTCCTGCATGCTCAGCAAGCACTTTACCACAGAGCTATACCCACAGCCTGCACTATTTTTTTCCCCTGTAAGCAAGAGGAAAGAATGCATTCAAGAAGATCTATCAAAATTACAAGCAGGTAGAAAACAGCAGATAAGTAAGCAGTAAAGACACATGAACAAATATAAGCATGAAATTATGGGGTCCTGACCTGAAGGAAGCTAAAATTAGAAACAGAAAGTAGAACAAATGCAAAAGACAGGAAAATGGCAAACCAGATAAGGCCTGTTTACTGAATGTATCTAAGAGGGAGAAGATTCAAAGACGACTCACATTTACAAATTAGCTAACCAAGAGTATGATATTAATAATCAAAAGAAACTTAACTAGCTCAGCAAAGCATAACTGCTTTCTCAGCTATCAAACAACTTTTTCAATTTTTTTTCTATTCTGGTCCAATATTAAAGTGAAGAAAGGTGTTAGATAAAATGTTATTTGCCAGCACAAGCAAGGTGGGGAAACTAATTTTCACAAAGTAAAACAGTCAACATTGGTGAGGGCCAATTCAGACTTTGACTAAACACCCTTAAAATAGTCACTATTCAGATACATGTATATGATATATATATATGTATGTATTCACTTGAATATTCCGAGTCCACTCATTCAATCAGTATTTGGAAAGCAGGGTGGGGACAGAGTACTGGGGACGAAACTCAGGGTCACTTTGCCACTGAGTTACATCCCCAGTTTTTGTTTTGTTTTGTTGTTGTTGTTGTTGTTGTTGTTGTTGTTTTAAAAGACAGGGTCTCACTAAGTTGCTGAGGCTGTCCTTGATCCTCCTGTCTCAACCCCACTCCCATCCCTATCCCAGTCCCTGGGATCACAGGCATGAATCACCATGCCTGGTCTCAACTAGTATTATCCTTAAAGAGAAAGCTTCAAGCACAAAACAACTTTAAATTAAATTACAAATTAAAGAAAAAGGTAGAAATCTTCAGAAGATTGAAGTAAAAAAATTACAACTGATAAGTAAAAAGGAATTAGTTACCTGGATATCCAGTCAAATAATGTTCAAAGTGGGAGTTTATTTTTAATGGTCTCCAAGTTCACTGTTGAGTAAATATTTTGATTCTGTGGACAAAAAATAAAGGAAGTTTAATTTTATTTTCCTTTCTTAAGCATTAGTATTAGTCAAGCACAAATTAACTGTTCCCATTTCTCCCTTCCCTGAACATGTGGAAACAAAGTAAATACATCAAGTACAATGTCAATCTTCCTAGAATTTGAGCAGATACCTCACTTGGCCATCTATCAATATTTCCACTAAAAAAAAAAAGCCAGGCATGACATACACAATACACTCTGTCACTGTCTGCACACATGGATAATGTAATGCAAAGTGGGGGTATATAAGGGAGACCAGCTCCAGGCCCTGAAAAGTAATTGAAATGATGGGTACTCTGCAACTGTAGGTGTCCTCATATGTACAAATTCATGTTCAACAGAAAACAATTAAAATCAACATTAATGTCCTGGCAGAAGCTAATGTATTAAATACCTCGATCCAAAATAACCTATACCCTGTAATCCCAGCAGCTCAGGAGGCTGAAGCAGGAGGATCAGCCTCAGCAGTTTAGCGAGGCCCTACGACACTTTGTGAGACCACCTCTAAATAAAAGGCAAAAAAGGCACTGGGGATGTGGCTCAGTGGTTAAGTGCCCTGGGTTCAACTGCAGTACCAAAAATAAAAATAAAAAGAATAACCTATACCAAACACATAAAGGGAGAGAAGGAGGGAGACGTAAAGGAAGCATGCAAGGGAAGTCCCAGATGTTTCTTACCCTCCATTAAAGTATGCATCTGGGTTACCCAAAAGAAGTGTGGTGTGTGTGTGTGTGTGTGTGTGTGAGAGAGAGAGACAGAGACAGAGACAGACAGACAGACAGACTGGGGGGTGGGGGGGCTTACTGGACATTGAAGCAGGGACACTTTATTACTGTGCTGTATCCCTATCCCTTATTTTTAATTTTAACACATGATCTCACTAATTGCCCAGGCCAACCTTGAACTTGAAACTCTCCTACCTCAGCCTCCTGAGTTGCTGGGATTACAGACGTGCACTGCAGTGCCCCATCCAAAAAGACATTTTAAATCAGGAAATTAGGGGCAGTTTTTCAAAATAATATGCAATCAAATATATGAGCATATAAATAGCAGGATTCTGCACATCAAGAAATAGGGAGCAGGTTCTGGTACAACAAATTAGTGAGCTAATAAAAACATTCACCTCTCCTTATGAATTCTCAATTAAAACAGTAAAGCAACACTGATATCAAGACAACAACCATGACTACCATATGCCTAAAGTTAAAAGCATCCATGCTAGAATTGGCAGGGATAACAGGAAAGGGGATAGAAAAAAATGATACGTTCATAAATTCCAAGGAACTAACATCCTACAGGCCATGGTCAATTTACACAGAGCGCACAGGGACCAGGCAACCACAATCCTCATGCACAGTATGAATGTTCACTGCATTTTTAAAACCCCAAATAAAGGGGAGACAATGGAGGGATGAGGGGAACATATCCTATGTGGTTTTTGCAAAGTGAAAAAGGGAAATCCAGGTAGCATGCCTATTTATAATCACAGCTCCTAGTTTATAGGTGAGATATACACCAAAAGTAGGCTGGCTGCATTTAGAACGTGCATTTAGAACTCCATCTTCCAATCTATAATAATATAATCAATTGTTGGCATAACAGAAGAGCCAAAGCTTTATTGTAATCGGGGCTTACTGACCTTGGTCAATTTAAGATTTTTAGGACTTTAAAAAAGAAAGAAAAAATCTAAATGGAGGGGTCGTTTGATAAAGGTCTTGTAAGGATTAAATGAAAATACATAAATTACTGGTGCCTAGCACACAAAAGCTCAAAAACACAAAATTATTGTTAACAACAAAAGACAGACACATAAAAGGTAAAATCATTGTGGTTTTTTTTTTTTTTTTTTTTCCAAAATTGTTTTTTACCTTGCATTTTTATGCCATCCCATTTAGTTAGAGGAAGATGAAGGGGAAGGTAGTTAGAACATCTATAAAGAACCTCTAAGGTTTTTCTGGCCCTACTTTTAAATCAGGTTTCACTTCTGAATTTTTTTTATGTTGTTGCTGTTCCATTTTTAGAAGGATGAGATGGGAGGGTAGCGAGGTGGGTGGCACATACGAGAAAGAATTTGAGGTAAGGAAAGGAATTTAAGTCAGAAAGTGCCAAGCACCTAACAACCGACCCAGAACACACGTACCGCTGCCTACTGGGGAAAGTCACAGAGAACCCAGTTAACATTCCAGTATCCTATGATTGGTTTTCTGACTCCTCCTCAAAGAAATGTTGACACTGCCAGTCTGCATCACCACCCCTCTCGACCAAAGACACACCATCTACACATTTCTCTCCTCCCAACACATATTCATCCAGGTAGACTAGAGATTCCTGAACTGTCAAAGCTTGATGACTGGCTTCTCTTCCAAGAACACTGACAGTCTAAAAGTACTACGTAGCAGGATTCTGTAAAGCACAGGAGCATTAGAAAACTGGGTGAGTTAAACTTGTCTAGAACCAAGATTTTGCCTGCAAAGTCAATAACAAGAGCAGGCCCAAGACATGTTTCACCTTTATCAAAAACAAGCTTATTCTTACTGCTTTTCACAAGGAGGACTTTGGTCAATCACACATACAAAAGCCAAATCACACTCTGACATAAAAACTAAATACGATACTTCCTAAAATATTAGATAACTAAGAAGGTAGGAGGGGAAAACATTAATTTGTCTACTCCAATTAACAGAAAGATCACTGATGGACCTACATTATCAAAACCTGTATCACCAGTGATCAAAATCCGATCATCAGAGTGCTAACGGGTAAGGAAGGGGAAAAAAATCAGCTGAGCTCTGTTAATAGCTAGTCTGAGAAGATGTGCCTCCAGAACAGAACAAAGAATCAAAGCTGGGGGAGGGGAGTCGATAGAGGAAAACTCAAACTGCACTAGTGATGCTTAGGAACGTCAACGGAACAGAGCACCATGAACATCAGGAGCATGCTGTTCCTCGCTGTGGAACAGGGAAGGGGGCAAGCACTCTACCATCCATCACATTAAGCCCCTTGTTCTTTCCAGGCTGTTTGCTGGCAATACTCAAGAGACGGCCTTCTCGATTTCTGAAATCGTGGAGATGGGGAGCCACGGGCTTTGGGAAAAACAGCTGCTGTCCACTAATCTTCAAAGCACTGCAGAATAAGTTAGTTCATCAATTAATTTTCAGGTTACTTAAAGGTTGCATAACAATAGAGTTAAATTTAACATTCTTTCACAGTTGGAATTATTTATCAAGTGATAAATATAGCCTTTGTTGAAACTGCAACAATAGGTTTCACTTGGAACAATCTATGGCAACCAACCTGTAGCTGTACATAAAAGGAAAGAGCAGACCTGATGTAAATTTAAAATGCCACTTATACTGAGGTGCACAGACTTAACTCAGTGAAAATCTTTTTTTTTTTTTAACTGCCTATTTCTTAATCCATTATTATATTTTGTTTTGTTTGTGGGGATGTTAGTGAGGATTGAAGGACTGAATCCAGGGGCACTCACCACTGAACAACACCCCACCACTGCCTTAAAAAAAAAAAAAAAAAAAAGACAGGGTTGAGACTGGTCTTAACTTGCAATCCTCCTGCCTTAGTCTCCTGGGAGGCTGAGATTACAGATATACACCACTAAATACTACAATCTTTTTGACAGGGGAGGAGAACAAACTGTTGCAACATAGGCACATCTAACATAAGGACAGGGTCTAAAAAAATGATGTCTTAACATTTAGCCTATGCTATGTACTACTAAGGATCAAGCTGACTTGTAAATATTCTATATGGTCACTTAATAAATTGTAATACATGTTTAATTCTAGATAAAGCCAACCTGAAAATTCAAAAGATGCAACGAAAACAGGAGCCTTGGATTCAGAAAATGTAGGTTTTATAAAGTCGAGTTTCTTGAAGTGACCTTGTAGAGACATTTAACGCAATTAAATGCTTGCTATGTATCTATTAGATGCCAGGCACTGCACTGACACTTGGAAATATGAGCAAATCATGGTTGCTGTCATTAATTAAGGAAGCAGAAGCAGGATTAGCAGGCATAAATAGGCGCCAAAATTCCTAAAGTGAAAAAAATACTCACATAATAAGCACTTGAGCATCAATATATCACATTTAACTATAGCCCAGGGATAAAAGGAAGAATCAAAATGGAAGACAGAGTCCCATGATAGTTCTACAGAAAAAAATTAAGTTCCCTACCCTTTTCATAGGATTACTGTGTTAATGGTAAAGCACTAGGTAGATGTTAAAAAATAAAGCCCTAAACCACCTCTCAACGACAAAAAAAAATAAAGAATCAATGTACAATTTCTGCAAGTACTACTCAAAGTTTTCATAACCAAAATACCATTGTTTCTTTATAAAATGCAAAGAAGAAAAAAACTTTTGTAAAGTTTTGACTATTTGTATAAAAACTGCATGGGACACAGGAAACATAAATGGGTTGTGTAAAGGTAGCTGAAAGTAAAAACTAGTTTCTACTCAGTATATCCAGGAAATTATGTCATACGTTTTGCTTACACAATGACACTGCCTACTGATGAACAATGGCATTGAACTATTCTGCATTTTTTAAATTACCTTGCAATTAAGAAGAGAACTTAAAAAAATCCAGTCAGCAGACCAGTTTATTAACACCTCACATCTTTGACCGAGCTGAAGGTGCACCCCGAGCTTACTGAACAGGTTTGCCAGCCGGTGCTAGCTGGTGCTTGCTCGGCCTCCCTCTCCCCTCTCCTGGAAGCACTGCATGCAGCGCTGCACGCTCGCACAAAATAAATACAGGAAAGAGGGTGGGAGGCTGGGTGGGGAGGCGAGCAAAACTCTGGGCTCCACCAGTGGAAGGCGTTCCACAAGGATTGCTACAGGGTCAAAAGTTTACAGTGGTTTCAATTTCACCTTTTAGCAGCCAATCAGGAAACAGACTGCATGCTGACCCCTCAGGCTGCAAATGAACATTAACTCCTTGGCTTCCAAGACTGCATATATTCCTTTTTTTGGTAAGGCTTTTTCTTTTTCTATTTCTCTTTTTTAAGGGTGAGGAGGGAGAGAGAAAACAGAAAACATCTTAAGTTCAAGTGACAGTTTTATTTTAAACAGATGTTTCAGGGGAGAAATAATCAAGTAATTATCCTTTTTCTCCTTGAAATCGGTTTTTTAAATCCTGTAGTATCTAACAACCAATCATTAATGCTAGTATTAAGAGTGAAATTTAGCAAGTTAAGACAGCTCTACCTCTGTGAGGCTGCAATTCTCAAACCAATTTCTGGTTTTAAAAAAATCATACATACACATGTGTATAATGTGTGTGTGTGTGTGTGTGTGTGTGTGTACATTTTTTTTTTTTTTTTGCTAGTTGTATTTCCAGTAAACTCAGGTAATGAAGACAAAGTATTTACATACCAATTTTTATTACTAAAAGATTCCCCATCCCCTCCCCAAGTTTTATTAATAGAAAACCTACAATATGCCTATCCTCCTCAAACAGTGGATCTACAGAAATTCAGGTAGAGATTACACAATGTAAGTTTCCTTTTCCTATATGTTTCTTGAAACATTTCAATAACCAGTAGTAATCCTTTACACAACAAACTCAGGAGTGAACCCTTTCGGCAACAGAAAGAACTGCCCCCCTAATTAATTTTTTTATGTAAATATCCTCCAAGTGAAGAAATCAACAAACTAATCAATTAAATGCTATTTTGAACATTCTATATTTAACATTAAGCAAGGATAAAAATATCTCCATCATATTACTGATGGCAAATGCCTATAATCCCAAGCTATTTGTGAGGCTGAGACAGGAGGACAGTTTGAGTCCATGGATTGAGGCCAACAGGGCCACACAACAAGCCCCTAGTTCACTCTCATTCATTCCTTCATACACACATATATGCATAAATATCTATATGATATACACTTCAACTGTACATTTAAAACTAGATTCCTTTCAAGCACTGTAGGATAAAAGTGAAATAGCTATACAAACTGGTCTACCGAGATGATCAATTAAACCCAAATTCTGCAAATAGTGCATACTTCTCTCACCAAGAGAACAGCTGGTGGAATTCTAATAGTCTCAGTGACTTACATTTAAGCTTATATTTAGAAGCCCTGATAGGCACCACCACTAAGAAAATCATTTCCACAGGATATTAGTTCTTTTTCAACCCAGCAAAGTAAGACAGGAGTTATTTCTGAAAATACAAAAGTAGTCAACACACGTCTTATTAACATGTAACTGCTAAAGGATCCCATAGCATACATTTCAAAATGTATAAAGTTTGTTCAGAAATTTAATGCCAGTTTTCATGTAAGTAAAATTAATGCTGAGGTATCATTTTTCTTAATTCAGCATTTAAAGAGTAATTTTTCTAGTAATTCCCAAACCCCTCGTGATTTAAGTTTGTGCATTCTGTCAATTTAAAAAATCTATAATTTTATAATAGATTTAGCTGGGGTTTTTTAAATGGCAATGGTTTGCAGAAACATTCTATGTGCATGTAAATATATGTGATTAGAGGAACATTCTATACATCTTTTTACAAGATGGCCTCATTTTAAAAGAAAATGGATGTGATAAAAATTTTACATCAAGTCAGCACGTTAGCAAGAAGCTTTTTGGTGTGTTCTGAATTTGATTAATACAAGCCAAGGTCACTTCCTGAAAGATGCCTACCATTGCAGCTGCAGGCAAACTAGGCTCTAGTGCAAGCTGGGGGAAGGGAATGGGTGATGGCGTTTATGAACACAGCACTCCAACACCACAGAGAGCGGTACTGGGAAAAGAGAGGGTGGTAAGGAAAATCCCAGAGTTCCTTGCATATTAAGGTTAAAATATTTCCATTCCATAATATTTAAAAAGACTAATTTAATAGACATAATGTTCATGTCAAAATTATATCAAAAATATATTCACTGCTACAATGTCTAAAAACATTTTACTTATTATACAAATAATTTAACATTGGACATTGAAGTAAACTCAACATGCAACACAAGGTGGACCTGTATTTGCCATGCAAAGCACCTACAAAGGAAGATATAAGCACTTGAAGAAAACAGAACCAGATTCAAATTTCCTTTTATCTAAAACCAAGTGTTGGTTTGGAAATGGATGGAACTAGAGAATATCATGCTAAATGAAATAAACCAATCCGAAAACCAAAGGCTGGATGTTTTCTCTGATAAGTGGATGCTGATCCATAGTGAGGGGTGGGTAGGGAAAAATGAAGGAATTTTGGATTATGCAGGGGAGCATGAAGGGAGAGGTGGGGAGGGAGGGATGGGAAGGGTCGTCAAATGAGACAGATATTATTACCCTATATATATGTATGAAAAAAATTTTTAATTTTTAAAAATAAATTAATTTAAAAATTAAAATTAAAAATATAAAACCAAGTGTGGCCTAAAAGTCATGAAGGTATTGTGTAGACCTGGTAGTGAAATGAAATGACAGAACGTCATGGTAGAGACCCGGGCCTGGGGAAGGGTCATTCCGCTGCCTTCTCGGCCTTTCTCCAGGAAGCCTCATTAGCCATGGGCCCTGCCTTCTGCGTGGTCAGTAACTGCCCGAAGAGTCTGACTGCTCCCTCCTGAACCGTAACAGGTGTCTGTGGAAAGAGCCGTTTCTTCTCTGTCTGTGAGCAGCTCTGTGTTAGAGACCCTGCACAGCCTTCAGTCGCAATGATAGGACAGGTCTAAGATGAAGTCAAATAACTTATAAATATTGTGAGAAACCGTGGATCAGGGCTCAGAGTTTGGAGTTCCATTTTCCTCTGGGCCCACAGGTGTGAAGTTTGGAGTTCTCTCCGGATGCTGCTGGCTGAATAACTAATAAAAATTTGTTCTGAAATTCAACTTAATTTTTCTTATCAGTATTAATAAAATGTCAGCATGCCTCTGTCTCAAAACACAATCATCAAAATATCATTACCAACAACTAGAATAAGTCCTCTCCCTGAGGATTTTACAAGAATTTTACTGAGCAGTTACTATGCACTGCTAGGAAACAGTGCTCAATGTTTTGCCTATACTCTCTGAAGTACTACACCCATTTCAGTGAACTGGATAAAAATATTAAGTCAGGAAACCTACACGTTCTCTATAATCTTCCACACAACCTCTGATAAACCCACTGATTTTGTGTGTTTTTCCTGTCCATTAAATGAGAATTATACCCAAACCCATGATATTCCAGAGGCACATAAATCATCAAAGCACCTGTTGTTAATGGTTGTAAAACAAACAAAACCTGGCCTTTGCTGAATGTGGTTGTGCACACTTGTAATCCCAGCAACTCGGGATGCTGAAGCAGGAGACTTTCAAGTTCAAGGCCAGCCTCAGTAATTTAGGGAGGTCACAAGCAGTTCTATGAGACCCTGTCTCAAAGCAAAAAATAAAGACTGGAGATGTGGTTCAGTGGTTAAGTGCCCCTGGGTTCAATCCCTGATACCAAAAATTTAAAGAAAAAAAAGAAAACTGGCTTTTTTAAAAATCATGCCAGCATATTCAGTGGCATTATTTCTATGTTCTACATAAACTGAGAATATAATTTTGTCCTTCCCTTTTGATCCTCATCCTTTTCTGACTGAAACTTGGCTCAGTAACTTCAGCAAAGTGCTTTTTCAATCATGTTAAGAAAAGGAAGTCAAACAGTAAAAACATAGTAAGAAAAGTCCCTGAATTTAAAATCAGTCCTTGGGTGTGGCTAAGAAAGGCACTTCAGTTCAGCAAGACCTCACTACGCGCTGCCACAGTGTGCATCTTAAGTATCCTCCAGAGGCCCACATGGTGCAGGCTAGATCCCTGGCCCTACACTACATGGGTCATTGGGGTGTGCTCCTGAAGGGACACTGGAACCTGACTCCTTCCTCTGACTCTCTTGTGCAATTCTCAGTCATGAGGTGAGTGGCTGGTCAGCCATGTGCTCTGGCATGATGTGCTGCCTCACCCAAAGCAACAGGCCAACCAATGTTGGACTGAAACCTCTGAAGTTGTGAGCCAAAATAAATCCTTTGTCTTTGTAAGCTGGTTACCTCAGGTATTTCTTATAGTAATAGAAAGCCAGGTAACATACATGCCTTTAAAACGGGAACAAAAATCAAAAAATTGTCAGAATAAATTTAAATTAGTCATTCATACACCTTCCCAACACAACTTGTGGGGCTGTGAAGAAGGAAATTTTCCTCAATTTCTTCTGTTTCTATTTTCTTTTTTTCACCATGTGAATTATTCCAAAGATAACACACATAAAAGCAGAGTAAAGCACCAGAAGCCAGCGTTTCCCTGTAGACCAAGACAAGGGAACAGCCATCATTTGCTCACTTCTCCAACTAAACCACTCATCTCCCCTGCTTTTATCCACTGCTTTCCTCACTTGGCCAACAACACAAAAAAATCTGGGGCCACGACAAACTGTTGCCTGATGATCAGCTTATGTGCCAAAAATAGAACCTGAAAGGAAATACTGACTATAAAACAAAAGCAAACAAAATAGTTATCTGTATGTCTTCTTGCTCGGCCAAAGTGGTTTTGTTTAAAAGACAAATATTTCTTACAGTATCAAACTAGATAAGTCTATCCCACAACTAAAAAACTATTTTAAAAAACACAAAGCACTATACATATAAACCATACTGCTCAGTTCAAAGTATGTCATAGGCTCCCCCTTCCCCTCACAACAGTGGGGACAAAACACAGGGGAGCTTTACTCCTGGGTTACACCCTGTCAGTCCTTTTTTTGTTTTGACAGAGGTTCTAAGTGGCCTTGAACTTGCGATCCTCCTGCCTCAGCCTCCTGAGTTGCTGAATTGCTGGAGTGCACCACCACAGTCAGCTCCTATGCTTACTCTTTTAAAATCAAATTAGAAGCCACACCTGTAATCCCAGTTATTTGGGAGGATAAGGCAGGAGGATTCCAAGTTTGAAGTTAGCCTGGGCAATTTAACAAGACTCCATCTCAAAAATAAAATAAAAAGGGCTGCAAACATTGCTCAGTGGCTGAACTCTCCTGGGTTCAATCACTAATGCCACAAAAAAATAAAAATTAAAAATTAATTTAGATTATAACCTCAGCCATGCCTCAAGTGCCTGGCAAATAGTGCAAGTCATCATTCCACAAACAGTTGCCTGAAGTGTATTGTACTGTAAACCACTGCTATTCTGGGTTCTATGGAGACAGAAGTAAAAGAGGCATATGGTTCTCAAAAAAACTTCATAAATTCAGGAAACCTCATACAGGAAATCAAGTGCGTACTTGAGCTCAAAAGACCTAACATATGCCCTTCAAATGGGATAAACCCTAAAGATAGACAAATGATAGTGGATATTAACAAATAACAAAGAGAAAAAAGATATTTCCAAAAAGGAGCCAAAAGCAAAATAAAATAATATACAGAAAAGGGAGGGTAGAGTGAAGGAGGCAACTTGTCTTTCAGGGTGGGGCATTTCATGCAAGGTAAAAAAACCTGCTACACAAAGAGTGTTCCAGACACAGTATTATATACAATGGTTAATTTCATTATCTGCTAGTATTGATTATATTTATTAATCAATTCTCTACTTTATTATCATTAAGTCCAGCAGCCCTGTCTTTCCACTTTCATTCTGGAACCCAAAGGATAAGCCAATGGGAACATGAAAATTATATTCTAGGTAATAGGTCTAGAAAGTAATTTGCTTCAATTGGGCATGGGAGCACACGGCTGTAATCTCAGCGACCTGGGAGGCTGAACAGGAGGATGGTGAGTTCAAAGGCAGCCTCAGCAACTTAAGTGATGCCCTAAACAGCTTAGCGAGAACCTGTCTCTAAATAAAAGCAGAAAAAAGGGCTGGGGATGTGGTTCAGTGGTTAAGAACCCCTGGGTTCAAACCCCAGCACCAAAAGAAAAGAAAGGACTAATATGCTTCATTTCAAGTTTTATATTTAAGCCAGGTGTGGTGGAGCACACTTGTAATCCTAGCAATTTGGAAGGTTGAGGCAGGAAGATCCCAAATTCAAGGCCATTACTGGCAACTTAGTGAGACCTTGCCTCAAAATAAAAAATGGCTGGGGATGTAGTTCATTGATAGAGCGCTTGCCTCGCAAACCTTCAGTTCAATTGCCAGTACAGCAAATAAAACAAAATCTTAAGTTTCATAAATTCAATAAAAACACTAAACCAGGTTTGGTGGGATGCACCTATAATCCCAGCTATTTGGGAGGCTGAGGCAAAATCAAGGCCAACTTGGGCGACTAACTCAGATCATGTCTAAAAACTAAAAAGACTGACCCAGGATCCCCAGGTTCAAGTCCCATTACCTGCCCCCAAAAAACAAAAACAAACAAAACAACAAAAAAAAAGCCCCTAGTACATAATACAGCCTTCTCAGAATTATTAGAACAGGAATTTTGGGATCCAAGATCGCGGACTAGAGGGAGGCTGTGTTCCTTGTCGCTTCATAACTCCGGTTTCGAGCAGAGGATATCTGTTTCTTGGTGAGGCAGTTTTTGCTGCTTATCGATCCCCTGCTGTTTACCCCATTTGTCTACTGCGATCACCTGCAGTCTGCCAGCATATCAACTACTTTTTGAGTGCAGATTACTCACTCTCTGGCTCCTATCATCCGCCATTTGCCTGTCCAGCTTGCCTGTCCAACGCCTGCCTTTCATCTACTCATCACCCACCGCCCAAGGTTCACCTCCCAATGGTCCGACAGCAATCAGCAAACTGACCACAGATCGCCAGTGGAGCGCCAGCTGCCTGCTGTTGCCTGGAAGTTCACCATCACAGACCCTGCAGGTTTGGTTACACGTAGCTGCCGCCATTTTCAGACAACAACCAGGCCCCGTAGGACCCCTGGCCAGACTGACTGAGCCCCATCTCCAGGATCCCTCAGCCCGACCAATCACTCCCTTCCTCCGGGGCCCTCACATCGACTGACTGCTCCCTGCCGCCAGTACCCCCAGAAAGACTGACTGCGCCCCATCACCGGGACCCCCACCCCACCCCACTGACTGACTGCACCCGGCCTCCAGGATCCCGCAACCAGACGGACAACACCCCACCTCCAGGACCCCTGCCTGACCAACAGCACCCCGCAACCAGAAACCTCCAGTCGACCACGCCCACACCCCGAGCTGCAGCTCCCCATTTGCCAACACATTTGGAAGCCAGAGCATCTTGGACAATCCTGGAAGCTGTATCTCCCATCTTTAGGTGGAGCAAATCCCATCGTGAGACGCCTGCTGGAGGCTTGAAGCTCATTGTCAGGTACCTCTCATGCATCAGGCTACTGAAGACTGGGAGGTTTCATTACTATATGACTGTTATACTGTAGATATTCTTTTTTCTCCTCATTGAAAAATTTTAAGTTTTTATTTCTTTACTTTTCTTGCTCTCTTTTCCTTTTGTTTACCTGTTCCCTCAGAGTCTCTTTCTCCCTTTTCCCATGCTAACAACCAACTTCTTTTGATTACACTCTTTCTATGATCTAGAACTTCTGTATATTCTTTTCTTATCCCATTAACACCTACAACCTACACCCCTCTGCATCCTCTTTGTCCTCCATTAGAAACTGTAGACCTTATTGCAAATCTGTTTGTTATACTGCAGATAATAATTGAACTCATTCTGTTTATTATGACAATATTTTTAATGTCCTCATAAGGGCTATTTGGCTTCGGGTTACATATTGTCTGAATTGGGCACTGCTAATATTGATCTCCCCCTTACAGAAAAGGTTTTGGAAACCTATAGGGTCACTATAAGCCTATAGGGGGGAAACTGCAATACCCCAGATCTGCACTGCTAGAGGGGAAGATACATGAACAACATGAAAAAACAAGGGAAGAGAATGATCCAAACAAATCTAGATTCTATATTAAAAGAATCCAGTGACAGTATGATAGAAGGAACATCAGAAAAGGACTTCAGATTATACATGATTAACATGATTCGCGAAGCAAAGGATGAGAAAAGAGAGCAAATGCAGGCAATGAATGATCATACCAATAAGCAGTTGAGAGAGCAACTGCAAGAAGCAAAACATCATTTCAACAAAGAGACAGAGATTCTCCCCCTCCCAAAAAAAAAAAAAAAATAGAAGGAAATATGAAGGAAACAATAAACCAAAAAAAAAAACTCAATGGAACGCATCACCAACAGACTAGACCACTTGGAAGACAGAACCTCGGACAATGAAGACAAAATATTTAATCTTGAAAATAAAGTTGCTCAAACAGAGAAGATGGTAAGAAATCATGAACAGAATCTCCAAGAACTATGGGACATCATGAAAAGACCAAATTTAAGAATTACCAGGATTGAGGAAGACACAGAGATACAAACCAAAGGAATGACCAACCTATTTAATGAAATAATATCAGAAAATTTCCCAAACCTGAAGAATGAAATGGAAAATCAAATACAAGAGGCTTACAGAACACCAAATGCACAAAATCACAACAGATCCACACCAAGGCACATTATAATGAAAATGCCTAACATACAAATAAAGACAGGATTTTGAAGGCTGCGAGAGAAAAGCAAATTACATATGGGGGAACCAATACGGATATCAGCAGATTTCTCAGTCCAGACTTTAAAAGCTAGAAGGGCCTGGAACAACATATTTCAAGCTCTGAAAGAGCACGATTGCCAACCAAGAATCCTATACCCAGCAAAACTAACCTTCAGATTTGAAGATGAAATAAAATCCTTCCATGATAAACAAAAGTTAAAAGAATTTACAAATAGAAAGCCTGTGCTACAGAATATTATCAACAAAATATTCCATGAGGGGGATATGAAAAACAACAATGTAGGTCAGCAAAGGGAGGAACTACCTTAATGGAAAATCCATTCAAAGGAGAAACCAAAAATCAAGTTAAAAACCAAAAGTAAGCCCAAATAACTGGGAATACAAATCATATCTCAATAATAACCCTGAACGTTAATGGCCTTAACTCATCAATCAAAAGACATAGACTGCCAGAATGGATTAACAAGAAAGACCCAATAATATGCTGTCTGCAAGAGACTCATCTCATAGAAAAAGTCATCCACAGACTAAAGGTGAAAAGTGGGGAAAAACCTACCATGCACACAGACTCAGTAAAAAAGCGGGGGTTTCCATCCTTATTTCAGATAAAGTGGACTTCAAGTCAAAGTCAGAAGGGATAAAGAAGGACATTCCATACTGCTTAAAGGAACCATAAATCAGGAAGATGTAAGGATCATAAATATTTATACCCCAAACAACAGTGTATCCATGTACATCAAACAAATCCTCTCAATTCCAGGAATCAAACAGATCACAACACAATAATTCTGGGTGACTTTAACACACTGCTTTCAACACTGCATACAGCTTGCAAACAAAAACTAAAAAAAGAAACTACAGAACTCAATAACACAATCAATAACTTAGATTTAACAGACATATATAGAACATTCCATTCATCAATGAGCAAATTCACTTTCTTCTCAGCAGCACATGGAACCTTCTCGAAAACAGACCATATGTTATGCCACAAAGCAGCCCTTAGTCAATGCAAAAAAAAAATAGAGATACTGCCTTGTGTTCTATCAGATCATAATGGAATGAAATTAGAAATCAATGACAAAATAAAAAACAAAAATTACTCCAACACCTCAAGACTAAATAATATGCTATTGAATGAAGCATGGATAACAGAAAACATAAGGGAGGAGATAAAAAAAATTCTTACAGGTAAATAAGAATGACAATACAACATATCGAAATTTCTGGGGCACTATGAAAGCAGTACTAAGAGGAAAATTCATTGCATGGAGCACATTCCAGAAAAGAATGAAAAGTCAACAACTAAATGACCTAACACTACAGCTCAAAGCCCTACAAAAAGAAGAACAGAACAACACCAAAAGTAGTGGGAGACAGGAAATAATTAAAATCAGAGCTGAAATCAATGAAATTGAAAGAAAAGAAACAATTCAAAAATTGACAAAACAAAAAGTTGGTTCTTTGAAAAAGTAAATAAAATAGACAAACCCTTAGCCACACTATCAAAGAGGAGAGAGAAAACTCAAATTACTAAAATTCGTGATGAAAAAGGAAATATCATGACAGACACTACTGAAACACATAATGAGAAGCCACTTTGAAAATCTATATTCCAACAAAATAGAAAATACCGAAGACATCAACAATTTCTAGAGACATATGATCCTCCCAAACTGAACCAGGAGGACATACACAATTTAAATAGATCAATTTCAAGCAATGAAATAGAAGAAGCCATCAAAAGCCTACCAATCAAGAAAAGCCCAGGACCAGACAGATTCTCAGCTGAGTTGTACAAAACCTTCAAAGAACTCATTCCAATATTTCTCAAAGTATTCCAAGAAATAGAAAAGGAGAGAACCCTACCAAACTCATTCTATAAAGCTAATATCACCCTCATACCCAAACCAGGTAAAGACACATCAAGGAAAAGAAAATGTTAGACCATTATCCTTGATGAATATAGACACAAAGATCCTTAACAAAATACTGGCAAACTGTATCCAAAAACATATTAAGAAGATAGTGCACCACGATCAAATGGGGTTCATCCCGGGAATGCAAGGTTGGTTCAACATCCATAAATCAATAAATGTAATCCATCATATAAGTCAAGAGACTTAAGGATAAGAATCATATGGTTATATCAACTGATGCAGAAAAAGCATTCAACAAAATACAATACCCCTTCATGCTCAAAACATTAGAAAAAATAGGGATAGTAGGAACATACCTGAACATTGCAAAGGCTATTTATGCTAAGCCCATGGCCAACATCATTCTTAATGGAGAAAAACTGAAAGCATTCCCTTTAAAAACGGGAACAAGACAGAGATGCCCTCTTTCACCACTTCTATTCAACATCATACTTGAAATACTAGTCAGAGCAATCAGACAGACTAAAGAAATTAAAGGGATATGAATAGGAAAAGAGGAACTTAAGGTGTCACTATTTGCTGATGACATGATTCTCTATTTAAAGGATCCAAAAAACAACTCCAGAAAACTTCTAGACCTCATAAATGAATTCAGCAAAATAGGAGGATATAAAATCAACACGCATAAATCTAAAGCATTTTTATACATAAGTGATGAAACATCTGAAAGGGAAATGAGGAAAACAATTCCATTCACAATAGCCTCAAAAATAAAATAAAATAAAATACTTGGGAATCAATCTAACCAAAGAGGTAAAAGATCTCTACAATGAAAACTACAGAACACTGAAGAAAAATTGAGGACGACCTTAGAAGATGGAAAGATCTCCCATGTTCTTGGATAGCTAGAATTAATGTTATCAAAATAGCCATACTTCCAAAGGTGCTATACAGATTTAATGCAATTCCAATTAAAATCCCTATGACATTTTTCATAGAAACAGAAAAAGCAATCATAAAATTCATCTGGAAGAACAAAAGACCCAGAATAGCCAAAGCAATCCTAGGCAGGAAGAGTGATGCAGGAGGTATCACTATACCAGAGCTTAAACTCTACTATAAAGCAATAGTAACAAAAACAGCATGGTACTGGCACCAAAACAGACAGGTAGATCAATGGTACAGGACAGAAGACATGGAGACATACCCACATAAGTACAGTTACCTCATACTAGGCAAAGGTGCCAAAAACTTACAATGGAGAAAAGATAGCCTGTTAAACAAATGATGCTGGGAAAACTGGAAATCCATATGCAATAAAATGAAATTAAACCCCTATCTCTCACCCTGTACAAAACTCAACTGGAAATGGATCAAGGATCTAGGAATTAGACCTGAGACCTTTCACCAAATAGAACAAAAAGTAGGCCCGAATCTCCATCACGTTGGCTTAGGACCAGACACTTCCTTAACAAGACCCCCATAGCACAAGAAATAAAAGCAAAAATCAATAAATGGGATAAATTCAAGCTAGAGAGATTTTTCTCAGCATAGGAAACAATTAATAATGTAAAAAGGAAGCCTACAGAGTGGGAGACAATCTTTTCCACACACACTTCAGACAGAGTGCTCACCTCCTAAGTTTATAAAGAACTTAAAAAACTTTACACCAAAAATAAAAAGAACCCAATCAATAAATGGGCTAAGGAAATGGCCAGACACTTCACAGAAGAAGATATACACGTGATAGACAAATATATGAAAAAGTGCTCATCATCCCTAGTAACTGGAGAAATGCAAATTAAAACCACCCTAAGATTTCATCTAACTCCAATTAGAATGGTTATTATCAAGAACACCAACAACAAGTTTTGGCGTGGATATGGGGAAAGAGGCACACTCATACATTGCTGGTGGAGTTGCAAATTGGTGCAACCACTCTGGAAAGCAGTATGGAGATTCCTCAGAAAGCTTGGAATGGACCCACCATTTGACCCAGCTATCCCACTCCTCGGTTTACACCCAAAGGACTTAAAATCAGCATACTAGAGTGATGCAGCCAAATCAATGTTCATAGCAGCTCAATTCACAATAGTTACATTGTGGAACCAACCTAGATGCCCTTCAATTGATGAATGGATAAAGAAACTGTGGTATATATAAACAATGGAATATTAATCAGCCATAAAGAAGAGTAAAATTATGGCATTTGCTGGTAAAATGGATGAAGCTGGAAAATATCATGCTAAGTGAAATAGCCCAAGCCCAAAAAACCAAAGGCCAAATGTTTTCTCTGATAAGTGCATGACAATATATAACAAGGGGGGGGAGGGTAACAGGGGGATGAGAAGAATGAAAGAACTTTGGATGGTATAGCGGAAAAAGGGGTGGGGGTGGAGATGGAAAAATGGTAGAATGAAACAGACAGTATTACCCTATATATATAATTACATGAATGGTGTGAATCTACATTGTGTACAACCATAGAAATGAAATGAAAAGTTGTACCCCATTTGTGTACAATGAATCAAAATGTCTATAAAAATAAAAAATATTTTAATTTTAAAAAAACTGGAATTTTACTAGAACTAATGCTTTTCCAATGGATTTGGAGGGGAAAAGATTCGAATTCCAGCTTTTCTAATGACTAGCTAAGGCCCCTGCCCTGCTCCCCCTTCTGCTTCTTCCTTTGTAAAGACATCTTGATGAGAGTATCTTGCCCTATCTATTCAAACAGCAATTCTGACACTGAATGATCGAGATTCTCACTACCCTGTTGGCATCACCTTTAGGTCAAAGAAAGCCACCTCTCTGGGGACAGAAGAATATACACCCCACCCACGGAGTAGAAGATTCCCAGGTCTCACACCTTTGAGTTTCTCATAGTTAAACCCAGCTTATTAGAACTGTGTGTATCTGGTTTCCCAACTCACAATAAATTAGAAGGAAAAGACTTACTGAAAGCAGGAAGGCATTGACAACAAAAAGGCATAGCTAATGGGCAAAACAGAACAAAACAAAAAAGTGTAGGAAATGAGAAAAAACGCAAACACGACCTGGGGCTGCAGTTCAGTACCAGTGCTGGTCAGTAATAAGGTCCTGGGTTCCATTCCCAGCTGGGGGGAAAAGCACTCTTAAAATTACAAAGATCCAGATTCAAGAGTTATTTACCTTAAAACAAATACTACTATTTAAGGAGGTACAAGAGGTTTTACTCATAAGGGAAGGAAAGGACAATGGATGAAAAGTAATAATGTACCCCATATCCTGAAAAGATTACATGACAAAGGATTGTAACTAGTTCCCTACTTTAAAATGGAAAGTGTGGATACACTTAAGAATTTCCATTTCTGATTTTTTGTTGTTGTTGTTTGGTTTTTTTTAACAAGTGTTACAATGTAATGGCTGTATTTTTGGCTGACCACAGCAGCCAGCTCACTATGGACATCTCCGTACCTCTCTTTTCTATTCCCAATCACTCCCCGGTGTGGTGTGTCTGTAAGTAATAGAACGGTCTAAGGTCCAGCAGCATAGGTTACAAAACAGAGACTTAAGGGATCAACAATGGAGAATCAAACTTAAGCCAAGAAAGCACTTCCCCAAGAATATTTCAACATCCGGAAGCTGAAGAGATGAATGTTTGAATACATTTTTCAAAACAACATGTTTTTGTAGATCCCATATAACAAAAAATAATAATAATAATAATCAAAATTAAATATGACCTGACCAACTAGGATACAATTTGAACACCAAGATAATGGCTAAAGAGTCATAATGTACTACATGAACTGAAAATTCATGAATTTACAATAAGCATAGGGAAAAAATATACATATGTATGAATGAAGCTCTTCCTTACAACAGAAGTCAACTCCAGACCCAGAAGGAACGACGGAGCTAGAAAGTCAGCATTTGATCAGAGTCATGATGGTTTCAAGGGCTGGGCAGTGGCAGAGCGCTTGCCTGGCATGTGTGAGGCACTGGGTTCATTCTCAGGACCACATATAAATAAATGAATGAAGGTTCAACAACGACTAATAAAGCTAATTTTTAAAAAATCATAATTGTTTCAGAAAGAATCAAAGGAAGCTAAATCTAGAGGTAAAAGTTGAAGGAGTATACGGATATTTCTACAATCACTGACTCAAGACTCCACAGAAAACTTTTAAAGTATCTCCCTACAAGAAAGCCACACTATGCAAAATTAATATTGTCAAAATGGTCATACTACCAAAAGCACTATAAAGATGTTAATGCAATTCCTATTAAAATTCCAATGGTGTTCTTCACAGAAACAGAAAAAGCAGTCATGAAATTTATTTCAAAAAATAAGAGGCCCAGAATGGACAAATAAATCCTTAGAGAGAAAAGTGTAGCCAGGAGGCATCACAAAAACCAGACCCTGAATTATACTACAAAGCCATAGTAACAAAACTGGCACGGTAGTGGCACCAAAACACGTGAAGAGCAATGGTACAAAACAAAGGCCCAAAGGCAAACTCATACAAGACAAAGATGACTTAAACATACAGTGGAGAAAAGGCAGCCTCTTCAACAAATGGTGCTGGGAAACTGGAAATCCATACGTAGCAAAATTAAATTAAACCCCTACCTCTCACCCTGCACAAAACTCAACTCAAGGACCAGAGACTTGCACCCACTAGGAGAAAGAGTAGACCCAGTCTCCATCCGGTCAGCTTAGGAACCAAATTCCTCAATAAGACTCCTAAAGCACAAGAAGTAAAATCAAGAATCAATAAAAGGGATGGTATCAAACTAAAAAGCTTTTTCACAGCAAAGGAAACAATCATGAACATGAAGAGGGCTGGGGATATAGCTCAGCTGGTAGAGTGCTTGCTGTGCATGCACAGGGCGCTGGGTTCAATCCCCAGCACCACAAAAAAAAAAAAAAGAAAAATAAAAAAAAGAACATGAAGAAAGAGCCTACGGAATGGGAGAAAAATCTTTGTTACCTGCACATCAGACAGAGCATTAATCTCCAGGATAGATAAAGACCTCAAAAAACACCAAAAAGCAAACAAACAAACAACAACAACAAAAAGCAATAAATGGGCAAAGAAACTGAATGGGCACTTCACAGAAGAAATATAATCAATCAACAAATACATGAAAAAATGTTCAACATCTCTAGCAATTAGAGAAATGCAAATTAAAACTACACTGAAATTCCATCTCACTTCAGTCAGAATGGTAACTATCAAGAATACAAGTAACAATGAACGTTGGTGAGGATGTGGGGGGAAAGGTACACTCATACATTGCTGGTGGGACTGCAAACTGGAGAAACCACTGTGGAAAGTGGTATGGAGATTCCTTGGAAAACCTGGAGGGGGGAGGGGGAAGGAAAGAAAGAAAATTTGGAATGGAACAACCATTTGACCCACTTATCCCACGTCTCGTTTTATACCTGAAGGATTTAAGATCAGTATACTATAGTGATGCAGTCACATCAATGTTTATAGCAGCTCAATTCACAATAGCTAAGCTATGGAACCAACCTAGGTGCCCTTCAACAGATGAGTGGATGAAGAAAGTGGTATATATACACAGTGAAATATAAAGAGATTATGAGGGGTTGTGGCTCAGTGGTAAGAGCACTTGCCTAGCATGTGTGAGGCACTGGGTTCAATCCTCAGCACCAAATAAAGATAAATAAATAAAATAAAGGTATTGTGTTCATCTACAACTAAAATATAAATAAATAAATAAGAAATTATGAACGGAATTGGAGACTATCATGCTAAGTGAAATCAGCCAATCCCAAAAAACCCAAAGTCCAATGTTCTGTCTGATATGAGGTACTGACACACAATGGGGGAGGAGGGTCAGAAGTACTTCGGATCAGACAAAGGGGAGTGAAGGGAAGGGGTTATGGGAACAGAAAAGACAGCAGAATGACTCGGACGTGACTTTCCTATGTTCCTATAGGAGCCGCGACCAGTGTGACTCCACATCATGCACAACCACAAGAATGGAAATTATACTCCATGTATGTACAATATGTCAAAATACACTCTACTGTCATGTATTTCTAAAAAGAACAAATTAAAAAATAAAATAAAAAGAAAGCTATAGCATCAAAAATGGAGCAAACACAACCTCAACCAGTCAAAGCTAACTAACATCGCCAAAAAATGGAACTAATCAATATGTGCCTTCTGGTTAGAAGAACATTACTTCTATGCACTTTCTCCCCCAAATGTGCAGAAGACAAATCTAAACATGAGAAAACATCACAAACACAAATTGAAGGACTTCCACAAAATATGTGATCCAAATATTATCAACATCATAAAACAAAGAAAAATCAGAAACTTTCTCAGATTAAAGAAGACGGAAGACAGAATAAATCAAAGCAATGAAAGAGTCTGGATTTCAGCAGGGCACAGTGGTGCACACCTATAATGCTAGTGACTGGGAGGCTGAGGCAAGAGGTTACAAAAGGCCAGTCTCGGCAATTTAGCAAGACTGTGTTTCAGAATAAAAAATAAAACGGGCTGGGGTTGTGGCTTAGTGGTAGAGCACTTTCTTAGTATGTACGAGTCACTTGGTTCAATTCTCAGCACCACACAAAAAATTAATTAATTAAAGTTATTTTAAAAAATACAGTGGTAAATTTAAAAGGGGGGGGGGTGGAGCTGGGGATGTGGCTCAGTGGTTCAAAGCCCCTCAATGACCAAAAAAAAAATTTCTTTTTGCATAACGAGTACCACCATTAATAGATTTTTATTAGAAGATTGTTTTACATAAAATTAATCCCAAACAACTTCTATTACTTTTGTTTCTCCCAAATTATTTCCTTTTTCACCATTTGGAATCCAGGAAAACAAGTTTTTTATTTTAAACTAGAACCTACCATAAAGAGATGGAAAGGAACATTTATTAAATTCCTAAGGTGCACAGCCATTCATTGTCCACACGTAAGACAACTGAAGTCTAGCCAGGTTAGAACTTGCTCGAGATCTCCCTGAACAGCAGGAATCAATCAGATGCAGAAGAGCCTGAATTCAAGTTCGTGCTTTTTGTACTATCCTCTTCCTTTTTATTGCAGTCATCAGAGTGATTACATTGATTTCAATTCTAATATCACACACCCAATGACAACTGTTTTGCAATACTGGGGGGAGAGGACCACAGCAAAACAGGTACTCAATGCTACTTAAACTCGAAGTTCCGCAATACATGGCCAAGGAGCAGTAGTTTAGCCCCATCCCTGTTTTTCACAAGAATGAATTCAAGGTATAGAAAATCATTAGCTGATGACAAGATCCTTCAAGAATCAGAGCCCCTATCTCCTCACTGCATAGTCACTTAACTTTCCTTACCACACTGTCACAAAGCAGCAATAGTCCAATTGTGGTCCCCAAACAAGGAGTTATCACCATCACCAGGAAATTCTAATGCAGTTTACCCCATACCAGAATCATACAGGCTCAAACTGATTTAACTGTTTGGGTGATTCTGGTGCCCTCTAAATTTTAAGAATTACCACTAAATACAAAACCAAACTTTTTAGGACTGCCCTAGGACACAGGATCCTAAGCATGACGTTTAACCATACACCTAAAGGGGGGAAGGAAAAATTGTTAATACTTCCTCCCTATAGACTAGAATAGTACTCTCAAAATTCAGGGAGCAGAACCACTTGGGGATCCTTAGCTGGGTCCTATCCCCAGAGATTACAACTCAGCAGTCCTAGGGTAGAAACCACCCAGAAGATATAAAAACTATAAAAAAGCAGAGTACACTTTTGAGAAGCAGTGGACTAGCCAGATCCTCTGACAGGTCTCACATATCCCAACCTGAACAACTCGCCAACGTCCTTCCGGCTTGCTCACTAAGATTCTCAATCTGTTCCATGAATAGTTTCTTTTTTCCAGTGTGGGACAAGGTCTCACTATATTACCTAGGTCTTGAATTCCTGGGCTCAAGCAATACTCCCGCCTCAGCCTCCCAAATAGCTAGGACTGTGAGAACAGGACAACACACCTGGCTTCATGCCTACTTTTGAAAGTTAGAAACAATTTTTTTGGATTGGATTTCATCTCTCAAAATTTACCAACTGAGATTAAATTAGAATTAAGGCTGAATTTATTATAATAAAATACTACCAAATAAAGTTTTCAAAGGGACTTTAATGAAATTTTAATATAGCTCAATTAAATGATACATAGCAACAGGAAAAAAGTACCCTGAGACACCACAAAGAATACGGAGTTTGACAGAAGACCTGGATTCTAACAGATCTGCCACTTGCTGTGTGACCTTAGAGGGACATATGAAGAAATAATTCAACAATTTGTCAACAGCTTTTCACACTGACCTGTAAAACCTCCGTCCTACATTCCCATAACAGCAATTCCCAGATGTTTTAAAATATGTAAAACTGAGAAAGGAATAAGTTGAACTTGTAAACTCTCATCATTACCAAAGTTATCTATTTACTTATCCAACCAATGTTTATTAAATGTCTACTATCAGCAAATGAAGAACTCAAAGACAAAATGCTCTTAGAAGTTCCATATCCTGCACATCCTCATCCCACAGTATCACCAGTTTTTAAATATCAAGTCTATCCATTTCTTTCTTTCATTCATCCATTCACTTATTTTGGTGCTGCTGGGGATTGAACCAGGGCCTTGTGCATGCAAGGCAAGCACTCTACCAACTGAGCCACATCCCCAGCCCTCCATTTCTTTCTGGTTCATCACTACATTTTAGTATTTCAGCTAGTCATTCTCCTTGGATTACTCCAAAAGTCTACTTAATCCTTAGCTGAACCAAGGCAATCTTTCCATCCCCATAAACTATTCCAAGCCTATATAAAATCCAAAATCCTTTTTAAGTTCACTTCTAAAGATCTTAAACTTCATGATCCAACCACAATAAATAACATTTCCCAGATAACAGCACAACTACTCTGAAGTCACTCTGCTAGGACAGTACCTTCAGCTTCACATTTTGCAGGAGTGATGGGGTGAGGGAAGTGGGTGGTGCTGAGACTGACTCAGAGCCTCTGAACTTCTGCCCCCAGTCCCAATTCATACCTCTTAATAACCAACCCTCTTGGAGGTTCACCAGGTGCTACGACTCTCTCTTGCAATTCCACCCCCAATCCCAAATTAGTTATACACTCCTCAGATAAGCTTCACAGCACCCTGATGCCTCTCTATTATACTCGTCACCTGGTAACTGCCTCTCTCTTTGTGATTCTCCCTCTTGAAAGCAAAGTCTGACTCTCCTGCATTGATTTGGCTACAGTGCCTAACACATAGTAAGCACACAAAATCTTAATTAAATGGAGAGGGATTGGGAGAGGCACTGATAGTGAATAAAGAAGATTCCCAGCCCCACCCCAGCAGCTCCCGTAGGCTGAGACCAGACCCTGTCTCAAAATAAAAAATAAAAAGGGCTGAGGATGTAGCTCAGTGGTAAAGCACCCCTGGGCAGATCCCCAGTACCCCCCAAAAAAAAAAAAAAAGTGAGAGAGATTCCCAAAGATCTTGGAGAGAATCATTCAGTATACAGAGGCTAAAACATGTGGAAGCTGCTTAACAATTTGTAATAAGAATTTATATAATCTCATTTGAGAAATCCTCTGAAGATATTCTATTGAACATAAGACCTTTTTTGGTGAGAAGCACAAAGTAAAGTGAAACACTACTAAAAAGCAGAATAAGTCTATTACCAAACCATTTATGGTATTGGTACAAGTCTCTTGGATCCAAGGTTAAGATGTAGTTAAAACATGCCAACACTACCTACTATAGTTTTCTAGAATTTAAAGCACATACGCATATACTTATGAATTAATGTCATGCTATAAAACACATTCCTGTTCCAGGAATGGTGTTTGGAATTCTGCCAACAAGGAGAAAACCTCCGACTTCTCCATTTTGCAGTATGTACAGAAAACTAGCCAGCCCAGGAAAGATGAAATCATGTATAGTATGGTACAGAAATCTGGGATAAAATGACAAATTTAAGTAAAAAATAAGAAGATAGCACAATAAAGATTACAAATTTTGGACATGGACAAACTACTTTGGATATGTACTTTGGATATGTTCGTACTACTGGGGGTTTAACCATCCTAAAATGGACATGAAAAATACTTACGCAGTTGCTAATGAGGATTATGAATTACATAAATCATTTAAAATAATACTGCCTTTTTTTTTTTTTTCAGATGACAGTTTTTATGGTTTTATTTAAGCACACAAAAAATGTGCCCATGAACTGTCTATTCATTTTCTTCACTGCGCAGCCTGGCGTTGGGATTGGTGACTCTGATGGCCAGTTGGGCTGCTCTTTCCACGATGGCTTTGCGATTCTTGGAGGAAACGTGAGCAATCTCAGCACAGTAAGATTTGTTGCACATGAGCAGCACTTCCAGCTCCTTGACATTGTGGACCAGGAACTTCCGGAAGCCACTGGGCAGCATGTGCTTTGTCTTCTTGTTGCTCCCATAACCAATGTTGGGCATCAAGATCTGGCCCTTGAATCTTCTCCGCACCCTGTTGTCAATACCTCTGGGTTTCCGCCAGTTGCGCTTAATTTTGACATATCGGTCTGACTGGTGCCGGATGAACTTCTTGGTTCTCTTTTTGACGATTTTGGGCTTCACGAGAGGTCTGAGGGCAGCCATGATGCCGAATACAGATGGCAGCCACCTCCGTAGGCAGCGCCGAGGAAGAGAGCAATACTGTCTTAATACATGTTTTAAGTGTTCAATAAACAGTAACAACTGGTATTACTATTGTTTTACAAAAGAATCTAAAATTACTAAGATCCAGGTGGCAAAAATATACATTCTTAAAGTTGTCTTTTTCTGTTACTTTTCCTCACTCTTATCTTTTCTAACACTAAATACTTCTAAACAATCTCTCTCCCCACTCTCCTGACCCCCCAAAAATGTTTTAAATAAATGAGTTATTGGGCCACTCATGATGGTACCTACTTGTAATCCCAGTTACAAAGGAGTTTGAGGCAGGAGGATAACAAATTTGAGACCAGTCTGAGCAACTTATTGAGACCTTCTCTCAAAATAAAAAATAAAAAGGACGAGGAATGTAGCTCAGTGATAGCATCACTAGGTTCAATTCCCCAGTATCAACCAAAATAAAAACAATTTTTTTTAGTTATTGAGCTGGGGTTGTAGCTTAGTGGTGGAACAGTAGCCTAGCATGTGCAAGGACTTAGGTTTGATCCAAACAGGGTAAAAAAAAGTTTTTACAACTATTGACTAAACTGTAAGTTTGATTCAATACAGCAAAAAATGTGCTAACAAGTAATAAATATTTTCATAATACTAAATCGAAGTGATTTCAAGTGTACATAGGTCACATAAAAATCACATGTTCAAATATTACAAACACAAAGTATCTGAAATCCTTAAAATAGGGAAGATAAAATGATACATGGCCTATGTCAGGGGCTGAACTGTGTCCCAAACTCTGCTGAAATTCAAACCTCTAGTGCCTTAGAATGTGACCACATTTGAAGACAGGGACCTTAAAGGCATAACTAAGTTAAAATATGGTCATCAGGACAGACTCTAATCCAATAACTAATATCCTAATATGAGGAAATTTGGAGCCGGGCACAGTGCTGCTTGCCTGTAATCCCAGCAGCTCAGGAGACTAACTCAGGAGGATTGGGAGTTCAAAGCCAGCCTCAGCAAAAAAAGCGAGGCGCTAAGCAACTCAGTGAGACCCTGCCTCTAAATAAAATACAAACTAGGGCTGGGGATGTGGCTCAGTGGTTGAGTGTCCCTGAGTTCAGTCCCCGGTATTGGTAACACCAACCCCCCCACCACAAAAAAAAGAGGAAATTTGGGCACATATAGGCAGAGGGAAAATCGTGTGAAGACTGAGGGAGAAGCCAGTTACCTACAAATCAAGAAAAGAGCCTTCCAAAGAAAGCGACCCTACAAACACCTAGCCTTCAGAACTGTGAGAAAATAAATGTATAGCGTTGAGACCACTCAGTCTGTGGCACTTAGCTATGGCATTCCTAGCAAACTAACATAGCCAACTCTTCCTAAAACCAGATTGGGTTTACAGGAGTACATTCTTAGCTTTAATCACTGGTTCCTCGAGTTACTCTCAAAACTACTTAGAATTAGACATCTGCAAAGTCAAGAAATCAAATATCTAGCCAGGCATGGTAGTGTACGCCTGTGATCCCAGCAGCTTGGGGGTTGCGGCAGGAGGACCTCAAGTATGAGGCCACCCTCAGAAACAGCAAGACCATCTCAAAACAAAAATAAATAAATAAAAAGGGATGGGGACGTAGCTCAGGGGTAGTTTGCCCCGGGTTCATTCCTCAGTACAAAAGAGAGAGGGGAAAGAAAGAGAAAGGAAGAAAAAAAGATCAAATATCTGAAGCCAGAGTTAGAAAATACCTTTTCCAATAAAATACCTTATCTATATGCTATTTATACTATGGCTATTGCACTGTCAATATTTTACATATTATGTGACTAAATCACTTATTTTATAGGGAAAAATAAATTCTGAATTTGCACTTGCACCTTTTAGAGATGATCCTCTCAATTTAGCAACATTACACTGTTTTTGGATAGAGGGAACAGAGACTCTGGAATCTGACGCAGGGATTTAAACCCGGGGCTGCCAAGGTTTACTAGTTATGTGGCTTTAACCAAGTTATTTCGCCCCTCTGATCCTCAAATTCCTCAACTGTACATGGGGATTACAAGAATATTTTATGGATTATCAGGATTAGAGAGCACTAAATTAAGCACCTGGCGCAATTCCTAACACAAGGTAGGCACTCAAGTGGTAGCTGTGATAACATCATCCTCCCAGAAAATGGGCAACACAAAGCAGGTGTCACTGCTAACAAAACTGTAAACTACTGAAGCTTTCCGGAAGGAAATTTTGAAATATTTATCCAAACATGAAGGATATTTCTCAGAATTTCATAAGGACTATTTTCCATGGAAATATTTGCACAAATGAGTAAAAAGAAGAAAAGGAGTGTTCTTTGTAACACTGTTTTAACAGACAATTAACAAGAGGTTAGTTTAGACTATAGCAGATTCACATTTGCCATTATTTTTAACATGACAGATTCACACAGTGGCACAGACCTGCAATCCAGCAACTTGAGAGGCTGAGGCAGGAGGGTCACAAGTTCAAGGCCAGTCTGGGCAACTTAGCAAGACTCTGTCTCAAAATAAAAAATTTGAAAGGCAAGTGATATAGCTCAGTGGTAAAGTACCTCTGGGTTCAATCTCTACCACCAAAATCTAAACTAAATTTGAAAAAAAAAGTGTCAATGACAGAATAAGCACAATATGCTCCAACACAGAAAAAAATTATCGGGACTGCTATTGTGGCTCAGTAGCAGAGCACTTGCCTAGCATGTGTGAGGCGCTGGTTCCATCCTCAGCAGCACATAAAAATAAATCAATAAAATAAAGGTTCTGATCCATCAATAACCTAAAAAAGGAAAAGAAAAAGAAAAGAAAAAAAAATTATGTGTTTAGCCACGAGCAGTGGTAACTCCAACAACTCAGGAAGCCAAGGAAGGAGGATGGCAAGTTCCAACCTCATCAACTTAGCAAGCCTGTCTCAAAATAAAAAATAAATCAATAAAAAGGGCTAGGGATGTAGCTCAATGCAAAAAATATTTATGTGTTTATATATGCATGGAAATGAGTATGAAATGGCAATTTTAAAACAAACAGCTTTCATTTAAACTTTTAAAAACTCCTTTTTAATTAAGAAAAAAACACACACGCTCCATGTTTTGAGAGTAATGCTTTCCTGTGCTACAGTTAAAGGAAACTTTCAAGAAAAATATGTTGTATATTAACCCTCACTCTTGATCAAATCTACAGTAGGATCTAGAATCTACATGAGGATCATGTTCAAGACATTCCAGATCAATTTCTATTCCATATTCTTCTGGTTTCTATTTCTATAGTCAATTCTAACCCATGGAATTAGACAAATATTTTAAAATCTAATTCTTGTCACATAACCAGTCACACTCTCAAATTCTTCCTTTCCTTGTCAAAACGACCTGCAGGTCAGGCCTGGTGGTGCATGTCTGTAATCCCAGCAGCCCAGGAGGCTGAGAAAGGAGGATCAAAGTTTGAGGTCAGTCTCAGCAACTTAGCGAGACCCTGTCTCAAAAAATTTAAAATAAAATAAAATAAAAAAGGTTTGGGATGTGGATCAGTGGTTAAGTTCCTCTGGGTTCAATCCCTGGCACCACAAAAAAAAAAAAAAAAAAAAAAACCTGGAATACAAAATTACTGTAATACTATCTAAGGAATGAAAATTAAACATTTTTTTTTAATTTTTTAAGTACTACCTAAGGAAATATAAAATAAATTAGCATTCAAAATTAGACAATCAATTTGAAAGATGTGCCATTTTATTTAGATTCATATGAAGGGCAATTCTCCTCCATTACTGAAGATAATCCAAATTTTACTACATAAAATAATCTCTATAATAGTGGCATCCTGGAAGGTCACAATGAAAACAGGACTACCTTGTTTTAAGATGAAGAAAATGTAGCACACCAAATGACTTGACCAAGTTCACACAGTAAGATACAGATGAGTGGTCAGAATAGGATACTGGTCTCCGGGGCTACTAATTTTTTTGGATCCATGTTGTCTCATCATAGCTTACACAGTTTTAAATCAACTCCATTTTCCAAATAAATTTGCAAAAATAGCATCAGATAACATACTTTGCTTCATAAATACACATAAAGGAGACAAATCTTAGCTGGCATACACTACCTGGCATGTTTGCAACACTATCTATAGAGCTCTTCCTTCACAGAAATTTCAAGCATGTAAAAACATCTTGCTTAGACACTGCAAAGGTGTCTGCTCTGCAGAATCAGAGATGAAAGGCTTTATGAGAACCAGTTCATCCAACTGTCCTGAAAGTACATCAACTAGTTAGATTCTAATTAGCTGAAACACCAAATTTTCTAGCCAGATATTTGAACAGCAATTTGTTATTGTTGTTGTTGTTTCAGTAGTAATGCTTCTCGTCTCCCATTTCAATGTCACCTTCCAGCCTAATGGAGGCATATAGCCGATTCTTCTCTCCCTAGAACAAGCCTCATAATAAAGACTAATGTGAGGTCCATATACTTTTTCTCATGTTTTCCTTCACTTAAAACCAGTTTGGTAACAACACATGAAAGCCTTTAACGAACAGCTTTCCTGGCATAGCACGAATGTTTAAAAGACAAAAACTCAGAAAACGAAAACAAGGAAACTTAACAGTGTGAGACAAAGAGTACATAAAATAGAAGCCAGGTAGACAACAGATCTCTGAAATCAAGTTTGGAAGAAATAAAAAGATCATCATATTTTCATATAAACAAAGGCTGAAGCAACTAGCAACTTCAACATAAATTTACCAAAAATAAAAGAAATATTAAAGAATCTTTTCCTGTCTTGTATAAATATATATGTGTATATATATATTACATATACACATACATAGGTTTGTTTAGATATCCTCAAACATAAATGCAATAAATATTAACTTGCTGCACTAAAAAAAATTCACAAATTGAATAATATGAACACATTACAATATCTGGTTTTAGCCACTTCAGAGATTTATCATTAGCCTGATGTGGAGGGTTAAAATTCAGTATTGAGAATAAGTATAGTCTATCGGTACTGTTAATGCAAAACACTGTTTATAATTTTTCTAGAATTGCCTGAGCAATTGCAACATAATAATTAAGTTTTATTTTATCCATCGAGTGTTGATATTTTTCTTTAACGAAATCCAAGTATTCAGTGCTATGAGTGATGAGTGACCTTGAGACAGCTCTTGGAAGGCAGTCACCATGGCAACACTACTACAAAAGTGCCTCGTCCTCAGCAAAAGGACCAACCTGGTGCATCGGGATTTTTAAAACCTAGAGAAATAGAGCTTCCTTCAAGAAAAATAAAAAAACGTTTACATTAACCTTTCTATTTTAACCTTCCTATTTATTCTTCATGGAGGAGGATATATTCATTAAGTTACCTTAATGGTGAAATATTAGACCATGCAAAAATTCTTTTTCCTGTTCGTTTCCCAAATGGGCTAATTGAAAGATAGGAACAAATAACCATTTATCATATTTTTAAAATAGTACATGTTTAAAATTTTTCCACTGAATCAGCATTATTCTAATCATCTTTTAATCACTGTCAAGAAGTAACAAACATTTGCCTTAACAGAAACATTTATTTTCCACCACAATTGATAATGAAAATCTGTAAGGAGACGTGACTTAAAATGTCAAATGTAAAACAGGCATTTGTAATTCTGTATACATAAACTAAACATCTTTATATTTAGTGTTTTTTATACAGTTATGTGTTTTTACTTAGATCATAAATTAAGTAGTTTTTTCCTAGAAAGTATATTCCCTAAAAGCTAGGAATATGATAATTTAGTCATTTCATCGACAATAGAGTCAGCATAGAGAACACCACCCGTTACCAAACAACTTCAAACTTTCTGATGTACCTACCAAAAGAATCTAGAAAAACTACATGCCCCAGAACATTTTTATTTGTTCTAAATAGTTGTACATGACAGAATGCATTTATACACTTTGATAGATCATACATAAATTGAGTGTAAAAATCTCTCATTTTTCTGATTATACCTATTGCAGGATCACACCGGTCATGCAGTATTCACGTACATGAGGAATAATGTCTGTTTCACTCTATTGTCCTTCCCACCCCCATCCCTCTCCCCCTCCCTTCACTCCCCCCTCTACCTAATATAAAGTAACTCTACTCTTCCCTATCCACCCACCTTATTGTGAAGGACTTAAAATCAACATACTACAGTGACACAGCAACATTAATGTTTATAACAGCTCAATTCACAATAGCTAAACTACGGAGCCAACCCAGATGCCCTTCAACAGATGAATGGATAAAGAAAATGTGATACTTATATATTAATACCCACACACACCCACACACATGCACACATGATGGAATATTACTCAGATTTAAAGAATGAAATTCTGTCATTTGCTCATAAATGGAGTTAAAGAATACCATGCTAAGTGAAATAAGCCAAACCCAAACCAAAGGTCAAATGTTTTCTCTGACAATGTGGAAGCCCCAGAACATTTTTAAGTTGACATTTCAATTTTCATAATAGTAACTACTTACAAAGCAGTTATTTCCAAGATATTTTAAATATTTATATCTTTAATAATAAACACTTTTAATAATAGTGTTATATATTCAAAGGAATTAGATTGCCATCATTCATCACTAAGTCAGAAATTTTACAACTGTCCCTTTTTCCTGAAATACTAATTTCTGTTCCTCTCCACCCAGAATCCAACAATAATGAAATAACATTTTATGCTTGAAAGTATTTTACTGATCATTCCATCAATGTGACAAAAAGGTACATAAAATGAAATAACAAATTCCATCTCTTCAACAGGCTCTAAGTGTTGAAAAACATTTTGAGTTATTACAATAATCACTACTAGGATATAATTGTTTGAAACAATCACATTACAAATTTCACTACGATACACACTAAAAGTACATTTTTCATTTTCATTGCACATGAACTGGTTCACCCTTCATGAGCAGAACTGTTCTCCCTACCTCCAGTGCCCACTTGCACATTTATTTATTTGTAAAATTATAAATAAAACTGACATAGTAGAGTAGTAGAAGTAGTTATACCAAAGCATTGTCACAATTCTTTCAATGCAACTTGAATTAAAAAAAAACTTAGCTGGGTGCAGTGCTGCACACCTGTAATCCCAGCATCTCAGGAGGACCAAGAGTTCAAAGTCAGACTTAGCAAAAGCAAGGTGCTAAGCAACTCAGTGAGACGGACCCGGTCTCTACATAAAATAGGGCCAGGGATGTGGCTCAGTGGTTGAGTGCCTCTGAGTTCAATCCCTGGTAGTCACCCCCAAAAAATAAAAAATCAGTTAACTATTAAAAATTAGTTTTTCGGGATTTCTCAAGAAAGCATTTGATTCAATACTCCCCTCTGACTGATGAACAGACTCATAAGCCACCCGACAGACCATTTCTTAAACAGTCATCACAGTCATCCACTTTTTAGACTCTCACGTCCGTCAGTATTTCTAAATGTCCATCTGTTTCAAACCCTGGGTTGTTGTGGGTTTTTTGTTGTTGTCATTGTTGTATTTTTTTTAAACACTCAACTGCAATACATCACAGTAAGAAAAGAAAATTGTTCCTGTCTTTTGGCAGTTAAAAGAACAATTGTGAAAAGACATTTGGAGAATTAAGACTGCAAGACTTCTCACACAGACCAATTCAAGAATAGAACAGAACTGCTGGGTATATGGGCACATGCCTCTAATCCCAGCAACTTGGGAGGCTGAGACAGGAGGATCACAAGTCCAATACCAACCTGCACAACTTCATGAGACCCTGTCTCAAAATAAAAAATAGCTAGGGATGTAGCTAAGTGGTAGAATGCCACTGGGTTCAATCCCCAGTATTGCAAAAAAAAAAAAAAAAAGAATTTAAAATCTTTATTTATAAACAGGGTTTGCTTCAACTGAGTTAGACATCAAAAAATGAGATTTTTTAAAATGCAATGTTATATTAGAAGAAATAAAAGATAACCTACTTGAGCAACATTATAAAACTAAGTTATGATATATCTACCGTGAAATACTATATTGTCTCTAGAAATGTTCACAACATATTGTGATATAATTTCATTTGCCTCTTTTTTGATTTTTCTCTCCAGTACTGGGAATTGAAGCCAGGGATGCTCTACCACTGAGCTACATCCCCAACCCTTTTTATTTTAAGACAGGGTCTCGCTAAATTGCTTAGGCTGGTCTTGAACTTGCAATCCTCCTGCCTCAGCCTCCCCAGTCACTGGGATCACAGGCATTGCCACCGTGCCTGGCTCACTTGTGTGCTGTGTATAAGGTACTGTGTATAAGATGCTTACACACAGATTAAAACACCAAAAAGTATATACCAAAATGATTTTTCCTGAGGCAGTTTTTATTTAACATCTTAATTTTCTATCACCTATAAAGCACATGTATTAACTTTGTAAGGAAAGCTTTTACAACGCCTTTGAAATCTTTTGTGCATTACATCCAATGCAAACAGTAAATTAATACTCATTTAGCAAATAAGATTGAAAACTCACTAATAATTTTAAAAACTCACCAAACATTATTCTTCAAGGAATACTTCAGGAGGAGCACACCTATAATCCCTCCAACTCAAGAGCTGAAGCATGTCTGCTAGTTTAATGCAAGCTTCAACAAATTGAAATGTCTCAAAATTTAAAAATACAAAAGGACTGGAGATGTAGCTCAGTGATGAAGTAACCCCAAGTTCAATTCTTCACACAAAAAACAGTTTTATAAGGTCGATTTCCTTTTGTTGTTATTTTGGGGGTCCTATTTACTTGTTTGTTTTTGCAGGGGGCGAACTCAAGGATGCCTAACACTCAGCCCCTTCACCAGCCCTTTTCTATTTGCAGTATTTGTTCATTCATTCATTCATTCATTTGCTACACTAAGGACTGAACCCAGGAGCAACTGAGCTGCAACCCTAGCCCATTCTATGTACAGACAAGGTCTCACCAGCCTGCTCCGGCTGGACTCCACCTTGTGATCCTCCTGCCTCCCGCTACGAGCAGCTGGGATTGCAGGCCTATCCTAGCACATATGGCCCAACAGATTTTATCATAGTCAACAACTGAAGCTCTCACCACTATCCCACATCATGTATCTGAGAGCAGTGCACAGAACAGAGTAGCCTTTCTTGGGGAGACTGAAATAAACCTTCATGATACAACCCTTTTTGGATCATTGTAACTGTTGATTTGCTGAAACTGAATTACAGAAACATTGAGAAGACATAATATGCATACAGTCTTTTTAAAAGCAAATTTTTATTGCATATTAATGTCTACCGGTTAGTAAACCAAAATTCTAAAGACCAAGGGATCTCAGAAATGAAAGCATTTATTGAGCCGACCAGAAAAAGAAAGGACCAGGTCCTGGAACACGTTCCCACAACTCCCAGCAGCAGGGCTAGACAACAATCAGAAAACAGACACCAAATCAGAGCTTGAGAACATTCTTTATTTTTGGGGAAAAGGAAAGCAATTTAACTTACATTGGCTACAGATAAGAGGAGCAGGATAACATGAAGCGGGGAGCTCTTTAGAATAAAGAGGCAGCCCATGAAGAGAAGTGATCACTGCTTCTGGACTGGCCGGGTTAACAGTCTGTGAAGTTTATATGTAAAAGGGGTCCTGTGGTGGGGCTTAAATCAAGATTTTGCCCACATCTTTTAACTGACTGTATTTCCTTATCTCTTCCCTTCAACCCTCTGATCTTTTGCTATTTTAATTTAGGACATCTCAGAACTTTTCTTTTGCCAATACCTACCACATCTTCTCTTCAAACTGCTATTGAAAATGTAGTAAAAAGAAATGCAGGAAAAGGATGAAAGAAAGGGAAGTAAGTAAGCAGAAGGAGAGCAAATCAAGGCCTGTCTTGTCAATTTGTGAATCCCTGTCCCAAAATAAAAAATCTGAAAGGGTTGGGCATATGGTTCAGTAGTAGAGTGACCCTGGGTTCAATCCCAATTACCGGGAGAGCGGGGAACCCTTTATGATTAGCCTTGCAAAGTAAGAAAATGAAAAAAAATGTCCTTGTACACATCATAGAAAAGAAAGAATTGTGAATATTTAACTATCTTTAACGAATTTTAGAGTCAACTCCCACCCTTTGGACTGGATTTCTATAAACAGTTTCAGTCTAAATAGACCAGAACTAAAATAAAACTAACTTTGGGTATGGAGGCACATGCCTGTAATCCCAGACACTTGGGAGGCTGAGTCAGGAGGATGGAAATTGAGGCCAGACTATGTTCAATACTCAGTACCACCTAAATAAATTGATAAACATTAAGCCAACAAAGAACTGGGGTTTCCTAATGCAAGTTCGAAGATGAAAGATATGCTATGCCCCAGAAAATCATCTTAATGTCACAGACAGGGATAAGAGAATGGCTTAAAGACATCATTCTGTCAAAGAAATACAGGGCATATTTATTCACTCAACTCAGCCAGAAGGACTAAGATTCTTCCTGTACTTTTGGAGATTATTATACTTCATCAAGGAAAACCATAGCAAATTATTGGTATGTTAGAGGCTTCATGCTATGAGGGAAGAGGTTCTAGGAGCAAGTGGAAAGAGGGAGGGTGTGAGGGAGGGCTTCGGCGAGAGGGTGAGACTTGAGATTTTAAAGAGTCGAAATTAGTCAAATACATGACAGAGCGTTCCACAGAGGGCACATGCAGAGGCAGTAGAGTGCCTACACTGAAAGAAGAACAGCACTATACCAAGGTGAAGGAGGAGGAGTGAATGAAGGTGAGATTGGTGAGACATCCGGACAAGTCACCCAGCGTCTATCCTAAGGACTTTTGCTTTCGGGTGAGTGAAATGGGGAACTCTGCAGTCTTAAGGAGAAGGACAAATTGGATCTAAATTCTAAAAGATCTTGCCAGCTGTCACTGACAGACTATAGAGGCAAGTAAAAAAGCAGGAAGATCTCACTGTGTGTGGTGGTGCACGCCTGTGATCCTAGCAGTTTGGGGGCTAAGACAGGAGGATCTTGAGTTCAAAGCCAAGTAAGAAGCTTAGTGAGGTCCTAAGCAGCTCCGGGAATCCCTGTCTCTAAATAAAATATTTTTAAAAGGTCTGGGGATATGTCACAGTGGTTAAGTGTCCCTGGATTCAATCTCTGGTACAAAAAAACCCAGCAGGGCGATGTTGTTACAGTAACTTACAGAAGATGTGTTCGCTCAGTGGAAGAGTTGAGACCCAGCTAGATTCTAGATACCTCCTAAGACACATGAAAGTAAGAGAAAGAGGACCAAGGTTCTAGGTCTAAGCAACCACAAAATCTGGGTGTCCAACAGATGAAAAAGACAAGGCTTTTGGTGAAAAAAAATGAAAGAGAAGAGATTAAGAATTAAGTTCAAGGGGTGTTAAGTTTAAAATATCAACATCGGAATCTAAATGAAAAGATTGAAAAGACAGCTGGATGAACAAGTGAAATAACTGAGGTTTATCCCACATAAACAATATGCAAAGAAGGTCCAACACATGTACTGTAGGAGTCCCACAGGAGAAAAATCAATGCATGGGAACAACAAAAAAGCTAACAAAACAAACACCTGTGAGCTGAGAAAACCTGCACCTGAAATTGCATACTATAAGGACTCACTGAGAAAAAATGAGTCAGAGGAACACCAACACATAACACTATGAAGCTGAATGCAGGGCACACACCTGTAATCCCAGTTTAGGAGGCTAAGGCAGGAGGATTACAAATTCAAGGCCAGATTCAACAATTTAGCAAGACCCTGTCTCAAAATAAAAAGTAGAAAGGACTGGAGATGTAGTTCAGTGGTAGAGTGTCCTGAACCAACAATAACAACAACAACAACCAAAAAAAAAAAAAAAACCTATGAAAATAATTTTTATAGCTAGACACAAAAAGCTAAGTCACTAAAGTTACCAAAAACAGATGCACATCAGACTGACAGCTAGGCTCTACAAGAAAAGGCATAGAAATGAAATCTTTCAGACACTCTGGAAAACTTTATGATCACACAAAGCAGCTCTGAAACATTCAAGCTGCACACACACTTCTCAAACACAGTGAAATTCAAGGAACACTATTCCCTTAAGCTCTTCCTGAGGATCTTATTAGAGAAAATGAAAAGTCTACTACATAAAATTGGTGGTGAGAATTAAATACTTATCTGTAAAAAATGAATGATGGCTAAACCTGGTGGCACACTCCAGTAATGCCAGCAACTTGGGAGGCTGATGTAGAAGGATCACAAGTTCAAAGCCAGCCTCAGCAACTTAATGAGACCCTGTCTCAAAATAATTAATAAATAAATAAATAAATAAATTTTAAAAATGGCTGGGGATGTAGATCAGTGATAGAGTGCAACTGGGTTTGATCCCTAGCACTGGGAGGAAACAGAAAAATCGAAGATAAAACAGAGATAAAAGTTAGAAAAATTGGCTAAATACCTTAAAAGATACTAATTCGAAGTAAAAGAATATTACTTTAAATCAAAAGCTGGGGAAGAGGTTACTTCATATTTCAATACTATTCAAAGTAAGAACCAACAGACCACAGAAAAAAGCAAAGAACCTAAGCATATTACATAAAGATTTACCACAAAGGCAATAGCTAGCATAAAAATACAAACTTCAGCTGGGTGCAGTGGTGCACCCCTGTAATCCCAGTCGCTCAGGAGGCTGAGGCAGGAGGATCAAGAGTTCAAAGCCAGCCTTGGCAAAAGTGAGGTGCTGAGCAATTCAATGAGACCTTGTCTCTAAATAAAATACAAAATAGGGCTGGGGATGTAGCTCAGTGGCCAAGTGCCCCTGAGTTCAATCCCCAGTACAAAAAAAAAAAAAAAAAAAAAAAAATCATAACTTTTTTAAATCAAGACAAAATATTTTATGAAAGACAAACTGAAATATATTGTCAAAGATATTTCACACACAGCTGAAGGGAAAAACAACAAAATAAACCTGAAAGGGCAAAAAGGAGAAATAAAGCACAAGACTGGTACTCACAAATATGCCACAATGAAACCCGTAATTCTGTGCAATTAATATACAACAATTTTTTAAAAGTTAAAAAAGAACAGAAACTGAATCCTAGAAAAAATAAGGGGAGCTTGGGAATGTAGCAGCGGCACAGCACTTGTCCAGCTTGTGCAAGGCCCTGGGTTGGATGCCTGGCACCAACAGAAGAGGGAAAGAGAGAAAGAGAAAGAGAGAGGGAGAGGGAGAGGGAGAGGGAGAGGAAGAGAGAGAGGGAGAGGGAGAGGGAGAGGGAGAGGGAGAGGGAGGGGGAGGGAGAGGGGGAGGGAGAGGGGGAGGGAGGGGGGGGGGAGAGGGAGGGAGGTGGGGGGGGAGAGAGAGAGAGAACAATGGAAAATTATGTAATTTCTCTTACCTAACAGTACTGTACCAATGTGAAACTCAGTTTTCGTTGCTGTAGCAAGGTTATGCAGTGTTTAACATGAAGGAAAGCTGGGTGAAGAGTATGCAGGAGGGCTGGGGATGCAGCACAGGGGTACGGTGCTTGCTCACCTCGCATACACAAGGCCCTGGGTTGGATGGGGTGGTGGGGAGATACAAGAGCTTTTTTGGGGGGATGAGGGCTACTGGAGATTGAACCCAGGCGTGCTTAACCACTGAGTCACATCCCCAACCCTTTATTAATTTATTTATTTATTTAAATAGTTTTTTTTTTTTTTTTTTTTTTGCGGAGCTGGGGATCGAACCCAGGGCCTTGTGCTTGCAAGGCAAGCACTCTACCAACTGAGCTATCTCCCCAGCCCCTATTTAAATAGTTTTGAGACAGGGTCTTGCTAAATTGCTGGGGCTGGCTTCGAACCTGTGATCTTCCTGCCTCAGCCCCCAAGCCACTGGATTACAGTCATGTGCCACCACACCCAGCAAACACAACTATTTTGCTACTCTAAAATCATTTAAAATAAATGACTGAAAAGACACTTATTTCAGACACTCTTGAAAATAATTTTATAATCAGACAAACCAACTTTAAAACATTAAAGCTGCACACAAACTTCTCACATGGTAGGAATTAAAGGAATATTGTTTCCATCAGCTCTTCCTGAGGAAATGAAAAATTAAAACTATTAGGGAAAAACGTTTTTATTTTAACCACTGGAGAATACTAGTAAACCAACTCATTTTAAGTACTAGTAAGTAAAGAGAAAGAATGCAACAATTATCCCACTTCTCCTATGTGAACTGTACTTAAGTTAATAAGAGGCTACTGGTCGTCAACAACTGCCAGTGAACAAAAGGAACCGCCACCATGTGTCTCCTGGTAACTCACACTAGCCTGAAGCAGGTTCTCAGTAGTAGTAAGCCTCCAAGATGGCACCCAGCAATCCTACTACAAGTCCTACTCTTGGCCCCTCCCACCCAGTATCAGGGTTGGTCTGTGCAACAAAAAGTGCAAAAGTGACATAGTTTGTCACTCTGGGGGTTCTTACAGAAGGCATTACCACCTTCTTCATTCTCCCTTTGACCCAAGCAAGGAACTATCCCCTTTCCAATGGATGATGAGTAGCTCAATTTGAAAACAGCACCTGTCAAACCTTCAGATCCTTACACATCAGAGCTTCAAGACCTCGAACCAGAACCACCCAGCTAGTCTACTCCCAGAATCCTAATCTTTGGAAACTGTGGAACATAGGAAATGTTTTCAGATACCAAGTTTTGGGATACAATCTGTCGTCCCTATCCAGGGATCCACATTCACAGATTCAAGTAATCTTAAGTCAAAAATATTCAGACAAAAAAAATTTCAGAAACTTCCAAAAGTAGAACTTTAATTTGCCCCATGTGGAGCACTACGCTAAATCCACATAAAAAAAAGTGAGAGAGGGCTGGGGAGATAGCTCAGTTGGTAGAGTGCTTGCCTTGCAAGCACAAGGCCCTGGGTTCAATCCCCAGCATCGCAAAAAAAAAAAAAAAAAAAGGTAAGACAGAGAGGCTGGGGCTGGGGCTCAGTGGTAGAGCACTTGCCTAGCATGTGTGAGGCACTGGGTTCAACTCTCAGCGCCACATACAAATAAAGAAAATGAAGGTTCATCAACAACTAACTGATGCACAGATGTGTGCACTGTAGTCTCACACCATTTCAGAGCGCCTCAGTCTCTCTCTAGTACTTGTTAGACCACTGTTTTGTTTTTGTTTTTCTGTGGTGCTGGGGATTGAACCCAGGACCTTATGCATGCAAGGCAAGCACTCTATGAACTGAGCTATATCTCCAGCCCTGTTAGACCATTGTTAACCTCATGTCTTGTTCATAATTTGAGCTATGATGGTTATATCTAAAGACCATGTATAAACTGTTATTATTCCCTAAATGATACAGCATAATGACTATTTACAAAGCATTCATATAACATTAGTTATCATAAATAATCTAAAGATGATTAAAAGTATACACAAGGAGGGCAGAGGTTATGAAAACACCATGCCATATTATATAATGGACTTGAGTATCCTCAAATTTTGGCATTCCCGAGAGTCCTGGAGCCCAATTCTCTGCAAACACTCGGGGATGACTGTAATTTGTTGCACAGCAATAGAATTAACATATCTGCCAAAAATAATAACTGAACTCAAATCTGATCAAGTCTTGAGAACCAACTACCAATTTATTAACAGACAAAATACAGAAGACCAATATAAACAACACCATAAAGATATACTCAGTGCAAAATCTATACACTAAGCTCTACAGGAAAAAAAAATGAAAGGATAAAAGGAAAGTTGGAGAGGATAACCTATATTTTCAAAAGACATAATTACATAATAAACAAATTGCCATGTAAAAACCTCATTTGGATCTGATTTTTTTAAAGTAAAAAATACAGAATGAGAAAAGTGAAAATTTGAATAGTGATTACATTTGATGGTACTAGGGATTGAACCTGGGGGCCTCAATCACTGAGCCACATCCCCAGCCCTATTTTGTATTTTATTTAGCAACAGGGGCTCACTGAGCAGCCTAGTGCCTTGCTTTTGCTGAGGCTGGTTTTGAACTCTCGATCCTCCTGCCTCAGCCTCCTGAGCTGCTGGGACTATGCATATACCACCATGCCCAGCTAGTGTAATTTTTTTAGACATACCAATGATACTGTGATTATGCTTGTTTGAAAGTGCTTATCTTTATAAATATTTCAGAAAATCACATGGGCTCTAGTATTTACTTTAAAATCAGCCATTAATTAGCCGGGCACAGTGGCGCATGCCTGTCATCCCAGTGACTCCAGAAGCTGAGGCAGGAGGATCTCAAGATTGAGGCCAGCCTGAGCAACTTAGCATGAACCTGTTTCAAAATAAAAAATAAAAAGGGTTGGGAATAAAGGTCAGTGTAAACTGAAAAATTCGTCATTAAGTGATAAATTGATGAACCTGAGTGATGAGTTCACGAAGATCAATAGACCATCCATTTTTTTTTACTTTTCTTTGCAGTATTGGGGGCTGAACCAGGGACACACTATCACCAAGCTACACTCTCAGCTCTTCCCATCCCACTTTTGTTGTTGTTGTTTTTTCTTTTAGACAGTCTCACTCAATTTCCATGGCTGGCTCTGAAGTTGAGTCTCCTTCCTCAGCCTCCCAAGGTGACCTGACACCATTCTACTTTATATTTGAAACTTTCCCTAACATAAACAGAAGGAAAAAAGTATTGCTGAAAGATAAAGAAAATGATGACCTAAACAGAAAACAGGTATCAGAAGAGAATCTTAAGAGTACAAGAGGCTTTTATCCAATTATATCTGTGTCAATTCCTCAAAGCCTTTCCTTCAAGCAAGGATATAAAGTTCTTTCTGTATCTCTGCATCAAGAGTTCACGCATCCCTCTAAATATGAGCAAGAGTTATTAAGTCACAAATTGTAACTGCTCCCTAAAAACACTGGGTCTGTGTGGGATTATTTAAAAAAAGTTCTGGAGGGACTGGGCTTGTGGCTCAGTAGTAGAGCACTTGCCTAGCAAGTGTGAAGCACTGGGTTTGATTCTCAGCACCCCATAAAAATAAAGGCCCATTGACAATTTAAAAATATTTTTTTAAAGGTTCCAGAAATAGGTAGTGGTAGTGGCTGCACAATACCTTGAATGCACTTAATGCCACTGAATCATAAACTCAAAACTGTAAATTCACCGGGCATGGTGACACACAATTGTAATGCCAGTGACTCAAAAAGACAAAGGCAGGAGGATCACAAGTTCGAGGCTAGTCTCAGCTCTTCCTCAAAAAAATAAAAAAGGTTTGGAATGTAAAGCACCCCTGGATTCAACTCCTAGTACCAAAATAATAATAAAATAAATATGGTACACTTTATGTTACATGTATTTTACCACAATAAAAGATGTTAAACATACCAAGTATGTGACATGCAAATTATATAAAGTGTACCTTTCAACCTCCAGAACTACAAAATAAAAACATACATATGCAAAACACACACACACACACACACACACACACACACACACAGAGCTTCATCTTGTAATAAAAATGTACAAAACCAGCCAGGTGCAATGGCACATGCCTATAATCCTAGCAGCTTGAGAAGCTGAGGCAGGGGATCACAAGTTCAAAGCCAGCCTCAGGAAGGTCCTAGTCAACTCAGTGTGACCCTGTCTCTAAATAAATTACCAAAAAAAAAAAAAAAGCAGGGGATGTGGCTCAGTGGTTAAGCGCCCCTGGGTTCAATCCCCAGACCAAAAAGAAAAAGAAAAAGAGTAACAAATGAGCTACCAGGAACATAAGGAACCAGGCACAGTGGCACACGTCTGTAACCACCGCCTCTTAGGAGTCTGAGGCAGGATGTAAATTGGAGGCCAGCTTAGGCAATTCAGTGACACCCTGTCTCACAATAAAAAATAAAAAGGGCTGGGGATATGGCTCAGTGATTAAGCACCCCTGGGTTCAATCCAGAGTACCAAACAAAACAAACAATAAATAAAAATAAAAAATAAAAATGTCTGGGCTTATAGCTCAGTGGTAGAGCACCTGCCCAACATGCACAAGAATGTGGGTTCAATCCTCAATACAGGAAGGGGAAAAAAAAACTGATTGTAAATGTGGCAAAAGCAGCACTCAAGGAATTTAGGGGAGTTTCCCCTTTCCTTTCACCCAAACGTCTTTCTTCTATAAAAGTGAGTGCTAATTCATGGACTCGATGACAGAGAAGTAAATAAATGTAGGAAAACACAATGCCTTCCACTTTTCTATAAGGCGGTAGTTCCTGTGCCCTCACACAGAGAAAAAACTAAATTAAGGTACAAAAGGTCTTCTCGACCACAGTTTGCAGCTCCTCTTGTAACAAACATTAATATGATTTAAAAGTTAATAATCTACACTAAGTGAAAATATCTCCCAGGAATTCACTGAAAACCTTCCCTAGATTACCCTAGCCTCAAGCAATCTCTCATTTCTCTGAACTCCAAAAGCAATTATTTGTCCAATTTATTTGGCAATTAATCCTGCATTGCCTTGTTAAATTTCTTTCATTATTCTCTGAAATGCTATTTAAATCTTCTCTAGTTATCTAACTTTCTGTTTATTTCTCATCTCCCCAATACACTGTGAATTCCTTGATAGGAAGAGATAAGGCCACGTTGTTTGGTTTACACGCAGATACACAGAGTAACTAGCACACAGTAAATACAAAGGAAAAATCAGCTGCATTAAGGAAATACTTAAGGGTTGGGATGTGCAGCACTGTAATAGAATGCTTGCCTCTTATGCATAGGGCCCGGGATTCAATCCCCAGGACTCAAAAAGAAAATGTTTAAAGACACACCAACGAATAATCTTCAAGCCAAAATTAACAGGCCAATGTACTATTTTTTTCTCTAATTCCTAAAGTAATGAGAGGTTGTAAAGACCACTCACCTAGCACATGTGAGGCACTAGATTCAATTCTCAGCACTGCATATAAATAAATAAAATAAAGGTATTGTGTCCATCTACAAATAAAAAAAAAATTTTAAAAGGACATAGCCTCTGATATCTACAAAAGTTCTATCTGAATCTTCTACCTTAAAAGCCTGTACACATATGAATTTCTATTCCTTCATCTCGAAGATGATATCTACTGCTAGGAGGTTTTATTATTGTTAAATGGAAATTTATGTAAAATTACTAGTAGTGAAACAAGTTGAGATTCTCCGTTTTTTTAAAGGTATAGATTTCAAGTCAGAATGTGGCAGCATCCCATAGTATAACTGGCCAATCCACATTTGTCTCCTAGTGGTACATGAGACGGTCATTTGTTTGATGACTGATGGCATCAGGAGCTTGATAAAATTTGGTGATAGCTAGCGGCATACTCGAATGATAGCTGCTTCTTCCTCCCTCACATCCAGCCACATACTAGCAAGTAGAAAGGAAACGACTCATTCAGCTCTAAAATGGAAATACCACGTCCACTCTAAGTGCTTAGAACTCTGTCTAAGCCAGGCACGGTGGTGCACGCCTGTAATCCCAGGGGAGGCTGAGTCAAGAGAATTGTGAGTTCAAAGCCAGCAACAGCGAGGCACAAAGCAGCTCAGTGAGACCCTGTTTCTGACTAAGATAAAAATAAAAAATAGGAACGGGAATGTGGCTCAGTGGCTGAGTGCCCCCAAGTTCAATCCCCAGGGCCCCAAAAAAAAAAAAAAAAAACCTGTCAGAAAGTATATGCTCAATAAACTGGAACTAATACTACTGTTATTCTCAATTTATTCAACAAATACTCTGCACTGCCACCATTCTGAGCACTAAAACTAAAGCGGTAAATAAAACGTAATTCCCAGCACTCGAAGGATTTTACATTCATTGGCACATACAATTTCAACAGTCTAAAGTAAGTCAAAAATCACAACTGAGTCAACAGCTTGTCCTACAAGCTGAAAAAGCTAAGCAACCTAAGAAGAATATTAAACAACCACCTAGGCAAACTATTAGGGAAAACTTTACAAAATGACAGAGTGAAGTCATAAAAACAGGATACCCGGCCTTACTTCTGCTCCTAAATAAAGGTGTGGAAAAAAGTAAAACAGCCAGAACAAATGCTGAAAGTTAAGGGGAAAGAGGAAGTAATATCTAATTTCCAGAACAAAACATATTAGTTTTAGTTTCATTTGAAAGAGAGGAATAATAACTTGCATTATTTATGAAATAGATTTCTCTTATGAGGGTAAATTACATTTTTATGTATTATACAGATATATATATACACATATACATATATACAGCGTGTGTGTGTGTGTGTGTGTGTGTGTGTGTGTGTGTGAACCAGGAACTGAACCCATGTGCACTCTACCACTAAGCTGCATCCACACCCCTTTTGTTTCTATTTTGAGACATGGCCTTCCTACATTGCTAAGGCTGGCCTCAAATGTGCAATTCTCCTGTGTCAGTATTCTGCACTGCAGCGACGTGCCCAGCTGTAAAACTATATTTTTAAAAGTTATCTCAGGCTAGGGTTGTAGCTCAATGGTTGAGTGCTTGCCTAGCACATGTGAGGCCCGAGGTTCAATCCTCAGCCCCATATTAAAAATAAATAAGGTATTGTGTCCATCTACAACTTAAAAATATATTGAAAACAAAGTTATCTCAACAATAGGTGTCCACAAGTCATTTTTCCGCAGACTTTAAAACTGTAGTTAAAGATTTGAACGTCAAGCTCTCCTGGATAAAATATTACAGAGTCCAGGTTCACCACTACTTTCCAACTCAAATACAGTATGTATTTTGTTAAAAGATGTGCCTAAGGGCTGGGGAGATAGCTCAGTTGGTAGAGTGTTTGTCTGTCAAGCACAAGGCCCTGGGTTCAATCCCCAGCACCACAAAAAAGAAAAAAGAAAAAAGATGTGCCTAAAAATCACATCATGAATTACAATAGCAATTCCAGACCAAAACACTTGTGTCAAATCAACTAAAGGTCACCTAAAACAGGCAGGAGGATCATGAGTTTGGTCTTTATATGTAGTCATCTGTTAAACTAACTAGGCTATCATGAAAATGTGTGAGTTACATTCTGTAGTCTTTGTAAAGAAAAATGCTCCAGTTGGGCGTGGCAGCATGTGTCTTTAATCCCAGCTACTCTGGAGGCTGACACAGGAGAATAGCGAGTCAGAGACCAGTCTCAGCAGTTTAGCAAGACCAGTTCAAGATAAAATAAAGAGCTGGAGATGTAGCTTAGGGGAAGAGAACCTCTGGGTTCAATTCCCTATACAACCAATAACAAATTAATTAAATAAAGCAAATTTTTTAATCCAGACAGAATCTATTAAATAATTATTTGAAGAACTTCTGTTTTAAAACAGTAATAACAATGTTCCTACTGAAAAGTTCCCTACAGATCTCATGTGTTCTAAAATCCTAAATATATTACAGAAAATTACTTTTAAAGTAGAAAGATTAAAAACTGGAAAGAGTAAAGTTTAAAAGAGTGAGGAAAAGGGCTGGAGATGTAGCTCAGTTGGTAGAGTGCTTGCCTTCCATGCACAAGGCCCTGGGTTCAATTCCCAGCACCACAAAAAAAAAAGGGGGGGGGGGGGGGGGGCGAGGTGAGAAAAATATGTACTCCTAGAGAGCAAAACTACACACACACACAGTACAGGGGAAAGAAAAGAATTTTGAAATGAAGAGGAGCAGGGTGAAGGGAGGTAGCTCAGTGATGACAGCAGTTACCTAGCATGTACAAGCCCCCAGTTTTGATCCCCAGCATAATCCAAATAAATAAATATTGGTGTAAAACAAGCCTCCAAAGAAATCTCATAGTAATATAATATAAAGCTGCTCCCCCACCTCCCAACTTACAATCTAGCTTGTCTGTGAACATCCTAGCTGGCTATTGGTTCATCAGTCAGCCTGCAAGTCTCCTTCTCCGTTATGGGTCCCCTGTTAGCCTGCAGAATTCCACTGCTTAAGAATGGCTCTCCCGCCATTTCTCTTTCTCTTTTTCTTTCTCTCTCTCTCTCTCTCTCTCTCTCTCTCTCTCTCTCTCTCTCTCTCTCTCTCTCTCTCTCTCTCCCTCCCTCCCCCCCTCGCTTTCATGCTCTCTCCTCCTGACTTTTTGCTCTCTCTTGTGCACCCTCTCTCTCTCTCTCTCTCTCATTTTCTCTCTTACCCTGCAGGGAGACACTCTGCCTGTTTGCTTAATAAACTCTCTTATGTGAGTTCCCCGTCCAGAGTGGTTTCTGGGTTCTTACACATAAAAGTAACAGCAAAGTGGGTAGAAGAGCAGGCACACTCATCAGCTAAGAATAAGTCTTAAAAAAACTTTTTAACAGTAACTTTTTAAAATAGTAACAGGGTGGGCCACGGCCCGCCATCCCAAACATGGCGGCTCCACTGGGCGGTATGTTCTCCGGGCAGCCTCCGGGGCCACCGCCACCCCCGCCAGGACTCCCGGGCCAGGCTTCCCTTCTCCACGCAGCGCCTGGCGCGCCGAGAACTTCTAGCAGCACCTTGGTGGACGAGTTGGAGTCGTCATTCGAGGTGTTGATCAGTGTATCCAGAAGTTTCTAGACATTGCAAGACAGACAGAATGCTTCTTTCTACAGAAAAGATTGCAGTTGTCTGTACAGAAACCGGAGCAAGTTATCAAAGAGGACGTCTCAGAACTAAGGAATGAATTGCAGCGGAAAGATGCGCTGGTGCAGAAGCATTTGACAAAGCTCAGGCATTGGCAGCAGGTGCTGGAGGACATCAATGTGCAGCACAAAAAGCCAGCTGAAGTCCCCCAGGGCTCCTTGGCCTACCTGGAGCAGGCTTCTGCCAATATCCCTGCGCCTCTGAAGCAGACCTGAGAGGGGTCTGGCCAACAAAGTAGCCTCTTGAAGACAGTTTCACCAAACCTCTGTGTGTGGATGTGACATTTTAGAAGAATTATTTGCCAGGGAATGAGTTGGTGTTAATTTTGTTTCCACCTAAAAATTTCCCTGATTTTTGTGAACTGTTAATTACTTGATTAGTTTATAAAATGCTTATGGCTTGGTGAACCAAGTGAGATTTGGTTTTGTTTGTAGCAAAGTTTAGACTTAGTTTGATGACACAGATTCTTTTTTGTTTTTTTGCTTGTTTTTAAAATTTTTATATGACTTTATATACTTTTTTCCAATTGTTAGTTTGTTATTATCTGAGGGGGAAAATTACCATACTCCAGAATCAGGGGAGAAGGAGTTTGGTTTTAGTCCTTTAACATTTACTACCCATTCATGATAGTAGAGAAAAATATGTAAATTTTTTGTCTCAAGACTTTGAACTACCTCAAGAAGAGGAATCTAATGCAGTGTTTGTAATGCTTCCATAGTAGCACAGATATTTTGTAAATTTTTTTGAAAATGGGTCAGAAAAAGGGTTAAAATATGCTGTTGGTGTAGTAATATCACAGTAGATCCTTAATTTGATGCTGCCTTTTGTTTGGGTGAGTTTGTGTTGTGTGGTGTTGCCTGTTTGATGGGGAGCTGTACTAGGAGCATGATATGCTAGGTGCCTTGCAGTAGTTAACTAGCATGAGTAACAAGCAGACCCAGTCTCTAGCATGACAGCTGGGACACAGGTGAAGTACGAGGGGTCAAAGCTTGGTCTGATTCTTTTTCTTTTGAATTTTGTGTTGTTTGCCTGTGTTTTTGTTTTACTTTTTGGTGAAGAAAAGTCAGTTTACATGACAGAAGATTCTTGCTCATGAATTTGATTGCCAGGGACTAGGGCCTTGGGGCGGAGGTGACCTGCAGAGTGATCCTTGGCTCCTTCACCTCCATAGAGAGCTTGTGATTCCTCTGGGGAGGGTATTTGCTCTCTTGTTGGAGGAGGTTTTCTGTTCTCTGTTGTATCTTTTCTTAGATTACATCCCTTCAGCCAGTATAGACACTCCACTGTCTTCTGAGTAGTCAGTAGGTCTGTTGCTCTTTTGTCCTCTCCGACAAGGAAGATCCTTCCCCACAAGCTTTGATATCCACTCTTGTTCCTGATCTGGCCTGGATGCCACCTGGTCGAGAAGCCTCCACTCCATTCCAAGGCACAGGACTTTCGTTCCTTCCACTGCCTTGTGGGTTAGGGTGTGGTATTTGTTTCTGTGCCCCTTGCTGCATTGTATGCTCATGGGAAATAGGCATTACTCCTATTAGGCACTGAATATACACAGCATGTATTTTACATAATACTTTGTTCTCACTTTGTGTGTGTGTGTGTGTGTGTGTGTGTGTATATGTATATATATATATATATAAACTCATTTTGTTTGTGCGCTTTGAGGATGATATTTGTTTTGTGGACCTGTGACCGACCTGTGTTGATCAGCCTGAGGCTAGCATATTCCCTTGGTTGGAATGTATAGGTCGAAACTTAAAAGTTATTTTTTACTCATAAGGGTTTAACCTGGTCATCTTATGCTAATTAGAAGCTCTGATTGGTAGCTTTAGGTTTCTTGATTAAAATCCTAAATAAACTAAGTTTGAAGCAGTCTTTCAATGATAAAGGTGTTTTTGGTGAAAAGATAGGGAACTGTTCTACTTGGTGCTTAGTGAAAATGTTTTGAATTAGTGTGTATACAAGTTATTGTCATTTCTTTATATTAATTCAGAAGTTTTCTGTCAAATAAATAACAATTTTTCAATAAAAAAAAAAAAAAAAATAGTAACAGGTACTTTACTACTGAGCTACATCCCCAGTCCTTTTTATTTTATTTTAAGGCAGGGTCTCACTAAGTTGATTAGGGGCTCTAAATAGATGAAGCTGGCCTTGAACTTGTGATCCTCCTGCTTCAGCCTCCCAAACCACTGGGACTACGGGTGTAAACCACCACACCCAGCTGGGTTTTGTTGTTGTTGTTGTTGTTGTTGTTGTTGTTGTTGTTGTTTGGCAGTGCTGAGGATTGAACCCAGGGCCCTGTGCTTGCAAGGCAAGTACTCTACCAACTAAGCTATCTCCCCAGCCCCACACCCAGCTTTTTTAAAATTTTTTTTAAAAAGGGACAGGGATATAACTAAGTAGTAGAGCATTCTGATTCAATCCCCAGTACCTACCACACACACACACAAGTTCAAGCCCAACCTGGGTAAGAGCAAGACCTCAAGACCCTATCCCACGAAGGGGTGAGAAGGACAGGCTATGATGTAGTTCAGTGGTAAAGTGCTTGTGTAGCATACAAGAGGTCCTCGGGTACAATCCCCAACATCACAAACCAAAAACAGAAAAGAAAAACTCAAAGCGCTAACATTGATCGTTATTTAATAAAGACGCAAATAAGTACTATAACCTTTGTAATGCCAAAGGAATAACAATTTGTTTTCATAAATCACAGTATAATGTTATATTTGTGTATGTTCCAGTGACTGCACCAAAGAATGAGCTTTTCTCTGGGCAAACCTCTTCTCACTCAAATGTGTATGTCCTAAAATGCTTTACATAAATCAGGAAAGCAATAAATGCTCACCATTTACAAATCAAGTCTTTGGGCTGGAGATGTATGCAGTTCCATGCTACAATGCTTGCCTAGCATGTACAAGGTGCTGGGTTCAATCCCCACCACAACAAGGAGGGAGGAAAAAAATGAGTCCTTATGCTGCTGAAGTCAAGGAAATACATACTACTTTATGAAAATAAAAACAACTAATGGTTTTTATATTGAAAAAAAAAAAACTGAAGAAAATAACTATCCACAACAATTCATTCCCAAAAGATGCCAGTAATCCAAAGTAAAACTAAAGTAGGCATTTACTTTGCGGTTTTCTCATTTTGTTCTAAAGCTTGAGGAATACATGATCAACATGTACTGAATACCTGCATGTACCCAGAAAGTTGTTAGTCACTAAAGAGACTTTTAAATTCCACATCATCTAGTAAAAGGATGCTCATTACCTAGTCAGGGAGACTAATACCAGTGAAGCATTCATTATATAGAGCATCTTATAGTTCGTACCAAGTGCCAAACTCAACAGTGCAGACAAGGAGCTTGGAGAAGAATACAGCAAAAGATAGAGCCAATGGCTGGGGGTACAGATTACTGGTAACACATGTGCTTAGCATTCACTAAGCCCTGGACTCAACCTCCACCACAAAAAGACAGGGGCTGGGGCGAGTTAGTGAACCTTGGATGGATAGTTTGAGAAAATCAAGCATTTCTAATCATTTGGTCCAAAAGTGTCTGAATTACCCTTGATCCTCAGTCCACCCAACAGAAACCATCAAAAAAACTGTTTGCTATACCTTCGAAATACATACCGAATCTGCTGGGCATGGCGGCACAAGCATGTAATCCCAGCAACTGGGATTTTATATATATATATATAAAATTACCTCCACTGCTAACTGGATTACTGTAACAGCCTTACAGTTAAGTTCGAGCTTGTGCTCTTACAGGATATTCTTCAAAGAGCATCCAAAGGGATCTTTTTAAAGCCTGATCAGTTTATTTGCTCTGCTAAAACCCTACAGAACATGAGGTAGTGTGTATATGTACCAGCGCAAAGAAAAAAAGACTAGAAAAATAGACATAGATGAGTTTATTGGCAGTCCTTATTTTCTCATTTGTACTTTTCTGTATTTTCCATGTTTTTCACACAAACATGAGTTAATCACTTTTGCAATTTGAAAAAGAGCTTCAATTAAGAGAATCACGATCTCTTCGGAGTAGCCATAACATAATTAAAACCTACAGCAGTTTCCCATTTTGCTCAAAATGGAAGTTGAAGTCCTTACAACTGCCTACCAGGTCCCACTGTTCCACTCAAATGTCTTCTCTTACTATTGGCCCTGTGTTAATAATGTGCTCCAGCATGCTGATCACCTTACCTTCTTCAAATACACTAGGAATGCTTCTACTAAAGAGGTTTTGCACTGGCTGTTCTTTCTACACCGAACACTCCTCATGCCAACCCTACCCCAAATATCCACGTCTTCATTTCACTCTTTGCTCAGATATTACTTTCTCAATAAAATTTAGCATGACTATTCCTCTAAAGTGTAAAACCCCAACACACTCCAGTTCCCAGTCCTTTATACGGCTTCCTCAATGGCCCTGCTGTTCAATGGTTAGAAGCCTAACATCTAGAGAATAGCCAACAAACAGCCAGCACTCAATAGACCTTTGTAGTATATATTAAGTCAGGTGGCACGCAAAGGATTTGAGGATATGAGGATAAGCATATTTGAGGAGAAAGACTAAAAAGAAAATCAATCTGCCAGGAGTAGAGAAGACTCACAGGAGAGAAGCCTTCCAAAGGTAAAGAAGAAATTTGGTTAAGAGTGCGCAGCCAGAAGTAAGGAACCTGAAGGCTGGAAAGCTGTCAGAGGAAAAAAGCTAACAGGCCAGAAGGAAATTTAGACTGAGAAAGAAGGGATAAAATATTTGGAGCTAGAATGAGGACTGAGAAGGGGAAGTGCATGAAGAGGTCAGAAGGGTTAGAGATACACCAAAGAGGGAGGCCCAGAGGCACAAGGAGAAGCAGATTCCAGGGAAGGGGTGGAGAGCACTAGTATGTCACACCACCGTTCTCATTCAAATCTAAAACCTAACTCCCGAAAAACACATAAACTAAGGCATTGATACAGTTTTATTTCCAAAGTTCAGTGACTTAAGCAAGAGGATCACAAATTCAAGGCCAGCCTTGGCAATTCAGCAAGACCTTGTGTCAAAATTTAAAAAGGGCTAGATGGAGTTCAGTGGTGAAGCAGTCTTGGGTCCAATCTGCAGTGCTGGGTGGGGATGGGGGATAAATGAAAAAGAATGTTAAAAGTCATTCCAAAGTTGGGAATGCTGGCACAAGACTACAGTCCCAGCCACTAGGAGAAGTGAGGCGGGGTCACTTGAAAACAAGAGTTTGAGGCCATTCTGGGTAATACTGCAGGGCCCTATTTCCAAAAATAAGTTAATAAATTTTTGAAAATAAAAGGTTAATTCATAAAACCTGAATTTCTGTATCTTATTCCTTAATACCATTATTAAGGAACTTACCACATAAGAAATGAAACAAGAGAGGCAACTTCCATGCATTTGTGATCTACTGACCAACATTCTGTTCTGCCTCTGCTGTTTACAGAACTATGCAACCTGGAATTTATCAGTGGGAAACAAGACTGTTTGCCCTTAAATTTCTAAGAGCGATGACTGGGGATATAGCTCAGTGACAGAAAACTTGCCTAGCACATGTGAAGCCTCAGGACCAATCATAAAAACTGAAAGAGTCCAACAAAAAGCACAATTATAACATAAAGTCTACTAATCTTTTGAAAGATTAACAGGCACCTGAAATATTTAAAATATTAAATACTTCTTGATTTATTCCAACTACTGAACTTCTGCAAATCTTTATAAAACTTTTCTTTTCTCAGTATTCTACACAGTATAAAATCCTACAAAATTTCTTTACCCAATACTGTGGAAAAAATTACTACATATCTTCTCAGATGCATAATAAATCTACTGAAATTAAAAATCAAACTTGCTGAAAACAATCAGAAACTTTGGAACCAGAAGATTTTAAAATAACTTTACAAATTCAGTGTTTACGCTACACTAATCAGGCAGAGATAAAACAAACATACAGTACCTTAGATGTGTGATTTATGCACTGCTCACTAAAGCTGGCCAGATGCCATTTTATCATTAATAGAGTAGCTTCAAATTCCACTCAGAGTGCAAATGCAGTTGCACTGAATCCAGCAGTATAAGCATGCCTGCATGTTATTATGGGAAATAGTGGAAAATTTCACAGGCTGACATCCAGAATGTCTGCGGTTCTTTTTCATATTTCTTCCTGCAAAGCAGTTATTAGAGCAGTACTACGATTTTTTTAAAGCTGGAAATTTCCACTGTTTTTTTAGAGGCCCTTCTTAAATGTAAATTGCAAAATGTTCCAAAATTCCAGCATGATAGAAATAATTCAGACCGAAAAGAATTCAAATGTACATCTTCAAATTAGGATGAATGGACTGAGAAAGAAATTGAGACGAATGTCTTCCTAAGAAAACATAAACATATGTCCATGGAAACACAGGAAATTTAAGGTTACGATAATTCAATATGAACACTAAAAATGACAAATAGCATGTTGTGACACTGATATTTTCTTACTGGCTTATAGCGCGGGAATTGAAAAGATAATACATGTCACTAGAACAGTTAAGAAAGCACTATGAAGAGATAGTGTAAGTTGGACATGGTAACACAAGCTTGGAGTCCAGTCACTCACAGGCTGAACTGTGAGCAAAATGAGATCCCACCCCTCCCCCAAAAAAACATATATATGGGAGTAAAAGGAACACATTCTGCACTAATACAAGTAAGCCACACAGATTGGGTTTCTCAAGGCTAGTGGTGCAGCATCCACAGCATGCTCTGTGTTTCTACCAAATCACTGGGAGAAAAAAAACTTTTGAGTTTTTTCACTTTTTCAGTGAAGGCTAGAGAAGGAACAATAGAAAGAGTTCCCAGGCAAAATCCTGCGTTTCTACTTTTTTTGCAAGTGAGGGATCAAACCCGTCAATTCACACATGCTAGGCAAGCACTCTACCACTAAGCCACTCCCCTGGTCTCACCGTCCTTCATTTTTAGCACCTTCTCATCAGGGATACACCCGACCGTATGTATGATTTTTTTCCATTTTAATTTGTAAAATAAGATGAGAAAACAGACGGTCTTATTGATTCATTTTATTAAAGAGATAAAAAGATTAAATTCCATCAGGATGTGGCAGTCCACACCTGTAATCCCAGCTACTTGGAAGGCTGGGGTAGGAGGATTCCAAGTTCAAGGCCAGCCTGGACAATTTAGTGAGATCATTCAAAACAAAAATAAACAGGGCTGGGAATGTAGCTCAGTGGTATAGTGCCCCTGGGTTTGACCCCCACTACTCTCCCCAAAAAAGATATATATCCAAACTGAATCATATATGCACACACATACATCACATGTGTATATGTATGTGTGTGTGTACATATATAAACTCCTACATATAATAACAAACAGGCAACTAATTTTAAAAAGGAGTAGGGAAGGGAGAAAAGGAAAGGGAAAGACAGGAAAAGGAAGCAAAAGATTTCACCAAAGAAGGTAAAAGGAATTTCAATTAAAATCACAAAGAGTCAAGCTTGGTGGCACAAATCCTTAATTTCAGTGACTGGGGAGGCTGAACGATAGCAAGTTCCAAGCCAACCTCAAATTTAGCCAGACCCTGCCTCAGAATAAAAAATAATTAAAAAAAACAGGAATGTAGCTCAGGGGTAAAATGCCCTGTTTCCATCCCCAGCATCAAATCATTATCATGGTCATTGTCACCACAATGAGATAAACTGCTTAAGGAGTAAATGAACAGATTGTCATATCTATTGTGAAAACACAGTATTGTATACATCCAATAACTCAGCAAGAAACAGAACTCCTGATACATGCAACAACATGAATCAATCTCACAGAATTAGGCAAAGAAAAAGAAGCTTGACATCACATACTATATCACTGAAATTATTTGAAATTCTGAAAAAGCAAAGCTATACTGATACAAAAAAGGTCAGTAAACCTATAACTAACATCTTACCTAATGCTTATCCCTAAGACTGAGAATAAGACAAAGATGTCTATCAATCATTGTACTGGAGACGCTAGCCATTACAATAAAGCAAGAAAAAGGGAAGGCACAGTGATTGAAAACGACAAAATAAAAATTGTCTTTATTCTAATAGTATACTTACCTTTGTTTAAAATCCTAAGCAAACTACATAAAAGCTACAAAAAGGAATCAGGTTATTAGCAAGATTATAAAATATTAAGTGAATATATAAAAATCAACTATTTTCATACACTAAAATTATTAGAAATAGAAATTTTAAAAATACTATTCATAATCACATTTAAAAATATGAAACTTAATGATAAATTTGACAAGCTTTATAAAATTTGTATACTGATAACTATAAAACACAACTAAGAAATAAAAGACTAAATAAGAGATATATAGTGTTTATTCCAGAAGGTACAATATTATTTTGATGTCAATTCTCTCCATATTGATATTCAATTTGATTCAATGCAATTATAATCAGAATCCCCAAAGTCATTTTACAGAAATCAACAAGTTGATTCTAACAATTATATGGAAAAGCAAAATACTTTGAAAAAGGATAAAGCTGGCAGATTTGCTCTGATTTCAAGACTTCAATAATGTAGACAGGAGTAAAGACAAATACTGATATAAAGGTAGATGTACAGATGTGTCCATATGGACAGACAAATACATCAAACAGAAGAGAGTCCAAAATCTGATCTACATATACATGATTTTCTTACAACAAAGGTGCCAAGTTAATATATTGTCCACTGAACCATTTTTTCAGTAAATGATGCTGGAAAAAATTTGAGAGCCATATACCAAAACATGAACATCAACCCTTATCTCACACCACGTGCAAAAATTAATTCAAATGAATCATACACCTAATTTTTTTATTGTTTGTTCTATTTAGTTACACATGACAGCAGAATGCATTTCAATTCATTATACACAAATAGAGTACAACTTTTCATTTCTCTGGCTGTACACGATGTGGAGTTACACCATCCCTGTAATCATTCAAGTACATAGGGTGATGTTTGTCTCATTGCACCATCAGTCCTTCCCCCAACACCCTATTTCCCTCTACACAATCCAACATTCCTGCATTCTTCTCATACTCCCCCCGCTTGTCACACAACTAAAATTAAGAACTAAAATTGGGCACTAGGCTCTAATCCCAGCAATTCAGGAGGCTGAGGTAAGATCATAAGTTCAAGGACAGCTTCACCAAATTAGCAAGACCCGTGTCAAAATTAAAAAATTTAAAAGGGCTGAGGATGCAGCTCAGTAGTTAAGGGTCCCTGGGTTCAATCCCCCATACAAAACCAAAAAAAAAAAAAAACCACTAAAACTAAAATTATAAAACTTCAGAAAAAAAACAGAAGACAGTCTTTTTTTTTTTTTTTTTTTTTTAATTGGTGGGGAGATACCACAGATTGAACCCAGGAGCACTTTACCCCTGAGCCACATCTCCAGCCATTTTTTGGTTTTTAAGATGGAGTCTCCCTAAGTTATTGAAGCTGGCTTTGAACTTGCAATCTTCCTGCCTCAGCCTCCCAAGAGGCTGGGATTATAGGCATGCACCACCACACCCAGTAAAAAAGTCTTAATGACTAAGAAGTGAGCAAAGATTTTTTTTTACATATAACACAAAAAGCACGAACAATAAACAAAAAAGCAAAAAGTGACAAATGAACTCCAGGAACATTTAAAATGTTTACTCCTTCAGAAACAGGAGCTGAGCATGGTGGTGCACACCTGTAATCCAGAGGCTCGGGAAGCTCAGGCAGTAAGATCTCGAGTTCAAAGCCAGCCTCAGCAACTTAGCAAGACCCTAAACCACTTAGTGAAACCGTCTCTAAATAAAACACCAAAAAGGGCTGGGGATGTGGTTCAGTGGCTGAGTGCCTCTGGATTCACTTTCCAGTAACAAAAAAAAAAAAGAAAACCTGTTAGGAAAACAAAACAGGGCACAAACTCAAAGAAACTACGTACAAAATTTATGTTAAAAAAAAAAAAAAAAAAAAGTTTTGTGCCTCCAATAAAGAACACTTACATCTAAGAAAGAAGACACTGGAGGGCTGGGGAGATAGCTCAGATGGTAGAGTGCTTGCCTTACAAGCACAAGGCCCTGGGTTCGATCCCCAGCACCACAAAAAAAAAAAAAAAAAGACAGCTGGGCACAGTGGCAGACAGACACCTTTAATCCTAACAACTCAGGAGGCTGAGGCAGGAGGATTTCAGATTCAAGGCCAGCCTTAGCAACTTAGTGAGACCCCCATCTCAAAATAAAAAGGGGCTGGGGGTGGGGCTCAACGGCTAAGTGCCCCTGGGTTTGATCCCCAGAACCAAAAAAAGATGATACACAGCCCAACTTAACAACAGGCAAAAGATATAAGAAGATACTGCACAAATGCACACAAAAAAAGAAAAACATACTAGTGGAAAACAACTCAGAACACTCAAAACCACAATGCAGACTGGAGGTATAAAGGACAATGATAAAGTGTTCACCTAGTATATGTGAGGTACTCTGTTCAATCTTCATCAGTTTAAAGAGGGGAAAAAAAGAAATACAACACTATACAGCCCCCCAAAAATGGCTAACATTAAAAAGACTAATCACACCAAATGTTCATCAGAATGTGATGAACACATTTGCTGGGAGAAATGTAAAATGGTACACTTGGAGAAACAGTTGGCAATTTTAAATTCTTAAATACTGAACATACACTCTCTATACAACCAATCCATTCCACTCCTGAGTGTTTACCCCACAAAAACACGAGCATAAACAGCCTCGTGCAAAGAATTTCTTCTGATATTCAAAATCTAGAAACAATCCAAATATTCATCACCTAGTGAATGGGTAAACAGAGATATACCCATAAAATGAAGTAGAACTAAGCAAAGAAAAATTGAAAGACTAAGCCAGATATGGTGGAGCACCCCTATAATCCCAGTGACTTGGAGGCTGAGGCAGGAGGATCACAAATTCAAGGTCAGCCTCAGCAATTTAGCAAGGCCCTACAAATTTATTTTCCTATACTGGACGTTACTGAAACAATTGGTGAATTCTGAGTAAAGTCTATAGACTATGCTATTAACATTCACTTGCAGTATTGAGGATTAAATCTGTGCCTTAATGAGTCTCAAAAACGAGAAATGTATTCTCTCCATATAAAATTCTTCAAAATTCTATACCTGTATCACCTGGTCATAAGTAATCCCTTTCAGATTGCCTTGGACTTAAGTGTTGTTAAGTACCTGAGTATATGCACTTGAAAGTCAAAAACCTTGTTAGTGTCTTAAATAGTAAAAGTTTAATAAATGCTGCTTAAGTATGTGTGTACATGGAGGACTAGTCAACAGCAGAGCCGCAGCAAATTAAGGATGAGTAAAGTTAAGCAACTGGTCTCTAAAAAAAAATTTTTTTTTTTAAATACAAAAAAAGGCTAGGGATGTGGCGGGTGGTTGAGTGCACCTGAATTCAATCCCTAGTATGTATGTATGTATGTATGTATGTATGTATGTATGTATGTATGTATAAATAAATAAATAAATAAATAAATAAATGAAATATCAGGGGCAGTGGTGCAGGCCTGTAATCCCAGTGGTTCGGGAGGCTGAGGCAGAAGGATCACAAGTTTAAGGCCAGCCTCAGCAACTGAAGCCCTAAGCAATTTAGCAAGACCCTGCCTCAAAATAAAAATTTTTTCAAAAGGGCTGGGGATGTGGCTCATTGTTTAAGAACACCTTCATTCAATCCCCGGTACCACCACCACCACCAAAAAAAAAAAAAAAGAAAAGTCACACGTGAGAGTGATTTTATACTTTAGCGAAGAAAACACTGCAGGTTACTGGCAAGTCTGTGATTGTAGGTTTGCCTAATTTGGGTTCCATACAGCTAAGGCTTCCACCATTCTAGACATAGTTGTGTGCTTTGAAAGAAGCTTCCTGAATTCTATATTAGTAATTCCTGATGAAATTATTTTTAAAACAATATAAGAATAGTCCTGTCTCATCCTCTGAAGACGCTACCACTGATCCTCCCTATCCAAAAATGAGTGTGAAGTTGTTTTTCTCACTGGAGGAGTCAGAATCACCTAGATGCAAGCAAAGACTTGCTCCACTAGCAATGGAGACAACTACTTGGCCAGGATTAAAACACTAACCTGGCTGGGGCTGTAGCTCTGTGGTAGAGCGCTTCCCTAGGATGTGTGAGGCACTGGGTTCAATCCTCAGCACCACATAAAGGTAAATAAATAAAGGTATAGTGTCCATCTACAACTAAAAACAATTTTTAAAAAATAAACACTAAGACAGAAGATCCATGCAAGGAAGAAGAAACAATGAGCATAGATTAAAGACAATCTAGTGAAGAGAACACAGGGTAATCCTTAATACATTCTCAAATAGAGCTGCCAAATTTTAATCTGGAAATAAAAGTCAAGCTGATAAGCTACTCTACAGGCCACTTAAATTCAGTAGTTCATTTCACTTTACTTAGTAGAGAATGTCGCTTTATTTTCTTATACTAGGAGGAGGGAGCTGAAATCCTCTCCCCTTTCCCTTCCTCATATGTGTATTTCACTCACACATATACTATGGTATGATGGAGTCAGTAGTTCAAAGTCATTCTGTTCCCTTTTTTTTTTCTGGTAGCAGATACTGAACCCAGGGGCACTTACCTGAGCCACATCCCCAGCCCTTTTTTAATTTTTTTTTTTTTTTTTTTTTTTTTTTAATTTGAGACGGGGCCTCATTAAGTTGCTCAGAGCCCCAAATTCTTTTTTTTTTAGTATCAATATATATTTTAGTTGCAGTGAACACAATACCTTTATTTTTTGTTTATGTGGCGCTAAGGATCAAACCCAGGGCCTCACAGTACTAGCAAGTGCTCCACCACTGAGCCCCAGCCCCAGCCTCCCAAATTCTTCATGATGAGTCAGCAATGAAAACTGCATGACTTCACATCACCTGGCACGAAGCATTTAATGCACTTAATGTTTGATCAATAAAATGTAAACAGGGCTGGGAGTATAACAGAAGAAGCACCTCCTAGGGTGTGCAAGAGCCTGAATTTGATAACCCACATAGAAAAAAAAGAGAAAGTAAAAGACTTAATAAAAGACCATTCTAGCCAGGCAACGCAGCACGTGTCTGTAATCCTTGCTACTCAAGAGGCTAAGGAAAGGAGAATCAAGGAGTTCAAGAACCGCTTGGGCAACTTAAATGAGACCCCATCTCAAAATAAAATTTTAAGGCTGGGTATGTAGGTCAGTGGTGGAGCACTTGCCTAGCATGCATGTGGCCCTAGGCTCAATCCTTAGTACTAAAAAATTTTTTTGATTTTTAAAAAGCTACAAACCTGACTCTCAATTTTTTTAAAGGACTAAGAATATAGGGAGAACACTCCTAGGTTCAAACCCCACCACCACAAAAAAAAAAAAAAAAAAACTACATACCTATGATGCCTTAAGTTAGTAGTATCTTCCTTTTTTTTTTCTTTTTTCAGTTGTAGATAGACACAATCTTTATTTTACTTATTTATTTTTTATGTGGTGCCAAGGATCGAACCCAGTGTATCGCACTAAAGAGGCAAGTGCTCTACCACTGAGCCACAACCCGGCCTGTGGTAGTTTCTCAATGTAAGGAACCTTGAAGATCACACATCGCACTCCTTTGTTTTACAAATTTTAAAACACAGAACCCAGATTGATTTACCCAAAGCTTATAGTACAAGTTTACAAATTATTCTGAACTCTTCACTGCTAAGAATTCTTTTCAAAGTGACAAGCTAACAAATGATATTGATCAGGTACCAAAATGAGAAAAATATTTAGCAATTTTCACATGCAGGTTGTTTTGAAACAAGGACATGATCATGCTGCTCTCTCCAACAGCAATTTACTTTCATTTATTAAAATGTCAGCTTAGGACATTTATATTATGATGAACATTTGCTATCAAAGTAAAATAATTTGGCCTTAGATTGCATTTAAACAGACGAGTGAAGAATACTTATTTACTTGAAAAGTTCCCCTCTTTTTGTTGTTAAGTCTCTTTCTTTCTCCTCTTTTGTACTAAAGTTCTCAAATGCATGAGACGGAGGAACAATACCTCAATACAAGGGGCAGGCTTCCTGCCTACTAGTCCGTCATTATTCTTAAGACTTTGAGAACTTTCAAAACACTGCTTGAGTTGCTTTGAAATTCCCTCTTTCAGATTTTCCCTCCTTCGTGGAACATCTATTTAAAAGAATGACTTCAAAAATGTCTTGCTGAACCCCATCAAAATTCTCTAAGCAAACTAAAAAAATGCCAGCTTTAGATACAAAGGTGGGATGTAAATGCCTTAAATTTGTCAAACACCAACCAAAAAACATAGGACAAAAAGTAAAGAGTATTTCTGGCTAAGCACAGAATAGCTTTTCTCATTCTGTATAAATTAAACCTGTTTCTGAGAAATTCCATATTTACAGAGAAATTATCTCAAAGTTGAAGAGCACAATATTACCAATACTTTTTAAATACCATTTAGAAATCTAAAGATCTCAAACTACATTAAGCCAAAAGGGCTACGTCAATTATTACTGACTTCAAGACAGCTTCACACTAAAATAAAACATATTTATTCATTTTAAAAAGTTGTCAGGAACAGAAAAAATTACCAGCAGCAATCACCTAAAAACCTGGAAAATTTCTCATTTCCTCTGACTGCATTTTTACAGTGGTACTGCTTACTAACAAACTTACTAGGTTGCTGAAATAAAAATAATAAAGCCACTCAAGACATGGGGACACGAGGTGGGGGATAAATTATCTGCCCAGGTTAACATGGGTTCTTTCTTTTTCAAAGGCAGAGCATTAAAAATGAAAGATTCCTGAGTAATGACTTGTCAAATTGTTAAAATAAATAGAAATTTTTCCAAAACCTCTAATGCCTCTAACAAAAACAAAAAGACTGTTTTAAACAATATTTAATAAAGCCTAGCCAGACATGGTGGTGCATGCCCGTAATCCCAGAAACTCGTGAGGCTGAGGCAGGAGGACTGCAAGTTCAAGGTTAGCAAGATCCTGTCTCAAAATAAAATGAATTGGGGAATGTAGCTCAGTGATAGAGCACCCCTGGGTTCTATCCCCAGCACCAAAAATTAAATAAAAATAAAAAATAAAGTCTAACTCCAGCACAACAAAATAATTTAGCTAGTCCCCTGGCGTTTGTTATAATGGGATTTAAACTGTACACTCAACATTCAATTAACCATAAGGCTTATCCTAATTGAGGATTATGCTGACTTCTGCAGTCCTTTCCTATCTATCCATCTACCACTCCAATTTAGCTGCCATAGCTACCAAAAGCAAAGCCCCAGGGAGCAGATTATCCATTACTGTGTGATACCCAAGCCAATATTCCCTTTTCATTACTGTGTAGATAATCAAGAGTTAAATTTACTACTCTGGGAGGCTGAGGCAGGATAGAAAATTCCAAGGCCAGCCTGGACAACTCAGTAAGACCTTGTCTCAAAATAAAATAAAAAATGGATGGGAATGCAGTTCAGTGATACAAGTTCTTACCTAGCAAGCTAAAGGCTCTGGGTTCAATTCCTCTGTAGAACCAAAAAAAAAAAAAAAAAAAAATTAGTAATCTCCTCAGTCTGGTTTCCAAAAAGAGCAGCTACATAACCCTTACTTATATCTTCTAACCAAGGAAATCAAACATTTCAACAGACTATCGTCATATAGACAGTACCAAAAAAAAAAAAAAAAAAAAAAAAAGTCACATCCTTTTCTAGAATATATCAATAAAAAAATTAACAGAGCTAGGCCCAGTGAAACATGCCTGTAAGTAATCACACCAATTTGGGAAGCAAAGGCAAGAAGATGTCAAGTTTGATGTCAGCCTGGGGAACTCAGTGAGACTCTGCCTCAAAAAGTAAAAAGAGGGGCTGGGGCTTAGCTCAGTGGCAGAGTGCTTGCCTAGCTTGCCTGAGGAACTGGGTTCGATCCCCAGCACCACAAAAAAAATATAATAAAGGCATGCTGTCCATCTACGACTACAAAAAAAAAATTTTTTTTAAAGTAAAAAGAATGGGGGATAGCTCAGTGGTATAGCACCCCTGAGTTCAATCCCCAGCACACAAAAAAAGAACTAATAGAAAAGAGAAAATAGAACACAGATGTTTCTAACAAAAACTATGAAACTATAAAAAGGACTAGGGATGTAGCTCTGTGCTGTAGCTCTGCAGTAGAAGACTTGCCCAGCAGGCATGATGCCCTAGAGACCCAGCACTGGGGAGGAAGTGGGAATGGGTTATGACATGTGATACTACAGAAGAGAGAAAAGACAAGGGTCCATTTGCTCTTAGAATATTCTCTTACATAGGTAAAACCTGTTTGCTAGTCAGGTTGAGCTCCTTCCCTTGCCTCAAGGCCACAAAGTTTACTACACAGTTAAAGAAACCCTTATTACTGCCCCCACTGTAAATTGACCTAGAGCGGCAGAAAATTACACTGCACTAAGTTAATGCTGACAAAATTAGGAACTGGCAATATGCTGTCCAAGATTATCTAGACTGTGACTAAACTGGCCTTCTACACTATAGATCTTCCTTTTCTACTGCTGTGTATCTTCCAGCTATTTTTCTGTTCATTTAACAACTTACTATGAGATGGTAGAAAAGGAAAAGGCAATTAAATTCAAGTTAATTCCATCATTTGTTAGGGGCTGAAAATAAGTTAGACTGTAGATAAATTGTACTCTTAACCAAAACAATCTCCCATGAACCCTCTCAGAAAAACAATGAACCAAAGTTATTTACCCAGCAAACACTAACCGATGGATAAGTCTCATTACAGTCTCCTTCCCCTTAACTGTTAATGTTCATTTCACAATCCCCCCATTCCAAAAAGCACTCATAAAGTGGGAGAAAATGCCTACAATAAACGGCAGCACTCATCTCAAAACTATCTCTTAGAATCTACAGTCACCTTTTTCTTCCAATCTGCTGAATTGCGAGAGAAAAAAAGAGAAAAAATGTTAACATACATTACCAATGCTAATTTTCTCCTCCCAGAGTTTCAACCACTAAATAATGCAAAAAAGAAATATTCCATCGTATACTATGGAGTATAGTAAATTTAACCAAACTGGTACAGGTCATCTCTGGCTTAATGTAGGGGAAACTGCAGTTAACTTCTCAACAATCCACAACTCTTGTTTTACTGGCCCCAGGAAGCATTAACAGTAACAATTGTATTAAATTCTTGCCAATTTACTACATAGACAATCAGCCACAGGAGGCTATACTCATTCTAAACTTGCAACAAATTAAAAGTTTTCAAAAGTACTCCACATCCTCTGGTCAAGGTTTGAAATTGCGTAGTTGAAATTTTTGTTCAAAGAAGTCTGGATACCTACCTATAATCTCAGCTAACCTCTGGCTGAATTGTGAATGTGAGACCCTTTTTCAAAATAAAATTTAAAGGGTAGGGATGGCTAGGAACTTACTCAATGCTTCCCTAGCATTGTAATGTGAGATGTCCTGGGATCCATCCCCAATACTAAAAAAGAAACAAGAAAAAGGCCCAAAAGTCATTTATGTTAACAACCAATTAGGACAAGGACGATAGTAGGTTGCTGGGTTTTGTTTTGTTTTCCATCTTAACCTACCATCTAAACTAAAAGATATTTATAAATTATTAATATATATGTGTATATAATTTTAGTTGTAGATGGACACAGTATGTTTACTTTTTTTTTTTTAATGTGGTGCTGACAATCAAACCCAGTGCCTCACACAAGCTAGGCAAGCGCTCTACCACTGAGTTACAACTCCAGTCCTAGATTATTCTTACAAAAAAAAAAAAAAAAAAAATTCTTTTTTAAAAAATTACAGCAGGGCGCAGTGGCACACACCTAAAATCTCAGCAACTCAGGAGGCTGAAACCAGAGGACAACTTGAGGCCCACTCTCAGAAATTCAGGGAGATCATGTCTCAAAATAAAAAGGCCCAGGGATGTAGCTCAGTGGTAGAGTGCCACCGAGTTCAATGCCCAGTACCTGAAATAAACTTTTTTTCTTTAGTGTAATGTTCCTGACATAGGCAAAATCTTATTTCAAAAGACAGTCAAGAAAGCATTGGTGCTCACTAGGGTGGTTTACACATGTAATCCCAGTGACTTGGGCAACTGGGGCAGGAGGATCACAAGTCCAAGGCCAGCCTCGGCAATTAGGCAAGGCCCTAAGCAACTTCTCAAAATAAAAAACAGCCAGGGACGGTGGCACACACCTGTAATCCCAACCACTTAGGAGGCTGAGGCAGGAGGATCAGAGGATCGAGGCCAACGTCAGCAATTTAGTGAGCCCTTAAGCAACTGAGACCCTGTCTCAAAATTCAAAAAACTGAAAAAAATAAAAAGGGCTGGGGATGTGGCTCAGTGGTAAAGCACCTGAGTTCAATTCCCAGTAGCCAAAAAGAAAAAAAAAGAAAAAGAAAAAGAAAAAAGAAAGAAAAGAAGGCATTAGTAAGCAACCACTTCAAGAACTTTAAACATCTGGGGGGGTCCAATATCACACTCACTCCTTACTAAATGGTTCTTATTGCTCTGGGGTGGGGGGGGAATGCTTTACAGAAATGATTTTTATACTAGGGGAAATACGCAATATAATTACTTTCAAATTACAATGAAATTGAATGGGGGTTGTGGTTCAACCATATGGCACCTGCTTAGCATGTGTGGGTCCCTGGGTTCAATTCCCAGCACCCAAAAAAAAAAAGTGTAGATAGACACACTTGTAAATTATGTAATTCCTAAAAACCTAGTTCTAATATCACTGAACTATGATATCTAATATCAACAAACTGTTAGTAAATTCTTAAAAGAAAATTCTAAAACTTACTAAAAATGGAAATTGTGTTGATTGGTTGAACTTTGTATTTTCAAAGCCTCCACAGTTAATGGATATTTCTGGTAGAAACGGTTCCTATAACTGCTTTAGAAACAATTACAGCTTTACACCTAGTCCACAATCCCTGGCTCCAAAATCTACTTCTGCATGCCAAAAGCTGCATATGCCTCTTTCTATTTTTTTAATGCTCATTGGACAATTAAGTCATTTCTACCAATATATAAAATACCCTACAATTCCAGATCGCAGGGAATTTAGATGACTGCTCATTTAAATGCAGAACCTGAAGTAACCTCCAGTGACAGGAGCTATAGCGTTCAATATCATTTTACATTTTACAGAGGCTTCATCTTACATACAAACAATGACCCTAGTGGGGTTCTTCTTCCTAAAGACCCAAAGACCATTATTTCTTTAAGGTATTAGTAAATAAAGAAATATCGGTAAGTTCAGAAGAACCTTCTAATAGCTACCAACATTTTTAAAGACAATAAAAAGAAAACAGCATTGCCACCACATTTCCCTTTCCTTCTGCTCATTTTATTTCCCCACTTTGGGTATCCTACCGTGCTGTGTTTCAAATAAAGGTTTTAAAATAATCAGTCCGAAAACCAAAGAAACTCTAGAAAATTTTTAACAGTCCTGGCCTCCGAGGGGGAATTACAGAGTTCGGAGGGGAAGAGAGATTCATTTCTCAATGTTTTTTGTACCTTTTCAGTTGTGTATTATATGTGATCGTACCTCCTCCAAATAAACAGTCATTTAAATTTTTTTAAAGAACAGCTCACGAACTCACAGGTTTCCTTTACATTCTAGTCTATGCAGCATCCGCTTAAGATCTATGATTCTTCCCTCAGTCATCTTTTGAACAACCTGCCGCAACAAATCCTGAGGCTTTTCTCGCAGCCAGATCGGTTAGCTGGAGCTGCGGGCAGGCATTTAAACGCCGGCGATGCAGCAATCTTACTCCATCCTGCGACCACTCTCCGTCCGCTCACTCGGCTCCACTGGAAACCACGGCAGCGAGACAGCTGTTACTCGCCTTCCTGTTTCTTTACGGGTAGAGGCTTAATAACAAAAACAGGTTGGCTTGGAGGCGCTGCTCAAAACTGCAAAAAGGAAGTCTGCGCGCTGGGGGCGGGGGGTGGACTCGCGGAGTTTCACACGTTCCGTGTCATCGCGTCTGGCGTCCCCAACTCCTCCGGCCAAGCGCGGCTCCGAGAGGCTCGGCCCCGCTCCGACGGCTCTCCGGCTTAACTCTTCCCCGCGACGCCCTCCAAGCGCCGAGGAGCAACTGAGCCCCGCAACGACCCCCGGCGTGTTTTCAAGGCATGTTTTACTGAAAATGCTACAAACGGAATCAGTGAGCCAGAGAGGACCGGCGACGAGAGAGGCAGCAGATCCGAACGGTTCCTAACAATCCCAAGGGGGACCAAGCCCACCGACGCGCGCCGCGCCCCGCAGCCGGCCAGCCGGGGGGTGGTGGAGAGACGCCTCCTTGCCCGGCAAGCGGCGCGGACCTACCGGCGCCCCAACTGGAAATTCCGCAGAAAACTGGTGCTCAAGTCACTCCGGCGCCGAGTGCCGCGGCGGGCGGGGGTCTGCGCGGCGCCCCGAGCCGGGCGCGGGGCGGAGGAGGGGCGCGAGCCGGCGCAGCCCGGCGCCGCGAGGGCGGCGGGGGGCAAAACTTTGGGACCCCCAACTCCGGCGCCGCCCTCCGCGACCCTCGGCGCCGGGACCCGCGCCCGCGCCGCGCCCGCTGCCGCCCCGCCCGGGCTCCGGTCCGCCCGCGCGGACTGCCCAGCGGAGGGAGCGGCGTGGCCCCGGCCGCCCGGCGCGCCCCTCCGCGCCTCGCCGGAGCCCGAGCCCGAGCCGCGGCTCGCGACAGCCCGGGCGCCGCGCCCTCTGCCCGCGCCTCGCACCCGCCCCTCGCGGCCGCCGCCTCCTTTATCTCCACTCACCGCCCGCCGCCATTTTCCTCGCAGCTCAGCTTTAACTCGGAAACTAGCCGCTCAGCCCGCAGCCACCGCCACCGACTCCGCCGCGGCCGCCGCCGTCGCTGTGAGGGGCTGAAGCGGCAGCCGCTGGAGCCGCGGCGCGGGGGCCGCTGGGATATGTAGTCCCGCGGCCACGCCCAGCACTACCGGTCCCAGGGGGCCTTGCGCGCCCGGCCCAGGGCTCCGGCGCCCCCGCCCGGCCTCCGCGGCGGAGGGCGTGGCCGCGCGGTACCCCCGGGCCGCCTTCGCCCGCCGCCTTCCGGGAGCGCGTCTGAGCTCGGGAGAGCCGGGGTGCAACCCTCGCCCAGCCCTGGATGTGTCCCATGCTTGCCTTCCTCCACTCGGGTCTTACATTTATGCAGCGTTTGTCGTATGCAAAGCACGGTCCTCAAAACGAGCATCCCTCGATATCCTGTTTTCGGATGAGCAAACTGAGGCACCAGGTCGGAACCCCGGAGGCTGCTCATTAGATGCTACGTCATGGGGTGAAGGGTGGTTGGGCCGCAGGATATCCACAGCATATTCAGCCCCTAAGTATTATTCCTCGGAGCGTTTCTGATTACAACAGGGAACAGCTGAGTGGAGACAGGCAGACACCTCAGCCAAGAGATAGATGGAACCTAGCGTCACGGTAGCGGGTCAGACCGTCTATGTGTCTCCCGCCAGGATGCAACTGGGAAAGCACGGGAAGCATAATCCTGCCTCTGTAGTGTTGTTGCAAAACAAAAACGAAAAAACAAAACCCTAACCTCAATCTAACCGTAAAAAAAATAATCCTACAAATCAGGAATATGGAACATGGTTCGAAACACCTAGTCTAGACATTTAAAAATATCAAATCATAAAAGAGGTGAAAACCAAATGCAACAATGAGATCCAGTTCGACCCAGAATAATCTTTCTATGTAGAAAGAATTTGGAGAGGAATTTTTTGTTGTTTCGAGAGGGGTTTTTTAATGGATGAGTTAGTATGAAATGTCTTAGACGTGAATAAAGTGATCTGACACTTAGTGGCTCCACTGGCACCACGTCATTCCCAGCTGGGCTGTTGCAGTAGCCTTTTCACTGTTCTTGTTTCTACCCTCACCCACGAAGTCCCTTCTCCACACAGCAGCAAGAAGGATCCTGGTAACAAGCCAACTGTTACGTTCCCACTCCGTGATCTTTGCAGTCACCCCCGAAGTCCCACGCCCCCTGGTCCTCGACTCCCTTTCCTCCGTTCAGCTCTTCACCCATTTCTTTTCCACTCGCTCCTGAACCCAGGGAAACAGGACCCCCCAAGGATCTCCAACATGCTTAACACCCCGGCCTCAGGGACCTTGCACTTGCTGGTTTTCCTGCCTAAAATCTAAATAGCCCACTCCCTCTTCTCCCCTTGAACATTGTCTACATATTACTTCTCGGCCAGAGGCTTTTCCAAAATCGCTATTTTATGTTCCTGCCCACTCAGACCCCAGCGTTCCCTGCCTTCTTCCCTGATTTACCCCTCTTCAAAGTACCTTTCAGAGTGGAACACCATATATCCGTGCTGACCTGTTATTTAATCTCTGCTTTCCTCACAAGAATGGAAGCTCCTTGATGGGACAGGCTTGTCTCATTCCCTGATGTGCCCTCGGCACCCAGTCAGGGCTTCCCAGCACCAGGTGCTCAGTCAGTCCTTGCTGCGTGGCAGGGTGTTGGTGGCACCAGTCTATAATCCCAGCTACTTGAGAGTCTGAGGCAGGAGGATGGCAGGTTCAAGATCAACCTCAGCAAATAAAAGGTTTTTGTTTTTTTTTTTTAAGTGTTGGGGTTGTAGCTCAAAACAATTTTTTCTAGAATCTGTCTAGAATTTTCTTTCTTCCGGACTTGTTCCCTATTTTTATCTGGGTATCTGCTGCAATGCCTGCTCAGGTAGAACTTACACAGCTCTATTCAGAGCCCAGTGTGGTGGTGCATGTCTGTAACCCCAGTGACTCAGGAAGGGAGGCTGGGGCAGGAGGGTGGCAAGTTCCTCAGCCTGGGCTACGTAGCAAGACCCTGTCTCAAAATAAAAAGGGTTGGGGTGTGGCTCAGTGCTAATGCACCCCTGGGTTCAGTCCTCAGTACCACCCCCCCAAAAAAAGGAAGAAAAGACCAATTTACTGATTCAAATGCAGTATATGTATGTGCAGAAAGTACACATACTTAAGCATATACAGATATATATTCACAGAAAGTATAACTAATGTTAACAACTATGTACTCGGGTAGTGTCAGAGAAAAGTCAGAAGAAGCAACTCCTGTGTTGATTCTTAAAGAACTTCTAGGTGGATTCTTTACTGAGTGACAGCCAAGAGACGCTACTCTAGACCCCAAATCCAAGCCACTGCGTAACATGCTCAGGTAGAAGACTGTGAAGAAAAGACTTTGGCCTTCATCCATTCCTCCCTGTTTGCACTGGCCATCTCTGTCGTCCATGAAGAGGTCGACTTCATGTACTCTTCCTTGAATTGGGTTGGCTCTGTGACTATTTGGCCAAAGGAAATGGCAGAAGTGATGGGAGGTGGCTTTCAAGTTTGGGCCTTAAGATTATTGGCAACTTCCACTTCCTTCCTCTTGGAATTCAGCTGCCCTGCTGTGGGAAGCCCAAGCCACATGAAGAACCCACACAGAGGGAAACTGAGGGACTCCAGGTACCAGTCCAGGCTGAGCTCCCAGGCAAGAGCCAGTAGCAAGTGCCAGCCACATGAGTCAGCCATCTTGCATATTTCAGTCCTTCCAGGCTGCAGGTAACTACAACGTGATCTGCAGATCTTGTTACACCTGCAACAGAAAAACCAGCCCTCTGAGCTCAGTCAACCTACAGATAATAAAGTGGTTGTTCTTTCAGTCACAAAATTTTGCAGTGATTCTAATGCAGCAATAAGTAACTGAAACACTCTCTGAGCATAGACTTTTGTTAACTGTGACTGAGAACTCTCAAGAAGCAGGAATTCTAAAATTTAAATTCTAAAATATAAAACCAAGAAAAACGGCTTGACTTGAAAATCCAGAAGCATAAACTCTGAGGACAGGATCAGAAACTCAATTAGATAGGATTAGGAGTTGAAGCTCTCCAAAAAACAAAGACCCATGACATCTCTGACCCTGTGAAAACTCTACTTGCCTGCCCCCAGAGCAGAGCTCACTTCTGCTAGTAGTCAACTAGTAGGCAGGATTCCCGGGCTGCAAGCAACAGTAGTAGATTCTGAAATGTCATAAAATGAATGCAGGAACTCACAGACTCCAAGGGAAGCCAGGAGAACCAGGCCCAGAACTGTCAGAAAGCAAGGGAAGAGGGAATACCAGAACCTCTTATCTAGAACCCACCAGAGATCTAAAGAAAAGCAGTCATTGTATCCTGAGTTTTCATAAGCCCATGCCAAGACTCAAATTCCATAATCTATTCAATGGATCTAAGTTGGGTCACATGCTGTATATGCAAATAACAGACTACTAGACCTATAAAAATACAAACAAGAGCCAAACTTGGTGGCACATGCTGTAATGCCAGCTACTTGGGAGGCTGAGACAGAAGGATCTCAAGTTCAAGGCCAAACTCAGCAATTTAGCAAGACTGTACCTCATAATAAAAAATAAGGGCTGGGGAGATAGCTCAGCTGGTAGAGTGCTTGCCTTGCAAGCACAAGGCCCTGAGTTTGATCCCCAGTACCAAAAAATAATAATAATAAGGGCTGGGGATATGACTCAGTGATAAAGAGCCCTGGGTTCAATCCCCAGTACCAAAAGGGTTAAAAAAAAAGAAGAAGAAAGAAAGAAAGAAAGAAAGCTAACTAGCCTGCTAGCAACTTACTTTCAAATGATACAAGGAGGAAAAAAAAATTGCTGGGCACAGTGGCACATGCCTGTGATCCTATTGGCTCTGGAGGCTTAGGCAGGAGGATCACAAGTTCAAGGCCAGCCTGCACAACTTATTGAGGTCCTAAGCAACTTAGCAAGACCCTGTCCCAAAATTAAAAAAAAATAAAATAAAATAAAGAGCTGGGATGTAGCTCAGTGGCAAAGCATCTAAGGTTCAACCCACAGTACCAAAAAAGGGAGAGACAGCGCAAGTGCAAGCCAGCATATATGGCAAAGTGGAGTCAACTAGTAGGTCCAGTTTTTGTGTGCATAGGTACTTACTGTGTTGTTGTTTGTTGCTGCTGCTGTTCTGGGATTAAACCTGCAGCCTGCTCTTCCCTTAAGCTACACCCCCAGCCCCTATTATATTATTCTTGCAAGTTTTCTATAGACTTGTAAATTTCCAAAGTAAAATGTTGGCAGGAAGGGGGAGAACTTATGGCAGGAAAAAAAACAGCTGGTACCAACCAAGCCAGTCACGGTAGTACAAGCCTGTAGTCCCAGCCACTCAGGAGGCTGAGGCAGGAGGATCACGTTAGCTCGCCAATTCAAGGTCAGCCTATGCAGCATAATGAGACCCCCATCTCAAACGAAAAAAGATGCTGGTAGCCAGACTCATAGACATCTTCTCCTTTGCAGGTAGGTACCTCTCGAAGTTCATCTCACCCTTGCAATAACACTAAGCAGTGGGTCTCTATAATCTCCTCCTCACAGATGAGTAAATGGAGGCTTGAACAAATCAGCAACTTGCCCAAGGATAGAAATGCAGGACCACTAAATCATGTTCTTAATGGTAATGTTGATTGCCTCTCCACAGACACATAAATGACAAAGACATTAGTTGTCTCATGTAGCATTTCTAGAGGTACATAATTCCAGAATATGTTCATCAAGAACAGGGTATTACCATTATCCTGCTCCATTTCTGTCCTTAGCCTATAGCTACATGGTCACCAGATGGCTGCCACAGCTGAAGTATCACATCAACTCACAATGGAGTTCAAATGCAGGAACAGAAGAATGGATACATGTTAAAAGAAATATTACAACTTGCCTGGCACGGTGGCACACACTGCAATCCCAGCTGCTCAGGAGGCTGAGACAGGGGGATCATGAGGGAGGCACTAAGCAACTCAGTGAGACCCCGGCTGTAAATAAAATACAAAGTAGTTGGGGATGTTGCTCAGCAGTTGAGTGCCTCAGTTCGATCCCCTGTACCAAAAAAAAAAAAAAAAAAAAGGAAAGAAGGAAGGAAGAAAGGAAGGAAGGAAGGAAGGAAGGAAGGAAGGAAGGAAGGAAGGAAGGGAGGGAGGGAGGGAGGGAGGGAGGGAGGGAGGGAGGGAGGGAGGGAAAGAAAGAAATGTTACAACTTGCCTTTATTTTTTGGTATAAAACCCTTTCCACAAGTCTTCCTTTCCTTACTCTTAAGCAAATGTCCCCTTCTATCTCTTACAATGGAAAATGAGCCACATGGCCATCTCTAGTGCAAGCAAATGCTATTTCAGCCTTGGGCTGAAATGCCTCTCATCTTGGTCCAACCCAAGAGCTCTACTTCTGTCCCTGCTGCTCTCACAGTCCCCGACTTTCTTCCATCTTTTATTGTGTTACAGTATAACTTAGTGGTTAAGAATATAAACTTTGCCCAGCCCGATGGCACACATTTGTAATCCCAGAGGTTCAGGAGGCTGAGGCAGGAGGATCATGAGTTCAAAGCCAGCCTCAGCAACTTAGTGAGGCCTTAAGCAATTTAGTAAGACCCTGTCTCTAAAGAAAATGTGAAAAGGGCTGGGGATGTGGCTCAGTGGTTAAGGGCCCCTGGTTCAATACCTGGTACCAAAAAAAAAAAAAAAAAAAGAATATAAGCTTTGCTAGCCATGGTGACCCATGTCTATAATGCCAGTGACTCAGGAGACTGAGGCAAGAGGTTTTCATGTTCCCAACCAGCCCTGGCAATTTAGCAAACCCTATGTCAAAAATACAGTTTTAAAAGGGGTAGGGATATAGCTTACTGGCAGAGGGCTTATCTAACATGGGCAGGACATTGGGTTTAATCCCCAGCACCACAAAAAAAAAAAAAAAAAAAAAAAAAAAAAAAAATATATATATATATATATATATATATATATATATATATGCTTTGGCACTCACCGCCTAACTTGCTATTCCAGTTCTGCTACTTAAAAGGTGTATGATAATGGTCAGTTATTTAAATTTTCTGCACCTTCATTTCCTAAAATGAGAACAATAATAATAATAACAGTAACAATAATATCTGCATGATAGGTATTTCGAGCATTAAATACAGTAACCTACTGATAGCCCTAAGAAAGTGTCAAGCACAAAGTACTACATTCAACAAGTGATAATGATCGTGTATGCAGATTCAAACTCGGGTTAGCAGAGTTAACAAGCAAGGGTTAGTAACAATGTCCTCCTTTTTCCTCACGTTTGGCCTCATTATAGTTAGTACAGGCTGAAATTTCCCTGCAGGTGAAAGTGGATTGCTCGGTGGAGGCTGAGGACCTGCTCAGGCCGAGCTCTCGGGTTTGGAAATTCCTCCTCTGAAAGACAGCAGGCCCCACCCAGGCCCCGCCCCCAGGCTGGGTCTGGACCACTCCGGTGCCAGCTGAGCGGCAGAGACAGGCGGCGGACCCACGGGTGTGAGTTAGGACCCAGGAACACTTGACTCGTTGGTTTGCTTTAAAAGGCAATATACACGTCTGGGAAGAATAGCATGGAAGACAACTTTCAGTTGCTTTCCGGGCTTTTCAAACCTCTCTCACCCTGTTCACCCGCTTCCTTTAGGCCCAGCTAAGGGTTTGGCGACCTGTGATTTTTGTGCCAGGGATGACACAGGAGCCAACTGAAATTGGCACTTGAGCTGACGGAACAGACTTGTCCTGCCTGTGACCTGCAGGTGACTCTCCACAGCTAGAAGAAGGTGAAGGCCAGCCTAATTCTGGATTTCCTCGTGTTTCTTTTTCTTCTTTTTCTTTCTGAGACATACTCTTAAGGGAAAAATAATTTATTAGCAAATGTTAATTACCCATTGTAGAACAACTAAATAAAACGCAGGTATTGACGAGGGTATGGAACACTGAGACTTTCCTACCTGGCTGGTGACATCGTGAAATGGGGCCATGCTGGAAAGCCGCTGGGCTGCTCTTAAGTATTAAACCCAGAGCTGCCAGAAAGCAGCAAGTCCACTCCGAGCCACATACCCTGGAGAGCCGAAATAACATAGCTCAGTGGGGGGTGGGGGGGACAATCCTACAGGAAAAACTTGTGCCGAAATATTCATAGCAACTGCCTCCCGCAGTGATGCACCCCTGTAATGCCAAAGACTCGGGAGGCCGAGGCAGGAGTATCACAAGTTCAAGGCAGGTCTCAGCAATTTAGTAAGACCCGGTTTCAAGGTGAAAAAGGGCTGAGGATGTGGCTCAGGAGTTAAGCACCCCTGGGCTCAATGTCGGGTTAAAAAAAAAGAAGAATAATTAGAGGTGGCAGGGAGTGAGACACTATTAATCCTAGCAACTCAGAAAGCTGAGCAAGAGGATTCCAAATTCAAGGCTGGTCTCAGCGATTTAGCAAGACTCTAAGACCCTGGCTAAGTTGCTCAGGGCCTCCTAAATTACTGAGGCTGGTCTTGAATTTGCAATCTTCCTGCCTCAGGCTCCCAAGTAGCTGGGATCGCAGGCATGCGCCACTGCCCTGGGCTAATGAACTGTTCCTAAATGAGATAAGTGATGTCCAGTTTACGTCTTCCCAGCACCAGTAACGGAACAAGACCAGAAGCCAGGGGGAGGAGACAGGGACTTTCTCTAAAACACAGTGTTTTCAATCAAAGAAACTCGGGTCTTAAACTGGAAGAATCACTGAAGATGACAGCTGGCGATTTTGGTTTCGATATGAAAGAACATCTCTGAAGAAAGCGAAATCCATATCCAAAAGGCAGCTGGGCATGGTGGCCCATGCTTGTAATCCCAGCAACTCTGGCGGCTGAGGCAGGAGATCACAAGTTCAAGACTAGCCTCAGCAAATCAGGGAGACCCTAAGCAACTTAGCAAGACCCTATCTCAAAACAGGGATGGGGATGTGGCTCAGTAGTTAAGAAATCCTGGGTTCTAACCCCAGTACCAAAAATATGTATATAACACATACACACACACACACACACACACACACACACACACAATGTATGTGTACATGCCTTTTTTGCAGTGCTGGGATCAAACTCGGGCCTCACACAAGCTAAGCATGCGCTGAATCACTGAACTGCACTCCAGGCGTGATACACAAAACAAAAACCTGACAGCCCCTGGCACAAAGTCAAGTGGGAAAAGAGACGCACCGGCAGTGGGAAGGCGGTGGCAGGAGGTGACAGCTTGGGGACCAGTTTCATCCTCACCCTCCTCCCCTGGAGAGAAATTTGATGACTAGCCATTTTTCAGCAAAATTTCCCAGGTCGACGTGGATGCTTTTCTTCACATTTTCTTCCCCTTCCTCCTCTTCCCTTCCTTTCCCCCTTTCTGTGTATTTTATTTTATTTATTTATTTATTTGGTACTGGGGATTAAGCCCAAGGGTGCTTAGCCACTGGGCCACATTTCCAGTCCTTTCTCATATTTTATTTAGAGACAGGCTCTCGCTGAGTTGCTTGGGGCCTCACTAAATTGCTGAGACTGGCTTTGAACTTATGATCCTCCTGCCTCAGCCCCCTGAGCCGCTGGGATTACAGTTGTGACCACCATGCCTGGCCTTTTTTTTTTTTTTTTTTTTCTTTCCTTTTTTTTAGTGGTACTGGGGATTGAAGTCAGGGGTGCTTCACCACTGAGCCATATCCCCAGCCCTTCTTATATTTTTGAGACAGGTCTTGCTAAATTATTGAAGCTGGCTTTGAATTTGTGATCCTCCTGCCTCAGCCTCCAGAGCAGCTGGGATTGTGGGCATGCACCACTGTGTCCGGTCCTGCTTTCTTTTTAAATTACACAAAGGAAATGCATGGCAGAAAAAAAAAAAAGGAAATGCATAGCGAGTCCCTCCCCAGAAGCACCCAGCCCTGCCAATGTCTTAGGTTCATGTAAGGCATGTGCAGGTGCTCTTCAGCTGACCGTGGGAATATCCTGATCAAACCACCATGAGTTGAAAATATGTCAAGTCAAAAAAAGGTTGACACACTTAGGCTTAGCAAGTCCACTAGCGTATGGGCTGTTGACCCTCAGGTTGACCGGGATGACTAGGAACCGCCACATCCAGGGTAAAGGTCAAAATTCCAAAATCAAAAGTACAGTTCCTAATGAATGCATGTCACTTTTACACCATCATAAAGCAAAATTGTAAGTTGAATAATTATAAATCAAAGGCCATTTGTATTTACAAATAAACACACATGCGTACATACATAAATCATTGCAAAACTATCTATACCTATATCTGTATACAGATATATCTCGTTGCGACAAGTCAGGTACATGGCTTTCACCTGTAATTCCAGTGACTCTGAAGGCTGAGACAAGAGGATCACAAGTTTGAGGCCAGCCTCAGCAACTTAGTGAGACCCTGTCTCAAAATTAAAAAATAAAAGGGCTTGGGAATGTAGCTTAATAGTAGAGTACCCCTGGGTTCAATCCTCCAGGAAAAAAAAAAAAATTGTTGTTATAACAGAAATGACATACTATATACATTACTTTGCCCTTGTATTTTTTTTTTTTTTTTTTTTTTAAGTATCTGGGAGATCTCTCCATACTGGGACATGTCAAGCAGTTTCCTTGTTTTACTGGCCACATGACATCCCATTATATAGAGTCTCAAGGTCTATAAAGGTTGGCTGACCCCCCCCCCAGGCCTGGAATTATACAGTTCTTTTTTTTTTAATGAGGCTGAGTTTTAAAAGTAATGACAGTGAATTTATTAAAAGGACAAAGCCTTTTCCAATTGTTTAGTAATGATAGAGTTGGACCGTGGGAGGAGGGACGTGTTGGGGCATGCTAGCGATATTTATGCCGGTGAACACTAAGCCGAGTTAAGAGTCTAGCTTTAAAAACAAAACAAAACAAAACGCGGGCGCTGTTGTCAATCAAGTGCATCGCAGGGCCTGCGAGTGTGAGTTACTGAAGGCCCCAGTAGTCATGTCTGCCGCACCCACAGGTTCTCCTGCAGGAAGGGCAGAAGTCACTGTCACGTGACTGGCCACTTCTGCTCAGGGTACAGCCGATTGGGTGAGACCCAGGTGTCACCCCAGGGCAGCCGGGCAGGGCTGGTCAGTGATTTATGAGCTGGTTGGGCACGAAAACATCTGGCCAAACAGGAAGCAAGTGGAGCTGTCAGACTTCCACTGGAGATGAATCAGCAAGTCACCCAAAGGACTGGAAGCTGAGGGACGAAGGCGCTACGACCAGAAGGGACTAGGATTGGACGTGAAAGAACAGAAATTCTCACTATCCAGATGTAAGAGGTGGAGAAAAGAGACTGGAGAATAAAACGAAGATGGTCCATTTACAGCAGCCCCGCAGATGCCATAACCTGAAACGCCCCACCTCCACCACAGACACGTGGAAATTCTGGGTAAAAGATAACAAATATTGTTTCAAATGAAAAACTAAGTTCACAAGAAAGTAACTGGAAATCCCCAGTTGCCAAAAAAACAAAAATGTAACTGAAAAACCAAGCCAGTAAGTGTGAACCCACACTAAGACGGAGGAAGAGGCCTGCCAGGGCTCAGCAAGCCAGGGCCTTGGGAGGAAATGCAAACACAGGGACAGGAAATGGGGCTTTGGGCGCCAGGATCCAAAATGACAACCCAGAAACAACCCTGATGGAGCTGAGAGTGAGCCAGCTAAGCAAAGCCGGGTGAGACCAGGAACTGCAGAGGAGGGGATGTCTGCATAAAGACCAGGCAGGCCAGGCATGGTGGCAGACATCTGTAATTCCAACAGCTAGGGAGGCTGAGGTGGAAAGACCTCAAGTTCAAGACCAGCCCGGGCACCTTCGCGAGACCCTGTCTCAAAGTGAAAAGTAAAAGGCCTGAGGATGCAGCTCAGTGGTGAAGGACCCTGGTTCCATCCCCAGTACCGGGAAAACCAACCAACCCACCCACCAGGGTGCAGCTCTGCGGCAGAGCACACAGCTCGCTGACACAGGCCTGGATTCCGTCCTCAGCGCCGCAAGGAAACAGGAAACCCTTGACTTGTCACAAAACCTTTTCACCATGAAGGTGACACAGTCATAGGCTCTTATCCTGGGATAGTAGGCGGCGGGACAAGGCACACCTGCCTCTCGGAGCTCAAATCCAGGTAGGAGAGAGACTGGGAAAGGGGACAGGTGATCCCAACATGAACAATAAACAAAATCCTAGCAGAAAGGGGTCAACACGCCTGCATAGTGGTGCCTGCCTGTAATCCCAGCGACTCGGGAGTTTGATGCGGGAGGGTGGCAAGTTCAAGGAAATTTAGCAAGACCCTGCCTGGAAACGAAAATTAAAAAGGGCTGGGATGTTGATCCAGCACCCCTGGAGTCAATCCCCAGGACTGCAGGGGTCAAAGGAATAGAAAAAGAAAGGAGTCAAGGCCATCAGAGAACACAGGTGGTGTAAGAGAGACTGGAGGCGGGTGGGTACTGTCCCATGTCAGGCCAGACTCCCAAGAGGAGGGGACAAAGTGAATGATGACAAGGTGGCAGGCCTCAAGGTATCTGAGGCAAAGGCACTGTCAGTGGAATGTTAGCCTTAAAGAAGAATGAAATTATTGCATTTGAGGTAAATGGATAGAACTGGAGAGCATCATGCTAAGTGAAACAAGCCAACCCCAAAAAGCCAAAGGCCGAATGTTTTCTCTGATAAGCGGATGCTGATCCGTAGTGGGGGGTGGGTAAGGAAGAATGAAGGACCTTTGGGTGGGAAAAAAAAAAAAAGACCCTGTCAACAGAGGCAACAGCAAGTGCAAAGGCCCAGGGGCAGGAATTCCTTTGTAGAAGGCTACACAGCTGAGCTGGGTGGAATGAGATTATCCAGATTCTCTTCTACTGGCTAGACATCATATTCTTTTTTTTTTTTTTTTTCAAATTTTGAGGCAGGATCTTGTTAAGATTCCACAGCTGGCCTCAAACTTGCCTTGAACTTGCAATTCTGCCTCTGCCTCCCAAGTAGCTGGGATTATAGATGTGTGCCACCAAACCCAGCCTGTGAGTCCTCTTTATTTAGACATTGCTGATTTCCTGTAAGGGATGATGTCACAGTTAAAATTCTTACAAATATCCTTACCACAAACCCACTTTTTTTTTTTTTTCGGGGGGGGGGGGGGGGCAGTACCAGAGATTGAACGCAGGGCCTCTACCACTGAGCCATGTCCCCAGCCCTAAGCCCACACTTTCCTAAGAAGATTGAGTGAGTTCTCATCTCTTGCAACCTAAACTCCAAACTAACATAGGACATAAAATATTATGAGATATTATGTAACATGCAGCTGCTTTAGAGAACAACCTCAAAGTTCCAGAAAAGGTTAAGCATAGAGGTCCCATGTGACTCAGCAACTCCACTCTTATGTACTTTCCTCAGGGAACCAGAAACACAGGTCCACACAAAAATTTGTGTATGATTATTCCTGGAAACACTCTTCATGAAGGTGAAGACCTACACACAACTCCAAAGTCTATGGACTGGTGAATGGGGTAACAAAATGTCGTGTATCTAGGGCTGGAGATGTAGGTCAATGGTGGAGGGCTTGCCTGGCATGCATGAAGGCCTGGGTTCAATCCCAGTACCACAAACCAAAAAGAAAAAAAAAAAAAAAAAAAAAAAAAAAAAAAAAAAATTAATGTGGTGTATCTACCAGGTGCAGTAGCAAGCCCAGCTACAGGCTGGCCTTGAACTTGTGATTCTCATGCCTCAGCCTCTCGAGTAGCTGGGATCACACACCGGTTAATAAGGTCAATTATTGGGGATGGGGTGTTCCTCATGGTAGAATTCATGCTTAACATGCATAGGCCCTGTGTTCAATCCCCAGCACAAGATGGGGAGAGAGAAGAAAAGGAAAGGAAAACAGAAAAGAAAAAAAAAAACTTATTCCTTAAAATGTATATTATAAAGACAGGCACGGTGGCGCACTCCTGTAATCCCAGTGACGAAGGAGGCTTGCAAGTTTGAGGTCAGACTCAGCAACTTAGTGAGACCGTGTCTCAAAATAAAAATATATATACAAATAAAAAGGACTGAGGATGTAGCTTAGCACTGAAGTGCCCCTGGGTTCAATTCCTAGTATCAAAAACAAACAAATAAAAAGCTGTAGCCTCCACTGTCACAGAATGAAAAGTCTAGTTAAGGAACAAAAGATCCAATGTCAATTGCCCTGCAGAAATAACTCGCAGGATATGCACTGTTGACACCGGAGAAAAGTCACCAATCATGGTAGGACACATCCCTTGAGTGACACCATGTGCCAGACCCGTCCCAAGTACATGTAGATAGACCTCCCATTATCAAAGCTTGTGATCCAAAGATATGACAACTACCAAAATGAATGTCCTAGGAAATCTCCCCCATCAATCTGAACAGACGTTACCCCATTTGTGAAATGAGCTATTTAAACTCAAAGTTTCCTCTAGAGCAGGTGACAGGATTTTTGGTAAAAAATTCAGACATTGAATAGCATTGTGACACAATCACCTCCTTTTCAATCCTCTTCCAATTCTTCCTCGAAGAGGAAGAAGATTCAGTCTGGGGATTGAACCCAGGGCCTCCCTGTGCTAGGCAAGCTTTCACTGAGCTATACCTTCAGCCCTTTTTATTTTTTATTTGGAGACAGGGTCTTACTAAGTTGCTTAGGGCCTTGCTAGGTTGCTGAAGCTTTGAACTTGTAAGCCTCCTGCTTCAGCCTCCTGAGCCGCTGGGATTACAGGTATGGACCACCACATCTGGTTTACAGTCTCCTTTTGGACAAGAAACAAGCCAACTTAAACCCTAAAGCTCTATGGAACATAGCAAGAGCAGCCAGAATGTAACCACATTGTGTTGTTTCTTTTTTTTTTTTTTTTTTTACTTTAACCTTCTATGTATGGCAAGGGACACAGGGTTTCTATTTACATATTGATACATGTTCCTTTTTTTGGTCCCCTGGCTGTTGGGGATTCAACCCAGGGCCTCATGAAGGCTAGGTAAGGACTCTACCTCTGAGCCACATCCTCAGCCCTAATGTTTCTTTTTAAAATAAAATTCATATAACTAAAAATAAATTAACTGATTTCAAGAAAATTGCTACTTAAGGAAATAATGCAAGGGGTACAGGATATGGCAAAAATCATAAAGGAAAGTTGGGCACGGTGGCGCACACCTACAATCCCAGCCACCCGGGAGGCTGACGTAGGAGGATCACAGATGTGAAGTCAGCCTGGGTTATGTGGTGAGACCCTGTCTCCAAATAAAATGAAAAGGTCTAGGGATAGAGCTCAGTGGTGGAGGACTCCTGGATGAAAAATCCCCAGTGGTGGGGAGAGAAAGGGGGGGAGGGGGGGGAGAGAGGGAGGGAGAGGAGAGGGGGAAGGGAGGGGGAGGGAGGGACAGAGAGGGAGAGAGAGAGAGAGAGAGAGAGAAAGCGCTAGCGAGCCCTGGGAGCAGTGGTGCTTGCCTGTGATCTCTCAGCAACTTGGGAGGCTGAGGCAGGAGGATTGGAAGTTCAAGGCCAGTCTCAGCAATCTAGTGAGGTTCTGAACCACTTAGTGAGAGCCTGTTTCAAAATAAAAAATAAAAAGGGCTAAAGATGTGGCTCAGGAGTTAGGCACCCCTGAATCCTATCCCTGGTCCAAAAGAAAGAGGGGAACGAGCGAAGTTCCCTCTGCCGGTTTCTGGGCAGGAGGAACCCCGCAGCCGGAAACCCCAGCACGTCTGGCCGACTGACTGTTCAGCAGCCGCAAGCTCGGGGAGGAAGTTAGGAGGACGCCCGAACTTTCAGAGCAGAGCTGGGCACGGGGCAGGCCTGTCACCCCGGTGACTCGCGAGGCGATGGCAGAAGGCTCACAAGTTCCAGGCCAGCTTCAGCAACTGAGTGAGACCCTGACCCAAAATTTAAAAATAAAAAGTGCTGGGGCAGGTGGCTTGGTGTTAAAGCACCCATGGGGTCGGTGCAGGTGCATTAGTGAAGATCTCCTGGGTTTCCAGCCGAGGCTCAGGTGTGCAGGTCCCGAGTCCCCAGGTGATTCTATCCCACATTCCTCTGCACCCCGTCCTCACTGGACAAGATCCGGTTAGTACCGCTCACCTGGCACTCTGCCAGCCCGGGGAACGGGAAGGGAGCCCGGCGCAATGCTCCTGCTTTCAGGGAGTTGTAAAGGGGGGCGGGGAGGAAGGAGGCAGAAAATAGAAGTCAACACACACACAAGGGCAAGATGATTACAGATGCGATCACAGCCACCGAGCAGCATACCTGATTGCCATCAGGCGCAGAGCAGCCACAGAACTACTTCCGTACCTACCTACTCAGGACTGACTACCCGTTGATTAACTTTGACTAGGGAACACATGGCTATGACTCCAGGCTCAAAAAGAACAAACGGCTGATGGTAAAAATCTCCCTCTCCTCTGTGCTTAGTCTCCCTCCCTGAGGGCAAGCAGGGTTACCTGTTTCTTTTTATTATTATTACCATTATTATTATTATTTGGTACTGGGGATTGAACCCAGGGGCACTGAGCCACTGAGCCACATCCCCAGCCCTTCTTTGTATTCTATCATGAGACAGGATCTCCCTGAGTTGCTTAGGGCCTTGATCAATTGCTAAGGCTGGCCTCAAACTTGAGATCCTCCTGCCTCAGCCTCCCAAGCCACTGGGATGACAGGCATGTGTCACCCCACCCCTTGGTTATCTGTTTCTTGTGTATCTTTTTCTGAGGTACAAGCAAAGGGTACCTAGGTATTTTTTTTTACTTAAGTGGTAACATATGATACATTATCTCCCCATTTTACCTTTTTCTCCAACAGCACATCTGACATAAATGAATAGAGCACCAAGTTAGATGCAGATCTTGGGGTGAGAGTGGGGGACAATCCAACCCATCACAAGTACTAGTGGCTTGGTGTCTGCAAGGCAGGGAAGACTCTAGCACCAGAGCAAAGCCTGAGAACCAAGTGCGGAAGCCAGAGGACCGGGCAGGAGCAGGCATGCCGGTTCTTGCTGGTTGTGAAGAAGTTTGCCATTTATCCCTGGAGCAAGAGCTGCTGGGCGTGTTTTCAGCAGAGTGGCAGGATCTGACTTGCACTTTTCAAAGATCCTTTAGGCCAGTGGTTGGGGGTGGGTCAGGAGTGGGAGAGGACACCAGATAGGAAGTGGCTACAGTATTTTAGGTGGGGGGGTGGGTAAATTTGGAATAGAATGGTACAGAGACGAGGACAGATTCAGGGTACATGCTGAGACCAGAACAGAAAACTTCAAGACAGATTAGGCGAGGGAAGAGAAAGTAGGAATTTGAGCCCAGATAAGATGGGAGTTGGGCTGGGCTGGGTGGCTCGTGCCTGTAATCCAGGCTAGTCAGTTGAAGTAGGAGAATCCTAAATTTGAAGCCAGCTTCAGCAAGTCACTAAGACCCTGTCTCAAAAAATAAAATAAAATAAGGTGCTGAGGATAGAGCTCATTATGTAGAGTGCTTGCCTAGCATGTGCAAGGGCCAGGGTTCAAATCCCAGCACCTCGGATTAAAAGTAAATAAATAAAATAAAATAAATGACTGGGGATTTGACTCAGTGATAGGTACCCCTGGGTTCAGTCTCCAATACTGAAGAAAATGGGGGCTGCCAGCCTCCTTCATCGCTGGGATCACAGGCATGTGCAACCGTGTCCAGTCTGTAATTCACTTTAACACACTTGGTGTAGGCCAGATGTGGGCACACAGCTGTAGTTCAAGCAGTTTGGGAGGCTGAGGCAGGAAGAGAGCAAGTTCAAGGCCAGCCACAATGGCATACTGAGACACTGTCTCAAAATGAAAGATGAAAAGATCTGAGAAGGTAGCTCAGTGGTAAAGCACTCCTGGGCTCAATCCTCAATTACATCAATCAAACAATCAATACTTGAGTATAATCGACTGAATTATGCAATTGAAACTGTGATTCTTTAGTCCATGGTCCATCAACACCAACATCAGCATCACCTGGGAACAGGTTAGAAGCACAAATTCTTGCCGGGCATTGTGGCATACACCTGTAATCCCAGTGGCTTGAGAGGCTGAGGTAGAGAATGGCAGGTTCGAAGCCAGCCTCAGCAATTTATTGAAGCCCTAAGGAACTTACTGAGATCCTGTCTCCAAATAAAATATATTTAAAAAAACAAAAAAACGGCTAGAGATGTAACTCTGTTGTTAAAGTGGTTAAGTGCCCGTGGGTTCAATCCCCAGTACAACCCCCCCCACCCCAAAAAAAAAGGTACAAATTCCTGCCCCTTCCCAGAGCTCCAGAACCAGAAACTGGAGGAGGGGCCCAGCAGAGTGTCTTAACAAGCCCTCCAGGTAATTCTGATGCATGTGCAAGCTTTACAGCAACCTTTGGTTGAAGCCGGTCATTCTGGGGATGGTCTGCTAACCAGCTATTAAGAGCTCACAATAAAAAGATAATTAACTAGCATGCTAACAGAAATGGCTCCTCAGAGTGCCTCAGAGACAGGTAGGCGACAAAGCGACTGTCCTCCTCTGCCATGGAGCCTTATCAGAGCTGGGGAACAATGCTGGGCTTGCCTGGAACAGCTTCTTGTAGGTGTGGTTCCCCAGAGCCCTGGGAACAAACAGGCCTTATCTTGAAAAGAGGAAGGATTGGAAGAAAGGAAGCCTGCAGCAAACAATAGAGTTCAAGCCTCGCTGGAGAGAAAGGAGCCGTGCGCAAACGCAATACGGAAAAGGGAGTGTTTCTTGTATTTTAGCTGAGTGCTGACCAAAAATCAGCATGCAGCATGGGGGCGGGTGAGGCCCAGTCATAGTCCTCGAGCTTAGTGTGTTCGAGGGCCTGGGTTTCATCCCCAGCACCAAAAAAAAAAAAAAAAAAAAAAAAAAAGTATGCTATGCAGGGGGAGTCCATTTCTGTTGTTTTTTGCTGTTTTGTTTATTTGTTTGTTTGTTTTTGCTATACGGGGACTAAACCAAGGGGCGCTTTACCACTGATCTACATTCCCAGCCTTTTTTAATTTTATTTTGAGGCAGGATCTCGCTAAATAGCCCAGGCTGGCCTCGAACTTTAGATCCTCCCACCTAAGCCTCCCCCAAAAGTCCATTTCTAAGGACAGACGAGGTACAGAGGTGCAGAGGGACACCCAGACCAGGATTAGCATCTGGGGTCACCAGCTAAGAACTGCATATGATCTTGGACAAGGTCCTTCACCTTTTAGTCATTTCAATATTTTCCCTGTGAAGGGATTGGACAGTCAGCTCTTATAAATTTATGTATTTTTTAAATTTTGTTGGTACTGGGGATTGAACCCAGGGGTGCTAAGCAACATCCCCAGTCCTCTTTAAAAAAAAATGGAGACAGGGTCTTGCTTAATTGCTGAGGCTGGCCTCAAATTTGCAATCCTCCTGTTTTATACACCACCACCCCAGATGCTGGCATGGAATCACTGATGGGGGCTACCATGGTGCCTGGCAGCTGCTATACATTTAAAAGATCATTCCTTGAGGACACACACAACATCACTTCAGGTTTTATTTCCCCAAGTATGTTCAACCTGTATTTAAACCTGTCGAAATAATCAGACAAATCCAAATTAAGACTTTCTGTAGAACTGGCCCACACAATGAAAAAAATCATGGATATGAAAGACAAAGGAACTGGGGGACATCTATAATAAGGAGACAATGGAAATGAGACAATTGAATGCAATATGCAATACTCTGTCTGAATTTTTATTGATTGATTGATTGATTGAACCCAGGAGTGCTTTACCACTAGCTTATATCCCAAATCCCTCCGCCCACTTATTTCTTTTTCTTTCTTTCTTTTTTTTTTTTTTTTTTTTTTTTTTTGAGACAGGGTCTCACTAAGTTGCTGAGGCTGGCCTCAAACTTGTGATCCTCCTGCCTCAGACTCCCAAGTCACTGGCATCACAGGTATATACCATGTCACTCAGCCTCCTGAATTTCAAAAGAGAAAAATTTATACAGAAATCTATTGGGACAACTGGTGACATTTGAGCATGGGAGGTATATTTTAAAGGCTCATGCTGTTAAGTAAATTTTACAGAAGGCCATTGCTTCTGACTAAGCTCCTGGACTAAACTGACCAGACTAAAAATCAATTTGGAGTCACTTTTGCTAACGTTCCTCAACAAGCTGATACTGCGCTTCTTATCTGACCTCCTGAGAAATCAGGAGAGAGAGATAATAGCCAGATTTCCCAAAAGGGCCAGTTTCAGTTGGCATGATAATAAAAGTTCCCTTTGCCATAATCTTTACACACAAAAAAGGAAACCTGATGTTACCCAGTTATTTTTCTACTCTATCTCCCTAGTCTTGCTTCACACCAAAGTAACTTTGAAATGACCGATCCTCTTTTTACTCCGTTCTGCTTCCTCCACCTTCTCTGTCTACAACACCAATCTCCACCCTTGGCTCTCCGGCACACTTACTCTACTTTATGTGATGAAGTGACACCCTATTCTAGAATGGAAAATAAAGCCAACTAAGATCTTAAAACCAGACTGTTGTCATTTCACCATGCTCATGAAGTTTTCCTGAGGCTGAGGACCCTCTTTGGACAAAGAGGAGGGTTCTGGTCAAGACACATAGGTGGATTACTTAACCGGCGAAGAACTGCTTTGTTGGCCTGAACTTTCAAATTGCCTAGGGGAAAAGAACAATCCAAAGCACCTGAAAGCATATAAGCGTTGTTTGTTCTTTTTAATCTTGTCTTTTTTTTTTTTTTTTGAGACAAAGTCTCCCTGAATTGCTGAGTCTGGCTTTGAACTTGCAATCCTCCTGCCTCAGCCTCCCAAGTTGCAGGGACTACCAGCGTGCACCACGGCACCTGGTTCATCTTTGTCTTTTGAAATCCACTCACTCCAGATCTGGGCTGGAACTAGAATGGTTCTAGAACTCATCCCGATTTGCCCTGGACTTTTCTGGTTTCAGCACCGTAAATCGGGCATCCAGAAATCCTCCCAATCCCAGGAAATTCGGAATATTTGGTCATCCCAAAGGGAGACCCAAAGCCTCTCAGCTTTCCCACCTAAAATGGGAAAATGAAAGTATTTCATTTAAAAGCCGCCATTTAGCCTCCTCCTGGTCAAGGGAAGTTGCTGTTCTAGATCAGGTCCCTACTTACCTGAAGAGCCCTGGAAGATAAACAAGGGACAACAATGATCACTGAACTTCCAGTCCAAATGTGGCTGCAGAAACCAGGGACTCAGGCCCGGTGCCTGAACCTTAGGTAAATCCTGGTAACATTTTTTGTTTTTTTCCCTCGGTGGTAGGGATTGAACCTAGGGCCTTGTGCTTGCAAGGCAAACACTCTACCAACTGAGCTATATCCCCAGCCCCTGGTAACATTTAAGAAGTCTTAAATCAAATTATTAAAATTAAATTAGTGTGAAATTTTTAGTGTTCTTCCAAGCATTATTCTCATAAGAAAGCAAATGACGAGGCTGAGGCAGGAGGGTGACAAGTTCGAGGCCAGCCTCCACAATTTAGTGAGAACCTATCTCAAAATAAAAAATAAAAAGGGCTGGGGATGTGATTCACTCAGTGATAAAGCGACTCTGGGTCCGATCCCTGCTACCAAAAAGAAAAAAAGCCAATGACCTGGGGTTAAACTCTACCACCTCTCTGGCTATCAGAGCCCCCTGTGCCCAGGGCGAGCTCTCTCCAGTGCCCATTTCCAGTCCCCTATCTTGAGCTAATGGACAAGAGGACTCCCCATTGATTTTTTGTTTCGTGTTGTTCTTTGGTACCAGGGATTAAACCTGGGGCCCTTAACCACTGAGCCACATCCCAGCCCTTTTTATTTTTTACTTAGAGACAGGGTCTCACTGAGTTGCTAAGTGGCTTGCTAATCTGCTGAGGCTGGCTTTGAACTTTGGATCTTCCTGCCTCAGCCTCCCAAATTCCTGGGATTACAGGTGTGCACCACTGCGCCCAGCTACCCTTTTTGTATTTTATTTTGAGACAGGGTCTCACTAAATTGCTGAGGTTGAATTTAAGGCCTCTCTAAGTTGCTGAAGCTGAACTTGAACTTGAGATCCTCCTGCCTCAGCCTCCCCAGCTACTGGGATAACAGGCCTGGCAAGGGCCACCTTTTGAGAAGCAGGATTGGTTGAGAGGCCACCACTAGAGCCAGACCGCGGGCTTAAAAACCAGGTCAGCTCTGTGACCTTGGGGAGATTACCCAATTTCTGGGTCTGTTTCTTTCCTTCTTTAATTTTTTTGGTGGGGGGAGGGATGCTGGGGATCAAACCCAGGGCGCTTTACCCTGGGCCACATCCCCAGCCCTTTTCATTTTTTATTTTGAGACAGGGCCTAGCTAAATCATCCAGGCTGGCCTTGAACTTGTCATCCTCTTACCTCAGCCTCCCCAGGAGCTGGGATCACGGGCGTGCTCCACCACACCTGGTGAAGATCCCCATTTATTACTTCATAAAGCCAGTTCTGTTCAAATAGCAAACACACGCCTCACCTTCCTCTCTGGGGGAGCGGGTGTTCTCCACGCTGGGCCTGGCCTCTCTGGATTGAACATTTGGCTGTCCAGGGCTAAGCCCAAAGTGACTCCAAGGTGACGCGAGCCACCCTTGGGATTATGCATGTTTATTACTGTGTGAACGGGGCTGGGTGTAGGTCAGTGGCAGGGCACATGCTTAGCATGAGCAAAGTCCTGGGTTCTATCCCCAGCACCAGAGAGATAAGCAATTGTATGAGCTGAAAGAGGAAGAACACACACACACACACACACACACACACACACACACACACAGAGTCTTTCCCCAACTGGCAGGGTTAACGTCAGCCTCGTCGACAAAGCCAGACTTTCTACAGACCAGTGGGGATCTTGCAAGTTCTCAGTTCTGGGCTCACCTCTGGAGGATTTCTTGGGCTGCCAAAGTTGAAGAGGCTATTTTGTAAGGTTGCCAGAGGCCCTGCCACTTGGTTCTTGCAGCTGGCAGTTGGTGTACAGGGTGCCTCCTCTCCCCAGAATGAAGAAGGCCTTTGAAAATATAGGGCAGGGTTTTCTCATTCACAAGGAAACATGATGTAGTGACTTGAATACGGAATTGTGAGTGGTATTTTGGTACCACCAGTGATCAAAGCCAACGCAATGAGACAATCAGAGTTACGCAACAAGAATTAAGATCGCTGAGCATGCTGGCACACACCTGTAATCCCAGCCACTTGGGAGGCTGAGGCAGGAGGATCACAAGTTGGAGGCCAGCATGTGCAAGGCTCTGGGTTTGATCCCCACTGTACACACCCTCCTACCCGCAAATAAAAGAAGAAGGAAAGAAAGAATGAATGAGCTTGGATCTTGATGATGTTTGAGCCCCTGGAACCATCCCTGCCTGTGGCTCATTGACAGCTTGCCAACTCTTGGCAAGAGTTGAAAGTTGCTGGGAACCAGAAGCCTGCAAACCTACACACCACGATGGAAAAGAGTGAGTTGAGGGAGAGTGTATTCAGGGCTTAGAGAGGAAATTGTTTTCCTTCAGGATCCCAAAGGAATACCTTGCATCTCATTGGCTCAGAAGCAGTTCTATCCCCATTCGTGAACCCAACACTGAAGCTAAGAAAATGTTAAACATCAGTTGGCTCAATCCAACCAGAACCCAGCTCTGGAGAGGCGGGCGAGGTAAATCCCACTTCAAAGCACACGGCTGGGGGGCTGGGGTGCAGCTTGGTGGCACAGCACAGGGTTAGCGTGCTCCAGGCCCTGGGTTCAAGCCCCAGCACCAAAAAAAGAAAGAAAAAGAAGAAACCCATACGGGATGAGTGCTCATGTTTTGTGGCTCCATAATGAGGCTGCTGAAAGATCGCAAAACAACAAGTTCTCTTCCGACCCAGGAAGCCATCTGGTGGGAAAAAGGAAAGAGCCACGGCCCTTGGTCCTGACCCTGCTCAGGGCGACAGCGGGTTGAGAAAGTGTACCCCTGCTCTCGGGGAATCTCGCGCCAGGTGGAGGCCCTTGGGAGACCTGCCCCGCAGAGGCTGTGGATGGTCGCACCCTCTGTTAGAGACACACGAGCCACCGTAACAAACCCCGACCCTCAGGGCTGGCGAACGGTCCATCTCTGGCTCACCCCGCGGTCAGTGTGGCCAGGTGACTGGCGGCATCCTCCATCCCTGGGGCCCCAGCATCGCTGTGTGCAACCAGGGGCAGGCGAAGGAGGGAGGGGACACTCAGGTTTCCCCACTGCCCAGCGCCCACCAGAGGTGAGGCGCGGAGCCGAGCGTCTGGTTCGAGGTGAAGGCTCTGGAGTTGCCAACTTCCAGCGGCTCCTTCCCTCCCGCCTCGTCCAGACCCACGCTGCCGGAGTCGGGCCTGCAGGAGATACTCAGCACCACAAGGAAAGACAAGCAGGGCTGCCTGATCCCTTGAGGACTGCCAGAGATGGCGCTCCTGCTAAGGCAGCGCCACGTGAGGTCAGGAGGGGCCTCCCTGATCCTACTCAGGGCGGATCCTGGAGGGCCCACCAAACCAACCAACGAGGCAAGAACTGCACTCTCTCTCTTTTGTACCAGGAATTGAACCCAGGGGCACTTAACCACTAAGCCACAGCCCCAGCCCTTTTTATTCTGTATTTTGAGACAGGATCTCACTAACTTGCTTAGGGCCTTGCTAAGTTGCTGAGGCTGGCCTGGGACTTGTGATCCTCCTGCCTCGGCCTCCCAAGCCGCTGGGATCACAGGCATGTGCCACCCCTGCCTGCTCTGGTATGGTGGTAGTGGGTTTTCTCTCTGGGAAGGAGCCTTTCCTGCCTTTCTTTCAGGCTCTGCAGAATAATAACAAGGTTTCAAGAGTGTGTCTATACATACATTGTTTTTATACCAAATGGAAGGCTAATAAAGGCTAATACGTAGATGGTATTGCAACTTTTTTCATTTCATTTTCTTAGGTGTCTTTTCCAGAAATTTCCCTATTTGCCGGCTGTGCTCTACCACTGTAGAGACCAACCATGATATATTGAACCAGCGATTCTCAATCTCAGGGAGTATGAGAACCATCAGCAAGGCTTGTCAAATCCCAGATTGTCCGGCTTCTTCTCTCCAGAGCTGCTCAGTCAGTAGATCTGTATAGGACCCAAGAATGTGCACCCCCATGACATGCTGGGTACGGACCCCAAAGCCTGGCTGGGCTAGGAAGGATGTACCCCTGCCCCCGATCCCCGGTTCCTGTACTTTCTTTCATTTGGAACTTTACCAAAAGTCATTAGCTACTTGAGGAAATCATGACACTTCCAGCTGGGCGCGGTGGTGCCCCCCTGTAATCCCAGCTACTCAGGAGGCTGAGGCAGGAGGATCCTAAATCTGAGGCCAGCCTCAGCAACTGTCTCAAAATAAAAAAATTAAAAGGGGCTGGGGATGTAACTCAGTAGTGGAGCACTTTCCTAGCATGTTGGAGACCCTGAGTTCCTTCCCAAGCAACACACACACACACACACACACACACACACACACACACACAATCTAAACTATCACACAGGAGGTTAGAAATTGGCGAATGAAAGCTGTCCGGCCAGGAACTCTCTCTGCTCTTGCTCTCGTCTGGGATCATCTCAGTGGCCTCCCCAAGTGTCAGATGAGGCAGAGAACAATATCGCCCCAAAGAGGAGGCAGCACGTGAAGAAAATGCTCCCTGGAAACTCCAAGTCACGTTTATACTTCTCTGGACTTATAAAAATAAAGGTCAGGCCTGTGTGACAGCGACCACAGCCGACCCCCGCGTACCTTATACGTATGAACCCGTTAAGTTCTTTCCTCGATCTCAAGAAACACGCTCTCCTGCCCGCGCGTGCCTGGCATGCGTGAGGCAGAGCTCCACCCCAGCACCTCAAGAGAAGGAGGGTTCGCACTACGACTGCGCGGCCTTCACAGAGGAGGACGCGGCGGACCCGGCGGCTGACCTGCAGGCTTTCCCCGCTGCTGAGAGGGGCCCGAGCTCCTGCCAGGCAGTCGCGCGACCCCACTCTCCACTGCTGTTTAACTGGTTCCTTTCTGTGCTGGGTACTGGGGATTGAGTCCAGGGGTGCTTTCAGCACTGATCCACATCCCAGTTAAGTCACTGATGTAGAAGCACAGTCTCAGTAAGTTGCCCAGGCCGGCCTCCATCTTGGCGTCCTCCCACCTTGGCCTCCCAAGTCCACGTTACAGGTGTGCACCCCACCTGGCTTTCAACACTGCTTTCACTGCTTTATTCTGTGGGTGTCTCTGGTAATTTACAGACACTGGGGGCTTGGGAGTAGGATGGGGAGGACAATGAACATCAGCGCTCAGTCTGTGGGCATCTGATCATTGACTCTACTTATCATTCCAGGAATGCAGTCATATAATAACTGCCATGCAGGGAATTTCCACATGTGAACCACTGTGCTAAGAGAAAAACATTCCCTTATTTAATCAGCAAGTATTCTACGTGCCAGGATCTGTTCTAGGCGCTGGGCATATAACTATGAAAATACCGAGTTGGTTTAAGCTCCTGTGGAGCTTCCTGGGACTTGATGTAACCAACGCCGTGGAGAAGATACTAGCAGGACACTGCACAGGTTCTGGGGCTTATTCCTGGAAACGCCTGGCAGCATCCACTTTCACTGCCTTGGAACTCTGCCCAGAACCCACCACGCCAGGAAAAACCCCAAACGAAAGACCGTAGGGTGAGAGAGGCTTGCACCTGGTGGTCCTGGCGCAGCCCCCAACTGATCCTCAGCTTGTGCAGCTGCACCAACAGATGCAGAGGGACCAACGGAAGGACCATCCAGCCAATCCAAGACTCACAAGAGATAAGAAGCTGTTGTTTTAAACCACACAGTGGTACACAGTGGTAGTGTAATCCCAGCTATTCAGGAGGCTGAGGCAGGAGGATTGCAAGTTTGAGGCCAGCCTCAGCAGCTTAGTGAGGCCCTGTCTCAAAATAAAAACTAAAATGGAACGGGGTTATAGCTCAGTGATACAGCACCCCTAGGATCAATCCCCAGCAGTGCAAAAAAGAAAACAACCACTACCAAAAAACCCCCAAAACCCTATACTTGGGGCAGATGGTTATACAGCAATAGGTATCTGTATAGTATAATTATATAATCTAATAAGTATGATGCAGCAAAGCTATTGGATGCTATAAAATCATATAAAACCATCTGGGGAAGCAGAAAGAACATGGGGAAGCTCCTAAGCCAGGCTGACTTCAAGTCAACTTTATCATTTACGTGCTATGTGACCTCAGACATATCACAGCCTCTCTGAGCCTGCTCTGCAAAACAGGGGTCAAACTTACCTTGTAGATGTCTACATGAGTGAAAACAATCTAAAACGTGTAGCTTTGATAACACAAAATGGGCATTCAATAAACAGTGGTCATTTCTCTCATTAAACAAATACAATGCATTGTTCAGTAGCCGCTTTGGGGGAGGGGGTGATACTGGGGTGGACCTGCTTGATCAGATCACAGAGATCTTTTAATCCCAAACCAAAAGAGTAGGTGATGCCTTGTTTGTTTTGTTGTTTTTGCTAGTTCATAGCTGGAGCCTCAGCAGTTGAGAGATGCCACAGAGTTGGAAAGCCAGCTTTGTTTTTCTTGGCTGTTAAGAAGGAACACAAAGAAGAAAAAACTGCATTTCATCACCCCCGTGGTTTAGGAAGAAAGAGACCAAACAAGTCAATTAACTTGTGAGTGTGACCAGTCACGTGGTCGAGGGGCTCCCGCAGGCTGGATCGCTTACAGAGGGGCGAGGGCAGCAGCCAGGATTTCACCTGGCAGTTGTCAGACCTTCAATCCACCGTTACCGTGTGCAAACAGCAGCGCCGGCCTGGCCACTGCTCAAAGGCGGGCTCTGAATCCAGCAGTTTAAGCTTTCAAAGGAGCGTTGAGCGAAGGCAGAAAAGGGACGGGCCGAAACCTACGCCTTCCCCCAGGCAAGGCAGGTCCCCAGCAAACCTGCCCCTGCACTGGGTCCTGCTCAGGCCCTGCATGCAGAATCTCCAATACTGCCAGCGTTTGGGAGACTCGCTTTGGGACCAGGCAATTTGGGAGAACTGTCTTCTCTGTGTGTGTGTGTGTGTGTGTGTGTGTGTGTGTGTGTGTGTGTGTTATTGAGGATATAACTCAGGGGTGCTCTACAACTGAGTTACAAACCCTTAGTCCCCTGCTTTTCTTCAAAACAAAACAAAACAAAACAAAACAAAATCCAGAGACATGGTCTTCTATGTTGCTAAGGCTGGTCTTGAACTTGCAATCCTCCTGCCTCAGCCTTCTGAGTCCCCACACCCGACATGACAATTCTTAAGCAGCCACATTCTTTCGGCCAGCACCTCCAACTTTCCTCCCATCTCCTCAGCCTCCTCGGCAGGGCAAAGCACTGGTTCTGCAAAAGTTTAGGAGTTGTCTAGAAAATGACAGGACCCACGACAGACTGGAAGAAGCCTTTGCAAAAGATGACTCTCATAAAGGACTGCTCTCCCGAGGACACAACAAGACAAGATGGACGGTCGGATCTAAAGATGGGCGAGCCGCAGCCAGGCGTGGTGGCACACACCTGTAACCCTAGCAACTCAGGAGGCTGAGGCAGGAGAGGTGCAAGTTCAAGGCCAGCCTCTGCAAATTAGAGAGGTCTTGCCTGGAAATTAAAAAAAAAACTTTTTTTTTTTTTTTTAAAGGACTGGCATGTAGCTCAATGGTAAAGTGCTCCTAGGTTCAATCCCCAGGACCAAATAAATAAACAAATAAAGGGCTGGGGATGTAGCTTAGTGGTAGAGTCCCCCTGGGTTCCCCAGTACCTAAATAAATAAATAAATAAATAAAAATTGACAAAAAAAAAAAAAAATCTGAACAGACATCTCACCAAAGAAGATATATAGACAGAAAATAAACAGAAAGGTACTCAGCATCGCATGTTATTAGGGAATTGCAAATTAAAATAGTAAGATACCACTATACACCTAATACAGTGACCAAAATTTAAAACAGTGACAATGCTGAATGCTGGAGATTGGATGGGCAGGAATTCTCATTCACTGCTGGTGAGCATGCAAAACAGCACTTCCATTTTGGAAGACGATTTGACACTTTCTTAAAAGGCTTAGCCAGGCAGGTGGTTCACACCTGTAATCCCAGCGACATGGGAGGCTGAGGCAGGAGGATCACAAGTGTGAGGCCAACCTGGGCAATTCAGAGAGCCCTGCTCTCAAAATAAAACATAAAGAGGGCTCAGGATGTAAATCGATCCTCAGCCAAGGAGGGGAGGGGGGAGACGTTTATAGTAGCTTTATTCAAAATGGCCAAAATGTGGGAGCAACCAGGATGTCCTTCAGGAGGTGAATAGATAAATAAACTGTGGTATGTCCAGAAAATAGAATTTCATTCAGCGTTATAAAGAAACAGGCTATCGGACACTGAGAAGACGGAGGAAACGGAAATGCATATTACTAAATGAAAGAAGTCCATTTATTTTTTTTATTTATTTTTATTTATTTATTTTTTATTGTAAACAAATGGGATACATGTTGTTTCTCTGTTTGTACATGGCATAAAGACATACCATTTGTGTAATCATAAATTTACATAGAGCAATGTTGTTTGATTCATTCTGTTATTTTTCCCCTTCCCCCCACCCCTCCCACCCCTCTTTTCCCTCTATACAGTGCTTCCTTCCTCCATACTTGCCCCCCTCCCTAACCCTAACTCTAACCCTAACATTAACCCTTCCCTCCCCCCCATTATGTGTCATCCTCCACTTATTAGCGATATCATTCGTCCTTTGGCTTTTTGAGATTGGCTTATCTCACTTAGCATGATATTCTCCAATTTCATCCATTTGCCTGCAAATGCCATAATTTTATCATTCTTTATGGCTGAGTAATATTCCATTGTATATATATATACCACAGTTTCTTTATCCACTCATCAATTGAAGGGCATCTAGGTTGGTTCCACAGTCTGGCTATTGTGAATTGAGCAGCTATGAACATTGATGTGGCTGTATCTCTGTAGTATGCTGATTTTAAGTCCTTTGGGTATAGGCCAAGGAGTGGGATAGCTGGGTCAAGAAGTCCATTTATAAGAGCGTTCCAGCCTGTGCGGTGCAACTGTGTGACGTTCTGGAAACGACGAAACTCTGGAGACAGTAAAAGATCAGCGGTTGCCAGGGACCAGGAGTGGGGAGCGACGAACAGGTGGAACAGGGGTTTTTAGGGCAGTAACTGTTCCTTGTGATGCCATATGGCAGGTGCATGTCACTGTACACGCACCAACACCCACAGAGCTAGGAGCGAACCGTCGTGAACCATGGACTTTGGCTGAGGACAGGGACTCTGTGTGGGTTCACTCACCGCAGTGGTGGGCCTGTGACGGGGGAGGGGACCCGGCGGGAGGGGTGGGGGGGCCCTCCCGTGACGCTCCCTCAGTTTAGTTGTGAATCTAAACTGCTGTAAATGAAATAGCCCATTAAAGAAGGGGCGGCGCAGATCGGCCCTGGCCTCCAGTGTCGGCCTCCAGTGTCTGCCTCCGGCCCAAGGCGCATGGGAGCCGGCGGACTGCGCACGCTGACCGGCGGAGTCCAAGTGCACAGCCCTCTCTGGAGCCAGGAGTGGGATCAGCCTTCCGAAATACACGGACTGGGGCGAGGAGGTGGACTCCGGAAGGGAAGTAAGCGCGGAGAGCTCAGATCAGCGGGCAAGCCGCTCCGAGGCCAAGAATCAAACCCCACATCCAGCCGCGCACAGCCCTCCCGGCCGGGGCGCAGGCGTGGGATCCCAGCGGCTCCGGAGCTGAAGCAGGAGGAATCCCAAGTTCAAAGCCAGCCTCGGCACCGCGGGGGGGGGGGGGGGGGGGGGCTGTCTCTAAATAAAATGATGTTTTAAAGAGTCTGAGGCCTGGGGTTGTGGCCAGTGGTGGAGCGCTTGACTGGCATGTGTGAGGCACTGGGTTCGATCCTCAGCACCGCATATAAATAAATGAATAAAATAAAGGTCCATCGACAGCTAAACAAATATTTTTTTTAATAAAAAGTCTGGGGATGTGGCTCAGTGGTAAAGCTTCTCTGGTACCCCCCACCAAAAAACAAAACAAAACAAACAAAAACACCCCAAAAACTGTCCTGAGACCTCGGGGCGGAACAACCAAGTGATCTGATCTCTTTTAGGTGTCTAATTAACTCCCATTCAAGTCAACAATGTCATGAATTTACTGAGCACCTAAAATGTCCCAGACCCTGTGCTTGATGCTGAAGAGACTGATGAATAACTCAGTAGACACGTCCATTAATTTTCAAAGGCCTAATGTTGCTTTCATGAACATTTAGACCTTGCAAGTTTTACCATTCCAAAATTAAATTACACTTGGCCTAATTAGAATACCCACAATTCTTCTAAATCTTTGCGATTTCAGAGAAGCAGAGAGTTGGGGGCGGGGAGCTGGCAGTCACGTGACTGGCCACACCCTCCAGGCAGGGCCCTTGGCCCACTCTGACCTTGACTGCGGTGAGCACTTGGGAAGAAAGGGCTGTACAGAGAGCTGCCTCGGTCACGCCAGGGCTGGGACCCAGTGTGCGTCAGTGGGGAGATTTTGTAATTGTTCAAAAGAGTGGGACGTGAACCACTAATTAATTATTTTACATAGGCTTTAAAGCCAGCAAAATCAGCTTTCTAATATAATGAATGAAATGAAGCACAAATCCTTTTTATTCCAAATTGTAGTCTCTGGGCACTTTTGAAGTGGTTTTGTTAATTTTTAAGTTTTTATTTTTTTTCCCCTTCACAAAATACCGCCTTCACTCGAGTACTGATTGAGACAAAGGAGGTGATACATCATCTCAGCCGTCGCTCCCGTTTCTGACTCTGCATTAAGGAGACATTTCCCTTCACTGAATAAAGACAAGCCACGTCGTCAATTCTTCAGCCAATCTGCATCTATTAGGCATTCAGTACGTATCTGGTTCTAAGGAAAACATCAAAGAAATGGACCTTACAGGCTCTGAAGTCTTTCTGTGGAGGAGTCAAAACTGTTCGTCTCTAGCTGTGTGATCTTAAGATAGTTACTTAATGTCTCTGAGCTTCTGAGGTGTTTTGTTTGTTAGTTGGTTTGTCTTGTACCTGGAATTGAACTCAGGGGTGCTTAACCACTGAGTCACATCCCCAACCCTTTCTACTTTTTAAGCTCTTTGTTTTTTATTTTGAGACAGGGTCTCACTAAGTTGCGTAGGGCCTAGCTAAATTGCTGAAGCTGGCCTTGAACTTGCTGTCCTCCTGCCTCTGCTTCCGGAGTTGCTGTGATCACAGGCGTGCATCGTGGTGCCTGACTAAACGTCTGTTTTCTGATGTATAGAATAGGGGGGACAGCTCAGTGGTAGAGAGCTTGCAAGCAGTCACAAGGTCCTGGGTTCAATCCCCAGCCCTGCAAAAAATGAGTAAATAACTGAAATAAAGGTGACACACCAGTCTCGCAAGGGTCTCGTTTACTTCTTCATTCAACAACTGCAGCTGGACTTGCTGCTCTATGCGCCAGGGTCCTGTAGAGAGCGGAGGCCACAGTGCTGGGAGTCACTGGTAAATGACCCAAGAGCCTCGGAAGAAAGGAGCAGAGTTGGGCCAGCCACTGTATTGAGCATCTGTCGCTGTGGAACCAACCAACTCGCCACGTAGCAGCTTAAAGCAAGAAACATGTATCTCTGGGTCTGTGGTCAGGACCCCAGGGGCGGCTCAGCAGGGTAACGCGACTCAGGCCCAGCCCGGCTGCCAGCAGTCCCCCCAAAGCCCAGCTGGGGCTGCAGATCTGATTCTGAACTTGTTCATGAACCTGCCGGCCCGACGCTTCTGTCCCTCACCACCAGGACGCTGGCTTCCCCACCGAGGAAGTGATTTAAGAAAGAAACCAGGACAAAGCATCTTGCCACGATGCCCCGTCACTTTCGCCAAATTCTGCAGATCACTCAGATCAACCTGGTGTAATGTGGGGGACACCAGACCAGGAAGCTCGGGGTCACCGAATCACCAGAAGGTGTGCTGGAGTCTGGCTACCACAGCTCCCATGATTGTGTGTGTGTGTCTCCTGTTCTCATTTTAAATCAATATTCTCCTTTATACCTCATGCAATCTTCATAGTTTAATGCTTTTTTATAAGAAGGCTCTCCCAAGCAGGGCCATAGTGGTGCATACCCATAATCCCAGTGACTTGGGAGGCTGAGGCTGGAGGATTGCGAGTTCAAAGCCAGCCTCAGTAACTTAGGGAGGCCCTTAGCAACTCAGTGAGACCCTGTCTCTAAATGAAATATAAAAAAGTGTTGGGATGTGGCTCAGTGGTTCAGTGCCCTGGGTTCAATCCACATTCCAAACAGAAAGAAAGAAGGAAACAGGAGGAACAGGGTGGTGGAGGTCTGCCTGGCCCTGGGTTTGATCACCAGCACTGGGGGAAAATCAGAATTCTGTTAATATAGAGAAAGGCAAAAAATGAATATTGGAAAGTAACTATTAGGCCTTCTTACACATTATCGGCAGTAGCACAAATTGTATGATCCTAACAATCTTCCTAGTTGCTTTGCAATAAACTGATTTGTTTCTTCTACATCTCATTATCAGATAAGGAAATGGCGTCTACTACAGATGCACACTTGCCCAAGGACACTGCATTAATCAGAATTCTTGACAGCAAGCGACAGAAACTAAAATCAAACTGGCTTATGAGAAAGAGAATTCAGAATACATACCTGAATGCAAGGGTACAGTTAGCACCAGCTTCAGGTATGGATGGATCCAGACACTCTCTCCCCATCTCTTGGTCCCTTCTCTTGTATTAGCTTCCTTCTTTCTTAGGGTTTCCCCATCTGGTGGGCTGCCAAGACCCACAGCAGATACAATCCTACCTCCACGCCACTGAGCAATCATGGTAGAAAAAGAACACCTGTTTTTCCTACTATTTCTCGGAAACATCCCATAACCGACCCTCATTGCACGGCATTGGGCCACATGGCCGTCTTTGAGCTAATCACCAGGGCCAGACGTGGGCTCCAGGGGCTGCCCTGAGTCCCTTGCTAATTCCTAGAACACGAATGTGCGGGAAGCATCATCGTCCCCACCGCAGAGGCAGTGGGCGTGGGGAAATCCCCGGGGAAACCCTGGCGGAGATTCCAGGAGGACGAGCGGTTGCCAAGCCGACCGAGCTGCAGTGACCAATCCCGCAGGGCTTCACCGGCAACCACCCAGCTCCTCCGGGCGCTTTGGAACCCACCTTTGAGAAGTCACGACGTAAACAGGGACTGAGGGAGAAGCCCTGTGGAAGGGGGAGGTTCCAAGGCTGGGAGAACGGGCGAGTTTTTTTTTTTTTTTTTTTTTTAAATTAAATATTTTTTTTATTTTTACAGACATTTTGATTCACTGTACACAAATGGGGTACAGCTTTTCATTTCTATGGTTGTACACAATGTAGATTCACACCATTCATGTAATCATGCATATATATAGGGTAATACTGTTTCATTCTACTGTTTTTCCATCCCCACCTCCTCCCACCCTTTTTTCCTCTACACCAAAGTTCCTTCGTTCTTTTCTCCCCCTCATTACTCCCCCCTTATATATTGTCATGCACTTATCAGAGAAAACACTCGACCTTTGGTTTTTTGGGCTTGGGCTATTTCACTTACCATTATATTTTCCAACTTCATCCATTTACCAACAAATGCCATAATTTTACTCTTCTTTATGGCTGAGTAATATTCCATTGTGTATATATACCACAGTTTCTTTATCCATTTGTCAATTGAAGGGCATCTAGGTTGGTTCCACAATGTAGCTATTGTGAATTGAGCTGCTATGAGCATTGATATGGCTGCATCACTGCAGTATGCTGATTTTAAGTCCTTTGAGTATAAACCGAGGAGTGGGATAGCTGGGTTAAATGGTGGGTCCAACTTGTGACTTTTGACGTTGTCACCATATTCACTTTGTCAGAAGGTTTTATTCCCCATGAATGATGTTCTGAGGGGCTGAAATAATTCGCAGACGTGGTGGAGGAAGCACTTGTCAGTGGTCTTTGAGGAGAGCAGGAACAGCTGGAAGGCTGGAGAGGGCAAAAGTGCACAAGGGCTTGTTTTGTGTTATTTTGTGGACCCGGGGATTGACCCCTGGTGTGCTCTACTCTTGAGCCACACCCCAGCCCTTTTTATTTGTTATTTTGAGACAGATCTCATTAAGTTGCTGAGGCTGGCCTCATACGAGTGATCCTCCTGCCTCAGCCTCCTGAGTCACTGTGCCACACCCACCGGCTTGTACACCTTTTTAAAAAGCTGATCCCAATTCCCTCAGGCTGATTGGCTGGATGGTAGCTACTCCGCCTCCTCCTCTTCCTCCCCTTCCTCCTCCTCTTCCTTCTCTTCCTCCACCCCTTTCCTCCTCTTGCTGTTGCTGCTTCTTCCTCCTCTTCCTCCTGCCCCTCCTCTTCTTTTTTTCGGGAGGCATTTTTATTGCTGTGTAATTTGCATGTCATAAAACCCACCCCAATTTCATGATTCCTAGTAAATTTTTAATAAAACGCAGTTTCCGTTTGTTTGTTTGCTTCATGGTACTAGGTGGGACCTGGGCTGCCCACCCGGCCCCAGTGATGCAGGTTTGCAATCACCGCTCCTAGCCCAAGCTGTTGCTAATACGCTTTATACATCCGCATTTTCTAGACTTCTCTCTGGTTTAGTCTGGTTTGGTGCTACCACGCCTGGTTCCACCAGTGTTTTCAAACTCAAGCCTCAATCAGTAGTGGGGTTGTGAAATTAATTTGATGGATCGTGACTAATATTTTAGCTGGGCACGGTGGCACACTCCTATAATCCCAGTGGCTCAGGAGGCTGAGGCAGGAGGACGGCAAGTTCAAGGCCAGCCTCAGCAACTTAGAGAGACCCTGCCTTCAAATAAAAACTATAAAGGGCTGGGGATGTAGCTCGGGGGTAAAATGCTAAACTAGACCAAAATGAAATAGAAAGTAACAAAATAGAATAGAGAACATCAGAATGCACCCAGCAACTCACCCTGAAGCGCATGCTTTATTGCAGGGTGTGTGTGTGTTGTCTGACGGGGTCACACTATGAAGTGTGTGCATTTCGCTGTGGACCCACATTCTCTGGCTTTGTTGTCTCCTGCAGTGCTGGCAGGTCACAGATGGCATGTTAGCATGATTTTCATTTTCATTTCTCTTATTGTGAGCATATTTGTTTTCTGTAATGACAAATTAGCACACCCTAGAAGACAAGTGTATTTCTTCAGAGTTCTAGAGGACTGAAGGTGGAAATCAAGGTGTCTGGAGAGCTGTATTTTCTTCAAAGCTCTGGGGAAGAGTCTTACCACTTTACCTTCTGGGGATTGCTGGTAATTTTTGTTCTTTCTTGTCTTACAGATGCAAGGCTCCAATCTCTCTGCCTCTGTCTTCACCCGACCTTCTTCCCTGTGTGTCCGTCTGTGTCCAGATTTCTTTGTTCTTACGAGAACATCAGTCATCTTAGATTTGGGGCTTTCCCTCATCCAACCTGACTTTATTTTAACTTAATCACATCCACAAAGATTCTATTTCCAAGTAAGGCTGTGTGGACATCAGTTTTAGGAAAGACGCTACTCAACTCAGTTCAGTGGGTTAAGCTGGAATCAGTTCACTTCTTAAGTTGTAAGAAAACTGTTAATCAGATCTCTCATTATTTCGATACACAGACTCATCTGATAGCTGAAGTTTTCATTCTTTCAAGTATGCTTTTTCTTCTAACTCAACATGAAACTGGAGTAACAATAGCAGCTCCCACCAGGCGGGATGGTGCACACCTGTAATCCCAGCAACTTGGGAGGCTGAGGCAGGAGGATCAGCAAGTTCAAGGCCAGCCTCAGCAATTTAGCAAGACCCCATCTCAAAATCAAAGATAAAAAGGACTGGGGGTGTGACTCGGTGGAGAAGCACCCCTGAGTTCAGTCCCCAGTACCAAAAATAAAATAAAATAAATGTCGGCTTCAACACATATGATCCTGAGCACAATCAAGTGTGTAAACTGAGGCACCAGGATATTCAACTAGGAAGTGACCAAGACCGAACTTGGACCCAGGCAACCTGGTTCCAGGCCGTTCTACTAAACTTCTCAAGTAAATTTAAAAGGGAACGAGGACGTTTTCTTTCTTAAAACTAAGGTTTCTTCTCTTCCTCTGTTAGCTTTTAAAACATTAGACGCCAAACAGAACATATCACTCAGCCTCCGATTTCAAACAGCTTCTTCCTAGTGAGGACATCAGGCCGGCTGTCACCCTGACCTTTCATTTTCACTTCTTCTTCTGCTTTTTTCTCTGCTGCACTTCCTCAACCCTCTTCCTCTAACCCAAGTAGCTGTCAGATCAGGAAGATTAAGAAACCATAAATAACTGTTCTGCGAATTATTCTACAGGAAGTTCACTCGGATTGGCTCCTACCCGGCAGTGGCCAGGCAAAAACAAACCACGACGAGGCCCATGTCAGGGTTTCTCAGCCCAAAGCGACATCGGTCCCAGCTCTGCCAGCCCTCCCGCCTCCAGCGGACCCCCTGCATTTATATCACTGGTAAAAATACCCAAAACGTGAAGGATTGGAAGTTGAACACTGTACTTGTGCGTTACAAGAGTTTTTGGTTTATTCCGGGCACAGTGGGGCAAACCTTTAAAACCTAGCAACTTGGGAGGCTGAGGCTGGAGGATTGTAAGTTCAGGTCAGCCTCAGCAACTCAGCGAGGCCCTAAGCAACTTAGCAAAACCCTGTCTCAAATTTAGAAAATAAACAGGGCTGGGGATGTAGCTCAGTGGTAAAGCACCCCTGGGTTCAATCCCCAGTAACAAGAACAACAACGAAGTTTCTGGTTTCAATACTAGAAAATATATTTAAATATATTTTTTAAATGTATCCTTACATTTTCATTTCAAGACAATATCCTTTATATCTAAGTTCCTTACTCAAATTTGCTTGACCAGCTTAAACAAGCCATTTTAAGACAAAGATAATAATTTTTTTGTGCTTGATTACCATTATTTCTGGAGTGGGGGATCGAACCCAGTACCCTAGGTGTACCAGGCAAGCTCTCTGCCCCTGGGCCACAGCACCAGCCCCGCTTGGCTGTCTGTTGAGCCCTGATTATGTGCTGGGAGGAGGAAGGCAGCGCTCCCGAGCTCCTCCTGGCAGGTGTGCTCGGCTGAATAAATGTGCCCGTTTGGAGCCACAGTTCTTGACAACTAAGGAGTCATGCAAACTGGAGTCATCTGCCACCGAGCAGCAGCAGGACCGCCAGCAAGTGACTTGACTTCTCTGTGCCTAGGAGTCCCCACGAGGAAGTGGGCCAAACGGTAATGCCTCTCTGTGTATGTTTATGCACATGTATATGTACAATGTTATTTTATGTTATGAACACAACATACATATACAGGAAATACAGTCTATATAATATACAGCTTATATGCATAGTATATATGTATAGACACAAATAAAAATTTGCTATTTATCTATTTCAGTATCATATTTAATACATAATGACTACTATATAGTCTATGGACTACTCAGTATTTTACCTATTATTACATAAAATTGATTGATGGTACACGTTAATATTTTTAATAATATACAAATCATAAGAGACAAATACACAAGCATAAATATGTACAATGTATATGTATTACATGTATATATTACATATAATTTACCATATTGTGCAATACATTAAATACGTTCATATTTCTGTATGAATATGTCTATCATATAGTATATAACATGTATGAGAATATGTGGTGTCTGGCATTTATCAATGACTCAGTGGCTTTTTGTCATTATTAGCAGAGTTAGAGGCTCACGAAGACCTCCCTGACCACCCCCCGTTACTGGAAATGGACCGTCACACTTGGAGGGGACCCCGTCCCAACTGCGATCCTTGGGTGGGCCTTTATCTCACATGCAAAGAGCAAAGTTTTTTGGACCCAAAGACCTGTGTGCAGTCGTGTCGAGCCCTGTGGCTGGAGCGCCACGTGTGTGCGCCGCCGTCAGGCAGCCGGGGGAGTTTCCCAGCTCACCCCCAAGCTGCGGAGCCCAGGAAGGAGAAAGGAACCGAGCTGACACCCTCAGGTTTCACAGTTGGTGAGTCTTCCTTCTGGTCCTTCAAGTCCAGAAACACCGGGGACAGGTGTGGGGACAAGGGTCATCAGAGCTCATGGAAAGTCGAGGCGTGGGCAGAGCCCAGGGGTCTCGAAGCTCGACCCTCAGGAGATCCATGTTGGGCTGGGCTGTGGCTCAGGGGTAGAGCGCTTGCCTAGCTCGGTGAGGCACTGGGTTCATCCTCAGCACCACGTAAAAGGAAAGGAATAAAATAAAGGCATTGTGTCCATCTACAACTAAAAAATATTTTTAAAAAGAGCGCCCTGTTTGGAGTGAGGCAGAGGGTTACGGTCCTAGCTCCATACCTTACCTGCCGTGCGTGGGACCCCGGGCAGTCCTTAACCCTCTGAGCCTTTCTCAGGTTCTGATCCTTGGGAATGAGATTTTTCATTCAGAATGTTTATTGAAAACACCTCTGAGCACTTGCCTAGCATGCGTAGGCCCTGGGGTCAACCCCAGCACCACAAAAGGAAGGAAGGAAGGGAGGGAGGGAAAGGAAAAGAAAAGGAAACGCTTAAGAGCTGTGCATGTCCCAGCGACTTGGGAGGCTGAAGCAGGAGGATTGCAAGTTCAAGGTCAGCCTCAGCCACTTAGAGGGGCTCTGTCTCAAAATAAAAAGGGCCGGGCCCATGGCTCAGTGGTAAAATGCCCCTGGTTAAATCCTCAGTACCAAAAAAAAAAAAAAAAAAAAAAAAAAAAAAAAGCTGAGCGTGGCAGCTGTCTGTCCCAGCTACTGGGGAGGCTGAGGTGGGAGGATCGCCGAAGCCCAGGAGTTCAAGATCAACCTGGTGGACACAGTCAGAGCCTGTCTCAGCAACAATGACAAACAGATGAGGGAACCAGGATGGGGCAGAGGGGTGATCGGACGCAATCTCAAGGAAGCTTGCTGGGATGGCCTTCAGAAGTTTCTCCAGGTGAGAGCAGGGGCCAGGCCTTTTGTCGCTGTTTTACCCGGACATTTGATACAGCAGTGGGTTTTGTTTGTTGTTTTCTTGTGTTTGTGTGTGGTACTTGGGATTGAGCCAGGGGTGCTTTACCACTGAGCTTCATCCCCAGTCCTTTTAATATTTTATTTAGAGACAGGATTTGGCTTAGTTGCCCCAGCTGGCCTTGAACTTGTGATCTTTCTGCTTCAGCCTCCCAAGTTGCTGGAATTACGGGCATGCGCCCCCACACCCGACTAGCAACATGCATTACAAGCTGCTTCTGCAATAGACAATGCATTTTTTTTTCTTTTTTCAGAAAATACTTGACTTTTTATTCTAGTCTCCACACCTCTCAACAACAGCCCCTGTCACTTAAGGAGAGCTGAGTGCACACACAGCTCCCCCGGTGGGGATGTAGAACAGACCCCAGCTAACCTGCATAAGGCAATCTCCCAGCAGCAATGATTAGGCCAAGGATGGACACGTGACTTGATTTAAGTCAATGAGAAAAATTAGGTATGATGGGGCATCTGGGAAAGAAATTCTCCCTCCCTGACCATGACAGAACAATCATGTAACTTCTGGAGCTGTGGCAGTCATCTTGGGATCATGAAGTTGGAAGCCATGTTTTGTTTCCAGCTGCTTCCACAGGAGACAGATTAGATAAACTGAAAGAAACTTGTCTTTGATGCTATCATCAAACTATTGGACCCAACCTACCTTGAAACCTGTGTTTCCAGGCTAGTGAGCTATCGCTCCAGGAAGCTGCTCAGCCAGTCTGAATTAGATTTTTTGTGACATTCAACCTAACATACTCTAAATGATTCCAAAATCCATAATGTGAATAGTCTATAATTTATATAATCATTTTCTTTTGAATGAACATTTGTTTCCAATTTTTCACTTCAACAATATACGTATTTTTAAAAATTTATATATATATATATATAATTTTTTTTTTTTTTTAGTTGTAGGTGGACACAATACCTTTATTTTTATGTGGTGCTGAGGATCGAACCCAAGGCCTCAGTGGTGAGCGCACTACCACTGAGCCACAACCCCAGCCCAATATATGTATTTTTAAGAGTTAGCATTTTGCCATGTTGACCTGACTGGCCCAGAACTCCTGGGCTTAAGTGATCCTCCTGCCTCATCCTTCTGAGTTGCTGGGACTACAGGCATACACCGTCATGCCTGGCTTCATTTATTCATTCTAAAAACATTTGAAGTCTTGTTGTTATTGTTGTTGTTGTACTAGGGATTGAACCTGGGGTGCGTTACCACAGAACTACATTCACAATCCTTATTACTTATTATTTTGAGACAGAGTCGCACCGCATTGCTGAGGGCCTTGCTAAGTTGTTGAGGCTGGCCTCGAACCTGGGACCTTCCTGCCTCAGGCTTCTGAGCCGCTGGTATCACAGGCGTGCTCCAGCGTGCCTGGCTCATCATTTGAATTCTCACCATGCATTCTTAGAGACACTCAAGATAACGTAGTTTTAATTCTTGGGTGGAGGATAACAAACAAATCAAATACGACATCAAATAACAGTATGTGAGTAAGTTACAAAATAACCTGTCACAGAACCCACGTATATACCCACGTATATACGTATATACTGCATGGTACCTGTGAAGTCTGGTGGCAAATGGCTGGCTTTGCCTGTCATGATTTCTGGCGGTGCTTGGAGCTGCCCGGGGCCGTGGGCTGTGTTCTCCAAGGGCGTTGGTAGAGTGCTCTGGGGACAGACCCTCTTCACAGGAGGAAGATCAAACACCGGTGGCTTGGAGCAGCCTCCAGGTTATGTGTTTCAGGAAGTGGCTTCGGGTCAGACGCTCCAGGGAGGCGGTGTCCATGTCAGGACATTAGCACTTGTTAGCACGCGCTCTCTTTATGAAAGCAGCCGGGGAATGACTTACTAATTCCCTCTTTCATGAGTCTGATCATCGTTATTAATTAACTCAGCCACTATGGAAATGGAGTCTGAGCACTTCAAAGACAGAGTAAAACGAGGTAAGGAAAGACTTTCAGATGGGAAGCCCTGGTGGCTGAGGATGCACTGCCATCAGCCCTGTTCAAGGTGACAGGGGGATGACTGCCGAGGACCCCGCCAGGCCTGGCCCCGCTGTGATGGACATGCGTCTAACGATTTGCTTATCACTAAGCTCTTGGTATTAAAAGTAGCTCTGTTTTCTCCTTTATTTGGAAATAATTGTGCAATCACATCAATTTTTCTTTTTAATCCATGTTTGGGGACCGGTGCCTCCGGTCTCCTCCTGACCAGTGGCACCATTCAGGCCTTAACTGCTGGGATTTTACGGTTCTCGTAAGCTGAATCCAGAACAGACTGGCAGCCCAGCCTTGCTCTCAGGGAGGACAAATGGCACCTTTGCTCTGGTAAAGCTGGTCAGGGAACATGGCTTCCCACGCCTGCACAGCAAACTGGCAAACGCTTCACCTCTGAGCGTGGGCAACCTTGTCCAGTACTTAGGGTCCTCCCAGGGCACTCACAGGTGAGCCCCAAACCTTGGTGGTCTGGCATAGTGGAGGATGAGAGCCGGCTGCTGAGTTCCACGGCAGGACTTGCTGATCAATGGAGTGTCGACCCGAGCCAAGGGCAGATTCAGGAGTTCACATTCCTGAACACCCCATCTTACGGCGGTGCTGTCCTTAACACTGGGGTTGGAACCATGTGAGCCACGGGGACCTCTGGAGAGTGCTGTGAGGTGGACAGAGGGGGACACCAGGGCAGAGACCCCACTGTGTGGCCGGGTGTGAGCACCCATTCAGGAAGCAGCATGGCAAGCAGGAGGCAGGTAGGAAGGTTTTAGGGGCATAAGACAGACATGGCCTCTGCTCCTCCAGAGGGGCAGATGAACACTGAACTAACAAGTCTGTAATCCCAGCGGCTGGGGAGGCTAAAGCAGGAGGATCGCAAGTTCAAGACCCACCTGGGCAAGTTAGCAAAATGCTGCCTCAAAATAAAATAAAAAGGGTTAGGGATGTTAGCTCAATGCTAAGGTGCCCCTGGGTTCAATCCCCATTATCAAAGAAAAGAAGGAAGGAAGGGGAGAGAAGAAAGAAACCCAGAGAGCCCTTTCCATTGTGTGAGGACACGGTGAGGAGGCCATTGTCTCTGAGGAACTGGACCTCGGGATCCTGAATCTGCCAGCACCTTGATCTTGGACTTCCTGGCTCCAGGTTGTGAGAAAACTGTTTGTTGTTCATAAATCACCCCATCTGGGGTATTTTGTTATAGCAGCCTGTTAACCAGCTTTCTGTCACTGTGAAAAAATACCTGAGTTAATCAACTTATAAAGAGAAAAAGTTTATTTTAACTCACAGTTTCAGAGTTCTCAGCCCATGATCACTTGGACTGTGGCAATCATCGTTCTCTGGGCCTGTGGCAGCAGAGTTCCTCATGGTGGGAACACATGGTGGAAGAGGCCTGTTCACCTTGTGGTGGCCAGAAAGCAAAGATAGAGCTAGGAAGGGGCTGGAGTCCCAACATGCCCGCCACAGGCTTGCCCCATGACCTAATTTCCCTCCACTGGGCTCCACTTCTTTAGGGTTCTACCGCCTCTCAATAGTACTACAGACTGGAGACCAGGCCTTCAACACATAGGCCTTTAGGCAACATTCACCATTCAAGATCCAAATTATAGCACAGTAGTTCCTTCTCAGTTCAATCAAGAGTTGCAAAACAGCCAGGCGCCTGGATCAGGAGACTGAGGCAGGAGGATCTTGAGTTCAAAGTCAGCCTCAGCAAAATTGAGGCCCTAAGCAACTCAGTGAGACCCTGTCTCTACATAAAATACAAAACAGGGCTGGGGATTTGGCTCAGTGGTTGAGTGCCCCTGAGTTCAATCCCCGGTACCTCCCCTAAAAAGAGTTGCAAAATAGAAATGTGGGCCCAGTGTGGCTGGTCCTTCTGACTTTTTAAGAATGGACATTGGGCCGGGCCCAATGTCACACGCCTATAATCCCAGTGTCTTCGGGAGGCTGAGTCTGGAGGATCGCGAGTTCAAAGCCAGCCTCAGCAAAATTGAGGCCCTAAGCAACTCATCGAGACTCTGTCTTTAAATAATGTGGCTCAGTGGTCGAGTGCCCCTGAGTTCAATCCCTCCTCCCCCCCCCCCCCCCGCAAAAAAAAAAAGAAAAAGAATGGACATTGGGTTTCAGAAAATGAGTTCCAGAAAGTCATTTATATGATTTGCCCCAGGTTTGAAACTGTAACACCTGGGAACCAGTGGGACATCCTGGTCTTTAGCTCTCGGCCAGCCAGGCCCAGGTAGGAGCGAGCGTCCTCTGTCCCTTGCAGTTGGCTGGAGCCCTGTGAGTAATTCTGGCCATGAGCTCTGGGTGGAAGAGACGAGCCATTTCTGGCTGGAGCATTTACTTGCTCACTCAGGACTCTCCAGGACAGCTGGCTCTTCCTCTGGTTGGCTCATTGACAGTCCAAGATGGTGGCTGCTTCATGAGCCAGTCTGCAGGGACTTGGATGACTAGAGGTCCCCTGGAAACTGGACCTGGGTGTGCAGCGTGAGCCATTGGGATCTGAGGGTGGTGCCGCACTGGCCTGGGATTCTCCACCAAGGACATTCCCTGGCAAGCATGGGCCTTGTCAGAGCAGGCCGGAGGACAAGGACCCTGCCCGGCAGCAGCCCTCAGCTACAGCCAGGGCTCACCCTGAGGCAGGGTACATCTGAACGTGTCAGCTTGCCTCAGAATCTCCAGAGGCCCTCAGGAGTTTGCACCCTGTTGCTCCCAGAGGTAACCTGTGGCGGCTGGCTTCCTGGCTGCCCCGCCCAGCCCTCCACCGGGGCCTCCCGAGAGCTCCTCCCTATGAACCCCTGCGCCAGAATCTTCGTCCATGGTGGGCTTCTGGAGGACCCCAGCCCAAAACACCATGCCTGAAGGTCCCACCTCTGTCCCCCCGGGGGGCTGGCGGCAGGAGCCGGAGGGAGGCCATGAGGCAGACACAGGCCGGCCAGCCTGTCCCAGCTGAGATGCTGGAGGCTCACTGGGCCTCTCAGAGGTTGAGCAAAGCCCAAGCCACTTCCGTCTTCGGAGGCTCTCGGCTTATGAGAAAGACAACGAAGAACTACACACAGGGTGACCACACTGTGGTCGATCTGCAGGGCTCAGTCCTGGCAGAGTGACCTGGGGGTCTCCGTGGAAGGCCCTTTCATGCAGGCCTGGGCCCAGGCCTTGAGACAAGTCGCAGGAGCTGGTGTCCCGTGTGTCGTGCAGGGAGCGCGTCTGAGCGGTAAGGGCTTCCGCGGAGGGAAGAGGGGGAGCCTGGACATCATTCCGTCCTCTCGGCTGGCCCTTTGGTCACCTCTTCCGTCTTAACCTGATTTCCACAGAGTGACAGTTAGGCTTCCTCTTCCGGTCTCCCGAGGCCTCCGGTGCATTGGCTCCCGAGGCCACCAGGAAGTAGGCAAAGCCCAGCGGTGACACAGCGGCTATGCACAGCGTTGGCTGTCTGGACTGAGTGGCTTCGTGGCGCACCCTCCCTCCATCTCACCTGGGAGGAGACACGTCCACCCACCTGGAAGACGCTGCTGAACTCACACCTGCGGCTCCCAGCTGGCTGCCCTGTGCCCGCTGCCCAGAGCACCCTGGGTGAGAACAGAGGGCAGTGCTTTGGCCTGTGGCTCTGGTGTCAAGTTGCTTCACTGGGTGCCTGTTTGGTCCCCAGTGCCAGCTTCCTCTGAGCCCTACTCTGAGGGGACAATTCACACATTAAGAAAGAGCGCCAGCATCTCACAGCGCAGGGGCTGGGGCCGGCCAGGGAAGAAGGGAGGGAGGGCAGGAGTCTCGGTCCTGCCTGGATGTCCCAGGGCTGCGGGAAGAGGATGCTGGGGGTGAGCCGGAAAGTCGCGGAGGTCTCAGGAGGAATCAGCATCTGGAATTGGAAACATTGGGTTTTCTGGATTTTCACATCAGGTGTGCGGCACACGAAAACACGAGGCTGTCCTTGCTGGATAAAGAGCTGGAGCGGGGCTGGGACTGGGCTCAGTGGGAGAGGCCAGCCAGCACGCGGTAGGCCCTGGGTTCCAGCCTCAGCACTGCATTAAAATAAAGAAAATAAAGAAAAAAAGAAGAGCCAGAGCGGACGAGCCAGCACCTCCACCGATGCCCTCCATGCGGGTGGAGGGCTGGGGCAGCTCCGGGGGGCCCTGCCTGGCTCGCCCTGGGTTTGATGCCCAGCGCTGCCAATGAGTGAATGAAATGAAACAAATAATGGTGGACACTCTTCCCTACGACGGTCCGCTGCTCTCCTGGGACAGCAGAAGGAAGCGTGTAGGGACCCAGCGCCCAGAGGCTGGCGTCTCCCACAAACGCAGTGCCACCGAAACCTGAGTCATGGCGCAGGATTCCCCCGACTTGCACCTGCTATTTTGGGGATGATGTTATACTTTCCCAAAGGTCTGCATCCATTTTTCTATTTGACCCCAACTACAAACGGGGGCAGAATTTTATTTTTCTTTGTACCAGGGTCTGAACCCAGGACCGAGTCACATCCCCAGCCACTCTTTATATTTTATTTGGAGACTGAGTCTCATCAAGTTAGGGTCTTGCTAGGTTGCTGAGGCTGGTTTTGAACTGGTGATCCTCCTGCCTCAGCCTCCTGATTACAGGCGTGCGCCACGGCACCCAGTCCCAGATGGGATCTTTGTGTGATAGTCTTGGCCCTCAGCTGGGGACGAGAACCCTGTCCTACTAACCAGCACATTTGGGTATTAAAGGTGAGTGAACACCTTAAAAGATTAAGCAAGTCCCACTTAGGCTGGCCTACTGCGACCCAGGCCTGAAGCATGAGCAAAGTATCCACTACCTTCGGTACAGCTGTTTGGTAGTAGTAAATGATCGGCTACAGCCTGCATGCCCTACATTCACGGGGACGCTTAAGGACAGCATGGTACCCCCGTGCAGAGGTCACTGGGCAGCCAGCTAGTTATTTATTTGTTTATTTATGGCGCTGGGAATTGAATCCAGGTCATTTCACCACTGAGCCCAGACGTTTTTTTAGTCTTTTTATTTTGAAGCGGGCTCTCACTAAGTTACTGAGGCTGGCCTCAGCTTCCCAAGCTGCTGGGAATTCAAGCTTGTACCACTGTGCCCAGCCCGTGCAGCCATTTCAAAGATGAGACAAGTCTACATGTAGAACACTAGCACTTATTATTGAATGGGAAGCGCAAGGTGTAGGATGCTAGGGCAGGGTTACACCCCCAACACCTCCCACAGGAGGCAAGAAGGGGGAGAAAATGAGTGAACTTGGTGGGGTGGGCAGTAGGGAATGGTGGGGCCTGAGGCAAAAGGGAAACAAAGCACTCCATCCATTGGTGGTACGATGTTGTCACGGGGGAATAAGATCTCCCATTTCCAGGCCTCCCTCCTCTCTCTCTGTCTCTCGCTCTCTCTCTCTCTCAAGACTGGGGATTGAACCCAGGAGCTCGCTCTCACTGAGTGATATTCCCAGCCCTTTTTTTCTTTTTGAAAGAGGGTCTCATTAAGTTGCCTAGGCTGGCCTTGAATCTGCAATCGTCCTGCCTCGGCCTCCCGAGTCCCTGGGATTCCGAGCATGCGCCACCACGCCCAGCACAGCGAGTCTTTAAACCGCGGTTCTCCCTCCTGGCTGTATTCTAGAACCACTTGGGTACCAAGACTGCACCTGGAGCGGTGGAAGCAAACCTCCGCGGGTGGGGGCCATCTCCAGCATGTTCTTCTGTCTTCAGAGGTGCTGGGGGTGGGACCCCATATGTCATGGTGGGAGCCCAGGGCAGAGGCGAGCTATTCGCCCCATTGAGGCCAGGGAGGGGAGAGAAAGAAGGGCCCAGGTCCCAGTGTCCCCTTCAAGGCACACCCAGCGACCTAACTTCCTTCCACCAGGCCCCGCCTCTTAAAAGTTCCTCCATCTCCTGATGGCGCCACCTGCTGATGACCAAGTCTTTGACACACGGGCCGTTGCAGGACACATCCAAGCCTTAGAATGTTCCTCCCAGAACATCCTCTGAGATGTTCAGAAAATGCGTGACCCACGTGTTGTGGCCCTAAGGGTGACAAGGCCCCAGTGGCTTCCATGAGTCTTTCGCTGGTACCGGCAGGTGTCCTCCCAGGAGTGCCTGTTGGACCCTATCTCAGGGCTTTCTCCTGGTACTTGCTTCCCATGTCTAGGCGGTGGGCTGGCCCCGACCCTGGTCTAAGGCTGGACACCTCTCTAAGCTTCTGCTACAAACTCTGCCAAGGCCACCCACCCCTGCATCTGTGTCCTGTGTGGGCCGCTCTCCCAGGAGCTCCTGCCATCCGCAGCTCTAAGGGCAGAAGGAAGCTGCAGAATCTAGTTTCACCTTCGGAGGAGCTTTGGTAACAGATGTTGAGAAAATCTACCTCTAGCCGCTGCTACAGAAGCTGGGTGGCACAGAGTGACCCGAGTGACTGAACTCAACCCTAGGAAAGCAACTGCTGCCTTTGCCATCGAGGAGCCCCTCCCTCTTATCCAATGAGATGGTTCCTGTGGGGTGTCCACTTGCCTGGGCCAGGGGATGCCCAGCGAGCTGGCAAGCAATGATCTCCGGTGTGTCAGTGAGGTGCTTCCAGAAGAGACACGCACTGGAATCAAGGTCTGACTGAAGAACACCCACCCTCACCCACGTGGGCGGGTGCCTCCCAATTCATTTAGGGTGCAGAAAGGACAAAGAGGCCCAGGAAGGTGACTTCCTCTCTCTTGTCCTAATCGGGGACAGTCATCTCAGACACCAGAGCTTCTGGTTCTTGGGCTTTGGGACTCAGGACCTACACCAGTGACCTCCCCCAGCCCCGCTCCGTTCTTCAAGCCTTTGGAGTCCCCTGAACTAAGCCATGTGCTTTCTTGCTTCTTCAGCTTGCAGATAGCAAATCGTGGAACTTCCCGCCTCCATGATCGTGCAAACTAATTCCCGCCATCAACCAGACAATCGATCCTATCAGTTCCCTTTCTCGGGAGAAGGCTAATACATTTGAATTTCATGCCTATGAGGACATGGTTTCCAAAACTGAAATATTCAATACCTTCCTGTTTTGTGATTAGACACTGTTTTTCTGGTTTTTGTTTTGTTTCTGAGTGCTGGGGATCCAGCTCGGGAACTCATGCCTGCTAGGCAAGCACCCTGCTGCTGAACTTCACCCCCAGCCCCAAACACTGGTATCTAGCCCAGTAGTTTTCAAACTTACATGCACAACAGCATCACCTGGAGAACTTTTCTTATCTTCTCCTTTCTTATTTTTTATTTTTACATATTTATTTACTTTGATACTAGGCATTGAACCCAAGGGTGCTTTACCACTGAGCTACATCCTCAGTCCTTTTTATTTTTTATTTTGAGACAGGGTCTCACTCAGGTACTGAGGCTGGCCTCAAACATGCTATCCTCCTGCCTCAGCCTCCTGAGTTGCTGGGATTACAAGCGTGTGCCACTGTGCTCAACTTCCTATTTTGTCTTTTGAGATAGGTCTCATGGCGTCATTCAGGCCAGTTTTGAACTCCTCAGCCCAACCTAGGCAGGGCGTATATGACTGTAATCCCAGCTGCTCAGGAGTCTGAGGTAGGAAGATCACAAGTTCACGGCCAGCCTGGGCAATTTAGCAAGATTCTGTCTCAAAATAAAAAGCCCAAGCGTGCTCAGTAGCAGAGCATCCCTGGGTTCAATTCCCAGTCCTGGAAAATAAAAAATAAAAAAGGAAAAAGGAAAGGAAAGAAAACTACATCCCTACCAATCCTTGATTCACGGTCTCTTGCCTTCTCTACACGAGCTGTGAAGTCAGCCTGCTGTCACTGTGAAAGTGGAAGGTGTCGGTAGAGGGGACAGCGTGCATGGAGACCAACCCAGTCGCCCGTCCCATTTGCATGCCAGTGGTTGGACCCCCTCCTCAGTTCGCAGCACCTTAGATTCACGTGGGGAACTTCCTGCCGGTTCTGCCTGCTTGGGTTCCAGGCAGGGCCAACTTCCCTCCAGCGCTGCGGGGAGGGTGGAGGCCCAGGACTGAAGGCTGACTGAGCCCTCGGTCCAACCCCACTGGTCACAGCGACTGGCTGGAGGAGGGTCACAGGAGGGATCCCCTCCTGGATCAAAGAGCCTCATCCACAGGATAAGGAGACTGGGAGGGAGGGAGACTCCTTGGGCCAGGGTGGTCAACTAGGAGGCTGGCTCAGGGCCTTCTCTCCTCCCCTCTGGGAGCTACCGAGCGGCAGGCCGGATGTGGACCTGCACCCGTCTCCTGGGGGCCCCTCACTGCCTGAGCCAGCACCCCTGTAGGCTTAGGCCAGTCCAAATTGAGTTTCTGTCCCGTGTCACTCAAGAGTTCTGACTAAGCCAGGACAGAGTGAGAAAGGGCTCGCCCCACTTTGGGGAAGTGAAAGAAGTCACAGAGCCCAAGGGGAGAAGCCGGGTGATTGGCGGGGCGGCGGACTGGCAAGCCCTGGCTCCAGCGACCACAGGCCCTTGGAAATGGAAGGTTTGTTGAGCGGTGACTGAAGCCAGCCAGAACAGTCCTGGGACGAGAGCCCACACCCACCAGGAGCAGGGCTGGAAAGCATGGGAAATGTGTCCCTTGGACCTAGAGCTGACGGCATTTTGACAGTGAAAATTTGGGGAAGAAAAGTGTGCGTGGGTTACATGGACCCTACACTGGGGACAGATAAGTGGAGGGAGATCATGTAGAGCAGGATAGGAGGGCGTCCCTCAGGGGAAGTCTTCGCTGCTGCTGCTGCTGCTGCTGCTGGATTGGCTGGGATTGCCATCAGTGTGCCGAGGTGGGATCTGAGCTAAGGGGTGTTTTTTCTGTGGTTGTTTTTTTGGTACCAGGGATTGAACCCAGGGACACTTCGCCACTGAGCCACATCCCCAGCCCTATTTATATTTTATTCTGAGACAGGGTCTCAGTGAGTTGCTTAGGGCCTTGCTAAGTTATTGAGGCTGGCCTTGAACTTGGGATCCTCCTGTCTCAGCCTCCCAAGTCACTGGGATTACAGGCAGGTGCCGTTATGCCCAGCTTTGAATTAAGGTTTGATTTCTATTCAGGAATATGAACTGATCTTTCGTTGTTTTCTGGCCAATAGTTGTTAGCTGATTAAATTAACCTGCTCCATCTCTCCTCCCCGGCATCCTCTGGCCCCTGTAACTAAATTAAGGACATCTCTCTCTCTCTCTCTTTTTTTTTTTTTTTTTGCCCCTTACCAGGGCCAGGGGAGGGAGGCCCTGTACAACACAGGGAGCTTTGGTCTTCAACTTAGTGAACCAGGAAGCCACTGGATGGTCAGAAGCATGAGAGTCACGTGGAAGTGTCTTCTTCAGGGACATGGAGCATTGAAACGTCTGGTCATTAGCTTCTCAGAGCCACCGAGTATTCCAGGTCTCAATGCATCCAGCTGGGGTGCTGCGTGAAAGGTACCAGCGGCCGAGATGTTGGGTCCAAACACCTGCCCTGACCTTGCTTTGGATATGAGCCATCAGAAAGAGGGCAGAATAATACAAAAGTATTTCAGGATAATAGCATAGGGATAGATGGATTCCATTCTTGGTTTTTGTGTTTTATTTTAAAGGAAGGGGCTGGGAGCAGAGCTCAGCAGTAGAGTGAGGTTTAGCACGTGCACCATCCTGGGTTCCACAGTCAGCACCCAAACAGGAAATAAATAGCTGGCACAGCAGTGCCCGCCTGTCATCCCTGCAAATCCGAAGGCTGATGCAGGAGGACCACAAGTTCAAGGCCAGCCTCAACAATTTAGGGAGACCCTGTCTCAAAATACAAAAACTTTGAAAAAGAACCGGGGGTGTAGCTCAATGATAGAGTTCAAGCCCCAGCATAGCAAACAAAAATAAGTAAATAAAGAGAGAAATTGGGTGTGGTGGCTCAGGCCTATAATTTTAGTGACTCTGGAGGTTGAGGCAGGAGGATCACAAATTCAAGGCCAGCCTCACCAATGTAGTGAGGTTCTAAGAAATTTAGTGAGACCCTGTCTCAAAATTAAAATAATAATAATAATAATACAAAGGGCTGGGGAGGTGGTTCAGTGGTTAAGCACTGCTGGGTTCAATTCCTTGCACTAAATAAATAAACAAATAAATAATTAAATAAATAATACATAAATGGAAGGAAATGTATGTATTTGTTCTACTGACGGGAACTGTTCCACCAAACCGACAGCAGTGCTTCCAATGGAGGAGTGGTGTTATTCTTTACACACTTCTGTATTTCATTTTATTTTTGACATAAGCCTGTGTAACTTTAATTTTCTTTTCTTTTCTTTTTTTGATGGTGGGCCTCATGGATGCTAAGCTTGCACCCTACCACCAAGCTGTAACCCACCCTAGCCCCCATAACTTGTAGAATTAATTAAAAATAAATATACTAAGTTGAAGAAAATTTATTTTTCTACATTACTACTTGATATTTTAGAATTAAAATATGTTAGGATCATTGCCAAAAAATTATATATATATAATTATACACACACCCACACACACACACACACACACACACACACACAATAGAGGACACACACACACACACACACAATAGAGGACACACACACACACACACAATAGAGGACACACACACACACACACACACAATAGAGGTTGGGAAAAGATTAGGTCAATACCTGTTAAAAATTTTAGAACACGTATTCTTTTAACCAGTATTTCCATAAAGGGGGTTCTAGCCTATGAAACAGGGGTTAGCAAACTTTCTCTTCAAAGGGCCAGGTGGTAAATATTTTAGGGTTTGGGGCCATGGGGGTCTCTGTCTCCAGTCTCAGCTCTGCTGGGGAGGGTGAAAGCCAATTTAGAAATTATGCAAATGAGTGAATTGAGCTGTGTTCCAATAGAACCTTATTTACAAAAACAGGTACCCGGCTGGGTTTGGTCTGTGTGGGCTGGTTGGCTGAGAACTAAAATAGAAAAAAGCAGATGTAAAGATATATGGATCAGGGGCTGGGGATGTAGCTCAGTTGGCAGAGTGCCTGCCTCACAAGCACAAGGCCCTGGGTTCGATCCCCAGCACTGAAGAAAAAGATGTATGAATCAGGATGTTTATTGATATTTGAAGAAAAAAAGTCAAAAGACCTCATATAATGTACACATCCATCATTAGTTTATTAGTAGAATGGAATGTTTGATAAATCGTGCTAGGTTATATATGCCATAGAATTTTATGCAAATATTCAGAAGAACCAGCTAGACCACGCCTACTGACCTGGGTGAGCATCTATAACACATTGTTAACAGAGAGATTTGTAGACTAGCACAATCAATATGTTGATTATAAGTTTTTCACTTACCTGAGAATACCAAGTAACTTTGCAGGGCCTCCCTGTGTGGGTGAGACGTACTTTTCAGTTCCACTCATGTTGAACTTGAAGGTGACCTACTGTGGTCAATGGCGTACTAGCATTGTCCTGTGAGCAAGGACCTTCGTGTGATTACACAGTTTTTTGTTTGCTTGGGTTTATTTTGGTGCTAGGAATGGAACCCCCCAGCCTGTGCGTGCCAAGCACACACTCTACTGCTGAGCTCCACGGCTTCACTTACACAACCTGACTTGGTTTCTGGCTTCCATGAAACCAGACCCCCTATCCTGTCAGCCCAGGAACCCCAGTATATCAGGACCCCCCTTTTACAAAACCTGAACTCACTCTCACACCTTGAGCAGAACATGCTCCCAGTAGCCACTGGTCCAAGGAGCATGAGCATCCCAGGGAGCAGACCCAGTCCAGGCTACCTGCAGCGTGAAGCAGAACTGTCCAGCCTCCCCTGTGGGCCTGGCAACATGAGAACAGAGGCTTATTATTCTAAGATATCAAGGTCATTCTTTGTTTTGGTGCATTTTGTGCTGCTATAACAGAATATCAGAGACTGGGTACATTTTTTTTTTTCCAGTACTGGGGATTGAACCCAGGGCACTCTATTGCTGAGCTTCATCCCCAGTCCTTTACAAAAATTTTAGGATGATTTATAGCCAAGATGTCAAGGTTGGCCTCAAACTTGGTTCCTCCTGCCTCAGCCTCCCCAGTCACTGGGATTACAGGCAGGTGCCACTGCACTAGCAGAGACCGGGTAATTATGAAATAGAAACCTGTTGGGTGTGGTAGTGCACACCTGTAATCCCAGGGATTTAGGAGGCTGAGGCAAGAGGATTGGAAGTTCGAGGCCAGCCTCAGCAACTTAGCAGGGCCCTAGGCACTTAGCAAGACCCTGCCTCAAAATAAAAAGGGCTGGGGATGTAGTTCACAGGTAAAGCACTGAAGGGGAAAGGGAGGAAGGGAGGAAGGGAGGAAGGGAGGAAGGAAGGAAGGAAGGAAGGAAGGAAGGAAGGAAGGAAGGAAGGAAGGAAAAATACATATATTGTTAAAGTGAAAAATTGGAAACAACTTAAATGTCCATTCAAAAGAAAATGATTATATAAATTATAGACTATTCACATTATGGATTTTAGAATCATATTTTGAGGTTCAAAGCTCAGTGAAACTAAATTTTTACATCCTGCAAAATCCTGGTGCATCACACAAGAATCATCCCACCTGGAGAGGATACTCTGTCCATGGGTTGATTTGTCCAGGAATAAATTCAGGCCAAAAATAGCAAACTAAAGTTAGCTGAGATGTTCCATGTTGTCCTGTGGCCTCCTTCAGGAACATCCTGTCCAGAGGAAAGGATATTTAAGGAGAAAGGAAGCAACCGAAGTTCAACTCGGCCAAGCAGCCGAGGAAGAACGTCGGAACAGAACATGTGGTTCTGGTCTGTGTTCCAAAGCGGGGACAGGACCAGCAGCCACACAGTGCCTACTGTGTATGCAGGTTCTCATATCATTCTCTTCTTTTTAAGAAAATATTTTTAGTTGTAGATGGGCACAATACCTTTATTTATTTTTATGTGGTGCTGAGCATCAAACCCAGGGCCCACATGTGCTAGGCAAGCGTTCTACCACTGAGCCACAACCCCAGACCATGGTTTGTCTTCCTATTCTTGAGTTATGAGTGTTCTTTATATATTCAGGCTGCAGGTCCCTTATTATATATATGATTTGCCCTATTGCCTCCTACTTGTCTTTTAAACCTTTTGTTTGTTTGTCCATTTGGCAGTGCTGGGGATCGAACCCAGGGCTTCCCACGTGCTGGGCCATTGTTCCACCACTGAGCCACAACCCAGCCCCTGATTCTCTTCTTTAACCTTTTCCTTCATGTTTTTGCTTTTCTTTTAGTTCACCTTCCTCTGCACTTACGGAAAACCGCCGCTTCTTAGCCTGGGTTGCTTCAAGCCGCTCGCGCTGCTCTTACCAAAAACCGCGGCTTCTTTGCCCGGCTGCTCCATGCAGCTCCGCAGCCGCTTCTCTTACGGCCCGAACAGCGGGACAAAGACACATACACTTCAGAGGTTCATGGAGCAGCTTCTCGTTTACTCAAATAACACCCTCAATATATAAGCAGTCTCGTGCATAAGCAATTGTAACCAGATATGTCCATCCAATCCTGTTAAAGGTCAAGCGATCACTCTCGAGCATACATGTAAAGTACATCTGTCCACGCGCTAGGCGGCTGAACTGATCATCATGCAGCCAATTGGAAACGCTTCCTGCCGTTCTCCAGGCATAATCGGGGCGCCCTTTGCTCTCTGCCAGTAGCCATCTTTAGATGCACGAGTCGTAACCCTGGGCCCCGAGTTTCGCCCGCCACATGCATTCACTCTCTCTTTAAAGTAGCTTTTATCATTATCCTGTACTATATAAGACTGCTTTTCTTTTTTTTAGTACGGGGGTCCAACCCAGGGCCTCCAGCATGCTAGACACGTGTTCTCCCACTAGGCCACATCTCCAGCCCCCTTCCTCTGTACTGAAACTAAGACTCAAAGAGTTAAGTCACGGACAGGGACTAAGCAGTGCTAGCCAGGATTTGAACCTGAGACCCTTCCCTCCAGGTTGATAGGACCATGATAAATATTGGTGTACAGGGCTGGGGGTTCATCTCAGTTGGTAAAGAATTTGCCCAGCATGTGTGAAATCCTGGGTTAGATACTCAGCACCACTAAATTAATTAATTAATATTGGTGTATAAACAAATGAAGAAAGCCCCAATTTACATATATAAATGAGTATTTATATATAAATATGTAAAGGAATCTAAGTCTATTAAGATTCCTTTTTTTTTTTTTTTTGCAGTACTGGGTACGCAAGCACTCTACCAGCTGAGCTATCTCCCCAGCCCTATTAAGATTCACAGGGCTGGGGATTCAGCTCAGTCTGGAAGAGTGCTTGCCTCTCATGTGCACGGCTCTGGGTTCTAATCCCCAGAACTGAAGCAGGGAAAGGAGTTGGGGGATCTCAGCCACATGGAATCCAGGAGCACAAAGTGGATTTCTGATGTCTTTCCCTACATCTGGCCTCCAGGATGACCCCTCGCCAGCACGGCCCCCCGGGGAAGAACAGCCCTCATGGGAAGAGGACCATGTTCCTTCACTACTGAAGCTCTTTGCTTCGTGTCTCGCAAATGCTTCCTATATTTCTTTAAGCAAATATAAATATTTAGTTTCCTTTTGCAACAGGTGTTGTTTCTGCACCTTTTTTTAATTTAACAACATATCCTGGAGCTCACTCCGTGTTGGCGAAAGAGCTCCTTTGCTCTTCCTTGGTCATCACGAACGTGCCGTCCCCCGTGCGTGGAAGTCAAGGTTGCTCCACTCTTGAAATTCATGCAGTGCAGCAGTGAAGAATGTCTCTGGTACTTTCTTCCCTAGGCGCACAGGTGTGTCTGTAACATAAATATTGGAAAGTGAAATTGCTGGGTCAAAGGCACCATGCCAGTGCACTTGAATACGTATTAGTAAGCAATCTCCGGGGGCATATCTGTTTGGAGTGACTATCTAGATGTTGTTTGTTCCAATTTGAGACTCAACAATCAATCACCGCAATGTAATCTTACACAGCACCATGCTTGTGCCTGGTGGGCCACCAGCCCAGGCTCTGGGGATGCAGAAGTGAACCATACCTGAAAATGTCCATCCAGGCACCAACTGGTGAACCTTAGAATTGTCTCCAGTTTGGGGTTGTGAAGAAAAAAATTGCTATGACTGTCCTAATACAGCTTGTGTGGACACAGGCAGGCACTCACTTATCTTGAGTTCATACTTAGGAATGGAACTGCAGTGTCGTTTGATAGATGTATGTTTACCTTAATGAGAAAGCACCAAAAGTTTTCCCAAAGTGGTCCTACTATTTTATGCCCCACCAGCAGTGCATGAGATTCCTTTTCTTCTCTTTTTCTCTTGGCTAAGGACTGAACTCAGGGTGCTTTACCACTGATCTTTTTTATTTCTTTTTTATTTTTTATTTTGAGATAGAGTCTTGCTAAGTGGCTTAGGCTGACCTCAAACTTGAGGTCTTTCTGCCTCAGCCTCCTGAGCTACTAGAATTACAGGTGTGTGTTACCACACCTGGCAATATATGAGGTTTCTGGTTGCTCTACATCCTCACCAGCATTTGGTATTGTCAGATTTGTATTTTAAGTCATCAGGTTTATTGAGGTCTAATTTACATACAGTAAAATTCACTTGTTTTAGTTATATGGATTTTTACAAACGTATATTGTTAGGAAACCACCCTTACGTGATACAGAATATTTAGAAGGAGGATCACTGCATCACATGAGAACTGTATGCTTAACTTTGTAAGAAAATGCTGGCTGAGATTTTAGCCTGTGGTTGACGGGCCTGCTGCTTTGACCTGCAGTAAGACAGAATAGCACAGTGGGCAGTGCATGGCAGAGCAAGCGGTGTATCTCCTACCCCCGATGCAAGAGAGGAAAAGGAAGAGAGAACATTCCACAATCCTTTTCAAGGCCAAGTGAAGGGATCCAAAGGTCAGGGAAAGGACCAAAGAAAGGGCAAAAGGAAAACATATCCATTCCTTTTGTTAGTGTGACCTGGAAGGAGCATGCACCGTTTCTGCTTATATCTTACTGACTTCTGCTTATATCTCAGTCACATGAACATTTAGATACAAAGGAGGTTCAGAAATGGAATCATCAACTGGACCAACCTGTGCCCATCTCCAACTGGTAAAATGCTACCACTAAAGAGGAAGGGAAAGAAGTGGAGACTGCTTAACCAGCTCTGCCTGCCAGGGACTTGGTTTGACTCTTCCTTGTATCCTGAGAGCCTCAGACAAAGCTAGGCATATAGTAATATTCCTATTAAGAAGAAATGTCTAATGAAAGAAAGATCAAATGAGAAGGAATAGAACCCAAGAATTCTGGATGTACCGCTAATGTGGAGAGACAAAGAGAATCTAGATGAAGCAATAATATCCCACGAACAATACCAAGCAATACTTGGGGACATGCTAACTCAATTTACATCATCTCTGTAGGGTGGACCATTTTTTTTGTGACTCATTCTATGGGGGCAAAATCTCCCTGGGCATCCTGGGTCCACTTTCTAATGCAAAAAAAAAAAAAAAATGAGTGACAATAATGGAAAGAGCAACTGGACATTTGTAATCCTCATGAATTTGGAAATCCGTGTGAGTTAAGACTTGGAGAGATGTCACATTCAAGAGACACAGCCTAACAGCTAAAAGTAATTAAGAAGAATGGCGTTGCCCCTCATGTATCTCAAGAACATTAAAAGAAATTCACAGCAATGCTAATTAAAAGTCCCTGTTCCCTGTAGTCATCATTTCATTACAAATAATATGTCAACATGATGTCAGCCAGGTGTGGTGGCCACAGCTATAATCACAGCTACTCAGGAGGCTGATGCAGGAGGATCACAAGCTCAAGGCCAGCGTCAGCAACTTAGTGAGAACCTTTCTAAAAATAAAAAGGGCTGAGAATGTAGCTCAGTGGTGAAACGCCCCTGGGTTCAATCCCCAGTATCAAAAAAACTAAAAACAAAAAGAAAAACACGAAGTTGTGCAGGGCGCAGTGGGCATGCCTGTAATCCCAGCGACTATGGGGAGGCTGAAGCAGGAGGATGCAAATTCAAGGCCGGCCTCAGCAACTTCTCAAGACCGGATCAAAATAAAATACCTTTAAAAGGGCTGCAGAGACTGGGGATATGGCTCAGTGCTAGTGCATTTGCCTAGCATGCAGAAGGCCCGGGGTTCAATGTCCAGCACCAATAAATAAATTAAAAAAAAAAAAAAATTGAGTGCATTTCACACGCCTGTAATTCTAACAACTCAGGAGGCTGAGGCAGGAGGATCGCAAGTTCAAGGCCAGCCTTAGCAAAACAGTGGGGATGTAGTTCAGTGGTAAAGCCCCCAGGGTTCAATTACCTGATAAAATAATAATAATAATAAAATAAGAATTACAAGAAATGGGGGTCTAGCTCAATGATAGATCACCCGTGATTTCAATCCCCAATACTGGGGAGAAAAAAAGATGTACAACTTAAATATACCTGGATCCCTAGCACAGATGAACCCAGGTGCTCAAAGACGCCATCAAAATATTTTACTCCTCCATGCTCTGGTCTTCTTGTGTTTCGCTCTCAACGTGATAGCAAAAGTAGCTGCCCGCAGTCCCCAAACAGGAGTGTCTCGGTTTCTATCAACTAATTCCTGATTGGCCCCGTTTGGGTCATGTGCCTAGTTGTGAGCCAATCACAGTGGTGAGAGGTGAATGGAGTGTTCTGATTGGCTAGACCTGGAGCACACCCTCTTACCAAGAGTTAACGGATTCCAACCAGAGAAACCAGAGCGCTCAGCTGGTCCAGCTCCGAGACTAGTGCTTTAGCTTCCTCTCTGGCTCTCTCCTATTTATTTCGTTGTGCACATCACAAAAGTCCAGGGGAACTACTGGACAAAGGCAGTGCCCTCAGCAGGCCGCGCATCATACCCATTTCTTCGAGTGGAGTGTTGTAAGAACTTATATTGGGTATTTAACTTATTTAACTTGGGGAATTCTAGATTTAGTTTCAGGGGATTCTAAATAATTCATATTTGACCTATAATATGTACATATTCTAATGCAGATAATTGGAAAATTATATGCCTGAAATACAGTTAATGCAAATATACATCTTTACACTCTCCAAAGAAGGCGCCACAGCACATGATGAAGCCCAAGTAACAGTAATTTTAATTCTGTATTAAATTTCATTTGACTGACATGTATTACATGTCACTTTGTGGTTTAAGTTTTTATACATGTACATGCACATGTATATAATTTTACATAAAATCATAAAGATGGCCAGGTGTGGTGGTGCACGCCTGTAAGTCCAGCGGTTCAGGAGGCTGAGGCAGGAGGATCTTGAGTTCAAAGCCAGCCTCAGCAAAAGCAAGGCACTGAGCAACTCAGTGAGACACTCTCTCTAAATAAAATACAAAATAGGGTTGGGGATGTGGCTCAGTGGTCAAGTGCCCCTTAGTTCAGTACCCGCCCCTGCCAAAATCATAAAGATGATCATACCATATATATTGAGGAGGGGGTTTCTTCCTCTAGAGAAAAAAAAAATTTTGTTTTCTATTGATTTCTCACTCCTATTTTATTTTTCTTCTTTCTTCCTCACCCTCTGGTTTATATACTCCCATTTTTATTTTCTTCATGCTTATGGAATTTTATATAAATATATGCACACACCTTCGGATGTGTACACATGTAGATACATACGTAAGTATGTGATTCACATATACACTGAATACATGGGGGTTCTATAAATAGACTTATGGTATCCCCATTTTTCTGCATACTGCTTTTGTCATTTAGCAGCATCACACTGAAATCTTTCTAAGTCACCTGCAGAGAGCAATTTAATGGCCTTGCAAGATTCCAGAGTGTAGGGAAGTGGGGAGATAGCTCAGTTGGTAGAGTGCTTGCCTCTCAAGCACAAAGCTCTGGGTTCATGATTTTCTTTTGCCTTCTTTCCTCTGTCTCTTCTGTCTCTCTCCTACCATCTCTTTCTTCTCCTTTTAAATTGGAAATGGGCATGGTGGTACATGCCTACAATCCCAGCTATTCAGGAAGCGGAGGCAGGAGATCCCAAGTTCAAGGTCAACCTTGGCAACTTAGCAAGACCCTGTCTCAAAATAAAATAAAAAAGGACAGGGAGTGGGTAACTCAGAGGGAGAACACTCCTGGGTTTGATCTCCAGTACTGCAAGAAAAATTTAAGTAAATAAATGTGACATTCACATCACATAAACTTAACCATAAGGGGTATTCAGTGCATTTCAACCTTGTGTAAGGACCAGTTCTGTCCTGTTCAAACACATTTCCACCCCAAAAAGGAAACCTCATCTAATTTCTGCAGCAAAGACAAGGCCATCAAGCATTGAGGGGGAGCCAGATAGACTTGGCAGAACACAGACGTGGATAATGGATTAATTTTAGTGCATGAATACTACATTTTCATAAACTGTCGTAACTCACAGAGTCAATTGCCATTAAGCCACCCGTAGATGTACAGAGACAGGAACATTTATGGCATTGTCCATCATTCAGATGTGAGAACTCAAAGGGCAAGAGATTTCGAAATTCTCAAACACCCTCGCTCCTCCGACCTTTCAGATACGGTTTGCTGGCCCAGCCAGCTACTGTTCCCAATGTCTGACTTCCTCCTCCTCCTATTTTAGAAATGGTAAAGCTTCATGCTTGTCTTCCCAGGTTCCTTTGCAGCTGTGATTGCCAACTATTCTCTTGGATTTCCAGGAAATGTTTGCTTTCCTGATTAAAAAAAAAAAAAAGGACAGTTACCACTGGCTCCAGCCCTTTCCCTGCCTCTTCATACCTTGAATATTGAATATTGATGTGATGCCTGGGGCTGCAGCAGCCATCTTGCTGCACCAAGAGGGAAAGGCCACTGGGAGTAGCCTCCTCTGACATTGTTCCACTGTGACAGCAGCTACTGACCTCCAGATTTCTTGTTTGGGAAGAAAATGTAAGCCACTTATTTTTTTAGGTGTTGGTGCTGGGGATCAAACTGTGGGGCCTCATGCACGCTAGGCAAGCACTCTACCACTGAGTTACATCCCCGGCCCTGTAAGCCACTCTGAATCATGTTTTCGACTGTTTACAGCCTAAAATGTGCCTAACTGATTCATTTCTTGGGCTACTTAGGTCCAACAGCAAAATGCCATCATTATCTAATTTCCTTTAACTTGGTCATTCAAAAGCCCGATCCCCAAAGTGAAATCTTAATGGGCTACTTGAGAATTGGTGCCCCAGGATTTCTGTTGTAATGAATTGAAAATGCAAGGCTTAAAAGTAGAGATTAAAAACAAATCAGATCCCTCCTCACAGAGGCTGCTAGTCCGAGAGATCACCAAGTCCCATGGCCGGGGCAATTAAACCCTGTTACTCAGGGGCTTCCTGCTCCTCTGATCTAGAGCAATACAGGGCCCCTGGATTCCGTGGGGACTTGGACAGCCCACTAGCAGTGGTCAGGAGCTGCCAGCTTCTCCCAGGGCTGCATTGTGCAAAAGTCTTCCACTATCGTTCACCATCTTTGTTTCCTCTTGTTTTTAAATGCTCTTGGCACCTTTGGGTAACATAAATTCTGCCGGACAGTTGTCAGAAGTGCAGACTGACATAATCTCTTAGGAGGAAGTTGAGCAAGATTTTTCAAAACTACAAATAGAGAGCCCCCTCCCACCACCGGGCGGTGTGCCTCGCGTCCTCGGGCAGGGACAGCTTCTGGTCGAGAGGGTGTCCGGTGGCAGCGCCAGCACTCCCCTCCGCAGAATTTTCCATGGTCAGCCCTTCTGTTTCCTGCCGGGCTCCTCCCTCCTGACTCCGGGAGCTGCGGCCCTCCAATAAGCCGCTTCCCGGCCAGGCTCAGCCCACATGGCCCTGTGGCTCGGGGCGAGAGCCATGACCGGTAAGGCGGGTCGTGCAGAGACGTCAGAGGCCGCGGGAGCGGCCAGGAGCCTTGGCAGCCCCAGGGGAGTCAACAGGGCCCGGGCCGCAGCGCAGGCCGGAGACCCCACCACTCAGGAGGCCGAGGCCGAGGAAGGACGCAAGTTCAAGGCCAGCCTGGGCAACTCAGCAAGATCCTGTCGTCCTGTCTCAAAAATAAAAATAAAAAGGGCCGGGGAGGGAGCTCAGTGGCAGAGTGCCCCTGGGGTCCACCCCGAGTAGCACACACACACACACACACACACACAAGAAGTCAGCTGGTGCAAGAGACACTGGCCTCTGTCTTCTATTCTGCTTTAACTTTCTGGTGGGGAGGGTGGCACTAGGGACTGAGCCCTGGGGAGCTTTACCACTGAGCTACATGGCCAGCCCTTATATTTATTTACTTTTTGAGTCAAGGCCTCACTAGTTGCTCAGGTTGGCCTTGAACTTGAGATTCTCTTGCCTCAGCCTCCTGAGTAGCTGGGATTACAGCGTGCAGCACTATGCCTGGTGAATTTGGATGATTTTAAAATCAAGTGGGGCCGGGTTGTGGCTCAGTGGTAGAGCGCTTGCCTAGCACATGTGAGGCACTGGGTTTGATCCTCAGCACCCCATAAAAATAATTAAGTAAATAAAATAAAATAAAGGTAGTGTGTTCATCTACAACTAAAAAAATAATCTAAAAATAAACAAAATCAAGCACATTGGGCCTGGTGTGGTGGTGCAGGCCTGTGATTCCAGCACGTGGGAGGCTGAGGCAGGAGGATTGCTAGTTTGACTGAGGGAGACCCTGTCTTAAAGTGAATATTAAGGAAAGGGGGCGGGAGGGAGGCAACAGTGGAGGAAGGGTGGATTGTATAGAGGAAAAAGAGGGCTGGGGAGGGATGGGGGGAGGAAAGATAACAGAATGAGACAGACATCATTACCCTAAGTACATGTATGATTACACAAACGGTGAGGCTCCACTTCACGTACAGTCAGAGAAACAACAGCTGTACCCCATTTGTGTACAATGAATCAAAATAAATAAATGAAAAATAAATAAACTAAATTAAATTAAAATTATAAAGGGGCTGGAATGTAGTTCAATGGTGGAGCACCCCTGTGTTTTAGCACCAAAAAAAAAAAAAAAACCAAAATTAAATTCATTTGCTCACTTTTTATTAATACAAAAGTCAAAGACCAGTGGGACATGGTAGCACACACCTGTAATCGAGCAGCTCGGGAGGCTGAGGCAGGAGGATTGAGAGTTCAAAGCCAGCCTCCACAACTAAGTGAGGCCCTATGCAATTTAGCAAGACTCTGTCTCCAAATAAAATATATTTTTAAAAACAGGGGAGCTGGGGTTGAGGATGTGACTTAATGGTTAAAGGCCCCTGGGTTCAATCCCCAGTACCAAAAAAAAAAAAAAAAAAAAAGTCAAAGACCCCAAAACCTTCAAATTTTATTTTCAATAAGTCATTGTCAGGTGGGACTGATGTTCCCAGCCTGAGAGCTTCTGTCAATGTACTTTTCATAAAAATAAGCACAGAATAAAACACACCTGGGGAGCTGTCGAAAAGAAAGCTGGTGGTGCCTGTCTGGTCTCCCTCCCTCGCAGGGAATGTGGCTGGATCACACATTACCCTGTGAGCTGAATGAGGAGGTTCTGACTAGAGCAAAACTGAGCTACAAGGAATGAGCTTTCATGTGCCACGTTTAGCCTTAGGTTTTAATTTCGCCAAAGAAATTTTTTATCCACAGCATCAAAAATAAACAAACAAACAAACATCAAAAACGAAAACAGAAGTATTTAGAAAGCTCACTTTCTTGCCAGGTGCAGTGGTGCACAGATATAATCCCAGCAACTCTGGAGGCTGAGGCAGGAGGATCACAAGTTGAAGGCTAGTCTCTGTTATTTATCAAGGCCCAAAGTGATTCAGTGAGACCCTGTCTCACAATAAAAAATAGAAAATGAAAAGGGCTGGGGTCAGGTGCAGTGGTCCAGGCCTGTAATCCCAGTGGCTGGGGAGGCTGAGGCAGGAGGACTGTGAGTTCAGAACCAGCCTCAGCAACTTGGCCAGGTACTCAGCAACTCAGTGAGACACTGTCTCTAGATAAAATATAAAAAAGGGGCTGGGGCTGGGGCTCAGTGGTTAAGTGCCTCTGGGTTCAATCACTGGTACCAAAAAAATAAAAAAAAAGCTCCTTTTCTTATTATATAATTTTTCAAGCTTTTCATTTTAATTGGTAAATAAACCTTATGTGTTTCCTGTATTCTTATTTTGGGGCTGTCCTGAACTCTGGGAGAGTCATCGTGGTGTTTATGGGTCCCTGGCTGCTGTCTCCCGTGTCTCCTTTATTCCCATACATGGACGTTCATCTGGGAACCTTCGTCCTGTGACTTACTGTGTCTGGCACCAGGAAGGGGAGGGCGAGGGCTCTTGGTTAGTCTGACTTCTGTTGCCTGTGAGTGACCTACACCCAACTCAAACTGGTGTAAAAAGGAACTTATTGAGCTGGGGACATAGCTCAGTGGTAGAGTCCCTGCTTGGTATACAGGCAGCCAACTCCCAGGACAGTAGGAAAAAAAAAAAAAAAGCCCCAAAAGACCTTTAAAAAAAGGGAGAACGCCCTCTCCCTGCCTTTTCTTATTCCTTCAGGAGCTGGAGCCCCCGAAGTCACTAAGGGGGCAGTCACGTGTCCAGGATCCTGAGCAACAGCATGGAGGGAGCCTGGGGCCTGGCAGGACAGGGAGCCCAGCCAAGTGGTCCCTGACGCCTCGCAGAAGGACAAGTCAGTTTTTCCTGTTGGATCCACTCTTCTCTTTTCCACCTTCCCCTTTGTGGGAGGGACCCCAGGGGTGATTTACTGGCCACATCCCCAGTCCTTCTTTATTTTTTACTTTGAGACAGGGTCTTGCTAAATTGCCCCGGCTGGCCCGGAACTTGTCATCCTCCTGCCTCAGTCTCCCTAATCGCTAGGCGTGAGCCACCAGGTCCAGCACGATTCATAAGTTTTAAATAACTTTTGTCACAGTAGATTGTATGATTGTTCTATTTCATTGGTTATTGTTAATCTTTTACTGTCTCTCACCTATAGGTCAAGCTTTGTTGTAGGTATAGATGGTCAAAAACAAAATTGTGATTTAAAGATTATTTGGCTTTGTTTTGCAATTCTAGAAGCAGGCAGTACTTCCCTATTTAGAATTCATGTCCCGCTGGGCCCAGCAGAAGAGGTTGGTATCACGGAGGGGTTGAAAAACACAAGAACGAAAAACACAGATTAGTCAGCTCAAAGTTACTTTCCCCATTATACAGAGAAAATAGAGAAAGAAAAGGGAAAAAGGGGCAGTTACTTCCCCTGAAGCAGGGACAGAGACACGACAATAAAAAACAATGGATTGGTAAGGATGGGTCACTTCTGTTCCCTTTGTATGTGTTAGGTGAAGGCAGAGGGAAGGTCATCAAGCCCAGGGACACTGTCTGTGACCTTTCCTGCTGGGGAGGAACCCAGGGCTTTGTATGCCAGCCCTCTCCTGACATTCTTTTCTTCCTTTCCTTCTTTTCATTTTTAATTTCGTAGTGCTGGAGATGGAACCCAGAGTCTCACTCATGCTAGGCGCGAGCATTCTACCACTGAGCCCTCTTCTGACTTCTTTCTCTTTTTTGTACTGGGGATTGAACCCAGGGGTGCTTACCACTGAACTACATTTCCAGTCTCTTTTATTTTGAGTCAGAGTCTGGTCAAGTTGCTGAGGCCGGCCTGGAACTTGCAATCCTCCTGCCCCAGCCTCCAGAGCCGCTGGGATCATAGGCGTGTGCTACCGCACCCAGGCCTCCACTGATTTCTTGAAAGGTCAAATAAGGATTTAGCTTTAGTTTGGTGATACGGAAATGTAGCACTGGTGACTCCATTTTAGTCTTGTCTGTTTGGAGCCAGTGCAGGAGCTTAGTCCAAAAGAATGGCCTCCGTAATGTTTATTTAACAAATAGGTAAAGGGAAGAGATAGCGTGTGTGGGGCTGGGACTGCCCATGGTTGGGGCTCCGCGCCCTCCCGGATCTGGTGCTGCCCAGGTGACCTTCCTGAGTTTCCATCCTGCCTTGATCGTGCTTGTCTTTGAGGACAGGAGGCTTGTCTTTGAGGACAGGAGGCTCTGAGGCCAGAGTTCCTCTTCAGGTGGATCCAAGGTCGCTGTCAGGGACCCCGGACCACTCTGACTTCATCAGTGCCATCTGCCTGCTCAGGGTCACATCCTCTGGTGCCTTGGCAGTTGACAATCGCCACGAAAGCAACCGGAAGGAACCATAAAAGAAGCGAAAGAGGTGGCCCCTGAATTCCTGGGAAATCTCCACCTACTCCCCAATGAGACACGAAGGTCCTCCCTCTGCTGGCCCAGCCCCCCTGGTTTCTTCCACCCTGTATCCATAACCTCTGACCCCAGCGGGCAACTTTGCCGGTCTGTGAGTCTCTCTCCCTGATTCTCCTATTTCTGGCCCAGAATAAACCTTCCTTCGCGCTGCTCCTGGGGAAAAGGACTCGTTTGGCCGGGTGCAGCCTGTTATCCCGGCCACTCAGGAGGCTGAGGCAGGAGGACCACAAGTTCAAGGACAACCTGGGCGACTTAGTGAGACCCTGTCTCCAAATAAAAAGCGCTGGGATGCAGCTCAGTGGTAGAGCGACCTGGGTTCAAGCCCTACCTAGTACTGCAAAGAAAAAAAAAAAAAAAGACCCGGGTTTGCTTAAAAAATCGGTAACAGGCCTGTCATCCCAGTGTCTCCGGAGGCTGAGGCAGGAGGATCGCAAGTTCAAAGCCAGCCTCAGAAACTTAGCAAGGCCCTAAGCAACTCAGCGAGACCCTGTCTCTAAATAAAATACGAAACAGGGCTGGGGATGTGGCTCGGTGGTTAAGCATCCCTGGGTTCAATCCCTGGTACAAAAAAAAAAAAAAAATACATATATATATATGCACTGCAGGTCTTGGAACCTATCCCATGTGGAAAAGGGGGACTATTGTACCTATTTACACAGTACTGAATACATTACTAATACTGTTATTATTCCCTCCCCAATTATCATTAGATTGTTGACCTAAAGTACCGCAGTAGGGCTCAGAACCCCACGGTGCACTAACAAGGAAAGCTGCAGCCTTGGGTTCTTTAGTTACAAGTGAGGGAAGCCACCTCTGGCTAATTAAGGCAAAACCGAAATTTATTGGCAGAATAGGGGGTTGCTTATTGACTCAGATGAGACGCTGAGGAAGGAGGCTTCTGGGAGGCCAGCATCCGAGGCAAGTCCTGGGATCCAGGTGGCAGGGCTACTCAGCACCAGAGCCACGGAGGTGAACTGTGGTTTGTGGGGCCAGTGAGCAGAGAGACCATATTTGCACAAAGCATCCAGCTGTGACATTTAAACTGAGAACAGAGAAGGAGAAGGAACCGCCAAGTGAAGAGCCGGCAAGAGGCAGCCCAAGCTACATTCCCTTGGGAGGGAATTTTAGTTTGAGAAACAAAAGGGATCGGGTTGGGATGTGCCAGAGGCGGAGCAAGCGGGAGATGAAATCAGAGGCCAGGGGAAAGGTCAGGGAGGAATCTGGAGGCTGTGGCAGAGAGTTTGGTTTCATTCTGGCTGCTATAGGAATGGCGAACTCTGAGTGGAGGGCCAGGGCCGACGTGCCTTGGCTTTACTCTTTCCAGAGCTTCCTGACTTAGGATTGGGAACATCCTCACGGTGGGGCAAGAGGGGGGCAGGGAGAAGAGGTGGCAGGAACGGCCAGGAGGAGGCTGGGATTGGAGGCTACAGCTGCCCCTGGCTGTGGAACGGAGGGAAAGGAGATAAGGATCGCCCCAACCTCTGGGTTTATCCAAAAAAGGGCAGAGGGTGAGGCAAGAGGCACACAAGAATCCTGTTTTGGGCAACTGGGATGGCTGGAGATACTGGCTGAATTTATATGTGCATGGGGGACAGAAAACCTAAGTAGGGAAGTCACCATCCCATCGGCTTGGAGGTGTTTGTTGTTGTGTTGTTGTTGTTGTTTAATTTGTTGACAGGAACCAGGGCAGGGTGGGGGCCTAGCTCCCTGATAGAGCACTTGCCCAACATGATCAAGTTCCTGGGTTCCATCCCCAGCACCCAGACTGGGAATATTCACTGAATCATCTAAAAAGATGGCACCTGGACCCAAATCCTAGGGCCACTCCAGCTCGACATGAGCACAAGCCTTGCTATTTACTTATTTTTGCAGCACTGGGGATTGGACCCGGGGGCACGTTACCACTGAGCCACATCCGCTGCCCTTTTTATTTTTTGAGGCAGGGTCACACTAAGTTGCTGAGGCTGCTCTAGAACTTGCGATCCTCCTGCCTCAGCCTCCCCAGTCGCTGGGATTACAGACGGGCACCACAGCGCCCAGCTCTATTCTGTTTACTTCTCTGTCCCCGGCAGCTAGAATGATCCTGGTACCTGGGAGGCTCTCTATGCGCCCAATGAAAAATATATGAACAAATGGAGCAGCTCCTGAAGCAGGCACCGGCGGGGGAGCACAGGCAACCCTGTGAGGCCAGTCCGGAGGTCAAGTGCGAGAGTCCATTGTTCTCAGCTGCTGCGCTTTTGCCATCCAGGCCCCTGAGATCCCCAGGGACCGGTCCGCCGGCCGTCCTTTGCATTCCTCAGCTCTGAAATCCCCGCCTTCTTTCAACACCCCGCGTTCTTTCTGAGGGTGGAATGGCCTGCATAATATTTTCCATGTTAGTTACACGGCCCAAGAGCGCCTGTGACTCATGGGCGCCCAGCCGCGGGAGCGGAACGCTGCCCCCGAGCAGCCACCAGGGGGCGCCGTTCCTCCATGGAGTTTCGCGAAGCCGGGAAGAAAGCCACTTTCCGAGTGGGAAGCAGGCGGTGTTGGAGGCTCTGTAGCTGCCCGACCCTGGGCCGCTCAGGCAGACGGTGGAACCTTATTTCCTCATCCGTAAACAATGATAATGCAGCCCCGCTGGCCTGTGAGGCTGCCATGAGTTGAACAAGGACTGATGCGGATGGGGGCTGGTGACCACAGCAGAGGCTGTCAGTCAACTCAGAGCCACGGCAGTAGCCCCTGCAGAACTTGCTAGAAGTGCCAACTCTCAGCCCACTTTTGACGAAGAAACTCTGGTGCGGGGTCTTCCATGAGTGTTTAATAAGCTTTGCTTGGGCTTGGTCCTTGTTGGCACCCCCGTGGGGGCTCAAAACGCAGTACCCCAAGACACAGCCTGTTCACATAGCCAGCATTTTACCCCAAGGACATTGAGAAACCAGGGCAGCAGGAAGGTCACACTCTGACCCTTTCCTGCCTTCTTCTCCTTTGAAGCAGTCTGTAAAAGGGTTCTTGTGACCCCAGTCATAAGACCCTCTTCCTGAGGTCTCCCGCCCTACCCAGAGGCGGAGAGAAGCCCAAGAGACAGGCCAGGCCTGGCTGCCTTCCCAGGTTGCCACCCGCGGGAGGCCATCCCCTGCCACGCTGCCATCTGTCAGAGCTGGGTTCCCTGGCCTGGGCTTTCCTTTTCCCTCTCCCTTTCCTTCCTTCAGATTGAACTCTGGGGTACTCTACCCCTCAGCCACATCCCCAGCCCTTTTTATTTTATCATTATTATTTCCTATTTTACACATAGGAAATATTCCATATTTTACACATAGGGGGGTTACTACTAATTGAACTCAGGGGCACTCGACCATTGAGCCACATCCCCAGCCCTATGTTGTATTTTATTTAGACAGAGGGTCTCACTGAGCAGCTTAGCACCTCCCTGTTGCCAAGGCTGCCTCAGTTTCCAGAGCCACTGGGAGTACAGAACCATTCTTATTCTAGGAAGTTGATTAGGGCGACCAGCTCCTGGTTTGCCTGGGATTTTCCCAGTTTTAAAACTGAAAATCCTGCAGAGGTGCCCCACACCTGTAATCCAGCAGCTCAAGAGGCTGAAGCAAAAGGTTTGCAAGTTTGAGGTCAGCTTCAGCAATTAAGGGAGACCCTCAGCAATTTAGTGAGACCCTGTCTCCAAAACAAAAATAAAAAGGGGGGCTGGGGTTGTGGCTCAGTGGTAGAGCACTTACCTAGCACGTGTGAGGCACTGAGTTCGAGTCTCAGCACTGCACACGAACAAATAAAGGTTCGTCAACAACTAATAAAAAATCCTTTTTAAAAAATAAATAATGAACTAAAAAGAGCTGGGTATACAAATAAATAAATAAAGGTTCATCAACAACTAATAAAAGTCTTTTAAAAAATAAATAATAAATTAAATAAAAAGGAATGGGCATGTAGCTCAGTGGCCAAGTGTCTCTGGATTCAATGCCCAGTACCAAAAACAAACAAACAAACAAAAAACCCTGTATATTTGGTATACAATTTGATTCTAAACGACCGGTTTACCCAGAGCTACTGTGTTCTAGCGGCAGGGGAAAGCAGGTCAGGCTGGGCCCCTGAGAGTTGGTCTTGGCAACTGTGGGCTGAGGAAGCGGGTCTGACGGCGTGTGATCCGTGGTTAGCATACTTTGCATCAGAGTCTTGTGCCCACATTTCTGTATCACGCAATGGATTCGTTAGGATAGACGTTAAATTGTGCGGGGAACCGGGGACACACCTTTAATGCCAGTGACTCCGAAGGCCGAGGCAGGTGAGTTGCAAGTTTGAAGTCACTGGGCAATTGGGTGAGACCCCATCTCAAGCGAAAACGAAAAAGAAGGGGCTCCGCTCACTGGTGGGCCGCTCGTCTTGCCAGCCCAGGTCCTGGGTTCAATCCCCGCACCGCAGAAAAAATTTTAAAACATAAAAAGCCAGATTTCTGTAAAAGAGACTCCAGAGTCAGCTTTTGACTGCCCGAAACAATCACCAGAAAAACCTGTTGACCCGCCAAAAAGTCTGTTGGCAGCATGACTGGCGTCTCCGGGGTGAGAGGGCAGGGGAGAACGTTTGCCCTGCCGGGTTTTACCACTGGAGGTGGGTGGCTTCAGACAGGTCTGGCAAGGCAGGGAACTGGCTAGAACTGGCAGGCGGAACAGCTTTGTGACGTAGTAGTTTTGGACTGTTGGACTGGTAGACACTGCAAAGCAAGGGTTGTGAAGAAAGGCCTTAAGACAAAAGAAAAACAAAATTTTTCTTGGTACTGGGGATTGAGCCCAGGGATGCTTTACCACTGAGCTACATCCCCAGCCCTTTCAATTTTTTACCAGGACAGGATCAGTTGCGAGTTCAGCCTCAAACCTGCAGTTCTTCTGCCTCAGCCTCCCGAGTCACTGAGAATACAGGCAGGTGCCGTTTCACCTGCAAAACTTTTTAAGATATGGTCTCACTATGTTGTCCAAGCAGGCCTCCAACAATCGGACTCACTTAATCCCCTGGCCTCAGCCTTCCAAGTGTCTGGCCACCATGCCTGACGTGACCCATGTTTTTGGTGTCTGCAGGGTTGCTGAGCCACCCAGGGGGCCGGGGGCCACAGGCCATAGAATGGGACAAGAGATTTTGAGTTTGCATCCTCCCCAGAGAATATCCAAGCACTATTTAGTGACTTGGTCAGAAGGGTTCACTGTTCAACCCAAACAGAGCGGGCAGACTGCAAAGCAGCGGTTCCTGAGCTGCACTCAGACCACCGAGCTGTCCAGCGGGTGGGTGTGGTGGATTTCATTCTGCTTTGTTTTGAATTGTTGCCACCGAGGCCAAGTGCACAATCCTCGTGCAATTGAGTGGCTGGTTACTGGGCATTAGCTAGTCGTTGACTGCTAGTCCCCTAAATACCTATTCTAAGCACAACTCACACAGGAAGCTCACTCAGGGCTTCCTTCGCCAGTGTGTCTCTCTTCTGGGGGACGGAATCCAGGCCTTGCGCGTACCAGGCAATGGCCCCACCTTAGAGTCTCTGCAAAGCATGTCCGTGCAGCGGTCAGTGGAATTCTGGGGCAGAAAGTCCGACTTTGCACGCAGACCTACAGTCACCGACCAGCAAGCCCTCGGAAGGAGGAAGACAGGGATAAGGGAGATTAAAACAGGGGGTAGGGGAGGTGCTCATTTGGTTGGGGGTGGTGCCAGAAAGGCTCAGTTTTAGGAACTCAAACTCAAACTAGCCTAAGAGGACTAACTAGAGGCCAGCAGACTGCAGAGACCGCTGAGTACAGCGCTTCATGTGCTGGAGATAGAATGTAAAGCGACTCTGCCGATCTTTGCCTACTCCACATTTTAAAAAATGGAATGAGCCAGGTAGGGTGGTGCACACTTGTGATCCCAGGGACTTGGGAGGCTGAGGCGGGAGGATCAAAAGTTGGAGGCCGGCCTTAGCAACTTAGTGAGGCCTTAAGCAACTTAGCATGACTGTTCTCAAAATAAAAAGTAAAAAGGGCTGGGATGTGGCTCTGCATAGTGTCCCTGGGTTAAATTCCCTGTACCAAGAAAAAAAAAAAAAAGAATTTAGGAAATGATCCAGGGCGCAATGAGGGGACAGGCCGTCTTCATCAGGTTGTTCTAGGCACTGTGGTCGGGAGATAAGGGCAGATGTGAGCAGACAGGAAAGGGGACTTGAGGGCTTCGGGGGGCTTGTCTTTGACATGTGAGTTTTGGAAGTGTTTAAGAAGAGCGAGGCAGGGTGGGAACGTGGACTGAGAGATCAGGGACGTGGATCTTGTGTGGGGACTTCACTGAAGTGAGAAGCATGCCAGCAACCAGGGGGAGCAAAGGTGAGTGCAAAGGCCCTGAGGCCCTGAGTGCCCCCCCACCAGGAGGATGCCAAGGTGAGGAAAGAAGAGGAGGAGGAGCTGCGTGGGAGGAGTCGGGCAGACCAGGGGAGGGCCTGAAGGAAATGAGGTCAAGGAGATGGTGCAGGGGAGGGGGACGATGGATCATGTGGAGCCTGGGGGGTGGGAAGGGTTGCTTTTCTTTTGTGGTTCTGGGAATTGAACCCAGAGGCGCTTTACCAGGAAGCCACATCCCCAGCCCTTTTTATTTTTTAATTTTGAGACAGGGTCTCATTCAGTTGCTGAGGCTGGCCTTGAACCTGCAATCCTCCTGCCTTAGCCTCCTGCGTCACTGGGATCATAAGCAAGCCCCATCTCCCCTGCTGGAAATTCTTTTTAAAATTTTGGTCAAACATGCACAACATGAAAATCCCAATCTAACCATTCTAAATATTCATTAAGCAGCCTTGAGTACCTTCACATTGTCATAACTTCACATCCATCTCCATCTTCCCCAACGAAAATTCTTGTACTCACTAAACCCTGATATACACAATGGAATATTACTCAGTCATAAAGAGGAATACCTTTTTTTTTTTTTTCCGGTACTGGGGATCGAACTCAGGGCCTTGCACTTGCAGGGCAAGCACTCTACCAGCTGAACTATCTCCCCAGCCCGATAAAGAGGAATAAAACTATGGCATTTGCTGGTAAATGGATGAAGTTGGAAAATATTGTGCTAAGTGAAATAGGCCAAGCCCAAAAAACCAAAGGCCAAATGATGTTTCCTCTGATAATTGGATGATGATACATAACGAGGGGGAGTGGCGAGGGGTGGGGCGAAAAGAATGAAGGAACTTTGGATGGTGTAGAGGAAAATGGGACGGGAGAGGGTGGGGGAAGGGAAGATAGTAGACTGAGACAGTGTCCCTGTGTATACATTATATACAACCGTAGAAATGAAAAGTCGTACCCCATTTGTGTACAGTGAGTCAAAATGCAGGTTGTAAGATTTTTTTAAAAATTTAAATTAAAAATAAATAAATAAATAAAAAGAAAATTCTGTACTCACTAAACCGTAATCCCCCGCTGCTCTCTCCGGTCCTTGGCAAAGACCATTCTAGTCTTCACCCTGCACAGTGGTGCTGGGCACATCACCCAGCCCGTGGCGTGGCAGGCCAGGGCTCTACCCCAAGCTGTGATCCAGCCCCTTCTACTTTGGACTCTGCCCTGGCCTCCTCTGAGCACCAAGGGAAGTGGAATCACACACACACTGTCCGTGCTGCGCAGGTGACATCTTAGTGTCCAACTCGAAGGACACACACACCCTTGTGGTAACTCAGGGGCTCGGCTGGGAAATGTTCCCGTCCCTGGAGGCTGCTCCCAGGAGTGTCCATCCCCGGGAGTGTCCATCCCGGGAGTGTCCATCCCCGGGAGTGTCCATCCCGGGAGTGTCCATCCTGGGAGCCGAACGCCTTGTGATTCTGAGCGTCTCTGCTCTGCTCTCGCCTGCTCAGTCTGGAAGCATTCCTGGGGTGCAGAGCGATGTGCTCCAAGTGATTTGGGATCTGGGATCAGAAAGAACGGTGCTTGCATCTGGTCCTGCCATTTGCTTGCTGGGTGACAATTGGAGAAAAAATTGTTTTTTAAATAACCAAAAAAGAAAACCTCTGGGAGCCTCAGTTTCCCTGACCAAAGCCGAGGACCATCGCCCACTCTCAGGGGCTGTTCGGACATTTACCTGAGACAACGCCATCTTGACAGGCCGGGACGGGAACAAAGGTTACCTTTGCCATCAGCCCAGAGAGCAAAGCTTCTCCAGTGTCTTGTCCAAAAACAGTGTTTTATACGTACTACATGTCAGGACTTAGCATATGGCTTTAGAATTTTATCCTTTATGGAGATTTGGCTTCACTTCTAGATTGAGTTTTCTTCTTCCCCTGGACTCCAGATGTTTGGTTTTGTGTTTTTGATTTTGTTTTTGTTTTGGGTGCTGGGGATCAAACCTAGGGCCTCCAGCACTCTGAGCAGGCCAGGCTCCAAGTCTCCTGAGTCACACCTCTGATGTCCTCGCAGCTGAACCTGAGCTAGCACAGCAGGGTGTCCAGGATGTTTCACTAACCGATGGCCAACTCTCGGTCCTCCTCCTGTCTTCCAGTCCCGGCTCTATCAGAGGGACGGCACCCGTTCCTTAGAATGCCCAGTCAGTCCCAGGCTGGAGACTTCCTGAAGTCTCCTGAGAACTCAGGTTTCAGGGATTGTCAACCAAAATTTGTTCCCTGCGACGTTCACAAAGTGAAGCTTTCAAAAATTCACCTTCACGTACCTCCTCTGACCCACAGTCAAGAAGCCTGTTTGCGAGGTGGCCGTGGTGTCCAACCGGAAGGACACACACACCCTTGTGTGTATTTACACCAAAGCTTAAGTAGACAGAGACCCATTGACCGGCTACTCCTCTTCTAGGAACCTTTCCTGTAGCTGATCCTGCCCAAGACAGATGAACAAGGATATTTATTTTTCATTGTTCACAATAGCCGAAGACTGGAGACGAACCAGATGTCATCCATAAGAGACAGTTAAATAAATCATGACCCAGCTGCACAATGGACACGACCACAGCATTTAAAAAGAATCAAAGGGCTCATGTGTATCGATGGCGAGCAGTTCTTGAAGACCCATGAGTGCCAAAAAATCGAGATCCAAGCATGCGCGGGCACGCCGGCCTGGTATCAGCAGGAGGAGGATGCGCAGGCTCTTTCTGCTGACAGGAGTAGTGATCGCCTCTGGGGAGGCATCGGAGGCTCCGAGAGGGGAGGGAGGCTCATTTTCTTTTCCTTTTGATGTTGGGACTTGGGCTTGGGGTACTTAACTACTGAGCCACATCCCCAGCCCTTTTACTTTTTACTTTTGAGATAGAGTTTTGCTAAGTTGCTTAGGCCCTCACCAAATTGCTGAGGCTGCCTTTGAACTTGCGATCGTCCTGCCTCAGCCTCTTGAGCCGCTGGGATTACAGGTGTGCACCACCACGCCCATCAAGACATGGTTTTCCCTGGATAAATTTCTAAACTATTTTTTTAAAGGCATTTAAAAATTTTTTTTTAATGTCGATGGACCTTTATTTAATTTATTTACATGTGGTGCTGAGGATCAAATCCAGTGCTTCACGTGTGCTGGGCAAGCACTCTTCCACAGAGCCACAACCCCAGCCCAAATTTCTATACGATTTTGTGCGTGCACGTGTGTGTGTGTGTGTGTGTGTGTTCTGCAAGGGCTCAAACCCATTGCCTGGAACATGCTAAGCTAACGCTTTCCACCTATTTCATTCCTAACCACGTGCATGAATTTCCTACTTCAAATATTTTTTTTCAAATTAATACGATATACTTGTGTTTGTCAGGAGGGGTCGGGTCCAGGACCTCACGCTAGCAGGGGGCCCCGTTCGGGAAAGGTTGGGAATTCTCCATCTGTTCCCTGCGGAATCTCGTCGGCAGAAGCTACGTGACCTTCAGAGTGTGTTGCGGTGGCGGTGTCTCTACATGAAGGCTCAGTGGGCCAGTGTCACCCCTGGTCCTTAAAGGATTCTCCCGGGTTGGCGAGGCTAAGAGCGCTGCACTCTCCGAGCTGCCCTGACACATTCTGTGGCGTCACTGGAGCAGCCAGAAACCGGTCAAGGTCACACAAGCAGGAAAGTGGGAAACGCCGCGCCAGGCGGGCCGCTCTCTGCTCCTTTCACACGACTTCAAGGGCCATCCTTCAGGTTGTCCTTGGGGGCTTCTGCTCGCTGGTCTCCTGGACCGCTGTGGGCTCACTCCAGGGCCTTGGCCAGCATGGCCTTTCAGGAGCACTGGTGTCTGTCCTCCCTCTTTCTGGCACTTTCTTCCCTGGGTCCCGGGATGGATGCCCCTCTGGCCTGGTTCTCTGCCCATCAAGCCACTGTCACGGCCGAAACTTCCAACTGTGGACACCCCAGGAACGGAGACGGGCCCTTGAGTCCTCAAGTCCTCTATCTCCAGTCCTAGGTGGCCTCATCCCTCCTCATGGCTTAGAGAGTCCAGGTGCTGAGGCCCCAGCAGGGCCTCAGCCCAAACCTCCCTGCAGCCTCCCTGGCATCTCCACTGGGATGACCGGAGCTTCTGGTCCCCTCCCCTGTCCTTCCTGCTGCCTGCTGCCAGCTGGCCACTCAGGCCAGAAGCCCTTGGAGTCTTCCCTGCCTCCTCTGTCCACCCCACCCACTGCCCCGTGGGTAGAATTTTCCAAGCCATCCAGAATCCTACCCCTTCTGTCTACCTCCACAGTCTCCGCCGGGCCTGAGCCACCCTCATCTCAGGCCTGGAACATTCCACCGACCCTGCTGGTCTCCACGCCTCTGCCCTGGCCCCCTTCAGTCTGTTCAGCCGTGAGCCTCAGTTCCTCTATTCGCCTGTGGTCACTCGGTTGAAAAGCCTCCATTGGCTTCCTGTCACTTTTACTATAGAAATGGAACTCTAAATGACCTGGAGGTGTGGCTCAGTGGTAGAGCGCCTGCCCAGGGCCTGAGACCTGGGTTCAACAACCTCCCCCAAGAAGAAAATAAAACGCTGGACGCGTCTCCCCGTCCGCCCTCCCCCGGCACCTCTGGCCTCATGCTCCCATTTCCTTCCAGGGTACAAAGCACCCGACGTCCCTCAGTCCATGCGGGACACTGGGGAGGGGCGGGGGCTCCTCGGCCCCAGTACCTCTGGGCAGGATCATTCTTTGCGGTGGGCGCTGCAGCAGCACCCCTGGCCTCTGCCCCTGGAGGAGGGTGGGGCCCCATGTCTCAGCCATTGCCAGATGTTCCCGGAGGGCAGAACTGTCCCTGCCGAGGACCACTCCTACTAAGTGCTGCCGCCCCAGACTCCGCGCCTCTTGGTTCCAGTCTTCACCTTTTCTTTTGGAGGGGGGTCAGTGCTGGGGATGGACCTGGGGACCCTCACCACCGAGCTACATCCCCAGACCCCGCTTTCCCCTGGTGCTGGGGGTGAACTCAGACGTGGTCACTCAGCCGCGTCTCCAGCCCTCCTTATTTTTCTGAGACGGTCTTTCTGAATCGGGTGGGCCTGGATCCTCCCGGCCAGCCTCCCACGCTGCTGGGCTTCAGGCACGCGCCTCTGCGCCCAGCTGGCACCTGTTGGAGGCCTGTCCACCCCGCTGCCCCCAAGCTCCCCGGGTCCCTTCCTGCTCTACTTCCTCCACGCACTCCGGCCATCGCCACGCGCCTGTCCGACGCTTGTGCTCAGGATTCGTGTCCCCTCCCTGGAATGCAAGGATTCTCCCGTCTGGCTCTCAGCGCTGCCTCCCGGCCCTTGGAATGGAGGCAGGACCGGGAGACCTGGGCCTCGAGAGGGAGGCCTGCGTGCCGGTGGGGCCAAGCCTCGTGAGCAGGACAGAGGGACTCAGACAGCTGGGTCGGAGTCTGCCACCAGGAAGCTGCGGACCGCGGATTTGAGGCAGAAATGCTTTACCTCAGTTCTGGAGGCCCAGGTGTGGGCTCCCTCCGCCCAGAGCCCGCAGGGACAGTCCTTCCTGGCCTCCTCTGACTCTGGTGTTGCTTGCCTAGTAGCTGCGCCTCTCCCTCTCCCTCTGTCCTGTCCAGGGCTGTGCGACCACCCTTCCCGGGAGGATGTTGGCCGTGGACAGAGGCCCATCCGAACGACTCCATTTTTGCATTTTTCCTCCCCTGTCCCATGGTCCTCGTTACAGGAGTCCATGACGTGTCCCCGTTCACACAGAGGGCCAAGCACCTGGCGTCCACTCCCTGAGTACACCTGTGTGGCCGTGGCCAAGGTGGCCTGCATCTGACGGCGTCCCGTATTTTAACATCAGATACAGACTCAGAAGAGCTTCAGCAGGACTGACCCAGAGACCAGGCGGCGACTTCATTTCTTGTCCCTTCACTGAGCAGTGGGGTCCTCAGCTTTCCTCCTCTGTAAAATGGGTTCAGCCATGGTGCTTGTAACTCAGAAGGATTTGTGAGAGGCCCCTAAGGAGGTGGCTCCCTGCAAACTGGAAAAGAAGAATGGCCTAGTTTCTCTCTCTCCTTTTCCTCCAAGAACAAAGCCAGATCCACACGCATGCTAGGTAAGCACTCTACCACTGAGCTGCACCCCAATCCCATCTGTGTTCTTTAGCAATCTGTGTTGTGTGCCAAGAGCTGGGTAAGTCACTTCCTCCGAGTCCTTATTCTGCCCTAAGTGGCTGGTGGTGTTCCCTCTCCAGCCAGAGGTTAGAGGGGGTGAGACACTTCCAGGGAGGCCCAGGCCGAGGTGACTGTGAAGAGACGCTGCCCAGGAGGGCTTGATGGGACCAGGGTCAGGAGCGCTGGTTTGAATACAGGTTGTGCTCGCCAGTATCAGTCCTTGTTTATCTGAAATTCAAATTGAGCTGGGCATCCGGTTTTGTGTTTGTTCAACCTGGCCATCCCACAGCGGTGCTGGCGTCTGGCTGTAGCTGGGACAGGAGGCGTGGAGGTGAGCCACGGAGCCTGTGCTGGTGAGCAGGGCACTGGGGGAGGCACCGAGGACCAGACAGCAGTGAGGAGAAAGACCCCGAGTCAGGGCGTGCTCTGCCACCGGATGTCCCACCCAGCGTAATCGTAAGGGCCACCTTTTCACCTTTGGGCCTTGGTGGCTCCTTTGTTGGAAATGCTGAGTAAGCCAGGAGTAACCAGCAGGCAGCTCTTACAGGAAGCTCAGCAGCCCCCAGCCGCCCTCCCAAACCTACGGCTTCTCTGTAGCAGGGCCACCCCAGCAGGCTCCGGCCTCCCTGCAGCCTCATTAAAATTCACTTTGCTGCTTCTCTGACTTGAAAACTGGGGACTTGAGCCTCCAGAGGTTGATTCATTCAGTCCCTCTCTCACTTACGGTCCACCAAGTAATTTTTGAGGACCTACTGTGTGTCCGGGAGATACAGAATCAAGTCAGTATCCATGACAAGAATTTATAAATATTTTTGGTGCTGCTGAAGATCCAACCTGGGGTCTCACCCACACGAAGCAGGTGCTCTACCATTGAGCTGCACCCCCAGCCCAGAATTTGTACTCCGTGATCGAACGTGAAGTATTAAATCACAATTGCCCAAAGCACTGCGGTCCACTGTGGAGCAGGTCTGGAAAGACTGCCCGGAGAAATGAATTTGGTCTGGGGTTTTGAAGGATGGGTAGGAGTTACTGCTGACAGTGGCGGCGGCACTGGCTCACCGTGCCAGGCTCTGCTAGGTACGCCCTTGCGCTGCGTGAACTGACTGGATCCTGCCGACTCTGGGAGGGCGTCTCCTCCCCAGGTCACAGGTCCAGAAAGGTGACGTTACTTACTTACACGAGTGAGCAAACGCAGAGCCGGGTTTGAATCCACGAGGCCCAGCCTCAGATCCCAGGGCCGAAGCCCAGGAGAGGCCGGGGGCAGGCCCCCCGTGGCTCGGTTGAGAATTGGAGACTTTGGCTAAGAACAATGGGAAGCCCTTTAAGAGGTCTGGGAGGTGGGGGTTGGGGATGGGGAAGTGACCTGATCCAAATCGAAATTTCAAAAGATCCCTGTGCTGCCCAGGGTGGGGGATGGGAGCAGAGTCAGGGCCAGGGGGCGGGTGGGAAGGCTGTTCCCTTCCAGCCCGGATAACAGACGATGGTGGCGCTGGGGCAGGGTACTGCTCGGCAGGATGGAGCTGCGCCGCCACAGTGGACAGTGGAAGAAGCTCAGAAGGTGAGTCCCACGGCGCTCGCGGACGGAGGCCAGGGAGAGAGGCCCAGGGTGACATCTAGATTTGGGACTTTGCAGGACGGTGGGTGGGAGACCCTGGGAGGTACAGGATGTTGAGTTTCGGACAAATCCCCTGCGCCTGGATTTCTGCTTTGTCTTTGGTGTATTTTGGTGGCTGGTTGCTAATTTGGTTCCTGCTGGAGGCCAGGTGTCCGCCTCTGCGTTGGATCCCTTCCTCCGCAGCAGGGGCTTCTTGGATGAAGAGAGCTGGCGTTTCATTTTCCTATGAGTACTTCCTTTTTCAGTTGAGTCAATTTCTCCATCCCTCCACGCCTCGGTTTTCTCACCTGTAAAATGAGAGTAATAATAGTATCTACCTCTCGGGTTTGTTGGGGGGATTAACTCAATGACACCATTAAACGAGTTTCAGAATAGAGGCTGGCTTGGTGAGCCTCCGTCACGGTAAGCGGCTCCTGCGATGTAAAGGTGAGGGTGGTGTCCTCAGGAGGTGTCCTCAGCCTGGGGTGGCTGCAGGAGGAGGAGACCAGAGCCTGTGGAAGGAGCTCCAGTGTCTTGGCAATTCGGTACCAAGCTGCTGTACCCAGCAATAGGGGAATTTTTTTTTTTTTTAAGTTTATACAGAAGCTCAAGGATTTAATTCACTCAGATGGCAGACCTTGAGACTTCCCAAGTGGAACCTACTCCAAAGTCGCCAGTGTCTGTGAATGAGAAACTTCCTGCCCTGAGAAATAAATACAGCACATTAATTCTAGAAGTTTCTAAGTGCTGGGAAGAAACTGAAACTGCAGTGGGACCTGATGTGATCCCAGAAGGTGAAGGCACTTGGTGCTGGATCTGAGCGGAAGATGGGGACGTGCAAAGGCCCCCAAAGTTTGGTAGGAGACAGCCTGTGTGGGGTACTTGCAGTGCCGTAAAAAGGTGACAGGAAATCAGTTCGCTTTTTAAAAATCATGTACAAATGGAACCTTTTAAGGTTCCACCTAGTAGACTGTGCAAGAAGGTGTTCCTGGCTGATCTACTGAAGATGTGATAGAGAAACTACTTTGTGTAAGAAGAGGTCATTCATTGGACAAAGAGATTTGTTTGTTTCCTGTACTGGGGATTGAACCCAGGGGTGCTCTACCACTAAGCTACATCCGCAGCCCTTTTTTATTTTGAGAGAGGTCTTGCTAAGGTGCCCAGACTCATCTTGAACTTACAATCCTGCCTCAGCCTCCAAGGTAGCTGGAATTTACACGGTGCACCACAGGGCCCGGCTGCGCAAATGCTTATTGAGCAGCTACTATACCTCAGGCACCGTGCTGCCCTGGGGAGCCCTGGTCAGAATATCTTTGCCTTTGTACGCAGACGTGGAGCCCGTCGTCAAGCATGCTCACAGAGTTTGCTGCGTCCTCAGAGGGAAATATGGCAATGTTTCCGAAACCGTGAGGGAGTTGGTGTCCCCAGGCCTCTGAGCCACGAGGAGTCCTCCGCATGGAGTGTTCCAGGGGCGGGGGCTGCGGGTGCACAGGACCTGAAGTGGGACAGGCCTGCTGACACTGAGGCCGGCGGGAGAAGGAGGGGAGGGCTGCCAGGCCCTATTCAGAGCGCGGGGTTTTCTCCAAACATGAGGGTTGTAAATGTTTTCGTAAATGGCCCCATAGTTAAATATTTTCGATGTTACGGGCCAGCTGTGGCCTCTGGGTAGGTACTTGACCCTCCCATGGGAGCCCCAAACAGTCATCAACAAGTCAGTGAACACACGGGGCTGTGTTCTGATAAAACTTTATTTTTGGACACCAAACTTTGAATTTCATGTAACTCATGCATTCCACAAATTATTTTTATTTTCGATCATTTTAAAATGTAAGAAAACTTTTTTTTAGCTCAAGGACAGACAAAAACAGGCGGTGTGTGCTGGGGACCCCGGAGCTCAGTGGTGGAGAGCTGGTTAGAGGCCCTGGTCCAGCCTCCAGCGCGGGCGGGGAGACCACAAGAGACACAGCTGGGGGTGCCTGGAAGGGCCCAGGGCTGGGTTCTGAGCAGGGATGGGAAGAGTGGGGAGGCACTGTGAGGAGCCAGGGGGAGGCCAGGACCACGTGCCCCACACATAACCAGCAGTCACTTAGTCACTCAAACACCAAATTCCGGAAGGACACGGTGGCCGGGGCTGAGGGAGGGCCCCAGGCTGTGGGAAGACATGGGTCCACACTCGGGGACTTTATAGTAATGCGCCAAGGAGTCCGAGAGTGAAATACAAGCAGCTACAAACTTCAGCATCGAAAGAAAGGTCGGAATATCTGCCTGGAATTGCTACTCGGCTACTCAGGAGGCCCAGGTCGGAGGACTGCCAGTCCCAGCAGGCCAGCCTGGGTACCTGGGGAGCCCCAGCAGCTCAGTGGTAGGTGCCCCTGGGTTCGAACCCCAGTACTGGAGGGAGGAAAGAAATAAATGAAGGAAAAGGCCCCACCATGGTGCACCACGGTGCAAAATCCACATAATAAAAAAATGCCCCCCCTTTCCTTGATATGGGTGTCTCCCTATGTTGCCAAGCAACGATGCGGAACGCTGGAGCTCAGGACTCCAGTGACCTGCCGCCTCAACTTCCCAAGTAGCTGGGACTACAGGTGCGCCATCACCCTCAGTAAAATTCACTTTTTTTTGTTTTTTTTTTGGTACTGGGGATGGAACCCGGGGCCTTGTACGTGCCAGGCAAGTGCTCTGCCCCCACGCCACATCCCAGCCTTTTAAAAACGTCCATTTCCTCACGAGGTGTCGCTCAGTTGCTGTGGCTGGCCTGGAGCCTGTGATGACGGGCACGCGCCACCATGCAGGGCAGGATGCTTTTCAGGTCACATGACATTTACGAGGCAGAGGGATCGGTGCTTCCTGTTCTTCACGGCTGCGGGCTGTGCCATCCTGTGGACCTGCCCATGGGTCAATGCTCGCCCGGTGATGGACATTTGGGCTGTGTTCTCCTCTGGGCTCTTGTGGATAGTGCTGCTCACCCGAGGCCTTGAGCGGGCAGGTGACATCTGCCTGTTGCCAGCATGCTTGTGGCTGTGGTGTGGGGCAGGAGGGGAAGCCGGAGCCCCCAGCCTCGACTCCAGACAGGCCACAGGTGTTGGGGTCCGTCTGGAACTGGAGCAGAATCCCGCGGTTGTCCAGAGTGACGTGGGTGGCAGAGGGCAGGCCGGCCCCGGGGAGCAGGTGTGGGGAGGACGGGGGGCAGGTTCAGCCACTCTGAGGCAGAGCCCCGGGACTTGCTGACGGTGTGCGCCTGGGCTGGGAGCAGAAGTGGACAGAGGAGGCCTGAAGCAGCAGGTGGAGGGGGCCCTGCTGACCCAGCCTGTGAGCAGGGCGTGTCACGTCAGTCACTGTGGCAGGGCCGTGTGCCCAGGCCGTGTTGGGATTCAGGAACCACGCAGCCTTCAGGTGGGAAATCAGGAAAGGCTGTCTGGACCTGGGATTTGAGAGAGGAGCGTTATTTCATCAGGCGGAATCCTCAGGGACCCAGAGATCCAGCCCCGTGTGTCATCCCCGGGAAGGGGGAAGGCCTCGTGGGGAAGGGAGAAAGAGGCTCCACGGGAGAGTCTGGTGCCATTTAACTGGTGAGTTGTTGCCGAAGTTCTGTTCACTTTTTTTAACAGTGATGAAAGTGATCGCGGCCGCATTCGCATCCGCAGTTTGCAGCAGGTGTTTTCATATCCACGAGTCACTTTACCTGCAGGACAGTCCTGGGAGCCGAGAAGGAAGCGTCCTTACTTTACAGATGGAGACCAGGTAGCAGGTGGTCAGGGAAATTATGTCTGCCGTTCTGCACGGACAGCGAAGAGCCAGTCAGTCCTGGCTGTAGCTTGGGTCCTGTGCCTGCCTGTCTCAACCATCTGAGTGCACTGGATGTGGAGGACATGGGGATAGGTGGGAAGGAGGGGAACATTCCGGAATATTTTTTTTTCTTATTTTGTTTCTTCTATTATTTTATTTTTTTTTAATTAATTTTGCAGACTGCATTTGATTCACTGTACACAAATGGAGTACAACTCTTCATTTCTATGGTTGTACATGATGTCGATTCACACGGTTCATGTAATGAACATTCTGGAATATTTTGAGTCTGAGGAATAGAGGGAATGATGGAAGAAATGGTGATCTTGTGTCTGACCGTATCTCCATGCTTGGGTGCTCTGCACCTCTCCCTGTAGCTGCTTTTGGTCATTTTTGTTCCTCTGAACATCAAGTTCAGGCCTCAGGGCCTTTGGACATGCTGTTTCCTCCACCTGGAAGCTCCATGTCCTTCAGTTCCAGTGTCACAGTCTTGCTGGAACTTCCCCCACCTGCCTGAGGCTGACCCTTCCTGCTCCCATGTCACTCCACTGTCCCATTCCTTTGCTTCTTTATAGCAAAGTGTCTTAATTTGATTTTTTTTTTTTTTTTTGGTTACCTGGGTTTGAACCCAGGGGTACTTTAATACTGAGCCACATCCCCAGTCTTTTTAATGTTCTATTTCTGAGACAGGATCTTTCTAGGTTGCTTAGGACCTTGCTAAGTTGCTGAGGCTGGCCTTGAACTTGTGATCCTCCTGCCTCGGCCTCCTTAATTGCTGGGATGACAGGCGTTTGCCACCACACCTGGCTCAGTTTGACATTCATGTTGTTCATGTACTTGTTGCCTCCTCCATTCAGCTGTCAGCTCTTTCAAAGCAGAAGCAACAGACAAGATGTCAGCAACTAAGCAGGACAGCAGGCCCTCCACATGTGTTTGTGGACTGTCTGGATGGACGGCAGGAGGGAAATGCCTGTTGGGTGGCTAGGAACGGGTTTGGGCATCGGGGAGAGGTTAGCCCCGGGTATTTAGATTTGGAATCTGCCATAGCAGGGGATGGAATTATTGCAGGAAAAGGTTTTAAGGAGAGAAAAAAAATCTCACATCTGTTGAGTGACATACTCTGAGCCTGGGTTAAATAATCCTCCCGACTCCGATGCAAGGGCTCAGTCTCCTGTCCCAGAAGGCTAACTCAGGCCAGCAAGGTTCAGTGACTTGCTCAGCTTCTCACAGGCAATAAGGGCGGAAGCTGGGCAGAGCGTCCCCTTATCCAACAAGCTGAGTCCAGAGCCTGCCTTGATGTCACAGTGTCACTGCCCAGGTGAGAAGCCCGAGGGTGGGAAGGAAGGCATGGTGTGGGGGAGAGGGGAGTGCAGGTAGAGGCCGGAGCGGCTGGGCTGGGCTGGGCAGTGCTGGGCAGTGCTGGAGAAACTCAGCGGGTCCGGCATCCAACAGTAGCAAGGGATGTGGGGAGGCCGGAACCCACAGTGGAAATTGCTGGGGTGTGTTAGCCGTGAGCTTGCAAAAAGTGCGGTGTGAAGCCAGGTTCCTATGATCTCAGTACCCAGGAGGCTAAGGCAGGAGGATTGCAAGTTCAAGGCCAGCCCAGACAACTTAAGGAGACCCTGTCTAAAGAGAAAATGAAAAAGCAGGGCTGGGAATAACCCAGTGGTAGAGTGTCCCTGTGTTTAATCCCTAGTGCCACAAAAAAAAAAAAAAAAAAAAAAGCATTGTTCATGAATGAGGGAACTAGAAAGATATGACGTCTGATCTGAGGACGGATTTAAAGTACTGCACGGATGAGGATGCTGAATAATGTCCATGGGATGCAAAAACTGGCTACAATTAGTTGCCTTCCAAGGAACTACATTTGCATTTCTAGGGACAAGAATCATTTCTACAACTTACAGTTACAGAATAGCTCAAAAACAATGAGGGGGGCTGTGACTTGGGGGTGGGGCCAGGGTTGAGGCCCTGGGTTGGATCACCACCCCAGCACCACACAAAAGAAAAAAGAAAAGTGCAGGCATTACTGGAGCAAATACGTGCTGATCTTTGTTTTTGGTCTATTTACCATTTTCCCCAATGTGAAATTTATTAATTATAGTGAATAAAGTAACATATTCACATGGTTGAAATGGAAAAGGTAAAAAAGGATGCAGTGCTGAAAAGCATCCCTTCCATCCCTGACCTGTCACCTGGCACTCCTGGGTGCAACCATTGTTAGCAGGGTTTTGGTACCAGGGATTGAACCCAGGGGTGCTTAACCACTGAGCCACATTCCCAGCCCCTTTTTTAAAAATTATATTTAGAGATCGGCTCTTGCTGAGTTGCTGAGGGCCTTGCTGAGTTGCTGAGGCTGGCTTTGACTTCACAATCCTCCTGCCTCAGCCTCCCAAGCTCCTGAGATTACAGGCATGCTCTACCGAGCCCGGCCATTGTTAGCAGTTTTAAATATGCTTCCAAGAGAATCTATGCATCATAAGCAAACATGTCACACACACACACACACACACACACACACACACACACACACACACACCACAAAAAACAAAAAAGCTGGGCGTGTGCCTCACACCTACAATCCCAGTTACCCAGGAACCTGAGACAGAAGGGCTGTAAGTGCCAAGCCAGGGCAATTCAGCAACACTGTCTAAACATAAACATTTAAAAAGGGCCAGAGATGTAGTTCAGTGGTAGAGCACTAGGCCAGCGTATGGGAGGGAGGCCTCCATTTTGTAATCCTCCTGCCTCAGCCTCTAGCAGCCGGGATTAGAGGTGTGCACCACTGTGCCTGGCTAATAGATTCTTGTCTCACAACTGCATAGTGTTCTGTCGTGTGGCAGGAGAGCATCTTGTTTAACCCGTCTCTTAGTGGTGGCAAGCAAGTAGTGAGTTAATAGCGCTACCTCAGTTTCCTCATCCAGGAAATGGGCTTGATGCGTATAATGGTGCCCGGCTCATAGAGATGTGAGGCTAGCTGACCTGGAGCAGTGCCACATGTGTAACATGCTAGCTGTTGCTGTTTGTCATTATTCTCCTTTGGAAAGGGCATGGTGAGAGAAGGAAGGAGTACAACCAGAGAAACAACAGTTGTACCCCTTTTGTGTACAAAGAATCAAAATAAATTAAAAAAAAAAAAAGAAGAAGGAAGGAAGGAAAGTGAGTTAGAAGCATCCAGAAAGCACCTTCTTCCGGGTGAGCAGGGAGGGACACGGTAACAGTAGCGCGGTGGGTGCGGTCTCTGTGCTGGACAGGGACGGGCGAGCAGCCCTCTCGGGTCGACCTCACCACTGCTCCCATTGTGCAGATGAGAAAATCAAGGCCGAGAAGCGCACACCTCCAGCAGAGCCTCACAGCTGGCAGGTGCCGCCACCGGGGTCCACACCCAGACAGTCTGGCACCGCGACCGCACACCCCACCGCTGCCAGCTCTGCCTCTTGATGTGGGGAAGAGAGGAAAAAGATTCAGGGTGCATGCGAGTTGCTGAGCGGGGCTCAGACGGGAAAGCCTCTGGTAGCGGAGGGGGACGCGCTGCTGGGGAATCCTCTCCAAAGCAGGAAGGAAGAGGCTGTGCCAAGCAAGGCTTAGGGGAAGAACCGGCCTGCGTCTGGGGAGTGAGACCCTGGCCTCCAGGAGGAGGCTCGCGCAAGTGGGAGGCCAAGTGCAGAAGCCCCAGGGAGGGAGGGACAAGTCAGCAGGTGGAGGGACAGAGGGAGCTTCCGTGTGGCAGGAGCGGAGTGAGCCCCGCGTGGGGAGATGGGAATCAGGGAAGGGCGCTCGGTTGGTGGGGCAGCAGGCCAGTTTCACGACTTGGGCTGTCACTGAGGGCGACCTGTGATCCTGAGCCAAGGAGGGGTGGGAGCTGACTTGCGTGCTAAGGTTGCCTGTGCAGTGTGGCAGCCATTGGCAGGCCTGGGCTGGGGCTCAGGTAGGAGGCTGTTCGCAGCCATCCAGGGGCAGGGCTCTGGGGCGACGGAGCTCTGATCCACAGCGGCCACTGGGGTTGGACCCAGGCAGCACACTGAGGAGAGCCCTCTGACCAGGGCAGAGCTGCCCAGCCCAGTGGTGCCCACCGGCCGATGCCCTGGTAGGGGGCAGTACTGCGCGCCCCAGGATTCCTGCTCACTCTTCCCCTCCTTCCTGCGCTGGGGTTTGAACCCAGGGCCTCCTGCCACCCCGGCCACACTGTAGGATGTTTGGCAGGAACCGTGGACTCTGCCCTAGCTGCACCTGCACGCCCCACCCCCCCATGTGACAGCCTGAAGTGTCTCCAGACATCACCAAGTGTCCCCTGGGAGGCAAAAATATCCCCCCCTGAGAACCATGCTCCTCTAGGGGAGAGACACAGCACACGAACGCGTCACTCAGAAGAGCAGAGCTCCGGCCTCGGCCGGTCTGCTGTATGTAGGTTTTGTTTCTCCCTGCGTCCCCCACACCTTGCCTTCCCTCTGGTGCCGAGCCATCTGCCTGATGGGGCACTGCCAGTCCACCCACCTCCTGCCCTTTGCACCAGGCCCTCCCTGCCACCTGAGCCTGCCAAGTCCTCCTAGAAAGAAGTAAAAGCAAACAAACAAAAAAACCCAACCCCACCTCCCCCAAGGGTAGATATCTTCTCCCGGGGAGGGACAGGGCCTGGCTGCCTCTTCCTGGCTGTCCCAGGCCCAGGGGGACAGCTCCATGTCGCTATGCCCCAAGTTGGCCTCGGTTCTCTTGGGCCACAAAGGAACAAAACAAAACGAGATCCTTCAAGTACTCCCTGCTCAGCCCTGTCCATTTCACATAATGGATCAGCCTGCTGCGAGCGGGGGGCAGATAACTCACGGAGGCCGCTTCCCAGTCAGCTACTCTGGCTATCTCCCCGCCCGGCTGCTCTCCCTGGCCGCCTGCCAGCGGGTGCGAGAGCCATTTCTGCAAGGCCAGGCCTCGGCCCAGGAGGTCGCTGGGGAAGAGCTGGGGCCAGTCTCACGGCTGTGACACTGTCTCTGTCCCCCTTCTCTCTGTCCCCTGGGAATATGAAGAGAGACACGTTTTAATCTATTTTTATTAGCTCGTTGCTTATTAATCTCACCAAGGAACCTTCTTGTTTAGGCCTGTCCTGGCTTTCCAGTCCAGGGGCATAAATGTTGGATGTTTTTCTTCCCTTCCATTTAAGCCAGGGATTCCCAGGCGGAGCACAATAGGCATTTTGGATCATGTGATTCCTAGTTGTGTGGGGGCTCTCCTGTGTATGGGAGGGCATTCTGCAGCATCTCTGATCTCCCCTGTCTCAGTGGTGACAGTCCACAAGTCTCCAGACAGAGCCAAAATTTCCCTGAGGTGCTGGGCAAAATTGACCAGTTTGAGAACCATGGATTTTAAGAAGTAAAAAGGCGCATTTTCGAGATGGCCAAGAGTTATCTCCTTGGGAGGTTCCTGGTGGGAGGGGAGCTTTCTCTGGGCCCCAGTCAGTATTGAGGGGCCCTGGATGAGTCTAAGGTAAAGCCTCTCTCTCCTAGTTCAGTCATCCTTTGGGCAAAGCAGATCTCAAGGGGTGGGCCTCCTGAAAGAAAGCCCAGGGGGCAGTTGCTGTTGGAGAATTTAACCTCTTTGTTTCTGCTGATCTTGCTTCAGCTCTGCTTTGCGTCTTTCTTTAGTGGCAGGGGAAGGTACAGGCCTTAGGGATATGGGGTCACAGTTGGGTTGGACGTCTGATTTACAGCACTTGCCAGCTGCGTGACTTTGGGTAGCTCACTTCACCTCTCTGGGCCCACTCCCAGGCTGCTAACAGTGCTCCTTCCTTCATGAAATTAGTCCGTACAGCACTAATTTAGCAGCCATTGCATCCGGGCTTTCAAAAGGTGTAGAACTGGATCTCCAGGTTGAGGCCTGCAGCTTGGTTTTCTTTATTGCCTGTGTCTTAGCCACATTCCACGAAGTCCAGGAGTGACCGACCCTTAGTAGGCTTGCCCTGGCTTCCTCTTCAATCTGCATCCCTCCCAGGATTCCGTCTGCCACCCTACCTTTGTCTCTGTCCCCAGCGGGGCTGTCGTTTCCCAGATAACCTCAGACCTACACGGATGCCAGCAGCATTCCTCAGACGAGCTGAGCTGCCAGAGTGAGGCGGCAGCTTCCTGCTCTTTGCCCCAGAAAACATTTCAAGTGATCAAGTGATCAGAGAGAGGGCGGAGGGCGGGGGAGGATGCGGCAGCTGCTTATGCAACACGCTTTAATCCAGGGTTAAAATCCTCCGCGCGCACCCGCGGCCCATTTCACTTCCTCATCGGGTCGTGGAATTGGTTGCACACGAGATCCGCCAACAACCCCAGGCCTGTTTGTTCCTCCAAAAGCAGCACCCGCAGAAACCGTGTTGCCACCGGGACGGCTGCTGCCGCAGGGCCCGCTCAGGCCTCTGCCATTTGGTTCCCGAAGTTCCCCTCCCCAGGAAGAGCCAGCCTCCCTTCTGGTGAGGCCCAGGCCTGCTGCTCTGGGTGTCGGACCTTTGTCAGCCCAGGTGGCAGTGGAGATGTCCCTCCCTGCATCTCAGCCTCAGCAACCCAGAACAACAAAATCCTGTCCCTTTCCAAAAGCCTGGGCCCTGCTCTACAGGACCGGGTGTTTGCATTCCCAGCTTGATCCTGAGCCTAGGATTCCCGGTCTCCTATTTATGCACATCCTCTGGGTGATCTGCTCTTGGTTTTCTTTGTGGGCTGGTGTGGGACAAGAAAGTCCACAGGTCCGCTTCTCAGGGGGAGAGTGGAGACCTTCAGGGCAGTCCCTAAAGGAAGGCACTTGGTTACCTTCTGTTGTTCCGGTTTGCATTTGTTTTTAAAATCTTGTTTAAGCCCCTGGTTAAAAAAGCAAAAAAGAAAGCAACCTTGAACATTTTAAAGACCCATTTGGATTTGCCTTTTCCAGAAAGGCAGCTTTAGGAAGAAACAGGCACTGACCTCCCAATACTACTGAGACGGGTGGAATTATAAGCAGCTCTGAAAAACTAGTTAATATTTTACTGGGGAGCAGTGCCAGAGATGGGGGGCAGGAGGGGCTGCCAAGTGTAGGTCTGTGTGTGAAATAGCGGTCCCATCTGCCTTAGGGGGTGAAAGGAAGCCGTTCTCTGTGGAAATAAATCGAAGCAGGAATCCTTATGAAGCTCTTGGGATGTGTCTGCCCACTGTGGAGGGTCCAGCCCCCCAGGACACACTTCCAGGGATGATGGCGGGAAGGGCTAGTCTGTGGGTGTGGAGGCTGACTGTAATGGGGTGCTTGTTTCCTGGCCGGGCTTGACATCTTTCTTTCTCCCTCTGGGTTTAAATGGCTTCTCAGACCGAGAAGCAGACTGCCTGTGTGCCCTGGATTCAGAAGGTCCACGCCTCCTCGGGAAGCAGAGGCGAGAGACAGCAGCTCTCTCTCTCTCTCTCTCTCTCTCTCTCCCCCTGCATCTGCCTGGCCAGCAGCAGCTGGTACTTTTCCACAGGCCTTTTCTGCCATCTCAGGGCCTAGTTTTTCCCAGCCAGGCCCAGAGTGCGAGAGAGGGTTAACAGGCAGGAAGCTGGAGCCATCGCAGACTAATACGGAAGTCAGATTTTTGTTTAACTGACAGGTTTAGCAGGCCTCGGCGGTGGGGGAGGGGGCCTGGAGGGGAAGGGAAGTTAGTAGGTGGAGGCATGTGGCCTGCTAGGAACGCATTTGGCTTTTCTTAGGGTAAGCACGGAGAGGGCCCCCCTTGGCATCTTGGCAGGGAGGCAAGAACCCATTTTGCTGTTCCTTTGAGGACGGCGGAGGGGGGCCATGGCTCCCTGGCCTGCTTCTCCAGGAGGCATTTTGACAATGACTAGGCAAACTTGACCACTCTCCCCTCCTCCCCGCAGTGGCCGGCTCCTTTCCTCTGAGGAGCCGGGCTGCCTGTGGCCATTTCCTAGGCTGGCCCCAGTGCTGCTGTGAGGCCTGCCTCCAGCCCTTTCTCTCGGTCCCTTTGATGTTTCCTGGGGCTCCTCGCTCCTCTGCTCAAGCTTCCCCCTGGAGAACCCCTCTGCCGGCTCTCTCTAGAAGAGGGCCGGCCTTCCTCCTCGGAAAAGGCCATGGCTGTGAGGCCAGGTGAGGGTGAGCCCTTCCAGCCCACCCCAGTGCGCCCTTCCAGTGGCATCCGGGCCAGGCTGGCCGCACTGGTTTGCCAGTGCCGGGGAATCCAGCCAGGGTGTGGGAGAAGTGCGTGCGGGGGCCCCTTTCCCAAGTTTTTCCTGCCGCAAAAGGCCTAGCTTAGCCTGTCTTTTTCTATGCACAGGATGGCTCTGGCTCACCCGAGCCTCACAAAGATAATCGCTCAGGAAGTGTTTCAGCCAATCCGGGGCGGCCTTACACTCCGATTTGCCGGGGCAGCCAATCGGGGATGAGCTTTTATTAGGCGGCCAGATCATCAGCCGAAGTGCCAAACCCTTTTTCTGTGAGAACTAGGAGCCTGTCCTCCATGTTTTATAAGTATTGACATTACACAGTGTTAACAATGCATCCACAGAGGTAAGCTCGGCTTTTTAACCATCTTTTTCCCCCTCCCTCTGAGACATCCGAGTTGTGGGCGAGCAGTGTGACGTCTGTGGCTGGGTGCCACACTCACCCCAGAGCACTTAGGTTAACTTGGAACTGTTTAGAGAGATTTTTTTTTCCTTTTTTTTTTTTTCTTTTTTCTTTTTTCTTTTTTTTTTGCTCTCTTGGGTCACATGGCTAAGTAGCCATTAGCCACAGCTTGATTTTGCAAACTGTCAAGGGCCTGGCACACCTTTTCTTCCACCAGGGCATGGTGTTTCTGGAGTAGTTTGAAGCTAGCCCCTGGTATGCCAAGAGAGAAGCTTTCTTTTCCTTTTTCTCCCCTCCTTTCCCCCCTTCCTCTCTCTTTCTCTCTCTGAGCAGTCTCCCCTGCACTATTGTCTTCTCTTGTGTCACATGCCTGCTGGGGGAAGAAAATGGAAGGTGAACACGCAGGCTTCTCTCCAAGGAGCGCTCATGGCAGACAGCAGAGCAGGCAAGTTTGCCTCTCCAGAGAGGTTCTGGGAAGGCTGGACTAAGTTCTGACAAGAGAGGACGTGCATTTGAAAGAGAACCCAGCCCTCAGCAGAGCAGAGCTAGGAGCGAGGGTGGCTCTGGGCCTAGGTGGGTGGTGGGGTGTGTTCCTCCTCTTTCTCTTCCTCTCCAGAGCTTCTCCCTTGAAACTACATGGTTCAGCCTTTTTTCCTGACTTAGCTTGATACAGAGTGTTCTGCAAACCAGCCTACAGCCAGCAAATGTTTCTGAAAGTGTTTGCTAGGCTCTGGAGGAAGTTTTTGGAGTAGGGATGGGGGTTGGGGGGCGGGGTGGGGGGTGGGAGAATCTTGGACAACATCCTGCAAAAAAAAATCTGGGAGGACTCTGAAGCCTTCAGCTTTCTACTCTTGCATGATGTTCAATGAACTAATGTATCTTTTATCTTTGTTTTCATTTTTCTTGCCTTTTTTTAAACATTGTATCATCCTCTGTGCTCCTGTGTGATGGAGTGCAGAGGAAATAAAATCATGTCTGTGGCTCCTGACAGCATTCCATATCCAGTTGTTGGGTTGTATTGTTGTGGTGCTGGTGTGTGTTTTTAATAATACCATATAACTGTTTAAAAAAATTTCCTTTTTGATCAAGTCCCAAATCTGCCAGCCTGTTCTCTCTTCCTTACTGTGGAAAAATGAGACGGTTACTTGAACATTTGTTGGGTAAGTAAAGCAATCCATTTCCTCTGTGACCATGTATCAAGAGTTTTGTGAACATTTGGGGTCTGTTTGGAAGAGGGGGTCTTGGCTACAGCAGCTGGGGGCTTCAATAGCAGGAACAAAATGGGAGCTTTTAAAGAGTGTCTGGAGTTGAGGTGACTGTTTGAATCCACTGTTTTTCCTGATAACCTGCAGCTAGGAGGGAAGATTTCACTTCCTGTTTACCCTCAGCCAGGGGAGAAATGTTCAGTAGTACATTGTCACTTGCTTCTGCACCTTTAACTGGGCTTGTTTGGATCTTAGAACTGTGGGTAGGTGATCTGCTTGTTTTAGTGTAATGAAACTGCTTGTTCTTAGAGTCACAGAGCCCTACAAACATGGGGGGCGGGGAGCTGGTGGTGTGCGTGTGGGGGTGAGGGTGTCAGTACTTAGTTGTAGGGTACTTACATATAGTGCAAAATCCCACCCACCACCAAACTTGGTTTCATTCAGGACTTCACTGACCAACAGATCTGGCCTTTTTCTGTGCCTGACCCACACTTCTGTACGCATGCTGACCTGATTTGGCTTTATTTCTCACTTTTTACCTTTCCCCAGATCTCTGGATGCTGTAGCTAGAATTTAAAAGTGAAAAGAGTCAACTTTTTGCCTTTTGCTTTAGAATTTCCCTGGAAATTCACTACATAAATTTCCAACTGGGAGACCAATCCAGCATGATTGCAAATGTAGAAATACATTCAGTGTCTGTGTTATGCCAACCTGATGGAGTCGGTAATCTTTCTTTCTTTTTAAATTAGCATCCAGCCACCCAACTTTTGACACCAGTTGGATGAAGGTGCATTAAATAAGGAAAAATGCACCAGATTCTAAGCTGAAGTCCAAGATGGGCCAGCATCCCAGAGTCAAAGCGCAGAGGGTTGGTGATGTTTTATCCTTAAACTGAACACCCCCCCCGCCCCCCACCCCCCCAAGTTAAGTTCAGACTCTTAGCTATTTTCTTTGTTCTTATCTCCTTGCTCTAAATGGAAATTACATATTGAGGTTCTTGTGGCCTCCCTAGGAGCAATATCTAATCACAAGCCTGGTTTGGTGCCTTCAGCGTTTGCATAATACTGTGTGTGTTGGGCTGGAAGGAGACTCGGGGCAAAGCATTTGTCCTCTAAAAGCTTGCCTGAAAATGGCCCCCACAGGTTTGGAAAGCCGAGACCTGTTTTCAAGTGTGCCGCCCAGCACGTTCCCAGCCCTGGATCAAGCTGGCCACTTTTCCTCTGGTACTGTGGCCACCACCAAGCACGGGTCGGTAAAAAGTTAATTGCTTTCAAAGTCGCCTTGTTTTCCAGTTCCTAAAGGGAAGGAATGTCTGCATTGCAGCAGGACTAGGTAGGGACAGCAGTGCTGGCCCACCAAGCAGCCCAATGGGCTGCTTCTCTCTCGCTCTTGAACCAATAGACTGGGAGGAAAGGTTAACGATTGACAATTGCAGTGGCCGAACTGAGAAAGGGTGTTCTGGAAATTTCTACCATCTTTGTTCCTTTTAGGGAAAGCAGGTCCCCAGGCTGAAGAGTCCTGAATTCCATTCCTCAGGCATCCCCCTCCCCCGCTTTCCTTCTCACCAAGGTAGAATGTTCCTCTGCCACACTGGTAAATTGCAGAGGGAGGAACAGAGTGATGGGCTGTTTTCCTTTTTCCTGCTGCCTCCTCAGTCCCCAAAGAGGATGACAGCTGCAAGGAACAAACACAGACACACTGGAGCTTTTGATTCCTCTTTTTTTTTTTTTTTTTTTTTCCTTCAAGACCCTCCAGGATGGATGCACTTTCTGCTTTGGGAAATTAAGTGGCATTCACGTGGGGGAGGGGGAGCAACCGCTTTTATTAGCTCCAGAAAATGGTCAGTGTTCAGTCTGTAACTAGGAATTAATTATATATAATCACTCAGTAAACTTTCTTCAGAGTTTTTCTAATTGCTGAGCATGAACATAGTTAGCCGGTTGGAGCCAAGTCCAGTTACTTTTATAATTAACAGCTCAAAGATTTGAGTCGGAAAGAAAGAAACGATGAGGCCTCTTGGTTATAAATTAGGGATGAAAACAATAGCTATTTTCCTTTCTTTCTTGTAACCCCTTTTCTTTTAAACAAAACATCCCCCCTTTTCTTTTCCTGGGAGAGCCAGTAGGGAATCTGCAGCAGATCTTAAAAAGAGAAGTGGAAAACGAGTCACTTTTTAGAAAGCTGGTAACCTAGAAAACCTGCAGGCAGAGGTAGGTTTTGGAAGGAACAACCACTTGCAGCGGGTGATCTCTTTGTTTCTTCTGCCTTCTCTCCCCTTCTCTCCTCTGGCAGAGGCAGCCAACACTTGTCAGCCCTAGCTCTATCTTGTTTTGCCTCTGGTTGACCCTGGGAAGAAAGATACTTTCAAGGGGGCCTTCCCCACCCAGCAGAGACCTGAAAGCCTGCGTGTTTGGAGGCCTGCGGTTGTTCTTAAAATGCACAAACAAGTCCGGATTCACCCTTGGCCTCAGGTTGCTGCACTGGGGCGGCCCCTCCCCCGCCCGCTCTCCTTACAGACAAACAAGCAGGCGGTGGCCACGCCAGCTGTGCAGCCTGAGCCTTCCAGGCTGGCCCTCCCCATCACGGTCACCTACCTACCGGCCGGCGCCGAGCCAGTGCCCGTCCCTGCCCCGGCTTGGCCCTGGGCTCTGTGCCCTCTTTCTCCCCTGGAGCAAAAAGCAGTCACCTTGAAACGCCTTCGCTCCCAGCACTGGAGGAATTCTGAGGCCAGTTCTCAGACCTTAACAGTAAATGACATTCTCCACCATGAGGCTGGTAGTTTGGCCTCTGAAAACGGGTTTTGCAAAACCCCTTGTTAATTCCCAGGGCCCTGTTGGGGGTGGACAGAAATCTAATTTGTGAGTATCCTGTGACTTGGAGAGGGGAACGAGGGACTTGGGTTTCTCCTCTGCAGATTGGGGTTGGCTTTCCTTGGTGTCTTGATGTCTTAGGGGTGGCTCTTCAGAGGGCTGGGTGCCTGGTGGCCGTTGTCAGGCTTTTAATTTTCCCTTGGCCTCAGCCTGGGGTGCAGCCCTCTGGGGTAGCTTTTCAGATGCCTGCTGTTCCAGAAGCACTTTCATTTTACCTACCTGCAGTGTGGATGCAGAGCTGGTTTCCCATGCCCTGAGTGGGGGAATGGGCTTCTGCCCACCCCCAGCCCACCCCCAGCCTGCGCCCTGGGAACATGTTTGCACAGACACCTGTCTGTCTGTGCGTCTGCCATGGGGCTGCGGGATTCCTAACCTTCCCTGACTAGTTCCAGGACCAGGGGGCCCATCACACAGCCTCCTGTTGAAGGCTCAGAGTCTAAAAGGGGAGGCTTTTCCTTAGGAACCTGCGACTTCACAAACTGTCATTGCAGGTTCTTCTTTTTTTTTTTTTTTTTTTTTTTTTTTTTTTTTTTTTTTAGCTTCTAAACGTTGGGTTGTTGGTGTCCTTTGGTCGGGCTTTTCCTGGTTCTGATATTTAGGAAGGTGGCTTTGAAACTAGCAGGGCTGCTTAAGCACAAGCTCAGCTACTGAACAAACTGCTACCATTTTAGCTTCAATACAGGAATGAGGCAGAGTTGCCAGACGCCATTTTAAGAATCCTGCATAAATAGCTTAGCCACCGATGACTGCCTGTTTTAGGTGAGTGCTTATACAAAGCTGCTCTGCTAACCATTCCCTCCCCCTGCCAATTTAAGAAAAAAAATTAATTGCAGATTTTAGGGAAGCATGTGTTTTTTTTTTCTTTTTTAAATTTGGATGTTCACTATTTTGTGATCTAGAAGAGGAAGATGTTCCTGCCTTGGGGATTAAATATTTCTTACAGCCTGGATCATTTTGGGGATTTTGAATGAAAGTAAAAAACCAGGAAAAGTCCTGTCGAATGATGCATGATTCTTGAATTGCCGTGTGATGATTCTCATCTGAGAACCAGAGTCTTGTGCATGCTGGTTATATATTCTAGCTGGGTTAGAGATTGTTGGTTAAGAGTCAAATGATAAGGGCACTTAGGGAAAAGAAGTGTCTGGGCATTGTGAATCCAGGCATTTTTCTGTCAAACCTAGATGCTTTTTCTTTTCTTTCTCTCTCTCTTTTGGAAGTGTGGAAGGGATGAGATTCCTGGGAATTGCGGACCAGTCCTGAGTCCTTCAGAGTCCTCAGAATTAATAACCAGAAGGCTTAAAGCATGGAGGTGCAGCAGTCCATCTGTAACTTTTAATTGCTCTTTTTTCAGTGCATGCAGGTTCAGAAGTAAGCGCAGACTTTTCTTGCTGTGGCATTGGGAGAGAAAGCTTTTATTCTTTTGGGGAGCAGGAGGGGGGATGGTCTTGGTTGTGTTTATAGGTGCTGTTCTTCCTTCTTTGAATAGCCTGGACTGTATCAGTTTGTGAAATCCACAGGCAAGTGACTTGGGTAAATGCAAGTGTAAAAAGGTGGCGGTGGTGGCGGTGGTAGTTGGCTACAATGTATACAACTAGTTGATGGTGAATTTTCCTCTGGGACTGTTGGATGATTTTTGAGCTAATCTCACCCTTTCCTTTAGCGGCCCCCAGTCTCCCCAACAAACCTTTAAAAAAAAAAAAAAAAAGAAAAGTAATGTCAATTTGAAACCAGGACTCGTCCTTCCTTTGTTTTTGATTTAAATGATCAGGTTGCAGGAAGCCAGCAGATATGGGAGGCGAGCGTATGTGTATTTTCTAAGACTTAATGTGTTAATGGCAGAAGTTCAAAGCATCTCTCCAGATGCAGCTGCCTGTTCTTAAAAAAAAAAAAAAAAAAAAAAAAAAATTGACTATTTTCCCCACAAAATGACCTAACAGTTCTTAAGCCTAAATTGACCAAGATCTGTTGGGCATTCAGATTGGTACAAATCTTTTTTCTCACTGCCCCTTTTGATGATATTTGTAGCCCCCTCCCCCCATAACATACCAATACTTAACACTAAACCAAAAAAACCCGAGATCAGTGGTGTAGAGAAAAGGAAGTCCCTTTAGATGTGGCTATTGGAAATGACTAATTGTGCATTCTGGTCTTTGCTTTTGTAAATGAAGTTTTTTTTCCCCCCTTCTTTTAATGCATAGACACTGCAATTTCCTTTAGTCAAATATAAGTGTGTGTGTGTGTATGTGTATGTGTGAGAGAGAGAGTGTGTGAGCTTGCACACGTGTACATGTGCCTGTGCGTATACGTGCACAGGTTCCTTTTGAAAGGATGGCTTGCTGATCTGTAAAAAAGATGGTTTTCTTAAACCATTGTGCTTGAAATCCTGGGCTCAAGCTGGTGTGCTGTTGCTAAAGTTAGGTGATTATGGTGCCCACTTGTAATACTTGGAAAGATAAAACGGCTTAACTTTTTTTTCCCCCTCTCTCTTTTGCTCCAGAATTGATTATCTTAAACTCAGCAGCAAACAGCTACCCCATAACTAGTTTGCATTTCTGAGCCTCTCAGCAGCATTCCTGCCTGAAGTATTCAGCTCCCCCAGGCTGTTTTACAGGCCAAATAATTGTTCTCCTGAATGCATTCCTCCTTCATGATCAATACACCTTTGAATGTTTTCATCGCAGCAGAAATCCTTCAAGTGGGTTTTTTGGCTGTGTTAGGCCTAATTGTTTCTTTCACCACTGTACGTTTTAGTTGGAGCACAGATTAGCGTTTTCTGCATCACTCAAAATATGGGATCGGTTTCAAGAAGTTTAGGATTTCACAGACTTCGTGCTGGAGAGGGAAACTGAATTCTAGTTGCTAGAAAGATCAAGGTTGCTCTTTAACCTTTTGAAGTTAACCATCTACCCATCTCCAAGAGCTGTGTGGGGCTTTTTGTTAAAGTTTATTTCCAGTCATTCCAAGCAAGAACCACCCAAGGAACAGCATCCAGTTGGACAACCCATGTGTGTTCCAGTGATGTATCCTGGGCTGAGAGGTGTTCCTCTGAAGTTGGAGCAAAGAAGTATTAGTGCTAAAATCACCTTCAATAAGTCACCGTTTTATTATCGTATGTTAGCGATGTGTTTAAATTTAGCAGGCTGCTTTCTTCTGAGGAAAACCATTTGTGACAACATGTCAGTTGTTTCTTTGGTGATCTGTGTCACTGGTTTCTCTACAGATGCTGTGTAAATTAAATTGTTAATGGGGTCCAATATCGGAATGCTAAATGTGTTAATACTCTGACGTACACCCAAACCACCCTCCTCCTCCTCTTCTCTGTGGGGACTAGTTAAGTTGGAGGCCTGGAAGCTCCTCTGATTTAATTCTGAGCTATGATCTTTTCCTCTCTGTACAGCTCCCATCCTGAACTCTCTCCTCCCAGCAAACCTGGGAATCTTCTAAACACGTCTCCATGCTACACTGGGCTTCCAGGCCCGAGGCTGCCTTTGGGGACTCATCTTTTGCCTTGTCACTGTCTCAGAGGGCCGAACACAGACAGGACATTCTTCTCCAGCCTTCTTCCTGTCCTGGCTTTGAGTCTTCCCAGTGGAAAATTCCAGCCATATCAGCTGGCGATGCACCCCTGCTTCTTGTTGAACCGCGGTCTGATGGAATCGCTTCTAGAGTGGTGGCTGAGTCCTACCGTGGCAGTGTCAGCCTGCATGTTTGGAAAGTTCTAGCGCCTCATGCCCTTCACACCTATAAATGCAGAACTTCACTTCTTCCCTGGGCTTGGCTTGCGAGGTGGCGTGGGGGGAAGATCTGGAATGGCCCAAGTCCCAGCGGAGAGGGAGAGAAGGTTCTGGAAGACTTTCCAGCTAAGGGAGCTTGCTTTCCCTCCTCCTCTCCCCAACCCTTGACTCTCAGCTTGTGCTTTTACGTGGTCTTTCCTCATTCCGTTTTTGTGGTGGAGGATAATTAGTCACAGCTCAAAAGGAAGCCATGCCTGCTATACAAGGAAGCAGCAGCCAGGGGGTGGGGGTGCAGAGACCCCAAGCCTAATTCGTTGAATGGATGCTGATTGTTTGAATTGTTTTGTGACCAGCTTATTTTGCTTCCACTCCCGACATATTTTTCTACTTTGTAATTTAACCTGTATCTTTTTTTTTTTTTCCTTCTCATGTTCCTGCCTCATCAGAGAGTTGTAAGATTTAGGGGGGAGGTCTGGGAAGTACTCATTGTAGAATTCAGAGAGCAGAACTCTGGGTACTCTGCAAAACACCTCCGCCAGCCTGCCTGCCTTTGAACCAGGGCTGGTGGGGAGAAGCTGGTTTATTTGAAGGCTGGGTTCTCATGGGCCCACGGGGTAGGTTGTAATTGTGTATCCAAAAAGATCTGCTTTTTTTCTTTGCCGATAGCATGGCAACTGGAATAGTAATTTGACTTAAAGAACCACCTAGTGTTTTAAAGAAGTCCTTTAGGAATCTCCACACTGTTGAAATCAGGTGTGTTCTTTCCCCTGCGGTGGAGAAGGATGGGGTTTGTTTAAAGGTGGGCTGTGGCTGGGCTTCTCAACGGCTGCCCCCAGCAGGCAGGTTCTCAGCCTACCTAAACATGAACGTAATTTGCTCTGTTTCAGCTTGGCTGAAGAGGAAATAAAAACAGAACAGGAGGTGGTAGAGGGCATGGATATCTCTACTCGCTCCAAAGGTGAGTAAAACTCTTGCATTATCTACTCCTCGCTAAGGAAGACATGGGGATTGCTTTTTGTTGTTGGGGTGCAGTGAAGGGTGGCCCTCTGAGCTGGCGCTGCGGCACCCTGTGGATTGTGAGATGTGGACCCTTTGGCTGAACCTGGTTTCTGGAGAAATCTTGATTTTCTTTCCCCTGCCCGTGTGCGTAGGTGTTACCTACTTGTCGGGAATTGTCTCGACATTATGTTGTAGGCCTGTGTCGGGCCTGTGGATGGCTGGCAACCTGTCGCCCAGGGTGGTTCCTTCAGGAGTCAGAATTTCAATAAAGCGTGTTCTGGAAGCCACTGGAGTCTGCAGCTGCTGCTGGCTTCCTGATTTTAGCAACAGGCCTCTTTGGGATCTCAAGTGGGATGAAGTTGACCTGCTGCTTGGAGAACAGTGGTCTGGGTTGGAGATAAGAAGGAAGAGCCAGACTTTCGGGAACGCTGGGGGCAGTGTTTGCACTGAGGGCAAAGTGTGGCCAGTGAGGGCAAGTCCAGTTTCTAGAGGGTGTGTGGTGGACGCCCCCGTCTCAGGTGACTGAGGAATCGGTGCTCTGTGAGACTCCAGGGTTCCCCTGAGGGAGCGGTTACTCACCTTTCCTCAGTGTGCTTTTAGAAGTGAGCTGCTGAGTCCTGTTCGTGTCTGGTTGATGAAAACGCTTGTCCCCAAACTTAATGCCTGGACCAGTGTATTTATTCCTTCAGCACCTCCTGAGTGCTTGTCTGAGCGCGGGGCTCTGGGTCAGGGAGGTGGGAGGGGCTGCAGAGAGGTGCTTACAGAGTCTTCTAGAAGGACATTCTCATCTGGCCAGAGGATCACAAAAAGTGACTCCCTAAAGGCTCCTGAAACAGGGCTGGGGATGTAGCTCAGTGAGTAGAGCACTTGCCTCAGGAGCATAAGGCCCTGGGTTCAATCCCCAGCACCGCAAAAAAAAGATTCCCGAAACAAATTTTGAGAATTTTGTTTTGAGAATTTTTAGAAGGCAGCGTGCCACGTACATACACATACACACACACGTGTACTGTACATATTTACGTATTTATTCATTTCTGGTAGTGCCAGGGTGTGAACCCAGGCTGTGTGCCGGATAGACAGGCTCTGTCCCCCGGATCTTTTTGTTTTGGGACAGGGTCTTGCTAATTTGCCCAGGCTGGCTTCCAGCTTGCCTCAGCTTCCCCAATAACTGTGATGACAGGTCAGTATGGCTTTGAGGATCAGGTCATCAGCAAGTCTGGGGAGCAGGGAGAGGAGGCTGGGTCTTTGAGGTTCCATTGCCGAGGAGAGTCCTGGGCACCAAGGAGAGTCCCGGGCACTGTGAGCAGGAAGTGCTTCCCAAAGTGGCGTCTGGAGACACTTGTGCCACGTGCCTGCTTGTGGTTGTGCAGTGAGCCCAGAGAGGCATGGTTGGCCTTTGTCCTTGTTCTGCTGCTTGCTGTCTGTGTCTGACCTGCCGTTTTCTTGTCTGAAAGGGGTGAGTCTAAGGCTCCCCAACTTATAAAAATGGCAGTTGTGTTTCTGAAGTGCTCATGAAGGCCCGTGCCCACACCTGGCGCCTGCTCTTGTTGAATTCCTGTGGTCAGGAATTTTCTTTTGCACGTGCTGGGCAGGTGCTTTGCCACCGAGCCCCTTTGATTTCCAATTAATTAACTAATTATTTTTTTAGTATTGAACCCAGCGGTGCTCAACCCCCGAGCCCCATCCCCGCCCTTTCTATATTTTATTTAGAGACAGGGCCTTGCTCAGGCCTTGCTCAGGGCCTCACTAAGTTGCTGAGGCTGGCTTTGAACTCAGATCCTTCTGCCTCAGCAGGAGGCGTGTGCCACCTCACCTGGCTGATTTTTTTTTTTTTTTTTTATTTTGAGACAGAGTCTTGCTAAGTTTGAACTTGTGATCCTCCCGCTTCAGCCTCCGGGGCAGCCGGGGCTACAGATGCACTTCTGTGCTCGGCCGCTAGTCCCCTCCTGAGGTGGGAGCTGTCGATCCCCCTTGCAGGTGAGGAACCTGAGGCTCCAGATGGGAGGGTCTTCTGGGTGGTCAGTGACACAGCAGGACTGAACTGAGGCTGGATCCAAGGAGGCGTCTCCATGCTGGATGTGCCCAGCGGGCCCGGTGGACCCTTGTGGGGACAGTTTCAGAAAGGTCACAGTCAGGGGTCATCATCCAGGGCAGCATGCTGTCCTCTCAGGGCCTGTGGAGATGCCTGTTCCGTCCTGCACGTGGGGAGCCCTCCCTTCCCTTCATCACACGCCTGGGTGCTCCACTCGTCACCAAGTGTCCGCTTCCTCTGCTGCCTAGTACAACTGCTTCGGGCGGCCAAGGTCCTTCCTTCTGTCTGTCCCGCTCTTGGCCTGTCCCCGCTGCAGCCAGGATGATGTTAAAAAGCATCTCTTTTTGCTGGCTCCCTCCACCGGCCTTCCAGAACCCTCCGTTCCAGTCCGAAGTCACTGTGCCCTGCCTCCTGGGACAGCCCTGCTCCGCTCCTTGTGACTTATGTTCTCCTTGGACCATTGCTCCTGACTCCACTCCAGCTCCTTGGCCGCCTCCTGTGCCCTGCTTGGGGCCTGTGTGCCTTCTCTCTGGGACCTGGCCGCCTGCGTCTCGTTGCTCGGATTCACCATCGTGGGTGACTTCATGGCTGCCTGGTCTGAAGGAGTCGTTCCTTCATTTCCTGTTGTTTTTTGAATGGACGTTTCATTTTAGAGTCCCTCTAGATTTCCAGAAAAGTTGTGAAGACAGCGCGGAGAGTTCCCACGTCACCGCCCGCCCGCCCCACCCCGTCCCCGGCATCCTGGGGTGCTGTGCTTGCTGTGATTGGCGGAGCAGCTTATCACCAAGGAAAGCCCTTGCTTTGCTCTGATTTCTTTAGTTTGTCCAGTAAGGCCCCTTTTCTGTTCCAGACTCCCATCCTTGATCCCTCGTTGTCCCATTTCCTCAGGCTCCCAGCTGTGACAGGTTTTCGGACGTTGCTTGTCTTCGATGGCCTTGACAGTTTCGAGGAGTGTGGGCCAGGTGTTTGGGTTGCCCCCTCCTGGGTTCATGTGGTGTTTCTCAGGACTGGATGGTGGCAGACTGGCATGATGGGTTTTGGGAGGAAGACTGCTGGGGTAAAATGCCATTTCCGTCACCACATCAAGGATACCTGTTATCAGTGGGACTTATGGCTGCTGAGGCCGACCTTGGCCACCTGGCCATGGAAACCGTTCCTCCCGTCTCGTATGATGTCCTTTGGAAGGAGGCCGCGATGCCCAAGCCTCTGGGAGGGCCGGGGCTCTATGTTGATTATCTGGAATTTTTCTGTATGGGAGATTTGTTTTTTCTCCCGTTTACTTAATCCTTTATGTGAGTGTGAATTTAAGGATAATTGGTTTATACTTTGAGTTATAATACAAGGCTAATTATTTATTTCATTGCACATTGTTCCCATGGAAGCTGGGAGCCAGGCCCGCCCCATCCCATAACTGGAGATTGAACCCAGGATCACCCTACCACTGAGCTACGTACCCAGCCCTTTTTGTTTATTATTATTTTTCGATACCAGGGATTGAACTCAGGGGCCTCAACCACTGAACCACATCCCCAGCCCTATTTTGTATTTTATTTAGAGACAGGGTCTCACCAAGTTGTTTAGAGCCTTGGTTTTGCTGAGGCTGACTTTGAACTTGTATATCCTCCTGCCTACGCCTCCCGAGCCGTTGGGATTACAGGTGTAAACCACCGTTATCTGACCCTTTTTATTTTTTATTTTGAAGCAGTCTCACTAAGTTATAGAGACAGACCTTGAACTTGAGATCCTCCTGCCTCAGCTGCCTGAGTAGCTGGAGTTATAGGCATGTGCTACCTCACCTAGCTTTGTTTTTTGTTTTTAAATTGGGAAATGGTATCGGAAACCAAGATCTGTGTGCTAGGTATGCTCATTGCTCCCTGGTGTCCACTGGGCCACCCTTTGCTTCTGTTTCTTTGAACTGACAGAGCTGGGAAACATTTCCATGTGTGGTTACCGGGGTGCACCTGTCTGTAAGTATCTCTGCACGTGCCCATCTGTATCTGCATTAGCTCAACACGAGATCACACGCTTGACTCCCACGCCTTCCCATCACCGCACGGTCAGTCTAGCCTCCTTCCCTTAGGTGAAATCTCCCACTTCAAGAGTGAGAAATACAGGGCTGGGGAGATTCCTCAGCTGGTAGAGTGCCTGCCTTGCAAGCACAAAGCCCTGGGTTGGATCCCCAGCACCGCAAAAAAAAAAAAAAAGAGTGAGAAGTATGGCTCCTGCTGTCTGCTGCTTGTGTGCCAAGTCCTGGTACATCTTTAGCCTGATCTGTAATGTACAGCTTGATGAATGTGACGGAGCATGTGCTTGTGGGACCATGACTTAGGTCGAGATGATCGAGCACTGTCTGCATCCAGAAGCTTCCTGATCGCTCTAGTATTGCTCTTAGACCTTATTTGTTGGTTGCTGGGCCAGAAAGCAGATGCCTCCTCTGAAAGGGCCTGGGCCTCCTTGCTTACCCCTCCTCTCCCTTGGAGGGGGGGTCAGGATGGCACAGAAGTTTTGAAAGCCAAACTCCTACAGCCCGAGTCCCTGGTTCAGGGTCGCCTCTTCCCTGGCTCGGGATTTGCTGTGGCTTGGTTTCCTCCAGCTGGGATGATGAGGATGTAGAGCGAGGGCCGAGGTGAAGTTCACCCACCTGTTGGGTGCCCAGGGAGGTGCCAGGGGCTGGAACAGGCTTGCAGGGCGAGGAGCTGGTGCCCCTGCTGTTCTGCTCTTCCCCCATTTTCAGTCTCTAGGAAGAGTGTGCAGGGAGGTACGAAGGGGCACAGCGAAGGATCACCTGGGGTGCCCCAGTGAACAGGTCAGGACCAGGTAGAAGAGCCTCTGTCTGGGATCCTCACACCACCCTGCGGCCTGCCTGTCCTGTTGCCTCTGCAGCATTTGGAGAAAGCTGTTTGGAATGATTTCTCAGGTGCTTGGGTGCCCTTGCTTGGGTGGGCCGTCCCTGAGCAGGAGGGGTCACTCTGTTTTGAGGGAGACCTTCCGCTTTGCCCAGGATGCTCTGGGGAGGCTCTCTCTCTTGGGGAGGGTGCTTTTGTCTCCAGGACACCTTTCTGATAGTCACTGGGGTTGGGTGAGGTGATGACACATGTAGTGACCTGGTGTTGGCTGGGTTGCTGAGACTCCAAGAACTGAAGTCTGTGGGCAAAGGTGACATTTGTTTTTTTGGGTTTTTTTTGGGTACTAGGGAATGAGCCCAGGGGTGCTTAGCCACTGAGCGACACCCTCACCCTTTTTTGTATTTAAATATTTAGAGACAGGGTCTCACTGTGTTGTTTAGGGCTGCCCTACACGAAGTTGCTGAGGCTGGCTTTGAACTTGGGATCCTCCTGCCTCATCTTCCTGAGCTGTTGGGATTGTAAGTGTGTGCCAGCTCGCCCAGCCAGCGTGACGTTTGTCACAGTGGACAGCAGGATGCAGAGCCTGATGGCTCTGTGCTCTAGACTCTGCACACTGGTTATTCCTCTAGCCTGCTTGTCTTGTTTGGGAAAGTCGGTGCTTTGGTCCCCAAATGACACTTTCCATCTGTGTTCTTTGGTTGTGAAGCAGTGGAAGCCAGCTCTGGTTCATTTGGACAGGAAGGAAGATGGTTAGTGGGCTCATGGGAAGGCTGGTAGTCCAGGGACTGGAATCAGTCTGTGGCCTTCTTAGGAATAGCAGGGCAGGGTCCACGTGTCATGCGTCTGTCCTTTGATTAGGGAAGGGCTAGTTCCTAGACACCTAGACCCACCAATACTGTCTCCTCAGGGAAGAGAGGGTTCTCAAAAGGAGCAGAAGGGACCATCTTGGCATCTTGGGAAGCTGGCAGCATTATCTCTGCTGGCAGGTGGAAAACAGGCCCGAGCTGCACTCTACTCGGGAAACTTAGGCACTGATCATTGGCGCAGAAGTCTCGATCCTTTTCCGACACCTGGTCCTTACAACCTTTCAGGTTCTCTGACTAAATTTCAATTTGCACCCCTCTGCCCCAACGTACTCACTAATTCCCAAGTCCCTCGATGCCATTGTGCCAGCCTTGGCATTTTCCAGAGTGTTTACTTCTCAGAAGACAAAGTTTTCAAGCTTTCAAGATGACAGGTTGACATTTGTGTCCAAGGTTAACGACAGAAAGATGCTGGAGCATAAATTTTAAATGACGTCTGGATGCCAGGTGTGTTTGTGTGACTGATGTTTTGTGAGTACTTACAAAAAATCTACAAATGACCACATTTGGTTCCCATAATGATGCTTTGGCATAGTATATCATTCCCATTTCATAGTTAAGGAAATCGAGACTCCTGTCAAGGGTTCTGAGGTAAATACTTGCAGGGCCCAGCAAGTAGGTCAGTGATTGCTGATGGCATCTGGGATTCTGGGGGCTTCTGTGAATGAGGGTGCTTCCATTTCATTGTTGACCATAGGGATACGGCTTATCTGATTTAGAAATGTGGTCTCTGCAAGCTGGGTGTGGTGGCGCATACTGTAAACCTGGCGACTGCCGCAGTAGGATTGCAAGTTCAAGGCTAGCCTTGGCAACTTAGACCCTGTTTCTAAATGAAAAATAAAAAAGGGCTGGGAATGTAGCTCAGTGCCAGAGCATCCCTGGGTTCCATCCCCAGAATAAGAAAACAAAAAAACAAAACAAAAAAAAAAAAGAGAGGAGAGATGTGGTGTAAGCACACCAGCTTTTCACAGACCATGCGTGAGTCCAACAAAATACATCTTGAGACAGAGTGGCTGAGGGCTGTCAGTTTGCATTCTCTAGATTGGTCATGGCAGAGTGCTTGCAGGACTTTGGCCACACTGTGTGTGAGTCAGGACAAGCCCCTGGAAGGTCTGGGTCTAGAAGCCTGAAGAGTGATGGACTCGGTTGTGTTCCTGTCTCCGCACAAAGGCTGTCCTGTCTGGGCTGCCTGCAATGATTGTGGAATGCAGATGCCAGGCTGCCAAAGCTGAAAACATTTTAGAAAATGTCTGTGTAATATCACAAGGGAATGAGCCACTCGGAGACCAGGCGCAGATGCAGCGGAAGTCAAGATATTAGAATCCTGCACAGTCTCATTCTTGCTGAGATTTGCCTGGGTTGGAGATGTTTTCAGAGACAGGATGCTAGAGAATATACAATTATAGCAATTTGCTAACCAGCCCCAGACCTTAATTAGTACAGGATCCTCGTTCTCATTGTTGTATGTAAATTAAGATTCTCACAAAGGGATTGTTTATGAGGATGACTCTGAGATGGAGACCTTCTCTCATGTTTCAAGGAAACTCTTTAAGAAAATGGAACCATAAACACTTTGAAACCATAGGGCAGCGCAGAAGCGCGATTTTTTCTTGGAAGAAGTGAGCATCCGTGATTTCAACTCCGTTTTGCCTTTTTTATTTCTTCAAGTAGTACCATCCATGGACTCTACAGTATAGAGTTTATCTGTGAGTTAGATAACTACCAGATTGTTCTCTCCTAACAAGGTCTAAAATATCCCAGAGCTCGGAAGATGCCTGGCTGCGGCTTCCCAGCCGAGAGCAGCCTACCTTCCCTTCCAGCGTTGCCTCTGTGCGTCTGTGTGTCTGTGCACGGAGCCCCGTTGGTGACGCCTGTGTGATTTAATTTAGCTTTGGGGTTCACTTGGGGAAAGTGTGTGTCTGTTCCGCTTTTGAAGCCTGACCCTGGTACTTGTTTATGTGACTATTACTATTCTAAAGGACTGTGGTCTGAAAATAGGCTCTTTTCAGCCTGAAAAAGGAGCCACATCTTTTTCTTCTTCCAAGAAAAGCCTTGGAGGGCTTTGAGAGATTCTGGTACTTTTTTTTCGCTTGAAAGTTTTGAATAATAGTCGCAGGTCGAGTATCCTTTATCTGAAATACTTGGGACCAGAAGTGTTTTGGAGTTCAGATTTTGTGACAGATTTTGCAATATTTGCATGTACTACATAATGAGGTATCTTGGGGATGGGACCTGAGTCTAAACACAGAATTCATTGCAGTTTCGGTCGCATCTTCGACACATGGCCCATTTTAGGCAGTAGTTATCTTTAGTGGGCCTCTCTAGTGATCGACCCGTCCCATGAGACCAGGTGTGGAATTTTCCACTTGTGATGTCATGCCAGCACCAGAAGTGTCAGATTTTGGAGCACCTTGGGTTTCAGGTTGTTGGACTAGAGATCCTCAAACCTCAACTTTATTTGGCTCCTGTGGATTTGTTTTTCTTTTTGACACAGAATCTCACTATGTTGCCCAGGCTGGTCTTGAACTCATGGGCTTAAGCCGTTCTCCTGCCTAGGCCTCCTGAGTAGTTGGAACTATAGGTCTACACCACCAGGGTGGCTCATACGGTGGATTCTTTACCAATGACACACAGCGCGTTTGGGAAGGCTGTACCTTGTGGCAGGAGCAAGTGCAGTGTTACAGGCCCACTTCAACCTCCCGGGGACCCCTGCCCACCCCTGCACTCCTAGGAACCTAGCATTTCACAGACCGTAAAGGAACACCTCTACTGATCTTCGTCCCTGCTATCCTGGTGTGTGTGCTCCATCCCATCCTTGCCATGCCTTCTCTCAAGACTTTGAGGACCAGGCAACTCTAGGCCAAGAAAGAACAGCAAATCCCATTCCTGTTCTATACCACTGGCCTTCCCCTGCTGCTGTTCTTGGTTTTTAGGATAAAGAACACAGTCTAAAATCCTCATGCATGCCCCCGCCATCTTGCTGGCTTCCTCATTGACCTCCTGGCTCTCTGTGTTTCCCTCTGTCTTCATACACACTCGACCTTGCAGATCCTTGAAAGAGTCACCACTGGCCACAGGGCCTTTGCTCACACCTGGAAGTGCCTCTCCTTTTTCCTTGATGCCCCTCCCCACCCCTTCGCTTGAGGCTCTGGGTGAGGGTGAGTTTTTTGCTGACCCTTCTCTTACCTGTGTTGCTCTCAGCTAGCACTGTGCCTGTTGATGTGGTGTGCAGTGAATCTGTGTTTTGAATGAATGACTAAACTTTGTCCACCTGATGGATAGAACTTGTATCTTTGGGAATGAAGTAAAATCAGCCTTTTGGTGGAGAGAATGGCTTGGTTTCTAGCATAATCCAGTGCCTGGAAATAATTGCCTAACTCAGATGTCTGTTCCCTATGAAACACCTGGGGCCTGTCTTTTCCCTCCAGGGATGGGGTACTCTTTGACATGGCCCCTTGCCTCTGCTTTCTTTCCTTCCCGACACCATATTTCTGCTGACTTCTTTGAAAACAAGTCCAGTTGTCCGACTCTCTGCTGTTTCCAAGGGCTCCTGCTGATTGGTCGGGGCAGAGATTCCAGCTTGCCCCAGCACCGCAGGGCCCTGCAGATTGGCCTCCTGTCGGTCCTGTGATGTGTCCTTGCCGACAGCTCCTTCCTGGCTGCTCTCCCCGAGTACACTGTCCACTGGTTTTCGCCACATCCCTGGAGACCCAGGTCCTCCCTCGTGAGCCCTTGATTTACACAAAATCACTCTTGAAATTGCCTTAAATTGCCCATGAAGGGAATCAGCTTTGATCAGAAATGCTCATGCTTACTAAAGGTTTGAGGAATTTCAAGCTAGACTGAAGGAGGAATGACAGGCAAGTCCATCGCCACACCTCTAGGCTTGAATTCACCTTCTGGGTCCCTCCAGGCAGATACTTCTGAGAGGTTCTGTCTGCCAGGCCTGTTCCGGGTCTTGATACTGAGCTTCTCTAGGCCAGTGTGGCAGCCACCATGATCGCAGTTATGTATTTAAATTTACAGTGTGGAAAATAAGAGTTCTTTCCTGAGCGGTCCTAGCCAGACTTCAAGTGCACAGCGGCCCCGTGGGGCTCCAGGCCGCCATAGGAGACGGCGCAGATGCAGGAGCGACACAGAACAGGGCTGGCATTATAGCAGGCGCTGTCAGACTGCCCTCCTCTGCGGCTCTGGAAGGTGAATGGGCTCATTGTGAGTGCTGTGCTGGGCTTGTAGGTGGGAGCAGCCAGCCAGCCAGGGCCTGTGGCTCGGGCTGCGTACTGTACCAGGCTGGAGTACGTTTTGCTTGATGAGACCTCTCTTCCTGTCTTCCCAAGTTGGCATTTCTTGCTCAGGTCCTGATAAACTACCTTTTGCCGGACCCTGGCACTGACTGGGGTCAGGCTCCTCAGGGTGGGTGGGGGGAGGTGACTGCCTTCCTGGCTTCCCGTGTAAAGCCATACCTGCCCTGTGGTTCCTGTCCCTGCACCCTGGGGACCAAGCTGTGCATCTCTTGACTGTCAGGGGCTTTCTCTTCCTAGTAGCTGCTGAGCACACGCCTTTTTCAATGAGGGTATCTTCTTAGAACTAAAATTAATTGTAAGGGAAAAAATGGTCTGTTGGATTTGTCCTTTCAAATTGCAATAGAGTCGTGTACCTCCTTGCAACAGGTCCAGCTGTTCGGAGAAAAAGCTAAGCCCCCTGTTTGGGCAGGTGCCCAGTGTTAATAGCCTGGTATGCTTCTGCCTGGACCCCCCCCTCCATATGATTATATGAATATAAACAAAGCCATTCCAGGAGGTTGAACTTTCTAGAACTTTCTTCCCCGGCCCCTGTCTCCCCCATCCCTCTTCTCCGATCCTTCCCTTTCCTCCTCTTCCCCTGTCCTGGGAGGGATTCTCAAGGTTAGCGTAATTATCTAGAAGTTAAGAAGAGCGAGGACTGTGCCCATCAGGGAGTCTAGCCTTCCACCTGAGGAGCAGCCTGGGCGAGTGTTCAAATGGAAGAGGGGGCCCTGTGGGGCCTGATATTTTGATTTGATTTCACCTAATTTTTTAGGAAGAAATCTGGTTTTTAAAATTCAGTTTTACCTTTTTTTTTTTTTTTTTTTCGTGGTACTGGGGATTGAACCCCAGGGTCTCACACCTGCTAGTCTGGTGGTTTACCCTGAGCTGCACCCCTAATTTTTAAAAATATAATCGATTAATTATTTTTGGTACTGGGGATCTAACCCAGGGTTGCTTTCCCATTGAGCTACCTCCCCGGCCTTTTTTATTTTGAGACAGGGTCTCATTAAGTTGCTGAGTGTCTTGCTAAGAGGCCAAGACTGGCCTTGGTCTGCCTCCTGAGTCCCTGGGATTATAGGCCTGTGCCACTGTGCCCAGCTGCCAATTTAAAATACTGCCAATGGACTCAGAATTTTATAAAAGTAATGCCCAGCTATGGGCGGACTGTGTTCAGTCTGTGGATGCCTATGTTGGCCACCTCTGGCCCGGGCCTCTGCTGGTGGTCCCCCTGGACCAACTGATCAGTGGTGTCTGTCCTTCTAGATCCCTGGTTCCCTCCATTACTGTAGATGGGTCTCTTTCTTCCTTCCCAGGCTGACCTGATTTGTCATCTCCTCCTCCCTAGTGAGCCTCTTGTAATCCTCCCCTTGGCACTTCAGTGTTTGGGGACCATCTTTCAAACCGGGTGGCCATTTTGTGGGCCTGGAAATAGTGTAGCTGGGAAGAGCTGAGGCCATGTGGTAGGTAGGTGGGCATTTTTGGAATCTAGACTAAGCCTGGGGGCCACAGATGCTTGGACAGGCTGGGGAAGCTGGGCGGAGGCAGGAGAGGGAGGCCTGACTTCTCACTCCTGCCCCTTGGGCCGGAGGGGGGTGAGTACTTGAGAGGCCGCGGGGTGGGGGGTGGGGGGGCTCAGGGCCTGCCTGATGAGCCTGGCTTCACAGTGCAGGTGCAGAACTGGAGAACCCCAGAGTGGCTGAGGGCCTGGGGGATGACCCTCCAGAGATCTTCAGACTTAACAGGCCCTAGGACAAAGGGCACAGAGGCATCTCAGCTGGGGCCCGGGCCTGCTGTCTCCTGGCAGAGCCTGTTTCCCCAGGGAAAGTCACTTCTGTTTTTTTTACTGACCAGTGACTCCAGAACAATAGCTCTCCCCAGGAGGTGGGATGAGTAGGAAATGGGTGGCCAGAGGCTTCCCAGGTCCCCCACCTGCCTTTTCAGCAGTTGTGTTTAGAGCAGAGCAGGCCCTGTCACATGCAGGGTACAAATCCTCCCTTAATCCCTTTCCCTTAGGGGAAATGGGCCTGTTGAGGTCAGGATGGCTCTGTACCTGTTGACAGGGGAATTTCCTGTTCTCAGGTCCCTTTTGGGCCCTGGAGTGGCCGGCTCTCTCTTGTAAATTGGTCCCTGTTGTTGGCTCCACATCCCTGCTGCTTCTGGATTTGCGCCCCTCTGGTCCTGGCTAACCCGGCACTGTTGTCCATCCGGTCATGGTCCAGATGTGTTTGGGGGGCACCTTGGCCAGGCTGTATGCCCAACACTGAACTGCAGCAGAGAACAGGCATGCTGAGGTGGAACTCAGTCAGGAGGAGACAGTGAGCAAGGGAGCTGACAAGGAGGAAAAGCACTTTTTAAAAAATTTTTTATGGTCCCAGGGATTGAACCCAAGGGTGCTTAACCACTGGGTCACACCTCAGCCCCTTTTATTTTTTATTTTGAGACAGGGTCTCACTAAGTTGCTTAGGGCCTTGCTAAGTTGCTGAGGTTGGCTTTGAACTTGCGATCCTCCTGCCTCTGCCTTCCGAGCAGCTGGGATTACAGACTGTGCCACCGTGCCTGGCAGAAAACAACTTGATGGTTCTCAGTGAGAATGGCTACCGAGGGGAAGCCCCATGACTTCAGGATAATAAGATGAGGAGGCTGGAGGCCAGGTGGCAGGGAAGGCCTCTCTGGGGAGCCGATACTTGAGCCCAGAGTTGAAGTTGGCCACTATGGAAAAGATTGCGTAGAACATTGTAGATAGAAGTCCATCTTTGTGAAATGGGACTGGCTTGTCTGAGCAGCAGGAAGGAGGCCACTGAGGTTGGAGCTGAGTGAATGAAGAACAGAGGTGAGCAGGGCTGCTCGCTGGGGACACTGTAGGTCTCGACAAGAGGCTTGCAGAGGACGTGGAAGCAGGGTGTGCCCTGCCTCGTTCAGTGCCCAATCTTGTTAAGCAAGCAGACCAGCCGGCGGGTGGTCATGGGCTTGCACCACGGCAGCAGCTGTGAAGGTTGGGCTGAGTTACAGAAGTGGTGAGGGGCAGGAGCACCCTTCGCAGAGCACCTTGTAAGTGCTGGGCTTGGTAAAGACCTGGCACCCTAACACTGCAAGGTTGGACTTGCCTTCCTGCCTGCCTGCCTTCCAGTACTGGGGATCAAACCCAGGGTCTTGCACATTCCAGGCAAGCTTTTAACTCCATCCCTTCTTATTTTGAGACAGGGTCTTGCTGATTTGCCCAGGCTGGCCTCCAACTTACAGTCCTCCTGCCTTAGCCTCCTGATTCCCTGGATGGCAGGCCTGAGTCAGCATACTCCCTGAGCCCTGGGATGGGAGTATTCCTAAAGTAGCTTCTGAGCCCTGGACAAAAAGAAAATAGGGAACTATTTCGCTGGCGATTCCTTCCTCCCAGTGGGTCTAGAATGTAACCAGACATTTTGAGTTTACTAGTTACTTTACCACGGGCCTTTTTTCCTCTGAGCCTCAGTTACCTTATCAATAAAATGGGGCTTCTGAGAACCTGCCATCTTGCAAAATTGTGGTGAGTTGGAAATAAATTGATACTTGTGTTTAGAAAATGATTCCCAGATAATAAGTGTTCAACAAAAGGCAGCTGTTTGTGTTTCTGGCGGTTCTCTCAGGAGGGCAGAGCCTTCTTTCCCTGGTGGCCCAGGTGTCTGGAAGTTGCTCAGTTACTCTGAGTGACTGTTCCTATTGTTTCGTTCTCTTTGAAAGGCAGGTGGAGTCAGGGTGTCCTTAGCACAGGCTGCAGCGATGGCTGATTTACTCAGGGTCAGGCCTCCTCTCCTGCTAGCTCATGGGGAGGTTCTTGATAGCGCACAGTGCACGTTTTGGGTCTGATCACCCGTTGTGGGCCATCCTGTGGGGTGTTTAGCAGCATCCCTGGTCTCTGTCCACTACGTGCCAGTAGCAGCCCCTCTCTCTGCCCGGCTGTGACGACCAAGTTGAGTTGTGACTACCAACACTGCCCTGCACTGTTTTGAACATTCAACATTTAGTGTGGCCCTGGATTGATGGGAGGTTGGGGTGAGGGCTGCCCTGAGCTCCTACTGTATACCAGTTATTGGGGACACAGACGTGGCCCATGGCTAGGACAGCACCTGGCATGTAGTGAGTGCTCCATAAATCCTATTGTCCCTGTCCCCGCAGCCATTTTAAAGTATCGGAGTGTTCAGTCCAGCATTCAGGAGTTGGCGCTTACTGAGTGTTTTCTAGCTCTCTGCAGACCCAGGGCCTGCCTGGCCCTCTTCCCGCACCTCGGCCCTGTGCTGGCCTGTGTTCCCGAGGGTCTTGACCCCGCAGCACAGGGTGCGTCTCCCTCCCCCATGCTCTGCATCTCGCTCCCCTGTGGCTGGGGCCGCGCTGCAGGGGCTGGCTGGGTGCCCCCTGCGCCCGCGCCGATAGGTGTGGAAGGGCGTCTTGGCACCCCGCGCCGTCCGGGGTTCAGCGTCCCGCCCTGCGCCCAGTGCAGAGCAGGCGCCCTGCGTGTGGAGTCCTCCCTTCCCGAGGGGCCGGCCCTTCTCCCTGGTGTCAGCGTCTCCTGGTGCGCACCAGGTGACTTGGAGAGGCCTTTGAGAAGGGCACTTGGAGAGAAGCGTGCGGAGTGGCCCTGCTGCTCGGCCTCGGCTGCCTCCTCTGAGGGCCTTTATCCCTTCCTCCTCGCAGACCCACTCCTGGCTTCAGCCGCAGGCGGCACAGAGCCCTCTTTTTGGCTCCGCACTGGCCCTGGCCGGGCAGCACACTGCACCTGAGCTTTCCAGAACCCGCGGCGTGGGGGCGGCCGGCCTGGATGAATAATGTAATGGTCGGCCAGCGGCCTCCCAAGGGCGCAGGCAGCCGGTTCCTCCACATTCCGGAGTGTGATCTGGCCTCTTGCGAGGCCGCGGCCCTCAGCCACTACCATGCCGACCGCCCTGGGCCTGCCCTGCTGAGCGTGGTGGGGGCTGGCGCTTTCCTGGAGCGGGTTGGGCCCTGCCTCTTGGTAAAGTCGCCAGGAAATCCCTGGTCGGACACTGTTGTGTTTTGTCCCTGAGGCCTCATCCCAGCTCCCAGGGAGAAGTGAGGTTGCCGGGTGCTCAGGCTGCTGAGAGCTGGACGCCGAATCCCTCTGCCAATCAGCCCCTCTTCCCTGGGTGGGAGCAGGCTCAGCTCGCGCCCTTTGGTGGCATTGCGCTCTGTCGAGTGTGAGAGGCTGTGTAGGGGAGGATTCTTCTCCCACACCCAGGATGGCCTTCCCATTTCGGGGAAGCACATCCGAACGCAAGACAATTGGAAGCAGTTATTAAAACACCAAAGCATGTTCAGCATGCACACCACAGACCCCAGCCCCTTCTCCTCGCTCTGGCCTGCAGAGCAGCCGTGACTCCTTGTATTTATTCACATTCGCCTCAGTAAATGGCTCTTTGGTGCAATGCACTGAGGACTTTCAGCTTAGCTGTGCTGCTGTCGAGGGTGATAAATTAGAGGCGAAAGCTCTGGGATGTGAAGGCAGGTCTCTGCCTCAGACTGCCTGGTTGCAGAGAGGTGATGGTGTTCTTGCCCCACCAGGCGACCTAATGCATCCAGGACCAGGGCTGGCCTGGTAAGTGGTGACTCTTAGCCTGTCCTCTCTGCTTCTTCCTCCTCCCCCTGGGAGAGGCTGCCGAGGAGCCGGAAGCAGGAATGTCTGTGGAGCGAGCCTCTGTCTCTTTTGGAAAGGCCAGGCCAGGCCCTCTGGGGAGCCAGGCCTCCTCCATGGCTGGTAAGTGTGCCCTCCTGCGCTGCCTGCGTGGCTTGCTTGGTGTTGCGCTGCCTGCACTGTCGGGAAAGGACACTTTCCCAAGTCCAGAGGGACCCTTTTATGCACGGCCTTGTTTTCCCCTTCAGTCCATTTCCTGGTTCTGGGAGGGAGCTCCCCTTCACTGGGGGCATCCTGAGAAACAGCAGGAGAACGTGGAGGACGCCCCGCCTCTAGTCCTGGCAGGCCCAGGCGGGCAGGCGCCGCGTCCTCCGTGGGTTTCTGTGCTCTGGGGCTCGTTCATTGTCAAGGAGAGGTGTTGAGACTCACGTGGTGCTGGCGGCTCAGTTCTACCCCCAGCCCCGTCCTTCGCCCCGATTTCTGCTCTCTGCCAGGAGGCAATTCCTGGCCTCTTTTGGATGTAGGTACTCCTGGTGAGGCCCCAAGACTCCTGCGGCGGAGGCCTGCTGGGGTGCCTGCCCTGGCTCTGGCGGGCGCTTGCTCTGGGAATGATCAGCCCTGTCGACTTTGCTGTTCCTGGGAAGGCAGTGCGTGTGGCCTTGTTCGAGGCGGGTTGTGCAGGAGGCTGGTGGTCACTGACTGCTGTCTGAGCTGGTGCCACAGCCCCTTCTGACCCTTCTCTGCCCGGACCCAGGAACCCTGGCATTTTTATAGTCTGATTGAAATGCGGAATTCGCATCCTCGGCTCATTCCGGTTTCCGGATAGACTGGTGTTTTCGATAGCTGCAGACTGTCTGTGGGGTTGGTTGAATGTGCGCTTAGGGGAACGCAGGCTCTGCTTTGGGTGCGGGTGGCCGTGCGGAGGAGGACGGTAGGAGGAAGGAAAGGTGGACTGATTGAGGCAGCTCCTCAATCCAGTGCTTCCTTTTTTCCAAGTCTCCTACGGAAAGTTTGAGCAAAGTTAACTTATCTCATCCTTGGGTAACTCTTCAGGCAGCTTATCTCCATCTTAGAGAACGGCACAGAGAGGGTGAGTATCTTCCTCACGGTCACACTGTGGGAAGAACAGAACTGTGGACTGTTTATGCCGGAGAGCAGTTTCTGACCCCCTGTCTTGGTCATCTGCGACCTGGTGCCTGACCACTGTGTCAAGTGACCAATTGGTTCCAGTTTGCCTAGGGCCCTGCCAGCGCAGGTTGTCCCCCTGCTGCTGAGGTGGACAGTGGACATGGCTGTCCCACTTTTCTTGCATTCAGGCCCCGGCAGACTTGCCACAGATGTTGTTAAGGAAATTTAACACCCACAGAAACAGAGGCCTGGCCTTGGCGCTTCAGCCCTTTCCCTGGAGGGAGGTGACGGTCCTTGTCGTGGGTGCTGTTTCCTAGACCCAGGAGAACATCCAGTGCTGAGTCAGGCACCGGATGCGGGTGGGGGACAGGGTGCCCGGTGTGGCCTGTCAGGGAGGCCTCGGTGGAGATGGGGAGGGGAGTGGAGGCGACCTGGAGCGCCAGCCTCTTCGTAGCATCGGGTAGGTTCTGGTGCCACCCACTGAAGACCGGGAGGTGGAGGAGCTCCCGGGGACCCCGGGGACGGTCTTTGTAGAGAATGGCACCGGCAGCGAGCCACACCCCTTCCTCCCAGTTCCTGCAACTCTCTGTTGGAACTTCCCTGCCCCCAGCTCCATCTGCAGTTGAGAAAAAGAGAGAGAAAAGCAGAGTGAGCAGTTAGGCCCTGGAGCCCGGCCTGGGAACCGGGGCCCAGAGCTGGGGATGAGGCCCTGCGGGGCGAGGCCTGCGGCGCGGGGTTGGGACCTGGGCCTCAGAGTCAGCATGCCGCCTGGGCACAGTCCCCAGCCCGCGACTCAGCAGCTGTGCCTTCTTGGGCAGGTGACCTGGAGGGCACCGCAGGGAAGCGTTCTGAACAGCGCCTTGCTGATCGCATGTGACAGAGGACAGTCTTTGCTGTTAATACCTGCGGCTCAGGAAAGCTCAGAGGCCCGGTCAGCTTGAAGGATGGATTCAAGTCATGGGCGGTCAGGAATTGCCGTGCGGGATCATTTTTGGTGGCTCCCAGGGCAGGTTGGGGAAGGCTCTGCCCCACGCTTGGCGGATCTGAGGAAGGCGCCCTGCTGTCCGTGCCCCGCCGTCCCCAGGCTGCTCACCCACGGGATCCCACTCAGGGCCAGACCTATTTTTGGGGAGTGGGGAGGCAGAGGTTGCTGGTGGGCCAACCCCATAGAGTCACGGGTCTCACTAACCCAGAGAAAGTGTCCCAAAACAAAAGGAAGAATCCCTTCAGATCAAAGGTGACCCTGTCCCCCAGCTGCAGTCTGAAGTGACTGTTTGTCATCGTTCCAAGTTCACAGATGAAATGTGCTTAGCAATACGGCCTCGTCAGAATTAAATCATTAAAGGAGAAAAAAAAAATTTGACTCAGCTTTCTGGAAAAGGTCCTTGTGGTGGCTTCGTTACCATGACGACAGCCAGGTTTCTGCCACCACACTGGCACCACCAGAGAGGCCTGTTCCCCGCTGAGGGCTTGAGTCAGAGCTGACCCGCGTCTCCCGCCCCTGAGGAGGCAGAGCCCCGTGGCGTTTCCCGGCACCTCTGCCTGCGAGCGGTGGACGGCCCTGCTGCTGACAGATGGGTCTGTCGTTGGAGGCTATTAAATTTCTGCCCCTTGGATACAGCCACTGAACTCTCATGAACTCCGGGGGGAATCGGGGTGTTTGTGACAGCAGACCATCGGGGTTTTTATGTTCTACTGAAATGAAGGCTAGGAACACTCTTCGTTGCGGGTGACCCTGGGCCAGACCTGTCCTTGCGCTGTGCAGGGCCTCTGTTTCCCCTTTTGTGTCCTGGTGGGCTTGGGCACACCTGCGTTGGTCGCTCTAGGTGGTTGATGAGAATATTAATTTCTGGTGTTGTTTTGACTCTTTCCCATGGAATGAAAAGACTTTGAATTCGAGGGACTTGGAGATCTCCTGGCCCTGTGGTCTCTATCTCTGGGTCACCTCTGAGAAGCCTGAGTCGGCTGTGGGCCCTCTGCCCAGGAAGCCATGTCCACGTGCAGAAAGGTGCCCCGTGATCCACGGTCCCCCAGTGCTGACGTGGACTCCAGGCCAGAACGTCTACCTGGGTCCCTTTCTTTCCTTCTTTTCCCATCTTGCAGACGAGGCCCTGAGGCCCTGAGAGGTCAAGACGCTTGCCCAGGGTTCTTTCTGGTTTAGCCTCATTTGCAGCCTGGTTGCCTCACTGGGCTTCTGTTCACGGGGTCCCAGCAAGCGAAGGAGACGTCTCAGCACTCTGGAGCACACGTCCCCTGACACAAGACCTCACGGTCCACCCCAGACACACACCCAAGAGCTTCTCAAACTGGGTGCATCCCAGTCCCTGGGCCTCCTGTGGAGGGAGGGGGCTGGGCCCTCTCCCACTGTTTCTGACTCTCTAGATCCAGGCAGGGCCCAAGAATTTGCATTCTAGTATATTCTCAGGTATTGCTGCTGCCAGTTACCATCGCCCTGGGGGACCTCAGCCACGGAGATAACGGTGTCAGGAGGAGCCGGTGCTGTCCTGGCCTCAGGTGTCATCTGAGCACGGCTGGGCTGGGCTGATGGCCATACCCTGGGTGTCTGGGGTTGTAATGGAAATGAGTGGCAGAGTGTCGAGGTGGTCCTTGCAGCAAGGAAGAGCTGTCCCTTCCAAAGTCCGTTGAGAAACACTGGAAACACCCTGTTTTTTTCCCTCTCCATGCCCTTCCTCACTGTCCCATTGGAGAGTCTTTCTTCTCTCTGAATCTGCTCAGAAACATACAAACCAGAGCCTTTGCCCGATTGCTTTCTCTGTGTGTGTTTTGCGATGCTGGTGATTGAGCCCAGGGCTGCTTTACCACTGAGCTACACCGCAGCCCTTTTTATTTTTTATTTTGAGATAAGGTCTTGCTAAGTTGCGGAGGCTGGCCTTGAACTTGAGATCCTCCTGCCTCAGCCTCCCGAGTTGCTGGGATTACAGGTGTGTGCTGTCACACCTGACTCAAAAGAGCTTTCTTAAAACATTCATACTCTGACACCGGAGCAGAGTTATTGCGGTGTATCAGATTCATGTAGAGCAGACCCCAAGCTCCTTCTTGTGGTCTTCAAGCCTGTAGGGATCCAGTCCCAACTTCGTCTACCTGGGACGTTTTTTAATCCTCCTATTGGGCCTCCTATTCTGTTCATTAGGGACTTTGGTTCACACCTGCTGCTTTTTTTTTTTTTTTTTTTAATGTGAAACTGAACTTTATAAATACTTTCAATTTTCCTTATTTTGATAAAGTCATCCAGGCACATAGTGAATACAATACACAAAGGTATACAGTGAAAGATAATCTCTCCCCACTCCCTGCAGATCTCCTTCCAAGGCAGCCACCTGCCCCCCTGTAGAGCCCGGCTGTACTTTTGTGTTCAAGCAGGAGTGTTCAAGGACTGATGTACATGTTACATCTTTTATGGGTCCATTAATGGTGCTGGGTACATGTTGCTTTGGCAATAGGCACCGAAGCTCGGAGATCATCTGTTCCTGGGGAGGTGCCCTCTGATTCCTTGTTTTTGCAGTCCTGGGGAGCAAACCAGAACCGCACACATCCCCGGCCCTTTTTATTTTTTTCTTTGAGACAGGGTCTCACTAAGTTGCGCAGGCTGGTCTTGAGCTTGCCATCCTCCTGCCTCGGCCTCTGAGCTGCTGGATTACAGGTGTGCAGCACGTTGCCTGGCTGCCTCATCTTTCTTAAGGGCTGGATCACTCCATTTCACTTGGAGCCTGGCTGTTTGTTTGTGGACATGTAATTCGTTTCCAGTTCTGGGCACTGGACCCTCTTGTATCTGCTCTGCTCTGAGACTCTATTTATTGAATAGTTTCCCGGAGGAGCCTGTTGAGTCAGGCTGTGTGGAGAAAGTGAACCTTCCCATCAGACAGGGAAGTGGGCCCTTCTGGGAAAGCCGTTTTCTCTGGGGGACGGTGCCTATCCCAGGTTGTGTCTTTTTAGTGAGCTTTCTCACTAACTAGCTCTTGTGCCTTGGGGGGCAACCCTTTGGGCTCTCTGGGCCTCCACTTGGGTGTCTGTGGGATGCTCCCCCAGGCCCTGGGGTCTTCACCCTCAGGATGCCTCCGGTTAGCATTGAATTTCCACCAGGGCTGGGTCTGCTGATCATTTGTCAGAACTTTCTGGGGGCCTGCTGGTGAGGCAGGAGAGGCCTGTCACTGTCAGGCCTGGGCATCCCCCAGAGGCTGCCTCTCCTTCTGGTCCAAAGGGTGGTCTTGCATATGGTGGCGTTGGACTGGTCCGCCGCCCTCTGCAGACGGGAGATGTGGATGCACAGGTATTTGTGCGTGCGGAGACTTGCCTGTGGTGCAGCTGGAGGAGGAACTATTTGGGGATCGTCCTCTTCCTGCACTGCACATCCAATCCCACCCGGGTGCCCTTGGTGTGCTCTCTGCTGTCCTGGTGTCTGTGGCCTCTGTTCTTCAGGATGTCAGGTGCACCCAGCCCTGCCCCTGCTGTCCATAAGCTGAGGATACCACCTTGGGGTACGGGACGGAGTCCAGTCCTTGCAGGTGAAGATCGAATGGATGGTGGTCAAAGAAGGTTTAGATGAGATGCTGGGAGACTGGAAACGAGGGTGGTTTGATGAGAGCGGGTTGGTATTTTTCAGGTGAGAATCAATGAGAATGTAATTTGTATTGATTTCTTTGGACGAAGGTCTCAAATAGACCGTCCACTGCTGAGCGGCTGGGAGGACTTCCCGGGGGCCGGGTTTATTCTTTTTACGCAGTTCTGCTTTGTTAGCTTAACGGACATGAAGGGTGGTGTCCTCTCCTGCACAGAAGCGTGGGTGCCTTCGTTCCCCTGCTGTGCGGCCTTGGTGACCTGGTTTTCGTTGTTTCCTGATTTGCCATCTTTGTGGGTGTGGAAAAGAAGTTCTTGGCCATAAGAACAATGCGGGCGCCTGTGTGACGGCTCCTAGGAGCTCGGTCATGGTCCTGTCAACAGGGCCCGTCGGGAAGGGAGCCGAGTGTGGCAAGACGGAGGACACGTTCCCACCCAAACCGGGGCGACGGTTATTCAGCGTTATCTGATGCCATGAGGGCCTGTGGGCCCTGAATTTTTTGTTTTGGCAACCAATCAAGGAGTGGGGTGTGGTGTTCATGCCTGTAATTCCAGCTCCTTGGGTCGCTGAGGCAGGAGGATCACAAGTTCAAGGTCAGCCTGGGCAAGACCCTGTCTCAAGATAAAATCTTTTTTTTTTGGGGGGGGTACTGTGGGTTGAACTCAGGGGCACTTGTCTACTGAGCCACATCCCCAGCCCTATTTTGTACTTTATTTAGAGACAGGGTCTCAACGGAGTTACCTCGGACCTTGCTAAGTTGCTGAGGCTGGCTTTGAACTCACAATCCTCCTGCCTCAGCCTCCCAAACCACTGGGATTACAGGTGTGCACCACTGCGCCTGGCTCAAGATAAAAATTTAAAAAAGGGCTGGGGACATAGTGGCAGAGTGCTCCTGGGTTAAATCCGCAGTACCACCACCACAACAAAACCCACGTCATGCAGGCCGAAGAAGCCTGACCTCTCAGGCAACGGAAAGGGGAGCAGGCGTATTCCAGGAAGAGGGATCTACCTGCAAATGACACTGGGAATTTGGGGATAGAGTGCACTACGTCACACTCACACCCTCTGGGGGATCCAGGCCGCCCCGACTGCTGTAAATATGTGGTCCCGTGCATCTCTTTCAGATCCTGGTTCTGCAGACAGAGCAGCCCAGAAAAGGAAGTTCCCCAGCCCGCCACATTCTTCCAATGGCCACTCGCCACAGGACACCTCCACAAGCCCCATTAAAAAGAAAAAGAAGCCGGGCTTACTGAGCAGTAACAGCAAGGAGCAGGTAAGGCCGCGGCTGGGCGCGGCGTGGCAGCGGAGCCCCGGCCAGCGGGCCGGGCCAGGGGCAGCAGTGCTCGGGGCTCCGCAGAGCCGGTTCCTGGCGTTTATTCAGCAAGCTGCCCTGGCCTGTCAGTCATTTGCATGTACAGAAAGGGCAGCTCAGAAAGGGCCTGTTTTAAGATTTCCAGGTTTCAGATCTGTTTGGGGACAGAGCAGTGACCCAGAGGAGACGAGGAGATTGTTCTTTAGCGGGGTTGGGCTTGTCCTTGGTTTCTTTTCTCGCACTCCTAGGCCTGTTTCCCCGGGCGGCCTTAGGATTTTCCCCTGCTGACCAGCGCTGGGCAACACGGCTCTCTGCCAGTCTCTTTCTCATCTGTAAAATGAAGGGTTGAGGCCCCTGGTAAGAGGCATGGCCCCGGGTCACCCTCCCTTCCTGTGCACAGGCTCCACCCTCCCCTGGCTGATGGGACTGTCAGAGGCTGGAAAAGTCTGTTCACCATCTTGGCTCATCTAAGGGACCTTCTAGCTTTAACATTCTCAGATGTTCGATATTCTGAATAGAAAAGTGAGAGCCCTTGGGTGGACTCAGTGGTGGAACGTGACTGTCCCCTCTGGACCGTGAGGTCACGTGTTCTTGTGTGTCACATGTTCTTCAGCAGGTTCCTGGTGACCCCCTCAACTATCTTGTCCCTTTCTCGTACTGGAGTGGTCCCTGGGGATTGACGATTGCATCAGACGAGGTTGTGGCTTTCACGGGAAGAGACCTAGCAGCGGTTCAGTGTCCAGGCCGGGGAGAGGTGTGTGTGTCTGAGCACAAGTCTATTTTCACTCTCAAAATTATAGAGCGAACTGCCAGCTCTGCCTTCCACGCCGTGGCTGTGGGCAAGTTAGCCTCCTTGCGTCGAGTTTCCTCATTTACTGAAATGGGGATCACGGTGCCGGTGCCCAGGCCACGGGCCGTCAGGAGGACTCGTTGAGCTCAGGGACACAAATAGCAACAGCAGAAATGGAAAGCTAGGCTAGGCTGCATCCCAAGAAAAATAATTTCACATCTGATCCGGGAAGCAGGCCGTTTCTGTGGAAGCGTTCTAGATCCCTGCTGCCTGCTGTCTGCACGAGCCACGTGTGGCTCTTGAGCCCTCAAGATTGACCAGTCTGATGGTGGAACTTGGCTTTTCCTTTTGTAAAGTGATGTGGCTGCCTGTGGCTTGCAGCTGCGTGCTGGATGACCCAGGCCCGGTCAGTTAGGGATCCCACTGGAGGAGGAGAAACTGGTGGGTCCTCAGTACACTTCAATTTGGGGTAAAAATAGCGTCTGATGACACCAGAGCAGAGTCTGCCGCATGTCACCCGCGGTTGCAGACATCTGTCATGTTTATGCCAGACCTGCTGGGAAGGGCTGTGTGCGTCACCATTTTACAGATGAAGACACAGAGGTTTAATCGCTCCCCATGTCTCAGATGCTGGTGACGACCTGTTCCAGTCACCCAGGAGCCATCTCATAGCTCAGACTGAAGACTCAGAAAGAAAACGGTGGCCAAAGAATCCTCAATCCTCAGCCACCCGTTCAGCTCCTGAGCTGCCCTCCCTTACCAGTTCCCAGAAGTCTGGGGAGCAGATGTCCTTCCCGGCGGGGATCAGTCCTTCCCTCTGCCCTCCCTCTGCCATGCACACGCGCACAGCCACCATGGGAGTCCCCACCTGTTCTCTCAGAACCGGCTCATGGTTCTTCTGGAAGCGAATCCGCTCGGGTACTCTTATCCTTGTGTTCAGGCGTTCCGGTAGCACGTAAGCCTCAGGCCCCATCTTGTGTCTGTGAGTTGGTGTCCCCCCATTTGGACCAACAGCTGCAGAGAGTTAGCCAGTGTGCAGAGCTGTGTCACCCCAGGGCTTGACGCAGGGCGGGAGCTCAAGCATGCCGAGAGCCTTCAGCCGTGGGCCACAGCAGGCCAGGGGCAAGGATACCGGGCCCCAGCCCGCCTGGGTTTCCTGTCTTCTCCAGTGTTCACAGAGGAGGGAAGTGCTCCATTTGGACCCAGGGCTCTGTCCAGTCTGTGGAGTCTGGGAGACTCACTGTGTGGTCACGTTGGTTGCTTCTCTTTGGGCTTCAATCATGTCATAAAATAGGGGTTTGGACTAGAACATCATAAGGTTGATTGCACGTTTGATTTTCTGATCTGAAATTCCAGGGCACGAAGGCCAGGAGACTTTGATTGGCAAGGGTGGAAAATCTGAACTGCAAATGGGAGACGTTCCTGACCTTTGACCCCGTGATTCCCAACAGCATATAATGTCGGCAGGGCGGCCGATATTCTTCACATGCCGTCTCTGTCATCCTCATAGGGAACTTAAAAGACATGACGCAGGGTACTTACCTTCTCTTTCCCTTCCCTTCCCCAAGTGCTGTGCTTGATCAATGTGTTATGATTCTGTCGGCCACCAACCTCTGAGGACCTCAAGATTTCAAACAAAAGCTTGCATTTCGGGTCCTTATGAACACTAAGAGTCAGTCTTTTTAATTTGTTGTGACAAAGCACCACGGACTGGGCTGCTTATCAACAGCCCGGGTTTCACTTCTGGAGGCCGGTTGTCTGAGATCAGGCACCATCTTGGTTGTGTTTGGTGAGGGTCTTCTTCCAGGCTGCAGGCTGCTGGCTTCTCGCTGTGCCTTCATGAAGCAGAAGGGGTAAAGGTCTCTCTGTCCCCCTTGATAGAGCACTAAGCCCATTCATGACCTAATTAGTGCCCAGAGGCCCCGCCTTCCCATACCAACATGGGAATTTTGAGGGAGACACACCCATTTAGACTGTAGCACTCAGCAGAATCCAGCAACAGCCAGAGCTGGGCAGAACCTGCGCTGTGGACACTGGGCCAGTGCCGGCCTGTGGCCGCACTCCCCACCCCTCCCTGCGGTGTCACAGGGAGTCAGCTCTGCTCAACCCTCTGCCTCTGGTCTGGGGGAGGGATGAACAGTTTTCTGACTTTTGTCTTATGTCAAGGTTCTCTACTTCTTTCTTCTTTTTTTCTTCCCTTACTTTTTTTCCCCCCTGTGTTCCAGTATTCTGGAAAGAAAGCCATTCTGGCCTTATAGGAAAAAAAAAAAAAAAACCACACATTTCCATTTTTGATGGAGACATTTATCATCAAGAGGTGTGAGTTGAGTTCATTGACCTTTTTGTCCAATTTCACATATTGGGAATTCAGAACTTTTAGAGGGAGGCTTTCTTCTTTTTTTCCTTCCCTTTTTCTTTTTGTGGTGGTACTTATCAAACCCCGGGCCTCCTGCATACTAAACATTTGTTCTACCATTGAGGTGTAGCCCCAGGGGGAATTGAAAAAAAAAAAAAAAAATCATTTTTCTGGTACTGGGGATTGAGCCCAGGGTTGCCACATCCCCAGCCTTTTGAAATATTTTATTTGGAGACAGGGACTCGCAAAGTTGCTTAGACCCTCACTAAATTCCTGAGGCTGGCTTTGAACTTGTGATCCTCCTGCCTCAGCCTCCCAAGCCTCAGGGATTACAGGTGTGCTGCAGCACACCCAGCCCCAAGGGGAGTTTAAGAAGAGCTAAGGATGTTACTCAGTGGTAGAGAAATTGCCTGCCATATAGGAGGCCCTGGGTTCCCTCCCTACCACCAAAAAAGAAAATAAGATAGAAAAACCTCAACCCACAAAAACACAAACCAGCCCGTCTCACGGAAGTCCTTGCTTGGACTGGGCAGTGTGCTAGCTGCTGAGACGTTTGTCGGGGCCCCCGTGGTTGGCATGGGCTCTGCCCTTCCCCTCCATTCCACTCGCTAACAGGTGGATACAGTTTTCCTCACTCCAGGGTTTGGTTGTTCCAGGGCTGTGTGGCACTTGCATACTTTGTAGTCAGCACCCACGCGTTCACCAAATGCAGGACAAAAGCTGGTATCCGGTTGCTGTCACTCATCTGTGCTCCCCGAGTGCCCTCTGTAGGAGCTTGAGTCTGTGGCCTCCCCATCCACCACACCGTGGCCTGGCGCACAGTCAGAGCACCTAATCTCTGGTTGATGTAGGCTAGGTGTTAACAACAGCCTAGGGGCCAGGAACTTGTTTTTATAAATAAAGTTTTATAAATAACTTTATAAATAAAGTTTTATCGGCACACTGCTACATTCCATTTGTGCATTGTGTGTCTTGTTGCAACACAGGGCCAGAATTGAATACTTGCAGTAGAGACCGATTGGCCTGCCAGGCTCGCCTCTTTTTACCATTCTCGCGGAACCCTTTGTAGAAAGTGTTGGCCCGCGCTTGGTATGCACTGAGAAGTGAATGGATGGGTCTTTCCCACTCGTCTGGTTATGCCAGGCTGTGGAAGGGCAGGAGAATAGACATTCTCTCTCACAACCTGTAATTATCCCATGGTAACACAGGTAGTAACCTGTCTGCCTTGCTATCAGGCTGCTTCCTGTAGGGGAGGAAAATCATAACTCATTTTGCCTGAAATGATTTGCTTTTCCTTTTAAAAATGTTCCATGTTTGTTATCGGGTTATTTTTATGGAGCAGGTAACACTTACAAGCAGCAGATAAGGAAAGTATCTGACAAGGAGATTAACCAGGTGGCTGCTTCTCAGCACCCCAGGCTGCTCCAGGAATCTGGAGAGGGGCGCAGCCTGGCTGCCCTGATCCTCTGGGGACAGCCACCCAGGGTGGTGGGGCGAGAGAAACTTAGTGCTGAAGGATCAATAACCCAGCTTCTGCTCAGTCCCCAGCACCAAGAAAACAAAAAAACAAGACCAAAAAGAACAAAAAGACCCGGCTTGTATTTGACAGTGGACCTGGTTGCAAGATTAGCTGCCATATTGAATCCTTCCAGTTTTACTTGGAACTTAACAACTTTTCTTGTATTATTATCGTCGTTATTCTTTGGTACTGGGGATTGAACCATGGGTATTTAATCACTGAGCCAGATCCCCAGCCCTTTTTATGTTTTATTTTGAGACAGGGTCTCACTAAGTTGCTTAGGGCCTCGTTAAGTTGCTGACCTGACTTTGAACTCGATTGTCCTTCCTTAACTTCCCCGAGCCACAGGGATTGCAGGCCAGCACCATCATGCCTGGTCCAAACTCTTTTTTTCTTTTTCTTTGTTACCAGGGATTGAACTCAGGGGCGCTTGACCACTGAGCCACATCCCCAGCCCTATTTTGTACTTTATTTAGAGACAGGGTCTTACTGAGTTGCTTAGTGCCTCGCTAAGTTGCTGAGACTGGCTTTGAACTCATGATCCTCCTGCTTCAGCCTCCCCAGCCACTGGGATTATAGGTGTTCGCCACTGTGCCCAGTCCCTACCCTTTAAAAAAAATTTTTGGCCGCCTTGTGTCTGCGCATGGGGCATGTCCTGCCAAGTGCTGGGACAGGTTGGTGCGGAGAGCCCCTTGCCCTGGGAAACAGGGCCCCCTCTCACCTGTCACGCAACGCATGTTTGCGGGTAACCTGGCGCTAAACCACTGGTAGATGACCTGCTTCTGGGTCGGGGTTTTGTAGGTAGCAGAGTAGCTTCCTTGGTGCGATCTATTGAAAGTCAGCTCTTGACCCAAGGGTTTATAAGAAAAAGCATAAACAATAGACAAAACAAAAAACAACAAAAAAAAGAGAAAAAATTTATATTTTTTTGAGACAGGGTCTCGCTAAGTTTTGATGCTGGTCTCATACTTGATCCTCCTGCCTTGGCCTCCCTAATTGCTGCATTGCTGGAGCGCACCACCTTGCCCAGATGTACTCTCATTAGAAGGGAGTTGGGCATAGGAAATGTGACTTATCTTACAAACCCATACCAGCACCTCAGGAGACCCCACTCAGGGTAGAAATGGCTCTATCTGCTTGATATGTACAACTTGCCTCTTCTCCCCCTCCCCCCTCCTCCCCGAGGACCCCGCCACCCATTTTCCCAGCAGACACAGACCTTCTGTACCAGTGGTTTCAACCCGGGGCAGTTTTGCCCTCCAGGGAATGTGTGGCAATGCCTGGAGACATGGTTGGTCGTCACCGTTTTATGTGTGCGTGTCCTGGCATCTGCCAGGGACACTGCCGCAGAGCCCGCGGTGCACAGGAAGCCCCCTCCGCAGTCTGCTGACCCCACCCGCCGCTCGCGCTGATGGAGAACCTGCTCCAGGCGCTGTTTGCCCCTCCCGTGAGGTCCCCAGCCGTCTTCCTACTTTTCAGGTTTTTTTCCCTTCCAACATTTTGCAGTAAGTAACGTTCCCGAGCTTGTTGTCGGGGGAAGTCCCTACACCATCCGAATCCCCCCAACGAGTTCTGTCTTGAGTGGAGCCCGGGGACCAGGCGTGAGTCCTTGCCCTGCGCTCAGAGGTCAGCGGAGTCTGGAAAGGAAATCATACCGGGCCGAAGAATTCTGCATTCACTCTTAGAAGCAGCCTTTTACCCGTGGGACTGGGAGCAGGGAGGGCCAGGGAGGCTGATTGACAATGACCTGCCTAATGAGGGTCTGTGAGGCTCTTGGTTAAGGAGGGGTAGAAATAGCAGGCAGTGTGACAACATTAAACCTCAAGAAAAAGCCAGGGACAAGACGTGGGGTGCCCGCAATGTCAGCATGCTGCAGGTCCTCGCCCTTAAAGGAAGGAAAGCAGGTCTGGGGTGAAGCTCCGAGTGGCATGCCCAGGGTGCACGGGCCTTGGTCTTGATCCTTACCACTGCACAAAAGAGCACCCGCAGCAAACCCCACCATCCCCCAAAGTGATGGAAAGGTATTAGTCATGAGCAGTCAACACTGATGTTGCTAAGAAATAACATGATTTTCAGTCAGAGAACTATTAGAGCTGTTTATACATGAGGTCAGTATTAAAAATGTAACTTTTTTATGTACCAAAAATAAACACTTAGAAAATGTAATGGAAAAATGATTCTTATCCATAATACCACCCAACTAATGTATGAAATCTTTCTGGAGGAAAACCATGACAGAAAATAAAAAACAAAACAAAACAAAAAAAACTTGTTATACAGCGATATTTATTCAAAGGTAGGTAATAGGGATATGACTATTTATTTATTTATTGGTGTTACTGGGCATTGCATCCAGGGGTGTTTTATCCCTGAGCCACATCCCTATCCCTTTTTATTTTTTATTTTGAGACAGGGTCTCACTGAGTTGTCCAGGCTGGCCTCAAACTTGAGATCCTCCTGTCTCAGCCTCCTGGGTTGGGATTATAGGTGTGTGCCAAGCCTTCTCCATCATACCGCTAGTTACCAGGCTGTTTGATGCTTTATCATAGTTTTTAAGCAGATTCCATGGTAGAGTCCTAATGAGTTTCTTCTGAGTGATTTTATGTGTTTGGAGTATGGCTTTGCTGTGTTCTAGAAAACCTCACTGGAGGAACATTTCTCCTGACGTTGTGGGATGGGAAGAGGCCTGGCGTCCATGATTCTACCACCCATTTCCTTCCTATGTTGTTTGTCATGAAGAGTGTGGCTCCCCAGGAAATGTTCAAGATATGTGGCTTTAGGAAGGCTCTCATTGGTTCAAGAGTACTTTGTGCATTGGGGGGTGGCTCTGAAAATGGAAGATCATTTTTTGGTAACTTGAATCCAATTGCTGAGTTCTCCAAATGCCTACGGGGTGAAGGATCCCAGGCCACATGACCACCCTCTGTTGGCTTTGTAAATGTGAACCTGTGTATACGTTGGGCTCTTGACCACTGTAGCAGCATTGGTAATGGTGGCTCTGTGTTAAATGCACACCTTATGGCCTCTCATCTAACACTGCATAATCCCATGAAGTTAGGTGCCCTTACCTTCAATTTACAGATGAGAAAACAGACCCAGCAGTGGGGAGACATGTTCAAGGTCATGCGTCTGGTTAGCGGTAGTTAAAATTTGAACCCAGGAATGTGAGGGCCGCCTAGTGACTCTGAGATACTAGTGTTCAGTCTATGGCCTTTTAAAATGGGAGGGAGGGGGAAAAATCATAGCACGTAATGACCTGCTAATGTCCTGTGTAGTGGAGTAACTCCAGCTAGCATGACTCTTTAGCAGATGTGTGAAATGCTGTAATTTTCTTGTGTTGTTGTTGATGTACTTGTTCAAATTCCTGTTGAGAATGCACATTTGTTTTGAAACCAAACCTGTCTTTCTTGCCTACATTTCAGTCAGAACTAAGACATGGTCCGTTTTACTATATGAAGCAGCCACTCACCACAGACCCTGTTGATGTTGTACCGCAGGATGGACGGAATGATTTCTACTGCTGGGTTTGTCACCGGGAAGGCCAAGTCCTTTGCTGTGAGCTCTGTCCCCGGGTTTATCACGCTAAGTGTCTGAGACTGACATCGGAACCAGAGGGGGACTGGTTTTGTCCTGAATGTGAGGTTAGTTCCCAACGAATGAATACATTACCTGCTTCGTTTCCTCTCTTTTCTCTTTCTTCCTTTGACTTATAAATTTTCAAATAATTCAGATAAAGGGAAAAGAGAAGTTTCTTCCCTGCCCCCTGCTCTATCCTGGCCACCCGCATTTTGTACCGGCACCTGTGCTGCTTGCCATCCTGCAACTCTTGGAGAAAAGATCACGTGGAATATTGTTTTTGGTTCTTCTTGAGTCTTTGATTCTCTTTGAGATCTGCAGCTCTCTTTGCTTCTTCTATAGTGAGCGTCTCACACGTTAACTTTTAAATCCGTAACAGTTTACCCAGTTGGAAAAGATCTGCCAGCCAGCTTCTCCCTTTCTTGGATGCGTCCCGCTGCATCCTGGGACCAGCAGCAGCAGCAGCTGACCTGGGGAGACTGGTTTTGGTCCTGTGTTCTGAGCGGTGACCTTCTGATTCATTCTTTCATGCAACAAGTGTTTCTCAAGGGGGATCTGCTAGTGCCTCCAAACAGGCACGGATCATATTCTTTTTAGCAGAAAAGAACAAAAATAAAAATAAAGTTCCTAATAATGAGGTCGAAGAAAAGTCCAATTTGAAGACGGGGAGTAGGAAATTCAGGAGCTGCAGGGTGTCCCTGGAAGGCCTCCCTGAGGCTTGAGAAAGACTGGATGGAAGTGGGCCCTGCAGCCGTCTGGGGGCAACTTGCAGGCCGAGGGAGCCACCTGCGCAGGGTCCAGGGCAGGGTGAAGGCAGCCCGGGCTACTCGCTCCCTGTTAGGCCAGTTACTAGGACTTGCTTGGTTCTGAGGCGGCTTCTGTTCTTGGCAACTCCTGACGAGGATGCTCTTTCGAAGGCCGAAAAGAAGAGTGTCATCTAACGGTCATTTAGTGTAGCTGTCTCTTGGATTCCAAGGCACGTTGGCATGAGGTCTCAGATGAAGACGCTTTCTGGTGTGCAGTGGAGGGGCTGCCCGGTGGCTTCTGCAGAAAAGAACGCAAGTGACAGGACGGTGCCTCTGGAACCACTTCCGTGCAGGGAAGGAGAACAGAAAAGAGGTGGACGGAACGTGACCTGGCGTCGGGGTGGTGACGGCGGGGGCTGGAAGGGTGCCGTTCCCGGGGGTGCTGTTCCCGGGGGTGCCTCGCCCGTGGAGAGCGAGGTGGGCTGCGCTTGCCCGCAGCGTCCGGAGCTGGATCTTGCTTGGCGGCATCAGCGCGAGACCCGGGCCTCCACCTGTTTCCTTTTGTCCCAGTTGTTTCATCAGGTTGCAGAACAGATAGTGGCTTCTGTGGGCTGCTTCCTCTGCCAGGGACGCCTCTTTGTAAAGTGCCTGAAACAGTGGGGGTTTGTTGTCATCACGTGTGGGAAGAGCCCAGAGACAGGGCCAGCCCCAGCGGTTCCCCGACAGGCTCTTCCCCCCTCATCCTGGGACAATGTGTCCCCCGCGAGGCCATCAGGTGACTGCTTGGGGTTCCAGTGGCATGTGTGGGCAGACAAAGTCCTCTAAGAGGAAAGCTCTTCTTGCATCTCTTATCAACAAGCAGAAGCACTTTATCCTCACTCTCCAGCCGATTTGCCCTGGCCTCATGGGTGAGCTTCAGATCCCCAGTTCCTGTGCGAAAGGGGCTTGAAAATGCTTGCTGTAGCACTTCCTGTGTTGTGGGAGCCAGGCAGTGTCAGCTGGAGGAAGGAGCAGGGGGTGGGAAGCAGTGAGGGACGGTTGGGCAGGTAACCCAAGTGTTCTCCTTGGGTGGAACCTGGCAACATACTGGAATTCAAAGAAGCAGGAGTTCTGCGTGCACGCTCCAGGGCTGACTCTCTTCCAGGGTCCACCAGGAAGGCGGACTCCTGGGAGGACGACACATTTCAGGCTCTGGTAGCCAAGCGGTTAGCTGTGTCATCATGCACCCTTTCCAGCTTCCTAGTGACTCTTTAGTGGTCCTTGTCCTCAGCACCTCAGCAGCCAGCCAGACACATCTGAGGGTTCCCAGAGATGCGAAGAACGGAAATAGTCCAAACTCATCGAAGAAGACTTCTCAGCTCTCTTTTCACAGATGGTTGAGCAACATTTCATGGCATGTGAACTCCGTGTTGCTGGCCAGTGCACGGATCTTCTGAATCCCTGAGATATGCTGTCACATTCCCATGGCGGAATCTGCTTTCCATCATTTCTCTGTGTCCTCTTTGATGGGACTTTTCCTTATTTGACATCTCTTCCCGGTGGGAATAGACAAGTAGACTCTGCCCCTTAGGAAGTTTGCCCACAAATCCCAAGTGGGTTTACATCAGTGCTGATGGAGAACGAGGTCCTGTTTAATATCAGTCCACTCCCACCTCTGGATTCTTCCTGCAGGGAGCCCTGTCTCTTGCCGTCTGCGATGTCGTCATTGAGATGGTGCTGGGCCCGTTTTCTGCACAGTAGCTCAGAGCCTTAAGAGGCTCAAGATGAGCAGCTGATGAGAGTTCATCTTGGGAGATCACCCCAAATGCATTGGTGACCTTCCCTTTCACATCCCTTGCTTGAGAACCAAGGTTGTGACAAGGACCCTTTTCCAGATTCCCGTCTTCCTGTACCTTCCCCGGATCCTGTTGTCTCCCTGAGCTAGAAACACTTCCTTGTAAGGTAATCAGTGGGTTGGTGGCTTTCTAATGTCTAACCCACAGATCCAGTACATTATGGTCTAGTGGATCAGAGCCCTTGCCAAGGGAAACAACTATTCTGTTTTAGATGGGAATCGCTTTTTATGTGTGTTTAAAAACAAATGTAGAAGGAGAATGAACCTGGGGCTCGTGGTTTTCTTTTCTCTAACCGGATGTGTGTGTGATTTTTGACTCGTAGAAGATTACAGTAGCAGAGTGCATCGAGACCCAGAGCAAAGCCATGACAATGCTCACCATTGAACAGCTGTCCTACCTGCTCAAGTTTGCCATTCAGAAAATGAAACAGCCAGGGGTAAGAGGAAAGATCCGCCGATACAAGTGTACATGGAGCTAAGACTCTCGCTTAGTTCTGTTAGCATCCTTCCGTTCCTCGCCGGCTTGCTTTTCAGATACCTGCCCCTGCTCTTGGGATGTTCTTGTGTGTCCAAATTTTAAAATCTGTTAATTGGAAATCAGGTACGTTGCCATTCAGTGAATTCTCTCTAGTGAGCTCTCTGTGTCCCAAAGGAGTTTAGTCAGGAGATAACATAGTAGACAGTCAGGGGGGACCTAAAATCCTGATTGGACAGTCAGGGTGCTTAAAATCCTGATTGGTTGAGAAGTAAGAGTTCCCAGCCCATTGGCCAGGGAGGAGCTCCATGCTGCTTCCCCTGGCCTTGGTGGAATTCCCTTCCACTGAGAGTGGAGGGCATCCCAGTTGGTTTATAACTAAGGTCTGGTGATGGAATCTTGAAGTGAAATTCAACCTGGGAGATTTCCAGAACGGGCGAGAATTTGGTTAGTTCTGTCAATTTTGAAGTGAATTTGGCCGTACAGCCTTTGCCTCTTTTGGAAACTGTACAAGAGGAAGATTGCCACACTTGGCTGGCGGGCTGTGCCCTCACTTGGCACCCCAGCTGAGAGTGCCCGCCATGCCCTAGGTGTGTATATTTATCATGATAGTTTTCAGGAAGATGGCAGAAGAATATCTTGTTTCAAAACTAATGTGAGAGGGACTGGGTTGTAGCTCAGTGGCAGAGCACTTGCCTGGCATTTGTGAGGCACTGGGCACCACATTAAAAAAAATAAAAACGTAAAACAAAGGCATGCTGTCCATTTTGTACAACTACAAAATTTAAAAAGAAAATATGACAATACAATGGACATATTATGACTTTTTTTTCCCCGTACAGATTAAGAATGGGGATCCTCCTTTCTGATTTGCCCCCAAAGTACCCTGTGGTTTTTGTGTCATTCTTCATTTTGCTAATAAGTCAATGAATATGCAGACATGTAGTATCTTAGGGTTTTTAGTAATCCCTGTGGTTTTGTTTCTTTAATAAAATAAAACTTTTGAGATATTCTGAAATTTATTATGATGAAATTTAAGGCATGTCAGTTAGATATTAAATTAGTTACCTGTTTATCTCTTTAATAAAATCTCAATCAATGGAAACAAAACTGCTAATAGACTCAGTTTGGTTAAAAAATTCTTGGGCTGGGGCTGTAGCTTGCCTAGTATGTGAGAAGCCCTGGGTTCAATCCTTGGAACCATTAAAAAAAGAAAAATTTCTTTGTAATATTTTTTTACTGTGGAGTGATTGAATGCGACCATTTGCAAAATGAATCGATGATGTAGATTTGTCAATTGTCGAATTATAAACCAAAGGGCAAATAGAAGAGTGCTTTGCTTTCTCACACTGAACTGTTGGATGTAAAGTCATTCATGGCAGAAAGTTGCCAATTTTGTGGAAATGCCCGTGCTGGGGCTGGAACCCAGGGCCTGGCACACATGCCAGGCAAGTTCTCTTCCCCTGAGCCACACCCAGCCCTGAAGCATCTTTTTAATTTATAATGGTCAAACTTTGATTCTGGATTAAAGTGAACGCAGATGCAAAAGGAAACCTGTTCAGATTCTTTGCATGGGTATAATTTGGGATTTAATTAAATCTTTCAGATTTTTAAAAAATTGCTAAGTAAATACCACCCAGCCACACGCTGCTTTGCATCTTGAGCTGATTCAAGTAGGGCTTAAGCAAATGGATGAAGGTGAAAACTTTTTGCAGTCCTTGTACTGAAGGCAATTTGACCTCTCAAAGGAGGGATGAAATCTCGCTGTCTACATTTCCACCGTGTCAAAAACATCTTTTGGCACTCAAGGGACTTGATCTGGTGTGTCATCTTCAGGTGTAAACACATTTCACCTTCAAGTCAGTTTTGGTGATGGCTACCTCTAGGGTCAGGACCAGCTCTGAAGCGACCCACAGTGTGTTGCAGTTCTCAACCTTATTGGAAGAGGACAGAACCTGCTACTTGGGTGTATATTGAAAGCAAAGCAAATATCAGAACCCAAGCAAGTTCATGTGGGCCCAGGGTTGTCAATCCAGGCAGCATGAACGGTGGGCCAGGTGGAGCTTCCTCTGTCGTCCTCCGTGGGTCCCTCTAGAACTGAGCCTTCCCTTCAGCTCTTGGAGCCCTGTGTTGGGTCCCTGGGTGGTCTTCCAAGCCTGTGCATGTGTCCCTTTTCTCTTACAGACAGATGCATTCCAGAAACCCGTTCCGTTGGAACAGCATCCCGACTACGCGGAATATATTTTCCATCCCATGGACCTTTGTACATTGGAAAAGGTTGGCCTCCGTCCCAGAGCCTCGCTATTCCAGCCCACAGTTGTGGAGATGCCTAAGCATCTCCTTCATTTCCCATGTCCTATCTCAAGTTAGATTATTTCCCTGCCTTTTTCTGCTCTGGTTTTATTTGGAGAGAAGAACTCTCGCTCCTCTCACTTTTCTTCTGTAACGTTCTTCCAAGGACTGCAGTTGGGGCATTGAGAGATCTACTCACGGCACGTCTGGGAGTGATTCCAGCTTTTACCTGAAAGAGTCATACTTCTAAGAATTAGTGATTTGATTGATTTGCGCCTTACTTCCTCTTCTCTTTCATGCGGAGGTGCTAATGAGAGCAGCAGGAAGGAAGAAGAGAAAATTTAAGTATCTGGGAAACCTCCAGATTAGCAATAAGGATGTAGCTTCTTAGAATTGGCTTCTCAACTGATAAGGCTATTTCTTTAATGCCTGAAGGTGTTTTTAAAAGTCACATTAGCCAGGCGGTGGTGGTGCACGCCTGTAATCCCAGCCGCTTGGGAGGCTGAGACAGGAGAGTCACAAGTTCAAAGCCAGCCTCAGCAACTTAGTGAGGCGCTAAGCAACTCAGTGAGATCCTGTCTCTAAATAAAATACAAAGTAGGACTGGGGATGTGGCTCAGTGCTCGAGTGCCCCTAGTTCAATCTCTGGTAAAACCACCCCCATCTCCCCCAAAAAAAGTTTTTGCTAAAATTTCATGGTGAAAATTGATACTCATAACATTTTAGATTGTGCACAGAATCATGGTGCTGATTTCAAACCATTAGCAGCTAAATATAGGTAATGAAAGGCATCCTTGAAGAGGATGCATTGCTGGGCTTTTGGCGCATGCTTGTAATCCCAGTGACTTGGGAGGCTGAGGCGGCAGGATCGCAAGTTCAAGGCCAGCCTCAGTAACTTAGTGAGTCTCAGACTCAAAAATGATGTAAAAAGTAAAAAGGACTGGATGTAGTTGAGTGGTAGAATGCCCTGGGTTCATTTCCCAGTGGCCCCACCATACTGCCATCGAGAGTCCGTGAACGGTACATCCAGTCTGTTGGTGACATCGCACGCGCCCTTATGGTCTGGTGTGACTAAGAAGGCACTCAAAAAAGACAGCCGGCAGCCCGCTGCCCTCTGGGGAGCCGTTTCTTAACATTATGATACCTCGGTTTCCCCTTTGGTAAAGTGGGGTGATGATAAGTGCTTCCCTGAGTCTTCGTAAGGCTTATGGAGGCCTATGACTCTATAATAAATACTAAACAAACGCAGAAATCGTCCTCTTCTTGGAAAGAGCTGCTTAATAAGTGACCGCAGCATTACGAGAAGAAAATCCAAGTTCCTGTGATGAATCCGACGGGCGCATTATTTCCTAGGGTAGAAATGAGTCAAAGAGCATTAATTACTTTGGCACATGATGCTGAGAAAATGCCATGAGGACGCAGTTGGTGCCCGGGCTCTGTGGACTTGCTGCTTATTGTGCTCCGTGGCTTTTCTTCCCAGAATGCTAAAAAGAAAATGTATGGCTGCACGGAGGCCTTCCTGGCTGACGCCAAGTGGATCTTGCACAACTGCATCATTTATAACGGGGGTGAGTGGCCCAGACGGTTCCCGGGAAAGGGCGCGATGTGCCTGGCGCACATTCGCTGGTCCTCGGGAAGAATCAGGCTGCAGAGTCGAGCATCAGGGCTCCGGGGGACCGAGAGCGCTGCGTGTGGATGGGCTGGCACGTCGCGCCTGGTGAGGCCGCCACTCACTGTCGTTTCAAAACTCCTTCCGTGAAGGGAAGTAGAAACGTACGCAGTGGAGCGCAGAGATGTCGTGTGCACGTTCAGTGACTCCCACAGCTGCATGACCACGCACAGCCCAAGGAAGGGCTAGCCCTCTGATCCCCACCTGCCCCTTTCTGCTCCGGCTCTGCCGTCCCTCACGCGGCCTAGAATCCCAGATACGGGGAGCTGGTGGAGCTGCGCTCCACGCCTGGATGGCGCACCCTGCTGTTCGGGATTTGGCGCGTCTGTTGTTCGGTCAGTTTGTTCCTTTGTCACGGTGGTGTTTCTTCATGGCAGGCCGCGGTGGATGTCTTCACCTGGCTGATGCTGTGCACCTTTGGTTTGTTTCTGTGTGCGACTTTCATGGATGGAGCCGCCATGGACTGTTTGTGCCCTGCGCCTGGGCAGGTGTGCTCGTTCCCCTTGGCGGACGGCCTCGGTGGTGCTGGGTCATCCAGGGGGTCTTCTTCAGCTTCATGTGCACCCTTGTCAAAGTGTGTTTGCACAGGGGTCGAGTCAGTGAGCGCCCCGTAGGCAGGTCCCACGTCCTGGCCCCAGCCGGGTGGTGTCTGTCTTTTTACTGCTCTTTTGGCCGTTCTTGGGTGACGTGAAGTATTTTGTCTGTCACGCTGGTTTTGATTTGCCTTTTCCCGATGACTTAGGCATTGAGCCATCATTCCATGTACTTCATGGTCACGTATGTATTTGCCGGTAAAATATCCCAGTCTTTGTTCATGTGGGAAGCTGGACTGTCTGTTTTGTTGCTTGTTGCAGGAGTTCCTCCTGTTCTGGATTAAGTGCCAGCAGGTGTGTGTTTGTGGATTTAGAGGATGGAGGCTTGTGGCCAGGATGGAGGGGAGTTTCCATCTTATTTCCCTCTGGGCCCCTTCCCTGAGGTGGCCTTCTGTCCGCCTTCTGGCTGGGTGGGTCTGTGTTCTGCCCACCTCGTGCCCTGGTCTGCAGGTCGGCTAGTGCTTGTGCTGGGTGCTGCCTGCTGCAGTGACTCCGCCCCTCCACCTCCTGGCTTTCTTTGTGCTTCATCTTCTATCCTTCCCTGCTGCCCCAGGCCGCGGGGTCCGCGGTGGCTTAGTTCTAGCCTCTCACGGCCAGCCAGTTGAGAGCCGAGTCTGGTGGCATCCCACACTTTCTGAGTGGTGCTGTTAGTAATGGCTTGATATCTGCACCCGGAGGGGCTCCTCCAAGGGTGGACCTGCCTCTTGCATATGCGGGGCCAAGTGTAGACCCTTGGCCAGCGTTCTGTGAGCATGCGTGCTGCCCCATGAACGCCTCAGCGGCGGGGCAGGGAGAGGAGAGGCACTGGACGGGGAGAACGTAAAGATTCTGTTCTCTTTCTCTCACAGAGAAGGGCCCGTCCCCGCATGAGTGAGTGAGTGAGTCACGGGGAAGGCGAAGTGGTAGAGAACAGGGGACTGTGGGCAGTTCCTGGGTTTGTTGGCTACAGGGTCATCAGACTGAATAAGTTCAAGGCAAGCCGGATATCTCGGTATTGTGTGTGTTCGTGTGTGTGTTAAATCTCTTTGTCAACAAATGTAAACCTTCCAAATACCGTAAAGTTCAAAGAAAACGTGACTTTTCGACCATCTCATCCTCTGGTTTAGTGCAAAGGTGAGGATTTGGGTTAGACCTGGTCCCGTGCTCGCCTGGTTACTGAGTGTCTGGTGGGAGCGACCTGACCGTGGCTTAGGAGCTAAGTAGGCGACGTTCATCCCTGCTTCCCGTGTGGCCCCTGGAGGACTCTTCGGAAGCCCCTGGCACAGCCAACTTGGTGACGTCCGTGCCTCCTTCTTGGGTTGCTTGCAGTCTGGGAAAATGGGGACATTAAGGCTCCTCTCCAGGACTTTTGAGCCTGTGGAAGACCAAACCCTTTTCCAAATATGAATCCACGACCCAGGGAAAGCCACGGAAGTTGCTCAGTTTTGGAGATGACCTTGAGGGGTCAGAGACTGGTTGGTTTTGGTGGGTGAGTCATTGGGACTGGCGTTAGGGACCAGAAACTTCGGGAAACTGGTGTAGGAAAGTGAGTTAAAAGGTAGTCGGTGGACCTCTAATTGCAGGGGGGGCGTCACAGTGTTTCCGGTAGAATTAATCCTTTTTTCTTATTCCCTTAGGAAATCACAAATTGACGCAAATAGCAAAAGTAGTCATCAAAATCTGTGAGCACGAGGTACGTGTTTCCCGCAGAGCTATAGGTGCGTCCGGAGCGGGGTGCTGGGATCCGCAGCCGCTGTGTCTGTTCGTGGGGGGCCGTGGTGATTGTGGGTTTGGTTGAGGGGCAGACGGTGTCCCCCTTTCTTGAAGGAGGTAAAGGCAACAAAGAGGGGCATCTGTGGTGAACAGCCTCCTCTCCCAGTGACCCGGGGGAGGAGACGCAGCGCTGTAGTTTGCTCCCTGAAGTCGTGGTCCCCGCTGGGCTCCTGAACTTTCCGGGTTGTAGCTAGAGCTCACCAGTTCTGGCCCTGGCTGCGCAGTCTGCGGCTTGGGGTCGGTCTCCTTTCTGTCCTCCTGAAGACGACGAGGTTGGGTTCTGATGTACAGGGGAAGGTTTTGGAGGGTGTCTAGCTGTCCAGGAGAGTCTGTCCGCCCGCAGAACCCTGCAGCTTGGGTGGTAGGGTGTGGTGGACCTCTTGGGCTTGTGATCCATGTAGGGGGACAAGATGGCAATCAGAGTGGCCAGGGGAGGCCTTCTTCGTCACCTGTGTACAGATGACACACCGAGACCTGTCCCTGGGCTTCCCTTCCTTCCTTCCTAAAGAGAACCTACCTGGCTGCCATCCATGTCTGCATGTGTCTCCCTGTCTACAGAGAGAGGAAGTGAGAGTTCTATAAACTGCTGTTTCACTTCAAGTTTGAGTATTTTCTATTTTCTGGGTAATTAAACCCACGGGAAGAACTGAGTTTTTCATGGCTATGTAGTATCCACGGACATTTTTGAATAAGTCCTTCCAGTCGTTTAGGTGGAACCTGGTTTTTTCAGCATTTTACCTAAGGTGATGGCGCATGTCCTTGCCCCTCAGTCTTGGGGTGCCCCTTCTGCATCTGATGGTTTGCTTTGCACAATTTTTGTATACACCGTTTCCAGGTCAGAGGCTGTGAACATGGTGAAGGCTTAGGTAGGTGTTTTCTGGTTGTCTTCCGGAAAGCTGTGTACCTTGCACAGCAACTTGGAGAGGACTGGTCGGGTGGTGTCCCTCCAGAGTGGCCATTAGAAAGAGTGCCTCTCTCTGTGACTTCAGTCTGCATTTGTTGGATGACCAGTGGCGACGGACTGTTTTTGGCTGTGTGCCTTTGGGAGAGCCCAGAAGCAGAGGGTGGGAGGAGAAGCTGCATCCCTCCATTCGTTCCCTTCCGTCCTTGTTCACCTGTTCAGTCAGTTTTTTGGAGAATACGTGGGCGCCTGGCATGGTGATAGGCAATAAGGAACGACAGGGCTGCTGACCTTGGGAGGCAGGAGCGGCTCATCTTGCCGAGGGGGAGCCTGCAGCCCAGTTGCCTGGGTTGACTTCCTCACCCAGCCACTTGGGTGCTGTGACCCTTGGGCGGGTTAACTGACTTCTCTGGGCCTCATTTTCTCCTCCTAAAAAATGGTGATAACAAAAGTCCCCCCTCGCTGGGCATTTTGAGCTGATGTGGGTAGAACACTGGGCAGACCACTGCACTCTAAGTCTGACAGCGCTCAGCTTGTGTGGATTGCTATGTCATTTGTGTCATTTAGTTTTTTTTATGAACGCTGTGTGTTGGGTACTGATGGCAGCCTTTTTCTTCCGAGGAAGAGGGGAGGATCAGAGAAGAGGAGCAGCTTTTCCCAGTTACTGAGCTAGTAAAGGGTGGAATCCGAAGTCAGACGGAGGAGCTTCCCGGCGGTGCACTGAGTCAGGAAGTTGCTCTAGAGATGTGTGCTGTCTTCACCGGGAACGGGTGGTAAAGGAGCTGTTGGGTCTTGGGATTGCCGTCACTGGATAGTGACAGGGCTAGGGACCATGTTTCTAGAGAGGATAGCAGGGCAGCATGGTGCGTGGGGGCCCGAGTGGCCGGAAGGGCTTGGAGAGCAGAGCTGGTACCTGGTGAGCTCGGCCGTGTGGGCTGAGGCCAGGTTGCCCTTGGCCTTGCCGGGCTGCACCAGGCCTTTAGGTTCTGTTGGTAGTTTCTCAGGTTGGCACGGCTGGCATGTGGGGGCAGGGAAGCCTTTGTTGAGGGAGCTGTCCTGCACGTCCTAGGTTCCAGCAGGGCCGCCCGGTGCATGTCTGCAGACCTGGCCAAGTGTTCCCCGAGCCGGGGGCCCAGTGCAGGGAGGTCTCTGGACGGGGGCTCTGGGTGCTGTGTGGGGACGTTGCCCTGGGAAGCCAGTGTGTCACTGGTCCAGAGTGCGAGAGTGGGGCCACATGGCTCTCTCTCCAAGGTGTTCCCTCTGCGGCCAAAATCAGTGAAATCTCAAGCTGACGGGGTGTGTGAGCCTGCAGTCCCAGCTCCTCAGGAGGGAGGAGTGTGCCCAGGGTTCAGGGCCGGTTGGGCAATACAGCGAGGACCCTACGGTAGACTAAATCAGCCGGCCAGCCAACCAACCCGACCACCAAACAGAAAAGCCCCTGGACATCCAGATAAAAGCACAAACAGTTTAAAAATAAACAAAACAAAACAAAAAACCCATCAAGCATCTGTGAAGGCCTCCTAGATGCGAGGCTCCCGGTTGATGTCTTCTAATGTATTTTTGTTTTACAGATGAATGAAATTGAAGTATGTCCAGAATGTTATCTAGCTGCTTGCCAAAAACGAGATAACTGGTTTTGTGAGCCTTGTGTAAGTTGGATTTACTTTCCTTATTTCGTTTTCTGAACTCTACCTTTGATGGCTGAGCCTTCTCCAGGGGGATTAGGAGGTGAACCTTTGGATGAAGTTTTAATGTGCTTTTACTGATAAAATAACCCAGGTAGGAGAGGAATAATCCTCCTGGGCTGAATGTTCACGTGCTAGAACCAGTTAATCCGGGAAAACTGCAGAACGCAGAGTTGAAGGGAATTCGGCAGGAATGTGGGATGCGGGCGGTGGGGGGGGTGGGTGTGGGATGCGGGTCACAGGGAGCGTGAAATAATGTGAGATTCACATGAATATCCACGAGTGTGTCATTTATAACTCGTCTTGGGCCTGTTTCAGGAGGTTTACAAATACTCTCCTGGAATAATGTTAGAGACTCTTCAGTCCATCGTGGTTTTTTGTTTGTTTGTTTGTTTTTCTAATCAGCAAGTTCAACTTTTCATTGAACATGTGCCAAGAGCTTTAGTCAAAAAGACCAAAGCCTGTGCCATCTTTGGACTTCTCACCATCTTTGGACTCCTGGGTTTCTTTGTTCCCACTTTCTTCTCTCAGTTGGGGTGGAGGGATGGAGAGTTGGGACTTCCTGCTGACCCGGTCACCTGCAGCTGCAGCGCCTCCACCAGCCTCAATTTGCAAATGCGGCTCCTGGTGTGGACATTGGCCAGGGGCCTCTGCAGACAATCCAGGCCAAAAAGTTCAACATTCACACCAACTGCTTCACTGAGGGCATCGATCTTATTTTATGTGACAGTCACCTTGTCCTCATGAAGGACGAGGGCAGAGTAGATGCCAGCTCAGGGACAGAGGTCATGGCATGGGATGCCAGGTAAAGTCAGGTCTTCACCCCAGTGTGGCCTTATCTTCCTTGGAAGGACAGAGTACCCTGGTGGCAGCCATGGAAAGACCAAATCATGGTTCTTGCAGGACACCTTGGTTTTTTGCCATGGATCTGAGTTTCCAAGCTGGTGTTTATTTTTTTGTCTGTGGTGCTAGGGGTCAAAGCCACGGCCTTGTGCCCGCCCACTAGTATTTCGCAGAGAGAAGTGTGGGGGGGAGGGAGGCAGGAGGGGCATGACTGGGCAAGTGAGGCCAGGAATCCAAGTGTGCCTTACGTCCTTCAGGCCTTTGGAAATAAACACCTGGCTAGCCGAGGCCTTGGGGAGCCGCCTAAAGAACAAAGGCAGCCTCTGCCGGCCTTCTGTGCCCGCACAGGGTGTGTTCTAGCTCACACTGGGCTTTGGGGCTCTGTGTTGCGCAGGGAGGTGACCGGTGCCTTGCTCATGGCTGTCCAGGTGACGGCGAGTCAGGACCGCAGCCTAGTTTTGTTGGCATTCGATTCTCACCCCCCCCCCCCCCCATTTAAGCCCCTTCCCAGTTCTGTCAGGTAGTGTGGCCACACCTCCTAGGGAGTACCACCTGGGCAGGCCCTGCTTGGAACTTCCTGCCATCCGTGGTCCCCGCTCCCTGTTGCCTCACCCCCCAGCTGTGAAGTGTGTCTCGCTGCCCAAATGGGTACAAACTCTGATTTTGTTTTTCTTCTAGAGCAATCCACATCCTTTGGTCTGGGCAAAACTGAAGGGGTTTCCATTTTGGCCTGCAAAAGCCCTGAGGGATAAAGATGGGCAGGTCGATGCCCGTTTCTTTGGACAACACGACAGGTGGGAGTTAAAAACAGGCTTTGAACATGTAGCTTCACCCGAACCTTTGATACTGTCATTGGATAAGAAAAGAGGTGGAGGGTATGGCTATTATTTTTATTCTTATTACCATTTTTTTAAAAGCACATTCTTCCTTTTATTGGTAGCTGGTGTGACTGTTATTTTGTTTATTGTCATGATAACAACCATTGATCTCGTAGTTGAAAATATTTTCCTGTGCTGTGTTATACCGATAATGTGTGGGCTTCCGTTTTTTTCCAGGTATGTTAGAAAATAATCTTACTTGAGTGGTTTTGTTGATCTAACTGGCGCTGGAATGAGTTCCAGGGCTATTTTAAGTGCTGCCGTTCTTTTTATTTTTTATTTTTCCCGTAGTAAATTAAATCTCTGTGCAAATTGCTTTTCAAAATAATGCTTTCAGGGATCAGATGTATTTTCCCAGATTGCCAGTAAATGAATCTCTTATCATCATGCTGGGTAGTCCCCTCCTGTTCCCTTTTCTCCGTAGCTAACGTGGGAAATTACCAGGGGCTGCTGTTTTGACAGGTGTGAGCCTCCCCTCCCAGCCTCTGCCCTCCCTGTTTCCTCCACACACTGTGAAGTGAATTATTTCAGCTAATAGTGGTTCCCTTGAGGGCAGAGCCCCTGTGCGCTTGAGAACAACAGGTAGACAGAGATGAGCTGGGGTCCTCTCCTGGCAAGTGATGTGAGCAGGTTAAATGAGGCACGCTCTGAACCGCCCCCTCCCCAGCAGTATGGAGAGTGTGTAAATACATAGGGGAGCCTGTTTAAATACGAGGAGCGCAAGTTAGAGCCCACACAGAAAATGCAGTTTATATTTTTAAATATTGCTCTCTTTGTAAAATTTTGCTTGAGGTCTTGCAGATCAAAGAACAGTGTGAATTCCAAAGTAATCCACTTCCTTATTAGGAATCCCAACAGTGCTTTGTCAGGAGACCAGATGGAAATTCGTTGATAGGGGACTGGGTTTGCTAGGAAGTATCATATTTGGATTTTAACGGCTCTTGTTGGAAATCTTCCTGAAATTCTTTTATGAAACCTTCATTCAAAGAAGTACGCATTGGGTGCCTGCGCAGGCTGGTGCTGGGTGCTAGGTGCTGGGGAGGCAGGTGTGAGCAGGCAGGCAGACTTCCTGGCTGGGAAGATGGGTTGCACCCAGATGGTCAGGTGGGCTTGCCATCTAGATCAGGAGGTAGTGGTGGGCCTGGTGCAAAGCTTTGGGCAGAGTGGGCATCCAGAGCAGCTGCTCAGGCAGGGAAGGGTCTGCATGGTGTGTGATTATAACAGGGTGCTGGGACATGGGTCGCACGGGAAGGCACGAGTTGGTTTTTGTATTTGAAGAGCTGGAAGAATCCACAGCAGGCTGTTTAGCCCACAACTTTATTAGACATGGTGAATGCGAGCTGTCTTGGTGACTTAGGGTTCTTATTTTATAGCGCGAGAGCGGTACCGGAATGTGGGTACTGGGGGCAGAGTGCTTGCTTCATGCACTAAGTACTCCAGGACCTGAGTCAGTAATCCAGCTCCCTCTTCTGGGACCATCCCGCAGAGACCTCTTGGTCCTTACCTGCCGGTCAGCCACTAAAAGTGTCTTAGGTTGCAGGAAGGAGAAGCGTGGGCTTTGCTACCTTATGGACAGAGGCTGTTTCCGCAAAGCTTGCAGGTTCAGTCTGTGCTCCTAGATGGGTGCTGTCATGGAGCTGTTCAGTTAGTCTGTGAGTTTCCTAACCCCTCTTTGCACCTCCAGCATCTTCTACCCCCGCAGAGCGACTCTGTTGCCCTGTTGGTTTAATTTGGTGGGAGGAGCCTGAGGAGGGGGTTTGGTAAGGACAGCCTACAGTGCTGCAGTGGCAGAGCTTTGGAGTCCAGGGCAGGGTCTGCCGGGAGGTGCTCCTCAGAGGGGTCCCTGCTCCTGGGAAGGTTCCTGCCTCCCAGAGGATCAGGCACCGTGGGCAGGCTCCTGGACGCCTGCTGGGGTGAGACCCCAAAGCATGGCTTCTGGAGGTGCATCGGAGGCCAACCCACCGTCCCCTGCCCAGGGAGCTCATGCGGGGGTGGTGGAGCCGAGCAGGAGCCTGCCTGTGTCCAGGTGAACTAGGTCAGGATGGCCGAGTGGCGTGCAGGCTGCCGTCAGGCTGGTCAGTGCTGCAGTGGGCCTGGGCCTCTTGCTCGAATCCAGGCATGTTCTCGAGTCTCGTGCATGCCTTTTGTGTTTTAGAAGAATTTGCTCATTTTTTTTTTTTTTTTTTTAAATTTTTAATTTTAGTTTTTTACCATAGACCCACACAAGCAAAACTTAAGTTAAAAATTTAGGACCCGAGTTGGGAGTGGTGTCACACACCTGCCACACCAGCTACCTGGGGCTGAAGCTGGAGTCTGTCTTGAACCCAGGAGTTCCAGGTCAGCCTGGTAACGTATCAGGATCTGTCTAAAAAAGAAAACAAGATGACAACAAAAAATTAGGAACTATTTTATTAAACACTTGCAGAATTTTTTTAAGCTGACAATTGAGTACTGCCTGGGCACTAGGCACTCTTTTGTTTTCTTTTTCTTTTGTTTTAGGAGTGTTTTATTTTATTTTTTTTGTTACCAGGGATTGAACTCAGGGATATTTGACCACTGAACCACATCCCCAGCCCTATTTTTTAATTTATTTAGAGACAGGGTCTTGCTGAGTTGCTTAGTGCCTTACTAAATTGCTGAGGCAGCTTTGAACTCAGGATCCTCTGGCCTCAGCCTCCCGAGCCACTGGAATTTCAGGCCTGCACCACCACGCCCTGTGTATGTTTTTATTTTGTTTCTTTGGAATCAGGGATTGAACTCAGGGGCACTTGACCACAGAGCCACATCCCCCACCTGTTTTATATTTTTATTTTAGAGACAGGGTTTCACTGAGTTGCTGAGTTCCTTGCTAAGTTGCTGAGGCTGGCTTTGAACTCCTGCCTCGGCCTCCTGACTTGCTGGGATTATAGGCATGTGCCACTGCGCCCTGTATATGTTTTTGTTTTTGAAAGTCGCTGTTATCTGTTCTGCTGATAAGAACACTGAGGCCCAGAGAGGTTAGTTCCTTGCTGGGGGTGACTCAGCTGGAACCAGGAGAGTGTGGCTCTAGCACTCCAGCTCTTTGGGTGCTGCTGCGGGACCTCTCGTGACATGTCCACTCCCAGAGACTTTATAGGTAAAGCAAATCTAATTTCCCTTAAAATATTTTCTTGGCTTGCGTTGAGGGAAATAAACATTTTCCCAAGGCCCCGTTGAAGGCACCTGAGAACTCGGGAGAGAGTTGTGTACTTGAAGTCAGGTAAAAGTCTGGGGAGAACCAGGTTCACAAGATGTGGCTGCAGGCTCATGAGCCCCTGCTGACGCCTGGCCCTGGTTCAGGTCCACTCCTTTTGACTCCCACGTGGAGACCCTCCTCAGATCCATCCTGTCCCGCCCCTTCCCTGCCCCTGGATGAAGACAGGCCTCTTAGCCCTTCCTCCTTCATGAAGGGGACGAGTCTTCAGGTCTCAGTAGAAAGGAGACTGTTAAGACATAGGGGATGCTGGTCATTTCTGGCCCTCCGAGGACAGCTGGGTGTTTTCGGGTTCTTCACTTTGGTTTCTGTCATGGTCCAGTGTTGCCAAAGCCGGGAGTTGCACTCGGCCACCCTGAGTGCCAAATTCTGCCCCCAGTGACGAACCTGATTTCTGCTTCAAGTACAGGAATCTGGTGTTGCCTGTTGACGAGGCCGGAGGTGCAGTGCTGGAAGCCTGGGCTTTCTGCTTCTTTTTACATGTATTTTATATTTGTTTTATTTAGTTTTCTGTGGTGCTGAGGACGGAACCCAGTGCCTCACACATGCGAGGCGAGCCCTCCACCACTGATCCCAGCCCAGCCCCGGTTCCTGCTCCTTCTCACAGCATGGGAAGCTGGGTGCTGCTGGGTCCAGGTTGTGCTCTCTGTGCTCCGGACGGCAGGGAGCCGGTTCCTCTTTCTCCTTTGGAGCAGGTGCAGGCGTCCCCTGCCCGGCACCCAGTTGGTTTATACCTGGCTTGAAACCCAAAAGGATTCCTTAGAGAAGCACGTTCCCACCAGTCAGCAGCTGCAGACCGTGTGGGCCTTGGTCATCAAGAGTGTTGCCAGCCATGTTCTGGATGTCCCCGTGCTGGCTCCGCCATCACCCACAGTGGCTGTGTGTCCAGGCCCCCTCCTGCAGCTGCTTCTGGAAAAGCAGCCCCTGTTGTATTTCTGCTCTCAGGGGTCTGTGCAGAGCGTGCTGGGATGTGGGCGTGGATGCGGGAAGATGGGACTGGCCGGGAGCCGGAGGTGGGTGATTGCAGACCTGAAGGCTTAGAGGGCTGCTTCGCAGTGATTTTCCCTGCAAAGTATATCACATTCACAAACGCACACCTCCTTCTAGGGATGTGGGTTTCCAAAGTTGCCTTCTCGTCCCTTTTAGAAGAACAGAGAGGGGGGCTGGGGCTTGGTGGTGGAGCACTTTCCTAGCACGTGTGAAGTCCTGGGTTTGATCCTTAGCTCTGCATATAAAAAATAAATAAATAAACAAATAAATAAATAATTAAGTTAAAGGTACTATGTTCATCTACAACTAAAATACTTAAAAAAAAAAAAAGGCTAGCATTGAGAACAGAAAGCTGTTTGTGTCTGTGTGCAGTTGAGGGAGATCTGGGGAATACCCTTTTTGGAGGTGTATTGGAGTATGCAGTAACTCTCTCTCTCTCTCTCTAAATTCTCTACCAGCTGAAAACCAGAGGGGATTTATTGTTTTTTTAATGGATTAAAATGACTAAGACTGTCGAGCCTTTTAATATCTTTGCTAAGTTTTGCTGTTCATGTTCTGTCCTTGGGGCAGAACATGCCTGTTAAGTGGATCATTAATTAAACATTGAAACCAAGTCATTTATTTAAAAAGAGAATAAGTATTTAAGAATCTTGGCAATCATGCTAGGCTAATTTGGTTTGTATTCAGGAAAGAAAGAAAAAAAAAAACAGTCTTGCAAATTACTAAACTCGACTTGAACTCTTTTTCTCTTTTGCCCTCCCAGGGCCTGGGTTCCAATAAATAATTGCTACCTCATGTCTAAAGAAATTCCCTTTTCTGTGAAAAAGACTAAAAGCATCTTCAACAGCGCCATGCAAGAGATGGAGGTGTACGTGGAGAACATCCGCAGGAAGTTCGGGGTCTTTAATTATTCTCCATTCAGGACACCGTACACGCCCAACAGCCAGTACCAGATGCTGCTCGATCCCACCAACCCCAGCGCAGGCACCGCCAAGATAGATAAGCAGGAAAAGGTCAAGCTCAACTTCGACATGACGGCGTCGCCCAAGATCCTGATGAGCAAGCCCATGCTGAGCGGGGGCACAGGCCGCAGGATCTCCTTGTCGGACATGCCACGCTCCCCCATGAGCACCAACTCCTCTGTGCACACGGGCTCCGACGTGGAGCAGGACCCTGAGAAGAAGACCACCTCCAGCCACTTCAGTGCCAGCGAGGAGTCCATGGACTTCCTTGATAAGAGCACAGGTCAGCCCCCGGTGGGACAGGGGACCGGAGGCTGCGGGGTGTGGAGGGCTTCCGCTGCTGCTCTTGGGCCCCAGCACCTGAACCTGTGGCAATCAGTGGGCGCTGCGGGGAGTTTTGCTTCCCTGGAGCGAGTTTGCAGTGAGTGATTAGATGCAGTCCTTGCCCTTTGGGGCCTAAAACTGAGACTAGTGTTTGCAAAAGACTGATGAGCATTTGTCCCCAGAGCTGGGTGGAGATGGCCGGAAATCCTTTAGAGTTCACTTCTGACGTCACTGCCTCTTGGACGCATCACAGCAAACTCCCCTTAACCCTGTGCTGCCCCAGGGACTTTAATTAGTTTATTTTTCAGTACATTCGCCTTCAGTATGCACATGTTACAGAGACAAGTCAGGTAAACAGTCATCGCGGGGCTGGGGTGTGGCTCAGTGGTAGAGCGCTTACCTAGCACATGGGCTGGAGCCTCAGCACCACTTTAAAAAAAGTGGAATAAAGTCAAAAAGAAAACGAAGCAGTCATTGCGGGTCTCCCTCAGTTGTTCTGCTCCTTCAGGGTCGCCTGTCTCATGGTGGCATTGCTTGTTAGGGACATTCTGACGTTCAGAGAAGAGCATATGAGGCTGGTCTCCCGTCACCATTCATCAGCGATGTGGCTTGGGCAAGGTGCTTAAGGTCACTATGCCTCAGTTTCCCCTCTGTAACGTGAGGGTTTCAGTGGCGTTCCTCGGGGGTTCCTGTAAGGGTAAGATGAGTCAGGGGGCCAGTGCTGGCTGCTGTTCCTCCGGGTGCTTCCTGAGCAGATGCCCTTGCGGGTCAGACCCATGCAAACGGGAATGCTGGCTGAAAGGGAGAAAAGTAATGGTGACTTGAAGATTTCTTCCTTCCCGGTCAGAATTCCATCAGGTGTGAAGCATTTATGAATTTCGTTGCTGTCATGAGGAAGTAGTTCTGCTACTTTTCTTGAATTGTGGTCTTCGCATTGTTGGTTGTTCTGCCTTGAGACGTGGACACAGAGGACTTTCTGTGCAGCTGGCCATTGAGAACGGTGGAGACAGGGACACCCAGGCCGTGTGGCCCATCTTGGGGACTTCACCCATGGCTGCCACGCACGAGTGTGGCCCCTCTCGGGGACTTCACCCATGGCTGCCATGCACGACTGTGGCCCATCTCGGGGACTTCACCCATGGCTGCCACGCACGAGTGTGGCCCCTCTCGGGGACTTCACCCATGGCTGCCATGCACGACTGTGGCCCATCTCGGGGACTTCACCCATGGCTGCCACGCACGAGTGTGCCCATCTCGGGGACTTCACCCATGGCTGCCATGCACGACTGTGGCCCATCTCGGGGACTTCACCCATGGCTGCCATGCACGACTGTGGCCCATCTCGGGGACTTCACCCATGGCTGCCACGCACGAGTGTGCCCATCTCGGGGGACTTCACCCATGGCTGCCACGCATGAGTGTGGCCCATCTCAGGGGACTTCACCCATGGCTGCCATGGTTCTGTAGAACCATGAGGCTGTTCTGTAGAGTGAGTGGCACACGTGTGCAGTTGGTGCACAGCTTTGGACGGCGTGCCTGTTAGTTTTCATAGAGCATGTGCTTTGGACAAGGTGACATTTCAGCTTTGGCGGCCACTGTGCCGGCCCCTGTCGCCTGAGCTGTCAGCGTGGTGCCTCTGTCACACCTGGTTCCGTTTTTAGGTATTGGATCTGCAACTCAGCTTTGTGCCCCGCTAAGTGAAATGTGTAAGCTCCTGTGTTTAAATTGCTTGTTCTCTTGATGAAGTGACGTTAACTGATACTAACATAAGGGGCTGTAGTGAGATAAAACCTGTTGGTGTGTAAAGCACCGCTAGTTCTCCTGGACCCCATTTCAGGGGGATACAGTTTGCCCCATTAGGACGCGTCTAATATGGTCAGTTTAGCCTCTGTTCCTTTGGGAGCTGCGGAGGGGAGGGATAAATGGCATTGGACTTTGTGACAGAACTCCTTGTCGTTTGGGTTTTTTAGGTGAGAACGTAGTAGATTCCCTGTAGACTTCTGGCAGTTGAGCCTAGGAAGCCTACAGGGAATCTACAAATTGCCCCTGTGTCTGTAAGGAGTCAAATAGTAAATATTTTAGGTTTTAAAGATGTTTTTTGCAGCTGTAGACAATAGGTGGCCGAGTTCTAATAAAACTTGGTTGGTGGACATTGAAATGCAAATTTCATGTCAGTCACCTGCTTTATTTGAACGGTTGATTCCTTCTTCCCTCCCAGACTCTTACAAATGTCAAATACTCCTAGTTTGCAGGCCATGCAGGAACAGGTGGCATGCCAGATTTAGCCCGGGTGCCCACTTTGCCAGCCGCCACCACAGGTGGCAGGTTAGGGGAACGTCTGGGCCCAGCGCATCCCTGTTTCTGGGGCGCTAATGGCCCTGCAGAGCGCAGAGGAGGCACCGAGCTCCGTCTGCTGCAGCCTGCTGCCCTCTGCTGGCACTGGGGCAGCAGCATTTCTTGCAGGGAGCCGGGGAGAGCTATTCATGGCCCCCAAGCCAGGGCAGATGCAGCGGGGACAAAGCTGCGGCTGATCCCAAATCCCCCTTTAAAGAAAAGACACGTCCTGCCATAGGATAGGAAAACCTCGTAGGTAGTTGATAGCAGCGAAGAGTGTGCGGGCTGCCGCATGCAGACTCCAAGCAGCGCAAGTTACTCTATAGCGTTTCTGAGAGAGTTTGGAGATCTGCCTTTCGTTGGCGGGATTAGAGGCGCGGCTCTGGGCCAGAATTGATGCCTTCACGTTCAGCTGTTTTGGGGTCGGCACCCCGGGGCCTGGCGCTCGCCCCCTCCGGGCTAATGGCCTTCGGTGTTATAGCTCCACTGCGGTTCCCGTTAGGGAGCAGGGGAAGTGTGTCTGTGCTCTCCATTTTATTACGACAGCGATACTTTTTTATTGTAAAAGAATTGTTAACTACAAAAACTAAAGTCATTAATGATCCCATCTCCCATAGTCAGCCCTCCCATGTTATTTCTGGGCCATTTTGGGGGTAGGTTTATATGTCACACTGTTAAACAGAAAACAGAAGATAGATCCCCAAGCACCAGGCTGGCCCGGAGGTGCGTGAGGTCAGATGCGGTGAGGAAAGCAGCAGGACACAGCAGTCCTGACCTGCACACGTGCACTGGGCGCACATGGTTCGCTCTTCCACACGGGGCTCAGTCTTCTGATAACGGGATGCATGCTAACATTTCTGTTCTTTTGCATTTTATTATAAAGGCGCTGCTTATAGCTCTCTAACGGGTTTTGGTCAGCACCTTTCAAAATGCTGAGCAAGTGGTACTGGGACCTTGTCTCAGACGCTGGTTCTGGCTAAGTGGGCTAAGCAGGCTTCGTACTGCCAGATTGGTGATATTTCAAGAGAGCCCTCAAATATTTTTTTCAATTGCAGACAACCCCAGTTTTTATACAGTGCCTCCAATTTTCTAAAAAAAAAAAAAATCCTCTATCCTGAATCAATTGTGTTTGTGAACTGCTTTAGTTCACGGATCCCTTGTTGGCAATGTCTGGTGTAGATGGTGTAGGATTTTTTTGTTTTAATTTTGAGCCTCATCTTCATTATTGAGATGGGGTCTGGCTGAGTTTCCCAGGCTGGCCTTGAACTCCTGAATGCAAGGGATCCTCCTGCCTCAGCCTCCCACGTGGTTGTGACTACAGGTGCATGCCACCATACCTGGCCTCTTCACCCTCTGGGTCTGTTTGCATGTTAGTAAATAACCCTTCAGAACAGCATTTGACCAACACCTCTTGGCCCACCCTGGACCCACCCGGTGATGGTCCGCCGTGCAGCTCACCGTCTGTACGGGAAGCACCTGGGCTTGTGTGAGGGGCAGCCCTCTGAACGTAGAGGTGGTTTTCAAGTTTATAAGTCAGGTGCATTTAGCATGAATCATTAAGTCCTCCACCCACACCCCGCCTGCCCGAGTGCGGGGTGCATGGGAGAAGGAAGGGGCACGTTTTTCTAATTTAATTCTAAGACTCCTATGTTTCATGTAGTCAGAATTGTGCTTAGCAGCTCAGGCCAGGGCTTTGTAAATGTAGATAATAAATGATGTGTTTTAGCCCACACTCGTGAATTGTACATCAAAGTGCAAAATCTGATTAAATCATTTGTGACTTCAAAGGCAATTGGTTCTTCCTTTGGGCAAGATTTATGGCTTTCTAAAAGGATCAGCGTCCGTTTCAAAGTTTAATTGAAATGAACATTTCCAAATGTCCTTTTGCTTTCGCAAATGTCTAGAATGATTTAAAGAAGCGTTTCTCAATCCAGGCACTCTTGACATTTGAGCTGGACAAGTCTGGGTTGTGAGGCCTGTCCTGTGTACTGCAGTCCTGCAGTGACCCTGACCCCTTCCCATGAGATTCCAGGAGCACCCACATCACATAGTTGTAACAGGCAAAAATGCCTTTGGACATGCATTGCCTGGGGGCAAAGTTACCCCTCCAGTCCCTGTTAAGAACCTTGGATTTAATATATTTAATGTATCAATCTTTTGAACTTTAGCATTGTTGATATGATTGTTTGAGGTTCTTCAATATTTACATTGAATTTGTGTCTTTTTCCTGAGTATACAATATTCCTTATATATATTTAGACTTTTCAATTCCCAATGCTGTAGGCAATGTGGCCAGCCTCATGTCTTACAGGTTCCTGTAGATGGCCGCATATGAAGCCAGAATAAGGGTCTGTAAGAACATATCCGTTGAACCTCACTGGATTTGTAGGAATTATAGAATTCCTCTCCCTTCATTTTCTTTTTTTTTCTGTTAAATATAATCTTGTACCTATTTTAAAGATTTTTTTTTCCTTTTGTATTTTAAAAAAGACAATATGGACTATAATTCAAATTCTTCTAGTTGACACTTTTCTTAAAAGTTAGGAGTAATGCATACATATGGTTATTTAAAAAAAAGCAATTATCAGAGCATTATAGAAAAAAGTGACCTTTTCAGGTTTTTTTTTTTTTTTTTTGCCGTGCTGGGGATCGAACCCAGGGCCTTGTGCTTGTGGGGCAAGCACTCTACCAGCTGAGCTACATCCCCAGCCCAGAGTATTATAGAAAGAAGTAAAATAAAAGAGAAAAGCCCTCTCCCTTTTTGGACAGTTCTGGGGATTGAACCCAGGGGTGCTCTGCCACTGAGCTCCATCCCCAGTCCTTTTTATTTTCTATCTTGAGACAGGTTGACCAGGTTAGCCTTGAACTTGGGCTCCTCCTGCCTCAGCCTCCTGAGTTGCTGGGATCACAGGTGAGCGCCACCACGCCTGGTTAAGATAAATGCCTTTTTACCTCTACATTAAGACCTTCTAGTTTTTTCCCCAAAGTTTGGCACTATTAATGTTTTGTGCAATATGCTTCTCGATGAAAAGTAGGTCCAGCTCACGTGAAGGTGTGCGTGTGCCCCGAGGAGCTTCACACACGTGGGACGCTCTGCACCCCTGCTTTTTCCCTTTCTGTTGTTGTGGTGGCCCGTCCTGGTCAGACGCTGCAGATCTGCCCCATTCTCGTGAGGATTGTCTGGCCGTTTATCCCATGATGTGTTTCACTGCTTTCCAGTTGGTTGAACAAGCCGCCCCCTTTCTTTTGTTATTATAGACGCAACTGTGGTGCATTTTACGAGATCTCTGTGGACGGAGCGCCCAGCATGGCCCCTTTGGCGTCTGTGAATTTTATACCCTTCAATTTTGGATCGTATCACCGTCACCCAGGCGTTCTCGTGAAAGGCGTTATGATCTGTGTGTGTTTTTCTTTCCTCACCTACTCTCAACGCTAGGTGTTATTTCTAGAAGCCATTTGACCAGCATACAAGAAGAACATGTAGAAGAGTCTGGACGTTGTAGCGTTGCTTTTCGTTTTGGGGAGCTCAGTGATCCCCTCCGTGTGTTCGTTGACCGTTTATAGTTTTCCGTGAGCTGTTTGTTTGTTCTTATTGCTGGTGTGTTTTGGTTTTGTTCTCCAGCGCTGGGGTTGAACCCAGGGCCTTGTGCATGCTAGGCAAGCGCTCTGAGACGGAGCTCCATCCCCAGCCCTTTATTTTTGGATCGTTAATCACACCCGATACATAGCTGCATACTATTTAATATTAAGATTGACTCCATTGGTACTTTTCTATGACAAAGGTCTTGTTTTGGTTGTTATTATCATTTCTTTGGTGCTTTTTGTGACCACAGTAATGAGAGGAGAGAGTCCTCCTTCTTCAGTGAATGTAGCAGGTGCCTGGCATGTCAGGCCGTGCCCTGGGTGCCCGGCAGCCCCTCGGAGCTGTTGCCTTGAATCGGACGTTCTCATGGCCACAGGGAGCTGTAAACAGGTGTCACCTTAGATGGGCCAGCAAGGGAGGGCTCCACGGAGGTGATGCTTGAGACCTGGACCCTGAGGAGCAGCAGCCAGTGTGAACTGCTGGGTGGGCAGGTGTGAAGGCGGAGGTGGGAAGTGGCCCGAGCCCCCGGGGCAGCAGGAGGTGAGTGTGGCTGGAGAGCCCCGAGGAGGCGAGGCCAGAACGAAACGTACAGTGTTTTTGGTGCCCCTGTGTAGCTCCCGCCTTGTTGCCTGACGTCAGGTGCTCAGAATGTTTTGGGCTGGGGCTGCTCAGTGGTCGAGCACAAGGCCCTGAATTCCATCCCTGGCACCAAGAAGGAAAAAGTTTCAAGTTCTGGAGCATTTGAGTTTTCAGATCAGGACTGCCCGTCTTGCGTGTGTGTGTGTGTGTGTGTTTGCACTGCGTGTGCACCTGCGCCGTGTCCAGAGGGGCAGTGGGACCTCCCCCACCCCATGGAGACTGCAAGAGACACATGGAGGTCAGTGGAGAACACAGACCTTGGTGAAGGGTGAGTTGGCTGTTAGACCTTGAATGAGCTGGCAGCAGGTGGTCAGGGCATGAACTGATAGGAGGGGCAGGTCAGGCACAGGATAGTGCAGACTGGGGAGGTGGGACAGGTTGCTTGGGAGGTGGGCATGGAGGTCTCTTTCTTAAGGGGATGGCGAGTTCTCCAGGAAGGGACCTGTGGGTTGCTGGACCCTGAGGTGAGTTCCTTTCCTGAGTCCAGGAAGCTTTGCAGTCCCAGGGCCCTGGGGTGGGAGATGCCCTCTCCCGTCCAGGTGGGGAGTGGAGCTGGCCCATCTCCATGGGAACAGCATCTTGGGCTACCCTCATTCTTGCCATAGCCATGTGCTAGGACACGTCTCTCATATCCTAATACTCAAAGTTGATTAACAAAGGAAACATTGCTAGAGTTAAAAGTTTCCAATTATTATTTTAATACACACGAATGTATATAAGGGTTAAAAAAAAAAAAAAAAAAAAACAGTGACTTCAACCTGCATGTTGCTAAAACCCACGGCAGGATCTCAGGTGGGACTCTTCTGCTGGACTCCCTGCTGGCCCCTTTCCACTTGGACTTGACCCTGAAGCAGGGAGACGTGGACTCTCTGGATTGGGTTCTGTGTGCTCCAGGGCTTTGCTACCCTTCAGGATCAGGCCTCCTTGTCAGTTCTCTGCAGTCCCAAGCAATTCCTGACTTGCTAGTTTATAATCATTAGAAAAGCTCTGGTCTTTAATCCACCCAAGGAATATGTTATTTGGATCTTTTTAGCTACCACAAATCTCTTCTGTAAGGAGGTACGACATAAATGAATAAATTATTTAAAAATCCATAGTAAAGATTTTATTGGTCGTATTTCTTTAAAATGCCTTTATAGTTATTCTTGCTTCTTGTTCAGTGGTAATGATAGTGGTAATGACAGTAACGGCCCCCAGTTGAAGGACTGTTTGTTACATGCCAGGCCTGGACAAGTCTGCAGATCCTTACAGTAGAATGGATCTAATTTAATATTTTAAAAACTTAATTCTCAAAACAATTTCTCATGTGAACCGAGCACTTGCTAAGCACCAGTTGGCATGGATGGGCTAAACTAGGCCTCACCCCTGGCCCCATTTCTTGGGGAGAAAGGATTCTCACGTGACTTAAATCAATCTCAGCAGTAGTGGCATTTGGGGCCAAAAAGTTCTTCTTCTTCTTTTTTTTTTCTTTTTATTTTTTACATATATTAAGCAGGTTTTATTTAAAAGTAGTAATAATACAGACTTGAGGGGCCATGGCTGATGTTCTAGAATCCCCAGAAGTGAGCACTCCCTACATCTTTTATAGGCTGAGGTCTCTTTTTATCTCCAGTTTCTCCTTTATCTCTCCTTCCTGCCTCTGTGACCAGGCCTGGTTTTGCAGGTGCGATGCATACAGTGAGGAGCGAATGGGCAGGGGGAGAATCACTCTTGATTGTGGGGCTGTCAAAGGACATTTAGCAGGGTCCTCTGTCTCTCCCGACTAGATGCCAGTAGCAGCTCCTCTCCCCTCGTCTTCTGACAACCAAAAGTGCCTGTGCACGTTGCCAATCGTGTCTGGTGAGGGTGGTGCTGGGTAGGGGGCACAGTGGCTCTGGCTGAGAATTATGAGCTCAGTGATGAACCAAAGCCTTAGTGGTCAGTGAGGAAATAGGAAATACGTACCTCACAGCACGCGAGGATCAAGTACTCGGCAGATGCCAGGTAGGGTCAGGTTATCAAGCAGACTGACAGATTGACAGATGGCTGGATGCACCCCTCACAGTGGTGGTGGGAGGTGCAGCTTTTTTCCTCCTTCATATCAAGCCATCAGCTTCCCTTTTGATGCTGCCAGGTTGGGAGCTGCAGGGACCCTTGCCCAAGTCCACACAGCAGCCAGCAGCTGGGCTGGGATTGGAACTGCAGTGTCTACTTCCTGACCTCTGCTTAATCCAGGGCCCCCTACGGTTTTTCCCACCGGGGCTGAGCTGGGCTCTGTATGCTGAGCTTATGTGCAGGCAGCTTCGTTTGGCAAGCGAGGAAGCCAAGGCAAGCAGCCACCCCAGTGGATGGGTGCTTTCAAAGTCCCTGGGGAGTCTCGATCCCTGTACCCTTTGCCATCAGTAGCTGTCAAGACCAGAGCACCTCAGAGTTGATGTTTCTTGCCTGTCTGAGGACAATGGGCCATTTGTCATTTGTCACTGCTTTCCCCAGCCAAGGGAGGAGCAGGTTGTAGGTAGCTTGAGGTCTGAAAGCCTCAGGCCTCGGGACTACTCTGTCCTGTTGAAGTTCCAGACACGTAGGAGGGGTTAGTGACCACCGATTCCCTCCTCCATCTGGTGCTGAGTGTGGCTTCCTGCAGCCTGGGAACCTCTGGACCAGTAGCTGAGCCTTCCCGAAGGCTGACCCAGCAGGTGCGGGCTGCATGCGCGCCCCGCCTCCCCGTCCCGCGGATGCCATGCCGTTTCCAAGCCTGGCTCCTCATCTCCACATCTGGACCTCCCGGGGGCTGGTTGAGCTCATCGATGTTTATTTTGAGATTTACACCCGTGGATGGGCCAAACCAATTTTGTTGGCAGCTTAGCCGATTTGTCTTAGAGCTTTGTATTTAGTGGAGTAACGGGAGGCCGCGTTCCTCGTGGCTTTAATGGTTCAGTGTCGGGTGAAAGCCCTTTGCTGGAAGCGAAGGGCCAGCCATCCCGCCCTCCCCTCCACGTGCCGTGGTGCCCTGGCCAGAATGAAACAGGCTTCTCCAGTGTCCCCCACCCCGTGCCCACATGTTCTCCTTGTTGGCTTCTAAGTCCGTCCTCTAACGATGACATGCCTTTTCAGCTTCACCAGCCTCTACGAAGACGGGGCAAGCAGGGAGTCTGTCCGGCAGCCCGAAGCCCTTCTCCCCGCAAGCGTCTGCGCCCATCATGACGAAAACGGACAAAACATCCACCACTGGAAGCATCCTGAACCTTAATCTGGGTCAGTTGGCACTTCTGGAAGAGTCTTTCCATGGCAGCTGTGACTTGGCGATTGTAATGTCCTTTTTTATGTGTGGTTCTTTTTTGTGGTGCTGGGGATTGAACCCAGGGCCTTGTGCTGGCGAGGCAAGCACTCTACCAACTGAGCTGTCTCCCCAGCCCTATGTGTGGTTCTTGAACCTTGAACTGCTTTCTCTGTGTAGAAAATTAAAGAGGTGGGGTGGGTGAGGGTGAGGTGAGCCACACCCCAGCCCTTTTGTATTTTTTTTTTTAAGGTATGGTCTCACTAAGTTGCTGAGACTGGCCTCAAAATTGAAATCCTCCTGTCTCAGCCTCCTAGGTGCTGGGATCACAGGCATGTGCCACCACACCTACTTGGCAAAGCTGTTTTTGTCTTGAAGTGCCTTAGGACAATGTTTACAAGCTTGCTTCTCCCTGATCCTGTAACCTAGTTCGCTGATATGTAAATACATACACGTGGCTGAAAGAAGTTTCTTGAATCAGTATTACCTTCCTCTGCTCAGGGCACTCTGATACACTGTTCTCTTAGTTCTCTTCTAATTTTTTAAATATTTTTTTCTTTCCTTGCATTATTATTTTCTTTAACTCATTGGGTTTCAGTTGGTTATTTTTAAAATACTTTGTTAGAAAAAAAATACTATGTTAGGCCAAAGTGTCACAGATTTTCACTAGTAATGCCAGATAACCAAATAGGAAGATATTTTCTGAGCCATTCCATCAGGACTCCCGCTTTTTACTGAGTATCTGTTACATGCTGGTTGGTATGATAGACAGGGGAGAGAGGCAGGTTAGCAAGTCAGCTAGGACCTGCTCTTTCAGAACTTGGGGCCAGGGAGTTAATCAAGGTAGACAGGCCGGAGGGTTCACGCCATGGCAGATGCCTTGGAGGTGAACTGCAGCCACTGGAGGGGAGGTAGGCAGGCTGGGTGGTGGCTCACCGGGTGGAGCAGGTAAGGAGGGGCTCTAGAAGGTGGGTGAGCTGAGGTTTGCAGGTCAAGAAGACTGCAAAAAAAAAAAAAAGAAGAAGAAGAACCAGTCATGTCAGTAACAGGAGGGAGAATATTCTAGAAAAAAAGATTTTGGAGGTCCTTAGGGTAGGGACTCCCTTGGTGTGTTGTAAGAGTAGCCGGGAGGCTGAAGTGGCTGCATCTCAGTGGCAGGGCAGAAGGTGAGTAGGCTGAGGCCTGGCAGGCCCTGGGGTGGAGGGACGGGAGCCCACTTCGGGTTTAGAAGGACCACTCTCTGTGCTGTGTTTAGGATAGTCCTTTGTCAGTCCTTCTGGTCTCAGGTAAGTTCTATCTACCCCACATGTGGCAATGTCTGGGACATTTGGTTGTCACCCCTGGGGGTGGGGGTGCCACTGGCATCCAGTGAGTAGAGTGCTGCTGAGCCTCCAGTGATGCCCGGGCAGCCTCGCGACGTGGAATTCCTGGACTGCGCCCGTAACTGGGCTTCCTGATTGTGAATGGCAGAAGGATGAGTCTGTTAAATGCGTGTTAGCGTCCGAGGTGGAGAGGTTAGTGGGCACTCGGAGGCGTGACGCAGGGTCTTCTGAACCCGGGTCTGCGGGAGGTGAGTTCCGGCAATCTAGGTTGACAGGCAGGGGGACCCCAGGTCTGGAGAGCACCCTCAGGTGCCCAGGATCAGCGCCACAGGCAGCCGGGCTGGAGTCCAGCCCTTTGTCCTTGGGCCCCTGTCTTGTTCCTGCAGTCCGGGTGGATCAGGGCAATCAGGGTAGAACTTGGGGACTCTGAGTCAGAGTGACTGGTCGGTTCCTCCCTGGATTGAACGGGAGCCCACTCGCTGCCTTGGGAACATTCACTGTTCCCAGAATTGTGGTCTCCTCTCCCACGCCGCCTCCCTCCTCCACACCCCGAACAGAGGCCGTGCGGAGGCCTGCTCGCGTGACATTTCCTCCCTGCCAGTCGTGCGCACCAAGAATAGCTCCTTCCCTAAGTGGGGTGGGCATCCTCGTGACACTGCGGGTCTTTCTGCGTGGCTCGACGCACCGTGGGAGGGAGTGCAGGATCCTTCTGTGGCGTGTCCTGGTGGGCGGGCATGGCCGTGGGCCCTGGCGCAGGCTGAGGCTCCTGCCTGGCCTCCCTGGAAGCAGTGTGAACGTGGGCAGTTTCACGGGTGGGGTTTCAGTTCCCTGATGGGCGCGGGACGTGCTGGGGGCAGTGGAGGTAATGGCAGTGGAGGGGTGAGGGGTTCCCCAGGCATTGCCTGGGACTGGGAGCATGCTTTGTGGGGCTTGGTCATGTCTGTCCATGTGACAATTCCACCAGGCAGAAAGGACACAGAGTGCCAGGGATGGACGAGACAGTCTAACGAGACAGAATTTCATTAAAACCACACCGGGAAAGGCAAAGTCATAGTGATGGCTGCAGACCAGCACTTAGGCGGGCCCGCTGCCCAGGAGGGAGTGCTTGGGGACAAGGACTTGCCAGGGGTGTTCGTGTGCACCTGTGCCTGTGTTAAAACAGAACTGGGTCCCCCCCAAAGTGAATATTGCTCTCCGTAGATTAAAATGACTTTTATAAAAACAAGCTCCACAGCCTTTCAGGTAGGTAATACGTAGTCCCATTTGGGGGAAGGTTGAGTTGAGGCACAGAGAAGCAAAGTCACCCACTCACAGTCACACAGGAATCAGGTGGAGTTTGGCCTTTGGGCTCAGGCCTGTCTGTGCAGCTGGAGTTGAGAAACCCGAGCAGCAGTGCTACAAGATAGAGCCGTGTGAGGCTTTGAGGGCCCTCGCCTTGGAGTCTCCTGTGCCTCTTGGGGAGGTCAGCCCGGGGGTCAAGGCTAGGTGAAGATTCCCTCTGGGCAGTGATAACACGGGCAAAGTTCTTTTCTGAAGGAGGAAGCTCCTGCCCGTTGAACCTGTGCTTGGGATTAACGAACAAAATTCCCCGGATGTGCATGTACTCGCCTGGATTTTATTTTTTTTTGTTTTTTTTTTTTTTTTTTGGGTGCTGGGGATCGAACCCAGGGCCTTGTGCTTATAAGGCAAGCACTCTACCAACTGAGCTATCTCCCCAGCCCCTCGCCTGGATTTTAAAACTTGGCTGTTGGCGCTGGGCACAGTGGTCCACACCTGTGAACTCAGTGACTGGGGAGGCTGAGGCAGGAGGATCTCATATCTGAGACCAGGCTCAGCAACTTAGCAAAGCCTTAAGCATCTTAATGAGACCCTGCCTCAAAATAAAGTCTGGGGGTGTAGCTCAGTGGCAGCATGCCCCTGGGTTCCATCCCCATTACCCCACAACACACAAATTAAGCAAAACACAATAAACACTGGCTCATATGCATTAAAAGCAAAATATAATTCTGCTTGAGGAGTCAAACAAATACAACCCAAAATACAGAAACTGGCCCCCGGGCTGACAGCTGGTGCCTTAGCTTTGCTCAGTGAGTCATGGTTCCCGCGCATGCTGGGCGGGTGGGTGAGGCTTGTGGGGCTGGGCTCTCACCCCGCCTGCTCACTGGCCTCATTTGCTGTCTTGGGCCTCTTCCCCCCTCCTTTAGGCAGGAAGCTGGGTCCTGCTGGTTTGTTTCAGGCCCCCTTCTGTGACTTAATGGCAGCGATAAATCATACATCCCCAAACTGAAATTTGCCGAGAAACATGGTGCTGAATTCTGGTCTCCTAGACCCTGCGTCTCCCTCCCTGTGCAGAGTTGAACAGCCCCAGCAGTCCAGTGCTCCTGGTGGTGACCACAGTGTGCCCCGATGCTCTGTTGAAGATGCGGACAGCGCCATGGAGAGTTGTCAGACCCAGCTTTATCATTTCTGCTCTGTCATTGACTGAGGGATACCTTTATTTCTGTGCAGAGAAGCCCCTTGGAAATCAGCCCTTCCTTAAGAGCAGGGAGGCTAGCCCGGCCTAGGTTGCCCAGATGTTCTCTCATTTACTTACAGTGAATGAGATGGGAAGCCCTCTGCTGGGCTTTGATTGATAGGTGTATCTGCCAGGGTCTCTTGTCTAATGAATTGTTTCCCTGAAGGAGCCGCCATTTTCCAGCTCCTGGAAGTCCATTCATTTTAGTCTGCCAACAGCTTTAAAACAAAGAAGATCTGTTTCTTTTTACTGTTTTCTTTTTTTTAAATATTTGTCCAGGCACCTTATGTATTGACTCTGGGTGGTTGTCCATTTTTTGTTATTGGGAAAACAGGTCCAATGGATACTGCTTCTGCCCATGTGGGACAGTATCCATAGGAGAAATTCCTAGAAGTGGAAGGAGGTCAGAAGCCTTGGGCAGTTGACATTTAGAGAGAGATTGCCAAATTGACCTCTAAAGTGGTTGTTCTGACTTGTGCTTCCTGCAAAAATGTAAGATCGTGCTGCTTCTCTCACATGGTTTTTTTTTTTTTTTTTTTTTTTAAATCCCTGGCTTCCATTTATAGGCTGAGCTGTCTTCATATCAACTGAAAAGTTCAAAATCCTGGCAGCACAGTAGATTCTGAAGATGGTCCTGATATAGAAGGGCAGGGGTGGAAGAAGTCCTGATAACCTACCATGAGCCAGAGGAAGCTCTTTCTTCTCCCTGTGGAGGAGAGAAAGGCCCAAATGTTGTTGATTGCAAAAGGCTAAGGCCTTGAAAGTCCCAGGGCTGAGCCCAGCACCCCCACCCTCTTGGTGGTTCCTTTTTTTTTTTTTTTGGTACCAGGGATTGAACCTAGGGGCACTCAACTGCTGAGCCACATCCCCAGTCCTTTTTATTTAGGGACAGGGTCTCTCTAAGTTGCTGAGGCTGGCTTTGAACTTCCTTCCTCTTGCCTCAGTCTCCTGAGCAGCTGGATTACAGACATGCACCACCACGCCTGGCTGGTGGCTTATTCTTTACAAGAAAAAAACACAGTAGCAGTTTATCGAGGGGAGAAAACGCGTGTTATAGAAGAGGGTGCTTTCCCTCTGTTGTGTTCTTGATGGTCAGTGTTCAAAAGCTGAGTCTTCCGAGGGTGAACCGACGGGGCTGTGTTGTGAGCACACGGGCAGGTCGGTGGCTCAGGTCAGGCTGTAGCTGATGAGCCCCACAGAAGGACGGAGCTGCTGCCAGCGAAGGCAGCGTGTGTGATTTCTGTGCCCCTAAGAGTCCCCCGGGGCATTTTCCCAGCTCTCTCAGCGGCCTAAGGCAGGGTTCCTGAGGGCGGGAGCCATCCATCAGCATATGTATATTTTTTATTTATGCCTCTCAGTTCCTCCATATTGGTTTGAGTTAAGTTAACAGGAAAACATCAGGATTTGGGGGCATCAGGATGTAGCACTGGCTGGCGGGCTGTTCCGGGTGCACCGAGCCAATTCGCCATGGATGCTCTCTGCAAGCTGCTTCAGGGTGCTTGCCGATCAGGCGTAGGTAATCTTCTAGTTCTTCCTCCAGGAGGTTGCATTGAGTCTTCTGCTCTTGGGCTTCTGTCCTCCCCGGAAAGCCTTCTGATCAGCCTGTGAACAGTGTGCACAGGCGGGAGCACACACACACCTGCTCTTCTGAGGGTGCCTTTCTTGAATAGCGGCAGCGTCTGTGCTAGCTTGTGGTTGGCATGTGGTTTGAGGAAAGAGCCCTTCCCAGTTAACTTGGGTGGGAATGTCCTTGGAAGAGTTTGTTGCTTCTGTTGGGTGGGGTCTTTGGGGGCCGAGTGCTTCTGGTTACTGTAAAGGAGCTAGCTTCTCCTGGTGCAGTGCTAGCGAATGCCCTTACGGGGTGACTGTGAAGGGCTTTGGAAGCTCGGAGATGATCTCCTGGAGCTACTTGAATAGCCTAATGAATCTGTTGCCTTGGGTGTGGGTTCAGCAGGGAGGTGAAGGAAAGTCCAGGGAATGAGCTCACAGCTGGTAGGAACAGGCTTAGAGGTGGTTTGTTCTCCTTGGTGGGTGGTCACATGCCACCTGCTTTCTGACCTGTGATCTGGGATTGGCTGGGCTGGGTTGAAAGAGATGCCACAGGATAGCAGGTCAAGGGAAAGACAAGGTGCCCCCTACAGCACCTCTCACTGCTTTATGGACCTTTACAGCCACCGTAGTTTTTACATTGCTTTGGGACAAGCAGCTGCAGAGGAGGTGGGAGAGCAAGTTGATAAATGTAAGCTTACCGGCCCTTTGGAATTTGGTCCACCTGGTCATATAAAGAGCCCTTGGTGGGGTGAGGGAGGGAACTTGGGTTGGGGGATGACATTGCAGAGGGCTTTGCCTGGGAGTCCGGCTGAGGAACTTCAGTTCCTACCTGAGAAGACCTGTTGGCCACAGGTTAGCATCTAGGGCGAATCTACTCACTCGCCTCCGTGGAGGCTGTCGGGCGAAGGGAGGCACAGCGGGAAGGATGGCCTCTTCTGTTTCACCTCCCTTTCTAGTTTGAGCCCCAGATTGGGTGGACCAAGAATGAACAGTGAAGCCCTGTGGATAATAGGCAGCCGGGGCCCGAGCCTCTCCTGGTAGAAGCCCTCCCTCACCCGGGCTTGGCGCTGGGGGTGGGAGCTGATTTTGAGACTGACCTCCTTTGGTTTTGGAGGACCCCAGGTTCTAGAGACTCTGCCCAGCACCATCCAGCTTGCATCTGAAAGCAGCCCAGTGGCACTCAGCCTGCCACGGGTACTTAGTGACCATTACCTTCCAGTCACCCCATGTTGCCACGCGGGTGACACTGTGGGGGCAAATGACCAAAACCTGTTGTATGCCTTGTCCTAAAATGTGCACACCTTTGCTCTAACTCAGCTGCCAGGAAGCGCAGTGGTGAGTGCCGTGGGGGGTGGGGGGGCAGTGCCTGGACTTACGACGTTGCCATGGTGTCTTCCAGATCGGAGCAAAGCGGAGATGGACCTGAAGGAGCTGAGTGAGTCCGTCCAGCAGCAGTCCACCCCGGTCCCTCTCATCTCCCCCAAGCGGCAGATCCGCAGCAGGTTCCAGCTGAATCTCGACAAGACCATAGAGAGCTGCAAAGCACAGTTAGGTATGGCTTCTGGGTTGCTTGCTGGGGCTCGCTGACATTTGTGGTAATGACGTCCACCTGGACGAGTGAGGGTTGGTTCCTGGTTGCTCTGACCTTGAACCGGTGGTTGAACTAGAAGGTGTTTGCATTCGTGGCAAGACGCTGGGGACTTGCTAGTTTAAAATTATTCAGTTGATTCTCCAGCGAAGGCAGCCTGCAGACCTGGCTTCAGGCTTGAAAGCTTAAAGGTGCTCCGAGTTGCCTCTGCCCCACCCTCAGCTCGCACCAGTGTCTCACATCCGTCCTGAGCCTGCCCTGCAGGAACCTGTACCCACGGGGGGGCCGCTCCCTGTGCCTCCTGCTTCTGCTCTGCTGCCCACTCCTCTTCTCGGGCTGCCCGCCTTCACGCTGCCTCCTGGATCCTGCCCTTCCCTAAGGTGGAGTGCAGTCCTCACCTCCTCCAGGAAGCCGCCCCTGACTGCCCTTCTCTCTTCGGTGTCCTTTGGTTCTTTATTGCCTGGGAGCCCGAGTGGTCCCTCCCGTGGGGTGTCCCCCCTATTCTAGACTGGAAGGTTTTTGAGGACAGGAAGCTTACCTTACAAGAAGTTGCCTTCCCCCATGCACCTGGCCTTGCGCACATAGATGCTCTGGGACGTTTGTTGAGTGAACCAGGAGGCCATTCACACAGATCTGAGGGACAGCTGGGGCTTATGGTGGCTGGGTGCTCTGGGTCTCTGAGCGAGGAGGGGTCATCTGGGCTTATCCAGTGGACATCATTTCTTACTGGAGCATCTGGTTAGGTCATTGGTATGGGCGAGATTTGGCAAGTCATTTAATTATCCCTCTTGGGTCCTCCCACCCTGCTGTGTAATGCCCTTATTTATTATCGCTAATAAGAATTTTAGTATTCCTGTTAACTGAGTGCCTCTTGTACATCCTGCACCATGCTCAGCCCTAGGCATAGATTGTTCTGGGAGATTGTTACTATTCTGAGTTGCATTTTTCAGATGAAGAAACTTAGGCTCAGAGAGGTGGATCACTTGTTCAAGATCACACAGCCAATAAAAACGGGAGAAGGATTTAAATTGTTGTTTTGGTTCCAGTTCCTTAGCACTTCTTACCACACTCGTGGTCACGTCTTTCCCGTGTCCAGCCATCGGCTACACTAGCACAAGCCTAGGATCCAGGTCCTATTACATCGGGGTGTTTTGTGTTTTTCTTGTGATTTTGATCAGGCCTGGGGGAGGCAGGTGTGTTTCCCCAGTGTTCTGCCAGCCTCCCGTGTCCTGGGCCTTCATGGCTCTTGTCCTTTTGCAGGTTTCTCTTTGGTGCGTCCAGGTCAAGACAATTCAAGAGGCTCTTGGGTAAAGACAGTCCCAGAGCTGATTGGCTTTTCTTCCTTATTTTAATTTTTGGATCCTAGTATTATTTACCTCTGACCTGGCCACGCTCGGTTCATCGCAGGAAGCACAACGGGTTTGCGCAGAACCAGTTAGGAATGTGCTGTTGCCCCTGTTTGTGTGACGCAGCTGCGCTTCTGTGCTTTCCCTTAGATGGACGTAGACCTGTGAGATTCCATCTTGTCCTCTCTGTGAGTGGAAGGACAGTGCAGTTGCCCTGGTAGTTGACTCTGTGCTGGGGCCTGCTGGGTTCTTGGGTCACCTGAAGACCCTCTTCCCCACAATGGGCCCACGGCTGCTTGGCCCCACCCTTCTGCTGTTTTGCAGCCCCGTGTCCCAAAGTGTCTTCTGCTCTTTGATGACTCTGCCCGCCATCTTGGTTTCCATGCAGTCTCCTGATGTGGGAATTGGGTACCGAGTTCTAAGTCATAAAGAGCAAAACTCAAACACGTTGTGTGCGAAGCACAGCTTCCCTAGTGAGAGGTGTCTGACGGCTAGATGGGCTTGAAGGCTCCAACTTTCTGTCTGGAGGCCTGGATGACGGGTGTTAAGTCTTTGGAAGCATCCAGAGGAGGCCCGCCTTCTGCTTTTGCCTCCGCCTTGTTTTCTTTGTGTCCTGGGGCAGGTGATTCTCTGAGCCTCTATTTTTTAACCTGGTGTTTGAGTGGCTTGTCCCTTCAGGCCCTCCCTGCCCCCCCACCCCCTGCCAGTTTTCAGTGACGCGGATGTCGCTTGCTCACGCTTAGTAACACGGTGGTCGGTCCCACGTTGTCTCTGAAGCCCTCCACAGACAGAGCTCCCCTTTGTCAGTTGTTTTCAGTTGCTGCTTCAATTTACCCCTGACCCCACCAGGCCAGTGTGATGCGATTTGATTGTGTTTTTCTCGTTCCAGGCTTTGGCACGGAAACTCTCTGCCTTTTTTCTGGTCCTGCCCTTTATTTGGCAACTATGTCACATGCCGGATTTTCTTTTTGAATTTAGGCATAAATGAGATCTCGGAAGATGTGTATACGGCCGTGGAGCACAGTGATTCGGAGGATTCCGAGAAATCAGATAGTAGTGACAGTGAGTATATAAGTGACGATGAGCAGAAGTCGAAGAATGAGCCGGAAGACGCAGAGGACAAAGAGGGCAGCGGAATGGACAAAGAGCCACCCGCTGCCAAAAAGAAGCCCAAGCCTGCTAACCCCGTGGAGGTCAAAGAGGAGCTGAAAAGTTCGTCTCCAGTCAGCGAGAAGGCAGACTCAGGGGCCGCCAAGGCCAAGGCCAGCCCGGAGCCCGAGAAGGACTCTGCGGAGAGAGCCAAGCCATCACCTCATCCCACGAAGGACAAACTGAAGGGAAAAGATGAGACGGATTCCCCAACGGTGCACTTGGGCCTGGACTCCGATTCAGAGAGTGAACTTGTCATAGACTTGGGAGAAGACCATTCTGGGCGGGAGGGTCGGAAAAACAAGAAGGAATCCAAAGAGCCACCTCCCAAGCAGGACGGTAAGTCCTCGTGTCCGTGTCCAGGTTTGGCATCCCACCTGCCCGTGTGTTGTCAGAAGCCATGGGGCTCCCAGCACCGTGGAGCAAGGAAAGCTTGGATGGCCTTAATTCCCCCAGTCGAGCATAGCGCAGGCCCAGGGCTGAGAGGTAGGCCCATTGTTCTTGGCCTGCTCGGCAACCACTCTCTTTCTGGAGCCCAGAAAGAGAAGCCGCTTAGAAAGCGATAGTTGATTAGTGAACTCCTGTTGAGCTAAGCTGCTGCTTTTCCAGCGCGCCCACTAGTGTCTCTAAAGGGTTTCTTGATATGTCCACATCTGACCAGGCTCAGGCACTTGGGAGCATCCAAAGAACCTCATTAGTCCAGCTTCCTGTCACGACCCAAGCATCACCAGATAAATTTTCTTATGAGAATGTGAAACTGTTTGGTAAGTGGTACCAGTGTGCCTGAGAGCTTTCCATGCTCTAAGGGGCAGTATCCGGTGACATCCACCTGACCTGACGTCCCTCCTGTTTGCATTTGGCAGACTCGAGCCCGGGGCTTCTTGGCTTGGCACTACTGACAGTTTGCCCTGCAGAATTCTCTGTCCTGTGCAGTGGAAGATGTCAGGAGCATCCCGACCTCTACCACTAGATGGCGGCAGTACCTCTGGTGTGGCTGTCAAAAAATATGTCCGATATCCGTGGGGGACCAAACTTCCTGGGTAGGGCACCCTGTCTCAGCAGGGCACCCTCTTCCGTTCTGAACCGGCCGTGATGTCTACGCTTGCAGGCAGACCCTCCAGAAGGAGCTTGGGCCTGCGTCGAAGGGTGTCCTTGCCCCGAGAAAGCCGTCAGCACATTTTCCAGCTGGCTGGGCACACGGGTGGTAGCTGGAGTCCGGTGTGCCCTCGGAAGGTATTGAAGGTTAATTAAGGGTCCCCGGAGAAATGTTGCCTGAGGACAGATTAGAGGTCGTAGCCATAAGACCTTGGGTACTGTCGAGTAACTTATTGGGGAGCCAGGTTTAATTTTTGACTGTGCCTGATTTCTGACAGGAGCTAACGTCCCATCCAGTCCCTTGAGTAAGAACCGAGTCTGTGTCCTTTGAATTCCCCCAACCTGGTGGCTTTGTAAAGCAAGGCCTTGATGTGTGCTGAGAATCTTCCTTCTGTGGGGTCAACCTGGGCTGCTTGGGAGCCTCAGTTGTTAGTGGGGAGAGGGGATCCCACAGCTCAGGAAAAGAGAACAGGATGTCTCCGTGTGGCGCAGGGGCGCGGGGAGAAGGAGCAGACAGGACACTGGCATCCATCCCCGACCATCTCTTAGATTAAGGATGCTTCTGGAAAATGCAGTGATGTCCTGAATTGAGGTCCGAGATTGCTGCTGCTTACTGCAGAGCACAGGAGCAGTAGCGTTTGTTCCATGAGGATTGTGGGCATGTTATTTGGGTGTAGGTGGTTTAGGACTCCTGTGGCACATTTACACTGTTCTGTTCTTTCTAGAGCAGGTCTTTTTATGGATTTGTTTTATGTCCCTTCCTCTTCCAGAAAGGATTTGCAAAAGATTGACAAGAGTGCATAACCATGAAACAGGATGAAAATAAACAAGTTTGTCAGTGTGAAAGGGGAATGAAGGTAGAATAACTGGGGAACAGTTTATGCAGAAGTATGTGCTGTTCAGCTTTTAGAATTAGCGAAGCTGAGTTTCCATTTGGGCTCTGAGCTTCCTGGCAGTGAAAGGAAAAAAGGAAGAGATTCTTAGAAGTTCTCATACTTTCCAAAAAATCGAAAGCATTTCAGTTGATGAGAACAAGTAGGGCTCTTCCTCATACTGTCTCCAGGAGCCCCGGAGTAGATTCTGGATGACTGAGCAGAAGATTGTAGAACACCATTCAGTTAGCAGCTTCCCAGGGATTGGGGTGGAACTGACTGATCTTAAATCCAGAGCTTCCGTGGTGGTTTGGGTCTTGAAGGCTCAGTGTGAGACTCTGCAGCGGAGGGTGGCGTCACCTGTGAGCTTCCCTCCTGCTTGGATCTGTGAAAGGCGTTTGGGAGGGTGTGTGGGGATGTCCTGCTTCAGCCGTGGTAGAGCTAGTCCTCAGAGCACGGTGGCTTTTCTGGGTCCGAACAGAACAGACTCAGCCCACTTAGAGACTGTGTTCCCTCGCTGGGCCCGGGAGTCATTTCATCCTTCCCCACAGGGAAGCTGATTCACAGCGGCAAGTTCTGGAAGACGTTGGGGTGTTGGATGGCAGTTTCTAGGGTGCTGGCCCTGTGAAGGAGTCTCCCTTTTGAGATGCATTTTGGGTGGTTATAATCCAGATTTCTAGGACAAATGAAATTTCCTCGAGGTGCCCCCGCACCCCCAGTAAACCATCAGAGTTCCCGAGAAATTAAGATATTTTACTTCTAAATGATAACCGTGGGGGGCTGGAGCCTGCATCTTTTCAGACCACCCCACTTCCTAAAGGAAAAGGGCCAGAGCGACCCCTGCAGAGCGGCGGCCAGTAGCGGCTGCCTGCTGCACTGGCCGCTCGCTCCTGTAAATCAGAGAGAAGTGACCTCTTGGGATTGCCCTCGGCAGGGCCACGCAGGCTCGCTAACGCCCACTAATGCGCGTATTTTTGTCATTGGGTGGGGGAGGTGTTGAACGCACTTCTGCAGGCGGGAGCCCTGCAGGGTTCTAGGCCTCTGCCCGCTCTCAGTAGAGCCCTAGTGAAGGCACAGGGGCTGTGTCCAGTCCTTGCCGGTCACCCTCACTGCAGGAAGAGACCCCCACCCAGCCCCCCGGGCTGTTGCTCACCAGCTGGGCCGAACACACCCCTCCAGAGGAGCAGCGCGAGCCCAGAGTCCGCCCAGTGCTGTCCCTTCCCTTCACTCTCCTTGGCCTTCTGTACCCCACAGCCTACTGAACCGCCCCCCCCGCCCCCCACAGTCCAGCTCAGTCATTTGGGGAGTCTGATGTCCAGGAGGGGTCTTAGGTCCAGGGCTGACCTGCACCATGTTTGCTGTGTGTTCCCTGGTGTCCTCTCGGGGCCAGTCCCCCAACCCATGGCTGGGACTTCTGCGCCATAACCACCCGCTGGCTGAGCGAGCACCCTGCCTGCCCACCCCTTCTGTGCCCCCAGTGGGTCTGGCTCCACCCTGCCTCCCGCCACTCCTGTGCTACTGTCTCCTTACCAAAGTGTCCCCACCCTAGGCTGCCTCGGTCGCAGCTGTGCCTGGTGGAACCCCCCATGCCCCCAGCCCCGCTCCTCCAGGGAGCCTGGGTCCACAGGGCGCTGGGTGTCACGCCTCAGCTTCACGTGCACGGCTGTGGAACGTGAAGCCCTGCTTGTGTAGGTAGTGGCAATATTTTTATTAACTGCGACTCATTCAAAAAGAGTCAAACGCATTTGACACTTGAACTTGACCCCTGCACGAGGAAGATCTGCACAGTGCACTGTACTCAGAGGCGGGAGCAGACGTTCACAGCTCGCGATGCCTCCCGGGGGCAGGGTCTGGCCACGGGGTGGAATTCCGCTTAGTGTCAGGTGTCAAGACGGCAGCACCGCCCTGAGACGTTGTCCTGGAGGGGCCGAGGAGAGACGAAGAGGAGACTGTCCTTCCTGGGGGTGCTTCCAGTGCTGTTCAGGGCCCGGGCAGGGGGAGCCAGCTGGTTCTCTGGGGTGCGTGCCTGGGAGGTTCCCTAGTCGAAGGGGCTCCTCTTCACCCCTGGGTTGAGTCCAGCTGGGCCTTTATGGGTTGAGCACTCGCAGGGGTTCTGGTGTCCCCTGCTCTGTCCACTGGTGGTCCTTCCCTGCGGGCGTCTTGGCTGTGTCTGGTGCCCGCTGGGCTCCGTGGAGGAGAGATGGACGGTGCCTCAGTAGCTGCCCAGCAGCCCAGAGGCCTGCCGGTGGGACTGCCGCTCCGTGGGGTGTGCTTGGTGTGCTGGACGCCCTGGGCACTCCTGGCCGGGGCGGTGTTACCGAGCGCACAGGCACCGGGTCCCTGCCGGGGAACCGAGTCCAATGCCGCTGTCTCTCTGTTTCCCGCACCGGCTGCAGTTGGAGGTAAAGCGCCGCCGTCCACGACGTCGGGCAGCCAGTCTCCCCCCGAAACACCGGTGCTCACCCGCTCCTCCTCCCAAACTCCCGTGGCTGGGGTCCCGGCCACCACCAGCACGACGTCCACCGTCTCGGTCACCGCACCCGCCGCCGCCGCCGTCACAGGAAGCCCGGTGAAAAAGCAGAGGCCGCTCTTGCCGAAGGAGACTGCCCCGGCCGTGCAGCGGGTCGTGTGGAGCTCGCCAAGTAAGTTTCAAACGTCCTCCCAAAAGTGGCACATGCAGAAGATGCAGCGCCAGCAGCAGCAGCAACAGCAGCACAGCCAGCAGCAGCAGCCTCAGTCTTCCCAGGGGACGCGCTATCAGACCAGACAGGCCGTGAAAGGTACCGAGCTCCCCGCTGTGGCGCCCGCTCCCGGCGGCCACATGGACAGGAGAAAAACCATCGCGCTTTTATTTTTTCCCTCCCCGTTTGCGTCCCGGCCGTGGTGTCCTGAAGGCCTCCCGCGTTCCATTTGGCATTATTTTTAGAAGCTGGTTTGCAACTTGCTTTTTTACTTAAAAAAATTTTTTAAGCCCATTTTATAGGTGATCCATGCTTATATTCTCCTTAGAAAGGGGACAGAGTATTTATACAAGAATCTGAGTGTTGAATGTTGTTCCGTTCACCTTCCATTTCATTTTCCTCCCTTCTTTGGTAGCCACGGTCAGTCACTGCAGAACCCTTCCCTATGCATGTGTGCACATGTAATTTTATATATATATACACACACACATATATGTGACACCATACAAGTACTTTTTTTTTCCCTTTTTTTCTTTTTTAAAACATAAAAATGGTACCATTCTTGCTTTTTTTTCACTCATCAGCATGTTGAGAGGTCTGTCTATGTCTGAGCATTCAGCCCTGCCTTATTCTTTTGGACTGCTGCATAGTATTCCCTAGTTTATTTAAAGCATTTCCTTCCTGGTGGGCGTTTAGGTTACTTCCAGTTTTTTCCTACTGTAAGCAGTGCTGCAAAAAAAAAAAAAAATGTATCTTTGTATAAAGTATCCATGTGCACATGAGTGAAGCCCTGGGCCTTATTTTGGGAAGAGTACAGTGTGAGTACAGTGTGAGGTATCCATAGCAAAGGTTACTCTAAAAACTGGGGATTCGCCACCCCCGTGAGGTGGGCCAGCGGCAGGAACTGCTTGCTGAAGTCGCAGGATCGAAGCAGGAGACTCCATCTGCAGCTGACGTAAGGGCAGACACGCTGATCTGTCCGGGATCAGTTTGCCCTGGTTTGTGAACGTTGGTGCAGATCTGGTTCCTCGGGAGGCTTCCCCTAGATCCCTGATTTAAAGTCTTCTAGGGAGTGTTCCCTGGGAAGCAGGCCTCCCGAGTCGCAGCAGGATGTGAGGTAGAAAGGCAGCTGGCCCTCGGAGGGGGCTGCAGTGAAACCCTCCAAAGTGGGAGACGGGGAGAGGAAGGACGGGAGAGCTGGAGAGGTCCAGTCGGAAGGCAGTTGAAGCCATCCTGCTGCTTCAACGTGGTCGGGGCGGAGCTGGATCCAGGTTATTAGAGACGCGCATGGCTGTGTCTTCTGTCTTCGTACCCGTGAGCCCGCGATCCTTCCCCAGGGGAGGATCGTTGCTGCCAGCAAGATGGGTTGACACGACGGTCGGTCCTCAGCTTTCAAATGGTCGGTCAGAATAAAATGACGAGGACCAACGTAATCAGTAGCACCCTGGGCAGGATTCCTCCGCTGGTTAAGGCGACGTGACACATCTTCATCAGTTGTGTGTTCCCGCACCACTAGTCAGGGCGGTGAGGACCGATGCTAACCAGTAATGTACTCGTGGGCTAGGCAAGGGAGTCCAGGCGAACTAACCCCTGCTTTGCCTGGGTAGAGGTTTGGGCCTTTTGAAGGTAGGCGGGGGAGCAGCACGGGGTGAAGCGGAGGCTCAGGAGAGTGGACAGCAGAGGGCAGAAGGGGTGAGGTGCCCACCCTCCTGTGAAGACCCGAGCCCCACGTTCAGTTACCCAGTTGCAGGCTGGAACCAGCGTGGTTCTTTAGGCAGCCTGGCGTTGTCCCAGGCGGGCACTTCAGGGCGCCAGGCCCGTGCTACCTGCGACCTTTAGCTCTTAGAGACAGTTCGTGTCTGTTCAAGTGTTTTTACCAAGGGCTGGGTGGGGGGATAGCGCAGTTGGCGGAGTGCTCGCCTTGCAAGCACAAGGCCCCAGGTTCAATCCCCAGCACCGCATTTAAAAAAAAAAAAAAATTAAAAGTAAGTGTTTATGCCGAGTTCTGGGCCAAACCAAGAGGAGGACTCGGGAGCCCAGCTGCTACTTTGGTCACTTTAGAGTAGAAGAGCCCACGAGGCGTGTGCGAGGGAGGGCTGCCCTTGTCACTGCAGCGTTGTGCTGGGACAGCCCTTCCACGTGTCTGGGGTGACCAGGGCCCTTTGCTCTCCTAGCTGTGCAGCAGAAGGAGGTCACCCAGAGCCCGTCCACGTCCACCATCACCCTGGTGACCAGCACACAGCCATCGCCCCTGATTGCATCTTCCGTCAACGCCGACCTGCCCATCGCCACAGCCTCGGCCGATGTCGCCGCGGACATCGCCAAGTACACAAGCAAAGTGAGTGGCGGGCGTGGGGGACTCACAGGCGCCCCTGGGCGGGAGACTCCAGAGGATCTCCAAGCCCGGCCCTTCCCCGGGTTCGAAGCCGTTTCTTAGCAGCGCATTGTAGAGTGGACAAGACCAGCGCCAGGAAGACCCGCTGGGAAGCGCAAAGGCATAGGCGTCCCCTGGGCATCCAGGCCGCTCCTGAGGGACAGGTTTTCCCTAAGTGCTGGAGCAAAGGACAGCTGACCCAGTGGGTGGTTGGCACTTCCAGATCACGGGGAATGAAAGCGACTTTTTAGTGAGCTGCGACCCAAGGACCCGACTAGAGCCGCGTGACAAGTTTACTTGGGGTTCGTGATTTCAGACGTCTTGGTCTGGGTCACCCCTGTACCTCTGGGCGGCATATCGTGGCGGGAGGCTGTGGACTGGGGGCTGTGGGTCCCCTCCTGCTCGTGGCCCACCTCCGGGCACACTCCTGCTGGCACAGTGGCGGGATTCGCCCACGCAGCGCCGGCTGCTCTGTTATCGGCAGGTGCTTTGGGGTCATTGTGGGGTCAGGTGACTCCGAGCTGCCGCTCTCCTCAGCACCGTGAGTGCTCTGCCCCGAGGAGCAGCTGTCTATCAGGGACCCCTCAGCAGCTCGAGGGACCACCGGTAGCGGCTCCAGTGTAGGGAGATTGCCTGCTTCTCACTGCGAGGACTCGCAGTAGGTGTGTGGCCCATGGATGTTGAGCAGATGTGTGTTGCCTTGCTTTCTAGCTGAGGCTTTGTCCTTTCTCTTTAAAGCAGCACTGGGGATGGAATCCAGGGGTGCTGTACCACCAAACCACATCCCAGCCCTTTTTATTTTTTATTTTGAGACAGGGCCTCACTAAGTTGCGGAGGCTGGCCTCAAACTAGTGATCCTCCTGCCTCAACCTCCCAAGTTGTTGGGATCATAACAAATGTGCACCACCATGTCTGGTTTGGGGTTATTTCTATTAATGACTTTGTAATAGTTAATTAATAATAATCCAAATATTTGATAAGTTACTTCCTAAGCAGTAACAGTTTATCCTTAACTAATAAGCAAAGTGAATTTTTCTTAGTTATTTTTCTCTCCTCTTTAATATGTATGTTTCTTAGTTGTAGGTGGGCACAATACTTCTTTTATTTATGTTTTTCTGTAGTGCTGAGGGTGGAACCCAGTGCCTCGCACGTGCCCGGTGAGCGCTGCAGCCCCAGCCCTGTTTCTCATTCCTCCTTCTCTCCAGGTGCCATTGTAATCTGATGCTCCGCAGTTAGAGCTTAGCCACTCAGAACAGTGCACACGTCCATCATCCCCCGATTTCTGTGGGTCAGGGGTCAGGGCTCTGGGCTGCACCACCTACTTCCGGACCCTTCCAGCTGAGCCACCGCATCCGCCTGGGTTGGGGGCTGGTCACAAGGCTGACTGGGAAGGGTCCTCTTCCAGGCTCCGTAGGTGGTCAGGTCAGCATTCACCTCCGAGGGTTCTTGGCCAGAGGCCTGGCTCCATTCTCCCCGACATGGCTGGCGCTGAGTGTGTCTACTGGGACTGGCACGGTGGCGCCCGGGCCTGGACAGTACTCCTGACCTGGCTCAGCGTGTGTGTGGATGCAGAGCCCGCGGCTGGCTGGTCACTGTCCTCAGACTTGCCCCTGGCTTCTCACAGTAACTGCTCTTAAGCTGCGTCCATGGGTTGTCAGAACCTCCGTCTCGGCCACCACTGGGTTGAGTGTGTCGGTCCCCCTGGTGAAGATCAGGGTCCCTGAGGTTCAGAACAGGGAGGATTCCAGGGTGGTTTTCCTACCTGTTCATCCCGTGAGCTAGTTTTGACTTGATATTTTTATTTAAATTTCATTCCTGTTACTTAAATCGATTTAGTTTAAAAACCTAGATAAAACCAAGTTTGATTTCACCAGATACTGTTTGCGTCGAGGCTGAGCCTGAGGGAGACTGGCGGCAAGGAGTTACAGCTCTCGCCAGCAGGGGGCGCCGTCCTCCCGACGTGCTCTGTGGGGTTGGAAGAGACCTGAACCTGCGGCCCACACGGAGCCCACTTCCTTAGCTGCCGCAGCCGTGGCCCTTCCGCCACCTTCTGCAGCCCCTTTCCTCTGAGGCAGGACTGGCGTTTGGGGGAGGGGCTCTGATGAACTTCTCCGTCTCCGAGGTGACTTGAAGCTGGAGGCCCAGGTTTGTGTGTTTTGGCAGAAATGCCCTCTTTATTAATCTCGAGGTCTTGGCTATATTTGGAAGTCAGAGTCAAAGTCACTCCACAAATCCATGATATCTTTAAAATGGAATGTGAGCGTTGTGTGAGTGGCGTGTTGAATTTCCCCCACTGTCTACAGTTCTCTCGTAAAGCAGTTTAGTTCAATGTGTCATAGCGACGTGACTGGCAGCAGAGCCGGGGGACCCGTGAAGAATGGCCCACTGCGAGGCCACGTCCAGCAGGAAGTGCGTGCGAGCGCTGGCAGCCCCCGGCCAAGCCCCCGCAGCAGGCGGGGGTGGGACTCGAGAGACATCTTATTCGTCTGACTCCCTCTGGGGTGACCGTGGGGTTCCTCTCTGGGGGCTTGGCAACTGTTACGCAATTGCCTGCTCGCAATTTTTTTTTTCCCCCTGCAAAACATGACAGGAGCAGGAATTTCCTGTGAACACCTCCAGGGCAGGTCCTGCACCAGTCTTGGCTGGGTTCCCTCATGTGACCTTGCGCACACCCTGCAGGGGGCGCCTCTGCCGTCCTGTTTTATTCCAGGCAGAAACTGCAGCTTAGGGAAAGGAGAGGGGTAAGAAGTGGTGGCGGGACAGAGGCGTCGGGGCAAGGGTCCCTTTGTCCTGCCTTCTCGCTGAGCTGGAGCTTCAGGAGAGACCTGGCCGGGGTTGAGCAGGCCCGAGACCCAGGCCTCTCTCCTGTGGTAGGGGAGGGAGGAGAGAAATTCTTCCCACAAACACGTTTGGTCGGCAAATCTCTGGGTGGCTGCCACCCTGTGCTGGGCTGGTTTCAGGCTAACTGATGCCTTCAGGGACTAGTTAAAGAAAAAGAAGATGGTATGAACTAGCCAGGCAGTGCCCTCTGAGGGCATTAAAGTAGCAAACAGTCACGTCCACGTGGTGGGCTGCAGAGGAAGGAGAGACACCGGTGGGTAAGCCTTGGAGCCGGCCCAGGGCCTGCGTGTTGTCTGAGTATAAATGATAGGCAGCGACCTGAGCAGAGAGCAGAGCGAGGCACAGATTGACAGCTGTGCACGCCCCTCATCCCAGCATCGTGGAGGCCGAGGCAGGAGGTGGTCAGACTTGAGGCCAGCTGGGGCCACTTAGTGAGACCCTGCCTCAGTATGAAAAATAAAATGGACTCAGGGGAGCTCAGAGGGAATGTGCCCCTGACTGGCATCAATCCTCAATACCAGAAAAGGGCCGGGTTGTCAGACCCGGGAGGTACGTGGTGGGGCCGAAACGGGGACATTGGAGGGGTGCAGACTAACGGGGAGTAATGAAAATGTTCTGGAATTGATGAGTCGTGAGGAACGGGTTGCTTCCGTCGGTGGTTGGTGCGCGTGTGCGCTGGCGCGTGAACCCAGGCTTCGTGCGTGCTCAGTGTGTACGCTGCCACTGTGCCACAACCCTAGGGGTACAGGGCTAGCATTCGAGTTGTCCACTGCGTCCTCAGTGTGCGACAGGCTGCGGGTGGTCCTCACCTGGTTCTAGGCCTGGGTTTCTCAGTGACACTGGGCTGGTGGCTTCCTCCTGGCCTCCACCCCACCCTACGCTCCTCCTTAGCCGACATGACAGAGGGTCCAGTGTCTTGGGAGGGACGCAGTCACTTGGGGTTGAAGACCGCTGCGTTCTTCGCGTGGATGTTAGGTTCCTGTTCCCTGGACAAGCCACAGAGCGATGACCTGGACTGTTTGTTTTTATCTTCCAGATGATGGACGCCATAAAAGGAACGATGACAGAGATATATAACGATCTTTCCAAAAACACTACCGGAAGCACAATCGCTGAGGTCGGTGATGAGGCACCATTTCCTTGTTTGCTGCGCACCTTCATAGGCTGCTGTAAAGGTCGCAGGGTCATAGGCTGCCCTGGGCCCCTCCAGGCCCTGGCTCCAGTCGCCACGCTCTCCCTGCTGGCCGTGGGAGTAGGTGGCTGCTGCTTCACTTGGTGGCACAACCCGCAGCTGAGACTTGCCGGGCTTTCTGTGGTAAATTCACTGCTAATCAAAGAGCCCAATCAACCCAGCAGGAGTTAGTCCGTGGGGGAAACTGGAAACCCCTGTTCCTTTTGCTGGACGCCTTAGTCTTTCTATAAGTTGGGACTTTTCTGTAGAAGGGATCTAAGAATTTGCATGCCGGAGTCTCTGCAGTTATGAGACAGCCAGAGAAGCTTCAGACTTCTGGGGAAAGCATTAAACCGGGAAAGCGACTTCCTAGCACAGTTGACCTCCCCAGACTCCCCTCTCCAGCTGACTGACCTGAAGAAAGTGCTGCTGGCTGTGTGGCTGGAACAGTGTGGGCCAGGTGCTAGCGGGTCACCAGGTGAAATGCAGGTGGCAGGGTTTCTTGAGGTCATGGGAGGTCAGACTGCAGAAGGGAGTCCCAGGCACCGGCACTGACAGGGTTCTTGGCTTTGCTCAGACAGAGGAAATCTTCAGGAGAGAACCTTGTGGTCTCTTTAGGAGAACAATGTGAGTGGAGAGGTTTGAGGGGCTTCCGAGTGAGATCAGGGGATGGTGCGTGGGAAGACTCCCTTGGTAAACATAAAGCACCTGCACATATTCAGTAGTGCGTGCTCCAGGCAAACGGAAAGGTGTTGATAACAGCTTTTTAAAAAGATATGTGATAATGGGAATGAATGCTGAGGTACAAGGATAAATTGATGACAGTAAATGAAACCTAATTGGCATTCCTTTTGAGGGATTAAACTTATTTTCAAAAAGTGCTTTTAATGCACAGAGACTTTTGCATTGAAACGAGAGTGTTCGCACTCTGAGGGTGGGTTGGATCTTCTCAACCTGGGCACTCCTGACGTTTGTGCTGGTCAGGGCCCGGCCTCCACCCACTAGGTGTCAGTAATGTTCAATTGTGACGACCCACAGTGACTGGACATTGTCATCGTCGTGGGTGACCAAGCTGCCCCAGTGGAGAGCCACCCGGTAATTAAAACGCTCAGATCAATTCAGGCCATGTTTATTTTTCCCTCTCTCGGAATGTGGCTCCAAATCTATCCTTCCCCCAAGGTGACCCTTTCATGTTCAGAGATGTTGGGCTTCGGGATTTCAGGTGAATGATATGGAGTCCATCTGGATGTTGTAGTAGGTGATCAGTCACAGCTGCCTTTATTTATTTATTTTGATTCTATTTTCTTAGACTAACATCCCAAACTTTGTTTTTTTTGGTGGTACTGGGGATGGAACCCAGCGGCGCTCTGACACTGAGCTACATCCCAGCCCTTTTTACCTCTTTATTTTGAGACAGGGTCTCGCTCAGTTGTTAACGGGGGGCCCTGGACTTGCCATCCTCATGCCTCAGCCTTCCTGGTCCTTGGGGTGGCAGGCACGTGCCACCACGCCCAGCTAGAATAACCGCGGTTGTTTTTAGTGGTGCTGGGTGGAATCCGGGACCTCACCACACACTCTGCCACGAAGCTGACGCACTAGCCCATCCAAACTCCGGGTGTCGTGTTTATATGAGAACTTGGTCCTAACCTTCCACGAGCGACAGTCCCCACGCTGGTTTTCTGAGCCAGCATTTCTCGTGAGTTTGGGTTCCCGTGGTGTCCCTGTCTCTGGACTGGCACGCGGGAAGGTCGCGCCCAGCCCGACTGCCTGAGTTCCTGGTCAGCCACACGAACCTGTAACCCTTCTGGCCCTTGGGGGGCCGGGCTTTTGGGCCCCGCTGGGAACCCCTGACCGGCCGCGGGGCGGGTCAGCACCTGCTCGTGTCGTTGCAGATCCGCCGGCTGAGGATCGAGATCGAGAAGCTGCAGTGGCTGCACCAGCAGGAGCTCTCGGAGATGAAGCACAACCTGGGTGAGGCCCGCGCACCGCGCCTCTGAAGCCGGGCCGGCCGGACAGTCCAGCTGGGCTAGTGGGACGCGCGATTCGGGGGCGCACGGAGCCCGGGGGACGCGCCCTGAAGCCAGGCGTGGTGGGAATCCTGCTTTCCTGGGCTGCTGCCCGCGGTCCCTGACTTAGGATGGTCAACTTAAGCTTCTTCAGCCTCGTGCTACAAAATCGATGCGCGCTTAGTACAAACTGAATTTTTTTTCTCAATATTTTTTTTAGTTGAAGATGGATACAATCTTTTTTTTTTTTTTTGTGGTGCTGAAAATCGAACCCACTGCCTCTCCCGAGAGGGGCAGGCGCTGTACCACGGGGCTGCAGCCCCGGCCCTAGAAACTGAATTTTGAGCTTGGGTCTCTTCCTGGGCTCCTGATGCTGGTTGGCAATGGGTCACAGCTGTGCCGTTTGGAGGGTGGACAAACTCTAGGTGGCGCGGTTGCTGAGCTGGCCGGTGGGTCGGCGTGCCTCCTGGGGAGTCGTGGGTCCCGGCGGGTTTCTCGGGACGTGGCTTTCCTGGGAGTTGAGCAGCGTTCGCTCTGGCTTCGGCGATCCCACAACAGCAGTGGGACTCTTCTTACCGATTTAGTTCCTACAGAAACCCTCTGTGGAAGGTTCTGTCGTGTCCCAGATTTCAGGTGAAGGCTTTTCTGTTGACCGTGGAGTGCGGTGCTTAGCCGCTTGGCCTGGCCCCGCGCCCCCGGGGAGGGAGACCTGGGCGAGGTGGGCAGATCCGGCCTCCTGTACAGATAGGACCAGCTTCCCCAGCACGGTGGAGGCAGAGGCTGCAGAGCCTCCGTAGCACCTGCCGCGAGCACCTCGGCTCACCTGTGGGTCGTGTTAAAGTCCATCATGCAGAGCAGCCTCCGGGCCCCGCCTGGAGGGAGCGTCCGCCCCTGGCCGGCTGCCATGCAGACGCACATGGGCGCTGGTGCCCTCTGTTTCCTGGCACCGGTGGGTATCTCTGATGCCCAGGTTTCAACACTGGCTGCTCATTGAAAAGATGACGGCCAGAACCTGTTGTGGTCTGCAGCCAGTTGACGGCGTGTCGCAGGAGAGGAGGTGGCTCTGAGGAGGGTCTGGGGGCTCAGAGGAGAGGGCACCCACTCAGGCCCGCGTGGTTCTTGGCCTGCGGGGCGGAAAAGGCTTTCAGCGGGAGCAAGACAAAGGCGGGGACAGGTGGATTTGGGAAGGCAGATACACCGTCAGGAGAGCGCGGCGCGGTCCTGACTTGGGCTGGGGTCCGGTGTTCACGGGAGGGGTCCGGGCAGCCTGGAGGCGGGCCCAGGTGGACTGCACAATTTCCCCCGTTTTCCCTGGGCGTGTGCATTTCCCTCTCACTGGGGCAGGGTGAAGGTTTGCCCCTGGGCTTCTGCATTTCCAGGCTTGTGGGGTTTCCTTTAAGACTCAGCATTTCTCTCTCTGTCCCGAATCCCTCTGTTGGCTGGAGTGACGGGGAGGCTCGGACCCTCCTTGGGGTGGTGTTTTCCTTGCCCCTTCTCTTCTGGGAGTCTTGGAGACTAAACTCTTGGGCCTCTCCGCTGAGCCACGGCCCAGTCCTTATTTTTTTTTTTTTGGTACCAGGGATTGAACTCAGGGACACTCAACCACTGAGCCACATCCCCAGCCCTACTTCGTGTTTTATTTAGAGACAGGGTCTCACTAAGTTGCTTAGCTCCTTGCCTTTGCTGAAACTGGCTTTGAACTCGTGATCCTCCTGCCTCAGCCTCCTGAGTGGCTAGGATGATAGGCATGCGCCACTGTTATTTTTTATTTTTGATACAGGGTCTTTCTCAATTGCTGAGGGCCTTCCTTGCTAAATTCTTGAGGCCGGCTTCAAACTTGGCTCCTCCTGCCTCAGCCTCCCAAATCTCTGGGATGACAGGCATGCACCATGGTTCCCGGCTGTGTTTGTCCTTATAAAGGATTAATTTTTTGAACTGATCTTTTTAAATTTCAGGAAGAGTATTTAAGGAACTGAAGAACGATTTATTTTCTTTTATTTCTCTCTAGGCCACTTGCGAATGATTTGCAAATGGACTTATTTTCTGAAGTAAATGGGCTTCACTGCCTGAAGTAAAAATAGAGCACTCTGGTTAGGCCGAGTGACCCGGTAGTGTCCTCTTAGCATAGTGATCACCCACAGAGTCCCTGTGATGCCTTTGACCTAGGGCCACAAGACACGCCCATAAGAAAGCACTTCTGAGTCCTGGGCCCAGCTCTACTCCCGACAGTAGTGTACCTCAGTTTCCTCATCTGGGAAAGGGGTGGAATGGTAGTCCTTACCCCTCAACTATGAGAAGGATGTCACGGGTTAATAAAGTGCTCAGAGCCCCAGGTGTAGATAGTAGGTGCTGTGAGTATCTGATAGGGAAACAAAGCGTATGCCAATGATTGTCGGAAGGGTTCCTTTGAGGCGTGTCCATGGTGTCGCTTGGGATTGAGGATCACCACGGGCTTCCTGTCGTCGCCATACTGGAGCCCTCACGAACACGGTCACGAGTGGCCCTGTCAGGTCTGAATGGCCAATGCCCTGTTTACAGATGACGACCCGGGCTCAGAGGCTGTGTTGTTGACCAGAGTCACACAGCTGGCGGCATTTCCGAGTCGGGTCTACCCATGCCTGAGTCCGGGGTGCAGCGACCCTGCGTGCCGGGCTGTGGTCAGGTGATGCAGCCCGCGCCCCTCCCTCCTCCAGAGCTGACCATGGCTGAGATGCGACAGAGCCTCGAGCAGGAGCGGGATCGGCTCATCGCTGAGGTGAAGAAGCAGCTGGAGTTGGAGAAGCAGCAGGCGGTGGACGAGACCAAGAAGAAGCAGTGGTGCGCCAACTGTAAGAAGGAGGCCATCTTCTACTGCTGCTGGAACACCAGCTACTGCGACTACCCCTGCCAGCAGGCCCACTGGCCCGAGCACATGAAGTCCTGCACCCAGTCAGGTAGCGCGCTCGCCCGGAAGGCTGGGGCGGGCCGGCCCGGCGCCCTGGGGACACACGAGCTGAGCGTGGGCTTACGCACAGATGCGGACGGCTGATTCCTTTGCGGGACTTTGGATCTTCTCTTAGGCCAGGGACGCACCTCGACATGCTGCTGTGCGGAGGGTGGCCCCCCAAACAGAATGGTCTGGCCAACCGTCAGCAGTACTGTTGTTGAGAACCTGCTCTTTGGGCCGTGCTAGATCCAAGCTCTGAATGACCTGGAGTCTTGGGCTGAGGCAGATGTGTAGTTTGGAACTGAGGTGTGGTGGGCACGGCAGCAGTGCCCGCGATCTCCCCTTCCCAGGGAGCAAGCGGGATTCGGGCCTAGCGCCTACAGCCGCGAACACTACCTCGTTGGGATTTAGCAATAAAACTTCAAAAGTTAATCTTTACGTTTAGTGTTTATGGCAAATGATTCTAGCTTTATGGGGTTGGAATTAAAAGTCTTGGACTGGGGATGTGGCTTGGGGGTAGAGCATCCTGGCTTCCATCCTAAGTGCTGTCTCTCCTTAAAAGAATTTATCACAAGTTTTATATACATAACACAAGGTCGTGTGTCCATGGCAAAATTTGCAGAGGTGTTGTGTGATGATTCAAATTTGAGAAACAGTCCAGGGCTGGCAGACTCTGTGAAGGGCTTTATAGCCAGAATCTGGCTGTGTGCCAATAAAACTTTATTCATAAAAACAGGTCCCTAGTTGGCTGACTCCTGGTCTAGGCCCCCAACACGGACCACATGCCACTTTTTGTCACCTTCCACGGAGATGTCTTGCAGAGACTTTAATTCCTGCTGCAGTGGAGTTGCGTTCTACCGGTGTCTTCCCTGCATCCTGGAGTGTGTGATGTGGCCTTTGCTGTCACTTCAGCTTCCCATGTGGGCATGGCAAAGGCTCATTCATAAGTCACCCTCAAACGTCCATATCCCCACTGTCACCAGAAGCTCCGTGCCTCTGCCTGACGTCATGTTTCCCACGCTTCTTGCCACCTGCCTCAGGCAAACACAGGTGTCCGGGGCTCCAATAGAACCAAGCCTTGGAGTTAAGGGGGCTCTTGTGGATGGATGTCATTTGCTCCCAGAACAGCTTTCCTTTCCAGAATGACTTAAAACTCGAATTGCTAAGTATTAAAAAGTCAAGACGCCTTCACACAGGATCTGGACTTCCAGACCCGGGACACAGTCCTCTGGGTACCTTGCCCCCTGAGTCTGCACTCGGACCCTGGGTAGGGTCTGGCTGCAGCCGTCCCCCCTCATAGAGCCTGGCTGTGTGGACTGGCGCCAAGCCACTCATGCCATGGGGTGCGGAGGGGCCTGCAACCGTCGTGCCTGGCTTCCCATGGCTTCTCTCTCCGCTTTGTCCCCAGCCACCGCCCCTCAGCAGGAAGCGGACACCGAGGTGAACACGGAAACTCTGAATAAGTCCTCCCAGGGAAGCTCCTCCAGCACGCAGCCCGCTGCCTCGGACACGACCAGCACCTCCAAAGAGAAGGAGACGTCGGCTGAGAAGAGCAAGGACGGTGGCTCGGTGAGGACCCCCGTGTCTTGGCCAGTGCCACCACCCTTTGTGTCAAGGACCCTTACCCCCGTGTTTTCCACTCCCCAAGTCCCACGCTGTCTGGGGTTTGTCTGGAACAATCAGACCACAGGGGCCGAGGGTCTCACCAAGGGCTCGTCCTCACCAGTGATCTCCGGTGCCCAGTGGATGTGTCGGAACGCGGAGGCTGGTTTGGTGTGTGCGGGACCTGGCAGCTGCTCCCGGGGACCCTCAAAGTTTAGAGCAGTGCATCCAGTAGAACTCCCTGTGACGGGCGTGTTCCCTCCCGTGGGGTAGCCACGCGTCCCCGGTAGCTATTGAGTGCTGCAGGAGGGCCGACTGTGACTTTACATTCAGTTTTAGTTAATTTAGATGCAAGTAGCCACACGTGGCTGGTGCTGCCATTTTGGACCATGGAGGTTACACCTGCTCCTCTCCCACCAGGCTGAATATGTGACATCGATTGTGTGCCAGGGGTCTCTGTGGGGGGGCACACGGCTCCTCTTTTATGTTCGTAGCATTGCGGACTGCGGTGCATGTTAGGAGAGAACGGCATCATCAGATTATCAGTAAAGACCTCGGTTTCACTGATGGTATTGCCTGATAAGAGGCTTCTTTGAAATGAAAGTGAATCGATAGACTTTTTAAAGGAATGTGCTTCCTTCTGTGGTGCAGCAGATATGTGAGGGTGCTGGGCAGGTCAGCGGCAAGTTTAGGAAGCCGCAGGTTCTTGAGCTCAGACTCTAGCGGGAAGCGAGGGGCCTTCCCAGTGCTGAGTTCGGCCGATGAGTCTGGGGGCCTCAGCACAAGGTGTCGGCACACCTGTCCGACCTGGCCCCGCAGACCGTGCCAGGTAGAGGGCACCGAGGTGCCCTGGGGGAGCGGTGAGCACTCCCAGGACTCCCTGGGTTTCCCTGGGGGGCTCCGCCGGCCTCGTGCCCTGAGTCCATCTTTCTTTGTATTTCTAGACCCTCGACCTTTCTGGCTCCAGAGAGACGCCCTCCTCCATTCTCTTAGGCTCCAGCCAAGGCTCGGGTATGTCGCCCCCTGGTGGGCGAATGGCACTTTCCCTCTCACGCGGGCAGCTCGGGAGCCATTTTGCCAGGGAGACCCAGGGTTCGTGGCAGTGGTTCTCAGGCTGATCTAGGGGTGCCAGGTGGGCGGGCTTGCGGGGTGAGGGTGTGGCTGGGCAAGGCAGTTCCCCGACAGCTCTGCGCACCCATCTGGATCCACCTGGTTTCGTTTGTGGGGCCCACGTAACACTGTCTGGGCGCAGGGTTCTGCCCTGGGAAACGCCAGGGTGGGCAAAGCCCAGTAAAGCTCAGTTCCCGAGGGTCCTCGGGCCTCAGAGAGGTGAAGATAGGGTTGAGGCGGGCGATCTCTCCGGACAGCCCTTTCCTCTGGCAGCCCGTTGGGGGATTTTTCTGAGATGTGCAGATCTCTTCTCTGGGTTTGAGCCCTGCTTCTTTCCCAGCCCGGGTGGTCTTTTCCTGCAACGCGTGCTGGTCATTGCAGGCGGATCGAGGATGATTTTGCTGAATTTGGTGGCCTATAACCTTTCTTCCTGCTGATTCTTTTTAACTGAAAACCAAAAGTTTAATGTCCCTTGTGTACGTGGAGCGCTTAGAGGAAGACGTGATGTCTTGTTAGGTGGGAAGGTTTCCTGGGGGGCAAGGCCTAGAAGGGCAGGGAGCTGGATGGTGTGGCAGGATGCTAACTTGGCACTGAATTTGATTGAAGTGCCTATCAAGCACCTCCCTTCACATGTCCCCTGTGGTCCCCAGATGCCACCGGCATCCCAGATCGTTTCTAAACAGAGGCACGGCAGACTTGAGGTCTAGTAGCACAGCAGCCCCAGAACATCATACCTTGGCTTTGCTTATGGGAATTTTGAAGAGTCGCGACGTTGGAAGCTTCTTTTCTGATGGAACTTGGGAACAGTGAGCTTAACCCAGGAGCTGAGCAGGGGTGTGGGTGTGTCAGTCTTGGAGGTGTGTGAGAGGGTCCAAGCCGGAGAGCTTCTCGGAGGCGTTACCGCTGCCACGCGGCTCGGTGGAGGCGGCCCTGGGGAAGACTCGCCAGGTCCTGCATGTGGAATGCACCAGAACAAGGAGGACTGCGCACAGTGTGGTGGTCAGGAGTGTGAGGACAGGGCTGGCAATCTTTCTTGTAGGTGGCCAGAGAGTAAACGGAGCACCGCAGGCTCTGTGGTCTCTGTCCAGTCACTCTGCTCTGCCGCAGTAGCAGGGAAGCCGGCGTGAGATGACAGGGACCGAGGGGATGGGGCGCTGAATCTGGAAGTGCAGAGGCAGGTGTGGGCGGTGCTGGGCCTGCGGCCCCTGGTATCTGAGCAAGTGAGGAAGCAAGGCCGGGGGCGCCTGCGGGCAGAGCAGCGGCGGGGCCTGAGCCAGGCAGGTAGAGCGCCTTCTGGAGCCCCGAGGGGGCAGCGGTTGCTCACTGGTGCTTCCCGAGGGGCCGGAGGCGCTTACCCCGCTGCCGCATTCCCCCAGTACCTGGGGGAAAAGAGTCCACATGTCCTTCAAGGCGCAGGGAAGCCGACCCAGACGCCCAAGCCAGGACTTAGCTGTGGGTCTCTCGTGACCCCAGACTCATGCGTGGGACCCAGGTAAAATCACTGTTGCTGGAGGTCAGAAGTGGTCGTGTAAGGGCACAGGTCTCGGGAGGTCAGGGCACAGATGCGGCATTGGTGTTGGCGTCCGGCTCCTCCAGCCTCTCTCCTTCCCTCCTCTGCGTGGGCCTGGTGCGCAGGGCCCAGCCCTCCAGCCGCAGCCTTGCTAACGCGCCCGGCCACCCAGGCCTTCCTGTCTCTCAGCCCAGCAGCTTGACTGTACTACTCACCTGCACCCGAGCCTCGGCTCAGCTGGAGAAGCTCCCGAGACCACAGATTTGTCCCATCACTCCCTCAGATCTTGATTGTCGACCTCAAAAGTGCAGATGCGCACTGCCTGATCCTCTTCCCAAATCCCTTTCATCGCCTCCACGGCGGCGAGGTCCCTGTTTCCTGCTCCCTTTCGGACTCCCTTCGTCCTGCCTGCTGCCCTCCGCGCAGGAGGGGTGGACACTCTGCCTTTCCCTCCCAGTCGCTCAGACCTTGCTGCATCTGACCCGCTTCTTCCTTCCTGTCCTTTGTCACAGCCAGGTTCCTCTTGCTCAGCCGCTTCCTTCCCGAGCCTTTAAATATGCTCGTCTCTCTCCAGGTTCCTTCCTCCACCCCCTTCGTCACCAGTGGGGTGTTCTACAGTGAGGGCCGCGTTCTTATATCTGCACTGTGCACACAGGTGGCCACTAACCACATGTGGCTGTGGAACCCTCAAGCTGTGACTAGGAATAGAGTTCAATATTTTATTTTAGTTTATTTAACAGCAGCCATGCTGGGTACAGTGGCGCACACCTGTCATCCCAGCAGCTTGGGAGGCTGAGGCAGGAGGATCACTAGTTCAAGGCCAGCCTCAAAACTTAGCAAGGCCCTAAGCAACTTAGAGAAGCCGTCTCAACATAAAAAGGGGCTGGGGTATGGCTCAGTGCTAAGGTGCCTCTGGGTTCAATCCTCAGTACCAAAACCAAAAGAAAACAAAACAAACAAACCCCAAAAGGCCTCTGACTAGGAAACCTGCCTCTCTGCTTCCCAGCCCAGCGATCTCTCCTGCTGTTCTACCCTGACTCCATTTCCCCTTCTCACACTCCTAAACTTGTCCCCCTGGCTTTTGTTCAGATACCTTACCTCGTGTTGATGCTGACTGTGGTCATCATCCATCTCTGAGCCATTACTAAGCCAAGGACATTTTAAAATCTAAATGCTGCCAATTGCAGTGCTGCACACCTGTAATCCCAGTGGCTCGGGAGGCTGAGGCACGAGGATCCGAGTTCAAAGCCAGCCTCAGCAAAAGCGAGGCACCAAGCAATTCCATGAGACCCTGCCTCTAATATAAATAAAATACAAAATAGGGCTGGGGATGTGGCTCCATGGTCAGGTGCCTCTGGGTTCAATCCCAGGTACCCTCCCCAAATCTACGTGTTGTCTTGAGGCTTTGTCTTAGAAGAAACCAACGCGGTGTGACTCGTAGGATTTCCATGTCTGAAGGGGCCGCCCCCCAGGTGTTCTGTGAAGATGGAAACTTGGTCCCACTTCGGGGCCTGGGAAGAGGCTGGGCACGGGCACAGGAGCAGGCTTGCGGTTTGGCTCGGGTGGAGCACTTGCCCAGCATGCACTAGACCCTGGCCTCCACCCCAGCCCCACCAAAACACCCCCCTCCCCAGTAAAATAAAACAAAATAAAACCAAAAAAGGCACTTCGGCAGAGCAGGAGCACCAACCAGAGGGTTCATCGCCAAAATGGAAGGGCAGGAGCACTTTGAGCCAGTGGGGCCTGCAGGCAGGAGGAGCAGGCCGTGGGCCGGGCCGGGGCACCCTCCTGGGACAGCAGACCCGAGTGCCGTCTTCTCTTCCCTGCTTTCTTGCCAAGGCCACATGTGCTGAGGGGTCATATCAGAGCAGAAAGACTCATCTCAGCCTGTCTCCCACATCTGGCTAGCCGGAGTCGGTGTGTGGGGATGCGCGGAGCAGTGGACCACGGCAGGGGTGTTGGAGCTGCCCCTGCCCCTGCCAGGATGGCAAATGAGGAGCCTGTCGGGCGTGAGCCCCCATGGTATGTGGGCACCGGCCTCTCCTGCTCATCTTTTAAGATTTTACCCCAGCCTGGTGGCGTGGCACACCTGTAATCCCAGTGACTTGGGAGGACAAGCCAGGAGGGTCACATGTTCGAGGCCAAGCTCGGCAACTTAGTGAGCTGTCTCAAAATATAAAAAGGCTGAGGATGTAGCTCAGCGGTAAAGCACCCTGGTTCAATCCCTAGAACCTGCCCTGCGGGGTTAAAAAAAAAAAAAAAAAAAAAAAAAAAAAAAAAAAAAGAAAGATTTTATGCGCCCGCCTCCCCCCCCCCCCCCCCCAGATTTTAGTCGGGAGAGGAGAGTAGAAAATAGAAGAGGGTCGCTTGCCCAGGCCCAGTCTCCACTGCTGTTTCTGACCCTTACCTTCTATTTGCCAGTAATGGCCTATTGTAGCCATTGTAGCTGTTTCTTGATTTTGTTTTTAGACAAAAGCTGAGCACTGACGTCCCTCTGGTGACTTTGCCTCCTCCAGTATGGCTTAGGCTACTATTTTGGGGTGACCTTGCAGGACCAGCCCCCCAGCCCTAACCCCCAGGAGGGCGCTGTGTCAGTTGGGGGCACCGTCCACGGACCTCCCCCTCCTCCCCATCATATCCTGCGGGGACAGGAGCTCGCTCTGTAACCTCAGTCACGGCGCCTCTTGTGGGTCTCCGAGTTTGCAGAGGCGAAGTGCCAGCGCCGTCTGCGTGTCCCGCGGTGGCTGTGGTTACGTCCCATTCTCAGGCTTCCCCCTTCTTCCTTTCAGTTTTGTTCCAACCCCGACCCCACCGGTTACGCTCTGGGGACCCCTTTCTTCTGCTCCTGGGCCCGATTCGCTTTGCGGGGAGGGTTCGCCGGCGGCGCCTGCTCTGCCCCGCGCGCTCTGCCCTCTCCCTGCGCCCGGAGGAGCCGCCTCCGGCCTCCATGGTCCCGGCGCCGCCTCCCACCGCTGGCGTCCAGCGCCTGTGTCTTCCTTGCTCAGTGAGGCGACAGGCGGAGCAAGCGGTCGGGCCTTACGTGCCGCGTGGCTTTCGGTTACTGTGCGCCTCCCGCAGCCGCGGTGCCCTGCTGTGTGCGGCGGTCCTGGCGGGTTGACACGGTCTAAAGAGCCGAGGGTCCCGGGTGCCCCGGGGGGAGCGTGGGCTGTGAGCCAAGGCGCCCGGCGGCGCCCGAGCCGGACCCTGAGGCTGCCTTGCTGTCTCTTCAGTTAGCAAAAGGTGTGACAAGCAGCCCGCCTCTGCCCCAACCACAGACCACCAGCCGCACCCCAACTACCCCGCCCAGAAGTGTAAGTATGCCCTGCTCAGCAGCCGCCGGTGGAGCCCGTCCTGTGTGTGTCTGTCCCTCCCTGTGGGCCTGTCCTCTCCTGTCCTGTCCGGTGGGGGCTCCCCGCGCTCTGCAGCTTCCTTCTTGGCTGCGCCTCTCGTGGCCACTGCCCGCTGCCTTAGGACCGAGCCAGCGTGGGGCTAGGCTTCGGAGGGGTCCGCCTCCATCTGAGCGGACTGACACCAGCTGTCCCCGCCCGGCTGGACGAGGCCACCCGCGCCCTCAGATCCCTCCGCCAGGCTGTGTGGCCGTGCTGCGCCCGGCTCCGCTGCCTTCCAGTGCCCCAGTGGTCTCAGCTGTCACCGGAGCCGCAAGGGCCTGGTGTGGTTTCACCACCGCATCGTGGGATTTTTCCCATGTGTAGTGATGACCAGCAGCATTACCCGCAGGAAGGTTCCAGAAGAGCCGGCCCTGCAGGCTTCCCAGGGGCATGGAGGATTCAGGCTCCGCCCCAGCCCCTTTCCGCCCGCCATAGCACTGCCCGCTTCTGGCCGGCGTACAGTCACTCACTAGCTCTCCTGGTGAGCGCCTGACTGCGGGCCCACCCTTCTGTACACCCTGGCTTCCAGAAACTGCCGACTTACCCACACGTGCCTTTCGTAGGCAGCAAGAATTGCAGCCACCTTAGGTGATAGGTCCCTTCCTCAGCCAATCCTAGTCTAAGCTTGACCCTTGACCTCTTCCAGCCCAAATGTCATCACCTCACTTCAAGAATTCTTTAAAAAAAAAAAAAAAAAAAAAAAAAGAAAGAAAGAAATCTGTCTGAACTTGGTAAGTGACCTAAGTACGGTGGGATCTTAGCACGGTGGGCTCTGGCTGCTGGGCTCTGCTTGCCACTGTCCCTGGAGCCTGCGGACCTGGGCTGCGTGACCAGTGCCCTTCACTGGCACCTTGTTGGACTTTTCTTTCAACTCACTTCTCTCTCGGCTACCCACCTAGTTCTATGTATATGTGTCCTTGAAGCCATCCTAGGTCTTGCTCTGGCTCTGCATCCTGGTTTCCTGCATCCTAAGTGTGTCCTTCCTGGGAGCCCTTGGGTCTGTGTGTCCAAATGGGCTTAGCCATCTGGTCCACGGTCCTTATTGTTTATGGTCCTCCCCCTCGGTGGGCATGGGTAATTTGGTTCTGGGTCTTATTTTCAAGTTATCTCTAGATTGATGAGGGGACGTCTGTGGGGTAAGCACACCGCATGCCAGGTTTCAGGCCACACTTGACACAGACGTGCCTGGGAGTTAATGATTCAGCCCTCGCGGGATGAGGGTACAGGTCTGGCACAAGAAATGCCTTCCTGGGCAGCCGAGCCCCTCTCCCACTGATCTTTATTCTCTGAGCACGCACCCTACTGATTTTGGAACCAGTGTGTTAAGTCCTAAAACCCCTCAGGGAGAGATCCTAACTGTTCTTCCTCTGTATTCCAGAGAGCCACAGATTTAGGGAGCTGGACGGTGGCAGTTTTTAACCGTCTGCGTCATATGGAGTGGGGAGGAGGTGGCGTCCGGCTAGGAGATCCAGTGGCAGGACGGCGCGAGCCGCTGGGCGTGCGTGGGCTGACCTGTCGGCTTTCTCCCCAGACCATCCCCGGAGCAGTAAGTCCAGTTGCTGGAGCGGCAGCGAAGAGAAGCGAGGGTCGGCCCGCCCCGAGCACAGCGCCAGCACCAAGAGCCTCGTCCCGAAAGAGTCTCGGCTCGACGCCTTCTGGGACTAGGGGCAAGCTGTGACCCAGGCCACCCACGGGGAGACAACTCGGACACCAGGAACGTAGGCGGCGGGCGGGAGCGCGGCCACCTTCAGACTCGCGCGTGGCGAACACTCAGACTTGGCCCGGCAGCCGACACTACAGGCGTCCCGAGCCGGTGGCCCGGGCCCTGCTGGACTACAGGAGCCTGATGTTTAGGTGTAGATAATGTACAGTTGTGGATGTCACTGAATCTAGAGTACCTTCCCTTTTTATATTTGTATCGACTTTAACTTATAAAAAAAGAAAAACAAGTTTAAAAAAAAAAAAAAAAAAACACCCAACAACAAAAGGAATGTTTGGCTGTTGAGGCGGGAAGGTCAGCCGCCCTGGACACCGCGGTCCTGGGGCTGGGCCTGGGGATCGCCGTGCACAGGTCCTCGTCCTTGGCACCCAGGAAAGCGAGCCGTTGTCCTGCGTCTGTCCACAGCACGTTGGTCGGGATCGGGATGGGCACTGCGTGCCAGGCCATCGGCCTCTAGCAGATACTACGGCACTGTGTTCCGACGTGAGCTCTCCAGACCGGGACGCATGCAGGGGTGTGTTTACCTCGTGTGATTTCAGCGATGGCTCCTAAAAGGGAAAAACAACATCCTTGTTTACAGAAGATGCTCAGGGGCAAGCAAGCCCCGCCCAGCTCCTCACCGAGCCACGAACGCAGAAGTGCCAGGGTCAGAAACGGCGACAGAGAGAAGTCTTGTCTTCGCTTTGTGGTTCCTTTAAACTACCCCCCCCCCACACACACACGTCAGAGATGCTGTACTTCCCAGAAGCAGGAACTCAAAGGCGAGAGGCGCACAGAGGACCCGTGAGCCCGATGAAGCATGTATGTATTATTTATATAATGGAGCTCTATGTTTTTATGTGAGCATGAAACAGTGGCGGTATGAGAGAAAGCAAGACCCGTCATGCTGTCTGTTACACTACGTAAGCTGTAGTACCATTTTGTATGTTGTGTAAAACAAAAAGCATTGATCAAAGCAAAAGGTGATGTATGTATATGAGAATATTAATTGTACGATATCATTCCAGAACATGCTGTTGTACATTTTAGTCTCGTTTACTTTCTCTTCATTGTTGATAAGAGGATGCAAACTGTACAGTTTCCAGCTAGTTACCCATATTAGAGAAGAAATAAGAAGAGATACTAGAAGAAAACAGGAAAGAACACTTGTGAATTGCAGTTGTCAAAAAAAAAAAAAAAAATAGCCTAGCTGGCCTTATTTGTGAAGCATAATTGCTTTTAGCATATGGAAGTATTTTTTCACATTTTCTTTGTATAAAATTTGTATTAAACTTAAATATCTTTTTGACAATGGTGTTTCTTTGTGACTTAGCCAGTGGACGCACGGTGTGGTCATTTGGGTTCTCTCCCTCCGTCCCAGGTTTTTCAGATTCTTCACCTTTTTTTAATTAAACTGTTTTGGCAAAATGGCTTGGTCGTCCTCGAATTTGCAGTTTTCCAGGTGGTTGGGATGGATGTCCAGGTTTGCAGCCAAACAGGAGGAGGGGCCCTGCGAGGCCAGCACCCCCGCAGGGCGGCCCCTTATGCTTAGTGGCTCCTGCGAGTGCTCTCTGGGGTGTCTCAGGAAGGCCATGGAGCCCTAGGGAGCTGGCGGACTTCTGTGGCCACAGGGACCTGGTGGGCCACCCCGATGACTGAAGTCCGTGGGCTGTGCTGATCTTAACATTCCAGACCCGGCAGGGGGGCAGCAGTCTGGAGGGGGAGGCCGTCTGGCTCCCCGGGAGCAGTGTCTGTCATGTTCTCTGGCCAGTGGTTCCCAGAGATCCACCCTGCCAAACCCTCCTGCCAAGCACCTGACTCCTACCAGCGAGCTCAAGGTGCATACAGGTGTCAGTTCATGAGGGGCCTGCAAATGTGTTGGTGCTGCCCGGCACTGGGATGTGAGGTGGATGTCCCCACCCTTGCCCAGCTTGCATCCCACTGCGGTGACACCAGTCATCCACTCGCTGGGCAGGTATTCCTAGGGGACCACTAGGTGCCAGGACTTCAGCAACTGGGCTGGAGGAGGGGGCAAGGGCCCGTGAGCTCCTCCGTGGCATTCACCACCTCAGGAAGGCGAGCCCATCTAGTGGGATAAATCCACGCAGGCAGGGTCCTCCAGTCCACCAAGGCCAGAGTGTCAGCTTTGTGGCCAGAGGGGACAGTAAGTGGGCATGGCAAAAACCGGGTTTTATAGACTGACGTTTGAGTTTCAGCTTATTGTGTTGCAAAATATGTCTTCCCTGGCCTTCTGAAAATGGAAACATTCTAACTTAGGGACCTTACGGAAGCAGAGGAGGGGCTGATTTGAACATCTGTTTATCTGACGACCTTTACTGGAAGGAGCAGAACGGGGATGGTTCAGGGGACCTGAGGCAGGGGTCATTGCTCCAGTTGGAACACCCAGATTCTCTCTGAGGGGCTGTTTGAGCTAAGACCTGAATGAAGAGCTGGCTATGGGAAATAAAGCAGGTGAGAAAATGTTCCCGACAGGCACTAGGAAGTGCAAAGGTCCTGGGGTAGCTGTGAGCTTCACAGGCTTAATGGACAGCAAGAAGGCTGTGTTGAAGTGAGGGGATTGGAGACACTTGCTCCAGTCCGAGGTCTGTAACTTGCATGGCGGGTTGTGGCTTCCCCCCTGATGCTTGGGTGTGAACCATCCTGAGGGCTATGGCCTCTCCTGTCAGCTGCTGCAGAATCAGGCCCACAGCAGTGGCTAGCTCAAGGCCACAGGGCAGGGGAAGTTCTAATCGGACTCCTCGTGCTAGTTCCAGCAGATGAGGCATTGGCATTCTTCTTGTAAGTGCAAAAGCAAAACCCCGAACATTCATTTCCTTTTACTGGGTGTCCACGGGCCCCTTCTCTGTCCCCTCATTTTAAGGTCAGAGAAGGGGGTGGCTGGACAGCGAGCAGCGGAGAGGCAAGGCTGTAGGAGGTGAGGCGCAGCCTCCACTGTCCTTCAGCCTCGCAAGCCAAGCTTTTTCTTGCCTCTGGGCCTTTGTGTCCTGTTCCCTAGGCCTGGCACACCATCCATGGCTGGCACATAGAATTTAAGTTCTACGATTTCTTGGACTCGCTAAGGCAGTCATGACTAAGATTTCAAGAAACACAAGGGCCACAGTATAGCCCTTCCATCCCAGCCACTCTGGTTCCCTCCAGCATCCTTCCTGCTTGTCCCTTGGAGTCAGCGATTTCAAACATGCAGAGACATCTTCCCCCTCTTACAAATGGCCGTGCTTCTGTCCGTCCTTGTATTTAAATTCTCCACTGCTGTTCTTCGTTGGTGCTGTTCCAGAGCGTCTGCTGGTCTTTGATGGTTGTGTGTGCAAACAGACCGTTAGGTTTCCAGATTGTTCTCCAAACATGGGCTTCTGCAAGCGGATCCGCAGCACGAGTGTGCGCCGGTCTCAGTGGGCATCCCGCAGAGTCCTGAGTGGCAGCTGCACCAGGGGGCAGTGCTTGCTGGGGGCGGGGGAGGGCCTGGAGGTCCAGGCAGGCCTGCCAGTTTTCTTCCGTAATTTCCATCGGGGGCCACCCAACGTCACAATCTGAAGAGGAGGACATGTGGGGTATGGTGAACTGGGAAGAAGCTGCCCAGGGCCTCGCTGCTTCCTCTTAGCAACTGGCCCCCCCCGCCCGCGGACCGGGAACCCACTGGGACCACCAACCTTTTCATAATGTAATCTGACACTGGCCTCCTGGTGGCCACATGCAGAACTGCAGTTCACAGCCAGGACTGGGACCTCTGGGAACAGGAAGTGGGTGGGCTCAGATTGTCCTTTCTGGTCATGGCTGCTTATTGAGGCAAGAACTGGGGACACAGTGGAGGACAGAACAGGTGCAGTCTGGGTCCTCGCTGAACCAGCATGCTCACTGGGAAGGAATCATCCAAGGACATCAGCCCTTCTGAAGGTCCTGCCATCTGCTCCATGACCCTGAGGGGCGGGGAGTATGGGAGCCACTAGCCTGGGAAGGGCATCCAGGTGGAGGGCAAAGCACACCACAGGCCCTGAGGCGGGACGGCTTCAGTCGGCCAGCTGGACAGGGAGGAGGAGGAACTGGGGCCGGGCTGTCACGACCAGAGGGGGGTGTGGGCGGTGGGACTGGGCGCCCCGTGCCCAGAGGAGGCGGGAGGCTGGCAGAGGTGTTGGCTGGGTTGTAGGCGTTTTACTGAGATTCAGACCACCCAGCTCACCTGCTGCAAGTGTGGGTGACAGGAGGCGTTTTACGTTATGATTGGAACTGCGGAGAAGCTGCCCTTTTAGTCATGTGGCCATGTCTCTGTGGTGGGAATTTCCACGTGGGCAGTGGGCTCCTCTTCTGCCGCACAGCCTCCTCAGGGCCGCTGGGCACGGAAGGGCTGGCGTTGACCACCCGCGTTGACCACCCGTGACAGCCGCCGCTGGGCCCACAGCGCTGTGGTGGGGTGGGGAGCAGAGTCCGCCCAGCAGGGGGCAGCGGGCTAGTGACAGTGGGGCGGCTCTGGGCGTGGCTGCTCGGGAACCCCAGGGTCTCCTTCCTGCAGGGTCTCCTTCCTGCAGGGTCTCCTTCCTGCAGCGCCTCCCAGCCCGTGACCACCACGCAGAGGCGCAGGAAGGCTTCGAAGGCGGAGGGACGCATCGGCCTCTGGCCTCGGTGCTTAGATCTGCTGAGGCTACAGCTGCGGAGCTGGCAGCGGCTCCCCCATGCCACATCGGGTCTCCCGAGTCCTGGCTGCTCCGAGGCTGCAGAGTTCCAATCCCTGGTGGCTGGACAAGCGGCTCAGCGCTCTTCAGATGGATCACCTTTGGTGGCTCCAGACCCTGAGCGGAACATCTCGACCGTGCCCTTCCCACAGCCGGGCAGGTCTCCATCATAACCACACCCACGCTCACTGGCCACCAGCTCTGCTGCGGTCCCACAGGCAGGTCGCAGGCCCCCTGCCTGACCACTTAGCAGCCAATGCAGGTCTTATGCGAATGCAGCTGACTGGCCACTGGAGAGACTCCAGACCTGGCTGAAGGGGGATCTGGGAGGTTTTTTTTTTTGGCGGGGGGGCACTGGGGATTGAACTCAGGGGCACTCGACCACTGAGCCACACCCCCAGCCCTATTTTGCATTTTATTTATTGACAGGGTCTCACTGAGCTGTTTAGCACCTCGCCATTGCTGAGGCTGGCTTTGAACTCGCAATCCTACCGCCTCAGCCTCCCAAGCCGCTGTGATCACAGGCGTGGCCACCATGCCAGGCTGGGGAGTTTTTTGCTTCCTCTTCAATTCAGGAAGGTTGGGCAGAAGCGGGAGGTGTGTCGGGGAATAGTACCCTTGGCTTTGCCATCTAGGGCTTTTCCATGCCTGGTACTCCAAACTCCTGCCGATCCTGGGCCAGCTGCATCTTACTAGGTTTGTAAAGACCTGGATTCCCCTTGATGAACCCAAGGGGAGGGAGTGGCGTTGACATGCACAACGTCTGTGCACCAGGCAGTTGATTCCAAAGCATCCTCGTTACCTGCCCACAGAGACTGAGCAAGCTGTCTGAGGCCACACAGCCAAGCTGGACTTGAATCCAGTCTGACCACACACACACACACACACACACACACACACACACACACAATACCTGCTCCTAACCATTACTGTATCTTTGTTATCATTGGAGAAACTTTTGTATAAAACGTACAAATTAATTAGTAATTAATTAGGCACTTTCTTCACTGAGCAGTTTCTGGTCCTGGGACATAACAGAGAAACAGGGTGGTGGGTTAAGACGGGTTGCAAACCCCGTCCTCCCGGGACCAGGCAGGGAATCCAAACTATGCAGTAGGCTGGGGCAAACCGACCTGGACACACTTTCATCCTTACATGAAGAATGTCACAATAGATTAGTGCGTCTCTTTCCTTCTTGAAACATGCAGCCCCCTTACCGGTTCAGTTTTTGTGTGTCTGCTTTTGATAGAAAGCTGTTTCTCCATGTGATTGGGACAGCTTGTGTGTGTGAGGATGACGGCGTGTGATGCTTGTGTCAGGGAGGCACTGGGGTGTGGTGGGGACTGTGGCCAACAGGAGAGCCCAGCAGGTACAGCACAGCAGGGAGGGAGGCAGAGTTGGGGCTCCTGCTGAGCACGGGGGATGTGGGCCAGGCTCCCCAGATCATCCCCTTCTATTTTAGAAAAGTTGAAAATTTAGATTTTGGATTTTTTTCTTTTCTCTTTTTTGTACAGAGATTGGACCAGAGGCACTTAACCACAAAGCCACATCCCTAGCCCCTTTTTATAGTTTATTTAGAGACAGGGTCTCACTAAGTTGCTTAGTGCCTCGCTAAGTTGCTGAGGCTAATTTTGAACTCTTGATCCTTCTGCCTCAGCCTCCTAATCCTCTGGGATTACAGGCATGCACCCCAGCACCTGGCTGAAAATTTAGATTTTGAGTCGAATGTCCCAAGTTTCATATAGTTGGGTTAAAGCCTGAAAAAATAGTGTGTAGAGCAGTAAACTCCTCTGTGGGCAGATCTGGCCCGTGAGCCCACCTGTGCACCTGAGTCACGGGGTGCTGCGGGGGTCTGAGCCCTGCCCCTTCCAGCTGTGAGGCCCCGGGCCACCCGCAATGCCTCTGAGTCTCGGTTTCCCTCTCTGTAAAATGGGGCTGATAAAAACAATGAGCCCTTGGACGAGCGTATTTGCCAAGCCGGCGCAAAGCTGGTGTGGTGATTTAAGAGATTGTGACCTGCATCATTAAAAACTGAGGGCGGGGCACGGGGCTGTGCGTAGGAGCACAGCGACGTCACGAAATGCTTTAGTTAACTCCTGCACGCCATGTGCGCCCTGGCCTTCGTGTATGCGCACGCACGCGCTGTACCGGGTCTTAATGCAATCCTCGATTTTCTGGATGTTATGGCTTGGCTTATTGCTCTATTCAGTTGGGGTTTAATGCAATCTTTCTGTTCTTTTTCTTAAAGAGTTCGGGTCTCATTCTGCTGTCTGGGTGGTCTTGAACTCCTGAGCTCAAGTGCTCATTCTGCCTCCGACCCCACCCCGAGCAGCCGGGACTGCAGGGCGGGCCACCGTGCCTGGCTGTAACTGCTGTTCTGAGCGCTCTCCACGTCTGAATGTGCTCAGTGCCAGCGGCGAGGCGGGGAGGCTGTCCACTGTCGCCTCTATTTTACAGCTGAGAAAACCGTTTGGGAAGGGGAAGCTCCTGCGCTTGGAAAGGGAGGGCCGGGTTCCACCTTGGCCCTCAGGCTCTCCCTCCTCTCCCGGTGGGCGAGGGCTTCGCCCAGGGCCTGGTATGTGGCAGGTGCTCACTGAGGGTTAGAAGTAGGCTTGCGGTTGTCCCCCTCGCTGGGCCACCCCAGGTGGCCAGGGGGCTCCCCTAGCTGGGGTTCTGTGGGCCCAGACGCGAGGTGGGGGGAGCAGCGAGAGCACAGAGGCGTCCCTCCCTATCGCCAGCTCGCCACATACTGAAGGACGAAGTGTCAGATTGGCACCAGCCTCAGTGAGCTTCGGGCTGTAAAACCGCGCCCCTACGATCCCCGTAAACCGCCATTACAGTTGTGTTATTAGAAGTCGGAGCGGTGGCTGGGTGTGGCGGCCACGCCTAAATCCCAGTGACTCGGGAGGCCAAGGCGAGAGGATGGAATTCAGTGAGACCCTGTTTCATGATAAAAAATACAAAGGACGGGGTGTACTCGGTGGTAGAGCACCCGGGCTCCGTCCCCAGCACGTGCGCGGGCACACACACGCCGGAGTGGTCCACCTGCAGGATCGGCCTTTCCCAGGCCAGGGTTCCCTGACAGCTCTCAAGGCCACCAGTGACCATTTGCCTCCCTCACAGACGTTGTGTCTGCTGAGACCTGGTCAGTGCAGAGGTGACCTTACTGGTAACTCCTGGGCCTGAACACATCAGGGATGGTGCGGCCACTTCGCCAGGGCAGTCCAGCAGCCTGTGCGCGGCCTGAAGGAGGTGCTTCAGGATCTGCTGCGGCGAGACTTGCAAGAGCGCTCGGTTCCTGGTCCCGTCTGAGGGCAGCTCCAGCCAGCTGTGGGGCGCACTGCCCCCTGGTGGTCACTGGTGAGCACAGCTTCGGCCGGGAGCGCGTTCACCTCCAGTCCTCCACCCGGAAGGCACTGTGGGCCCAGGGCCCATGGATGGACCCTGGAAACAGTCTGGGTGCCCTGTGTGGTGGCGCAGGCCTGTAACCCCAGGGACTCGGGAGGCGGAGGCCAGGGGATTGCAAGTTTGAGGCCAGCCTCAGCAATTTAGCAAGACCCTGTTTCAAAAACAAACAAACAAACAGCAGGACTGGGGATGTAGCTCATGGGTAGAGCAGCCCTGGGTCCAATCCCCAGTCCACAGACACACAGGCCATTGTGAGTGACCAAACCTGGGCCCAGAGGGCACACTGTCTGTGACCACATCTAGGAAGCTCCAGGTCAGGCCAGACGACCTTGGTGACAGAACCACCACCTGAGTTGAATCAAGGTAAAAATACATCATGATGCCACCTGAGACTTGGATTTGTGGGCCACACTTTACGTAGACGGCTGCTTCCATACTTCCCCCCAAAACGCTCTCCCTGGGCAGCCTGGCAGTTTCGAAAGGGTAAGTCACAGCCTGCCAGGCTCAAGGCCTCTCGTGTCATTTTACTGGATTTAGACTAAAATTCCAAACCCAAGACTGGCAGGTGCAGCCAGATCTGGCCTGGCTCTGCCCATGGGCCCCACAGGCCTCCTGCCCACTGAGCCCACCTTCGACCTTGGCCCAGCCCCAGACACACCCGCTTCTTCCTTCACGCTGGGAGCTTTGAGCTTCCTGCACCTCTCCCGGTGCCTTCCTGGCCTTGTCAGCATCCACCGCGGCCTCAGTCTTCAAGGAAACAGGCTCTGCCGTGTGGCCTCTAAACTAACATCTCAACTGACAATGAGGCTCTGCCCCTCGGCCAAGCTCCAGGGCTCCTTGGCGGACCCTGGCTGTGTGGGGGCAGAGGCCAGGATCTTTTCCAGGAGAACGTCCACAGGGCTCCTTTCAGCTGGTCTTTCTTAAGTGGGCCAACCCCGGACCCCAAGATCCACTTTCTACCCTGATGGGGCTAATGAACCAGTGCCCTGCTCCCGTTGTGTGTGACATGCGTGACTGGTTTTCTGAGTAGAAATCAGAGCCTATGAAATAGGACAAAGCTACTAAGAACACCATTGAGTGCTGTGAAAGTGGGGACTGGGCTGATTCGGGAAGAAACAACTCACCGTATTTAAACCATAAGGAGATTTGTTAACCAACCTAGTAAATGTAGCTCAATGGCTGGAGATGTGACTCACGGGTAGAGGCCTTGCTTAGCATGGGTAAGGCCTTCGGTTCAACCCCCAGTATCACAAAAAAATAAAAATCAAACAAATACAGGCCAGGGTTGTGGCTCAGTGATACAGTGTTTGCCTGGCATGTGTGAGGCACTGGGCTGGATCCTCAGCACCACAGATAAGTAAATAAAATAAAGGTATTGAGGGCTGGGGATATGGCTTAGTTGGTGGAGTGCTTGCCTTGTAAGCACAAGGCCCCGGGTTCAATCCCAGAACTGCCAAAAATAAATAAATAAATAAAATGAAGGTATTGGGTTCATCTACAACTAAAAAAATTAAAAAAAATATATATATATTTATAACTTGATGATCCTTCCCAGATAGTTACCCTTTTAAGAACTGAACAGTGCTTTACCAGGGGGACTCTTGGTTGATTACAACCTCTCAGCTTCCACTCTGGATATGTCAGGATGGCCCACATGTGAGACCCAAGGAGGAAACAGAATTCAGGATGGAGGGCAAGACGGTGAATTTGAGGGACATGTCTTGCATTCGGCATGGGGAGGGTTGTCCGAGGTCACCCATTCCTGAATTTTTCATTCAAGCAAGCCAAGGACTTCTTCTTTGTTTTAAGCTACTGTTTCTATCATTTGTAATGGAAAAAAAAAAAAAAAAAAAAAAAAAAAAAAAAAAAAAAACCCAATGGTAGCTCTCTGAATTCTAAATCCCTGGGCTAGACAAATTCCTGCTTCATTTCCAGAGGCCAGTCTGGGGACATCTGTGGGGTCTCCATCCTGCTGGACTGCTCTGGAAGATCTGGCGTCATTTGGAACTTCCAGAATAGTCTACCTACTCTACTTCTAGAATGTTCTGGAGAGCCCCAGGATGTTACTAGGGAAACTGGAAAGATAGGCAGGGTGGGACCATGGAATCCTGGTGTCTGTTGGTCCGTTCAGCCAGCCATCTGCCACTCACCAGGCAGGTTTCCGTCCATCTACCACCCTCCACCCATCCACCCAACGCTCAGGAAGCTCTGCTTTCCGGTGGACACTGAATACGGATGAGGAGACACTGTCCTTACCTTCCAGCCGTCCGACTCATCCAGAATTCAAGCTGAGTGCTTCAAGGCTGGGCGACCATCTTTCCAACCCCGTCATCACAACAGAAAGCAGTCGACACCCAACGTCAAGGGCGAGGCCCAACCCCTGCCCCGAATCTTCCTGTGTCCCGGAATAAAATCCACTAGTGTTGCCAGTGGTCACCTATGAAGCGAAAAAGTCTTCTAAGTAAATAACTGACTTCTATTTTCCCAGCCGGAAGTTTGGTGGTGGCAGAAACAGGGGTGGGAAGATCGTCATTACGTGTGATTCGTGCGGAAGGGGCGTGGTGGAGAGTCGGGGGCACCCAGGGTGTCCCATCTCGGAATCTGACGGCTCTGCTCCAGTCTCCTTCTTCACTGTGGCCAGAAACCAGTCCATGCGGCACACTCCTCTGACTATATGTGGAGAATCCCAGACGTGCCCATCGTTCTGAGGCCAAGCCGGGTATCCAAGGTGACTCTGGGGATCCTGGCCTCCCGCACACCCCCAGTCCTAGTTACCAGACCACGCTCATTCTGCACGGCCAGGCTTCTGGACTATCAACCACCCATAAACAGCCGTCATCCCAGCCACCCACCCAGGGGTCCACTCACTTACCTTTGTGACCATCTGTCCCTACGTCCAGCCACCTGCTCTTCCAAACAGTCGTCCACTCACACACCAAGCAACTGTCCAGTCGTCCACCTGATCGCCCACACACCCACCATCCACCCAACCATCCAGCTAGTCCCTGTTAGCCACTTATCTATCCGCCCGTCCTCCGGTCACCCAGATGTTGGCCAGCCATCCAATCCACCTCCCACCCAACCATTTAGCCACCAGTTCTCCCATCTGCCCAAGCGGCCGTCCACCACCCTGTGGTCCATCCAGGACTCCAGTTAGACAGCCGCGCGTCACCTGAGGACACGTGATTCTGAGAAGTGTGCTGTTAGGTAATTTCATCATCACGTGGCTACAATGCGACTAGGCGACACCATCCTAGGGGACCACTGCTGGGCCTGTGGGTCTTCATGGGCTAAGATGCCACTTGGTGGGTGACCTGTTTTCATCTTCTCCCTGCCTGTCTGGGGATTCAGATTCGTGTCAAGCTCTGTGCTTGAGTCTGTGGATACAGAGATGGAACCAAGACCACCTGCCCCCAGGGAGCTCGGCGCCTCCCGGGAGTCTCTCCTGATGCCGAAGGCTCTCTAATGACCGCAGATTCCAGTTCTGAGGCTCCCTTGCTGAGTCTCCCATCTCCACTGACACAGATATTAGCCAGCTGGCAATGTCGGGTTCACCAGGATGGGCTCGTATTTCTGCTTAGCATTCAGTCCTCCGGAGCCAGGTCCTACTTGGTCCCCTATAGTAGTGACAATGTTCATGATATCCTTTGAACTTTCCCGTCATCACAACAGAAAGCAGACAGGACCTCCTGCCCTTTCACTGGGTCCTTGAATCATTTAGAATCTACTGGAAAGTCAAGTCCTGTTGCAGGAAGGGAAGTTGGTGGTATTTTCCTCCTCCGCACACTTTCCCCCCAATTCTTTTAGGAATAGGTCACTATTACTGATTTTTTCCTTTGGGGCACTAGCCCTCTGTGACTTTCTGATCTGAGCAAATCCAAACCTAATCCAGCTCCATGAATATCCCATGACTCAGGTTTGGCCAATGGGGCGCAACCCCGGGTTTTTGTCATGACCCCTGTGGAGAAGGTGCTCTCTGGTTGTATGGTTTTGAAGAAAGACGCTTGGAGTCACTGTGCCATAACAGGGAAGAGCCTAGCCTACCCGAGAATTAAAGCAGGTAGGACAAAGTCATTTGATCCCCTGGATCCAGCTGTACCTGAACATAGATCTCAACTAAAGTTCCTGGAGGCATCTCCCTTTCTCTCTCCGCTCTCTCTCAGCTTCAGCCAATTTAAGTTGCATTTTATTCTTTTGCAGCTGAAAGAGAGCAACGATCTGGAAGCCTGAAGAACGGGACTAGAGTAACTACAATCTACCCCACTTCAAAATGTAAACGTGGTTTTATTTAATGCCTTTTATCCATCACAAAGTACCGCTTCCTTCCCAGTGTCCTCTCCCTAGAAAACAAGATGGCAGCATAAGGCACATGTGCTGTCCAGACGTCTTCCAAACAAAGATAAGCCAGTCTTCCCAACAGCCCCAAATCGCCTCCCTCCAGATGCCGAAGAACGATTGTCCCCCAGGACACGGCCTGGAGGAGAGCCCTGGCCAGGGCTGCTGGGTCCCCTGCCCCTGCCAGGTCCAACGAGCAGACCTCAGCTAGGACACCAACACAGGTGCCAGAGCGTCACACCAGAGCGTGAGACCAGTCCATAAATTAAGAACAACACGACAGAAACCCGCCGCCACCAGCCTCCCAGGCGGCAGTCCTGCTTCTGTCCCGCGAGTCCTGCAGAAAAGTCTGGAGTCCGCGCCAGCCCTGGGTCCCAGGGTGTCGCGTAGGCCCTCTCCTCCTCAGGACCCCCACCAGGCGGCCACCGGACATTCTCTGGGTGCGGCGACGCTGCCTGGGTCTGGCGTTGGGCCTCCGCGGCTCTGGGCGGTGGCCTGGCGGGGCCTGGCGGTGGCTGGTGGTGCGGTGTCGCGGCGCTATAGGTACTCCAGCTCCAGCGCGTGCCTGAGCGCCTCCAGGTCTGCGTGGCAGGAGACCCGCCAGAAGGGCATGTTGTGCTGCGGACAGAGCGAGACGGGTTAGCGGCCCAGGCCGGCCTGGGGTCCCCGACCCTCGGCCCCAGGGCCCTGCTGGCACCCGGGTCTGGCCAGCGCCCTCGGCCTAGATGGCCGTGCCCACTCCCACTGCCCACTCTGGTGCTGCCAGCTGGTCACCCGCTGGCCCTCCCAACTGCCTCAGCGGCCACAGGGCCACAGGGCCACCTCGGGTGGCGACTGGCTCTGCCCTCGCTCGTTGTGGTTGGAAGGTCCCTCCAAGACTCTCGTTGGCATCGAGTCCCCACGGTGAGGCCTTAGGAGGGGCCGGGGGCACCACAGGAGGTGACCAGGTGGCAACAGCGACGGCGATTAGTCGCTCCACAGACAGATGGCTTGTCTCCCAGTGGGTCTGTCATGAAGCCAGTCTGCCGTCCTGCCTGGTGTGGGACGACCTGCCTCTGCCGAGTCCCCACCAGACGCGGCCTCGCAGGCCCCCAGCCCAGGACTGCGGAGCCCAATCAGCCTACAAATCGCCCGCCGTGGTGTCTGCTTGGAACAACGGGAAGTGGGCCAAGGCAGGTCCCCACCCTGCTCCTTCAAGAGGCCGCCTCCCGCTGGGTGCCAACCTCCACTTGGACAAGGACCACTGGCCTGAGCCTCCGTGGACCAGCGGTCAGCTAGCCCAGGAAGACACGGCCTCCCTGTCCCCATGCCACCACTGAACCCAGGGGCATCCTACCACAGGGCTGCACCCCCAGTCCTTTTTATTTTGAGACAGGGTCTCGCTAAGTTGCTGAGGCTGGCCTCAAACTCTCGATCCTCCTGCTCCAGCCTCTGGGGCTGCTGGGATCACAGGTGTGCATGGCTGAGCCTGGCTCTTTCCTTTTCTTTAAAGCTTTCGTTTCTATCTCCTCTTCTCTCTGCAGCAGGTGATGCTGGCTCTGTGTTGACATGATGTCGGGTTTTTTATTTAATTAAATTAATTAATTAGTTATTTTTATTATTACTTTTTTGCAGTGCTGGGGATTGAACCCAGGGCCTGGGCTTGACAGACAAGCTCTCTACCAACTGAGCTACCTCCCCAGCCTCCAGTTTTTGATCTTAAATGGTCATGAGCTAAGAGAGCACACTGAACAGTACATACAGGCAGTAACGCAGCACAACACGGACGGGAGGGGTGTGGTGGGCGTATCGATCATGGCAAGACGTCCCTAAGGAGGAAGGATCGCCAAGCTCCACGTGGTCACTGATGGCCAGGGGCAGGACTGCCCGTCACGGTGACCTTAGGCTATTTACTTTGCTCCCTGTCTTTAAAATGGGGACAACGCTGCTGTATACAATTGTTGCAGCTGGTCACAGTGTATGGCACATACTAAGTGCTCACTGAATACTGTGACTATGTCTGTGCACATGAGGACGGATCTGGAGAAACAGGAGGAGGTCGGAGGTGCAGGGCAAACCCCGCAGGTGCATGTGGGGATGGAGCGCGGGATTCTTCAATGATTTAAGAGAGAAGAAGACCAGGACGTGGGAATTAAAGGTCTCATCAGTGTAGACATGAGCGAAATGTCAAAAGAGCCACCAAGAGGAAGGCCTCTCCTCGGTGGCAGTGAAGCGGGCGGGGTCTCCCGGATAAGAGCCGGGACCTAAATGATGTAGAGGGCCTCTGGCTGGCACATCACCGAGGGATGGCGCCCAGGGGGGACATTCCTGCTCAAGCAAAGGAGACTCAAGGATCCAAGGGGCAGAGGGAGCCGGGACTGCGGTTGTGCAGAGTGGTTGTGGCGTGAAACATGCATGCACAGGTGCCTGCGTGTGCATGAGAGCGGTTTCCCTTTTCTATCTGGATATTGTCAGGTTAGTATGTGAGGTCTAGAGCAGTGGCAGCCAGTTTGAGGTCATGAGGCAATAAATCAGAAAATAAAAGTTCAAAGAGAGTTAAGTGTAGCAAAAGGATGGAAAGGGGTGCTGGGTGACGTTAGGACCCGCGGAACCGATCTGTAGCCCCTGTTTCCAAACTCGTTGGACGTGGCAGCATTTAAGCCATCATCACAGGGGTTTCCTGCGACCCGGGGCAAAAAGATTCTGCGCCTCCTTGATGGTCACTGGCGGATGGTGTCTGATGAGCACCCGGTGCCCGGAGTGCGGGTGGCAGTTCTGCAGCCCCCGGGGTTCTGAGCACAGTCCTTTGTTCCTGGAACACACTGACGGAGCCTGCTCCTGCCTCCAGGGCTCTGCGCTGGACCCTCCTCCTCACTCCTCCCCCGAGATCACCGTCGCCCTCCTGGTGTCGGGTGGGCAGCACGAAGCCCCAAAGGTGCCCACGCCCCGCTCCCCGGGGCTGTGAAGATGTCGCCTTCTGTGACTTTCCCTGAAGTCACACTCTGGTAAGAAATACTCCCCCTCCTGGCCAGGAAGTGGAACAGGGTGAGAGGCAGCAGATGTGTCCCTCCTCCTGAGGACGGGGACTGGGAGGCCGCTCCAGGCCAGTGGCCCCAGCAGGAGGCAGAGGGCCAGGTGTGGGGGAGGGAGCGGGCGCGGCGTGTGCAAGGGACACCGGCGCAGCACGAATGTCACGTCGCTGCTGCTTGCCGTGGCTTCTGGCACACAGTAGGTGCTCAGAAACACACAGGGAAGAAACACCAGCAGGAAGGGCAGCGGGGAGGGGCAGGAGGCCCCTGGCAGAGCCTCTGGACGCGCCTGTCCCTCCTCTGTTGTGGGGCTGAGACGCTTCCCGGCTCAAGGGAGGCAGGGAGCTCCCACCGAGGGGAACGGGTTCCAGCTCCTCAAGCCGCCGGCCTGTCCTCGCCCTGGCCAAGCCCTGCCTGTCCCTGCAAAGATGGATCATTCCCGTGGCCACCTGGCCCATCCTGTCCCCTTTGAAGAGTGTGACTCGTTTTTCTGGGAGAGAAGCAGCACAGGAGGGAGATGTCCCAGCCGCCTCCTTCACAGGCCTGACAGCTCCCGAGTGTGGGGATTCATCACGTGAGGCGGGCAGGCGACCCCCGGAAGGAGGGCTAATGGCGGGGCTGCAGACACACGGGCAGAGCCCCATCCTGCGGCCATATTTCATGCTGCTCAGGGGCTGGGAAACCTGGGCTAATGACTCCTGTTCATCAGGCAGGGACAGCTGCTGGCTGACGGCGTCCTTCCCTAACTGGAGAGTCCTCTGCCTCAGACATTGGAGGAGGGAGCTTTAGGGGAGTTTAGGGTGTCTCTTGGTGGTCTCCTTCTTGCCAGGAAGCTCAGGGGGACAGATCCTCGGTGTCTGACACTCCTAAGCCCATCTGCTCCTTGCCAGGCATTGGGAGCAAGACACGGGTAGACTCACACGTTCCAGCTGTGTGACCTTAGACAAATTAATCAACCTCCCTGGGGGCCGGTTCCTGGGGGCCGGTTCCAGCCCTGCCTCATGCTCCCCAACATCCCTCTTCTTCTTTCCAGGAACTCCCATTTCTCAGCTGGGCACCTGGTGGTGGACAAAGTCACATCTCCCAGCCACCTTGTAGCAAGGCGTGGACACTGATCGGAATCTGGTCATGGGGGCGGAAGGAGCGGCAGTGGTGTCTGCGTTCCTGGGCTTGTGCCCTTCCCGGGAGGGGCGTCTCCCCACGTCCCTTCTTCCTGGTGGAAGTGGGGTGGGGTCTAGGGGAGCTGCCCTGGGCCTGGCCCTGGCAGGCCAGGAGGAGCCTGGGCGTGGCTCTGGCCCGCAGCCCTGAGCAGCTTCCGATGGTTTGTAGGAGGGACGGAGAGACCCCCTGCCCTGTCAGCTGCTGTCTGGCCCCTTGGTCCCTCAAAGCACGCGCTGCTGTGGAACCTGGTGGGGTGGCCTGTGGACACGCCTGGCCTGGGCCCTGCTGGAGAGGCCTCAGCCCTCAGCCCTGCTCAGCACCTGCCAGCATGTGGGAATCAGCACCGGAGAGGGGACCCCGCGCATGCTCTGGGCCCAGCGAGGCGGGTCCTATCACTAGCAACAGATCCACAGACCAGGAGACGCAGCTCAGAGAGGGGGCAGCATCATCCTAAGGCCACACAGCCAAAAATGCAGGAGGGGGGACTTAGAGCCAGATGGACTCCCTGGTCTGATGTGTCCCAGTGAGCTGCGCTGGGAGGCAGGGAGGCCCCTTCTGTCCCCGTGCAGGAGGCTGGTCCAGGTCAGCAGCCTCCAAGAAGAAAGAGTCTGCCCACTAGGGGCCACCTGGAAATTGCTAGGGTTCATGTTGCGCCTGGACCATCTGGGGGCGGGTGTTCTGCCCACCCACGCGCCTTCTGCCTGAGGCCGCCCAGCCGCTGGGAAGTTTCCAGGCGTGCGACCACTGGGTGCGAGAGAGGGCTGGGCGCTTTCACCCAGAGCCGTGCTCCCGGCTGCTCAGAGGTTGGAGACACGCCGTGGGGCTGGGCCTGAGGCCTGTGAACGGGCGTTGGGTGTGGGGGCTGGGCTTTGTGCGCGGTCACTGACACCCGGAGGCCCGCGCTACCCTGGGCTCGATGGCTTTCTCTCCGACTCTCCTGACGGTGCAGCTGCAGCCAGGGCTGTGGACACTTCCCCTCGGGCAGTGAAGGGGTGCCCGAGAACACCTGTCACTGCTCGTCAGATCTGCATCTGGAGAAGAGCGCTGGGGGTCGCGGCCTCCCTGGGGCAGTGGCTCCAGCCTCGCGGTGTGGACGGTGCTGTCCGTGGCCAGCATTTCGGAAGGCGGGAATCTGTGTGGTGGTTCACACGATGCCCTGCCACCCGTTGGCCATATCCTGCCCATTGCCTGTGTCACCATTATTTACTTAATGTCCTTCCCCTCGAAGGCAATTCGTTTTCAAGTTAAAGAAATATGCCTTTAAAAAGAAGTACTCAGGCCGGGCGCAGCGGCCACGCCTGCAATCCCAGCGGCTCCGGAGGCTGAGGCAGGAGGATGGAGAGTTCAAAGCCGGCCTCAGCAACTTAGCAAGGCCTAAGCAACTCGGCGAGACCCTGTCTCTGGATAAAAAATGATAAGGGTTGGGGATGTGGCTCAGTGGTTAAGCGCCCCTGGGTTCAATGCCTGGCTTTTAAAGAAGTACTCAGAGTGAAAGTGGAAGTTGTTTCAATGGCCTCAGGCCCCTCCCTGGTCCCACCTCCACCATGCCCCTCTCCCCCGGCCCTCTGATGTGGCCATGATGGCTCAGACCTTTGAACACGGCGCCTCTTGGGATGCTCTCCCCCTGGAATCCACTTGGCACACTCCCTCTCCCCCACTTTGCTCAGATTCCACCTGCCTAGATGGCTGTCCCCTGTCCCCTGCCTCTGTCCACAGCCTGCCTAATTCTTCCCCCAAGGTCTTGTCACCCGCTGGCTGCACGCTGCACTTCTCTGTCCCAGCTGTGAGCTGCAGGAGGGGTGAGGGCAGGGTCTGTTCTGCTCACTGCAGGATCCCCAGTGCCTACAGCAGTGGCCAGCACACAGTAGGTACTTGGATAAGAGTGTAGGCACTAGCCGAAGGGCCTGGGATAAAGCAACCAAAGTCTCACAAATCACTGTTTCATGACAAGAGGGGACAATGCCCTGCAAGAAGGCTATGGGCAGTTGGAGGAGGGAGCACAGGCCTGCCCGGGAGCTGGGCAGAGTTCTTTCCTCAGGAAGTGTCTCATGGGTGTGTCTGTCCTCAGGGGCAAGGGCAGGGGCCCACAGGTGGGAGAATGGCCTGTGCAGAGCCTCCTCAGCCCCTCCCCCTCGGGTCTCCAGGGAACAGTCCCTTTTCTTCTGAGTTTCATCCGCTGAGACCCTACACATTTTTGCATTTCCTCAGGATTTGCTGCCAGGGACGGAAGGGGGAAACCAGGTCCCCCAAATTAAGCCCTGTGACATTAACGATCCGCTCCCCAGGCCTCTGGGTTGGGGGTGGCAGGCTCTCTGGGGCGCTGTTGACAGGCCAGACCCGGGGCTTTGGCAGCTGTTTCTTTTCCAAGAACAGAGTTGCGGCCACCAGAACCCCCTGCCCTCTCCGCACGCCCGAGATCACAGATGCGGGATTTTCTTTTTCATTAGCTTAATGCTGCCTTTATTAACTGGGAAGCGTTCCTGGAACATATGATCAGAGCGCATTAAATAAAAGGCACGCACGTGCATGCCGCCCGCCTGCCCCCGCCAGCGTCTCTGGGATCCCCGCGGCGTCCCAGAAACAGTCCAGGGCTACCAGGGGCGCAGCCAAAGGCACGAGGGGATTTGCAGAAGGAAATTACTCAGGATGCTTCTGCGATTTGCACGTGGGAACGGACTGGCCGGCAGCGGCCGAGGAGCGCGGCCTGCGGCGGCGGAGGGGTCGCGGGGGCGGCCAGCGCGGGGGCGGTACCTTTTTGGCTCCTTGCTCCTCTTCCACGCCGTCGCCGATCACGATGTAGACGGCTTTCCTGCCGAACCTCTGCATTATTCTCTCGAAGCAGCTCTCCTTCCCTACACGCGGGGCGGGGAGGCCGGAGCCCGTGAGGACCCGCGCACCCCGGCTCCGGGGCCATCCCCACCCGAAGCGGGCAACGCAGACCCAGGGAGCCGAGCAGCTGGCCCGGGCGGCGACGGCAGGAAGAACCTGCGGGGCCCAGAGCAGCCCGAGCCGCCGTTGCCCGGTGAGCGCGGGAGCCTGCGCGTCCGGCCTCCGCAGAGTCCCCGCAACACCGGGTACGCGGGGCCGGGGCCGCGGGGCTGGGCGCAGAGCACCTGCCTCGCCATGAGGGCCCGGCGATGCCCAGCCACGAAGAAAACAAAGCAAAGCAAAACCCCCACACCCACCAAAACCCAAAAAGCAACATTTTATATCGCTATCTTATCACAATTAAAAATTTTTAAAATCATTAAAAAAAAAAAAAAAAAAAAAAAAAGGTACTAAACACACCTGCCTAGAGGTGCCTGGGAAGAAAAGGAGAAGGCCAGAGGCTTTGTTGGCAAATGCTATTCTCACAACTGTTTTGGCCTGAACTGCTGTGATTTTAAACTCCAAAGGCACTTTTAAGTCATGTTCAGACTTAGAAAATCAGTACAGGCGAAAATCTGCTTTAAGACGATGCCACCAAAATCTTAGAAATGGATGCTGATTCCAGTTATGCAAGGGGAGAGCTGTCAGTTCCATTCGGTGCTGTTAATTTCTCCTTTTCCAATTCTCCCTCATCCAACCCTGGTGAAAGGGTTGTGAGGGTCGCTGGCAGTCAGTCAACCTGGCCGGTGACATTTCCCTGGCTGTCCCCTCCCCAGGATGGAAGCCCACCCAGCTTCCCCCGGGCTGGCTCCTCCCTACCTGTCTTGGTGGCACTGTAGATATTCTCAATAGGGAACACGGAGCCCAGTCCATACAGCAGGACCTTGGCCAGGGCAGGGATCAGTTGGGTGGTGGTGACCAGCACATTGACACAGTTGGGCCTGAGGATGAAGGAGACTGGGGATCAGAACCCAAAGGTACCGTGAGGCCAGGCCTCTGGGCCCCGCAGAGGAGCCTAAGTTGGATGGAATTCTGCCGGCCACTCGGGGAAGGGTGGGCTGGGCGGTCCTCGGGCGCCTCCTCTCCCTCAAGCCTGGAGCTGCCACGATAAAATGCAACCTGAGTCTGATACTCCACTTATATAATAGCAGATGTTTGTCCCAAGAGCTGTGCATTTGTTTAATTAGCTGCGAGGGTCTCGGAGATGTACATGAGTGACATGGAGTGAGAGTAGGACCAGAGGGAGGTGGGGGCTGGGGTAAACTGGGAACCATGTGCCAGTTCTGAGCTGCATTCGGTCCTTTCATTTTATTGAGACAGCCTTGCTAAGTGCTGAGGCTGGACCTGAACTTGTGGTCCTTCTGCCTCAGCCTCCTGAGTCTGGGACTGCGGGTGTGTGCCACGGTGTCCAGCCTGTTCTGGCCTTTGGAGAGAACCCAGAAACCCGGAGCCCTGCTGGACCCCGGGAAGTCTCTGCAGCCACTTGCCCCCCTATGCTAGTGGGTCTGGCGGTCGGTCGCTGTGCCTCTGCATGGAGCTTAGCCACAGGTTGGGGAAGTGTGCAGGTGAGGATCTGGGAGTCCGCTCTCCCAGGTGTGGGAAGGAGGAGCCACCACTCTCTCCCGGGAGAAAGTTCAGTGGCACCAAGCGAAACAGGGCTCCTACTTGCCGGGAGTTGATGAGGTTCAGCGCCTTCAGGGAGTGCGTGAGCCAGAGGTCTGTCAGCGCCTCCAGCTCGGCTCGCAGCTGAAGCCAGGCCTCTCTTTTGGGAGCTCCTATCAAGCCTGTGGACAGAGGAAATAGAGGTGCCATTATTATATTAGGAAGGGCAGAGGGACAGGGTGGGGGAGAAGGGCAGTCCAGCTGCTGGACCCTGAGGGTTCAATCAGATGGCAGCCAGCACCAGCTTCGACTCAGCAACCCCTCTTAACCTCTGGGGTCAGCTGATGGTTTGATGAATCCATCTACTGACTGATCCTTCTACCCATCCATCCATCCATCCATCCACTCATCCATCCATCTATCCATCCATCCATCCATCTACTCATCCATCCATCTATCCATGTACTCATCCATCCATCCATCCATCCATCCATCCATCCATCCATCCATCCATCCATCCATTCACCCATTTATTCACCTGCCTGTTCATCCATCATCCATCCATCTATCCATCATCCATCCATCATCCATCCATCCACCCATCCATCCATCCACCATCCAACCATCCAACAATGATTTCAGGAATACCTTTTTTGTGCTTGCTATTGTAATAAGCACTGAATAGACAGAGAAGAGATCAACAAAACATGAAGATTATAGAGCTTATAATGTTATGGTAGAGATTATTAATAATAAAAAACACAATGACCAACATTTATTGAGTTCTTATTGTATGCAGAGCCTTGTGTTTTAAAACACAACTTATTTCTTTTCACCCTCAAAACAGCCCTAGTGATGAACGTTAATTTTATTTCTACTTTTTAGGTGACCAAACAGGCCTTGTGAGGGTGACTGAGCTTCTCAGCATGGGGGAGAAATAATGATAACAGCGGGCGGTGGCCCCGGAGCCTGACTCGTGGTGTTTCTCGCCCCATCTGCCCTTCTCAGCCCTCAGCGCCCTAACCATGAGCTCAGAGCTCGTGTGAGTCCTTGAAAGCATGCAGCCTCTGGTTGTCCGCTGGCTCCGGGGTCCGCGGTGGTAGCACTGGCTCAGAGCGCTCACAGCACTTTGCCACTTACCAGGCCTGCGCTGCCCGCGGCCAGTAGCTCCCACTTGGCCCTTGGCTAGTCCGGGGCTCCCCGTGTCACCTGCCCTACTCCCGCGCTCTCCTCCAGGCTTGGTCTCCTTCCACCCTCCCGGTCGACGACAACCATATTCAAGGAGTGCCGTGTGTAGCAAACTCTTCCAAGTACCGTCCCTGGTGCTGATCCTAAGAGCTGGGCAGCCTGGGCCCTGCTGTGCATACCAGGACAGCGAGGCACAGAGAGGGCAATGACCCGCTGGGGGTTTTGCAGGGAGGGGCAGAGGTGGCCTCAGGTCAGTCCAACCTCGGCCTCCCAGATGTGGCTCAGCCAGCCGCTCCTCCCTCCGGCCTGCCCGGCAGACGCCTCTCTCTGAGCACTCCGCCAAGCCTCTGGGCATCCTGGTCTGTGGGGGCCCCAGGCTGGAGGCCGCGGTCCTGACCTGGCTAGTTCTTGGGTGCTGAAGTAGCTGGGGGGCAGGGCTGGCATCCTGCCAGCAGCGGTCCTGTTGTTGACACCTGGGTACCTGGCCCCAGCTCGGGGGGAGCAGAGCAGAGTGCCCCAGCCAGGGCGTGTCCTGGGCCTCAGTGTCAGGGGAGCAGATGGCCTCCTTTGGCGGCTCCATTCCTGTCTCCCCTGCCCAAGCGCATGGGCTCCCCTCCTGCCTGAGGCCCGTAGCTAGGAGGTGCCAGCACGGGGACAGACGGACCCGCAGGATGAAGACCAGACTCTCCTCGCTCTGGGAACAGTGGGGAGCCCTAGAAGTCTGCGGGCCAATGGGACATGGCACACTTCCCTGCCCACTCAAACCCTCTTTCATTTCCTGAAGACCCCGGTGCCCCCCAGGCTTCTCCCATGAGGAGCCACGGGCCTGGAGAATCTCAGAACCACCGACCCAGGACCCGGCTGTTGCCCGCTGATCCTGCCTCCACCCGTCAGACGCCTCCTCCGGCGACAGGTGAAGGCCGTCCTGCCACCGAGGCCCGTGGTTTGCCGGACCTCTGAGCCTTGAAGTGCGAGAGGCGGCCAGACCCAGAAAATCAGCCACCGAGGTTCTTGAGGGAGGGGAGACGGGAACCTAGCTTGGAGCCCCATCATCCCCAAGGGAATCTTGTTCAAAATGCAGGCTCTGCGTTGGTGGCCTGGGATGGGGCCTGGGGCCGGACACTTCTGTCCAGCTCTGTGGCCTCTCCTCTGTGGACTGCACCTCAGACCGCGGTGCCCCAGCGTCACCTGGAGGCTCCCTGGAACACAGATCCTGGCCCAGCCCTGTGTTTGGATTCGATGGGTGTGAGGAGGTCAGAGAACCGCACGCCTCCCGAGTCCTCGGGTGAGGCTGCTGGTGAGGTCGGGAGGGAGAGACAAGGCCGGGCAGGTAGGGAGGGACGTGGGCTCCCAGAGGCCTCCGGGGCAGCCACGCTCAGCGGCTGCTGGGTGTGCAGAGAAACTTGCCAAAAGGTTATTTTAAAATCAGGACAGAGTGACCTGGAGCCTGTAGGGAATCGGAACCTCCGTGACCTGCAGCCCGCGGCCTTTCCACAGAAGGACGGGCGCCGGCTCCATCCTCCGGGCCCCTCCCGGCCGTGGGAGTTTATTCACTGGGCTCCTGTCCCTCCTCCTGTCCCTGAACCCCATTCTTGGACTCCGCGAGGCGACCCACCTGACACCTGGCCCTGTGTGGCGCTGCTGGAGGGCGGCTCTCGCAGGGAGAGCCTCGGGTCCTGCTAGGAGGACGCGGCCCTGCCCAGCCCCACCTTCTGGGGGCCGTGTTCTGGGACAGGAGATGCCACCTACTCCCAGGCTCCTCACCCTCAAAGTCAGGGAATCGGATCCTGCTGGTCCCTTCCGGAGGGGGCCACCGGGTTCCCTGCAGTCAGCTGGCGCATGGAGACCCCGCCCCTGACACCCCAGGCAGGGACACAGGCGCCGGCAGGCGTCCACCGTGGGCCCTGGCACTCACCGCCCACGTTGTTCCTGTAGGTGTTGTACATCTCCTTCACCCGCCGGTAGCGGAAGGCCAGCTTCCTCATCCAGTCCACGCCGCCGTGCACGCCGCTGCCCAGGCACAGGCCAGCCCCCGGCGCTGCGCTGTGGAAGCCATCGGTGGAGAAGTTGTAGGTGCTGGGGAGGCAGGTGGGAGAGCGGAGTTAGTGTCCTCGCGCCGGGAGACTCCGAGGGAGCCTGTGGGACTCCCGTGACTGGGGCGTCCAGGATGCGCCCACCCCAGCAGCCCGCGGCTCCTGCTCCGAGCAGCTCTGCGCCCCCATCTCCTGGTGTCGGCAGCGCCTCTGGTTTCTTTGGGGAACGACAGCTGCGTGCAGTGACCACGCCAGGAAAGCCTGCCATACGTGGCCAGGACGCTTCAGAAGTGACACGAAATTGGCCATAAAAACGGCAGCTGGGAAGGAGAGGCAGGGGGGCCCAGATGGGCCGGGCCTGCGCCTGCTCCAGAGAGCACCTCTTCTGCCTGCAGCCGCGTCAGGGTCACACTCAGGACACGACCTCACCAGGAGAACAGGGGCCACCGGGGTGTGCAGCCCAGCACGGACAACGCTTCCAAGGCCCACCCAGTGTCCTCCAAGAGGAGGCGGGAAGGGAAGCGGGCAGCGGCTGCTGGGGTGTTTGTACTCTTCGGTCGTTTCTGCATTTTCTATGCGTGTAAGAGCGGGAAAAATATTTCCTTTGTTCAGGAGAGATGCCGCGGGAACGGAAGAACATTTAGAATCCTCCCTTGTTTGTTGGGAGCGGTGAGGGTCGCTGGTGTGTGAAAGCTGAGAATGGTTCTAACTCGATTAGGTCATCACCCCTATTTTTTTCTTTTTGAGGTGCTGGGGAGGGAAGCTGGGGCCTCCAGCCTGCCAGGCAAGAGCGCAGCTCTACCACGGAGCTACCTCCTCAGCTCTCCCGTGTTAACATCGGGGAGTCTGGGAAACTAGAGGCTGTCCACAGCCCTCTTGACCTTGCTCGACCTTGACCTGAGTGGTCCACGCCCTTCATGGGGGTGTTACATGGGCCTCTGGGGGTCGCTTCACCAAGGGGCAGGGGGCACTCCTGTTCAGAGCCCGAGGAAGAGGCTCAAAGAGAAGGAGAAGACGGCCAGCACCCACTGAGTCCCTGAGAGATGGCCTCTGCACTGGCGACTCGGTGGCCACTCCCCTTCAGTGGGACTCAGCGGGTGCTGGGTAGTTTCCCATCAGAGTTTTTGGCCCATCATGGCCCCCGACTCCAGAACCCCACCCTGAGGTCTTCCTGTCCAGTAAAGCTTCCCATCTTGCCAGAATTTATTCTTAAAGAATATTTATTCTAACACTGACCGTCAGTTTGGAGGATCCTCTGAGGAGATGCCCGGATACTGTCAAGAGTGGAGGCCCCTTAGGGAGGGTGGGGCAGGGTGCCCAGGAGGGACCGACGGGTCAGTAAGAGTTGGGCCCTGGAGCTGGGCTGCCCGGGGTTTGAATCCTGGCTTCCCCACTTACCAGCTGTGTGATCTTGGGCAGGTGGCTTAATCTCTGTGCCTCACGTCCCTCGACTATGACAGGGGGTGACAGGAGAGCACCTGTCTCTTAGGGCTGCCTCAGAGATTCGAGGGCTTCTCTCAGGAAGTACTGCCAGCAGGAAGGGTCCTAGGCAAGGCCCCCAGGTTGAGTCTTACTGCCGGCAGGACCCCTCCGGCCCCCAGAAGAAAGCGACATGGATGCCGGGTGCTGGCATCCATGCGGTAGGTACTCAGCGACCACTTCCTGAATGACTAGGTGGGGAATCTGATTTGCGGAAAGACCCCTGGGATCTGGGCTCTGGACAGGACTCCGAGCTCGCTGCAGGCAGGGCTAAGCCCGGAGCCCCGGTCTCGCCGCCTTGAGCAGGGAAGCGGCCCCCAGAGACAGCTTCGTGGAAAGGACACGTTAGCTTTGATCTGGGGTTTGTTGACCGGGGAGCACTGGCTGGCCCTGTCCCTCGCCAGCCTGGTGGCAGAGGGACGTTCTGGATGTCTAATCAGAGGGCGGCAGGTGTCTGGACGCCCATGGCTTGTGACCGTGCTGGGCTTGGGAGACACTGGCAGGGCCCCCACCGAGACCCCCACTTCTGGTCCTGGCATGAGCGGGAGACGCCAGCGGGGAGACGTGCCGGTGACCTCGGCCCCACAACCCACCTCATTCGCTCTGTGGCCATGGACTTGGGTGCGGAGAGGTGACAAGGGGCCGCAGCACAGGTGCGCGGGCTACGCGTGGGTCGGGTCTCCCCTGGTGCAGGCTGGGAGCACGCCAGCCACGCGCCTCTGAAAGCCGCCTCGTCTTGGGCAGCGGTGACCCCATCTCCAGAAACCGAGCCTTAGGGGTGTCTCCCCGAAGACCAGACTCACCACCGGCTCCTTCAGGAAGTGTCTTGAGCATCGCCGGGATCGATTGTTTTGTATTAAGAGTACACACATGCTAGTGAATGTCATCAAGCCGCCAAAGGACGTCTCCCAGACTCCTAAGGGCAGTGATGTCGGGGTCGGGGGGCGAGTGCTCATGATGCGTCTGACCCCAGAAGGCAGGGACAGAGGTCAGAGGTGGGGGGAAGGGGCTGACGGAGGAGGCCGGGTTGTGCTTTTGAGTTCAGAGGGACTCAGGGTCCACATCTGGCCAGCGACAGGCTCGTCTGGTCCTGGTGACCAGCCCTCTCCTCCTGAGAACCAACTGATAGACATTCTTGACTCCCCAGATTCCTACCTTAGATCTTGGCCATTGTCATCTGAGGAGACGTCGTCAACGTGGATCTGGTCACAATCCTGTGGAGGATTTGAAGAGAAGAAGACATGTGCCTGGTGAACGGATGGCACCTTTACAAGTGGGTTTCATGAGCCGGGGGGTGGGCGGGGCGGGGCGGGAGCCAGCAGTGGGGTCCTGGGGGCTTTGCCACTGCAGGTCAGAGGTGCTCTGCTGAGTCTCCTCCCCTTGCTCTCTGGTTTCCTTATAAGGGAGCAGGTTGGCCGTAAGGAGGGTGATCATAAAAATTCATCACCCAAATTGGGACAGTGTTGCAAGGCAGGGGACCACGATTTGTGTTACAATAGGGGGTGTAGGCACAAACCAGCCTCCCCAGCCTCCCACCTCTCAGGGAAAATGGCAGCTCTGGCCACACGGTAGAGGCCCTGGCCATGTGGTGGAGGCCCTGGCCATGTGGTGGAGGCCTTTGCCTCCCCGAGTCTCCCCTGCTTGGAAAGCTCTCCTGCCCTGGCCTTGAAGAACCCTGTGTTCTCCAAGCACCAACTTCTGGAGGCCAGCTCCTAGGTCCCAGGGTCTGCGACCATCCCTGACTGAACACTACAGCCCAGGTGGCCATTCAGAGAACTCAAGGCCTGCTGCTCTCCATACCCTCAAGCCCCTCGGCTTCCGTCTTTCCTTGGTCCTATTTCGAGTGCTCAGCGGCCACAGGTGCCCAGGGACTGCTGTAATAGATGCTGCCCACATTTCCATCGCCTAAGAAAATTCCATGGACAGCCCTGGGCGGGTAAAGGAAATAGGCGGAGTCCTGGTCCACCAGGCTGGCGAGTCCAGTTAGGGAGGAGCTTACAACTTGGCCTGCAGACTTACTTCTTTAGCCTGCCCTGTGCTGCAAAGCACTTTTCTGGAATGATATCCAACGTGTAACTCGGGAGCCCTGTCTCTCCGGCTGCTCTTGGGAGTTTACGCCCTGCAGTGCACAGCCCCCATCCCTGTGTCCCACCGACCGTCCTTCGGAGCGGAGCCGCAGGGCATCTAGTTGCAGGACCCCACAGTCTCTGCCGGGTTTGCTCCTGTGGGCATCTGAGTTTGAGATCTCTGATTCGCACCGTTTCATATGACTGTGGATCTTAGAACCCGCAGTCCCGCCGCGCTCATGAATTTGCGTGAAGGAGGCAACGCTGACTTTACAGACAAAGCAGTGCACTGGAAAAGCACCTCCAGCCTTTCCCTAAGCTCAAAAGCCCCTCCAGGGTAGTGGGCAGGGTTCCGCGGGCTTTCCTTGATGTCAGGGGGAAGGTATTTGGGGAGGCTCTGTTTTTCTCATTTGCAGGGGGATTGCTGGGGGCGCTAAAGTGTGACAACGGTGGCGATCACATTTCGGGCTTCATAAAATACCACGACGCTCAGCTAGACACTACCTCATACCCCACCAGCTGACCTGGATCGAGTTACCCACCCAGCCCGCAACGAGGGGACCTGGACAGTGCAGAGCACAGGAGGCCCGACTGGGTTTCTGATGGAATCTGATGGCCCTGAGTCTGCTGCCCCTCCCCCAGGCCCGGGGCGGGGCCTCTGAACGTCCACGTGGATCACAGGTACTTCCCTGGGTCGAGGTGTGACTTCCCTGGGCTTTGAGTGGGACCATGCTGCAAAGACAGCAAAGACAGACAAGGGTGCCCTGGCCTTGACATGGTAACGGGCCACACGTGGCACCGGCCCCCGGACAATCTCTGCCTCAAGGAACTTCCACTTTTTTATTTATTTATTTTTTTTTGTTTTTGAGACAGGGGTTCCCTAGGTCGTTGAGGCTCGTCTCGAACTGGAGATCCTCCCGCCTCCCCTCCCAAGTAGCTGGGATCGCAGGGCCACTGCACCCAGAGAGACATCTGCAGGGCTTGTGCCGGGCTGTCCCTCAACCCAGAGAGAAACGGGAAGACAGCGACTATTCCCCGGATGGGAGCACAGCTCCGTAAAATGTGGTACGTCCATTCACAGAATGCTGTGGGGATCTGGGAAGAATGAAGTCGTTCCTGGTGTTGGCACACAGCGGTGTGTCCAGCGTGAGGGGAGCAGGTTAAAGAGGGGTACACTCAGCTGGACAAGGCAGTGCACAGCTGTGATCCCAGCTACTGGGAAAGGAGGAGGCGGGAGGATTGCAAGTTCAAGGTCAACCTGAGCAACTTAGCAAGACCCTGTCTCATGAATAAATCAGTAAATCAAAAGGGCTGGGGATGTGGCTCAGTGGTAGAGCGCCCTGGGTTCAAATCCCAGCACAGACAAAAACAAACAAACAAACAAACAAACAAACAAAACCCTGATGCTTCAGTAGGTCATGTATATTTATAAGAACGTATTAAAACACCAAATATTCTGTATGGATACATGCATATAATAAGTGGAAAAGTCACGCGTCTGACGGGAAGCGGCAGTTCCGGGAGTTAAGGGAGGACTTGGCTGTGTTGAAACACTTTCGTCTTCTCTAACAAAAGAGAATAAGAAGTGTGGGCGTCACTCTTGACATGTTAGTGGAACGTTTCTCTGCAGGAAGGAGACCTAGTATTGGGTAGGAGCTGGCGTTTATAAGCACGTCCAGTGTGGCGGGTCGGCGCTCGGCGTGGATGGAGAGGGAGCCCCTGGCACCAGGCGTGTGAGGGGAGGCGGCGGAGGTGCAAGAGCAGCCTGCTGCAGATGGACCGCCCCGGGGCCCCGGCTCCAACCCTGCTCTCTGTGACTCTACTGGGAAGAGGATCTTTGGAGAAGATCGCGTTACGTGGGGCCTGGGGGCTCTAATCCGAGTGACAGGCATCCTTATGGAAAGGGGACATTGAGACACAGAGGGTGCAGAGGAAGAGTGCCACGCCAGGTGAGGACAAAGGGGGGTGACACCTCGGAGATGGCTGGGAGCTGGGAGGGGACTCTCCTCACGGCCCTGGGTGGGAGCCGGCCTGCCCCTGGAAGCTGGGCTCCAGGACCGCGAGGCAGTCAGTGCCTGTCACGCACACCACCCAGTCTGTGCTACCTCGTTGCACAGCCTGATGCGATGCCCATGGAGTGGCCGGCCGAGGAGCCAGGCCTGGACGCGGCAGCCTCAGCTGCGAGCTGTGCTCATGGAGACGCACCCAGCCGGCGGCGGGAGAAGCACCTGGACTTCGCCGCTCGCAGTGCATGCTGATCATGGCCATGGGTCGAGGCTGGAGGCCGGGGCCCCCACCTTGGGCCGTGCTGACTCCTCGTTTCCCTCGCACCCGCCCTGGGCCCTCCCTGAACACACACCATGACGGGTCACGCTCCCTGTGTGGCTCTCAGGGGGTCCAGCTGTCGTCACCACCCCAGCCCCAAGGTGGCCTGTGGCCCGTTTGCACACCTGCAGCTTTGCTGGCACAGGCTGTGTGCGTTCCCGTGCGCACCCGGCAGCTGCCCTCGCACTGTGTCACCATGAGACGGCAGCACAGCCTGCAAAGCCTGAGATGTCTGCCGTCGGGTCCAGAAGCAGTTTGCCCACCGCGGGCCGAGACACCGCATCACCTCCTTGCTCTCCCTGCTCCCGCCCTGCTTCCCACACTCTCTCCATCCAGCGGCAAGGTGGGCTCTGCTAGACCCTGAGTTAGATCATGTCCCTTCCCAGCTCCAAGCCCCACGATGGTTCCCACCTCCCTCCAAGTAAAAGCACAGCCGTCACAATGAGCCCTGACCCCACCTGTGCACAGCCTCATGCTGGTCACCACTCTGACCTCGTCTCCCCGCAGCCTTCTTCTTGCCATGCTATAGACAGAGCCTCTTGCTAGTCCTTCAACAGACGGTGCAAACTGCCACAGGGCCTTTGCACTTGCTGTTCCTCTGCCTTGAACACCTTTCCCTTCTTTTTCCATCTGTCCAAAGCCTGCTAAAGGCTTTGTTGATGTTCCTTCTTTGTAAAAACTCCCCCAACCCTATCCCAGATCAGACTGGGTGACTTCTGTTTTTCCTCCCTGACTTTGTGGGGCCTCTAGGGCTAACTTGGGCCTAATACAATGGCCATTTTCTTCTTTCATCTGTTAACTTGGAAAAGTCCAAAGACATTGCCCCCCCCTTTTTTAAAATCAGTTTTTGCAAGACTGGAGAGTAGGGCAGCTAAAGGCACAGACTCTGGGGCCTGGGTTCAAATTCTGGTTCTGCAACTTACTAACTAACTGGGTAACCTTGGAAAGGCATTGCGTCCCCCTTGCCTTAGTTTCCCAAGGTGACTGAGCTACTGAACATACCTACTTTGCAGGGGACATAAGGATTCAGTGAGTGGATACAGGCAAAGCCATTTGAAAAGCATAATTGCCATTTTGAGCTGTATGGGTCCAAACTCTGCCTGGCATAGTCACGGTCAAATATAACCGAGTTCACCATTGAGAGAGGCCCAGGGATGGCCAGCTCTGCAAAATGCACTTCTTAGTCAGACCCCGGCAGAGAGGTCAGGATGCTGGCATGATGCACCTTGGAACTTGGGGTGAGGCTCACGACCCCTAGGTGTCAGGGTCTGCATTTGAATGCTCTGATCCCAGCCCTGACATTTTTGGGTGTGTAATGTGGGCAAGTCGCTTCACACCTTTGAGTCTTCGGCTTTTTAAAGTAAATGTTTTATTTTGGAGTAGGTTTAGATCTGAGAGCTCCTGCGTCCACACCCGGCTGACATTTCTATTCCCAGGCTGCTTCCGTTGCAACGCGTAACACATCCTGCCACATTATTATTGGCTCCAGCTGATTCTGTGTTCTGATTTCTGTAGCTTTCCCGCAGGGCCCGCTTTCTGTTCCAGGATCCCAGCAGGTACCACGGTAGGTTTAGTTTCAGGGTCCCTTGGACTCCCCTGGGCTGCGACAGTTTCTCCAACTTCCCTTGCTTCTGAGTTTAAGGGAGCAGGGTCCAGGTGATGTTGTAGAGCATTTCTCGGTTGGGATTTATGGGTGGTTCTTCTGGTGGCTGGACGGGGTTGGGGCTTGGGTGGGGAGGCCGCAGAAGGGAAGGGCCCGCCTCACCTGATAACGAGGGTCTGGACCATCACCATGACTTGCCACTGTGACCGAGGACCGTGATCACCTGGCTCAGGTAGGTGTTGGTTAGGGCTCTTCTGAAAAGTCATCTCCCTTTCTACACTGTATTCCGGAAGGCAGGCCCCAGGCAGGGCTTGTGTGGAGGGAGGAACATCCTCTGCCTCTTCCCGGCTCCTTTTGGCTCTCATTTATCTCCGTGGGTCTGGACCTGCGGGGACCTGCTTGGTACTTTGGGTCAATACTATGTTATGTACTTTATGACTGAATCGTTTCAACTTTGGTCATTGGAAGCTCTCAGTTGGATCCTGTGTCCCTTCCCTACGACCCGTTGCTGTGGGGTTTTGAGCAGCTCTTACTTTCTGGCCCGTCCTGCACGGTCCCTGCCCCAGCCCGGGCCCGGCCATTTCTCCAGGGAGCACCAGGTCCTTTGACTGGAGGATGATGTTACAAACCAAGATCTGGACGCTGGTGGCCCACGGCGACAGGCGTGTCTTTGCTTCTGGGTCTCCTCAGGTGACGGAACAAGGTCACTGGTCTCACTTTGTGTTTTTAAATCATGAAACATGCCTAGTGCTTCTGCCCGCAGGTGAGTTATGAGGCAGTGGCAGGCACTTAGCAGCTGGTACCCAGTATGGTCCCAGGTGACCTTTCACCGGCGTGGAAACCGGTGAGCTCGGGAGCCTCTGTAAGAGGGCGAGGGGCTGGCCCCGTCTGCGGCCACAGCAGGAGCGCCCACCTTTTAGAGGGGTGCAGTTTGCCCACTCCGCACGAGCTCAGGGCCTAGCTTCAGTTTCGGGGCGACGCCAATCCTACGGAGTGTGTGGGAACATTCCATCTTCTTCTCTGCTCTAGTTTGTGTAGGGTGGGGCCGGCCTCTCCTCCCAGGTTCACTGGAATTGTTGTTGAAAACCAGGGGGACCTGGTGCCATTTTTGGGGAGTACCTCTTTAACCCTCTGACACCCTCTTACAGTATCATTTTATTTCACTCATTTATTATTTCCATTGGGCTGGTTTTGGTAACTTAGAGCTTATCAATGGTGTCGGTTTCACCTAGCGCTTCAAATTCACGGAAACCTCGCCTGCTGCTTTTCTAATTAACATAAACGCACCTGCAGGAAGCGGTAGTTACGGCCTCCATTCCGGATGTTGTCCTTGATTTGTCTCTGCTCCTCCTTGATGGTGCTTGCTGAAGGCGAGTCTACGTTTGTGGTCTTTTCAATCACCCCTTCTTAGGAGTCTCCTGGATCCCCCTTCTCCTGCATCCCACAGGCTTCAGGCTTTGGAATTCTTGCTGCGACTTTCTGAGCAGAAGGCTTGGTGACAAACACGTATCAGAACCAGCTGGGATTGAGCTGGCGACGGTGGCACGTCCCATACTCTGCTTCTCTCCTCCAGCAGAAAAAAGGAAACGGTTGACAAATCTGCTTTAGAAAAACGACTCTTGTCAGCGCCCAGATGAGCTTGCCGGCCACTCCTTCGTCTTCAGGGAGGGTGTATTTTAAAAGTGAGATTGTTGTTGCTGCCTCTAGACCAGCCCAGAGGGCCGCCCTGCCTGGAAGGACACCTGGCGTCTTTCTAGTTTTCTCAATGTTCAGCTTGTCCCTAGAGCACTCCAGAGGCTGTGGCCGGCGGTGCCATTGTGGCCGGTCGGGCAGGGCAGCTGGGAGAGCAGCTCAGAACTAACAGTGGAATATTCTCCCCAGAGCTCCAGCGGAACCGATCAGCACTCACGCCGTGAGGCACGCAGAGGGCTGCCCTGGTTCCAGCAGCTGCTGACCCCTCCAGCATGGTCAGTCCCAAAGCTCCGAGAATCTGCACCCCCGCCCACCAGGTGGCCAGGCTGCTCCTGAAGCCGCCCAGGCTGCCTCTGCTGAGATCGCCAGGTGCCTCTTGCTCCTCATTGAGAATCTGCTCTGCTGATCCACATTCACCGGTCACCTCAAAACCGCAACCTCCATCACAGCCGGATACCCCAGGTCAGAAGGCAGCTTGGCCTGGGCCCAGATCTCACACCACACAGGCTGGCTCCTGGACTCTGACCTCTCTGACCCTCAGTTACCTCATCTGTGAAATGGAGGCTGAGAGAACACCTCCCTTGCAGGTGGCTGTGGGGGTTCAGGGAGGTCTTCCCGCAGGTGCCTGGTGCAGTGCAGGGGGGCGGTGCGTCCGTCATGGGGTGAGCAAAGTGCTCAGTGCCTCGGTTTCTGGGTCTCCTCAGTCGGGGTGCGGAGGGCACCTGCCTCCTGTGGCCGTCGGCTCACAGGATGGACATGCAGGCGGCTCTTCAGTCACCGGCTTGGGCACGTGGGATCCCGCTGGGATGGTGTCCGTGACCTCCACGTGTGCCTGCACGCAGCAACCACGTCATCTCCCCCGTCCACAGTCATCCTCCTTCTTTCTAGAAATGCGCCTGGATCCCCTGTACGTTGCTCTGACCACCAAGGAGTCCGTGGGGAGCGGGGTGCAGCCGGGTCTCACTGCGCCTGGACGCTGTTGCCGGTGAGTCTTGGTCGCACACAGGCTGTGAAGGTGCCGGGCAGAGCCGGTGGGAGCTCTGGTCTCCGTCTGCAGCCACCAGCGGCCTCTTCCTCTGAGGTCAGATCCTCCGGCCTCCCCGGAGGCTCCAGCCCCTGCTCGGCTTGGCTCCCATGAGCCGCTGTCTGCTTTTTCAAGCCAGGGAGCCGCGGCTCTTCCTGGCAGAGACAGCCCAGCACAGTGGACACAGGGGACACAGTGAGGAGCCAGCTTCCAGCATCCTTGTGCTGCCACTGAGAAAGGTCATGTGAAGACAGAGCAAGAAGGTGGCTGTCACCAGGAGGAAGAGGGCTCCCAGCAGGAACCAAGCCCCAGCGTCTCCGTGGATGGCGGCCTCCGGAACCGCGAGGAACACGCTCCTGTTGTTCGGGGAACCCTGTCCCCAGAGGGGCCCGGTGCAGTGGAGACGATCCTAGCGGTGAGCAGTCGTCACACTCCGCGAGCCAGGCTCAGGAGCAGGCCTCGGAAAGCACCCGCTGTGGTCATCGCCATCAATCACCATCACCATGGCAACAGAGAGGCAGCTCGTGGCCTGGAAATTCAGGACCTCAGGGCGGCTCTGTCTGGCAGAACTTCCACAGCCCTGGGGATGCTCTCCGTCCTTGGGATGGCCACCCCAGGCCTTAAAAACAATGACAAGGCCCAGCGCCTCTCTGCACCTGCCCCGTCAGGCGCTCAGGACAGACCGTCGACAGGGCTGCAGGACGTGCCATGGGCCGGCGCTGCCCTAGGACAGGGCTTTCCAAGGGCTTTGACTGATGTTCGGTATGAAATTTCACATCACGAAAACAAATCTCTAAACACTATTTGCCACTACGATTTATAAAGTGCCTTATCATACTGTTTTATTAGCGAAGGCACTGTTGGGGTGTTGGTCCCCTCTTCTCCTTTCTTTCGAGGTGGGGGCTTATCCTCTTGCCCAGGTTGGGCCTGGACTCCTGGGCTCAAGTGACTCTCCCACATGCATGTGGGGCTGCATGTGTGGCCACCCCGTCCCCCTGGAGTTGACAGGTGACAAGAGCTCTGGCACAAGGCAGGCTGGCTGGGCGTGGGGGCGGCGGCTAAGGGGGGAAGCTGCGGCAAGCTGGGGGCGGTGTTGCCCCCACCCCGGCGTCACAGTCTGCCAGGCCTCTGTGTTGCCCCTGCTGTTAGGGAATTAGCATAAATCAGGATTGAGAAGCCAGCCTATTGTTCAATGTACAGTAAAATAAATGCCTAACAAAGAGAACCGGGCAATTCCCTGTTGCAGACCCCTCCTGCGCATCCCTGGGGGGCCGGCCCTGTGCTCACTGCCCTCCTGAACTCCCTTCATTACAGCCCAGAGGCAGGGGCTTTCCCTCTGCCCACTTAACAGAGGAGGAAACTGAGGCTCAGAGAGATGGAGCCGCTTCCCCAGGCCACGAAGCCAGCAGGGGGCAGAGCCCAGGCACAAGGCAGATGGCCCGGTGAACATCCAGTGACCCTGGCCAGTGTGTGTGCCTCGGGTTCCTCTCCACCGGGGGCCTGCGAGCCCCCCACCCAGCACAGATACGGCTTCTGTTCTCCGCTGGGCAGCCGGGTGAGCCTGCCAAGTTGTTGAAGGTCTCCAGAGGCCTCTTGTCAGATGTGATCCAAAGCCTGGCAGTGGCCAAAGGCCGCCCACCCGCCACTGCCCGCCACAGCCCTTCCTGCCCTCCACTCAGCTGCACTGGCCTCCTTCCTCTTCCTGGAACCCACCAACCTCGGCCGTGCCTCAGCGCCTTTGCGCTGCGGTTCCCTCTGTCTGAACTGCTCTTCCACAAGATACCCATGTGGCCCCTCTCTCACGCCTGCAGGTATCTGTTTAAACGTCAGAGAGGACTTTCCCGGTGAGACAGAACCCCTGAGACAGCAACTCCTGCTGCCCTGCCTTTCTTGGTCTCTCTTGAAGGATCTTGTTGTCATGGTAGCATATATTCAGTTGTTTGTGGTCTGCCTCTGCGACCAAGAGGCCAATGTCTTGAGGACATGGGTCTTGTTCCCACTTGGGACTGAACTCAGGGGTGTTCTACTACCTAGCTACACCCTACCCCTTTCAAAAAATTTAAAAAGTTTTGAGACATGGTCTCACTTAGTTGCTGAGGCTGGCCTTGAATTTATGATCCTCCTGCCTCAGCCTCCTGAGTCACTAGGACGATACTTGTGTGCCACTGTGCTGGCCTCTTGCAGGGTTTCCAGTGTGGCTGAACCCACAGCACTTGGCTGGGGATAAGTTCTCCAGGAGGAGCTGCTGGAGGCAGGAATGGATCTCCTCATTTGCAGATGTCACTGTGGTCTTGGGAAGGGACAGATCTGACTACTCCCTGGGTGGGTCCCTCCAGAGAGGCTCCCTCAGGGGAGCCCTGGGGCGTGGGGGCTGCTGCTTAGATGCTGGCCGAGGCCACCTCGCACCAGCAAACAACATGTTTCCATTTGTGTGAGTTTTAACTTCTCCCTGGCGTAATGGTTCGATTCTGCCGAGGTGCCCTGGGGGCTCCTGGCACGCACGGGGGACATTTTGAAAAAACATTAGAGAACAAAAACACACTGGCTTCCCCGAGTAGCTCCAGCTGGTAGTGAAGACCCTTCTCCAAGAGGCGCCACGCAGACTCCAACTTCGGGGTCAGCGTGAAAGGGCAGAGGGGGAGGGATTCTGAGGACATCGCCTGAAACCCAGGGGAAGCCACCGCCAGCCAAGAGCCACAAAAGCCTCCTGCGACCCGTCGGGGTTGTCACGGCACCTCTCTGCCTGCCCGTGGGAGCCTCAGGTGCCTAATGCGCAAGGGGGCCCCGCGGCCCGCGCGGCGCGTCTCGTGGCCACGCCCAGGAGCCCCGCCCACCCCGCGCTGTCCATCAGCAGGCGCCTGGGCTTCGCCTCGGTTCCCAAAGCCCTTCCTTACCCCGGGACCCGCGTTCTTCCCTTGCTTGGTGGCGACAGCGGCCGTTCTCCCACCTCCACGCCTCCCCTGCTGCTTTCCATTCTCCACGCGGCAGCCAGATCGCGGCCGTTCCTGCTTCGCGTCCCCGCTCCGGGGCTCGCACGGCACTTGGGATAAACTGACGCCTCTGAGCTCCCTCTCCAGACTCGTCCTCCTGCCGTCCCCGAACACTCTGCGCTCCTGTGCTCTCCCCAGGGCCTTGGCCCTCACTGTCGGGCCTGCGGGACGGCCGCCTGGTGGCTCCCTCCGTCCCTCTGCTGGGAGCTCCCTCCCCGGAGAACGCCCGTCCGCCGCCCAGGCTGGCTTTCTTTGCGTCCCTTCCGCCATCGCAGACCATCTCCTTTTTAGATTTGATCGGCCCGACAGCCCCTCCCTTTTTACTCTAAAGCAAGTTGGGTTTTGATATTTGCAATCAGCTCTTTTTCACATTTGGCTGAATGCAATGGGCATTTAAAAACTCCTCAAAGTTCTCACCCTCTTCCTGTCCTGCGCGCCCCCGCCAGGAGAGGTCGCTAAGGAGCACCCGCGCTTGCTCCTGGCTAAGGACCGGCCTGGCCTGGCTGCCCTGGGCCTCCTCCCCACACCAAAGCTCTTCCTTACTCAAGTTTCCACCCGGACCCTTTCCTTGAACTGGGTTCTCACTGGGCAGAGAACATCGAGTCCATTTTCTGGATGGGAAGACTAGGGGCTTGCACAGACAGAACCCAGTTCACTTGGGCAAGGGTTCCCATCTCTGGCTTGTGGAACAGGAGGAAAACCCTGTCTCCTTTCCTGATGATAAATATTCATAAATCCCTGGGGTAGGACAGGTCTGGAGTCCACAGCCTTTATATTTCAACTTTATGCTTAGTCCCCAGGGATTCTAGATCCTGAGAAACACTATTCCTAGTAGGATAAACAGCATTGTTTTTCACATAGTTTTTATTGTAGAATGCCTTTATTTTCCAACCTGTTGAGCCAATAACGTGATTATAATTTACTAAGCCAAAAGAGCCCCACACTAATCTTCTTATCACTCAAACTTCACCTTGAGGAAAGCTGCTTGTTCCTCCATTAGAGGGAAGTAATTCATATTTCCCTTCTTGCTTTGGTTACCAGGAAGCTCAGATGGACTCAGAACCTGACTGAAGCAGTTCTGAGCCTGGATTTTTAAAACATTCATTACATAGCTCTTTCTCCCTTTGCCTTTGCTTTAATAGTTCCATTTTAAATATGTTTTCCATTTGAAATCCTTCCCAAATCCTCCCGACAGAGGCTGGGTATAAATAAATGAGTTAAGTTTATTTCCGAAGCTGCTCCCCCCTCCTACCTCCTGTGCATCTTGCTTAGGGGCTCAGAGGCAGATACACTAAATAAGATTAGTCCCTCTGCTCGCTCTCACTCTCTTTCTTTGTAAAACATGCTTTCAGGGGAACGTAAATTGTTTTTAAAAGCTTCCATCCTGGCCCGCTGCTAATTATTGCTGACCCAGGAGAATCTGCACTAATTTGCCTTAATAAACTGATTAAATAGCAAATTTCAGGAGGAAGAAACTACACGGCCTTTATTGGATTAGCAGAACTGCCAGTGGACATCACTTGAGCACAGAGAAAGGCCCATTAGCTACCAGGAAAGCCAGGGAGCTAATCCGGCCAAGTGTTTCCAATAAGCCGTTGCTGGCCACAGTTCTGTACCTTCTTGGGGGTTGCTAGCAAGTTTCAAGCCTCTAAAAGCAAAAGAAATTTTTAAAAAGGAAAGGAAAGAAAGAAGGGAAAGAAGTTAAACACAGCAACAATGAGCGAAGCAGAAACGGCAAACCTCCAGGTCGTTGAAGAACAGGTGTGTGTCTGCGAGGTTGAAGATCATTTCCTCCATCATCAGGCCGATGCGCACGGACGTCGTGGTGTCCTGTGGGAGAGAGAAGCGCACAGTCCCATGCGAGTGCAGCCTTTGGGGTCCCAGCCTCCTCTCCCACCCCTGGAAAGCAGTTCTGGTCCTTCCTCTCTGCTCACTCCCGTGGCCTGGAGCGCGCCTGTGTGCGGCCCGGCTGGTAGCGGTGCCCAGCCTCCAGGTCCTGCTCTGGTTCATATCCACCCGCTTCGGTATTTAAGTCCCCTGCAAATGCCCATGGATCTGCCAAGACACTTCAGTGTCACAAGGACACATCTCACGGAAGTGGCTGTAGGCAGGGGGGCCGGCCTCCTTCCAACACTTTTTGGTTTTGAGGGACCCTGGTTCCAGAGAAGAAGTATGAACTATTGGGAGAGCCCCTGTTGGCCTAAAAAATTTGCTGTATGGCTCTTGCAGAAAAAGTCTGCTGGCTCCAGTACAGTGTCATTGTTGAATTCAGGTGTGGTCATGTGACTGGCTTTGGCCGATGACATGTGAGCAGAAGTGGAGTGTCACTTTGGCCAGGGGCTCTGTGAGCTAGTGCCTGGTTCCTCAGGCTGTCTTTCTTCCCACTTCAAGGGAATGAGCACATTCTAGATAAAAGCTATTCTGTTTGCCTGGGTTCCAGAGTAAGTGGTGTGGATCCGAGCTGCTGGAGATAATGGATTTATGCCATAAATGAAAAAGAGACTGAGAAATAGACTCAGGGATGCTTGTTACGGTCGCACACCTCGCCTATCCTAACTGACGCACGTGGGGAATAAGTAGCACACTCAATTTCAGTTCTGCTTGCACACGGCGATGCTCTGTGGAGCATTAAAAAATGCAAACCTCAGCCTGCACTGCACACCAAGACAATCAGGGGGTGGTCCAGGCACTCAGAAGTTCAAAGTTTCCTGGGTGATTCCAGTGTGCTGCCAAGGTGAAGAGCCACTAGCCCAAAGTGCATACAACACGTAGCTGGTCAATTCCTGACAAATACCTGCTAAGTGCTCTCTTTGCGCCCCCTGCAGGTATGATCTCATTTAGTCCCCACAAAACTCTATGAGGTGAGCGGTTGTTTTCCCATCTTACAGATGAGGAAACCGTGGTACACAAAGGCAGAGTACCTTCTTCAAAGCCACACAAGCTAGCAAGTGCTGGGATGTGACCCCAGGTCCCTGGCTTCAGAGCAACTCCACCCCTGAGCGGGATTTGGAGAGGCTGGGGTCAGGAGAGGAGAGAGGAGGCCTGTTCCCTCTCTCCGTAGACTTGTTTTCCTGTTGGGATTTTCCCCTGGGCGTCTGTGTCACTTCCATGATAAAAATAAAAATCAAGAAGAGAAATCCAGCCAAGCACGGGGGTGCACGCCTGTAATCCCAGCAGCTCCGAAGGGCAAGGCAGGAGGATTGCAAGTTCAAAGCCAGCCTCAGCAACTCAGCGAGACCCAGCCTCTAAATAAAATGTAAAAAAGGGCGGGGGATGCGACTCAGTGGTTGAGCGCCCCTGGGTTCAATCTCCAGTACAAGAAAAAGACAAAACAGAACATAAACCCTTCTTTTTTTTTGAATTTTTTTTTTGGTTGTTGATGGGCTTTTATTTATTCATATGTAGTGCTGAGAATCGAACTCAGTGCCTCACACATGCTAGGTAAGTGCGCTACCTGAGCCACGATCCCAGCCCCCATAAGCCCTTCTTGACCCTAAAGAACACATGCAAAAGAGAAGGAGAGGAGAGAGCGAGAGGCAGCTGCTGATCTTAGCTCACAGGCGCTGAGGACCGAGGCCCAGGCACAGCCATTAGGCCAGACACCTCATTAGGGCACCAGAGTCAGGGCCCGGCACCCTGGGCCCCGGCTGGGGTCGTGGCAGGGAACCTGGTGAGACGAGAGCAGATGAGGAAAACACTCTCCGGAGCCGAGGAGGGAAAGGTTTTGGGGCGTTCTCACACATCACTCGTCTCCGAACCATTTCACCTCCGAGAAACTGCATGTCCCCTCCCGGTGTGGCCGTGCTGGACGAGAACCAAGAGGAGCCGCTGTGCCCGCGGGGCAGGGCCCAGCAGGATGTCGCCTCCCAGGCCCCAGAGGGAAAGCGGGACGGTGCGGGGTGGCTTCTCTGGGGAAGCATCTGCAGAGTGACCAGAAAACCGATCCTGCACACGAGCAGGAAGGAAGAAGACCGGGGGCGTTGGGAGGCGTGAGGGGGAGTCTGGGACGGAGGCTGAGAGAAGGGAACGAATCCTTATCCGGCATTCATGACGCCGGAGGTCAGGCCTAAGCCAGAAAACAGATGGCCAGCCACAGCAGAAGCGTGTCGCTTAGAAAGGTCAGCACAGGACCAGAGCTGTTGCCTCTGGGCAGAAAGAAAGGGTTGCGGGTCACTGGGCCGTGGCTGTTTTTCTTAGAGGATCCTTTGTAATGAATTTAAAACTGTATGCATGTATTTCTTGTGTTAAGAAATGAAAATGGCAGGCAACATATCTAGTAATTCCAGTTTTCTTTATTTCTTTTTTTGTTTTTGGTACCAGGGGTTGAACCCAGGGGTGCTCAGCCACTGAGCCACATCCTCAGCCCGTTTTTTTTTTTTTTTTTTAAATTTTATTTTATTTAGAGACAGGGCCTTCCTGAGTCACTAAGTTGCTGAGGCTGGCTTTGAATTTGTGATCCTCTTGCCTCAGCCTCCCAGGTTGCTGGGATGACAGGCATGTGCCACCACGCCTGGACATAATTCCAGTTTTCATTATTTATCCTAGAGAAAAACTCAAACACATGAACAAGGGACAAGATGGTCCTGGGGGTCGGGAGTTGTGTCACATGCCTGTAATCCCAGTGACTCTGGAGGCAGGAGGATTCCAAGTGTGAGGTCACCCTAGGAATCTTAGTGAGACCTTGTCTCAAAAATAAAAAAATAAAAATGGCTGGGGATGTAGCTCAGCCACAGAGCATCCCTGGGTTCAATCCACGGTGCTCTTAAAAAAAAAGTTTCTTATAGAACTGTTAGTTGCAAAAGATGGGAAACAATTTAGCTGCCCAGCCAAGGGAGACTAGAGAATAAAATGCAGTCTATTCATATGGAACACTAAATGTCAATGGAAAGAAATGAACTAGATCCTTATGTGTTAACATGAACACACGAAGAAAATAGTTGAGTGAAAAAAATCCCTTTTATATATTATATATTGCATTTTATTACCATTTGTTCGTAACACCTGTTATCACCTATGTTCAGGGCGCTTATGTATACACTAATATCTGAAAGGATGTCTGCACAGTGAGAACAGTAGTTACTTTTGGAAGGCAGAGAGGAGGGACTAGGAATCAAAGGCGATGATCAAAGCAAAGTGTAGTATCATCCAGAATATTCTAGGAAATTTTTGAAGAAGATATTTGAATATTTATAGTGCAATTAAAAGTTAAACAACAACAACAAACTAAAGATACCCCAGTGACTGGAGACCCAGAGCCCCCTCTGAGCACACCCACATCTCAGGCTTCCTGAAAACCTGCTCGTCCTCTGCCTACAGGGTGGCTCCGGCTGCACAGATGGGGCCTCCTTTCAAAAACTCCTTACTGGAAACTAGCTGGGCCGAGCAGAGGAGTCTGGACCAGCCCCCAGAAAAGCACCCAGGAGCTCGGTGACCCAGTACTGCCTGCAGCAGACGACTTTGCCCAAGTAGAAAGTGTTTTTCCAGGGTGGCAAAGATGGAGAAATTAAAAAAAAAAAATTGGTGGCAACTCAATATTAATTAATATAAAGCACATCTGGACTGCAGGACGGGAGCCTTCCCTCTCATCTAGGTCACCTGTGGAACTCGTCCCCAACACACTCCATAAACATGCCACCCCGCTCTGTGGCTCCAGTCACCCTGAGCAGCGTGGAGGGGCACCCCCTTAGACCCAGTCAAATAAAACTTAAACTATGGAGCCTTTGCGCCTTGCTCTTCAGCTAACCCAGGGCCCCTGGCCCCTCAGATCCCCTCTGATCCGCCTGCACGGAGCGAGGGTTAAATGAGATAGCAGGTGTGTGAATGCTGTGCCCAACCCTGGCATGCAGCCGACTGCCCGGGCTTTGGTGTCATCACCCCGGCAACTGCCTCACACCCCACGCAAATAACCTGTTTCTGTCGACCCAGCAGGAGCACCAAAGTCACCCGGCGGCACGGAGCGAGTGAAAACCGTTTTCCTGATCATTACATACTCTTTGGATTCAAGAAAAATCAGTGGTTAATTTCCTAAACAAGCACCGGTATAAGTGGATCGATCACTTAAAAAAAAAAAATCAATTTAAACCAGAACAGAGAACTGAGACAAGAGAGGTTTTCCAAAACCGGCTTCATCCTGGGAAGGACGGTGCCGGGCCTGGCGGGGCTGGTGGATGGAAAGGCATCTCTGTTGGAGAGTCGTGGGTGGTTCTCTGCCAGGGAAGGCTCACACCAGACAAGGCGTGACTGTCCCCAGTGCCTTCACGTGTCGCAAATCCCTGAGGGCTGGTCTTGCTGAGGGCCATGTGCAGCAGGCTGCTGGGAGTCCTGGGGCGCCGGCAACGCCCACCCCTGGGGTAGATCCTGGCCCGCAGGCCGTAGCCTGATCGTTCTGTGTTCCTGGTGAAGCTCTCTCGATTAGAGCATGGCTGCGCAGTTCAGAGATCAGCCTGGGGGATCACAGACACCTGGTGACGTGGGGCTGTATTTCTTGGCCGGAGGGGAGAGGGTAACGGCATAAAAGAAAGTCCCTCCTAAAACAAAACCAGTGTGATGTGAAGCAACCAGGAATGAAGAACACGGGCTCGTGGACTCTCGGAGGTTCCAAACGGGGGCTGAAGTTACTCAGGGCTGAAGGAGGCTGCAGCGGTTGGCATCTGCAAAGGGTCTCGGCGGCCTCAGATTTACAAGCGCTCCTGCTGAAGCCACGTCAGGGTCTGCTTCCCAGTCCCTATGGATTAGGAGGCCACCGTTTTTATTTCAACTGACCCAAAAGTTGCTCTAATGAATCAGAACCCAACCCGTACATTAAAGAACTTCCTGTGTTCCCCACTTTTCTAAGCACGTAACACTTTTGCAGTCGATGACTCCAAAATGCGTTCGACCCAAATAAGGGAGATGTGTGCACTATCTGATCGGCAACACGAGGCTCTGGACAACAGGAGGCAAGTTCCAGGTTCCACAGAAAAGACCCCACGTGACTGGGGTCTTTCGGGTCCTTCCCTGTCCTGGCTGAATAATAATCCAAATAACATAGTGGAGTTTTATTCGGCCATACAGATGAATGTAGTTATGTCATTTGCCGGAAAATGGATGGAACTTGAGAACATTATGTAAGTGAGGTAGGCCCTGCTCAGAAGATGAAGGTTGTAGTTTCCTCTCCGGTGTGGAAGCTGGGGAGGAAAAAAGAGAAAGGGGGTGGGGGGAGTCTCCTGAAAATCTAGGGAGATCCAGAGCGGGGAGGGAAGGGAAAGGGGAAATACTGAGGAGTGGTATTGGCCAAATTACGTTGTTTCATCATGTGCACGTATGGATACATCATGTATGAAGGTAAGGCACCAATAAAAATTTGGAAAAAATAATAAGGAGAGCCCATCTTCCCGAGCGCTCTGGAGCAGAGGTTAAGTGTGGCTCTGGGCTGTCAGCCGGTGGTCAAGGCCACGCCTGCCTTCACCAGGGATGACCTCCTGCAAGTTATTGGGCCTCAGTTCATCTCCCTTTTCTCATCTGTAAATGGGCTCACTTACTTGACACTTTGTTAAAAAAGATTAAATAAGTTTTTCAAAGTGCAGGTTATGATACTTTTAGTGAGAGTTTAATGGGCAGCATTAAAAAAGAAAAAGACTGGAAAGGGTCATAGTATCCAGCGGTCAGCGGACTGTGGCCTGCCGCCTGCTTTTGTGAGTCAAGTTTACTAGAATGTGGTCACCCCGCTCTGGTCACTTCACACTGACAGCTGCTCTCAGGCCACAGGGCAGAGCTGAGCATCAACACACAACGTGAAGCCAGAAGTATTTCCAACTCTTTAGGGAGAGTCTGCCCATCTCCAGGACAGACAAGGAAACAGCGAGTCCGTCGTGCACAGCAGTGGTGAGCGTGGACGTCTTGGGGGTGTCCTGGGCTTGATGCAAAGGTGTTTCCCACTGCACCCGAGTGAAAACACCTAACAACGGCCAGCCGCTGGCTGCTGGGGAGACAGAACCATGCCCAGAACAAAGCCAGTGCTGGGGACGTTGGCTCAGTCACAGCTCCTGTTACGTGTCACTGCCACTGACTTGTGCGATACCCCTCAGCTTGGATGAGGTGGCTTTGGGGTTGAGGCTCGTGCCTGATCTGGCTCCATCATTCTGCGGCTGTCCTCCATGCCTGTGAGGGTCACTCTGTGCTGAGGAGTCTGCCCTCCAAGGCTGAGCTTCACGCCAGGACAGGGAGGGTGTGCCGGCCCCCGCCCCCCGGGATATCTGAATGCACGCGGCATCTGCGGTATGTGGTGGTCTCCAGTCCAGCTGAGTCGCTTGGTGGTTTCCGCTGGGCCTCTGCCGTGAGGCTGTGGAGGCTGCTTGTGCAGGGAAGACTGTCGGCAGGCCTGGGTCTCTCAGACTCCATGCATCGCTGAGGAGTGTGTACATTCACACTGAGCTTCGGCCAGTGCCTGGTGCTTAGCTTGGAGGCCCTGGCCACGCGCTTGTGCTTAGTGTGACTTCAGGTGATGTCTCTCATTGCCCTGGGGCTGGGGTCTCAGTAGCTGAGGTCAGTCATGAGGGCACTGCGTGGTTGTATCACTGGCCCCAGGGAGACGCAGGACACGGGTGAGACCCCAGACCTCAGGGCTCAGGTGGGCTTCCGGGGCAGCCCTTGGCACCCTTGCTGCTGGGAGAATCGGGAGGAGTTTGTGCTCTGCTGGGAGGGGACACCTGGAAGGGATGCCGGCCCTCCCCTGGACTCTTGCCCCGTGCCTTTTCCCACGGCTGATTTTTATCTGCCTCCTTTGACTGCAATCAACTGTCGCTGTGAGCACAGCAGCCTTCCTGAGGCGTGCAGGTTCCGGTAAGTCAGAGTTTGAGTTTGGGGACCCCTGACACAGTGTCTTTATTAGACACCTTTAAAATCCTCCTTAACAAAGGAGGCAGCATGATATCAGGGGCAACCCGATCTCTCTGGGAATGAGCTTCCACCTCTGTAAATTAGCAGTTACTACGTTTTAGTGGAACCAATACCCCTTACTGGCCTTCCAGGGTGATGGGGGATTGAACCAGAATCACAGTCATTGGTTCAGGGAAGACCACGTGGTCAAGCTGAGCCAATGGGAATTGGCCACAGGACGTCAGCTCCAACTGCAGGTGGAGAGGTGGAGCCCGAGAGGCGGGTTGGTAGTGTGGGAGCTGGGAACACGGGCTGCCCACTTGGTCAGTGCCCAGGCGGTGACAGATCCATATGAGATCCACAGCAAAGCATTCGGAATCCGGGCCTCGCTATGACTGACGTCTACTTCGGGACATCCTGGTTACATGAGCAAATGAATTTTCTTTTTTCTTAGATTACATTGGGCCACTTCATCACATCTGCAAAGTCCCACTTGCCACATAAGGTGACACAGGTTTTGGGGACACTGTCCACCGTGGAGAATGGAAAATTCTCACACATCCAATGTGACTTTCAAGCCTCCTGCTGCATGCACACATAAAAACCTCGTTTCTCATGACCAGAGCCGAGGCTGTAACTGCATTATATCAATAAACACAAAACGTTTTTGCTCAGGTTTGATAGGAACTGGATATACTTGCTCAGACTCCACAGTCCGCCTATCTGCCCCGACATTTTCCCTTCCATCTGGTACAGAATCCCCCCACATCTTCATTTTCTTAACTGCAAACATTTAAATGAGAAGTAGGTCCAGGTGGAGAATCTCTTGTCTGAAATGCTTGGCGCCAGACATATTTTGAAGTTTTGATTTTTTTCAGATTTTGGAATACTTGCTTATGGATAAGATATCGTGGAGATGGGACCGAAGTCTAAACACAGATTCGTTAACATTTTATACCCATCTTCTACACACGGGCTGAAGGTCGTCTTAGATGATATTGTTAGTGCATCTGTGTCTGACCTATTCCAAGGTCAGCTGCGGACTTTTCCACTTGCAGGATCACACTGGTACTTAGAATGTTTTGGGTCTGGGACTAGGGACGCCCAGCCTGTTCAAGGATCAGGTAGTTCTGCATGCCCTCTTTGGGGGTCATGCCCGAGCATGTGCACACTGAAAGACATAGTTAAAAATACTTTTCTTCTTTTCTTTCTTTCCTTTATATTTCAGTTAGGATATTAAATTAATTTCTAAAATGCTGTGAGTGGCAGGATATATTATTTGGGATTTTCATTCACGATGGTAAAAGGGTCATTTTTAAGGAATTATTTTAAAAGGGGACTTTGGATGCTGATAAAGTTGAAATCTGCTGTGGGAAAAACTGGCCTCTGAAAGGAGGACTCAAATCCTGCTGCCACTGGCTCTGCCAACAGTGCCCACTCGTCTTCTGGGGCACGGGAACACAGGACTGCAGCTCACCCACACGACCCCGCCTGCCCTGCGGTTTTCCTAGGAGCAAGGATTGAGAGACATTTCCCCAGAGTAATAATACGCATGGGGTGTCCTGATCTGAGTGTCCACTCTGTGGGTGCTGTGCCCAGGCATTTGACCTGCTCCTTGTCATTTACCTGATTTCCATGGGACTGTTAGCTCCTCATTGACAGAAGGACTGGTGACAAGCATGTCTGTCATCCATGAAGTAGCTAGAATGCTCTTTTTAAAACAAAAATCAGGGTTATCCCTTCTCATATGAAACCCACTGGACCTCCCTGGTCCTCTGAGCAAAGCCAGCATCCTTCAGAGGTCTGCATGTTCTGATGGTCACCTACTTCTCCGCTCCCCTCAGCCTCTCTGCTTCTTCAACAGGTCAAACTTGCCTCTGCCCCAGGGCCTTTGCACTTCCCATTCCCTCTGCCTGGAACCTCCTCTCCCAAGTTCTTTTGAGGCTAGCTCCTTGGTAACATTCACTTCCTACTTCCAGTGCCCGAAAGGCCTTCTCTGATCATTCTATCTAAAATAATCTAAGATAGCCAGGAGTGGAGGTGCATGCCTGTAATCCCAACGACTTGGGAGGCTGAGGCAGGAGGATGGCAAGTTTGAGGGCAGTCTCAGCAACTCAGCAAAACCCTCAGCAACTTAGTGAGACCCTGTTTCAAAATGAAAAACAAAAAGGGCTGGGGATGTGGTTCAGTGGTTAAGTGTCTCTGGTTTCAATCCCTAGTACCACCCCAACTCTGCAACAAAACACCCAAGATGCCAATCTCCCACTTACTCACAACCTGTGTCCTGCCATAGGTTTAAAGAGCATTTATCATGATCTGGAATGAACTTCTTCCTTTATGATTTTTGGTGCTTCTCCCCAAGTTGGAGGAGGCAAGTCCATGACAGCTGTGGCTTTGTCCCTTTTACCCAGAATGCAGCTGGGACAGCAGATGCTGCATTAAGTATTTTTGAAACGAGTGTGTGAATGGGTGCAGCTCTATGTCCTCACCGCCTCTCCTCCTCAAGAGACCTCTTCCCTATTTGACAGAAAAATCAAGACTCAGAGTGATGAGGTGACAGTCCAAGGTCACCGGCACAGGACTGGCTCAAGAAACTGGACCTGGACCACGCGGCTCCCCCTTCACGCCTGCGTGTGTCTTTGCAGGGACTAATTATTAAGAAAAGAAGCTTAAGGCAGATTACAGTTTTTTTCGGGGGATGGGGAGAAGGTAAATGCCTTATTTAAAAATTGTCTACTTTTAAGAAACGAGGGATTCACTGGATGACATTCTACTTCCAAGGAGAGAGACATGGCAAACGGCTGTCCTTCTGAAACCTGCCGGGCCCTCTGCTCAGGCCTCAGCTGGCTTTCCACTCTAACAACCTCCAGGCTTAGAAAGGAGCAGGGCAGTCTGTGGGGTGGGAGAGGCTCCCCTTTATTGCCTCTGAGCATTTGTGCCTTTAATTTCCTGGATTTGATATGAAAAAGCAAAGTTAACTGGTAAATCCCCCCTTCCCGGAGCCCCTTCCCCACCAGGAAGGGCTGTGCGGGAACCAGACCTGGGGCCAGACTGGAGGCAATTCCAGCCCTGCAGGCGCAGGGCGCCTTCCGCTCCCAGCCTGCCTCACGTGGGTGGGGCCTGTAACCCTTTGGGTGGTCACCTGGGAGTCAGAGAGGGGTGCTGTGGGAAGACTGAGTTTGGAAACCAGCTTTAGGGCCTCTTCACAACTACTAATGTCAGAAGCTGTAAAGAAGTGTCAGGGACACACACACACCTCTGGGGGCCCGGTCTCTTGGTGACCCAGAGCCAGGCTGCTTGCTTCCTTCTGCCATGGGTCCCTCGGGCCCACCCAGGGTAGGAGGGAGATGCCCAGTCTTTGCTCCCAGATGCACCAGTTCTGACATCCCAACCCCTGGACTCCACCTGGCCTGGGCTCAGCCCGTCTGCTGTTTCCAGCTGGAAACCTCTGCGCCATCCCAGGAGAGGGGAGGAAGCCCTGGATGCTGCTCGGCTGCAGCCTGGAGGGGGGTTATTCGGCTGCCTTCTGTTCCCCGGGGGAATTTCCCTGAGGAACTGGGTACCAAGCGCGGGAGCTGCCTGGGATTTGGAGGGTCTTCCATATGTTGCTCTGGCAACTTCGTCAACAGCTACTGCTTGGAGAAGAATGCTTAGCTCCTCAGAAACATTCTGGAAAACTGGTGGCATGGTAACCCGATTCAATGGGCTGATGAGTTTCTTTTTAAAGTAGGGATGTGGGCTGATTTTTTAAAGGGGGAGTTGTTGGGAACATGAACGTTTTGCTTGTTTACTAACTCCCTGTCAGTGAAACATTCAGCCTTCTCTGAATCAGGGGTTTTCAACCATGGCTTTGTTGACATTTTGAGCAAGACCACTCTGTCGTGGGGCACCCCATACTCGGCAGGATGTGCAGCAGTGTGCCTTACCTCTACCCGCTGGATGCCAGTCACACCCCCACCCAGAGAGGACAGCCACGAGCGTCTCCAGACTTTATGAAATGCATCCTGGGGGCAAAATCACCCCCGGTGGAGAACATGCGCTCTAAATGATCTTAAAGTCATGAGAAAGCATGGGCCCGCGTGTGAGGTCAGCTTTGGAGCTGTAGAGCGGAGACTTCACACACTTTACACCGCACTCGCCTTCTAGCCAGGCGATGAGCTAGAGTAACGGGAAAAGCCTCCAGCCGGCTGAGCGGGGTGCGCTCTCCTGTCCCGGGGCAGTGTCACCCCAGTCAGTCCCACCCCTGCAGCCAGGCACCTGGCAGCAAATCGGAGACCTGCCCTCACTATCGGAGAGCGACTCAGGCAGGTGGCTCGTCCTCACGATGCCTGCTTTCTTGGCATCCACCTCCTGGAGGCAGGGGTGACGAGTGGGTGACAGCGCCCAGCTCACAGGGGACACTGAGGTCGGCCAGACTCGCTTCCCAGGCCACATCCATCGTTTGCACTGGCCTGACCTTTCTCAGGTGCCACCTGAGAGGAAGCACAGGGAGGCGCGCGGCTTGGCACCTTGGGATGCAGGCCCCTCCCTCTCCTGTCAACGCCCAGAGGGGCCCCGGAGCCAGGCCGGGTCTCGGCAGGGCCCTGTCTGGGCTTGCACCGGGCAGCTCGGCGGCAGCGCGACTGGCAAATCCGGGCGCCTGCTGGCTGCGTTCGACTCGCTTTTCTTCTGTCAATTACCCGACACCCCAACTTGGGGACAATGGGCTCCGGCACCTATTTTGGAGGGAGGGCTTCCCTCCCGCTCCTTGAAAGAAAAAACACACAAACACACCAATCCAAGCCATCACGCCATCCAGCCAACCTTTAAAAAGTCCCCCGCCAAGTAGCTGTTTACAAGCTGAACAAATAATTACTCTGCCACAAGGAAGAAAAGTATTAATTAAAGCTATTCATTAAAGCAGCTTCCCTATTCTGCAGGGTTTATCTCGCAGAGGTGTCAGCCAAAGGTCAGGGACGGATTAAGGCACAATGCCGAGTTCCGCCAGTTAAATCTCCTCCTTGCGGTTGGCTTTTCATAATAAAGTTGTCATTAAAAGAAAGAATTTAATGGTTTTAATTGAGTTTAATTACATGGAAACTCCTGGAAAACAGATCGGCTTGTTGAAAAAAAAAAACTTTTTTAGAGAAAGACAAGAAAATGCTGGTTGCGAGGCAGGAATAGGTGAACTCACATGTTCAAACGGTGAATCAAAAAAAAATAAAAAAACAAAACTGACTCGGCCCCTTGGCAGTTTCAGGGGAGAAGACAGGAGACGGAAGGGGCCTGAGCTCAGCTGGCAGAGCCACCAGTGCCAGGAAGCCCGTCCTGGCAGAGCCGAGCGGGCAGACGGTGGATCACAGTCCAGTGGCCCTTCCGAGAGGCAACGCAGCCCCAGACGCGTGTCGGCCTTGGAAGAGCGTCCGCGGCCACACGTGCAAGGGCTCCTGCAGCATCTTACCAGGGTGTAAATTTAAAGGCAAGAATAGATGGGTGGACAGGGCTGTGAAGACGGAGAGGGCAGTGACATCCTGGTGTGCCCGGGACTGCGCGGCTCCCTGGGTCAGGGGACTTTCGGTGCTCTAAGTGGGAAAGCCCTGGACACGCCTGGGTGAGGTGATCACTCTGTCCGGGACCAAGTGGTGGCCCACGTCCTGGGAGACCAGTGGGTTTTCGGAGGTGCTCAGGACGGGCCTGACGCTCAGCCCACTGCCTCCGCCGGCCTGCCGCGGTCCTTGCCAGCCCTGTGCGCCTTCTGCTGGATGCCAGCAGTGGCCCATCAGCGTGCCTGCCCCCCGGGGAAGGGCTTCAGGGCAGGCTTCCAAAGACTCGACTTTGTTCTAGCACCCAGCCACCCTCCCGCAGGGGCCCTGTGAGGTCACTACCCTGCTGTACACCAGGCTGCACAGGTGGAAACTGAGGCACGGGGAGGCCAAAGCACCTGTCTGGAGTCACCTGGCTTTGAACTCGAGCACTCTGGCCCCACAGCCCACGCTCTGGCCCCAGGGCCGGGGAACTTGTCCCATGCAGGGTTGTGGCCTGCATGGTATCCACCACAGCTACTCAACTCTGCTGCCGCAGCATGCAAAACGGGGTGGCTGTGTGTCCATAAAACTTTATTTACAAAGACAAGCTGAGGGCCAGGTGTGGCCACGGGATGGTGGGGAGAAGGAGTGGCAAACTCTGTAAGATCACATCTAGGGACTGGGCCAGAAGATTGCACTTCAGCTCTGAATGTCTACTGAGCACCTACTAGGTGCCAGGTGAGACCAGGCAGCCTGTGGTCCCCAGGTGGCTCACCAGGGTACCTGTGGCCCTCATGGAGACTGAGGAACAGCTGGCGGGGGGCTCACAGCCTGGAGGGGCTTTGCTCTCCCCACTCCAGATACAAGAAACCCCTACATTTTCCCTTCGCTCTTATTAGAGAAAAACACCTGTGCGAACGAGAACAACTTGGCCTCAGGGTCAGAGGCCATAGGGAGCGGTGGGGACTGTGGCAAACTGGCGAGCACCTGCCCTGTGTCAGGGAGGCCGTGCCAGCCAAGGGGTGCCCTTAGGGATGGTGGGCTCAGTATGGCCACATCCTTTGTTTTTTCAAGAGAACCCAGAAACCTGAATTTTTCTTGTTATAACTGATGTGCCTGTACCTGGAGTACTACGTGCTAGCATAACATGGGTGCAGGATTTGACCAGGTCTTCAGCGCCAACGTTCTTCATGTCCTGTGGTGACACCATTCAAAGTCCACCCTTCCAGCTATTTGGAAATACACGTTATGTCATTGTCCCCTACAGTCAACTTCCGACGGAATAGCCTCTCGCGATGGCACCTCTGTGCCTGGGACCGCCTGCTCTCTTCCCAGGCTCGCCTACCCCTGCTCCATTTTCTGCTTCCACGAGAACAGCTTTTTTAAGTTCCACATTTGAGTGACATCATGTGGCTTTGGTCACTTAACATAATGTCCTCTGGTTCTACCCCTATAGCCACAAATGATGGGGCAGAAATCTGAATTTTAATGTGAAATCTCCTGGGTTTAAATGTTGGCAACTAATTGAAAAGTGTCATGAAAAGACTGCGTTTAAGAGTCAGCGTGGCCTGTGGCCCCCCCACGCCCCAGTGTGACAGCCGGCGAGGGAGGAACCGGGACCAAGGCCTGAGGGTCGTCTTGGGATCACGGGGGGCCTGGCTGGCCGTGGTAGGCCGGGTGGCTGAGGGGATGAGAGTGGTCTTTGGAATTCTGGGTCTGATCCCTTCTCTGCCACTGACCAGTGTGGTGGCCTTGGGCAGGGCCACTGCGTCCTTCTGGGTAGAGGGGGGATTGCCACATCTACCAGGCAGGTCTGTGTTGGGGGCTGAGGAGATGACGCACACGGGAGGAAGATTGACGTCTTCCTGCCCGAGACTGAAGGATTCTGGGAACGGGTTCTGTGCTCCAAACTCACCACAGTAAATACTCCAGTTTTGATTTTCAGCTCTCTGCCTACGTCGGACAATGGATGAAACAGACCGATTCCTAGAAAACCACAAATTACCAGAACGCACCCAGGATGAGGTCACTGCGACGAAGAAAGAAGCGGGATTCGTGAAATCACCCCAGGCCCCGGGCCCAGCGGGCCGCGCTGGAGACGGCACCCGTCAGTCAGCCCTTCGGAGGAGCTGGTCCTTCTCCGCGGTCTCGCCCGCAGCACGCAGGCGAGGGGACGCTTTCCCACCCTGACACCAGGACCAGACGGGGACGGACCAACCAGACGGAAACCAAGCACCAAGTACCAAGAAACAACGAAGAAAACGACCCAGTCTTTTCAGTAAAAAAAAGCGCCACCTCTGCTCCCCGGAGGCCGGACTCGGAGGAAGGGGCGCAGTGCCCGGGCTTCTCTTGCGGGGAGGGTGGGTAGGAGCTCGTTTTCCGGTTCACAGCTGAGCGAACTGAGGCCCCAGAAGACAGCGACTGGCCGGCTGTGGATCCAGGAAGCAGTAAAGATCCGATCCAAGGCCTCTGGATGCGGCCACGTCCCTCACCCCGCAGGAGTTCCGTTAGAAATGGCACAACAGACGAACAAGAAGTGACTTTCTGCCCCGGCGGGCACACGGGACACGGCCACGTGCTCCCCAAGTCTATGCACGGGGAGCCTGACTCCCTCCCTCTCTTCCTCTTCTCTTTTTTTCTTTCTTTCTAAATCCACATAACATAAAACGAACCTTTTAAGCCACACAATTTGGTGGCATTTAGTACACAGGTTGTACAATTGCCACCTCCGTCTAGTTTCCAGACATTGTCATCACCCCAAAGAAACCCCTGGCCCATGAAGCACTGGCCCCCTCTGCCCTTGGCAACCCTGGTCTGCACCCATCACTGTGGATTTACCACTGTGGTTGTTTCACAGACGTGTACAATGCACAACCCCCTGTGTGTGTCTGGCTTCCGCTCAGCATCGTGTTCTTGGGGTTCATCCACGTTGTAGTCCGGATCAGTACCCACTCCTTTTTCTGGCTGAATACTACTTCATCCTACTCTGATCCTACGATTTGCTTATCCCTTCACCCACAGATGGGTGTTTCCAAAGACGTCCTTAAACTGCATTTTCTACTTTGAATTATGCCCCTTCAAAGTTCTACTCTGCCACTGGAAGGGCACGAAAGTTCAGGAATTCACAGGAAGTGTGGGAAATGGGTTCTGGTGAGGGGGACAGTTTCCATTTTCTTATCAAAGTCAACCCCAAACTCAAGGCAGCGATGATGACAATGACAGTTGACGCCTTCCTGCCATTGGGCAGGCGACACCACATCACGGGGGCTCATGGAATCCAGCAATCTTTGGACAAGCTCAAAAACCCCATTGTCGAGAAATATGCGCAGAACAAAACCCGCAGGTGGGGTGCAGGGGAGACAGCTTCTCAACCGCCTAGTTAAGCATCAAGGAAAATTGTTCCCATTATTTCGGTTCCCAGGGTGCCTGAGTTGTTTTCCACCGGATCATTGTGAGGCGCCACCCCTGTATTTATAGGAGACAAAAGAGCTTCTCACTCCCGCCCAACCCACAATTTGTAGGAGATTTAAATCCATCTCTTTTTTCCCTTCAGCATTCACCAAAAGGTGGGCTGGGTGGGGAAAGAAGTTGGCAGAAGGGGTCTCGGGGAGCAGGCGGCATTTGTTCAATAGGGGGGTGGAGACTTAGGAGCCTGAACAGAGCCAGCCACTCCCGAGGACCGGCCTCTCAAGCTGCAGAGAGCACAGAGCTTCAAAGAAAGTCTGCTAATGAGCACTTTCCTGACAACCCCAGACCATCTCCAAAATATATTTTCTGTTGGAAATAATCCTTTAATGCTCTAAAATACATAAGCAGAGCACTTGGCAAGGAGGCCGTGGCCCAGGGCAGCGCTTATCAGGAAGGATTAGGCCGACAGAGGGTGCCACTCCCTCCCCCTGGGTCAGCCCCTCCAGGACACCCTTCAAAGCTTTCCCAACCTCTTCCTGGTCCTGGTCCCCCCCAAGTGACTCCTGCAGATGTCTGTGTCTCGCTGGAGTGAGTGGCCAGCCCGGCAGCCCTCGTCCTGCAAAGAAAATAACCACAGGGCCGGGAAGCCCCATCCCAGCCGAAGCTTCTCGAGTAGCCACAAGGACCAATACCTTCCATTGAACTGGAGACAGCGCTGGGGGCTGGGGGCGGGGGCGCAAGGTTCAACCCCCGTGGGAGAATGAAATCCCCGACTTCCTCAGAGAATCCCTTCCAAATTGTGTTCATCTTGACTTAATCCACCTCTACCGAGCGAATTAGGCAGTATTTATTTTGAGAATCTATTTTATAGAGTTCCAAGGACTCTGTTTTGCTTGGGCCGCCCTCCCTCCCCATTTCCAGACCTGCAGGCTGCTGAGGCCGCCAGGCCTTTAAACTCGCAAGGCGCTCTGCCCACGTGACCAGCACAAGGTAAATAAACACAGCTGAGCCCTGAGACCCGGGAAGGTTTTCTCATTAAAGAAATAAAATAAACAGATGTCCTTAAGCACTTTGGCTTGTGTTTGCCAAAGGATGGAAAGCTCTAGATGTCTGAGCGGCAGACGTGAATCAGAGCCACATCTCCGGGTGGAAGGGGGAGACAGAGAGGAAAGAATCCGGGGTCCTTGGAATTAACTAATAGTCCCCCAGGGAGGGCGCTTTTGATTTGAACCTTAGCAACTTCTACAAATAGTTTTTAACTGCTGGGTCATAAAACCAGGGTTTTTTATTTCTTCTCAGTTTGTAAAGTAGTAACGGACAGGCCACGCTGCATATCGCCCACGGGATCTGATTGAATCCGGATGGTACTGAGCTGGGTCCTGGGTTGCGGAATGTGAGCTGGAGTCATGTAATGCCACCCGCTGAGGACCCTGGCTGGTTGAAGGGGCAGAGGAGCCACGGCGGGGAGAGCAGGCCAAGAGCTGGCCGAGCCCCGTCTACCCGGGCTCTTCTGGACACACTGGCCAGTGTGGGTGGACCACAAGAAAAGCCACCGCGGGTGAACTCAGGGCTTCCACCCTGCTCAGACTGTCCTGTGTGAGAGTCACCGAGGACGACGCTGAGACGCAGGTTCCATTTCAGTACGCTTGCGGGCGCCTGGTGCTGGGCCCTGGATGGACTCTGGGTAGCCCTCGGGGCTTAAGTTACAGCAGGGCTCAGGCAACGAGGAGTTTTAACCTGTCTGAGAACCAGCCACGGTGCAGCCAGACATAGGTGCGTCCTGGATGTCTTAGTGTGGGTCTCCCCCAAAGCTGACCCTGAGTCCTGGACTCAGGCAGCTTCCTGGGAGGTGATGCCCGGCATGGCTGGTGACCATGTGGGGGTGGGAGGGAGGCTGGGTCAGTGAGCAGGTCCCCACTGTGGGGACACGGTTCCTTCCCCTCTCTGGGCTCATTTGGTGCTTTCCATCGGGTCTCTGAACTGCCTGGGTGGAACCACTTCCTGATTGGCTGCTCTGAGGTGGGGCTCCTGGCCCCTCCATGGGCAGTGGCCAGCAAGTGCCCGCTGCCCTCGCCACCCATGCGGTCCTTCTGGGTCTCCTTCTCCAAACAGAGTTGCGGCAGTGACTGGGGTAGCAGTCCAGGTCCTCTTCCCAGGAGGACCGTGCAGACTCCCTGCACTGACCTCAGTAATGTCCTCCCGCGTCCTCGCAGGATATTAACTGGTGATATTAACTGCTGCGGCCTTGCCTTGGGACTGGCTGGCTGGCTTACTTAGGCTGACAGAGCCAGCAGAGGTGCCGGGTGCCATTCCAAGCCCACTCCACCCTCTCGCCTCAGGTGAAACACTGTGTGACCACAGGAACCAGCCAGGGCGTCCCCGCTGCAGGATGAGAGGCCCCCCAGCAGAGACGAGCAGAGACAAGCCGTCCCAGCCGAGGCCACTCTGTACCCATGATCTGCCAGCTGTCTGTAGCTACCTGAGAGAGCCCAGCCCAGGTCGGTGGAGAGCCCTGCCCACCCACAATCTCATGGGCTTAACAAATGCTATTGTTTTATGCCACTAAGCCAGTGATTTGTTGCATAGCTAACTGGTAACACAGCTGAGCCCCCTTGGAAACTGGGATTACTCTTGCCTTTAGTTTTCCCGTGAGTTCACAATGGCCTTAAACTCCCTCTGAATGCATCTGGATGCCCGGGTATTTTATCACACTGTCTTCGTGAAGATCTCTCTTAGCACCTTCTGACCTGCTTCACTCAAGATCACTGCAGCAGTCGCTTTCTTTCACACTGGGACCTTTGCTTGGGATCTGGGGATTCCCTCCACTTTGCTACAATGGTGAATTTCCTGTTCCCCGTGCTTCCCGGTGTGTGCTGGCGTATCTCTGAAAAGGAGCTACTAGACGATGATTTGTTTTCAGACAGTGCCTCTGCGCTTTCCTGAAAATGACTTTACTATACTGTCCTCCTCGACAGTTTGGCTGGGTATTAAATTTTTGCTTGGCAAATAACTTCTTCATAGTTTTTAGGCTTTTCTTTATGGACTCTAGCTTCCAGTGGCTGCTGAGAAATCCAAAGTCTTGCACTTTGATTCCTCAGAAACATGGAATAAATCTTGACATTGCATGTCATCCTTACGTGGGGGCCACGTTTACTTTTCCTATGTGTGCCTGTGGGTTGCTGGCACGTGCATTCTGACTGGAGTTTTAAGCTCTTATTGGGCAGAAAGTTTTCTACTTTTGGTATCTGAACTTCAATGCCAAGGGGCCAGGCCCAACCTGTCTTCAGGCTAGATGTGACTCTGGGTGGCCATTGGCTCCCTCTATCCTGAGGACTTGAGCTGGGCCTGGCTCTTGAAAGGAGTGGTGGGGAAGGAAGCTCAGGCAGGTATGGAGGGACACCTGACCCTGCCGCCTGGCCCCAGCCCAAGTCCCCACTTGCCAAAGCGTCTCTGGCCCCAAGCCTGTGTGGGAACACTCTGGTCAGCATTCCAAACCTCTGCAGAGCCCCTCCGGGGTCAGGCTCTGGGAGGGGCAGACCAGGCTGGCACTGGTGTGTGGAAGCTTGTTTCCCAGCGCGAGTGCTCCGCAGAATGTCACTTCTGCTGTGTTGCCACTGTGCCTGCTAAACACTCCCCACTCGTGAGCTATTTATTTACTTGTTTGTTGAACAGACATTTGTCCAGCATGTGCGCCAGGTTCCAGGGTGGCAGAAGATGAGTGTGTGGCCACGCAGGCCCCTCCATGTGCGGGCAGGGTCACAGTCTGTGGGCAAGCTCACTCCAGAGGCTTTTAACAGCCATCCTCCAGACAGTCACATGGCCACTGGGCCGGCTCACACCACCAGCAGTGGCCTACAGCTTGCCCTTCATCCCTTCTGGGCTGGGTGACCCTGGCTGAGCCACACCACCTCTCTGGGACCGTTTCTCCTGAAATGAATATAAGGGGAGCGAGGCATCTGCAAGTCTGTGGTGGGGATCCCAAGAGAGAGAGGGCCTAGGGCTGAGCTGGCCACCAGGGTGTTGTCCACCTCTGTCACCCAGAAATGTTCACGACTGCCAATGTCCCCCAGGTGCAAAACTGCTTCTGATGACTAGTCACTGCGTCAGAACCCTGGGGAAGGATGCGGGGCGGCGCGGAAGGATCTGGACCAGCGTGCGGAGGGCAGAAGCCAGAGGCCGGGCATTTCCACAATGCCACTCGCACGAGAAATAACTGGCAGGCAAGGACAAGCACACGTCTCGGGACGCAAGGGAAGGCCACGAGGGAGGGGAGGGAGGATGCACGGGTTTTTGCACGGAAACAAGAAAGGGACCTGGTGTGGACGAGGAGCGCTTGAGCCTAACGTCAGCAAGTTCCCCGCAGAGGGCACGCGGTGGGCGGCGGCCAGGGCTGAGGAATCTGCAAGGCGAATTTGCCAGCTGGCAGCAGGGGTGGAGGGTAGACCTCTTCAGCGGAGATGCTGGACAGAAGCAGCGGCAGGGGCTCCAGACCCCCGCGGCTCCCGCTTCCCACCTCTCCAGCCTCGCTGGCCTCCTCATTGTCCCTCAGGCTCCCCAGGCAGACTCCTGCCTCAGGGTCTTTGCACTTGCCCGCGGGTCTCCCGCCAGAAACCTGTGGCTCACTTCAAGACTTAGCGTCCCCGTGAGACCCTCCTTCCTGCCTACTGTGGCTCAGGTTTCATCTCACCCTCTTCCCCGCGGTCCTCCTGCACCCCACCCCCTTCCACGCTCTGTCCTTCTATTTCTCATTTGTCTGGTTTATTGTCTGCTCTCCAGGAGGCAGAGCTCCCGTCTCCTTCACCCCTGCTGTATCTCCTGTGCCTGGAACAGTGCCTGGCTGCAGGGTGCTTGATGCACAGTCATGACAGAGGCCGGGGTCCTGGGATCAGCATCTGTGAGCTGAGTCTTTGATGCATGTGCCCCTAATCGCCATGACGACAGAAAACACCTGGCTTTTCTGTCCCAGTTTGATCTGTGGAGGGTCTGAGTGTCCCTACACAAGGACTTGGCGTGATGTGAGTTGTGACTCCCTGTGTGGCCTTGGGTCCCTGTTTGTGGCCTCCCATTCCCGAGGGAGTCTGTGGGAACTCTGGCCCTGGCTGATTTCCAGCAGCCCAAGTCCTCTGGGAAAGAGGCCCCTGCACCCCACATGGGCACTTAAGTGTCTGTGAATATACTAAAATTCACCGAATTATATACATGGAAGGCAAATTTGTTATATGCAGATGATTTCTCATGGTAATTAAAAAGAACCGCTGGAGCAGTTGTCTTAGAGCTGAGGTTTACATCCGCACTGAGCTGCCCAGAGGGCGCTGGGGCAGACTCTCTGTGAACCGAGCACGCTGGGGAATCCTCTTACTACCCCTTCTGAGCCGTAGGCAAAGGCTCCTGACCATCCTGACCACCCTGTGTCTGCCCGACCCCAGCTGGAGAGACTGGAGTTCTGAGGGCAGGCGGAGGAAGGCGAGTTGGGAAAGAGGCCGGGCCCCTGGTGGCCCCAGCTCCGCAGGGGATTTCTGATGCATGCACACGATGCTGGGAGGCAGTTTGGCTCAGCCCTGGGGTGCAGGGAAGGAAGAGAAAACAGCCTCCAGCCACACCTCCCCTGACTGGGAACAGAAGAGAGCCCAGTTTCTGGTTTAGAACTCAGACACCCTGTTTTGAATCATGGCTCAATCAGGTTGGCTTTGCTGGTCTTCTTTTCCTAAGGAAACAGCAGATCCTCCCTGGGCTGGGGCTATAATTGATATGATTTCTGCCTCCTGCACAGTGCTCGGCATAATGACCATAAGCAACGAGGTGCCAGTCCTTGGCACGGATGCCCGTGAAGAGGCAGCAGCGTCTTGGCCTCCAGAGCCACATCCACTGGATAGGTGGGGCTGTACACTTGGCTGGAAAGAGTACTTGGGGTTCCTCTGGGGCCCATGCCTCTCCCACTCAGTGCATCTGCTGGAGACGGAGGGGGTCTGCCTGTCCACTCCTCCCCAGGAGCAAGCTCTTGAACTGGTCGGGCCCGTCAGAGCTTCAGAGGCTGGCATGTGGATGGGCCCGTGGTCCCGTTTGGGATGATGAGATTCAAGCCTAGGAGTTGGGCTGGCATCTGCACAGCAGAGGTTTCTTCTTTTTAGTTGGCATCGCTGGGAGGAAATCACCACATGGAGAAAGTCAAGTAAGGAAGAAAGACCTGAGAAGACTGCCTGAGCTCCCAGATTCCATCCAGCCAGAGCGGAATCCCAGATCGCCCTGGGTGTTTCAAGTGCCATGTGATAAACCCCCCTGCAGCTTAAGGACTCTGTGCTTCAAACTGCGAGTCCTGCTCGAGACCAGCTATTAATAATGAGCTTCCCACGGCTGCAGCTGTAGGAAAGCCCAGCGAGGAAGAGCTGGGGGCTGGCAGTTGGGCTGTGAGTGTTTCTGTTCTAGATACTCCAACAACACAACCTCCCTGGGCCTCAGCTGCTCTGTCTGCAAAATGGGGCTCACCATCATGCCCCTCCTGGCCCCTGCCATGTCTGTGGACTTCCAGTTCAGAGCTCTGGCAGAGACCGCTCTCTGGTGTTTCAGGCCTACAAAGGCAGGTGTCCCCTGGGCCTTGTAAATAGAACTCACTTGATTCTTTGTTATCCCTTTTCTAATTTGTTATTCTTCCTCTTACTGTATGGTCCCCTGGGCTAGAAATTGCCAGTTGCCTTCCACTCTTTCTCCCTCTTAGAGTTATAGAATTCATACATTTTGGCATGTGACTGGCCCAAAATAAAGACTGCATTTCACAGACTCCCTTGCAGCTAGTTGTGGTCACGTAACCAAGTTCTAGCCAGTAGTTTGTGAGCAGAGGTGCTACGTGCGATTTCTGGGCTTGGCCCTTAAAAAGAGAGACACATGATTTCCCTCTCAGCTTCCCCTTCTTGCTGGCTGGGAGGGAGACGAGGGGGCAAGCTGTGATTCATCTTGCCAATACTGAGGGATGGCAGAGAGGAAGCCTGAAGGAGCCTCAGTCCCTGGTGCTGCTCAGCCGCCTCATCAGCTTGAACTGCTCCTTGCTGCAGTGCCTGCTGGGGAGGGCCAAAGTCAACCTTTGTCTAGTTATTTTGCATCTCATTTAGGATTGCTGGATTTAGCAAATAAAAATACTCATTTTGCACCTTACAGAGAGCAGGAGGAGGGGACGGAAGATTCTAGATCGGAAGTGGAGAGGTCCAGACATCATGCAAGAAGTCATTGTCCTCTCATTTTCTCTTGGACGATCTTACTCCTCAGCCTCAATTTCTCCTTATGCATGAGGGAGACTAATTGGACGTGATGGTCTCTTAAGTTCTTCCAGTTCTGACCTTCTGTGGGTCTCATAATCCTAGGACAGATGTTGACACTCAGATTCCAGGGGGCCAGAGAGTCCCATCACTGGGTTTGAGGGCCAAGGGTGGCCACAATGGACCGGAGAACAGATGTCCCCCTCTGCGGGCCCTTGCTGTAGGCTCCTGTTGATTGCCGCCATGGGGGAATACAAGATTGCTGGATTGCCTAATTTTTCAAGAAGAGCTGGAAATCTAGATTGTTTTGGTCTGTGCAATCTCCTGATTTTTAAATGTTGGCAATAAATTCACATTTTTTCAAACACTCTGGGGGCCAAACAAAAAGATCTGCAGGCTGAATTTGGCCGGTGGCCACCAGTTAAGAATTTCTGTTTTGATACTATTTTCTTTCCTTCCTTCCTTCATTTAACAAATATTTACTTGATACCTACTAAGGGGGAACACTGTTCTTTGCACTACATATAAAGCAGTGAGGAAGAGGGGGGCCCTGTGCTCCTGCAACCTGATGTTCTAGGGGATCATTCCAGGCCATTCATGTGACAGGTATCTACTGAGCAGTTCTGTCCCCTGCACTGGGCTGGGTTGGAAGATAAAAAGTTTCACGTTCCTTGCCCTTGTGATGCTCCTGGGCTACATGGGAGGCAGACACTTCAGACACAAGTTAAAAACAAGGTGGTAGAGAGAAATGCAGTTTAGATGGAAGGAAGAGGTTGGGAGAGGCCTCCTGGAGGAAGGGAGGCCCACACCTGAGTCCCAGCGACTCGGAAGGCTGAGGTGGAAGAATCACAAGAACCCACGAATTTAAGACCAGCCTGGGCAGCACAGTGGGACCCCGCCTCACAAAGAAAAAAAGTAAAAGTAAAAAAGAACCAAAAGACAAGCAGGATTTAACCCATAAAAGAACATTCTAGAACATTCTAGATTATAGCAGAGGCTTCCATGTGCCCCTCTTCCATGTCTCCTCAGCTGCGACCATTCCTGCACACAGTTAGGCCTTCCACAGTCAGCGCCTGTGACTCCCCACTTTAGGGCTCCCTGGGGGCAGACCCTCAACCCATGGCAGGAAGGATTTTGTGGGTGACCATCCCAGCTGCCTCACTTTCTTGTGGGTCGATGCTGAGGTGTCTTCCATGACTGGCCAGTAGTCTCCGGTGGGACTGTGCCTGCTGCCCAGAGCGTTGTTATGCAGCCTGCTTGGATGCCTTGCTTCCTGGGGACACCTGGGACACTCCCAGGTCGACTACCCACACTCACTCCTAGTCTCAGGATCTGGTTCTGGGAGGCACCAGTGGAGATGGGACAGGTGTGGCAGGTTCAGGACAGAAAACTACTCAGGGCAGGTAGCAGGACGTGGGGTTGGAGAGGGGGCAGGGCCAGCTGGAGGAGGGCCTAGGAGGCTGGTGCTAGGGCCGTCAGTGCAGAGGCCACTGGTGATTTTTCAGCAGGAGTGACGTGACCAAGCCTGTATTTTAGGATGACCCTTCTGTCTGGGGCAAGAGTAGAAGCTGGGAGGCCAGATGGGAGGTCAAGCTGGAGGTGACAGTGGCTGGGATAAGGTGGGGGCTGGAGAGGGGTGAGAGGCAACGAGGAATGACATGGGCCCAGCAGGGAGCTCGGGGCTTCCTCTTCTTGGGGAGCCCCAGATTTGGCTTAAGGACTGGTGGTGAGACACGGGTGCAAAGGTCATACCCCAGGTCACAAGGCCTTGCCCAACACGGAAGTGGGTTGTTGGCAGAGCCACAGAACTTCATGGTGGGCAGCCTCAAAGGACAAGAGCAGCACAGGGACGTGTCTGTGGGTGGGGGTGACTTTACTGGGGTGGGTGGGACAGCCATGGACAGCCTGGCCTTGTGGACACTGCACTACTGCGGCCCCTTGGGGGCAGCCCACCTGCTTGCAGGGCCTGCGGGGCCTGCGGATCCCATGCTGGGCCTTCAGCCGCCACCCTCTGCCAAGCTGCACGTAGCCCAAAAACACATGCTAGGTTCCCACAGGCCCTGCTGGACATATTAACGGCATTCCAACGCGGCGAGAGATTTCTGCACCACCAACACCATCTTTACGTCCTTTGCAACGTCATGGCAGACAATAAATCTATCTTGCTAATTATACATCCAGCTTGCTGTGACCCCCATAAAAACCAGACGCAGCTGGAAAAGCCATGAGGTGATGTCAAACCATATTTCTGGTCTAAACAGAAACAGAAATATTTTCCAGGCGCTGGCGAGAATCACGGTTCCCACCCATGCGTGGAAGCAGCTGCCGGTGGGTCACTTACCTTGGAGGAGATGATCACTAGGCTGTCCTGTAAGCACTGCCCTTCTGCCCCCAAGGGTCCCCCAAAAGAGATGACAGATGCGTCACTTGGGGCTGTTAAGAAGTCCGTGGCATGGAGGCAAAGAGCCCGGGGGGTTTTAGCAATCTGGTTAATTATGGCATCACTACGGGCGTTAGGTCTTCTACTCACCACCATCAACCAACAGCACTTGCCCAGAATTCTAACTGGACGGGCCCCCAACACAATTTGTCCATCATACATTTGCAAAGCTATTGCTAAGTTCCATGCTGGAGTTGACAATACCCCTCCTTCATCTCCAAAGAACAAAACCTATTTGCTGGAGACATTCGGCTAAGCAGCAGGGCGAACCCTTGACTCCCTTTGTTTTCTAGCTAAGACGGCTGCCTCTGGCTGCAGGGTGTCCTAGCCCTTTCAGGAAGGGGACAGCTGAAGATTACAGCTTGCATGCAACCAAGTAGATTGTCCAACACTTCATATATTGGAAGAAAAGGCATGGGGGATGGTAGAAGGGGAAGCTAATTAAATTTTCACATGTCAAGGGAAAATGCACAGGCATTTTAAAACTTGGGCAGATCTAAAGAGGTGGTGGCTTTTGTTGGGGAAGCTGCTTGAGAAACTGCCCCCACAATTCCCAGGATAAACCGGCTGGACGGAAATTCATGTGGTTAAAAAAAAGAGAGACAGGATGGATTCTTACCTTCCCGTATCTGGATGCGAACGTCCCCGTGAGTAAGGAGTGAAAAATAATTATGGTCTCATCCAGGTCCCACACGAACACACGCTGTGAGGGAGAGAGGGGACAATGGAGACACATGGAGTCATTAGCGTCTGACTTCACGTCTGCAGAAATCGATTCCCTTGGAGGAAGAGTCACCTTGAAACACATCACCCTGAAGTTGGAAAGCATGCGACTCACCTATGCGGTGAATCCCCATCCAAGCTCAGCTGGGTGTCACGAAGGCCCATTTTTGGGCTCCTAACCCTACAGATGCCAGAACCAAGAAGCCTGTTCCTGCCTTCCACATAAAAACTCAGAGAAGGAGCAGCTCAGGCCAAACACAACAGTGAGAATCACATGATTCACTTGACAACATGAAATAGTACCATTTTAATTCACTGCTCACCGTGAGCCCGGCTGTTCCTAACCATTTCTGTTTGGGGCAAATCTGACGATTACCTCCGTGGCTCTCCATCACGTCTCTGTACTCACTGATCTGCCAACAGTGTGACAGAGTCTCCCGACTGGGCCGTCTGAAAGGTGAAGGTTGGCTCATGGCAACCTCCTTCCTTTCTCCAGAACCTTACATCTTTTCCTTAAGTGAATCCTCCTATTTCTAATTCCATCAGCTTTGAACATTCTCCCTGGGCTTAAACAGGAAACCCGACTTGGAAGATATGGATATTGGCGGCCCTAGCTTTTCTCCTGTCACCTCCTCTCTCTGACGTCTTTCATCTTTAGCTTTACTTCTGCACTGTCAATGTGGATAAATTAGTTCTATGTTTGGTTTTATATCTAAAATTAAGTCTTTCATGCTCTGTCTACATGTTGATTCTAAAAGTTGGTAACCAATAAAGAACATTTATATCTTATGATCATTCTCTACTGCATAACCAAGTAACATTCTGGATGTCCATTCTCTATATGTCCAGTCTGATAGCCCCAGATCCACTCTAACGACCATGTTCTTACTCTCAAGGTCATATGTATCCCCTTCACTTGGATTCCTTCCTGGTTAAAATAATAGACCATATGTCAATTTTATGAATCAGCTTGTCTGGTATAACTTTTGGTTTTGTTTGAGTTTTATTCATTATTTTTATTTTTTCTTGTTTTCTGTGATGTGCCTTCATTATAATGTCCCTTTCTAGCAAAGATGTACATCCCCAGTGTTAGTTTCAGATTTCTGTATCAGAGATGTGCATCCTCTGATAGAAATGAACTTTCTGCAGAACTTACACTCTGAAACCTCCCTTTCTGAGTTGAATCCACTGTTACTTGGATTCCAAATCTCTTTCTTTCTTGATTTTCTTCCTTGTTTTACTTGAGTACATCCTTAAGTTGCTTTTTCTGAATGTATTCATAGAAAGAAATCTTCCTGAATTCCTGGATAGCCGCTATCTTTATTATCCCTAGTTTCTCTGGGTACAGAGTTCTAATTGGAAAAGCATGTCTTCTAGATCTTTGAAGGAATCATTCATTATTTCCTAGTGTCTGTGGTCATTGATTGAAAGTCTCAGTTCACTGATTCCTTGTAGATTTGACTTTTCGTTTTCCTCTAGGGTTTATAAGGATATTTTGTTTTTCCTCGATAGCCTCAAATTTATAAGGTTGTACCTAGCTATGATCTTTTTTCATTCATACTGTTTAGTACTTGAACATTTTTAATCCAATGACTTACATTTGTGATAGCTCTCAAAAACTTTATTTTCTTCTACCTTCAAAATAATTTCTTCCTATCTTTTTTTTTTTTTTTTTCTTTTTCTTTTTAATAGTTCTCTCTTTCTGGAATTTCTGATAGTTAAATTAAACCTTTTAGATTGATATTGTTTCCTTTTAAAGAAGATTTTCTATAATTTTGTCTTTTTGATCTATGTTTTGGGATAGTTCTTTGCTTTTTCTTCTGCTACTGGGAATTGAATCTAGGGGCACTTAACACTGAGCCACATCCCTAACCCTCTTTATTTTGAGACAGGGTCTCGCTAAGTTGCTCAGGGCCTGGCCAAATAGCTGAGACTGGCTTCAAACTTGTGATCCTTCTGCCTCAGCCTCCTAAGTCGCTGGGATTACTGGCGAGCACCACCATGCTTGGCTTCTGGGAGATTTCCTAAACTTTCTTTTTCAATCTTTCTCACAGTCATTTAAAAATTTCCAATAACTGTCTTTTTCTTTCTGAATATTTCTTTCCCAATAGCCTCCCCTTCTTATTTTATGGATAAAAAAATCTCCTTGAATTTTTACAAGAAAACCAATCAGAATTCTTCTAAGTTCATTTCTGTTTATTAAATCCCTTTTCTTCTCATTTATTCCATTTATTTATCCTCATTTTTCTGATCATTACTTTTAAGAACAAAGGAACTTTTTTTTTTTTTTTAGGTCTGTGTGGGTGGTGTTGAGAGGAGAGCAAATATGCTACTCAGTCTGCCACCGTGCCACGTTTGAAAACCCTCTGCAGGTCAAGGACTGTATTTACGATGGCATTGGTCATGCCGGAAGAAGCACAAAGAAGCATCTAGGATGAAAAAGTCACACCAGCATGCCAGGTCCTCTCGTACAGAGGTGTCTAAAGCAATCAGCGCAGTCGAGTGTTGTTTTGTAAATTTTTCAGTCCCGCCAGTCATACGTATGTGTATGTATGGGCCGGGTCGCTGTAGAGTGTATTTCTTATTCAGCTCATGCTAAGGAGTGTTTGCCAGCCACTGCTTAGGAGGAGCCCTCTGAGGTTCAAACATGCTAATTCTTAATTAATCTGAACGAAATGGGCAAATCCGTTTAATTTAGAAATTTTAGCTGCAGGGGTTTTTAAAAGTCAGGGAGTATTTTAAGAGTCGATGCAGGCTCCGTTCATCCACCCTCTCCGAGTCCTCTACCTCCATCTCTCCCAGCCCTAGGGTCTCCGCGGCTCAGCTCCCGGTGGCTGTTGTGCAGGTGATCTGTTCCTGAGCTGCCACGCTTTGGACCACAGTGGGTTTCTAACCCCCGATGGGTCAGATCTTTATCTGGAAACTTAAAATTGGGGCCTAGAAAGAAAGCCATTGTCTTTGGGGGCTGGTGGCCCATTTTTGACATGTGACCTGAAGGGCAAAGATGGCTAGTCGGTAGGGAGAGGACAGAGAGTGAGAGAGAACCCAACACTTTCCCAGGACCTGATTTCAGCTGAGAGTAGAACGGGGTCAGGGGAGGCCTGGGGGACAGCCATGCTGGGGCACCAGTGCTTGGGCACTGCAGAGACACCCTTGTTGGGGGACTCTGGCCCCTGCACTGGGGCTTGTGGCAGCGAAGGCCTAACACAGCTCCTTGCCCGTCCCTGGCCTTGTGGGTCCTCTGCAGCACCCCTGCCCTGCTCTAGGAGGGTCTCTGTATCCTTAAAAGAAATTCTGCTTTTTCACTTAAGTAGCTCAAGTTGGTTTCTGGCACCTGCAGTCACAGGATTTTAGCTAATACATGCTCAGAATTTTCCTTCTTTCCACTTGGACATAATTTCTCTCTCCTGGGCCTCAGTCATTAGCAGAACTGCTGAAGACTTAGGAGGTGTGACCCAGGCGGCCCCCTCTGCTGACATTAAGCCCAGAAGCGAAGCACGCCTCACACCTTTCTGACTGTTCTCTCCCAGTGGTACTTACTCTGGAATCAAGAAGCAGATGTTTCCAGAATAATATCACCCTGTAATCCCCAACTTCCATGCCACGAACCTTCTCAGTTTCATGGAAAAATGTCTCTCCACTCCCAATGTCCCCTACCAAGAGCCGAAGTGCTGGGCGACCCAGTATTTGGGGGGAGGAAATATAAAGGTGTGCATTGCCCTGCGAGCTGTCTCTGGCTCTGTGACGCCAAGCTGGTGCCCTCGGGAATGTGGGAGGCCATCAGTGAAGGTGGCCTGGAGCCAACTGACCCCCTCAGCCTTCTGCAAAGGCCTGAGCCCGCTGAAGGCCTGTGCAGTCTCCTGATTTGGGAAGGGTGGTGGGTAAGTGGATGGTGATACATTATGGGGGTGGGGGGAGGTAAGACGATAGAATGAGACAAACATCATTTCCCTGTGTGCATGTACGATTACGCCAATGGCATGGCTCCACTTCATGTACAACCAGAGAAATGATGGTTGTACCTCATCTGTGTACAATGAATCAAAATTAAAAAAATAGAAAAAACAATGAGGGGAAGCTGGTGCAGCAGCCTGTGCCTGAAGTCCCAGCACTTGGGAGGCTGAGGCAGGAGGATCGCTTGAGTTTGAGGCCAGCCTGGGGCAGCATGATGAGGCCCCATCTCAATAACAAGAAAGAGGAAAAGCAAGAGCAGACTCCCCTGGCTCTGTAGCCCAGGGCCCTGGGCTAAGTAAGGGGCTGGTGTCCCTCAGGAGGTTGGCTAATCGCAGAGGCCAGTGTGATGAAATGCCTTCTAGGACAATCAGCCTGGACACCTGCTATAAATGGCCACTGTAGCCAGACTAACAAATGCTGGCTTAGTACCAAATGCCTCAGAAGTGGCCTTAGGGGTCTGGGTCTCCCAGCATCCAGCCCCAGGTCTTCTGAGAAGAGCTCTTTGGTTTTCTTTCCCCTGTGTGGGCTGTCTTGGTGGAGCTGTCAATCAAGGGCAAGCATATGACCCAAGCCGGTACTATGGGATGCTGTCACCTGGAATCTGAGACTGGGTGAAGCAGTAAAACAGTTGCTCTTGGACTGAGTGAGCACCTTCCAGGTTCCCTCGATTCCTCAGCACTGCCTGGGTTGGTTCCTTCCTTCCTAAGAGTGGTCAATGGCCTTCCCTTCCAGTAAGTTCCTTTTCCTTAAGTAACCAGAGCTGGCTTCTGTTGCCTGCAACAGAAGGCTGGTGGCTAGTGCTCCGAGTTCCTCAGGCTCCACAAGGATCTCCACACCCACTGTTCAGCATGGAGACTCCAGCAAGCGGCTGGACTGCACATGACCCGTGCAGGCTCTGGCCACCAGGAAGGCGGCGCTGACCACGCCACACCAGACTGTAGAGGTTCTTGAGTTTTCTGGGACCACTTAAACCCCCGGATTATCATACAATTCTGGGGCGGGGAGAAACCCCCCAAATGAGATGTAATTTCCTAGCAGCCTGGCGGGATTCGGGCTCAAGGTGGGAATCCTGAGTTCAAGGCAGTGGCGGAGATGGCATTTCTTAGTGTTCTAGTTTGTGGCCGAGCTTCGCAGCTGCCACCTTGAGAGCACTGGGGTACAAACAGGGAGTTGGAGCCATCAACTGAACTGCTGGCGCTGACCTGGTCTTCGCCAGCACCACTTGCTGAGCTTCATGAACTCAAAGGGCAACATCTGCCCCCTCCTGCCCACCGCCATTTGGGCCACAGGGAGAGATCCCATAGGCCAGTCACCAGTCACACACAGGCCGTTTGGGTTACCTCGATCTCATTGTCTCCTGTTGGGGAGGGGTCACTGCTCCTCTTTGACCGTCCCCGGAGCTTCCCCTCCGCGGCCCGGTGCGGCCTGTCTGTGTCCCCCTCTTTGGCCGGCGTGGAGGGTCCATTGTGTGTGTCGTATTCACCTGGAGCAAGACAGGGAGCGGTGGACAAATCAGAAGTGCTGCGGAGGCTGCTCCCAGGAAACACCGCGCCGGCCCACAGAGCCCAGGGCGGCCCACAGGCCCAATGGCGAGCTGCTCTCCAGTGACCCACGCCCAACACTCCCGAGCTTCCATTCGTCCAACCACTGCTGGAGACTCAGGCACCGTTCAGGCACTGGGGGACCTGGCCTGTTCTCACAGCACTTAAAGAGTCTAACGAGAGGAGAGAGACGTCACCTGAATCAACAGGCCAGTCTGGTGTCAGGAGGGACCAGGCAATCAATCAGGATGGGGCGGGGGTGCTGAGAGGTCACCCAGTTCCACGGGGCTAGTCCGAGAAGGCCTCACGGGAGAGGGGACACCTGACCAGCCATCTGGAGGGCGTGGGGTAGCGGCCCCTGGCAGAGCTCTGTTTATAGTGGACACAGTTTTATGTGTACAACTCTATATCCAGAAGCCCGCGAAGCCCTCGACTCGCAGGAGGAAGAAAATCCACATTGTAGGCAGCTGGGCATCCAGTATTTCTACTGCTGTGGTCTGGATGTGGTTTCAGTGTCCCCACAAAGGTTCATGTGTCAGGGGCGTGAACGCCAAGGTGGCTGTGTTGGGAGGAGGTGCGGTTTTTAAGAGGTGGGGCCTCCTGGGGGGTCCTTAGGTCAACTGGGGGCATGCCCTCTGAAAGGACTGACTTCCTGCCCGGTGGAGTGATCTCTTCCTCCCGTGTGATGCCTGCAGTACCAAGGCCCTCACGAGAGCGGTGCTAAGCCAGCACCATGCCCTTGAACCTCAGAACTGTGAGCCAAGAAAACCTTTTTCTTTGTAAAGTGATTCTGCCTCAGAGATTTTGTTCTAGGAACAAAAATAGACTAACGCATCAACCTTAAAGAGAGTCCTCCAAGAAGTTTCCTCAAAAAGACTAGGCACGGAACCACCATATACCACTCCTCAGTATTTATCCTAAAGAATTAAATTCAGCATACTCTAGCCAGATAGCAGCACAATGCTCAGGAGTCAACTGAAGCAGCCAGGTGTCCATCAACGGATGAGTGGATAAAGAAAGCGTGGCATATGTGCACCATGGAGTTTTATTCAGCCATAAAGAAAATGATATCATGTCATTTGCAGGAAAATGGATGGAACTGGAAAAACATCATGTTAAGCAAAATAAGCCAAACTCAGAAGGTCAAGGGTCACATGTTTTCTTTCATAGGTGGGAACCAAAGAGGAAAAAGGAAAAGAAAGATATGGGAGAATCTCATGAAAAAATCAAAGGAAGTTCAGTAAGTAGAGCGAAGAAATCAGTGGAGGGAGGAGGGGAGGAAAGGGGGATCCACGAAGGAGATCTGCCACAGAAAACCACGTGCTGCATGAATATGTGCCAACAGGCCCCAGCCGTGGGTACCACCATAATGCACCAATAAAAATATGGAAAAAAGAAAAATATACAAACATTTCAGTAAAAAAATAAAATAGAGGGGGCAGCCACCCAGAGGTAGATGGGGGTACATGGGAAGAACTCCCTACGTCCTCTTGTGGGCGTCTGGATCGGTTCTCTGCTACAGCAAGTCTTCGAAGCTTTATTGTCTGAGAGACTTGTTGACCTGGGAATTCCGTGAGATTGTATGTGGGGAGCATCTAGCGCGGGTCAGGCCACGAGGAGCCCATGCGGCTTGACCCACAGATCCACGCGGGTCAGTGAGGAGGGTCAGGGCGGATGGGACCTGCTGCTTCTCATCAGGGCGGGCTTCAGGGTGGGCTTCAGGGTGTGGCCACGGTGACGGCTGCCACACTCATGGCCCCTGGGCAGTTGTCCAGTAGCCCTAGACAAGACAAGAGGTTGATGACACTCCACCATCTCTGACTAATGAGGGGCTCAGGCTTGGCGAGGTGATCAGACGTGCCTACTGCACCCTGCAAATTACTGAGAAAATCTGGGCCTGTCTTTGTCACCAAAGAGTGACAGAATTGTGACGCAGCATGGAGCCTTCAGGGACTTGCCATCCCACGTTCTTACTTCACAGTTGCTTGTAAATGCATCCTGCAGACTCCCTCTCTCCTGCTGCAACGGCCAGTTCTTGGACCATCAGGGGGAAATGCCTTCGTCTAAAAGTACTTGGCAACGGACTGATTCTTTTTCCTACTCTGGAAGGACTATTTCCCCCCAAAACCCAAGGGACTCAACTTTGTTTATTTAATGTTTAAAAAAACTTCTTAGCAGACTGAGGACATAAGAAAAAGGATGTGATTTCGGATCATCAAGATGGCCGGGTGTTCTCCAACCCTCGCATTTTCAGGATATAGCGTCAGAGATTCCCAAACACTGAGCTAGCAAGACTTTGTGCAGGAGAAAGAATTTCTTCTGAACTCACAGATGCTGAAAAGCAATGTAAATAAGGTCCATCCTGAGTCACTTGGTCACTTAAGGTAGTGGGGCTCAGAAAATAGTTGTTTTCCCTATTACCATCCAGGCAGGAGAAAATGCCAGCTACCTAAGGAATGTCTAAAATAAGACGTGTGAAGCCAAATCAGCATGGGTGCCTGGGGACAGGCACCCCTTTATCCAAACTTCTATATTCTTGACAGCAAAGAGCCCAAGTTCAAGGTCAGAGTCAAAAGTCCTCAAGATAGAGCAAAATTAATCTCCTTTCTTAGAGTCACATAACTCTCTTTCCTCCTGTCTTTTAATGTACAGGTTCTGTATTTGAAATGCTTGGGACCAGAGTGTTTCAGATTTTGGAGCTTTTCAGATTTTGAAATATTTGCATAGACTTTGCAGGTTGAGCATTCCTCATTTGGTTGGGCTCTGACCCTCAAAAAGTTTTAGATTTGGGGAGCATTTTGAGTCTCCTTGTGATTCCCACCTCTGGCCCTGCTCCCCATGAAGCCTCTGATCTTCTTTCCTCCACTAACCATTAGACTCGTCCACGAGGGTTTTAGACAAATGGAACCCCACAGCACAGGGTGTGTTCTTTTACAGTCTGGCTTCTTTTTTCTGGTCAGCATAACTGTTTGAGATTCAGTCCATGTTATTTATGTCAGTAGCTCGTCTCTGTGTGACTATACCACACTTTGTTTATCCATTTGCCTTTGGTGAATGTTTGTGTTAATTGCAGTTTTTCGTTGGAATAAAGCTGCTATGAGGGAGATCCAAGATGGTGGACTAGTGGGAGGCTGCATTCCTTGTCACTGAAACTCGGGTTTCAAGTAGAGGAAAATCTGTTTCTTTGTGGGGCAGTCTTTGCTGCTCATCGATCCCCTGCTGTTTACCCCATTTGTCCACCTCGATCACCCGCTGTCTGCCAGCATATCAACTACTTTTTGAGTGTGGATTGCTCACTGACTGCCGCCTACCATCTGCCATTTGCTTGTCTGCCTGCCTCTTGCTTGCCCATCTCCTGCCTTTCACCTACCCATCATTGAGGTCCACCTGCCGATCATCCCCTGGCAGCCGGAAGATCTCCAGTGAACTGTCAGTGGATCACCTGCTGCCCACTGTGGCCTGGAAGTCCATCGTCACAGTACCCACAGGTTTGGTTACACACGGCTGCCACCATTTGGGGACAACAACCAGCACCTGCAGGAACCCCCCAGCCCGACCGACCATGCCCCACAGGAACTCAGTGCCTGCACCCTGTGCGGCAGCTCCCCATTTGCCAACATGTTTGGAAGCCAGTGCAGCCATCTTGGATTATCCTGGAAGTGGAAGCTTCCATCTTTAGATAGGGCAAATCCCATCCTGAGACGTCTGCTGGGGACTGGAAGCTCATTGTCAGGTACCTCTCATGCATCAGGCTACGAAGACTGGGAGGTTTGAATAGTATATGACTGTTAGTGTAGATTTTTTTCTCCTTTTTGAAAAATTTTAAGTTTTTATTTCTTTATTTTTCTCATGCTATTTTCCTTTTGTTTACCTGTTTCCTCAGAGTCTCTTTCTCCCTTTTCTCATGCTAACAACCAACTTCTTTTGGTTACACTTTCACTCTTCCTATGATCTAGTACTTCTAGGTACTCTTTTCTCATCCCATTAACAGTTACATCCTACACCCCTCCCCATCCTCTTTGTCCACCATTAGAAACTGTAGACCTCATTGCAAATCAATTTGTTATACTGAAGATAAGAATCAAACTCATCCTCTCTGTTTATTATGACAATACTGTTAACATCTTCATAGGAGCTATTTGGTTTAGGGCTGTATATTATATGTACTGGGTGCTGCTAATATTGATCTCTCCCCTAAAAGAGAGGTTTTGGAAACCTTCAGGGTCACTATAAGCCTGTGTGGAGGGGTTGCAATACCCCAGATTTGCACTGCTAGAGGGAAAGCTATGTGAACAACATGAAAAAATGAGGGAAGAAAGTGTTCCAAACAAATCAAGATTCTATATTAATAGAATCAAATGACAGCATGGTAGAAGAAATGTCAGAAAAGGAGTTCCGAATATACATAATTAAAATGAGTCGCGAAGCAAAGGATGAGATAAGAAAGCAAGTGCAGGCAATGAATGATCACTCCAGTAAGCAGTTGAAAAAGCAACTGCAGGAAGCAAAAGATCATTTCAAGAAAGAGATAGAGATTCTGAAAAAAAATCAAACAGAAATACTTGAAATGAAGGTAACAATACACCAAATAAAAACTCAATGGAAAGCATCACCAATGGACTAGATCACTTGGAAGACAGAACCTCAGACAATGAAGACAAAATAATCTTGAAAATAAAGTTGCCCAAACAGAGAAGATGGTAAGAAATCATGAACAGAATCTCCAAGAACTATGGGACATCATGAAAAGACCAAATTTAAGAGTTATTGGGATTGAGGAAGGCACAGAGATACAAACCAAAGGAATGAACGGCCTGTTCAATAAAATAATATCAGAAAATTTCCCAAACCTGAAGAATGAAATGGAAAATCAACTACGAGAGGCTTATAGAACACCAAATGTACAAAATTACAACAGAGTCACACCAAGGCACATTTTAATGAAAATGCCTAACATTCAAAATAAAGATAGAATTTTAAAGGCTATGAGAGAAAAGCATCATATTACATATAGGGGGAAACCAATAGGGATATCAGCAGAGTTTTCAACCTAGACCCTAAAAGCTAGAAGGACCTGGAACAACATATTTCAAGCTCTGAAAGAACATGGTTGCCAACCAAGAATCCTATACCCAGCAAAACTAACCTTCAGATTTGAAGATGAAATAAAATCCTTCCATGATAAACAAAAATTAAAAGAATTTACAAATAGAAAGCCTGCACTATAGAACATTCTCAGTAAAAACATTTCATGAGGAAGGAGTGAAAAACAACAATGTAAGTCACAAAGGGAGGAACTACCCTAAAGGAAAAGCCAGTCAAAGGAGAAACCAAGTCAAGTTAAAGACCAAAAATAAGCCAAAATGACCAGGAATATAAATCATATCTCAATAATAACCCTGAATGTTAATGGCCTAAACTCATCAATCAAAAGACATAGACTGGCAGATTGGATTATAAAGAAAGATCCAACAATATGCTGCCTGCAAGAGACTCATCTCATAGAAAAAGACATCCACAGACTAAAGGTGAAAGGATGGGAAAAAAATCTACCATGTACAAGGACTTAGTAAAAAAGCAGGAATTTCCATCCTTATATCAGACAAAGTAGACTTCAAGTCAAAATTAGTCAGAAGGGATAAAGAAGGACATTTCATACTGCTTAAGGGAACCATAAATCACGATCACACAATGATCGTAAATATTTATGCCCCAAACAACGGCGCATCCATGTACATCAAACAAATCCTTTTCAACTCTAGGAACCGAATAGACCACAATACAATTCTGGGTGACTTTAACCCACCGCTATCACCACTGGATAGATCTTCCAAACAAAAGCTAAACAAAGAAACCATAGAACTTAATAACACAATGAATAACTTAGACTTAACAGACATATATAGAATATTCCATCCATCAATGAGTGAATACACTTTCTTCTCAGCAGTACATGGATCCTTCTCTAAAATAGACCATATGTTATGCCACAAAGCAGCCCTCAGTAAAAAATAGAGATACTACTCTGTGTTCTATCAGATCATAATGGAATGAAATTAGAAATCAATGATAAAATAAAAAACAGAAACTACTCAACATCTGGAGACTAAATAATATGCTATTGAATGAAGTATAGATAACAGAAAACATCAGGGAGGAGATAAAAAAAATTCTTAGAGGTCAATAAGAACAATGATACAACATATCAAAATCTCTGGGACACTATGAAAGCAGTACTAAGAGGAATATTCATTGCATGGAGCACATTCAAGAAAAGAATAAAAAGTCAACAACTAAATGACCTAACATTATATCTCAAAACTGTAGAAAAAGAAGAACACCCAAAGTAGAAGACAGGAAATATTTAAAATCAGAGCTGAAATTAATGAAATTGAAACAAAAGAAACAACTCAAAAAATTGACAAAACAAAAAGTTGGTTCTTTGAAAGAGTGAACAAAATAGATAAGCCTTTAGCCACACTAACAAAGAGAAGGAGAAACTCAAATTACCAAAAGTCGTGATGAAAAAGGAAATATCATGACAAATTCTACTGAAATACATAACATAATGAGAAGCTACTTTGAAAATCTATACTCCCATAAAATACAAAATCTCGAAGACATCATCAAATTTCTAGAGCCATATTGAGCCTCCAAACTGAATCAGGAGGACATAAGCAATTTAAACAGATCGATTTCAAGCAACGGAACAGAAGAAGCCATCAAAAGCCTACCAACCAAGAAAAGCCTGGAACCAGATGGATTCTCAGCCGAGTTCTGCAAGACCTTCAAAGAAGAACAAATTGCAATACTCCTCAAATTATTCCATGAAATAGAAAAGGAGGGAACCCTTCAATTCATTCTATGAAGCTAGTATCATTCTGATACCAAAACCAGACAAAGACACATCAAAGAAAGAAAACTTTAGACCAATATCTCTGATGAACAGAGATGCAAACATCCTTAACAAAATTCTGGCAAATTGCATACAAAAATATATTAAGGAGATGGTGCACCATGATCAAGTGGGGTTCAAACCAGGGATGCAAGATTGGTTCAACATCTGGAAATCAATAAATGTAATTCATCACATCAATAGACCTAAGGTTAAGAATCATATGACTATTTCAATAGGTGCAGAGAAAGTGTTTGACAAACTATAGCACACCTTCATGCTCAAACGCTAGAAAAAATAGGGATAGTAGGAACATACCTCAACATTGTGCAGGCCATTTATGCTAAGCCCATGGCCAACATCATTCTTTTTTTTTTTTTTTTTTTTTTTTTTTTTTTTTTTTTTGCGGTGCTGGGGATTGAACCCAGGGCCTTGTGCTTGCAAGGCAAGCACTCTACTGACTGAGCTATCTCCCCAGCCCCCAACATCATTCTTAATGGAAAAAAACTGAAGGCATTCCCTCTAAAAACTGGAACAAGACAGGGATGCCCTCTTTCACCACTTCTATTCAACATCATGTTTGAAATACTAGTCAGAGCAATTAGGCAGACCAAAGAAATTAAAGGGATATGAATAGGAAAAGAAGAACTCAAGCTGTCACTATTTGCTGATGACATGATTCCATATTTAGAGGATCCAAAAAACTCCACCAGAAAACTTCTAGAGCTAATAAATGAATTAATTCAGCAAAATAGCAGGATATAAAATCAACACACATAAATCTGATGCATTTCTATTCATAAGGGATGATGCATCCTCTGAAGGAGAAATTAGGAAAACTATTCCATTCATAATAGCCTCAAAAACCAACCAACCAAACAAACTTGGGAATCAATCTAACAAAAGAAGTGAAAGACTACTACAATGAAAACTACAGAATACTAAAGAAAGACATCAAAGAAAACCTTAGAAGATGGAAAGATCATCTTAGAAGATGGAAAGATCTCTTGGATAGGCAGAATAAATATTATCAAAATGGACATACTTTCAAAGGTGCTATACAGATTTAACACAATTCCAATTAAAATCCCTATGACATTCCTCATAGAAATATAGAAAACAATCATGAAATTCATCTGGAAGAACAAGAGACCCAGAATAGCCTAAGCAATCTTGGGCAGGAAGAGTGATGCAGGAGGTATCACAATACCAGACCTTAAACTCTACTGTAGAGCAATAGTAACGAAAACAGTATGGTATTGGCACCAGGATAGACAGGTAGACCAAGGGTACAGAATAGAGGACACAGAGACAAACCCACATAAGTACAGTTATCTCATACTAGACAAAGGTGCCAAAAACATACAATGGAGTAAAGATAGCCTCTTCAACAAATGGTGCTGGTAAAACTGGAAATCCATATGCAGTAAAATGAAATTAAGCCCCTATCTCTCACCCTGCACAAAACTCAACTCAAAATGCATCAAGGATCTAGGAATTAGACCAGAGTCCCTTCCCCAAACAGAAGAAAAAGTAGGCCTGAATCTCCATCACGTAGGCTTAGGACCAGACTTCCTTAACAAGATCCTCACAGCAAGAAATAAAAGCAAGATACAATAAGTGGGATACATTCAAACTAAAAAGCTTTTTCTCAGCAAAGGAAACTATCAAGAATGTGAAAAGAGAGCTTACAGAGTGGGAGAAAATCTTTTCCACACACACTTCAGAGAACTCATCTCCAAAATTTAAAAAGACCTTAAAAAACTTTACACCAAAAATAAAAAGAACCCAATCAATAAGTGGGCTAAGGAACTGGGCAGACACTTCACAGAAGAAGATATACCAGTGATCAACAAATATATGAAAAAGTGCTCATCATCCCCAGTAATTAGAGAAATGCAAATTAAAACCAACATAAGATTTCATCTAACTCCAATTAGAATGGCTATTATCAAGAACACAAGCAATAGTAAGTGTTGGAGAGGATGTGGGGAAAAAGGTACACTCATACATTGCTGGTGGAGTTGCAAATTGGTGCAGCCACTCTGGAAAGCAGTATGGAGATTCCTTAGAAAACTTGGAATGGACCCACCATTTGACCCAGCTATCCCACTCCTTGGTTTATACCCAAAGGACTTAAAATCAGCATACTACAGTGATGCAGCCACATCAATGTTCATAGCTGCTCAAATCACAATAGCTAGATTGTAGAACCAACCTAGGTGCCCTTCAATTGATGAATGGATAAAGAAACTGTGGTATATGTACACAATGGAATATTACTCAACCATAAAGAAGAATAAAATTATGGCATTTGCTGGTAAATGGATGAAGTTGGAGAATATCATGCTAAGTGAAATAAGCCGAGTCCAAAAAAAATCAAAGGCCGAATGTTTTCTCTGATAAGTGGATGATGATACATAATGAGAGGGGAGGGCAAGAGAAGAATGGAGGAACTTTGGATTGTGTAGAGAGAAATGGGGTAGGGGGTAAGGAAAGATAGTGGACTGAGACAGACATCATTACCCTATGTACATGTATGATAACATGAATGGTGTGAATCTACATTGTGTACAATCATAGAAAAGGAAAGTTGTACTCCCTTTGTATACAACGAATCAAAAGGCAGTCTGTAAAAATTTAAAAAAAAAGTTGCTATGAACGTTTGCCTATCAGTCTTTGAACAGAAGCTTTTTTTTCTTTTATGAGTTCCGCCGTGATTGCTGGGTCATACGGAAAGTAATGTTGAACTTTCTGAGAAAGTGCTCAACTGTTTTGCACGGTGCCCACCTCCCTCCCCCCGGATTTCCTGCTGCTCAGCTAAGCTTGGCAATGGTCCAATGGTCCATCTGTAATGAATCCCATTCTTGGGGGGATGCAGTGGAGTCTTATTATAGACTCAGCATGCCTCTCTCTCATGACTAATGACATTCGTCATCTTGGTCACCTGATTTTTCTGGCCATTCCCGAATCTTCTTTGGTAAAGAGTATGTTCAAATCTTCTTTTTTTTTTTCCCCCAGTGCTGGGGCTTGAACCCAGGGCCTTGTGCTTGTGAGGCAAGCACTCTACCAACGGAGCTATCTCCCTAGTCCGTATGTTCAAATCTTTTGCCCATTTCTTTACTGAATAGTTTATAGTTATGTTATAGAAATTCATAGTTTTTATTTAAGCCTATGATCTCTTTAGCATTACTTTTTTATGTCTTCTGGAGTATGGACAGAAGTCTAGCTTTTCTGGATATTGATATCTGTTTTAAGCGGATGAGGACATATATGGGGGGTGGGAGGGGTTAGCGTTAGGGTTAGGGTTAGGTTTAGGGTTAGGGATAAGGAGGGTGGTAAGAATGGAAGAAGGAAGGACTGTATAGAGGGAAAAGAGGGGTGGGAGGGTGGGGGGGAAGGGAAAAAATAATAGAATGAATCAAACAACATTACCCTATGTAAGTTTATGATTACACAAATGGTATGCCTTGACTCCATGTACAAACAGAGAAACAACATGTTTCCCATTTGTTTACAATAATAAAAAAAAAGATACCATCAAGAAAAAAAAAAGATATGTTTTAGCATCTTTTATTGAGAAGATTACACTTTCTTCATTGAATTGTGTATTCATGTGAGGTTATTTCTGAACTCCATGTTGTTTCCAATAGCACACTGTTGTTAACTACAGTCACTATAATGCACGATAGCTGAGCTTATTCCTCCTATCAAACTGCAGCACTGTATCCCTTGATCAGCTCCCCATTCCGTCCCACCCCTGATGCATGGTCCCTGGCAACCAACAGTCTGCCCTCTGCCTCTGAGTTCCACGTTTTTCAGATTCCACATTAGAAGTCGGACCACGTGGTAATCTTTTTAAATACAGATGCCTCTAATTATTTTTCTTGTCTTACTGGACTATCTAGAACCTTTTGTACAATGTTTACTGGAAGAGATAAGAGTGGATATCTTCATCTTATTTTAAATCTTAGGGGTAGTTGTGGGTAGTGGTTTTAGTTGTCCAGTCTTAGTGAGTTAAGTCTGCTGTAACAAAAATGCCATAAAGTAGGTGGCTTAACAATAAAAATTGATTTCTCACCATTCTGGAGGCTAGAAAGTCCAAGATCAAGATCAAGATCAAGATGATTCCTTGTGAGGGCTTACTCCTTGGCTTGTCAATGGATGCTTTCTTGCTGTATCCTCACATGGGAGTTGGTAGGTGGGGAGAGAGAGAGGTTCCTCTCCTCTCTTCTTTTTTTGGTACTAGGGATTGAACCAAAGGGTGCTTGACCACTGAACCACACCCTGAGCCCTTTTTATTTTTTATTTTGAGACAGGGTCTCATTAAATTGCTTAGAACCTCGCTAAGTTGCTGAGGTTGGTTTTGAACCTGTGATTCTCCTGCCTCAGCCTCCCCAGATGCTGGATTACAGGCTTGTGCCACCTTGCCTGGCTCTCTTCTCTTCTAAGGTTCTTGTAAAGGCACTAACCCCATTCTTAAGGGCTCTACCCTCATGACCTAATCACCTTCTGAAGACCCACCTCTCAATGCCACCACATGGATGGGTAGAGCTTCACTGTTTGGATTTTGGTGGTGGTGGGGACACAAATGTTCAGGCCATCTCATGTGCTTTCCGATTAAAGAAAGTTCTGTTTTACCCCCTGCTCCTGGTTTGAAGTTTTTGAAATAGATGATGGTTTCATTCAGTGTGTTTGCTGCATTTACTGAGATAATCTGCCCCCCTCCGCCCCAGTTTGTGAATGTTGCAAATCGTAGATTGAATTTTAAATTTTAGACCAACTCTGCATCCTTGGGATAGACCCCATTTAGTTAGGATATATTATTACCCTTTTAAAATATGTTGTTGAACTTGGTTTGCTAACATCTTGTTCAGAAATTTTGTGCCTAAGTTTACAAGGCACATTGATCTGTAGTTTTCCTGTCTGCATCTGGTTTTGGTATCAGGATGATGCTGACCTTGGAATGTGTTGGGAATTACGGCTCCCTCTTCAGTTTTCTGAAGAATTTGTGTAGAAAGTATTCTTCTTTCTTAAATGCTTGGTAGAATTACTGAAGGCATCTGGGCTTGGCACTTTCTTTATGATTTATTTTATTTTACTTTTGTACAGGGGATTGGACCCTGGGCCTTCAGCATGATAGGTGCTCTTCCACTGAGTTACATCCTCAGCTCTTCTTTATGATTTTAAAAATAACAACAAAAAGTCAATTTATTTAACAGATACAGGCCTATTTAGGTAATCTCTTCTTGTGTGAGTTTTGGTAGTTTTTTTCTTCTTTTTTAAAAAAATGTTTCTATTAGAGCACTTTAGCTTACATGAGAGTTGTGTTCATTTTGATATAATCACACATACATGGAATTTAATGTGCTTCATTTCAGTCTCTAGCTTTGTTAGTTTTTGTTGTACAAGGAATGTGTCCATTTCATTTAAGTTGTCAAATTTTTGGCATAACAATCACACAATTTCATTACGATCCTTCCTTATCAGATTCTTGTGATATCACTTCCTGCATTTCATGGGTAATTTGCATCTTCCTTTTTTTCTAATATTTTTCTGTTTTTGGATTTCATGGATTTCCATTCTGATCTTCATTATTTCCTTTTAAAATTTTGTCCTTCTTTTTCTAGTGTCTTCAGGTGGAAGATGACACCGCCTTTGGTGGTAATCTTTCCTCTTTTCTAATTTAGATACCACTGCAGACTTCCCTTTAAGTACAGTTTTAATGACATTCCCTAAATGCTGATACATTGTGTTTTAATTTTCATTTGGTTCAAAGTACTTTTTAACTTCCCTTTGACCCATGGGTTGTGTAGAAGTGTGCTAGTAAGTATTTGAAAATTTTCTAGAAATATTTATGTTATTACTAATTTGATTCTGCTTCTGTCAGAGGCCACACTGTGTATGCCTTGCATTCATTCAAGCACGCTGACATTTGTTTTCTGTTCTAGAATGAGTCTATCTTGCTAAATACCCCACATGCTCTTGAAAAGAATGCACATTTGCTGCTTTTGGGTGGAATGACTCTAGACTGTCACGGATATTCTTTCCCTTTACTTCCAGTTTTCTTTTCCAGAGAAGACTATTAGCAGTTGTGTTTGCAGTCTTTCCAGAATTTTCCTATGCAAATGTGGTATTAATCTACACTTACACTTGAAAGACCCCCGACTCACACTTTATATGTGGTTCCACCTCTTGCTTTATACCACCTACGACAGTGGCTTCAAGAGGTCATGTGCACAGACCTATCTGCTCGCTCTTTGCAAGAGCTGCATAGCAGGTCTCTGGCAGATATGCCATCATTTATGTGACCTGGTTCCTGTTGCTGAACATCCAGGTTGTGTCTAGTCTTTTGCTATGAATAAAGATTTTTTCTTAAGTGTTTGCATCTATGTGGGAGTTTATCTTTGAAGATAAATTCTCAGAAGTGGAATAGCTGGGTTTAAGGGTCTGTGCATCTTTAATTTTGTTAGACGTTGCCTAGTTGCATGGAAGAGACTTCTAAGTTTCTTCTTGAGAGATTAAAAAATAAACTCCTTCTATTGGCCGAGGAAGATGATCTGAGAAGTTAAAGAGATCCTCTAATCGCTTTTTAGGTAATTCATATAATTCTTAAATATGCAAAAAGAACAAATCCTTAAGCAATGAGTGTCCTTTTTGTTGAGTAACTAGAGGTGTTTAGATTTTGCCCTCTGTGGCAGCAGGTCGCCAGGCATCCTCTGCCCACTGTTGACGTTCATGCAGATGTTGACACAGTGCAGTGTCCTGTGGGGGGTGGCAAGGGGCGGGGAGCATCCAAACACCATCTCCAGGTGATGCAGAGCCAATGGGGTCTGTGGGTAGCAGTGTGCAGAGGACGCCAGCCTCTGAGCTTGGCCACAGCACCCCAGGGGGATCGAGGACAGTTTCAAAGGTGGAGTTTCTGTGGGAGACTTGAAGAGTGCATGAGCGTGGGTACAGACTCACATGCCCTTCCCTTATAACAGACACGGGAAAAAGAGCTGACAGCTATTTATGTCATCAGAATTTACTGAGCTTGTTAGACACACAGTAAAAGTCAGCTCACCCACTTGTTGGTGGACCTTACACCCAAGGACCAATGAAGAACTGGGGGATATAATAAGGATAAATTTCAAAGAGATACTTCTGATGGGGAACAAAGATAACCTTCCCAAATTCTTGGAAAGGAAGTCTTTAGAGTCCAATTTGCCCTTGGATCATGGATACATAGTGATAATTACTTAATTTTTCCTGCTTATAGTTCCTCTCTTCCCTAATTTCTCATCAGTTTTTCTTCTTCTTTGTTGAAACCATATGGCAGAGGTCACATGCTGAAAAGCAAGTTGTCTGAAGATAATTCAAGATTATGAAGAAGGAAAGTTTGTTATACTTCATAGTCTCCAGAGAAGGCAATTTAGAAGTTGCTAAATAGGCACCTGCATTGCCTAAATACTCTGGCATGAGAACACAACGGCCAGATCAATGCTCAAGCCTCACGCTTCCTTAAAGGTTGACTTAAAAATGCTTGTCCACGCTGCCTACATTTGACATCCAAGCAGGAATCCTCCCACCCGCCCCGCGGGGGCGAATCAATAGCCACACCGAGAACTCCAGGGATGAAAGAGGTTCCCTCTGTGCCTTTTCTGTCCTTTTTCGGGAATCTATATTAAGGAAAGCCCACGCTGTCATGCTGGCTTGACTTCCACAAAGTCCCAGCACATGAGTGGGTTTCAGAAAAGAAGGCAAAGGAACAGCGCTCAAGGATGGCTATTTCGCATTCGGACATCCTAACTTACAGCTGCCATGTTACTTAATGCTGATGAGCCCAAAACACCTCATAAAAGGGAAGACGCACGCATAGCACATCCAGGGCATGGTGCGTGGCTCCCCAGGCTGGTGGGTGGGTGGGAGTTTGCCGCCACCAGCTTCTGACATCACCGGGGACCCAGGATGGGACTCTGCTGTACACAGCTCACACCAAGGTGGGATCTGCAGCGCGGCTGCGAGCATGGTTTTGCACACCCAGCATGTCTTCTGCGAATGTGCGCTGGGTTTCTTTGGGAACCCCCTCTGCCTCACCCTCTGCTGACCCCAACTGCAGCTCCAGTTGTGGGGGAGAGACCCAGCTGGGCAGCCCCAACCCAGCATTCCATCCCACAGGCCAGAGATGTGGCAGGGGATGGACATATGACCAAGTCAGGGCCAACGGAAGTTTTCCGGGGCTGCTGTGATTGGCAGGTGGGACTGAGTCCCGCATGGTGGGAGGCGCCAGCTTGCAGGGCCTGAAGGAATGGAGTCCCGCCATGGCTGTCCGAACCCCTGGACCCAGCCCTGAATGTGCAGTCTTGGTGATGAACACTAAACATGCTTTTCTTTCTTTCTTTCATTTTTCTTTTTTCTTTTTCTCAAACTAGGTTTTCTACCTTCTGAAGGCAGAACATCCTTACCAACCTAGGGGCGCCTTAAAACTGCTGTGCCCCTAGAAGAGAACATGCTATGGCGGGAAGTGCAGTTCTGAGGCCCATGAGCCACACATCCGAACCCCTCTAGAGAGAACCAGCAGGGGAAGGCCTCTGCCCCTCTGCCCTCCAGTGGGCTTCCGGTAACACATTCTACACGCACAGTCAACGGCTGAGTCTGAGGATGGCAGCCCAGGACCACCCATCCCCGCCAGTCACTCTGGCCATCACTGTTTTTGTCTGGACAAAGGGGGCGGGGTAATACGAAACCTGCTTTTGTGAGGACCATGGCTTTCCTTGTCACAGTTGTTAAATATATATTTGCATGATTATTTGATGACTGTCAAAAAAGGTCAAGTTTATACAGCCTGGAAAATTAGTCGGTGCTTAACAATGTTTGTTAATAAGTGTTTAACTAGAGAAGACCACACAGGTATGTCCTTGGCACGTCACTGATTAATACCAGCCTCCCTTCCTTCTGGGGCACAGGTCACAGACTCCAAGGCCAACGTGGGCCAGGCAGGTAACGAATCTGAGGTAAGATGTCGGATATGGAATCACGTGTCCTTACTAAGTGGACCAGGCCAGGCATGCTTAGTTTCCGCCAAGCGTTGTTCCTCCGGAATGGGGTCAGACCAGCAGGATCTTTCCAAAGAACCCAGAAATGAGGATTTTTAGGTAAACATTTCTACTTTTGAACTCGGCTGCCTTTAAATGCGTGCGTGCGCGCACACACACACACACACACACACACACACACACAGAAAGGTCAACACATCTGGGGCGTGGATTTATGGATTTAGCCCTGGAGTAAACAGTTCATCACAACTGAAGCCCACACACATCCGGGTCCCTCTTTCACCTAGGAGCTCAGACCACACAGTCCCAAGTGACCCCGCCAAGATGACTCTACGTACGTACCAGCCAGGGACTCAGAACTCTGGTTGGGGACGTTGTGAGGTGCCTCCTGGAGGACGTAGGTGGACGTGGACAGGGGCGAAGGGCAGATGCTGCTGGCGGGGACGTAGGGGGGGTTGTAGGACGAGCTGTAATACTGGGGGTACTGGCTCTGAGGGAAGCCGGGGTAGGAAGGGTAGTCCTGGGAAGAGAGAAGAAACCAAGCCGCGGGCGTGAGTGACTTGGTCCCCAGGGTCCCAGAACGCTCTCCCACCAGGACAGACCCTCCAAGGGCAGGGACGTCTTCACCACGGTTTTCCCAGAAAAGAAGCCCGTCTGGAAGGTGAAGGAGACACCAGGAGGGGAGTGGGCGTGAGGGCGAAGGGGCTCTCCCGGGGGCCTGGCTGGCCTGGGTAGTTGCGCACCCGCTTCGGCCTGCCTTTGAGGGCTGCTCCAGGGGCTTTAATTCCCTGGCACTTCCTGCCTGCCCTGTGCACGGTTCTAGAAAAAGTCCCAGGGCCAGAGATGCAGGAATTGGCAGTTGGAGGTGGCCCTGAAGGATCAGGTGTGGCCTTGACAGAGTCCTGTTGGTCACTGTTGTGTTCCCAGCACCTGGAACAGTGCCTGGCATACATGGTGACTCAGTGAAATGAAGAAACAACGACCACATGTACCCAGGAGACTAGGCCACATTTGAAGTCCACGAGAAGAAGGTGCAAATATAACAGCACCTGCATGCATCAGGGATCCAGAACATTCTTTGAGGGCGTCATGGAGACCAAGGCAGTAATGTCAATCACCTTTGATCAAGTTCACTTCAATAGGCTAGACTTTTCTTTCCTCTCACTGAAGAAGAAATGGTGCATTCCTCACCTGTTAAAAGGCCCATCTCCCCTGGCACAGTTGAAAAACTTGTTTTAAAAAGCTTTTCTTTGGTTTAGAAATAACTGGAGACACACAGGAGAGGAGTGCAGGGGGCACCCAGGTCCAGTGCCTTCAGCAGAATCCTCCATCAACCCCCAAAGTGAACCGGGCAGCTATCCATAGCAGCTGGCATCCACCTCTACAGGGCGGACCTGGTTCGGTTTAGCCAACATTTGTGAAGCACCTACTATGTGCAGGGCTCTTAGCACTGGGGATGAGGGGGTGAGCTGGATGTGCTGGCCCCGTGAGAGGCCCGCGGCCTGGTGAGGAGCACGTGTACCTGCGTTGGTGTAGACGCAGCAGGTGTGTGTCGGGGCAGGGCAGGAACGAACATTGACCCCCAGGCCATCTTGAAAATCTCAAAAGATCTCTCCAGAGGCCTCTTGCACAATTGGCCCTGTGGTCTCCAAACCTGGGGACTCAGAGGAGGGAGTTCTGGTGGGGGCTGTGCGGTGCCTCGCTGGCCACCCTGCCTTAAGGGACTGAGAAAATGGCGCTGTGGCCATGCCTACCTGGTGCACGCTCCCGAATCCGGCCGCGTTGGTCAGTCCGTTTGCTCCTTGGTAGAGGCCCGCCGTGCCTGCAGGAGAGACGGGGTACGGGTTAGGCTTCTCACAGTCAGAGGTGGATGCCAAGGAGAAGGACGTGGTGGTGAGGCGGGGTCTTTGAGGGCTGAGGGGCCTCATTACCACATCTCCCTGAACCTCCAAAGTGAGGAAAGCAAGTCACGTCTTTTTGAAGGGGTCACAGTGAGTGCAGCACACGCTGCACACAACACAAATTCTCTTGAGCCTCGAGGATTACTTTTTATAAGTTATTTATTTTACAAATTGTGGTAAAATGACCCAATATGTACCATCTCAGCCATTCAAAAGTGTACAGTTGAGTGGCATGTGGACACCGTGCACTTGCCAGCGTCCATATCTAGGACTTTTCCGACTTGTGAAGTGGGAACTCTATGCCTTGAACAACGGCCTCTGCCCCAGCCCCTGCCAGGCGGCTTCCTGGCTGCCTGACTTTGACTCGTCCAGGAGCCAAAGTGGAATCCCACGGTGTTTGTCTTTTTGTGACGGGCTCATTTCCCTTGGCACAGTGTCTTCAGGTTCATTCATGATCTGGCCTGTGTCAGAATTTCAGGATGGAGAACGTTCCATCGTGTGCACAGACCATAGTTTGCTTATCCAGTCATCTGTCAATGGACATCTGAGTCATTTCCAGCTTCCACCTACTGTGACTAACGCTGCCGTGAGCTCGGGTATACAGGTGTCTCTTTGAGACCCTGCCTTTGGTTCTTTTGAATATATACCCAGAAATGCCATTGCTGGGTCTATGGTAGTTCTGCTTTTGACTTTTTCAGGGAGCCGTACTGTCTTCCCTAGATTGTACCACTCCGTGTTCCCACCAACAGTGCACGAGGTTCCGGTTTCTCCTCATCTTTACCGAAGTTTATTATTATTATTTTTATAGTAACCATCTCAATGAGTGTGAAGTGGTAATAATTTTGTTTTGAATAAATGAATGAAATGACTTTCCCTCTCTGAGTCTTAGTTACCCCGTCTATAAAGTGGTTATAAAAATTGGGCTGGGGATGTAGCTCAGCTGGTAGAGTGCCTGCCTTGCAAGCACAAGGCCCTGGGTTCAATCCCCAGCACTGAAAAAAAAATGCTACTATGACTAATAGAACATGCTCTTCAGTGAATAAGTAAAAGGATGCACTGGTGGGGTAGCATTTAAGATGGGGTGTCAGGGAAGGAGAAGCCGAGGTGACATCTGAGCTGAGGGGTGTGATTGATGAGGGCCCAGCATCCCAGGGGAAGAATATTCTTAAGTATTGGATGCAAAGGCCCTGGGGTGGGTGGCGATGGATTTGGCAGACTGGAGAAGTGGGAAAAGGCCTGATAGCGTAGGACCCCGCAGTGAGAAGGGGGTGACGACAGCAGTGTCAGCAGTGGCCTTGTGTGTGTCAGGCACCATGCTGAGCGGTTCAGTGACTCACCCAGGCCACACAGACTGGGGTCACAGCAGCTGGGATAGGGACCCAGGCAGTCTGCTTGAGTTTGTCCCCAACATTCTCCATCGGGCTTCTACTGCTTCTTTTAAAACTTTATTAGGTTATATGTTATACACTATAAAATGCCACCATTGTGTCCGTTCAGTGTCTGAAGTACATCAGTATAATTGTGTTAACTGTCTCCATGACCTAGTTTTCAAGTCTCTCGGTTACCCCAAAGTTCCCTTCTGCCTGTTCAGTCAGTCTCCAGCCCCCATCAAGCAGCCATTGAACTGTTTCTGATTCTATAAAGATTTTTCTGGGCCTGGGCTGTATAGCTCAGTGGTGGACCACTTGCCTAGCATGCCTGAGGCACTGGGTTCGATCCTCAGCACCACGTAATAAATAAATAATAAAATAAAGGTATCATATCCATCCCCAACTAAAAATAACTATTATTAAAAATAATAAAAAAGATTTTTTCTGGAAATTCATGTAAATGTGAAGGAACAACGTGCACTTGCTTGTGTCTGGCGCGTTCACCAGTGGGGTGCGTGGTGCTCATCTACATTCCAGCCAGGTCTGTGGTTCATTCTGTTTTCTCTCTGAACAGTTTTCCATGGTACACATGCAGTGTCCAATTTTTAACTGTCATGGACAATGGGACAGTAAATATCTGTGTGCAGGCTCTGTGTGTGTGTGTGTGTGTGTGTGTGTGCGTGTGTTAAAGTGGAATTGTGGAGCCATGTGGTAAGTGCATGTTTGACACTGAAATAAAGGGCCACATTGTTTTCCAAAGTGTCTGGGCCATTTCACAGCCCTACGAGCAAGGCATCTCCAGATTCTGGTATTTTCAGTCCTTTTGATTTTAGTCATTTTAGTAGGAACATAGCAGTATCTCATTGTGATTTTAAGTAGCGTTTCTCTAATGACAAATGGTGTTGGATGATTTCCACGTGCCCATTGGCTGCTTCTGTGTTTTCTCTGGTGAAATATCCATTTAAACCTTTTACCTAGCTGGGCCCAGTGGTGCACACCTGTGGTCCCAGCTCCTGAGAGGCTGAGGTGGGAGAAGCACTTGAGTCCCCGAGTTTGAGACTAGCCTGGGCAACCTAGTGAGAGCCCATTAAAAAAAAAATCTTTTGCCCATTCTTTGAAAAGTTAGATTTGTCCTCTTATGAGTTACACAAATTCTTTAAATATTCAGGACTCAAGTTCTTTATTAGATATGATTTGTAAATATTATCTCCTAGCCTGTAGTTTGTCTTTTCAGTTTTCAATAATGTCTTTTGAAGAACAAACGTTTCTAAGTTCTCAGTTTTTTCTTTTTGAGTGTCTTTTTATAATAATAGCTCTTACATTTAGATCCATGACCCAACTTAAGTGAGTCTTTGGTACTAACACGACTGGATGGGTCTTTCTAAATATTCACCTGAGCTGCTGGGCAGAGAACAGATGGATACTTAAACCAACTGTGACCCACATCAAATAAGAAGTTTCTAGAGTCCTGGGCTGGTTTTGTAAGTGTATGTGTGGTGCCTGGAATGGACTCCAGGGATCTTTTTCCCTGGGGATGGGATAGGAAAAGGTAAGAGGACAATAAAGGAGTAGTGGACACCTCCAGGAATGTCCAAGAGGACAGATCCACAAGGAATGGAGGGTCTCTGCACTTGCTCTGCATTAGCATCTCCCAAGGAACCAAAGCAAACCAAACAGACACCTGGAAAATTCTAATGCACAGCAAGGGTCGAGAACCAAGAGTTGATGCTGAATCCTCTCTCACCCAAATGGGAAGGCTGAGGTCCAGAAAGGGAAGGCAGGTGACGCTGATGCTCTGCCTCCAGAGACCGGGTAGCAGAGATGGGCTGCGGCCTGTCTCCTGCTTCTCAGCTTGGTGCCCTTCATGGCAGCACAGAAAAGCCAGGATCCCCCAAGGGCACTGGGACCCTCAGTTCATTCCTCGCTCAGCTGGGATCGCTGAGGGCCTTTTGCACCATGCCCTGGATCAGGCCTTTCCTACCATGCCACTTTGTTCTCACACCAATCCTGAGAAGGCAAAACAAAATGCTGGTGGGGGGTGGGTGGGAACAATTCAAATGACAGCAGATTTCACAGCTGGTACTATGGAGGCCAGGAGGAATTGGCACACCATTTCTCAAGTGCCTAAAGAAAAGACCCATCCACCCCAAATTCTATATCCAGAGAAAACCTCCTTCAGGAGTGAAGCAACATCAAGGCATTCGCAAGTGAAGAAAAATGGAGAGAACCTGAGCTGCCCCGAAGTTCTTAAAATAGAAAGGTAATTTAGAAAATTTTAAGAAAAAAAGTAAAAACATGGTAAATAAAGTCCTGTAAGACAGTTCCTTGCTGCGTGGCTGGGCCAGCAACTCAGCATAGAGTTGGGTCATCAGTTTCAGTTTGCTGTCAAATTTCAGGAAGTTTTCAACTGCGTCTTAAAATTGTACAAAAGATTTACATAATTCCAAAGTCACATCTGCCAAGTAAATTATATTCGTACTTTGGAGATATGCTGGGTGCTGGGAAAGAAGAGGAGAGGCTTTTGGGAAGCTGCTTTCCCAGGGAGCTTCCTGGGAAAAAACAAAAAAGGTCTTGAATGCTGACTGGGGAAGAGGTGGAGCCAGGGAAGAATTCCTGGAGGAAATGACCAACCTCCAGAGGATGGAGAGGGTCAGCAGGGTGTAGAGCACAAGAACCTGAACAGGCCACGCCAGGCCTTCTCTGCTGAGCTTCCTCACACGGCTGCTCAGCTGTGGCCCAGCAGCCACGGGATTGGGGCCACACCAGTGTGGCATGGGGGATCCCCCTCTGTCTTCAGTGGTCTGCCCAGACACGTTGAGCAGGAGGTCGAGGCTGACCTATTCCACTCAAGGTCAGCTGTTTGGGCCTGGTTACCATGGCAACAGCACCTCCTGACGCTTAGGGAGCCACTTCCTGGAGGAAGTCTCCTGGGGCAGCGTCTTCTCTTGGGACTTTGCTTCTCTTTTGTGCCCACCTTCTGAATAATGACTCAGGGCAGTTTGAAAACAAGTAGGCTGCTGTCTTGTCCCTGGGTATTCGTTCTCCAAAATAGTCTCTTATTTATTTTCATTTTGTGACCCAGGGTCCTCTGAAGAATGGAGAGCTGGAAAGTCGGCTGTGTGAGGGCGGCCGCGGGGCCCGCAGCACGGGATCCATCCTGCCCAGAGAGGACCTGGAGGAAGGGACACGTGGTCCCAAACCTGTGCCACAGCAGGTGGTCTTGGAAGCAGCTGGAAGGTCAGGCACAGACACTGCTGGCTGGGCAATGCCAGGGAGGCTGCCAGGGCGGGACGTGACGAGGTGATAGAGGCAGGTCCAGCTGGGGTCCCCCAATGCCTATTCACCCCTCTTCTGCCAGAGTAGTGGAATCTCTGCTCTCAAGCTGGGCATGTGACTGATCAGAATAAACACACTTCCCAGCTTCCCTGGTGGCTCGGTGTGGCCACCTGATGAGTTCAGACTGGGACAGGGGTGAATTAAGGGCCGCAGCTTCCTGGTTGTGCCCCTGAAGGACAGGGCAGCCCCTGCTTCCCCCTGGAACAGGGTTAAGCCACAGGCCAAAGGAGCCTGGTCCCTGTCACACTCACAGATGGGAACTGCCACGTCGTTTTGGATTTTTAAGTGAGAAACACCCTTCTGTCTTACTGAAGACATTTTGAGGCGTGGCAGAGAACAGCTACCTCGTTTGGTTGATTAGTCTGGCTGTTTTAAGTGAGAGCAAACTTTCTATGCCTGGCTCAGTAAAACACTTTTAAAGTGGATGCTCATTCAGTCAGTCAGTCAGTCCCTCCTTCAATCATGCGTTTCTTCACGAGTCCCCAACATCACCATGAGGTGACCACTGTCCTAGATATGGGGTGGTGGCTGGCTTTGGGAGAGGAGAAAGACAAGAAGCAAGTGGGCAGATACATGAAGAGTTAGGGTCATTCCAGACAGACCACCATGCAGGGAAGGCTGAGCACAGGCCTGCCGACAGGTGCCCTACAGAGGCACCCACCTGTCAGGAGACAAATACAGAAATCGGGGTGAGGTGTAGACACCTCTAGAGAAATTCCATGGAGTAACTGTAGATCAGCCACATCTAGTAATAAGAAATCAAATTGCAGTTTTAGATTTTTGTTTTCAATTTTTAATTTATTTTAATCATAAATAAAATAATAATTTAGTGCAGACTGCTGAAAAAATTTGGTGATGGTGTGAAAGTGTCCTGCCTGGTGTTTAAACTCAAAAATATGGTGAACAATGCAAAAAAGTGAAAGGGCCAAGGAAAAAGCAGCCAGTATATTGGCTTTTCAATCTAAAGTCATCCAGGATTCAAAGACTGACAAGACACCTCTCTGGGCCCTGCACCTCTGAAATAATAACTTAAATATGAAACAGAGAATAAAACTAATGGATATGTGAACAGCAAGCCCTGTGGATGAAATGGGAGAAGGCAACATCAATTTTGTGACATTTTTGTCTTGGGCCAGCCCACAGGTAACTGCATGGCCACTTCAGTTAAAGTGTAAGTCTCAAAGATCCAAGATGGCGGACTAGAGGGAGGCTGCCTTCCTTGTTGCTCCGTAACTCTGGTTTCAAGCAGAGGATATCTGTTTCTTGGTGAGGCAGTTTTTGCTGCTTATGGATCCCCTGCTGTTTACCCCACATGTCTGCTGTGATCACCTGCAGTCTGCCAGCATATTGACGCCTTTTTTGAGTGCAGATTGCTCACTGTCAGGCATCTATCATCCATCATTTGCCTGCCTCTCACCTGTCCATCGCCTGCCTTACACCTATCCATCACCCAACACATGAGGTTCACCTCCCGATCGTCTGACAACAGTCAGCAAACTGATTGGCAACCGCCAGTGGAGCGCCAGCTGCCTCCTGTTGCCTGGAAGTTCACTGTTACAGTACCTGCAGGTTTGATTACACGTGGCTGCTGCCCTTTTGAGACAACAGCCAAGCCCCGTAGGACCCCTGGCCAGACTGACTGAGCCCCGTCTCCAGGATCCCTCAGCCCGACTGATCACTCCCTGCCTCTGGGACCCTCACATCGACTGACTGCTCCCTGCTGCCAGGACCCCCAGGCCAACTGACTGCGCCCTATCACCAGGATCCCAGACCGACTGATTGCACCCGGCCTCCAGGATCCCACAACCACACCAAACACACTGGACCTCCAGGACCCCTGCCTGACCAACCACACCCTGCCTCCGGGACCTTCAGCTGGCCACGGCCACACCCTGAGCTGCAGCTCCCCATTTGCCAACACATTTTGAAGCCAGAGCGGCCATCTTGGATAGTCCTGGAAGCCATAGCTCCGATCCTTAGGTGGGGCAAATCCCATAGCTGGAGGCTTGAAGCTTATTGTCAGGGGCTATTTGGTCTAGGATTGCATAGTGTCTGAACTGGGCACTGCTAATATTGATCTCCCCTTAAAGAAAGGGTTTTGGAAACCTATAGGGCCACTATAAGCCTATAGGGAGAAATCTGCAATACCCCAGACCTGCACTGCTAGAGGGGAAGATACATGAACAACATGAAAAAACAAGGGAAGAAAATGATCCAAACAGATCTACATTCTATATGAATAGAATCCAATGACAGTATGTTAGAAGAAATGTCAGCAAAGGACTTCAGATTATACATGATTAAGATGATTTGTGAAGCAAAGGATGAGATAAGAGAGCAAATGCAGGCAATGAATGATAATACCAATAAGCTGAAAGAGCAACTACAGGAAGCAAAAGATCATTTCAACAAAGAGATAGAGATTCTCAAAAAATAAAACCAAATGGAAATCCTTGAAATGAAGGAAACAATAAACCAAATTAAAAACTCAAGGGAAAGCATCACCAAAAGACTAGACCACTTGGAAGATAGAACCTCAGACAATGAAGACAAAATATTTAATCTTGAAAATAAAGTTGCCCAAACTGAGAAGATGGTAAGAAATCATGAACAGAATCTCCAAGAACTATGGGACATCATGAAAAGACCAAATTTAAGAATTATTGGGATTGAGGAAGGTACATAGATACAAACCAAAGGAATGAACAATCTATTCAATGAAATAATATCAGAAAATTTCCCAAACCTGAAGAATGAAATGGAAAATGAAATACAAGAGGATTACAGAACGCCATATGCACAAAATCACAACAGATCCACACCAAGGCACATTATAATGCAAATGCCTAACATTCAAAATAAAGATAGGATATTGAGGGCCGTGAGAGAAAAGCATCAGATTACATACAGGGGGAGACCAATACAGATAGCAGCCGACTTCTCAACCCAGACTCTAAAAGCTAGAAGGGCCTGGAACAACATATTTCAAGCTCTGAAAGAACATGGTTGCCAACCAAGAATCCTATACCCAGCAAAACTAACCTTCAGATTTGAAGATGAAATAAAATCCTTCCATGATAAACAAAAGTTAACAGAATTTACAAATAGAAAGCCTGTGCTACAGAATGTTCTCAACAAAATATTCCATGAGGAGGAAATGAAAACAACAATGTAGGTCAGCAAAGGGAGGACCCACCTTAGAGAAAAACCACTCAAAGGAGAAACCAAGCCAACTTAAAAACCAAAAATAAGCCAAATGACTGGGAATACAAATCATATCTCAATAGTAACCCTGAACGTTAATGGCCTAAACTCATCAATCAAAAGACATAGACTGCCAGAATGGATTAAAAAGAAAGACCCAACAATATGCTGCCTGCAAGAGACTCATCTCATAGAAAAAGACATCCACAGATTAAAGGTGAACAGATGGGAAAAAACCTACCATGCACATGGACTCAGTAAAAAAGCGGGGGTTTCCATCCTTATATCAGATAAAGTGGACTTCAAGCCCAAAGTTAGGCAGAAGGGATAAAGAAGGACATTTCATACTGCTTAAGGGAACCATAAATCAGGAAGACATAACGATAGTAAATATTTATGCCCCAAACAATGGTGCATCCCTGTACATCAAACAAATCCTTCTCAATTTCAGGAATCACATAGACCACAACACAATAATTCTGGGTGACTTTAATGCACCGCTGTCACCACTAGATAGATCTTCCAAAAAAAAAACCAACCAAAGAAACCATAGAACTCAATAACACAATCAATAACCTAGACTTAATAGACATATATAGAATATTCCATCCATCAACGAGCAGATTCACTTTCTTCTCAGCAGCACATGGAACCTTCGTGAAAATAGACCATATGTTATGCCACAAAGCAGCCCATAGGAAATGCAAAAAAATAGAGATACTGCCTTGTGTTCTATCAGATCACAATGGACTGAGAAATCAATGACAAAATAAAAAACAGAAATTACTCCAACACCTGGAGACTAAATAATATGCTATTGAATGAAACATGGATAACAAAAAACATCAGGGAGGAGATTAAAAAATTCTTAGAGGTCAATGAGAACACAATACAACATATCAAAATCTCTGGGACACTATGAAAGCGGTACTAAGAGGAAAATTCATTGCATGGAGCACATTCCAGAAAAGAATGAAAAGTCAACAACCAAATGACCTAACATTACAGCTCAAAGCCCTAGAAAAAGAAGAACAGAATAACAGCAAAAGAAGTAGAAGACAGGAAATCATTAAAATCAGAGCTAAAATCAATGAAATTGAAACAAAAGAAACAATTCAAAAAATTGACAAAACAAAAAGTTGGTTCTTTGAGAAAGTAAACAAAATAGACAAACCCTTAGCCACACTAACAAAGAGAAGGAGAGAGAAAACTCAAATTCCTAAAATTCGTGATGAAAAAGGAAATATCACGACAGACACCACTGAGATACAGAACATCATGAGAATCTACTTTGAAAATCTGTATTCCAACAAAATAGAAAATACCAAAGACATTGACAAATTTCTAGAGACATATGCTCCTCCCAAACTGAACCAGGAGGACATACACAATTTCAGCAGATCAATATCAAGCAATGAAATAGAAGAAGCCATTAAAAATCTATCATCCAAGAAAAGCCCAGGACCAGACGAATTCTCAGCCAAGTTCTACAAGACCTTCAAAGAAGAACTCATTCCAATACTTCTCAAAGTATTCCAGGAAATAGAAAAGGAGGGTACCCTACCAAACTCATTCTATGAAGCTAATATCACCCTCATACCCAAACCAGGAAGACACATCAAGGAAAGACAATTTTAGACCAATATCCTTGATGAATATGGATCCTTAACAAAATATTGGCAAACCGTATCCGAAAACATATTAAGAAAATCGTGCACCACTATCAAGTGGGGTTCATCCCTGGAATGCAAGGATGGTTTAACGTTCATAAATCAATAAACGTAATCCATCATGTCAATAGACTTAAGGATAAGAATCATATGGTTATTTCAATTGACACAGAAAAAGCGTTCAACAAAATACAACACCCCTTCATGCTCAAAACACTAGAAAAAATAGGGATAGTAGGAACATACCTCAACATTGTAAAGGCTATTTATGCTAAGCCCATGGCCAACATCATTCTTAATGGAGAAAAACTGAAACCATTCCCTTTAAAAACAGGAACAAGACAGGGATGTCCTCTTTCACCACTTCTATTCAACACTGTCCTTGAAACTCTAGCCTAAGCAATTAGGCAGACCAAAGAAATTAAAGGGATACGAATAGGAAAAGAGGAACTTAAGCTGTCACTATTTGCTGATGACATGATTCTATATTTAGAGGATCCAAAAACCTCCTCCAGAAAACTTCTAGACTTCAATGAATTCAGCAAAATAGCAGCCTATAAAATCAACACACGTAAATCTAAAGCATTTTTATATGCAAGTGACAAAACAGCTGAAAGGGAAATGAGGAAAACAACTCCATTTGCAATAGCCTCAAAAATAAAATAAAATAAAATAAAATACTTGGGTATCAATCTAACCAAAGAGGTAAAAGATCTCTACAATGAAAACTACAAAACATTGAAGAAAGAAATTAAGGAAGACCTTAGAAGATGGAAAGATCTCCCACGTTCTTGGATAGGCAGAATTAATATTGTCAAAATGGCTATACTACCAAAAGTGCTATACAGATTCAATGCAATTCCAATTAAAATCCCAATGACGTACCTTACAGAAATAGAGCAAGCAATCATGAAATTCATCTGGAAGAATAAGAAACCCAGAATAGCTAAAGAAATCCTTAGCAGGAAGAATGAAACAGGGAGTATTGCAATACCAGATCTTCAACTATACTACAAAGCAATAGTAACAGAAACGGCATGGTATTGGCACCAAAAGAGACAGGTAGATCAATGGTACAGAATAGAGGACACTAACACAAACCCAAATAAATACAATTTTCTAATACTAGACAAAGGTGCCAAAAATATGCAATGGAGAAAAGATAGCCTCTTCAACAAATGGTGCTGGGAAAACTGGAAATCCATATGCAACAGAATGAAACTAAACCCCTATCTCTCACCCTGCACAAAAATCAACTCACAATGGATCAAGGACCTTGAAATCAGACCAGAGACACTGCATCTTATAGAAGAAAAAGTAGGTCCAAATCTTCAACTTGTTGGCTTAGGATCAGACTTCCTTAACAGGACTCCCATAGCACAAGAAATAAAAGCAAGAATCAATAACTGGGATAGATTCAAACTAAATAGCTTTCTCTCAGCAAAGAAAACTGTCAGCAATGCGAAGAGAGAGCCTACAGAGTGGGAGAATGTCTTTGCCACTCATACTTCAGATAGAGCACTAATTTCCAGAATACATAAAGAACTCAAAAAACTCTACACCAAGAATACCCATAACCCAATCAACAAATGGGCTAAGGATATGAACACATGCTTCACAGAAGAAGATCTACAAGCAGTCAACAAACATATGAAAAAATGTTCACCATCTTTCGTAATAAGAGAAATGCAAATCAAAACTTCCCTAAGATTCCATCTCACCCCAATTAGAATGGCGATTATCAAGAATACAAGCAACAATAGGTGTTGGCGAGGATGTGGGGAAAAAAGTACACTCATACATTGCTGGTAGGGCTGCAAATTAGTGCAGCCACTCTGGAAAGCAGCGTGGAGATTCCTCAGAAAACTTGCAATGGACCCACCATTTGACCCAGCTATCCCACTCCTTGGCTTATACCCAAAGGACTTAAAATCAGCATACTACAGAGATACAGCCACATCAATGTTCATAGCTGCTCAATTCACAATAGCCAGACTGTGGAACCAACCTAGATGTTCTTCAATTGATGAATGGATAAAGAAACTGTGGTATATATATACAATGGAATATTACTCAGCTGTAAAGAATATTAAAATTATGGTATTTGCAGGCAAATGGATGAAATTGGAGAATATCATGCTAAGTGAGATAAGCCTATCTCAAAAATCCAAAAGACGAATGATCTCACTGATAAGCGGATGATGACACATAATGGGGGGTGGGAGGGGGGCAAGAATGGAGGAAGGAGGGACTGTATAGAGGGAAAAGAGGGGTGGGAGGGGTGGGGGGAGGGAAAAAGTAACAGAATGAATCAAACATCATTACCCTATGTGAATGTACGATTACGCAAATGGTATGCTGTTACTGCATGTACAAACAGAAACATGTATCCCATTTGTTTACAATAAAAATAAATTAAAAAATAATAATTTAGAAATAATTTTTAATTCACTTTTTTAAAATTTATTTTTATTGTAAAAAAAAAGTACCAAGTACCAAGTAGGTACTTGTTACTCAGTTTACAGAAGCTCAGTGCTGGGGGGCCCGTGACTCAGCCCAGGGCGTCAGCGCTGGGGTCTGCGGCCCCCACGCCGCCAGGCGACCGGGGGTCACACGCCACTCGGGAAGGAAGGAGCGCCGGTGGCGCAGGACGCGAAGCGGAGCCGTGCGTGGCTGGGGCGGGAAGTGTGCAAACCCACGGGAGCAGTTAGATGGCTCCTTAAAAGTCACTCTCCAGGGGGCCCAGGGACTGAAGGGGACACTGAGCACAGACGTGCGCAGCTGCGCCGTGACCACACGCGGAAGCGGCCACGTGTCCACCGAGGGGCGAGGGCCCGCAAGACGCGGCAGGCCAGCACCCCGAGTCCAAGGGTCGCGACTCCCAAACGCCGGGTCGGCCGCTGAGCGCCGAAGCCCGCGGGCGGGAATCCCCACCGCGCAGCGCACCGCGCTCACACGCACGCGCCGTGGAAACGCGCTCCAACCCCGCGTCCCCGTGCGCGGGAACCGCGAGGAGCCTCAGCGCAGAGAGGGTCTCCCGCCGGGCGTCTCATCACGCAGGTGCCGGCATCCCAAGGTCTGCAAAACCTGGAATCCACCACATTTCTGATCCCCAGCATTTTGGACAAGGGACACTCATGCTGTTTCCACACGGTGGAATATTACCCAGGTGTGAAGAGGAAGAGACCCACACCGGCCATGGTGGGGACCACTCTGGCCGCTGTGCTGAGTAGCCAGACACGAAGGCCCACCCCAAGTGGCTGCCATCACTCCAACCCAAGGGCAGCGAAGTCCAGAGGCTGCAGGGGGTGGCGGCTGCCGGGGCTGCACAGGGCAGCCGGTAGCGATGGGTGCGACTGTCCTTTTGGGGTGATAAAAATGTCTGGGAGCTACACAGAGGTGGTGGCCACACCACACGGGAAAGGAACCTGATGCCACTGAATTGTGTACTTTAAAATGATTAATCTCCTAGGAATTTTTCTACTTAAAAAACACAACAAAACCCGCTCCCCCGCACTCCCACATGGGGTCTCCCAGGCCTTGCAGCAAAGGCAGGGCCCACAGGGAACCAGAACTGACCGGGCCTCCTCCTGCGCCTCCTGGACACTGCATCCCGGAGACCCCAGAGCAGACAGCACCTGAGTCTGCACAGCCCCTCCAGCGCAGCCTGAGGCCAGGGGACCCTTCTCCACCCCTTTGGCCTCGCCTGTCCCACCTCTCCCTGACCCTTGTTGACACTGTGACAATATGAGCAGAAGGTTCTTCCTCGCAGGGAGGACACACAGGCCCAGCCCTCCTGGGCTCGAAGGACCCCCTGAGACCACCCAACAGGCCTTGCGTGGAAAAGCTGCTTGTCCCTTGTGTGAGATTCTGGATCTTCAAAATGTCGGTTTGAAAAGATCCGTGCTCCCTGGTCCTGGGAGGCACTGAACGTACCCTGGGACACTAGTGTCTCCTGCCCGCTCCTCACGCGTGACCGAGCCCTCCTGTGTTCCTGAGGCCTGGAGGTGACCACGTGAAAGAGGTGGAGCCGCTCGCAGCTGTGGGGTGCCTTCCAGAGAAGCCGGTCCCCGCCAGGCTAACAGAGGCCACTTGGGAGTGGACGGCTGATCCCAGGTCCTGTCACAGTGCGTCAGACATTAGAAATCCCATTATGGGGCCATGTTTCATGGGGAGTAGGTGTGTGCTCTGGAAATCTCTGCCCTGCTTTTCTGCTGAGAAAACCCTCCCCTGGTGGCCCCAGCTGGATGCTCTGATGTCCCTCTTCTGTCCTCCACCAGCTACTTCCTTGTCACATGACCACGTGTGACAGGGGGTCAGCAGGCCGAGGCTGAGGGGGCAAGGCCAGCGTGATGGGACAGATGTCACTGGCTGGGACTCTTCCTTCCAGGCAGTCCTGTCTTGGGCCACGGATCCTGAGCAGGGATGTGGCGTGGCAGCAGGAGAAACGGCAGAAACGAGTTGTCCCAGCTCCCATGTTCCAGAGCTTGGGCCCCAGCACCCAAGGAGAAGGCCCAGGCGCTGACCTAATGTCCAACCCTGAGGGGACAAAGGTCAGCATGCAGTCAGGCCCCAGGTCATTTGCTGTGTGTCAACACCCCACACACCCCGGTGACCAGGCCACCTGTGATCCAGAAATACCCAGTGGCTGCTCAGGGCTCCCCACAGACCGCAGCCCCCTGCCCTGTGCAGGGCTCAGTAGGGAACAGAGGAGGAGGGAAGGCGGGCGGAGAGAAGAGAAGAGCAGGCGTCTGGGGCCCAGTGGCCAGTGCGAGGAGTCGCAGGCAGCGCTCCAGGCCTCAGGTGACAGGAGGGAGGGAGCGTGGAGCAGGTCCAGGCACAATGATAAGTGGCTTCCGTGTTGGGGAGCAAGAGGGAGTGGTAGGGACTGGGGCAAACTGGAATGGACGGGCTCTGCCTGAGCTGCAGTAGTTGGCAGATGCCATCTGGCTCCCTATTGGCACGGCCAATCCCTTCCCTCCTTCTCAGCTTCTCCCTATGGAGCATGACAGGACAGTTTGCTTTCCTGGCCTCTCTTGCAGCTTCAGGATAGCCATGCTCTCCAGTTCTAGCCACGGGTATTTCTGCAAGACTGTTCTATTGTTTTCCTGTCCCTGGCTCCTCCTCTGAATCCATGAGAGGATGTGGTGGTTGGAGTTACAGCAGCCATGTTGGGACATGAGGCCGTGAGCCTAAAAGCTTCAAGTCCCCCATGCTGAGGCTGAGGGCATGAAAAGATGAAAAGAAACTGGTCTTCGAAGATATAATTGAGCTGCTGAACCAGCCCAGGGCCCAGGGGGCTTGCTGAACACACACTAAATGTGATTAAATGTGACTGTGGTTTATGCCAACATCGGTTGGGCTTTTTAAATGAAAAGCTCAAAGCATTCCTAACGATAACAATGCTCGGCTCCTGCCAGCCTCTGCCACGGGGGAGTGTGAATCTATGTGGCCAGAGCTTCTGACTTTTCAGAAGTCGGAAATCTGGATTTATATGTGAGATGTCTCAACTTTTAAATGTAGGCAGCAAACACAAACGAGTTGGACCAAAAACAAAACAAAATGAACAAAAACTAGTTTGCAGGGTGGGCATGGCCTATGGGTGTTGTGACCCCTATGGGGCCACGACCGTGAGAGTCCTCTGCCCGCAAGTGCCAAGCCACAGCCAGAAAGAGCTCCTGACCCCAGCCGCCTGATGGCGTTTGGCTGACATATCAGAAGCAGCCTGGGCCCCAGAAGTGGAGCCTCCCACGAGCCCCCAGCATCACAAACATGCCAGCGTCTGGTTAGAGTCTAGAACTGGGGCCAGAATTCTGGAGAGTTCGGGAAGCTTCTCTCCACCCAGGAGAATGGTGGCTGGGAACAATTTAATGCTGAGAATGAAGTCCATTTTGATTGACAGACACCTTGGCTTGCAGGCTGAGGTTACACCTGCTGCACCAGGGATTTGTGACGTCCCTATAGCTGTCCTTAGGGACCCTGTGTGGACAGCTGCCAAAGCCAGCCCAGCCCATCGCCAAGCACTGTGGTGCTAACAAGAAGTTAATTGAGTGTGCAGTACTTTTTCCTTATCAGCCCCTTCCCCAGACTCCTCTTTTCCTTTGCTTGTTTCCTCTCACTCTCCATCACTCCCCTGGCAAGAATCCTGGTGTGTCTGATACTGTCTTAGTTTGTTTATCATATAATGAAATACTGGAGGTAGGCTAAGTTTATAAAGAAAAGAGGTTTATGTAACTTTCATGAACGTTTACCAGGAATAATTTACTATAATAAACAGCATCTTGAGTCTTGCTGAGAGAGAGAGAAAAGGCTTATGTAGACCCCAGACCTGAAGGCTGAAAGCCCAAGGCCAGGCTTCCTCATTGATTTGGTGAGGCTGGATGGCAGATGGCTTCATGGCGGCAGCAAGGAGTCACATCGCCAGATAGGAAGCCAGAGCGCGGGGAGGGATCATGTTTGCTCTTCTTACCACAATCCTCCCGGGAGAACAATCTCAGGACCCCTGAGGACGACCTTCATCCCTTCTGAGGCAGAGCGCCCAAGGGTCTCAGCCCCCCACCCACCGCCCAAGTCCTGTCTCCTAAAGGTCCCCCGGGGACAAAGCTGTCAACACGTGAATCCTCGGGGGACAAACCTCATGCCCACCGACCGTAACAGACGCTCGCTCCTCTGTTTATGCCTGTCATGCATAAGCCCGCCCTCGCCCTGCGCAGGGCTCGGTTCCCACGCAGCCTGTGCTCTGCTTCACGTGGTTTCTTGGTTGTCCAGCGGTGTTGAGTGGCCAGGCCCCTGTGCTGCTGTGGCTGCCTCCTCTGGTGTCAGGTACCTCCTTCACGGACCTCCCGCTCGCTGCCCCAGGAGATGCTGGCGTGGCCTCCGTCTCTGCTGGCCACAGGCTGCACTGGATGTCCCCCTTGGGGGCCTCCTCTGTGTAGCGAGTGTCCTTGGGATGCAGCCCCAGGAGTGGGACTGCTGGGTCCCAGGGCTGGTCGGGCCCGGTTTCCCCAAGGCGTGGGTGGGAGCTCTGGCCGGGCTGCCCAGGCCCCAGCCCCTGGCCCGGCCCACGAGCTGATTTCTGCCTCCTGCTGGGACTAACCTGTCGTTCCTTTGTGGTCCTCTTTCACGGTCCTCTGATGGCTGGTGACTGAACATCCTCTCTGGGGCCTGTTACCTTCCCAATTTCCTCCTCTTTTCAATGAGACAGTGACAGTTATGATGGCAGCTCCTTTGCTGGCCCAAGGCCAGCTCTGACCGAATCCAGGCCCTGGGAAGCCTTTTGGCTACTCCCGTCAGCATCGTGAGGCGAACGGTAATAACGTGGCGCTCCTGGCTTCCACTTACTGAACACCGTCTTCTCGGGGCCAATCAGTTCACCTGCGTTATCTGTGTGATCCTCCTGGGAAGTCACGGAGCAGGGTTCCCGCCAGGGCGGCCCGACCCCGCAGCCCAGGTGTCCAGCCAGCGGCTGCGTGGCCTCCCAGCAGCTGCGGGACACAGCAGGGGCCACTGCCCACCACGGTTCTTTCGAGCCAACCTAAAGTCCACTGTACAGTCACCTCAGATTGACATGCTGTGCCGGGCAGCACAAGGAAGGCCTCCTGTTCACCCTGGACCACCTCCTGGATTGGCTCCCTGTACGGCGCTTGCCTAGCACGCACGAGGCCCTGGGTTCTGTCCACAGCATCACACACAGCAAACAAAACAGAACGGATTCCTTTCCCCACAGCAAAGGGACTGCTGCCTGGGGTGACACTCAGGAGCACGCATCCCCCTCTTAACTCACTGTCCCTGCCATTAAGATACAGTCGGCGGAAACGGCCAGGTCTACACATGATGAAGTATGGGCGGGGGGGGGGGGGTGATATAAAAAGAGCTGACGCGCACCAGTCTCAGTACGGAATTGGAAAGCGGAAGCAGGTAGAGGGACCCCCAGGAGACCCCCACTCAGGGCCCCAGCCACGACCTTCACAGGCCTACCGCTCGGCTCCTCTGCTTTACCCAGAACACAGTGGTGTTGGCAGAGAGCTGCCAGAGTTGGCGCCTGCCAGCCCCTGACTCCTCCGCAAGCCTCCGTTCCTTTCCCTCCATCTGCCGAGAGCTGGCCCGGCGCCCAGCGGGCAGCATCTGATGAGCGTGCTGGGCTGACTTCTTGGATGCCAGGGCCCAGAAGAGCCAAGAATGCACATGTGATGGATGCATTTGCCTGCTGACCAAGGGCAAGCGTGGAACTTTCTAAGCATCTGTTTCCCCATCTGTAAAATGGAGCTGATTTATTTGGCTTCTCAGGAGCACAAAGCACAGGCCTAGCCTCGAGCTTGTGATTGACAAGTGGTCGCTAGGATCACTGCTCCCGCGTATTAATAGCCATCGGCGGAGGCGTCACAGATGCTCCTAGGTCATAGATCTGCTGCTTTTTGAAATTCACGGGAATAAAAGCATCCAGGGAAGGTTGAAGGAGAAGTCCCCCGTGGGGCCAGACGGCAGTGCCGGGCAGAACAAAGCTTCTGGACACCCGGATTGAGTCCCCGGCTCTAGACCAGCAGGGACACACGGCGGCCTGCGTGCCAGGAAGGGAGGCGTCCCGGATGTCTTGCTGAGGCTCAGGTGTCTGGCCCATTTTGCCATCTTAAAAACACACCCAGCCCCACGCGCTGAGCCTGCGCTTCTGCATCTTGGCTCCACATGCAGGGAGTCACATCTGTGTTCAATCAAGCCAGTTGCCAAATGTCACAATGGCCTCATTCACAGGTAGCATAAAGCATATTTAACTGGTCATAAAACAATCCACATTCCTGAGAATGCCATTTCAGAGGGGCTGCCCTGTCACCGTGCCTCTGCCACACGGGTCGGCATAATGCCGAGGCCGGGAGGGGCCCGGAGCAGCGGGCTGCAAAGGAGAAGCTGTACCCACAGCCAGCTCCTTCAGGGGCGTGGGAAGGGGCCCCCGCGGCAGTGGCAGGCGAAGAGTGTGTGTGGCAGGTGGTGAGGCTGCTCCAGGCATGCAAGGCACTGACCATGTCTACCTGTTGGTTCCAGTGATGCAGAGAATCAAGGCATCCGGAAGACCTGACAGAGGGGTGGCATCTGAGCAGAAACCAACTGGATAAGAAGGAGCCAGTCACACAGAGACGTGGGGATAGAACATTCTGGATTAGGGGAAACAGCAAAGTGCACACAGGCCTGAGGACAGTGAACGGCCCAGAGAGGACCAGGGGGCAGCACGTGAGAAGAGGTAGGAGGTCTTCAGAGGCTGTCTGCACAGGGCCTGGGCGGGAGCAGGGATGTCAGGGCAAGCCATTGGGTTTGTTTCCGAGTGCAAGGGAAGCTCTGGATGGCAGCTTCTGGACAGGAAGTGATAGGAGCTAATTCAACCTGGGGAAGGTCTGACTGTCCACTTTCACCCGGTGTGGCAGAAACAGATCAGGGGCTTACAGTGGATCCCAAGATCGAATGCAGCAGACTTGCTCCTAAGGATCTCATCTGGAGGGATCCTTTGGAATGCTAACCTACAAAGATCATAGTCTCTGCATCGAGTAACATGTGGGAGACGAATTTTCACTGAAATAGTCCCAGGAATTACAATGGTGGAAACTTGGCAGGCTAGGGCGTGTGACCCAGACTGGACCAATCAGGGCTTCGTCGTGGTTCCCGACCACAGTGACAGCTTTAGGGCTGTGCCGCGGAACTAAGCAGACCAATGAGACGGAATTTCAAAGAGGCTGGAGGGTCCGTAGCGGGGTCCTCCACTAGGGCAGTCTGTCAAAGCACAATCGTAGTACATGCTTCCATCCGCGAGGGACAGACAGACAGACAGACTGGGTGGGAGCGCACCAGCGGGCAGATCTGCTTCATGCTTTTGAGCTCCAGATCCATCCACGCCTGGCACCCAATAGTTGAAATTTTCAATTATTTAAATCTACAAATTTCTCTTAAAAATATCAGGCCAGTTTAGGGCTTATAGGTCGGGTCTCGTTTTAATTGTGTCTGAAAGAACTCAAGCTGAATCCAAAGTTCGCAGGTACCAGCCTGAGACAGGGAACCTGGCCTGGAAACTGGCTGATGCTCCCGAGTCATCAACTGGCTGGAGTCGGACATCTGAGCAGCCAGCTGCGGAAAGAGCACCTCTTGGACGCGGGTCAAGTCCCGGCACTGGGCACCCTGGTCCCGCAGTAGGTCCAGGCTGAAGGGCTTGAGAAGACCGGCCTTCCTGGACAAGTCCTGATGGGCTCTTGAACTCAGCCCAGATGTACCCCTGGCCAGTGCCCGGTGGGCACTGCGCGGCTCTCTAGGGAAACCTGGTCCTGGTGCTGTGGCCTTCCTGGGGGTGGCTCTTCATTCGTTCAAACTGGAGCTGGCGGTGGGACCCCCAGTCCTTCACCCCAACTTCCAGCCCTTTGGGGTCTTATCCTTATAAATGTGGTTGCAAGAAAACAGCCTGTGTCCTGGAGCTGCTGACCAAGGGGCACTGAGGACCTGGGAGGAGGGAGGTGCCTGCAAGCCCCTGGTGGGCCTTCTTCATAAAGCTGCCACCAAGGATGCTCAGCCACCTGCGGGTGGGCCAGGCGGAGAGTTCCAGCATGTTCCAGGCAAGGCTGGGGGGACCTGGGTGCAGACCCGGCCACCCGCAGCTCCTGCTCCGCACTCAGGTTGGGGTAGGGCCCTCCCTTACCTCCTCACACGGTCCCCATTCTCCCAGCCCCAGCGTGCACTGCTCTGATTCTGCTGTTACTTCTTAGGTCGCCCCGCACCCCTGAAATCATCCTGCTGAAGCAGGGCTGTTATCTCATTCCACCACCACGCAGGCTCCGTGGAGCAGACTTGCTCCCGTTCCCTGTCCTCGGCCCGGTTCCCAGGAGAGTAAGAGGCGCCTAAGAAATGATAAGAAGAAAGCACCTGTTTTATTCTTGGCACTCTCTCCAGCCTCCGGCACAGCACCTGGCACACAGCAAACGTTCAGTACCTATTTATGGATGAGTAAGTAAAAGAGCGAATGAACTGATCTTAATACCAGTTGCCAACTGCTGAGCCGCTGTCCTGAGCCAGGCGCTGTGCTGAGGCTCCAGCCTCACCCAGTCCGTCCGCCATTCAGCAGGGACAGGGACACAGCATGGCGAGGCAGGAGGCTCAGTCATGGCACCAACATCCCCGAGCACCTACTGTGTGCCTCCACCAGCGTTTCCTGGGCACCTACTGTGTGCCTCCGCCAGCGTTTCCTGGGCACCTACTGTGTGCCTCCGTCAGCGTTTCCTGGGCACCTACTGTGTGCCTCCGCCAACGTTTCCTGGGCACCTACTGTGTGCCTCCGCCAGCGTTTCCTGGGCACCAACTGTGTGCCTCCGCCAGCGTTTCCTGGGCACCTACTGTGTACCTCCGCCAGCGTTTCCTGGGCACCTACTGTGTGCCTCCGCCAGCGTTTCCTGGGCACCTACTGTGTGCCTCCACCAGCGTTTCCTGGGCACCTACTGTGTGCCTCCGCCAGCGTTTCCTGGGCACCTACTGTGTGCTTCCACCACCGTTTCCAGGCACCTACTGCAGGCCAGTCTGTGCAAAGCCCGAAGGCACGGGAGTGGACAAAACCATGAGCAGCACTGCTCTGTGGGGCAGAATCCTGGTCCGGGGGCTGGAGGCAAATGCAAGCGCTGTGTCCGGTGCGAGAGGGTCTGCGGCAACCAGGGCAAGGATGGCCTGCGGGAATGCTGGGGCCGGGCCGGGGGGCTGCCCACCTCTGGTTCAAGATTCCCAGGAGACAAGACTTGGAAGCAACCTGCAGCTTCTGTCAGGCCGTAGGCAGCAGCGCCGGGACCTGGGCTGGCTGGTCTTCATCTCCGTTTCCTCCTACCTGCAGCCTGCTGGCCTTCCCACTCACCTGGAAGGCTTCGTAGCGGTAGCCGCGGGTGTCTGGTCTGGCTTGCTCTAGCCGAGCCTCCTCTCCCTGTCCTTCCCTTGTGCTGCAGACGCGGACGTGGTGTGTGTTTCCGACAGATGCCCGGTTGGTCTGAACGGTGATGGGCTGCCAGTCACATGCCCACGGACATGCTCCAGTGGCAGAGCCTGCAGGATGCGCAGCCCTGGCAGCCTGTGCTCAGCAACAGGGAGAAGCCTGGCAGAGGCCAGGGTGTCGCCCTGGGGCAAACAGCGGCCAGCCTCTGGCGAGTGACAGGGTGGCCGTCCAGAAAGCCACAATTCCGTCTCTGGTCTAAAGTTTCCTGGCAGTAAAGACAAGCTTCTCCAAATTGATACTTTTTCAAAGAGAGAGGTCAAGCGCTCACCAAAATGACCTCCCACGGCAATCCTCCAACGCCTCCTAAGATCACAAATCTGTCTGTCGGCCCTGATGGGCGAGGAGTCTCGTAAAATGCCACGGGGCGCTGGGGTCCGCGTGCTGGAGCCCCAGGCTTCTCTCCCCTTCTGCTCCTGCAAAGCTGCTCTCTCAACTGTTTACCATTAGGAACAAAGTTCCTCCCGCAGACCTGTAAATTCCAAGTGGGTCCGTCTAATGCACGCCAGGAGGAGGTGGAAATCACTTATGCAAAAGCCCAGCTCCCCTTAAGATGTCCTCCCCTTCCAGATCAAAGCCTTCTTGTCCCGGGTCCTCAGAGCCATAATTCTCTCCTTGCCCTAAAACCTCACGTCGCTGTTAGAGGTTTGATGGTCGGAGCAGCTGCGGACCCTGGCTTTCATCTCGGCTGGATTTATTTCCCCTCTCTGGTCATCCTTCCAAGCTGCGCAGGTTAAGTCATCTCCAGAGCCCTGGAATCTGGGCGTTCCTCCCACGCCTGCCTTGGCTCAAGGGTGTTTTAGAGCTTTCCTGAAATTTGCAGGGTCGTCCCACTTAGTGAGCGCTGCATAGGTGCCAGGTCAGCAGAAGGGACGGGCGAGGCCTGCCCCTGTGTCCTGCTGGGTTTTGTTGACATTCAGCCCCTCTCTATGCAGGGCAGCAATTTCGGGGAGGGGACAGGGGCTGGGCTCTGCCCACCAAGGCGCCAGCACCAGTGAGGACATCTCAGTGTCCTGCGGCCCAGCAGGATGTGCCGGCCAAGGGTCCAACCTCACCTGCATGGTCTCCTTCACAACCGCCAGCTTGCACAACCAGCAGCCGACCACAGGAGACACTGGACGTGCCCAGGTGAAGGGCCGGTCCCCCAACACCTGGCCAGCGTTCACCCCAAGATCCAGGTCAGGAGAGATGAGGAAGCCCGGGGGGAGTTAGAGACGGAGACTAGAGGGAGGCCTGGTGACTCACAGCAGAGGGGACGCTCAGCTGGACCCCGGGATAGAAAAGGGACATTTGTGGGGCAACTGGTGGATCTGCACGCAGCCTGCGGTGGGGCCGGAAGCCTGCACCTATGTGAGCCCGGCCTGCGGCCACAGGGTTAGGATTAGGGAAGCCCCGGTGGCTGGGAACTCCCCCTACAGCCTTTGCAAACCTCCGCAGCTCCCAAGTCTCCATAGGACAGAAGACAGACAGGACGCATGAGGTCCTAATGGCAGGATCTCAACCTGCTGCTTGCCGGCTCTGAGCTTCCATGCAAGCCACTTAATGCCCTGCGCCTCCATCTTCCCGTCTGTAAAATGGAAATTAAAGAACATACAAGGCCAGTTGGAGGAATCGGATGAATGGATACACAGCAGGCGAGAAGTGTGGTTTGAATAGGGTCCCCCAGACCCAGGTGCTAAAGGCTTGGTCCTCAGGGTCATGATCTTGGGAGCACATGGGACCTTTGAGAGGTGGGGCCTAGTCGGAGGTCCTTGGATTGCTGGGGTGGCCCTTGAAGGGGCTGTGGGGTTCTGGTCTCTCAGTATCTCTTTGCTTCCTGGCCCAAGATGTATGTGGTTGTCCCACCAGGTACTCCTGAAACGATGCCCTCCCGGAGGCCCTGAGCCATGGGGCCACCTGATCTTGGACTGAAACCTCCAGAACCATGAGTCCAAATCTCCCTTTTCTCTTTATAAGCTAACCGCTCCGGGTATTTTGTCATGGGTCATGAAACTGACTAACACAAGTACCAACAGGACACCGCCCGGCACCCAGGTCTCTCACAAAGACAAGGGCACAAAAGTGAAGGGGCCTCGGGGGCTCGGCCCCCTTTACTCATTTGTGTGCCCTTCCCTCCCCGTGGGCACCTGCATTTGCTGCTCCTCAGTGAGGAGTCTCACCTCGCCCGTCCTGTCACTCCATAGTGCACGCAAGCTCAACCCAGCCCCAGAACCACGCACGGGACAATATGGCGGCCTTAAGTGCAGCTTCCAGGGAATTAAATACCACATCTCAGCTCAGAAGAGAGAAAAGCCATTCTTTGAGAACAGGGACAGGCCACCTTCATAATAACCGGGGTGGCAGATGTTATGCAAATGAGGAAAGTGAAGCTCAGAGAAGTCAAGCAATGTGCTTGGGCCCACTCAGCTGGTTCGTGGCAAGCTAGCTCCCCAGGCAGCTCAGAGCCACGGAGCCTTCCCCAGGTGAGCTGGTGAACCTGCTCCCACGATCTACGCCTCGGCAGGGCACGTTGCACATGACCACGTGGCTCAGAGGTGTTCCGAGGCTGCACAGTGACCACGTGGCTCAGAGGTGGTCGGAGGCTGCCCAGTGACCACGTGGCTCAGAGGCCGTCCGAGGCTGCACAGTGACCAAATGGCTCAGAGGCGGTCGGAGGTGGCTGCGTGCCACATGGCCTCCTGGTGACATGTTTCGAGTGGATGAAGGGACTGTTCCAGGAAGTCCGATCAGCACGAACGCCACACCTGAGGCTGGGAGTTACGGTCCTGCCACCTGCTTCACAGCCTCCCGTGGCCGCTCACAGTGGACGTTCCTGCCAAGAGGCGGCGCTGACCTCAGACGAGGGCTGGGAACGGCAGTGGCAGCCGTGGTGATGCTGCCCCGTTGGGGACGCTGTTTGGGGACGTGGGGAGACACTGCCACCACCGTCCTGGGCGGGACAGGGGTCACTTCCCCTCAGCACCATGGGGCAGAGCTGGGCCACCCCCAGCCTCTCTTCTTTCCTTTTCTCTTTTGGGACAAAGCTCACAAGGTTTGCAGGACCCACGTCCACTCTGGATGCGCCCGGCTTCTCCCAGCGTCCCCTGCAGGTAGATGCAGCCAGGTGCGCAATAACGATCCAGTGCCACCTAAGAGGTGCTGTGCTCAGTACCCCAGTGCACCCCTAAGAGGGGAGCGAGGCCCCGTCCTCTCCTCTCGTCCTCTCCCCGTGGGAGACTGGGACGTGGTGCGGCGCCATCCTGGGCTACAGACCCAATGTCTGTGTCCCCTCAAAACTCGTGCACTGACACAGGGCTGGCCTTCGCCCTGTGCACCAATAGCACGAGGCAGGACCGACGCCCTGGGACCCCTGAGCCCGGGCTCCAGTAGAGGCAGGGCCTCAGGACCCTTCACGCCTGGTGTGGAAACGGTCCCCACGAGGACCCGAGTCTACGCGGACTCTGCCACGAAGGGTGCCCAAGCTGTGTGGACCCAGATGCAGAGTCCCTGCGGGCAGGGTGAGGCCGGCGCCCGGCCACCAACACCAGCAGCCTCTCCAGAAATACGGGCTCGAGTCTGTGGGCGGGAGGATTTCCTGGCACCGACAACCTCGCTGGGAACCGGCTGCCTCGTGATGCTGCATGTCTCCTCTGGTGGCTGTGAAAACAGAGCCTTCAAGACCACCCGACGTGGAGAGGGCAGGCGTCCACCTCTGTTGGCCCCCAATGACGACAGTGACAAGGACGATGGTCCAGGGACATGAATGTGGAGCTTCTTCCCTGCCAGCCAAGCTTCTGTGAGTTCCATGTCATTCAGACCTTACACGGTTCTCTGAGGCAGTGCTATCATTGTGGATCAGAGAGGTTAAGAAACACATCTGGGGCCACCCAGCTCAAAGTGGTGGGGAACATGCCTGGTCTGGCCAGGCTGTGAAGGAAAGCATACACGCCACCTCCGGAGCCAGCGTGGCCTTGTGGAAGGGTGGGAAAGTGTAGCCACGGCAGCTGCTGAGGGGTCAGACAGCCCGCTGGCCCTGGCCAGCCATGACACATACACTCACACAGTGACACACCGACACTCGCACATTCACACACACACACACTCACACACACACACCCTCAGATTTCCTCTGTTGCTCGGTCCCAGGAGCACCCACGGAGGCAGAAGCAGTAGCTGCTTTGTCCCTGCTGTCTGTGACCTCCTGTGTGACCGGGGCCAGAGCAGGCCCTTTTCACACCCTGACCTTTGACCTTCCTGCCTTGGGCCCCCGGGAGCCAGGCGTCCCCCAGCCTGGGTCAGGGCACGGTCACATCGTGCTGCTCCCCACCTGACCCCTCGGCCCAACCCAGGGCCCTCCTTGCTCCTGCTCTGTGGCATCCACCTCCTCCTCCTGAGTGTCCCCACAGACTCCCTGACGGCCCTGGAGGGCTGAACGGTGTCCCCCCAGTCGCGGTCCACCCAGAACCTCTGAGCGCCACCTTACTCGGAAACGGTCTGTGCAGGTGTGAGGGAGGTAAGGAGAAGAGGAGCTCCTCCGCACTAGGGTGGCCCCGAATCCAACGAGGTGACCCCGAGGCAGAAGAGGACACGCGGGCCCAGACACACAGGCGGGGGCGGGAGGGACGCGCCCGGCAGCTGGAGGAGGGGGTTCTCTGCAGCTCTGGGGCTGCGGCCCCGCGGTTCAGATCTCCCGCCTCCGGGGTGCCAGAGAAGAGCTGCTGTCATCTTAGGCCACTGGTGTGGGCACTGGTTGCAGGAGTCCCGGGAGCACGTCAGAGGACCCGGCCGCCTCCTCCCTGGACGCCGGAGCCCTCCCGGCTCGCCGCCCCTCTCCTCCTCCGCTCCTTCTCCCTGGGCCTCCGAGCGCTGCGCTTGGCGGTGCCGTTCCTCTTCTGAGCCCTTCCCAGCTCGCCTGGCCAGCGCCGAGGCGGCTTCCTGAGCCCCTCCCTGTTCTCGGTGATCTGCTGCCCTCTGGAACACTGAGCTCCACCGAGTTTCCAGCAGTCCCGTTGTCCCGTCAGGAGTGACTCCACTGTGCAGCTTTGATCCGGGGCGTCCCCACCGCAGCCCCAGACCGGTGCATGCGAATGCCCTGACTCAGCCCTCCCGGGGCAATGGGCGCGGTGGGCAGAGCGTGCCCCGCACCCCAGGAGAACCTGTCGGAGCCTCGGTGGCGGAGGGGATGCAGCAGAGGGGACGGCCGGCTGCGGGGGACGAGGCCGCCACCTGGCCCACCCGACGGGGCCAGCTCCATCCCAGGTGGGAGGGGTGGCAGGGGAGTCAGAGTGACCACAGGGGCAGGACGCGTCCACGGGTGCTGGCTCAGAAGAGGAGGTAGGGCTGCTGGCTGCAGACTGTGAAAGGCAGACAGATTCTTCCAGAACCCTGGAACCTACAGCGTGCAGACACCCTGACCGTAGCCCAGGGAGACTCTGCCCTGCTCCTGACATGACAGGTGGCACTTTCTGTGGTCATGCAGGACAGCAGCCCGGGGACTGAGGCATGGGGACACCCCCGCGGGCTGCTCTGGGGTCACCTCTGCTCCATGCGAACCATGAGCCCTGCCCTCCACCACTGCTGCAGTGGCCTGGGGCCAGGGGGCTCCTCTCACCTGCAACCGACAAATGGGGACCCTGAGGCCAGCAAGAGGTGCTGCTTGCTGTCACCCAGGTGGCAGGGGGTGAACCCGGTGGGCCGGGTGTGCGGGCCAGGTTCTGAGCCCCCGCACACGGCTGTGCAGACGACAGGGTGCGGAGTCTGGGACCTCTCAGGAGGTGATAAGTCCGGAGGAGAATTCTTCTGATAGAGGCCACTGAGTGGAGCATCCCGCCCGTGCCCGCCGAGCCCAGCCGGACCCCCAGGCAGGGGGCAGAATGCCCCCCTCGCTCCCGAGGCGTTTACGAGAACACCGGCCTGTCTTTTGAACACGTGGGAAAAGCTGTCTAAACGCTCTGACCCGAGGCCTGACTGGACATCGGGCCGCTCTGCCAGCTCCGCACACCCTCTGGGCCCTCGGGGCCACTGCACGCTGACACCCAGGGAGACAGGAAAGGACTCTTCCCGCTGCACAGCAGCACGGGGTCCTAAAGCAAGGATGCCAACAGGGCGTCCTGTTCTAAATTGTGACGCTTTGCCCCCAGGGAGCTTCCGCGTGGACTCTGTTGTAAGCAGCGCCTTGCGGCACCGTCTTAGCTGCGGAGCTTGATTTGGCCTTTATCTTCTGCACCTGGGCCAGGCGCCTGCCGTGTCCTCCACCTGGCCCTGGAAGCTTTGTGCTGTCCCCGAGCCTCAGTTTTCTCACCTGTCAAATGGCAAGAACTCCCTGGCAGCAGGAAGTGAGGACCGAGTGGTCAGAGGCAGGCCAAGGGCCTGGTCCGGCTGCTGGAGGCCCTGGGTCAGTGCCAGCCAAGTCTGAGCACTCAGCACCTGCCACTCCCTTAGCCACCCTTTCCTGGTGGCTGCCATGAGGCTGGCGATCACTGGGTATCCGCGGGACGCTTGGCGTCACTGCCTCGGGCTGCCATGAGGTGCACTTGCAGAGACATCTATTATGAATTCCCCGGGAGGGGCTGGCCGGCGGCGGGGGACAGAAAGGGCTGGTTTTAAAACAATAAAGCCGATTCTGCACGCTCTGCCGTGGTGTTTGGAGATCTTTGAAAGAGATATTGTGTGCTTGGGGAGGGGCGCCGGGAAGGGGGTCGTATTTATACTGTGAGGAGGGGGCCCTGACCTTTGCCGGCGGCGGCCCCTCGCCGCTGAACTTGCTGGGGTCCGGGCCCCCTGCGCCGCCACAGCCTCAGACTGAGACTAATGCGAGCCAGCTGAGCGGCGGGCCTCGGCCTCCCCTGCTGGGGGTTTCCATTCTTGCCAAGCCCAGGCACCTCTGGGACGGAGCACGGCTCTCAGGCCCAGGGACCCCGACGGGGTGATGCTGCGGGTGAGCTGCGTCTGAGAGCAAGGGTTGGACTCCAGGGCCCGTCCCTGGGAATAGAGCCTTTGTAGATGTAAAGATGTTAAGCTGAGGCCGCGCTGGATTAGGGGGTCACAAGAAGAGGGGCAACTGGGCACCAAGACACAGGGAACCCCAGAGGGGAAGAGGGCCGGATACTGGAGGGAAGAGTCTGCAGGCCCTGGAGGGCGCGGATTGCTGGCCGCCACCGGAAGCCAGCGGGAGGCCTAGAAGGGTTCTCCTGGAGCCTCCAGGAGCCAACCCTGCCCACGCCTTGATTTCAGATCCTGGCTTCCAGCACCCTGAGACTCGTGTTGTTTGGTGCCACCCAGATCCTGGGCCACGGAGTGCGACCCTAAGAACACTCCCTCAGGTGACCTCGCACACTTGCGGGTCTTCATCGACTTTCCTTCCAACGTTGGCAGGACCCCGTCACGGGCGCCAGGAGAGCCTGGCCTCTGAGTTGCAAAATTGAGGCTGCCTCCTGCCCCCAGCACTGGGACGCTGGGTCACCGGGCTGAGCATGTCCTCTCCCCCAGCCTCTGCCCCACGTCCATGCGGGGAAGATTTGAACTGGATTCCTGAGTCCAGGTTTTCCACATCTCCTGCCCCTCACAACTACCGCGTGGTCAGACCTCCTGTATCATGTTACTTCCTATTTTCTTACACCAACTTTAAATGGTCTCATGTTTTTGTATAGTGTAGCTTTATCTTAAGCCATAATAACTGTGAAAAATCACTCACGTCTTTTATTAGGTTTGACCGAGAGGAGACTTTATGTCACTACTGTAAAGAGAATCCATTCCACTTGCCATTGATAATAAACACACAAAAATAAGACACAGAGAAAACAAATGTTTTTAGGTCTGATAAATACGGTCACCCGTCAAAGATCCCAAACCTGGGATTTGCTCCCATTTTGTTTAAAAAAAAGGGAGTCAAGAGACATGGAAGGCATGCTAGAAACCAGGAGGGACTTCCTGTCTCACTTTATCATGGGGTTGGAAAGAGCAGAAGAGAAAAGAAAGGGCAGAGGACAGGCTTCCTCACGTGAGTGGCTTCTGGTCCCCTCTCACCTCCCATGAACTGATCTCTTATGCTAGTAACAGTCAGGAGAGGTGATGGTGTGCGTGGTGACAAACATCCCCAACATCTCAGTGGCCTGAATAACCCCAGGCTGGCTGAGCTCGTACGCTGTGTCCACTGTGGGCGAGCAAGGGCTCTGTTCCCTGGACTGTCACCAGTTAAGCAGTGCTGCCCGCCCCTGGCCCATCTGAACACTGTTGGAGACAAGAGCTCCTGGAGGGTCTGGTACTGTCCCTGGACTGCCCGGAAGGACCCTGGTCCTTCTACTCTCAACTCTCTGCCTCTGCTCCCTTCCCTGCCCACAAGAAGGGCAAGAGCTGCAACCCTGCCTCTGGGTCGTTTCGTGGGATCCAACGTTAGCACTAACGCGGTCACCGCAACAACCTGTCCTAGGTGTACCCAGACAAGTCCCTATCGGTAGCAGGCCAACTACGCCCGGTGGCGGCTGCCCGATCTGGAAATGACGTTTGATTGGAACGCAGCCACCACGTTTATTCAGTGGTCTGTGGCAGCGGTCCTGGTTCAGGGGCAGAGCTGAGCGGTTGATACCGAGACTACACACCCCGCAGAGCCCAAGGCACCTCCTGTTCTGAACTTTATAGAGAGCGTTTGCTAAACTGAGTCCGGAGACGCCAACCAGCTTCCTAGGCGCGCGTCCAGGGACCCCGGGGGGTCGATCTGGGCACCGCCGCTACTTCCTTGCCTCTGGGTGATCAAAAATATTTCCTGGTCCTGAGTTCTCAGCCGACATCACAGGGCACAGCGAGCTTCTCAGTGTGGATTGTGACTTCAGAAGCCCAAAGCCACTGACTTCTGGTCCTGCCCTCCTGCTATGCAGCCCCAGACGGAAGGTATGACCTCCCTCACTGTCCCGTGCTGGGAAAATACACCCTTTCCGGCCTTCCCAGCCTTCCAGGACCCTGCCCGGCTGTTCCAATGGTGACATTGAATGTCCACAGGCACAGTGACCCCGGCGGGTCTCATGGCACAGGGAGAGGAGTTAAATCCCCAGCAACAACAGACTCTAGAAATGGATCCACGGAGGACACAGCCCTACGACCCTCACTCCAAAGGGCGTCCCCCTGTGAGCACTCTGTCCACCGCCCTGTTGAGGTCCCGGGGAACTGTCTCTAGACCAGTCGGAGGAGCCTGGGAGCTGGAAGGTCTGCAGCCAGGACGGCCCTGCACCCACGGGGGGCTGCACGTCCCTCCGCGTGGCCAGCTCTCGGAGGCAGCACTGACGGGGGAGTGGCAGGGAAGCAGTCAGGAGGCCCCGGGAGGACAGTGCAGAGGTTGGAAGGGATCCCTGGTTGCCACAAAGGGACCCCCCAACACACCACGGGGGCGGCAGGTGGCTGCAGCAGGCACAGGCCCAGCACGGCGACCAACACACCAGAGCAGACAAGCGCTGAGAGACCCTGGGCTGCACGGGAGGTGAAACGGGACGTTGGAAACATGGAACTGCCCCTTGCAAGGGGGTGCCGGGCACCATGCACCTCCCCAACCAGGACAACGGCCAGCACGTCAGGCACCCCGACCTCGTCCCGGGCCTGCCCTGAGCCCTGGGCACGGATCACCTGCATCCAGCCGGTGACGGCTGCTCCTGTAGACCCATTCCACAGATGAGGCTCTTAAGACCCAGAGGAATGTCATTTGCCTAAAGCCCCAAGGTCAGTGAGTGGTGAGGCTGGACTCAGTCCCAGGCGCATGGCTTTCCCTGTGCAGCTGGGAAGCCAGACCGGGGCGAAGGCACGTACGGACTCTGAAGGACTCCAAGTCGCGTGATTCAGTGGGAAGCGTACAAGACGAATTCAAAAGACAAAATGCATGGCAAGATGCTATTCATGACTGTAAAACCCTGGAACTTTCTACTGGTGGGAAAATAGCACACGTGTAAATGCATAGTGACACTTCTGGAAAGATACACACTGTTATGGCTTATGTGGTTTAAAAAATACTGAAAAATAAGCAGTATAAAAAGGCAGGTGGATTTGGGCTTCAGGACTACGCTGGCGGTCTGGGGCACACGGGAGCTATTGAATATGAAACACCCCAAAAGAGCTGGAAATTCCCTGCAGGTTTCTTGGCTCAGGGGGAGAATGTCTGGCCTCGAGGCAGACGGGTCTGGCTCTGAGTCCCTGTTCCCATCTGACTTTTAGGAGCCGATAAAATTCGATTTGTTGTAAGGGGCAAACTGTGCACACCATAGTCTGGCTTCTGAGTAGAGATGGGGTCACAGTGTGTCTGTTGGTCTGTCTCTGCTGGGGCAGCTCCCTGCCCGCGGCTGTCCCCGTTCCCCTTCCTGCCCATCCCTAATTATCCTGGGCGGCCCGGGCGGGAGCAGGCCTCTGGCTCTCATCTCTAAGGACCGACCTGAACAGGACCCTCGGCTTTCGTGTGTTCTTGCTTTTCTCTTTCTCTCACTCCACTCCCCTAATTATCGGGTGGGAGAGGATTTATTCTGCCATCTTTTCATCAAGATTGCAGGTGCAGACCTTGGTGGGGGCTCAGCTCTTACTTCATTGAGACAGAAATAAAAAGGATAAGGAAACGGGCTTTTGGTCCTTCAGCATGGAAGGATGAGCTGGATGATTCTAGAACTTTCTCAGCGGGGTCACCAGGTCCAGCAGGGTACTGACACAGGCCTGTCTGAGAACCCTGACTCCACCACAGTGCCTGACCTGAAGGAGGAGGCTGGAGAGGGAGGACCAGAGGGAGACAGGCACTGTGCCTGGTGCCGAGCGGCTCTGCTGACCCCACCGCAGTCACCGGCTCTTCTGAGATGCAAAACAGATCACCTCCCTGTTTTAAAACCCCAAAGTCTTCCTGGTTCGTCCAGGAAAAGTCCCGAAGCCTTCATACTCGCTTCTGGCCTCGCCCCTGCTGACCTCATCCTCTGCCCCTGCCCTCCTCTCCCAGCCTCCGGCCTCCTGCCTGCTGGGAGCACTCTCCTGATTCCATGCACGGCTCTGTGGTCACCTCCTCAGAGACCCTGCTGTCCTTCCCAGCTCCTCGTGGTTCCCTCTCCCTGTTGATGTCCCTGGAGCGTCACTGCACCCAGACGCGCTCTGTCACTTGCTCCCTCCCTCCACCCCTGGCTGTGCACTGGATCGCGCCCCCACCCCCGCCCGTAGGCCAACAGCTCTAAGTCCCAGTGCCACTGTTGGGAGGGGGCTTAGGGAGGGGACTAAGGTCAGACCGGGTCAGAAAGGCCATCACGTCATAGTTGGTGTCCTTATAACAAGAGGAAGGGACACCGGAGACCCTTCTCCAGGCAGTCAGAGGCGAGGCCAGCACAGCAAGGAGGTGGACATGCAGGCCAGGAGGACAGCCCTCTCGGCGGAATCTGCTGGCACTCAAGGTGGGACTTCTGGCGTCTAGACCTGTGAGAAAACAAAATCCTGTCCCTTAAACCATCGAGTCCGCAGTCCTCTGATGCAGGCCGGTGTCCTCTCCCTGGGACATGAGGTCCACAGGCTTGGCTGCTGGCTCAGGACTGCCGGCTGGCCCCTGGCCTGCTGCCTGGGACAGGGCCTTTCTCACGGTCGTTGGCTGAGTGAGTGACAGACGTCTCCACCCCCACAGCCATCTCCCCTGCCTTGGCTGCCACCGTGCAAACCAGCCATGGCGTGTGGCACGCTGCTTGGAAAGCCATGGGGATGCTCTGGGGACACAAGTGGCATTCAGCGGGCAGGCAACGGGGTGCTGGACCTACTGCCACATGTGGGTTAAGCCCAGCAAACTGAAGACGATTCTCAGGTCCCGTCTGACTTTCGAGCGGCCACCAGACATTCACGTGGACGAAGGCCTGGCTAGGGTTCCAGGCCATGGGGGTCTGTCCAGCCCCCACCCAGCTTTGTGATGTCACTGTCCTGGAAGACAGCCTGCCACTTCATTTTTGTAGTGACCACACCAGCCCGCAAGGGACAAGGGCAGGTCACAAGTCTTTGGGACTGAGCCTTGAGGCTGTCAAAATCTGAAACACGTCTTCTCTGGTTCCTTTGTAGCAAATGCTAGTTGACCTGTCTTAGTATGTCCGTCCATCGTACCCCTAAATACACAGGGAGTCTTCTCAGGTTTTTTACAAGTTTCTTCAGTGGTAGCTGGACACAGCATGTTTATTTGATTTATTCTAGGTGGAGCTGAGGATGTGCGAGGCCAGCGCTCTGCCACTGGGCCGCGATCCCAGCCCCATCTCAGGGTTGTAACACACATGGAACCTTGTAGGATTGGGGTTGGCTGGGAGAATAGCTCAGTTGGCGGAGCACTTGCCTCCCAAGTACAAGACCCTGGGTTCAAGTTGTCAGTCAGGCTACTGTGAATCTTTGCCCTTCATTATGTTGTTCAGAATGGCCACACTTGGTCAGATAGTGTTCAAAAATGTGTTTTCTAAGTCGGGTGTGGTGATGCACACCTGTGATCCTAGTGGCTAGGGAGGCTGAGGCAGGGGGATCACGAGTTCAAAGCCAGTCTCAGCAACTTAGCGAGGCCCTAACGTAGCAAGACTCTGTCTCAAAATAAAAAAATAAAAAGGACTGGGGATGTGGCTTAGTGGTCAAGTGCCCCTGGGTTCAATCCCTGGTACCAAAAAAAAAAAAAAAAAAGGTATTTTCTAAATTATCTTATTTTTAGAGTTCATAGTGAGAGCATCTTGGTGACTTTTAAAAACACATACAAACAGGATGATTACACCACCCAGGGCCCCAGTAGGGGAAGAGAACTGGCAAAAAGGCAGCCTGTGTTCCCTTAGGCCTGCACGGGAGTCAGCTTTTTAAACAAATTTGTTGGCGACAACTTAACTTTTCTTCTCTGGGAAATTTCTTATAAAAGATTTCTGGTATTTGCTCAGTTTTTGAAAGCGTGGAATGACTGGCCGACGCATGGACACGTGCCCTTCATGGAGTAGGCCACCGCCTGGCCCGGGGACCAGGGTCCCAGGCCAGCCTCCCCTCCCCCTTCCTGACCCACCCCCTCCCCCCGGGCTCCCCACCATCTTGGTCTGTGACCAGTCACAGATGGACAGGGCAGCTCAGGGCCAGAATGTCAGGGGGCATCCACGTTCCAGATGCCCTTCCACATGTGTGCTGCTGTCATTCACTGCTGTCCACTGTCTCGTCCTGGACTGTGAGCCCCAGGGGACAAGGGCAGCCTCTGCCCAGTATACCTCAGTCCAGCATGGTGCTGGCACCAGGAGCCACTTCTTTGCCCCCTGGGGGACGATGGCCGCATGAAGAGGCCAGCCCGGTCCCACCTGCTCTCCACGCCACACGCAGACTGGCAGGGAAGCGTCTGAGGTCCTTGGCTTTGCTGCTTTGCCCTGGAAATCCCTCTCGGGAGGACGCGGAAGGGAGGTGCCTAAGGCTGCGAAGGATCACCCTCGCGCACTGGCTCCTCCGGGGAAAGCTCTCTCGGCCCAGGCTGCGTAACACAGCGCCACTGACCAGCGGGCTTAAGTAGCGGAGATTCGGTCCCACCCGTCTGGAGGCTGGAAGGCCAAGATCGAGTTTCCTGGTGAGGCCGCTCTTCCTGCTTGCAGATGGCGCCTTCTGGATACGTCCTCCCCTGGCCTTCCGGGTGTGAGCACTGGGGTGGGGTGGCGGGGAGGGCAAGCCATCTGTCCTCACAAGGACACCAACTCAGTTCAGAGGGCTCGACCTCACGACCTCAGCTGACCCCGGTTCCCTGGCGAAGGCCCATCTCCAAACACCATCACATCAGGGCTTGGAGCTTTAACACACGTGGTTCAGGGGACACGGTTCAGTCTATAACCCGTACTGGTCACCCTCTCACCCACCCCAGCATTAACCAGGTTAAGAGTTGACGGTTACACTTCCCTTAGAGCTGGGCTCCCCCATCCCTAGCCACATTTTCGGTATCATAAATTAAGAGGAAACAGAACTAAACGCTACACTCCTCAGCCTCACGAGCCCCATTTCCAGTGCTCGGTGGTCCCAGCTGCTGGATGCCAGCGTGGACCCAGGATGACCCGTGACCACAGGATTTCCATCGGACCGTGCCGCCTTAGCAAGCTGTTAATTAGAGTCCCCGCTGGTCCCCAAACCAATTCGCCATTTCCGTCTATTTTCACCTGTCACTTGCAGCGGCAAATTTTGGAGAGGGGTGACCAGAGCTAACCTGTTATCCAACCAGAGGAAAAGGCCATCTCTTTGACCTCCCGGTGTCCTCCATGTGGAAGACCTGAGTCGAGAGGGTGGCCGCCTGCCAGCCTAGGCGAAGGTGACCTGGGGCAGGTGCCCCATGGGGCCAGCAGGACGTGCTGGGAACCTCACCCAGCCTGTCGTGAGCAGAGGAGTTGCTGATTCACACCAGGAAACCCGACCTCAGGCCAGCAGCCCCGGGGTGCCAGGCCCGGCTCCCATCCTGAAGGACGATCAGGCCGGCGTCGCCTGCTCAGAACTGGCTAGGGCAGGACAGCCCGAAAGTTGCCGCTGCCAAGAAGAAGTGGGGACATGGCCCCTCTTCACCGGGAGGCGGCCCTGAGCCCCAGACACCACTACTCAGGTTCCCACGGACACACCTCATGGGCGAAAGAAGCAGAAGCTGGCCCCCACAGGGCCTCCGTGGCTCCTGGGTCACCGCTTGGCTTGTGACCCGATCCTTCCATTCCTGGCACCTGTGGTTTGGTTGAGGAAATATGGAGTCGGACATCAGGAGGGAAGCAGAGAGACCCGCCTGCACCTGCTGGTCAGCTCCACGGGGAAGCAAGGACAGCTTGAGATCTGAGGCCAGTGCTGGACGAGGAGGACAGTCCCCCCAATACAGTCTTAGGGCTGGAAAAACGAAAAGACCTGCTCTGCTGGGACCTGCTGTCATCTGGCAGCCGTGGACTCAAGTCCAGCAACACCCTCCATCCCAGCTTCAGCCGGGCACAGCTTCCAGCTTGACCCAGCCCTCGCCACCCTCGCCGGACGCCTGGCTCACGCCCCTCCTGCACCCCACTAGAGCCCTGCGCTATCCACATATGAAGCCCCGACTCAGAGGAACCACACCCCAGAGCAGGGGCCCCCATAGAACTGCTGTAGGATCACTTTAAAAAGAAGGGCATTTTTTTTTTTTTTTTATACCAGGGATTGAACCCGGGGCACTCAACCACCAGGCCACATCCCCAGCCATTTTTATTTTTTATTTTAAGACAGGGTCTCACTAAGTTGCCGAGGCTGGCTTTGAACTTGTGAGCCTCCTTCCTTAGCCTCCCAAGTCAATGATGGGATTGCAGGTGTGCTACTGCATCTGGCTCACATGTGATTTGATTTGAAACGTAAATATTTCTTTCCAGTATGTTGTCCGTGATTTGTTTGGTTTGCTTGTTTTTGTTTTGACTTCACCCTCACTTCTGGTGTTCTTTGCCATGTCCCTCCCACAGCTGAACTTGTCCTTCTTCCCTCCCTCCCCCTCTCCCTTTCTTCCTTTCATAGAGGGGACTGAAGCCAGGGGTGCTTTACCTCTGTACTACATCCCCAGTCCTTTTGATTTAAAAATTTTGAGACAGGACCATGCCAAGTTGCTTAGGGCCTTGCTAAGTTGCAGAGGCTGGCCTTGAGCTTGCGATCCTCCTGCCTCAGGCTCCCGAGCAGTTGGGATTATAGGCGTGGCCACTATACCCAATTGGTCCATCTTTTCCTTTATGGATCTTGGATTTCTAAGTCACGGGTAGAAAACACATTTCCACTCCAAGGTCGTAAAAATGGTGCTAATTCTTGTTTCAGTACTTTTCTGGTTTCCTTTGGACATTCAAACTGTGTGTCCACTTGGGTTTTTTCTGGTGCATGGTAATGGGGCGTGATGTTTTCCAGCTGCGCGGTGGTTCCAATACCAGTCGCTGGACAACCCATCTTTCCCCAGGGACTCGAGGTGCCACTTCCTAGGGACTAACCCTCCCGTCTTGGGTCCCTTCCTGGACTGTGTGTTCCCGCCCGTCGGTCCATCTGTCTGTCCATACTAGCATCACACAGCAGTGAGGACGGAGGCTTCCTGAGATCCTTACCCGGCAGCCTGCCCAGCACCCACTGCTCTTCTGGTAAATATTTCTCCAAGTTCGACCTGGTTTACAAAGGAAGGAAGAATTGGTCCCAGATGCAGAAAGTGGGGCCGCCAGAACTGAAGGCAGCACTTGTGGTCACTGCTGCCCCGAGGCGCCATGCTCATGCAGCAGGTGGCCCTGTGTTGGCTGGCACGTGTACCAGGAGATGGGCACTTCAGACCTGGAAGTGGGCACTGGTGTTGGTCAGTGCCCAAGGAGGGTGACCTGGGGAGAGCTACCAGGTTTAAGCATGGGCTTGCCCCTTGACCCAGAGTCCCACTTCCTGAAAGCTGCCCTCCAGCTATGCTTGTATCAATCAATCAATAAATGAATACATAACATACCTATGGGTTTTCATAGCCACGTTGATAGTAATTGCAAAAGACTGGAACTGAGCCAAACAGTCTCTGAGGGGTTAAATCACTCATGGCACATCATTCGATGGAATAATAGATGCCCAGGAAAAAGAACGAGGACGTTCTGTCTCCATAGTGACTTTCAACGTTCTCTAAGGCATACGGCTACATGAAGCAAGAAAGTGCAGAAGGGTGGAGAGTCTGTTATCTTAAAAACAAGAGCGTGGGCAGATGCTCCTGCACATCTGGAAAGCACCACATCTTTCTTCCCTATAGGCCGTGAGTGGTACAGAACTGCACCCAAATAACAGGGCTTAGTAAGAAAGGTGGGGCCAGACCGCTGCTCAATGCAGCTTTGCAACCAGAGTATCAGCAAAAGCAGTAATGATCCAAATAAAGCACCGTAAACAGTGCAAAGAACCACCAAATACATGACCCACAGGGGAGGCCACAGTAAAGGATGGACTTTGCTTTGAAAGGTGAAGCACCTTGGCGGGAGGGCCGGGAAGACCAGGGAGGTGTTGGGCCATAAGAACCAGGACCAAGTGCACGGAGATCGGCCAGGCCAGTGAAAGCAGCCCCTCCAAAGCAGAGCCCATGGGGCGGCAGGAGAGGAAGGGGCTCCCATGAGGTTGGAGGCCCAGAACTGGCCAGGTGTTTTGCAGGTAGCTGCTCTTGTCACCCAGGCTGGGAAAAGTACAAATGACCCAACGCAGTGGGACAGCAGAACAGACCTGCTAAGCGGGATCAGCGTTGGAGACGGGGGCCAGGGGACAGAAACAGCAGAGGGACATTCGAAGAAAGAGTGGCCGAAACACTTCCAAATTTGGTGAAAACTACAAACCCACAGATCTAAGAAGCTCGGTGAACCCAGAGCACGAGACTCGTGAAGGAAATCGCACCAAGACCACGGCTGTCACGAAAACCTGCCGCAGAAGAGGCCAACTCTGAAGCAAGCGGGAGGCTCAGTGTGGGACGCTCGACTTGAAGATGGGAGGCCCTGGGTTTGATACCCAGCAGAGAGAGCGAGGGAGGGAGAGGGGGAGGGGGAGGAGGAGAGGGGGAGGGAGAGGGGGAGGGGGAGGGGGAAGAAGGGAAGGGGAGAGAGAAAGAGGGGGAAGGAGAGGTAGGGGAGAGAGGAAGAGAAAGAGGGGGAGAGGGGGAGGGGGAGAGAGGGGGAGGGGGAGGATGAGGGGTAGGGGAGAGAGGAAGAGAGAGAGAGGAAGGGAGGGGGAGGGGTAGAGGGAGGGGGAGAGAGAGAGGACAGGGGATGAGGAAGAAACCAGTGTCCCTCTGGAGTTACCCTAGTCATTTCCTTATGTCTGAATCACAGACGGACTAACTGTTGTCATGGTAACAGGCGATATGACAGACGCTCACATTCCACTTCTATTTGGGAAAAGAACTTCCAAATGAGCTCAGAGGTACTGTTAAGAGCGGTTAATGGTGTGGGGACAGGAGCCTGGGTGGATGTAGGACCAAGGCCTATTTTTTTGATTTTTATTTGTCCTAATTCGCTGTAGATGACAGTAGAATGCCTTTCATGGGCCTTTTCTTATGACCACAGGGACGTATGGAGGGCGGGCAGTGGCGTGGCTGCTTTGGACCCAGGGTTTCTTTGGGGATGGTGAAAATGTTGGGGTGTCGGTCGTGTTGGCGCCAGGACTCTGAATGTTCCCAAAACCCACTGGACTGGGCACGTCCCAGGGGCAGAGTGTACAGGGTGAGAATTATATCTAGCAGAAAATAAATTAGTTAAAACAGAAAGAAGGAATACGTGTCTGTTGGAAAAACAACTAGAGAAGCAAGATTCTAGTACTTCAGATGGGAAGAGACCTGAAAGATCATGGCATGGGACGTCCCAGTAGGCACAGTTTCGGGGGGGACCCTCAGCAGACCTCCCTGGGAAGACTGCCTCCCAAATCCCATTCCTGGGGAGTCCCGAGGTGCAACACTCTGGCCATATCCTACACGGGCTCTGGAAGGTCCTCCTTTAACTTGAAGCCACACACCACTTACCCAGCGTTCTTTGATGTATCTGACCGTGACCTTTTCCAACCCCTTTGTATTCCTATGGAGCAGTCATTAGCACTAGAGCTGTGGAATGCAGACCAGTGCAGCTCAGTGACTCGTCCGATGTCACACAGCTTATTGGTGCCAGAGGTGGGCTAGGTTTCTTAAACCTGACACAGGTTCATTTCATAAATCCAGTACAAGTCTCTGGCCTTGGGTGTCCCCAGCTGAGGTGCCTGGTTCTAAGCCCCGTTTTACCCATTCTTGAGTCCCGTGTCCCCATGCTGTCCCTGAAGTGGCTGCTGGTGGGTTCTGAGCTTCGGTGTTTGTATTCACCGAAGACCTCTGTGGTCCACACGTTCAGGTTCAGGCCCTCACAACCTTCTCACGGCAGCTTTGACCCTGTGCTGGGACTCAGAGTCCACAGGCAGGAGACAGAGGCAGAGGCAGAACAAAGGACCCAGGGTCAAGGGCAGGGGCTCTGGGGTGGGGCTGGGACTTCACCGCGTCTCCAGGGGGCTCCTCATGGTCCGTTTCTTACTGCGTTTGCCATGAAATCTAAACTTCTTATCCTGCAGTGGGAACACCAGTCGCCTCCTCTATGCCTCGGTGTCCACTTGAGAGTGACAACAGGGCTGTGTGGATGACCCACAGGACGCCACCTGGCGCCTAGCGAGAGCTCCGCGAGGTTAGTTGGCACCGTCCAGGGGGCAAGCCAGACCGGGGCTGCTCTTCCTTCCCTTCTCAGGCCCCGGGCGGGGGCTCCCGCACCTGCACCCAGCATTTCCCCATGTCTGGTCTGCAGTGGATTCGCTTGTCCCAGCTCTTCCAATGCAAGGCAGCTGCTCGCACAGCCCGGAGGCCCTGCAGAGCGCAGGCCTGCCCTCTCCCCTGAGGTCCCCCTCCTACGTGGCCTGTCACCGCTCCAGCATCGCGGGTCACCATTGGGAGCCTCCATGCATCGACATCTCCCCCCACACGGCCTCCGCACTGGCCATTCCCTCTGTCCCCAGTGCTGCCCCTGGTGGCCCTGCCTCATCCTCTGGGTCTCTGTCCAGCGCCATCTCACAACGCCTTCCCTGATGTGGCTTGGGCTCAAGCTGCACGGGCGCCTCGGCCCCACGGTCACAGCCCACACTGCTATGGCTGCCTCACGGACCCCTCAAAACTCCTGGGCATATCTGTTGGCCTGCGGTGTCCGTCGCCCCGCCGCCACGGAACAGCCCCGAGGGCGGATCCCAGGCCTCACTGCCCACCAGCAAGCCCCAGCCTGCGACGCGCCTGCACGGCTGGAGTGGGGGTCTGTCCCAGGAGCCGGCGCCCGAGGAAGGACGCCCCGCGCAGGCGCCCGGGCGCCACACTGACCGTGCATCTGGTAGGCGTAGGGGCTCTGTCCAGGGGCCGCGGTGCTGAAGCCGGAGCCGTAGCCCAGGAATCCGCTCTGGCTGGGGGAGTGGTTCAGGCTGTCCTCCGTCTTGATGCCTTGGGAGGAGGAAGAAGCACCAAGGACACAGGGTTAGGAGTTCCCACCCCTGCGGAGACCCACCGGTCAAGGCAGCAGCGCGTGGTCCCATCGGCTTCCAGAGCAGCCGGGCTCGGGAGCGGACAGGGCTGCGCATGCGCTCTGCTTGGCCCGCATCACATTTTCAAGGAAAAATCTGAACGAGTTACTATTTTTTGAAAACCCATAACATTTCACCCCCAAATATACACTTATGGCTTCTCTGACCACAGGATGGTCCTGCAATGCGTGACCACGCTACCAAGTGACAACAGGCTGTCCTTCGGTTCCCCTGGCCTGTTTCCCGGGTCATTCGTGGATCCGGCGCTCTCCGTGACCTCAAGCCTGGTGTTCGTATGCTCTTTTCTTTTAAATACATTCTAGGACGCTCTGAAAAGTGGAGAAGGGGAAGCAACACGAGGGCCTCACCTTTGGTCCATGCCGTCAGCTTCACGCTACCTGCCTGGCTTTGGGGGCACGGGAGCCTGGGGGCACGGGACCCATTGAGTAGCCATGTATGGCTTAAATGTCCATCGTGATTCTGGGTGAAGGGTGTCACTTAATGGTGAGGGACACTCTCTGCTCTGCACACGGGGGACATGCTTAACCAAAGACCCTCTAGCCACAGCTCTAAGTCACTCCCCATGATTACCCAAAGCACAGGTGCCAACCCCACAAGCACCAGGAAGGGGAAAGGAGTGGGTAGAGGGCTGCAGGCTGAGCCAGGTCCCGTGGCTACTGGCTTTCTTTTCTTTTCTTTTTTGTGGTTCTGGGGATTGAACCCTGGACCTTGTGCATGCAAGGCCTGCACTTTACCAACGGGGCTGTATCCCCAGCCCTTGCTTTCTTTTTATTAAGATGCAATGAACACACTCTAGAAAATTCCAACAGTCAGCAGGTATAGAGAAAAGTGTCCTTCTCCATCCGCGACCCCAAGCCCAGCTCCCTTTCCCACAGGCAGCCCCCACTACCAGGCTGTAGCCCTTGTGTCCACCTCTGGGCATGGACCTGCGCATGGACAGGCATGCAAAGTTACTGGGAGGATTCTACACGGACTCTTCTGCAATCTTCTCTTTTATCGCTTCAAAATATGTGACACTGATCATTCTCCATCAGATCATGAAGTTCTTCCTTACTTTCTACTTACAGTGTGCAGTAGTTCATGGATACAAATATGCACACACACATATATTTGCTGCAGTTTGCTTTTATAGCCATGACACACACATTTTCGTGTCACGACATTTTCGTGTCACGTACAAGTATACCTTTTGGGTAAACTCCCTGCAGCTGGATGTCAGAGTCTAAGGGCAGAAGACATTTTTGTGGACATTGCTAAGTAAATGGGGTTATAAGCAGTGAATGTCTGCTTCCCCGTGCGCTCTTTTAAATCACTATTAAACCTGCTCGTCTTCGTCTGTCTTCTAAGTAGAGAACAGTATCTTGTTGCAGTTTGAATTTCCATTTCTTTAAAGAAAATGTCTGTTTCTGGGGGGGCTGAGGTTTCCCCTTCCTCCCCCAGTCACCCCTGGGAAGCGGGAGATGGACTCCGAGTCAGGAGATACGGCTGGAGTCCTGGGGCTCGGCTGGACTCCTTGGGGACCTGCACAGTTTCTCCTGCCACCTCAGCTGGGGAGCCTCCTTCCGCACGAAATGCAGGGTTGTCGGGAAAGTGAAGGGAGAGGAAAGACGGACGCCTCCAGCTCTGAACAAGGCGCTTGAAAGCACAGCTCTGGCGTCCTCACGGCAAATCCACAAAACAGGCAACGTCATCTCCCCCGCTTTAAAGATGAGGAAACCGAGGTTCAGAAAGCCAGCCCACGCGACAGGGCCCCGCACTGGCAGCTCACTGCGAGCTCGAGACTCCGCATCTCGATCCCTCCCAACAATGGTGGGAAGGGGGTTCTGGTGCGGTATGAGGTGTCCCCTCAAAGCTCCCGTCTTGACGCAGGAGTATCAGAGGTGAAATGGGGATTGCGAGGGCTGTCACCCGATCGGCCCACCCTAGTTGGGAAGGACTGAGTGGGGACTGTAGGCGGGTGGGTGTGGCGGGAGGAGCTGGGTCCCTGGGGGCGTGCCTGGAAGGGCTCCTCTCTCTGCTTCCCGGCCAAGAGAATGGAACCACGCCCCCCACCAGGATGTTCCGCGCCACCTCGGGTCCAGAGCCACGCGGTCAGCCCACCATGCATGGAACCTCTGAAACTCTGAGCCCAAATTAACTTTTCCTCCTCTAAGTTGTTCTTGGGTATTTTGGTCACAGGGATGCTAAGCTGACTGTCACAAGGGGTTTTATGCAGTGGACGGTGAGTCTTCAGTGGTGACAAGGGTAGCGGAGGTACTCCACACCTTCCGCTGCTCAGTGCGCTCGGAGCGCTTAGCTGTGCGTTAGGGGCAGCCTGTCTCCCTGGGCACCTGGAGTCACTCTGACCTGTGTGGTGACCCCGAGGTCCCGCATGCCCGCCTGTCCCTGGGCTCCCTCGCGCACTCTGCTCAAGCCACGGCCTCAGCCACTTTCATTCATTTTAGTGGCTGACGTCAAAGTACCGGTCAGCACTGTGGAGCCAGCTAGTCCCGAGAGTGCGTTCTGGGCTGGTTCCAGGCCAAGACGGAGGGACGCGTCTCCTCCTGCAATGCCAGAGCGTCGTCTTGGCTGGACAGGAGCATCGTGATGGGTCTCATGGAGGGCGCACCTTTCATTTTAAATAGACACAATTGCAAGAACATTCGTGGACTCGGGGCCTGTGCAGAGTGCACGCCCTGCTCTCGGTCCCTCCTCTGTCTGCTAACACCTCTCACCCTCCAGTTCTCAGCGTACACGCTGCCTCCCAGGAAGGGCTTCCAGGACCCCCGTGGCCCCTCCACTCACTTCTCCCTCATGTCACTCATCACAGCCTGTCTGTTTATCACCTGTTCCCTCCTGAGGCTGAGAGCTGAGGAGGGCTGGGCTCAGGCCAGCCTCGTCCACGGCAGTCTCCCACACATGGCTCCCTGTCTGGCATGTATTAGGTGCTCAATAAATATCTGATGAAGGAATGAACACGAAAGAAAAAAAACAAGGATTTTCACTTCTTTTGTTTGCCAAAGGGCTGGACCCCAAAATTCTGACCCGTGAGGCTAGGAGGAGATGGCCAGGGGATGTGAAGGGCTTCATCCTGTAAGTCAGTGTCCCCAGGTGGCAGTCTGGGGACCAGCCACAGGTTCACAATGGGAAAGGTCAGGAAGTGAGGAGGAGACGCTTGGAAACCCTACAGTGACCTGGTGCTGCTCGGACACAAGGCCTTGTCTCTAGACTTGTATTTTGCAGATCTTTTTAAACGTTTAATTTCACTCATTTCTTTTTATGTTACCCAAGGGTCAGTCCAGAATGGACTGAAATTCTACAGCAAAAAGTGAAACCCTGGTCCTCCCCACCTATGAGAAGCACTGCGCCAGGGACGGGCAGCTTCAGGGCAGGGTAACGCGGACCCCGTACCGTGCGCACAACCACCGCCAGGAACCTCTGGCGTGGCTCACGGGGGGCGGGTCAGAGAGGGTGTGGACGCCCGGGCATACTCTCACTCCTCGGGCCACCAGGATGTCCTCAGCACCCGCAGCACGCCCGAGACACAGGCTTCCGCTGCCGGACCCTGCGTCCGGGGCAAGGAGATCTGGGGAGAAAGACAGGCGCGACGCTCGGGGTAGCAGAACCACGCCGCGGGCACTCTGGGGAGCGACTGGATTTCTGGGGCTCCATGTGCAGTCTTGATGGTGTTATATGGAAGAATAGAGCAGAAAAGGACACAGTGATGTTGGGTAAGGGGGAATAAGGAGTTAGAATTTTAAATAGAGTGATCTGAGAAGGTCCCACGAAGGAGGTGATGTTTGAACAAAAACCCAAAGGAAGTGAGCGAGCAAGATATGTGGATCCTCCAGGCAGGAGGAACAGTATGTGCAAAGGCCCTGAGGTGGGGTTATACTTCGTATGTTGGACGGGCAAACATCAAAGAGGCCCGTGTTGGAGAACAGAGTGAGCAAGGAGGTCAGAAGGCTGTGCAGTGGGGCAGGGCAGGCGTACTGCAGGGAACCTTTAGCTTTGACCTGGAGTGGCGGGAGTCCTGGAGAGCTCTGAGCAGAGAGGACAGAGCGGAACTGGTTTGTGCCTAAAATATCCACAGCTCTCTGTGTCTCAGATCCGAGCCACGGTGCAAATCCTTGGTGGGTTCACCACAGCCGCTCTGGGACGCCCCCTGGGCTGTGCCTTCCATGCTCTGAGCCCCAGGTTTCTCATGAAGACAAGGAGGGTCTTGAGCCAAATTCATGCTTGCCAGTCCCAGTGCTTGGTGCCACCTGCCAGGTGCTCCTGCATCCCCCCAATACTCTTTGTATTTTTAAAAAATGTGCTCAGGGCCTGGGAAGTAGCTCAGTGGTAGAGCGTTTACCCAGCATGCATGAGGCCCTGGGCTTCATCCCTGGCACCACAAAAGAAGAAAGATCGACTCAACTTAAAAACGATCTGCTTGCCCTTAGCAATAACGATCAAGAAATCGCAGGATCAGTATGTAATATATTAAATAATATGTTATATACAATGTATGTTAAAATAAATATACAACATGAAATCCTTTTGTGGTTGATTTGGGTGCACAAGGAGAGAGGACCACCTGAGGTCCTGCCGGCACTCAGGCACCTGTGCAGGCAGCCGTCAGGGGGTCTCGCAGACCCGCCCTTGCTCTCCCACCCCGCTCTCCCCGAGCTCCTCGCTGGCCTTGACTGTGGGCTCGTGGGCTCTGCTGACCTCGTGGGGAAGCATGGGGCGGGGGAACAGCCTGTCCTGCCGGGAACAACCCTCCCCTTGTGTTTCCTCTTGGGTGGCCCCGGGCAGGCGTCAAAAGATTCTGGGACAGTCCTGCCTGCTGAGAGGACCGGCTCTTTCCACTTCTGCCATTAGATGCCAGCAGATTTGCGTCCTGTTCAGGCAGAACCCACTGTGGTAGAAGCTCAGGTACGCAGGGGACACTGTGGCTGAGATAGGGAACCAGCCCGGGTGGCGGGCAATGGGTGAATGGATAAACGACCCGTGACCTTTATACACAGTGGAATGTGTTCAGCCGTGAAGAGTGAGGTCCTGTTGCTTGCTGCAAGGCGCACAAAATTGGGGGACCTTACGTGAAATAAGCTACACTTACAAAGACAAGGTCCCCGTGTTCTCTCTAATATGTGAAAGCTAAAAAATAGTCGACCCAAATGTCGAGGAGTGATTACAAGAGGCTGGGCTTGTGAATCAAGGGAGGCCAGATTGGATCGGGCACGCTGTGTGCGTGTACTAAAATAGCCCGCGGAGCCCCACCATAGGGCCAGTTGACACATGGCAGTAAGAAAAGAAATTCAAACACACCGCGGTGCGATCTTCCCAGTTCCTCCCATCAAGATCAAGGTCTTTCCCTACCCCATAAATAGTGACAAATTTTGGGTGGAAAAGCAAGTTGCGAGAGAATGCACGTTGCTGTCTGTGGTTGGAGGGTCTCTCCATCAGGGTCAGCAGCTGCAGCCCCCGGCCAAGGCCACCTGCCGCTGCGTCTGTAAGTGAAGACGTCCGGCACCCCCGGCATGCCTGCTCACTCCTGGCTGCTTGCGCTCCACACTGGCGGAGCCAGGAGGTGTGGTGGCATCTCACGGTCTGCAGAGCAGCAGCATATACTATCCTGTTATTTCCAGAAAGTTCTCAGGCCCTGTCCCACATAAAGAAATGCCTGAGAGCCAGGCACTGTGGCACATGCCTGTGACCCAGAAGCTCGGGAGGCTGGGACAGGAGGATTTTGAGTCCAAAGTCAGCCTCAGCAACTTAGTGAGACCTTGTCTCTAAATACAAAACAAAAGGGCCAGGATGTGGCTCATGGTTAAGTGCCCTGGGTTCAATCCCCGGGAGCAAAATAAAGAAAAAGAAAGGAATGCAGGGGACTTATAAACCTCAAACGCAGGGCTGCAGGGGTCTCCGAGAAGAAAGGAAGGCCACCTCCCTTTATTTTTTTAAGTTGGATGGTCTGTTCTTGGGTGTTTGTGGGATTGCTCGTTATACTTTCCCAGATGTCTTAAACATTGCATAATAATCGGAGAAAAAAATACCCGGTGCTCCCAACACCCCTGTCTCTACTTGGCTCAATTTGGTTACCGCCCCTGCCCCCGCCCGAGCTCTTTGAACCACAGTGAGCAGCACATTTGCCAGGGGGCAGAGCTCCTAGGCAGGATCGGGCATGGTCTGACCAGGCGATGGCGAACACTATGCTCAGGCGAAGGCCAAGGGGAGCGGCTTTCCTGCCGCTGTTACTCTCCAGTGACTCAGACATTCTGGGGTTGCGTGGCAGCCTGGCTTCTACTTACACAGCTGGCGGCATTCACTGGGCACCCCCCGTGGGCAGGGCCCTGAGAGTCAAGCCCTTTATATAGATTGGGGTCCACAGGCTGAATCCGGCCCCTGGCCTGTTTGTGTAAATAAAGTTTTATTGGAACACTGACACTCCCATCAGTGTACACACCATCTGGCTGCTTCCATGCTACCATGGCAGAGCTGAGTATCTGTGATAGAGACCACAGGGCCCCAAAGTAGACACTATTTAACATCTGGCCCTCCACAGAAAAAGTTAAGATGCTGTCTGTCACAGATCATTGTACTTAACCCTCACAATGACCAGGGGAGGCCGGATTTATTATTTCTTCCATTGCATGAATGAGGAAACGGAGGTCCAGGGAGGTGAGGCCACTCACCGGGGTCTTGTGAATGGCACTGGGCAGCAGAATTCCAGGCATGTGCTCTTAGGACCTACCCGGTACTGTCTGGGAACAGACCCTTTGACAGTCACTGAGACAGTTAACTAGCTCTGAACCCCATGAACTTCCATCTATCCAATGCCATGTTTTGTCTGGGAACAGGGCTAGTTTTCTCTTTTTGGCTGCATTTTTCTTGGCTGTGAGCCAGGCTGGGTAACCTACATGTGATTGTATCGCAGGTCTTCAAGCACAGGAGGGAAAGAAAGTTAGAAAAGATGTCCACACCTGTCACAGGTAATCCCCCAGGATTTATGAGACTTGGTTCAGGCAGTGGGGCTCCGGATCCAGGCTGCCTGGGTTTAATTCCACCTCTGCCACCAACCAGCTGGGTGACCTTGGGTGAGTTGTTTACCCTCTCTGATCCTGTTTCTTCATTTCTCTAGGGAGGATAATGATGTGACCTTCCTTTTAGGGGTGAGATGGGAATTAAGGGAATTAGTGGACATCAAGCCAAGTGAGGGGCAAGAAGTCAACAACGGTGACAATATGGGTGACATGACGGCTGGCAGGTCCTGTCCCTTCAACCTCCGGACGCACGGTCAGCTCTTCTGGCAGCTGTGTGTTCACCGCCATGACCTCCAGTCTCCCCGTGGCCTTGCTGCTTCCCCTCCTTTCCTTCCAAGCCGAACTCACCCCAGCAGCCCTGTCTTCTTTCAAACACCTGGAGTGGAGCCCCCGCCCTCTGCTCACTGGCTTCCCTGTGGCTTCCGGTCTCACCTGGGACAAACCCCAGATCTGTGCAGAGGCTGGAGCTCTGCCCGCCCGGCCCACCCACTCCCCTCCTCCGCCGGACCTGGTGAGTTTCTGCCCGTTTCCACAGCTGCCCTCTGCCTGGACGCTCTCCCTCCTGAGTCTGCACAGGTCCCCTCTCAGTTCTCGGCCAAATTAGCGGCTCATTTAAAACGTCTTCCCTGGCCCTGGACTTCAGATAGCCTTTCCTCATTCTTACCTCCCTTAGGAGCTCCTTGGCTTCCTTCATGTCACACGGCTGTAGTTTGAAATACAGAAATTTGTTTAGTTTTCTTTTCTCCCTCTAGGACAGGGTATGCAAGCTCAAGAGTCGTCCCGGACAGGCAGGTCATTCAGGGAAGTAAACATGGGCTGGGTGGGGACTGTGGCAAACTGAGGCTAATGGAAACAGCCTGACGCAGAGCCACGTGCTCCTGACACCAGAAACGTGGGCTCTGCAGGCCCGAGTGGCTGCTTGGAGGCATCGGAATCGTGAATTTTGTGTGATCACTTGCCATTCCCAAACGGGCGGTCAGTGTTAAAAACGTGAAGTGTGATTAAGGGTCTCGAAAAATCCACCAAACATCCAGAGTTCACAGGCCCGCTGCTGGTTTTCAGCCTCCATTCTGAACGGCCAGCTCTGTGAAGATGGGGCTCATCCTGCTCCAACGGCCACCGCGTGCTTGTGACCCAGAGATGAACGAAGGCCCGTGTGACGGGCGGAGGGAGGAAGAGGACGAAGAATGCGAGGCCCAGGCTCTGCAGGAAGCATCGCGAGGGGGCTGGGAGGAGGAGCGTGTGACCTCAGGGGAGGAAAGTGCGGCCCAGTGAGGTCAGTGCCGCCTCTGGAAGGCAGGGCTGCTGTCCGCCCACGCTGCGTTCTCTCCACTGGGTGCGTGGATTTGCCGGGACTGCGTAGCTGGGCCCCGGGGTTTCCGCCTACGTGCCTCCTCCGTGGCCTGCTCCTCCTCGTATCTAACCATTTGCTCCGCTGAGGCTGGCCTGACCTCTGGCTGCGTGGGCAGGCCTGTGGCCAACGTGGCCATCCAGAAGGGACATTCCGTCTTCTCTGCCCCAGTGTCCAGGTCAGGGGTGGGTGTAGGAGGCTCTGCTGGGAGCCCTTTCTGGGACTGTGAGGGAAGCCCTACTCTGGGGACTTGCAGCCTGGAAGTGCTAGAGCTTTGTCTGCCACCACAGCAGGAGAACAGGCCCAAGACAGGCCCACATCCAAGGGCACAGGCTGAGTCCCGAGAGCACCACTTGAGCACCTGGATCCAACCCTGCCTGAAGCCAGTGCCCCAACATTTTTCAGCAATGTAGACAATAAGCTCCTTTGTTTCCTTAAGCTGATTGGTGCTGGGTTTTTGTCACTTACTACTCTGGTTGACACATCAATTAAGACAGAAGGTAATGGTGAGGATAAAGCCCAGAGGCAGGCAGGTGAGCCAGGTTCAGAGTCCTCAGTTCTTAGCAGGAACGTGTTGGCAGTCAGGTGGAGAGGTCCCCCCGCACCCATTTCTCCTTCTGACACCACCACGGTGTTTCCCTGGAGAGAAGCACCCCTCCCACACAGGCCACCCATGTCTCCAGCCTCTTCACCTCCTGCCCCCCACCTCTTGTAAGCTTTGCCTCAGGACCCAATTTGAGCCAACGAGGGCCCGTCTGGGATTCTGGTGGAAGTGCTCAGAAAGATGAACTCTCCCCTAGTAATGGAGCTGAAGGGAGGCTAGTTTATAGGCACCGTCTTTGTTGCTACATGGGGAGAACTTTAGTGGGAATGAAGTCAATCGGAGGAAAGTTTTTGAAGGTGGAGTGAGACACATTCCTCACCATGTTATCTGAGCACCTGGATCCAGCCATACCTGATGTTATTTGTATCCCCAGATGCACCAGCATGTGAATCACTAAATCCCCAGATAATCCCTAAACTGCCTTGGGTTAGGTTTCTGAGTCTTGCAATCAAGAGGCCTTGATTGAACCTACAGAATTTGAACCATGTTTATAGTGTCTCTTTTATCTCCAGTCCAAAATCAGTCTGGCTACATTTATCATTCTGCATTTAACTGAGGCAGGAGGGAAGGATGAAGGACGTGGTGTTGAGGACCCGGGGCTGTTGGTACTCACTGTAGGAAGGGATTCCGTAGGCTTGTGCAGGAGGCGGGTAAGCCGTGTAGGGGGGCGCCTGCTGGATCCCCCCGCTGTACTGCGTCTGGCCGTAGGCCGCCATGGCGGTGGGAGGCTGGCTGGGCAGGCCACGCGGGCAAGGCCTGTGTGCAGGGAGAGAGGTCTGAATCTCCCGGTCCCACCCAGCATCCCGTCCCCTGGCTTCTGGCACGAGCACCACCACATTCCCTGGGGTATTAACTCTTTGCAGGGAAGCGATTTACGTGTTTACCAAATCTGGCCTCGGTTTCCTCTTCCTGGAAACCAGGAAGATTAATTTCCCTGTTTCCCTTGCAGTCAGATTCAATCAGTGGCTGGTTCCACCCAGCCCGAGGTGGGCGGTCACATTGTGACCACTCCCCTGCGCCACCAAGGAACCCCCACACCTCCTGCTCTCTCTCCTCCTTTGGTAGCAAAGCTGGAGGGCAAGTTAGCAAGAGCAAGGCCATGATCTTGTGGAGAAGGCTGCCCCAGTTTCACTGGATCCATGCTGGACTTGATGTGAGGAACCAAAAAGAAATGAACGAAAACAAAAACAAAAAACCCAACCAAACAAACAAACCCCCAAATCCTTTGTCATGTGAAGCCACTGAGACATCAGGGTTGGCTGGTTGCTGCAGCAGAACCTCTCCCACCCTGACTAGCCATCCTGATTGAGATACCTCCCTAGCTTTAACAGAGCTGTCAATCAAGGTGCCTGGCCCTTGGCCAAGGGGCGGGCCCAGGGTGCAAGGTCAGCCAATCAGACTGTCCTGGGGATCCCAGCAGTGACACCCGGAAGTGACTGTCTTTCCACTTTCTATGTCTTGGATCCCTGGAGCCATCCTGCACTGGGACTTTCTCCGGGCCTGATGATTCCATTTTCATTTTCATTGTAAGTTATTCTAGATCTTTCCAAGACAGTTCCTTGAGACTTACATCAGCTGGAGCCGATTTCTGTTGCTTGCCACCCAGTGGGATCTGTGCTGAGTAACAGGAGCCACCAAGGGCTCGGCTGTCAAGGGCCACTCGCCCCAGACCTTCATAACCTCATGGCTGCCACCAACCACTGTGATCTTACGTGGGCTGGGACACGGTCCCCCAGGCCTGGCGTGTGCTTTCCATCTCACCTGATGCTTTTAGGAACTCTTTGTAAACGGAGCTCTTACAATTCCCGTTTTAGAAAAGAAGAAATCAAAGCTCAGAGACCTGAAGAAATAAATGAAGGCCTAGAAAGAGACCGATCTAGAACCTAAGCCCCGGAGCGGACTGACACGTTTAAACCTGACAACCCTGCAGAGTTACGACTCCTGTCCCCACTTACAGATCAGAAAACAGGCAAAGAGGCACCAAAAGCACACAGTGGATATAGAGTGTGACCCCTGCCTCCGGAATCCACGTCCGCAACCCTCCACCCTGCAGCCCTGGCTGGCCACGGCAGGTGGGGAGGCTGCGTATCTATTGTAACCTGCGTGTGCACACTGGTAGGCACTGATGAGGTCCCCAAGGCCCTGCCTGGCTGCACTGTGGTCACCTTAAGTCACTTTAGTTAAAACCCGTTTGGTTCCAGACATGAAGCCTGATGCTCCCGTGACGAAGCCTCAGGGTAGGCCTGAGGGGGCCCGAGGTCGGTGGACTCAGAGGGTCCCTCTCCGCTTTCTCGTTGACTCTACTGCTCTGATGAAGGGTTATTTTGGGGATCTTTTTCTGAAATGCATAAGACACTCATTTGAGCGAGGGATGCTTGAAGCAGGCCCGGAAGGGCTGTCGTCTGCCTGCATCCTGCCCCGCGGGGCCAGGAAACCACAGCAGTGGGACAGGCCTCCTCCCACAGAGGTCTTCCTGGAAAAGGCTCCAAGGCTCTCCTTTCCTTAGAGGAGATGCAGAAGGCGGAAATCCCAGAAAATTGGCTCCTGCTCCCGCCCAAGCCAATTTAAGCGACTTGAACTAAATTGGGGCTGGAGTTACGACCAAGAGAAAGGGTGGAAGCGCTCTCTAGCCTGGGCCTTAAGGTCACCAGGGAGATGTCCACTACCCACACCCCAAGTGTCCCCTAGAGGGAAAGGCAGGTGGGCCTGCACGGTGGGAAGGAAGATCTGTGGGTGCTGAGGAACGCGCCATCTTCCCTGAGGGACCGCTGGCCACTTGGCCGGCCAAACCCAGGGCTCTGTGCACAGCTGAGGGCTAGGACTGGCAGCTCCAGAGAGTGGGCAGAGAGCAGAGGGCCCTGGGCGCCTGGCCTGGCGCTCCCACGCTTGGGGGGCATATAAGGCACCGCCGAGGAATCTACCTCCCTACTCTGTCCCCGCTGGACCAAGTCCTCCAAGGGCAGGGACCGTGCCTCCATCTCAAAGTCCCAGGACTCAGCGCTGGAGGTGGTCCTGAGGTGTGTTGGGTGGATGCTGGAGAAGGAAGGGAGGGCAACAGGAAGGAGAGAAAGACGGAAGAAATGAGAAGGAGGGAGGGAGAGGCCTGGAGAGAAAGAGGGAGGGCGAGAGGGAAGAGACAGGGCTGCCGGGAGGAGGGACCGAGCAGAGCCACGCAAGGGGAGGAAGGACCAAAGAAGAAAATACCAGCCGGCACCTCAGACGGGCGCCCCAGGCCCTTTCGTGGGTGGGCTGCTGGACCGTACCCGTTTTCCAGATGGGGGGCTGCGGCCCAGGCAGGCAGGTGGGGCCCTTGGTCAAGGCCGTGCTGGGCTTCCTGTCCCAAGAGACCTGCCCGAGCAGGAGCTCTCTCCTTACCTCACCCTCCAAGGAAGGGAAAGGGAGGGTGAGCCGGGATACACTCACCTGGCAAAAAGCTGGGGCACGCTCGGAGGGGCCGGCTTGGTGACACCTGGAAGGGAAGAGAGAAGTGGAGAGGGCTTAGTGGTGGGCCATGTGCCGTTCTGCAGCGGTGGTGAGGGCAGATGGCACCGGGGCAGGAGGAGCTGAGGCGAGACTCTCCCCACGAGAGCTTATTGAAAGAGGGGTTCGGACCCCTTTCTGGGTGTGCTCATCTCCCAGTCCTTAGTGAAGGATGGCAAAGGCATCCAGAAGCAGCAGAGTGCGGTCCACGTCCCTGCCACGTTCCTGCTGAGGTCAAAGAGAGAAGAGTGCCCTTGAACCAGGGGCCTTTCCAAGCAAGGGAAGGGCCATTTGTCCTCCCGGAGAGAAGCTCTCCTCTCCTGCCTCGGTAGCAGCTGGAGCCCACAGGGGCAGAGCTGGCTGGCTCTGATCATGCATCATCCGTTTCCCTCTGTGGGGGACGTCACCTAGCTCTTCCTCCTCCCACTTCCAGTCCATGGACTTGGCGGTCCACCCCAGTCCACCTCGGGCGTGAGTCAGGGAGGCCTGAGTTCCTGGTGCAAGGGTCCCGCGTGGCGTTGGCAGCAGACCCTGCGCGGGAGGGGACACACAGGAGGAGAAAGGAGCCGCAGGGGTGTCTTTGGGGAGGATTTGCAGGTGGACCTTTGCCTGGAGCATTTTGAGCTCCAGCATCTTTAGCCCTTAGGTAACTGCACGTGCTCAGGGCAGCCTGGTCGAATTCTAGATGGTGGGTCTCCTGCCCTCACACCTGCACTTGCTGCGGTTTCCTGCCGAGCCGCTGAGCCCTGAGCCTCGCTCGGCCCCTGAGCTGGAGGCTCCACCCCTTCTCAGCCCTGAGGCTTGGGGAGCAGCCTGGATCTCGGGCCCTGGAGTCCTCCTGTGCAATGGGGCTGGAAATCCACATGCGCACGCATGAGGACCAAACGAGGGGATGCTGATGCTGAAGGCCCAGTGCTGGCTCCCTACAAGCCGTCACCCTCCCATTGCCTTCCCTGGGTCGATATTTTAATCCTCACCATTGTCCTATAAGAAGGGTGCCATCCCACCCGCGGGTACAGAGCTGGAGGCCCAGAGAGTTTGAGGAGCTCACCCCGGGCCACACAGGATGTAAGGTGTGGCACTGTGATCTGAGGCCAGGGGGCCTGGCCCTGGGGTCTCAGCCAGGACCCTGCAGCTGGATGGCAGTCCTCACGGTGTTAGCAGAGAGCATTCCCTTGGGAGTCGAAGAGGAACCTGACCTGGGTCCGTGGTGTAGACGCCCAATCCCACTCAGTTCTCACAGCAGGGCATCGAGGGGGCAAGGCCCCTGACCCCACTGCACAGACAGAAGCTGGGGCTCCAGGCACGGCCACAGGCGCGGGAGCCTGAACTCCATGCCTGTCACCACCCCGCCCCAGCGGAGTCCGTGCTGTCGGGTCCCCAAGCACTGGGCCCGGGGTCTTTGGGTTCATCTAGAGAGCCGGCTGGAGCTCAAGGACAGACACGCCTGTCTTATTACAGAGGTCGGCAGGCGTCGCCCAGAGTGAGAAGGAAGAGCACTTTCCTCCTGTTGGAGGCGAGCGCGCGCTCAGCGTGTGCGCGCGCTGCAGGAGGCATAAGGATGTGTCCACTATGGGTCACACTAAGAGACAGCCCAGCGCGCCCAATGGGGGCCCAGCACCAGGACAGCGGCAGCCAGCAGGGGCTCCTCCGCGGGGCCTGTGCCCCAGGCAGGGCCCGCATCGTCCCTTCCTCCTCATCCCCAGGACCAGGGAGCCAGCCTCTCATTCTGAAGCAGCCACAGTCTCATATGGGGACAGCTTATGACTCGAGCTTATTTAGCTATAAATAAATTACTGAATTAAACATCTTGAAAGTCTGCTTTAATAAACATGCACATATTCATAGAAATCGAGATCTGTGGAACAACATTCCTACGGGCGCACACGGCTCAGCCTGCCAGGAATCAGGAGCGGGCATCGTTGCCTCCGTCTCCACGGAGGGATCAGCCACCTGCCTCTCCTGCGCTGTCTCCTGCCTCCACCCTGTTGCTCCGAACCAGGAACCTCGGCCTCCCGCCTCCGGCCGGCCTCCCTCTGCCGCTCTGCACCTGCCACGGCTCCCCTCCCCCTGCCCACCCCAGCAGCTGGGAAGGCAGACACAGGCACCCGCCAATGCAGAGAGATCGTGCTTTTGCAGACTGCACAATTTTTAAAAAAGGACTTTTACATGTTTCGACTGTGTCACATTTACCCTTTCCATCCCAGGACACTGGGGGAATGGAGAGGCGGGAAGATGCGGGCATCATTTATGGAATGGTCCTCCCTCCCTCCCTCCGCCCCTCCCTCTGGCTGGGGCTGAGGGCTCCATGGCCAATGTCGACAGCTGCATGAGGCAGCTGTGTAAGCGCCCTCCCTCCTCCAGGGGCCTGGGAGGGACTCGGTCAAGGTCAAGGTTGGAGGTTCTGGGTGTGGATAGGGCTCTGGGCAGGGACTTCCCAGGAGCAGGGTGGAGCAGGAAGCTCTGTCTCCTCCTCCCTGCTCTTGCTGGTCCAGGGCTGTGGTCCGGGGATCCACCTGCACTTGCTGTGCCTTAACATCATCATCTCACCAGGAAGTGGGCTTGCCAAGTGGCCAGGGTGGGCACTGCCAGGCTCAGCATGACAGGTGCCAATGGAAGTGTGGCCACTATGCTTCCAGGAGCAACCTGGTCCTCCGTGAGGCCTGGGGGGTCTTTCAGTGACCTCCCAGGTGACCACGTTACCACTTTCTGAATATCGCTAGACTTAGCAGCTTCTTCCAGAGCCTGGACGGACACACGGAGGGTGGAGGTCCAGGAGGCTGAGGCCAGCTTTCCACCCTGCTCAGGAGGGACCTTGCCAGCCTTGGCAGCACCACGGGACACAGGGACAGCGCTCTGCCATGGCCACTACTCCACAGTCTGCCAGAGGGACAGCGAGGTGGCGGTCATGGCAACCTAGAGGGGGGGCCACAGGACTCCTGGGTCGCCCCATCCTACACGTGGGCCATCAGCATGAGGGACAGAGATGGTGGCTCTCCAGGTGAGGCCCAAGTGAAGACCACATGCTCAGTGCAGCAGCACCCCCTCTGGTGCCCAGCAGGGGCCACGGGACTGGCCACGGTGGACTCACCACTGGGACTGGCCACAGTGGACTCACTGCAACAGGGGCCAACGGGGAGTCCTCGGTGACAACTGGGAACGCAGCCCTGGGCCCGACCCCAGCATGGCCAAATCTGTCCACTCCAAGCTTCGCTTCCCGTCTCGGGACAGCTAGTGCTTGAGCCGGGAGGGCAGAGCCTTCGCGTCCCTCCCAGCTTCCTGGGGGCAGAGGAGAAGGGCCAGCCAAGCAGGCGGCCAGCACCTCTGGGATGAGCTCACCCATTCATCTGCTGCCCCCATGTGCTGGGCCTAGGGCTACGGTCATGAGCAAAGGCAGCCAGGGTCCCTGCCCTGGAGGCTCCTGTCCACTGGGGCGGACAGGAGACAAAGGGTCATGCAAATGAGAATCCGGTTACAACCAGTGAGGTATGAGAATGGCCATGTCCCCAGGACCTCCTGGGAGCTGCCAAGATGCCGACTGATCCACAGGGCTGACGTGCAGGCCAGCACCGTGGGCCGACCCAGCACTGCACATCGCTAAGAAGCACCACAGTTCTGGGTTCCTAAGAAAAACTCTTCAGCCCAGAAATGACAAACTCAGAAGTATTTCAGGGTGAAGAAGCTAACACAGCTTACATATCCATTATCCGAACTGCTTGGAGTCAGAAGTATTCCGGATTTTTCCAGATCTTGGAATATTTGCACATACATACTATAATGAGGTATCTTGGAGACATGTTAGTGAGCTTTCCATCACTGTAGTGAAATACTTGAGGCTGTTAATTTATAAAGAGAAAAGGTTTATTTTGGCTCATGATTCTGGAGGTTCCAATCTAAGACTGAATGGCCTTGTGACTTTGGGCCTCTGTCGAGGATGGCACACCACCATGGGGAGTGGGGTCAGGGTGTGGAGAGGAAGAGGAGGAGATGCGTGACCCACAGTCCCCTGAAGGGCATGCTGCCCTGACCTGAGGACCCCCTGCTGGGCCCCACCTCTTAAAGATCCACGCACTTCCCACAGACCAGCCTGAGGACCAGGCCTTTAACACGACTTATGTCTCATAACGCCTTATACACAGCCTGAAAATAATTCCATGTAACATATTTCGCAGTTTCATGCATGAAGCAAAGTTTCACAGCGGGGAGTTTTTCACTTGGATGTGTCCTGTCTACCCTCAAAAAGCTTCAGCTTTCGGAGCTTTTTAGCTCAGGGATGCTCAACCTGTGTGAATGAGCAAAACACAAGATCCAGTTTAAATATATATATATATATATATATATTTTTTTTTTTTTTTTTTTTTTTTTTTTTGGTGCTGGGGATCGAACCCAGGGCCTTGTGCTTAGAAGGCAAGCACTCTACCTACTGAGCTATCTCCCCAGACCCAAGGTCCAGTTTGAGACAAAGAACAGCAAGCTTCTGGGTGAGGTGCCACTTACCCGAGGACACACAGGGTTCATTTGTCCCTTCATGCATTCAGCAAGCGCTCACTGGGCGCCTATCATGGGCCAAATCCACAATTCCGTCTCATGACTTGCTAACTACGTGTTCTTTCCAAAGGAAGCAGGCAGGGCCCTTGCTGAAGCCACGCCAGTCCCTGCGCCCCTTCTAAACCTGCCCACCTCTCCCCCTCCCACTGGGTGGATTAAGAAGCTCATGATTCTAAAAGCAGCTGCCAGGGTCACACCATGGAACTAGACCTGAGGGCCAACTCCTAACCCATCCCCAGAGAGCTGAGGGGCCTCCGGGCAGCAGTGACATCTACAGATCGTGTCACTTCATGTCCCTTGAGGGGGTGGCTTAAGTTGCCCCCACAGCAGGGACAGTGTACTGGAAGAGCACCTTACGGGGAGTCTGGCAGTGCACGCCCCAGCTTCACCTCTTATGGAGCAACTGTGAATATATCACTTGCCCCTTGTGGGGTGTTGGGGACAGAAGGGAATGAGGTCGCATCTCCCTCGTGTGACGATTTTAGGGGATCCATAGATAGAGGCTCTTTACTGAAATCTCCACAAATTCATCTTAATGCATGTCAGCGTCATAATAAGACTATCAGAGTCATTTTCTGGAACTGATTTAACTCATGCTCTTAACCTGAACTTATTTCAAGGGGGTTGTTTAAGACAGATTCGTTAGCACGGGCAGTTCGGGTGTCCCAATCCTGGAGGCTGGGGGTGACCCTGAGGGGACCTGGGGAGGGGTGGGGCCCTCTCGGGCAGCTCCTGCACTCAGCCTAGGGGTCTGCAGTTCCTCAGTGCCCCAGCCAAGCTCACCAAGTGCGCCTTGGGAGGCCATGCCTGGAGGTGGCCTTGGGTGTGGGGTCCCTGCGGGCCAGCTGTGGAGGGCTGGGCGTGGATCTGCAGCTGCCCAGGCTGGTACCTGGGCAGAGCTCTGGGCGGCTCCCCCTGGTAGGAAGAGACGCACGCACTGGGCCAGCCTCAGGCTGGAACCGGCGAGACTGAAACTCAAAATTGGGCCTGGTCACGCCCAGGGCAGAGGCGTGCAGGAAGCTGGGGAGCCGGCTTGGTCCTGGGCACGGGCTGGTTTCACCTGTCCTGAAACACTTAATGAGATTAGGGCGTGGCCTCCGGGCAACGCATCTGCATTTTAGAGGAGAAAGTGTCTTGCACTGAGCAGGACTCTCTGCGTCTCCAATTCCCACTCCTTCCAGAAGATGGGGAGCAGTTCAGATCCCAACTTCCCTGAACAGTAATGGCTGACAGGTCCTATTTCCCAGGGGTTCCTGCCAGCCAGGGCTCTGTGTCAGGGCTTCCTGTGTCAGAACTTCCTGTCAGGGAAGTTCTCCTATCTGTACTGACAGATGTGGGGAAGGGGGCTGGGAAGCTAGGACTTCTTGAAGGATTCAAAGGCATCCAACAGGAACCTGAAATGACCCGTCATAATCTCCCTATAGGCATCTGTCCATCTGTCCATTTGTCCGCCCATCCGTCATTCTCACATGACCAATAGTCTCTCGGGTTCTACTACCATCTAGGTTCTAAGCTGTCCGCTGAACAGGACGAGGAACTGAAGTACACAGGTAGGACTGAAATGCTGGCTTTGTCCGGGAAGAATTCAGTACCTAGAACGACTCTCCACCTGGGTGCACAACCTTGGCCAGACAGCTTTATAAAATGCCAAGGTGGGGCCGGGGCAGCTCAGTGCAGAGCGCTTGCCTGGCACCCGGGAGGCACTGGGTCCGATCTTCAGCACTGCATGCGACTAAAAATTCAAAAAAGATGACCGAGTCTCAGCCGGACCACTAAACTAGCAGGTGGGATCCAGGCATGACTATCTGACTATTAAAACACAGAAAAGCAAACACTTCCCAGGAGATCCCGAGATGCAGCCGAGTCTGAAAACCCCTGCGGGAAACTGTTCTCACGGTGCGACCCCCACCAGCAGCACGGCCTTCCTGGGACCTGGGGGGGCGCGTCCTGGCCCAGCCGGAGCTCTGCAACCAGAGTCTGGGCAGGACCAGAGGCATCGTGCTCATGAACACACCCAGGTGTTTCTGAGGCAGGCATGGGTTTCAGGGCCAGCGAGGGCCTTGCTGTTCAGGGTGTGGCTGGTGGGCCAGCATCAGAGTGGCCTGGGAGCCCGGGATGGACGGAAATGCCCAGCGGAGCAGCCCCAGGCGATTCCTGCGCATGCTCTGAGGGCAGGCCCGGCCTGGCTCTAGGGTCGCCCTGCGTCCAGCACCCTGCTCGGCCTGTGCCAGTACCGTCCCAATGTCCTTTCTGGCCCAGGCCACTCCCGGCTGTGTCCTGCTTCATTTCTTGAGACATTACCACTGACGTTCCTTATTCGCTTAAAGACCCAGGACTTGCCTCTGGGAGCTGAGCACAAGCTCTGGGAGCTGCGAGGGGCTGTCCCCCCTGCCCACCATTGTCCCAGCAGCACCCCAGTGCCTGGCCCCCGCAGGGGTTTAGGAACAACCTACTCAATACAGGGTGCGGCAACCACAGTCTTCAATATTTAGAAGAGGAGACTGAGTTCAGAGAGGGGCCCGGAGGTGCCAGGTTCATACAGGGAGCGAGCAATGGCCAGGAGGCACATGTGGCTCGGGTGACTCCAGATGCAGTGGCCGCAGAGAGATGCAGAGAGCACAACTAGGAGCACAGTCCTGAAAGCAGTCGGGGGGTGGCCTGGTTCTCCCTGGGGTCCAGCGCCTCGTTGGCTTCTGCAAGGATGCGCTAACCCACGGCTGGAGAACGTGGAACGGGTGAGCGCGAGTGAGAAGCAGGCTCTCCTGGGGAGGCCGGAGCCTCCACAGGAGGCAGAAGGGCAGCGGGCTGGGAGAGGGCTCAGACGCAGTGGGGGACCCACCGGGTGTGGGGGGCCATGACGCTGCACTGTGACCCAGGCCTTCCCTGCAGACAGCGCCCGGATCCACAAGGCTGGCGAGGGCAGAGCAATTAGAAGCCATGGGAGTCACCTCAGCGGTCACGTGCAGGAGCAGCAAGTGACCGGGCAGGGGCGGTCGGGTCTGCCGTGCAGTTGGGGAACGGGGGAGGGCCACGCGTCCCTCTGAATGGGAAGCACGTTGGGGAAGGCACGGGCAGCAGGGAGCTTGGTGTCTCAGAGAATGTACTGGCCATCCCATAATCTCTGTAGCAGAGGCGCACTTAGAAGCAGCCCGAGCCCGCGTTAGTCACACAGACACGCTTCCACGAGGTGACCACAGAGAAAACAGCCTCCAACAGCAAAGCCACAGGACGTGATAACTGGTTATTCCAGGGAAAGGAGAAGACAGGCTTGTGTGGATGTGGAAAAGGACGTCGGGGCTAATTTTCAAGGTTCTATAAGGATCGTGCATGTATTGCCTGGAGCTTCAAAACTGATTTATCTTTAAAAAAAAAAAAAATCCAAGAAAGGCCCTCCAGGCAGGGGAACAGCATGTGCAAAGTCCCTGGGGCATGGCTCCTGGGGTCTTCAGGCACTCGGCTCTGGCACAGCGCTGCCTGCGTTCACTCCACAGGCGCTCCTTAAGGCCCTACTGTGTCATCTCCTGCTCTCAGCAGTGGGGACACCTGACTAATAGAACGGGCATTGTAGAGAATGTGCCAGACAAGGAAAGAAACAGGATGGACAGTAGAGTATGAAGAAAAGGAGCAGTGTGGTCAGAGTGGCTGTCTGCCCTGAGCCCTCAAAGCTGACCCAGAATCTGGCACCTGGAACCTGGGCCAATGTCACACTCTCCTCACTGGTGTGGACACTAAGCCAGCTCCTGTCTGTCCCCACCCTGTTTATTATCATATCAGGGGTCCTGGTGGTGTGCAAGACGGACCCCTTTCTGCTCGAAACCCTCCTGTGGCTCCCTCCTCACTCAGGGCAGCAGCCCATGTCCTCCCAGTGGTCCACGAAGCCTCACGTGGTCTGACGCTGCCATCTGACTGACAGCATCTGCCCCCTCCTTTGCCCCCTTGCTCCCATGGCTCAGCGACACTGGCCTCTTTCTCTTTCCTCACACACTAGGAGCACTCCGCTGCCTCAGGGCCTTTGCACTGCCTGTTTCCTCTGTTCATAAGGTTCTAGTTCCACAGGGCCCTGTAGTGCCCTCCTTCCTTCCTCCGGGTCCTAAGTGTCACCTTTCCAGTAGCTTCTCCCACAGCCACCCTAACAAAGGCGGCAGCTCTCCCCTGGCCCCTCGCCCTCCCTCCCACCTCTTCCCTCCACAGGGAGGGGTGGAGTTGTTGCTGTCTGCCCCCTGCTCTGCCAGCACAGGGGCTCCCGAGGAACGGGTTCTCTGTGCTGTCTCCCCTGTGCTTAGCCATGCTGGATGCGTGTGGGAGGAACCGACGAAGGAAGGACGGAGCATAGGAACCAAGGAAGGAAGGACGGGAGGAGAGAACCGTCCTGCAGAGCTGGGGAGGCCGCTCCAGGCAGGGGGAATGGCAGGTGCAAAGGCCCTGAGAGCACCATGTGCTGTCCTAAAAACACAAAGGAAGGCAGGGGCTGGCCGTGGAGGGGAGGAGAAGGGGCTGAGGGAGGGAGCCTGGCAGACCAGGGAAGGGATTTCCACCTTAACCCGCCTCCTCTCCAAGGTGGGGGCAGAGGGGAGTCTGTCCACCCAGGTCGCAGGTCACAAGCAGAGGAGGGGACTGGACTGGAGCCACTGGAAGTCTCGCAGAGCTGGGCCCCCTCCTGTACTCCCGAGAGCAGGCCTGGGCTCCACACCTCTCTGGGTCCCCTCGACCTGGACTTTTAAACCACCCAGTGCAGATATGACTGAAGGCTTGGCCCAGGAGGAGGGTGAGAGGCCGGGCAGGGGAGCAGCTTGAGCAGGGGCACCCGGGAAGCGCTGGACCCTGGGCTCTGGATTCTCAGAGCTTGTGGAGAGCGACTGAGAACCGCCCAGTCAGTGGGGATGGGACCCCGGAGGTTCGTTCCTGTGCGACTGTAAGCTGGCTGCTTGGCACACGCATGGCCTCAGCTTCTACATCTGTGAAATGGGCCTGTCGCCCGCCAAGGGCGTGATAGTCGGCTGCGCAGCGCGTGGGTCAGGGGAGCAGACGGTTGCCCAGGCTCACGGTTCAGTCCAGCTACTCGACCTGCCGCCCTCGGCTCCCTCTGGTGGAGGAGTAACAGCACCCACTCCTCCGGCCGCGGGGATGGGGTGCCCATGCGGTGCCGGGTGCAGAGAGCGCGATGTGGAGGGCGCAGCCTGGTCCGCAGCTTGGCTGCACCGTGCCTGGCTGCTGGCGGGAAGGCTGGGCTCACGCAACCCAGGGCGGAGGGCGTGGCGGGCCCTGGGGGGTGGCGGAGGCGTTGGCATTTCAAGAGAAACAGAGGCCCAGATGTTCTGTGAACGCCTGTCGCGCTCACTTCAAGCCAGGTGGGCGGGCGCTGCTCACATCACGCCACCCAGCGGGTGCTGACTGTGCCCCCCGGGGACGGGTGAGAAACTGAGGCTCAGAGAGCTTCCATGGCTGGACCAGGAGCGGCAGGGCGGGAGCTGGGCCCGGCTCCTCCCCGCAGCCCAGGCCTTCCTGGACCTGTCCGCTGTGAACAGAGGGCGGTCTCAGGTGGCAGGAGTCTCCACTCAGAAGGACAGGGACACCGTCCTCTCCAACTCCCAGAGCCCAGAGCCGTTTACACAGACGCTCCACAGGGCCCGGAGCAAGAGGGTGTGTCCTCTGCTACACAGTTTTGGCCCCGGAGCCCAAACCCTCTTGGTGGGACTTCCAGGAAGGTTGTTCCAGCTTTGTAAGTAGCGTGCAAAGGAAATGTCATGTCCTGGTGACAGCAGCGATGACTCGTGGAAGCCTGGATCTGCTTCAAAGCAGATTCCTTGTGACGTCACACTCCACTAGACCCATTTGTGCCCCTGAGCTGTCCGTCATCAGACACAGCGAAAGAGAAAGAAGAGCCGGGGGTCTCAGAATACCAACAGCAAATCCCAGAGCTGCCAAATAAAGGGTTAAGCCCAGTGCTTCAACAGCACAGCTTAATGCCTTGTGCTAACTCCAGGCTCCACCAGGAAGGCGACAGATCCCAGCAGAGCAAACAATGGCTGGGATTGTTCTGGTGCAAACTAGTCTGGCCGCATCATTTGCCAAGGATTTTTTAGACAGCTCTCTCTCTCCTCTGCTTCCTTGACGCCAACCCGACCTGAAAGCAAAGGCTGAGGAGTCCTTGTCCTAATGTCAAAGCCCCGTAAACCAAACGCAGTCTGGGACCAGGAGGTGGCCCGGGGAGAACTCAGCTCAGCGCGAGGCCTGGACGTGGGCCCCGCCCAGGGCTGGGCTGGGGGGCGGCAGTGGCAGGGAATCCCGGAACCAGAGACCACGAGAGGAAAGCTCAGGACACCCTCGGGCACACGGGTCCCACCAATAATGGGACACAATTGTCAGGGACGTGTGCCAAAGTTTTGGTCCAGGGGTGACGTGTAAATGATGTCAGGAGAACTGGCCCCGGGGACAGTGCTTCGGGGACGAGCGGGTCCCTCACCACCAGCGAGCCCACCACCTGTCTGCCAAGCTGGCCGCGAGGCCTACCTTCTCCGTCACTCAGAGCCCCCCCGGAGTGGCCGTCGTCGTGGCTGAGGTGCGGTGCTTCCCCGCGGTGGCTGTCGGCAGTGCGGCTGGGCGAGATCACTAGTTCTAACATTTCCTTGTACCTGCGAGGAGACAAAGGGAAATGCGATTTACTCATTAATTATGCATGCTTACTAATGAGTCCTATTCCTTCCCTAAGAGGGTGAATAGTAAAGCTGATTTCCTAATCCCAGCCTCCTCAGAAATCCTACATGGTCAAAATTCACTGAACTTTTCATCCAAGAGAATAAGGGACTGAAATGAAGTGCCAGCTCCCCCGGAGAACCGCCACCTGATTAAACGCCCCTCCCTCCCACTGTATTTTGCCATTAGAAAAGTGGGCCGTCTGCATGAACTGCAGCGAGCTGAGGCTTCTTGATGCAGCGGAGGCTGGGATTCGGACTCCCAGAGTCCTGGGGTGAACTTGGAGCTCACCATCGCCAGGACAGGGAAATGGCCCGGTGCTATTTGCACAGGTGCAGAAAGGCCCAGAGGGGTCTGGGTCGGTGACATTGAAAGAGTGCTTCTGGGCATCAGTGCCACAGCCCATTTGCCTGGCCCCTCCCAGGCAAGCGCACACTGTCTCCTGAACGTCAGGAGTTCGATGATAAGGCAGGTCACAGGGACAAGTCACCTTGGGTCTCTCTCTCTGTCTCGACCAGGGATTGAACCCAAGATCCTTAACCACGGAGCCACAACCCCAGCCCTGTTTAGTTTTTGTTTTAAGATAGGGTCCCACTAAGTTGCTTAGGGTCTCTCCAAATTGCTGAGGCTGAGGCTGGCCTTGAAATTTTCGTCCTCCTGCCTCAGCCTCCTGGGTCCCTGGGATTATGAGCATGCGCCACTGGGCCTGATGGGTCTTTTTCTTTTTACTGAAAGTGTTTCCAACTCGTGCATCATGTCCACAGTTACTCCTCCTAAATTCCTGCCCGCTTGGTCAGGAAATGAAGTTTCTAGTTAATGCAACAACATCACAGCCGAAGGTCTTGGTGACACCTGAGGCGGCTAAAACCCATCAGGTCATCTTCAGAGGAGGTGCTGCGTTAGCACAAGTTACCCGCGTTGACACAGCACAGGTGCTAACCGGTGGCACGCAGTCCTAGACTCAGATTCTGTCATAAAAAGGTCATGGATTTGGCGAGTTTTGATATCTTGAGCAAGTTACCAAGACAGTCCAAAGCACAGGCTTTCTCATCTGGAAAATGGGGATGATGGGAGTAGCTCTCTGATGAGGTCAAGATTAAGAGACTCAGAGGCAGCCACCTGGATGCCATCCACCACCACAGGAAAGGGGGGGGACAGAGTGGTCACAGAGTGGAATACAACACAGCAGAGCAAAGGACCGAACCAGCGCTCCCCAGGTGCCAGATGCAGACCTGGCAGACCAAAGCCAAAGCCCAGCCAAGGGCAGGAGGGCACGGTGGCAGGATCCCAATTCCACAAAGGCCAAAATGTACAAATCAACATTCTGTTCCACTGAGGGAGGCAGGGGCAAGAGATGAGGAGATGAATCACGTGTCGAAATGCTGAGCCCCCATCTCAGGGGAGGTCTGGGGGATGCACTTTGGGAACAGTACCCTGGGGGCTTCACCTAAGTTCATGAAGCGTTGGTGCCAGGGCTGACATGAACTGGGGCCATAGGCCAAGTCCAGCATGTGGCCTGCTTTGCGTACCCATAAGTCCCAAATGGCCTTCATGTTTCTTAATGGTTGGAAAAAAAAATCAAAAGAAGGATACCATTTCACAACATGTGAAAATGTCGTAAAACTCAGATTTCAGGGTCTGTGGGTGAAGTCTGATGGGAACACACCTCTTCTTGGATTTATTCTTCTGTAGCTACCTGCTCACTGCAGCTCCTGAGCGCAGCCGTTTGGACAGAGCCCATCCCTGGCGCTCAGAGCTGAAGACATTTTATATCTGCAGAAAAGACTTACCAAGTCCTGTTGGCTATAATCAGGGCTCTGTACGGCTCTGTTGCGTGCTTTACTATATTTCTTTGCATGCCCGTGACACCTAATTATTATTAGTTGTAGCAGTTTGTTACGTTGGGACTGGGGATGGAACGCAGGAACTCGTGCATGCTAGCAAGTGCTCTACCATTAAGACATGTCCCCAGTCCCCTAATGAGACCGTTTTTCTTTTCTTTTTCTTTTAAAAAAGGCAGCACTGAGCGCAGGCCTACCATGGGGAACACACACTGGTGAATTCAATGAGGGAATCCCACACAGATCAGCGTCCAGTGCTCGTGACTTTATATCAGCTAATAAAAGTTGGCTTCTAACGTTCCTGGGCACTTCTGCCTCCGGGGTGCCACAGGCCCTGCAGGGTGAGCTAGGGGTCCTGTTTCTTTTACATCAAAGTGTATCGTCTGGTGCGGGGCAAGGGGCCAATATTGAATCTGCTGTCCAATCGTAGGTGCCAGGTTTACACTTGACTGGAACCCGCTCCCTTCCTTCTTTTGGGTGTGTGCAAAGGCTTTAAAGTTGAAAAACATCTGATGTGGAGAGAGCATTGGTCTCCAGACATCTGGATGCTCTGGCCACGGGCACCACGGCAGCTCACTGTTAGTTAAATGTCCAAATCCGGTTAAAACCTAAGTGAATTGTTTTCCCCAACCCTGGGGTTTAAAAATATTTGATGTAGTTGCCAATATTTAAAAAAGAAGGCAATTTCACATGAATTCTGTATTTTTTACTTCTCTTGGAAATGGAAGATGTGGCCCCAATCCAGCATGGCAACCACGAGCTGGAGGTGAGCAGCCATCGCGGGGAAGCGCGTGGCTTCCCGTTGGCCGCAGGCCCCACCGCTCCCTACTCCCTCTTTTTCCGTTTGCATTCCTCTCGTCCCTGTCGCTTCTGCATCCGAGACCCCTGGCGTGTACCTGTTCACAGAAGCCTTCCAGGAAGGAGACAGCGAGTGGCCCTCGCAGACCAGCCCTCGGCTTGTCTACTCTACGGAGCAGCGTTTCTGCCGTCGCGAGAGCCCTTAGCGCGGCCAAGCAGCACTTGCTGACCTCGCAGCAGGGCGGGGACGCGTCTGAGTGTGACTCTGGGATGAAGTCCACCTAGGAAGCCCGTGGTGCACATGCCAAGTCCCCCCGGGGTCTCCAGGGCCAAGCCAACAGGAAGCCGTTCCCTCTCCCCAGCACCGACGGACGCAGAACCTTGTTGTCATCTACAACTTGTGGAGGAGGGAGGAAGAAAGGGACCAGGGACAGAGCGACAGGGTGGCAGGAAGTTTATGCTCCCAGAAGAAATCTTAAAGTTCCCTGTTACTCTTCCTTCTCCACCCCACCCTCGGCAGAGACTCTGATGCATTTAATGTGTAAATGGGCTGTTTTGTGTGTGGCCTGTGCTTTAATTTATATGCTTATTAGGTTTTTTATTTTCAGTGTGCACTGTGAGTTTAAAATGTATACATACATACACATGTAAAATGTCTACATGTATTTAACGTGTACATACGTCCATATATTTTAAGTGAGTGTATATATATAATCGCTGGATGGACATCTAGCTTGTAGCTATAATTTTATACACAGTACCTGCTCTATTAAATTTACATATTGCCCAAGTGCTGGGTTGCTAGGTGGACTTCATTTCCCAGCCACCCTAAATCATACTGCAATGAGTATCTTCATTTACCTGCATTAAAAGTTTTGGGGGCCGGGGTTGTGGCTCAGTGGTACAGGGCTCACCTAGCATACATGAGGCCCTTGGTTCGATCCTCAGCACCACATTTAAAAAAAAAATAAATAAAGGTGTTGTGTCCACCTACAACTAAAACAAAACATTTTAAAAAAAAGTTTTGGGGCTCTGTTTATTTATATCCTTTATCCTTGATTTGTTTTCTTGTTCAGTTGCTGGGTGTCTTGAATTGGTTCATTGTTGGCGTTAGGTGCTATAACTTACTTTTCTTAGTCTTTCATTTGACTGTTTTCTTTTAATTCTGATGTCTTCTCTAATGCAAAATTTAAAAAATCATTGTTTTCCTAATAATTAATGAATTCATGTCTTTTTTTTTTTCTTTTTCTTTCTAGGTGTAAAAAATTCTTTCTTTATTCCTGGGATTTAAAAATTGGTGCATGTTAAGCTATTCACAGAGAATTTTACCTTTCCTGTATAAATCTTGAATCTATCTAAAATTTGCCTTTTTGATGGTTTAGTGTTTTTCTCTAATATTTGAGAAAATTAAAATAAGCCCTTTTTCCCAATAGATATTAAACTGTCCAACTGGACTCACCTCCCAGCTGATAGAAGAGCTTGTATTTTTAGTTCAGTGTCACAATTATGAGCAGAAACAAGAGCAATAAAAATCATTTGAAGCTACTGGAAGACGGCTGGGCAGGACCTGAAGGCCCAGATCCCAGAGGTGGGAGGGGACTGAGCCAAGTCTGCTCTCCACCACTTCTCCCTCCAGAGCGTCGCCATTTCATAAGCAAAGCAGAAAAGAGGGACAGCCTGGCCTTTCCCGTCTCGCCCAAATGGGGCGGCAGAACCTTGAATTCAGGATCACCAAGGCAGCTCGGTCGCAGGCGTGGGGACCCTAGGATGTGAGGCCCACAGAGGTGGGAGACTGATCGTGCTCACAGCTGTCACCAGTGAGGCAGGTGCTGAGTCTAAGCTGGGGGTGGTGAGGGGCAGAGAAGCCAAGCAGAAAGTGCTTAGCAAGGAAAGCTCTGCTTCTGGCAACTTCCAATACTAGGGAGACAAAAATTGGAGTTCATGGCCCAACCAGGATAAGGAGGCTCGACTAAGACCTCGGGCTTTTAACTGAGACCTTTGAGGATTATTTCCTTGGACTAGGGTAAACCAAATAGATCCTGATTTGTGTCATCTTAATCTCATATTGGAGCAAAGTGATTTGCCTCTACTGTCACCATTTGCCCAAAGAAAAGTCACTTTTCTTTTGGGAAAGAAGTAACCTTCTTGAGACTCCACAAATATTCATACCTGATTAAAAATTACCAGGACTGCAAGGAGAGAAGACCAAAGGATCAAAAACTAAGACAGAAAAACAAACAAATCCACAAGAGATTCAGATTGGAGTTGTCAAACATGGACCGCCCAATGTCTGTAATAATATGATCAAGAAAGAGGATTTAAGCCCAAGAATGCTGCCAGAGAATTAAAATATTTTAAAAAATCAAACGGAACTGAAAACAGAACTGAAAAATAAAGCAACTGAAATTCAGAATTCAAAGAGCGGAGTAACTGCAGGCTGCACACGACAGAGGAAAGGGTTGGTGAGCTGGAAGGCAAGGCAGCAGGCAGGCCTCAGGAAGGAGGTTGGAAATGGGCCTTCAACAGCATTAAAGAAACATGGGACGCGGTGAAAGGTCTAGCGTATACGTAATAGGAGCCACAGAAGGACAGGAAGGAGAGAGGGAGGGAGAGAGAGGGGGTAAGTGAAAAAGAATATTTAAAGAGAAACTGACAGAAGACTTTCCAAGACAGATGAAGGACAGGAAGTTTGGCAAATCCCAAATAGGATAAATGCAGAGAAAAGAACTGGGCGCAGCATGGCCAAAGCACACACAAGCAAGAACCTATTAATCTTAAAAACAGGAGGGCTCTTGGGAGCAGCGGCTCATGCTTGTAATCCCAGTGGCTCAGGAGGCTGAGGCAGGAGGATTGCAAGTTTGAGGCCAGCTTAACAAGACCCTTAACAACTTAGTGAGACCCTGCCTCAAAAATAAAAAGTAAAAAGGTCTGGGGATGTGGCTCAGTGCTAAAGCACCTGGGATCAATCCCCAATCCAAAAAAAAAAAAAAAAGAGAGAGAGAACAAAAAGACATATCACTGTCAAAGAAAGAATAATAATAAGACTGATACATGGCTATTTAGAAGACACAATGGAAGCCAGAGAACAGTAGAGTTTTACCTTCTGATTTGGAATTCCATGCCAGTCCAAAAAAAAAAAAAAAAAAAAAAATCCTTCAAAAATGAAGACAAAATAAAAATGAAACAAACCCCGATTGGAATTATTTTCCAACAGCAGACCTGCACTACAGAAGAATGTTCTGGAGGCATGAGAATTCAAAGAGCAACATAAAAGGATAAACATATGAGTAGGAGGAGGTTAAATGTAGTTAATATATTTTAGGATCTTGCATTTTCTAGAAATGGTAACGGTTCTAATTTATAGTAAACTTTAAGAAACATCAGGGATGCATAGGATAGTGCTTAGAGTAACCACTCAAAAGTAATAAATGCAAACTTTTAATGTATACTTACATTACAATGATTAGATATAAACAAAAAATAGACAAACCAGTTAAAGATCACCAGACCAGATTTACTAATCCAGGATTATTAGAAGAGGCCCCCCCCCTTTGTAAATGGAGTCTTGCTATGTTGCTCAGGCTGGTATCAGACTGAGATCCCTCTGTTTCAGTCCCTGAATAGCTGGGATCACAGTGTGTGCCACTATGCCCAGCTTACAAGAGACTCTTTCTGATATAGAGACATATGAAGATTCAATTCCCCAAATTGGGGGAAAATCCATATGATACAAACATTAAATCAAAGGAAGCTGGCATAAGTCCAAATGGACTTTAAAATAAAACCCATTATTAGAAATTGAGAGATTCACAGTTGGGCATGGTGGCACACGCCGGTCATCCCAGCACACCGGAGACTGAGGCAGGAGGATCACAAGTTCAAAGCCAGCCTCAGCAACAGTGAGGCACCGAGCAACTCAGTGAGACCCTGTCTCTAAATAAAATACAAAATCGGACTGGGAATGTGGCTCAGTGACTAAGTGCCCCTCGGGTCAATCCCCGGCACAAAAAAAAAAAAAAAATTAGAGATTTAGAGAAACATACAATGATGATAAAAGAATCAACCCACCAAGATATAATAATTAAACTGTCCATCCTTTGCAATTAATTAATTTGCATGGTTCTGACTCCAAAAAGGAATAACATAAAAACAGTTGGCTGAGTCTATGTCTGTTAGTCAATGCAGGATCTAAACTTCAAACATAGCAATTTGAACATACCATCCTTTGGAGGCAAATAGACAGCAGTAACGAAGCCACAATAAAAGATTGGTCTTCTCAGAGGCAACAGACTTGAGAAGGTGACAAGGGCCGTCTCCTGCCGTCAGCAGCAGCTACGGGCGCCACTGATGTGCAGAAGCAAAACTCTACCCTCCAAGTATAGGAATGGGCGACTCAGCCTGCAGAGTTAGAAAAGTCCTTCCAAAAATTCGAATCATAGCTCTCGTTTCCCAAGCACCTATTACGTGCCAGGCCATTTTCCCGATTGCTTTTACATTATCTCCTTGAATTCTCTCAAGCACCTGGGAGGCAGGATGATCTGGCCTGTGTTTCCTGATACGTCGCTGAACACAGATCGAGTCTGAGCACAGGCACCTGGAGAACGCGAATCATTCCTGTTTGGTGCACTTACCCTGGCCCACCCCAGGATCGAAAAGGCAGCTTTTTAAATTTCGGCACAGAGTGAGTGTTGTGTTTTATGAGTCATTTTGTTTTATTATTGAATTACAGGGGGCAGTGGAGGAGGGAGACTGATCTCTTGGGTGTTCCGAGGCCTCGGAAGGTCTTAACCTGGCCCTGATTATGGTGCTCATTTTACAGAACACAGAAGTAAAAATAGCTCACTCTTACAGAGCACTTACTCTGGGGTCGAGAGCTCTTTGCAAAGCATCGGCTCATTTCATCCTATGAAGTAGGTAGAGATGAGGAGACTGCGGTTCACAGTGACTTGGCTCTTTAGTGGGTGGAACCAGGATTCACAATCAGGCGGTCTGGCTCCAGGCTCTGTGCTCTTAACCATAGCTTGCAAATAGAACTGGGTCAAACTTTGAATCCAGGGTCCATTCAAATCTAAAGTTTACTAAACTCCCTGGTCAGAGTGCCTAAGCTGTCATCTGGGTCTGAATCCCAGCTGCTGTCTCTTATCAGCTGTAGGTCCTGGGCACTCGATGTAACTTCTCTGAGCCTCAGCTTTAAGGATGGAGAAAATCATAGCGCCCTCCTGACCTGGTTACCCTGAAAATTAAGTCAGAGAAGGCACTGGCGGCCGGTGCCCCGGGGGGGGGGTCCTGGCGCTTAGAACACGCAGTCCTGCACACCCCAGGTGGACCCCGGGAAGCCTCCTGAGCATCACCGGAAACCACAGGTTCCTGTGGGGTTTGAGAGGCAGAGCTGGCTTCCCTGCTGTCTCCCTGCCCCCTGCCCTTCTGCACAATTATTCCAAATAGGAGCCCGACTTGTTCTCTGCAGGGGAGGGAAGAGAGGCATCGGACGCCCTCTCAGAGCTGGCCAGAGGCCTCAGCTTCCCTGTACCAAGACAGGAGAGGCAGCAGAGGCCCGGGATCCACTTACCAAAAAAAAGAAAAAGAATTTTTTTCTCTGTGTTGCATTGTTGCAAAACCCTGAGTGCGAGGCTTCGCACCGCGGAGGGCGGGAAGAGAGGCCGCGGCCCGCCCTGGCCTCTGGCCTGTTGCTGTGGCTGGCCGCCTGGGCCATTTGTTACCCTTTCACCACCCTGGTCCCCAGGGAGTGGGAGGCTTTGGGGGAGCGCGGCCCCAGGAGCGGAGAGATGACAGCTGGAGAGGGGCGGGGGCGGCTTCAAAGGCGGGAGGGATCCTAGGCAGAAGGAGGGTCCCTGGCGGGTGGCCGAGCACCTTTCCGCACCCCTGAATGCACGGCTACCTTGGCTGAGGACAGGCCCTGCCTGAGAATTGGAGAGGGCGGATGGCCTGGTGGCCAAGAGGCCTTCAGAGAGCGCCAGCTCCGGCATCCGAGGAGGGCCTGGAAACCGGGCGCCTGCAGTGATCACAGGCCGCGGGACAGACGGCAGCCACCACTGAACCTGAATGTTTCTGGCCACCTCCACCCACCAGCCCAATTGATTGCAGCCCAAAATACATCTGCTCGTTGCAAACCTGCTGGGCCCCTGTCTCCAAGCAGAAGGTCATCCTCCCTCCTCCTTCAAGGGCCCACCTGTCCAATGCCCGGCCAGGTGTTGTCAAGTTCACCTCCACGGCCACCGGCCAGGTCCAAGCCGCCCCCCTCTCTGCCCTGGAAGACTACCATGGCCTCAATGCCCATCTCCCTCGGGCCACCTGCCCCTCTCACCTCGGCCCTGCATGACCTCGGATGACTTCCTGTTGTTCTCAGGGAGGACTGCAGCCTTCTGAATGGCCTCTCTCTGGCTTCCCCTTGCCCAGCGTCTCAGGCCAGCACACTGGCCTGTCTCGCTCCATGCACTCTCCTGTACCGGGGTCGCTGCACACGCAGGCCCCTCTGGCGTGCCCTCTGGGGGCCTCAGCTCTAGCAGGAATTCCCCAGGCCCCCTGAACAGGCTGCTTCCCGGTCCGGGACCCTCCCTTTACCCACCTGTCACACTGATTTTTACCAGAGTTTCTAAGTGTTTCCTTTCCACCTGTCTCCTCCACCAGAATTCAAGCTTGTCCAGGGCAGGGATTGTGTCTGTTCTGTCCAACATCATAGTCCCCAAACCTCCTAGCGGGCCACGAGAGCAGTTTTAAATAAATACTTAGAGTGTGAGAAGTGACTGTACTTCATGAATAAACGTCCTCACCAGCCGATATTCGGGGAGTGCTTCTTATCTGTGGCACACCTGGTGTCTGTGGTTGCTGTCAGTCAGGCACTGCACTGATTGACATCGCCTGCACCCAGTTGAGACCCCCAGTCCCCTCTCAGGCCAGCATTAGCACTGCATGTAAGACAAGGTCAGAAGCACAGGGCCTGTGACTCCAGCGGGTCCCAGGCCATCCCCAAAGGGACAGATCCGCACAGAGCCCGCGCGAGGGGCCTCCCTGGCATGGCTGTTCCTGGTTAAGCTCTGCCTGGCTGTGGAGCCCTGGGCAGTCCTGGGCTAAGGAAGCAGGAGGAGAAAGCGGACACGTCCAGAGTGAGCGGGACATTCCAGGCCCAGGGGACACAGCGTCACGTAGACCAACCCGTCCCCTGCTCTCACCACAGCCGGCATTCTGGAGCGGAACTTGCTATCCTGACTGGGTTGGAGGCCGTTAGTGGCTGACCTCAAGCCACGGGACGTGGAGGCTCTGGTCGGCCTCTGCCTCGCCCGCTGGGAAACGCTTATTCATTTGTTTCCCTTAAAATGTACTTTTGACTGCCCAAATAATACCTCAAAACATTTGTAAATGGCTTTTAGAATTTCAGAGAAGATCCAAGCCACCTGTGGCCACAGCCTGGCCTGGATGTATTCACCATGAACATGCCGAGTAGCTCGCAGGTCTGCTCACATAGGAACCCCCACAGGAGGTGGGAAAACAGATGCTAGTGTTTTAGAAGTGTTTGGTGAGTGTGCTTTTATTCATGTTATTGATCTGTAGACTTTGTTCTCATACTTTTTCCACTCTAATAATACACTACCTTGGTGTTCATGCCCCATCAGGTCCCGGAGATCTAGCTTATTCGTTTCATTGCTGTATAGTATTCCCAGACATATCTCCAGAGTTCATGAGGACAGCCAGCCTGGGTCCTGCATCTTGGTCCTGGACTCAGCACTTACAAACTCTCACTGATACGAACGTGGCTCAGCGTGAAGGGGGCCAGTGACGGAACTTTGTGCTCTATGTGCCTCAATCTCCAGAACATGTAAAACATCAGCCCATTTATTTGGTTATGTGGTTTTGCTGTTCAAGGACTTTTTTTGGAAACTTTTTATTTTGAGAATAATTGTAGATGCATAAGACTTTGCAAAAATAGTACAGAGAGGTCCCAAGGACTCGACTCAATTTCTCTCCTGATTTCATCTTCCCTAACTACTGTGTGACACCCCAACAGGAAACGGCCACTGGCGGAGTGTGTACCATGGTGACGTGGAGAGTTATGTCCCCACCGTGGTCATAGAGATAGAGAACCATTCCCTCACACAAAGATCTCTGTCCTTCATGGTGTCCCGCCCTGGTCCCCAGCAACCTCCTTCACCCCTGGTGACCACAAGTCTGTCCCCCGTCTCTGAAATGCCATCCCAAGAGTGTCATATGAACGGAATCCCCAGCACGTGACCTCTTATGACTGGGTTAAGAAAATAAAAATGACCCACGATGCATATTCAGGGCCTGCGTTTTACGACACGTGCTCCAATATTCTCTGGGCCCACAAGAGGCAACCTTCAAAAAAGCACCCAGTGTGCGGTGACAGACGGAGACAGGACCACACACGTTCTGTCTGATTTCTGGTTGGGTTCAGGAGGGCCCTGGAGCAAAATACAGAACTTTATAGAACATTTCTCATGCAGAGCCATAAAAAGAAAAAAACCCAGACCCACACCCCAACCCACAACCAGCAAAACAAGGCACCAAGCAAATTACCAGGCACTCTCGGCACTGGGGACGGCGGCCCCTGCCAAGGACAGCAATTACGCCGAGTGCCTGGGGGCCCCACCAACAGGCCGAGGTGGACCCGCCGGGGGTCAGGGCACCCGTGACAGCTCAGTCGTGGCCTTTGTGCTCAGGAGATGCCACCCTCCACTGTCCCTCTCCTCGTTGGCCCAACTGTGGTCCATCACAATGACCAGACCCATCCACGTGGGACAAGCCTGCCCTGACGTCGTAACCCAGGGCCCTTTAATTTGGGGAAAGGGATTGAGAGGGAGAGAAATATCGAGGAGCTGAAATTAGAACCAAGTATCAGAACGACTGCATTCCACCCCATTCCCGCCCAGCCCCACGGAGCGCTGGCTGTGGCAAATGTGAACCAAGCCCAGCCCCAGGACTGGGTCCCCCTCTTCCCCACGGTCCCTCCGAGCCTGGCAGAGTTGCAATCCCATTTCATAGAGAAGGAAAGCGAGGACAGAAGCATAAGACGCTTGCTTCAGATCCCGCACCCGCAGCAGAGCCGATTTGAAGCCACCGTCTGGCTCGCACACTTGGGCCTCCGATGTCCCACTCTCCTGCCATCTGTCGCTGACAGCAGCAGATGTCTTAAAATTCATCTTTTCTATGACTGATCTCCTCTAATGACATCATTAGCCTGAAACTGAGTGGGCTGCGCAGGGACCCGTGAGTTTTCCAATGCTGTGAGTCTCGTTTTGAGGTTGAAGCGGCTTCACTTGCGATTTCACAGTGAAGCCCCGCCCCCGCCCCCCTAATCGGTAAGATGGCTTCATGGCGAGGGCCAGAGACCTCCCCCCGAAGAACTCCAGACACACAAGTGCAGATCAAGGACTGGAACAAACCTCCGGGCACGCAGTACCCAGACGGAGCCGTTCCTAAGATTTGATCGCATGTGTCTCCTGTCGGCTTTCGTGTTTGTTTTTCTCTTTGCTGAAGTGTTTCCAGCAAACTCCAGCTGCAGTGTCTTCTCTCCCTAGAGCAGCATTAAAACCACCGCCCTCTCCTGCGATTACACCCGACAGCGCGCACGCGGCTCCGCGCCGTCTTGAGCACAGCCCTGGTCACCTTCCCGGGTGTCCCTCCATGCCCTTCTGGTTGGTTCAGGAGGTTTGCCTGTGGTGTCTGCGACCTTCGTTTCATGGAGAGGAGCTCCCTCCTTTCTCTTCAGACGCCTGACACGTTGAAGAAACTAGGCTAGCTGCCCTGCAGGACATTCCATGTTCTAGATTAGTCTGCTTCTACCCTCATGGGGTGGATTTGTTTATTTTTACACTGCATTTCCCATGAATCAGTTTTAAAATGTGAGCGGGTTCAGATTAACTGGGGGCAGGCGGGGTACAGCAGTAACGCTTTAGAAGTGCGGCTGATGGGCCCGGGCTGGCTCCGAGGTACAGCATTTGCCTAGCATGCACAATGACCCGAGTTCCAATCCAGCACCACGGAAAAAAAAAAAAGAAGGTGCTTGAGTTCCGCTTGGCACAATAGGAGGCCTTCGAGGTCCAGGGCCCTGTCTCCCCACCAGCCTGGGAGGCGGGCAGAGCCAGCCACAGCCTGGAACAGCAGATGACTAGCCAGACTTCCTGGGTCTTGGGTTCATGTCCAGCTCTGCCACTTCCTCGTGGTGGGATCTTGCTTGACTTCTTTACATCCACAAAATACCCAGACTCCTAATGGACTTCCCTATCCCCACCCCGTTGCCTGGCCCCAGTAACTTTCCTCTCAGGGCCAGCTCTGCCCATGCCCACACCATCTACTCTCCCTCTTACAGTATCTTAAAGCAAGTCCCAGAATATGGTTCCATTTGTAAATATATTTCCGTATGAAACACTAAAGAAAAGACTTCTATTGAAAACATAGCCCAGTCACCATTACCATGCCTGCAAAATTACTGCCTATCACCAAAACATTTATTTAAAAAAATTCTGTTGTGTATGTTCTTATTCCAAATTAAAAGTACAGCGCCGACAGTTTTCGACACATAGTTTTCAACAAGTACACATAGAATTACCTAGTTGTCTTTAACAGCTCTATGGCATTCCATTGAAATGATGTACGCACGTTTATTTAACCTTTCCCCAACGGGTTATTTTATAGAGAGAGGTAGATAAACAGACTAACACAGATTTGGTTTGGCATATATCAGAGATTTTAAATAACATATTGCCATTTTAATCAGTGATGCAATGAACACCTCCCGATCTCTGTATTTCTCAGCCTTGGTAGTGTTGAGATTTGGGACAGACAGTTCCTGGTTGTTCAGGACCACCCTGTGGACTGCAGGCTGTTCAGTAACATCCCTCATCCGCCTCCTCTCTGGATACCAATGGCTTCCCTCTCCCCTACTTGTAACAACCAAAAATGTTTCCAAATATTGCCAAATGTCCCATGGGTCAAAATCAACACTGGTGGAGAACCTTTCCTCTAGTTGTACGCACACTCAAGCAAGCAGAGAACTCCAATTTCTACTGCAGAGAAACAGTAGAGAAACAGAAAGAGGAAATTTCAAAATGGCGGCCACTAGAGGACACCATCGGTTCCCACCAACGCTGGATTTTACTGTACTTTCACTGTACTGCCATCTTGCTTACTACGAAAATCTGAGAACCGGCTCTTCACCAAGAACTGCAGGTTAGTGTCTTCCATTGAAGGTTGTCAACCAAAGATCCCTTCAGTTGCTCTGCTTTCTAACATCATGCCTCAGCTTAGTGGAACATACGGAAGAACATGAGATACGTTTGGTGACGGTGGCCTTAGAGCTGGGGACAGCATCACCACTTGGATGGTCCAGCACACTTTGAATTGTAGGGTTGTTTCTGGGCCTCTGCAATCCTCCCACCCACATTCAATCACAGATCGCATTATCGCGGGGTTGGAACACAGAGAAGGGAGGGACTTCCAAGTTCTAAATGAAGCCTGAAATCAACAGCCTGAGTGCATCTCCTTGGCCACATTTAACATCCGGGCAAGCCTGCGGGGAAAAATTAAACAAACCCCAAAAGGGTGCAGTGTGGGGCTGAAACAGGCCAGAGACTTAGGAAAATAGATTCGAGGTTCCCAAGTTAGCTTAGGCTGACTTCAGCTTCAAATGCTGAAAGCCGGATGAAGAAGCCCCAGGGTCTGGAATTTCTGGGGTAATAAAAATATAGCCACAGTGAAAACAAAGTAAAAAATGAAGAAAATGGAAAAAGCAAAAATGGAGGAAGATGGGGAAGACGGGGAGAAACACGAAATCTAAAAAGCCCTGTACATGCAGAGGAATTAAGTCACTTGTTCATTCAACAAACACAAGGGAGCACCTCCTGTGCTGTCTGCCAGAAGCGAGCTGATTCCTAGGAATCTGGGGGGGAGCCCCTCACCCCCGAGAGCTGATATCCAGGTGGATTTCACTACAAATCGTGGGTTCACGTTTGCTCACCCAGTGGGCATCCTGTTACCCAGGACAGACGAGAAAGGTCATCTGAGCCCACCCTCCAGAGGGACAAAGCCCTCAGTATGCACCGCCCTCTGAGGTGCTTTACCTATAGATCACTTACTACCTGGAACAGCCCGCGAGGTAGATAAGTTGTGCCCCATTCCACAGGAGGGAAAACCAAGGACAGAAAACTAAACAACCTGCACAAGATCCCCCAGGGCTGGTGGCCAGGCTCCTTTGCAGCCGAGGTTCGGGGGGCGAGTGGGTGTTTGATCTGGCAACATCTGGAGATGTTTTTAGTGGTCATAGCTTGGAGGGAGGGCGGGGTCCAGCAGGTGGCGACCAGGGATGCTGCTAAACATCCCACAGCCCACAGGACGGCCCCCAGTGAGAATCAGTCGCCCCGAAAGTCAAAGGCACCGAGGTGCGAACTGCTCATGCAGAGAGGCACCACTGTGCGCGGGAGAGGAACTTTCCAAACTGCCAATTAGCAGACAGAGGTGGTGGAGGGCGGTGGTTAGAGATGGCCGGGGACCCCGTGCATCCTGGCTCTGCACCGCACCGGAGAGAGGCCCAGACTTGCAGGTCCATGTGGAGGAAGCCAGGGAAGGGCTTCCGTGGGAGAGCTGGGCACTGTCCTCGGCTCCGTGCGCAGACACGCACTGGAGCCGCCTGGGGTATCTAGTGACGGTGGCCCAGGTGGGTCAGCAGGGTGCAGGCCTTAGATGAGCACCTAGTGCATCTCTTGGCCTCCAGCTGCGGCCCCAGGACAGCAGACGCCAGGGCTCAGGGAGACGAGGAAGGCAGGTGGTGGCGGAGGCCCTTCACGGGCCCCTTCACTTTATTTCAGAGGAACTTCTCCACCGCACCGCTGCTGACACCCCACGAGCCCGGGTCACATGACCACACCCAGCCTGTCGCCACAAAGGCCTAGTCTACTCATCCTCCATCCCTTGGGCCGGGATGTGGCCGGCAGGCAGGAGCAGGGCTCTGCAGGCCTGGAAGGAGGGGCAGTGGCTGGGCCACCCTGGCCTGTCCTGAGGCGTCCAGTGCACCAGGCCACGCCCATCGCCCAGATGTATGAGAGGGTGGCCGCCACGAGCCCACTGTCCTGGCGGTGGAGCAGGGCTCAGCCGCAGCAGCCGCGCCCAGGTCCGGCTCACCAGTCCCGCGATACTCGACCCTCGGGTGACAGCGGCATCCTACCTGGTGTCCCCTAGGAGCAGCAGGCTCCCTGCCACCTCGGGGTCAGCTCCTCTGCCCTTGATCTGTGCCCTCCCCCACCTTTACTCATTTTCTGAATACATGTCACTGCCTCCGGGAAGCCGTCCCCAGCCCGCCACGCCAGCGCCATGCTCACCTCCTGGATTGTCCACTGCACCCGAAGCTGCCCCTCCGGTCACCAGGGCCACCAGGGTCAGTAGCTGTGTATTTAATTATGTCCCTTTAGACTCCTTGCAGCAACTCGAGTTACTGGCGGCTTGAACTGTGGCTGTCCACCCTGAGATGTGGCCAGAGCTGTCAGAGTGCAGAGCCCGGGGACCCACAGGAAAGCAAGGCGCTCGTGATCCAAGAAAGAGCGCCTACTTCTACGCTGACGTCTTGAGTTTTGATGGCGTGTGTTGACACGCTGTGTTCAAACGTTTCTTTCTATATTTTCAGCGTGGCGCGTGCCTTGCCCTCGTGAGGCCTGTCCCCCTTCCTGGACGGCGCGGCCTGAGGTTATTAACTGGAGTGTCCGGCTCTCTTCCTTGTGCCCCGAACAGCCTGGCGCAGAATGAATTAAATCAATCAATAAAACTGGGAAGTCCTGCGGGGCTGCCTTGGTGGCGTCCTTGTCACCAACGCACGGCGCTTAGAAGTTCTCCAAAGAACCTTCAGCGCTCTGGCCAGGAGCTGCCGCTCACTCGCCTAATCCCAGGCGGCGCAGGCCCAGCTTGCAGATGGTGGTTCTGCACACGCTGCGGCGCCTGCCCTGCTGAGCGCCTTGCACCCCAACAGAGAGGAACTTCGGCTGCAGCCAGGAGCCAGAACTTCCGGCAAAAGTCAGCAGACGGCGGCTTGGGAAGTCCATCAACCTTGACTGGACAAACACGTTCTGGAAAGGGCCACTCGCGCTGGTGGGGCACCGCCTGGAGGACGGGAGCCAAGGCGGACGCGGTCGTGCCAAGCTCAGAGCGTCTGGGAGACCGAGCAAGCCCGGGCCTGAACCAGCCAGGTGGGTCACCTGTCTCCGTCCCAGGCCAAGGAAAACAGTCCTCCACGGTGGGAAGGAGGCACGCCAGGTCAGACTGGCAGTCAGAGGTGTGGGGCCCAGGCCCTGCAAGGGCCACCTGGGACTGTGACTTGTTTCCAGCCTCTTGGATGTGGCCTCCAGCTGAGGCCGTGGTGGGCTGTCCTCGGCAGCGCCCAGGGACTCTGAGGACTCCCAGCTCAAATTTGGGCGCACGGCTGGGGATCCGCTGAGAGGGGAAAGGATTCAGGACTTGAGGGGCAGAGAGAAGGCAAACCGTGTCTCGGCCCCTGACGCTGAGCTTCAGCTCCTCAGGCGCCCACCGGCCGCAGCCTCGGGGAGCGGACCCTCCCGTGCGGTTGGAAAGCGGTCCTCACTGCAGGCAGGCTGGGTCCCCGCACTGGACACAGAACGCCCTGCGAGGAGACCAGCACCCAGGCACCCTTCAGCCGACCCGGAGCAAGTGTCGGGGCGGATTTGAACCCCGGGCGTTCTGCTGCTCTGCTCAAAATGAGCTGCCTCCAACCCGGCCCTGCTCCCACTTGCCAAAGCCCGGGGAAAGGGTGGCAGGGCCTGACTCACCCCCTCCCCGGCCACTCCCTGCTCGAGCCTGCTGCTCGCCTAGCGCATGACCCACGACTCCTCGCACCGAGGCTCGGCCCTTCATCATCCCAGGATTCGCACCCAGGTAGCGGGCCTCCACGTAACTGCCACAGACACAGCGCGCCACCCGGCTGGAGGGCTGGCTCTGCAACCCAATGACAGCTGTGGCCCTGGGCAGGCAACTTATCCTTTCTGGGCCTCAGTTTCCTCATCTGAGAAATGGGGATGATAATGACTCCTACCAATGGGGTTGGTGGGAAGGTTTTTAAACAATGTAACGCTCCAAAGTGCTCGGCAGACTGTCTGGCCAAAGAGTCCCTTACCCGCCAGCCACGCTGCGATGCCCAGCCTCCGGAGAGGTGAAGGTGGAGGTCAGGCTCCCTGGGGAGGGTGGCAGGCAGAACCTTCTGTCCCTGCACTACTTCCATGAACACACCTCCCTTGTGTGGTTGTGGCTGCGTGCAGCTCTCTGCTGCCAGCAGCGGGGGTCTCTCTGCTGCTTCCCAAGGACTCCAACAGCCTCCAGAGGCACCTCCCAGCCTCCGCCGCCCGCCTCCCCCAGATCCTCCTCCAGGCTCCTGGAGCGAGTTTTAAACGTGCATCTGACCTCGCTGTGCCCCCACTAAAACTTCTTTAATGGCTCCCCACTGCCCTTGGGCTAAATTCCAAACTTTCACAGGGACTAAACACAGTGGCTTTCAAATTCTTCGACTCAGACTCGCAGCTAGAAAGCCCCGCACAATGCAGCACTGTGTAGCCCTTTATCAAACCCGAATAAAAGTCTCAAAGCACCGTGCTGACCTCCTGCGCCACCCGGGCCGGCACTTTCTGTTTTACCCTTGCCACCACCTCCCTTGCGGGCTGTGGCCCCTTGGAGAGACCTCATGGCCCACTGTCTGCTGAGTCTGTGTCAAGAGCCTGGAGCCCGGGCGGCCGCCCCTCAAGGGAATCTCTCCCCGTGAGCTCTGCTGAGGCCCGGGCACCTTATCCTCCCCTGCCACTGGGCCTTTGCACTGCAATTCCTTTGGCCCAGAGCATTTTCCTCCTTGTCCATCTGGCCTCAGGCAGGCCACCTGCCCACCGCTCACCCTCTGAGCAGGACCCGGTCATCACCCTATGCTCCTCAGCCTCTCTGAACGTCCGAACCCCTTTGGGACTTAATAAAACGATGCCTGGGGCCCTCTGCAGACCAACCGAGTCGGAGGCCTCGGAGCACGAGACTTAAACACCAGCACGGAGAAACCCACAAGAACAGAGCTTGCATCCGCTTGGCGTCTTCCCGGCCCCAGCACTGCCCACTGCGCCTCCGCCTCTGCTGTTCTGTGTCCTGCTACTGCCGGGAGCGCCGGCCGCTCACAAGTTTGCAGGGAGTCGGTTCTCGGGCTCTGAAAGGGGCCCCTCCGGCTGCACAGAGTAGACCAGGCGTGGTCCCCGACTCATGGCCACATGTCCACTTTGACCCAGGTCCAACCCCAGTGGCTCCTCTTGCCAGGTGTGTCCCTGGGTCAGAGTGACATGTGGAACCCCCGCCTTGAGTCAGGGACCACGTCTGGTCTGCTCTGTGCAGCCGGAGGGGCCCCTTTCAGAGTCACTTTACTGCCACCATTTCCACAGGACCCCCATGGCAACCCTGTGCCTGGGCAGTGTCCTCCCGTTCTGGAGTGGGGATGACCAGGAGGACCGCGGCGTAGGCGGGAGAGGGAGCGTCGTCTCTGACTCGTCCACACGCCAGAGTGGGAGGGGCGAAGTCACACGTGTGTGTGTGTGTGTGTGTGTGTGTGTGTGTGCGCGTGCGTGTGTGTGTGCGTGTGCGCGCTGGGGGTCCGAGGGGCAGAGAGAAGCAGGACAAGCTGAGGACTGAGCAAGGCGAGGCTAAGGTCCCGTGGAGGGACAGCGCCTGGCTGTCACAGCTAAGGCAGTGACAGCGACGTGGTGGTGACCCCCCACCCCCACCCAGCACAGAGGACATCTGGAAACGTCTGGAGCCTTCTGGTTGGGGCAGTTCTGGAAGGCAGGGGCCAGGGATGCCGTCAACCAGTCCTACAGTGCGCAGACCAGCCCCCGCTCCAAAGGTCGTTCAGCAACGAGTCCCTGTAGTGGGGGGCTGTGACCCCCAAGCTGGAGGAAGCCGCCTGTCAACAGCGACAGGTGTCAGTGCCAACACAGCCGGGCAGCCTCGCTGGGCTTCTGGTCCATTCCACATTCCTTCGTATTTCCTGAGCACATACTGCAGGCTGGGTGGTGAGGAGAGTCCCCTCGGGGGAAAGTCACCGCTCATTTGTTTAATGTTACTATCTTCACATCAGCCATGAGAGAAAAATTACACAATATGTTCCTTGTTTTTTCAAAATCGTAGAAAACGATCAGATTCTTCAAAGATCACAGAATTTTCTTGCAACCAGGCACATTTCATCTCCCTGCCTAAGGCATCCCCAGCCCAGCAGGGAACTGACTAGAAATGATGGTGATTTCAAGGCTTCGCTGGGCTTTTTGAGTTTTTCTCACTTTTTCTGTTTTTTTTTTGCCAGTCCACCACAGGGCCTTGGCACATGCTGCTCTGCTCAGTTGCTCTTCTCTGCCTCCTTCTCACATCACTGCTCATCATCTTCAAGTGCCTGCTCAAGCTTCTCCTTCTCCGTGACCCTCCCCCACCTGTCACCCTGTCCTTGGTCCCTGTTCATCGTTGCCCCCCACATCCCACGTCAAGTTCGTCCTCCCATTCAATAATGCTTGGCACACGGTATGAGTTCGATATGAGTTTGTGGAAGGAAGGAGAGCGAGGAAGAAAAATAAAAGCAGGTGGCTTTGGGACCGCCCGGGAGAGGAGCGGCCTCCCACCCAACCGCTGCTTCCCCCTAAGCTCCCTCCTGCTCTAACTTGTGGTCTGTGGACAAAAGTCGTGCCTAGCAAACAGGCGGCCGCTCCTTGTGAGGGACACGTTGACATTATCCCACGCTGTATCTCTCCAGAAACACCACGCTGACCCGTGCTAAGTACCACGTGCTAAAGCATCGTCCCCAGCCCCTGAGGGACGCGCCACAGACGCGAACGTCAGCAACGACACGAGCAGAGGCTCCTTCCTCCAAGTGACTCAAGAAGCCCTTGTGTGTCCCCAGATGCCAGGAGACGCCCACAGCCGCCGTCCCCTTTGGAACGAGTGCTGGGCCGGGGCACAGTGGTGGGACACTGCAGCTGGGCGTGGAGAGCCACGTCTGAGCCGCCGGCCAGCCCCGGGGATGGATGGGCTGAAGCCAGGGGTGAGCCCCCAGCGGGGGTGGGGCAGAGGGAGGCCGCCTCCCGCTCTGTTCACCAGGGCGCCGGGAGCCACGCGTGACAAACGCAGCTGCGCAAAGTAGGTGCTCAGCAAAGCCTGTCGAAAGACTGAGTGGGGGCAGGGAAATGGACGGACCTGGAATGCACCGCGTGGGTTCTGGGGGCTTTGAGCCCAGCTGCGGCCGCGCTCAGTTAAACCCAAGGAGCCTGGGCGGCCTCCACGGCTCTGCATGGCCTGCCCCTGGCCTCCTGGCTGCCCCTCCAGCCGCAGCCCAGGCAAGTGTGCTCCTGCCCCTTGCCCCTGTCCCCAGGGTGTTCCTCCTCTTCAGACCTGCCCCACGGCTCCCTCGTCTCCCTCCACGAGCGCGTGTCTGGGCGACCACCCTGTCATCCCACCTGGAAGAGAAGCCCCGGTCAGCGCGATCCCCAGCCCTGCCTCTGTCCCCACAGCGTGCCCACATCCCCGGCACCTGAGACATCTCCTGGGTTAACTATTTCTTGCCCATCTCTCCTCTCTGGAGACTAAGAGCCACAAAGAAGTTGACTGCCAGCAACAATAGCTGTGCCTGGCAAATAATAAGCCCGGATAAATATTTAAGAGGAGAGAAGAAGGGAGGAAGGGAACTAAGAACATTCGGGAGGCAGCAAAAGAGAGGCTGAGCAAAAGAGAGCCTCTCCAGAGAGGCTGAGCTGCTTTGACCCTTCCTCCAGGTGCCCCCAGCCTCCCTGTTGTACAGATGATGAGACAGAAGTCCCAGGAGTCACACCAGGCCCTCTTCCTGGAGATCCCACACTCTGACCCACTCCTCTCGCTCACCTGGACCATGGGTTAGCACCCAGAGGTCCTGAGAGAAGTGACCCATCCAGGACCCTGGAGAGAGCGGACAGGCAGGGACGAGCAGCAGAGTCCTCCGACCCGAGGCACCTGGCCCCCGGGTGGCTCCTCAGAGTGCAGCCCCCTTGCCATCTGGGGCACTTGTGAGAATGTTTCTCTGATCCCGAGTGACCAGAGTTCCCAGACTGTGACCCAGTGACCCAGGCCGTGGATCACCTCGGCCTCGTGGCAGCAGAGAGTGGGAAGGGGCAGCGGGGGCAGCGGGTGACCTGAGGAGTTATCACGGATTGGCGGCAGAGACACCGGCAGACTGCAGGGAGAGTCAGAGGCACGCCACTCCTGGCCCAGGGCAGCTGCCGCACCTCCCATCTCCAGGCTGGTTGGCGGCAGGACACCCCTCTGCAGCAGTGTCAGACAGGGTGCCCTGTGCCACGCAGCATGGTGGTCGCACCCTGCTCAAATCCCATCTGTGCAAACCGGCCTGGCCCCCAGCCCGGGAGTGCGATTCTTGCCCAGGGCTCTCTGCATGTGGGGCATAACTACCCCGCTCCCTTGCCTGGGGAGGGAGCACCCAGGACGAGATGCCAGGCCTCCCAACGCACAGGAAGCTGAGGACTGACTCCGAGCCTCTGGGAAAGCCGGTAAGCCAGCCAGAACCTCTCCAGACGGCCCTCGGTGGCAGAATCAGCCAGGCTCAGCCAGTTCCACCGCGAATCCCGCTTCCTGCGTTCCTCGGGGGTGACCTGCGTGCCTGGGCACGGCACGGCCAGAACCTAGCTGCAAGGGAGTCTGGGAGACAGCACTGCTAGGCTTCCAGCCTCCCAGGCAGGAGGCCAAGAAGATGGAGCTGGAGCAGGAGGCTGCAGAGGCAGGCGTCCTTCACACGCTCCGGCGCCCCAGCCAAAGGGCAATTAAAATAAGCTGGGTGACGGCTCTTTCAGGTGCTGGGGGCTCATTCTGGGTCTCCTCCTTGCATCTGGGCTACAGAACTGACCAGAACTGACTGCCCGCCCCACCACCCGACCCTGCACAAACCATGCAGCCCGTGGGGTCCTGCTTTCCTTGTGTGTCACATGCACATAATAATGGGCCTACTTCATGGGGTGGGTGCGGACATGGAGCACAGGTGGACGGGTGAGGCCCTGGTCCAACATTATGCAGTGAGCCCGTGGCACAGCCAGGCTGCCACCAAGCCACCTGCTTTCACACAGCCTCCATCCACACACACACATACTCCTTAAAATGGGAGCCAGCTTAACACCTAAACAAAATTATCAAGCCTGTAAGCCTATCTGAGCAGCTTATGCATTCAATAAATATTTACTGAGTACCTACTGTGTGCCTGAGAGGATGTGGGACCAGAGATACCCCCACCATCTACCTCCAGGTGGAGTCTGAGGATGACATCAGAAAAACGAGAATAAAATGAAATCAGGAGTCAGAAAACAACTAGAATCTTTTCCGGATCATCTGAGCCTGGATCCAGCTATACCTGAAGCCAACTCTAACCCCAGACTCTCAGTTCCTTGAGTCCATAAATTCCCTTTACTTGAACCAGTTTGAACTGGATTTTCCAATACTTGCCACTGAAGATCTTGATCGTGCGACAAGGTTTGGCCCAACTTAGTCTCAGACTTAGCAGGATCATTTCTAAGGCATTAATACCCCTATGTTTCTTTGTCTCACCATTAATGTCAGATTTTTCCATAAAAAGATCTGGGCCATGATGTACAATATAGTGCATTTCCAAGCAACTCCTTACAACAGGACCTCAGCTGAAGTTTAAAGATGTGTGTTTGAGGGGGCCCTGGGGGCCCGACCAGGAGGCAGTAGAGCCCTTGCCACTGAGTCAGACACCCCACCCCAGCCCTACCTCGACCAGCCGTGAGCGCACAACACTACACATCGCTCCAAACTGCCACATCCACACCTTTAAAATAATGTTAGTGTCCACCGCCTCCAATTTTTGAGAAAATTAAATGAGCATATACGTATCTGTAAAGCAGCTGACACGACGAGCAGTGAACATATGTGAATACAACAGACACGTCAAGAGCTGGTCTTCGAGGAGGTAGACGGCACCGCGCTGAAGGTGTGGCCATCTCAAACTTGAATGGAAAAACAGTTCTCTTTGAGAAACGAGCACATACTTGTGTCTCTAAGTTGAGGACCGACAGTTACTTTGCAAATAGGGTCAAAGTTTTAAGGATTAGGCAGTAGTGTGTACATAATGGACAGAGGGGCTTTTACCAAGAAAAGGGTGAAGAGGATTCTCAAAGGCTTCTTTCAATAGTGTTTAGCACTCAGTCTGCGCCAGGCATGGAGGGAAGGCTGGCAGCGTGAGCGGCGCCCTGGGAGGCGAAGGTATCTGGGGCCTTCACGCTGCACAGCCGCACCCACCGGGGTTTAGTGAAATCTGTTTAGAATTTTTTTTAATGAAGTAGACTGAGGCAGGGGGATGGCAAATTCAAGTCCAGCCTGGGCCACTTGTCTCAAAATAAAGTGCAAGGGGCTGGGGATGTAGCTCAGTGGTAGAGCACCGGCAAGGAGTACTGGGTTCAATCCCCAGCACCACCACCACAAAGGCAGGAAGGCAGGAAGAGAAAGGAAAAGAAAAAAGAAGAGGAAGAAATGGAGTAGGCCAGACTGACAATCCACAGACCCTGGGGCAAACCCAGCCTGCTGCCTGCTTTATAGATAAAGCTTCATTGGCACACAGAGGTGCCCGTTTATCTTCATGTAGTCTGCAGCAGAGCTGAGTGGTTTTGACAAGAGACCATGCGTCCCACAAACTCTAATATGTTCACCTTCTGGTCCTTTGCGGAAGAAGTCAACCAACTCTCGGGACAGACATGATAGTTCATTGATGCTGTTCATCAAATATTTTGGATTGGCTGTCTGGCTCACAGTGGGACTGTACTGCACCCAGTGTAGAGTATGGTCACGAGATTCTGGTCCAAGAAGTGTCAAAGGAAATGATGTGTATTCCTCTGGACAGGTGCTTGGAGAGCTAGTGTATGATGCCTTGCAGCTTCAGGGTCCCCAGATGACCCAGGAGGGACATGGAACAGGAAAAAGAGGTAATTGTCTACTGTGTCAAGTCACTCAAATTTGGGATTATTTGTTACCACAGCTTCGTCAAACTGATCCTGACTGATGTACATGGAAAACATGAGTGCTTGTCACAGGTGGTAAGGGTGAGGGTTGTTTCTGGAAACTTCTAGTTATATAATGTGCTATTGTTGGGCATGGGGTGTCTGTGTGTATGTAGCTTTTTCTGTCATTAGGAGAGTGTGATATAAAATATGTTTCTCACTGAGGATCATGATCAAAAATCATTTGACAACACTGGTCTTGAATTTGGAAAAATCTTAAGAGTCCAGAGGATAACACTGAAAATATCCGAAAGACTCAACAAGCCAACTTGGGAGGAAGTTCTCAGAAGCAGTGAGTGGAGGGCTAGTTTCAAGCGCATCATGTATGTTTTTAAAAAGCGGCTTTCCAGCTGGCCATTCTGGATCTCCCAAGGACAGGGGCCAGCAAACACGTTTTGTGAGGAGCTACTTGGTAAACATTTGAGGTCGAGGGGGCCAGGAAGTCTCTGCCACTACAGCTCTTCTCTTCTTCCTACAGGGAAAGCTGCAGAAAAGACAGAAAGGAAAGGGTGTGGCTGTATGTGTGCCAATAAAACTTTATTTACACAAAAGGCAACTGGCCAGATCTGACCTGTGGGGCTCTGTTGGCTGACCCCTGCTCTAGGAGATGACACAAAGGAGCAGAAGCAGGAAGGAGGACTGGCATTTAGACCTGCGGAGGGACTAAAAAGGAGTTCCTAACAGAGCCAAGCCTCTTCATCTGTATTGGGGGGGTAGTAAACTATGGCCTCTGGGCTAAATTCTGGCTGCCGCCTGTCTTCACAAATAAAGTTTTATTTGTTTATGTGTTGTCTGTGGCTGCTTTACACAGACAAGCGGAGACTGCAGGGTTAAATGGTTATGACAGAGTCCATCTGGTCCACAAAGCCTCGACTACTTGCTCTCTGGCCCCTAGAAGGGGTCTACAGGCTGACCCCCCGGCCTACACGGCCTTACTTCTTCCCAGGTTCACGTTCAAAGAATGGTGCTTCATGGCTCAGGAGGGCACAGGGTCAGATTCAGAAAAGCCCTCAGAACAAAGGGAGCCCCAAGCAGAAAGATATTTTTAATAAAATAAATAGGGCAAAAGCCAAAAAAAGAATCAAAGTAACCCCTGGCCCTGCACCCTGGGGAGATTTTGACCGCAGTGACGCTCGAGAAATGAGTTCACAGCTCAGACGTGATCCATAAATGTTAAAATAACAAGAACAATAAACAGTAATAAAGCACAAAGCCACGCACCCCGTCTCCGGGCAAGACCTCCCAGGGTTCTGAGTGTAGGAAGAGGGAGGGAGCAGCCTCCCCTGTGGGCCGGCCTGGGCAGGGCTCAGAAGGTCCTGCAGGGACCCCAGGGGTGAGGTCCCGAGGAGCGAGGAGGAAGGGGCTCAGACCTGAGCAGGCAAGGGGACTCAGATGCTGAGGCCCCCTCCCTCTTCGAGGGGCTTGATCCCTCAAAGGGTGCTTCGAGCTGCCTGCGTTCTGAGTGTGGCCTCGTCCAGCCACGAGTGCCCCCAGGGTGGCATCCCCTCACTGTGAGACCTCGCGGGCCCTGCCAGCCGCTGGTGGCTTGGCGGACGTGCCCCGCTCCTCCACCCGCTGGAGCGGAGGCCCGAGAAGGTCTGCAAGCTGACAGGCACAGACTTGTTGCGGGGAGAGCTTGCCGTCCAGGCGGACAGGTGGACAAGAGCCACGCTGCACCCCCTGCCTGCAGCTCTGCACCCACAGGGCCCGCAGCCGGCAGAGGAGAGGGGCAGGTTGGGCCAAAGTCATCCAACGCCTTCAGGATGGGGGAGTCAAGTCCTCGAGAGGAGGAGCTTGGTGGCTGTGGTAGACGCGCACCTCCGCAGGGCCCGAGGCCAGGCAGCACCAGGCAGCACCAGGGAGCCGGGCAGGCAAGACAACCCCTTCCCAGGCAGGCACCAGCTGTGGGCCCGGTGGCTGCTCAGCGCCCGGCATGTCTTGAGTTGGTTAAAACAGGGAGCCTGCGGCCGGGGACTCTGTGGAACACGCACCTAGCACGCACGAGGCCCTGGGTTCAAGTCCCAGCACCGCAAGAGATGAAAAGAAAAAAGCCACGCGACTCAGTGGGTTCGAAGAGCTTTATCTAGAGCTGCTCGCTCCATCCCGAGCCCCTAGGAGGCGGCAAGGACCCCATTTTACAGATGAGGAAGCTGAGGACCAGAGAGGCCAAGGCCACCCAGCTAAGGCAGTGGCTTCCTCTGCTGGTGTCAGGGGTGCTCCTTCTTAGGAACCCAGGGAGCTGCCAGGAGATCCCGCAGGGCCTGCACCCCGTTCTGGCTTCCCTCCTCCACCCGCACCTCCAGCACACGGAGGCCCAGGGAGGCAGGATTGCGGCTGAGGCCTGAAGGACGTTCCTGGGACACTCCTAAGTGGGAGTCCAGCAGGGAGGGAGCTCATGGAACCTTCCAGCACCTCGGAGGCGAAGGTGCTGAGGTTCAGCAAGCGCCCCGGAGCGCTGACCCCCGTTCCCCTCTCCTCGCCCCACCCTGCGCCGCCCCTTTGTTCTTCCCACCGCCAGGGAGACTGGCCAGAAGCCCTTACAAACCTCCACAGCACCAGAGCCCCCGACCACCGGCTCCTGCCGCCATCTTGTCCCCAGCACCACCCTTGTCCCCGGGCTGCAGGAAGTGTCCCTGCACACTGAAGCGCTGGGATAGCACGCTTCCTACCAGGCCCCGCGGTCCCCCAGAGGGGCTGGGCGCCACTTGCCTCCCTGTCCCCGCCATTCCCGGGGGACCTTAGTCGGCCTCGCGCTGCTAACCCAGGAGCTGGCAGCACCGTCCCGGCTCCAGCCAGGCCCCCTGACCTTGAGGGGAGGCACGGGAGAGGGAGGAGGGGGACAGGAGACCACGGGGACAGGAGCTGGTGCAGAGCAGCGCTCCGTGAGGGGACACGCGGGCGGCACACGGGGCTAAGCTGCCCTCACGACGGTCCAGCCCAGTCTGCGAGGAGGGGCTGTCGTCTGGGCACTTGGGCGCTTTCCTCATCAATCTCGCGACAGGTCTGCGGGGTGGTCGGCGGCCCCCGGAAGCGGAGGGAGGGAGGAAAGCTCCTCCATCGCTCAGCGTTCCCGCGGATGCTGCCACCGCCAGGGCTGGTCGCTCTGTGCGGAGTGGCGGCCGTCCCTCCCTCTGGCCCCAAGGTGCCTCACCTCCAGCGGCGACACCCAGAAGCGGCTGCAGACTCTGTCAACCCTCCCCCAGGGACAGAGTGGGTCCTCCGCGGGACGGAGATGCTGTGAGTGGCAGGTGGGCCGGGTGTCGCGCAGCAGAGGAGGGACCTGGGCTTGGACAGGCACGCGGCTTGCCTCGCTCAGAGTCACACGGCTAGTGCCAGCGAGGGGCAGCCCGTGCCTGAGTCACATCTTCCAGGCCGCTGGAGGCCCTGCGGAGGCTCGGGGGTGGGGTCAGTCCATGGCATGGCGGCCAGAGAGACGTCCCTCAGCGCCGGGGCCCCTGGGCCACGTGCCCCGCCTTCCGCAGGGGGCCTTTCTGGCATTAAACGGCACCTGTCCTTAGGTCGCCCACCGCCCCGTTGGTGGGGCGGAGCGTCTGCACAGAAGGGATGTCAGCAGGAAGAACCTGGCGGCCATCGCGCCCCAGCAACGTGCCTTCTGGGACGGGAAGGCCCGCCTGGACCGGTGCTCCCCTCCTGCTGAGCCCCCGCCTTTCTGTTTCCTCTAACCCCCGGGGCGAGCTTCTGAAAGAGGGGCTGAGAATATCTCCATGATACAAATAGGGAAGCTGAGGCACAGAGAGGGGAAGGAACTTGCCCAGGTCACACAGCTGGAGAGTGGCAGAGCCTGTGTCCTTGGCTACTATGCTCAGCACCCCTCTTGACAGTGTGCTAAGGTCTCAGGGTGTCACACACAGGAAGGCGTTTAGTCTCCCACAGTCACTCTGCCGGGTAGACGTTATCACCCCAACTTTATAGATGTGGACACTGGCCCCCCAGAGATCACCGAGGCCGCTCAAGGCCACAGAGTCGGGAAGGGGTAAACCGAGGAGCTCACTGCTGCGCTGCTGGCCGAGTCCCTGCGAGGCCTTCGGGAGGACCTGGTTCACCTCCTTGGATCCTGCTGGCTCCTCTGTGGAGGGCCAAGTGCCCACTTTACAGAAGACACGGGACAGGCAGTGCTGGCCTTCAGTGGCTCCCTTGGGCAGAGCCAGGGTTTGAACCCGGGCCTGCGGGACCGCAAGGCTCAGCTCTTCCCCCTGCCCCTCAGCGTGCCGGGCCGCCGCCTTCCCAGTCCACGGCCTTGGCAGCCAGAGACCCGGTTTGAAAGCTGGGTGCCTTGCTCACCCCCGAGGTTCCCTCTGTGACTGTTGCGCATTTACACCAAAGGGCAAACCCAAAATGGCAGCTCCAGGTGGTGCGACAGATGGCGAGCGGGCGGCTCAGGGCCGCAGGCAGACCTTTCACCCCGGGGTCACTGGCTCTGCTCCGCAGGTCGCCTGGGGCCGGCAGGCACCGTCCTCCTGCCACAGCTGTCAGGGTCTCAGCCGGGAGGGCCTGGGGCGCTCAGCCTGGTCAGCAAGACAGCTGGCCACCGCCCCGATGCCACCAGCTGCCTGGAGCTCGCCCCACCTGGCCCCTCAGCCGCCATCGCTGATCCCTCCTAGAGTCCTTGGCTAGGTCCTGGCCACCCTCGCAGAAGGTCTTCAGCGCTGGGGGACAGGAGGCCTGCAGGCCTGCGTCCTGGCTGGACGTGGACTTGGGTCTCGGCTTTTCTTTCTTTTTGAGCTGGCTGGTGCTCTGCAGCCCGGCCGGCCTTGAGCTCACCACCCTCTCTCCTGGGCCTTCAGAGCGGCAGGGACTACGGGTACCCACCACTGTGCCTGGCTCGCCTCTTCCTGTCCTCATTCAGGTTTGGGGTCTGTGCCCAGAGCCACGTGGCCACAGCAACTCTGCTGTTTTCACTGTCTTTTTTTTTAAATGAGCAACTGCAGCAATGGCAGAGTGGGCTCGGTCTACACGGCTGCGTCTGACTCGGGGCTCCTGCTTAGTCCAACGTGACCTGGGCAGATGATTTAGCCTCTCTGTGCTTCTGAGTTTTTAATATATAAAACTGTCGTCACGGGTTGGGGTTGGGGCTCAGTGGTAGAGCACTTCCCTGGCACGTGTGAAGCCCCGGGTTCAATACTCAGCACCACATATAAATAAGCAAAATAAAAATTCCATTGACAACTAAAAAAAATCAAAACAAAAAAAAGTGGTTAAAAAACCCTGTTCCTCATGGCTCCGGCCTCGAGGGCGGTCAGGACTATGACGCTGCTGATGTAGGAGGAGCACTTACAATGACACATGATAAATGCTCAATAAATGCTATCACTGTTCATGACCTGTGTTTACGTCGTGTGTGTAGAAAGCCCTCACCATCTACTGTATTTTAAGATTTGGATAAATCCTTGAAAGGTCAGACCAAACACTTCCTCCTCCACGAAGGTCACTTAGATTTCTGGGTGGGCATATCATGCCACCTGAGCATCTCTGTAAGGTCCTAGCACGACCCTAGCCACACAGTGCTTCTTTCATCTAACGAGTGGCAAGTTTTATTGAGTACTTACTATATGCTAGTTCTCTCCCTGTGCTCAACATACATGATCTTCTTTTTCTCTCTCCTCAACTTTACATATAACAATCATCTATCCACTAGAGATGAGGAAACTGAGGCTTGGGGGGGTAAAAGGACTTATCCAAGGTCACAGCAATCATGAGTGGGCCAACTGGAACATGATCAACCTCCAGGGGACAGCAAGCCCATTACAGAAGGGAAGAGGGCTAGACATCTTTGTTGCCCCATCTCTCAGACTCCTTCAAAACAGAGAGTGAGAAACAAACCAAAACAAAAAACCCCTGATGTCTAAGAAGAGCAGTCTGGCTTTTTCATTGCAGGCTTCTGCTGCAAACAAATTCAGTCTCTGTGGCAAGGATTTACAGTAAATCATTCTCTTTCCCTGGAAGATGATGTATTAGTCAGGACCCTTTCTGATGCAAATAACTGGAAATTTAGCTCAAATTGGTTCAAATTAAAAGGGAAACTCATTGACTCGCATAACTGGAAACCTTAGCCATAGTGAGATTCAGACATAGCTTGATCAAGGGATTGAAAGGGAAAATGGAGGCATGGCATTATTCTTTCTCCCCTGGCCACCCCCACTCTTCCCTGTCTCTCTCTCTCCCTCTCCCTCTTTCTCTCTCTCCATTTTAGAGCCATGCGTTCCTCCATGTTGGCTTTATTCCCTGGCAGCCTTTCCCACAAGCTGCTGGCAAAGATGTCTTCCCAGCCTTCGACCTCACCCCTACTGCCTTGAGTACCAGCTCAAAGCCAGGAATGATTCCGATTGGCTGAGCTTTGGATCACGTGCCACCCCTGACCAATCACCAGCACCAGAGTCATGCTAAGCACTCATTGGCTGGATCAGAGTCATATGACCACCTGAGGTGGGGGTGGGGGCCGGGGTCAGACCCTGCTGAACTAGGTGGCTTTGGAGTGGGGAGGAGGTATTTCCCAAAAGGACAATCAGGGTGTCTTTGTGTCCGGGAGGGTGGGCTGGGTCTTGTCTGGCACAGAGTCCTGGCAGACAGCAGCTGCACAAGAAATATTTGTTGAATGAATGAATGGGTTGATTTTCTAACTGGGGCTTGCAGGCTTCTCTTGGATTTGAAGCTCTTCTCTCTTAGCTAATGTGGCCAGAAACTTCTCTCTGGTATTCAAGAATTCCAGATTGCTTTGCTGGAAGCGTGGCCTGAAAAGTTGGATTAAAAAAGACAAAAAGGAGAAAAAAAATGAAAATACATGATGAAGTATGTGCCTTGGACTCCCAAGCCAGGAACGAGGCCGGCCGATTATAGGTTTCTGCTCTCTAGGCTGGATCTCCTGTGTGCGGGGCAGAGAAATCCCCACCAGTCCTTAAACAGAAGTCTGAATGAGGAAAAAGCAACTACCCCGTTCCAGGAGGGCCCCTGGTCCCCAGGAACTGTCCTCACTGTGTGTCGTGGAGTAGCTTGAAACCTTGGAAGCTGTACTACTACCGTTTTCTCTATTGTACAGTTGAGGCACAGAGAAGTTGCCTGGGTCACACAGCACAGGAAGTTGCAGCTCAGATGGCCTCCCATCAAATCCTTGTGAACTAAAATGCATGATGATGATAAACTCCTTGTTCTCCATGAAGTTCCTCCCTAGATTCGTGTACACGAACCCAACCCCAGTCCCTCACCAGCAGAGATTTTTTTCTTCTGAAACGTGAGTTAGATCCGCCTGTACTTTTTATAAACACAAAGGGATTTATTACTGAGCAGTCACACTGCTCCGGAGCGAGTTCTCTTCCCTCGCAGGGCAGGACTGTCATCAATTTAAAGGGCTCTCCCTTCCAGTCGGCACTTAGCGGGGCCTCTTAAAATCACTTTGGACTCTGCCCTCATCTGACCTTTCCAAACCACTTTCCAGGCACGGCTGCTTCCTGGCGGGCGGGCTGCGCAGGGTGGATGGGGAGCTTTGCTCCTGAGCGCAGTTGCAGATTATCCCGGCGTGAGGGACGAGAGACACCCCTGAGTCCCAGGACCAAGACGCTGGCTGGAGTCGCCTTCTGGGGCTACGGGGCCTTTGGGGGATGCAGGGGACACCCCACTGTCATCCTGGGAGAAGGGGGTGGCTGGAGAGGGCTTGGGACCTGCTTGGAGAGGCTTGGGCAGGTGTCCCAAGCTGATGGTGTGACCCCACCCAACGGGCAGTACCCAACACTGGCACCTTCTAGGAGAAAGGTGCCCGCTTTTGTCACCAAAAAAATGGTGTCGCTTTGTCTCCCAAGCCAAATGCCATCATTTTCCCTGAAAGTATCTAATGGTATAATGATGAGTCTGGTAATAGCCACCATCACCAAACACTTATTATATTATACGCTCTCCACTCACACCTGCTCATTAATTGTATGAGGGTCACTACTAAATAATAATATTTATAATGTAAGCTGTGTCATTATATTAATATGCTATGACCATATATCACAACCTAGGACTATAAACAAGTGACGACGCTTATTTATTCGCCGCGTACTGAAAGCTTGCTGTGTGCCGGGAACTCATCCAAGCGCTGAAGATGATTCCTTGAATCCAGAGAGCGGCCCTGTCCACAGGTGCCGATAATCGCCCTATTTTTTCAGGTGAGGAGAGGTGACATCATCTGCCCGGGGTTGCACAGTCACTAAGGGGGTTACCATTTCACTAAGGTACCTGCTGTCTGATCCCCATTTCCCAAGAGACAAAGATGAGCTCGGGGGGCGGTGCCCCTGGAGACCGTCACGGTAATAACTGCAGTTAGCAGGGTGAACAGCAGTGTCACTTGAGCACGGAGCCGGAGCACTGTCCTGCACGATCCTCCTGACAGCCCTGTGAGGTAGACTTTGCCACAGTCGTTCGGCAAGGAGACTGAGGCCCGGAGAGGGGAGGCAGGCCTCTTTGCTTCAGTTACTTTGAGATTGTGTCCGTTGTCACGAAGTAGGTCCTCATTAACGCAGACATTCCTGGCCTCCCTACAAAGAATTGCTTGACGCCCCCCAGCACTGACAGGTTACTAATCGTGCTCACACGCCCACCTCCTGCCTTCCGGGGTGAGGTCTGACAGCAGCCCTAGGTCTTGCTCACCTCCGGATTCCCAGCACCTCGTGCAGAGCTTGCCCCGGGGTAAATGCATTCATCCAGGTGACAGTTATTTACTGAGCACCTACTATGCGCCAGGCCCGGTTCCGGGTGTGCCTTCCGAGGGCCTCTCCCTCTGGCTCCCTGTGTCCTGGTGACCTTGCACACCCCCACAAAGGCCATTCGGGCCAACCGAGTCTCAGTGGAAAGCCCTGGACCCTCCCGGGGAGGCCAGATGGCCGTCGCAGGATGAGCTCCTCCTTCTGCGGCTCCAAGGAGACAGGACTTCCCTCCTTGCCCCTCCTGGGCACACTCAGCCCAGAGTCGGTTCCTCAAGGACAGCATGTCCTGCCACTCGCACTGTCTGCCATCTGGCCCTTGGGTCCGGTGTCCCCCAGGGGACTAGGATGCGAGGGCTGCCAGGCTGGGTTTGCCTGTGTTGCCAGAAGGTCGTGACCCGAGTCTTCCTGAGGGGCCAAATCTGTGGTAGTGTGGCGGGGTGGCCGGGCAGCAGCTGCTGTGCCACAGCAAAGGGACTGAGTGACTGCTCAGCACCCACATGAGCCTCGTGGGGCCTGACGTTCCCTCCTGTCCCCAGCTGCTTAAGGGTCCCTTTTTGTGCCGCCTGCCCTGAGCGAATATCGATGGGCTCCTGGTCCCCTGCTCGACACTGCCAAGCGACCGGCGTGCTGCCTTCTCTGGGGGGAAGGCACGGACGTGTCCCTGGTGCCCATTCTACAGGCAAGGACCGAGGTTCTCAGAGGGCAAGCCCCTTGCCGGCCCTGAGCAGGCTGGGGTCTCAGCCCATTCCAGGCCGGCACCTGCCGCCACCTTGTACCCACCACTGGGGGAGCTGGGGGCTCCCAGCTTGAGCTACACTGGAGTGCAGTCCCCTGAGGGCAGGCGGGTGCCCATGGGGGTAGAGGGTATGCGGGCGGGCAGCAGGTGGGCACAGGTTTGGCAGTGGGACCCAAGGCGGACCATCGTTGTCCTTGGCCAACGTGTGGGGGGTCCAGAGGTGAGAACCGAAAAGCAACCAACGTGGCCCCCGCCCCCTGCCACTCCAGAGGGTCCCGGTGGCACACTGGGCGGCTCAAGCCGGCCTGTGGCTTCCCGGCTGCCGAGCTGGCACCCTGAGCAAATTTCAGGGGCTGCTAGATCCAGGCGCTGAGGACAGAGCATCCGGGCCGTCCGTGGCCTCGTGGATCCATCTCCATGTGCAGAGACCCTTCCCGAAGCCTCCCGGGGCTCCCTTGGAGGGAGCGCAGAAGCCGGGCAGCTTGGATGGCTTCCTGGGGGCGCCGAGCCAGCCCCGCTCTGCTGCCGCCCGGAGGTGACTGCTCAGCAGTCAGCAAACACTCGTCCCCCGTTGCCACCCCAGGGCCCGACTGCAGAGAAACAGGCGCAGCCAGCCACCCAGACAGGGGCTCTGCAGTAACGCCCCCCAGGCCCAGGTGCCAGGGCTGAGGACGTGAAATGGATTGAAAGCTCGCGACTGAGAACTGTGGTTGAATTGCTGGTGCCACCTCTGCCAGGGACGCTGCTGCCCGGCCGTAGGGAGGCCGAGTCCTCCCACGGGCCCATCAGGAGCAGCCCATTAGCCCATCTCACAGAGAAGCAGACTGAGCACTAGAGAAGGAAGGTTGCCGAGGCGGTAAGTGGGCTGAAAGGTGGCGTTGGACACAGAGCCCTGCTCCTGGATGCCACCTGGCCTTCAAACCTTGAGGACACACCGGTCCCTCCTCCCAGATGCCCGCTGCAAAGCCTCAGCTCTGCTCCCGGAGAGGTGACCCTGTCTCTGCTATGAAGCCGGCATCCTGACAGCTGGGACAGGTCATGAAGGACAACGGGGACACCATGCCCAGGCACAGGAGGCCAGTGGTTCCCAACTGAGGGGTGATCTGCCTGGCTGGGGGCTCCCGCCTGTGTGGAGACACTGTTAGCCATCAGGACTTGGAGCTGGGTGGCGTGCTGCTGGCATCTACTGGGTAGGTCAGGGAAGCTGCTGAGCATCCCGTGGCTCCGTCCCCTGGTCCCAAGATCGGCAGTGCTGAGGCTGAGGAACCTGGCACTGCAAAGTGGCATCTCTCCCAGGGTCACCGTGGAGGCTGGACTGGCTGATCATTCCCACGGGCCAGCACAGTGCCTGCCGCAGCCCAGGCATTTCAAAACAGTCTGTTTCCCCGACTCTGCTTCCCTCCCACCAACCCCAGAAAAGAAGGGAGAAAAGAAAAAAGTGCCCAGAGCAATTAATTGCTCATTTTTAGTTTATGCCAAACTGTGAAATTCCTGAAAATGTACAATACAGAGCTGGGAGTGGAGGTGCCGCCTGTAGCTACTTGGGAGGCTGAGGCAGGAGGAGCAAAAATCCGAGGCCAGCCTCTCTCTTTTCCTCCATCTTCACAGAGGTCTCAGCCGGGACAGGGGACACCTGAGCAGAAAGAACTGCATGTCTGACTTGGATTATCAAGTCCAAAAATCTGACAAGTCACCCTCTCATAAAGCGAAGCAAACCCCTTCATCTCTCACTGTGGGTCAATGAAATAAAAATAAACAGTAACGCTCCCGGCACAGAACTCCGTGAGGGACGGCTGTTCTCATTGGTCTTTTAGTTTTAAAAAGTTTGAAGTTTTTGTCTAAGTTCCTGTAATACCTGCAAGTCATTTTAAAACTCACATCACAGACTTGGTCATTAAGAGACATCGTGCCTCCAGCCCAGTCCTCCAGGGACCCCCATGTCACCTGCTAAGTGTTTCCTCCTGGTGATTAACTCACGTCCCCAAATAACACGCCGACGGGGCCGGTCTCCAGCGTTCGGCTGGGTTGTCCGCTCACTCCTCCTATCCGGTTTCATCCAAATCAAAAACATATTTTCCAGAATCACAGAATCTTAGCAGTGGAAAAGACCTGGACGTCGTCTCACCCTGATATTTCCAGATCTGTGAACTCTGTCTCACAAGGCAGGTTTGAACACCCGAGGTAGGAAGGGCGCCGTCTCCAAGGATCGTCCCTTCGGTAGAACCTACCTGGTTTGGGGGCGTTGAAACCTCACTATTCTGTCCTTGTTCCCATTTTGCTCTGGGGGCATGAGAGGCCCACACATGTGGCCCAGGGTTCGTGAACTCTGCTCAAGGCCCGTGTCCTGGATCGAGGTTGGGATCCCGCGTTGTCCCCCAGACTCTGCTCCATGGCTTCTGGGGACGGGCCACTAACTGCTCTCTGCAGCGAAGGTCTAAGGAGCACGGAGTCGAAACCAGCCTTGGAACCTTTGATCATTTGGGCCTCGTTCACCCCTGAGGACTCTGATTTCCACCAAAAAAAAAAAGTCTGTGCTTCAACCCACAAGCTTTTCCCCTGCCTCCTATCCTGTGGCATCACTGAGAGTCAGCCCGCCGAGGTCGCTGCTCTCTCCAGCCCCGAGATGGGACTGTCCCCTCCAAGCATCCCTGGCTCCTCCTGAGCCCAGGGCTGCGGGCCTTCAGGCCCTGGCAGAGGTGGCTCTGCCTGTGTCCTGCTGCTCTCAGCGCGAAGGAAAACCAAGTGACTTTTTTACACAACTTACTTGTGGCAAAGCACGTCTCCAAGCCTCTCCCTCCCCACGCTTCCCTGAGCCTGCTCCAAACCCTCAGGAACAAAGTCTCCATTTTACTATTCTCTCGCGAGTTTCTCTCCTCCTGATCGTCTGCCTTTGCTAAAAGTAGCTGTTGGCAGAAGGATCCGCGTTTCAAGCAGCCTGGGTGGGAGACCAGGGCCGGGGCACAATGTGCTCTTGTTGGAGGGAGAATTCGCGTGGAGTTCAGGAGGTAGAGGCCACCGACATCAGCACAGCCGTGTTTCCGGGCCACACAGCCTTCTGGAACCCTGTCCACAAAGCAGCCCGAGGAAGCTGAAAGCCTCTTCCTGACACAGCCAAGCAGGGAACGGGGACCACACGGGGGATGCAACTTTTCCATGAGCAAACCTAACACTAACTGTCTGCCTCTCTGACCCTCAGTCTCCTCATCTATGAAACGGGGCTAAAAGTACGAACCGCCCAGGGCTCAAAGTGAGGAAAATGAGAGACAGGGACGCACTCACAGCCCCTGGTGCCCAGCAGGTGCTCAGTAGACAGTAGATGTCATTCCCGACCTTAGGTAGGAGGAAAGTAAGGTCCATGGCGTTTAAGAGCAACCGAAGCAGTACTTGAAAGTTCAGAGACTCGGGCTGCCAGCTGGTGTGGCCAAAGGTTTTAAGTTCCCATTTTCCCAGTGATCCAAACCCATGTCCTGAAGTCCCCACGCCCCGCACCACGGCTGAGAGGAGGATCTGAGCTCGCGGCCTGGGCTCAAACCTACCGCCTCACCTCAGGGCTGAGAAAGCACCAGTTCTTCACCTGCTTATCAGGAGGAAAGCAAGGCTGATGAAAGCCGCCACGCCCCAGCCGCGAGGGAGAGGAGACATCCCCGGAGCACACCCGGCCTCCTTGGACCCCAGGCACCCTCAGCGGCGGGCGCTACCCACACACCCTTTCTACAGATGACAAAACCCAGGGCCACCTCACCCCACACCTGAGGCCCTGCCTTGATTTTCAATTTAATTTTTAAAACAGATACCACAGGCAGGGCACGGAGGCATAGGTCTGCAATTCCAATTATACCGGAGGCTGAGGCAGGAGGATCCCAAGTTGGAGGCCAACCTGGGCAATTATCGAGACCCTGTCTCAGAAGGAAAAACCAAGGGGACCTGGGATGTAGCTCAGAGGTAAAGCACCCCTGGGCTCAGTTCCCAGGACTACAGACAGACAGACAGGTACTACATTTGCATGACTCAAAAATTTAAAGGCTAAGGGACATCGGGAAGGCCTCATTCCTATCCCACCTCCGTCAAAGTGATGGTTAGTGGGATCTGCCAACCCAACTGGGCCACAGGGTGCCCAGCTTAAACGTTAATTTGGGTTGGGACTGTGTGGGTGTTTCCAGACGAGGTCAGCATGGGCATTGGCGGGCTCAGTCAGGTCGCTCCTGCTCCTGAGGTGGCTGTCAACCAATGCTCTGAGGGCCGAGTAGAACCCAAGATGGGAGGGAAGAAGGGATTTGTCCACCTTTGTTAAAATCTTTCTGCCTCGCTGCCTGAGCTGCGGCTCTCGCGCCATCCCTGCCCCGGCCCACCCTCGGGCTGGGACTTCTGGCCTGGCCGCCCTGGTTCTCAGACCTCTGCACTTGGAGTCCATGACATCATACCAGGCTGCCCCTGGCAGACCGTGGGGCTTCTTCTCTCCATAACTGCCTGGGTCAATTTCTCATAAGGAGAGAGAAGGAGAAAGAGAGAGAGAGGGAGAGAGAGAGGGAGAGAGAGACCCTACTGGTTGTGCCTCTGGAGAACTCTAATACAATTCATTTCTTATGTATCCTTTCAGATTTTAAGAATTCAAATAGCAAAAGCAGGGTATTCTTTTTCTCTCCACTCCTATTTTTTAAAGGTAACATAAAACATGACTTTCTTTTGCAGATATTTTTCCAAAAGCTTTTACCTATTTAGTGCCCTGAGTGTCCCCATTCCATCCTATGGATATACCACCAGCTATGAGCACCTGGCTGTCCGAAACTTTTGCTGTTACAAACAAGGCTACAATAAAAACCGTGCCCCATCTGCTACTTTGCATCCGTACAGTGGGTCCCTAGCATGCGAGGTCGGGAGTTCACCCCTAATGAGAATAAATCATGCCCAACCGTCCCCCAGAAGGACTCAAGTGATCCCCACTCCTACCAGCAATAGAAGAGTCTGTTTCCCCACAGCCCCACCAGCAGGGTGTGTGAGCCAACTTCAGAGTTCGTCAATTTTACAGGCGAATTTTAAGTGTCTCTTATTTTATGTGAGGACCCCTTTTCATATACTTAAAAGCTCTTTGCGTTTCCTTCTGTGAATTGCTTGTTGTGTCTTTCATCTGTTTCTCTAGATTATGGCTTTCAGATCAATTTCGAGATGGGTTTCTGATCAGCCTGGTAGGGTGGAGAACCAGCCTCTTGGCTATGACACGTCCTGCAAACACTCATCCCAGGGTGTCCCTCGTCCTTTGATTTTGCGTATGATGTTTGTTGGCGCCGAAGAGTTTCACTCTTACATGGCCAATCGTCAGCCTATTCTAGCTGTGGGTTTGGGAATAAGCCTCTGTCGTGGGGTGGATTAAGGCCCTCAAAGAAATAGGTGACACCCTACTCCTAGGGCCTCAGAAGGTTTCCTCATTTGGAAAGGGTGTCCTTGCCGATGCAGTGAGTTAAGATGAGGTCACCTTGAGCTGGCGTGGGCCCTCCTCCCTCTGACCATCCAGCCCCACTCTGCTGGAGTGCGTTCCTCCCTGGCTGGAAACCGGGGGTGGGAACCGGGAGAGGCACGTGCTGGCCGGGTGCGGAGGGCTGAGTTTTTCTGGTTAACCTGGGAGGAAGGGAAGAGGAAACGACCTCCTTAGGGCCTCCTAGACGGTGGTGTTAATAAAGCAGGGACAGGAGGGGCGAGGGTCACCCTGACCCGGACAGCGTGACCTGCGGTGGCTAGACAGCAGTCCTTCTGCCTCTGCCACATCCGGGTGCCTCCTGCACCAGGTGGCTCTCCTTTCCTTGTATTTTCTTGCAATTTACTCACTTTACAACAAACTAAAAATAAATATAAATTAATATACCCAGAAAGGGAGGTTTTAAAATCACAAATATAAATCACTGTCAAGAAATGGAAGGGCACTAAAAAAAGAAAAATTGAGCACCCACCTGAGACTTTCTCCTGGACTTGATTAAAAGAGTTGAAAAAGTGGAAGTGAGATTTTTTTTAAAAATCACTAAGAGTTTTTTTCTTTTTTGGACCAGGGATTGAACCCAGGGGGGCCTAACCACTGAGCCACACCCCCAGGACTTTCTGCTTTTTAGTTGTAAAGGGACACGATACCTTTATGTTATTTATTTATTTGTATGTGGTGCTGAGGATTGAACCCAGGGCCTCATGCACGCCAGGCAAGCATGGAGCCACCACCCCTGCCCCTCCAGCCCTGCTTTGTATTTTATTCAGAGATAGGGCCTCACTTAGTTGCCAAGGCTGGCCTTGAACTCACGCTCCTCCTGCCTCAGCCTCCAGCCGCTGGGATGACAGACATGCAGTGGTGCCAGCACTAAGTGATTCAATGTCACTCGATGCTCTACTTGGCACCACCTAAAGTCGTGGTGTGCAGGGTCCTGTGCCCTGGGGCATGTGGGTGTCCCAGACGGGAGGTGACCGGGACCAGAGAGGGCTGGGCGGACACTGACCTCTGCACGGAGCGTGCACACACGGGCATGCACGCTTCTCCTTTTATGAGCTCTTCCAGAGTGAGCCACACACACCGCGACCCCGCCCTTCACACCCGTGTGGATTGCCTAAGAACAAGGACCTTCTCTCACATCATCTCCAGTCCATCATCAGCCTCCGTGACCCCAAGACTCAGCCACTTCCACAGCACGATCTGTCAGCTGACCAATACTGTCCCTTGTCCTGTCTCCCCATCCAGGGTCGGTGTGACCCATACTGTCCCTTGTCCTGTCTCCCCATCTAGGGTCGGTGTGGATGCCACCCCTCCTCAGACTCCTTTCACCTGGGATGTGTCCCAAGCGCTTGTCCTTTCTGACACCGGCATCTGGGGAGAATAAGGTACCTGCTTTGCAATAAAATGCTCTACCCCTGGCCCCCTGCCCCCTTCACGAGTGGACTCAGCCCTGTCCCAGAATTCCCTGCAGGTGGTGGCGTGTCCCTCTCCTGCCTCCCTTCACCTGGCCTCACTAAAGAGGTTGGCACTGGTCACCCAGTGACTACTTTTCCCCTGAAATCGACGGGCCATCTGTGCGGGATCCTTTGTGATCACGTGCAGGGGATCCTCTCTGACACCTCCATGCAGATGTAGGTGTGCTAAGGATCCGGAGGAGCCGGTCTCCACCGCGGCAAGACGAGCTTCTGACCCGCTGCCTCCCCACCTCTCCAGGCGGCCGGGGCGTCCTCAGCAAGAGGGCTCCCCCATCTACGCGCCATCAGTGACTGGCGTCCATCAGGGGTCTGTGCCTTTCCCATGGTCTCGGTCACCATGCGACGCTCTCGTGGCCCTGGATGGGGTCTGTGTTAACTCGAGCTCACTGTTTAGTGGATTATGAAGCCACTCGGGCCCCAGAAAGGGTTTAGATCGGGCCGGGGAGTAAGTCGGCAGTCCGCGGCTCGCTGCCTGCGGTGCCCCTCGCCGTGGGACATTACGGGGCACTCCCTTTCTTCTCGTCTCCCAGAGATTTTTCTAGGCATCTCTGATTGCTGAGTGCTGCCCTTTCGATGTCTCCCTGGGCAGCGGTGGGAGCAGGGGTCCCGACCTTGCTGAGGTTGCCCATCAAATCACACGGGACTCCCCTTCCCTGGGGTGGAGGTGCCTGGGGCGGGGGGGTTGTTCCAAGTGCACAAAGCCTTAGGAGGGATTGGGAAGCCCAGGTTCCAGTCTCTTCACTTCCCCGCTGTGCCTCAGATCCCTCGTCCACAAAATGTGGCCAGTGCTGTCTCGCTGTCTCACGGAAACGAGTCCAACTATCATCCGAAGGCTTGCAAGAGGGCCTCAGAAGTGAAAGGTGGTTCTAATAAGACCAGAGGAAGCAGGGTAACTTGCTAAATAGGAAATCAACTGCATTAACTATAGCAAGTGGGAGCGGACATTTTTAAGTAAACAAAAACAATGTGTTGGCTGATACAGCTTCAGGAACAGCTGGACCCAGGTGCTCAGGTAATGTCATTGGGACTCTTCTGTCTTCCATCTTTGTCTCTTTTCATCTGAGTTGCCTTTGTTTTCAGGCAGGCCTTCCCTAAACCACATGGCCACATTCCACTAGTTGGGCAACTCAGAGAAAAGAAGGCACCTTTCCCCAACAATCCCAACCAAGTTCCTAGAGTTGGACCTCACTCGATCTGTGCCCATGCCATTCCCTGAGGTCAGAAGGAGACTCTGCCGTGATGGCCCCATGGGGGCCGCACGTCTAGACCCAGACCTGGGAGTAGGGTAAGAGCCTGAAAGTGCAGAGGAAACCAGAGAGAAAGGAAAGGAGAGGAAAACCAGAAGACAAACAGGTGCCCGCAAGCACGGCGAGCCACCACGGCGAGCCACCACGGCGAGCCACCACGGCGAGCCACCACGGCGAGCCACCTGTACTAGGAAAGCAGGGACAATAGAGGTGAGTGTGCTTCGTAAACTGTGAAGCGCGGTGAGTCGCGACAGGCAACGCTCCAGCCCACAGACAGGCTTGGCGCCCGGCCCCACGCACGCATCTCTGCCCGTCTCCTCCTCCTGACGGGCTCCGAGCTCTCTGAGCAGACACCCCGGTGCTTCCAGCCCACGTCTCCACAGCCGCGGCAACACGACCTCCCCTGGCGGCAGCCATACTGCTGGGAGCCAGGGAAGGTCTGCAGGGTTGAGAGGTGGCACCCAGCAGGCCTAGCTTGGACAAAGGGACTGCAGGGTCAACAGCGGGCAGACTTTCCAAAGGGACGCTGTGCTCGGTGGGTAGCTATCCTCTGCTTTTAGATGAGAGGAGTCTAGGTTGGTCCGGAAAAGAAAGAAAATCCACATCATGCTGAAACCAAGAGAGATGCGCAGAGCCCAGGAAGAACGCTGGGCCACGCCAGGGTCCCCGTGGCACCTGTTTCTCCCACAGACGGTGAGCCCCGCCCCCACGGCACGCCAGCCAGGGCCGCCTGGGCCACCCGGCAAGGTCTGAAGCCGGGTCCCCCTGACGCTGCTCTGGTCCCTGCAAAGGCACCTCTGGGGCCTGGAGGGAGGGGACACGCCAGGCTCACCCCATGCAGCAGGACAGGAACGGGAGCCAGCGAGGTCAGGGGAGGCTGGGGATTTCCCCAGGGTCCTGCTAAGCCCAGGGGAGCCCCAAGTCGCCCGTCAGCTGACTCCAGATTCCTCCAGGAATATCCCTGCCACAAAAAGAGAAAGGAACAAGTGGCCGCGGGCCGCCGTTTAGATCTCCGTGTGACACGATTAAAAACAGCACATGAGCAATTTGGTCCTAAAAAGCAAACCTGGTAACATCCTCAGAATGGAAAGAAAATAAAAATAACACGTGTGTGTGTGTGTGTGTGTGTGTGTGTGTGTGTGTGTGTACGCACAGTGCTAGGGATGGGGCCCAGGGCCTCGTGCGTGCTGGGTGAGGCTGGGCCACTGAGCTGCACCCCAGCCCCAGGCCTGCCTTAAATCCAGGCCCTGGAGCTCTCTGCATCTGGGTCCCTTTCCTCCCTGTGCAATGGATCAGCTGTCCAGTCTGACCTGAATCCCATGTTATTAGCAGTTGGCAGAAAGTTGAAAGGCTGTGTGCAGCCTGCAAGCCGAGTTCCAACCCTGGCTGGCCATGTCTAGTTGCCAAACCTCCACCCGTCAGTCAGCTTCTCTGACCCTCGGTCTCTTCATCTATATGATGGGGACAGTAACTCTGGTCTGCAGAGTGTCAGCACACTCATTCGCTGAGGTTTCTTGAGCACCTATTGTGGGCCTGGCACCTGCTGGACGCCCGGAACCCAGTGACAGAACCCCAGGCACAAGCCTAGCTGAAAGAAGATGGAATTGGGCAAGAGGTCACGCCGCAAAGTATCTAATGACAAGCTCAAGTACTCCGAGGAAGGGCGGGACGTGTGAACGTGGTGACGGACTGTGGGGTGGGCTGACCTCCTGGCCAGGGAGCACTCCGGGAGGGCGGAATTCAATCAGTCACTTGTGATTCTGTCACATTCTCTGCCACCTGTACTGTTTGCACATTTCCCTTTAAAGGGACTCTTTGGTCCCCCTTAAGCAAACAGCTTCATTCTAAGAAACAGCCCTCACTTAGGGCATCAACAGGCGACTCTGTGATCACTGCCTCATGCTTCTCCCTAACGCACACCAAGAAGAGCACGCCAGGGTCGGAAGGAAGTCCCAAGGTCGCCCTGGACCGCAGAAGCAGCTCTGCCCTGTGTCCAGCCCCCAGCAAGGGTCTCGGGTGAACCTCTCTGCTGCTCGACTCCCCTGGGAAGAAAGTGGCCTCATTTCTGAGACTTTTGAGCCCCCGACTCTCCTCTCAACGGCCCCCAGTATCCCCTGGAAGGAAGGAAAGCCAGCTCGCCAGCAGGCCTTCAAGGGAGGGCTAGCGCCGACTCAGTCCGCAGTGACTCACGGGAGATCCAGAAACAGGAGATCCAGAAACGGGAGGCCCAGAAACAGGGACGCTGGTCCCAGGGAAACCCCATCGATCGGGAAGCTGTAGCGCGCACACACGGTCATCCACTCACACGCCACACCGCACGCGTGCCACACGCACACCCACACCCACACATTCACACAGCATGCGCTTCAACACGCGGCACACCCACACGCCCACAGCACGCGCACACACACATTCACACATGCTCTTCAGCAGTTAAAGTTATTTAAACTTTTAAAAACTTCTTAATTTGGTTTAATAGCATTTCAAGTTTCAGAGAAGTGGGGCAGATTTAGGTCAAATAAATTTAATTCTGCCTTAAAAAAATAAGTGGAAAGTGCAGCCCTGGGCGGCGGGATGGCAGACGTCACGCTGCCGAGCAAGGGTGAGGGGCCGCTGCGCTCCAGGCTGACCCTGCGTGGGCAGTCGGCTTCGCAGAGTTTCTCCCCTGCCACAAAGAAAGAATAGCCGGTATCACGAGTCGTTAAACAAGTGCTCATTTTGTTCATCCGTGTTCCTCTGTTCTTGATAGAGGCACAAGGTCAAGACATCTTTGGCTTCCTCTTCGCTGCAGCCGGGAGGGGATGTTCTGTGATGGCAACTGACACTGAGCCCTGGTGTCCGGGGCTACTAGAGAGACGGGTGGGGACTGTGGCACAGAAGAGGGCATGCTCTGGTTAAAGGGAGAGGCCGTGACTGATTCCTCCATTGTCACCGTGCAAGAATGCAGACCTCATTTGGCAGATCTCCCGACGGCTCAAGAGAAGCCAGAAATCTGGCTTTTTATATGGAATCTCCTGATTTTTAAATGCTGGCAACTCATTTAAATCAAAACACCCTCAGGCCAAAGAAAGCACATCTGTGGGATAGAGGTGGCCACAGGTTGCCCGTTTGTGACCTGTGAGGCAGGAGGAAGAAAACGGCCCTGGAATCAGGAGATTTGGGCAAGACTGAGGCTCCGAGACCAACTCGCCGCGTGGGGCGACTCTTCAGCATCTCAGGGCCTCGGTTTCCCCATCTGAATGAGGCCACAGGCTGGCCCAGACAGCGTCCCCCCTGTGCTATGCAGACCCCTCCGAAACCAGTCAGCGGAAAGAATGGAGAATCCAGGCCGTGGAAGGGGCATAATCTGACACCATTTCAAAAACCGGTAATTCAACCAAAAATGTTTCTCTTCCCCGGCTGAGGTTTTTGGAGGCAGTGGGCGTGTTTCTACAAAAACACAGCACACCAAGTCAGGAATGTCATCCGGAAGGACGTGGCAGCCCCACACGGGCTCCCGTCGGGGACTCTGCTTGCCGAGAGCACATGCCGTTCCGCCTTCCCCGAATGACATCTCAGGGCAGAGACACCGAGGCTGATGTCGGCTCCTCTGGGAGGCTGAACGCAGTCAGAGGCCCAGGCGGCCTCCTGGGGAGCCCAGCAGACTCCAGATAGGGCCTCCCATGCCAGTACAAGGGAAAAGGCACAGAAAGGGCCAAAGTGCAAGGCTTCAGGCCCCAGGGTTCCCACCCCCGCTTTGAAGGTAAGTCAGGCTTTGGCTGAAATTCAGTGACGGCCACGATGCCCTCCGTTGGACCAGGGTGGACTCTGGGCGCTGAGCCCCTCACGTGCTGGATCTCACTCCATCTGAAGGGCCACTCCCACCAGACAGAGGCGAAGACCCAGGCTGGGGGGGTGAGGCCCGTAGGTGGTGGAGTCCAGCTTCCAACCCACGCTCCTGCCCACTAGCTTTTTAAGACACTGGGAGTCCTTCTGTGAACTCGGAATCTTCCTGAGGCTGAACCAGAGAAGGAGTCACTGGAAAGAGGCCGGCGATGAGCACAGCTGACCTGTGCCCGGAGTTGACCAGCAGCGCTCCAGGGCGTGGAAGAGGGTCTTGGTGACAGGGTGGGGTCCTCCCTAGAGGTTCTCTGTCCCCCTGTCCTCAAAACAAAGAGGAGGAGGGAGGCTGGGGGACCCAGAACCCAGGCAGGAAAACAACGGTACGGTGAGATGCTGGCCTGGCCACACGCCAACCGGCCGGCCCAGGCACACTGCTTAACCTCCTGGATGTCACAGCCTCTTTCAAAAGGGCCAATAAAATACTCACCTGTGAGGACAGAAGGCAACACCGGGCCCGCGTCTGGTGCCAGGTCCTGCCCTCGGCTTCCGCCCGCCCTTCGTCTTCCCAAACGCTCCCGGAGTGGCCCGAGACGCCTCCCTCTGTAGATCCCTCCCCAGAGCCAATCGCGGCAAGTCTGCCAGCTCGGCCTTGGGAAGACATCAGAACCCAGCTCTTCCCCCAGACCCCTCGGCTGCCCCCTGGCCCGGCTTCCCTGAGCGGTGTCCTCGGCCCCCCAGCCCACCCTTGGCCCTTTGCCGTCTGCTCTCAGGACAGCCTAACTCGGGTCTGTCCCTCCCTGGAGAGCTCACCTCACTCAGAGGAGAAGCCAAACATGCGACCGGGGCCTCCAACGCCCTCCCGCCTGCCCGGCTGCTTCTCTGACCCCATCTCCTGCTCCTCTCCCTACGGGAGATGCTATGGCCAACTGAATGCACCAGACAGACCCCGCTCAGCTTCCGTGCTAGACAGTCCTGGAGATGTCCTTGCTAGCCACGCGCTAGAGACGGCCAGGGCCAGCCCACAACAACCACCATGAGCTTTAGGTGGAATTCGTAAGCTGCCGGGTGAGCCGCTGGTAGCCCGAAACCGGCAAAGGCGGGAACATTTACACCAGGGGAAGTGACCGAGGCGAGAAGTCAGGGCCTTTGATTTCCAGAAAGCCAGGGTACCAGCCGGCCACGGTAATGACCTCCCTGCTTTGCACTGACCTAAAAGTGTTTTCCCGGCTCCACTCCAAACCCCCATGGGACCACACCCGCTCCACACCTCCCCAAAGTGCTGGGCACCATCGCGATTTATATTTGCTCGTTCAACTTCCTTCCGCCAAAAATGAAAGCTCCCGGAGGGGCAGGGCCGGGTCGGGTTTGCTCACAGCTGCTCGCCTGGGGCCAGGGACAGCGGCTCATGAGAAGTGTCCAGGGACTATGCCTTTATGACTGAATGGCGGCTTCCCTGGTGTCGTGCACGACATAAGCACCATGGTATTTTAGACACTCGACAGCACTGGGGAAAGGCCAGTGGCTCTCTGGGAAAGCAAGAGAGAAACAATTGTGCCTCATGCGCAGCAGTAGCCTGGGGGGAAGTGAACTCCCCGCTGGCGGCTCATTCCACTGACAGCCATGGCGGGCCACGGTCACCAGCTGTGCAGAGGTCGTGGGCAGCATCTGCACTAGGCATGGGGAAACGCGGCTGGCAGAGCCAGAGCTGGGGGGGACATCCAGAGACATCCCTCTGGTCCCCATGTCCGCCCTCCAGCAAGCCCCAATTGCCGTCTGCACCCAGAGTAAACCCTTCTATTGGAAAAATTTTTGAAAGGAGCATCAACCATGTCCTCTCTCAGGCAGAAGCAAAGAAGCTCTTAAAGATTCTTTAAGATGGTGGACTCTCTCCTCCGGGGCTGAATTTCTTCTCTAGCTTCTCGGGTCGACCGTCACAAATGGCCTCAACCACTGGCGAGTTCGCCTGATTAAACCAAATCCGCCAACTCGTAACCTGTGCTGCACTGCTGAGCCTGCAGGGGGCACTGCAGAGACAAGACAGCGGTCCTCGCTGGGGCTGATCCTTCACACCTAACCGGTGGGCACCAGGACAGAGACCTCTGCTTCTGCCGGGGGCAAAGTCCGTATGTGCGCGGGACCGACCCCCAAGACAACGAATTTCCCAACCCCAGGGGCGAACAGTGCCAAGCTCGGGACTCTGACTTGTCAAAGACGGATGTTTTCTCCCATTTTAAAACACTCGTGGTCAGCCTGAACGCCCTCTCATTTTCACGTTTTTGATGGAGAATGGCATATAGGAAAGATTTCCTTTCCCTCTTCTATCTACAGTGGGGGAACCAACTATACCATCCCCACGGGAAGCAGTAACTCCCCGAGGCTCGGTGTGGGAGAGACAGTAGCAGTGATGAGGACTGTGGGGACCGACTTACCCCTCTGAAGGGGACAGCCATTTCCCAACTCCAGTCAACTGAAGCCATGTGTAAATGTGGGCACGGTGTCGACAGATCTTGTGATTTTTTTTTTAAATGGAAACCAGAAATCTGCATTTTTCTGTGTGAAATATCCAGCCTTTCAAACATTGGCTCCATTCTCCATTTTCAGCACCCTGAAGACCAAACAAAATGCATCCTGGCTGCCAGGTTTCAACCTCTGTGTTGCATCAGATGTTACTGCAGGGTCCTGGAAGGGGCAGGGAAAAGTTCAGCGGCGGCGATGGCTGTGTGTGTGCAGAGCTCGGAGGGGGAAGGAGGCTAGGCTGAGAGCAGAGGCCAGGAGGGTCAGCACGGCCGAGGGCCCCGCTACTCCTTGGGTCCCAGGGTCATTCTCTGTTTCTCCTTGGATGGCCGGTTCTTCTTGGGTGCTTGATTACAGTGCCCCAAATATCAAGTGCCAAATTTATATAAGACACCACAGAAAAAGGTGAGCCACACCTTAATATCCTTACTTGAAAGAAAAGATCATCCTTCAGGTCTTTGGGAAAGAGCAGATCAGGTGCAGAATAGCAGTGAGTCTTAAAGGACCCACCTCAAAGGGCTCTTTGAGGAGTACAGGAGAAGATTCACATAAAGAGCCTAGCACGGTGCCTGGGAAAAGCATGTAGCCACCCAGGAGGAGAAGTGTGGAGAAGACTGGCCTATAGGTGTTACAATAATGTTTGGGGGCCACAAGGAGGCAGTCCACCCCACTCCTAGTAAATGCTACTGACTTCTACTTTTCTTCCACTCCCTCCCCCTAGTTCCAGAGATGGCACAGGGGTGGACTCAGAGATGGGTGCATGAACTACATTTGAACTCTTGAGCTAGCCATACCTGAAACCAGATTCCCTACAACTTTTCATTTCTCAGATCAATTTCTTTCTCTTCTTTTCTTCCTTCCTTCTGTCCTTAGACCAGCTCAGAAGCAAGTTGTCATATCCACAACAATCTCAACAGTTCAGTCCCCTGGGCTGGGTTTTTGCTTAACAGCAGTTTTTGGGTTGAGAAGGCAGACGATGAGATCAGGGTTCCAACCTGAGCATCCCAGGTCTCTGAACGCTCCCTGAGCTTTCCTTAGCGCCCCACCCCACCCCTGCCTGATCCCTCAACTTTCCAGCGGCCCCTCTCTCTGGGCTTCACGTCTGCAGCCATTGGAATCTATGGCCCAGTCGCAGAAACAGGAACGATGTGAGGAGCTTCCTGCCATTCTAAACAGTGGCTGACAACCGCTTATGAAACCTGCAAACATTTCAGCACTCTTAAATCAACCCCAGATGACATAATCATCATCGGGAAACTAATGAAAAGCCGAGGAGGGCGGATTTGGACCGCGCTGCCGTCGCCCCGCGAGCAGGAATCAGGACTCCTGAGAAAGACATAAAGAGAGGCGAGCTGATTGCTCCTTGGAAGAAGTCTCGGCCCAGCCCCAGGAGACTCAAGTCCTACTTTTTCCTGGAAACAATTTTTAGCATCTCTTGGCATCCTTTCTGGTCAGGAATTGGTAACAAGAAAAGCCAGAGCGAGGGAGAGGGTTTTTTTCACTGAAATTAGATCCCAGGCTCAGCGGGATGTTCAGGGGCGGCTTGCGCACCCCGAGTCCATAGGTGCATTTTGGATCTTGCTTTTAAAAATGCAGATTCTGATCTCTTAGAATCGCTGGCAATTTAGGGACTCAGTTCCTCCAGGGCAAGAGCAGAGCCCCAGGGTCAATGACCACACCCACTTCATTAACCAGGACTTGTGTGGCCTCTCGGGGCAGCTGATTTCAGGTTTGGGTTCTGGGCAGCTTTGGAAGTCATTTTTAAATGATGATAATGCTGACTTCTGACATGGCTGATTGACAGAGCAGCGGCTGGGTGCTGAGCAAAGCCCCACGGGACCTGTCCCCCGCCCATGGCCTCATGTCCCCCTACGCTCCTCCCTCACTGACCCGGGCCACTTGGACCTCAGGGATTTTATATTTGCCTCCTCGTTTCTCTAGAATGTTCTCCTCACTCCTCCCTGTGCTCGCAGAGGCCTCCCTCCCTGGAGCACTTTCTGGACACCTGTTCTTGATTACTCCCTCCCAAACTTATCAGCATCTGACATATTTATGTGCTCATTTTCTGTCTCTTCCATTTAATTGCAACTCCACGGTGGAGCAGATTTGGGTCCCTTTTGTCCTCAGCTGCATTCCCTGTGTCTGGAGCAGGGCCTGATCGACAGCAGGTGCTCCGCACGAATTTTGGAGGAATGAATGAATGTAGTTCCACACTCTAGAGGGAGAGGGACAGGCTGCGGGGACAGAGGAAGGTGAACGCAGGTGAAGCCAGGCCTGCCCCTCCCCTGGTTATTGGAAACTAGGCAGATGCTTCTGGAGAAAAACACGCTTCCTCAACAGAAGACAGGAAACAAGAGTAAAGCAACAATCCGAAAATTAGCCTCCGGCTGACACTGGACAGCCACAGGAGGGTCAGGCCCAGCTCTTGTTCCTCTCTGTCTCTGACCCACGCCACCCTGGGTCTCTGGCTGTTCTTGAGACAGGACTGGGCGTCTCCACTCGGCCACAGACAGGCCCCAAAAGGGGTTGAACCCCTCCCCTGGCCTCTGCAGGTGCTGGTCCCCAGTGGCTCTGGCTTCCAGGTCACCTGCTGACGACAGACTGGTGACTTCTTGGGTGGGGTGGAGGACAGCTAGGGGCCAGTCTCTTCCGCTCAGTCTTAAGCCATTTGAAAACACCCGAGCCGCTTCTTAGCTTAACCCTCGATCTCGGGGGCCCTTTCCTCCCTGCCGTCCTGGATGACCAAAGGTCCCTGCAGGGAGTGTGGTTTCAATAGCTAGTTTTAACAATCACTGCGCGTGTCAGGTGTCACCTGTGGGCTCCTGCAACACAGACCCTGCTTCCTCACTTCGTGCAGGGAACCCGGCTGGGACGAGCTCAGTGCGCCCCAGGTCTCCAGGCGGTGTGATCCGCCGCCTACACAGCCTGGCCCCTGAGGCGACAGTGGGGTGCAGAGCTTCCCACCGGGCGCTGCTTTGTGCTGGCGCAGAGACCTGCGGTGCTGCCGTGGGCACCAACACACAGCGCCGCATGGCTGAGGCCGGCCCGCGGGCCTGGTGACGGGCGCCCCGCGGCAGGTGCTGTGCGGTCACCGAGGGTCCACAGTGCACTCCCGCCACAGCCGAGGAGGCGCGCAGGATGCCGAGCGAGTCAGGCAGCCGCGGAGCCTCGACGGCGCGGCGTCAGTGGCTGTGCCACCCGGGTTTGCGTGAGAACGACCGCTCACGAGGAAACCACCCAGTGGCGTTTCTAAGAACATGCCCGACCCGGGCTGGAGGAGACCTGGCCTTGAACCCAGCAGAGCGGCTCTGAGCTCCTGTGCCAAGCAGCAGCTGAGGCCATTACAGAACACGAGTCCACCCTCGAAAAAGAACCAGAAAATTGCTACTAAGACTTAATGTCCCCTTTGGTGGCTTCCCGTGCCTGTCCTTTGTTAACTCATCGTGGAGTTAAGGGGGGCCAAGGAGAAGGCGAGTCTGATTCTTCCTGTGTTTAAAGAGGCGGGGGTGCAGGGAGTAAGAGGACAACCTGAAGAACTACACGCCTGCCTGCAAGGCCTGGGCTCTGCCCCTTTCACTTGCTGTGTGACCTTGAGCAAGTCACTTAACTTCTCTGTGCCTTATTTTCCTCATCTTAAATGAGAGCAGCATGGCACTGCCTTCAGAGAATCATGGGGAGGAGCACCCAAGGCAAAGGCTACAGTCCCTCAGAACATTTCCTGGTGTCGAGCTGGCACCTGGGTCATTGTTATCGACATCATATTCACCCGGAGGTTGGCCTTTCTTTCAAAGACCTGAGACAGACTGAACGTGCCCAGACAGGAACGAGCCCAGCGCTGGCTCTGCTGACGTCCTTGGGAGACCTTGTCTTTTCATCTCATGCTCCTGAAAACACGGAGTGCAGAACTGCAATTCTAGTCAGTAACAGCTTCTGGTTATTTGGGGGGATTTGTCATGAGCCACTTGCAGGGACAAGTTTTAGGAGCAAAATATCTCATTTTAAATGAATAGATCGTGGGGGAAACTTCACACCATCTGATTCACATTTCTCAAATGTCACTCATCAGTTTGGCCATACCTGGGTGCCACCTTTGCTATTAATTACTTGACAGACTTGATTTTTAAACTGTATTTGTCTTAAGCAGTAAGAACTCACAAAACCATTTGTTTGAAATGTTTGCCATGTTTTTTCCAAATGCATGATCAAACAAAAACACGACTCTCAAAAAAAAAAGCTCATGCATATTTTAAACCAATATGGGAAAGGTACATACTCCATTCAAAAGAAGACCAAAAGATTCTTCCAGAAGGCTTGAAATCCCAGGACCGCAGCCACCTGAGAAACGGCAGGCATGCCCACAGGCACAGTGTCCTTCACTTGCTCCCTTTCTTGGACTACTCCGGGGCAGATCTCTTCCACAGCAGAACTGGAAGTTGCATAACACCATTCCATTTAAGCTGAATAACAAATCTGCGGTACAAAGTGTCTGTTCTGTGAACTAGTGAGGAGACTGGGGCTCAGAGGCCCAGAGCCACCAGCCCCAAGTCCCACAGCAGGTCAGTGGTGCAGCTGGGCAGTCCACCTCCACATCCTCCCAGCAGCCGCTCCGCCTCTGGCAATCTACTGGTCAGCCCCACAGCAGGGCACAGGGCCTGGCCTGGTCTGAGGAGGAAGCCCCTCCTCCTGCCTGGTGTGAATGGCAGAGGTCTGCAAAGGAGCTCCACCTGGAGAAGGACGTCACAGCACACTTCCATCCCCTTTCCCGTTGGGTCTCAAGAAAAAATTCACTGGCACCCACTGTAAAGGCCACAGAAACCCTAGTTCACTGAGGATACTTGCTGTTTTTTCCAGCCCTGAGGCTGGAACCCACGACCTTGCCTGTGGTAGGCAAGCACTCTACCACTGAGCTACACCCACCCCCAGGGAAGGATGCTGTTGAAATGCACGAACAGGCCATAAATAACCGCTGGCCAGGGTGAAGTCTCCGGAGTCCAGTACAACTGTCCACGTGCATGTTCTAGAAGGTTTATTCCAGGATGACAACAGGTCATACTGGAGAACAAGCCCGTGCCCTGGGTCAGAGACACGGAATGGAATGTCACTGAGTGGCCACCAAATCCCAGTTTCTCCATTTGCTAACCGGATACCCCTAGAGCATGGAGACTTTTTTTGTGAAAGGATTAAATGCACTTTTTGAAAGTGCTTGCCACATAAAAAGTCCTGCAAGAGGCACTATGTCTGCTTCCTCTAGCCGCGATTCCCTGCTCTGAATTTTGAGATTATTTTGATTTATAACTCTCAGAGGCAGACCTGCATATTTTCATTCTTTTAAAGTCCCCAAAGGCTGGGGAAGTTTCATTCAATAACAGAAAGTGACAGGTAACTTTTACATATCCCACACAACCCTATAAAGAGGAAGATCACCGCTGTTTTGTGAATGGGGAAACCGAGGTGGAGCTAGGATTTGAACCTACAAAGCTGGGCTGCTGGGTCTGGCTCTCGGTGATGAGTCCACCGTGTATAAAATCTGGTGACGAATACAACTGAGATTATGTTATCTCCCAGAGCCTATCAGACCTGGATCATTCAAAGCCAGGGTTACAAGGTGGCTGTGAGTCTTTGGCAGGTTAAGGCAGCAGGGGAAAAAAAAAAAAAAAAAGAAATCTTTTGTTTTCCTTTTTCAAATTCATTAAGGCTGAGGAGGGGAGCGAGAACCTCATTTCTTTCTTCCCATGACTTCCCTTTCATTTTAACAGGGAAACGTGCATTTCAAAGACCGCTCAGTAGCAGTGTTGAAGTCTCAAGTTCAATCACAATGTCCCCATTGTGGCCTGGGGACTCCCTGGCCTTTAAGCTTGGGTTATAAAAATTTGGTCTGAGCCCAAAGTCTGGCTTTAATAGAATATTTTAATTTTGTTTAATGAATATTATTTTAAATCTGTTTGGCAGTTTTAAAATGTGTTCTTTTATTTTCAAATTAAAATGGACTCATGTTCGGTGCTCTCCTGGAGGTGGGGGTGCAGCGTGGGATGGGGGTGATAATAATACAAGCTACCGTTTATTGAGTGCTTACTATGTGCCAAACAGCCCGCTATGTGCTTTGTACGTACCTCCACCTCGAATGCTCACAGACACCCCGTGGATGGCCTCTACCGTCTGGAAGGCTGAGAGGCCAGACCCAAGACTGCTGAGTTAGCAAGTACGGAAGGACCGAGGTTCAGGTCCGGGGCCTGTGCTCTTAATCACAGCCCTCATCCCCTCCTTACTGCCCAGCAGCTTCCAGGGACGTCATTCCCTCAGCTCAACAGGCTTACTTGACACAGCCAACCCCAAAGCAAAGCTAAGGCTTCATAGGAATTGTCTGCTTTAAATTATCAGTGGTTCTAAGGACGGCTGCAACTGTCATTGCTATTATTACCGAACTCATTTTGTAAAGAGAGAAACCGAGGCTCAGAGGGCTTAAGTAACTTGGCTCAGGTCACACAGACGGTAATTAATGATGACGGCGACCACAGCAGCCGAAGTGGGTATGGTATGGACCATTCGCCCAACCCAGTCCTGACACTTGCTCTCCACAGTGAATTTCTGAGGAGGCGCACTACGTCCACCAGGAGGGGAAACTGAGGCACAGTGAATTGTGGGGGCTTGTCTCAAGTTAAGCAGTTGGCAAATGCTGAGCAAGGGTCTCCACCCAAGCCGCCCTCTCCGGGTCCCACGGTGCCAATGCTGAGGCCTGGGAGCCGATCTCCACGGCCCGGTAAGCAGCGCGGAGCTGCCTGAGGGGCCCAGGCACGGCATGTCCCACGTGCTCCGTGGAGTTTCCGGCACAGGAGCCAGTGCACGACCCTTGCTGAGCTGGGTGAGGGTCTGCAGAGGGGGTCTTTCCCTCCATCCTGCTGCTCGAACAATGGAAAGCTCCAGAAGTCCTAGCAACACCCTCGGTCCCCTCACAGATGGTCCGGAGACAAGAGGCAGGGACACTGGGGAAAACACGTGGGACCCTGACTCCAGGGGAATTCGGCCCTTCTGGCCTTTGGATCTGCAGTGATTAGCCCGGTTGCAGCCTTGACAGTGGTCTAGGGGTAAAGGACAGCTCAACGGAGGCACCGCAGGCTCCCTCCCCAGCCCAGGAAGCCCTTGACAAACACGGAACCTGTGAAGTGCCTCATGAACTGTCCCAAGCGCGTGCGCTCTTGCCGACTGCTTGTCTTCCCAGACGGCCATGGCTCAGGGGCGGCGAACCTTTTTGTCAAGTATCACAGTCGCTATTTTAGGCTCCGTGGACCACAGGGTCTCGGTGCTACCTCCTCGCCTCTGCAGTTACAGCAGGAAAGCCACACGGGCCAGGTGACAGCAATGACTGGCCACCAGCCCCACAGCTTCCAACCCCCAATGCTCATTAATTCCTACAAGGGCAGGTTCAAGGTGCTGCGAGGACCAGCTGGTGTCTTTTGCTTGCCAGGCCTGACTTCTGCACCCGACCATGGGCTGAGAGCCATAAGGCAACACAAATGGAGACTGACTTCTGAATCCGGCTCCTATGACAGCGGAGAGCGGGCAGGCTGGGTATCCTAGTGGTTAGGAACCAAACCTGGGTTTAACCCTGGCTCTGAACCAAACTAGAGGGCCTTGGGCACTTCCCTTCACCTCCCTCAGACTCAATTCCTACATCTGTCAAATAGGGATAATAATGATGGCCCCGCACATCCACCAGCTTTTGGAGACAGAACACGAAGTGTTTGCTGAGTAAAGTACCTGGCACACAATAAGTGTTCAATAAACACGGGCAACTTGTTGTCACCAACAAGTCCTACACTTGTGTAAAAAAAAAAAAAAAAGAAAACCCAAAAACGAATTCACTGAAAATAAGCTTGAAAAAAAAAAAAAATGACAGACGAAATTTCCAAAGTCAGGTTCTTAAAGGTACTTGGGAGTCCCAGGGGATTGGAGAAAGTCTCCACTTAGCAGTCCCCCCAGGCTCTGGCCGCCCCCCAGCCTGCATCCACGTCCTTGTGTCATGGTGCCTTTCCTGTGGGTGCCTGAGCAGCGCCCAGACATTCCGAGCGTTTCAGACGTTTGCTGGGTTGAAGACACTCCTCCCCTCCCGCCCTTCCTCCTCGCCCGGGTCCGCAGCTTCTCTGGGGACTGCTCAGCGGGAGGACAGCATCGGGGACTCGGCCTTCGCAGGCCGGGGGCGAACCATCGTCTGGGAGCCACTCTTTTCCACGCTGGATGGGGCAAGCTCTGCTGGCAACAGCGGCACAAGTCACAACCTGTTGTGCCGTGTGACACCGTCAGACCAGGGTGTTGGCTCTTCTCCACAGGACCAGCCACAAAAGGGCAGAGGGCACCGTCCTGCCGGGCTCCCTCCCGGCCGCACCGGGCACTCAGGCCCGTGCTGCTCAGACCAGTGTTCTGGAACACCCCGGAAGCAAAAGTCCTGCTAAGTGCAAATAACACACACCCTGCAGAGAAAACAACCTCTTTGTGCCGACACCTTTTCTGTCTCTCTGAAGAAGAGGTTTACTCCCCAGGCGGAATTTCCATCAGCACCTGGGTTGGTACCAGACTCTGGGACACAGCCGAGGACACTATGTCCGTCTCTGTGTTTCAGTAAACTGCTGATCAGTGAAGATCTAAAGGTTTGTTCTTACACCCTGCAAACCGCCCCCAAGCTAAAAAACACAGTAGGGATAATGGCAAAAAAAAAATTGTTTTACATACTATTAATATCTTAACCACAAAGTGACTCTAAGGAGGGAACTGAGGGGAAGAAACGGGCCAGAGGAAGGCAGAACATGCCCACCTCTGGTCCACACGGATCCAAACATCAGGAAGGGGCTCTGCAGTGACAGATGGTCCCCATGGTTCCTGACTTTTCTCCGGAACTGTGAAAGGGAAAGTTCAGATGGAGACGGCCATCCCAGCCCCCATCTCCATTTACCATGGGATGTCTTCGCTATTCTCAGAACCCGAATCGAATCAGGACCAGAAACCGGCTTCCTGAGTCCACTTCAAACTCATCCAACAGGCAGGAATTTAGGCTTGGCGGGGGAGCCAGGGCTGGTGGCTTTCGCCCTGTTTTGGTGACCTTCCTAGCGCTTATTTATGCACTTCAAGCCCATGACCTAATACACATTGGTTTGGCTTCTCTTCTCATAATAGCAGCCTGTAAAAAGCTTTTGAGAATTCCCTGTGTTTTCTCATTTTGGGTCAAGAAAATAAAATCGATATCTAAGTAACCTTAAAAAAATGGCCTGCACAATTTGAGAATTTGGAGCGTTTCCACCAGGACGAAAGCTCTCTCTTAAAGCCTCAAAGATCATGGAAGTAAAGACCCACATTTGCCACTTTTAGGGTGAGATATTTGGTAACGGCGTATGTGAGGATTAGCTAAGAGGGACTTTTTGACATAAGTCAAACAATGACATTTAAAACTCACGCTAAAGCAATTACCGTGTGGAATTCTTCCGTGTTTTTCCCATTTCTTAAACAAAAGTGTTCATGTTTTCAGCATAGTCTCTTGCTGTAATTTTTTTTCTTGGCAAACCCACCTCTTACCATGAAACCCAAAATATGCGCGCTGCAGAAACAATAATGGTTGAAACAGACCCGGCTGTCCCTGGCATGATTTTTCTTTGCAAAATTAAAATGTCTTTTGGTGAATACACTGTACATTTCAGTTCTGAAAGACGGTTCTTGGGAGATGGATAGAAAAGAAAGGGGAACCGACAGATTCGGCTGATAGGATACAAGGGAAGTTCCGTTCAGGCAGGAGCCGGGCGCCGGTTCCTCATTCTTGGGGAGGAAAGCATGTCGAGTTTATCATTTTTCCTTTAGTTACGTTCCCAGAGAGTTGACGGTTCTCCTCCAAATGACTGCAAGCAGATACGTTCATATCTGTTGCATCTGGGAAGGCGCAGACATAAAAATATCTAACTTCACTAGACACTCGAAGGGAAGCAGAAGGGGGGAGTCCAGGGCCATCGAAATCACACACGCTTTATGTAACTGACACAGCTCCGAGGATGCAAGATGATAATACAGTTTCTAACCTCTGTTAAGTGCTGTGTTCATTTTTAAAGATGTTGAAATTGGCATTATCGCGCATCTGAGTTCCTGTTTTAAATTTCTGCCTGCATCTGAAAGTAGAGACAGGCTTTTCAAAACAGCGTGAGCAGCCACATCTGGGCTCTCACTACCGTCACCAGAAGGCGATGACAGCGCGGACGAAGCCCCTGCTTTCTGTAGTTGTGCGACTGCGTGCTGAGACCCTCTCTCCATCCCGCCAGGTTTCCCCAAGAGACCTGCCTCGGCCCCACTGACCTGCAGCCCGCCTGTCCCACATTCAAGCCGCCGGTGGCCTCCCTTAATGTTCCAAGTGGCAGAGACGAATCGCTCCAGTTACCTGACTCTTGGGACCACCTGTTCCAAATTATTCTTTGCTCTCCAAATGTTTATGATCTAACCCCTGAACAACACCCACCCAGAGCGATCCAGCACCTTCCAGTAAACCTGGCTTGAGCTATGCCTACCGTAAGGCGGCGGGGCCTTTCCACTGCCGGTAAGTTTATTGACTCATTTTAGGAACTGAAACGTGTAGCTTTAGCATCGAAGGAACAAATCAAATTAGCCCTCATGAATAAACAGTCATTTTCCTTGACAGAACCAGAACCAATCTGCTGAATACAACTGGCATGTGTGTCTTCTGAATACTTGATATGATTTTTTTTTCTCCCATTTAAAACAACAACAACAAAAAAATCAAGGCAGGTTCAAAGAAATACTTTGTTCTGTGCATTAAATACCATCCAAATTCAGCGTCTCCCTGGGGGAAAGGGTGCAGGAACTTCTCTGAGCCAGGGTTTTTGTAGCACATGGGTAGTGCATATTCCACGGAGAACTAAAGGCCTGTCTGTCATCTTGACTGGCTTTGGAGCCCGTGGGAGTCATGTGATGTGACTCGGTTTCCTTGTTAACAGGGTTGGGATGATATTAATACTTAAAGGGCTACAGTGAGAATCCACCCTAAAAACTGGTGAAAAGAGCCGACTTCAAGTAATTAATGGCAGCTACTTTCATCATCTTGTGAAATACAAGGATGTAATCTGGAAGTGAAGAAAATGGCAGAGGCAGCCATGGTCATGAAAGCGAGTGCCAAGAAAGAGGCAGTAAAAATAAAAAGTCGAGGGCTTCCTCCGCCCGCTTCCCTTCGTACACCTGGCAGGTTCCTTCCTACCTGGAAGCCGACTTCAAATCACACACAACAGGGAACAAGCTCTGGCTCCTGTCATTGATTCAGTCACTGCAGCCTGGGCTATTGTCACTGGAAGTATTTGTCACCTGATTGAGGGGGTTTTATCCTCCCCAGAGTCAAAGTAGGTGTTAGTCAAACACGATTCGCCAGGTAAGACCTTCAAAGAGAGAAGCTAAAGCACCGTGTCCCGTGAGCCCCTGCTGATTACTGGCCTTCCAGGTCTTCCCTCTCTGGTGCCTTTGGATTATTTGAACAGACACAAATGATAGGGGGTGAGGTGAGGCCTTCAGGAAGCTGTTGGGATCCTGGTGGATGAGGATCCGGAAGAGGGCCGGGAGTGAGCAGGAGTGTGTGTGTGTGTGTGTGCGCGCGTGTGTGTTTTCTGTCAACAGGCCATGTTTTCTCAACTCTGGGGTTAATTCTCTGTAAGGAGATTCCTCTGGAGCAGAGTCTGCCAAATCCTCTTTCAGAACAGCAAGCTAGAAAAAGCGTGCCCCCAACAAAACCCAGTCTTGGCAACAGCAGAAGAGTTCTACCAATCAGCCGCTTTCCCTGCACAAAGCCCACAGGTCAGGAGGACCGTCAAACTAGGGGAACTCCCCCCTCATCAGAGCCTTTGGGAAGAGGGTTCTTCTCTCTCCCAGGGAATTGAACATCAGGCTGGATGGCCTTTCATTTGGTGTCCAGGTAAGAGGCGGGTAAATTTTTCCCCTGCCACGTGACCAAGCCCTTTCCCAGCCTTTGCACCCAAATGCAGGAAGTACACACCTCAGCTGTGTGGACACCAGCCGATCCACACACTTCCTTCTCCCCTGAGCATCTTTGATGGGAAGGAGGCCTGCCCCAGTCCGCACCCCAGGCCCGGCTTCCACACACCCACTTGCAGAAGGCGGCGTGCCTGGAGCTTTAGCCACAGGCTGTGTCTAAGCAATATGTCGTTGCTCCCCCTCAATTTCTCCTGACAGCCACAGGCTCTCCCTGCCCAGAAAAGTGCCTGTCATGAGTGCATGGAAACCCCACTTCTTGTCCATAAGGGCCTGTGATTTTATTATACAAGGAGTTTATTGCTGGCCTAATTAGTTTCAAACTGGGCATTCCAGCTGAGGACACCTAAAAACATCTGGTAAAAGGAGAAAGAATGGCCCTTGTTCTGAGCCGCTTACCCTCGGGTTTCTGCATAACTCTGGTCTCTTGCGCCCAACGCAAGTTATCTTTGGAAAAGTAACTGAAAAAATAAGGAAACGGTTTCTTCTTTGTGGGAAAGGAGTCATCTTGTCAGGGGGGAACCAAAATCGTCTTAAAGTGGACGTGCTTGGACTGCGTATTTGGTTTCACAAGCTGCCGGGGTCTCCTACCTCGCTCAGCCTAATTCCAAATATACTTAGCCACACCACAGAGCCTTTAGGCTGAGGGCTTTTCTGTTCTCCCGACAGCAGCTAGAATTTTATCAATTTATCCGTCTGGAACAAGGCTTGAAATCTCTGACATCCAATTTAAAGCAGAAGTAATATACCACATATTTGAAAGAGCGTGTCTTGGTGTTTTTGCCAAATGGTAATCCTGTAACAAGTCAACAAATCATCTCTCTTTATGATGTGTTTAACGCAACACAAAAGGTTTGAAAAGAAGATGCTAGAACTTAAGTGATTAAAACAGCTGCTTTCTTTAAATCCCAAAGTACTGGGGTGCACATCTTTTTATTTCCTTTAGTTATCTGATACTAGGGAAATGATTTATGTGTTTATAGAGAATTCTTATACACACAGGCACTACGCTGGAGCTATGTCACGGCAGAAGAAAAATGCCAATTCTTTTAGGATAAAATAATAAAGTTAATAATATTGAGAAGCTAAAATTACAAGAGGAGAATGAGGACCTGCAAATTACTTTAAAAAAAAAACACTCAGTTTCGTTCAAAGCTACCCAATTTTTCACAATTGCAAAATTTAGAGTTTCCTCCAGAAGCAAGGAGATTTTTGAAAATAGACACAGTTTTATGCTTAAGTCAAGTTTCAAACCATTATCATTTGTTACATAAATTCCCCTTAACTTTCCCCAGTCTGAGGATGTCTGGAGGTAAGGAAAGAGAACGTTTGAGGAGTTTAAGGTAAGAAGAGAGAAAAGTCAGGGGGTGGGTGGGGGTGTGCATCACTTTTTTTAAACTTCATTTTATTTATTTTTTGGGGTTTTTTTGCATGTGTTGCTGAGGATTGACCCCAGTGCCTCATACACACTCTACCCCGGAGCCACAACCCCAGCCCCCGAGCATCACTTCTTAGGTACAATTGCCTAAAGGACTCTTTCACAAAGACTATTTTGAAAAGGAGCCTGTGTGGACTGATGTGTACGTTAGGTGGTAACAAATGGGCCCCAGGCTGGTCCGGCGCCTGCTAGCTCTTTACTCCTCCTCTGGTAATAGAAATTTCACTTAAGCAAGCAAGGCTCCTGGAATTAATAGATTCGGTTTGAAATCCAACAATTGTCCGCTCCTTATAATTTCCTTTGCCGGTGGGGCGGGTTCCCTAACTCAAACAGAATTCAGCACTCAAATCCTTCCACGTCGTTTGTAAACCATTCTGCTTCCCCTTCGCCCTGGCCAACAGGACTCAGGGTCCTCTATCCACAACACCTGGTAATTAAAAGGTACTTCCACCAGCAGTGATTCATACCCCAACGTGATATAAAAAATGTAATTAAAGATGATGTAGCATTTCAAGAAAAGGGGAGAAATGAGAAGGGTATCCATAACCAGTAGCATGGGTCTTGCTTTCAAAAAAAAAAAAAAAAAAATCCAGAAAGCAGCAGGGGTGCGCGCTGTCAATGCTGAGCTGCGGCTTAGGGAAAGTAGGAGCCTTTCAAGTAGAAAGCGCTTTGAGGATTTTGTGATAGGAGTATTTTTTGCCAGTCACAGCTTTCCTAATATTTCTAATATTTTTTAATACTCCTTGCTCTTATAAACTATTGGGGGGCACTAAATACATTTAAGGAGCCGGCACGGCCTTTTAACCTCCAAACTGCATGGCGAAAAAACAATTCCAAGTGCATCCGCCGCTTTCTCCCCTTAAACAAACCCTCGCCTCTTCCTAAACCTGCTTTCGATGCGAAGTTTTGTTAAGTTTCAAGCCAACTTCAAGCAGTCGCCGGGATTGCCCGCTCGCTCGGGTACAAAAGCCGTGATCTGGATCCGCCCTGCGGAGCGCAACTGAATTTTCAACAGAAACGTATGGAGAAAGAGGAGTCTCGGCGGGCGCCGGGTCGGTGCGGGACTCCAGCGGTTCGCCAGCTCCTCGGTTTACCCGTAACCACTGCCCCGGGCGTGAGTTTGTCTCCAGTTCCCGGCGCCGCTCGGATCCATTAGGAGAGCACCGCTCTGCGAGCCTCCAGGGCCAGCGATCCAACCCAATGCGGAGGACCCGGCCGCGTCTACACTGCCTGAGCGCCGTGCACTTGTCCCGCGCGCGGGAGTGCAAACTTGAGAGTCGCTGGTCCCCGCCCCAAACGCGCAAGGAAACTGAGGCCCGGGGATTGGGAAGGGCTTTAAGAGAGGGGATCAGCCCGCTGCCCCGCTGCTCTTGTGCCTGAGTGGCCCTGGGCGCCCCGGAAGCCCGGATCCGGGCCGTGCGCCCCCGAGCGCTCAGACAGCTGCAGAGGTCGGGCGCCCGAGTGCCAACCAGGCGCGAGGCTAGGGCGACTCCCGGTGGGCGGCCCGGGCGGGCGCCGCGGGCCATACTCACCGCGCGCAGTGGAGAGGGCGCCGGCGCGGGTCCGACGCGGCCGGGCTGAGCGCGGCCACACGTTGCTGTCGCCGCCGCAGCTGCCTCCGCCTCCTGGGCTGCCGCGGCCACTGCCTGCGCGGGAGGACCGGCCCTTCCCCTCCCTCGCCGGGCCCTCCTCTGCCTCCGCCCGGTCCCCGTGCCGCTGCGTGGGCGCGTGGGGGCGCCGAGGCGCGGCGCTGGCTCCGCGGGCGCACACAGCCGGCGGCCGACGCGGCGCGGGGCTCGGGCTCTGCAGCTGCGGCGCACTGTCCCAGCGCCTGCTGGCAGCCGAGAGCGCTAGCTCTCCGGTCCCGGAGGAGGCGAGGGCCCAGCCTCCTCCCCACCCACCGATACCCCACGCAGATTCCCTCCCACCCTCCTGGGGCAGCACACCCTCCTGCAGCCAGGCACGGCCCCAGACGGAAAGGCTGGCTGAAGGGACTTCACCAAGGGCACTAACACTCATTCGTTCAGCCACCTATTCATTCATTCATTCATTCAACAAAGATGGAGCATCTGCTGGGCCAGGCGCAGCCGTACAGCTAGAACAAGACGGACAGGTTTCTGCTCTCCCGGAACTTGCACTCACGGACAGACAGACCATAAGCAAACAATCAAGTAAAAAATAGAAAGCGACTTGAGAAAGTTGTAATTACTATGGAGGAGGAAAAAAATTCGCATTGGCAGGGAAAATGGGGCTGCCATAGTCTTGGCAGAAGCAGCCAGGGAATTCAGCCACTGAATGATGAAAAGTGTCCTTCACGGTGAGAGGGGCCTAAGAGAGGGGCATTCAGAGATCCCTGCTCCCCCTCACCCATTTTACAGACGAGAAAACTGAGGCCTCAAGAGCTTCCCTGGCTTACCAAAAGAGATCCTGTAACTCCCTCCACTCACAAGCCCATTTTAGACACTCCACTGACCTCATGGCCAGCCTTCGGTCTTACCCACAATAAACGGTCTCAAATGGAGACCTTGCAGTGTTCTCCCCTCTCACCACCCTCTATTATGTAGGATTCCACTGTGGGACACCCAGGGGATCCAAGCCCCAAACATGGTCAACCACTGACATATGTGGGCCTCAGTAAAACACAAAGCATCCAGATGCATTTGAATATCAAATAAACAAGGACTAATTTGGAGTATCAATACTTCCTCTGCAACAGGTGGTGCATCCTTATACTAGGGATTAGTCCTGTTTCCCTGAAATTCCACTTTAACTGAGTGTCCTGTATTTTTGTTTGCTAAATTTGGCAACCTTGTACTCCTTTGATGTACCCACTCTCCTGTCTCTGTCTCTCTCTCTCCTTGTTTTTGTGTTGCTGGGGACAGAACCCAGGGCCTCACACATACTAAGCACACATTCTGCCACTGAGCTGCACCCCAGCCCCTTTCTTCTCTTGGTTAATTTCCCCAAGACACTCCGAGGTAGCTGCTGTCAGCTTGCCCATTTTACAAATGAGCAAGTCCTAGCTCATTGAAGGCGGTTTGTGGCTGAGCCAGGCATGAACTCAGGTCTGGCGGGTGTGAGCCTCGCTCCTGAGATAGAATCCAGTCTTCCTTGCCAGTTGCCTGGTCATTGGGAAGCGCATGTCAAGGTTCCCGGGCTCCTTCATCCCTTGCTCGGGTCCCTTTCTTAAGACCCTTGAAAGAAAATAGAAATGGCTTCCATAGTCACTTGTTCTTATAAAATTTACAAAAGTCCTCCGCTTCTGACATTTGACTGCAGTCAGTAGAGATGGCTCTTCTGCTCGGCTCCCACTTGCCCTTGAGTAGGATTGGCCACTGGCTCCCACTTGCCCCTGAGTAGGATTGGCCACTGGCACTTTGACAATCCAACCGAGGGAGAGAGGACTTGGGAATTTTGTGATGATTGTGCAATTTTTCAGCTTCTTAAAATCTGAACTTGTTTGGTTTCTTTTCTTAAAGAAATACTTGCTTTTTTTTTTTTTTTTTGAATTTAATTTTGGAGTCACAAAAATTTAGTAGCTCTCTTTCTTAAATAAGGGTCCCAAACTGCATAGGCCTCACTATCCCTGGTCCCAGGTCTGGTCCTAGCTGACTCTATGTATCTGTGGTTCTCTCCAAATGTCAGAGCTGAGCAAAAGTGTCCAGAAAACCTGGCTGCTCTTCCATAAGCCAGTGAGGATCAGGCCTGCGACGGCTCTTCTGCCTTCTAGAAGAACATGTGTATGTCTTGATTTCCTCACCTCAAAAGCGGACATACGTTGCTCATTTTGCATTGCGATTGTGAAAATTCGCTGAGTGCATGCTCCTAATACACTTCCTGCTATGGCTGTAGTGACACCAGCAATTGCTCAACCAATGTGATTGTTGTGCACAAGGTCACATCACTTCCCCAGCACCTTTTTTTTGGTACCCAGGACTGAACCCAGGGGTGTTTAACCACTGAGCCACATCCCAGCCCTTTTTTATATTTTATTTAGAGACAGGGTCTCACTGAGTTTCTCAGGGCCTCGCTAAATTAACGAGGCTGGCTTTGAACCTGGGATCCTCCTGCCTCAGCCTCCTGAGCCGCTGGGATTACAGGCCTGCACCGCTGTGCCCAGCTTCATCACATCTTTTCAGAACACTCCCAGATCGTGTCAACTGGGCCCTGTGATGTCTTCCGGAGGGATTTCATTTCTCTTAGCCCCTGAACTTTAATATTTTTAAAGGAATAAAGGGGAACAGAGCAGAATAGGGACTCTCAGTGAACTGGTTGCTTCTGCATTCTCAACTTCAACCAACCCCAGATTGAAGACATTTGGGAAAAAATTTGTCCGTGGTAAACACGTGCAGACTTTTTTTTTTCCTTGTCATTATTCCCTAAACAATGCAACAGAACAACTTTATACATAGCATTTGCGTTATATCAGATGTTGTAAATAATTTAGAGATGATTTAAAGTTCATGAGACAATGTGCATAGGGTTTATGCAAATAAAACATACATACATACGGGGCTTGGGGCTTGAGCATGGGAGGGTTGGTGTCCACAGAGGCCCTAGAACAAATCCACCTGTACTGTAGGAGTCCTGCGTCTCACACACACACACACACACACACACACACACACACACACACACGCATGCGCGCACTGGGCCAGGATATGCATGTGATCCTTCCCATAATAACTAAAGGCACCCTATAGAATGCAAAGGGTTAATCTATTTCCTTCAAATCTTCTACTCCTTCACCCAAATCTGGCCCATTATCTCATAAATGGCAGCCACACCCCAAAGCCCCCTGAGAGACAGCAGGAGGCAGGTGCTTGTTAATTTTATTTTTCCTTCTCTTAGGGCAGGGGCTCTCCATCCCAGTGCACATCAGAACCTCCAGGGGGGCTTTTAAAAACCCCCACGCTGAGGCCCCGCCCCAGAACAATTAAACCAACCTCCCTAGGGATGCACTGTGGCATCTGCACTTTTCCAAGCTCCCCAGGAGATTCCAGCATGCAGCTGAGGGTGGGAGTCCCCATCTTTGGGACAGCAAGAGTCACAGCAGCTGAGCAGCAGCTGAGATAGGACGAAAACCCCATTTTTACCAAGGTCATGGAAAATTCACCTTTTTTCTCCCTGATTTCTCTTTGGTAAGTGTTTGTTCTCATTTTATGGCAACCAGCAAAACAATCCCAAACAAAAAGTGCTAAGCCATAAAGAAGAGTATTTAAGGTCTAAACCAGGGCATGGCTGCCCTGGAGGAAATACATTTTCTGCCCAGAATCTTCCAAGTACTCTAAAGCCAAGTGACCACATTGACTTTGAAAACTTGAACTTCACAATGTATTCAGCACATGTATGCATTACATACCCTACTAACATGCACACATGGTCTCTGTGCATAATTGTGCCTTATTTCTATACACATTCTTCCACCTGCCAAGATCTCAAAAAAAAAAAAAATTGCTCCATTTTTTAAGGCATTCATTTAATCTTTGGCTCTTTTAATAAAAGGATTTGAGTCAACATATCAAAACATATATATGGAAAATAAAAGCAAGTCAAAGACATGGATTTCCCAAAAATGTGGATTAGGATGTCTTGGACACTTGTTAGTGGTGGACTGAGGATTAGATGCTGAGCTTCCTGGCAACCAATGCAAAGAGGGAAATGCGACCAATTGCATTAGTGCTGTTCAAACTTTTACCCAAGGTGAGCATGTATAGAAGCTTGGTGTGAAAAACAGGAGGGGAGGAATCCCAGTCACCACCTCAGGCCTCACCCCTTACTCTCGTGGGTACTTGTAAAGGGTCTTGAAGGAATCCCCAGGACTCTGCATGGTCAAAATAGAAAACCATGGACTCGAAAGTGCTTCATTTTATTTATGGCTCCTACTGCCTCTAAGATAGAAAGAAACCAACCTGCTTGCTCAATCAGGGCTTTGCCTGATATTGTGAGAGAAGTTTTACCCTGAGTTCTTATAAAAGTCACAATGTCGCAGTGTGAATGTGGGGTGGGTGGGGACTTTTTGCAAAGTTTGAGATACAAACATATTCCTTAGCCGGGGGAGAGAAAGAAAGAGAGACAAAGAGAGGGATCTTACATCTTCCCTAACCCAAGAAGAGAAGTAGAGGCATCCTTCAAACATCTCTCCAGGAAGTGAGTTCCCAAAGAATGGCTTTGCTTTCAATCCATACGCTTCACAGGAATCAGCTGCTCACGATCATTGGATGAATATTTATAAAGTAAAATTTGTACTTCTGTCCCGGAATTTGATTCAGTGTTTCCATCAAAATAACAGGAAGGGAAAGTAGCATTTCTCCTACTGTTGAGAGAAGGTGGAGACACATTTTGAAGAATGCACCAAGAAGCAGCAAGACAGACGTGTGGCTGGCTGTGCCCCGTCACCACACACGAGCCAACTGCTTGTTGCAAACTTTAGTGTCATCTGGTGATCAGGAGGCCCTGTGTTGATCGTTTTACATCCTGGGACTCAAATTTGCAACTCTTAGTAGGCATTTTCTGTGGTTTGAATGTGTGCCCTCCAAAATTCAGGTGCTGGGACTTAATGGTCCATGGAATGGTAATAATAAGTGGGGATGTAGGAGCTGACTAGACCAGGAAGACTCCTCCCTTGTGAATGGGACTCAGGACCTTATAAAAGAGGTGTGCTCGCCCTCTGCCTTTCTCCAGGTGAGGACGCAGTCTCCTTCGCTCTGGAGGAGGCAGCCACAGGCGCCATCTTGGAAGCAGAGAGCAGCCCTCACCAGACATAGAACCTGTAGCACCTGGTCCACCGACCCTGGACTCCGGACTGTGAGAAGGAAATTCCTCTTCTTTATAAAATATCCAGTCTCTGCTATCGTTGTAGCAGAATGAATGAACTAAGATAGCATTTTCAGTATGTAGTTCTATTTTAGGAAATTGTTTGGGGGCTTGGGTTAACATGTCATGCATTGTAATTTTTCCCATTTAAAATGGTGGGACTTTACTTAGGGTTGGCCCCCAGGGGGGCACTATCGGGAAGTGGTAGATCTTTAGGAGAGGATTGCCTAATGGAAGGTCTTTAGGTAACTGGGAACTGCCCTTGAAGGGGATTGTAGGATCCCTGTATCCTCCTATTTCTGTTTTTCTCTCCTTTTTGGCTCATGAGGTGAGCAATTTGCTTGACTACTGTTGTGATGTGCCACCACCCTTATGTGAGGCCCCCCAAAATGAGCCAATCAGTCTTGGACTGGAACCTCCAGAGCCACGAACCAAAATAAACATTTTCTCTTTATAAGTTAGTTGCCTCAGGCATTCCATTATAGTGATGGAAAACTGACTAATACTAGTTCCAAGCAGACTCTCTCAGCTAGGCGGGGGCAGGCTTTCTAACCCTAACTCCCAGAATTCCTACCCCTCACCTCCTTCCACTTCCAATTTTTACTTTTTTTTTTTTTTTTTTGCTGAAGAGAAAAAGCAAATAGAATGACAAGATTTCTGGCTTTTTAATACATTTGGCCTGTCTTTTCTCCTTGCTTTTAGCTAACCATAATATCTTTGTTGATGTGTAGGGCTGACTGGCCCTGGTCTGTGTCTGGGGAGTGAACTTGGAAGCACCGGCTGTGAGACTTCATTGATTTCCAGAATCCAACCAATGTTGCTCTTTGTTCTAAAAGACTGTGATCCTGCAGATGCAGGGAGGGTCTGGAGAGGCTGGAAGTCACTCAAGGCCAGAGGTCTGCAGGCCTTTAGAGAGTGGGACACTTGACAGTGAGATCAGCACATTAACAATGGGCCCAGTGACCCCCCCGCCCCGCCTCATCAGGACCACTCAGGTCTGCGCTAAAGACCAAAGTCATGCGACACGTGGTCAAGCAGAGCGGGAGGCAGCTGCCAATCCCACGCGTAGGTCAGGGGCAGTGGGCAACCTGCTCTCGAAGCCATGAAGTCGCTGACCTAAGCCTTTTTGGGAGAGCTCAGGACATCTCACCCACATCTTCAGCGGACTCTAGTGAGTCTGTCCCAAATCCCTGGTAGCTATGCGACCTCCATCACACTGAGGAGGGGTCCCCGCCTGGGTGGGAACCCTTCCTTTGAAGGTCTACTGCTCTGAAGCTCCTGCCCTGCTGGCCTCTCAAACATGAGCCATGGCCTTGGCAGTCCGCGTGGTCTAAGGGTGCCTGTCCAGAATAACGCTGCTCAATACTCAGGAACGCACGGCCTGCACCCCCGTGCTGGGAAGCGGAACATGGATAGGGAAAATGACACGCATTCCTGCCTCACAGTATGCACAAGAAAAGCCCAGAGAGGATTTCAGGTTCAATCGTAAACCCTAAAACCACAAAACTTCCAGAAGAAAGCATAGAAGAAAATCATTGCAACCTTGGGGAGGGTAATGGTTTCCTAGAATACGAAGAGCCAGACCCTGAGAGAAGGCATTGATAGTTGGACTTGATCACAGTTTCACAGTTTGTTCTTACAAAGTTAAAGTTGAGAAAATACAGGCAAGCTATAGAATGGCGGAAATCCAACACTTACACGGATCTAAAAACCACAGAAGGAATATGTAACAGATACAAGGAACTTTGACAACCCTGCAGCAAGAAGACGGCTCAGTTACAAAAATGGGCAAAGCTTTTGAACCAGTTCTTCAAAAGGGAGATATGTAAGTGGCTCAAAGTCTCCTAAAGTTATGTTCAACATCGGGGAAATGCAAATTAAACTCACAGGCGGATGACACATAAGTCAGACTTGTCGATTGATTTACAATGGAGTCAAATCATTGCTTAAGTGTATGATTTTTAAATAGAGGTGTTCCTAAGCTGTCACACGTCACTGGCATGTTTAAAAGAATTTAAGGGGCTAGGACTGTGGCTCAGTGGTAAAGCACTTGCCTAACACAGATGAGACACTGGGTTTGATCCTCAGCACCACGTATAAATAAATAAATAAATAAATAAGGAAATAAGTAAGTAAATAAATAGGAATCATGTCCATCTACAATTAAAAAATTTTAAATTAATAAATAAATAAATGTGTTCCTCGGAACATTGCTTAAAAAGAATTTAAGATCCGTCACAGTGTGACTTGTTAGAGTTATAAATACTTAAGCAAGTAGAAATGTTGGGCAGTAGAAATAGTTGTCAAGAAAATCTAGGGTATCATGCTTTCTTGTTGTACCTGGTTTTCTAGGGACATCAGCTTTGGTATGTAAGCCCAAGCCTAGCAAATAAAATGTCAATATTTCTTTGGCCAAAAAAAAAAAAAAAAAATAGGAAAGAAATAAAAAGAAAAGAAAATCTAGAATATCAAACTTAGAATGCAGTTTAAAATGTTTGAAGACATTTAAGTATTAAAGATTTGAAAGCTAAGTTTATACATGGGACCAATATTTGTCAATATTTCCTCAAAAACAAGGACTGATTTTTGTTACTCTAGTCCTATAAATAGAACAATAGATTTAAAAAGAAAACTCCAAAGCCAAGGGAAGAACTAGATTTGGTAAATTGCAACTTTTGCAATTTGCAATTCTTCCCCAAAGTTTGTGCCGGCTTGTTCTGCAGACCCAGCCACTCCCACGTGGAGAAGAGTGTGTCAGGTTGGAAACGGGAGCAGTCACAGGAACCCAGGCACCTTCTCCTCTCAGAGCTTATTTTTGACCTGAGCCACCTCTACAGTCATGCCTTGTGTCCCCGTTTGGGCCTCTGCCATTGAGGTCTTAGCCACAAACACAAGAAAATTCTTTGCAATGACCTAAGGAAAAGAAAGGTCATTCATTACACTGGGCTTAGGAACAAATTTAAAATACTGAACCACTTAATTTTTCAAAACAGAGGAATCTAAACAAATGCTCAACGGGTGAACAAATGAGCTTTCCTTGCCAAAACCCCGCGGTTTGGAAAGCATTTTTTCCCTGGTTCCTTCAGCAGAGTGAATCCCGGGGCCTGTCCTCTCCAACAGTGGGGAAGTAACTGGAGAACAGCGTTTCTAACAGCCTCAAGACCAATGGCAGCCAGACACCAAGTTCCCACCTCCCTCCTCGTAGGATGGCTGGGAAGATCAAATAAAATAATCTTTTTTGTGATCTCACCATGTGATTGATAGCTTACTCTTCCTGTAGTTCAGTAGTTAGTGATAGTATTATTTATGGTATCAGCTTGGCTGCTGTGACATTAGGACACCTTTAAAAAGTGCCCACATGTGATACTTTTTTTCCTCTCAAAAAAGTCTAGGAAGACAGTGGCTGGCTGGCTTGGGGACCCCGTGATCATCTTGGCCCCTGGGTCCCTCCTGTTTTCTTGCTCTGCCATGATCATTAAGAGGGTTCCATTTTGAAGTCCAAGGTGGCTGCTTAACCCTGGTCCTCATGTCCACTTACTAGGGCAGAAAGGCAGAGCAGAGACTGAGTGACGGCTCTTAACTAGACTTCGTGACATTAAACGTGAGATTCAGCAGGATGTTGAGTTTTGAGTGCGCTGAGTCCTCTTGTAAAATATTCCTTGTAAGTTCGAACTGGTGTGACCACTTAAAAGAGAAATTAAAAAATACCTGTTAAAATGTAAAGTGCCTGCTGGGGGGTGAGACCCAGGGCTGGGGTGCTTCCTGGTGTGCACAAGGCCCTGGGTTCCCTCTAGCACCAGGAAGGAAGGAAGGAAGGAAGGAAGGAAGGAGGGAGGGAGGGAGGGAGGGAGGGAGGGAGAAAGGAAAGAAAGAAAAGGAAAAAAGGACAGAAAAGGAAAGAAAAGAAGGAAGGAAAGGGGGGAAGAGAGGGAAGAAGGGAAAGAAGGGAAAGAAGAGAAAGCAAGCATGACCTGGTAATTCCACGCCCCATCTCGACTCTGGAGAAACACATCAGGCCGTCTACAGGGAGCCTGGGCAAGGTGACTTCATGGCAGCCCTGTTTATGACAATACAGAGGCAGCTGGCCAGACGGGCTGGTGGAGCCCTAGCTGAGAGTGTGGACAGAGGAGAACCTGCATAGACCGCCATGAGCGCTATGAGGGACCGTGTCTGTGTATTAGGAAATAATCTGTGTACACTCAGAATGGTCTGGAAGAATGTGCGTATTTAAAAGATCTGGAAAGGTCTATATTTTTAAAAAGGAAACACATATATGTACATGTAACATATTTAAAAGGAATGTATGTTCAATGCGTAGTGTCTCTAGTACTAATACTGTCAGGCAGCCCTACTTTAGTATGTAGTGCAACAGGATTGAAATGTCGCTTACTTCATGGAACGTCCCTCATCTAGAGTGACGTGACGCTTTCTCCAATTGGATTCAAGTCACGCCGTTTGGTGACAACACCATGGGAGTGACACTGTGTTCTTCCCAGTGTGTCTTCAGTTTTCCGCGTTGGTGGTGACCTTAATTCCGACACTCCGTGAAGGTGGGGTCTGCCAGGTTTCCCGCTCTCAGGTCACTCTCTCTTCCTTTGTCATGAACAGGCCTTTTGTGGGGAGATACTTTGAGACAAGGTGCACGTCGCGCTCCCCACCAAACTTCCAGTGAATCGATCAGCTGATGAGCTAGCCACTCCCTTCAGGGCAGGGTGAGACCCAGTGCTGCCCTGTGGGTTTCAGAGTCCAGATCACCCAGGGCCTGGCCCGTGCGCCTCTCCCGTTGGCTCCTGCATCCTCTTGACAAGTCCCCTTTGCTCTGTGAGGGCTCACGTCCCTTCCGGGCCAGTAAGACATTCAGCCCCTCTTCTACTCGGCCTGCTCCACTCCTGGAATTAGCCATTTCTCCAAAAGCGCCTGGTTCCTTTTAGTGGAGAAGAACTTGAAAACCGAGATCTGGCTGCCCAGGGAGTCCGCGGCTGGCTGCTGCTGCTGTCTGGCCCTCTGGGTGGACAGAGCTGCCCGTCAGAGACACGGGCTGCGCACGGGCTGTGCCCTCGCGTTCCCTCCCTACCCTCCTCTGGTGTTGAAGGCGGGAATTTTCCAGGAAGGCCACACCGTGTGCAGGGCCCAGTGCAGATGGAAATGTGGGGAACCTGGTCCAAGGTGAGGAGTGGGGAGCGTCAAAGGGACCAGATGCAGCCTCTCCCTTCCTCCTGGGGTCTCTCTAGACTTGTCGCCATGTTTTCTTTTGGCTCAGGGAAACTTACAGGGTGACCACAGACCATTAGCAGTGCGGGGGCCATATCCTGGACCCTGAGCAAGCGCCACCTGCCTGCAGGCTCTTCTCTCTCCTGCCACAGGCTGGCTGGATGTGCTGTGCCCTGCCAGGCGGGACAGCCAAGCCAAGCATCTGCCTTCCCAGGCCACCCCTCCACCCGCAGCCACGGGCAAGCCCAGGGCACAGCGACTGCAGGCCTGATGCTCCGGTGCTCTCTGAGGGCACCTGGGCAGAGGCTGACGGCGGTCCCTGGGTGGGGATGGAGACAGGAGGCCAGGAGGAGTCTGTGAGCTCTGTTGGTGGGAAGGTGACTGAGACCCCGACTCAGGGAGGGAACGAGACGTGGGACCACTCTCGAGCCAAGACTCCAGACCTGCATGTGCTCCTTGTCCTGTCGGGCTTGAAAAACCCCGGAACAAAGTGTGGGCCCTTGGAGCCCTGGGCTGTGCAGGCAGGGTCACAGGTTCAAGTCGCCTTCCCTGCCTACAGGGACAGTTCCAGAACCAACCCCGCCCTTTGCTCTCTCCCACACTGACAGTGGGCAGGCTGGGTCCAGGTGGAGCTGCTCACTTCCTCTGGTGGCAAGCCACCTGCTCTTCTTGCTGGGCTCCTTGCGATAGGAAGCCGACCTCGCCACGCCGGGGCCCTGGCACCTTGGCCGGGAGCTGCCACCCTCAACGGGAGTGCCCTCCTCCTCACTCCAGGTGCCGAGGCAGCACCCACCACAAACACGTCCTCGCCCTAGGACTCCAGCGCCCATGCCCCAGCCCCCTGGGGGAAGGCACCTCTGCACTCCTGGGCACAGGCGGGCTCTGCTGGCCCAACCGTGGATGCCTGGCTTTTTAAATGACTTTGAAATTGAATCCATCAGAAAGGGAAGAGAAAAGAGGAGAAGGGGAAGGGAAAGAGGCAGAGGGATGGACCCAAAGAATCTTTTGGAAAGTGATAAGCTGATTGTATAACTTCTCTGAAGGGAAATGCCTCAGGAGGAGTCCCTGAAGGTGGGAAAAATCATCCCACCAGATACGCAGACCGTGAGTGAGCCAGAGTCCCTAAACGCACTGGCGCTGGCATAAAGAACCCATGATACAACAGAATGGAAGAAGGAGCCCAAGACCAACACTGGCTTATGCAAATCTGTTTTGTTGGGTGGGGAAAGTGTGGGCCAGACTTAGGCTGTCCAGCAACACGCCGTCCATGGGAAAAGTTCATCTCACCCGAACGCACTGAGAAAAGAAAGGGAGGAAGGAGGAAGAAAGAAAGGAAGGAGGAAAGAAAGAAAGAATGGGAAAAAAGAAATAAAGAAAGATGGACAGAAGAAAGGAGGGAGGAAGGGAAAGACACAGGGCTACTTCTGGAACATTAAGGCTTCTTGGAGCCAGACCAGAGAGCAACAAAACATAACACCACAAACCCAAACGCAAAATCCGGGGTGAAGAATACTGATGTTACTTGGGTACAAAAGTGTTAACCTTTTGTATGGAAAATATACCCAAAACTAAACTATAGGGCAAGACACTGTTCAGAAGGAACATTTGCTAAGTATAAAATGGATAGACTTTTAATAGTTCAGAGGATATTCATCAAGAATTCCTACAAAGAAGACAGAGATAATTCAGAATAATAGTGAACAAAGAGTATGATTATGCAAAGAATAAACCATGAAATCGAAATGTCCAGTAAACAGTAAGGAGATGTTCAATCTCATTAAAAATCAAGAGTGGCCAAAATAGAGCACACTGAGATGTCCTTTTGTATCCACTGTTCAGCAAACATGAAAACATGCAAAAGCAATTTGCCTGAAGTTGTGAGGAAATAGATGTGCTCATAAAGTATTAGGAGATATATAAATTATTCAGTCTTTTTAGAGACAAGTTCAATAATAAAACTATGTATGTATGGTTACTATATCATATTTTAGATTTTTACATTCTATATTATTTTGTTTTAAATTTATAGTCAAGTAAATTAAGTGTACAAACCTTTCAGTCCAGAAATTTAACTCCTATTTATCTTAGAAAAACAGAGGCACAAGGAAACGTATATAAGGACCTTTATAAAAGCCCAGGTTGATTGTCCCTATTCTGAAAATTGGAAATCTGACATGCTCCAAACTCCAAAACTTCTCAAGCACCGATGTGATGTCCCAAGCGGGAAATTTCATACCATGCAACTTTGTTTCATGTATAAAATTATTTAAAATATGATGGAAAGTCCTCTTCAGCCGCCATGCATGAGGTCTATATGAAACAGCCCAGGCTTGGGTCGCATTCCCAAGGGATCTCATTATCACATGTGCAAGTATTCCAAAATCCCAAATCCGAAACCCTCTGGTCCCAGACAATTCAAATAAGGGACACTCACCCTGTGCATATCACAAACTGCGATTTGGGGTATGTATAGACACAGGAGTGGCAGGCACCACCCTTGCCACCTAATGCAACCTAGCTAAGTGAATGAGATCCTTTGCCAGCTGCTGTTGGTCCCAAGTGCCATGCACGCTCCAGGGCGGGGTGTACACGGGGCACCAGCAGGGCGTGGAGACCATGGGTGCCTTCTTAGACTCCCGCTACCATGACACCTCTAGGTTGTGATTATTAAAAATCTAATCCTCAATTTTTTCCATTGATAAAATTATTTTGGCAGGGGAGAGGGAAGGAAGAAAGGAGATTTGTCAGCAAGGTAGAATTTCAAAGTGGAGTTTTTACAGCAAAGAGATGCCAGAATTCTTTGTTTTATGATTTATTCAGAGCCGACTATATACACTGATTTTAAATCGTCCCTTCAAGCCATAGTGCACTGAAAAATACATATTTAAAGAGTATGTGAAACTGAATCACCTCTAGACAATTATTTTGAAAAATTAATTCCTAATTGATGATTTTTTAAAAAATCAAGTCCATTGTTGAGATTCCACTTTCCCCATATTTTTCATGCAATTATATTAAATTAAAAATTGAGGCTCTGGGTGGTTCTGGCATGCTTGGGGGGCAAAGTTAGAATTGAAGGATCAAATTAAAATAGGTCCCTTTTGAAATGCGCATTCAGGCAGTGATTATTTGCATGGAATCATGTGAAGGAAAGAGGATAGGAATGAACCTTATTCTCTTAAAAAGATGACAACATCAGCTAAGCAGCAAATCATAAGGGTGGAGGAGAGAAGAGCAAGCGGGGAGGGATGGCCTCGGGTGGGCCCCTTGCCTGGGAGGGTTTAGTAGGACTTCTCTGTGGCTCTCAAGGGCTCCCCAGCAAATCTGCAGCCTTGGGGTGTCAAGTTGCTCCCTCTGCAGTGGCGGGCATTGTCCTGTCCCGATACAGCCCTGGAACCATTTATGGAAACAAACAAATCTGCAAGTGCTTCATGTCCGGCCTCAAGAATGGATTGTGGTTCGGGCAAAGCGGGGCAAAGCCGAGCTGTTCTTTTTCACTTCTCCCAGCAAATGCCACAAGAGTTCAGGCAAATGTTTTTGTTAGGAAGCCACTTCCCAGGCCAATAAACATCTTCAGTGGGGTAAACATTACGGGTGTTAGTTCGGGGCAAGAGAAAGTCCTGTCCCGCTGCCGCCGCCAGGGAAGCTGAACCGTCCTTAGTGCGCACAAGGGCTCTTGAGCAACAGGCCCCAAACTGGCTTCAGGGTAGGGTTGTGTTTGTCCACTGTGGTATTTCAAAGAAGCTCTTAAAACAAATTAGATGTCATCGTTGATAATCAGGAAATCTCATATAACATCTGGATTACTGATTTCTGAAAAAATTAGAAGCTCTGTCAACATGATCCTATTTTCTTGCATAAATAGTAGCAGCTGCTGGGCACGGTGGTGTATGCCTATAATCCCAGCGACTCAGGAGGCTGAAGCAGGAGTATTTGAAGTTGGAGGCCAGCCTTAGCAACTTAGTGAGGTTCTGTCTCAAAATAAAAAATAAAAAACGCTGAATATGTGCCTCAGTGGTAAAGCATCCCCGGGTTCAAAATCCAGTACCAAAAAAATTGTTTAAAATGGCATCAGTTTATGTGGATGCTAACACAAGAGAAGTGGGGACAGAGGGAAGAATAAAAGTTCACTGGGTTAGACAAAGGGGCATGAAGGGAAGGAAAGGAAGGGACAGGAGCAGGAAAGACAGTGGAATGAATCAAATGTGACTTTCCTATGTTCACATATGAATACATGACCAGTCTAACTCCACATCACGTACAACCACAAGAATGGGAAGTTATATTCCACATATGTATGATATGTCAAAATACACTCTATTGTCATGTACATCTAAAAAGGTCAAATAAAAAAAATTTTAAAAATGGCATCAGCAGGCCGGACCTGAGTAGAGGTTATTCTCTCCTGATTGCCCCAGGCTCTGCCGTGCCCTATGGCCTCACACCGGTCTCTTCATTCATTTATCTTCACTCCCTGGCCTCTAGGGGAATTTTAGTTAGTAGCCCTGAATTCATTGTGTGTCTGAGTTTCTCTCACAAACTGATGGCACAGTGTTCTGCAGGGGGAAGCCAGGCTCAATCCCCACCTCCTGACTTTCAAGGGGTTCCTCTTTCTGTGGGGACCTGCCTCCAATTCTCCACACCCCTCCCAGGAGCTCATGTTTTATAAATTTCTTTCCAACTATGTTCCTAAAATGCATGATTGAATATTCTTCCTTTTTCTTTTTAAAAGAGAAACCTCGATTACGTGGCATCTATTTTAGCAGGAAGTCTGCTCTAAGGCTTTTGAGCGGCTTCTATTTGGAATTCATGATTAAGACAGAGTCTCGAAGGCAGAGTGGGTTGGATCATCCACTGGGATCTGAGACCACATAAGCCCTTCTAAGAATTATTTGAATCTAAAATAATAAAAATGACACTAACCTTTACTTACAATTAACATTCCAATTGGCAGTGGTGTCCCCTCTAATTGCCTGTCAAAGGCTTGGGTCTTTTGGGGCGTTAGAGACACCAGAAAAAGAGCTGGAGCTTTCCAGTGCCTAGGGTTAACTCATTCATAGATATGTTGAAGCTAGGTCAGTTAACTTACGCTACTTAGAAGTGAACAGGTGCAGGCTGGACGTGTAGCTCAGTGGTAGAGCTCTTGTCTGGAAATGGACGGATGCGACTTAGAAACCATCTGAGTACCTCCCTGTTCTCACCATTATCCTGCATCCCCGCCCGCCATGGTGTTTAATCAATACTGTCCACGGCGGCAGGTGGATGTCCTGAGAGTAGCCCTTGAAGTAGGTTTTCAGGTTTGGGAGGAGCTGAGAATTTTTCTTTTTCTCAGTTCCGCAAAGCAAATCATGTCATTTTAATAAGACTTCTGGATCCACACCCCTTTGACCATTGGCCAAACCAGACAGCAGTGTGGCCTCTAACCGGAAGAGTAAAAATTCTAGTGCACCATCTTATTGCAGGCTACCAGCAGCCCACCAGCCTCACAATGAATGAGAATCTGGGTGAACGGATTGTATGAGAAAAGAAAAATCCTATCAGATGGCCTTCTGAGGTGGCTTCCAGGAAAAGGAGGCAACTGCATGACCTCAGCCAGCAACAGGTCTGCTTTTGTCAACTGCAGAACCAAAATGGAGGCCCACAACCCAGATACACTAGTCAGCTTTCCATCCCTATAACAACAACCCTGAGAGAATCAACTTATAAACAGAAAAGGTTAAGCAGCATGTGGCAGCATACACTTGTACTTAGGAGGCAGAGGAAGGAGGATCTCAAGTTTGAGGCCAACTTGGGCAACTTAGCAAGACTGTGTCTTGAAATAAAATAAAAGGGGCTGGGAAAGTAACTCAGTGGCATAGTGCTTGCCTAGCAGGCGGGAGGCCCTGGATTTAGTCCCCAGTACTGCAACCCTCCCCCAACATCCACACACAGAAAGTGATTTATTTTGACACACGGTCTTGGAGGTTCCAGTCCAAATTGGTCCTGTTGCTTTGGGTCTGTGGCACACAAAGGAGTCCCACCATCTCCTTTGGAGGCGTGTCCCCCAGTGATCTAAACATCCCCACTAGACACCACCTATTAAGTTTCCACAACCTCCCACTCTCCCGGCCAAGCCTGAACATGTGTGCCTGTGGGGGACCTTCAGGATCCAACCATAGCACCATGTGTCTGAAGAGCGAGATGCTCATAGGACACGTTCTAGTCCCTTACTTTGGCAAATATTGCTTCATAATGACCTGGTGAGTTAGACTCATACTGAGAAGTCTTGGACCTTCTTGTTTAGGCAGAAACAGGACCCAACCCACAGCCCACGCCCCTTTCCCTTGTGCCTCCACCTCCTGCCTGTTCTTCAAGCGTTCTTGCGTGTGAGTCTGCACTGTCAGCCAGGGTGTCCAGACCCTGTCACTCGCCTTGGCCTCCCCTGGGCTACAGGGTATGCATATCAGAATGCATTTGGCTCTTGGAGGACAGCCCTGGGCAGGAGGCTCGCTGGCCCTGAAAGGACAGTCCCGGGTCCCAGGGTGCAGAGCGTGGGGGTTGCGTGAGCTGGGGTCATGCACATCTCCTTAGTCTTGCTGATTGCGCCCCCAGAGAGGACTCAGCCAGGGAGGGCCAGATGGGGACTTCAAGGCCACTCTAGTTTGAATTAAATCAACACTTCCCAAATGAAAATGGGTAAATGTCCAAAGAGATCCTTTGGGAGAAGTTGATAGGAATCATGCCGACATGGGGAGGAGGGCAAAGTTAGCATTCCTGGCAATCTAGGGCTTGGTCAGCACACGCTTACTCAGGGGCCTTTGAGGTCAAGGCAACTCTTAAAATTAAAACAATAAGAGAGAGAAAATGAGTTCTTCTTAAAAGAAACTTGAGCGACGGAGAGAACATTCTGCAAACAGATGTTTGGAAAGGTTATTGTTAAGGGATTATTTTTAATACATTTACATTATTTGAAATTATATAAATGCCTTACATAAAGGCTCACATCTGCTCACACTTTAAAGTCCTGGAAATGGAATTTTTAAAATATAACTTAGAACCATCCTGACTTAGCTTTTCAATGGACTTTTAAGCTCTTGTGTTAAAAGTTAAAAATCAAACACTTTTTAATTAATTTGCAAGGACAACAGCTTAACCACAGGGAAGACAGGAATAACCAGACAAATCTCAACAAAAACCTTTTCAAAATTGGTGCTTGGAATTGAAAGATGGAAAGTAAATTTTTTCTTTTTTTTAAGTACAGCAACCGACACTCTTCTTGCAGTTAGAGGACACAACTTTATAAATTGTTTTATAAATTTTGCTTTTGCATTTATGACAGTAATTAAAATCAAGTATTGACATAAGCTGTAATGTTAGACCATAAAAAATAAACCAAGAACTGGAATATAATGAAGGCTATTCAATTTTCGAAGAGTAATAGTAATTTAGTAAGATGAAGAAAATTCATTTTATCATTGAATGATTTCTTTTCAGAATGTTTATTTCTTGTCCATCCCTTTCTCTTTTTTCCTTGTATATGCTTTCTCATTTACAGATATGTTAGGAGTTAAGGAAATAAATGAATTTTACTAGAGGAATTGCTTAGAGATGTTCTCCTAATGTCTCCCTGATCCAAAGTCTGCAGACCATTGACAGAGGGGAGACCCAGGATGAGCCAACCGCGGCTCCTCTGCTGTCAGTCCTATGGCAGGTCCCTGCACACGCGTGTGTTTGCTTCTTTCTCCTTTGGACCTTTCAAATGCACCGTGCCACCTGCTTTCGGGCGTAGGGGCGCGGCTGCTGGTCTGTGGTTTCTGTTCTCTGATCAGAGTGATACAGGCAGCCAGAGACAGTTTGCTTTTGTTTAAACTCTTGCTTTTTAAAGACTGATTTGCAGAATCCTGTTTATTCAATCCCTCACAGAAAGTCACCGACGAGGACAAGGGACAGGGAAAGCCACCAAGTGGAGGCCAGCGGGTTGGCGCTCAGTGACCACGAACGTGCAAGCAGAGGGCCAGCAGCCAGCAGCGGCTGCGGGGGTCCCCAGGGCACTTACCCTGCCCGCTTTGGGGGCGTTCAGTCTGTATACCAACTTTTAATTTTGCATTTTGAGGTGATTTCAGATTTTCAGGAAGTGATGGAAACAGTACAGAAGTTTTTCTCCTGCCCTTCACCCCACTTCCCCCGGATATGCGCAGATTACCTAGAGTGTAGTGAGTACCAACCTCATGAAGTGATGTTGCTGTGAGTCTGTCAACTCAGCCATAGATCTTATTCGGGCTTCACCTGTTTCTCCACTCATGTCCTTTTTCTGTCCCCGAACAGAAACATCTGGATGTTTTGTCCCTAGGGTCCCCAATCTCTGATGATTTCTCCATCTTCCTTGTTTTTCTTGATCTTGACTCAGTTATTTTCTAAAATGACTTTCAGCTGGGGTCAGTCTGATGTTTTTCTCAGGCTTAGATTGAGGTTGTGTGTTTTGGGCAAGAACACTAAGCTCAGGGCACCAGCTTGAGGGCCATCTTATGTCCCATGTTATTATTGGTGATGTCGACGGATCTCTTGGTTCAAGGGTGTCTGTGGGGTGTCTTCCCAAAAAAGCGACTAGGTGCTGTAGTTTAGATCTGAAATGTCCCTCAAAAGCCTGTGTGTTAGAGGCTTTGTCCCTAGCCTGTGGCACTGGGGAGCTAAGAAGTGGGGCTTAGTGGAAGGAAGTTAGGCCACTGGGTCTGTGCCATTGAAGGGACATTGGGACCCAGCCCCTGCTCTTTCTCTCTTTGCTTTCCAGCTGCCAGGAGGTGAATAGGCCTCCTCTGTCACGTGTGCCCTTCATGTTGACTGTGCTGCCACTGGCCCAAAGTGATGGGGTGACCATGAACCAAGACCTCTGAAACTCGGAGTCAAAATAAACCTTTCCTCCTTTTAACTTGATTCTCTCAGGTATTTTGTCACAGCGTGGGGAGTGAAAACACACTAAGTTTCCCTTGGTAATTAGTAAGTGTTTTGGGTGATACTCTGAGACTATGTGAGTATCCTATTTCTCGGCAAACTTTTGCAAATGATTTCAGCATTGATGGGTGGATGTTGCCAGCAATGGTTATTATTACTGTGGTGTTGACCTGATGGGATTCACCCTCATGTCACAGAAGAGTCAAGGAGTTTTGCAGAGCTGAAGTGGACCTCAAGGCCACAATACCACGTCCCTCCTCTGCTCCAAATCCCGCCATGGCTCCCATCTCTGTCAAGGAAAAAGCCAAAGCCCTGACAGGGTATAGGAGGTGGCCTGCAATCCTGCCTGATGCTGTCCCCAGTGTTACTCAGGCCCACTCTGCACCCCCCACTTTCCCTGGGCCACACTGGCTTCCTCGTCCTTCCTCAAAAATGTTCCCAGGCTTGTTTGCTCAGCTGGAGCCTCTCCATCCCTCAGTATCTGCTTTGCTCCCGATTTCACGACCGTGGGCCTCAGCTCACGAGGCCTTCCCCGATGACCACTTTTGTCCCTCCTGCAACCTGGAACTACTTCTCTGCTTCCCTGTTTTAACTCCCTTCCCCAACATGCTGTCTAAACTTCCCGATGCCCCAGGGGCGTGCAGATGGGTGTCGGAGAGGACCCGCCAACCCTGCTAGCTGGCCTCTCCGTGAGCACTGGGGTTTGCACATTTTGCTTATGGCTGTCCCCTGCCCCCAGCATCTAGGGCCATGTCCAGCACATAGTGGAATTCGATTAACAGTCATCGAATGAACAAATCGACTTGGGAGCAAGAATGAAAGGTGGGAACACTTCAGGCTGGGGTGTGGCTCAGTGGCAGAGTGTCTAGCCTGTGCGAGGCCCTGGGTTCCGTCCTCTGTACCAAAAAGAAACAAAAAGTGCTTAAGAAGATTTTACTTCGTTTATAAGAAACAGAAGAATGTGCCTGGAACTGACCACTCCCGAGGAGGCCAGCGGCTCTCCAGAGGGCGTGCAGGGCGCCGGCCTCGTTTCCCTGTGGCGTTCTCAGCCTCCCGGTCTCCTGCACGTGTCTCGCTCTTCAGCTCTCCCTTGGGAATCTCCAGAACGGCCTCTTGAGCTCTGCTTTGCCTACAGAGCACCTTCCTCTTGGTGGAGCCTCCCATGTGGTGGCCCTCGGCCTCTGCAGGCTCACGTCACCCTCCAGCTGGTGCTTCCAGTGGAAAGGGAGGGCTTCTCCTCCCCAAGATGAGCCATCGAATACCGAGGCCGACCCAGCCGCCAGAGTCCTTGACTGGCCAGGCCTAGGCTGGAGCTCACTCTTGGTAGTGGGATGAGACTAGGGGAAGAGGGGCCGTAGGCTGGCCGGGCACAATTACTAGTAGTCTGCATGACGATTCTTATGTCCCCTCCCTGGTCACATGCACTGGGACCTGCTCCTTCAGGTCTGGGGACCTATACTTTTAGAAAGCAGGCCACCGGGATTGATTCATAGCCACGGTTGGAATGACTGGCTTATGGAATTTGCTCCCACCTCCTGGAGCAAGATGGGGGTCTATTTCACAAATGTGATTCTAAAGTGTTCTGGTGCCAGGCACGCCAGGTGCCACACGCACTCTGTTGACGGCTGTGGTAGTAGTTGGCTTTACTTCCTTGCCCATCAGGGCGTCAAAGTCATGGCCCTGCTCTCCCACCTCAGAGTCGACCATGTGACTCCAGATGAGCAGTTAGAACAAGCGTCTCCTGGCCGCAGCACTTGATTCAAGAGCAGACACATAAGGAAAGATGGTCGATGGCAAGCTTCCCAGGGCCTCGGGTGGACCTGTCAGGGAGGTGTCTGCCCCACTTTACAGGTTGATATCATTAAGGTAGACAGGACATTTCTCAAATATTCAGGGATCAAGCAAAGTTAATATTGAAGGAAAAATCACAAAATAAATTTTAAAATGTTTTAAATGGAATAATAATGATAATAAAACCATCAAAATTTATGGGATGCAGTTAAAGCTATGCTTAGAGGAAAATTTGTATCTTTAAATGCTTATGCTAGGACAGAAACAAGATGTACACTTCATTACCTAAGATTCCACCTAAGAAGAGCCAAAGAAATTAAACCCAACGTAAGCATAATGAAGGAAATAATAAAAATAACAAACCCAATGAAATAGTACATAGAAAAATAATAGAGAATCAATAACATGAAAAGTTGGTTCCATGAAAACATCAATAAACAAATAAACAAAAAAAAGAAAGAAAAAAGAGGGGCTGGGGAGATAGCTCAGTCGGTAGAGTGCTTGCCTTGCACGCACAAGGCCCTGGGTTCGATCCCTAGCACCGGAAAAAAAAAAAAAAAAAGGATAAAACATCAATTTCCAACATCAGGAATGCAAGAGGAATCATCACTGCAGATCCTAAAAATATCAAAAAGGTAGGAAGGAAGTCATGAACCCCTTTATGCCAATACATTCAACCATTTGGGTGAAATGAGTAAATTCCTTGAAAAGTATGACAATAAAACTGATATAAGAAATAATTAATGATTATCTCCATGACTATTCAAGAGACTGAATTCCAGAGCTGGACGTGGTGGTGCACACCTGCAATCCCAGCAGCTCAGGAGGCTGAGACAGGAGGATCACAGATTCAAAGTCAGCCTCAGCTGCTTAGCAAGGCCCTAAGCAACTTAGTGAGACCCTGCCTCAAAATAAAAAATAAAAAGGGCTGGGGATGTGGTTCAGTGGTTAGCACCACTGGATTTAGTACCTGATACCAAAAAAGAAAGAAAGAAACCGAATTCTAAATTTGAAACTTGCCACAACAAAACCAATAACTCAATAACCTCCCCAGTGAATTCTATCAGACATTTAGGGGAAGAACAGCATCCGTCCTCCACAGACATTTTCAGAAACTACAGGAGGTGAGAACACTTCTAAAATCTTCTAATGAGGTCACTATCGTCCTGATTTCCAAATCAAAGTTGTCACAAGAAAAGAAAATAACCAATAACTCCAATGAACATAGACATATACTCCTGAACCAAATATTAGCAAATTGAAAACAGCAATATGGATTTATTCCAAGAATGAAAGACCGGCTCAGCGATCAATAACTGGTGTAATTCCTCAAGAAGCAGAACAAAGAAGAACAAAAGTGGGTTATTTCAGTAGATGCAGTTACAGCAGGTGACAGAATTCAATACCATTCCTGATTTTTAAAAAGTACGTCTCTGCATACTAGAGCGGAGGGGAACTTCCTCAACCTGATAGAAGATATCTAAAATGATATTAATAACCCATGGATAAAATTATTAATTAACAGTGACAACATAGCTGCCTTCTCTCGAATTTCAGGAGTTGAGACGTTTGCTTTCACCTCCACTCAACATCGTACTAGCAAAGCTTGTGACTGGACAGTGGGGTGTTGGTTTCAGGACAGACGTAAAGGACTGGTACCAGACAGAGAATCCAGTCATACCTGCCCTTGTATGGTAAGTGGGTGTTTTGACAAAGGTACTCTTTTAGCCAGTTTTTTTTTTTTTTTTTTTTTTTTTTACCACTGTGATGAAAAGACCCGACCAGAACAATTGTAGAGGAGGAAGAGTTTACCCGAGGGCTCACGGTTGCAGAGTTCTCTCCATAGAACCCTGCCTTCGGGCTCCAGCACCTGGTGAAGAGTGGCAGAGGGAAGCAGCTCACATGAGGACCAGGAAGCAGAGAGTGGGAAAGAGAGTCCCCCAGCAGATACAAAGTCTCCACCCCAGAGCCTCGCCCCCGTGAACCACTCCCTCCAGCCACACCCCACCCGCCTCCGGTCACACTCAGTCAATCCCATCAGCGATCAAGTCGAGGATCAGGTGAAGGCTAGAGCAATCCTTTCTCCTCCGGACCTTCTTGCATTGTCTCACGCGTGAGCTTTGGGGGACACCACATCTAAGCCACAACTGTACCAGGGAAATGCAATGGAAAGGAGGGTTACTTCAACCAACGGTTCTGGAACACCTGAGTGTTTATATGGGAAGAAATGAAACACACACACACACCATACAAAAAATCACCCAAAGCACACCATCAGCCCAAATGCAAGAGCTCAAATGATGGCATTTCTGGAAGAATCACAGAACCTCTTTGTGATCTGCAGTTAGGCAAAAAAAGGCTGTAAATGGGCCAGGAAAACACATCAAACAGGAAAATAATGACTCAATGGACTTCATCAAACTTTAAGAAGTTTGGTTCTTTGAATCACAAAGTGGAAAGGTGAGCCGCAACCTCGAAGACACGGTTTTCAGCAGGTGTGTACGGCAAGGGTTGGATCTAGAGTGTGTAAAGGTTCTCATGAGTCAAGCAGACCCGCCCGTCCAGCGGCCATCTGCCACCGTGTGGGACGTTGCTGGACCAGCTGAAGTCATCACGGGAGCTCCAGGGTCCATATAGCACTCACAGCCGGGGGCCCTGAGCTGGCCTCAGCCACAGCTGCAAGGGAGCCCTGACAGGCCCCTCCCATACCAGCCGTTGACAGAGGGAACTTGGCCTTTCCCAGAGGCAAACGCGAGTTGCTGTTTTCTCTGCTGTTCTGTAAGAAATGCCTGATACGAAAGAGCACACGCACACCAAGCTAATGTCCAAAAAGCGCCACGAAAACAGACGCCAGCAATGTTCCCAAAGTCAGTATTATCAGAAAAGACTTTCAAGAGAACTGGGACAGAAAATACCCCAGGATATGGCCAAACGGTGGCCCTAAGCGTGGAGAGGCGGGTGGTCAGAGGCCACAAGCTCTCAGAGAATCACATGACCTGCTGGAAAGAGAAAGTCTGATAGCAGCCCCGAGGGATTGACTGGACAGCCCAGGGCGGGGCGAGTGAGCTTCCAGGGAGGCCCAGAGGCCCCAGAGCAGCCAAAACACCCGGGGGGACCCCGAAGAATTCACGCGGACCTCAGAATTCTTTCTACCGACGGCCTCGGTAATCAAGACAGGATGTCCTGACATAACGATGGTCAGACAGACCCATGGAACAGAGCAGAAAATCCAGACACAGATTCACACTTTCACGGTCCATCAACGTTTGACCACGTTGCCAAGTCAGTTCAATGCGGGGACAGGAGGTCCTCCCGACAAACGGTGTTGGAACAACTGAACATCTGTACGGAGGAAGCCCACCAGCCGCCAGTGCCCTCACACCACACGCACAGATTAATCCAAGCCGGATCAGAGGCCCGAAGGCAAACCCACAACCATAATGCTTCAGAGGAAACCTTGGGGAGGGCGGAGAGAGCTCTCATACAGACCACGCAAAGCACGGGCTCCAGTTAAAAAGCAGAAGAAACGAGCTCCATCAAGGCTGAACGCTTCAGGCCACTGGCAACACCCCCAGTCGGAAACAGCCCAAATGCTCGTCAACAAATAAATAGGCAAATACATGTTGTATCCATGACGTGGGGTGCCGTTCAGCATTGGGAGGAACACGCGGGCCATCAGAAAAGGTAGGTTTGGGGGAAAATGTCAGATGCAGAATGGTACCATGGACTAATGTGGTTTCAGCGGAGGTCTGGCTCAGGCAAAACACATGCTTGGTTTTCTATTCTGTTGCGTGGACAGAAGTAACGTTGACTGGAGTGGGAACTTGGCTAACAGAAACATGGGAGAACTTTCTAGATGGGGCACTAGAAATGTTCTGTATCTTTCAAAGTAGCTTCTCATTATGTTCTGTATCTCAGTGGTGTCTGTCGTGATATTTCCTTTTTCATCTTGAATTTTAGTAATTTGAATCTTCTCTCTCCTTCTCTTTGTTAGTGTGGCTAAGGGTTTATCTATTTTGTTTACTTTCCCAAAGAATCAACTTTTAGTTTTGTCAATTTTTTGAATTGTTTCTTTTGTTTCAATAATGTTCTGTATCTTATTTGCAGATAAGTTATGTGCATTATAACTGTAAAATCTCATGGAACGGACACTTAAGGATGGGCACTTCATTACATCAGTAGGTATCAGTGCAAATTATGCCTTAATTAAAAAACAAAAAAAACCTGTAGAACAGGGAGCATTGTTATTCCTGTTTCCAAGTGAAGAAATTCAGGCTTAGCGAGGTTAGGAGACTGACCCAAGATCACACAGGAGGTGGCTACGCAGGTCCTCTAATCCTAATTGACCTGAAGCCACGGGAGCCTCCTGCAAGCCTTTCTTTTCCAGTTTTAATAAAAATCCCCCCAATCCGAGGGTCTTCAGTATATCTGCATTTGGAGGGAAAGTGCCCTGAGATGGATCTCAGGGGACACTGAGTGGACTTCACAGACCCTATATTTTGATGCATTTTATTCTAATCAGTTATTTTCTAAATATCTGTAATTGAAGGCAAAGAGCACATTGAGCGTCAGAAGCTGCAGCTGGGGAATCAGTGAAAACAGATTCCAGCAAAGCACTTGTAAGTACCACGCCAGATGGCGGCTGCCACCAAGTTCTGCCCCCAGGCTGAGGCTGAGGCTGCGGCTGGCTGACCAGTCTGCTATGTCTCCCCCACCCTCACTTTCCACATCTTGCTTCTGAGCTTCTAGAAAGAATTGCAGAAGATGTCTGCTCTCAGAAACAAGACTCAGCACAGGGCAGAGACCCTGTTAGAAGAGACATCTCACCTGCAGTGATTTTTGTCCTTCGGCATCTCTCCAACCAGCAGAGAAAACCTTCCTTCCTTTTGTCCTCTCTGCCCCCTGACAAAGCTTACAAAATGGGGAGGTTTGGCCCCCAAAAGACGTGCCTGGAATGCGCTCCAATTTGGAGGAAGAACTTGCTTCCTTGACTCCTAAGCAGGCAGCAGCTGGGATGTGAGATTTACTCCTCAGAGGGCGAGAGGAGGCAGCCGCTCCTCTAAGAGTTGGAACTTAGGACTCAGCAACGCGAGATTCTCCAAAGGATCAAGCAAACAAGCATCAGATGATAAATCTGAAGTGCAGAGTCCTGTGAAGAGTGAATTATTTTCCCCGTCACTAGAGAAAGGCAATGTTTTCAGGCAAAGCAGAAAGCCCGCAGAGCAGAAGCCGGAATCAAAGGAGGCAGGAAAAGAAAGTCAAATGTGCACAGAAAGTCTCTTGCTTCATCTTCATGATGGAATAAAACCAAACTCATTGATTGGGACAATACATCTTAGCCTTAGACTTAGGAATAAGCCTTCCAAAGACGATTTAATAACTTGGAAACTACTCTTAATTCAATTGTAAACCTAAACGCAAGATAATCAACTCTAGAAAAAGATTTCTTTCTATGGTTAGAAATATACCAAAATATTAATCATGATCCTGCCCAGGTAGTGAGATTTGGGATGACGTCTATTTTCTTTAAAACACTCTAATTTGCAAGTATTCTACAATAAGTCTGCATCTGCAATGCTTTGGGCAGTAAGTAATGAAAAGTCAGACTATGGGTGCCTTAAGCCATGAGAACACGCACGTGCTTGCACGCGTGCGTGCACACACACATCTTTTTTAATTTGAAAGCTAGTGATTTCAGGGTTGATCTGGAACTTTAGCATGACCTCAAGGACCCCAGCTCCTTCTTTCTGCTCTATCATTTTTATAGTGTGGCCGTTTGTTGTCAGTCTTCTTGTCTCATGAACACAGAATAAATGCCACTGCTCCAGGTATCACAGTCTTTTCAAAGACAGGAAGGGGAAGTATGGCCAGGTCAGGGGCAGAAATTCAGTCTTGCTTTTTATCAGGGTGCAAAACTACTTCCTAAAATCTCTCCCATCAGACTTACTTTTACTTTTAATTGTCCGTAGCTAGATCATATGGCTACCCCTAAACATCTTCCCTAAGATCCTGGGAATTCTGTGTTCAGAACAAAACAGGGCTATGCTTCCAACGTTTCCAGGGTCAGTCCAGGGGATCCATGAAAAGGGCAGAAGCCAAGCAGCAGGGAGAGGTGTCTGACAGAAAGACACACCACACACACGTCTGTACGCACGCATATCCCCGGAAGAGAGACTGGAAGCAAGGTCATTAAAATGTTAATAGGGCTTTTCATAGGTCGGGAGATTCGGGTCATACTAATTTTCTTTTAAAATTTTTTTCTGTCTCTCTACTTTTCAAGGTCCCTATGGTAACTATAATCACAAAATTACTTTTGTCAATGAGAAAACCTTTAAAAGAGTCCAACCGCTGGCGTCTTTCCTGCCACGTCCTTGCGCACCCTGTACTTATCCACCTTGTATCACGTAAGTCCACCACGGGTCTAGCCCTGGGGATGGCCTGAGAGCACCCAAACCCCAGGAGGCGGGCGCCATTGTGGGTCCCATTCTTCACACGAGGAAATTGAAGCTCCGAGAAGCTAGGGGAGTGACTCTGCCAAGGTCCCTCAGGAGGACGAGTCCAGCCAGGGCCAGCTGAGGCCTGCGGCTCGGAGCCCCCTGGCACCCCTACAGCGCCGTCCTCCGGGCTGCCCCTCCACAGTTTCATGGCTTGCGTGCATACTGTACGGAACGTATGTACATTGTTATATTGCAAGTTTTAAGAACCTTTTATAAGTGGTATTATTCGATATGCATCTTTCTGAAACTTGCTTTTCACAGTTAACACTGGGATTTTGAGGCGGGTCTTTCTTGATACCTGGCCCTTCGTCTCTCCCACATAAAATCACTGACATGCAACAATGTCTATTTTCCCATCACCTGGACACTCAGAGTCTCCCCCACCCCCAATTATATGAGCACTCCTGTATTTGGATGCATCCTCCTGCAAGTATCCCGGGGCACACATGGGCACAAAACTAGGAACACAGCTGTGGCTGGTCAACCCTACTTGGTGAAGACTGGTCTCCCGCCAGCAGCTTGTGACCACTGCTGTGTTCCACGTACTCGTGAATACTTGGTGCTACTAAACGAATTGTTTTGCTGGATAACTTTAGAGTTCAAAGGTAATCTTGAAGTTTAAAAAAAAAAAAAAAAAAAAACAACCCTAACCTTTAAAAATATTCAGGGCTTATTACATCTTTGATGTCAGGTAAGAGTCAAATCAGACAGAGAGCTTGCTGAGACAGGCGTCGAGAGAGAGGGAGAGAGAGAGAGAAGCTGGCCTGGTAGTACATGCCTGTAATTCTAGCAACTTGGAGGGTCGCAAGTTCAAGACCAGCCTCAGCAATTTAGTGAGGCCCTAAGCAACTCGGCAAGACCCTGTCTCAAGATAAAAAATAAAAAAGTGCTGGGGATGTAGCCCAGTGGTAAAGCATCCTTGGGTTAAATTCCCAATACCAAAAGGAAAAAAAATTAATGGGGTTAATTTACATACAATTATGTGCACACATCTTAAATGCCAGCGGGTGAATTTTGACAAAGGCCCACGTAGGTGTGTGACCAGCACCACAGTCAGAATATAGGACATTTGCATCACACCAGAAAGTTCCCACGTGCCCTTCCCTGTCCATCCTCACGCCCATTCCTGGTCCCGGGAAACCGTGGTCTGTGTTGTCACTACAGGTTGAAGCTGCCCTTTCTAAGTGGAGTCCTGGGGCCTCCGCTCCTTTGTGCCTGCTTCTGAGATTCAGTGTGTTTCCAGATCTGCCCCGTCTCTGTGTGGGTCAGAAGCAGTTCCCTTAGTGCCACGTGGTGACCCAGCAGATGCGGTTCCAAGTGCCCTTTACCCTATTGCCCCAAGGATCGCTTCTGTCCGCTTTTGACTCCCCCGAGTCATGCCGCTGTGATCATGTCACCGGCAAGTCCGGGAAACGCTGAGTTGTGGAGAGCTGTGCTTGCAGCCGGGACTTCTTGAGTCCCCTCTGTGACCCTCCTGGCCTTCCCCGGCAATCACCTGGCTTCGTGGGTAAGCCGGTGAATCCTCCCCGAGAGGAAGAAGGGAGGGAGAAAACTGAGAAATGAAGGAAGAAACGGCGAGCAAGAGGGAGGGACGGAGTGCTGTTCCAATCTGAGGGAAAGTTCTAGGTTTATGATCCGGAGTTGAAATGTCCTCCCTGGGAAGGTCCTAAACGGATGCCAGGGGCCATTTGGAAGTTGGGCTGCAGAACCCATAAGCTCACTTGTCACCCGGTAATATATGAATCATCACTTTTGCAGAAGTGTGGCCAGGGCGAGCGGTCAAGTGTCAAGGAGAGCCCGGCGTCACTTGATTAGCGTTCTTGACCTTGAGCCACACACCCGCTCCTGGCAATCTTTATTTTATTTATTTTTGGCACCAGGATTGAACTCAGGGGCACTCGACCACTGGGCCACATCCCCAGCCCTATTTTGTACTTTATTTAGAGACAGGGTCTCACCAAGTTGCTTGGCGCCTCACTGTTGCTGAGGCTGACTTTGAACTCGAGAATCTCCCGCCTCAGCCTCCCCAGCCACTGCTTACAGGCGGGGGCCACCGCGCCTGGCTTCTCCGGGCAATCTTGAGAGACTTCACCCGGGGGAGGAGCAGCAGGTCAGCGGATTTATCTCACCAGTGTTTCGGTCTCTGGGCCACTCTGAGTTCATTCTAGAGGGGGCCCCCGTGGCCTCTCCCAGGACAGAGGCGGGTCACCCCTAGTAGCAACCCCTGCAGTCCCTCAGAGACAGGCCACGGGGAAGAGAAGTGGTGGTGTCCTAGGATTGGGTGTGGGCAGAGAAGCTCGGACGGCATTAGCTCAGGTGTTCATCCAGAGCTTCGACTTCTGGCTTCCAGGGGCCATGCTCTCGATGCCGGCGGGGCTGGCTCCAGAGAGGAAGGCAGAAGACACCTGATCCTGCTGGCGCGGACCCACGGCCCTCTGCCACACCTCGAGAGCGCCAGCCGAGTGCAGTGGCTGCCAGAGAGACTCAGATGGGGGTCTGGCTGGGCTGTGTGACCTTGGGCAGGTCACCTCTGCAAAATGGGAATAAGAGTTCATGCATCAGGGGAGAATTCAGCTTTAGGAGGCTTGATGCTTTAACAGCTTTGGGCTTTTTTCAAAGAATAAGTCTAGAGTCAGGTCTCCGAGTGTGGGGTCTCCCAGCGCTAGGAATGTGTGTCGAAAGTGAAGGCCCTGAGGCCTTGTGGTCAGTCCACCTTTGCCCACCGGCCGGCAGCCTTTTTATCCCAAGTTCTTTAAGGATGCAGGACAAGAGCTGAGCAGGGCCCTAAAAGCAGTGCTAACGAGAAACTGCAGGCACCACGGTGGCAATTTCCTGGAGTTCAGAAGTGAACGTGTTAATCCTCACAGTGAGTGGGGTACGGTGCAGCCCAACACCCATTTTACAGATGAGGAAATCGAGGCCCAGAGAGTTTGGCCCTTGCCCTGCAGACTGGCTTGCGGCAGCCTGGCTCCAACTTCTCTGCTTTTAACCACTGGCCTTTAAAACCGCGGGTGAGAAGTTGTTCCTTCTCTTAAACATCCACAGCCAGCCCCGTCGCGTGACGCCTCTCTGGGTCAACGAGACCTTTCCCTGCAAGCCTGATGGAAGCCACTCTGGAGCTCAGAAGCCTGTCGTCTGAAAATGGCAACCCTGGTCAAGGGAACGTTCCCCCAGGGACTGTGTGAAAATACCACCCCCAGGATACGTGTGACACATGACCTGCTTGCCAGAGCCCCAGTCCCTCCGCACGATGTGGTGAACTCTGAGCTCGATCACCTTCCGTGGGGACAAATCCAGTAGCACCCTCTGCACAGCACGGTGGCCCACAGGAACAGACCTGCCCATGTGGGTTTAGGAGCAGAGCTAGGCCGGCCACAGGAGGCTCTTTCTGGGCGGATCTGACCTCCCGTGGAGGACCTGCCTTTCACTGCCCCCACCCCCGACTCTGGCCCACGTGGGCTCAGGGGCAGCGCCATGTCCACCTCTGAGGCAGTAGTGGTCCTCTGGTCTGCAGGGCCTCTGCCTAGATACCTCCTTTCCTTCCTTCTTCAAAGTAGACAGCAGTTTCTCTTGTTTTTATTTTGGCAGGCCCCTTATAAATCCCTTCTCTGATAAAAGCACCTCCATCTCCTTCAGGACCTCATACTCCACCTAATCTGAGTAGCAGCCACCAACCTACAGGGGAGAAGGGGCCAAACCACCAAGTTAGAATCAGTCTGAGGACTTCTGCTGGCACCATTGTGAAGTTCCTTTCCCCTGGGGTTTTGAGCAGACAGGGTTTTGAGTCAGCCTGGGGCTGCTCAGGAACATCTTTGCCACTGTGAGAGGGTGGCCTGCTTGAAAATGAAGCCACAGAGAAGAATGCAGATCCAAGAGTCCTACTGACATTGCTTGAGCACCTGGATCCAGCCATACCTGAAACAGCACTCTGGGGCTCTCTAGTTACCTGAGCCAATGTATTTCAGTTACATGAGCTAATCTATTTCCATTTGCTTAAAGTAGCTGGAGCTAAGTTTCTGTTGACTGCAACTAAAAAGTTCTTCAAGGATGCACTTTCCTTTTATTTGATTCACTCTTGTTCATCCTTCAGATATCAGCTTAGTGCCTCCCTGGTTCCCAAATCGGGGTGGGTCCCTCCTTCTAGACCCACAGAATCCTGTCTTTTTCACGTATCAGTGCTGAAATCACTGCTCTTGTCATTTCCTGTTTGCTTCTTCCTTTCCCTCCTTAGACTCAGCCACAAACATGTGCCTGAGGCATAATAGGGTCTTCATTTTTGTTGATAAAATACATATCGCTGAACTACAGTGGGTGGGGTGGTGACCTTCAATGTGGATGAACAGATACATTTAAAAAAATTTTTCTAATTAACTGCCTCTGTGACAGGAAGTCCCAAGGCATGGCTCACAGAGAGGAGACTGCACTTAGAATAGGACTTAAGGAGTGGAATTAAAATGCACCTATTTCTGCAAGGAGTCACAGAGAAGAGAGGCTGCCTTGCCCCAGACAGAGATGCCATTGCTCTGGCCCCAGTAGATTTCCATTCCTCATCCTGTACCAGTTGGGGCCAGGCACTTGCGGGGCACAATTTTAAGAACAGACTGATCACCACTGAGAAGTTCAAATCTGAGAATCTTTATTAGCCGGCCAACTGACTGTCTCACACAACACCCAATATGGCTACTGGGAGAACAGCCCCGAGCGTAGGTGCCCCGAGCGTAGGGTTGCAGGGGTTTTTAGACCATCAGTCAGTACATCAATCTTAAGTGTCTGTTGCTATGATTCGAAACTACAAATTAACATCATGGGATCTGAAACCATAAGCAGAAGGGGAAGTGGGTCAAAACGACCTTAATCAGGTATAAGTTAAAGAATGGTCACTAACATCTAGACAATCGCTGTTGACATGGCACATTGTCTAAGAAGAATAGGAACCAAAAGGAGAACAATCTTACATTGTATAAGAATTGCCATTTTGTGTTTCCAAACAAGTCACGCTAAGCAACTGTTGATGGGTACAGAGCCGGGTGTTGCCACAGGAGAAGCATTTCCTACATGACAGGGAACCTCAGGGAAAAATGGCCTCTGTTGTCATTGCCCAGATAGCCTGGCCCATAACATTTCCACGGAGTCAAACATGTCAGCCCGTCACCGCGCAGTTTTGCACTTTGGATTCCACAAAACAGCCTCTCCCTAAAACAAATCCCTCTGCTATGTTTAGAGAACCCTATTGCAATTTCACTGAAGTTGCTCTTACTTTCAACAAAGGGCCTCCCTAACCCAACCGCCCTGGAATAACTCCATAACACATTCGCATCTTTCAGTAGAAGTTTCCTTGTTTGGGGGAGGGGAGGAAAATGTCATCCCAAGCAAATATTTCACGTTGATTATGTTTTGAAACACCCTCCCCCCGACACACATTTACTCAGACATCCAATCCAAAAATGAAAATCAGCTCCTCTTCACGCTTTGAGGGTGTTGAATGATTTGGAAAGTAGACCGTCTCGGAGAAGTAGGGGAGCAGATTAATGTGTTTACTCAGTGGATCAACAGGCAGACGGATGAGAGACAAAGAAGAAACCGGGTCTGCGGAGTCCGCCCTGCAGGACTGGGCTGCCCTGGGACACACCTGAGCTCACTTATCCCGGCAGCCCTGAGACCTCGCTCTTACCATCCCCCTGCAGAGGAGGGCGCTGGGCGGGTGTTCAGTGATTTGCACAGCTAGATCTAACAGCTACCACCCAACCTGGAAGCCAGCCTCCCCTGGGCCCCAATCGCTCAGTTCCTAGTGCTCAGTTGCACCGCATGCTTTTGAGCACGCACTGACGTCCTGGTCGCCTGCTTTTATATAAAGTTTTCACTGGCACAGAGCCACGCCCAGCCCTTTACATGTCACCTCTGGTGGCTTTTGTGCTACAAGGGTGGACGCCAATAGGGTGACAGAGATCCCGCAGCCTGCAAAACCTCAATATTTGCCTCTTTGACCACCACAGAGAAAAATATGCCGACCCCTGCTGCATGCTGTGTCTTAGCAAATGGAAAAAAGCAAACTCTGAAATAGAAATTGTATTACTGACCCCCAGCCAATGACATACACGGGTAATGATTAGGCAAGGATAGAAAGAAATGTGTGTGTATTTGAGAAACAGATTGACCATATAGTTTTCTTTTTGGGAAATGGGGAGCTGCTCTAATAACACATTTTTTAAATTAAAAAGTTAATTAAATTTCTTAAAAACTTTAATAAGAATTGGAACATCTCTGTTTGATCTGGATCGGGTTGGCGGAACACACAGTTTGCTCCTTGGGCTGGAATTCGGGGTGTCTCGAAAGTCAAATCGTTGCAAATTGTGGGAAGCAGCGAGATCAAAGCCTGCAGCCAGCAGGGGAAATCCAGGCGCTTGCATTGCTTGGAACTGGGCTGCAAGCGTAACCCTGGAGGGGGCTGAGGTGGGTGGTCAGGAGGGTGGCCAAATGTCCCCAAGCTTTTTCAGATGCTTCCTCCGTCACTGGCGCTTGGAGGAGAGTGTGTGCTGAGATGACAGCACCTGGGCCTGATGGGCTGCTTCTGATTGGCCGGCTCAGCCTGGGAAGTGGTGCCCATCAACCTTCCCGGCGCTCAGAGCTCTTTGGACCAGGATCCCCTGCAAGAAACAGGACAGGAGGGATGGGAAGGCCAGAAGCAGGCGACCCTGGGGAAACCACTTTAAAGAGATGCCGGACGCTGGCCATCCCATTAGAGTTTAAAGGCCATGCCTGGGGGGCCTTCGTACCAGACCTGGTGCTCGGCTCGGGCCCCATGCCAGGATGCGATCTTGGTACTCAGGCCACGGTCCCAGGGAGGTGACACCACGAGGTTCCAGTTTTTCTTTGCCTGTCCTGAGAACACTCCTTTAATTTCTTGAGAAGTGCCAACTTGTCCGTTTTTAAATGTCATTTCTAACAAAAAGTTGTCCTCCCAGGAGCCTTCAGTCATTGAGGGGGCAATTTGGGGCTTTGGACACAAGCTTGGCGGTGACCGCTCTCAGTGTTCGCCTGCAGCCCAGACGTCCCTGCTTTCCAGGTTCGCTGCCCCTGCTCCCCAGCTGCTCCCGTGGCACCTCCAGCTGCCCGCAGTCCAGGCCAGCTCCTGGGCACACGGGTGTGTCAGGACACACCCACGCACAGCAGCCCCTCCCTCGGTCCATTGCCTTTTCTTTTTCCCACAAGACTTCAAAGATGCTGTTTTATATATGCTAAGGTCTACAGCCAGGATTTAACCTCTTGACTGAACTTTCAGCGGGCACCGATCAACCGTGCATACTGGTGGAGTGCAGCTTGGTGCGGCGCCACGCCTGTGTGTAGTGTGTACTGATCGGATTCTAGGAAGCAGCTTTGCCATCATTTCTTTGCTTGGGAACATTCTAGATCCTCTCCTTCAGCTACTCTGAAGTGTCCGGGGGTCTGCTGGTCACCGCAGCCTCCCCGTTGGGCTGGAGAACACTGGAACCCCTTCTCTCACCTGGATTTTGGTGCCACTCTCCACCCTCTCTCTGCCCCCTCCCCACCTCTGGGGACCTCTGTCCTGTCTCTTCTGTGACATGGAATCGGCTTCCGCTCTGGGCTTCCTCCTAAAGCACATCAGCTCCTTCCTTCAGAGGCCCAGGCAGCGCACCTCGCCATTGTCACCTGCTCACATCACTTGTCATCAGCGCCTGGCCCCACTTACGATTTCCAGAGCCACCACTGTGACCCAAGCCAGCAAAATCACTCAGGTGCCTCACCGCAGGGAGCCCCACCCCCTCCCCCGCCACCACCCGTCTGCAACCCAGCTCTCTGAGAGACCAGTTAGAGCGTCAGTGGCCACGTGGCTTTCCTCCAGGCTGAGCGTCCCTACAAGGAGAAGGAGCTCCAGGTGTCCTGTCCTTCCGAGGCCCTTCGCCTCTCTGAGCTCCTCAGACACTTGTCCTTGCCGGTCCCTCTGCTTGAAAGCTCCTCCCCACTAGAGTGACCTCATGCGAAAGCTAGGCCCAGCGACCATGGTTCCTTGGGGAAATTTGAATTTGAAACTAAGAATACTGGTTGGTTGGGAGCGATTAAAATTGTGATTCCAAATTCTTTGAGTCTGGCTTGAATTAAATTAAAATGATAATCAGAAGCCGCGCATCTCTAATAGCACCTCAAGAGAAGGAGAAGTAAAATCGCCGACGCAGGTCCTCGCTACCTACCGCGAGGCACCAAGCTGGTTGTTAAGTTTCGTTGTCTAAACACAGATGAACACTCCTGGGTGTTTAGAAGTCAGATCTTGAGGACTTCAACTCATAATTATGAGCAGGGAGGAAGGAAAGGTCGTCCATCAGAGAAGAATGATGGACAGTCTACCGCTTGTCCTCTGAACATTTAATTCAACTGTATGCATTTCAAATGTGAACTGGAGTTTGAATTTACAAATCAGCCTCTGAATATGTAACTCAATGACAGTGACTTCACTGATCTTCTTAGTCCCTTACACTTAGGGGGACAGTCTTCTTTTTCTCTGTGCAAATTGCAAATCTAGTAACAGCAAATTATGGTGCTAGCAGAAGAGATGACGCCCCGCACCACACACCCTGCTCAGTAGCGCCAGCAGGAGAGGCAGACGGAGGCGGTGGCGGAGGGAGCTGTGGGCCAGGTGGCCACGCCTGCGTCCACCTTCACTCCTGTGGAGATCAGCAAGAGCCGTGGGGAGCAACGTGGATTCCACCCCCAGACAGATGTGGGTTCAACCCCTGCTCCCGCACTTTGCAGATGTGAGACCTTGTTCAGGTCACTGCGTCTCCTGGCCTTCCTTTTCTCGTTTGTAGTTTGTTACTGTGAGCCGGAAACGTGATCACGCCTGCAGAGAGCTGTACAGTGAGGGAGCCCTTTCTCTCTCCCTGAGGTCATGTGATGTCATCTCAGGATATGTTTGAAACGGGAAAACTTCCACGACCCAAAGGATCAGTGAGTTAACCAGCCTGGTTGAGTCATGTGCCAAAGTCGTCAAGCCAGTGAGCTGCAGAGCAGAACTCAAACCCAGGTGTCCTGGAATCTACCTGGTGCTCTTGCCAGCACCTGAGCATTTTTGGAACTTCAATCACGTGGTAACCCCTTTCCACCTACATTTTTTGTCAGATACATGCACCACCTGTGATATTATTTTCTTAAGTATTTCTTTGAATTGACCTGTTTTATTATTGTGATTGATTTACTTGGGATGCAGCTCAGTGGTACGACCCTTGCCTGGCATGCACAAGACCCTGGGTTCAATCCCCAACACCATGAAATAATAATAGTGATAGCAATATATTTATGTAAATAAGAAACATTAGATCTTTATTCATAATGGAAACTAGTATCATCACACTGAGAGTAACTGAGATATTATATGCATACCTGTACACACGTATAAGCTTGTATCTCTAAATATTAATAAAGCCAAAACACCATTGTTGGATCCCACCTGGCTGCTGTGGCCTACTGTGGTCCCAGCCTGAAGCTCTCTCTGTCTTGGTGACAGAGGTAGATCAGCAAGTGATGGAGAGTCCTCCCTTGCATAATCACGATAATTAAGGGATGATGGGACAGGGATTGTTAATGTACTGGCTTCGGGTATGTTATTTAAATCATACCCACGTATAGCAATGCAGTCAAAGCATCATTTCTCAGCCCATAGTGGGGAACACCCGCTACGGGCTGAACCTTGCCTCCCACCGAGGAATCGCCATCAAAGATCTCATTCTATTTTAGCAAATCTCATGGCCATAACTTGTGGGGGCAAACACGTACCCACCTCCAAGTCCACGTCTGCTGGGTCTCTACCTCCGTCCGTGCCAGGTCTGGGGTGCCTGCGACTCTGAGTGCAGTTCTTGTGAGCATCTGTGGCACACTGATCTCTCATTCTTTCCCTTTCTGTTTCTTTTCCATCCTTATCTATTTAAACCTTTGAAAATGCTAACCAAGATCAGTACAATAAAGACTAAAGCTAAACCTGAAAACCAATGATGGATAAAAGATAGGAGGACTTGAGTGGAGATACAGAGAGAGAGAGAAAGAGACAGAGAGACAGAGACAGAGAGACACAGAAAGAAAGAAATAGAGATAACTGAAGCGGTGGAGAAAGAAAGAGAGAGACAGAGGAGAGACTTGGTGCCTCTAAATATTGTCAGAGTGTGTTTTGGTGACCTTGGGCTCCCCAAATCCTCCAGGGCTCCACCAGATCTAGCTGTTTTCATCTTGATACAGTGCTGAGACTCTCGTCTCCTCTGACTCTTCGGTTGCAAGAGTGCACTGGAGTTCTCCAAAGGCTGCGTGACATGGTGATGTCACTGGCTGATATGACCCTGTAACGGGTTTGTTTTTGTCCTTTCTCACAGAAATGGATGGATATGTTTTAGAATTTCCCCAGTTTAAATCCCTGAGATGGCAAAAAGCCATAGAGATCAGCCATGTAAATAAAAACGCTCAGGGTCCTCTGGAGAGGTCCTTTCTAAGAGTGTCAAGGGGTAACAGGCCACAAGCCTTGAGAGCTGCCTCCCTGAAACTCATCTGCTGGTTTCCGGGCGAGCGGGGGCGAAGCAGGACTGCGTGGGGCTGCGCTTGGCAGGGAGGCTGGCCTGCAGGACCCAGGGCTCCACCTGCAACTCGAAAGCGCAGGTGGCTTTGTTGGGCCCTGGGAGGGCCGCGCAGGATCTCAGCAGGCATGCGTGAATGCCAGGCGGGTGGGATAGAGAGGGGCTGGGCCCGCTTGGTGGGAGCGAGCCGTTTAGGGGCGAGACTCTGAGGTGGGTGGCGATGGCCCTCCCGCCCCTCGGTGGTCTCCGAAGTAGTCTCAGAGGCCCCCTTGGCTCAAGAAAGCCAAATAGTCTGGCCTGCCCTCCGCATAGGCTCCTTCCCTGTCCCGGGAGCGGAGACCTCCCCCAGGCCCCCCGTGGGGTGGGAGTCGATCATCAACCACAGCGAAAACCCAAGCGTTTCTTTTCTTTGGAAAGCCTCTCAAAACAGGAAGAGGGGCTGTTGGCTGGGATTTGCCAAGAGTTAAGTCATTCCTCGCTGATACAAACAATTTCTCGGGTTACTCTTTGGGGCTCAGGAACATTCGTGAACTGTGCTGGGGTTGAACTCTTCAACTCTGAACTTCAGTCCCCTGGGTCGTCGGCTGGGGCTGGACCAAGGCACTCTGGCCCTGCCCGGGTTTTCAGAGCGACAGGGCCAAGCCTCAGGGTGGGTGAGACAAGGCCCTGCCACCTCTGGGGGAGACCGAGCGAATTCTTGCCCCGAGTCACTAGAGGGTGGGCTGCCTGCAGTCTTTCCCCTGTTAGAGGAGGGATGCCGGGTGTCCAGAGCCGGGTGCTGCGCAGTGAAGCCCCACGACGTAGTTAGTGCACAGAGGCCCCAGACCAGGGAGACAGGTCTACTGAAGCGACACTGCGAGCCATTCCCTCCTGAGCCCTGGTGTTCTGTTCTACTCAGATGGGGGGTCGCTGTGATCAAGATGCCTGACTGGAACAACTTAGAGGAGGAGCATTTATTTGGAGTTTGAGGTTTCAGAGGCCTCGGTCCACAGAAGGCCAAGGCCACTGCTCTGGCCCCAGAGGTGAGGCAGCACATCCTGGGGGAGGGACAAGTAGAGGGAAGCTGCTCAGCTCAGGACCAGGAAGGAGAAGGGAGGGGGAAGATGCGCCCCTCCAGGCCACGCCCCCAGGGACCCGCCTCCTCTAGCCACGCCCCTGGGCTCATAGGCTACAGCTCTCATAACCTCCTCATTTTGCCTTTGAATATTTCCCCACATTAGCAGGAGCTTTTGGGGGAACACCTTATTTCCAAACCATCACACGTGTATAATCTCATTTAATTCCCTAGACCGCCTTGCAGGCTAAGACAGCACCCCTGGAGCCGGGTTGTGCCTTGCCACCGGCCCCATTTTTCAAGACGGCTGCAACAGCACGGTTCATCCTGCGTGTTCTTCTCCCACGTAACCTCCTCCCAGCCAGAGGGGAGGTCTTAGCTCCGTCTGTTTTGTGCTTCTGTAACAGAATACCAGAGACTGGGAAATTTATAAAGCAAAGGATTTCATTTCTCACAGCCCTGAGAGCTGGAAGTCCCAGGTCAAGTCGCGGTCCCTGGTGACGGCGGAGGAACAGGAGATCGTGGGCAAGAGCCAGAGGCAAACCTGCTTTCATGACAACCCCTTCCCGCAGCAATGGCATCGGTCCCTCCACGAAGGCAGACCTCATGGCCTGGTCACCTCCAGAGGCCCCCAGCACCGCTGCACTGGAGATTGGGAATCCCACACGTCCTGGGGACACATCCAACCCATAGCGACCGCCCTCTCCACCTTCTCCTGCGGTGGGGTTACTTGCTCGAGGCCGGTGCCGCAGGCAGAAGGGAAGCTCGGGCTTGCAAGGCCAGGCTGGAAAAGGCCCTGCTGCTGTGCTGGTTTGCTGGAAGGTCCTGCTGGAGGCGAGCTGTCAGGTCCTCCATGCTGCCAAGAGCCCAGGCACTGGGGAGGCCAGGGCCAGGTGGGAGGCCACACGCAGGTGCCTGGGGGCTCGGCAGTGCCCACTGAGACAAACTGGCCCAGGTGCCATGCCGTGAGTGACGGCACACGCCAGGCGTGACCCCGTTCCAACCTTCCGTCTTCCCAGAAGGAGCCCTGACACCGGAGCATAGGTAAGCCACCCCTACAAGGCCCTGTCTGAGTCCCCAGCCCGTGGTTCCCAAGAACACGGCAGAATGATTGTCATTTTATGTCACTAAGTCTGGGGTGGTTTTTATACAGGAAAAATAACTAGGATGTGCCACTAACTTGCTGTGTGACTTTTGAGTGAGCTATTTAAACTTTCTAAGCCTGGGGCTGCTGATCAGGAAAACAAAGATAATTATATAGACTCCATAGAGATACAGGGAGAAATAGACAATGAAGCTCATGCTTAATACAGGACCTGGCACACGGCAAGTGTTTAATACACGGTTTTCTTATCAACTGTTGAAGAATCCTTAATAAATAGAAGTCAGGATAGGAAAGAAATTGCCTTCCATCCCACAGTCCCTTTGGCTGTGCCCCAGTGCTGGGGTCAAATAATAAATGTAAATAAAATGGAATGTACAGCTGGGTGTGGTGGCACATACCTGTCATCCCTATGACTCAGGAGGCTGAGAAAGGAGGAGCAAAAGTTTAAGGCCAGCCTCAGCAACTTAGCAAGGCCCTAAGAAATTTAGTCAGACCTTTTCTCAAAAATAAAAAATAAAAAGGGCCGGGCTTGTGGCTCAGTGGTAAAGAGCCCCTGGGTACTAAAACAAATAAATAGAAATTTAAGCAATGAAATATACAGATCACAGAAAAAGTAATGGAACATACAAACGGATGATCCAGCTGACACTTGAGTTCAGCATAGGGACATTAAGGAGGGGTGGGGGATTAAAGCAGATATACATTTCTGAATAGGACAGTCACTAATCAATCTCAGCCAATTGCTGATATGAAGAAATGTGGACCCAGTATCATCAAGTATTCCAATTTTCCAAAGGAGCCATAAATCCATATTTGATCCATTGTGAAATTTCTCAATTACTAAATATTAGTAAGGAGCTCAAATTCATAAAAAAATATGTTTAGTGGCCCAAATAAGCATACCAAGGGGTCACTTTGGGGCGCTGGTGTTTTTAATGATGTGTGTTGGGAGGCCTGCTGATCAGGGCCAAAGGGACAGAGCCCGCTCTTTCCCGCCGCTGTCCTGCTGAGACACCACCCTTCCCTGAAACATGCTTACAACACTCCGAGCCTTTGTGGGTCTCACTGGCCAATTGCAAACCACCCATTTAGACCAGAGTGTCTCAACCTTCTAAAATTTATTGCTCTCCTAAGGAGCATTTCAAGACATATTTTCCTTAATCCCCCTCCCTCCATGAAATTCTAGTCCACAGGTATTCCATCCATCTGCTTCGGTCCTGGGGGGAGTCCTGCTTCAAACATAAAGAGTATGATGTCTTTTAACCCCTAAAATCACACTCACTGGTGGATGGGGGGGCGGGGGGCAGGTTATGGTTTGGTATGAAGTGTCCCCCTGAGGCCCATGCTGCAGGCTTGGTCCCCAATGCAACAAGGTTCAGAGGTGCAGCTTTGGGGGAGCGACTGGACCACGGGGCTGGGACCTCATCAGTGGATTATGCCATTGACAGGTTCTTGGTTGAATGGGCGATTGGGAGGTGATGGAAACAGGGGAAGGGGGCCAGGTGGAGGAAGTAGGTCACTGGGGACGCGCCTGAACAGGTATATGTTCTGGCCCCTTCCTCTTTCTGTCTCTCTGCTTTCTGGCTGCCATGGGCTGAGAACATGTCTTCCACCATACCTCTCCGCCATGATGCTCTGCCTCACTCGGGCCCAGAGCAATGCAACTAGCAGACCATGGACTGAAACTCTGAGACTGTGGGCCAATCTCCTCCTTTAAGTCGTTTTTCTCAGGTATTTTGTTCCAGTGAGAGAAAACTGACTAACACAGGGAACATGGCCCCTAGGGTTAAAAATGGGTTCTTGGGAGCAAAAAGGGACCTTCTTCGGTGTGAAGTGCAGATGTGCTTTTCCTAGGGTGATACAGGTGTAGTGTTGGCATTTCATGGAGGGGAGGTGGAATCAGGGGAAAAGGTCTAAAAGGGTCCTCAGGGTGGTGGTCGAAATCTGTTGTGCAAACAGCCCCTCAGCTCCTTACAGCCGGGGAAGTCGGGAAGTCACTAGTGAGCAGCCTGAGGCTTCAGGGATTTTATTGGTCAACGGGACTATATGTGGCTGCAGGCACAGCTGGATCTAGGCATCCTGTCAAGATGTCAGAAGTCTATTTTCAGCCCTTGGCTCTCACTGCCTTGATTTCACTCTCAGGTGGCGTTCCCTAAGGTCAAGGTAAAGATAGACCCTGCACCTCCAGGTTTACCCCCAACCAGCTCAACATCCCCCCTTACTGATAATCACCAGCAAACTCCTGAGTTCCACTCTGATTCTCTTTGGGCCACGTGCCCTGCCCATCTCTCAATCATTCACTGTGTACAGGGAGAGAATGTATGGTCATTGGCTAAGCTGGATCATGTGACCATCCTTGAATCAATCACTGTGGTGAGTGAGTGGCTGAGCCCACCTCCTCTGCCAGCCCTGGAACTAGGGCTGGGGTCAGAACTGCCCAGGAGGAGAGTGAGGGTGGAAATGTCCCCTGTCCCTCTAAAGAACCAGACAGGGTTAGCGGAAGAAAAGGGAATTCATCCTGAGAAGGCAGGATTATCTGCTGTGACCCCTGGGGGCTGGACTACCTCCGTGACTCCCAGACTGAACTCGGGGGGACTCACAGGGAATTCCCCAACATTCAAACCATTTTATTTATGTTAAAATAGGTCAGGGTTAATTCTTGGGGTTTGAAATCCTAACGGTAGACCTTTTGCTCTCTATTTCCCCACTTCTGTCCCGGCTCCCCAGAGGCAACACTGTTGCTAGTTTCTGAGGTGACTGTATTTGTTCTCTGTTGCTGCTGTAACAAATTGCCACAAATTTAGTAGCTTAAAATAATGCAAGTTGGTTATCTTTTACTTTTGTGGATTAGAAGTCGCACACAGGCCCATCTGCTAAAATCAAGGTGCCACCAGGGCCGTGCTCCTTCATGGACACGCCGGGGGAGAATCCATTTGCTTTCCTTTGCAGTTTCTAGAGACCTGAGTTCCTCGGCTCAATCTTCAAAGCCAGCAATGGCCAGTCGTGCTTTGCCTTCTCCTGGACTCCCTCCTCCAGGTAGGAAGACCCTGTGGTTACCTTTGGCCCACCCAGAGTCCAGGATGTCTCCCCATCTCCAGGTCAGTTGATGACCAGTCTGAATTAATTCCACCTACAACCTTAATTGCACCTTTCCATGTAGCCCAAACATTTCACAGCTTCCAGGGACTAGGATGTAGATCTCTTAAGGGGACATTATTTTGCCTACCAAAGTATCCTTAAGAAATGATGTAGCCATGCCTGTCATCCCAGTGACTCTGGGATTCAAGGAAGTTCAAGGAAGAGCCAGGAGGATTGCAGGTTCAAGGTCAGCCTTTGTGACTTAGAGACCCTGTCTCAAAATTTAAAAATAATTAAACAAATAAATAAATAGTAAGAAGGGCTGGGAATGTAGCTCAGTGGTACAGTGCCCCTAGGTTCAATCCCCAGTACCACAGGAAAGAAAAGAACAAATCTATGCATGCATAAGCAAATAAATATTTTAATTTAAAACCTAATAAACAGCAGCATTGTAGAGTCAAATGTGGTGCACACCTAATTTTAACTTACTGGAATGCACAGCCAATTAATTGCCTTGGATCATGACCATCATTTATTTTTAAGGAAATAGAATGCACAGCACATAATAAAAATTAAGTATTACTTTGTGAAACTTTTGTTTCAGTCTTTTGTGGGAGGGTGCATATATGTGAACTGCGTCATGATATAAAAAGTATTTTTTACAATGAGTCACAGTAAAAAATGTTGGAAAGTTATTATTATATAGTTTAGTGGTTATGTGAGGTTTTGCTGGGGTCAGACTGTCTGGCTCCATCCCTTACCAGCTGTGTGACCTTGAATAACTGACTGGATTTCCCTGAGCCTCAGTTTCTGTGTCTGTAAAATGGGGATGACATCATGCCCACCTTGGAGGGTTTATGGAACGGTTCAGCAGGCTGAGATGCACTAAGTATTTGGCATGGTGGTTGGCATGTGATCACCCTGTTATTATCTTTGTTTTTTATTAGCCTTATGATTCTTTGAGAGACATGGGGGGGGGATTAAGTTTCCAGGGGGGTAAGAACAGGGTCGCACAGGGATTTCTGTACAGGCTGGAAGTGTGGGCTCAGCTCGGTGGACTGAGGGCCAGGGAACAGAGAGCAGAGGGGTCCCGGGCCTGAGCCTAGTGCTGTGGCCCACTCTGCCAGCTCCAGGCGAGGGCTCTGGAGGTGCCTGAGACAGGGAGGCGTTGTCATCCGAGGGGCTGACTCAGGGACCCATCGGACCCTCTAGCTCCGAGCACAGGTCCGTTCATCTGCTCAGCCAGTCGGTGTTTATGGCGACTCCTGCGCGAGGAGGGTCCTCTGACTAGACCTCTGTCCTCATGGCGGGCACAGCCTCAGGCGCACAAGCATGTGGCGGTGGGTAACCGTGGGGCGCAGAGTGGTGTTACAAAGCAGCATAGAACCTTATGGGCAGAAGAACCGGGGACCCTGATGCGCCCGAGTGGACACGTGGAGGGCTTCAGGCGGGGAGGGCTTCAGGTGCCCGACGAGGCGTGCGTACTCTCGTGGAGATGGAGTGACCTGCGTGGGACTGAAGCAGGCTCACAGTGTCCTAAGGAACCTGAAGGGGTGAGACCCCAGCAGGAGCCAGAGGCATAGGACCGTGCAGTGCTGGGAGCAGAGGCAGAGAAGAGAGGCTTAAGGCCTGAGGGTTTGGAGCAGAGACCCCAAACCGAGAAGAACCCGATCAGACTGAACAGGGTCATGGTACATAAAGCCTAATGGCCTGTGCCAACCTCATGGGGCCAGCGGTACCCAGATAGTTGGTGGAACACTATTCTGGGCAGCTCTGTAAGGGAGTTTTGAGATGATATTAACATTTAAATTGATAGTGTGAGTCAAGCAAAGTCCCTGTCCCATCTTGTCACCCACGAAGTCAAACCCTAGCTCTTTGCAGGGAGAAAACGAAGAAGAAAAATTCCTAGTGAGCTTCTTGTGGGGGAAATAAAGAAAGTAACATATATTAGGCACGAGACAGGGCAGATAATTACAAACGTAGAAGGAAGTAAAATAATGATAAGAATACCGTTTTGGAATCTATGGCAAAAACATGGTCTGCCTAGAGAACATAAGTGACTTCTAAGCAAAATGTAAATGAGGAAAATTGACCCCAAAAGAGGTCAGCAATGTTCAAAACAGCAGTCAATCCCAGGAAAAAGAAAAACGTTGTTGAAACTGTCCCAGATGTCGTTCAGAGTGTTACAGTCTAGAGAAACAGACGCAAAGGCCCGCAAATCATTTCTCAAAGCACAACCTTAATGCCAAGGCTTGTTATTCTTAATACAATTAGGAAAACTCTAGATCGTATTCGCTAATGAATGAAGGTGCTAAAATTCTCAACAGAGTGTCAGCAAATATAATCCAGCGTCACAATGAAAGAAAATACATTGTGTGAGCCGGTGTCAGGGACTTCAGGGGAGCAGGATCACCCCACATTAGAAGCTCTGATAACAGAGCCCAGTCCCCTGTCATGGCAGCGAACTGAACAAGGACCCAGAGTTGGTATCAAATGCTGAGATGGCATGTGATTAAACTCCACAGCATTCCTAGAGAAAACTAAATAAAACCAAGAAGAAACTACATGAAGAGGATGAAAAATGTTTACTCCAACTCACAGTAGACCTGCTTCCATGTCATGAAGAATGATGTAGGCCCAGAAAATGAGATATAAGACAGGTAACTGCGGGGACCCCGTGAGATCAGAGTTCAGAGCTAATGAGATCCTATAAGGACATGAAATAAGTGGTGAGAAGTTTCAAAATAAAGAGGCTAAGCGATCTCATTTTTGCAGACCACATACTTGCAAGCTTAGGAATTCAAGAGAGTCTGCTTAACATGGGTCTATACTATTAGCAAATGGTAATTCATAATTTGCTTGAATCTGTACTAAATATAAAGAAGTCAATAGCTTTCCTTTTCATTAGGAATAATTGATTATAAATGAACCTAGAAAAATATTCCATTCATATCAGCGATCACAACCATTGAAATACAAAGGAATCAGACAGGAAAAGTACCAGACTCAATGGAAATGACTAAGATTTAATTGAAGAACAAGAAACAAAGGATAAGGAACAGAAGCCTAAATAAAGGAACTGCATAGGAAGACACAGGTTTCCAAATTTAAAAGGCATGAGAATTTTCCACATTTCATATAATCTTAATGTTGTGAAACTCTGAATTTTACAAAATCTCACATTTGGAAGTCCGTCCTACATGCATAAAATAGTCAGTCTGGGACATAACATCAAGGATCTTAGTTCTGCATCCATTGTCCAGGCAACGAATTGGGACTGATCTGAATGTCCTGATGGGCACAGTATAATAACTTCACAAGTTACATTATATCCATACCGTGACTTCTATGTCACAATGTGAATTAGATCTATACATGCCAACCTGCAGAGGTATCCATGATGGATACTGATTAATCAAATTTTAGAAAGAACAGGGATCTTAGACCTGTGACTATGTATTGGCATGTGTTTAAATTCATCTTTATTTTTTAAAATACTTTTTAGTTGTTGATGGACCTTTATTTTATTTATTTTATTTTATTTTTATATGAGGTGCTGAGAATCGAACCCAGTGCCTCATGCATGCTAGGCAAACACTCTACCGCTGAGCCACAACCCCAGTCCTTAAATTTATCTTTAAATTATATAAAATGCCAATTCTTATGTCAACTAATTTTTTTTCTTAATGTGGATAAAAATGGCCAAGAAATTTTTGAAACTGAAGATAGGGGTGTGGTGGGACTAGGGGGCAGGATTATCCGTCTTGGGCTGGATATTTCCATCTGTCCCTTTTCTACTCTGCCCTGTGAATGTGTCCCCAGCGACCTTGTCCTCTGACACCCCGGTGACTTCAGACAGGGGAGGCATTGGTTAGGAAAGTAGGAAGAGGTCAAAGTGGGGATATTTTGCCCCAGCTCCTTGCCTGTGGATCACTGTGGACTGTCCACATCTGACCACTAAGTCAGACAATATCTCCACACAACTGTGTTCCCTGGATTCCAGAAAACACTTCCTCCTGGAACTTTCCTGGTAGGTGCTGAACACCAGGCTCTGGGGGTGGAAAGCATTTGCCAATTTCCTTGGTGTAAACATCCCCACTGAGGCTGATTTCAAGCTACGAATGGGAAGTTCTGTGTTGACTAACTAGTGACTCTCCCCAGCTGGTGTGGCTAGCCTGCAGCGCCCCCTAGGGATAGGTACGGTGGCGGCGCACTGCCCTCCCCTCTTGGCTTCCTTTAAACTGGTCAGCCCCTCCCTGTGGTCCAGCTTGAGTGGCCCTTGGCCTCCTGCTGAGCTCCTGGCTGATATATTGCAAGAAAGCTAGTGAAAGAAAAAGAGCGGAGAATAAACAGATCCGTGGGACAGTGTAGAAACTCTAAAAATTAAATCAAAATGTAGTTGGGAGATTTATGTATATATGTTTGAGGGTGGCATTTAAATTCAGTAGAAACAGATTGTTTTTATTAAAAATGATGCTGCCATAAACGGCTGTCCCCTGATAAAGACACTTCGGCTGCACCTCATACCACATTCAAAAGTAATTCTAGATGGATCAAATATCTAAATGCAGGGAAATAACATTTGAATAATATTTCAGAGAATATTTGTATGTACTCAATGGGGGGAATTTGCAATAAAAATGACAGGTAAAGAAATAACATCATTCATCTAGAAGTTGATAAGAAAAAATATTTCAGTTGCAAGATGAACAAAGGATATTCATGGTAATTCACTCAAGGTCAGCAAAATCCAGATAGTAGGATACAATTTCACACTCCTTTACTGATAAAAATTGAGAAGATTGGAAACTTCCAGGGCTGGCGAGGATGTGAGGAAACTGTCCCCGTTTTTGGTAAAACATGAAGTGCAATGATAGTTTTGGAAGTATTATTAAAAAGTCTGAGTAATTTAAGACTATTATGAAAGTATTATTAAATTAAAATGCTTAGAAACTTTGACCCAGAAATCTCATGTTTGGAAATCCATCCTACATAAATAAAATCGTCAATCTGGGGCATTGCACCAGGATCTTAGTGCCGCATCGATTATCCAGACAATGAATTGGGAATGATCTCCATGTCCTGATGGGCATAGTGTAATAATTTCATAAGTTACGTTACATCCATACCGTGACTCCTATGTCACAATTTGAATTAGATCTACACATGTCAATCTGCAGAAGTACCCATGTTCTATATTAATTAATCAAATTTTAGAAAGAATAGGAATCTTAGACCTGTGACTATACATTGGCATGTGTTTTTATGAGTACTGGGGAGGAAAATGATATAGGAAAGATTCTCACCTAAGTTTTTGTTGTTGTTTTTAATACTGGGGGTTGAACCCAGGGACACTTTACCACAGAGCTGCCTCCCTATCCCTTTTCAGTTTATGTTTTTTATTGTGAGACTGAGTCTTGCTAAAAGTTGCTGAGGCTGGCCTTGAACTTGTGATCCTCCTGCTTCAACTTCCTGAGTCGCTGGGATTATAGGTGAGCACCACCTCACCCAGCCTCCCCTAATATTAAAGCTGTGACTTGAGTCTCAGAGGGTGTGTTTTAACTAGCCTCTGTTGGTTGATTAGTTTCTCTGTCGTATTGTTATTGGGAAGAACAGTACAATTAAATGCACTAAGATACACACAAACATGTTTAAAACCTTGAAAATATGTACTGCATAGACTTCCCATGTATAGATATTCTGTTACATTTAACCAGTTTCCTACAGTTACACGCTAATTTCCTTTCAAATTTTTGCTATTACAAACAGGACTATGGTAGGTTATCTTTGCACATATTTTTTGAATATCCCATCTATTCATTCAAATTCTCATTCACATCTTTGTGTCTCCTACACGCCACCCACCATGCAGGGCTGGGGAGACAGCCCCTGTGGAATCAATATTCAGGTTACGGGGCACAATGAACACGTGCTAAATGCTCATACAATACAGCATGTGTGCTATGATTTGAGTTTGTTTTCCAAGGGTTCATTGGCCAAAGCTTGGTATGGTAGTATTGACAGCTGGCGGGACACTGAGAGATAGGCTATTGGGGATCCTGCCCTTAGAAGGAATTAAAATAGTTCTAGTGGAACTCTTTGTTTAATTCTCAGAGGGTTGTTATTAAAGAACAAGCCTGGATGCTCTCTGGATGCGCTGGCTTCCTCTCTGGCATGTGGTCTCTCCCTCTGGCATACACTCCCACCATTGGGATGCCATCTCCTGAAGCATTCACCAGAGCTGAGCTGATTCCAGCACCAGGCCTTCAAACCTCCAGAACTGTGAGTGAAAGAAACTTCTTTTCTTTGTTAACTTGCCCAGCCTTGGATATTTCATTATAGCAACAGAAAACAGACTAATACAATCTGGTAGCAAAGAAAAATAAAACCAGGTAACAGAAAGAGTTATGGTAGATACAGGGCAGGAATCTGCTCTTTTAGACAAGCTGACTATGATGATTAGGTGACACTTGAGAGGATACCTGAAGGAAGACAGAGAGTGGGACCAGCATACACAGACATATGAAAAGAGAGAAATACACTGGGCACTATGGCACATGCCTGTAACCCAGTGACTCAGGAGGCTGAGAAAGGAGAATTGCAAGTTCAAGATCAGTTTCAGCATCTTAATGAGGCCCTAAGCATTTTAGCGGGACTCTGTTTCAGAATTTAAAAAATAAAAAGGACTAGGGTTATAGCATAGTGGCAAAGTTCCTCTGCGTTCAATCCCGAGAGAGAGAGAGAGAGAGAGAGAGAGAGAGAGAGAGAGAGAGAGAGAGGTCTTGTGTTACCAATCAGAGATACTTCTACATAACATTTTTTGATTTTTCCTTTCAGTTATTTTTTTCAATTTGGAATGCCATAGCATAGACATTTTTATATTGAATTCTTTTTTCTCCTTCTCCTGGACTTCATATGATGGGTATTTTCTCATGCTGTAGATATGTTTTTCTGTTGATTTCCTTATATGAATTCCTGAGAGTGAAGCTACTGGTGTGGAGGACATGCCACCTAACATGTTGGTAGTCACAGTAGTCACAGGCAAACCTCTTTACCTCCCCGCCAGCAGTGTGGAAGAATGCTCTGTTTCTTAACATTTTTGTCAGGACTGTCTTTAAGTCTTTGCCATGCTGATCGCTTTTTTTTTTTTTTTTTTTTTAAGGAAAAAAAAAATCTCTTGACTACTTTCATCCTTTAAAAAAAAAAAAAAAAAAGATAGTAGAGTTAATAAGCCCCTCATTTTAAAAAGAGATGGGGGAGGAATTCAGGAGTTTGCTTCTCTCTTCAGGCAACAGATCTGGACCTCTGTCTGCGTGGATCCCTGTCCTGTGGCAGGTGAGGTAGTCACAGCTTCAAGGACCGAGACATCTGCAGGACTTCTTGGTTTTGTGGACAAAGAAACTGAAACACAGAGTTGAATGATTTGCCCAAGAAAACTGGTGGAAGACCTGGGCCTTCGGCTTGGATCTTGATGCCCTTTCTACTAGAAAGTGCAGCTTCAAAAAGCCACGCAGAGGTTGCGGCGGGCTCTAAGTGGGGAGTTTTGATTTGAGGCTGGGGGTGAGGGAGCCAGCTGGGGGAGGGAACGTGGTGTCGTCAGACCTCAGCAGCCCTGGGGACGCGGGCTTTGTGGAGCAGAGGGGGCTACAAATGTGACGGTCTGCAGTGGGTCCCCAGAGTTTGGGGAGTAAAGCCAACGTCAGGAAATTAGCTCTGTTGGCCGTCTTTGTCATCCTGGACCCCCGGACACATGCCTCCGGCCCCCCCAAACCCATTTCAGAAATCCGGCTCCATTTTCCGCGCCTCTGACCTCCTGGCTGAAGTTTTTCTCAGCATCATAAAACCCAGGGTTGTAAAATTCATATTGTAACTTTAAGAGCCACATCTGTTTTAATCATTTTTCCCCCTGTTTTAAGAACACAACGGGATTTTAATGGCGGCAATAAACTGGGAGAGTTGAAGGAAATTATCACAGATTTGTAAAGCTGTAAGGCAGGTTCCTGGGCTCATGTGGGCAGTCAAATTACAAAGAAGTAACCCAATTGCTTTTATGGCAGGCAGATCTCTGGTTTAAGCATTTCTCAGTTTAATCTATTGAAGAGGATTAGCATTTTATTCACTTCGGCGCTCAGAACAGCCTGGGTCCATCTTACCCTGATGGTCCAGGTTGGTAGGAATCATGAATATTAGAGATGCAGGGAAATCCAGAGAAGTAGCGTGAGGTGAAAATTATTGGGTCTGGCAAATCAGATGGACCCGGTTGTCACCCTGACTCCACCATGTGTAAGGGGTACTGGCTTTAGGCAAAGTTCTAATTTCCCTAAGCATTCCCTTCCTCATTCAAATATGGGGCTGTATGAGCAAGTTTTGCAGTGAAATTATACGAGGAAGTCACTAAGTGTTGTGCCAGGCAAACAGTAGGTGCTCATTAAATGCCAGTCATCACATCTGTCCTGATGAGGAGGCTATTTGGAGTAGCCTCCTCTGGCCAGGCCTTTCTCCTGCCAAAATGCTCTCTGGATTCACCTGCCACCGCCACCCCAGGCTGTTCCTGGCCGGGCACTCAGGACAAGCCAGCGTGCTGCTGAGTCCACTGTCCCAGGCGGAGGCTGGAGGGTAAATGGCTCTACTCCCCTCCCTGCAGGCGGAGGCCCCTGGGGAGCTGTTGCCCACAGTGGGAACCTGGGCGTGGGACGGGCCGTGTTCACTTCTACCCAAGCAGAGAGGGAGGCGGGGGAGAGGGCAGGACAGTGCGCCTCCGCGTTCCGGTGCCTTTCAGCGCCCGCACCTGCTTCTTTGCTGGGGGTTCCTTTCCCAGAAACCGCAAGGGCTTGGCGCTGCCTGGAGAGGCACCCACGACTCGCCCGGGCACCCCGCTACAAGGCCTCTCAGGAGCAGGTATCCCTGCCCCGCTCCCTGGCCCCCAGGGCGGAACACGTCCCCGGTGTGTGCTCTGTCACCTGTTTTGCCTGAGGGATGAGGCCGTCTGTGGTCACGTGGTGGTGGCCACGCCCTCTCCCCCGTCCTCTCCCTGCTTCTCCTCGGATCCATCGTCCCTTCCCAAGGCTCGAATGATCCACGTGCTCGCCAGTCCTCCTCAGGTGACGGCTTCTGGGAAGCCAGTGTCAGGGGTGTGTCACATTTGAGTGACTCGACGTCAAGAATGAAAAGAACCAGGGAGGAGTGGGGTCAGCCGGCCGCGGTGGCGCGCGCCTGTGATCCCTGTGGCTCCGGAGGCTGAGGCAGGAGGATCGAGAGGTGCTGAGCAACTCGGTGAGATCCTGTCTGTAAACGAAATACAAAATGGGGCTGGGGATGTGGCTCAGTGGTTGAGTGCCTGAGTTCAATCCCTGGTACGAGAGAAAGAAAGAGAGAGAAATAAGAATGAGATAAAAAAATGTGCCTAGATTTTTCGATTTTGGTTTTATTTTACTTTTTTAGTGCCCCATTTTCCACAACGCAGAAGACTGAGGTGGGGGGGGGCTGAGACCACAGTGACCCAGTCAAGAGAAGGGTCCAGATCCAGAGCCAGGGTTTGTGTCCCAGCGTTCTCCTGACCGCCAGCAGGAACTGAGGCAGTGCTCCGGCCTCTGTTCCGGGTTCAGCTGTGAAGTGGGACTTACACTGTGCCCCACAGGGTCCCGATGAGGACTGAACAAGTTACTGCAGCTGACAACCTTGCTGGTGTCTGTCATCATTGCCATGTGTTGTGGTATTAGTGCTTCTCACATGATAAGCTGGGGACTCTGATCCTATAGTCCCAAGCCCTCCCGGGTCTCCAGGAAAGCAGTCGTGAGATAATGACGGACACAAGGAGACCTTGGAAACTTGGTTTCTCCTGCTCTGTCTGCCACTCTGAGCCCCAGAGACTGTGACTAATTCCCTTTGGTCCCAGGGTTTGACTCTAGACTGCTCAGTGCAGTGGCTCAGGGAGTCCATGCACTGAGGGGACAAAGAAAGGAAGAAAAGGAGGAGCATGGCTGGCTGCAGGTAAGGGAGCATCAAGGAGCTCTGGGCAGCCAGCCCCACATCTAGTCCACCCGGGGGGCTGCTTCCAGTGCCCCCAGTGCCCCCAGGGCAGCTCTAGGGACTTTTGAGCTTATCTACCCAGAGCGAAAAGGCTCTCTCAGAATGAGGTGCTTCGGCTTTGCTGATCTGAGATAAGGCAGCTAGCTCCGAGCCTGCCCTAACCCGTAACCCGAGCCGCCTGGCTGCCGGGAGTCTGGGTATTTCTCACAAGTGAGGGGGACAGAAAGCCAGCCCAGGTAGACATGCCAGCCCCAGACTCCTCTCAGACAAGAACCAAATGTGCAGATAATGACCCTCTGCTGAAAGCAGCTTAATCCCAAAAGTTGCCTGAAACTCAGGAGCGTACCGTGGTGTAACCCCTGAGAAACGCAAATTGGCAGGCAGTACCTAGTGCCGGTTCCAATCATTTTGGATTCTGAAGCCAAAGAAAAAAATGTGCATCCCTACTGTAGATGTGCTTTTATCTAGTATTTTTTCCACAACTAATTTCTTTCCAGGAGGAGATTTTAACTTATTAGCAATGAATTTGCTTTCATGAAAGCCAGCAAAGAAAAAGTTGATATAAATTCTGTTTAGGGTGTCGATAAAATATTTAAAAATAAAGTGATATTGTGAGTCTCAATACACTTTTTTTCAACTTCTCAATATATGTTCCCAAGTAGTTTAATGTTCAGGGGAATTACATAAAAATATGTATACGGAGTGCCCTTTCTGTGGCCACAGGCTCTTACAAGGTCACACAGTATATGCCACTGCTGGATCCTCATTATTATTTGTTTGTTTGGGTTTTTTCTTTTTCTTTTTCTTTTTTCTGTTACTGGGGATTTAACCCAGGGATGCTTTACCACTGAGCTACACCTCCTGACCTTTTTATCTTTTATTTTGAGACAGGATCTCACTAAGTTGCTGAGGCTGGCCTCAAATTCAGCCTCCGGAGCCGCCTGGCTGGATCTGTCTTTAAAATTGTGATATTTTGCTCCTCATGGGTGTTTTAAGAATAATCTTGATTGTTAAAACCACTGTATTAAAATATTGTCTGTCTTGACTCCTGAGTGTCTTGGCATCTTCAAGTTTGGTGTTCAGTGCTCTGACCCTGGTTAAGCTAAACCACCCAGAGCTTTACCTAGCATATACCTCCCCGAGGACCTGAGGCTACAACGACTCTCACACCTGGGCTTGGAGATTTTCATTACAGCACAAACAACCAACCCCAAAACCCCGCAGAAGAGGACTTCTTAAACACTTGATGACAGGCAGCATGTTCTATAGCTGTGAAAAAGAATGATTGCTTTGACCGTTCTAGCACAGAAAAACATCTCAGAACTATTTTTTAAAATATTACAAAACACTTCTCTGCAGTAAAGCTAATTTTCCTATTTGCACTGTTTGAAGTATTTTCTGTGCATTATCTCAGTTCACCTCGCAGTGTTTCTACAAGATGACAGATGAGGAAACTGGGATCCAAAGAAAGTTAAATAATTTTCCCAGGGACACACAGCAAGGGAACAGCAGAGTCAGGCACTCTAGCCCCAGAGTCCAAGACTTTAGCCACCTTTGCATCTGATTTGATTGCAGAATCTCTATGTAGGTGTGCACATGTAATGTAGAAACATCCTGGGGCAAAACATTAAAGTGTTATCCAAGGTGGAAGTGGAATTATAAGGCACCGTAGCTTTTAATCTTTTAATATAAGTTGACAAAGTATGGATTCTTGATGGCAAATATATTTAACATTTATAATAAGACATCAGAAACAATGTGAACTAAGGTCACTGTATGGCATGTCCTATGCGAGGCAATTTCTGGGTCTTTTAACTCTTTTTTTTTGTTTTGTTTTGTTTTTGTTTTTTTGGAATTGGTTTATTTCACTTAGCATGATAGTTTCCAGTTCCATCCATTTACTGGTGGGTCCTTTAACTCTTGCAATGGCTGTTATGATTCTACAGATGAGAAAACGAACCAAACTCGAAAAACTTGAAAGCGATGGATCCTGAATTCGGATTCGGATCCCTGAAGTAGGACGGGGCTGAACCGGGGCTTATGACCTGCTTTTCTTGGGTGTGCTTTTAATGGCTGTCTGCTAGTGTCCTGCAGAGGAAGCACAGATTTTCTAGTCAATCCCCTACCGTTGGGCATTTAGGTTACCGCACTGCTACCCAAAGGAACTTCCACTTTCTGCATCCAGGACGCCTCTTGCCCACGGAATCGCGGTGCAGCACGGTGGGTCCCACCGCCCCATGCTGTCTCCTCGGTGTCCCCGTCCCCAGTCTACGGGAAAAGGATCCGACTTGCGGTCGGGGACCCCTGCTCTGGACCCGCCTCCCTGGGTCCCTGGGGGAGCCTCGGTGCCTGCTGCCGCCGGCGACACCATCTGCACCGCGCAGGTGTGCCGGCCCCCTGCCCAACCTGGGGGCTGCGAACACTGGCCCGATTGTGGCCCCCGCGAGCCCGGCGGGCAGCTGCGCGGAGCTGCCATCTGTGCGCGCCGGGCCGCCCGGGCGGCATTCAGGCGCTGCCAAGGCCTAATTGATGAGAAATGGCCCGGAGCAGGTGCGAACCTGCCTCCCGAGGCGGCGGCGCGGGGCGCGGGCTCGAGGGAGGGCGGGCCGCTTCGCGGGGAGCGCAGCTGTCGAGGGGTCATTACCGGCGGCGTCCCGGGGGCGTTCCAGCCCGGGGCGGGCTTGGCGACAAAGAGACGGAGCGGAGAGGTGGGGGGCCGTGGCGGGAGCCGGGTCCCCACCCTTTGTCGCACCCCGGAGCCTCCTCCCGCCAGGACCGTAGGGCCCCACGGTGCCCCTTGGCGCCCGCGACCTCTGGAGGAGCCGGTCGCCAGGGAAGACCAGCCTGGCACCGAGGGCGCCGGCAAGCGGTAGCTCCCCCAGGGGCTGCCAGCATGGACTGTCCCCAGAGACCTGCGGCGTAGTGACCCTCCCACCTCCGTTCTGTTTTGGTTCGAAGTGCCGCCTCGGTATTCGCCTGAAACGCTGTTGGTCTCCAAACGGCCTGTTGTTGAACGTGCTCACCTGGGCTGCCCCCACCTCTTTCACCCCGCCCCCTGCAATTTGTGCAAGGAAATTGTGCAGTTTCCCAAGATGTTCACGGACCGATCGCTACCACCCGGGTTCCCTAGGGCCCTGCGGAGGGGTGGCCCGCCAGCCCTGCGACACAGGTCTAATCAGGTAGGAGTCTCCCCTGCGTTCCCCGGGCTGTGCTTGGCACCTGCAAGTGAGATCGTTTAGAGCACCGTTTGGAGGCCCAATGAGAGGCCCAAGGAGAGGTGAAATTCCAGGATTAGGATCCTCCTGGTCCCAACCCACTCACCACCCCAGAGGCCAGCTGCATGGAACCCACATGCCCTGTCACTTGGCTGCCTGGAGCAGCCAGAGTGATCTTTTAAAAATGGAAATCCAGGCCAGGTGAGGTGGCCCAGGCCTGTAATCCCAGCTACTCAGGAGGCTGAGGCAGTGGGATCACAAGTTCAAGACCAGCCTCAGCAACTTAGTGAGACCTTGTCTCAAAACAAAACAAAGCAAAAACCAACCAAACAACAAAAACGAGTGTGTCCTTCTATGTGAAAACTCTTTAATAATTTCCTACTCCACAAAAACAAAATTTCAATTCCCCGTTATGGCCTGCAATCTCACCGTCTTACTCAAGGACACCTCTCTGCCTGCATTTCATGCTCCTGTCTCCTGGGCACCTGCAGATGCTGGCACGCTCGGGAAGCATTCAACAAGATATGTACTGTGTGGTCCAGCGCATGGTGACCAACAGCAGTGAGCAAAACAGGCAGAAATTAAAACTCCCTTCTGCACAGGGCTGGCATTCCAGTGGGGGACACAGACAAGAAGCAGAGAAACCACCCCCCATACCAGTTGCTCTTCCCCTGGGACTGTTCCTGTCTTCTGCCACACCATTCCCCAGAAATTCACAGGCTTGGAATCTTCAGATCTCTGTTTAATGTCGCCTCCTCAGGGGGCTCTTCCTGACTACCCTGCTTTAAATCATGTTTATGCTAGACTTCCCCATCCATCTTATTCAGCTTTGCTTGACTATAAGGCCCTCATCACCATCTGACATACTATATAACTTGTTCTCCTAATTATCTGTGGTTTGACTACATTTCCCAGCATCCCTTGAAATTGGGCATGGCCATGTGGTTGAGTTCTGACCAACAGAATATGGGGTGAGTAATGGACACCACGTCAGCCCTGGTCTGGGAAACCTCCTTTGTCTGTCTCTCCATCCTCTTTGGGTGCTGAGGATGGGGTCAGGGAAGCCTTGGATTAGGACTCTCTAACCTGGGCTCAGTCCAAAGGGCTCTGTGGCTGGAAGACAGAGGGGAGACCTCTGCATCCTATTCTTAAAAATTTGCATCTTTATTTTCACTCACCTTTAATTGGTGAGTATTTCTGTCAATTACAAATGTAGCCAAAAAACCACAGTTGCTGCAGTAAGATCTATGTTTTTCCTCCAGATAATTAGAAATATTTTCATACGACTTGACAATTGCTGCCAAGGTCTCCAAGATTTTATTTACAGCAAACTTTTCCTATGAAGATACATATAGTAAATATCTTCACCTATGTGGTAGCTTCTGTTGCAACTAGTCAACTCTGCCATTGTAGCACAAAAGTCATCACAAACATTAGATAAATACACGAGAGTGGTTGTGTGCTAATAAAACTTTATTTACAAAAGCAGATGGTAGGCTTACCCCGTTTGGCCCATGGACATAGTCTGCCAATCCTAGCTTTACATTAGGATGCTGGCTGTTTTGAAATAATGGTAGCTAAAAGCCTGGCCACGCTATCTTATTATTTGATCTGTTGATCAAGAAGCATATATATTACTATGTGACAAAGAAATATTATTCAGTCATAAAGAAGGAAAAATATTTTGATGACCATGTCTTAATGAGGTTGGCCTTCTTTATAGTCCTAGGTATTATATTCTTTACATTTAAAGACATTGTTCCATGAAGAGGTCTATGAATTTCACCACACTGCTAAAGGGGTCCATGGCACAAAATGGTAAAGAAGGCCTGGGTCATGGTGGTAGTACCAGGATGCAAGGACCCACTGGGCTCTGAGGCACTGCCCTGCCAGGCTGCAATGGGCTGTGACCTGAACGAAGCTTTTTTTTTTTTTTTTTTTTATTCAACAACAGAGATTTGAGGGATGTTTGTCACAGCAGCTGGCCTACCCTAACACACTCTCCGAGGAGGGCAGGATCTTGGCTGTTCATGCCTGTGTCCAGTGCCTAGAACCTTCCCTGGCATTCAGTTCCCAGCAGCTGTTCTGAAAGAGATGAGGAAGGCCCTCCCGCTCAGCTCAGTGTCTGCGTCAAGCTGGAGCTCTGAATCGAGCCTTAGAGACGGCAGGGCGAAGCTGGATGCAGGCAGGGTGAAGCTGAGCGGGTGATGGGAGGGTTCAGGTGGGCAGCTGGGGGCAGCCTAGCCCCTACCGGAGTCCTTCCCCAGCACAGTGGCTCAGGCAGTGGGCCTGGCTAGGCCCAGCTCCGCCCTGGCAATGCCCTTCGTCTTCCTCCTGAGCCTCCAGGAACAAAGGGAGGTGGAAGGGTCACTCGGCGTCACAGGCTCAGAGACGCCCTGATCAGGAAGTGAGGGCATGGTCAAAACTTGCGCACAGCGGTGCCGGGTCCCTCTGTTTCTTGCCTGGGAACTCCATTCCCCCGCCCCTTCTCTTCTTCTCTTCCGCACACCCTGGTCCCAAGCACCCGTCTGCGGTCTGCTTTCTCTCTTCTCTGGTTTCCCATTTCCCCTGCGCATGTCACGCGCTCAAGTCACCTGCCCTTTCTGGACCTCTGTTTTCTCAACGTGAAACTGGATGAAAGCAGCAGCTCCTTCCCCGCAGGGTGGACGGGAGGACTAAAGGCTCAGGGCCGAGCTTCACCTGAGGGAGGCAGAGCTCACACCTGCACGCTCCAATCCCTTCCGTGTGCCGGAAAAAACCAGAGGGACACACCAAACCCCTGATCTGGTGGACATTATTGTTTAGGATGAGGCCGAAGTTTTAAAAATAAATCCATGTGGAGAAGACATTAGGCGGATAGCAAAGCAGTGATTAAGGGACTCCTGGCTATGGAGCTACCTGGAAAGCGGAGGCAACGACAGGACTCTGGGTCTCCAGAGTACTCGCTTTCAGAGCCTGTGCTGACGGCCAAAGACCAAGCTCAGCCTTAAGGACCTCGGCCATGGCTCCTGGCCCCCTGAGGCCTGGCCTGCTGTCCGCGACTGGAAAGGACACCAACTCCCCTTTAGTGAGTCCAGTAGTGACTCATCTGAGTCCAACCCTGGAAACTTGAAGGTGGCCTGACTAGGGAGAAGGGTCTCTGCACATGCGATCAAGGTAAGAATCTCAAGATGAGACCACCCTTAATTAGGGTGGGCCCTAAATCCAATGACCGGCTTTCTGAGAGACTGAAAGAAGACAGAGACCCGGGAAGAAGCGCCGTAAGCACAGAGGCAAACCCTGCAGTGACACCGACCAAGCCCAGGAACACCAGGAGCCACCAGAAGCCGAAGGAGGCGTGGAAGGATGCTGCCCTAGAGACTTTGCACCCAGCGTGGCCCTGTTGACGCGTTGATTCTAGATTTTGGCCTCCAGAACTGTGAGACAGTGAACGTCCGCTGCTTCAAGCCACCGAGCTTGTGGCCAGCTGTTGCAGTGGCCCTAAGAAACGGGCGCAGCCTCCATGGCACACAGAAATGCCCCATCTGTTCTCCCCCGGACGCCGCCTGTCCAGGGCCGTGTGGATGCAGGGGAGGAGGCTGGTGACCTGGGAAGCTGATGAAGCTCGAATTCCAAGGCCCGTCACTTGTCTCCAGCACTGTCCCAAGCCCTGGAAGCACGCGTTGGCGACATTTGCAAAAGAAACCCACTGGGCCCATTTCTCTCGGCTTCCCCGCCCCGGGGTGTCGGGTGGTGGTGGCACTGTAGGGATCGGCCTGGGGAGTCCCGCTGGGCTGAGCTCAGCCTGACTGCAGTGGGACCCTCAGCCGGGTTGTCACCGCTGCTCTCCAAGTGTCAGCACGTCTTTGCAGAAAGCCGCTCCTGTCCACTGTGACCTGCAGGTCACAGTTCCAGCTCCAGGGTGACACTGGCAGACTGGTGATGAGAGTCACAAACTCAGCGGGTGTCTAAGGTCAGTCCCTGCACTGTGGACACTTGAAGTGCCTGGACACGTTTGAGCCCTGTAGAAAGGAAATTCGATCGTAACCCCCCTATCTTCAACAACTGTCCTACTCAAATATCCGGGTTATGGATTAAATAATGTCCCCCAAGCCACCCCCAGATTCCTAGGCTGGGTCTCGGCTCCCCCGCCCCGTGCCTTAGAATCCGACTGTGTTTGGAGCGAGGGTCTTCACAGAGGTGATTGAGCTTAAATGAGGTCCCACAGGTGGCCCTCGTGCCTGGAGCCCTCAGAAGAGGTGGTGGGGACACAGGGGTGACTACTCGAGAAGATGGTCACAGCGAGCCAAGGAGAGCGGCCTCGGAGAAACCCGCCAGCCACACCTCGGTCTCAGGCTTCCAGCCTCAGAACCGTGAGGCGGGAAGTTTCTGTCATTTAAGCCCCTGGTCGGTGCCATTTGCTGTGGCAGACCCAGCAAACGAGCGTGGATGTGCCGCAGCCAGTAACGGTTCACAAAGCCCGAGGACACTTCTAGGCGGCCAGGTCTTCTCTCTGATCGACCCTTCTTCCCTCTCTACAGCACACGATGTGTCCAAGAAGAAACCATCAAGAGCTTGTGACCAGAAAGGGAAGATGGTCACGGGACTCCGTCCTGCACCGCTGACACTCCAGGGCGTTCTGTTTTCTCATGTGAAGCAACTGATCTTAAGTGGTCGCTGGATCCAGGACTCTCGAGGTGGGTCAGGCAGCCGATGAATAAACACTCCATGTTGTTTTTTGCCCTGATTTCGGGGTTTGTGCTGGCTGTTTAAAAAGTACTGGGTTGTTATTTCCTTGTGAGCAGTGTCCCCTGTGCCTCGTTTTGTGTCCGTGCTCTTGCCCTCCTGAAGAGCACGTCTCCGATGGACCAGGCTCCAGACCCGAGGCTGGCTCTGCCTCCACCCTCCCGTCTGCCCCAGCGGCTCACTGTCGGGGGACCTTCACCCCCGGAGAGGGCTCCCTTCCAGCCTCCACCCGCTCTGACCCTCTGCTGCCCGCCCCCTTTCCTGGGAGGTGGGTGCTGAGCACCAAAGAGAAAGATACATAATTGATGAGCCTGCTTGGGCTGACAGGTCAATTAATTATTAAATACAGACTCAACGGGGAGAAATTTCATTATGGGGTCATTTAATTAAGTGGCAGGCCAGAGGGACATCTGAGACGGGATTTCAAAGGCTCTTATTTCTGGACCAAGTCTGAGGGTGTGAACAAAAAGGAGATGGTCCTTACCCTGCTGTGTTCTCTGGATCCCTCCCCGGTCGCTCCTTCCCCCTCCCCCCCCACCATCCCCCTTCTGTCCTTCCTTCGTCGTTTGTTTCACAGCAAAGCATCCAAGAACCTCCACGCAGCCCTCCAGCTCTCTGACATCACCCCTCAGGGTTTCATAACACGTGGAGACCTGTGCTGGTGAATTCTGGTGCTGATGCTCGGTGCTCCGTCCACCCCGGGATCCAGCACTTACTCTGCAGAGGAGGGAGCTGGACCAGACCAGGCTCCACTCTTGATAGAGTCTAGTCGAGAAGCTGGGGTGTTTCCCAGGCTCCAAGACCGCTGGGGCTCGGGGATTCAGAGAGGGCAGGAGCCTGGGGGCCTGGGAAGTCAGGATGTCTCCTGGGAAAAGGGACCACTAATAAGCTCTATCAACGGATTCAAGGTTAATTTATTGAGCATCTACAGTGTGCTGATCCCACTCTAAGTGCCCAGCAGTAAACAAATGAGCAATGACGCCGGCTTTCAAGACAGAACATTCTAGTGCAGGGAGGGAGTGGTAGCTGAGTAAAGAAATAAACAGCAGAAGAAAAGCTGAGAGGGAGACGGTGACATCATGGCGGCTGATGCTTGATCTGGCCAGCGAGCCCGCCAGGTGGTGTCCAAACAAAAATGTGACTGGCAAAGAGTGAGCCAGGGTGAGGTCTGAGGACAGCACGCTCCTGGGCGAGAGGCGCTTCGAGCTGGGACTAAAGTGGCAGCAATCGGTGAGTTAAGGAGAGCCTTGTGAGTCCAGAGAGGAAAGGGGAGGAGATGAGGTTAGTGAGTCCCGGGACCACACTGTGCAGGGTGCAGAGGGTTCCGAGCCGGGTGGGGACCTGGTCTGCATTCTCTTAAAGGATCCCTGGCTGCTCTGCAGAGAGTGGCTTGGACAGGGAGCAAGAGGAGAAGTCGGAAGTCCCGTGAGAGGTGACTCAGTAATATGCTGGTGGCTTTGGACCCCAGCAGTGGCAAGGGACGTGCCGGGAAGCAGGCGGGTTTGGTACACTTTTTATTACACTTTTTATTAAGAGACGACGGGAGTTACTGACTTGTGAGCGGAGGAGACGAGAGGGGCCCCATGAGCCTGTGGCCTGGGCGTGGGTTCGAGGCGCTGGCCCTAGCAGGCTCCGGGGTGTGGCTGAGGAGGACTGAACCAAGAACGCAGCTCGCCTGGCTCTGCCCTGGACCCGGCAGGTCATCTGCAGCTCCACCAACCTTTTCCCGCATAAACATCTTCACCCAGACTAGGCTCCCGACAAAGGTTTAGGAGGGATTGAGGCAGAGGGGACAACTCCCCCCAGCCTCTGGGTCCTATGCTGAGGACGGCTTTCCAACTCACTTCTCCAGGGTGAAACTGACAAGGTCAGGTGCTTAAGTGCTGTAAATATTAGAAGAGACATTCAAAATGACAGGCATAACCAAACCAGAAAATCCTCATTTCTAACCAGATACATTAAGGATCTGCTTTTGGTCTCTGCCCCAAGGATGCACGACGCAGCTGTCTGGCCTTTGCAGACAGCCCAGGCTGTCAACTCCCACCTGCACTCCTGGGTCAGGCCCTTTAGTGAGCTTGCTGTACACGCAGCTTGGAGACTTCCCGCAGGAAGGAGAGGGACCCTGGGCTGTTGAAGGGACAGCGGAAGCTCACCCCAAGAGTTCATCGGGATTTACAAAGTTCAGGAGGGTGAGCTGGCTTCAGGCACAGTCTGTTGCAGGTGCTCGAGGCTGTGCCTGCCCATGCTGCCTCCCCTGGTTGATTCACAGAGGGGACTCCCCTTTGGGAGGTCAGGGTAACCAGCTGACCTTCAGCCCAACGCCCTCCCTCACAACGCCCAGTCCTTGTGGAAAGAGAAACACGTGCCTTTGAGAGTTGCTCAAGCAGAAGCCATAGATCCCCTGGGACTGGCCTGGGGGTCCTGGCTGATGCTGTAGGCTCCCCTGAAACGGTGGCTGTGGCCACGGGCACGAATGGCCGGATCAGCTTGTGAACTGTGGGTGGGGAGAAGATCTGTCTGACACCCGGTCAGAGCACCTGGGTGAATATAGCGATGCTCACCACTCTTCTGGCACATGTGGATGAGTGGAGCCAGGGTGTCATGCAGCCAGCACAGAGGTGCAGACTGGCCCTGAGGACACGCTTGAGGCGCTGGATCCACCCATGCCTGCTTCCAGGTGGCAGAATTACGCCAGCTGACAAATATGCCTCGGGCTAAAGTCTGCTTGAGGTTCTAGGGTTTTGTCACCTATTACCCACGGGGGATTAACGCCAGTTCTTGACCACAAATGGGTAAAGAAGCATGAAACTACATGATTCCTAGACATTCTAGATGTCCCTTCCAAAATTAACAGCAAAGGACTGTGGGAACCGGGCTGTCAGGTCCGGCTGGTGACAATTTTCTACAGGTGTCAATGCCCGGTCCCCTGGGCCACCCCGCTACTCACTCCTCCTGGTCTGTCTGTCTGTCTGTCTGTGCTTTTGCCTCCTCAGGGAAGGAGGATGGGCTCTCTGGGGGACGGAGACTCCAATAGGGTGAGGGACGGAGCCCCGTGCTGTGTGGAGGAGCAGCGTTTGGAAGCCAAGCAGACAGCAGATGCCCAGGACCCCGGATGGTGTGCACCTGCTGTGTTCAGGGGTGTCAGGGAGCCCGGCGTAGCTGTGGGAGGAAGGAGAACCGGCAGACGGGTGCCCAGTGCAGTCAGAGAGGAAATGGGGTCAGGGACAGAGTGTGAGGGCCGTGGGCCATCGGAAAGGCCTGGTGTCCTGGTCCACATTACCACAATGCTCAGGGTTACACACATCCCTGACCACATCCCACCCTGCACTCTGCAGGCCCACATGCACACAGTTACACATGCACACCACGTATGTTGCTGTGCACACCTAGACACACTCACATCTACATATTTCCTCACACTGGGACCCTTGCCTCCAAACCACTGCCTGGCACCCAAACTCTAGCACACTCACCTGTGTCTCTCTGACATGCACACAAACACGCACAGTCACAAATACACATTTGCACACTGACTGGTCCCAGCCGATGCACACACTGTCACTTGCAGGCAGAGTCCCATCAGATGCCCCTCCCACACCCTGACACTTCATAGGCGCTCACACACTCACGCACACACACACACACACACACGCACACACTGTGCACACCTTCACACACACCTCCTGGCATCTGTGTGCAAGTTGGGACACCATCGGCCACCGTCTCAGTGCCCTTCCCCCAGTTTTTCTCACGGGGTTCCTCTATCTCCGGGTCTCTGACGATCAGCCTGCTGGGGCGTTGTTTCGGGGACAGCCGGGGCGGGAGCTTGCCAGGTTTGGAAGAATTGCTTCCCTGGGGAAGCTTCTGAAGAAGAAGAAAAAACCCTCGCCTGTGGGGAAGCCGGCTGGAGCAGGGGATTAGGGATCAGGCAGGGTCGCCCCCTGCTTTCATGAACCCCACCGTTTATTTTCCTCTCCCTCCTGAGGAGTTTGCAGAGACTGACAGCCACAGCCGCCAGCCAGCCCGCCTCTGCACACAGAGCTCCCTGCAGCCCCTGTGGGCCACGCACGGGAAGCCATCTGGAACCTCGCCAGCTCTGTGTCCATAGGAGGATGACCAGGGTCCCCAAATTCATGTTCCCTGGAACCTCAGAAGGTGACCTAAGCGGGAACCCGGGATGTTTGCAGACCTGATTACTGAGGGTCTTGAGAGGAGGGCATCCTGAGCTAGGGTGGGCCGGTGGTTGACATCCTTGTGGGGGGCAGGCAGAGAGATCAAGGCTGGTGCTCCCACAGTGAGCCCAGGCCCCCGGAGCTGGAAGGGACAAGGAGCAAATGCGCCCAGCAGCGTGGTCCACTAGACTCTGAACCTCAGGTTCTGGGCTTGAGAACCGTGAGGAATAAGTCCTGTTGCTTTTGGTCACCCTGTTTGTGGCAGGTCCCCAGGGAGCGGACATGGACCAGCTGACTGTGTGGACGTGGGCAAGTCCCGCTCCACTGGGCCTGGGTCTGCTCACCTGCCACATGGAAACTCTTGAGCACTGATTTGTTCAGAGGGCCAGGTGTCTCCTAGGCACCAGCACCAGACACACTGCAGGGCAGATGCCCCTGTGAGGCGGATATTCCAGAAGGTGGAGGCAGATGATGGGAAAATAAAGGGAATTCAGATCCTTTGCCAGGGTCGGATTTCTAGAATCCCGGCCTCCATCTGGCAGATAGAGCCAAACTGGGATGGTGCACGTCGTGGGAAAGCCGCACGCATCACGGGGCGTTTCTGCGTTTGGCTTCCTTCAGGGAGCGAGGCCTGGGGAGAAGGCCCCTGTGCTCCCACAAACGGCCCCTGGATCCCAGCATCCGGGCATCAACCCGGGAGGGAGGGAAGCGAAGCTGGACGCTGACCCAGGGTTCCACCAACCTCGGTCACAGTCTGCCTGTGGTCCTCTTGTCCTCTCCATCCCCAGAGGTTTCTGTCTCTCTGGCTTCCTCTCCCTTTGAGCCGTGCTTGAAGGGCGATTGCCCGTAGCTTCCCTGGGATTCCGGAGCACACTAAAGATGATTTGAATAATACAGGACGTCGGCCCTGGCCCCGGGGGACCCGGAGCCCAGTCCTCAGCCAGGAAGCTGGGCTCCAGCTCTCGGCTCATATGACTTGGGTGAGGACTTGGCCTCTCTGCCACAGTTTCCTCCTCTGTTAAGGGGTAATGACCGTGTACCCTCTTGCCTGGAGCAGCTGGGAGGCTCAGTGAGGACACTGTGACTATTAGCCTGGTTACTGTAACTGGCTCTGTGGCTGCTGGACCCTCTCTGCGCTCACGGCCTTGTGAAAAGCTCACACTGGGCACCAGCTCTCAGGCCCTCAGCCGCTGAGCGGAGCAGAGAAACAGGAGCAGCAGCAGAGTGGCCCGGCTGCTTGCTCTTGACTCCAGGGACGCCAGGGCTGGGGTGGGGACTGGGTCAGCTGAGGTGGGGACGAAGCCTCAGCTCTCCCAAAGGCACAGCCTGAGCTGATGGATTCATTTTCAAAAAATCCAGCAGATTGTTGAACTGTTTCCTCCCAAGAGCACCTTCCTCCAGCAGCGGCCTGATAGCTGGATATGACCATGTGGCACTAAGGTTGGAGACACAGTGGGGAATGAGGAAAGGCCCCCGTGGCTCCTAGAGTCTAGTGGGAGAGGCAAGGAAACACACATGATACTCAGACAAGGAAATGTCCAATCCGATGGCAGGAGGAGGGAAGCTTGGAGGAGGGAGAGGGACCGGAGGAAGCGGGTGTCAGGAAAAGCATCACCCTGGCATGACAGCTGGACACGGCGGGGAGTCTGGGGCAGGTCAAGGATGGGTCAGAGGAACCTGCACTGCCCAGGTGAGATGGTATCCAAGTGTGCAGTGTCATTGTGAACAGTGATTGTCAGAAATGGACCACTACCACCATTTCCGGGTGAGTTTTCCAGTCCCAGTTGGCATCCCCCACTCTGGTTTCTGGACTCCCCCCATCGACAGCTCCATCAAAATCCTCTCCAAACCGTGGACTTGCTTTGCCATAGACTCGGGCCTCCAGCCCACCCTGACCCTGTGGAGTGTCCCCAGCTCCGGTCCCAGTGGCATCCTGTGCACCAGGCCGGCTCTTCCTTCAGTTGGATAAATGCAATGGAAAGGATCGGCAGAGGCCACCAAGGGCGAGATGAATGTCAGGTGGAGCTGAGCACAGGGGTGAGGGGTCCCCAAACCTTCCCCCACACAGAGCAACAGGGGTGGCGGATGCTCTCTGGGTTCCAAACCCGCTCTGTGTCATTCCCCACCTCCCAGCTGCCTCCCTGCCTCAGGTGGCCAGGACGCCAAGACCAGGGACATCTGGGGCCCATTAGGAAGGCATCAGCCCCACACAGAGGCGTTTTGACTGGACCCTTGGTTGGGCTTTCTCAGACATTAATGGTGTTTATTTTCCAATAAAGACTTAGTCGGGATTGCTGCCCTGGCCCTTTCTGAGGACAGAGACGGGACACAGAGCCTGCTGCCTGACCCAGGGGTCCTCGAGTCTCCCAGTGGGGGCAGTGGAAGCTTCCAGACACGGCAGTTCACCTTGGAGACATCAGAACCCGAGGTCAGGTCCAACCCTTCATGCGACATGCAGCCAGGTCAAAACCGGTCTATACCCCACGTGAAGAAAGCTGCGATCCCTTGGATTTTCCCATAGTGATCAGATTCACAGCGCAGCTTCCCCTGCTGGGAAGGACCAGCTCATTGTCCGACAGGTGACTGGGGCCGGGGCAATGGGGTGCGGACGGCTCAGTGGGGTGAGTGGGCAGAAGGTCTCTAGGTTATGCAGAGCCCTAGGGTCAGGCAAAGGCCTTGGCCTTGGTCCTGATGATGGGTGGGGAGCTATGGATGGGTCACTGAGCAGAGGAGGGACACCTCTGACCTCCATGTCTCAAAGGGTGTCCTCGCTGCCCAGCATAACAGGCTTTGGGGGCGTTGGAGTGAGAACACGCAGTCAGGAGGCTGCCATCGTGGTCTGGAGAGGGGACACCCAGGACTTGGAGTCCGGTGGCAGCAGTGGTGTGACGAAAAGTGACAGGGCCTGAGCTGTGCCTGAGCATAAGGACCTGGGTCCAGGTACGAAGAGCAGCAAACGCCAGGGGTCAGTGGCTTTAGCGCAGCATGCGACCCACGCAGGTGTGGCTGGCCCTCGTAGGACCACCTGGGAGGGAGCAGCTGGCGGTTACCTGTGAGCCAGAGTGACAGGAGCCAACAAGGTCCCTGGAGGGGCTGCAGGTGCCCAAAGAAAGGAACTGGGTGGCCTCCTGTCACAGCTACTGTGTGAACAGTGACCAAGAAGGAAAGCACAGCAGACAGTCAGACGGCTCCCGCAACCACCCCTTCCAGCCTGGGCACTCCACGCACCCCAGACTCAGAATCCGCTCGTGGCCACAGGGGGCCCAGACCTGGTGAGATAAGATATCCTCACTCCCCTAAAACAGACTCAAAAAGCCCCGAGAAATGCCTCGCTACATTTCCTGCGTGCCTGCGTCTGTGGACCAAGACAGGGGGGCCATTGTCGCTAGATCAGAAGTTGCATGACTGATTCATTCCTGTTGTGGGAATTGGCACTTTTTCTGCAGAGTCAGTGACAGTTTAGGTTTTGCAGGTCATTTGGTCTCCGTGGAAACTACCCAACACCATGGCCACAGAGCAGAAGGAGCCGATGACCCATAGCCGGGGACAGGACCGTGCTTCCATGACACTTTGTTCTCAAAGGCAGGTGAGCCGAGTTTCGCCTGCCCGGCCTACGGTTTCTCTGGGACTTACCACCAGATCCTGGCAGTGATACGAGATTGATAAATATTAGCTAATTAGGTGAATGATTTACTTATTTGTTTATTGTGTGGCACTGGAGGTCACTTTACCACTGAGCTACACCCTCAATGATTTTTTATTTTGAGACGGAACCTCATAAGTTGCCTAGGTTGGCCTTGAACTTGTGATCCTCCCACCTCAGCCTCCCAAGTAGCTGGGATCACAGGCGTGGCCACTGTGCCTGACGATGAATGCTTCCGGCTGATCCCTAGCTCATCCTTCCGGCCTTCATTTCCTCACTTATAAAATAAAGACTTGAGGCTTCAGCTCCTATGAAAAAGTAAGCTCTGGCTAGAATTTCAAGGTGCCCACCTTTAAAAGGTGTGTCGTGTGTGCTCGTTGCAGGCTTTGTTGGGTTTCTTGGTTACCTCCCTTGGTGTGACTTCGTCTTGCATTCCTTTGTCAAAAGAGCTGGGTCCTAAGTTACTGTGGGTTTCTGACCTCCCAGGCCACCAGGGCATGCCGAGCTACCTTCCCTACATCCTGGTCTGGCGTCCACAGCCACAGGACTCTTCCAGGCACAAGTGACAAACACTCAAACCGACTGTGACATAAAGAAAATGAATTGGTTTATGAAACTTAAAAGGGCTCCCCCCCCAAACCTCTGAGGCTTCTAGCACATTCCAGAGAGAAACTCCAAGGAATCCAAGATTTGAACTTGGCCTTCCAGGTATATTTGTCAAGATCGGAGGAGAAAAACCATGTTTAGCTTTGTTGATCCCTTTTAAGTACTAGACATTTGGACACGGGGCTCTATGACACTCTTGTCCTGGAGCCTAGAGAGGAGATGAAGCTGGGTGGCCGGCCTGGGCAGCATGGGAGGGCACGAGGGAGGCTGCTGAGGACTCGGCCACACGCTGGCAGCCTGCCCTGGAGCAGGTGGCTTAGAAGTGCTGTCTAAAATGGAACCCAAGATCCAAGTCACAGGGTGGGTGTGGGAGTGCGTGGGACAGCGTGTGCAGACGTGTTTGAGAAATCCTATCCCGCAGTCAGGAACTGTTATTATTGCTGGAAGTGATTAGCCGCAGACGTGGTTTCATCGCCCCCTAAGAGACGGTGCCTGAGCTCAGAGGATCCTGGGAAATGTCTGACCGGAGGCGCACAGAGAAGGCGATGCACGGGGAGAGATAAAGCCACCGGCTTAGCGGGCAGGAAACCCGAGGAGCTCCGTAAACAATCAGCTTGTCCACCAGGCTCAGCAGAGACCTACCTGTGCTGGAAGTTTCTGCAGAGGCCAGCCCAGTGCCCTGCTCTCTCCCCTGAAGCCCTCTGTGTGCTATCCTAGAAAAGGAGGGATCCCCACTATCCTGTCGCCCTTGCCTTGTGATCTAGACAGTCGCTTGGGCTATGTGCGGAGGTGCATGGAAAGCACAGAGAGGAGGAAGGAAAGAAGAGCAGAGCAGAGTTCCTAACTTTTGAGTGCTGGGAATTCATAGATCCTGCACAACCTCCCCGGAAGCAGTGCCTCAGAGAGGTCAAGCGACCTGCCAGAGGTCACACAGCTAAACACTGGCTTCAGAAAAGGAGGCTGGATGGATGAGCTACCAAGGGCCAGCCCTGAGCTGGGGGCAGGGGTGCAAGGAGCAAGGAGAGGAGCTCACATTTGCTAAGCACCTACTACCTGCCACCTCCATGGGGGCTCTTTTCTTATTGACCAAGTATTGCTCTTGCATTGTTCTTGGTCCAGAAAGTGTTTTGAATTCTGTTTTGTTTTTATTAAGTACTTTCTTTGGTCTCCAAGTCACGTGACAACACCATGAACTGCTGGGAGAGGCAATCTCTGTCCTCCCTGGGGCTCCCATCCAAGGCCCGTGCACATATCCCGGAGCCGGGGACAGCCTGCGTCTTGCAGCAGGACTCGCCAGCTCAGAGTCCTTGCTTGATGAGCTATGCCGTTCTGCCTGGTCTCTCAGGACAGGAAGCCCTGATTAGGGCAAAACCTTCCATGAGATTAGGGTTCCTCTGGCAAGGGCCCAAATTCCCAAGGTGCCCCTCACCTGTGGACGGTTGTCAAGAACAGGAGCCGGACCGTGCAGGTTCCCGTTACAGCTGTGCCACTGGATAGCTGTGCAAACTTGGCAACTGGCGTAGCCTCTCTGTACCTCCCTGTCTATGAAATGGAAATTTTAAAATTACGTAAGGATTAAGTGAATGAAATCATGTAAGTTACTTAGAAGAGGGCCTGGCCAGGAGGCAGCAGGTGCTCCCAGCCAGTCTCTTCTCTCTCCACAGTTTCAAAGGACCTTCCCCTTCTCTCTTTATATGTGGTGACTGCTAGCAATGGGCACCCAGGCGCTGGGCAGATGGCAGTGCAGGGTGCCCAGGGGGGCTACTCAGCGCTCTGCACATGTTTCTATGACTTCCATATTCATGATGATCCCTGACTGGCCCGTTGGACCAAGGCTGTCCCGGATGGGAAGGAAGTTAGGAAAACAGGAAAACAAGCTGCAAGTCCAAGTCCAGGGCAGGCGGAAGGAGGCGGTGCAGGCGCCTCCCGTCCTCTGGGTCTGCCTGGCCTTTGTGGCCCTGGCCTGGCCTCTTGCCAGTCCCCCAGCAGGACTGCCTGCCTGCCTGCCCCTCTCCAGGGTTCTCCCGTCCTCCCTTGCTGACCACCCCCATCTGCTGCTGCTCACTAGATCAAGGCCTTCCAGAGCCCTTGGTTAAAGTCCTTCCCCCAAGCGAGATGCCAGGTCCTGGTGACTTCACGCCCACTGCATGGGACAGGACCCCAGCCCACTGAAGAGCCGCGATTTGTCTGGGGTCACCCCATGAGGCAAGGTCACAAAGAGGACCCAGGTTTCTCGACCGCTGCACCCACCCTGTGCTGCTTGCCCGGAGCAGCACACAGAGTCTAGGACAGCAGCTGTCGCCGGGGGGCCATAGCTCCCCCCAGGGGACATCTGACAATGTCCAGTGACATTTTTGGTTGTCATCCCTGGAGATGGCAACTGGCATCCAGCAGATAGGGACCCGGGATGCTGCTAAACATCCTGCAATGCTCAGCGAGTCCCCGTACTGCAAAGAGTCCAGCCCCAAACAGCAGTAGGCTGGGAAACCCCGGGGCCAGATTCACACGTGGCCTTGAACCTTGCATAAATTACTTAACTGGCCCCATGAATAACACTATCACACTACTGGGAACACAAAAGTTGGGGGGATTTAATGACCTAATGCATGTTCATTGCTGAACCTACTGCCTGGCAGAACACGAGTCAACTCTGAGAAGTGGGGGAGGGGATGGAGGCCCAGCGGAGGTGTGCGGGCTGGGCTCCCAGCGGTGTCCCAGGCCAAACTCCAAGAAGTGCAAGGGAGGCCCAGAGTCTTCAAAACCAAGTTGAGTGGCGCACGCGTGTCTAATAGAATTTCGAGTCTCTGTCCCCCCGCCCCGTGCATTTGAGACTTCGAGTGTTCATTTAAACAGAGAAACCGCATTACCTGATCTCCATGCAGATCTGAGTTTCCATTTTAATTTGCCTTCATTATCTCTTTCTCTTATTAAGAACAGTAAATCTGTTTTGTGTTTTCATTATTCCATTAGCTTGAGGAAGCTCATCAGTAATGTGGGGAGCTGCCAACATAAATAGCACAATTTTCATACAAGCGATGCAATAATTGACTTAAATCGCTATTCTGCAGAGACCACGGCTCACAATTAAAGAAAGCAGCGTGGTTTGAAAACGAGTTACAATTGATTGGATTTCAGGGGAAACCAGGTTTGGAATGTGTTAATTGCATTCCGCCTAAACACCGGGTCTAAATGAGGCAGCCAGAGATTTGGGGAAATAACAAAATCTTCTCGAGCAACAGCCCCAAATTGCTTAATAGGATGGGAGAGATCTGATTAAGATGGGGGGCTAATGACCTCACTGTATTTTGGGGGTGACAAGCTGAAAGTCTCATCTTGAACCCCCCCCCCACCCCCCAGAGAGAAGGGACACACTGGAGCTGTTTCGCGACCTGGCGGTGTTCTGGGGTCAGATGTCACTGGCACCTGCTTCGGGAACTTCTTTTCCTCTCAAGCCCACAGTGACCCACCAACATGTGCACTGGAATCTCATGACGCATCTGACCTTCTGCACTGCTGCCCCAGGGCCCAGCTCCTGGGGTCGCCTCCTCACCGGTCTCCTGGGTTCTGTCTTGTCCCTGACACTCTCTTCTCTGTACGGCTGCCAGAGGATCTGCTCAGGACTGGTCAGACCATGTCCCGCCTCTGCTCAGAACCCTCCAGTAGCTTCCTCTCACTCCAAGTAAAGCCAAGCCCTGTGGAGGTTATGAAATCATATGTAACCTGTCCCATAAGCTCGGCCACCCCCTCACTCACCAGGGATGCCCAAGGTCCTTGATGATCGACTCTGGTTTCCACTCTCTTCTCATCTCATTATTTTTGCTTCCATTCTAGCCACCTGGAATTACTTCAAAAGCCCTGATGGTCCCATGCTCTGTCTTGTCACAGATCCTTAATTTATCCCGTCCCCATCTCATTCACCTGAGCCATTCCTAAGCTCCCCCAAGATCTTCCTCAGTTCATGACCCTCTCCTCCTCCTCCAATCTTCCTCTTGAAGTTCTGAGGTATTTAAAAATTCAGGGTTAAAAAGTTTGCAGAAAACTGTGGTTTTGTGGGACTGGCTATCCCATCCTCCAGATTTCTAGACCCTCTCCCTCCTCCCCTTGCCCCAGCTGCACAGATAAAGCAGGACCAGACATTCTCAACCTCCAGTGTGCCCACTTCCTGATCCCAGCTGATTGGTCCAAAGTGGACCAATCGAAATCTTTCCCTGGGAATCTGGACTGTAACTTTCTGATCTGAATTGTGATCTGTTGCACTTTGATCTCTCTCTGCCATGTGTTCTCTCCCTCTTTTTCTTCTATTGCTTGCTTTTTAATCCATAATTTTACATAAAGTAATACATGTAATGAATGTTATGCTGGGTCCCCTGTTCCTATTTTCCCCCTCTTTTAACCACCTCATCCCTGCAACCTGGTGCTAGAGACCCTTGTTAACACCCAGAAAGACTCCATTCAAAATATTTTTATCTACACTTACATTTCTATCTGTGTTGTATGATACATACTCACAAACATAAAGTGGATTTGGGATTTTTTAAATGATTGTTTTGTAAAAATGGGATTCTTATTTATTTATTTTTTCTTGCAGTTCTGGGAATTGAACCCAGGGATACTCCACCCCTGGGCTACATCCCCAGCCCTTTTCTATTTTTTTTTTTTTTTTTTTTAATTTTTGAAACAGAGTCTTGAACTTGCCATCCTCTTCTCCCAGCCTCCTGCATCACTGGGATTCAGGAGTGCCCCACCGTACTTTGCTAAAAATGAGACTCTAATTTACACTCTTTCCTGTGATTTGTTCTTTTATTCTCATTTTAAAAAAATGCAGACATGTCTCCGAGCCCCTGAGAAAGCTCCGACTTCCCCTAGCAGGCTGGGAAGCAGAGGCTGCACAGAAGGGAGGCGAGGACCCCTGAGTGGAAGCAGAGAAAAGGGTCTGAAGGGGGAGGAGAAGGAAGTCATGATCCAGAAAGGAACTGAGAGAAGTCACTGAGCTGGCGTCAAGGTCCCCAGCCTCTCAGCCTCAGGGTCTCAACACCCTGTGACTTCAGTATAAGAAAGTAGCCTGACAGGACTTGGGCGCTCGGTGGGTATCAGTCACTAAGACCTAAACCACTGCAGGAGTGTCATGTGTGATGCTCTGTGACTAGTTGGGGCTGTTGGGACCTTGGATGGTGGAGGTGGAGTTAGCCAGATCGCCCCTAGTGACACATTCTGATAACAGATCCAGACCAGCCCAGCCTTGGCTGATCCCTCCGCCTGCGCTGATTCTACTTCTTCACATCCTCCACCTCCACCTCCGCCGCGAGCAGCTGCTCAGATGTGTGTTCTCTGTGCCTTTTATGATTCTGCATAAAATAGGCAAGCTTTGTTTTCTGTGTGTGCATTTAAAAATGACAATCGTAGCCTCTTGTGACAGAGGCCTTTCCCTCTACTCTTTGGGCTTCCTTTGTTGTCCTCCAGGATCACAGGGCTCCTCCTCGGATGTCACCGCGTCGTCCTGCGAGAGCCTACCTGTTGTCATTCATAAATGTGTTTTTCTCCTGATCTCCAGTCCCCTGTCCCCTCCTCCCGGCTGCATGCTTGAGCAAAGCCTTGTGTCGGAATGTGCGTTTTGCAAAACCCGAAAGATTTCTTTGTGTGCGTCCATTTGTGACTTCTGTCTGAAGGTGTCCTGCTGTGTGTTCGAGGCCCCTGGATTGCTGTGTGTGCCTCTGGGTCACGGGTGGAACTGCCTGCCACCGTGACTCTGCGTGCCTCTGACACGTGTTGACTACTGTCAAAGGTCTGGGAGACTGTTAGCTCAGTCCTCACATGAAGATTCCTGTCTCTAGATGGTTCCAAGGAACAAAGGCAAAGCCACAATTTACACTGGAGAGGAAAGAAAACCAACTGCGGGCAGGATGGAAGCAGCCAAGCTCGTTTGCACTTGAAGGAGGTCTGGGGAGTCTTCCCATGGAGCCAGGGTGGAACTCAGTGCCAGCCGCAGGCTAGAGGAGAGAATCCCATTTCAGCTCCTGATGGGTTGGAGCACCCAGGACAGGCTCTCCCAGAGGGTGACCCAGGTCATCTTGCCATCAGCGTCTCTCCCTGACATTCCAGGTGTGCCCTGATCCTTCCGAGAACTTCCGCCTTGTCCCCAGGGAGGAACGCCAGGGTTGCCTGTGCTCGTCCTCACACAGACACCCCTGCCAGCATCTCGGCCGTGTGTGCTCCGCAAGGCTGCAGCTGCCCCCACAGGGCGGGAAGTGGTTCCAGGGGCTGGAAAAGTCCTATCTTTGTTTAAAATCATGGTCAGACGCCCATGCAATGCATCATCCTTGCCATTTTTAAGTGTTCAGTTCGGTGGCGATGAGAGGTTCCCACTGTTCTGCAGGCATCCGCTGTCCGTCCCTGGAACAGTCTGTCTTGCAAAACCGACTCTCTGCCCGCATTAAACACTAGCCCCCTCACCTTCTGCCCCAGGCCCTGGCGACAGCCACTCTCCCTTCTGTCCTATGAATGTGACCACTCTAGAGACTTCGCATGAGTGGAATCCTGCAGTTCCTCCCTCTGTGCCTGGCTCGTCACCTCAGGGAACGTCCTCAAGATACCTGCGGAGCGTGGAGCGGAATTTCTTTCTTTCTCTCTTTCTTTCCCTCCCTTCCTTCCTTCTTTCCTTCCTTCCTTTTCTTTCTCTCTCTTTCTTTCTTTGCTGAATAATGTCCTGCCACCTGTACAGAGTGCATTTTATATGTCCGTCCCTTCACTGAGGGACACTTCAAACTTGTGGACAGCACAGGGACCCTGTAGCGCATGAGCAGATACATAAGAAGTGCATTTTCTCTGGCACTAAAATTTCATGGGGGGCTTTTGAAAAATGTCTAGGAAGGCTTCTCAGGAAACGATAAGGACCACTGACTGCTGAACCAGACAACTCTCTGATGTCCAGGAATGTCCTGTGCGTTGGAGGATGGCACCCCCACACAGTGCTGATGACCAAACATGTCCCCAGACATTGCCAAGTATCCCTGGGGTGCAAGACCCCCTGGTTGAGAACCCCACTCTGGCTCCGCCCCTGTGCTGGCTGCCCTGGGCGCGTCGCTTCCTCTGAGCGCTGCGGGCTCCTGGAGGGGCTGTCCTCCTGCCAGCAGGCCTGGGGCTCCCTCTTTGGGAGATGACTTTGGGGAGGAACCTGGCCTGGGCATGTAGTGCCCTGCGTCTGGCAGGGCAGGACGGGCTCAGTGCCGGGTGTAACACAAAGGACCTGGACTTCCTGGCACAGAATCCTGGTAGGCTTGGGTCAGCTCAGCCAGCCGTGTGACCAGGGCGGGGGAGGCCCTCGCCCGTTGGCTCCTGGGCGCCAGGCTCCAGAGGACACCGTGAATGGACTGAGCTCAGGCATTTGCTTCTAACAATGGGCTGCCCCTCCTCCAGCCACATCCCCACCTTCCTGAGTGCAGCTGCCCCCTCACACCCCCAAGTCCTTGTAGATAGTCATTCCTTTATTGAGCACCTACTAGGTGCCAAATATGATGCTGGGCTTTGAGATATGATTGTGAAGTGGACCGGCAGCTCCCCGCCTCAGCCCCACCCATGAGCTCCCGGGCTGCACCAGGCCCCCAGCATCGGACTCCAGGAGAAGACATGCCAGCCGAAAGCTCCAGGTGAGTCTGACCTGTTCCCACAGCTTGAGTAGCAGCAACGGTTGCGACAACAACGGTGGCCCCTGAGCTGGATGCTCACCACACGCCGACCATTCCTTCACCCCTCCACCGGCCTCTGTTCCCCGGAGAAGCAGCCAGTGTCCTTGGTGGCCTCAGTGGAGTGCCCCTCGCCCTCGCTGTTGTGCCTCACCTGGAGCACCCCCTCACCTTGTTCTAGCCACCTGACCTCTCCAACGTCAGGCCGCCAGAAGTCACCCTGCTGTCATTCTATCCTCGTCAGTCCTCACCACTCTGACGTCCCTCACCCCACCTTCCTCTGGCCTGTCTCTTCCTCCCCATGAGAAGACGTTCCACAGCAGCCGGTTCACCTGCCAGGCTCCGTGCTGTACTTCCAGCAACTGCTGCAGAGCCTGGCACAAAGCAAGTGCTCAGTAAAGAGGTGTTGCGGTAACGAGCTCCACCCGCTCCTCCCGAAAGCCTCGGTCTGATCGGGGCGCCTCAGACTGTAGTAGACCCACGAAGCCCGTGGGGAGCCCAGGAAAGCACAGATTTTCCCTCAGCGGGGCTGGCGGGGAGTCCCAGAGGCTGCACTTCTACCGGCCTCTAGGCTGCTGCTGGCCACAGGCAAGGACTTAGTACCGTGATTAGCCCGTTTTACAGAGAAGCAGGGTCAGTTACAAATGTGTGACATGGCTAGAGGCACCGAGATCTAAGGTCTGGGTCTGAAGTCTGTCACCTTCCCAGGGCTGACGAGGCTGGTGAGGATCATATCCATGCCGCAGACTCCGAGGCTGGGCTTCCTCTGGGCCAGGTACTTCCTCTGGTCTTTCAAGGGGGTGAGCCAGCCCAGGGCCCCTGGGACCAGCTGCGTGAGGCCTGTCTTGCAGCGACAGGATCTGGGTCTGGACCAGGATGCTCCGCCCTGCCCTACCCCTCCCTTGCCCCCTCCCCCTCCCCAGCCCTCCCCCCATCCGTGCAGGCGTTAGTCTTTCGGGAACCTTCCTTCGGATACCTTCCTTGGCCCCTGATAATGGAGGGCTCGCTCTGGGCCACACCCTGCACTTGGCGGGAGTGAGCTGGTAACCCGCTGAGCGGCCTGGAAGGACATCGAGAGCATCTGGGCACTAGAAGGCGAAGGCCTGACCTCCCTCTTCTCCGGCCCGAGGGCTCCCGGAAACCCAGAGGGGAGGCAATCGGGCCTCTTCACCCAGAGCCTTCAATTCCTTGGTTCTGTCTGGACTCGATACCCGGAGGTGGCTCCCGGGTGACGCTCAGGGTCCCTCAGCTCTCGCAGGGCTAGTCACCGAGGCCACCGCGGTCAGGGCCCGGGTCTCTGCCCAGCCAGATGGGACAGCAGCCAGGCCTGGCCCCAGCCCTCCCCGCCGCCAAGCCCACGGCACCAGGCTTGTCCATTTCCTCCCGCGCTGACTGTCCCCAGCTCCCCAGCAGCAGCCAGTGCTGGTTTGTCCCACAAGCGACCCTGGGGAAGGGCGGGCGAGGCTGCGGGTGAGCGAGGGCCGCTCCCGGCCACAGCCCAGGGGCCGGGCCAGGAAGGTGGCCGCGGGGCTGGCCCCTGACGTGGTGGTCCCCCGCGGGGTGGCCCTGCAGCTGGCGCCCTGGGTTCGCTGTTTGTCCTCCAGGGAAGCCAGAGGGCCTGGAGCTCCGCCCGACTCTCCCCGTGCTTGAAACCAAGAGGCCGTCAGAGCCTCCAGGGCCACCCAGCCGGGCGGGGGCACCTCGACCACCGGGGCCCTCGGTCGGCAGCGCCAGCTCAGAAGGCCAAAGGCCGAGGCTGGAGGAGGCAGGACGTCCCCACGGGCAGCTGGGGCAGGGGGAGGGCAGCCGGGGGGTCGCTGACCGAGGGGCTCCGCCATCACCCCAGGGCCCGCGTCCTGTGGCGGCCACCTGGCAGAGGGCAGCGGTCAGCACAGGTGGCTCTGCAGGCGGGGTCCCTGGCATCACGGCTCCCTCCCGTCCCACCACCAGGGAGCCCAGCCCGAGCCCACCTGCTGCGCGGGCCTCTGGGTGGAGTCTGTGCAGGTGAGCCTCCGGCCCAGCAGGTGAGTCACACAGGTGAGGCCAGCAGGTGGAGAAAGGAGGACAGGGAAGATGTCAGCACGAGGCCCAGTGCCATGGTCACACCAGCAAGGACTCAGCCACCAGGTTCACCACCTGCGACCCAACAGGTGAGCCCGGGTCAGCACCAGTTGGGGTTTCTGCGTCTCTGACTGTGGTGCCCGCCTATTCTTGTCCTCCAGACTTGGCACGTGCTGGGTCTTCCTGGCTGCAACCTTGGATCCTTTTGACCTGAATTCTGATTTTTAGGCGATACAGAAATAGAAATCAGCTCTGACCCGACACGGCGAATTTAAATGCTGGCTGTGCAATGCTAGGTGAATCACTCAGCCTCTCTGAGCATCAGTTTCCATTTCTGTGACCACGAGTAAGGATGACACGAGTAAGAATCCCGCGGTCCCCTACGGGATTCTTAAAGGCTTAGAGATGATGGTCAGATGGTACTGGCACAGTGCCTGTAAATGCAGAAGCTATTACTTAAAATGCTATTACAATTTATTCTCCTCCTATCAGTTCCAGTTTAGGTCTTGGTTAATACCACCACTCTTGAACCCATACTCCCACCCGGCTCTCCCTAGGAATCAGGTTGCTGCTCCTTCTAATTTGTCCTGGAGTCCTTCCTCCCTGGAATGTCTTCCTCCCTAGAGAGGAGTGGCTGCATGGTACTCACTCTGCCACCTGGTTTCCCAGACGAAATTACCTTCCTGGCAATCACTCACCCTGCGGATCCAACGCCGATTCCCCGGTTCCCGCCTGCAGAAGTTTTCCCGATTTGGACCCAAGGAAGGAATGAACTCCAGTCAGACTGATGTGCGTGGAGCTGTGTGCCGTGTTCTTTATCAGGAAAACCCGCAACCTCCACCCTGGAACAGGAGGGGCTGAGCAGACGGGGCTTCCCGACAGCCTTCCACGCGGCCTTCAGAGGTGGGCTTGAGGAAGAGGGGGTCACGGGGAGGAAGCGAGTATAGGACAATGAGGTGGCAGTGAGGGCCTTAAAATACGGTGCGTGAGTTGCCTGGCTGTGCACAGGAAGGTGGCGGGGATGCCCACCCCAGCACGGAAGCTCCATTACAGTCGCTTGATCAAGATCATTTAGAAAGAAAGGAGAGCAAAACAACACTGGGGCAGGGCCAGCGGTTCCTGGCCCCGTGGCGCTGACACTTGTGGAGGGCGCCATCCAGGTGAGCAGCTGGGGCCCTTGGGTCTCGTTTCTTCTGTGAGCAGCTCGCCTGGTCCGCGACTCTGCTGCTGCAGGCTCCGCAGCCTCTCCGCGGCAGCCTCCTACCGCAGACCCCCAGGAACAGCTCAGGAGGCTTTTGTGGGTTTTTCGCAGTTTCCCACACAGCCGAAAAACCTTGTGTGTGTGTGTGTGGTGGGAGGTAATCCGTGTAACAATAAAAATAAAAACACATTGATGTGAAAGAGTGAAGGCACCGGCATACTGCCAGTGGTTGAAGACAGCAAACGGGGTGATTTTTCCTGCCTCTCTATTATATTCATTTACAAATTTTTATTGAGCATTTACTATGTGCCTTATTCTGTTCATGAAAATAAAGAGTGAATTAAAAAACACCAAGCTCCTGGTGGGTGGGATGGATGATAAACACTCAAATCAGTGAGCTCTAGAACTGGTCGGGTCGATGGGGACTGGAGAGAAGAAAATAAAGGGGCCCGCAGTCCGGGCGGAGGTTGGAGCGGGGTGCTGGTGGGGTCGGACGGCCTCAGCGAGCAAGGCTGGGAATGGGCCGAGGGCCAGGCGCAGCTAGCGAGCTTCGGGTCTACTCTGGGGCAGGGCGCTTGTAGGATGGGAAAAGCCCTTTCTTATCCTTGAAGAAAAAAGGGGCGGCGCAGGACACCCCGCTGCTCTGGCCCTGCCCGCGCAGGGTGTCCTCCCTTCGCTCAGGTCGGCCTCCCGCACGTCCCCCAGGGCCCTCTGCCCCAGACCGTCACAGGACAGAAGCCACTCCCGGGTGTGCAGCCCTGCGGTCTGTGGCCTCGGGAGGGAGAGGCGAACCCCCAGCCCGCCCCTCCTGCCCCCTTGGCCTTGCTGACCACAGGCCCTCCCCAGGGCACCCGGGGCCATGTCAGCCCCAGGAAAGAGTGGCCGATAAAATCCAAGGTGCCAAAGAGATGGCCGTCCATTAACCACCTGGAGGGAAGGAAAAACTCGCCAATTACTGGTAATGTGAAGCAGGAGTGGGAAGTCACAGATGACCCTCGCTCTAAGACAGCCCAGGGCCAGCGCCCCTGAGCCTGCGCGTTGGCCGCGGAGGGAAGCTTCTGCCTTGCCCGCTCTCTCCTGTGTCCTTAATAGCATCAAATAAAAAGATTTTAGATAAGATTTCATTCTGTGAATCAATTGGCAAACCACACTAGGCTTCACAGGGCATTCTGGCCTCAATCTAATGGAAATTATTATTTTTTTAAATGAGAATATCGATACCAAATTGGACCTAGGGCAGAAAGCATATACAAAGGATTTTATTTCAACTTGCTTCTCCAGCTCCTCCTGAGCTTAACCCAGTAACTGCCAGCATCTCAAGCAAGGAAGGGGAAGATCCAGCAGGAGAACAGAAGCCCAGTTCTTGCTGGGACGGCACAGCAGGAAGCTCCGCCCCCTCCAGACTTCCCCTAGGTTTCCACCTTAGTCTTTGATGGGTTCCCCCACTCACCCCAGGGCCTTTGCATGTGCAGTTACTTCTGCCTGGAATGCTTTCCCTTCTCAGGCTTCAAGGCTGTGGCTAATGCTTGTTCACGGGCTGGAGAAGAGCAGAGGTAGAGAACTTGCCCAATCCCTGGATTTGATCTCCAGCATCCCCAAAAAAGCGTCAAGGAAGCCAGGGTGTCCTCATTGCTCACCCTCCCAGCATGCTTTGCTACTCATGGCCGCCATAACTACCTAACAATGCGCTCCCTGTTTCCGCGTGGTGGGGACAGCAAGGCCTTAGCTAGCCTCAGGCTCCACTCTGGCCAGCGGTTCTAAGTAGGAGGGGTCACCAGGACGGCCTCACTCCAGAGGCAGCGACCTTGTGTCCCTACCAGCTTTCTGTCGGGTCCACACCCGAGGTCACAGATGGTGTGGTGAACACCAGACCCGCGGGCATTGGTGGCAGTGGCTGATGGTCAGCAGTGTTAGAATGTCCTCTCTCCGGTGGCCTCTGTACCCCCGACATGAACTCCTCTTTGGGGGCCCCTCCCGGCCCTGGAAGGAGCGCAGCTTAGGCGCCCGGGCGGCTCTGCGCTGGTGTTTCAGGGTCGGTAGCTGAACTTGGAGGTGCACCGATGCTTCTGCTGCTCGGGCGCACGGGCTGCGCTTCAAGAGCCCGGGCCGAATGTGAGAGGCCACCGTGCAGCGGGAGCAGAATAGAACCTTCCAGGGCTGCAGGACGGAGCTCTGGGGGCGCGCCTTCAGCACTCGGGCTGGGTCCCAGGGGCCCTGGCCGTGACCTGGTCTGCCGCTGGCTTGCCGGCTCGGGCTCCGAGTCTGTGCGAAGCATCTTCTGAGCCTCACGAGGACCCAGGGCGGCAGCCCCGTTTGCAGGACTGTCCGGGCCGCTCCCCGCCCGCGCGCAGACAGCCGCCTGGGTCCGCCTGCTTTCACCGCTGCTCCTTCTATTCTGCCGACAATCCCCAGCGCACCTACTATGCGCCAGCCCCCTTCCTGGTGTCGGGGACAGCAGGGCGGCTCACGCTGCCCGGAGCCTTCCAGGCCGTCCGTCCCGGACCCGGACTTGGGTGCCCACCCCGGGAGGGCGGGGCAGTTCCTCGGCCCCGACTTGACCTCAGCAGCGTCATGGAGGCGCCCTGGGCCTCCCTCCCTGTCCCCTGTGTCAACCGAAGCTTGAGACCTGCCCGCTTTCACTGCGAGCTGTGACCGGTCACGTGGGTCAGGAAATCGGGTTGGTGGGTTGTGATCCTCATTAAAAAAAAAAAAAAAAAAAAAAAGCAAATAGAAAATAATAGAAAGGAGGGGAGCCCGGCTCCTGGAAGGCGCGCATGCGCCGGCGCAGGGTGTCAGATCCCCGGGGCGCGGCACCGCCCACTGCAGACCGCGGTCGAGACCCAGGGCTCCGCGCCGGTCACCTGCCTGGGCTTGGGCTTGAACCCCTGCGGACCCGCGTTCTGGCCCGTGGGTCACATGCTTCCACGCCGGCTCCTGAGCAGAGTGGGAATGGATCGGGGTGTGCGGAGCAGCCGCCGCCTATTCCCAGGGCCAAAGTCACCTCAAGGCCGCGTGGAGGACAAGGCCACCCGGGAAGGCCTGGGGATCGGTTCCCGCGCGTCCCTCCGCCACGGTCTGAAACTGAGGTCCCGCCTGCCAGGGTGACGTCTCAGCCTCCTTTTCCTCCGTGATCTCAAACTCAGTCGCCCACTCCCGCGAGGAGCCCAACAGCCTCCCAGGTGCTGGCGATTCGCTTCGGTGGTGACCAAAGCTGGGAGGTCCCATTGTCCGGAGCCAGGGTTGGGTGGTTGGTGTCTGATTAGGAGAACACGAATGGGTGACAAGTTCCAGGTGGTTATGGCAGGTAGGAAGGAAGCAAGCAGAGGCCAGGGGTGTGGCTCAGCAGCAGAGGCTGCTCAGCATGTGTGGGCTCTAGGCTCCATCCACCGTCTTGCAAAAAGGAACAAAGAAACAAACGGGACGATAGAGGAAAGGGGTCTGGCACAGACAGGGTGACCAGGGAAGGCCTCTCTAAGGAGGTGACATCTGTCTAGAGGCCTGAATGACCGAAGGAGTCTGAGGAAGAGCGTAACAGGAAGAGGACCTGACAAGTGCAAAGGCCCTGAGGCCGCCCCACTGCTGCCTCCCGGCTCCCAATTTCCCACCAGCCTTGTGTTGCCCTCGCTCACCTCCTGGCCTAGACTGTAGTTCAGTGGGTTGATCCAGCAGGGAGTTCAATGACCGTGCTACCTCTGTCCTGTGACCTCCGGGACCCTTAACATGTCTTATCCTGCTAATCCTCTCAACAGCACATTACTTATCCCATTTTGCAGATGTATAAACAGGTTCAGTGAAGATAGTTCCTTTACCCAAGACGAGACAGCTGACATGGCCCCGGAACTGGGACTTAACCACACTCGGCTATTCTGAGGTCCAGGGCCTGGGTTCCAGCTGGGCCTTGCTGCCCTATGGCAGCTCTGAGTCTCCTCTCAGCGACTCCCTGTCCCCGAGTGGTTTCTCTCTTGCCTGGTCTGACTGGTCCCTGGTGGACAGGAGTCGGGAAGCCAGGCCTGCGGGCCGCATTCTGTGCGCTGGGCCCTCCCAGGCCCTGGACGCCAGCTGCAAGTGAATGCCCGGAGCTGACACGGAGAGAGGAGGGGACGGGAAAGAAGCAGGAGCCTGCCAGGAGGAGGGTGGGGACCCGGGGAGCCCGCGACAGCCATTAAGCAGTTCTTCTGTCCAATGACTGGTCCTCCTCGTCCTCCAAGGCCAGCGAGCTCACCTCCTCTGGGGAGCCTTCCCTGACTGCCCACTGCCCCCTCCGTGTGCCCCGACCTGGCTGTATTTATCACCTGTTGTCCTCAGAAGCACCTGGCTCACTGCTCCGCCTGCAGTTCCTCGCCTGTGCCTGGTGTGTAGTATGTGCTCAGTGAAACATGCTGGAGGGATGGAGGCGCGCGGAGGGGTGTCAGGACTGTCCCCGTCAGAGCCACCCCAGGCTTCTGGGTGACGCGAGGACAGATGCTCCCTTGGTCTTGCACATTGGGCGCAGGCCGGGCTGAGTCTAGACCTCGGGACCCCAGGGACCCCAGCACGAGGCCCGTGCTCACCAGAGTGCTGTGCGCTCAGAGAAGTGGTGAGGCCCCCAGAGGAGCAGCCTGGTGGTCCCCACTGACCTGCAGACCCACCCTCCTGGCCCCGCACTCAGAGGGGGCCAGGCCCAGGGAGCCCGGAACCAGCCCAGGGAGCCTGGAACCGGCCCAGGCGAGCTCCGGACGCTCTGAGGGTCTGGTCTCTGCTGGAGCTGGGGCTTCCCAGGCTGCAGGGGCCCCGACCTTTGAGCGCAGCTATGGGTCCGGGACCTCGCCTCCAGCAGCCCCTGGCCTGGAGGATGGGGACAGAGGCAGGGCCGGTCGAGGGCAGGGGACAGCTGGGCAGGCCTCCCACGCGCGGCCTGGCTCCAGTGCCTCTGCCACATGTTCTGGGTCCCTCCCCGCCCGGCAGGGTCCTGGCTCCCTCCTGAGCGGTAGCGAATGCCCTGCCAGGCTGGAGACCCACACCTCTGGGGCCTCGGGGGTTCCTACCAATTCTGGGAAGTGAGCCGCACAGGGCGGCCGAGAATGTCCTGTGGAAGAGAGGTGTGGGTGGCCCAGCGCAGCCTGCTTTCTCCAGCGCCTCACCCGACCAGGAGGTAGGAAGCTGAGGCCCGGCGGAGGGGATGGCCATCATGGGGTGTATGGCTGTTAAAAATAGATCATCAGCCTGAAAGATTGCCTTTGAATCAGTCCCCTCGCTTCCTGGTTATATGACCTTGGGACCACTATGAGCCTCAGTTTCCTCCTCTGTCAAGTTGGGACAGTGTCAGCTGTTTTCATTATTAGTCACACTTTTATTGAGCATCTCTTATGTGGCAAGCTCTGTGCTGGTCACTGCAGTGAACATGAGACAGAGGTTGCTGCCCTTGGGAGACTAGACTGCTCTGCTTCCTAGTGGGACAGAGAGGACATTAAAAAAAAAAGATTCGGCCTGTTAGCAGATGAGCGCCACGAAGATGAGAACCGCGATCTGGGGACAAAGAGGCCATCTCTTCAGCAAGTACGTTGCAAGGAGGGAAAAAGAAGGAAGGAGAATCTGTAGGTCAAAAAGACTTCGGGACAGGCCGGCCACCACAACCAACCAAAGAAACCAACTGAAATAATCAAACAGTCGAACGCAGATTGGAGTATTGGTGACAGTAAAAAAAATGACTGGTCATTTAAAAAAATGTTTTTGGTCCATTGTACACAAATGGGGTACAACGTTCGTTTCCCTGGTTGTACGGGAGTAGTCACACCGTGTGTGACCTCACATGTACACAGGGTGACCAAGGTGTCTCAGTCCTCGCTCCTCCCCTCCCTGTTTCCCGGGACACAATCCATCCTTCCTCCATTCTTCCCTTGCCCCCTTCCTGACCCCTCGTGGTCATTTTGAAGCAAAAACTGGTACCGGGGTTCTGTTTTTAAATTGTGGCTGTGGTGGCGTTTCCAGCACGTTCGCAGATATATATGTGGTGTCTGGGGTTTGCTCCAAATTCCTCCCATTGGGCTCAGGCCTGCTGCCCCCAAAATTCAGGCTCAAACATCACCTTTGAGGGGCCCCCTCTGAGCGCCCAGGTAAAATCCCAAACCCGCTCAGACCCACGTCCACGTTCCCAGCTCTCCCGCCTGATCTACGCCATTCTGGTTATTCAGAGCATCACCCTCACTGCAGCGTCAGCCCCAGGACAAGGGGGATTTTTCCCTCTTTTATTCTCTGCCAAATCCTTAACCTCTGGAGAGATGCCTGGCACATAGTAGGTGCTCACAAAAACTCTGCAGGGTGCGTGCACACACTGGTGAAGACACGCTCCAGAAAAGAGCACCCCCTCCGAGAAGCCCTCCCGGCCGGGAAGTCCCATCACCTCCCCGGTGCCCGCCCTGGCGCAGTCTCCTGCAGGTGGCGGAGCGGGCTTGACACATCGGTCCCCACCCACCGTCCTGGTGACTGGGGATCGTGGGGACGGGTCAAGCCTTGGGGAGCCCCGAGGGAGGGCGGTGTGAAACTCTAGGGGCGACTCGCTTATGCAGCAAGACCACCCCCAGGATGGAGAACGAAGCAAGCAGGCGACAACGCGGCCTCTGTCAGGAAGATGGCGCTCGCCGCCCCGACGTGTAGCCGTCTTTGTTCTGCTTTTTTGCGTTTTCCGCGTTTTCTGCTCCTTGGTCCTGAGAAAGCGGTAACTGGGGGGCGGCAAAGGGACGCTGGCGCCCTCTGCTGCTCCGCCCGTGGTACTGCAGCGCAGCTCCCAGGCTCAGCCTCCCAGCGTCTTGGGGGAGGTCGCAGGGGAAGGTCGCAGGGGCAGGTGTCCCATCAGAGTTTAGAACAGGGTTTCCCTGGACCAGAAGTGAATATTTCCAAGTCGCCCTCAGTTCCCTCCTCCTCTGGGAGGTCCCTAGACCTCCACTCCCAGCCTCCAGCCCTCCTCCCCCAGGGGGACCCTTCCCTGCCCACTCCTCTCCCCCACAACACCTTCCTGATCTCTGACAGTGGGAGGCACCTGAGGACAGCAGGTGGGCTCCAGTCCCAACCCTTGCCCTTCCTGCGTGTCCTTGGACATGTGACTTAATGCTCTGGACCTCAGCGTCCTCATCCAGGCAATGGATAGCGGTGAATCAGCTTTCCTACCCTCAGCCCCGCTGACGTCCTGGGGCGGGTGTGTGCCAGCATCCCTGTCCTCCACCCACTAGCTGCCAGCAGCAGCGTGTGCCCTGGGGACAAATCCCCCCCCCCCCCCCCAGACCTCAGGTTTCCATCACCATGTCTCGCGCCCCACTGCCGGTTCCTGGTGTTCTAGAAGGTGCTCAGGGAAGGCAGCTGAAGAACCGAGGGGTGGTCTGCTTGGCTCCAGCAAGCACAGCAGGGTCTGGGGAGCCTGAGACCCCATCTTGCACCCAGCCCGCTGCGGCCCTCCCAGAGGTCAGCCCACATTCCCGGCCCTGCCTGAGCAGGCCCCAGGCTGCTGTTTCGGGCGCCTCCCAGGCCTGTCACCCTGGCCTGTTGTGCTTGGCCACGGGTGCAGCCTCCCCAGCTAGGAGGCCCTGTGTGCAGCCTCCCCAGCTAGGAGGCCCGTCAATTAACCTAGAGAAACAATAGCAAGGGGTCAGGCTGTTGTGGAAAAGGAGGCGGCGAATAGGTCCTGGCAAACAGGCCCGGCCGGGTGCGTAGGGGAGGCCGAGCTCTTGGCCAAAGTGGGAGAGACCTCAGCAGCGCAGGCACTGGCGTCCCCCACAGGGACAGCTAGGAAAACAAAGACTCGCTCCAGGACTTGGCCGGGGCGCCCGACTCTGAGTGTGGGGGCAAGAAAAATAGAGCAGGGGCCAAGGCCCGGGCTCCTCCTGGGCTGGGCTGGGTTACATGTGAGGCCTCGGGAGGCCTGAGGCTGGGGCCTCCTGCTGGTAGCCCAGGGCCTCTTGCCTCCTCGGGTCCCGGGGAGAAAAGATCTTTCTATTCCCCAAGCCTGGAGCTTAGGGAGCAGAGACTAGAAGGGAGGGGTGGTCAGTAGGCAGGACCCTGCCCCGAGGCCCTCCCCTGGGGACAGTGACCCTCTCGGTGGAGGCCAGGCCCCATGTCCAGAACTTTGCTCCACAAAACACGACCACCCCAGGAGGCAGCCTCTTGTCACCCATTTACCCATTTGGCAAATAGTTTGGAGAGCCTACCGTGTGCATGTCTATTGAGCACCTACTGTGAGCCAGGTTCTGTGCTGGCGGAGGAGATCGCGGGGCTGCAGGGCGATTGAGTGGAGCAGAGTGGAGCGGGGGTTGGGGGGGCCACTCTGGAAAAGCCAGGCAGCCCGGGGGGCGGAACGCAGAAATGAGAAGCTCCGTCCATCCGTCCGGCAGAAGCCAGTCCAGGAAGGACAGCAGTAGGCTCCCAGTCGCCCAAGGGAAAGCCGCCAACGTCAAACCGCAGGGCTGTGCTCCGCCTTTGAACCAGCCGGTGTGCTCCTTTATGTGACGTTCTAGCGAAGGCAGAACCACTGGGCACGCCAGCAGGGTACCCGTGCCAGGAGGACTCACTGCCTGGGGGAGCTGGAGACGTTTCAGAGACCGAGAGCTGTGCCTCTTGGTGGTGCTCGTGCACAGCCTTCACCGCACTGGCGGGACTCTGCCACAGGGGGAATGTTACTACCTGTAAATTTAGAATTTAAGAAATGCCAAGGGGACTCTTGACGTATGCCTCATGTCGTTCATAATGAGCCTCATATCATCAAATGTGTTTTCAACTACAAGTAACATATCAGCTAAAAGAGGTTTAAACTGAGTTTTCTAGAATGTATATCATATAACAAGAGGTCCTGAATTGGATGGTTCCTGGGCTGGCTGATTCGGCAGTTCCATTACGTCATACATGAGGATGATGGTCTCTGCAATTCTCTTGGTCTTTCCTTTGTGGTCACAAGATGGCTGCTGCAGCTCCAGACATTCTAGCAATGTCCAAAAATAGGACAGGCAGAAGTTTCTGCAATGTCTTTATGATCACCCAGAACAATCTGTCAGAAGCTCCCAGGAGACATCCACTTAGGTCGTACTGGCCAGAACCAGGGCATATGTCACCTAAACTAATGGCTGGCAAAAGGGGAAGTTTTAGGCCAATCTCATCTCAGCCTCTGGGGCTGAGGAGTGTCTGCCCACTACACACACTGCCATCTGCCTTATATGGGAACAAAGCTGGGGTTCCCTTAGCCAGGAAGGTGGATGGTTTTCCATGAGACAAGCCATCTGTCTGCCGCAGGCCTGGGTGTGGCATTGGATGTGAAATTAAGTTACATCGAGTCAGAAAGGCGCCCTGCCAGAATGGGTGGCAGCAGACCCTTCGGTCATTAAGCTGGAGTCCCTCCATCCAGCCCCTCACACGCTGTCTTAAATAACTCCCCATCTGGGGCACCGCTGTGGGTCGCCCTGAACATTTGCCTGTGGCAGCCCCGAGTTCCGAAGTCCAACCTGTGAAAACGATTTCCACCTGGGTAACTCTTTGGAGCTTTCTTTTCCTTCTCTTGCTTTTTCTTCTTTGCAGTTCATTATATTTAAAAAAGCAAAACCAAAAAACTCCAGACCTCTCTTGATCTCGGACGGACCCGGCTTAATATCCCTGCAAAGGGCTGGACTGTCGCTGACACACAGAAAAGAACCAAAAGCCGGTGACAAGCTGCGCCTGACTCCCTTGTCCTCGGGACCTTCTGGAACCGTCTCCCACCCCGATTCCATCAGGGGAGCACTGGGGAAACGAGTCTTGGCGTGTCTCTGAGAAGGCTGGAGACTGGCCCAAGGTGGAGCTAAGCCTCGTTTTTGTCACCCAGGCGGGTCCCCAAGGTCCCCCCATTACCCCTTGCAGTCTCAGAGTCACAGCCTGCAAGGGCTGTTGCTAGAAGCTTTTCTAATGGCTGACTGGCGCGCCCTCGTGTGTCTCTACGGGGTAATAACATCGCAGCGTTTTCCAACTTGATTTTGAAATAACATCGACGGCTGCTTCATACTTAGCTGAGCGCCCATGTGCCCGGCAGCGTGTAAAGGAATGTAAACACACAGTCTCGATTTTGAATAAGGTTCTTCTTTGGAAGAAGTTCTGTATGACCACGGAGGAGGCGGTCGCACGGGGCACCCAAGCTCTCTATGGAGAAGACCTCCCTCCCATCAGGGCCCGCGAGGGGCACGGTACCTCCTGACACTGGGCAGTCCACACCCCACCCAGCCACGTGCCACGGCCTGATATGGGTCCATGTGCAAACGTACCTGCGGAATCGATTCTCAGACACGACCTCGCTCGTGGGTGCCACCCTTTGGAAGGGCACGTGGGTGAGGGTCACCCCGCTGGCACTAGTTACATTTCTCCCTCACTCCGAAAGCTACCACCGCGCCCTACTGAGTGCGGAGCACTGGGCTTCCTTCTCAGCCGGGTCCCCTCGATGACCCGACGCGACGACCCGCACCAGCTCCAGGGTTCCCGTCCATTCTCGCGGCCCTTCTGCAAGTTCCTTAGTCGATCTTAGCAACCGTCTGGATCCCTCGTTCCGATTGGCCTATCTTTGGCCACGCCCCCGTCTGGGCCAATCGCTGCAGCCGGGACGGTGGATGGAATGTTCTCATTGGCCAGGCAGGAGGTGGGCTGCGTCCCGTGGGAGAGGGTCTTCTAGAACTCTCGGCTCAGGGTGAGCGCGGTGGACGCGTCCAGCCCACAGGCCCGCTCCTGGTCCTCACGGCGCGGATCTCCCGGACCCCGACCTGTAGGAGGGGCGCTCGGCCAGGAGCGGGAATGGGAGGGAATCAGGGTTTCTGCCCTTGAGTGGACTCGGATGGAGGCCACAAGCTGCAAGGCGGGGAGGAGGGTGAGGGGGAACCCGCACGTGCAGTGTGGGATCAGCGAGGAAGGACTGTGGCAGCGGGACTCTGCTCCGGCGTTGCTGAGGCTCCCCAGGCCAAGGGCAGCCCCGCAGGTAGCAAGCATCCTCCCTCCACCTGTGTGGAAATTGCGAACCCGAGGGTAAAAACGCGGTGAGAACCCGGGCTCCGTGCCCGCCTCAGCGACGCCGAGAAGCCGAGAGGGCTGGAGAAGCCGAGAGGGCTGGAGAAGCCGAGAGGGCTGGCTCGGGAGGCACCACTTTCCAGAAACTGTTGCCGGGCTGCGCGTTCCCTGCCTCCGGCACCGCCAGCCCAGAGCAGGGCATTCCAACTCTGCAGGACAGCCATCTCAGAGGACGCGAGAGGCCGCCCCAGAGCTTGCCTTGTGTCTGCTGGACAGATCAATGCCCCAGCCAGGTCTAGAAAAGTCTAGAAGTTAGAGGCTGCCTGCTCAGCCTCTGCAGGACGATGGATGACCTCATCCGTGATGTCAAAGGTGTGCATTTCTTCCAGAAACTGGTTCTGAGCCTCTAGAAGCTGCTGGCCCAGGGTCATTTGGGATTCCTGCAAGGACTTCGGGCAAACCAGAGAGGGCCCAGAGGAGACAGGCCACTTACATCCCAGGAAGTATCCTGAGGTTCCCAGTGGGGGAATTGCCAGGACCCCCACCCCCTGCCCTAATGTAATAATAACCTAAGAAGAGGAGGAATTGGCACACTAAGCCCAGACCGCAGGATGCATACCAGCACCTGCCAAGGGAAGTCCTTCCTGCCCCATGACCTTCAGGGCCCAGCAGGGTTGGGGGAAGGGAGGGTGGGGGAGGTAAGAAACCTACCGTGGGTGATGCTGGGAGTTTTGGCTCAGCATTTTAACAACCTGACACTGAGTGGAAGACACTGTTCTCATTACCATACTGTCACTTTTTCATCTCACAATGAGCACGAGGGCTTTGGGATCTGCCCAATGAAGCGCCCAGGGCAAGTCATAAACTGTCCTGCCGGTGGGTGAGAACTGAAGGCGGGCCTCTGACTTCCAGTCTTCAAAGGTGCAGGACGTCGGAGTCCGGGAACCATTCACATATGGAGTCTGGCCGGGCGGTCTAGCAGTTCTTGGTTGCTCGAATTGCCCAGAACCAGGCTTCCAATGAGATTATAGATGGGTTGACCCTGGACAGCTGGAAATCTCAGGGGCTGATAAGTGGGCCAGATTGTAATTCTCTTTTTTAAAAAATATTTTTTAGTTGTAGATGTACACGATATCTTTATTTTATTTACTTATTTTTATATGGTGCTGAGGATCAAACCCAGCGCCTCCCACGTGCGTGGCAAGCACTCTACCATGGAGCCACAACCCCAGCCCCTGTAATTATCTTTTAAAAATTAATTCCTGATAGAATCAGAAAAGCTAGCATGACCTTTGGCACTACAAAATAAGAAAGCCTGTTTACTGTTCAGATCTGAAGACAGTGGTAGAAAGAGCAATGAAGAGTTGATTCCAGGCAGAAATTTCATACCTCCTGCCAAGAGCTACCTGATCGGGTTTCAGCCGTCGAGGATCGGTCGTGCCCAGCACAGCAAAGATACAACCTCAGCAGAAGGCGAGGAACTTGCCTCCGCCAGCAGGGCAGCTGCCAGCTGCCAAATTCTCCCTCCTCATGAGTTGACGTCTGATTGACAGATCGCCCCAAAGAAAGCTTTTTGGATCATATCTCAGTAACCACCAACCCAGCCTGTCAAACCCAGAGATTTAGGATGGCAGGGGACCCCAAATCTGGAAGAACTTAGCAACTTCACGGTGCCAGATCCAGGGGGAAAATACGCACATAGAGAAACCAGAAAGGCAGAGATGACAGGGGAGAAAGAAATAAAGAAAATGGAAAACACTCTGTTTCCACTGGCAGAATCAGTCTTTGCCAGGAAAGCTGGAATGTCGGCTTGGTACGCACATAATTCAATTTTCTACACACTCAGAAGTAAAGAAAGAGCCAGGCGCTGGGAGAAATTGCTGATACTGTTCTTGACCTTGGCAAGGACAATATATCTGTGAACTCAGACTCATGCAGAATGCTTGATAATCTGAAAAGCCATCCAGCTCAGCACCTGAGGTACCATATTTTCTCAATGATGTGAAAAGGTCTATTTATCCTGATACCCACCTTGTTTTCTAATAAGCTTGAATTAGCATCCTAGACAAAAAAGTAGATGGATATATATACCAAAATGTTATTATTAACAAGTTAGGACATGGATAGTTCTTATCTTTAATCTTTAGAATTTTCAGTGTTTTCTTAACAAACAAAAAAAAGTCTTTTTGAAAGTGACTTTTGACTTAGCCCAGTACCTTTATTATAAAAACAAGACATATGCATGAGAAGCTTCATGGAATCGCCTTTCCTGCCCTTCCAGTCCTCTCAGGGCACTATCCTGAGATTAGTATTGCCAGAAGTTTCTGTTTCTATTTTTAAGGTCGTAACCATGAAAGCTGGGCGGGTGTGTAGCCAACGGAAGGGCTGGAGCCGCCTCTGAAAGGATTGGCTGTGTCTCTGCGCCATCTGGTGGCTGCGTTGCAGAATGCAGGACCATCCAGACAGATCCCTTTCAAGAGAAGCCAGAAACACAGTTCTAATATGTGAAACAGCCCAGATCGTAAAGATCAGCAACTAAAAATTTTTAAAAGCAATGCCAGAAAAATAGAATATACTTAAGAATCAGTGCCCAATGCATCGAGGACCAGTAAGTTATCAATGTTTAGGGATAAGAAAGATTAGGAATTGACTGATACATTCCCTCCACTGCCCCTTCTTCCTTCACCTCCATATTATTGGTTATATTATTGCTTATTTTTCTAGAAGTTGCCTTTATGACTAACATATATTACATAAATATACTTAAACTCCATGCTTTCTGACAATACAGAAAGGCGTGATTAACAAAATTAAAATTTCCTTTCATTCCACTGCCTAAAGATAAACAGATTCGGATTTTGATGAATATTTAAAGTAGAAGCTTGATGTCCTTCCACGATTGGTGTCGGGCATAGTGTTCAGGCAATCATGGCTGTTTGGAGGTCTAGCTTTGGCTTTTGGAAAGTCAAAGAGCAAAGTGGCTCTTGACGGTTCTCTCGGCATCCCTAAAAGTGTGTCATCAGGGCCAGGAATCAAGTAGGTTTCTATCCATTTAACTCACACTACAAAACCAGCCAGCCATGTTATTTACCTTCCAGATGTAACCTGGAGGTTTGGAGAAAAAAAAATCTCTCTAACTTGCTTTATATGTTGAAATTCTATTGATCAGCTTAAATGTAAATATAACAATATTTATTATTACAAGAATAACACACTACAGAGAGACTTTTAGGGATCCTATCTCAGTAACCACCTACCCAGCCTGTCAAACCAGGAGAATCAAATGACACTGGACACCAAACTAGAAGAATTTTCATAGTGCCAAATTCAGTGCATGTGCACACACACACATGTACACGTACACACACACACACACAGTTTGTGAAGGATATTGATTTAATGTGCAAAAACAATTGTAAAGACACACACTTTAACAACAACAACAAAAAAGATTCCAGATGACTATTAAGGGTGTGCTAATTAGATAACTTCAGAAGACCTAAATTTGCCAACAAACGTTTTAACTTCAATTTTAATACAAAGCAAAACTAAACAAATTAAGCATACCATAGTCTTGAAATTTTTATAGTTTGGTGCACCACTATTAATGATTCTTAAAAGCTGAATTTAAGTTATTTAATTTCATTTTAGACTTTAATTTCACTTATACCTTCAACATAACAACCTACTTGGGAATTTGTTTCATCTTGTGAAGATCAATTAAAAGCAGAATGTCAGCTTTTCCACTTCAAAATTTCATGAGGAGGAAAAACTCCAAAACCATGTGCCAAGCCAGCCACAATAAATTACTCCTCTCTTGGATGGCACTCAGCATGTGAGCGCCTGGAAATGCTTTCAGAGGGTGGCCCTGTGAGCATTTTGTGTCTCACATCAAAATTCTGCCTCCTCCTACACCACAGATGAAAAAAATATTTGGGCTGGAAAATGAAATGAAGCTGAGTCTGGCCCTGGGTCCAGCCGGAGCTGGGGACAGCCCGGGAGGCCCACTTCTAGGGCAAAGTTTAGGGGATCCTCACTTTACAGGGGTGCAGTGCCCTGTACAGCTTTCCAAGTGGCTTCTCACCCAGCTCTCAATGCACCTTCCCAGAAGCCCTTAGAAATGGCAGCTTTTGCTGCCCCCATTTTATAAATGAGGAAACTGAGGCTCAGAGAGGTGACTTCATTTGCCTAAGTTCACAAAACTAGCAAAATGGCTAAGGCGGAATGCAAACTGGGACTCCTGACTGCATGTTGTGCATGTCCCAGGCCCTTCCCCTTGGCCAGGTCACTCCTCTCTGTATACCCCATCTGTACCCTGCCCTCTCTCAGCTGTGTGCCAGGTACCCCTGTGATTCCTCACCAAATCATGAGCAAGCTGGCAGAACATCCTGTGTGGACATCAGGACAGGCAACCCCCTGCAGAGTATGCAGCAGAGTGAGGGTCCTGCCTGAACCCCATCCGCGAGTGCGGGCAAGCAGAGCAGGACACACACGTGGCTGGAATGTTGTAGTAGGAACTGTGCCCAGTGATGTTCAGTATCTAGTCCCTCTTCTGCTAAGGGGACTCTCTTAGTCCATTTTCTGTGTCTATCACAAAATACCACAGACTGGATTGTTTATGAAGGAAAGAAGTTTATTTAGCTTCTATATCTGCAGACTGGAAGTCCCAGATGAGGCAGCCTCATCTCTGAAGGGTCATCACATGGTGGAAGAGTGGAACGGCAAGCAGGTGTGTGCAGAAGGCAGACGCACTCGGGCACTGGCCTTGCTTTGTGACCATCCACTCTCGTGGTGAACGGGTCCAGTTCAGTGGAAGCTGGCACTCTCCCAGGCATTAACCCCGCCTCGAGAGAGCGGTGTGAGTCCCTCTTAAAATTGCCTAAATGCCCCACAATCCAAGTAGAGATGGTGTGCCAGGAGGAGGGAGGACTGGGTAGGGACAATGGTAGGGCTGTAATTTGGCGGTGGCCCTCTGTATTAGCCTGGCTAACTTCAGATGCAAGCGGCAGATGTGAAATAGCAGCGGCTTCCAGATAGAAGGTCCTTCTGGTTCAGGTAACAGTCCAGGCCGGCAGCTCTGCTCCTGAAGTTGGCAGGAATCCAGCATTGGAGTGGCCTGAGCCTGGTGTTCCTTTGTCCCCAGGAAGTTGTCCTTGTCTCCCTGCCTCACCTCCATTTCAGTCAGCCAGAACCAAGGTTGCGGGGAGGGTGTGACCATCCCTCCCGGGGTACTGGGTCAAGCCACAGGTCACTTGAGACCTAAAACATGGAATAAGGTAGAAGGGCTCTCCTGTAACAGTGCTGCAGCGGGCGTGGAAACAGGGCCAACTAGACAAAGTGATCCACAAAGCTGTCCTCGGACCCAGACACCTCCCTCTATCTGTGGCTTCCCCCTCTCCTCGTCCATGTGGTGGAAGCTGACTACCCTAAGTTAGCCCGGCCTGCAGGAGGGGTCACAAGCATGATCACTGAGTGCTCACAGCTTCCTTTTACAGAAATGACCCGGAAGAAGAACACAGTGCTCCTGCTCACATCCCAATGGCCAGAACCTAGTCACATGGCCCCTCTACTGCAAGGGAAGCTGGGAAATGTCATCTTTAGCTGGACGGCCACACCCAGCAAAATCGCAGGAATTCCTATTAATAAATGGAAACAAGGGAAAACAGATTTGGGGGGACAACTAGTCTTCTATGCCACAGGGCTCCGCTAGATGTCCATCACATACTTCCGCTCATTCACAATGGCTTGGACTTGGTCACATGGCCACACGTGACTGCAAAGGAGCCTGGGAAATGTAGTAGTCTGGGCAGCCATGTTCCCAGATCAACATGGGGGATTCGACTACTGTGCATAAAAGAGAGAACAGACGTTATAGGGGCAGCCTCGGTCCCTGTTCTTAGAACTTCTGTTCATCCAGTGAGTTCAGAGGCAAGGTCAGCAGTGGAGAGTGAGGGAGATAAAAGCAAGGGAGAGATTTCTAACCAGATATGAAATTGCTGAGTCAGGGAGCAGGCCATGGGTCACAGGAGGGCTGTGGGTGAGTCTGAGGTTTTGACGCCAGAATTAAAGACAGGCAGTTAGTATAGAATAGGCGACGGGTCCGAGGGAGAAAATGGAGGCCGATTTGAGTCTGGGAAGTTGGAAACCACCCCTGGGAGTCTGGAATGTCCATGTCTCCAGAGCCCTTGGATGCCACCCTCCCAATAAGGCTGTTAACGAAGCCACTGGTGAGCTGACCCCCCCTGGCTGCCGCTCCCTCCCGCCTAGCACTCCGCCTTGGCTGCTCAGCCCTGGCCATTGCTCGGACGTCTCCCAGTTGCTGTGCAGGATGGGGGAAATGAGCCAGATGAGGCAGAACACAGGACACTTTAGTCTATAAAAGGGGCGGGGCGCTCTCACTTCTTGGGGTACCAGAACACCAGCCATGGCTCCTTCTCCCCCGGGGAGAAGTCTGTTACTACCTGTTGGCACAAAAAGACCGGGCAGGACGCACGCCTCACGCGTCGCCTTGGAGGATGAAGAGGTGCCCGTGGACCCACTCTCCCGGCGAAGATGAGCCACTGCACACAGACGGCTGGCTTTGCGCAGGTTATTTTGAGGGTGGTCTCGTGAGCAGACGTCAGTTTGCTTGGACGCTCAGGAATGTGGCCCTCTCGGTCAAGGTCTGTGGGCAGCTTCCGAGAGGACTGGCTCTGGAGGAGGCAGCGCCGCCTGGAGACTGTGTCATTCGAGGATGATAAAACCTCCTGTGCCTGTGGCCAGCGTCTGCAAGACAGGCGTCTCGGAGATGAGCGCCGCCGAGGCAGGGCCTTTATTTCAGTCCCTTTTCCTTTTCTCAGGCCTCGGCATTTGGGGAATTTCTAATTCTCCATGTCCGTTACTACTTTAATAAAACCCGCTCTCTATGCCTCCACCTGCTCTGGTGTTCAAACTCCAACATTCGAGGAAGCCGAACTCGTCACTGATGACCGACGGGGTCGGCCTGAGCCCCCGGATTTGAAGTGAAACCTGTTTGCAAGTCGAATGACTTTTCTCCGCACCGTTCACAGCCCACGTGCAAACAAGGAGAAGACAGGGTGTAAACTAACCCAGGATCCATGCTGCGAGGGGACAGAGGGCTGGCGAGGGAGGACGGAAAGGCGGACAGGAAGGAGAGAAAAGGCAGGAAGAGGGTCCGGGACGCTGGCAAAGGTGCTGACCAGGCGCTGGTGCTTAGAGGTCAAAGGTGTCTGAGGCCAGGGAATGCGGCCCTGGGCAGCAGCAGAGCGTGTAGGACCTGCTGCCCAGGAAGCGGGTGTTTGTGATGAACCTTGAAAGAGAGACTTGCTCGTGGCTGATCGGGAGCAGGGTGGAGGAGGGGAAGCAGGGCATAGGCCTCTGGGTCCACATTTCAGGGCCCCGAGGGCCAGCCTGGGAGAGGGCAGGGGCAGGGGAGGAGAGCCTGGGTCATCCACCTCCCCCACCTCTGCTCCCTCGTGGGCACCGCAGGGATGCACACCCCACCCAGGGCTGCCGACCTCGGGTGCCAACGGTTTGGTTGCGCCTCCTGTCCCTTCTCTGGTCCCTCCCCTCTCCCTCTGATGGTCAGCCCTTCAGAAGTGGCAGGAGAGGGGAACTGTAGCTACACTGCGTCCCAGAGGAAGCCACCCCTCCTGATGCCGCCATCCACTTCTTCCTCCCATGACATCGGCTGCTGGGGCTCCGTGGTCAACGCTCCTCTCTACGGAACTCAAACGTGCCAGTAAGAAAAGGCCTGTCTTCCTTGGTGCTGTGACCTCCTTAGTGACTCTCCTCGGGGATGTGAGCCACATCCCCAGCCCTAGTTTGTATTTTATTTAGGCAGGGTCTCACTGAGTTGCTTAGCGCCTCACTAAGTTGCTGAGGCTGGCTTTGAACCCGCAATCCTCCTGCCTCAGCCTCCCGAGCCGCTGGGCTTCCAGGCGTGCACCACTGGGCCGGCTCCTTATTGAAAGAGAAGGCCTTAGGCGGGGGCTCCCGTGTTTGAATCCACTTGCCTGGCTTCCTTCCTGACACGTGGGCTGTGGGCCCAGAACGTTCCATAGAATGTTCCGGGCTCAGTGGGAATTGTACGACAGAGTGCTGTCAGCCTAATGGTGTTCTGTTTCTGAACTGATAACTGCTGTCCGTGTTCACCAGCGTTAGGGTCTGGACCTGAGGGGTCCCTGGAAGCTCCTGTGTTAATGCAGGAACGTCCAGTTCGGGTGGACTAACTAGACGGCTGGAGGGGACGGGTCACGGGGACCCGCCCTGGAAGGCTGCATCCTGCCTGTGGTCCTTGCTTCTCGGTCTCTCTGCTGCCTGGCCGGCAGGTCCCTCCAGTGCCCTGCTCGCTTGGGCCCGAGCCACGGCGTCTGAAACTGCGAGCCCCAGCTGAGCGTTGTCTCCTCCAAGATGTTCTTGTCGGCGTTGGCTTGACCGCAATGATCAGGCGACTGAAGCCACCGGAGCGCTAAGCCTCGGGTTGCCTCGAGCGCGTTTCGAATGAAATCTGCACGCCCTGCGGTGGGGGACACCTCGTGGTCGTGGTCAGGCCCTGCTGGCCTCTCCCTCCCTTCTGTCTCTCCACCCCACTCCCGTCGCCCGACCTTCCTCCAGTCCACCAAGCTCAGGCCCCGGGGACCAGACCAGCCACTCTTCAGTCTCAGGACCAACCAGAAGGGAGCAGGGTCTGCGCACCCACCTGCAGGGTGCGGGCAGGGAAGTCCTCCTCCTCCTGCAGCCCCAGGGTCGCTTCCAAACCCCAGTCTTACTGCCACAATGTGGGCACAGCCCGCAGGACCTCCTGGTCATTTGCCAGTTGTGTGACGTAGGCTACAAATGGGTCGCTTTTCTTCAGGTGTACTTTTCCACTTAATGTGTTTGAAAAGCCAATATCTCCATTTATTTCCCTCTCCGAGGTGTATTTCTTGTCCATTACATCCAGGCACTGTTCTAGACCTGGGGGCAAAGCAGTGAGCAAGACGAGGTCCCCTTCCTCAGGGAGCTGTTCTGGTGACATCAACAAGAAGAAAGGAGGGAGAGGGAACAAGGAATTGAAGGAAGGGCAGACAGACAGAGGGAGGGATGGAGGGAAGAGAGGACGTAGAGGGGGAGGGAGGGAAGTAGGCAGATGATAGATAGGTCAGCTAGTGATGCCTGGCAAGAGGAGGGGCCACAGGAGGGGGCGGGGCCAGAGGCAGACCTTTGGGACAGCCTCCTTGAAGAGGTGGCATCTGAGCCAGGATGTGCCTGAAGGACCAGAGTGAGCCATGGCATCCGAGGAGGTGCATCCTCCACAGAGAGCACCCCATGTGAAGGTGCCCAGCAGCACTTTGCTCTACAAAATCACCCAAACCTGAGCCCTGGTCTCTGTGATGCAAATCCACTCCCAGGGCCAGTATAAGCACCGAGTGAGACGGCAGAGGGTGCAGACTCGTGAAGGAACGTCAGGACTCCCCCCTCCCCTCCCCCACATCCCCTCTCCCCTCCATCCCTATCAGACTCACATGCAATAAAATGTCCCAAGGTAATCAGGAGGTGATGGGTTTTGAATACTATTGACCTCTGCTTTTTAATATGATTTGCTTATAAGTTCAAATAATTTATTTTCAACAATGATTTTTGATCACACAATGTTTTCTATTTTGTTTTATTTTTACAAAAGACCAGTTTGCAAAACTCTTGACAATTTAACAAAATATTGTTAGATTAACCAGCCAGCTGTGGCACAGCACTGGATATAAGGGAAACAGAGAAGAGAGGAGAACTCGTGGGCCAGGGTCCTGGGGCCACGTGGGCACCCACGCCCAGTATGGATGAAGGACACCAGCACCTCAGGTCTGCTTCAGGTCCCTGTGCTCCCCAGCATCTGGGAACTGCCCAGTCGGTCCCTCCCTAAGTGACCTCTGGCCTTGGCTACCTGCTCATCTCATCTGACCTATCCCTGAAACCCAGCCCTTGACAACGCACCCAAGGAGGGGCCCTGGGTAGCAGAAGTTCCACAGGCTGTGGCTGGCTGAACGGGGCCCACCAGAGACCCTCCCGAGGGAGACAGAGGTTGAATAAACCCCTAGGGCACACTGCCCCCATTTTACAGATGAGGAAATTGAGGCTTAAGAGAGCTGAATTGTTATACTCAAGGTCAATAGCTGCCTGAGCGGAGGCCACACCCACCGACATCCGGTCCGTGGGCCCCAAACCCTGTCCTTCCTGGAGAGCCTCCTGTGCCACCCTAGAAATGGCCCTGGGCTGACTCTTGGATTTCTGTGTGCACAGCTGTGGAATCCCGTCTACCTTTCTGCTGACTAAAACGTGCATCCCCCAGAGCGAGAGCCAGCTCCATGGGGGCAGAGCCCGGGCCGGAATCTGATGTGCGACCAGCTGTTAGAATCCAGCCCACTGGTGTCAGAAGAGGTTGCAAGATCAATTTGGTCCAGGCGTCCCACTGCATGTGTGGGGACACAGAGACCACGGTCATGGGCACATCTCTGAAACCACCGAGCGGGACAGGCCTCCTGTAAAATAGGCAGGGTTGTCGGTGAAGGATGAACATCCAGGGCTAGAGGGTCAGAGGGGTCAAGGACACTGAGACGTGGGCGCCCACAGGTGGCGTTCCCCTTGCCCAAGTCCCAGGCAGGTGGAAAGAGAACGGAGATGATGGACTCCTCAGCTGGATGTAGGGGCGATTCCAGAAAACACTTCCTGCCAGGACTGGCACCCCGGAGATCATCTGAAACGGCCCAGAGCGCAACCAAGACTCCCCAAAACGTTCTCATTGCAAAGTGTGGATGAGGAAGCAGAGGCAGGTCCTCCGGGCCCTCGGGGTCCTACGCTCAGAATGACGAGTCTGGGTTCTCAGACTTTCGTCTGTCACTTCAACAAAAACGACCTCCTCTGGGGCTGGGGTGACTCTCCAAGGACCACCTGCAACTTGAGCTCTGGGGCCCAGCCGAAGTCAATGCTCCAGCATGTTCCAGGCAGAGGGACTCCTCAGGAGGCCACAGGGACACCTATGCGGCTGTACTGGATGCCAGCCGAGTTCTGCCGGTGGCCAAAGCACAGGGCGAACCTGTCAGAAAGAGAAGGAGAAGGTGAAAGGGTAGCAGGCCTGGGGTCTCCCATCCACCCTCGGCTGTGCGGGCAATTCCCTCTTCTCTCACCTGGCAGCCACGGCTCCCTCTAGCTTGCCTGGGTCCACCCTTGCTCCTCACAGCCAGGGAGACCTCTCTAAACACAAGAGCCAGATCCTGTCACTGCCCTGCCTAGGAGACCCTCCTGACATCCAAGAGGTGTTTATTGATGGCCCGTGATGTCCCGGGGCTGCTCAAGGCCCTGAGAAGAGCAGTGAAGTCAACAGATACCCCAAAATGTCATGGAGAACTCACGAGGCACTGGCACCGCGGACACGCCCCTGGACACTTGCGCCCTCGCCAGCGGAGCAGCACCCCTCCGGCATCGGTGGTCCTTTCTGGTGGGCTAAGCGGGTTGCTCAGGCCACGGCATAAATGCTACTCTGAAATGATCTCCGTGCGCTTCTCGGGTTCAGAGCCACTTTCTCCCCTCTACAATAAAATGTGAGTGCCCTCTAGGTACAGACACAGGGTCTTGTCCTGGTCCCGGGTCTGTCCCTGCGTCTGCTCCAGAGCCTGGCTCCCTAACTGGCACTCAGGCTGAAGGACTCCTGGGTGCCCGGGATAAAGCAGGACGCGGGGCACTTCCTTTGAGATTAGCTCTCCGGGGCATAAAGAAGGCCTCTTCCGAATCCATGGAAGGTCACCACTTCCAGCAAGCGTGTCTGAGGCTGAGATCCTGGCCCGCAGCCCCTCTAGAAGCGGGTGTTGGCTCCTCCGCATCCACTCCCATTCCTGGGGTAACGGTGGCCTCGGCTGCAGGTGGTCTCGGAGGACTGCCAATCAAGGAGCCCTGCCCTATCCTGACTGAGTTGGGAGGTTAGGGGGCGGGCACATAAGTCAGGTTTGGCCAATCAGACTTTCTCCTGGGAATGGGAATATTCCAAGGGCAACAGAAGCTAAAAATAGTCGGTGCCAATCTTTGGGTTTGCTCCTGGAGCTGCCCTGGCCCCGTGCCCCCGGTGGTGGAGTGTCTCCCTCTCTGTGGCTCTGATATCAGGGTCCTCTGAACTAGAGACCAGGGTGGTGAAGCACAGACTCGCCTCTGAGCTCCACCAACATCCCCAACTCTGTCTTCCAGAGCTGTGGCAGCCCCTGCCTGTCCTTAAGGGCTGGCTCCATGTGTCCCTGAGCCCCCAGCCCCAGCCTGACCCTGCGCCCAGCTGCAGCCACATCCTGCGCTAACCTGGAGCTGGCTTCCAACCCACTTCTCTGCCTCCTCCCCTCTTTGTTCCAGAAGGTGGTCTGGAATTTCCTCCCGAGAAAACCAGTTTGTCAGAAATTGTGTGCAGCTGTCTAGTCATGGGACACTTGGTTTTTAGTTGGACATATGGCTGCTCAGGCGTTGTCCCGTTCTTTCCAAGGGGATGTGGACGGCCATGACCTTGAGGAGTGTGCTCTCTGCCCGCAGGAATGTGGTGCTGCGCCACCTTGGACCAGGAAGGTGACGCTGGAGAGATGGCAGAGCAACGAGAGGAGCCTGGGACCCTGGGTGGCCTCACGGAGCACAGCTGTCACCTCTGTCCTGGACAACACACACACGCACACACCACTGGGACTGTTCTAAGCAGCTGAAGATACTTCCTGACTAACACAGCGTCAGGAAGCGTGTGTCATCCAACAACCTGGGGTGTGCAGCTAGCGGACAGCACTCTGGGCTGGGGGACCAGGTTATCAGTCGTCCTGTGTCCATGGTTTCAGAAGCCAGCTGGGGTGGGGCTTGGCAGGCAGTTCCAGAGAAGCTGGTTCTAATTCGGAATGATTTCCAACAATCTTCCATGGCCTCCCAGAAACACAGTGAGCAGCCAGCAGCTGGTGACTCCAGCCCTGTACCACACAGGGAACCAGGGATGCTGCCAAGCTCACGTGGGACAGTGGCACACCTTCCAGTGCTCCATTTCTACTCTTCTGTTGAACAGCCTAGGGTTCCATGGTGCTAAGGTTCTGAACTCTCCTTTATGATCTACGGATCTTCCTCGACCTGGCTCCTCCCATCTGGCTGGTCTGATCTTCTCCCCATCCTCCCTCCCTCCCTCTGCTCTAGCCATACTGGCTTCCTAGCTCCTTACATGGGCCAGGTATGCTCCCACTCCAGGGCCTTTGCACTTGCCATTCCCTCCTCCTGGAAAGCTCCTCCCCTCACCTTACTTGAAAGCCTCCTTCTAACTGAAATTGTACCTCCTCAGAGAGGTCTTCCCTCTGACCTACCACGCAAATTTGGCCATTGCCTCTGCCCCCTCTGTCCTCCTCTCATCCAACCTGGCCCCGTGGCAAAACATGTCCTGTTCCAGTTTCTTCCAGTTACACATGGCCAGCTAGAACACGCCTGTTGATGCATTTGTTGGCTCGATCCCTTTCCGCCCCCTTCCCCCACTCCAGCGCAAGCTCCAGGAGGCCAAGGATCTTATCGTTCCTAATCTCAGCCACAACTCCCAACACTGCCTGGCACGACTTCATGATATCTGCTGGATGAATGGACAGAGCCCACTAGCAATTTTTAAAGGTCACAGTTACCTTGTTTGGTTTCTCAATGACTCCGAGACTCTAAGATTCTTTGGTTTTAAGATTCCACTGTTCTGACTTCTGTCCTGGGCACTGAGCCCTGGCTGGAGGCAGCCCTTTCCCCAGACCTGCCCTGTCCACCACGTACCGACTGTTCTGGAACTGCTGGTCTATCTCTGCCAATGACTGGCCTTTGGTTTCCGGAACAACTAAATAGATGAAGCCCAGGCCGAGGACAGCTGTCAGTCCATAGAGCAGGAAGGTCCAGGACAGGCCGATGGCACCTGGGGACAGGAGGGTGGGTGGAAGTCTGGGCCGGGAGCCAAGCACTCTGGCCCCACAGCCTAGGCTACCCAAGTGTTCCAGGGCCAGCACTGAAAGTCAGTTCACCCAAAGCAAAGCCTCTGGGTGGGGGTTTCGCAGAATGGCCAGCAGGCCGTCAGGTTAATACCTGAAAGCAAGAATCTGACTGGTTGTCTCAGAGGCAGCCTGGCACCTGTCCACAGCACAGCTGGGCTCCATGGGCATGTAGGGGAGGGACCACTCACTCCGGTGCCACCTGCCCACGCTCAGAACTGGACCCCCTACACTGGAGGAGTGACCTCCAGCTCTGCAGGAAACGGCCTGGCCAAACCCGGTCCAGAACTCGTGCTCGGAAACCCCATGAAGAGCACGGAGAAGCGATCGGGAAAGTGAGCTGCAGCTCATTTGGCCTGTCTGACGACTGGGGAGAGAAGGCAGAGGCCACCGCTCTGCCCCGGGGAGGGGACTCAGCACGCGAGCCCCTCCCTTCCTGGAGCCTCGGGTGGGGGCGGGGTCCCCAGGTCAATGACCAGGATGACCTGGAGTCCCTGAAAGCCAGGTGGCCCCGGTCAGAAAGAGGAGGCCATGAAGGACGGGACCCTGGACGCCCTGTCCTCCTGCTAGGCGGCGCCCTGAGCGCTGGACCTGCCCTCCAGAGGGAGCGCATTGGCTGGGCTCCAGTCTTCTGAGGACCCAGATGGGCTCGGAAGCACCTGTCCCCTTCTGTTAAATGGGGATGATAATGGCAGGCCACATTCTCAAAAAAAAAAAAAAAAAAAAAAAAAGCGCTCCCTCCTCCTCCGCCTCAGTCACTCCGCACAGGCAGCTGCCCGGAGAAGAGGCAGGAGGAGCCTGGAGGCCCTCGATTGGTCTGGGAGACGTCACGGTGAGTGGCTCCTGCCAGCGGTGCGTCCCGCAGCTCCGGAGCTGGCTGTGCCTCTGGGGAGGAAACACCTGGCCCCAGGTAGCGGAGAGCGAGCTTTCAGGACTGTGTCTTGGGGGCCGGAGGGGAGGAGCCCTGGCATTCAAACGGCCTCGGCGATTGGCTCGGGGATGGGCACGTGATCTTGCTGAGCCAATGAGGGTCGGTCCAGAACTGGGGCAGGAACCAATGGGAAAGGTCTCTCTTCCTGGGACTGCCAAGCTAAAAGCCTGCTGGCGGCCGTCGTTGCACCACGAGCAGGGGCCTGCCTGGGAAGGAAGCCCACGGGTGGCAGGCAGAGCGGACAGGGAGGGAAGGACAGCGGGCATTGTGTTGGTGCCTTGGGATCAGCTCTCCTCCTTGTTTTCAGTGACTTAAGACAAATGTCGCCCTTTAGCTAATAAGCTGGGCCACACTGGATGGTTTTCTGTCCCTTACAACCCAACGGATAGGGGTGCTTTGGCCCAGTCTGGTGGGAACTGCCCTGCATCTAGGAACTGGGCTGAGGGATCAGGCCGGAGGACTTACCGATGAGATCGAGGAAGGAGAGGCTGATGAAGAGGTTGGTGGCCCAGTTGAAGCTGTTGCAGAAGGCGAAGGCTCTCCCTCGGACCTCCACAGGGTAGATCTCGCTGAGGACTAGCCAGGTCACTAGACGGGAGAGCAGGAGGGCCCCTGGGCTGAGGCTGGGGCAGCACCAGCAGGCCAAGTAGGCGCCCCCCGGCCAGAGTCAAGCAGAACGCCAGGCTCCTGGCGCCAAGCCCTCCCCATCTGCACCCCACGCCAGTGCCAGAATGGCTTTAGGGTGGCCACAGTGCCTGTGTGCCCAGGACCCAGGGGCTTCTTGGGACACAGACCTTCAGTACCAAGGCGACAACCGCGGGGTGAACCGGGATGATCCGTTTCTATCCTACTCATTAAATTCTTTTCAAGTAAACCCTGCGGCTTGAGCCATCCAGGGACAGAGCCAAGTTTTACAAGGCCTGAAGCTTAATATGAAAACCTTAAAAATACATATTAACATAAAGTTAGGCCCTGGCCCTGGGAGGAGGGGCCCCGACCCTTCAGGCCACATGCCTCCAGAGCCCCTTAGGCAGACAGGGCCTCACTGCCTGCTGCGTGGCTCCAGGTTGACCTGCAAGAAAACAGCACTTACCTGGGCCAAACCCGAAGGAGAAGGCGCTCACAAAGGCCATCAGGCAGATCAGGGCAGCCCAGCGCAGCAGGGCAGGCTCTGGAGCCTGACTGGGGGTCACTGTGGGGGAGGTGCTCAGGGCTGACGGGGGAGGGGCAGTGGCATGTTTGCGTCCTGGATGGGACTTGGTTTTCTTAGGCGTTGACAAGACGGGCTCCCATTGGTCCCCCCAGGTTCTCGGCATTGGAGTTGGAGATGAGTCCTTTAGCAGAACAGAGCCTCCAGGGAGGCCAGCCTGCCCAGTGGCGTTGGGCATGGCCAGGCAGCTGGGACCAGAGTCCATGGGCACCGCAAAGCTGACGAGGCCTATGCCACTGACCGACAGCGCCATGAGGGCACAGCCAGCCAGCAGCAGGGCCCTGCGGCCCACGCGGTCCACCAGCCCCATGGCAGTCAAGGTCGCCGCCACCTTCACTGCCCCGAGCCCCACGGAGGCCAGAACAGCGGAGGCTCCCCCGCGGAAGCCAACCGAGTGGAAGATGGTGGAGGCGTAGCACAGCACGTTGGGCTGCCCCGTCAGCTGCTGGAAGAGGACCAGCCCCAGCCCCACCGCGCTGCGGCCTCGCATGTTGTCCCGGGCCCTGAAGAGGTCCAGAAAGGTGTAGCGTGGCCTCTCCAGGCCTGGCTTGGAGGCCGCACCCCCCTGGAGCGGGATGAGGTCCTTGTGGCTGGCCGTCTCATCCGCAGCAGCAGGGAGGAAGAGGAGGGCCAGGTTCTGCAGAAGGGCGGGCGCCACGGCCCAGCCGAACATGTGCCGCCATCCCCCAGGGGCACTGGCCAGAGCATAGTTGACGGCATAGGACAGCAGGATGCCCACGGTGATGCCCACCTCATAGAGGGACACCAGCACTCCCCTCCGCCGAGGCCCCACTAGCTCGGACACGTAGATGCAGCAGGCCATGGAGGACAGGGAGATGGCAGAGCCGACGGCTGCGCGGCCCAGCACCAGCCAGGGCAGGGAGCCTGCCAGGCCCAGGCTCAGGCTGCCCGCCAGCAGCACCAGGTTGCTCCCCAGGATGGCGCGTTTCCTGCCGCAGCGGTCAATGAGGATGCCCCCCGCCAGGGAGGCCAGCAGAGCCCCCAGGAGCAGGCTGCCCACCAGAAGTTCCTGCTCTGAGCAGCTGAGCCCAAAGTCACTCTGCAGGGGCAGCAGTGCACCTGATATGACAGCCAGTTCGTAGCCAAAGGTCAGGCCGCCCAGCAAGGACACACAGGCGCACAGGGGCAGCGCGGGAGGGGGCCGGCCTGGAAGACAAGTGAAGGAGCTCAGGATGTTTCCTGGCCAAGCGCCCGTGTCCTACGCCCCTCCACCCATCTGCCCTCCAGCCATTTATCCCATCGTCCGTCTGTCCATTTATCGACCCCTTAATCCACCCGAGCACCTGTGGACTGACTGACCCACCCACCCACAAATCCACCTGTCCCTCCACCCATCTTCCTATCCATTTCCTCTGTGCCATCCACCCACGCATCTCTCTCTCCATCCACAGCTACATGCCAGGCTGTGTCCCTGAGGCTGGCCGTCAGTGGTGTCTCCAAGGACCTGACGTGCTGGCAGAAATAGGCAGACGATAGCACGTAATATGCCTTCAGGTGTGGACAGTGCCATGGAATGACAGTGCAGGGACACACACTTGGGGGTGCTGAGGAGCATCGATTTAAGTAGTCAGCTAAGTCCTCTCAGAGGAGGGGTCATTTGAGCAGAGATCCAAGTAAAGGGGGAGTGGAGGCCATGGGGAAAATGTGGCAAAGAGCAGACGGGACAGAGGGAACACGGTGCCGGGGGGAGGCCTTGAGGTATGTGTAGCTCATACTTACACACAACATTTACTAAATGCCAAACCCTGTTTCAAGAGCTGTGTGCATGTTATTCTCAGTGTATCATTAGCATCATCCTCCAGGGTGCAGAGAGGTCAAGCAACTTTCTTACAGTCACACAGCAAGTAAGAGGCAAAGCTGTCATGGTTAGAGAATGCTTTGGTCACTGTACTAATCAGTGAGGAGGAGAGTGGATGAGGCCAGCGAGTGAGAGATGGCAGAGGAGGGGAGGCGGGGAGGAGGCAGGGGCCAGACCCCTTGGGCTTTGTGGGTCACCAGGACAGTAACAGTTTCCTTCTCGGTGGATGGAAGCCTCTGATGTCTTGAGCTGGGAGTGAGACGACCTAGTTCTAATTTTTGAAAGAGATTACTCTTGCTGTCCTGGGCAGATGGTGGGTGTAGCTCACTCAATGTCCATTCACCTCTTCTTTCTTTATTTGTCAATAAAAAACCAAAATTTTTTTATTTGTCGGGCTCCCAAGTCATTTTAATAGACATAGTAATGAGGAAGGGACACTGCATGAGATATCAGGGAAAGATTCCAGAGTTCATGACACACTGATAAAAGATCTGCTTTGATGTCCATTTTAAAAAAACAGTAGTACACTAAATAATTCAAACTTTTTTTCTCCTTTAAGGTAAAATAAAGATTTAAAAAAAAATTTTGGCAGAGTCTTGCTAAGTTGCCCCGGCTGACCTCCAACTTGCCATCCTCCGGCCTCAGCCTCCTGAGTAGCTGGAACTACAGGTTGTGCCACAGCACCAGCTCCAATAGAGGATTCTTAGTGTGTGGTAAGTGAATATGAAAAACAGCGGGGCGGGGGCGGGGGCGATGCACGTCTGTAATCCCAGCCATTACGGAGGCCGAGGCAGGAGAACGCAGGTTCAAGGTTAGACTGGGCAACTTAGGGAGGCCCGGTTTTAAAATTTAAAAAAAAGGAAACAAAATAGGGCTGGGGGCGTGGCTCTGTGGTGAGCGCCCGGGTTCAACCCCCAGCACCGCAAAACAAAACAAAGACTAAGACACCCAGTGCCAATCAGGAGGGCGGGCGCCAGCCAGCCCTCATCAGGGAGCCCTGAACTGCAGGACGAGTCTGAGTCTTCATTTTAAATTGTGGGGGTGTGGTCCTAAGTGAAATTATGTCCAAATGGACTAAGATGAAAAGTGAACAGGACGGACGAGCTCTCCTGCACAACCCCGAGGCGCGGCGTCCTCTCCCGGCTGCGTGGTCGAACCAGCCCCGAAGGAGTGGGAGCCGCGGAGGCTCCTGTCTTGTGGGTTCGTCTCTGGTCATCTGCCTCCTCCTGGCGGCCCCACGACTCCAGCATCAGGCGCGCTGTTGAGGACGGTCCAAGCCTCCCGCCGTGGGCCCACGTCGTCTGCCCTGCGCAGCTGCCGGGAGCCCCGTTCCTTCTGGCCTCGGTCTCAGTTTGCCAGTGTGTAAAATGGGAACAGGGCACAGCCTGCTTCCAGAGCCCGAGGGCAGCCGGCGTTACACAGGGTGGAAAGTTCCGGGAACGTCCCAGTGACCGCTGACCTGGGCCGCTTGCTCCGTGCGACCCTGGGCAGGTGGTCTCCCCTGACCTCCAGCGCGTCCTCTGTTCCGGGGATAATAAACGCTTTCTTGGCGGCTCTTGGAAGAACTGGGGGGAGAGAAGCTATTGGCACCCAGGAAGCGAGCGCAGGGAGCATTACCAGGCTCACTACTTCTACCTGCTCCTTCCGCCCATTTCCAGAGGAGGGTAAGAAAACGCCCCTGCTCCCCTTCAAAAGAGGGTGGTGCTGGGGACTCAGGAGGGGGATGCTGATCTTCTCTCACCCTGTGCTGCCAAAGAGCAAGGCGGTGACTGGTTCCTGGCTCCACAGACAAGTTTTGTTTTGTTTTGTTTTTTGTTTTTTTTTTGGTAGCAGGGATGATTGAACCCAGAGGCACTTTACCACTAAGCCACACCTCCAGCCCATTTTTAAAAATTTTTATTTAGAGACAGGGTGGGTTAAGGCTTAGGGCTTCACTAAATTGCTGAGGCTGCCTTCAAACTCGGATCTTCCTGCCTCAGCCTCCCTGGCTGCTGGGATTACCGGTGTGAGCCACTGTGCTCAGCAGACAAGCTTTTTGTTAATCATGCATTTCTCATTCAGAGGCAAAAAGAAAGAAAAAAAAAAAAAAAAAAAAAACTGAAACACCACCAATTCTAATTACACCTGTAGAAATTTAAAATACACATCTAAACGACTGAGCATGACGAAGAAATCAAGTGGAAATAACTGCCTATTTGGAATTGAATGAGAATTAAAAGACCACATAACAGAAACGGTGGGAGGTGATAAAAGAGGTAATTATGGAAACTAGAACTTTTTGTCAGAACCTCCAAAATAACTGAAAATAAATGAATTCAGCCTTGGAATGAAGAAGTTAGGAAAGTTAGAGCGAAAGGAACCCCCAGACGAGAGGAATTAATGAACATAAAAACAGAGGGAATGAGACGGGAAATAAAATCAGGATAGTTGATCATTAAACTTTGAGTTGGTTTGGACACAACTAAGAACAGCTGATGCTTTGGGGAGTGTGGCTGAGAAACTCCGGCAGGCAGGGCACAGGAGTGGCAGGCAGGGGCCGGGGGCTGGGCCCTGTCGCCGGGCTGAGGCAGTGGACAGATCTGTCCTTGCCAGCTCGCCCAGGCACCCGCCTGGACACAGGGAGCTCCCTGCCTCAGGGGTCCCTGTGGTCTCCGACCACCAACGCCCAACAGGTTAGATCCAAACCGGTCCGTTACCTGTCTCTTGTGGAAACAGCATAAAGCTGAATTTTCAAGTTCAAGTTCAGTAAGAGAGTCTCTGCTTCGAAAGGTGAGTGAATGCACACTTACTACAGTTACGGATTCGCTTGCACCTGCTCCTGCCACTTTTGTGGCAGGGTTGGAACCTGGGGCACTTTTGTGCTGCGGGAAACAGACTGGTCGAGAAACACCTGCCCGCAAGCAGCACCCGGAGAGGAGGAGAAACCAAACTTCACTTCACGCCTGCGGGCCCAGAGGAAAATGGAACTCCAAACGGTTTCTCACAGTATTCATAGGTTATTTGATGTCATCTTAGACCTGTCCTACCATTGCGGCTGGAGGCTGTGCAGGGTCTCTAACACAGAGCTGCTCACAGACAGAGGAGAAACGGCTCTTTCCACAGACACCTGTTGCGGTTCAGGAGGGAGCAGTCAGACTCCTCGGGCAGTTACTGACCACGCAGAAGGCAGGGCCCGTGGCTAATGAGGCTTCCTGGAGAAAGGCCGAGAGGGCAGCGGAATGACCCTTCCCCAGGCCGGGTCTCTACCATGACGTTCTGTCATTTCATGTCACTGCCAGGTCCGGTTTTGCCGTCACATTACCACTGAGCCACATCCCCAGTCCTTTTTATTTTTACTTTTGAGACAGGGTCTCGCCAAGTTGCTGAAGCTGACCTTGAACTTGCAACCCTCCTGCCTCAGCCTCCTGAGTGGCTGGGATGCTGGGATTATAGGTGTGTGCCACCAAGCCCAGCCCTATTTCTTTCTTCTTAGAGCAGTACTGTCTACTAGAATTTTCTCCAGCGAGAGAAACTTCTGTGCCTATCTACGGGACAGGGTGGTGACTAGCCACATGTGGACCCTGAGTACAGGGAAGGTGGCTAATATAATGGAGGAATTAACGTTTTATTTTAATTAATTTACTTATAAAAACAAGCCACGTGGCTGGGGTTACCATATGGACAGTACTGTCACACAGGGTACTGTGATTTTTAAAGCACATGTTTGCACTTATATTCTTCTGGAAGCACCTGGAGTAATCCTGCAGCCGGGGTGACTGAGCATGTTCTCTGCACCAGGTGCTGTCCTGACTGCTAGGCTTAAGACCTCCTTTAGTTCTCCCCAACCTTCTGGGGGTGCCTCTGAATTCCCTAGGAGTGGATTGACTGGGCACCCCAGGGCGCAAGTGCCTTGCCTGAGGTCAGAAGTCACACAGCGGGCCTGCACCGAGAGCCAGAGCCCCAGCCTTGTCCTGAGCAGCCTCTGCTCCTGCCTCTCCTCCGCTGTTGGGCAATTTTTGTGCAGCGGGAGGAGCTTCACGGGGAGGACTCCCCGGCTTCTGCTCACCTTCTCCCCTGCACCCTGCCCCCATCCCAGGTGGTGCTGCCCTTCTGTTCTCCAGGGAAAAGACCTGGAGGATCCAAGGCCTGGTCCCGATGTCCTCACCTCCCCTCGCCCCACCTCCCTGGTTCCCGGGCTTCACTCCCCCAGGGGGAGGCAAGGGAGGCGGAGGCAGGATCGACCGCCGTTTCCTGGCCTCTGTTTGAGGGCAAAGGGAGCCCGGCCAAGGCCAAGGCCAGGCCGAATGCCGCACGCTCCTTGGGTCAGACCGGGGTCATGGTGGCAAGAGGACCACAAAAATAATCGACATGAGCCAGCAATGCCGACAGGTGCCACTCCAGAGCGCCCCCGCCAGGTGCAGCCTCAAGACGGCCTGGGGGGCGGTGGCGCACACCGGCTCTACAGAGCTGCGCATGCGTTCCCTCTGGGACGCGGCGGGTCAGGACCACAGGGCTCCCAAGCCGAGCTGGGCTGCGAGATCACCCGGGAACAAGGGCCACCCAGAGATGGGGGTGGGAGAGACAGCAGGGGCGAGGGGCACACGGTGGACAGCAGAGACCGCTCTCAGGAGGACCCAAGGGCAAAGTCCTGAGGAGCCATGAAGGAGTCCCTGGGGTCGGGGCCATCGGGAGGGCCAGGAAGGCCCCTCGGTCCTCACGCTTCCCGCTCCCTCTGCCTACGTGGCCAGTCAGTCCACACTCCCGCGTGACACCGGCCCTTCCCAGGCCGGCCTGACTGCTCAGCCCGGCCCCTGCCCCTTGTCCCAGCCAGCATCCCCAGCCTCTCCCACACACCCGGACCGTCTGTCACCACCTGTCATCATCATGCTGCTCTGCCTCTGCCTGCGGACCTCCTGCTCACCTGCCACCTGCCCACAGCCCCCGGGCGCCAGCGTCTTCATTGTGCATCAGTACCCGCCCTCTGCAGGGGAGCTGCCCTTCCCCACGCCAGCCCGAGGACACAGGCGAAAATGTCACTCCCATCCCACAGACGGAGCAACCAAGGCACAGAGGTGAGATCATTGGCCAGGAGGACACAGCCCGTAAGTGACAGCAGGGATCTGAACTTGGGCAGTGCGACTCCAGCGTCCCACTGCTGAGAGAGACGAACAGGAGCTCGGTTAACGCACCGCGTGCAAAGCTGGGCACTTGGTTTCCTCACACCATTCTCATGGCCGCCCCCCAATAATAGCATCTTATAAGGGACCATGTGTCGGTCAGGGAAGGTGACAAACTGTCCCAGGTCATGACAAATTGAGGGCACTGGGGCTGGAACCCAGTCCTGATCCAGTCTGTGGACAGAGCCTAGCGCCCGACCCTGCCCGGAAGAGAGCAGAGCACGCTAGGAATCTGGGAGGGTGGAGACGGCTGGTGATTAGTTTGAACACCTGCTCACCCAGGCCTGGCTCTGCCCATAGTAGGCACTCAACAAACAGCTGCTGAATTAGCATGAGGGACAAGAGGGCAGGAGCAAGGGGCCAGAGCCAAGGCGAGTGTCCTAGGAGGGCCCTGACATCTCTGGGCCTTGGACTCGGAACATCGTGCAGCGGATGTTAAGAGATGGACTCTGAAGTCAGAGCTGTGGCTGGTCGCCAGCTGCGCCTTTGCTCTGTGCATGAGAGGCTTGGGGTACAGTGGTTAGGAATGCAAACTGGAGCCAGGGTGCTGGGGTTCCATCCCAGCTTCTCTTCTCCATAGCTGTGTGACCTTGGGCAACTTACTTAACCTCTCTGAGCCTCCTCTATCTACATATGATACAATACCTATCTCAAGTGCCTGCCTACCTCAGAGCCAGTGTTAGCTGCAGTAATTCTCTACTGAAAAACCTGGAGTGAGATTTTAAGAGAGAATTCATGCACGACCCCCTCCCCACCTCAGCTTAAAACCCTTCTCCAGCTTCCTATGCCATCTGCCATAAAATCCCGACCTCTCCATGGCCCACAAAGCCCTGCACCACCTGGCCCCCGCTTGCCCCTCTGACATCCTTTCGACCCCTCCCTCCTTGTCCACGCCTGACACGTGGCCTGAGCCACGCCGGCTCTTTCCTGCCTCAGGGCCTGTGATGCTCCTGCCACCTGGAAGCTCTTCTCCAAATCTCAGCCCTGCTTCCGGGATCTTGGCTCCAAGGCCCCGAGGAGGCCTCATTTTCTGTGTCCCACCGCATCTTATTCATGTCCTTATGTATCCAGCTCCTCAAAGGTCACTCCAGAGAGAGCGCTTTGTCTGTTTCGTTCCCTGTGAATCCCCAGCCCTACGCCTGGCACAAAGTACATGCTCACTAAAGAGTGAACAACGACGGACCTCCAACCTTCTGAATACAGAGAGGGCGACAGAATCAGTCCCCCTTAGCGACAAAGAAATTCCCTACTTGCCCCAGGTGTGTTCTGGGCTCTTGGTTCTCTCCACTGAGTCATGTCCAGGGCAGGGAGGGAAGGATCTCAGGCCCGGAGCAGTGCCTGGCACAGTGGTGCTCAGGAAACTGATGAATGACTGTCTCCTTCCGGGACCTCCATGTCTCCATTTTCGGAACAGGGACGGTTCTCCTGCCTGGGGGTTGTTGCCTGCTGGGACCAAGGTGGTCGGGGAGGGCCGCCCGTGGGCGCTCGGTGTCAAGGCAGAAGCAGCTCCGGCCACTTATTCCCGGGCCGGAGGATGGAAGGCAGCGCGCCGAGGCCCCTGTGCAGTCCCCAGCCTCCGGCCACCGCGGGGGCGACACCGGGTGGGTCGGGGCCGCCGGGAGGGCGGAGGGGCGCGCGGGGTGGGGGAGGTGCGGGGACAAGGCGCACAGTCCGGGAGGTGACCCGGCTCCCCGCTGCAGCCAGATCGCGACTTACCCATGGCGATCGGACTCCGCGGCCGTGCTGGGGACGCGGGGGGCCGGGCGCGTGACCCCGGGACCCAAGTCCCCGGCGCCGCCGCGCAACAAACTTTCCGGCTCGCTTTGGGCCCGCGGCCCGCCCTCCCCGCCCCCGGCGCCACCGCCACGTCGCCCAGCCCAGGCCCCCCAGCTGGAGGCGGGACGGAGGGGAGCCCGGGACCGCCCCGCGGCCGGGGCCAGACCGGGGACCGCCCCCGCTGGCCTCCCCACGTCCCCATCGGAAGTTGTCCCCGGGGAAGGCCCTCCCTGCAAACCGGAGAGTCCCCAGGCACTGCAGTCCACCCTGGACGGCCTTCCAGCCTGCACACTCGGGCACCTGCACTGACCGCGACCCTCACACGCCACTGAGCTGCTCCTACACTCCTGCCAGGAGACCCACCCAGCCATTCCGCACTGAGATCTGAGCACCCGCCGCCACGGTGCCCTGCTGGCCAGGCTGGGGCGGGCCATCTTCTGATCGGAAGGAGCCGTGCGCTCCAGTGAGGGAGGCCAAGGAAAGAACTGGACCACCAGAAAATGCTAGCCACTGACTGAGGCTGCTCAGGGCGATGGGCCTGCCGGCGCCGGGGTCTGTCTGAGGAGGGGACGGAGCTGAGACCCGAGGGTCCTGGTGGGGCGCCCTAAAGGCAGAAATGTTGAAGTGAGACCAGGCATATGCCGACCGGCAGAGAGGAGGGAGGGCCAGCCTCCGGAGGACTGGCAAGGCCTGACCTGTCTAGGCTTTGGGAGGGTGGGGAATGTGGATTTTATCCCGAGCGACAGGAGGATAACTGGGGAGCTCTAGCAGGGGAGCACGGGCAGGGTCAGGAAGCCCGAGGAGGCTGCTGCCAGGTGAGGTGAGCTTGGCTTGGCTCAGGTAGAGCAGGTAGAGGAAAGCTGGCAGATCAGAGAGACTCCGTGAGGACCCCCGCACTGAAGTGGAGCAGAGGGAGGCTGGGAACCGAGACCCGGAGCTTGGCGGCAGCTGGGTGGCCTTGAGGCATCGCCCGATTGAGGCTGTGTGGCGTTGGGCAACCATGTGGAAATAGGTGAGCAGTTGGATATGAGCCTGGAGTTCTGGAAAGGAGGCAGGCTGGGGACAATGCCACTAATTGTCACTCAGTCAAAACATACACACAGGCTTAGCCCTCATGTGGCCACAGACTTCTCCAGACTCAGTACATGTGGCCAAACTCACACTAACCCCAACTTACAGGTGGTACAGTGCACTCTCCCAGCAGGGACCTTGTGCCATGGACACAGGTATTTTGGTAAAGAAACAGCATGGAAAAGACCCTCTGCACCAGGGGTTCTGACAATATCAGCTGAGCACAATGACAACAGGGTCCCAAAATTCTTTGTTCCCTCCCTTGAAATCTGGGTGGGCTTTGAGCAGTAGCTTGCAGAGCAGCACCGTGTGACTACTGAGGCTGGGACACTGGGACACTGGCATCCTCAACCTCCATGTAAAAAGTCTTAACTTCTCGCCATGCTGTGAGGAAGCCCAGGCTAAGGAGGTGACTGCAGATGGTCCCAGGGGTGGTCCTGAGGCAGGAATTTAGAGATACAAAGATATCACTGAGCCTCCAGAGAGAAATGTCTGTAAACCACTGGAATACAGAGCAAACATCTGGGAGTACCCACATCCTTGGGCCCATGTCCTGCATGTGCATGAGAGACTTGGGTACTGAGCCGCTTGTAGTAGTAGGAGATTTAAAAAGCTAAGGAGACACGTGAGGTAGGAAGTGTCAGGATTAGAGCATCCGAGGATAGTGCGCAAGTGCAAGGGAACAGATTGTGAAATTGTGTAGCCCCTGCCTCGTTCACCTCCCCTATAAATTTCTCCCCATTCCACCACAAGACTGGGAGACCAGACTCCTCTCCTTCCCTCCCCTCCCCTCCCCCTTTTTCTCTTTCTCTCTCTCTCCTGTCCCCCTCCATCCCTGCTATTCCCTGTCTGGACTCCTGACTCACAAATTCCATGAGTATAGTTAAATGGGTGTTTTAAGTTGCAAAGTTTTGGAATAAATTGTGCACCAATAATAACTGGACCAAGAGCTGAAACAACTGAGTGCCGTGTGTGGACTTTGATTTAGAATTTTGCCTGCATTAGCTCACAGCTAACTCCATGGCAGACTAATGAGCTAGGAACTATGACACTCTATCCCCCTTTTATGGATGAGGAAACTGAGGCTGAGGAAGGTGAAGTCCCTTGCTCAAAGGCTCACCCTGGTATACAGTGGAGCTGGGAGTCAGGCCCCGTTATGGGGAAAAGGCGCACCCGTGTCACGCTCTTAAATGTCTTACCTCGCCACCTTCTGCGTGGAGAAGAGCCCAAGGAGAACGCTTGGCCACTGCCATGCGGCAATTCTTTCTCCATCTGTGAATATCTGGAATTGTCACCAGGAGGCCTGGCTCAGTGGGGCCTGGGCTGTTCCATTCTCTGAGATGATTTGGGTTAAACAACAGAAGGGATGTTTGCATTCCTGACACTGAGTTCCGGCTCTTTGGGGAATGAAGAACTCTTCATTTGGTGCTCTCAAGGAGAAAGGGACAGTTCTAACTGGGTGGTGTCAGCGGCATCTTCCAAGAGGGTGCCAGTGACCCCTGCCTCCTGATTGAGTGGGAGGGGCCTAGTGACATATTTGACAAACATTACAGCCAATGCAGTGGATGCCATTTGAGGATCAGGTTACAGAAGAAGTGATTTGGGTCCAGCTCCGTCTCCTGAGCACTCACCCAATTGCTTGATCGAGCTGCTGACCACGCTGTGCGCTGCCCTGTGGAGAGACCACAGAGCAGGACTATTGCGTCACATGACTAATGCCTCCTGCAATAGCCTGCGAGGACCCACGGCCCTGGATCAACAGCCCGTGAGAAACTAAACCTGCCAACAAGCTCACGCTGTGCCTGGAAGGGAGCCCATCCTGAGCCTGCCTGTCAGGTTGTCCTGGCTGACACCTTGATCTCAACCTGGCAAGAGGCTCAGCTCTTGCTCAGACGAGGCCCTGCTCAGTTCCTGATAGGGAAATCATAAGATTATAAATGGTCGTTGCTTTAGTGGTTAAGTTTTGGTGCATCTGTTACACAGTGACATAGAGCTAATACAGATTCCATGGCTGGTATTTAAAAAAGGAGATGGATCACCTCAGAGGAGACAGTGACTGAATTATGTCCACAGAGACAACGGTGAGGGCTTATCTGCCCTTCTTAATACTTGGGGGTGGCCAGAATCTCTCCTTGGACCTCTGAGCAGTTAACTATCAGGAGCTGAGATACCAGCCAGGGTCATGGCTGACTTTTACTTCACGTGCTCTTGGCAGACTTTGCTTAAAAACTCTTCTGACTGGTGTTTCTGAGTTGCAAACCTTGTACTATAAAAGGAGCCCATTCATTCACTTGGGGTCTACTGCGGAGAAAGTCTCTCTGATCCAGATTCTCTTTACAAAGCCACTTTATTAAACTGTCTTATGTAGACAACTTGAGAACCCAAGTTAGTTTCCCACGGAGTGACGTGGTCAGAATTCAGGGTTGCCAGACGAACAAGGGGTGCCTAGTTCAGTGTGAATATCTGAGAAGCAACGCTGGAAACACTTTTGCTATGAAATTATTTGATGTTTCTCTGAGACCGACATTTGGCTGGGCATACGATTTGTTATTATCTGTGCTAAATCTGGCAGCCTTCCTAAATGACATCGTGGCAGCTCTGGGGAAGATGGACCGGAAGAGGCAATGGAAGCAAAGACCCAGGAGGAGGGTTGAGGCTGGGGATCCTGTGGCAGGGGGTGGGCTTAAACCCAGTGGTAGTAGCTCTGGATTTTAGTGGGGTGAGAGGAGCGGGGCATGCTGTAGGGGTGGCTAGGGCCAGAGAAAAGGACAGAACCTGCCCCTTAAGAGCTGCTTTTGTAACTGGATTATACTTTGAGATTTTGATTACTGATCTTCTTTTTCTTTTTCCTCCTCCTCCTCCCCCTCCTCCTCCTCCTCCTCTTCCTCCTCTTTCTTCTTCTTGTACTATCTATAGCTCCCTCCCAGCCTTCCTAAAATCCCTTCACTGCCTTGTTTTTATTGATTGCTCTTGTCATCATCTGATACATTACCTGCTTTGAAAAATTAATCAATTAATTTTGGTACTGGGAATTTAACCCAGGTACATTCCACCGCTCAGCTACATTCCCATCCTTTTTAAATTTTATTTTATTTTATTGAGACCTGCTATCACTAAGTTGTCCAGGCTGGCCTTGAACTTGCAATCCTCCTGCCCCAGCCTCTCTGATCATTGGGATTACTACTACTGCATATCCCTAAAGAACACCAGATGTTAAAATAGTACGCTTGCCTAACAAGACTCAAAGAAACAAAAACCTAGTCACATTTTGATATCTTTTCAGATAAACTTTGATTTTTTTCTTTAAAAAGACTTTATTGAAGTATAATTGACCGACAATAAGCTGCACATACTTGAAGTATAGAGTTGACAAATTTTCACCTACGTATACACTTGTGAAACCATTATCACATCAAGATAAAGCACTTCACTATTATCCCTATCACACTACATCTTTCTTATTTGTTTGATGTGTCTTCCACACTAAAATGAATCTCCACGAGTGGAAACTTTTTAAAAGTCCCTTTTACTTTTCTTGGTATCCCAGTGGTCTGGTTCAGGATAGACGTCTAGGACGGTGCTGGGCACGCAGCATTGCTCTATGATAACTGTCGAAGGATTTGTATCCTCCTTTTTGTTCACCCAGCAGCCAGCTTGCAAGACTTCCTGGTGTTTGTTCCCCAAGTCCACCCTCAAAAAGAACATAGATTGGCGGCTGTGGATTCCAGTGCCTGTAGGGCTCAGCCAGGTGTAGTACATGAAATGAGCTGGTACAAGGCAACGCCGGGTGGTGAGGACTGTGGCACACGGGAGGATATGTGTACATGGCGGGAGTCAGCACACTACAAGCAGCTGCCTGTTTGTCTATAAAGTTTTATTGGAAGACAACCATGCCCATTCATTTACATATTGTCCAGGGCTGCTTCTGCCTAGGACCGTGGGCAGTGGGTTGAGCAGCTGTAACAGAGAGGATGATATGATCAGCAAAGCCTGAGATAGTTGCTATCTAGACCTCTGCAGAAAATGTTTGGCAATCACTGTTTAGACTCACAGGGCAGGTGGGGCGCAGCCCAGCAGGGTGCGGCCAGACAGGGATGTGGGCCCAGGGCTAACAGATCTTTCCTCGTGGGAATGTCAGCTTTCCTGATTTTTATTTTTAAATGAAGACACGTAAATATTATTTTTTTAAAACAAGGGTGTTGGTGAAATCATCTTACAAACTGGATGCAACCCAGAAGTCACTGGTGTCCATATCAAACTAGGGGCATGGGACTTAGGCAACCGCAGCTGTGTGTCCCCAGCATTGCCCAGAAGTAGCAGAGCCTGGAAACCTGCCTGGCCAGGGAAGGGGATGATGGCATGCCAGAGAGCTTCCACTTGGCCCTGGCTGTAAACATTTAGCTCTGGTTACAAAATTGCCACATAACAAATAAACAACGACAATCGGGGTATAAGGGCACTTCCTTATTTCCCGAGATCTGCGAGTCGTCGGCTGGTGCATCTGGAGTCTCTTGTCTAACACGTCTCTCGCCCTGGCAGTCAGGATGCTCGGAGTTGCAAGGGCCAGAGCCTTAACGCCAAGTGACTTAAGCAAAAAAGAAATGCGCCGCTTCCCACCTGTGAAGGCAGCTGCTTCAGGCACGGAGGTATCCAGGCCCCAGTGATATCAGAACGCTAGAATTCAGTTTCCTGGATGCAGGGCTCCCACTCAGACAAGTTTACTGGGAAGCCTCACACTCAAATTCTATCTTAAATATAAAAAGTCTCTCTTTCAGAGAGAGCTCCCCAGAGTCTCAGAACCGAGCCTCCCTGGCTGGGCCTGGGATCCCCAGCATCCGTGACCCAGGGCCCCTCTGGCAGCTGGGGGAGTTTGAGCAGCCAGACCCTGCCCACGTGGAGGGAGGTGTTCATCCATTTGCTCGCCCGATCAGGCGCACTCCTTAACCCGCACGGATCTACAGAGTTGCTACTGCAGGCCGGGACTCCTCTAGGGCTAGAGACTAGAAAAGCCAAGAAAGTGGATTGTCCCCAGAACTCAGAAAGGAACACATCCCGGCTGACCCCTCCCCTACCCTGGGGAGGCCCACTGCAGACTTCTGATCTCCAGGACTATAAGAAAACAAATGTTTAAGCCACTGAGTATGTGGTGACTTGTTACAGCAACTACAGGAAAAGGGTCTGTCATCTGCTGAGGCTGCCGAGCCGGCAGATGGGGAGCTCACCAGGAGGGGAGCGGCATTGTAAGGGGGGCAGATACAAACGCGTAAGCCATCGGATGAGCCCCTGGGTTTTGCTATGTCTAAAACAGATTCCTGTTTGTGTTTAAGCTTGTTTTTGTCGCTTGCCACCAAGAGTCATGAATAATGCACACTGCGTCCCCACCGAGCAGAACTGTCAGTGCCAGGCTGGCCCCTCCTTGCTCTGGCCATTTCAGTGCACAATGGCTGTCAGCCAGTGCCGCATCTGGGGCTCTCTCTGGCCCCACTCTGCTGACCTGTATGGGCCAGGAGCACAGAAGAAGTAACATTTCTTGTTAACTGTTAACTTTCTGTCCCTGTGACCAAATGCCTGTTAAAAAAACCCTTCAAACCAGGAGAGATTTATTGTGGCTCACAGTTTCAGAGGTTTCAGTTCATGGTTGCTTGGTCCCTTCACCATGGACTGTGGTGAGGCAGAACATCATGGCAAGGGGGGTGTGGAGGAGCAAAGCCACTCAGCAAAGGCAGCTGGAAGCAGGAGCCAGGGATAGGATACCGTCCCCAAGGGCACACCCACAAGGACCTGCTGCCTTCAACTAGGTCCTGCAGTTTCCACCAGCTCTCAGGTGTCCATTCTGATGAGTCCCACAGTGGATTCACCTGCTACAGAGGCCAGAGCCCGCACGACACCATCACTTCCCTAAAGCCCACCCTGCAACGGTGCTGCACTGGGACCGAGACTTCAGCACGCAGGCTTTGGGGGACACTCCAGACCTAAACCATAACGCAGCCTTGTGAAGAACCCTCCATGATGGCGGCTGGATTTCCTCTCCTTGAGCCGTCAGGAAGGGCCTCCCTGGGGAGGTGCCAAGAGTGGATCCAGGGGCCACACAGGGCAGGAGAGCACTGTCAGCAGAGGAGAGAGCAGGTGCACAGGCCACGGCAAGAGGGAGGGTGGCCAGAGCGCGAGGGAAGCACGGGGCCTGAGAGCGGAGAGCAAGAGAGGGCCTGGCGGGAGCAGGTCTGCAGGAGGGTGCGGGCGCTCCCTGCGGCGCCTCGTGAGTTACGGGTTAAGCATGGTGGGTGCGAATTAAGGATTAAGCCACTGAAAGAGTGGTTTACAGAAGGGTGAGTTTAAAGAAGTCAGAGCCAGTCTGGCCAGAACTAACCCGGCTCTCACGAATAGTTTCACAGTAGATTTCTAAACAGGCTTGCAGGTGGACTTGGTGACCACAGCGATGGCTACGTGGACACGAACAGTCACCATCATGAGACCACAAACGAGAAACCAGTGCTACAAACAGAACTGGCTCTGGGTGAGCTCCGAGAAGTCTGGGCGGGTGAAATGAGGCACACTGTGCCAACATAAGGGGTCTAGTGTGTGAAAGGGACCTGCTGTGTGTGTGAATGACACCGGGGACGCGGGCGTCATAGCAACCCTGGACCAAAGGGCCTTTCTTCGGTATTTCAAACTGGGCTCCCATGACTGTTGGGAAGGGCAGGGAGGAAAACGTGTCCCTGAAGGGCGTCTGCCCCCCCCCCCCGCCCCCGCCCCCGCCAAGCTCACCAACAACTTAGCGCATTCCAGCCAGCACGGGTCAGGCGGAACCAACGTCCCAGTTCTGAAGCTGCAGAGGAAGGGTGCTCCTGGCCGAGCCTCGGCGTGTGGGACGCACACACTGCTGCTGGGGCCGTGGCCGGCTCCAGCTCTCGCCTGTCCAGCACCCTCCGCTGCGAGGGCGGCCTAGGCCTTGCAGGAGTCCAGTGGGAGGAGGAGGGAGCCCAGCAGCAGGTTCTCTTCTCAGCCGAGAGGGCTGTGCAGGAAGCGGTGCCTCTCGTTAGCATGTTCTTGTGTTTTCTGAGATTTGAGGAATTCAGTGGCCACCTTGTGATCATAAGGTGACAAGTGTAAGGAAAGAAACCACATGCTGAGGCTGGTGGGACAGAAAGATGGCAAGATTCTGGGTCCTTCGTCTCATAAAGCGACTGAATGACAGTCTATCTCTTGCACTGTTGTGAGATGATAAGTGGACTTATTGTTGATGCTAGTGAGTTAGTGAGTGATTTGTAATCTGCAGCTTAAAATATCAAAACTACGGCAGTTACTGGTTGTGCCCTAATGTCATTCCTCCCCTACTTCCTTTTGGTAACAATCCCCCAAGTTCTGGCTGAGCCTCAGGCTCCCTGACGAAGGGCATGTTTCCCAGCTTCCTCTGCAGCCTCACGGGCTGGTGCCCGGCTTCTGGCCACCAGGGTGGGTGTGGAGGTGCTGCGGGCGTTTTGGGCCAGCCCCTGGCCGGCTTGCTTTCCATCCTGGCCCTCATGCCTCTTCCTGCTGAATGGAGGGGGTGACAAGTGGAACAGACTCAGGGAAGGAAGCAACAGACCCGGACTACTGCACACAGGGAGGTACACATCTCACGTATTTAAGTCGCTCTTTTACAGCAGCTTATGCTGTCCCCTGACACACAGCAACCAGAGCCCACAGCCATCCAGTGGTGCTAAAAGCCACCACTGTTGTTGCAAATCACACCATAGGTGATGATGGGGGGGCTTCCACAGAGGGAGGTGGACTCCCTGTTCCCTCAGGGCTCCACACAGGGGGAAGGCCTCCTCCCCACAGGGAACCAGGCTGCACAGGGGACTCTAAACACAGTCGCTATTGTAGCAAAGCATCCCATAGATAATAACAGCTCGGCATCCCACGCCTGGCACGGTTCCAGGGTGTCTCACCTCTGGCTACCATTAAATCTTCACCGAAGCCCTGAAGATAAACGGCCGCTTACCTCACAGATGAGGAAAGGCAGGCACGTAGGGGCTGGAACCCCATCGTCCTCCCACAGGCAGGCATTTCTGTGGGCCTTCAGCACCTGCTACTCTCCCTGCCTGCAACGACCTTCTCCCAGGGTTATGGGGTCCGGTTACGGACGTGTACTAAAGTAGGAAAAAAGGTTATTTGGGGGGAAAAAGAAAAATCAGACTGACTCAGGACCACCACGCCAAGTAAGGGGAGCAGTAGTGGCGAGTGACTTCGGCAAGCTAGTTTTTAAAGTGAAAACCACAAAAAAAATTGTGGCAACCTTACAATAGGGGTCTTCTTCTTCTTCTTCTTCTCTCTCTCGCTCTCTCTCTCTTTTTTTTTTCCCAAGAAATGCAAACAGCAAGCTTCAGGTTAGGTATTTCAGGCTGCACCTGGTGGGTTGGCAGGGCAGGCTAGGCGGGGGAGCTAGACTATCCATATCTGAAACCGGCAGCTTCTGGGGCCTCCGGAGGGATGGGTTGCTTCACAGAAATGGTCACAATGTGCTTAACTCGGCCACATTATTTTATCTCGGGTACTGTCCTTGTAAATTTACCACAGTCAGCACAACTCAAAAGATTTTATTCACACCCATTCAGGTTTGGTGGATCTTAACTAGATATATTTGTTTTATATCAGAGGGTCTCTATCTACCTTTTTCTTTTTATAAGGGGTTCTCTGCTCTTTCACACCAGGAAGCTGCTTCATAGAGCTCAAAGGTCATCTTTGTGTTGAACCTTCTGAACGACTTCATTTGAAGCTGTACCATGCCTTCCTATCTCCACTCTACTACTCTCAAGGTGACCTCGTCACATATTATCCAAACTAGGATCTGCCTGAGTCATCTGGAATCCAGGAAACTATGAGGACAAAGGTACAGGGGGACGAGGTGCACTTTGGATGGAAATATACGAAGGCTCAAAACTTTGGGAGGGCAATTTGGCTGATGGATCAAATCTTAAAAGTGCTTGTCTGCTCTGACTGATCAACATCAGTTGTAGAAAGACGTTCCCAGAAACCCTCACACATGTGTACAAAGACGCCTGGGTGAGCCAGCTGCAGCATGTTTGTTCAAGAAAACACCAAAACCGTGAACAAGGTACTGTGTGACCACAGAGGATGCCGTAGCTCCCTATGTACTGATACGGAAAATTGTTCAAGAGAAATGGGGGGAAAACGAACTGCAGAAGAATGCGCACTATGACCTCATTTATGTTAGGGGTAAAAAAAAAACTACAGCTATACGTGAGTATGCTCAATGTATTTTTAAAAATCTAGAAACTGTATAATGGTCATCAGGGTCATAGATTGGCGAGAAGAACATGCGGTCTTTGATTTGTGACCGTGCAAAATTCTGTACTGTGAGAATTTGTTACAGCCCGAATTAGCTTGTAATGAAACAACGCAATTTGTTAATTAGTCCAAATCAGTTTAGGTTTTGTCTCTGAAAAGCTTTCCCAGATTTCTTTTCCCTTACCCCACAATCTCACCATCCACCACCCTCTGAGTCTCAATTTTTTTTTTTTTTTTTTTAATCTGTAATAAAGGTTTTGGCCGGGCGCGGTGGACCAAGCCTGTAATCCCAGCGACTCGGGAGGCTGAGGCAGGAGGATCGCAAAGACAAGGCCAGCCTCAAAAATTTAGCGAGGCCCTAAGTAACTTTAAAAAGGGCTGGGGATGTGGCTCAGTGGTAAAGCGCCCCTGGTTCAACCCCGGTATAAAAAAAAAAAAAGAGTTGTCATCATTTATCCTATTTCTCTTCAAGGCACTTGAGTGGTAATCATCCGAGCACTTAAGAAGGAAAAGTGGTTGAAAATGGTTCAGTGTCCGCCCCACAGGGACCTGACCGGTGGCAGCCCCCGGGGGCAGAATTCAGGTTTCCGGGGGGGGTCAGAAAAATAGAGGCGCAGAGCGCCCCAAAGCGCCTTCCTCCGGGGCGCGGAAGTTTTCCGGAAGAGCTAAAACACAGCAAGACAGGCCCCAAAGCCCACCGCGACCATCACCGAGAACTTCCGGAGAGAACCGAGGAGTCGGGAAGAACTGCGGAGAGTCGCCGAGAATGTACGGAGATACACGAAGAGCTGGGCGGCGGCCACAGGAGCCGATTCCGAGAGGCGCCGAAGGCTCTGAAAAGCGCCTACAGGTCGGGAGGCGGAACCACTCCCACGGGGCGGAAGTGTCGGAGGGGAGGTGTTGAATGGCGGAAGAGGCCCGAGGATTTCCGGAGCGAGCGGAAGCACTGCCGGTAGTTTCCGGAGAGAGCGGAAGCGCTTGGCGCGTCTGCGCAGAGGAGCGGTCATGGCTGAGGCGGGCGAAGAGCCGTCGCCGGAGACGGAGCCGCTGACCGCGGCCCGGGAGCGGAGCAGCCGCTTCTTGAGCGGCTTGGAGCTGCTGAAGCAGGGCGCCGAGGCGCGTGTGTATCGCGGCCACTTCCTGGGTCGCGCGGCCGTGGTGAAGCACCGCTTCCCCAAGGGCTACCGGCACCCGGTGCTGGAGACGCGGCTCAGTCGGCGGCGGACGGTGCAGGAGGCCCGGGCGCTGCTCCGCTGCCGCCGTGCAGGTGAGGCGAGCCGGGCTCGCGGGCTTGTGGGGATCCGAGGCTCCGGGGCCTGGTGAAGGCGGGGTAGAGCCCGGCCTCGGCCTCAGGTTGCCGCAGTTTTTAACTTTCACCGTCTGCCTCGGCCTTTGGGGATGTTCTCTTCGTTCCTCTCTTCGTTAATCCATGAGAAGTCCCAAGCGCTTGTCGTGGGGCCCTGGGCCTGGTTCACATCGCGGCTGCGCCGCTGCTCAAGCTTGAGCGTGTTGTTCAACCTCCCCTTGTGCCCTCCGGATTGTGCCTCGTTACCCCTTCATTCATTAGTTTTGAGAATCAGATGTGATCGCAAATTCTCGCCCTGGAACCGAGCTCTCTGGGTTCAGAAACGAACTGCTTCCGGAGATTTTCAGCAGGTTGACCTCTCCGCCCGTTCCCTCTCCCGGGAAGTGGAAGTTGTGATAGTTGCAACGTCCCAGATGTTGTGAGCACTAGACTAGGTGTACGCCATCTGCTACGTTTGAATGTGTGCCTGACACATAGCTCTCAATAAATGTCAGACTTCGTTAAACGGTTTTTTTTTTTTTTTTCCCCAGTAGAGCACCGTTGTGCACCACCACAAACCTTGTGCTCAGATGAGAAACTGAGGCTCAGAAAAGGGAAGCCCAGGGTTTACACAGCTAGCAAGTGGCCCATTCCTCTGACTTAGAAGCACTTCTTGCTTTTTTTTCATTAGTACTTCTTAGGCACCCACTGGACATTGTTAAGTATTGGGAGATCTGGGAAAGTTCAGTAGTGAAAATGCAGGTAAATTGCTACCCTTTTAATGAAGTTATTAGTTCCTGTTTTCTCTGACCCTTTGTATAAGTTCCATTAAACAGAGATCATGGTTTCCTTGTTTGTTCTTGTATCCCCATTAACATATCTCTAGTTTCTAGATGTGCTCTGAGCATGGTTGACCTTCAAAAAAAAGTTCATTGACTGAGTTTATTAGAGGTGTTGTTTTATGCTATTGTAGCAGAAACTGAGGCTTAAGAGAAGTTAATGTAGCTTAAAGGTACACAAGTAATAAGGATGGGAGCTGGGATCCGAACCCTGTCCTTTCTGAGCACAAAAATGAATCTACGCCAGCATACTGCTTGGCCTCCTGTTTGTGTCCTTGTCAGGTAGAAACTGTTCTGGCTGGGTCATGATTCCCCTTTTGGCTTCTTGTTTTGCTTTTTAGGGAGTTAAGTGTGACAAATGAAATCCAGTCTTAGAATGTGACTTAGGAAAGGAGGTTCTGACATCTCTCAGTTTAACCGTGGGTGGTCTTAGGCATATTCCTGCAGTGCCTGAGCAAGGGGAACTTCAAGATAAGTTGTACCGTTTTTCTGTGCCATTTCTTATTCTTTTTCTGAAATAAGTAGATACAAGCTGAAAACTGACTCAGTCTTTGAAAATTAAGGTTACCATTAAAAAGAATTTGGTCCAATAACAACTTGTATATTGATTTCAGGGATATCAGCCCCGGTTGTCTTTTTTGTGGACTATGCTTCCAACTGCTTGTACATGGAAGAAATTGAAGGCTCAGTGACTGTTCGTGATTATATCCAATCTACCATGGAGACCGAAAACTCTCCCCAGAGCCTCTTCGACTTAGCCAAGACAGTCGGGGAAACTTTGGCTAGAATGCACGATGAAGACCTCATTCATGGTGATCTTACCACCTCCAACATGCTTCTGAAACCCCCTGTGGAACAGCTGGACATGGTACTCGTAGACTTTGGGCTGAGTTTTGTTTCAGGACTTCCGGAAGACAAGGGAGTAGACCTCTACGTCCTAGAGAAGGCCTTCCTTAGTACCCACCCCAACACTGAGGCTGTGTTTGAAGCCTTTCTGAAGAGCTACTCCACCTCCTCCAAAAAGTCCAAACCAGTGCTCAAAAAATTAGATGAAGTGCGCCTGAGAGGAAGAAAGAGGTCCATGGTTGGGTAGAGCGTGTGACTCCACGCAGTTAAGCTGTTTTTCAAAGCAAATTTGAAGAAATGCTGCGAGCGAGAGTAGACCTAAATAAAGGTGTTGGGATATTTTTAAAGTGATCTGTGATCATGCTTGTCAAGGGTCACCATTATCATCTGTAGTTCTGTTCTGAAGAGCTTACATAAGATAAGCTCTAGGCAGAATTGGGTGTATAAAAAATCAATCTGGGACAGACTTTCCCACAAACTGCCTTGAACCCTCATGTACGTGTGGGTAAAGGGTGGAGCCACATAATGAGAACATTACTCTCTCCCATCCTTCTGGTGAGATAAGGATAGTCGCAGTTGGGGATAGTGTGTGTCAGCCTTCTGACCCAGCATGGTGATGGCTATTGGGTACATGATATATTTGACTCAAAACACTTAATGGAATATAGCCAACATTTTAAAAAAATGAGTCACAGATTAGAAAATATTAATGAATTATTTTATGAAACTGCTTCCAAGTATACATTTAGATGTAGTTAGCTGCTGGGTTTGATATATATTTCTTTTTGAGGGTCATAGTGAAAATTACTGCTTAACCCCAAGTTTTCATTTAAAAAAGCAGGCTTAGAATAGCTTTGAAAATTTAGGTAACATTGTTTTCATTGCTCTATTTTTTATGGTTACCATCCAATTAACACAATGGACTTAAGTTCCTTTGACTTTATAAAGGTAAAAAGTGAGTTTTTCTATCACAGGTGGAAGGTAGAGTACAGACGGTGAAGTGGCTTGTGATGAAGTTTGGAGGAGTCTGGTTTAGGCAGCAGGAAAACTGAGTTAAGACAGAGTGCCAGTGACTGCCTTTTGACCTTCCCAACCACGATGTCTTGCCCCAGCAGCAGGTGTGGGTGTGATAAAGCACCTTTCTTCCTGTAGGTTCCAAACAAATGTGTTCTGGATGCCTTTTATGTGTCTGCAGCCATTTGTATACTGGATACAACTGAGCAGGACAGATAGCCCCCGCTCTCAGGGAGTGAGCATCTCCTGGGACCAGGACCTGTGCCAGTGCCCACTGAGTGTGCTGCATGGGCTGACAGCCGGGAGGGAGTGGAAGCTTCCCTTGCTGGGTAGCTGTGAGCCTGCTTACTGCATGTCAGGCGCTGTGCCAGGAGTTTTTGTATTAGATCTAAAACAGCTCTGAGGTATCCCCAGTTTATAGACGGGGAGCTGTCTTAAAAAGGAGGGAACTTGTCCGAGGTATGCTAGGGAACGAGGTACTTTCACCTGGCTCCAGAGCCCACATTCTTCCCGCTGATTGTTAGAAAAGACCGGTATGACGGGCACTGTGCAGCATTTTCAACTCCAAGGGCCAGAGGAGTGGCAGTGATTTTTTCAGTTAGTATTCTCAAAATATCGAGATGGCCTTTCCTCAGTTTCCCCCATATGTGCAGCTGGGTTAAGAACTACCTCATGGGGCAAGTGACTGGTTGACTTCGGTACATGCATTACATCAGCAGGTCCCTAGTGCTCACTGTGTGCCAGGTGCTGGAGACACAAAGGGGGACATGAAGGCTGCTTTACAGGTAAGACGGTTTCATAGAGTCCTGAGTGAATAGGGGGTAAAACCAGGAAGGCAGGAAATTGGGCGAGCTGTGTGCAAAGATGGTGGAGGAGGAACGGCCCTGAGGGACAAGGCCTCTGGCTGGCAGGTGGCAAGCAAGGAGGAAGAGCAGAAGATGAGGTCAGAGGGGATGAGACCCAGGTCATGAGGGTCCTGTGACGAGTTTGGATTTTCTTAATGGTGCTCCATCTGAATAGTGGTCACATCTGAATAGTTTTTCAAAAGGGGCGGTGCATCAGTTGGTGGCACAAAATAACCACAGGGCAAGAGTGGACACAAACCTGGAAGGGAAAAGACCACTGCTGCCAGTCGATGCACTGAGGATGATGGCCAGGGGCTGAAGCAGGGTGAGCGTGCCTCACTGTGACACAGGATCTGGCACCAGTGGGCAGAGAGCATGGTCAGCAGCAGGAGTGACAGCAGCAGCCAGGAAGCAGTGACCATCTTCCAGCTGTTGAGAGGGAGCTGCTGGACGGGCTTCGTCAGTGCTCCCAGGAGGAGTGCCATCCAGCTGTGGGCTCAGCCTGGGCCTGTGATGGGAAGTAAAGTTAAGTGTATTAGGTGAGCAGTGGATTCCTTCCCTGGTTCAGGGCCTCAGGAGAGGAACCCTTTGCAGTTCCAGATCCCTCAGACTCCACGTGGAGAGTAGGTGCGTTGCAGTGATGAGCCAACACTAGCAGCTTCTTCTGAAGCCCCCTGGAACCAAGCAGACAAAGGCTTACTTACCCCCCATTTTATACGTGTGGGAACAGTACTGTGAACTGTCATGTCCAGGGCCACAAGAGTGACAGCTGAGATTCAAACCCAAGTTTTTAACCATATCTAGCTTTATCTGGTAGTTACTAAGTTCTTTGCGTGTAGTGACCCATCTTTCAGAGCAGGCAAGTGAGGCACAGAGGCAGTGACCCTGAGTCACTCAGAGTGGCAGAACCAGGGACATGGTTAGTGTATGACAATGACTAGTGTGACAGTAACCAGTGATGCGTTGTACATAAAGTGCTCCCTTGGCCAGTCCAGAGGGCCACAAGAGGCAGTTCCTCAAAGCCTGGCGTAGGGAGAGCTCGTTCGGTAGGCGTAGGAGCAACTTCTGGTTGGTTCACCTCTTCTGCAGAGGGGGACAGTTCTCGGGGTAGCCAGGCTGACTGTGCCCACACTGTCTGGGAAGGCCTGCACTAACAGCCGCATAGGCTGCAATCAAGTGTCACCAAGAAATAAAACTTATTAATCCCGATTCTGGTTTCAGTAAAACTATGCAAAAACAGGCAGCTGGCCAGTAAGCCATAATTTGCCAATTTGATTTTTAAAACTATTCCCATTAAATATTTTGATCACTGAGTTTCTTGGTGCCCCTCAATTTGTGCCCTAGGCAAGTGTCTCCCTTGCCTCTCCCACTGGAGCTCAGCTGTCACCAACTGCTGGTCCCCTGCTGGAGGAATCTCTGTTCATACAAGGTGCCCCCACCCCACTTTTGGGAAACCAGGAGTCTCCTCTTGAGTCTGTAATTTGGGGCACAAGTCCCAAGGACTGGCGCTCTTGCCACCAGAGGTCACAGGTTACTGTCATCCACTGCTCAGGTAAAGAGGTAAAGCGGACGCTTCCCTCTGCTTTCTTCCCCTCTCCCCTTGCCTTTCCCTTCCTCCTTCCTCCTCTTTCCCCTCTACTTCCCTCTTCCCCGCTTCCCTTTGTGCCCCGTTGTGCCCGGTCTTTCCTCCCTTGAACTTGCTCCTTTTTTCAACACCTTAGTTGAGCATTGTATGTGGCAGGCACCATGCTGAGCACTCAGTGTCCTGAGCAGGACAGAGTGGTCGTGTCTGTTCCTTCCTGTCGACTTTTCCTCCATTTCCTCATTTCCTCCCATGTTCGTTGGTAAGGTGTTCAGGGAGCCTTCGGCTGGGTTGGCTCTGCTGGTTCCTGGAAAAGCTGCAGTGGCCAGGAAGGTCGAGTGGCTCTCTGGAGATCCTGCCTGGAGAGCGGTGACATTCCCGGGCAGCAGGCGCTCCACAGCCATGAGGTCATCAGAGACCCCCAGGCTCAGTCGCTGCTCTCCACACCTGACTCCAGCTATACTCTTGTGCCCAGTGGCTCCCTGGCTGGCCTCCTGGTTTTGCCCTGACCCTGGTGTTCCTCACTCAGCAGGGAGAGGAACCCTTTTTAAACCAGACAATGCCACCCCTCCATCCAGAAGCCCGACGACTTTCCATCCGTGTTTCCTTGCTTACCAACTGTAGGACTTGGCGGCCCCTCGGCCACAGCGTCCTCATCCATGAAATGGGCGACCAGCAGTGCCCGCTGTGGAGCTGCTGTGAGGACATGGGGTCAGGAAGCAGACTGACGTGCGTGTAGGAGGGTCATCAAGGTGTGCCTCAGTGACCCGAGCCCCAGGTGACGCCCTGTATGAGAGTTGTTACCTGGGACTGGATCTTGAGAAACTTTGTTCAACATGGAGCAGAAAGACAGTGACGACCACAGAACCCTTCCTGGACAGTGTCCCAGCAATGGCCAAACCACAGCAGCTCCCTCACCCTGCTCTGTCCTTTAACTTCCCCAGGCTGTAAGCGGAAGCGGGGCTGCAGTCTCACTGGGCCCCTCCGCAGGTTTGTCCCAAATAAACCTGTGTTGCTGTTGAGCCACCTCTCCTCTATTTCCTTCATTCAGTTCTTACATTTTGGTGCTGAAACCCAGGACTGGCGTTAGAACTTCCCACCACGGGCGGCCCCTTGGGCCTTCCCTTGACCTTTGCCTGGTCTCTCTCTTTCCCTCTCTCACTCTCCCTCCCTCCCTCTGCAGATCCAGTGGGGACCCCTCATATTACCGGACTTCTCATCCACCACCAACCTATGGGTGAGTGACCCCCTCCGACTCCTCTGGGTTCCTGGAATCCCTGCCTTGGTACCCCTCTCTGCAGACACTGTTCCTCTGACGAATCCCAGCACTGGCTGAGAATCCCTGCCACGCTGGTGGCAGTGACTTGCCTGTCGTTCCATTGGTCCTTTCTGGAACATCCCTGTCAGCGCTTCTCCCCGTGGTGTCACCCGTGGTGCGAGACCCCCAAGCCCACTGTGGCCACCCATCACACTCCTTCTGAGGTTTCCCTTGATGGGCTGGGTCTGGGGGAGCACTTGCCTAGCACATATGAGGCACTGGGTTCGATCCTCAGCACCACATAAAAATAAATAAATGTATTGCATCCATCTACAACTAAATATAAAGATTTACCTGCAAGACCCTGTCTCCTCCCTTTGGCAATCCCAGTATCCGCTTAGTCCCCAAGGTCTCAGAGGTCTCCAGCCCCTGTCATGTCCCGTCTTCTCCAGGCTAACATTCTTTCACCAACTCCTTTCATAACACCCCAATCTTGACCAGATCCTTGAAGGGGATCTGGGCCGCTCATCAGTGTCTGCTGTGAACACCAACGCCATGACACGTGGAGTACTAACTGCCACACACTAACAGCGAGTGATCGTGGTTATGATGTCATGCGTATCACATTGTATATTTTGACATCAGCGAACGCACAATCAGGATACGGTGTCATTTGCCCTGCTGCAGGTCAAGGGCAGGCAGGTGCACTCTCCCACATTGCTGGTCCCCAGCCGCAGTGTTTCTGAATCAAAAGGCAGACTGGGCTGAGAATTTGCATTTCTAGAAAGTTCCCAGGTGGTGCTAAGGCTGCTGTTCTGAGAACCACTGCCCTAAAGATCAAGGTTTATCGAGAAAAATGGGAAGAGGATGCTGGGAGAGCAGGAAGCAACTGTCATTTCCTGTGCCCATTGTATAGGTTAGAGAGCTGACACTCAGAGATGCTATGCAGTGTTCTCAGAGTCATCAGCCTGCAAACGGTAGCAATTGTGCCAGACCTCATCTGTTGCCTGAAAGAGCCAGGTGGTCCCTCTTAACCTCTTTGGAAAGAGCCCCAATCTGCACAGGTGTTTGCTAGGTGAAGCTCAGACTTGTCCCTAATGGAGAGGTGGGCATGTGACCCCTTTCTGGTCACTAAGAACAGACACAAGGGCAAATCTGTTAAGTTTGCTTCTGTGGATGATTCTACATCTCAGGGAAGATCCTGAGCGGTGCACGTTCAGCCACTGCCCGACCCAACAGACCCCATCAGCGATTCCCACTTTAACTGAGGTGTCTGAGGTTCAGCAATTGACACCATAGGCCACCTGGAAGGCGAAGCGTGGATGACGGGTAGAGAGCCAGGCGGGCAGGAGGCTGCGCTGAGGGAGCAGCAGACATCTTCAAAGCGGAAGCCAAGTTTTCTGTCACTTGAAGCCTAAGCATTCCTAGCAGGTGCAGACCCCAGTCCGCACAGCACTGCTCATTCACAGCTCCCGTTGCCTGTCCTGGGCAGGTGGGGCATTGGGGACCACGGGCCTCTGCTTAGGTCAAAGTGGGGGCAGAGACAGAGGGACTCAGATCTACTCCGCAAGGATGGTGGCAGGGATGCCGGACGGATGCGGCCACTCCAGGCCTGGCCCACCTCTGCCTCCAGCTCTCCCTCTGGACTGGGGCAGACGCCCAGGTGAGGGCTTTGCTCTGAGTCGGCTGGCTGAGCCACCTGCAGACCTTTTCATGGGGTCCACATGATGCTCATTTCCCAGTTGCCGGTGTTAATCCTTCAGGACAGTGTCCTACATCAATCCAGGTGTCCGGCTTGTCCAGAAAGATCACCAGGAGGTCCAGCTGCCCTGGGCCCATTCCGACAGATCCTCTTGTAGAGGCGCCGTGCTCTCTCCCCTCACCCCAGTCCCCACTCTTCCAGACTGTCTTCCACTCAGGCCTCCTGCCAGTTCCCATCCACCCTCATGTGTGTCCTGCTGTCCCCCCACTGTGGACTTGAGGGGAGGGGTGCTTCTCGCTCTCAGACATCGTCACCTTCACGCTGCCTCTCCCTGCAAGTGTTCCAGTTTGTGACCCTCAGTGAGGGGGTCCACACCTTCTCCAGGGGCCTCCTAGGTGTCTCTAGACTCAGCAAGTCCAAGACAAATGGTGGCTCCAGCCCGTGCTCTCTGCTCCCCCCACAGCCTGCCCGTCTCAGCAACAAAGAGCTGGAAACCCAGCACCTGGGCTGAACCTGGCTGCTCCTTTCACTCCCGTCTCCCACCCCTGACCAGCCCCGCAGCAGGTCGGCTCAGCTTCGCCTGCAGATGGAATCAGAGGCAGGAGCCTGGCTACCCTAGAGGCAGGTGGTAGGCGAGGGGCTCCTGGAGGCTTCTGGGAGTGTGGCAAGTTCTGTGTCCTGAGGGCATGCTGATTAATGGGTGGATTTGATTGGTGAAACTTAAACTACACACCCATTCCTGCATCCTGTTCTGCATTTATGTGACATTTCTATTTAGAAGCGACATATGGCCTACCACCGTGGCCCTCCCACAGCCAGGGCATCCTGCTAAAGCCAGACTTGGATCCTGTCATTCCTCTGTGCAGGCAGTCATGGTCCCCTCCTCACTCAGGGCCACCCCCGCACAGACCTTTGTGACCCCTCTCCTGCTCCTCTACTCTGCCTCCCCTCTCCCTGCTCCCTCTGGGGGAGCCACGCTGGATCCTGCCTTCTCCCAACATGCCAGCTGTCTCCTGTCTCAAGGCCCTGTGTTTGCTCTTCCCTCTGCCTTGGAACACCGTTCCCACTGATCTTCATGTGGCGGCCTCTCTCATTTCCTTCAGGCCAATGCCAGATGCCACTCCATCTGCAAAGCCCTCGCAAACACCCTGTGTATGAGGAAAGCACTCCCAGCCTGACCTGCGTCTCCAGCTTCATCCCCTCCGTTGGGGCCACCCTCCCTTGACTCACTTGCTCTGGTGCTTACCACGTGGGCCCCTCGGCACCTGGCAGGGGGCTTTCCTTGGCCCACTCCTCTCTCCCCGTTCCTGAAATGGTGCCTGGAATGTAGTAGGTGCTCCGAAAGCATTTCTTGAATCGAGCTGAATTCCCCTTCCATACCCAGCCTGCTCCCTGGAGAGGATCAAGGATCCGCTTGAGCTTTGCTCCCACTGTCTGTCTGTCTGTCTGTCTCTCACACACACACTCCACCTATCCAAGGTCTTCTCTGCTGGAGGCAAAGCAGAGTGTGCTCCTGGCCAGGGGTTTGGAACAAAAAACAGACAGAGCTCTGGGGGTCTGGAGCCGATCAAAGGGCTCTTCATGTTTGTAAACCTTCACCCTCTGCCCGGGACAGAGGAGGGTAGGGGATGGTTGGGAACCAGAGTTGTCAGGGCTCCAGGCTGAGGCCAAGCTGCCTGACCGCCCCCTCCTGGGGACATGAAGGGGGTGACTAATCCCAAGCCCAGCCTGAGGCCTCTCTGCTGGGACCTGCTTCAAAACCAATATTGCTCTTGGAGCTGCAGAGACCTCGAATGAAATGTCACACTGAAAGATGCTGACAGTGGCCCTGGGGAGAGGAGGGGCTGGAGGGCAGGGGGCCTCAGGGTTTCTCTAGGGAGGCAGCACCCCAACTCTCTCCCTTTCCCTGCCTTACTCTTCCTCCTCGTGTTAAACATCATGTGAAATGCTGCTCATTTTACACATTTATGTCATCTTAGAGCTGCTTAAATGAAAACCGTGAAACTTTTGTCTGGCTTGATCGCCGCTGTACCCCAGCACCCAGCTTGATGCCTGGGACATAGTAGCTGCTCAGTTAGTCCTGGTTGGTGAATGCTACCCAAGATTTTGATTGCTGTTCATAGCAAACAAATATGACATAAAGCAGGTTCAATAATTCGATATATATTGATCCTTTCTGTCCCAGGCACTGTTCTTGGTGCTGGGAATTTGGCCAGGAACAAATGGGAGTCTTCGTTCCCCTGGAGTTTATTCGGAGGGAGGGGGTCATTTCAAGTAGAATCATGTTATGCAGGAAACGAGAGGGAGGGGCTTGTACACAGGGTGGGTGGTAGAGTGGAAGAAAGCTGCGTTCGGTTAGGCTGGTGGTCTTGGGGCCCTTCTGAGGAGGCGGTTGCTGAGGGGAAGGAACCAGTTACTGTGATGGTGGCAGGGTTGGGGGAGGGGCCAGAGAGACCCAGGCAGAGGCAGTGAAGTGAGGATTGCGTGGTCCAGGGGCAGGAAGCAGGTCGTGAAGAGTGCGGTGCACAGTGGTTGAGGAAGAGGCCCAGGTGGCCACCTGGGCAGGACCCGTCACTCACTGGAGCGTCCCGTGCGGTGCCCTCCGTCCCGGGCCCATGACCCGTCAGTGCGTCCGCTCACCTCACCTAGCTTGCTATTTTTCAGTTAAGAATCACTGACACCACTTAATGAGGGGTTGATAGGTCGCTGCCCCCATAATGAATAAGCAGGGACAGGACAGAACAGTGACCCCAACATGGCAAGTTCATCGCAGGAGCCAAAACCCAAACAGCCTAGCCCCACACGTCTTGAGGGAAGCAGGAGGCTCCCCCTCTCGGGGGCTCCCGATGCCCACCCCCTGCCCTGCACCCTGGCTGCACCTGCTGTTCTCCATGGCTCCTCTGTCCTCGCTCCGTCGCTGTATTTCCTCCTTGCCCTTCTCCCTTTTGAGTAAGTCTAGAACAGCCTTTTCCCGTCGTTTATACCTTGGTCAGCACAAGGTGTTAGGTGCATTTCCATGTGAAGTTCTTAGTCCAGTACTTGGAACCCAGTTTTGTACATGGTAGGCAGTGTCCCCCAGGAAAGGGTAGTTACCGTCCACACTCATCAGCGCAGCGATCTGCGCCAGGGCTCAGGCCAGCCCCGCTCAGTGGCCTCTTGCCAACACTCCACCACCTGGGCCTGTTGTCCGGCTGGGTAGCAGTGAGGCTTTGGAGTCCGAAGCATCTCTGAGCTTCGGGCCTCCTCTGCACGGAGGATGAGGCACCCGTGTGGAAGGGTGGCCCTGAAGGCGGAACGGGAGAAGCAGGACGGACGGAGCAGGCCCGGGCAGAGAAGGGCTCCATCAGCGGCACTCAGGGCCTGGGAGACCTTGATGAAAGGGCTCGCCCTGTCCCCCTGACCATCTTTGAAGGGAAGGTGAAGAGGGAGAGAGCGCGCCTCGGAGGTCAGGCACGCGTTAGATTCCTTAGCTCTACAAAAGCGCCTTCTTCCCGCTGCTCGGGGTTCAGGTGGGGGTGGGAGGGCGGCAGTGTGTGTCATGGGAACTTCAGTCCTATCATGCACTGGCTGTGTGACCTTGGACACATGTCCTAATCTCTCTGAGTCTCAGTTTCCTCTCTGTCCAATGGACAAACCTACTAGCAGATGAAAATAAACATCCATCGAACCGTCATCTACCGTGGCCGCTCTTTAAGAATTCCCTGCCACATCTACTTCCTTTTCACTGCCAAGGGCGAGAAATAAATGAAGGAAGTCAGTGGGTCCAGCCTTGAAGCCACTTTTTATGCAAGTAGCCTTCTAAGGGCCAAGCACCCCACTGGGGACCTTGTGACTTGCAGACTCTTCTTCATGTAAGAAGCTGCAGTTCTGGTAAGAGAAGTAATAGTGACAATATGGTCACCTATTGCTGGGCAACAAAGTGCCCCATGAACTCAGTGGCATGAGGTGACCATTTCTTGATTCACAGGTTGTGTGGCCAGACACTTGGACAGGGCAGCGCGGCAAGGGCTTGTCTCCGCTCCAGCACATCTGGCTTCAGCTGGAAGACCAGAGGCTGAACTGCAGTCATCCGAGGGCCCCTCCACTCGACGCCCATGGCTGATGTTGGCTGTGGGTGGAGCTTGGTCCCTCCCCATGGCCCTCTCTGTGTGGCTTTTCGGCCTGGTTTAATGTGAACTTCAGATATGGTGGCTGGATTTCGAGGGCAAGGGTCCCAAGACTGAGTGAACCAGGCAGGCACTGTGCCCTTGTGACTCAGCTCTAGAATCCCATAGCTCTGCCTTTACCGTGCACTCGCTATTGATCGGAATGTCACAGGCCCCTCCCCCATTTGAGAGGTGCGACATAGACCCCCGGCTCTCAGTGGGGCAAGTGCAGATGCTGGTACTCGTGCCGTCCCTGTGAGCCGCACCGTGTGCTTCTCCTCGCAGAAGGAAACTCAGGCCGGCCCTTGCCTGGAGACGAGCAGAGTGGCCCAGGAGTGTCAGCGTGGCTTTCTCCAGGCAGGGTGGCAGACTCAAGGGTGACACCAGTGGGTCTGCACAGGGCGAGGTGAGCCGACACAGGCAGGTGCTACGGACGCGTGGCTCTGGGCAGCTGTGACCCCTGGGCTTGCCCCGGTTACCAGTAGTACCGTCACCTTTGAGCCCCCAGTCGACACCTCTGTTCTGAGGCCAAACATGGACTCTTAACCCCTTAGTCCTGGTACAGGGAAGCCAGGGCCCTGGTGAGATGCACCTCTGTCCCAGCTGCCTCCACTGGACTTTAGGGAAGGGACCAATGTCTAGGCTGGGAGTTGTACAAATCCCTATGGGCAGCGGTTCCAGTCTGGAGTACCCACCCTCCGCGCCCGGCCTGCCAGGTCCAAAGAGCTCCAAGGAGGACCTCGGCTCACCCGGAGCTGTCCAGCGCCTTTGATGAGGCCGCTCGTGGGGATGGTCCAGGGTCGTGTTCCAACCTGAAAGGTCAGGGAGGGTTTCGTCACAGGCTGGAACAACCTGCCCTTGGGGTTCACAGGAGCCAGCGCCTAGCCTGCGACCGGGCCCTTCTGGCACCACCTCCCCGCTTCCCAAATTTCAGATCTGTGCGTCCTGAGGTCAGAATTCTGCCATGAGTTACTGAGCATTTTCCTTTGACTTGCTTCACATGGTGAACTTAAAAGGAGGATGTTTAAAACAAATCATAGGCTTTAATAAAAAATCCCAAATCACTTGCTCTGTCAAAGATTATAAGAATAAATAAAATAAGAATGACACAGGTTGTCCAGTTCCAGCACATGCCAAAGCGTCTGACCATAAAACTCTCTCTGGGTTATGAGGGAAGATTTGCAGAGGAGCTTACACCCAGCTGAGACCCTCTCCACAGAGTGCCGGAGAGTTAAGGAAAACCAGTTAAGGAGACCCAGTTCATTTCTGTGATTTGATGTTATTATATAATGTTGTTGTGGTCTGGATAGAATGTGTCCCCCACCAAGCTCATGTTTTGGAAACACGGAATCCACCCTAGCAGCGTTCAGAGGTGAAATAATTAGATTATGAGAACGCTAACCTCATCCATGGGTTAATGATTTGAGTGGGTTCCTGGGTGGTAACTGTAGGTGGGGGGTGTGTGGCTGGAGGAAGCAGGTCCCTGCGGGGGGGTGGTATGCCTTTGGGGTTTGTTTTTTGTCCCTGGCACCTGCGCACCTCTTTCTCTCTCTGCACACCAGCTTTCCTCCTCCTCGCCCTTCTGCCGTGATGTTCTGATGGCCTCAGGCCCAGAGCAGTGGAGTTGGCTAACCATGGATTGAGACCTCAGAAACCATGAACCCAAATAAACTTCCTCTTTTAAGTTGTTCATGTTGGTATTTTTGTCACAGTGATAAGAAGCTGACCAACACAGTCGTACTGAACAACATAAACTCACTCGCGCGTCCTCACCAGGCTGCCTCCCACCCCCTGAGAAACACTTCACCTCACTTGATGGACTAGCAGGGCCTCTCGCTCATCTTGCAGGCCTTCAGCAGGGCCCGTGGCTCTACCAGAAACACACCCAGGAGCGCATCACTTCGCCACTGCTGCCCTGTGCCCAGCCAACATCGCCTCAGCCAGAGGGACTTCCCAATCCCAACATGATGGCCACAATGAAAAAGACAAGTCATCACAAGTTCTGGCGAGGACGTGGAGAAACTGGAACCCTGGCACGCTATTGGTGGAAGAGTCTGGCAGGTCCTCACAAAGTACAAGTCCACAGAGGCTCCAGTCCCTCAGGCAGAACGACATAACTTCACACTTTAAATCATTTCTACATTGCATATGAGCCTAATATAATGTAAATTCTATGTCAATAGTCATTACACTATATTGTTTAGGTAATAATAACAAGAAAAAATCTACAGGCTCAGTAAAGAGGCAGCAATTTTTCAGGTCTTTTCTCCCTGTGGTTGGTTGAGTGAGCAGATGGGGAGCCCGTGGAAACGGGCCGACCGTACGGAGTCACTGCTGTGCGGTGGTCAAGCACGTGGACTCTGGGCTGCACTGTGGAGATCTGACTCTCCACTTGATAGCTCTGTGTACTTGGATCAGATCTTTGAGCTCTCTGTATTTCAGTTTCCTCCTCTGCAGAATGGGATCTGTGAGGACCTATTTCTAGGGTCCTTTACGAGTTCAGTGGGCTAAATTGCATGGTGTTCTTCAGACAGTGCCTGGCACAGAATAAGTGCTCCGGTGCTGCTGTTGTGATTCATGACTAACAAGAGGGAAAGCCGACATTCCCGGGGCATTCCACGTGGATGGCAAACTTGATTAAATTCCCTTCAACAATACAAACAGATGACAAATTTTTGTAAAGCTGATTCTTTGGAACAGTTCAAGCATTGTTACTGGTGATAAAACTTGTGACTACCAAGGATTTTGATACTGTTGGGGTGTCCTGGGGCCCATCCCCATAGATACCAAGGAATGGCTATATGCATTTATTAGATATGGGAGTTATGACTTTAATTCTGAGCATTCAACAAAGCGAAGCAGCAGGGTCCCCAGCCCTCACGCTGTTAGCATTGTCAGCGGTTTGTGTGTCTCACCTGGAGGCTGACTCCCAGTCTCCAGCCTCAGGTATCAAGAGAGCAGTTGCCAAAGTTCTGAACTTGTAGCATTTACTCTATTCCGTGTTCATACTTTTTAGAACATTCCGAGGTTCTAATTTTTACCCCTTCCTGGATGCAATGCTACATAGATATCCTCCTGGGCATGTGGTCCTCTTATCCAGACTCCAAAGTAAAGGGGCACTCACTCAAACACGCAGTCTGCAGGCTGAGTCTCGGCCTGCTTGTCATTCCTGGTGGCTCAAGTTTGAGCAGCATGCTCAGCTCCTTCTTACATAGGTTGCCTTGGTTACATCAGAAGCTCTAAGTCTCTATATTCTATGTGGATTTAACATTGAAACACTTGAGTTTTTCCTGAATGAAATGTTCTTTCAGGTTCTTCTTGGCAGGAGCCAACCTGATGGTCCTGGTACTTTGATACGCTTAGTGTCTGATGGCCTTATTAGAAACAAGCTTTTGTCATCGCTCTTCTGTGACAGAGTTCCACTTCAGGTTCTGATACAGGAAGTTAAAAGATAATGTTTCTCCTACTCTAAACTTTTGCCCCCCCCACCTCCCCCAAAAAAGGTTTTATAAGCTATAAAACCATAGTTTTAAAAAACAAATAGAGAATTGTGAACAAAGAAACCTGAAGGAACTAAATTTTAAGAGGAAAGGCCAAGATCCTCACAGGAGGGAAGAGTCTGAGCAGCTGCTCATGCTGTTGATGTGGCCCAGTGTCCAGGGCTACTTGGGAGAGGCCCTGTAGATGAGCATGGAAAGGCATTTGCAGAACGGTCTTAATCACAGCCACCAGGTCCAGGGATGCCACACCTACGGGACAGGTCCGGGGGGCCTCCCTTGTATGCAAGGTGCCAAAAGTGGGGTGGGAAGCAGGACAGGAGAGCCGACATGATACATACAAAGTATTGGGAGTGAGAGAGAAGAATCCAGTGCCGCCCTCCCCTCCTGGGCACTCTGTGTTTTAGCCACCACACACCGAGGGAGGGTGGTGTCACTAAGAGAAAGACATATGAGGCATGCCAGGCCTTCACAGTATGTGGGTCACAACACTCCAAAGGCCAGATGAATGACAGCCGGGCTAGAAAAATCTTCCTAGGTGAAGGAAATGGGGGACAGGATTTGTAAGAAGAGATAACTTCCTAATCACCCAAACAAAACAAACTAAAAACATAGCCAGTTTGCCTTAGTGGAATGGAAAGAACCCACCATTCCAAAACCAGGCAACTCTATTGCTGAGCCAAGACAGTCTAGAAATCTCTCCAGTACTCAGATCTCAAGTCTACCAAGTTCTACTGAAGGAGGCATTCTGCTTCCTCCCTCACTTAGAGCTGAACTAAAATGACACCAAAAGCTGAAACCAGCTCAAGGACAGATCAGATGAAGTCCATGCTGTCTTTTCCCAGAAAAGGGGAGTATCCCTTTCTGGAGGTAAATATTATCTACTTCATTCTCTATCGTTCCTTTCCATAAAATGTCCCCTATACACCCAAAGATCAACAAACACAGAGAAAGCAATAAAATGTGATAGTCAGGAGAGAAAAGAATCAATAGAAGTAGACCAAGAATTGTTCAGATTTTTAAATTCTCAAAGACATTAAAAAAAAAACTATTACAGAATAATTATCTAAAGAACAGCATGCATTAATAAGTGGAAAATTTCACCAGAAACATGGAAATTATAAGAAGAATTAATGAAAATGCTCAGACTGAAGCACAGTGAAAAAATATAGAATACCTAACCTGAAATTTTTGAGATAGTATACTAAATCATCTAACATAAGTATAATTGAAGTTCTAGAAGGAGAGGAGAGAGAATGGGCAAAAGAAGTATTTGAAGACATAATCACTGGGCATATTTCAAAACTGATGAAAGACACCAACACACAGATCCAAAAAACTTAGCAAACTCCGAGGAAATAAGTACGAAGGAAAGTACACCCCAGCCCATTACTACCAAAATTCTGCAAAGCCAAAAATACAGAGATCTTACAAACAGCCAGAGTAAAGATCCTAAAGGGGAACTGTGATACAAATGGTAGGTGATTTCTTACCAGAAACAATGTAAACTAAAAAACATCCTGAAAGTGCTGAAAGAAAAATCCCCAAACTGGTCCACCCTCACAGTGGAAGTTACTTCACTTTATATCCAATGAAAACAACTTCAAACACAAATACAGAAATAAAGATACTTTCAGAAAAACAAAGGCAGAGGGAATTCATCTTCACAGATCAGCACTATAAAAAGTGGTCAGAGGAAAGGAACGCCAGCTTCTAAGAGAAACGATCCTGGATCTTCAGGAAGGAATGAAGAGATAGGGTGAACATCCTGGGAAATACAAAAGGCCATTTTAAAAGTACCTTCATTTTAATTTATACATATCTTTAAAAGATTATAGACTGTTAAAAAATATAACAATGGAGGCAGGGGATCACAAGTTCAAGGTCATCCTCAGCAATGTGGCAAGGCCCTAGGCAGCTTATCAAGACCCTGTCTCAAGACTTAAAAAAAAGCTGTGGAGGGGACTGTGGATGTGGCTCAGTAGTTAAGCACCCCTGGGTTCAGTCCCCAGCACCAAAAAACAAAAACGAAACCCAACATATTGTGCAATTTATACAGTGGGGTTCTGGTAAATGTTTAACAAGTAGCTCTCTGAAGGAAAAAAAATGTCCTTATTTACAGCCCTTTATTATTATTGTAATGTAAGTATTCCCATAATGGGTGATTTCAAGTTATCATCAGTTCTACAGCTGGCTTGTAATTTTTTTTTTCAAATTTAGCAATCATCACTCATGGCTAACTTCAGCACACCACTGGGCTTATACAATATATAACTTTAAGAAGATGAGGAGAATCCAAGGAGTGAGAGGGAAGTGGGAAGTGGAACGGTCCGGTTGCCAGGTTCTCATGCTCTTCCTAAAACAAAACATTATCATTGGAAGGTAGACTGTGGTAAAGAGGCATGTTGTAATCTCTAGAATAATCACTAAAATGATAATACAGAAGAAAGGCAAAATAATAACAATATAGGAAATAAATGGAATACCAAAAAGTATATTCAGTTGGTACAAAAGAAGACAAGAGAGAAGAAACGGAAGAACAAATAACACAGAGAATAAATAAAAAACAAATAGCAAAAGAAGGCACTTAAATCCAACCAGAAAAATAATTACATTAAATGTAAACGGACTAAACGCTCCAATTAAAAATTGCAAGCTTGGTGCAGTGGTGCACATCTGTCAAGACAGGAGGAATACAAGTTCAAGGCCAGCCTCAGCAACTTAGAAAGAACCTAAATGGAAAATAAAAATGGCTAGGACTGTAGCTCAGTGATAGAGTGTCCCTGGATACCATCCCCAGTACTAAAAAAATAAATAAATAAATAAAAAGGGTGGGGGCAGCACAGGAATGTCAGATGGGATCTAAAAGCAAAGTCCATCTGTATACTACATACAAGAAACATTATAAATCTAAGAGCATACATAGGTTGACAGTAAAAAAAAAGCTACAAAAGATATGTAAACATTAAGCATAAGAAAGCTAATGCAGCTATATTAATATAGTAGCATCTTGAGTTTTCTAAATTATATTTGACAATTGAAGCAAAAAGTATAACACTGATGTGGTTCTGAATGTATATAAATATTAAAAACAATATTGTAAATAGGACAAGGCAAAGAAATGTAAAGATAAGGTTTCTACGTTTCCCTGAACCTGGCAAATGACACCAGTAGGCTATGCTAACTTATGTATATGTAACACCTCGCCTGGCAGCGAAAAGGACATGCAGACAACAAAAAACAAACAGAAAAAAACAACCACCCACGTGCAGAGGACGCTCCTCCAGAGAAGCTGTAGAGATGGTCAATAAGCACTTGAGAAGATGCTCAGTATCAGTGACATCTGTGTGCATCAGGGAAATGCACACAGTCACGAGATACCACTCACACCCATCAGTATGGCCACTGTAGGGGGGAAACCCTGGAAAAGAGACCCTGGTGAAGATGCAGTGACATTGAACTCGGGTGCACTGTTGGCAGGAATAGAAAGCGGTGCCGCTGCTATGGAAAACAAGATGGCCTTTCCTCCAGAAATGAGCAAAGAATTCTAATGCAATCGGCAATTCCAGTCTGGGAAAGTAGAGACTCAGCTAGATACTTGCACACCCATGTCCCTAGCAGCATTATTTGTAATTGCCAAAAGGTGGAAGCATTGTCTGTCAACCAACGAATGGACCAACGACAAAACATGGTGCATGCATGCAATGGAATTTTATTCAGCCAAAAAAAAAAAAAAAAATTCTGACAAGATACAACATGGGTGAAACTTGAGCACACGTTAAGCGAAATAGACCCATTACAGAAGGACAAATGTGCTATGATGCCGCTTATGTCTGATATCTAGACCAAATTCATAGAGACAAAGTTGGGGGGCGGGTGCCAGAGGCTGGAGGATGGGGGACAGGGAAGTTATGAATGAATGAGAACAAGTTGCAGAGATACAAATCTTCCAGGAAAAAACGGGGTGGGGGGGGGCCTCCCTGATCTAGGACTTGGCAAAGCATTTGACAGCAACAGCATGATCCCCAAAGGGAAGTTTAAATGTGAACACATCAAACTTTAAGGTGTTTGCGGAAGCCTGTTAAGAGATCGACAGAGGACTGAGAGGAGTCTGACAAAGGACTGGTACCTAGAATACGCAAAGAACTCTCAAAAAACTCAACAGCAAAAAGTCAAAGAAACCGAGAAAATTGGCCAAGGACAGAAGAGAGCTCACCGAGGAAGACATCCGGTTGGTAAATTCGCACTTGGAAAGATGCTAAACGTCCGTAACCATTAGGGAGATAGAGATTAAAACCACAGTGGGATACAGCACATCCCTAGCAGACGCCCAATGCGGCGGGATATGAAGAAACGGGATTATTTAGGAACTGCTGAGGGACAGTCTCACCGAACAGCCGCTTTGGGAGACAGTTTTGCCCGTTATAAAACGAAGCATGCAACTACCGGGCGACCCAGCCATTGCTCTCCTTGCGCATTTATCCAAGAGGAAGGAAAAGCCTTCTGGGTTCCAACCTGCAGGTCACTCGCCCAACTTTGGGAGAAAATGGAAAAAAAGACGCGGGGCAATGAGCACCCGCACCGCGCGCCCGCTCCGCCAGGCGCTGCCTGAGCGCCTCGCCCTCGCGGTCTCCCTGGAACGTCCCACGCGCCTGGCACCTGGCAGAGACCTTCTCGTCGCTCCGCTTGCAGGGCGGGTGAACTGAGGCTCCGAGGCCGTGGCCCGGGCCCCCGGGAGCGGTGGCAGAGCCAGGATTTGAACCCGGGTGGTCCTCGCGCCGAGCTTGTGGCCCGTTTCCCCAGCGAGCACCCCGGGCGGGGAGAGGTTAACCAGCCGTCCCGGGACACCGCTGCGAAGCCCGAGGCCAGGCGCCCGCACGCCAGGTCCCTGTCCCCGGCTCCGGGGCCAAACTTTCCCCGACTTGCCGGGCTCTTCCACCGGCCGGCCGCGGGGCGGAGGAGAGGGAGGGCGGGACGCGGGCGGCGCAGTCCCCTCCCCGGACCCTCCCCCGGGCTTTAAGCCGGCGCCCGGGCCCCGCGGGGCAGTCGGGGCCGGCCAGTGCGCCGGGGATCGCGCGGATGGCGGCGCTGGCGGCCCTGGCCAAGAAGGTGTGGAGCGCGCGGCGGCTGCTGGTGCTGCTGCTCACGCCGCTGGCGCTGCTGCCGGTGGTCTTCGCCCTGCCGCCCAAGGTAACGCCTCCGCCTGCGCCCGGCCCGCCCGCGCGGCCCTCTCCTCCCGCCGCGCTCCGTCCCGTCCCGACAGGTTGTCGTGGCGCTGGCGATCCGCTCCCCGCGGCGCCTCGGACCTCTGGGGACGCCCGCTCCCCTTCCCAGTGTATTCCTCGCCCAGTGTGCCCACTCGACCTTCAGGATCTTTCCAGTGCCACGGGGACGCTTTCTCTCCTTGAACTCTAACGGGCTTGGCAGTGCTGGGGTGCACGTTTCCCTCCGCAGTCATGATGAGCGCTTAAGGAGCGCCAAGTTGGGTGGCCCCGGGTAAGGGACTTAAACCCTCTCGAGTTAACGTCTGTAAAAACAGGGGTGTGGTAGTGTCAGCCTGTAGCTTAGTGGTGAATTTAAATGAGGCGATATGCGCAGATCCCTTCCAACTAAGCCTGGTGCACAGTAAGTGCCTAATACAAGCTTGCTGGTCTTTCTCCTGGTGCACAGTAAGTGCCTAATACAAGTTTGCTGGTCTTTCGTTGCGCCAGGTCCGTTGGTGACAGGGACAGCTTGGATTTGATGAGTGCCTTTTTTGTGTCATCTTAAAATCCTTTCAGTGGCCCCCAGAGGTGGAGGATTATTTGCCCCACTTTCCAGAGGTGGAAACTAAGGCCCAGAGAGAAGCGACCTGCTCAGAGTCACACAGCCAGTGACTGCATAGGGATCTGACCCCTGGCTTGTCCCCAGACTTCCAAGGAAAGCAACCTCTAGAAGATCAAAGGCTGCAGCCGAGGTCAGAGCATCAAGAGGAAATCAACAGGCTGGGGGCTGGAAGGAGATGGTACTCTGGGCCCCTACTGGGTCCCATGCCAGTGCCCAACCCATGGGGGGCATTGTGGAAGACAAAGTTCCAACTCCAAGAAGTGGCTTCACCACCCCTCAGTGGGACATCAAGTGAGATGTTAAGTGTCCACAACACTTAAAGCACAGAGAAGGTGTTGTCGCGGTGCATTGCCCAGCACTGAGCCGGGAGACCAGGGGAGCTGCTGGGAGGAAGCGGCCCTCCCTGGGCATAGGAGTAAGGTGGTGGCGCCTGGCGGTGCCCCGGGGACCCAGGGCAGTGCACAAGCAAGTTCCGTAGTGTGGATTGCCTTAGCTCCTGGACTTTCCTGACGTGGAAGAGAGAAAATAAATGATAGAGCAAGAACGAGGTCACCTTGGCCAGAGCCAGCCTGTCCTGGCGACTTTCTGACCTGTGGCTCTTGAGCCCAGCTCCTTTCTTCCTCGGGTCTCACTTTCCTGATCTTCAAAGTGCGGTGATCGCCTCCCTGTCTTCTGGGAGCACTGGCTGAGGCTGCTGGGACCTGCCTGGGAGGGCAGCAGGCTGAGCCTGTACTGCCGTCCCCGAGGCCCCTGGCAGACTGGGGAAGAGGAGACGAAACCCCCACAGGGCTTCTCACCTGTCCCTGCTTTGCCCTCAGGCAAGACGGTGACCCAGCAGGAGGCCCACGTGTCAGGGGGTCCGAGGCTTATACCAACTCTGGGGGTCTCTTGAAGAAAAATAATGCACATTTACAAAGAGAATTCAGCATGGGGCTGGGGGAGCCCTGAAGTTTAAAGCTCATTAGCTTTGCAGGGAACCCCTGCCCCAAGGCTGATGGACACACGAGTGGGTGGCGGGGAAGGTGACAGTGAGCGCAGTACAGCCACCCCGTGCGAGAAGGGACGCTTCTCGAATGCTGAGCTCTTACTCTTCTGGCCCCATGCCAGACAAAGCTCCTCACGCACTGTCCCATGTGATGTCCACAGAAACCAAGGAGGCAGCTGCTTTGTGAGTCCCTGTTTGACATGTGAGGAAATGGAAGCTCAGCAAGGTTGGGTAACTTGCCCAAAGTCACACAGCTGGTCCAAAGCCAGAATGCAGAGTCTGTACTTTCAACCACTCTGTTTCATACACTCTCCTTAGTTAAAATTAAATAGGAACCACTGCTGTTCCCTGCAGTTCCCTGGAGGGGACCCTCTGTCTGACCCTGGATGCCTCTTTAAGTGACTGATAAACCAGAACCTTCTCCCAGGAGGAAGGTCTGTCTGCTTGGCGTGGCGAGGCTTAGCGTCCTTCAGAATGTCTGGTGACATACTGAAGCCCCCTCCCCGCATACATTCGTGGATATTAAGAACTGGCGTTTTCTCACTCTAGCGCACCATGTGAGTAAGCGTGTCCTTAGAGAACATTGCTGTTTTTATCGCAAGCCCAGGTTCCCTATGCACAGGCAGCCACCAGACAGTTCTTGTCGTCTTAACTGGACCCGCCCCGTGATAGCCTCACCAAAGGCTGGTGACCTAACTTAAGAATATTCTGGCTCTGCAAACGTGGGCCGCCGGGCTTCACCCCCACGTCAGGTTGCCACTTGTAAGTCTCTAAGCAGCTGCTTGGACATCTGGACCCACCAGCGCAGGCTGTATTGTACATCTGGGTTCCTACAAAGGCTTTTTTTGTTTTGTTTTGCTTTTATGGTCCTGGGGATTGAACCCAGGGGTGTTCTCTACCACAGATCCGCATCCCCAGCCCTTTTTATATTTTTTTCAAAGACAGGGTCTCTCTAAGTTGCTGAGGCTGGCTTTGAACTCATGATCCTCCTGCCTCAGCCTCCTGAGCTGCTGGGATTACAGGCCTGTGCCACCGCACCTGGCTTCTACAGACATTTGATAAATACCAGATATCAGATCGGGAAGGAAGTTTGAGAGGCCCGCACTTGCTGTTTGCTGGGCGGTATTGAGGAGGGACTGTCCTTCACGGAGGCCTGCTCTCCCAGCTCTGTGACTTCTCAGAGCAGGTGTGGTGCAGAGGGGCTGGTCTGCAGGGAGCTAGGTCAGGCCCAGCACGGGCGAGGGAGGTGTTCTTGCATTATGTCCTCTGGCCTGGACGTGGCCAGCAGGGAGTTAAGGAGTGAGCCGTGGCCCTGGATGCAGCAGCTGGAATTCCCAGCCCCCTGGGGATCCCGGCTCTTACCGTAAAGAGTGCGAGGGGCTCAGGACGTCAGGATGCTGCTGACTCCAAGTGTTTCAAGTATGACCATCTTGGGAGTGGGAGGTTTGGGGGTGGCCCTGGACAACATGGGTCTTGGGGAGTGGGCAAGGAGGGACTTAAAACAGGCTTGCAAATAAGCCCTAGCCCATGAGTTTGCAAAGTCTAGTTCCTTTTCCTGCCTTGTATCCAGAGAGTGAATGAAACCTTGCTGACCATTTGGCCAAGATGAGTCCTTAACAGCAGGTGCTCCCAGGTGACTCTAAGGATGCTCCGAGTAGGAGGAGTCGAGATGTGCTAGGCAGGGCCGCTCCAGGATGTTGTGCAGGTTGTACACTGATCAAGGGGCCTTGCCAAGGCCAGCGAGGCTGACGACCTGTACCACGTGCCACGCTGTGCTTGGTGCTGGCTGGATCCACCTGAGGAAGGGCCTCTTTCAATTTGCACAAAGGTGTCGGTGAGACTCTCAGCAGGCTCGTTCTGGGCTGGTGCTCTTTGCGGAGGCTGGTAGTGTTCCTAGGAGGTCGGGGCTCACTTTCTCACATCTGCCTAATTCTCAGCAGGTGTGACCAGGAAAAGCGTCATTTTGTCCCTAGTTCAGCGGCTTTGAAATCAGAAGTGAGCTCCCATCCCACAGATGAGGAAATGGGGTCTCTGAGGAGTCACAGCGGGGAGAGCGCTGGGGCCTGGGCCTGGGGTGGACGCAGGTTCATCTTGGCTCTGAAATGATGAAAGGGGGCGTCTCCTGAGCTGGAGACTGAGTTTCTGAGCCTCAGTTTCCTCGCCTGTGAAGTGGGCAGATTCTCAGCTGCTCAAAGGGCTGTTATAAGAATTCAGAGACGGTATCGTACAAAGCCGTGCCCGCCGTGCAAGGGGAGATGACGATCACCACACACTCTGCCCCACATCACTGGGTGTTACTGGGCTTCACACTTCAGCTCATTTTCTCTTCACGACCTTAAGAAGTAGCAACGATGATCGCCTCATCGTTTTCACAGGTGAGGAAAGTGAGGCACAGAGAAGTTAAGCCATGTTCCTGAGGTCACACAGCTGCTCAGTTTTCCTTCAGTCAGCCACCCCTCCTCCTCTTCGTCCTGGAGTTTGGAGGACAGGACAGCTGGGGTTCTGAGAGGCCCTCATGCCAGTTTCCCAGAAAAAACTGGAAGTCCTGCCGCGTGGAGCAAGGGACCTCTCTGACCAGATACCACCTGGGGCTCTGAACGCGTATCATCTCATCAAACCGCAGCGAGCTCAGGCAGGACACTGGCCTCGCGGAGCCGAGTCCGGCTGGTCTCCATCTTCCGTGTACCCCCCACGCCACTTTTGCTAGAGCCCCGTACCACTCAAGTACTCAGTGACATTATTGTTTTTTACCTTTTTTTAAAAAACACGAACCCCTCGCTGTCCTCCCTCCTTTAAAATCATGTGAATACACCAAATTAAAAAGGAGATTTTCCGTTGGCATCTTGTTCAAAAGCCAGGATGTGGATGACAAAGGAGCAAACACCCAGTGTCGTGCCGCCCGAGCCCCCTTGTGGGCGAAGGGCAGGAGTGGTGGAGAGCACCGGGCTTCGTCTTGGAGGGGAGGGGAGGGAGGGTGGCGGAGGTGGCCTCCACGTCCCCACCGCTCTTCCCCAGGCACCTGCGGCCTCTGGGGCTGGTCTCTTACACCCCAGTGTTGGACTCGGCTGGGGACGCCGGAGGTCGGGTGCCTGCCCAGCTCCCAGGGTGGCCAGGTCCCACCTGGCCCGTCACCTCGCGTGGAAAGAAGGACCTCGTGGATGTGACCCTGTGGGGGAGACTGTTGTGCACGGTCTGGGAGGACCTGATGCAATCGCCAGGGTCCTCACGGAAGTGGGCAGCAGGAGTCAGCGCCAGGAGGGACCCGCTGACGGCGCAGATGGCTGACCGTCGGCAGGACGGACCCTCTGCTGGAGCTTCTGGGAGCGCCTCCCGGCTGGCGCTGGACAGCCTGGTGAGGCTGATTTCCAGCTTCCGACCCAAGCTGCTGGCTAACCCTTGCCGTTTCGAATCTTGCCTTGGCAGAACGCAACGGGAAGAGGCGCAGGAAGTGAACAGGCAGGGCTCGGGAAGGCGAGCCCCACTCCTGGCCCTGAATTCCTGGCCACTACTTGGTCACAGACGTGCCCCGTCACGTGGGCCCTTGTTCCTGGGATGCAAACTCGTGTTCAGGAGAGAGCCTGCCTCCTGGAAACAGGCCCAGGTTTTGGATGGCTTTGGATGAGTTGGTCTCTGGCCCCGGCCCTGGCGAGCTGTGTGATTCGGGAAGAATGTCTGTACCTCTCTGAATCCATTTCCCCATCTGAAAAAATGGACATATCCACAGTCTTTCCTCCAGGATGTTGTGATGCATAAATAAAGAAGTACGTATTTGAAACACACCTATCTCAGAGACACACGGGTCGCTTCTTGGGCCATACGACGTGACACATTTTTTTCTGCTGGGAGGAGGTGTTGAAACTGGTTTGGGGGACAAGGGATACTGGAGCGTTCCGAGGGAAGAGCTGCGTCCAGTGGTCAGTTCCGAGCCTCGTTTCCTCCTTGGGGACTGGGCCGAGCCGGGGTCCAGCTGTGGTGTGGGGACAAGGCCGGTTTGTGCTGGAGGCGCTTGGTGACGTCCTGGCACCTGACATCAGCACTCGCCTGCGGTGGACGGCACCTGCCACGGTTGCCTTAGAACGTGGGGGTCATCCGAGTTTAACCACCATGAAGAGGAAGCCCAGGCTGGAAGGAGGCGCCTTCCTGGAGCATGGCCCAGGGCACAGGTGGGGCCTCCTGTCCCCGCCCAGGGAACACCCCCCACGGCACCTGGTCACTGTGCCCGAGTCTGGTGACGGTTCACTTAGTCTCCAGTGTGGAACTTCTTGACCAGGCGGGAGGGCTTGAGATCTAGTTCTCTCATTTCTTTCGAGCTGGGGACAGAATCCAGGGCCTGGACGCGCTGGGCACGTGGGTACTGCTGAGCCACACCCAGCCCTTGGATGTTTTTCTGAGATAGGGCCTTGCTAGGTTGACCCAGCTGGCTTTGAAATTCTGATTTTCCTGCCTTGGCCTCTGGGGTTGCTGGGATCACAGGCAGGCACCCCACGCCTGGCCTGGGTTCCCTCGTTTCTCTGCAGCTGGTTGGGTGCTCATCAAGGGCCGAGAAGTGAGTATTTACTGATCGCTTATGAGGAGCCCGATCCCATCTCCCATCACTCCCCCACTCCTGCCAGTGTGACCTTCCTACAGTTCCTTAAACATCCCGAGCTTGCTGTCACCCCAGGGCCTTTGCACTTGCCTTTTCCTTGTCTGAACCGCGTCCCCCGATGTCTGGAAGTCTTGCTCCCTCACTTGGTTCATCTCAGCTGAAAACTCACCCCCTCAATGGCCTTCCCTGCCCTCTCTGTAGACCCATCAAAAAGGGGAAATGGCAAAGGCTTTCCATTCTCTGCCCTGTTTTTCTCCGGGCCTTTTTCAGCGCCTGGCCGTGCATCCGTCAGCTGTTCATGTCTCCCTGGGGTGCCAGCTCGGCGAGGGCAGGGATTCTTTTGTCTTTTGTCAGCATCATCACAGTGCCAGGCACACAGCTGGTGCTCAATAAATGTGTGTTACATAGTGAGGGGAGCTGGGTGGTGGACGGCGTTCTCGGCACGCATTTCCTTCCCCAGGAAGAAGCTGCCGTGCTCGTCCGCATTCGCTTTGTTTTGATTTTTGTTTGTGTTGTTGTCGTTGTTGGTCCTGGGATTGACCCCAGGGCTGCTTGACCCCTGAGCCACATCCCCAGCCCTGGGTTTTATTTCTGGGGATTGACCCCAGGGGCACTTAACCGCAGGGCACATTCCTGGCCCTTTTTATATTTTATTTAGAGACAAGGTCTCATCAAATTATTTAAGGCCTCACTATGTTGCTGAGACTGGCCTTGAACTTGGGATCCTCCTGCCTCAGCCTCCTGAGTCACTGAGATTACAGGTGTGCACCACCATGCCGGGCTTGTTTTGCTTTGTTTTGTTTCTGCATTTGCCCTGTGAGGAATCCAAGGGCAGAGGGCAGAGGGTAGAGGGCAGAGGGCAGCTGTGGGCTGGTCTCCCAGCTGACTCCACAGTCCCTTGCCTCCTGCACAGAGATGCTGAACCCGCGCACTCTGAGAACAACCGGAAGCTAACTCACGAGCTGGGAGAGGGGCCGAGCCAGGGACAGGGACAGCTGTGGGCTCACGATGGTGCTCTGGGTCTGCTGGCAACCACAGCGCCTCCCCACCTCCGACTGGCTGCGCTTGGGGATTGGATAAAGAGCTTCTGGAACTGCGGGGGCAAAAGGAGGGAGGAAGGCGTCCCCCAGCGCAGAGGCGCACTTCTAGGACGCTGACCCGGAGGGCAGAGGCTGGCCAAGGCTACCACCGTTCAGTGCCTACTAAGCGCACAGAGCGCTGGTTCCTTGTGTGCGATGTAGCTGATCCTTACTGCATTCGACGAGGTAGCCCCTGGGAGCAATCCAGGGTCAGGGCAGCGGAAGGGACTCCAGGTCCCCGCCGGTGGTGAGCTTTAGAATGGAAGGCAGGCTGGTGGCCCCCAGGGCCCCACACACTCTGGCGGCTGCCCACCAAGCCCACCTGGTCTCTGCCTCGGAGTTACTGGGAGGTGTTCACAGGTAGGGAGCACACGATGTGGCTGTGACCGTCCCGAGGGAGGTGTTGGCCATACTCAGATCCCTGCAGACAGGTGGCAATGCACCCACCAAGCAGGGTGGCCGAGAGCCCAGTGTGGTGTCCGTGGCAGGGAGCAGAGGCTGGAGGCTGGGCAAGCAGGCTCAGGGCGGGCCCTGTGAGCACTGTCCACAGGGCTGTCCACAGGGCTTCCATGACTGACTGCTACCTGGTCCTGGGGTGACGAGGGCAGGTGGAAAAAGTCCTGGAATGCAGGACTTGGGGCCCTGGCTTGTGGGTTTGCCTTTGACAGCAACGGCAGTGGGTTATAGTCCCTGGGAACCGGCCAGCCCTGGGGGGCGTGGGGCCTCCAGGGTGTCCGAGCATCAGATACAGAACTAGAAACACGATTAGCTCAGTCTCCTACGCTCTTTTCTTACTATGCTTCCGCCTTTTGGTTCTTCAGATGGGCCAAGACCTCTGCTGCCTCAGGGCCTTTGCATGTGCTCTTCCCTGGAATATCCTTGCCTTCTACCTTCTGTGGCTGGTGCCCTCTGCTCATTTGGGTCTCAGCTCCTCCCAGCCTCCTTCACCAGCACACTTGCCCTCCTCCCTTCACAAAGCTCTCGCTAAAGCATCTTCCTGTTTTATTGCCTTCAGGGCATTTATTCCCAGTCTGAAATAAGCAATTCTCTGTTCACTTTTCTGCCTCTCCCTCCCATGAGGCTGTGGGCAGCCTAAGGGCAGGGCCCACCACAGCATCCCCAGGACCTAGAGCAGTGTCTAAATGCAGTAGGTGCTCAGTGAACACGCGTTGCCTGGAAGAATCTGAATTTGAACCCAGGTTCTGGTTTCAGAATGCACGTGCTCGCCAAAACCCAGACGGCAGCCCCAGTAGTGGATCATTGGGGCTGAAGTCCGTGTTCTCAGCTTCTTTTCTCTTCAGCTGGGAGAGGGGGCCTGGAGGGACCTTCTTGGCCCTCTCCCAGTGGGGCCAGTGGTCCCAGAGCTGCCAGCTGGGCCCCCTCTGAGTTCTCCCTGCAGCTTTGGCCGGTGGCCCCTCCGGAGCGGGCACACCGAGCCTGTGCTGCGAAGGCCCGGCCAGCTCTCCGCTCTCCTGCTCCTGCAGGTGTGTAAACAGGCCCTCGTGGTTCCTGCGAAGCGGCGGGGTGCAAGATCGTGTTTCCTGACCCGCCTCCACGGGACAGTGCCCTCTGGACTGAGGAGCAGGGCGTTCGACGCCCCCAGGCCTGAAGACACAAAGTCAGCACCAGCTCAGGCGGGCCCGGCCCGGCTGACTGAGTCCAGGCACGCGCTCTCGCGGGCGGAGACAAGTCAGGGTCTTGGAGCCGCGGGGCCAGGCTGCCCCTGAGCCTCGGTGTCCCCTCTGCTGTGAAGTGTGCATAATGAAACACGTCTGCTGGGGCAGCTGGGCAGTGCCCTGCCCAGAGTGGTGCCCGGTGAGGGGCCACAGCTCTGCTACTGTCTGTGTGTCACCAGGCGCTTCACTCTGTCCACTTGTCCCTGAGTTTCCACGTGAGGGGAGAGACCCCGTCTGGGTAGAGACATTGCAGGGCAACCCAACTAGCCGATGCCCTGGCCATGGACCCTGTCCCTGCCTCTCCTCCGGTCCCAGAGAGACTCCGTGCGCATGGCCGCTAACACCTCGCTGGACCTTCCTGGGGCCGGGTGTGGCTCTAAGCCCCCTTGTCAGTTGGCTTAACCTTGTCCTGGCTCAGTGGGGCAGGGTGTTATTATCCACACCTGAGGATTGCAGGTGGAGAAACCGAGGCACAGAGGGGTCCGCTCGCTCGCCCAGGCCCCCACGGCTGGAAGGTGGCCGAGCTGGAATGCAAACATCCGTCTTCTCAGCCCCACGCATCACGCTGCAGGTCCAGGGGCGATGGACCCCTTTGACAGACGAAGAGGCCGAGGCTCAGAGAGGTGAGACCATAGCCGCCGCAGGAGGGCTGGGCCTGGCATCGGGCCTCATTGAAGGCTAGGCTGCTCCTGGGCTGGCCTGGGCGGGTGGTCAAGAGGCTTCCAGAGGAGGCCGCCACCGGGCCTGGAGCAGGAGCACGGGAGCGAGGGCTCAGGCGCTGCAGGAGGAGTCTGGGCTCAAGTCCTGGCCTTTCACCAGCCGCGGGACCCTGGGCCTTCTCCTCCCTCAGCCTCCGCTTCCTCACCGCTGAAGGACGTAGCGTAGTAACCGGGGTGCTCGCAGAGAGCTCCTGCCGCCCGCCGCCCAGGGACCAGTGTCTGCTGGGCCCCAGGCCTTACGGACGATGCCCCGGTCAGTGTTCTCAAGCACGGTGGTTCCAGGAAACATCTGGCAACATCCGAGACCATTGTGATTGTTACAACCGGGGTGGGTGCTCCCGGGATCCGGTGGGTGGAGGCTGGGGTGCTGCTGACCCCCAACTGCAGAGGATGCCAGGACCCAGGGAGGAGGCGCTGCTGCCTCCGACCTCACCAGCTGCCTGGGGGCAGCACAGTGGACCCGCTTTGCAGAGAGGGTGCCTGCCTGGGGCGCACAGCTGGCAGCGGAGGGCGGAAGGGAAGGCCTGGGAAGGGGGAGCCCTCCAGGCTTGCTCGGAGCCCAGCTGCGGGCTCTGCCTGCCCTCTGCCCCTGCCCTCTGGACAGCGCCTTCCCCTTGGTGGGGAAATCACAAAGGCAGGCCTGTTCCCACCACCCACAGCCTGGGCGTCCCCTGGTACCTTTCTCTCCGGACAGGCACTGGGAGCTGGAGCCCTGGGGCCTGAGCGGGGACAGAGTGCAGGAGAGTCCTGCCACTCCTTCAGCCACTTCTCGCCCTGTTGGTTTCTCTGGAAAGGCTGGACCAGCCCGAAGAGCTGGCTGGCGTGGGTGCCACGTCGATCCCGGCAGGGGTGCTGTGCTTACTGAGGAGGAAGCCCGGAGGGCCTTCTCTGCTCTGGCAGAGGCTGACCTGGGGCCCTGCCTGTGGCCACCTCTGCTGGGGATCAGCGGAGCCCGAGGCCTGTCCTGAGGTGCTGTCGGCCTGGGAGACCCGCCTTTTCCTGCTGCTGCTGCTCTCCTTGCTGTGGCCTGGGCTTCCTCCAGATCCAGGCTTTCCTTCTCTGGAGAAGGGGCCTGCTTTCCAGGGGGCCGTGTCCCCCAGGCTGGCTTCCTGGGGCGGGAGCAGCATCATGCGAGTGCCCATCAGGCGGATTCTAGGCTCCCTGGCTGCATGACCTTGGGCAAGTTACTTAGCCTCTCTGTGTCTTGGTTTCCTTTTCTGTAAAATGGGAACATTGGTGGCTGCTCCAGAGACATTGAAAAGGTTCGTCCATGCGCCTGAAGTGCCCAGGGCTGCAGCTGGTGGCTGCATTACTGGCATTGTCACTTGCTGTGCACATGAGCCTGGCATCTGGTGTCCTGGGCCTGCTCCTCGGGGGTCGGGTGAGCTTGTTCCAGAGCCTCCAGCTTCCTCGCCTGGCTCCGTGGGTCTTGGGCTCTCAGACTCCGCTCCTCCCCCGTGAGAGGTGCGGGAAAGGCGGGGTGGCACAGTGTTTATCCAGAGGAAGCCTCGGGGAAAGTCCCCATCCTTCTTATTCTTGGCCCAAATCCCTGAGCCCCGGGGAGAAACGAGGGACTGCGAGGCTCATTGTCAAGTGGGGCTGGAGACCCCCAGGCCGGGCCTCAGCAGCAGGGACCAGCTGGGCTGGGTGGGATGGTGGCAAATGGTAGTGAATCATGATCTCAGGGCAGGCAGAGCCATCCCAGAGGGCACAGGATGCGGTCCCAGCAGCCCAGGGGGAGCTCAGGTGTGGCTCTTTGTGGAGAAGCAAGGGCCGCCATCGCCAGCCTCAGCTTCCTCATCTGCCACATGGGCCTACATGCCTCACAGGGCGTGGCGAGCAGTCCAGGAACCTAGCCAACAGAGAAGAGCTCTGAATAGTGAAGTCTGCCATGCTCACGTCCGTCGGAGTCCTGTACTCAGCACACAGTAGGTGCTTAATAAGCATGTCCCAAAGGGATGTGGAATAAGAAAGGACCTTTCTACAGTGCACTGTTCACAAGTGACCGAGGCATCAGTCAGAACCACTAACCGAGCACCTACTGGCACCAGCTGCTCTTGCCGGGCACGTGCCGTGAACTGCAGTCGCGGGTCATTGCCCAGTGCAGCTGACATTCTGGAGGGAGACATAAAGCAAAAACAAACGGGAAAATGAGTCTGATCTGCAGCAGGTCGCATGATGCTGAGTGGAGAGGGAACGGCAGAGAGCTGTGCAGGACGCCAGGGATAGAGGCCGCGCAGTTGTGTAGTCGGGAAGGATCCACTGGGAAAGGACCTTCGGGCAAAGGCCTGAAGGAGGCAGAGGAGCCCTGAGCGTCAGAGCAGAAGGGCCTTCCAGGCAGCGGGAGCAGCAAGTACAAAGGGCCTGCAGTGGGCTCGTGGAGAATGTTCAGGAACAGTGGGGCCCCTCCTCAGTCCTCACCGCAGTCCCTCCAGGCCTGACCCTGGTCCCCACCACAGAGAAATGGGCTCCCAGGGCTTCCCATCCGATGCCTTTGGACAGGGTTTCGCTCCGATCAGAGAGAGGCCCCCTTTCGGCCAGGCCTGCAGAGGGGTGGAGAGTGAGGAGCTCTGGGTGCGCCCTCGCGCCACGTCGGGAGCCGAAGGAAGCACTGGGCATGGGGAGGCCGCGGCGCAGGGAGCAGAGGTTGCTGCCCAAGGTCATGCCGTGAGCCAGCTTCTCTTCCCAAAAGATGTTCTGTCCTCCTGGGCTGAGCCCACAGCTGGGGCTCCCGGGCCAGCTGCTCCCGCCCCCTCCCACCACCTGCTGGCTGGTAATGATTAGTGAGCGGGGCAGCCCCAGACTGCACACCGCCCCAGGAACACTTTTAATGAGTGGCTCCGAGAACTTGAACTTGTCACAACATCTGCTAATGAGTCCAGGGGTCTAACGTCCCGCAGAGGAGGGGTGGAGGGTGAGGCCGGCTGGCGCAGAGGTCTCCAGCAAGTCCCCTCCTCCTACTCGCCCTGCTGGGTCTCAGGCCCTGGTGGACACAGAGGCCCCAGTTGTTTTCCTAAAGCCTTTTCAACATGGGGGAGGGCAGGAAATGGGAGAGCTTCTGGGCTGCCTCGACCCCTTCCTTAACCCTCCCTGCCTTCGCGTCTCCCTCAGGCAAGTGGGAGTGTGAAACCCAGCTCTGCCCACCCTCAAGGCTGGAAGGACCTGGGGGCAACACGCGAGTGTGGCAAGGAACTTTCTACTGAGGATCTGGCTTTGATTTTACTTCATCTAGGAGATCCTGCCAGAGTGGGAGGAGCGAGAGACACAACCGAAAAGGGCTTAAACCAGCAGGGCACATAGTAAGTGCTCAGTAAGCCAGCGCGGCGGGCGGCGGCCATGCTGGGATCCTCATCGCTGACCAGCTCGGGCCCCAAGGCCAGACCAGGGCTCTGGGCACAGCTGCCTGGCGGGATCCCGGCTTCATCCCTCATTGGGAGTGCACACGTGGACGGAGAGGCCAGAGGTCTCCCGGGGCCCAGGCCGCTCATTTCCAGGGAGGGTACCTGAGATGAGCTGGTGAGTGTGCGCAGGTCCAACGCCTGCCAGGTGGAGTAAGCACTGCACAGAGGCTGGCCTTGTCCCGTCGAGCCTCACCCTGAGGCAGGATGGCCTTCAGCAGGTCCCACAGGGTGGCTGCAGCCGCCTCCCGGGGAACCCACAGAGCAATGCCTGGTGCCTAATTAGTGCTGTGGTGTGTGACGGTCTTGCATCGCAGTGGCATGGCACCAAGGTGACAAGGGACCCCTGCTCGAGAGGCCGGGGGAAACACTTCTGGAGTCACGGCTGTCAGAGCGGGGCCCGGTCACCTCCCCTGGCCTTCTCTGCCATGGCCTACTACACGTTCCCACGTGCGGATGAGACAGGGAGACTCGGGAGGGCGGCCTGGTCGGTCTGAGGCTCGCAGCTCGTAAGTGGGGAGCTGCGTTTGCACCCAGGACTGCGTGGCTCCCCTGGTTGTCCCCGGGCCTCGGCCAGCCTCCATTAGCTCCCTGCTTCCTGGTGGAGGCCTGGAGAAGTGCTTCTCGCCCTGCGGACGGGGCTGCTGCCGGCTCCTCTCTTGTCCCTTCTCTGGGCTTCGCCCCATGTGGCCGACAGGAAATGCCTGTGGATCAGTGGGATGGGGCTTCTAAGGTGAAGCGGGCAAGAGACCCGCTCTCAGGAGCCCGCCGGTGGTGGGCAGACAGGTGCGCATGCGCGTGCGCTCCTGCGACTACCCGGGTCACCCCCATCTGCAGGCTGGGAACCAAGGAACAGCTGACCGCTCGCTCTGGCCAGTGGTGGGGCTCAGGACTCGGGGCCTCTGCTTCTGGGCATCGGGTCCAGATTTGGAGCCCCGGCTCCCAGTGCCCCACAGCTCCCCCTTCTTAGGGGGAGGCCATCTTCCAGTCACTGGGCCACGTTGGACTGGGTGATGCCTCCCCTCCCGTGCTATCCAGGAGCCAGCTGAGGCTCAGAGTGGAGAAGCGACTTGGCCAAGAGCACACAGCAGCAGTGAGTGGCAGCCAGGGTGCTCCAAGGCCTGCTGGCTTCGGAGGCCCAGTCCTGGCCAGGAGGGCGAGGGGACCGTGAGGTCAAAGCTGTGGCTTCTTTCCTGCTGTTGGTCAGAGCTCAGGGCCTCCAGGTGGCCCTGCGTGCTCCTGGGGAGCGGGCCTCACGAGGCCGCAGGAGACCTGCTCCCTGCAGGTTTGGCCTGGCAGCTGGCCGGTCCCTGCATGGGGTCACCGGTACCTGCCAGGAGCCTGGTCACAGGCCAGTGCCCAGGGAGCAGGGCTGGGGAAGGACAGCAGACGCAGGGTCCTGAGAGTCTGCCCTCAGCCCGGGAGAGGACCCGCGCTCTCTCTCCCCGCTCCTGGTGGACGCGAGCTTGGGGCGGTGGGGAGAGAGCAGCCTCGAGAGCCTGCTGGAAACCATTCCTCGGCTCAAAACTTAACCGCCTGGCCCGGCATTTCCTCCCCACCCCCACTGCTGCGTGCTTTGCCTACAGACTTTAATCCCTGTGGTACTGTGTTGGCTAAGCCGGGTTTATTGGTGGGGGATTGTAAGGCTTCCTGTAAGGAATCCACGCCCTGGGCCCTGTGTCTGGATGGGGTGGACATGAACAGGGCTGGTCAGGGACTGTGACCACCGCCCCGCCCCACCTCCTACCCCGTCCTCCCAACCAGGGCAGGACCGGGGTGAGCCCAGTGAGGCCCCTTCAGAGCCAGGTTTAAGGAGGGGCTCGCTGTCAGGTCTTGCCCTGGTGCTAGCTCGCCTCCCAACCCCTACTGCCTGAAAAGCTCCGGGGACACTTACCTCTTAATGAGAAAGGTAGAGTAAACGCAAGCTGCCTCTGACTCGCTGTGTGACCTCAGGCAAGCCACTTTCCTTCTCTGGACAATCATTTCCTATATAGTTTGGGGGGTTAGGTAATTCTTTACTGTGGAGGGAGGGCATCCTGGGCACTGTAGGAACGTCAGCAGCACCCCCACCCCGTCATGACAATCGACGACCTCCCCGTCAAGAACCATTGGTTTACAGCATTTTTAAAGTCCAGCTTTAAGGAATTAAACTTGCATTATTATAATAAAACAATATTAATGTGTGATTATTAATAAATACTGTGTGATTATAAATAAATAATGCAGCCTAACTCTAGCTCATATTTATGGAGGGCTACCCACGTACCAATCACTGGGCGTGTGTTTATCTTACATTAACTAGCTCCATCTCCAAGGTGGGTATGAATACTATGTGTCTACAGGGGAGGGAGGGGAGGGAGTTCACCAACCAGGCCCCGGATCCATAACTGGGAAATTCAGGCTGATCTTATCCAAAGCCCACCCGCTCCTACCGAGCATGTTTACTGCAGAAGGATTGGTAAATACAGATCCGCAGGAGCAAGCAGCACTTTCTGATGATGGAATTCGGAGGTGGGAGGCCCTAGGGTTCGAGCTGGTAGAACAAAGCCTGTTCTCTGCCCATTGTCTTTCTGGAGCAGTCTGAGAACAGCCACCAAAGGCACCACAGGTGCCAGACAAACGCCTTCTCCCCAGGAGAAAGGCCCAGAGTCCACCCCAGGTAGGAACCGACCATGGCCATGGGTTCTGGACCCAATGGCAGAAGGATCCCAGAGCAGCACTGGTCAGCAGATCCGGGCAGGACTGGATTTCCCCAGCAGCAGTTCCAGTCTGGAGCCCTCCCTCTTACTGGAAGGCCCGAGCCTGCTGTGGGGGAAGGGAGAGTCCCCAAGGCATGTGACAGCACCGAGCCTGGGCCAGCTGATCCAGGAGGCGCAAAGACCTTTGGCAAGAAGTGGGCTGTCGGAAAGCCACCTGCCATGCAGGGCAGCAGTTCCAAGAAACCAAAGAAACGTGAATGCCAAAAGCCACCAACGAACTGTGACCTCCTCCTCGGGTGTTCTTGCTAAGTAAGGCTCCCGCAGAGCCTGTTCCAGGGTGGCTGGTGGGACAGGTCCGGGGGTGGCCACAGCGCTCATGCTTGGACACTTGTAGCCCCTGCCCCGCCCCACACCTCCCTGGAGCAGGGAAGTGGTCTGGGAAGAGTGGTCACCGTTCTGTAACCAGGGGCCAGCCTGGGTCGACACCAAGATGGCGCCAGAAATGAGAAGACAGAGGAACAGACCAGTAGAAGCCCACGAAGAGTCAATGCTGGGAGGGTGTGTCATGGGGTAGGAGAAGCCACGAACAGGTCTTTCTCTATGAGAGACGAAAGCATCAGAGAAACAAGGCCTTCCTGAAACAAATCTCAAAGTGAGAATGAAAGGGTCAAAGAAGTAGAGGAAGACCAAAAAGCAGCGCCCAGGAACGAGGAGAGGACAAAGGCGCCTCTCCCGCACGAGAAGCGGTAAAGCAGGCACAGGCTAAAAGCCTGACCAGGGCGGGACAGAGCGAAGGACGGAAGAGAAGGTGGGGTGAGCGAGGCGGAGGAGAGCTGGCTCCGGCGGCTCCGGGTTCCTGCAGAAGACTGACAGCTGAAAAGGAGACCGGGACCTTCAAAGAAGAAAACTTCTGTTAAAACTAAAATGCACGCGGATCGCAAAGGTGATCGTCTTCCAGAAAACACGTTCAGAGATTCGTCAACACTGAGAGAGATCACGGCCACATGAATGAACTTGAAGTTTGAACGAAACATCGTATGGACATCCGGGTGAAATTCAGTGAGCCGTAGGGGCAAGCGATTGACCTGGCCTCAAACTTCTGCCACACAAGAATTAAGCACCTACTAATTCTCTGGGGAGGAAATAATAGCTCAAGAATGTACCAACATATTTAGTTTTATGTTCAGAGAATGTCTTCTTTTTAAAAATATGTGTATTGGTTGCTGAAATTTGGAGAAACATCAATGAAGAAATGAACATGCACTCGTCACCTCGCCCCTAAAATAACTGCCCGACAATTCCAATTGCCTTCACATCCCTTAACCCTGATGGGTAGACGTTCAAATACGATTATTCAGAATTTGCCGAGGAACAGACTCAGCCTGGGGTGTTGTGTGGCTTGTTCCGGGAATTCAGGAGCCAGTCCGCTGGGCCCAGGCTTCCGAGCCCTCTGGACGGTTCTGTTCAAAGAGGTCTGTGTGATGAAGGAAATAACTACACCTGCTCTGTCTCCAGTGGCAGACCCAGTCACAGGGGGCTGTTGAGCACTTGAAATGTGGCCAAGTCACTGAGAAACCAGAATTTCATACTCCATTTAATTTTAAGTAATATAAATAGCCACAAGGGACCGGGGCTACTGTATTCGGATAGCCCAACTCAAGAGGTTTCCTTGGCGTCCTGTTCCTTCTACGCTGCTGATTGCTTTCCGCTGTGGCCACCCCCAGACCTCTCCCGTCTCAAGCTTCCTCTTGCTTTCGACTCTGGGATTCTCCAGCCGCCACCTCCCTGGGCCTCCTCCTCGGCTCCTCCACACCTAGAAGCTTTACTGAGTGGAGAGGAAATTCACCTGGAGCTGATTCCACCTGCCAGGGGCCCCTCAGCAGCAAAGCCTCTGGACAGAACAAAGTGGCACGAAGGCAAGCTGCTTGCCCCAATGTGACCCAGAAAGTGAGTCTGCAAGATCAGACACCTCCCCAACCTCTGAACTCCAGAAGTTAAAATTCAAAGGAACAGTGCCTGTGATCAATCACATGACTCCACGCTCCTACCTCCATCTGCCCTTGAGGGATCAGGAGAAGCCTCCCCTTCGCAAACACACGGATGACACCTGGCGTGTCATGTGGCTGGTCCGAGTTCACAGAGCAAGGGGCCCAGACACAGGGGTGGAACCTGCCTCCTGTGGGGAGAGTCCACCTGGCCCCCTTCCATGGTGCCACTACTTCAGCATTTACCAGGACAGGGAGCTGCGAGACCTCACCCTATGCTCTCCATGGTCCTGAAGAAATGGCTCTGCCTCTCTAGGCCTCGGTTTTTATACCTGTAAAATGGGGATTTTAGCAGGAAGCAGGGATTTTTAATGCAGAGTCCCGCAATCCCCAGTGACCTGTCAACACTCTGACATCATATTCACACTGTACATGTCTGAGTGCTTTCCTGAGGTTTTCATTAATGATCCAAGGCACCCGTGACTCCACCAATTGACACCATGTTAATGACAGGCCACGGTGGTGACTGTGGGTTAGACAGCACTTGCTAATAATGACAACCCCTAACTTTCCTTTTAATGCACGAACCTTTTAAAACCATGAGGTTTCACAGAAAAGCAGTTTGAAGCTTCTCTTGAGGAACCAGGAGATGTGGCCTCCTGGGCCACGTGGCAGCGAGCAGAGGGGTTGAGCTGCCCCGCTGTCCTCAGGGGCACCTTCACCTCAGCCCCCACCCTTCCCATCACACCCAGGACCCTGAAGCCCAGTGTCCACTGTAAAGTATTGTCACATTTGGGCATTTACCCCGCCCCTGGTGGTTTTCTGCACCTCCCGCACTGTCTAAAGCGCAAAGTGGGCTTGCCCAGCTGGTGCTTCTCCCGCCAGCTCCCTTCCACCAACAGGGCCCCGCGCTGGAGTTGGAAATGCCTGGCTCATCTCGTTTATCCATCCTCTTAGCATCTGTGAGGACTGCCGGTGGAGGGGAACAGGACAGGCGGGCGCCCCCTTGTGCGGTTCTGGGGTCCGGGGAGGAGAGGTTATGACGGATGAACACCAGGAAGCTTCAAGCAGCCTGAAGTCAAAAAAATGTGGAGCAGACCACATCGATCACGTGACCAGAGACTGGCTCCCAGAGGAGGACCTGGAAGGTAGGCTGAGCCAGGAGCCGGGAGGGAGTGTCCAGAGCCAGGCGGAGGGGGCGGCAGGTGCAGGGCCCTGGCAGTGGAGGGTTGGCCTGTCTGATCGCCCAGAGCCCACCTCTTCCCATTCAGCAGCCTCAGCCCTGGAGGCCCTGCCTCCACGTCTCTCTGGAAGTCATTTCTGTCCTCCAGGCCTGGCAGGGTAGAGAGGTGGATGAGGGGCAGTGGGTTATCAAATCCCCACCAGCGAGCAGCATCCAGCATGCACTTCTGAATACACTTGCCCACAGGAAGCTCAGGGAGCTATTGGGGCTCACCCTGGCACCTGTCCAGTCCCTAACCAGTGAGGTCACCATATACTCATCTCCTGCCAAAGCCCGGTGGCCACAGATGGACTCCCCGGGCCCTGCCATTTTCCTCAGGTTACCCCCCCAGGTGACATGTGCTGTACCTGGACTCTTTCTGCCACCAAGGGCTGATGTGGGCATCCTGGCAGAAGCATCCAGAGAGAGGAGACAGAGGGAGAGAGAGAGGAGGGGGAGGGAGGAAGTGAGAAGGAGGAGACAGGAGGGGAGGGGAGCGGACAGGCAGGCCGGGACCCGGCGCCCCGCGTTGGCACTGTACAGAGTGGGTACATGGCACGAGCGGACTCGCCCCTGTCACCTGAAGCAGCTGTGTTCACCTCTCCGTACCAGTTGTATTCATAATGTCCCCCAATAGGAAATAACCCAATGTCCATCGGCAGAGCCTGTCCGGGTAAGTTGCCACGGATTCATGGGCTGGAAATCGCCCAACAGGAAAGAGAAATTGGGCTGAGAAACGCAACTCTGCGGCGGATCTCCCAGAGGCTGTAGTGAGCAGACAGCCACACGCGGGAGTAGCCGTGTGGTCCCAGGATGCTCCGGTCCAGGTCCAGGAGCCGGCGGAACCAAGCGAAGGAAGAGAAGTCTTCTCTTCCCCTCTCTGGGCGGGAAGCTGGGAGAGGGAGGAGAGAGATCCTGGTCTCCCACGACCTTGGGTTTCCCTCTTCCCTCTGCACCCACTGTGAGAGCAACTTCTCTGCCTCAGTTGTCCTATCAGGGAAATGGACATGGCAACACCTGCCCCACAGGTGTGAGAGCAGAATGAGTTCATAGGTTTGTAAAAGTGCCTGATGTAGCACTGTGGATTGCTGGCAGTCATTGTGCTTGTGGTCCCTTAAATCTTTAAGAGAGAGGAATTGCAAGCTATGTAGTCTGTGAACTACAGCGAGACACCAGGATCTGGATTATCTGGTCACAGTTTTATGTGCATGACCCAGATTGATGTCTTCTTATAATTCCCCCTGAAAAGAGGAAGAAAGTAATAGTGCCGCCCAGTAAGGGTAGTTGTGGGCTTTATGTGAGTCGATACATCTGAGAGGCCTGAACTTGGTGAATATCTGGCAGTTAGAAAATACTCGAAAAATTAGCAGAGGGCTGGGCACATGACTCAGTGGTACAGTGCTTGCAGAGCATACATGAGGCCCTGGCTTCTGTCTCCAGTACTATCCCCAAAAATGTTGGTGGCTGTCATTATTGCTGCAATTACTCCTGCACACCGTGATGTGAGTCAAGACAGAAAAGGAAACTCTCAGCCGAGGTCTCAGAGTTAAAAATTCCCGGGTGACTGCACACTGCTGCTCCAACAACTCCTGTCTGTCTTCTTTTCTTCTGATGCCCTTATCAGGAACCCAGGGTTATCCTGAGCCCCTAAAACGAAATGGGAAGGGTCCCCTCTCTCTCTGTCCTCTGAGTTTGTGCACGATGTCTCCTCCATTCCTTTTGGTAGAGTGACCTCTGAAGCCGACGGGGCTTGAAGTTGTTTTGTGAGGAAGTTGACAATGATGGAATTTCTTTGAAAGAAACCGGAGTGTTCAACTAGTCTATTGTTCTGATAGATGAGTAAGTAACACTTCTTAAGAGGCTGGTTTCCTTTAGGTTGTGGAAGTTCGTGGGATGAAGTTGTTTAGACTACCCTTTATGATTCTGTTGATGCTGTAGGGTCTGTGGTTGGGCCCTTCTTCAGTCCTGTCACCTGTTAAGTTCTGACCTCAGAGTGTTGCCAGCGGGAAGCATCTGTGGCCTGCAGTGTTTAACTTGGATGCTGGACTGAACCTCCTCTCTCTCTCTCTCCCATCAATTCCTGTCAAGTTCTTCTATTGCTCTACAAATTTGCCCTCAGACTGAAGAGTACAATACACAAGTAAATGCCCAAACTCTGGGGGGACAGTGGAGGGTCCGAGCTCAGGACCCCACCGAAGCTCTCATTGCCAACGTTTAGTTCAGGCAGCTTCTCCCGAGAGAAGCCTCCCCTGGAGCCCCTTCGGACCCTCAGCTACGTTACTTACTCCTGCTACTTGTCCCTAGTGGACTTAGAGCCACACCTGCTTTTGTCATGTGGCTCAATGCTGCCCTTAGGGGTCTTCAGCCACCTGCCCCTAAGGGATTTAATTTTTATTGATTGATTTTGGTACTGGATATTGAACCCAGGGGCGCTTCACCATGGAACCACATCCCCAGCCCATTTTTAAATTTTTTATTGAGAGACAGGGTCTTGCTGAGTTGCTGAGGCTGCCTTTGAGCTCGAGATCCTCCTGCCTCAGGCTCCTGAGCCACGGGGATCACAGGCGTGCACTTGGTGCCAGGTCACCCGCGTCCGTGAGCCCCCGGAGGGCAGCGTTCTCTTCCGTCCTCCTCTCTGCGTCCTGTGCTCTAGCACGGGCGGCAGAGCGCGAGGTCCCCTGCCTCCCTTCGCTCGTTCTCCACTGGCTGACACGAGCCCCTACAGCGTGTTGGGCGCTGTGCCAGGTGCTGGGGACACAGAAGAGAGTGAGACAAAGCATGGGACCCCGTTCTCATGGCACCTGCATTCTAGCCAGGGAGACGAGTGAGCCAGTGACACCGAACACCAGATCCTCTGCAGCTCGCACTCTGCCAGCATTCCCGACTCTTCTCCAAGGAACACAGTTCTGTAGGATTTTGAGGGATATTTTAATCTGTGGACGAATGAATTTCAGAAACTTGGGGTTCACAAGGACAAGTAGATGCATTTATAAGACTTGGTAGCACTTTCAAGGCATCGTGAGTTTTAGGGGAGCGGTAGGGAGACGGGCTGCTGGGAACTTACTGGCTTCACAGCCCTTTCTTGGGAATGTCACCGGCAGCCTTAGGTGATGTACCGGCATGACTGGCTGGACATTACCTCAGGCCTCCTGCTTGGCTCCTAGCAGCTCACACCTTCCAGGGGTCCCCTTCACGTGGACGGCATCCATGTTCTTTTCTGGGTATAGAATGACAGCTTCTGAACCACACTTAACACGTCTCTTCAGGAAATACACATTTCCATTTGAATTCATTTGACATAACAAGTGGTTGTTCCATAAACAAAGTACACCCCATTAGCTGGACTTGGTTCTGATAAGGCCCTTCTTTTTGACTCAAATACAAAAGAAACTTCCAGCCCAGGCAAGAAAGCAGCCCCTCTCCTCCCCTCCACCAAAGATCTCTCAAGTCCTAGCTCAGAAAGATATCACTATCTCCAAGAAGGCTTGTCTTTGATTGTTCTCCAGAAGGATCCCGAAACAAGGATTTGTTCCAAGCAATGTTTTCGGAAGTGGGAAAGTGAAATATGAAGATCCTGAAAGTAATGCAGGTGGATGAATGGAAAAGTTACTTCCGGGACAACAGTGCCTCCATCTTACCAGGACCCCAGAGAGATGGCATCAATGTGCCTCAGCTATCCCACCTGAAGAGCAACCCAACTTCCTGGTTGGGAGCTCTTCCTGGGAGTCTTACTTCCCTGGAAATCTTGACCAAGCTTGCATCTTAGGCCAGAGGAAGCTGACAGAGTCACTGTTGTGAGGGACGAGGGGAGATGGAGGGGTGTCTTACTCCAGCTGAGCTGCTGTAACAAAAGTGCCACATACTGGATCATTTATAAGCAACAGAAATCTACTGCTCACCATTCTGGAAGCTCACAGTTTTAATAGCCCAGCGAGTCTCCAAGATGGAGGCAGACTGAGTGTCCTGTGAGGGCTTGCTCTCTGCTTCAAAGATGGTGCCGTGTGGCTGTGTCCTGTCATGGCAGAAGGCCCTCAGGTCTCTTTTCCGATTGCATTCATGAGGGCTCAGCCACAGTGGGGTTAGGTTTCAATGTGAATTGGGGCCTGGGGGCACTCAGAGCATAGCAAGTTGGTCCCAAGGCCGCTGCCCTCTCACACCCCATGGCTGACTCATGCCTTTCTTCTCTACTTCCTGCTCATGGTACGAAGCTGCTTTGGACCTTCCCTCTCTCGGGTGAGTGGTTGGCTTGCATGCCTGTCTCCTTGAGCAGCAGAAGCTGAGGAGCTGCGGATGGCCAGGCCCCAAACTGCCCATGTCAGGTGCAGGAGTGCCCTGTAGTCCAGCAGTCTAGCGAGCGTCTCGTGATGGACCTAAAAGAAGAGCAACACGTCTTCCTCTCACGCCTTTTTCTAAGTGAGAGATGCGAGATTGTGTGAGGGAGCCCCAGAGCGCCATGGTTGCACGTCCAGGCTCCCGTGGGCCTTCGAGGTCACAATCCTGGCTCAGGACGCCTAGTTTCCAAACTGGGCCACCTGTTGGTAGGTCAGGTGGTGCACAGAACAGGATGAGCAGGGCACGTCACCGTCATGTACAGTGTGCCGTGTGGGGCGCTGCTCCCTGCACAGATGTGGCCCTCGTTACTGGTGTCCCCTCCGTCCCGGGGTGGTTCACCTTGCCCTCACACGCTGATGGCTTCTTCTTACATCTGAGGGAGCGTCTCTGCAGGAGGCACATCTCAGCCTGCACGCGGGCAGTCCCGCTCCCGGGAGCCGTCCTCAGCCAGCGATGGCCAGGAGTGGGCACGCTCCCCGGGGCCTTGGCCCCAGGAAGGGAACGCTCCCAGGCGCGTTCTGCACTGCATCCCGGTTTCCCCACGGGGACTGCTGCGCCAGTGGCTCCCTGCGGCAACCTTCTCCTAAACTCGCTCTGCATTGGTTCCCTCCTCTGTTTCACCTGCCCACTGCCCTTCCAGAACTTTCTGGGGTCCCCTGCTGAATCAAGGCTCTCCATTCCCGTCCTCACCTGGGGATCTGCCTCTGAGACGATGGAGGCGTCGCCTCAAGTTCTCAGTCAGTTTTGCAAAGTGGACAGAAATCGCTTCTCTATTTTATATTGAGAAAAATGAGGCTCAGAAAGGTGATGCGACAGCTCAAGGTCAGAGCTGTGGGCACCGCCGGGGGCATGTGGGCCTGCGGGCCCCTGGCGCCCTCACACAGCGGGCCGCCTCCAGGTCTGATCTCCCCGCAGGAGGGCCGCTGCCTGCTGGTGATCCTGCTCATGGCCGTGTACTGGTGCACCGAGGCCCTGCCCCTGTCGGTGACAGCCCTTCTCCCCATCGTCCTCTTCCCCTTCCTGGGCATCCTGCCCTCCAGCACCGTGTGCGCCCAGTACTTCCTGGACACCAACTTCCTCTTCCTCAGCGGTCTGATCATGGCCAGTGCCATCGAGGAGTGGAACCTGCACCGCAGAATCGCCCTCCAGGTCCTGACGCTCGTGGGAGTCGAGCCCACCAGGTAAGGGACACGACGTCACCGCTGGCTGCCTGACAGTGGCGATGGCCCTGGCCTCACAGAGTCACCGTGAGGACCAGGGGAACCGTGCGGGTCTGTCACTGAGCCCTGAGCGGCAGGACTGGCCACCAGCTCTCAGGATCCTTTGCTGTTTACCAGCCCAGTTGATGGCGGGTGGGGACACAAAGCGGGCGGGAAGATGGCCTGAGAGATGGAGGCAGGCTCGGACCCTAAGGGCCTCCCGCCCTCTGGGAGGATTTGGACTTGTATTCCCTGAGGATTGGGTGGCCTTTAAAGTAGGAGTGTGTCTGGACATTTCTATTTTTTGTTCCACGACCCTTTTGGCGATGTGGCGAGGGAGTCTTAGGCTCTTCCCAGAATGGCGTTTTAAGTGGTGCGCAGCGATTCCGTGCTTAGGATTCAAAACAGCAACAGCCCCACCTACGGCAAAACGCAGTTACTCGGTTTTTTTAAAGCACACATTTCTGCCATCGCAGCCTATGCGCAGCGAATGGCGGGACCTGGCGACGGACCACGGCTTGGAGGTGGTTTCGAGCGTCATGGGTACATCAGCGTCCTGCCACTGTTGTGATGTGATATAAAAATACCCGTGAACTTTTTGGTGACGAAATCTCAGGCCCTGAGGAAAGGCTCGCTTCTGATTAGAAGTTAGCAAAAGGCAGGTGCCTGGTTTATTTCCCCCAATGCAGTCTTGAGTGGTATCCACGAACCCCTGCTTTAGAGGGTCCTGAGCGGGAAGGGACCTGGCAAATTTGCATTTTTAAGTCTCCCCTTGACCCCACTGTGGGTGGGGCGGGGGTGAGAAGCTGGGAACAGGCCTGGTTGGAGGCTGTGCTGGGCCTCCTGACAAGGGACAGTGGCAGCTGGGACTAGAGGAGTGGCAGTGGAGGACAGAATGGATAGATCTGAGAGGTCTTTGAGTGACAAGGTCCACAGGGCACGGGGAGGAGCAGAAGCTTCTGGATGACCACTAGATTTCCAGCATCCGCTCTGTGTCAAGCTGTCTGCCTGACCGTGCAGATGTGTCTCCCATGGGAGAGGCGGTCCACCCTGGACAGATTCCATCTGGAACTGAACCCAGTGATACCGTGGGATCGGATATTCCAGGGGTGCAGCGTGGGGGGCTTCCTGGAGGAGGCACCATCCGAGCTCAGCTTTGAGGAATGGGAGGGGCTGTCAAAAGCAGGTGACGCTGCAGCAAGGCCTTGAAGACAGCAAGGCCCTGGCTGAGAAGCGGTCTTAGAAACATGGAAGGAATAATCCAGAAGAATTGAAATTAGCAGGGAAGGAAGGAGGATGGTGGGAGCTGGATCATTGATTTAATCTATGAAAAACCAATCTACTTCCTCCTTACTGCATACGATGCACTGAACAAACTCCAGGTGGATTAAGAAACTGACATGGAGGGAAAGAACCCCAGGACTTGGATTCTGTTGTGGAAACAGACCAAGCAAGGACCAGGAGTGGAGGAGGCAGGCAGGTTGGGTGCCGGCAAGAAGCTCAGCTGGGTGGGTGCTGGGGGGAGTCGGGGCAGCGGGAAGGAGGCTGTGAGGTCAGTAAGCAAGGTGGCGGGAGCGTTGGTGTCCGGGCAGCTTTGTTCTGAAATGGTGACACTGAGGATCTGGGGCCAAGGGAGAGAAAACACCAGCTTGAAATGTCTCCGGAACTACCTTTCCTCGGTACCTGTGGTCAGTTCACTTTACACACTGGTCCAAGGTCTCCTTAGATCAGATTATTGGTCCCACGTGGCCACTGACTTGCCTTCTCTGGCCTCCATGTTCCACTGGTAAAACTAGATTCCCCAGGGAGGGGAACCTGGGACCCCTCCTGGACCCTGGTTCTGGATCCGACTCTCTCTCCCTTTGTTGCCCAGGCTCATTCTGGGGATGATGGTGACCACCTCGTTCCTGTCCATGTGGCTGAGCAACACCGCCTCTACCGCCATGATGCTGCCCATTGCCAATGCCATCCTGAAGAGTCTCTTCGACCAGGAGGCTCAGAAGGAGCTCAGTTGGGAAGGTGATGAGAACACAGGTGAGCTGTGCAAGGGCACTGGGGCCAGCTCCACAAGCTGGGATCAGGGACAACCAAAGGATATTGGGAGAAGCCAAGGGGTCGCACACTTACTGAACACCTTCTATGTGCCAGATGTTTAAGAGTAATAATCGGGCATTAGATAAATCAAACCGTGGTATTTTGGTTTTCTAATTTCTGCATTTATTGAGCACTTACTATGTACTGAAAATTGAGTGAAATACTTTATATATATTGGTTCCTTTAACTCCCGAAATAAACCTTTGAACGAGATCCTGTAATAAATTTGGAACACATTTGAACAGATGTTCAACCTCACTAATTCTCAGAGAAGCACCAATTGAAGCAGTGAGATTTAAAACAATAAGACTTGAAAAAAATAAGAAAGCTGGGTGGTGACCAGGAGTGGCAGGAATGTGGCCATGGGAACCCTGGTGCGTTGTAGAAAGAGTGTGGTCTGGGCGGCCTTGGAAGGAAGGAAGGAAGGAAGGAAGGAAGGAAGGAAGGAAGGAAGGAAGGAAGGAAGGAGGGAGGGAGGGAGGGGGGAGGGAGGGAGGAAGGAGGGAGGGAGGAAGGAAGGAGGAAGGAAGGAGGAAGGAAGGAGGGAGGGAGGAAGGAAGGAAGGAAGAAAAACCAGCTTTTGGCTACGCCTGAAAGAATGCCTGCCTTCAAGTGACTTAAAAATAGAGGTTTATTTTCTTCAGATATCGAGAGACCAGAGAAAGGCAGTTCCAGGGTCAGTTCAGGACCCAGAGTCGTGCTGGCTCTTCTTTGGTGACCCGAGTCCCCAGGCCTTTCTCCACGGCTGACGGCGGCTCTCCCATCACATCCGCTTCAGAGTGTCCCGTTTCTTAAAGGAATCTTTAAACTGATACACGTGGGTGTAAGTCGCCATTTGTCCCCAGTGCCAGTTCCTCTTTGTTCTCTTAGTCATGGAACCCCTCATGGGCTCTTGGCTGTGCAGAGAAAAGACTGAATTTCCCAGTGTCCCCTGCGGCTGGATGTGGTCAGGTGACTAAGACTGACCCCGAGGACATAAGTGGAAATAATATATGCAACTTCTGCCCTTCCCGCTCTCTGCTTCCTGCTGGGCGGATGTGAATATGATGGCAGGAGACACAGGCGCCACTTGGGACATAGAGGTAGAAGCCACATCCTGAGAGGTGGCAGATGGGTCCCATTTACCTAACTAACCCACGCAACCAGCATGACCCACGACTCTGTGGATTTTATGGGCCAGTTCTGTTCTTTTCAAATATGGGTTGAAATAAATAGGACTCTGTTAAAAGTTAAATGCTGGCCCACGTAGCAGCTAAGTGAACGTCACTGGCTGCTGTCATTGTGTGCTCATGGCCCTGTTTCTTTATTCCCACGATGGCCCTGCAAGCTAAGGATAGTGATAAGCTCTTTACAGGCGGGCTTTGGAGAGGCCGGAGATTCATTCAGGTCTCATCCTTGGTAGAGGAGCCCACCCAGCATCTCCTCCGGGGCAAAGTCTTCCCCGGGAAGGGAAGAGAAGCTGTGGAGTAGGGGTTGGCAGACTTTTTCTGTAAATAACCAGATAGTAAATATTTTGGGCCTCGTGGGCCATTCTGTCGAAATTCCTCCATTCTGCCTTTGAAGAGAGTGGCAGGGTGCCGGGGGATAGGACTGTGTGCCAGCAAAACTTTACTGATGGGTGGCAAAGTCAAAGTTTCATGTCGTCTTCACAGCCTGAACTCATTCTTCAACTGATCTTTTCAACCACTTAAAAACGTAAAAAGCAGTCTCCACGGGCAGGTGGTACGGAAACAGGTCGTGGCCAGATTCTCCCTGCACACCGTGGGTGGCTGACCCCTGCTCTACATCGTTGGACTTGGTGGTTTTCAAACTGCTCCCCCCAAGTCTCTGGGGCTCTGTACCTTCCCCCTTTTCAATCCCAGCTGAGCCTCTTTATCTTCGGCTGCCCTTCCTCGTAACAATAACTGTGTTTACTGAGCACTTACTTAATGCAAGGTCCCTTCTAAGGCTGGGGTCTGAAGGAGAGGAAGCCAGCGCTGACTGTGCTGGGAGCTGAAGAAGAAATAAAAAGAGCCTGAAGTAGCCCCAGGTCAGAGTTTCCGAACTGCCGGAATTGGGCCTCCGACGTCCTCTCCACTTCTCTGCCTCCCACAGGAGTCTCTTTTTCCAAAATGGACACAGGAGTGTTTGAACACCAGGACCCTCATTACAAAGGAGAAGAGTCTGAGACCCAGGATGGGCAGGGGATTTGCCCAGGGTCACACACGGTGGTGACTGTGCAGTGAGAGCCAGGGTCTCTTCCCTGGCAGTGCAGGATGTCAGGAGGCGGAGTCCCTGGGAGGCTGGGGCAGACACCAGCCTTCACCGGCCGCAGGATCAGAGAGCAGGGACTGGTTAATGATCAGTCTCCGGGGCAAGGACAAGGCTAATTCCAGCTCAAAGAGAGAAGTCCCTTTCACCCAGTTTCTGTGCCTTGACCAGGTGGCTGGTGGTGAGGCCAGAGCAGGAGGAAGTGGAGTCTATGCTGATGGACCAGGAGAGGGGCAGGGCATGTCCTCCAGGTCGTAAGTTCACAAGGGCCACCCGCAGCAGAACAGCCACGCTGGTGTCAGTCACTGGTCTCTGAAGCACTCTATGCCAGACTCCATGCTCAGAGTTTCATACCCAGCAGTTCGTTCAGTCTTAACTGTGCTGTGAGGTAGATGATCTTCATTTACAGATGAAGAGACTGAGGTTCAGAGAAGCAAAATGATTCACCAAAGTAACACAGCAGATGAATTGCTGAGCTCTGTTGAAATCTGTGTTTATGAGCACCAAGCTGTAGGACCTGGCACAGAGGAGCAGAAGCCAGGGTTGGATGGGGCTCACTGGCAAAAGGGTAGCCCTGCCTGCTCTCTCCAGTTCCTGTACTCAGGGGGCACCGTTTTCATCCCCATCTTCAGAGGAGCAAGTGAAGCTCCAGCCAGTGCTTTGCTCAATGTCCCTCAGCCAGTAAGGGGCCTGCAGGGCTTTTCCCCCTCGTATTGCTGGGAATGGACCCCAGGGCCTTGTGCATGCTAGGCAAGTGCTCTACCACTGAGTTATACTCCCAGGTCTTAAATTTTCTTTTTTTAAAATTTTGAGACAGGGTCTTGCTAAGTTGCTGAGGCTGGCCTCAAACTTGTGATCCTCCTGCTTCTGCCTCCCAAGTAACTGGGATTACAGGCATGCCCCAGTGTACCCAGATCCACCTGGCTTTCATATCTAAGCCCTTTTCCTCCCTTTCTCTGCCCAAAGAAGGCCACCCAGACATGCCACCCATGACTTTCCTTCAGCAATGTCCAAGATGCCACCATCTGTCACGGAGCCATCTTTCAGATGGGGTTATTTATTGCCCTTCTCTTCCCTCATTAGGCTAACCCACCGCCTGGGCCTCTTCTTGTCTAGAAAGACGATACATCCCCTTTTGTGTACGTTGAGTGACACGTGAGAAATGACAGCCAGGCACATAGGATGTGGTGAATAAAAAAGATTTCCAGGAGTGGGCGGGGCAGCGGGAAGACTCCCCCCTGGTGGGGGAGAGGGAGTCATTTGCTGGCTCACTGTGAGTGTCCACGGGCTCCATGCTCCCTGAGGGCCTGTGCTGTCCCTTGGCTGTGACAGCCGTCGTCCTGCGTCTTGCTCACCCAGAGTGACGACTGGCCTGGCCGTGGCAGGTGTTCCGTAAATGTGTTATTAACGAGTTCTGAGCCTCGGCGCCGGGCTGACCCTGCTGGCCTCCTGGGTGGTCGGGAGTGCCAAGCAATGGGGCGTCAGCCTGCCTCCCCTGGGGGCTTCTGAACTTCCCCGGTGCCCGGCGCCTGATTTGACACAGGAATTCCTTCCTGAGGGCCCTCCGTGCGCCAGCTCAGGACCTGTCAGCCACACTGGGGAGGCTGGGCTAAGCTGTCAGCTTCAGGTCGCGCCCGGGACAGGCAGGTGCCTTGCAGGTGGGGCGGGAGTGACCGGGTCAGTGGTCCTGGGCTCTGCCACCAGCCCACTGCATCCTCTTGATCTGACCACCGGGCCGGGCCTCAGTTTCCCCAGGCGTCGGGGGAAGGGGAAGGAGCCCTGCCTGCGCCCCAGGCTGCTGGGGCCTGTCCCGCGGCTAGGGCCGTTCTCTGCGACCTCACCTGACACCCGCCCAAGGATCAGCGTTACTTGGCTCAAGCCTTACATAAGCTCCTGACCACCGCACTGCTGGACCCGGAGGCGTCCCCCTGGAGACTTTGCCCCGCCGCTGCTCTCATGTGGCCCCTGGGCCTGCAGTCACGGGGCGGGAGGCCTCTGGGTGAACCGGTAAAGCACGGGCCCTGGTGGCCCTGCTTCCTGAGTCCCGGCTCCACTGGCCTTATCACCACCTTCCTTTGAAACGCAGGCCTGGCCTAAGTGTTTCCCGTGACCGATGTGTAGGAAGCAGGGCACGGGGCGCCCGTGGCGGGACTGAGGGGGTCACCGTCCACAGTGCGCAGGCGCCGCTGCCTGCAGCCAGCGGCCAGGCTCCACCCAGGGCGGAAACCCAGAGCATGCGGAGCCCCCCACCAGGGCCTGGGCGGCCGTGGGAGGCCTCAGTTTCCCACCCGGAACCCCAGACAAGTTGCTGTCCACCCTGGCCGCCCCAAACCATGGCCCCGCAGAACTTCTTTAAAATACTGAGGTCTGCTTGGGAGCGGTGGCCACGCCTATAATCCCAGCGGCTCGGGAGGCTGAGGCAGGAGGATGGTGAGGTCCAAGCCGGCCTCACCAATGGCGATGCGCTAAGCAACTCCGTGAGACCCTGTCTCTAAATAAAAAGGGCCGCGATGTGGCTCAGTAGTTGAGTGGCCCTGAGTTCAGTCCCTGGTACTCCCCCCACCAAAGAAAGTACTGAGGCCAGGTCCCCACTCCAGAGCTGTCCCTGGGGACCCCAGGGAATGCTCAGGGCCAGCCAGGGCCGAGGAGTTAAGCAGTGGCCCAGCCACGGGGAAGGGTGCAGAGAGAGCTGGAGATGGGAGGCCCGGCACTGAGTCAGAGTCCTTCCTGTCTAGCCATCCCTGGGGAGCCACCCCGCCTCCCATGTGCTATTAACAGCCCTTCACTTCCTGCCTGGTGCCCTGGGCTCAGGCCTCCAGCATCAGGTGTGAACACGTGTTACTGTCACCTGAGCCCTGAGGCCCGGTCCACACCACCCAGGCTGAGCAGACCGGACTTCAGCCTCGGACCTCTGCTGGTCTGACGCAGAGCCAGCCCCAGGCACAGCGAAAATGACCCCAGCAAAACCCAGGAAAAGCACAGCAGGGGGTGGGGAAGGGACTCCCCCAAGCCAAGGGTGAGCCAGGGAAAGAGCGGAGGCTGGAGTCCAGACCCCGCTCATCCACGTGGGAAGTACGTGACCGACTTCCCGAAGGAATCTCCACATAAGAAGAAAAACATCTAACCTTTTTGCTGGCATTCCTTGAAGGGTATTGGAGTCCCTCACCAGAGTTCCCCGGGCACCTCTGCTTAAATGAGTTCATCATCCCCTGCAGCAGGGGTGAGCGCCTGCACCCCAGTCTGCGAGTATCTCCATCAGAGGGGTTCGCCAGAACCTGCCAGGGACTGGCCTTCCATCGCCTCATTAGGGGAGGGTCTGGGAAGCCAGGCCGTTCCCAATGGGTGAGGCCAGGAACCAGGGCCGTATCTACACCTGGGTCAGGAAGGAGAGAGGCGGGTGCTGGGGATCCTGGGGTGGCACAGGGACCTTGCCCTTAGACAAGGCCGGGGAGTGGCCTTGCTTCGTGTGGCTCTGCTAGCCCTGGAGTGACTGGGGTCTGTGTTCTGCTCGGCACCGCCAGCCACCAGCAGTCCTGCCTCTGTCCTTTAGCAGCCTCAATGAGAGGATCCCGGTGGCAACCCTGGCCAAATCCAGACCACCCTCTGTTTTTTGTGCAGCCTGTGAACCAAGAATAGTCCTTACATTTTTAAGGGGTTGAAATATAAATAAATAAATATGAACATAAATAAAAGAAGAAAAATGTAACGTCGAGATGATGTGACGTTCAAGTCCCAGTGGCCGAACTGCTCATAAATTGTAACTTCCACGCTCTCCCAGCCGAGCTGTGTACGGCCGAGATCACGTGTCCACGGAAGCCTAAAATATTGACTCTCTGGCTTTTTAGGGTTTGCTGGTCCTGCTTTCTCTATTTTGTTTTAAAGCGCTGGGGGTGGAACCCAGGGCCAGAAGGTGCGAAGTGCGTGTCCACCACTGAGCTGCCCCCCAGGCCCGTCCCTGAATTAGTGGGGTTGACTCTTTCCTCTCCTTGATGATCCTAAGGAAATCGCAACTTCCGCTTATCATTTAAGAACTGAGGTAACAGGAAATTAAGGATTTATCCGAACCAGGACTTCGCGACCTCAGCGCTGTTGTATTTGGGGCCAGAGAGCTCTTCGTGGGGGGAAGGCTTGCTGTCCGAGGGTGTTGGTCAGCATTCATGGTCCCTAATACACACCACGGCGGCAGCACCCAGGCCATGCCCTGTTTACCAAACATGTCCCTAGTCAGAGTTCAGTGTGCTGCGGGGGCAGAACTGGCTCCGGCTGGGAACCACTGGCCTGAGGTCACAGTCAGTGAAGGAACCTAGGCTCCGGTTCAAGTACCAGGCCCACATCCAGCTCCCAGGGTCCTGGGTGGTTCCAACTGCAGCAACTTTAAATCTGTATTTCTTGTCTCCAAAACACTGTCAAAGGCTGCTGGGGAGTCGGGTCTGTAAGCAGATGAGGACTTCAGAAATGAAGTTAGGTCCTCTGCTGATCCTCCTCTGCTCAAGCCCTACCCTGACTCCCATCCGCCTCAGAGGAGTAGCCAAACTCCTTGCTGTGAACCCTGAGACCCCTGAGTGAGCCCCCGCTTTTCCTGCCACCCTGCCCCTACCACTTCTCGCACTCACCTCCTCCAGCTCTCTGGTCTGCTGCTGCCTGACATACATGGCTCTCTCCTACCTCAGGGCCTTTGCACCTCACCTTCATCGTGGCTCACCCGCTCACCTCCTTCAGATCTCATGACAGATTTTCTTTCTTAGTCAGAACTCCTCTAAGAATTTCTTCTTGGTCATATTCTTGAAAAAAGTGTCTCACCCCAAAACTCTGGTCCCCTTCCCTGCCTTACTCTCCATGACACCCCCGTGCCTGACATTCCACATATTATATTTGTGTGTCTATGGTCTGCCTCCCCCCGCCGGAGGATAAGAACCACAGGGCACGAATCTCCAGGCCTTGGAACTTAGTGCCAGGCACACGGAGATACTTACTCCATAAAGACTGATCCATGGATCGATTGGCCAGGGTTTGTGTGACTGAGTTCTGGCCCTGAACTCTGAGTGGCACTGAGTCAGCCTCAGAAGAGCAGAAACATCCACAGCGCAGCGGATGCCGCCGTTTATCGGTGGCTGGTTCTGCTTCCTTGGATGTTGAAGTATAACACCAGAGAAGCACGCCAAGGCAAGCATATGAAGCAGGTTTTATTTAAAGATGGTAACACAGACTTCTCCCAGGAGGGAGAAGGGGGCCATGGCTGGTCTTCTGGAATCCCAAGAAGTGAGTGTGCCCTGCCCTTTTTATAGATTATCTCCTGCCCCCCCCCCCCCTTATCTCTCTCCTTCCTGCCTACAAGACTAGCCCCAGGAGATGCTGGTGAGAGGGCAAAAAAGTGAGAAGCAGATGGGCAGGGGGAGGGGCTAAATGGAGTGATCCAGGCAGGTTGGGGCCCGAGGGTCATTAATTAGCAATTCCTTTTGGGTACGCCTTTGAGTGGGATACTTAGGCAGGTAATCTTGGTGGTCAAAGGGCTCTGGAGACCCTGATATTCTGATCTCCCAGGGGGGTCTCCAACTTCCCAGACTCAGCTGGCCTCCATTCCTCCATTCCACCCGATTACCTATAATTCTGGTTTCACATCCACTCTCAGCGTCTCTGCCTCCACCAGCCTGCTCCGCTCGCCGCCATCTTACTTGGTGACTGCCACAGTCTGAACCGGGTTCCCAGCTCCCATTGTGGTCCCTGCAGCTCATGCTGCCTGGTCAGGCCCAGAGATGTTTGCTAAATTCCCATCATCCCTCTTGGGCACCAAATCCATTACGGCTCATAGCTGATGGTTCTCAAGTAACCCTTTGGCAATGGCTGCTCGGGTGAGTTATGGGTGGCCAGGTAGCCTTGCAGCTAAGTTCCTGCCCACAGACCCGAGACCATCTCCAAATATGGATGGCGGACCAGGAGGATGGAATGAGTGTCCCTTTGCTTTCCCGCCTCCCTCCTTTCCCTCCTCTCTTCCTCCATTTTTTTTGCAGTGAATGACTTGGGGTCCTTGGCAATGAAGTGGCCCCTTGACTGGCTGCATGAGAACCCAGCGCCCCTCCCCTTGCCGGGGTGCACTAAAGACGCCCTGCTCTTCCCTCCTAGCTGCGCTGCGGAGGAACGGCCTGCACACTGTGCCCACGGAGATGCGCTTCCTGGCCAGCACGGAGGAGTAAGTTCCTGGGGAAATTCTAGGGGAGCCAGTGCTTGGTTCAAGGTGGTGATGGGCAGCCGTCCCCTGGCCAGCCCTGAAGTTTCTCCAAACAACCAGTGCCCAAGCCTCCACCATTGTTCCCCGTGGCTGCGGCATGGGTCTCGATGGCCTCCTTTAAACGAGGCTACCATGGGAAGGCACGTGAATCCCTGAGGGGCTGGGGCCTGGGCCTTCGGTCCTTTCCTCTTACAGGAAGGTCCCAGAAGAGCATAGCCATGTGGTGCTCAAGGAGGATGGCTGGGCCAAGAGGCTCTAAAGACAAACATGTCCTGAATGGCAGACCTTCACCCTTATGTGACATCTTCACATCATTGTCACATCTGGTCTGCAGAGTCCTTTGTATTACGGCAGCACGGCTAAGGCCATAGGGTTGGAGTTACACAGACCTACCGTGGAATTCTGGCCCTGCTGTTTACTGACTGGGTGACTTGAACGAGTCGCTTGACCTCTCTGAGCCTCCTTGTTCACCTGCCAACTGGACGTGATGTCGGGCCCAGCCAGACAGCTGTTCTGAGGTTAAATGAGATGATGTCTGTAAAGCAGGTTGCCCAGGCCTTACGTACACACGGGGCACTGTTACTGAAGTGTCATCTTCCTCGTTTGACACTGATGCAAGAGCAGGCAGCACAGTGACGTGCCCCAGCAGAGCCGGGCGCCCCTCAGGCCTGCTTCCTTCATCCCACGTGCTTGCCGAGGCCCAGGGTGCGCAGGTCGGAGGGACGCAGGCGAAAGACTGGAACCGCGGTGTGTCCCAGGGCTGGCAAGAGCCCGGGAGAGCAGAGCAGAAGGCCAGGCAGGTGGGCGCAGTTCAGATGGGTGGTGGGGAGGCCCCACCAGCGGGTCCTGCCAAGCGAGCCCTGCAGAGGCGAGGGGCGTGGCATCTGTGGGAAGAGCGCTCTCAGCAGAAGGGTTCAGAGAGCGACCAGGAGGCCAGCGTGGCGGAACCTGCGTGAGCAGGCGGGGGTGGGTGCAGAGGTGGCTGGGTGATGAGAAGGTGCAGGTGGAAGTGCATGGGGACCTCCTAGGCCGCTGTCAGATGGGAGCAGCCAGGAGGCGGGTCTCCCGCCCAGCAGCACGGTCAGGGGCTTGGAGCCCAGCTCTGTGACTGATCCAGCACTCGTGACCGTGTGACTGGGGAACATATGTTAACGTCTGCCCCTGCAGAGCCCGTGTGGTATGCTGGAAAAGCCCTGGGGCCACCATCGGAAGGCCGCGCCCACGGGCTGCAAGCCCCTCCCACGCTCGGGACCTCAGCTGCCCCACCTGAATAAAACAGGGTCACACTGGCTGCACTCCAGGGCCTCTCTGCCCGCTCATCTCTCTTCTGGTTGGGTCTGGTTGGGCCCCGGTCGCAGGCAGCCTTAGCGCCTGACCAGGCCTCTCACCCCTGAGAGGTGAGTGGCCTCATCCGTTTCCAGCTGCTTCTGGTCTTGGCCTTCCAGTCCGACTGGAAACCCAGGACTCAGACCCCAGGTCAGGTCCCCATTGCCCTCAGGGGAAGGTATTTGAATTGTCTTTTAGTTAGTCTTTAAGAAAATACATTTTAATCTTAAAAAATAAGGTTTTAAAAATTGCTTCGTTAACTTTTCGTTTTCAGATTTGTGGAGGTATAATTCACACATGAAATTGTATGGCTTTAATGTGTACAATATGATGTTTGGAGATAGACGTACATTGTGAAGTCATTTCCACAGTCAAGCTAATCGCCATGCCCGTCACCTCATAGACAAAACAGGGATTCTTAGTTTCATCTACTTAGAAACACTTTTATGAGAGCACAAGTCAAAATCACTCTTAAACAAAAAGATAAATGTGTTCAGCATCTCACTCCCAGAGACAGATGAAGAGAGTTAAGTGAACACCATCATGCGTGATTTCTTGGTATCGCTCTCTATATGTAAATGCAGGCTCTTTTTTTTTTTTTAACAAAATTTTAAAATACGTTACTTTTAGTTACACATGACAGTAGGATGTATTTTGACATATACATACATAGAGTATAACTTGCCATTTTTGTAGTTGTACATGATGGCAGTTATTTTGGTCCTATATATGAACATAGGAAAGTTATGTCTGATTCGTTCTAGTGTCTTTCCTATTCCCATCCCCCCTCCCTTCCCTCATTCCCCTTTGTCTAATCTAATGAACTTCTATTCTTCCCTCCTCCAACTTATTGTCTGCTAGCATTCACATATCAGAGAGAACATTTGGTCTTTGTTTTGGGGGGATTGGCTTATTTCACTTAGCATGATAGTCTTCAGTTAATCCATTTACCAGCAAATGTCATAATTTTATTCTTATTTAAGGCTGAGTAATATTCCATTATGTATATGTACCACATTTTCTTTATCCATTCATCTGTTGAAGGGCACCTAGGTTTGTTCCAAAGCTTGACTATTGTGAATTGAGCTGCTATGAACATTGATGTGGCTGTGTCGCTGTAGTATGATGATCTTAAGTCCTTTGGGTATAAACCAAAGAGTGGGATAGCTGGGTCAAATGGTAGTTCCATTCCAAGTTTTCTGAGGAGTCTCCATACTGCTCTCCAAAGTGGTTGCACCAATTTTCAGCAATGTATGAGTGTGCCTTTTCCCCACATCCTCACCAACACTTATTGTTACTTGTGTTCTTGATGTTGCCATTCTGAAGAGTGAGATGGAATCTCAGTGTAGTTCTAATTTTAATTTCTCTAAGTGCGAGAGATGTTGAACATTTTTCCATACATTTGTTGACTGATCATATTTCTTCTGTGAAGTGTCTATTCCGTTCCTTTGTCCATTCGTTGATTGGGTTATTTGTTTTTTGGTGTTAAGTTTTTTGAGTTCTTTGTGTATCCTGGAGATTAATGCTCTATCTGAGGTACAGGTGGCAAAGATTTTATCCCATTTTGTAGTCTTTCTCTTCATGTTCTTGATTGTTTCCTTTGTTGTGAAGAAGCTTTTTAATTTGATACCTTTTCATTGATTGCCTCTTAATTTTACTTCTTGCATGTAAATGCAGCTTTGAAAATTAGAAATTGATTAGCCATTCACACGGTGATGTGACCCACCATTTCCCCTCTTGGGGTGTCATGGACACCTGTTTACTTTAATAAATCATGTCAATATCATGATTGCTTAATTAATTCTTAATTTCATTCCTTCTTGAAACTCTTCAACTCTACAAGCAGAACAGACACCCCAGCAAATTCAAATAAAGACTCAAAGAGAAAAAAATCCATAATTCCACTTCCCAGAAAGGTAACCAAACACTCATCTATTCACAAAACATGAATATTAAAAAAAAAACCTAAATAGTGCTGTCAACTGTCTTTTGCTGAGTCTGTGTGATAGAGAGCTCTTATCTTAATAAACACCCATTAAATCATCTACCTCAATACCTGTGCAGATGTTCCATCCAGAAAGAGAAGCATCTTTGCTTAGCCGAGCCCTTCTGATGGATTTTTAGCTTGCTTTTGATTTAAATGACATTTAACGCCACTGCGAACTCCCTGCGCCCACACCTGAGGCACCTGTCTCATTTCTTTAGGGTAAATTCTTACAGTGCGGGTTTCCAATGCCTGGGCTGAATTTGCTTCTAGAAAGACCACTAGGATCGAATCCCCGCCAGCTGTCTCTCTGGCTGTGCTCTGAGTGGCCTCTCTTTGGGTTGTTCGAAGCAGAGGCCATCCTGAAGAGGTGGAGGCACCCCTGGATCTGCCAGCTGACTCCAAGAAGGAGGAGGAGTATCGCAGGAACATCTGGAAGGGCTTCCTCATCTCCATCCCCTACTCAGCCAGCATCGGGGGCACAGCCACCCTCACAGGCACAGCCCCCAACCTCATCCTGCTGGGCCAGCTCAAGAGGTAACCACGTCCCTCACCCTGGGCTTTGGTCTCCTCCTCCGCGTCCCCTCACTCGTTCTGCATCCAGGGAATGTGTACCAAGGGCCTCCTTCGGCCAGGCTCTAGGGACACAGGGAGCCTCAAAGTCTAGCGGCCCCGCCCACAGGGGCTCCCATTTGGCAGGGAGATGGAAGAGCAAAGGGATCCATGTTATATGTGTGGCCGGAAATAAAATAAAGCAGGTGAGAGGGTAGAAGGGGCGAGAGTGGTGTCCTCAGAAACATCTGTCCCCTCTGCCGAGGCGACATTTGAGCAGAGGCCTGGAAGTGACGGCAGAAGCTGTGTGGACGCAGGTCAGAAGAGCATTTCAGACCTCGGGATCGGCCTGCGCAGGGGCTCTGGGGTGAGACTGTTCCCGGAGAGCCTCAGGGAACAGCCAAGACCAGGGAGAGCCAGGGCAGTGGGAGCACCTGGTCCTGGCTACTCGGGAGGCTGAGGCGGGAGGATCGCTTCAAACAGACTTCAAGGCCGGCCTGATCAACCTAGCAAGACCCCCAGAAAAAGATGGCGGGTGAAGGGGAGGTGTGAGGAGATAAGGTTCCAAGCAGCATCCCAAGTGGACCAGCGCTTCCTCCACGGGAGATGGGGAGGCGCTGAGAGTGACAGAGGATCGACACGATGCTTTAGAAGCAGACCCCTGCTAGAGGCTGCGGTCCGTGGCTGGGATGAGCTGAGAGACCCCTTCCACCACGCGCCGGGCCCCCAGTGGAGCAGGCTCTGCTCCCCCCACTGAACGTGTTCCCACAGTGACAGGGCAGCTGGCGGCCAGGACGTGAGGACAGACAGGAAGGGCTCTTCCACTGCATGACCTCATGTGGTTATCCCAAGCCTTTAGTGTCTCGAAGTTTAAAAGCTCAGTATTCCAAGATGCCGCGTCTGTGATTTTCAGATTCCAGGATTCTGAGAGGTTCTTTTGCAGCGGAGATGAATCATATGATTATTGATTTGCATAAATGCAGACGTAAGCTTCTGGCAAACAGCAGCTAACAGCAGTTGACATTCAGTGTGGCTGCAAATGCTGGCCAGCCTCTACTTGGTGCTCGGCCCATCAAAACCTGTGATGTGATGCTTTTTGCTCATTTTTGAGGTGCTGGGTATAGAACAGGGCATGCTAGGCAAGCGCTCTGCCCGGGTACGCCCCCGCCAGGTTACGTGCATGAGAAGTTTTCAGTACCTCACCCGGCTGGCCTTATTGAACTCCTGGTAAGATGGATGGTTGCTATATTCTCAGGTCCCAAAATCCTTTCATTTTAAGATCTGATGATAGAAATCAATGATTCTTAGCTGCACATGCCTCAGAATCACTGAGGGAGGTGGGAAAGAAGTCTGGGCCTCACCCACAGAGATGCTGATTTAAGAGGTGTGGTTCGGAGCCTGAGCACCACATTTTATCAGTTGGTTTAAAGCCACTGAGTTTTGCTGCAAACCCCAGGTGTCTTTTGGTCTCTAGTCTTCCAGCAAGGACTGGTTCTTGGTTTGGGTCAGCAAGATGGTCCTGCTCCAGGGTTGGGGAGAATCTAGACTTGGCCCTTCTGTTTTCTCCCCAGCCCTCCACTGCTGGGAGGCTGGTGTTTGGCACTGGGTTTGCTGAAGTCCATCTCTAGGACTGGACAGGAAGTCCTGGGATCTGGGTGCAGGACCAGGATCTGAGTTGGGAGTAGGGGAACTGGGAAAGGGAAGTCGTGATCAGTCAATTTCCAGCTCTCCTGCCTGCCCTGATGTGAGCAGAGTTTTGTTTCAACTTGAAAAGAAATCAGAGAGGAAGCACTGGGGCTGTTAAGTGAAAATGCCAAATACACAGGATTTTGAGTAAATCACATGCAAATTGTATGCAAATACACACGCATCTATGCAAATTGTATGCACAAACTTGGACCTTCTGGTGTAGAGGGAGAGACTGTAAATGGAAGCCTCTTCCATTAAAAGGAAAGTTACTGCCCTGCCTGATCCTTGGTCCTGCTTCTAAAACACATCTTACTAGTTTATTTTGATTATAAAATGATACAAGCACATTATAAAACATTTAGAAAACTTAGAAAAAATTAAAAGTACAGAATGCCTTCAATTTCACTGTTACAAGACTTCCCTCTAGTCTCTGTCATGTCTAGATATTAATTATGTGCGTATATTTAACATTATTGTTATCAGACTGTTGATACGTTTTATTTCTATTTTTGTTTCTGGCAGTCCCGGGGGTTGAACCCAGGGCCTCATATCTGCTAGGCAAGCTCTCTACCACTGAGCTATGCCATCAGCCCTGTACTATTTTAGAAGCTGATTTTAACATTAAAATTTTATAGAAAACATAAATTTTTCGTAGCTATAAATTGTCCTGTTTTGGCTGAGTGTCATACTTTATTGATCATGAGCATTTAGATTGTTTTCATTTTACTATTATTTTGTCATTATGAATTATGTGACTGGCCACATATCTGCTAATAGGTTAATATTTTTAGAATAATATTTTTCTTTTTGTCTATTCTCAGAGGTATACTTATTCATGATAGAAAATACAGATAAAGAAAAAGCAGGAAATAAAAAGCTCTGAGAGTCCCACTATATACTTTATTAATATTTTTGTTCATTTGTGTGCTTATTATATTTATATCTTGGATATTTATTTATTATTTATTTTAAAAGGCCAATGAGTGTCTTTGTATTGTCATTTTACAACTTATTTTTTCCTTTCCAACCATCCTGGCACAGATTCCTGGCTGCATTTGTTCACTGTTTTTTAAGTCATGTTTTTAGCAACAGAATTTCTGGACAAGGGGGTGTGCTTAGTGCACCTTACCAGATTCTTCTCTGGGAAAGATTGTTCCAGTGCACAAGCACAGGCGTCTGCCTGTGCCCCGTGTCCTCCCAGCATCCGTGATGTTGCCCCGGACACGTTCAGGCTTGATGGCATGCTCACAAAACCGAGGTTGAAGCCAGTGCAGCAGAGGAAGAACAGGGGAGCTCAGCAGCGCGGCTGGGGTCTGGGAGGGCACCTTGCGGGGCACAGGAGGCAGCCCACGGGTATGCTGCGCGGCCTCCCGTGAAGCCATTTCAGTGAACTTTGCTTTAAACATCACGGCTCTTCAGGAGAGTGCCAGCCTGGGCCTGCTGGGCCGCCCTCTCCCTTGGACACCGTGGGGAACACGTGGCAGCCGGGCCCTGCCTTGGTGCACTGTGGTCCTGCCTGTCCCTGGTCACTGGTTCACCTAGACCCCTGTGTGACTGCAGGTGCCCTGCAGTCCACTAGGTCAGAATCCAGCATCCCCACAGAAGAGGGTGCCTGGGGTCAGAAGGGAAGGACGCAGTGCTGCTGGGACCCCGTGCACACCTCGGCACGCCACGCCCCCCTCACCTCCTGCTCTCCTCCAGCTTCTTTCCACAGTGCGACGTGGTGAATTTTGGTTCCTGGTTCATTTTCGCCTTACCGCTCATGCTGCTGTTCCTGTTGGTGGGCTGGCTCTGGATCTCCTTCCTGTACGGGGGACTGAGTCTGAGGTACCTCTCCTTATCCTCCCGGCCTCAGGCTGGGGAGGAAGATCCGAGCGTGGGGCCAGCGTGCACTGCTGGACCCAGCCTCGGGCCCCCTGGGGCGGGCTTCTTAGCATCTCCCCTTGAGAAGCCAAGAGAGCTGCTGTCGGCTGGCATCATGTCGTGTCGTCTGCGCATGGTATCCGTCAGCTTCGCATCGCTGGGACCAAATACCTGATGAGAACAACTTAGTGGAGGAAAAGTTTATTTTGGCTCACAGTTTCAGAGGTGCTAGTCCAGTCTGTCTTCTCCACTGAGCTGGGCCTGAGGTGAGGCAGAACATCATGGTGGAAGGTGTGCAGAGGAAGACCCCTGACTATGGCCCCCAGGAAGCAGAGAGACACAGGGAAGAGCCAGGGACATGGTAGAGACCAAGGCCATGTCCCAGTGACCTCCTTCCTTCATCCGCATCCTACCTGCCTACAATTACCACTCAGTGGTCCATTCCAATTACTAATCCACCGAATGGATTAATCCGCTGATTGGATGACAGCCCTTAGCATCTCATCATTCCCGATGAACATCACTGCGTTGCCTGGCACATGCGCTTTAGGGAGGCACCCCAGATCCAAACCATAACACTCGTGTCTTGACCTCCAAGGTGTGAGGCTATGGAGTGGGGCGGCCTGCCTGCTGTGCCCAGGCCCTCAGTTAATGCCACCCATCATTAATAATCATTCATAGTATTGTTCTCTAAATAATGTAAATACTCATGAGCAGAGGAGAGGAGGGTACAGGGTCTCTATGGTAGCCCTGCTATAGAACACAATCTGGGAGGCTTGAGGACGATATTAATACTGAATCATATAATGGGGAAAATATTCCCTTATCCACCCTGCTTATATTGAGAAGAAAGTCTCAGCTGGGTGCTAGAGAAGACTTAAAATTTCTCTAACATTTTTTGGAACAAAGAAAGAGGGAGTTTCAGGCCCAGAGACTTAAGCCAGTCGTGGCTTCTAGCCAAAAGGTAATAATGGTGATTTACTTTACCACATTGGTTTTTATGGTTCCTTTATTTATGACAGGCAATTCTTACTTCCCCTTTATGGGTGTGATAAATTTTTCTACTTAAATACATTTCTTTAATTAAATGGTGAGCCTATTAGGAGGAAAATATTCGTTAAGTACGAGCCAGGTGGCGTGCAGATATGGCACATCAGTGGAGGAAGGAAGAATGTCTGGAGTTTGGGAAAGAGGAAACGCGGCTCTGAGCTGGGGTGGCAGGCGTCCCTGACACAGTCCCCGCCCCTCATCTCCAGGCCTTCGTAGGCTCATCTGTGAAATGGGACCAGCAGGAGCAACTCCGGAGCGGAGATGTAAAGTGCTCTGAAACCAGCACAGTCCTGGTGTTGGTTGACTCACGATTTCCAGGAGTCCTGAGAGCGGAGCCCAGGGTGCCAAGCCCAGTCCCGGCCAGGGAAGCAGGCCCAGACTGGGAACTCAGACGAGCCCAAGTTCAAGTCTTGGTCCTGTGCCATCCTAGCCGACTCTGTGGCCTCCCTGAACTTCTAATTTCTTCACTTGTAGATTAAGGATAAAAACCAGCTACGGCTCAGGTAGCCACTAAAGGAGGGAAGGGTGTCGGCTGAACCAGGGTCCCTTTGTATCACACACCTGTTTCTACAGCACCTGTTGTGCTTGGCCTCAGAAGAGGCTGAGGGAGGAAATGCAGGTAGAGGGAGCCCAGAGAGGGAACTTTCCGGGTGCGTGATAAGAGTGGTTCAGGCCAGTCCTCTGACTCCATCTCTGCTTAGCAAAAATTCCCTGAGTCCCTGTGAGGTGTCTGACACTGTGAGAGTTTCTGAGGTTGCAGCCATGGGCAAGGCGGAGACAGAGCCTGCCCTAGGTGAGCTTGCACTCCAGGCGGGGGACCCACAATGAAGAAGGCAATTCCAGGGAACTAGGATGGCAAGTACAAAGGTCCTGGGGCCCGAGGTAGCAAGGGATGCTCTGCAAGTAAAAGAAGGCTCGACGAAGTCTAATATATCTGTCTTTGGTTGTTTGTACTTTTGGTGTCCTAAGGAACTTCTGCTTGATCCAAGGCCATGAAAATGTACCCCCCTAGGTTTTCTTCTAAGAGCTTTATGGTTTTGGCTCTTTTATTTAGTTCATTTCATTTTGAGTTAAACTGTGTATGTAGTGTGAGGTGGAGGTCCAAATTCACTCTTTTGCACGTGGATGAATAGCTATGTGACAGATTGCTGCATCCCCACTGAAAGAAAGGTCTTGGCACTTTTGTCAAAATGTGTTGGCCGTAGAGCTTGGCCAGCTTTCTGGACCCTCGGTTCTCTTCCTTCAGTCTGTGTGTCCAGCACCAAGCTCTGAGTAGCCCGCTTGCCCACACTGATCTGAGATGCCAGCTTTATCACAGACTCAGCTCCCGCTTGTGACCGACTTTCTATTGTGACCCATTGATTTGTCTGTGTTCATGTGCCTGTTTAATCCACAAGAGAATTTTAAGCCCGGGAGTCCTATGATCAATTCCATTCCATATTTTCAGGAAATATCAGCCAGGTTATGGGGGACACAACTGTAGGAAGGGAAGACAGAGGCGGGAGCCCAGGCATTAGGCTCTCACGATAGCGAGAACAGAGACGAGGTGGCTTGGCCAGGCCGGGGCCAGGGTGGTGGAGGTTAGACACACCTGAGCGGCTGCTGTTACCGCCTCTCTGTTTCAGGGGCTGGAGAAAGAAGAAGTCGGAACTAAGAGCCGATGCAGAAGATAAGGCTCGAGCAGTGATCCGGGAGGAATTCCAGAACCTGGGTCCCATCAAGTGTGTGGGTAACGGGGTGGGAGAGAGCGGGTGTTAGACCATCAGGAGAGCGGCCTCCTGGCCTGGCCCTGGCTGAGTCCCAGGAGGACATCAGGGCCAGTGACCCGGGAGCCTAGTGTTGGGGTTGGCTCCCGCTGCCAGCCTCTTCCTGGTGCTGGGTAGCTCTCTTGACCCACAAAGCACCTTGAGGTGGACTTGGGGCGGGGATCTGCCCCCTTCCTACCTGCGGCGCCCTTTCTGACACCTTCTCCAGTGGCTTCCGGGATCTTCTTTAATGCATATCACCCATGGGTGAAAAGATCTAGGCTTCATCAGGCCTGTGTCCAAGGACTGGCTCTGCCACCACTTTCTGTGTGACTTTGGGCATGGTACTAACCCTCTCTGGGCCCTGCTCCCCAGTCTGTGAAGTGGGCCTATGAGGTAGCATTTGGAGACTATCTCTCTTACCTCTGTCCCTTCGCATGTGCCCCTCTCCTGTGTCTGCCCGTCTCCATGACGGTTCCCCTCTTTCCTCCCACGTTTCTTCCCCTTTTCTCTCTGCTTTGCAGTGTCTGTCTGTTTCCTCCTCCCTTCCTTTTCCCTGTGGGTCTCTGTGATGCAGACGGAAGCCACTGGGGAGGAGGTGCGTGCAGCTGAGGCAGGATCCCGGGCGAGCCGCACCTGGGACAGGACCAGCCGCAGCCGCAGCCTCCGTCCCGCTCCCAGGCCCCCTGGGGGTGGATGAGGCTTTTCAGCTTCCTCAGAGGCAGGACACCCGCCTGGGTCCCCCGCCCCTGCTGCTGTCACGGAACCCAGGGTGACTTCGCACCTGCCCGTTGTGCCACAGGTTTGCCGAGCAGGCCGTTTTCGTCCTGTTCTGTGCCTTCGCCATCCTCCTCTTCTTCAGGGACCCGAAGTTCATCCCTGGCTGGGCCAGCCTCTTCACTCCCGGGTGAGATTCTGGGGACCCACGGGATGCAGGCCAGCAGGGGGATGGTGGGGGGGGCATGTGGAGCCGCAGAGGCTGCAGAGGCAGGACCCCGGTGTCTGATGTAATCGTGTCATTATTAATGCTCTCTCTTTCCCTCCCCAAAGAGTTTAGATTTGGATGATAAAAATGTATTTAAATGTTTTTTTGTTTTTTGCTTTTTCAATACCCACCTAACTGGGCATGGTGGTGCACACGTGTAATCCCAGCAACTCAGGAGGCTGAGGCAGGAGGATCACAAATCCAAGGCTAGCCTCAGATACTTAGCAAGGCCTTAAGAGTCTGGGCGCGGTGTGGCTCAGTGGCTAAGCACCCCTGGGTTCAACCCCTGGTACCAAAAAAATAAAGTAACAGATAAATAATATTAATAATATTCTTTATAAATTATGCAATCTGTATATGTAGTCATGTGCCAAATAATGACATTTCAGTTGAAGGACCAGCATACGAGGGGGTTCCCATATGGTTATATGGCCCAATGATGTCATAGCAGTTTAGTTTGTGTAAACATACACTCTGCGAAGTTTGCAGTGATGAAATTGTTTGATGACATTTCAGAGGGTCTCCCTGCCCTTAAGTGATACATAACTGTATTATTACATGAGATTCTTTTTTTTTTTTTTTTTTGGCAACTAAATCCTCAAGCTCTAGTGTGTGTTTTCTATACTTAAAGCACGTCTTGATGTGGTCTTGCTGCATCTGGAGGACTCAACAGCCACACCAGGCTGGCCGCTGCCACCTTGGACCAGGGGGCTCTAGACACCTCCGGCTCTGAGCCTCGAAGTCCTCACTGTGACTTGGGTCATAAAACTGATCTACTGAAGGTTGTTTTAAGGCAGAAACATGTAACTTCATGGAGTTAAGAGGTGGTTTCTGTCATTCTTTTATTTTTCCGGAATGTAGGTATTTTGTTAGTTTTTTTTCAGATGAAGAATGGATGTTATAAGCATTTCAACAACACGGAGAAAGTGAAAATCACTTAGAATCTCAGGCTCCGGTTCTGAGAGACATCTTTTCTGATTTTTAAAAAAACCTGCTCAGAATCTGTTCTACACTTTGGTCAGGTGGCTGGTTGCAGGACTGGATACATTTGTCAAAAGTCTTAGAATTGCACCCAAGACTTTGAATACGTTGTATTATATATTACATTATCATGGATCCATTATCCATTATCATTATCATGATATTACATGTTAATTACACTTTAATAAAACAATAAAACGTGACAGTTAGCTAAAAGAACTCCAATGAAATGAGATTTTTTTAAACAAATATAATCCTAGTAAACATATTGTCATGTTTTTCTCTTTTTTCATTAGAAAAATTATGCATCCTCACAAAAATTCAAACAAGACCAAATTGAAAAAGTAAAAGTTAGTTGCCCTTCAACTACCCTCGGCCCCATTCCCCAGGACAATCACAGTGAAGTTGGTGACATTACAGATACATACACACATGTCAACATACACACGTACGTACTTGTGCAAATGATTGGAAAATGCAATAATATGATCCTGAAAACTTGCTATTTCTGATTCACTTCATTCTTTTTAAGCACCTCAAAATATACTGTAGTCTGGGAGGATCTTATTTTATTTAATGAATTCCTTATTGAACTATATCTGTACTACAAATGAAACTTTGCTTTCTTTCTACTTTTTTGTCATTTACACGGTATCTATTTCCATGTTGATCCATAAAAATCGATGTTATCTTTATCTTCTTTTAAACAGACACAGATTATTTGTAATGTGGATGAAACACACTTTATTTAAGCACATTCGTCCCTGCCAAAACTCTGTGTTGTCTTACCAGTAATGATCATCCTGCTCATGTTCTGTGTGTACGAGTCTGATTATCCTGGGGGTAAACTCCTAGAAGTAGAGCAACTCCATAAAGGGGTGCTCACAGGTACCTTTGTAGCATGTTCCCCGTGGCCTTCCAGAAGGTTAGGGTGTGTGTCCTCCCACCCCGAACTCCCTCCCCGGCCTCATTTCCCCTTTTACACTTTGACAGTCTCTTAGCACAGGAGGGGATTGTATTGCTTTTTATTTGTGTTTCTCTGACTGTGGGGACACTGGCCCCCTTTCCAAAATCTAGCATCTGAATACTCTTCTTTCTATACATGTGAGCCCAGAGAGCTCTCGTTAGGAACAGGCTCTGGGGTCACTGAATTTGGAGCTGGTGACTGAGCTCAGCCTCATCTCCTCCAGGGCCAGGGTGTGGCCTTGGGCAAGCTGGTCTGCTCTCTGACGGCCCCTCTTCCTCCTCTGAAGCCCAGGCCTGTCCTGAGGGCCTCACATCTGCCCATCCCCCCCCCCAGACCCTCTATGGATGCTTGAAAGGTGGCAGTTGGTGAGGGGGTGACTCTGGGCTGCAAGGTGGGGAGCGTCCCGTTCCCGAGGAGCTCGAGCCTGTGCTGGATACACACGTAGGGGGTTCTCACAGAGCCCAGGGTGGGCCAGTCGTGGGGCTCCGCGGACCCCAGTTTTCTGCAACTCTCAGATTCTTCCCTCTGTGGCCAAGTCCCTGCTCCTAGGGTCCTTGAATCTGGAGGATAAGCATCCGTTTGGCTCAAACTAGTCTCAATGCCCCAGGGAGCTGGGGATAAAGGCCTTTGCATCCATGGCGGTGGCTCATGCTGGGTGCAGTGCAGGCGGCATCCAGGGCCCAGCCACCAACAATGCCCCTTCACAGCGGGCTAATTCCCTTGCACAAATCCTCACTTGCAAGCCTGCCAAACCAAGCCTGCTGAGAAGCCCAGGGTCACATGCTTTTCATTGCAGGTTTGTCTCTGATGCTGTCACCGGTGTGGCCATTGTCACCATCTTGTTCTTCTTCCCGTCCCAGAGGCCCTCTCTCAAGTGGTGGTTTGACCTCAAAGGTAAGATGGGCAAGGCTGGGGTCTTGTGGGCTCTGCGAGGACTGTGGCATGGAACATGGCACCAGTGACCCGGAGCAGCCCCTGTCCTGATCAAGTGATCCTGCATGTCCTCCTTGCAGTGTGACAGCACTGTCTGGGGACCTGGGACTGCCCGAGGTGGCATTCCAAGACAGGCGTTTGCAACGGTAGCCCTGGGGCCAGACCCAGCAACTGGCTGCTATTGTACAATCCGTGAGCTAAGGACGGTGTTCATGTTTTCAAATGATTGAAAAAAATCAAAAGAAAAGTATTTCTTGACATGTGAACAAGAAATTCGAATTTCAGTGTCTGTAAAGAAAGGTTTGCACTTCCTCAAGAGAGTTGAGAGGCTTTGGAGATTTATTTTCCCTTTAGTTAGGTAAGTACCTACACCACGGCCTTGATGTTGCCTCCTGGCCCACAGAGCCAAACATATTTACCTTCTGGCCCTTTCTGAAAACCGTGTCCAACCCCTCAGCCCAGAAAGTAAACAACATTCAAATCCAATTTTTAGGAAAATCACCACGTGCCCCTAACTGGGAGTCCACAGGCTGGCCTAAATGCCGGCTCGTGACCCCACTGGGTGTCCAGCAGAAGTCTGCCAGAAGGCGGCACCCACACCTGCCACCTGGGATGGAGGCTATGACAAGCCCGGTCTCCGCTTCGGGCAGCAGAATGGGCTCTGGGCCAGGGGTCAGGGGTCAGGGTCTAACTGTTTGCTGTTGTTGGGGAAGAAAGACAGTCATGCAGGCCAGTCCCAGCTCGTGTGAAGACTGAGCAGAAGGCAAGGCGTCCTCAGGGCCCCCTGCAGCTGTGGCCTGGCTGGACCCTGTGGACGCCCAGCTGAGAGGCTCCACGCCAGCCTGACCCTGGCCTGCTTAGCTCACGCAACATTTCTGGCCTTGGCTGCTGGACCTCGGCAGAGTTTCTGCTGCTTCTTGGTGTTTGCTTGCGTATGGCTTCTGCTCCGCTGTGGGTTCTGCTGGTTTATAGCTCCCAGCCCTGCCTAGCCCTGCTCCCACCCTGGACCAGTGCCCCTGGCTTCTGCCAGGTCACCCCTGGGACATCTGCTTCCCCAGCTTCGGCTTCCTCCAGGACCTCAGCCCGCGGGCACCTCTCTCGCCTCGCTCCCCCGCCTGCAGTAGCAGGTTCCTCTCCCAGGGGGCTCTGCTTCTCACAATGAGGGTAAGAATTGGTTGGTCCCCCTGTTATTGGGCGGATCTTCCCCCAGAGGCCACCTGATGGCATCCTGGATTCCGGGCCACACTGGGATGACCTCCCGGCCAGGTGCCCGTCCTGGCTCTGAACACTCCTCCGTGCCCCGTGCTCTCTCTGGCTGGGCCGCGGGAGGCGTCATGACGCAGATGGCTGGTCCCCACGGTCCTGTCTTCCGGGGGTCCTCCGCTCAGTTCCTGTGCTCTCCTGCCCTTGATTCCTCTCTGCCAAGGAGGGAGCCCCTGGAAGCCATCTGCTTCTGCCTCTTAGTGGTTTTGTAGATCAGGGCTGCCAGATCTAAGACCCACAGAGGTGACGCTCCTGCACGGCAGAGTCGGGGCAGGAAAATGTGCCCCCGGAAGCACCTGGTTCTCCTCTGCCACCTTTCCTGTCACATCTGGGATACAGAGAACAGTTTCTGCCCCTTGAGGAAAATGGCAGCAGAGAACGCTGACAAGGGACAGGAGCTTGGCATCCTGGCAAAGTAAGGACTGTGCAGACTCACTTCACAGAGGCAGATGTTACTGTTTCCACCAACTGCCAGCATGCAAGACAACAGGATGATCTGGTCAGATTTCCAAAAGAAGCAAAAATTCTGGGCTCGTCTATGGAATCCCCCTGATCGGGAATGTCGATTCCCAATTCAAATCACAAAGCAAACTCCACGTGGGCCAGTGGCAGTAGTGCTGAGGCACCCAGAGTGGAGCCTGGTCCGTGGAGTGCCAGCGTGCCACCTTACCGAGGGCCCTGGGCTGGAGTTGCCAGCCTTGCCTGGTGGGCAGGGAGGGGGCCCCCGAGCGCTGCTCTCCCCTGGGCACTGGTGCCCCATGCAGACTGGCTGAGGTGACACTTCGCAGTGTTCAGCCCTCAGGACTCGGGTGGTGCCTGAGAGCAGCCTAATGTCAGTGTCCATGGAGAGAGTGACTTGACCAAAGTCACCCATTAGCTTAAAAAAGGATGTGGAGCCAGGCAACTTTGGTTTTCCTTTTGTACCCAAGTCGCCATCTCCCGCTCTTCCGCTCTTCTTCTCCCGCTTTCTGGTCCGCCCGCAGTGCGGGTCGGCTGACGTGCCTGTGCTGTGGCTGACAAGAGGGTGGAAGCTCCCAACGGCTCTTCCTCCGGAGGGCCGGCCGCCTGGCTCGCTCCATCGTGCCGGCTGGGGCTCTGCCCAAATGCCAGCTCCCCAGAGAAGCCCTTGCAGAATTTTCTGGAATGCAGTTCTCCAGGAGAGGGGCTGTCTCCTTGCCGGCCCTCTGTCTCTCTAGTGTCCGGAGCAGTGGTGGCACACGCAGGCCCGCAGGGCACATTTGCCAATGGAGGACCAGGGCTCGCTCTGGGCCTTGCCCCGGGGCTCAGCCCTCTGCACACTTGGGCACATTTCACCTCAGCACTGAGTCTCCGGGAAGTGCTCTCACCCCACCTTCCAGAGGAGGAGGCTGAGGCTCAGAGAGGTGGAGTCACCCACCCAGGTGAACCTGCACTTGCAGCTCTAGACACCAGCCAGGTGGAGCTGGGCCAGCGGCGGGAGCCTGTGCTGATAGGGAAGAGTGGCGGGCATGGCTGGACGGGAAAATAATAAAAAGGGCAGTAGTTCAGGCCAGTGGCCGTACCAGGTGGCAGAGGTCTAAGCGCCGCTGGCGGGCCCGCCCCTCCCAACTCCTGCTCTCACCTGCCACCTCGGGCAGGGCTTGCTTCTTAATACTACTTTCTCACCTCCGGGTAGAGGGCTGGGCCTCCTGCCACCTCCAGGCACCTCTTCCAATTCTGGGATTAACTGCGTGTTGCATTTGGTCCAAGAATCTCCAGGCAGCCCGCGACGCCCAAGGGAGGATTGTCCTGGTGGAGGATTTTACTAAGCAGCTTTTATTGCTTTTATTTTCTGGCTGTAAACTCTTGTTGAGGCAAACGGTTGTGTAGTTTGTGAAAATCTGGAGAGAGAAGGAAAACATCGACGGCTGCCTGAGCAGACAGGCCCGGGCGGCTGGCCGCCTCCCCTCCAGGGGCGTCTGCTCCCGCCAGGCGCCAGGCTCAGTGCAGCCTGGTTATTTGACAAATATTCACAGTCACTCTGTTCTAGACCCTGGGGAGGCAGCAGTCAGCCTCACGGAAATGCCCCTGTTAGTCTCCAGCTCCACCCTGCCTCAGGCAGCGTCTGCGGGGACTGGGGGTCAGCCAAGGCTCAGGAGCGCCTGTCTCCAGGCCTCTGCCGGCGGGGATGGGACATTGACCCACGCGCCAGGTCCAGCCCCCACCTGCTTCTGTAAACAGCATTGCTGGAATATGCCTCTGTTGTCCCCGCCCCTTCTGTCCCCGGCGTCTTGCCTGGCCACAATGACAGAGCAGTTGCCGCACAGGGATGGCCTGGAAGCCTGAGGTGCCCGCTGTCCACCCATGGTCAGGAGAGCTTGCCGCCAACCACTGCAACTTGCCAGCACTTTTGAGGAAATAAAAGCCAAGTCATGATTCCATGGGCCAAAGCCACTCCTGGCTTCATTTTTCCCAAGTTCCTTCTTCTGTCATCCCTTTCTGTACATGTTCAAATCAAAGAAGGCCCTTCCCGCTTTACACGAGGGTAAAACCAGCACCTAGCCCGAAGGGCAGTTGGGAGATTTCAGTGATGGCCGGCTTGTGGACTGGCTGGTTCCAGAACATTCTCAGGCTGTGCAGCCTGTGAGCTACTTCCATTCTGACCCCCCATGATGATGCTCACGGGGCTTCTCCAGAGCAAGACCTTGACTTCCTGGGGGCCCCCAAGTGTCCCCACAAAGAAGGGGCTGCAGGGCTGGTGGCCCCCTCCTCAGGCCGAGCAACCTGAGCCTGTGCTGGTCCCTCTCTCTGCCCAGCTCCCAACACGGACACGGAGCCCTTGCTGACCTGGAAGAAGGCGCAGGAGACGGTGCCCTGGAACATCATCCTTCTGCTGGGCGGGGGCTTCGCCATGGCCAAAGGCTGTGAGGTAAGAGCCACGGGAGCCGCAGGGCCACTGGCCTGGATGTGTGGGCAGGTCCCCGCTGCAGCTCCAGACGGCAGGGGATGGAATGGGCCCTGCAGGCATGGCCAGCTTCCTGTTGTGGAACAGGGACAATCTGGGTCCCAACCTCATGGGTCCACGCTCGGTACCCAGTGCCGCAGAGAGAGAGGAATGAAGTAAGATCCAGAGCTTCCAGGAGCCCTGGGTGGCTGTCCGGACGAGAGGGACTGTGAGAGCAGAGGAGCGACGGCAGGCCCTCCAACACGCCGACCGAGGGTTAACTCATGGGAGCTCCCGACGATGCTGTGAGGCAGAAGAGGGACGAATCCCATTCTGTAGACATGAAATCTAGGACACAGAGAGGTCAAGCAAGTTGCCTAAGGTCACACAGTTGGGGACTCAGGATGGGAATCCAAGGAGTCTAGAAGTGTATGCTCTTGGCCCCTGGGGTGTGCAGTTAGATATTAACAGTAATTCATTAATGCTCTTACCAGTGTTGTTCCAGAGGGTTCCGTGAGCACAGAGATGGACGGGGCTCAGGCAAGTGGGCACAGACCACGCAGTTCAGGAGGTGCCATGCAGCTTCATGGTCAGTGGGCCCTGTCCAGAGGCAGGGCAGCCTCTAGGTTCTCTATTGTATTATCTAATTTAATCCTCATGCTGACCCCAAGAGGAAGGTTATGCTTCCATCCCCATTTTACAGGACGGAAAACTGAGATGTGGGACAATTAAGCAGCTAACTCCCCAAGGTCATAAAGTAGTGTTCTGCGTGGGAGCGGGGTCCACCTCTGATTCCTGGGTCCTGCCTCCTCACTGTGCCGCAGAGACAAGGGAGGCCGGAGGCTCACCTGGTCGCGGATTTGACGCCAGAGCTTGCCCTGCTGGGCTTCGCCGCGTCCTACTCCCCGGCGGCTCAAACCCACAAGCAGTTAGGGATTCTTCTGAAACGACGGCAGAGAAAACCTGAGAATACTTCTCATCGTGCTTTCTCTGTCCAGTTCAATTTTAACTTTAGTTTCATGTCGCGTCCCCGCGTAGGACACCTGTTGACAGTATATGTGGTTCAGATGACCAGGCTTGGGGGCCCCACTCTTCACTGGGGCGCTTTGGACAGGTTTCTTAACCTCTGCGGGCTCCAGTTTTCTCATCTAGAAATTATAGATCAAATTCCTTCTTCTACAGAAGAAATGGAAGGAAAGTAAGAGAATAATGAACCCAGGCATAGAGTAAGCAGGGCCACATCCCAGCATCTCACTCCCTCCTCGGTCACAGCGTCAGAACGAAGCGGATTCCACACTGATTGGCGAGGAGCACGTCCTTCGCTGGTGCGCTCGGGGTCACCAGTGTGGAGGGAGAGAGGTGGAGCTGGGGGAGGCCCCGCCCACAGAGGCGTCCTGATTGGTCCGCCGTGGCCAGGCCTTGGTATCCCCGCCTCCATCATCTGGGACATGAGCTGACAGGACCCGGGGTGCAGTAGCCAGGCCTCCACGCGGGGTCTCCACCACGAGCTCCTTCGTGAAATCAAAGTTTTATTCCTTAAAAAGAAGCACACGCACAGTGGTGCAGAATCCAGACAGAACAAAATAACCGTGAGCACAAGTACTTTTTTTGGTCTTCATTTTAGGAATTACGAAGCCAGAGGGTTAAGTGACCGATCCCAGGTAACATGGCTCACTGAGAGCAGGGCTTGGGTTTGAACTTGCATTTGTCTGACCTCTCTCGCTGTTGCCTCCTACTGGGGGCGTATCAGGGAAGGCTTCCTGGAGGAAGTTGCTTGTTCTCAGGTCTGGTGTGAAATGCAGTGGAACCAGATCATCTGGGCTGGAAGCTGAGAACTTCCACTTCTTAACGTTTGCTCTTTGTCAAGTTACTAAAGCTCTTTGGGCCTCAGTTTCTGCACCTGTAAAATGGGAATAACGGTGACACCACCTGTTAGAGCCATCGCGATCACGAAATGAGTCACCGTGGGGGTCACTTAGAGCACAGCCAGACACCGTCGCTGCTGTGCTGGCAGTCAGGAGCAGTTAGTGGAAACGGTGTCACTCAGCACAGCGTTCTGAGCCCAGCCTGGCCCGAGGCAGGGGACAGGGAGGGGTGACCTTGCACCTGGAGCTTTGGGCTCAGGCTGGGACAGTGGTGGAGTCCTTGCTCCATGGGGACAAGGCTGCCAGGGAGGCCAGGCTGGCCCTCAGCCCGGGCCTGGGCAGCCACCCGGGGTTTCTGTTCAACAGGGCCTTTGTGTGGTGGCTGCCCCTCCCCCAGCCCTGCTGGTACCATCCTGTCCCCAGGCAGCTGAAGGCCAGCCCAGGAGTGACTGGAATGCACGGCACACCCCGGGTCCTGGCCCTGCCCAGTGCCTTACCGGGCCGCAGCCAGGCCACCCGAGGCTTGGCGGTTCTTGGATGGAGCCCAGGTGAGGCTGGGCCTGTGGCATCCCCAGGGCTGAGTCCCCGAGCTGGAGGCAGATTCTAGTGTGCACACGGAGCTCGGGTCTGCAGCAAAATGGTGTACGTCCCCCATAGGTACGCACAAATCCGAAGACTTCCCAGGCCTGCACGCAAGGCCACGGGTGGCCGGGCGCCTGCCTGCCTCCCTGATTGCTGGCCCCCGCCTGTCCCCCTTCTTCACCCCTCTCCATTCCCTCTGACGGCTTACTGTTCCTCAGCCATGTCAGACTCACTCGCACCCCAGGACCTTTGCACCAGCCTTTCTCTGTTGATTATTCTTCCTGAGATTTCCATGTCCATGTCTCAACCCCTCAAGATGACCTCTCAGGCTACCATGACTAGATTGGTCCCCACCTTGATTCCTCTCTCTCATTTCTTCGCCCTGCATATTTCTGTTGCACCACATCTACCCTTTAACCGATCCTGGGTGTTTGTTTGCTTATTGGTGACCTGTCTTAGGAGAATGTAGGCTCCATGGGGACAGGGACCATGCCTGTCCCACCCCCCCTGGTCCAGGCGTCCAGAAGGGATGCTCAACAAACAGGTTGTTAGGATCTATAAGACGGGTGGTTTTGAAAATTCATGACAAGACAGGGAAAGTACCTGACAGAGAACCAGCAGAGCCCAGGCACAGACCAGCTGCTACTGCTGTGCGTGTTTGGCCTTCTCGGGGAAGGTTGGCCTTGTTCTTGGCCTTCGGATACGTAGAATCACTGTGGCCAGCAGGTCGCAGCTCCGGGAGCCTGAAGCCAAGTCGAAGGGGGCAGGAACGCGTCCCCCCATCCCTGTCCCACTGCAGGTCACCGTGTGGGAGAAGGAGCCCCACGGAATGGCTAAGATCCAGATTCCGATCAGAGTCACTCCGACAAGTCACTTCGCTAATTTGGCAAATCACGTACCCTCTTTGCGCTTCGGTGTCTTCAACCATAAAGTGGAGATGTGTATGACCCACGTCGGGGGTCGCGACGAGGCTCGGGTTGATCTTAGCAAGGTACTTAGAAGAGTGTCCGCACTGAGTAAGCACTGTATTGTGCAATAAGTGATGATCATACACCAAGCTCAGTCTTGGTACGTACAGGGACTGTTTTACCTGTACTCGTTCAATCCACAATCACTTAAAGAAATCAAGGAACAGAGATGTTAAGTAACTCGCCCAACATCACCCAGCTGGTAAATGTGCCGATGAATTGGGGTTCACACGTGCGCATACAGCACTCTTTGCTTTCCTTCCCTTAATCTAAGCCACTGGTCTCTGTGCCTGAGAGTCCTGTTCAGGGCTGTATAGAGAAGCGGGTCTGGTTGAAGTAGGGAGCGGGGAAGAGGGGCCTTATCATGCCAGCTCAGCCTCCCTTCCTCCCACCCTGCACGGTGGGCCCAGGTCTTCTTGGGGCCACCAAGGAACACAGTTTGACCTCTGCACTGGGTGATTCTGAATCCCGCCACTTCTGGCATCTGGCGACTCCCTCTGCGTTGGGCACTCGCCAGGTGCTTGGCCACTTTTCCAGGCACTTTATACACGGGTTCCTTTCTCTCAGCATTAACTCCAGGACGGCCACCGTCGTCCCCAGTTTACAGGTAAGGGACTCAGGCACAGAGAGGTCAAGCCACTTGACCAGGATGACACAGGAAGAATTCCACTGAGAAGCACCCTGTCCTTCTCTCACCCCCAGCCATGCTGCCTCTGACCTTGGCTATCACTGGTTTCGGGCGTCCCTGGGAACACTCGTGTGTGCGTTTCCTGGGAAACAGCTTCCGATTCCAAAGGAATGGGAATGGGAAGGTGAAGTCCCTTTAACGTGTCCCCAACAGAACCCCAGGGAGCTGGGGGTTTTCCTCTCTCAGGAAGCTGCCAGAACTCCCTCCTGCGAGGAGCTGAGCCCAGGACCTGGGTGGCTGCTGGGGCACTGGCAGGAAGCCGGGCACTCGGAGGCCAAGAGGCAGGAGGCTTCGTCCTCAGCCAGGGTCCTAGCGCCCCCTCTCCACCCTCTCCTCTGAGCTGCACCCGCCTGCGGTGTCTGCCGGAGCTGCACCTGTGGGACAGCCCGCGGCCCCTTCTTTCCTTGCAGGGTTCCTGTGGTGCGGGGGGCGAGAAGCACCCTGATTTTACAAGGACCTCTCTACCGTGAATACACTTTTTTTAGCATTTATTATTCATGCATTGAAGGTAAATTTAAAGTCACAACCAAGTGTACACTTGTACAACCAAGTGTCTTATTTTATTCATGTAAATAAACACAAAGCTGTGTGCTAGAATCCATCATGAAGTCTTACGTTCTGAACCAGCAGTGAGATTTCTATTAAACATGAGTGAAAATGGGCAAAGTTTCTTTGGCAAACGTGAATTGGTACCTGAGGATACTGAGTTGGTAAAAGGATTTCGGCAGAAATACATCTGATTCTAAAGGTTAGGGTTAATCCAACTAGATTAACTAGTTAATTAACTAGAGTTAATCCAACTCTGCCTTGATCAGTTCCTGAACCTCCACCTCTAATTCTTGACAAGAAAACAAGCTATAGGGGAGAGCTTGCAGCTTTGTTGTGGTGTGGTGGGCACCGCCAGGGGGCAGCGTGGAGCAGGCTGGACCTGGCTTTGGGTCAGGAGAGGGCTGGGCAGGGCGATTCAAGGATGTGGCTGAGGTGGGTGGGCAGAGTGGGGGGCACTGCAGATTGCATACTGGTGGCTGGGGTGGTTCCTAGAGAAGTCAGCAGAAAGCACCCCGACAATTCAGCATTGGTAGTGTGGCGGTTAAGGGGACTGTGGGGTTTTCTTCCTTTCCTTTCCGGGCCTGGAGGACTGTGGTCAGCTCTGGGCATTGCTCTTATTTAAGAGGTGAAGTGACAGACTAGTGTGTCCAGAGGAAGGTGGGGCGTGGGGAGCTTTGCAGAAGCACGTCAGCTTATGAATTCAGATGTGAATCTCAGGCACTACTGGGGGGCAGAGCGCGAGCAAGCCACAAACACTTTTCCAGGCTCAGATTCCCCCCCTTCCCTGTAGGACAGGGACAATAAAATCTGCCTTTCAAGACAGTTGGGCGGAGTCAACAGGTAACGATGTAGCAGGTACCTGGCCCCATAAAGCCTCGGTATGACAATTCTGACAATAAATAGCAGTACAATGTTAATAATGTTAGTATTTGTTTTATCATTGTAATAAGCATCCTTATTATTGATCACAAATATCTTTATTCTTAATAATTCTATTGATTGTGCTGCCTTTGAGATATATGTAGTTATCTGTTTTATATTACACATTTCATATATATGACATTTTAATATATTATTATATAATAGTTATAACACTAATGAATGTTTTGCATAAGCGATGGTTGATATTTTGTTAGTTAATCGCCGTTGTTGGAGGAATAAGAGTTGTTAGGAGGGGCCTGTCTCCCTCGGTGCTAGAACCAAGGGGGACAGAACTTTATGGGGACCCAGGGGTTCTGGCCCCTGGCTTGCAGAGTGTGGCGTGAAGTTGAGGAGCGTGGCCGGCTCCGATGGTGCCCCCAGCCAGGCCACCTGCCTGTCTGCCCCTGGCGTTCCCGTCTGTGAAGGGGGCCCTCTCCGGGCGGCTGGGGCGCTGGCATGAAGGCTGTGCCCGTCCACAGGAGTCGGGGCTGTCGGCGTGGATCGGGGGGCGGCTGCACCCCCTGGAGAGTGTGCCCCCGGTGCTGGCTGTGCTGCTCATCACTGTGGTCGTCGCCTTCTTCACTGAGTTCGCCAGCAACACGGCCACCATCATCATCTTCCTGCCCGTCCTGGCGGAGCTGGTGAGGGTCCTCGTGGGAAGAGGCGGGTGGGAAGGAGCGCCCCTTCCCCAGCGCAAGCTGGGAGGTCTCTGCCCTGCCACGGGACCTTCCTCAGGGACTGTGGTTGGCACCTCTGTCTTCCAAAACACTGGAAGTGTCAGAACCACGGTGTCATTTTTAAAAAGAGGGTTTTTCCATTAAGAAGTGCATAGGATGAGTAAATATTTTCAAAGTGCAAAGAACACCCTCATTGGGGAAAAGGAACCCGTGGTGACAGAAGAGTTTTCCAGGAAGATCTAAATTTCCAAATTTGGATTTCCTGGAAAATCTAGGTTCTAAGAGCAGGCACAGCTCAACCCCCAGCCCCCAAAGCAGGGGCTTCAGCCTGTGGGAAACTTGGGCCAAGAATTCTCTGGGGGTGGGGGCAGGGCTGTCCTGTGTGGGTAGGGGTGTTGAGCGTCATCCCTGGCTTCTACCCACCAGAGGCCAGTCGAAATAGTGACAATCCAAATGTCCCGGGACGTTGCCAAGTATCCCCTGGGGGTGGGGGGGTGGGAACCATACCTGTTTGAGAACCTCGCTCTAAAATCACCAGCCCTGGGTGGTTTCATCAGGGATGGGCTGGAGAGTGATTTATCCAGAACCCACCTTTGCTGGATGAGAGCCGGCAAGTCTCTAAGGAACAGAGAGTTCCCACCTCACCCAGCCGGTCCCCAGCACAGAAAGATAGAGACGGCCATGCAGCCCATGTACGAGGTGAGCAGAACCTGACTCCAAATCCAAAGAGAGCACAAGGAGAGGGAGAGAGTCCGATCTCACACGTGAACAAAAATGCAAACACCGAAGCGAAGTGAATCCCGGATTAGATGCACGGAAAATAAATAATCACTATCAGATAGATGGTATTAAGAATTTGTACAAGAATCCACATTAGGAAACTACCCGTGCTGCTTTACATGTACACAGACGAAAGACCAAGCCATATGACTATTTTAATATGATCCCAAACTGACAGCATCAACCTGCAATTACACATGGCGTGACTGCCTGGTGTGCAGGGTGGCTCCCCAGCCCTCTCGCTGCCCCTGGGTTGGGTTTCAGTTTGCTTATTTTATGTATCAGTTTGCAAAGGAGATCACACTGTATCAGCCCAGAGATGCACTCTATGCTCTTGCAACCACTGGCGAGTATTGTGCTCTAAACGGATGGTTGCTGATTTGTTTGAGCAGTCTGTGCTCATGACACGTGGCTGACTCCAGACGGCTATGATCCAACAGGGCTGCCTTGATCTTGCCAGGCCCGTGCATCCTTGATTATTTTTAGAGAAATGGCTGGAACTGGGCTGCCTGGATCAAAGAGCAAGTGCATTTAGAATGTTGGATTTGAGCAAATTGCCCTTCAAAGCGACTCCCCAGTTTACCCTCCTACCAGCAGTGTGAGGTGGGACCCTCATACCCTTGTAAGTGAAGCTGGATTCAGTCAGACCCTTTCCAAGGATCTGAGGGACCTGGCAATAGGGAGGGCGGGTGCTCTGGGGTGGGAGGGGCAGGGGAGGGAGCGCGGAGCCTGCTCTTACTGGAAAAGGCTCCCGAAGGATACATTCTCTTCAGCGTTGCTTCCCATCAAAACCCAAAGAGGGTGATGTCAGAGCTTTTTGAGAAAATGTCTGTGCTTTCAGTTGCAGAAACTCCTTAGAGGAGCCCAAATGTTCTATCTTAAATAAAATGGCAGAGAGATGATCAACACGAATTGTAGGTGAATATGTCATGTAGGAGAGGTGACAAGCCAGCGCCTGCTGCCGGAGGCCACCCACAGACAACTTCCTCCACCAGTCTTAGAAATGTGGCCGAGCTTGCCAGTGAGCTCTCCTTGTTACTGAAATACAGCCAGCCCAACTGTGCTGTGCCCAGAGGCAGCAGCTGGGATTGTGTGACCGAGGGTAGGACCAGGTTTGGAGCTGTTACGTTAGTGCCTGGTTCTCAGTCCCTGTGTGGTCCCTGGACCAGTGACCGCAGCAGCAGCATTGGGGAAATCGTGAGAAATGCAGTCGTGGGTTCCACTCGGACCTGTTGGATCAGCTTCTCTGGGTGAGGCAGGCAGCCCTCTGGGTTTTCATGAGCCCTTTGGGCAGTTCTGACGCTCACTTACCTGAGAAGGAGGGTCCTAGCTAAATTGCCCCAGCCACTCCCTAATGAAATGGCCGTGGGGCCCTGCGATGCCACTGACCTGGGGAATCTCTCTCCATCTTGTCTTGGTCCGCCTGTCTTCTGGTCCGCCTGTCTCTTCCTGCCTGTGTGTTTGTCTATACTTCTGACTGCGTCTCTGTCTCTCGTGTGTCCCTGTGGCTCTCGGTCACTTTGCCAATCTCTTTCCTGTCTCTGTCCCTCGCGTGGTTGCTCTGTGTCTGTCTGTGCCTCGGTGCCCCTCCTGGCCCAGGCCATCCGCCTGAGAGTGCACCCACTGTACCTGATGATCCCGGCCACCGTCGGCTGCTCCTACGCCTTCATGCTCCCGGTCTCCACGCCCCCCAACTCAATCGCCTTCGCCTCTGGACACCTGCTGGTCAAAGACATGGTGAGTCTGGGCGTTCCTAGCAGCAGCCTGGGGAGCAGGGGACGGGCACCAGGCAATGGGCAAAGAGGGACCCCATGTCCTCCACCCCGCTCCCAGTCTCTGAGCAGCTGCTCTGAATGGGGCTGGGAACAGATTTCAGCAAACACTCGGGGGTGAAGCTCATGCTCAGACATTCCAGGGAGCACTGCCTACTGACTGTTTTCCACAATGTGCTTCAGGGACAAGGGACCTGCCCCTCTCTCTGGGCACAGCTCTTTTTTCTTGGTTGCTTGACCAGCAGCTCCGTGCCCAGAATCTTTAGGAGAGAGGGGCAGCAGACAACTCCGGGACTTAGGGGTGGGCTTCAGTGCCCAGGAGTGAGACAAAGGGAGCAGGGCTGTGGGTGGGCTGGGGAGGCCCCCGGCTCTGAGCAGGGCTTCGTGTCCCCTCTCCCCAGCATAGTTCCCCACTCTCCCTCCCTCCCGCCCCCTCCCTCCTCCAGTAGCCTCCTCCCTCCCCAGGGGCTGCCTGGAGCATTTGTTCAGCATCCTGGGCTGACACAGCAGAGAAGGGTGATCAGCTTAACCAGGCATGAGACCCCAGCGGGATAAATGGAGAGAGGGATCCAGAATGAGCAGCAGGAAGAAGAAACAGAGGAGGGGGGCTGGTGCACTCTGTGCTCCAACCACTGGGGGCAGCAGTGTGGGGGGGCCGGGAGCTGCCCCCAAGCAGGGCGCTCGCTGTTGGCGGAGGCAGACAGCAGAGGAGGTCCGCAGATTTTAAACATCCTGTAAATGTCAATATTGCTAAATACTAAGGAAGTAAAACCCGGGACATCGGGAATGGAAGGAGGAATTCAAACAGAACGGGGAGGGAGAGCCTCTCCAGCAGGTGACATTAGCTGAGACCTGATCACCTGCTCATGAGATGCAGCAGTTTTCCAAGCAGAGGGCACCCCAGGTGCAAAGCCCTGGATGTGGGGCGCAGCTCCAAGTGCTCCCCAAGCACCTAGGAGGCTGCCGTGACTGGAGCGGGTGGGAGAGGGGTGGCAGAGGGGGCGACGCAGCCCTGGGACCCTGCACTGCTTGAACTGCGGGAGGCTCTGGCGGGTTTTAAGCAGGACAGTGACTGATTGACTTCTGTCTTTCAGAGGTGGCTTGGCTGCTGAGTGGAGCGAATGGTCAGGGCGGGCAGGGATAGTGTGGAGGCAGAGGCTCTTTATAGAGCAGAGGGCGAGGGGGCAGGCACGCCAGGAGACAGCAAGAGAAGGGAGAGACCCCAGGGACTGGTGGGCAAGGACAGAGACCCCCAGCAAGAGGCCGAGGCAGACTGGTCTGCAGCTGCCAGCTACGGGATTTGCCTTGGGGAACAACAGTTCAGTTGCTCATCGAGGGAACCAGTGTGGGACCAGCAGGTATTTGGGACCCTGGGAGACCCAACCTTCTCCCAGAACCCACGCTTCGGCCACTCTGTCCTCCAGAGTTACCAGGGCTCTCAGACCTCTGGCACGAGACAGGACAGGGACAGCACACCACCGTTGCCCTGACCTCAGCTGGCATCCCTGGACGATGGCACATCCCTCCCATGAACCATCGTGCCTCCTTCATTGACCGATTTTATGAAGTCGACTTCATGTGTCTTTTTAAAACTTAAATAAGAGTATTTAAAAAGGCGTTTCCAGCACGTGTCTATATGGGATATACCTAGATGTATATATGGGATGTGTATAGATGCAGTGGAAGGTAGGTCTAAAAATAGGTGCAAAGAAATAAAAACAAAGTAGTGCCGTTCCTGAGAACAGCGGCCTGCAGAAGGCTCTGGGCCTCTGCTGAAGAGGACCCTGGTGTGGCTAGGGGTGGGCCTGAAGGCACCCAGCCGAGGCTCACGAGAGCATTAAAAAGGGCATGTCTTTGTCCCCACGTGATCCAAGCCTGGGTAACACTAAGGTGAAGCAAGCAGAGAATCCATCAGGGAAACAACTCAAGGGGACCCAGTGGTCCTGGCGACTCCAGGGGAGGAAGTAAACAGGCAGGTGCTGTCCAAGTCCTTCAAGAGGCAGAATCTCCAGGAGAAAAAGTCTTCTCGGTAGATAAGTGCGGCCTTACCTGGACCTACAGAGTGTGCGTGTGTGTGTGTGCGCGCGCGTGCGCATGCAGGTATATGCACATGCAGGTACACATGTTGCATATGTCTTCATGTGAGAATTGAATGTGGGGAGGGGGATTCAGCTCAAACAAGATTGCTTTCCGGTGGCGTGACCTTGGGGAAGCCAGCTTCTCTGGGCTCCTGGGTGCATGACTTCCTGTCTCTGAGTCTAGGTTTTCTCATCTGTATGGGGGGTCTGTGCTGACCCCTCCCTCAGTCTGGGCTCCATTTCAGGCACGGACAGGCCTCCTGATGAATGTGATGGGCGTCCTGCTGCTCAGCGTGGCCATGAACACCTGGGCACAGAGCATCTTCCAGCTGGGCACCTTCCCGGACTGGGCCAACGCCCACTCGGCCAACATCTCACTGCCACTCAACTTGACCAACAGCACGTTTCGGACCCTCTGAGCCTTCCTGGGGGATCCCCTGTGGGCTGAGCCCTCCCAGAGGACTGTCACCATGACTTGCTGCTAGGACCCTACAGGGTGATCAAGCAATTCTTCTTTGTAATCCAGGATGCAGCAGAGCAAGGGTGACCTCCCGGGGTCCACTTGGGCCACAGGTCCTGTGGGCTATGATACCTTCCCTTCCCTCATGCAGTTCAAGGCCCGGTAACTCCCAGGTCTGCTGCCGAGAACAAGCTCCGGGATCTGTGAGCTGTTCCACGGGTGGGACGTAAGAGAGCCCGACTTCAGCCCCACTAAGCAACTCTAGAACGGGGTTTGTCTTATACGCTGGGACAAGAGGCCATCCAGCCCATGAGCACAGCCAACCGCGTCCCCGCTGGACTGCGGTAGGTGTCTCTGGAGAGACCATCTCATCTCTAAGGACTCATCTGCTGGAGAGGCTTTGAGGCGGCCAAGTCCCAGGCCAGATGCTGACGCTGTTCCCGACTGGGTGGGTTCTGCTCGGCTGGTGCCCATTCTGGGCAGCTGTTTGGCTATCACCCCTGGAAAAACCCAACAGGCAAAGGTTGTTTTCAATCCCTAGAGATGGGAGGAACTGATGGCTTCCAGAGGCCATCGGGACTGTGCAGAGCCCCCTGATGTTGCTCTAGGCTCCCGAACTCCCCCAGGGAGTTTGTGAAGCCCCAGCATCTCTACCCCCCGCCTCCCGCGCTCTCCTCTTTAACCTGATTCAGTTTGGCCATAATTCTGGGGTCAGGCCAAGCCTGGGCACTGCCCTCTCACAGGTGATCCACTGCCCCGCCAGCCCAGACCCTCCTGCATGTGGCCCCCACAGGCCTCTGGCTGGGTGTCACCACCCATTTCTTGTCCCTGAAACTGGCTGTTATCTTCCCACCCCCGCCCAGGTGGTAAGCATGTTTATTCAGCAAAGACCACATTTTTCAGGCAGGAGAGAAAAGTCAAAATATAAACCAGGGCCTTGTAGATGGCCAGGGTAAAATGGCTCTGGCTGGCACAGGGGGGAACGGAGACCTCCCTACGCAGGTGGCGGAGCTGGGGAGGTGGAGGGTGGCAGCCTTCCTGGGTCCAGTGGAGGCAGCCTGGGAACAGCAGCAGGTGCTGGAGGAGGGTGGTGATAGCCAGCACCAACAGAGGCACCCGTGGGGGGCCGGAACCTCCCACTTCCCCTTCCTGCTCCCTGAGGGCTGAGAGGGCTGCCAGCACCCAGGACAGAAGCTCCCACACGCTGGAGGGAGTCAGAGGTGTCTCCTGAGAGCAGGGCGGGGCCCCCCTGAGCTGGAACTGGGTTCCGCTTCCTTCCCAGGGGAGCAGTCAGTATTTAACTGAGTATCAGCCGCTGGGGTTGGCGGGGAGGCTCAAGCAGAGAGACCCATGGACTTGTAACCAGAGGCATCATGATCCAAACACTTCTGATCAAAAATGCTACAAAATAAAGAATGTTGATCAACACTGGCTCCGGAGAGTCTTCGCCTTTCTGAACCTGAGAGCCACAAAACCCCTAACTCCTGGACTTCACGGACCTCTCTGACTTGGCTTGCTACCTCTGCCCTCCTCTCTATTCCACACACTCACTCTCCTGCCTCAGGGCCTTTGCACATACTGTTCCCTCTGCTCAGCACACTCTGTACCCAAATAGATGCCTGGCTCCTGCCCTCACTTTATTCAAGTCCTGGTTCAGATGTCACCCTGTTGCTCTCCGCCCTCTTACTCTGCTCTGTTCATCTTCTTAGCACTCAGGATGCCAAAACGCCTACTTCCTCATTTATTTGCTTTCTGTCCTTCTAGCATATACACTTCAGAAAATACAGATTTTATTTGGCTCACTGCTCCATCTCGGGTATGCAGGCCAGTCCCTGGCACGTACCACATGTTCAGTGAATATTCAACCCGTGGATCTACACCAGATCCAGGAGAAAGTTATCTTGCCTCTCATGTGGGGTCTTGATCTGGTTCACGCCTCCCATTTTTTCATCCAAGAAGTGTTCATTTAGAACCTGTGACGTGCTGTTCACTGTCCCCGCCTATGTGGAACTTGCATTCTAACAGGAGGGACAGACAACAGGAAGATAAACAAATAGAAAAAATGACTCTGAGTCATGATTCGGGCTAAGAAGAAAATGAGACCGCCCCGCGGGGTGAGGTGATGCAGAGGCCGGGTGGTCAGGGGGACTTCCCCTGAGGAGGCAGCGGGGGCTGGGACCGGAAGGAGTCACTCAGAGGCAGAGGGAAAGCGGTGGGCGGGTGTGTTGGGGAGCCCTCTGCAGCCCTTAGGGAGTAACCCACCTGCACGGGTAGGTTCCAAGCTCCCCAGCGGACGCCTTCAACAGTGGGAACGGCAAGCCCCCCACCGCGTCTCCCCTCTGTACCTGTCTGTGACAAGTCTGAGTTTGCAAATCAGGCACAGGAAGAGGTTGACATAATGACTAAGATATAAATTATCTAAAGCTTGTGAACTGTTTATTTCTGAGACTTCCCACTGAATATTTTTGGACCGTGAATTGCGGTGGATGAGGAAACCCGGAGAGCAAGGCGAAGCGGTGGGTCAGGAAGGGCTGCCGTCTCTCCCTGGAAGGAAGGTAGAGGGAATGCTAGCAACTGGCTCACACTTGTGGAGTCTCAGTGAGTCCCACATCTAGCAGGGGAGGCTGAGACTCAAGAAGGAGTTGTAGCTGGCCTCGGAAGGCCATCTGCTGCAGAATCCCCCCGCCCCTACTCCTGGCTCAACGTTTTCTTGTATGCAGGCCTTCCACTGATTGGGCAAGACCCACCCTCACCCTGGACGGCCATCTGCTTTACTCAAAGTCCATTTATTTTAGCTGTAAATTGCATCAAAATCATCCTCAAGGAAGTGTCTAGAATATTCTCAGACCAAATATCTGAGGACCAACGGAAGGCAGAAGGCCATGAGTCTTCAGGGCAGCCTGTCCGGGTTCACCTCCGGGACCCAGGGAAGGGAGGAGCCAGGAGCAGGTCCCGAGAAATGAATCACAAAACATGAAAGGCTTTATCTCACCAGAGGTCTCCCTCTGCCGGTCCCAGGCTCTGTACCGGCCCTCAGTCACACTTATTTGCCCTCCCCAGTGAGTTTTAAACAATTAATGGGTTGTTTTGTTTTACTTTTTTGAACCCAGGGCCACTGAACCATGGAGCCACACCCCCAGTCTCTCTTTTTTTAATTTTTAAAATTTTGAGCAGGGTCTCATTGAGTTGCTTGGGGCCTCACTAAGCTGCTGAGGCTGGCTTTGAACTCGTGATCCTCCTGCCTGAGCCTCTAGGGCCGCTGGGATTGCAGGTGTGTGCCACTGTGCCCAGCTGGGTTGCTCATCTTTAAAGTTCAGCTTTCACTTAGGAATCTGGATTTCCACTGCTCTTGGGAAAGAAAACACGACAAGATCTGGCAATGTGGGGCCCTGACTGCCAGCTGGTGGCAGTGGTGGGAGCCCAGCTGGGGGATGGGGGACGGTGGACTCTCACCTACCGCAGGCCCCGGAGCTGCCTGTCCTCTCGCCCTGGCTCTTTCCGCTCTGCCACCTTCCTGGCCTGGGAAGGCATTGGAACCTCGGACTCCTAAAGTAGACCATCTGGAAGGTCCGTCTTGGCCTCAGTGGTCACTGGTTGCCGTGACCTGGAGCAGCACTGCCCCTGGGACTTTCTATAATGAGGGCAGCGGTCAGCATCTGCCCTGTCCAACCCAGAAGCCACTTGCTCTGTGTGGCGATTAAACACTTACAATGTGGCAGGTCTGAATTGAGATGTGTCGCTGTGTCAAACGCCCACCAGATTTCAAAGCCTTAGCATGAGGAACACAAACGGAACACAAGCTGTCCTACTAATAATATTTTATATTCTTCACATATGAGAGGATAATATTTGAAAGGATATTGAGCAATTGAAAGGATAATGTTTTGGATACATTAGGTCGAATAAAATAGTTCTACTGAAATTAACTGCATTTTTATGTGGCTATGAGTCACATAACAGGACGCGTATGGGTGGCTCCCACTGGTTTCTGTCAGGCAACCCTGTCCACGGGAAGATCTTCACCTTCTCTCCGATTCTCACAGCATCTGGATGGTGGCCACATTCTACACCCACAAGCTAAAAAACTGCAGGACACTAATAGTCTAGGGATCTCTGCTCGTGATTCTGGACCAAACTCCCCCAAGAGCCGGAGGCCGGCCACTTCCCCTTCGGTCTCGTGGCTCTGAGTCCTTCACCCAGGAATTCCCCTCCACGAGGCTGCTTCTACTTTTGATGACTCAGAAGCCCATTCCGGGTGTGGTGGGACTGAGGTCAGGCCAGCCTTAGGTGGGCAGGGGTGACTGCCCACATATGACAAGAAAAGCTCAAAATACATTTGCTCTTTGCTTTCCCAAGTCCCCAGTCCCCGAATCCATGGTCCTTCTGGAAACAACTAAATGGTTCTTAACCAGTCAGTTCTCTGGCATCATTGTGGAAATTGGCGGGTGTCTTCTGGGACCATTCCCTTCTGACCGGCGCAATGCCTTGACTTCCCCTGGGTGATGGATCCAGGTGAGGGGGCAGCTGAGGAGACCTGCATGAGCAAGTCCAAGCAGCCTGGAGCTCATCAGGCAGACCCCCCAGCCAGGTGGGAGGGAGCAGGGCGTGAGCACTTACCCACTGCTTGCTGAACACTCCACACATCACCTCACGGATAACAAGCCTAAGAAGTAGGTAATGCAGTCTCCTTGCTGTCGCAGAGGATGCGCAAGTTCAGAAAGGAACGTGGACTTCCCAAGGTCACACAGCACAGTAACTGGCACAGCCGGCATTTGAGTTCATGTCTGCTGCCTGCAGCCCAGGAAACCTGCGGTTCAGCAGGAGAGCTACACCCCTACCCCTGCCGCTGGACAGCTGTGAGCAGGCCTCACTGCTGCCTCCTGCTGGCTTTGCCCAAGCGCCTGATGGCTGGCTCGGTCCAGGAGTGTTTCACATGCTTCTTAATTGCTGTCTTTGAAACTTGGAGATGTTTACATAAAAGGGCGATGACTGGCATCTTTGGGAAAACTGGAAAATCTGCTAGTGCTGCGGGGCCTTGACCCTGGGCTGGAGCCGAGGAGGCGCTGAGGAGCAGCTGCCTTTTCCAAAGGAGCCCACGCCGCGCAGCTTGCCCTGTTCCCGGGAGACCTGCTTTGCGCATGAGCTTTCCTGACCAGCCCTGCCGTCCCTGGCACCTCTATGTGCCCGTTTTTTGCAGATGTGGAGGCTGCAGGCTTCCTGGAGGAGCTCACGGCCCGGGAGGGTTCAGGCCTTCTAGGGTCTGGCCACAGCCGTCTCAGTCAGCTCTTGAGTGACTGTGAGATGTCACTTCCCTTATCTGAGAGGCAGGTTGCTCCTCTTTAGACCTAAGCAAGTGGCCCAGGGAATATGTCCTTTTAAGGGAAACTGGAATACCACCTGGCTGTGCCCCCAGTGGGTCCATCCCACGGGGTAGAGGACTGGGCTTCAGGAGAGGTCTCCTGGGGAGAAGATCCTGTCGACAGCAGGGTACAGAGATGCTGGGGAGACGTCTCTACTCAGGTGGGAACTGGCTTTCGGAACAGCCTGAAAGTGACTGAAGCAGAAGGGACTTACGGGGAATTTACATTTATTGAGTGCCTTCTGTTTGTAATGCCTGATACACAGCGAGGTAACCACAGGTCTGAATTGTTCCCTCCAAGGCAGTAGGACAGTGGCTCGTCACAGAGCTCTGGTCTTAGCAGGGATTCCCACTGTCTCCTGTGGGTTCTCACCCCTCAAGAGTTAGGGACCAGGCCACCTTGGGGCAAAGACAAGGGGAACGAGGGACAGGGGAAAAGGGGAAGCAGAGCAGAGTTCTTTGTCGTGCACTACTGTGAATGAGCTGTATGGTTTATCTGAACCTCGGTTTCCTCCTCTGTAAAGTGGAGCAAAGTCTACCTTTCTTCAAGCAGAATTACAGCAATTTCTTGGAAAACATCTTTCTTTCCTCCCACACTTTCCACTGGCCCTGTCTACTGGGGGAGGATGAGACAGCTCACCCAACCCCCGGGAGGTGGGTCCAGGGCAGGGCAGGACAGGCAGCCAGGAGGGCTTAAAGGGGAGGAAAGCAGAAGCAACAGGGTTTCCCCGTGGCCTCTCCACCTGCCCCAGCCGCCAGAGACAGACTGCTATTCAGGGAACATGAGGGGCCTCTGTGGAGCTGCTGAGCACCTCGTCGCGACTGGGTAGGTCTGGGGACTTTGGACAGTGAGGGCCACAGGCTCTCGCAATTTGGTGTGAGGAGTATGAGCCCAAATCTCAAGTTCTTCCATTCCCTGGCTGTGTGACCTTGCATCTCCTCACCTCTCTGAGCCTCAGTTTTTCCATCTGTAAAGTGGGAAGGATAGTAATGTCTATGGAACTGTTGTGAGAATTGAATGAGAAATGCCTGCATAGGGCTTGGCTCGAGAGAGCACTTAGTAGGTGGCAGCTGGCTTCCTTGTCACTTATAATTCCCAGCATGGACTTGGTTCCCAATGTGACCTAGACTGGTTTTTGTGTGATTATATGATTAGGTAGTGTTCCAACAGCTACCATGTTCCAAATACTAGTGAGACAGTCGGAGGGGCTTTTAGTCCCAAATCCAAATGTCTTCAAAGGCCAGGATGGGAGCAAATGGGAGCAAGGCCCTGGGTGTTGCATGCCATCCTGTACCTTGAAGAGTGGGCACAGCCTGCAAGGGTGCATCCCCCTCAAAGTGGCAGTGGGACCTCAGCTCTGGCCGCCAGGTGCAAAGGCAGGAACCCTAACTCAGATGCTCTCATTTCTCAAGAGAAGCGAGAAATCCCGATTTCAATGTGAAACTTCCTATTTCCAGAAGAAGGCGTGCACACACACACACACACACACACACACATCGTGGACCAAAACGAAGCAAATTCGCACACTGGATTCAGCCCTTGGGACCCTAGGATGTGGCTTCTGCTCCAGTCCCCCAGGCCTCACGCGTCACAGCATGTTCAAGTCCCCCATCCCCATTTCCTAAGGGAGCAGTCAGAGTGCAGGACCTCCGCATGCCCTGCTCCTGCTGTTGGGGACACCCAACCTCCTTTCCCCACCTAAGAAATGACACTTGTCCTTCCAGCCCCAGCTCAAATAGCACCTCCTCCAGGAAGCCCTCCTGACTCTCCCAGGTAAACATGACCCTCCACCTTCTCCAGTGCAGACCCAGGCTTGCCATTACTCAGAGTCCTTTTGCAGTGGACTTACACACTAATGTCGTGTTTACAGCTCCCTAGTTTGACTGTGAACTCCCCCTGCGTGTGGCCAGTGACTTAATTCACCTGGATGCTCACAATATGGACAACTGTATTTCACCTCTTCTTTGCTTTCAAGTGTCCATCACCTCCTCCAGCATCCTGTCGGCACTGCTGACCTTGACTCCTGCCAGCCTGAGCAAACAGGAGCAATCATGCCACACTCCGTGAAGATTTTTGAGCACCCATACAAATCTGATGTGATTCTAGGCACTTGGAATGTATCAGTGAAGGAAAGATATGAAGTCCCAGCCCTGGAGGAATCGACCCACTAATGATAGAGAATAGCTCATGTGGAGCTTATGATGTGACCAAAATGAACCTAGGAGGTACATACTTTTGTGGTACTATTCTACAGGTGAGAAAACTGAGGCACAGAGAGGTTAAGGAACAATACCACACAGCTGGTGAGAGGTGGGGCAGGGATTTGAATCCCAACAGCCCAGAGATGGTGCCCTCAATCCTCGCTCTCCGTATTTCAGATGATATTTTTCACAGGTGCGCACACCTTGCCCGTCTATTACCATCATTTACCCATTTCCTCTGCCTATCCTCCAGCTAACTGACCCAACTTCCTTGCCCCTAAATTGTAAAGGAGACGCCAAGGGCCACAAGGACTATGAACTCAAGCGAAACGGCTTCTGTCTCTGTCTCTGGTCGGCCCCCACCGCTCCTTGATTAGTCTCCCTTTGGCTGGGCTTCTTGCTCCCGGACCCATTCTCTGGCCAGTTGCCCTCCCAAGGCTGTGATTGTGGGCGCGGGCAGCCCAGACATTCACCCGCACATCCTCAGGAGCTGCGCAGAAGCTGGGCGTTTCCTGACAACTCCAGGGAGAACAAGCCTGGAAGGCTGTGATAGGTTCATCCTTATCACGAGGGTAGGAGTGGGTAACTCTGATTGGTCCATCTGGAAAGTGTGCCCGCCTCTGTAGAAAAAGGGTGGAGTCTGCTGGCCGGCCTTGGGATTGAGAGGCAGGGACAGTGACAGACCCGCCCGCCCCCTGATGGAGGGTCCTCCTATTTCCTTGTGTGCAGGTGGAGGTTCTGGCAGTTGGGGATCCGCAAGGCCCTTGACCCTCTGCAGGCTGCCTGGGATGTCTTCTCCCAGCCAGTCCCAGCCAGCTGTGGCCAGCTGCTGACCCAGCTCCTCCTATGTGCTTCCCTGGCTGTTGCTGCTGCAGAACTGGTTTGTCATTGGCTGGTCTCTTCGTGGCTTTATCCTTTGGGACCCGCGGGCATCATAGCCACTGTCTGTGGACTCCTGGTCTTCCTGGGCCTGGGCCTGGCACCCCCACTCCGTTGCCTATTCACACTCAGCGTGCCCACCCTGGGCACGGAGCAGGGACGCCGGCTGCTCCTGTCCTACAGTACTGCCACCCTGGCCTTTGCCGTGGTGCCAAATGTCTTGGCCAACATGGGTGCAGCTGGCCAGGTGCTGAGGTGTGTCACCGAGGGCTCCCTGGAGAGTCTGCTCAACACGACTCGCCAGCTGCATGCCGCATCCAGGGCACTGGGCCCCACAGGCCGCAGGGGCAACCAGGGCCTGACATTTGAGACCCAGGGCAATGGCTCCGCCTTCCGGCTTCACATGCTGAAGGTCACTCAGGGAGTCCTGGAGGACTTCTCTGCCCTGGAGTGGCAGACCCGGGCAGCAGTACTGGGGACCCGGAGAGTGGCCACAGGGATGTTTGTGCTGGGCCTCCTGGTGGAATCTGCCTGGTACCTCCATCGATACCTGACTGACCTGCGGTTTGACAATATCTATGAGACACGGCAGCTGACCCGGCAACTGGCCCAGGCCCAAGCCACACACCTAGTGGCTCCTCCACCCACCTGGCTACTCCGAACAGCTCGACCAAAGCTGTCACAGGAGGAGCTGCTGAGCTGTCTTCTAAGACTGGGGCTACTCGCCCTGCTTCTGGTGGCCACAACTGTGATAGTGGCCACAGACCACATGGCCTTCCTCCTGGCCCAGGCGGCAGTGGACTGGGCGCAGAAATTGCCTGCTGTGCCCGTAACGCTAATGGTCAAGTACGATGTAAGTGCCGGGAGGGGACGAGGACGCAGGTCAGTTCCCAGAGGAAGGGGGAGTCTTGTTGATCCCTGGACTTGCGGAGCTGGGTGGTGCCCAAGCCTGTAATCCCAGCTACTCGGGAGGCTGAGGCAGGAGGATCCCAAGCTCGAGGCCAGCCTGGACAACTTAGCAAGACCTGTCTCAAAATAAAAAGGCTGGGGATGTGGCTCGGTGGTAGAGCGTCCCAGGGTTCAGTCCCCAGTACTGGAAAAAAAAAAAAAAAACAGGAAGAAACCACTTGACATGCAATTACATTTACTTGCCTGCAAATCATAGACCTTGGCTAAGCCGTGGGGCCTGAGCATCGGCAGATGAGCTCATCGGATCCCCCCCGTGAGACCTGGGAAGTGATTCTATTCTCACCCACAGGCGTAGGTGCAGATGCCAGGACCAGAAATCTTAAAATAACTTGCCCCACCCAAAGTCACTCTTTTCACTTCCTGCATTTGTAAAAATTAGATCAATTCTCTTATCCTACAAGACTATCATGAGACTTAACATGTTAGAATGTCTCTAACAGTATGTAGTGAGTTCCACACCACACAAAGATGTTTAATAAATAGTAACTATTACTAATAGTTCAGTTCACACCTGGATGGGAGTGTCCAGACCATCAGGCAGCCAGCATGACTCAGGGTCAATCCTGCTGGCTTCCTGATTTTGTCAATAAAGTTTTATTGGGGAGCATAGCCTCCCATCTGTTGGGTGTTATCCGTGGTTGCTCTGCAAAGGCATAATTGAAAAGCTGCAGTACAGACCACAGGGCCTGCAAAGCCAAAATAGTTACTATTTTAGTAACAATGTATAAAATATTTTCTATTTCCTTACTGTTGGATATACTTACTATTGAATCAAGATTTGTGGTTTCCAATATTTTTTTTGTATTTTTTTAATTTATATATTTATATATATATATTTATATTTTTTTTTTTTTTTTTTTTTTTTTTTTGTACTAGGGATTGAACCCAGGGGTGCTTTGCCACTGAGCCACATCCCCAGTTCTTTTTTAATGTTTTATTTTGAGACAGGGTCTTGCTGAGTTGCTGAGGGCCTCACTAAGTTGCTGAGGTTGATTTTGAACTTGCAGTCCTTCTGCTGAGCCACTGGAATTACAGGCATGTGCTATACTGCACCCAGCTTGTATTTTTTATTTTTAATAGTGAGATCACACACAAAAGCCACTGCATATACCCAAATGTCAGACCCTAAGCTAATAATGGTAATAGCTTGTATTTATCAAATATTTATACACTATAAAATTACGCTAATTTTAAATTGTATAATATGCCACTATAAAATTATTTTTCAAACTGCAAGAAATCAATTTAGGCAATCATGATCTAAATTGTATTTTTTAAAAATAAAATAGACTAGAAAATTACCAGAGTATATTGCAGGTGATAAGGATTTGTATTGTTTTGTGAAACGTTTAATCAATTATAGTATAATCTGTGCTTGGAAGATGCTGTAAACTGCATTTCCTACCATCGGTCACAGGAAAGAAAACAGCCAACTGTCTAAGTGAGTTCTGTGATTACTGAGATTTCATTCATCGTATCTGAGATGTTATCAATTCCAAGTCACACTCTTGTTGTTCATATCAATAAGAGAGGAAATGCTGTCAATTAAACCTTGACACAATGCTTTCTTTTCACTTAGAATCTCAATTATATTCATGCAGAATAGTTCACTTATACATAACAAAGATTTATTTGATCATCTCTTTTTCACGTACACATAAAATAAAAATGGAAAGTAATTTTGTTGGTTTTCCTAAGATGTCCTTCCACCCAAGTCCAAATCTTCTGCATGACCCTGGCCAAGTAACCAAGTATCCCAGTCTTCTCCCCAACATCTCTGTGTCTTCGGGAGCCTGGGTCATGCCCCACCATCGTCTCCAGCATGGTTTACCAAGCCTGGGCTGTCTGCTCCACCAGTGTTGACGCTGGTGGGCTCTGATATTCTGGGGAAGCACTGGCTTCTGCATCACTCATCTCTTCCCAGGGCCTTTGGAGTTTCTCCTACTGTCATTGAATGCTTTGGGGGTGTTTCAGGTCATCTGCACACAGCTTGCGACTCATTCTTACTGAGCTCTATCGACTTGCACAGACCTCCTTTCTGTGGGTTGTTGCTTGGCAAGAAAATATGGGTTAAAGTTCATCCCTCACCACATTCGTGGCTTGCTGCTGGTCCTTCATTTCAGTGGACATAAATATTCACTTATTTATTTATCTATTTATTTATTGTTCTTTTCAGACATACATGATAGTAGAGTGTATTTTGACATATTATACATACATGGAGTATAACTTATTCTAATTAGGACCCTGGCCTTGTGTGTACATGAGGTGGAGTTTCACTGGCTGTGTATTCACATATGAACATAGGAAAGTTATGCCCAACCATTCACTTCTGAAGCAGAATTTCTTTTGGAGACATTTTGAAATGGCAATCAAACTCTACACAGACCAACAATGCACATCACTTACTGAAACCAGGGCGTGGGCAATCAGACTAAGTGGATACCCGTATGCAAAATTTGACCTGTTGTGGCTGCTGAGAGCCATTACCACCAGTCAGGTTGATTTTAAGACACAACCTGATTTCAAAGACTTTAAGAAATTTTAGAAAACTGCCAGGCGCAGTGACGCACATCTGTAATCCCGGCAGTTCAGGCGGCTGAGGCAGGGGATTCGCGAGTTCAAAGCCAGCCTCAGCAACTTAGTGAGGTACTAAGCAACTCAGTGAGGCCCTGTCTCTAAATAAAATACAAAATAGGGCTGGGGATGTGGCTCGGTGGCCGGGTGCCACTGAGTTCAATCCTCGGTACCCCAACACAAAAAGTAAAAAAAAAACATGCATCTCAGAACTGTTGAAATAATTGGCAATTCTTTAATTGCCACCATGATCCTGTGAGACAGGAATTATCATCATCACCCACATTTACAGAGAAGGATACCACAGCTCAAAGAGGTGGGAACTTCCTTACTCTCAAGGGCCTCTTTCACCATGAAAAAAATATTTAAAAAAAATAAATGGGTGTATTGGTATAAAGGCAAATACATTATATATTGAAAAATAATGTTTCACTTAAAAGTTCATTTTTTTCTTGTAACTTTAAGCAAAATGAAAACATCTTCATGAGTCCCTAAAAATACTGCAGTGCAAGGCCCCCACACCCTGCCTGCTAAGCCCCCTGGGGAGGTTCTCTCTGAGAGACCCAGCAGCCAACTCGGAGCAGTCTGCTCCAAGCTCCAGGGGTTCACCTTTGGCTGCTGGCCTCGCCCCACCATTCCTCCCGCCTCTGACACACCTGTGGACATGCTCATGAGCAGGACACTGGGGCCCCCTTGGCTGGGACTGGCCCTGAGTTGGCTGCACTGACCCATCAGTGGTTGGGGTTCCCCATCTCCTAAATGAGGCTCCTGTTGGCCTCCACCTCGTGGGATCACACACACTTGATGAGATGGTGCCTCAGAAGTGTTCAGGCAGGGCTTCGCCAAGGGCGAACGGTTCTCGCTAAAGCATTCAGCTGAAAGACAGCAATAGCAACCGCTCCTGAAGACGCTTTTACCTGGCAAAAGAGTCCTGTTGTCGGCCTCAGTTACCTTTGGGCCCCGGGAAGCCAGGAAGTGGGGGTTACTTCTGCACCCATTTTGCAGATGAGCGCAGGGAACATTGGATCGTCTGTCCCTGCGAACCTCTGCAGAAACGGGGACAGGCTGTGCCCAGAGAGACCTTGGTTGACTATGCCTCTTTTCCCCTTCTGCAGGCGACATACACCGTCCTGGACTTTATTCCCTTCCTCTTCAACCAGCCACCTGTCGAGAGCCCCTACCTCTCTTCCCGTCAGGACTTCCACTGGGAGCTACGCTTCACGTCGCCCGGCTGCCCGCTGCTGCCAGCCCAGCGCCCCCACGCCGCTACTGCGCTGGCCGCCGGGAGCCTGCAGCTGCTGGCCTGCTCCACGGTGCTGCTGGAGACCTACGCCCGGCGCCTGCGACATGCCATCGCCGCCTCCTTCTTCCCTGCACAGGAGGCAAGGAGGATCCGCCACCTGCATGCCCGGCTCCGGCGTAGGTACCACCGGCACCAAGGCCAGCAGCCGCCCTCCGGGCCTCCTCCCTCTCCTGACCTCATGGATGGAACGCTGGACCCTTTGAAGAACCAAGGGGCGTGTGTCAGAGGAGCAGGAGGCCTGGAGTAGCACACAGCTGAATATGTTCCTGGGCCCTCGTGCTGCCTCCCTGTGTGACCTTGGGTTGGACAAGCCTCCCTGAGCCTCGGCTTCTACGTCTGCATAATGACAATTGTGGTGACCTACTTTCCACGTGGAAATGTGCAGGGAAATATTGAGCATGAAAGATGACTAGCCAAGGGCTGCACAGGAGAAGTGAGGAAGCAGGAGATGCTCAGGTTCTTCCAGGCCGTGGAGGCCGGCCAAGGGTGTCCTCTGCATCCAATGCCTTACCTGTCGAGTGGGGACTTTGCACCTTAAATTTATCTGAATGCTCCAGGGTCAACTTATTTATAAGCCTCTGACACCTCTGAACTTATTTTTAATAATCTAATATTTTGATTTTATAAATGAATGTATTTATTAAATCCTAGATTAAATGTTATTCCTCTACTGCCAGTTCCTTCAGGAGCTTCCCAAGCAGGATGCCAGGTCCAATTCAATTTGAATTTCACACAAACAACACATTTGTTTAGTATGATCCCTGGGTATGTCCCTGGTCCCTGGGTATGGCCCTGATGCACTGTGTGACCTTGAGTTTCCCATTGTCCACACACACACACACACACGTGCACACAAGCACACAAAATTATAGTACAATTACATAGTATTCTTGATTGGCTTTTATTTGAGATATTAGAATCAGGCAACATCACATTCCAGAATAAGTGCTTTGTGGATTGGAAAAAGGAGGTAGGTTTAAAAGACAGAAAAGGACTGGAAAAAGAAAGAACAAAGAATAAGAAGCAGATTGGCCCATAAATCCTATATAAGTGTTATAAAACACCTGCGTTGACTTTTTCCCTCAAAAGGGACATGAAAAAAAATAAAATAGGCATTTGCAATCTCTTCATCGTCACCTGCTTGCCACATCAATTTCTTGGCCTTTCTTTGTGTAGAATCTGAGTTATGGGTAATGAAGATTTATGAAACTCTGAGTTGATCTAAATTTTAAGAACAGGAATGTGGGCCAATTTGAATGCCCGACCACTGGAAGGTTAATTATAGGTAAAAGAAATTCATGTAGCTATCTTAAGGCAGGGAGGATTTAATACAGGAAATTGGGTCCTTACGGGGCTGGAGGAGGGGACCCCAGATCTGACTTACCAGGACACTCACCTCTGCCATCCTCAGAAAGGTATGAAATGAGGAAGCCAGAGCTCAGAAAGCTGGCCCAAGTGCACTCTCTTGGCTGAGACCACACATGAGGGAGACAAAGAACCACGCTGCACATGGGAGGTCTGTCCTACAAAATGCGAAAATCCTGGGACTCCCGCAGAACCCATGCCCAGGCACCGAGCTCAGATCATACAGCCCACCCACAGCTCTGGCCCGGCTGCTGCATTGCGTACCTCTAGGACTCATGCCCTCCGCACACACTCCACATGAGTGACACTCCCCAGCTGATGTGCAGGACGCCTCACCCTGTAGCCTGGCTCTCAGGATGCCACTCCCCAGCAGAAATAGGAGCAGCAGAAATTAAGCCTCTGCTTCCTTCCAGCTTCCATAGATCACATGGTTACATCTAATTGATGGACCCTAAATGACACTGGAGCCCTAGCTGTAAGGGAGTTGGGGAAGTATGCTTTTTATTTTCCAATCCCAATAATTTGGGAAGATCTACTTAAATAATGACTTTGAAACATTTTTGACCACCCCTCAAAATATCTTTTCCTTTGCAAACCACCCCGCATGAAATAAGTTTAATTAAAGACAGTTGTTCTTTTTTCTTAATTCTTAAATTTTTATTGGTGTATTATAATTATACATAATAGTTGGATGTATTGTGCTGTATTCAGACATGCGCTTGACAGTTTGTTCAATCTCTCCTTCGTTGTGCAATGCGGTCTGCTATTTTCTCTCTTTTCAATCCTGTCCTATTTTAAACTATTCCATTTAATCATGTATTACTCTCTTCTGTTCTTATCTTAGTCTACTTTTAAAAATTATGGGTAAAGACTCACTAAATAGCAAGCTCTGTTGAGAAGGAGGGTGGACCATGCATCAAACTGGACCTGGAGATGGGTCCGTGGACATGAGGGACAGCAGCAGAGACAGCAGAGAAAGAGGCTTGGTGGCCGAGCTGCCTGGGGTGTTCAGTGCGGTGACACAGACATGGGGAGAGAGGAGTTTGAACTGTGGATTTTTTAAACCTTAGGATTTTCTTGAGAAACTTCAGTAAAAATAAAATGGACTTCCTTCTGTTGTGTTGTTGCCAAATGAACCCGGCTGACACGGCTCACTTGTGGTCCCAGGAGAGGGATGCAGGTCAGGCTTCTTCTGGAGCTTCCCAGCCTGGCCTCTTTACCCAAGCTGACCTCCAGAGGCACATCTAGGTGGAGGGTTCTCAGCCCCTTGCACCCCACCCCCCAACCTCGGGGTATTTTTAGGCTGTGAGTCACCACCTGCCGGGAGCTGAGCCACTCTCTGGCCACTGTCCTCCCACTCCCAAAGGCTGTGCTCCTGTCATAGGGCCCCCCACGCCTCCCCACCCTCACCAAGGCTGCCTTCCACATGGCTGCCCCATTGTTGTTTAGGTGGGGACTCAGCCACATGTTGTTAACTGCACAAAGACATCAATCCTTCTCCTTATAAAAACCAGAGCATTACAGATAATAAGAGCGAGTGTGTGGCGGTGCTTATTGGTGTGCTGGGAGTGTACTAGAAAGCACTTAAAAACGGATTCTAGGAAGAAGGAAAGAAAGAGAGGGGAAAGGAAGGAAGGAAGGAAAGAGAAGGAAGGAAAGAAGGGAGGGAGGGAGAGAGGAAGGAAGGAAGGAAGGAAGGAGGGAGGGAGGGAGGGAGGGAGGGAGGGAGGAGGGAGGGAGGGAGGGAGGGAGGAGGGAGGGAGGGAGGGAGGGAGGGAGGAGGGAGGGAGGGAGGAAGGAAGGAAGGAAGGAAGGAAGGAAGGAAGGAAGGAAGGAAGGAAGGAAGGAAGGAAAGAAAGAAAAAGAAAGAAAGAAAGAAAAGAAAGAAAGAAAGAAAGAAAGAAAGAAAGAAAGAAAGAAAGAAAGAAAGAAAGAAAGAAAGAAAGAGCCCTTGTTTGTAGCATCTGCTGGATCCCCTGCCGCCCCTGCCCACCAGGGCTGTGGCGCCACCAGACATTCCCGACCTGGAGCGGGGAAAAGATGCCCAACATGCCAAAGCTCTGCTAAAACCTGTGCGCCCAAAAGTGTCCAAGATGCTTGGTATTATTATCATCCTCCTTTCAGAGGTGAGGAAGTTGAGGTTCAAGGAGACTGAGCACTTTGCCCAATGTCACACAGCCCACAAGCTGCAGAGACAGGCTTTAACCCAGGCAGCCTGTCTGCCAGAATCCACGGTGTTGACTAACCTTTCCGATAAGGGCAATGCCCCTGTTAGCCTCCTTCATCTCCCCAGGGAACCACTGTTACCTGTAGCGTGGGGACCTTTCAGATATTGTTCATTAAGCCTTAGTGGCATGCTACCTCCATGTACAGTTCTACAACTTAGGTTTTCACTGTAAAATAGTTCTTAGCCTTCTTCACATTCTGTCTTGTGACTGAAGAGCATGGATATGTCATTAGTTATTTAGCAGTTACCTGGCTGGAAGGTGGCGAGAGGGGTCCAGGTTTGACTCTTGTACACGATGCTGCGATAGACATCTTGCCCGTGCCTCCTGGATCACATCAGAAGCTCTCCTTAGAAGGCAGGCAGAACTTCCAAATTACAGGGGTTATGGGCCAAACTGTATGTGCCTTGACCAGACAAACTCCATATAAGAAATGCTGGGGCTGGGGTTGTGGCTCAGCGGTAGAGCGCTGGCCTAGCACGTAAGAGGCACTGGGTTCTATTTTCAGCACCACACAAAAAATAAATAATGATACCATGTCCATCTGCAACTGAAAATATATATTTTTAAATGCTTCTCCCATGAGAAAACTCCGCCTCTGTCACCTCCTGCTAAGCACACCCTGTTTGGCAACACGTGGTGGTTAAAAATGTTTCTGCTATTCTTATACAATGTACTATTAAGAAATACATTTATAAGATGTTCTCTTTTAGTTCCCATGTTTCTTGGGCCGTGTACCCTGAACTGAGTCATTCTGACCCACTTCCTATGGTTTTGACTTACTGGTAGTTTGCGGTTTGGGGCTGTAAAAGAGATACCATACCTTCTGCAAGAGGTCAAGGTGTGCAAAGGCAACCTGGTGGCTGTCCCTTGACTCTCCACCCCCCTGGTGAATACAGTTTCACGTCCTGCTTCAAGACGGACACTGTGATGTACTTCAAACGCACCACAACACAGGGGCGGCTTCTGAGCTTTCGGATCACAGGTGTATGTTAGCTGGTGTGGCAGACAGACGTCTCAGGTGGCCCTGGTCGTCCCCGCTGCCTAGAACTGTGTGATCTGCTCTGTTGAACATGAGCAGACCTGGTCCTGGTTCTGGCTAATCAAATATGGCAAAAGGGGTGTCACTTCTGTGACTAGGTTAAATAAAATCGTAACATCCATCACGCTCCCTCTTGCTTTCCTCGTGGCTTGTGTGACATTCCAGGTGGAGGGAATGCACACAGTGAGACCCACAGAGGGACGTCCTCTGTCGCACCACCTGCCCAGCACCCCACAGTTCGGCAGCCTGTAGCCTCTAAACCCTGCAGTTTTGCAGAGGCTTCATCCTGTCGGCACGATGGATTGCTAACTCCGTCTCCGGCCCCGCTCTCCTCGCTGGAGGATGGTGGGGCTGAACGTTCCAAGCTCCTAACCAGCCTTGCTCTTTCCGATGACACTACCATCACCCAGGAAATTCCAGAGGATTTGAGAGCTGTGTCAGGAACCGTGGTCTAGGACCCATCACTGGAACAAAAGATTCTCCCAGCACCATGATCTACAAGGGTCTCAGTGCTCTAAGTCGGGACTTGGGAGCAGAGACATTCATATCCTATAACTTCACACACTTACACTATGTATCTTCCTCCCAGGGACTTCTGGGGACAGAAAGAAAATGCCTTCGGGTGCAGATCATCTAGAAGAGCTGACAGCAGGGTCCCCACCGCCGGTGTGGGACTAGAAGTGCCAAGTCGAGGCAGGTGAGGCTCCCCAGCGTCTTCCCCACAGTGCTCTAGAAAGATCGTAAGGTTGGGCATAGGAAGTTCTGTGCTTATGTCCAGGTCCCCACTTTCTAGTCAGATGACATTGAACAAATCATGGTCTCCCAGAGCCCCATGCTCATGGTCATAACAGAGCTTCCCTCCTGTCCACCTGAGGGACAGTGTGGAGAGCATCTCCCCAGCCCTCACACACGCGCGGCTTCCGTGACCACTGACTCATTGACTCAGCAGGCATTTCTTGAGCGCCACCTATGCATCAAGCCCTGCGCTAGAATCTGTGATACACACACTCCTCAGGGGGCCACCTTATAGAAAAGGATGGGCAGCAAACACATCAGAAAATAAATGAGATGAGGCTGGGGTTGTGGCTCAGGGGTAGAGCACTTGCCCAGCATGTGTGAGGCCCTGGGTTCGATCCTCAGCACCACCTAAAAGTAAATCAATAAAGGACAGGTACTGTGTCCATCTACAACTAAAAAATATTTAAAAATAAATAAATAAATGAGATGGCTGCATGTGGGGGGTGCCACCAAGGGGCCCTGAGCAGCCTCAGGTGGGGAAGGACCGGCGAGGAGCTCTCTGAGGAGTTGTGACGTCATGTGGATGGAGACCTGAAAGATGAGCAGGGGACAGCAAGGCAGAGAAAACATTCCAGGCAGAAGACACTCAGAGCACAAAGGCACCAAGCTGGGGACAACACTGATGTTCCCAAAGGGCTGAAGAGAGGACAGACATAGGTAGACAGCTGTCTAAGCCCTTGACTCCTCTCAGGAGCCACTGCACAGCCTACCTGCTGGGTGTCAGGCAGAGGAAGCTGAAGGCTGATCCAGCCCTGCTGACGATCCCCCACTTAGCTTCAGCATCTTCTCACTCCGTCTAGGGACAGAGAATGTGGGGCGGGACCCCCTGTTTGGGGCCACCTGCTTCCCCCTGCTTTCTCAATAGCTCTCTGGGGTAGGCTCAGGTTGTTCTTGTGCCCATTGTTCAGAGAGGATTATATGACTTACCCGGAGTCATAGTGGTGAAGTTAACTTCTCTTCTACCCACGGAAGGCCCCCAGACTTTCAAAGAAGTAAGATGGGTCAGGGGTCCTCATTTCCCTTGTCTGAGTGGGAGCGCTAGCCCTGGGGTCCCCAGCTGGAGACCTTGGGGTGACCAAGGAGTTGGAAATGCAGCCGCATCCGTCGCCCTCTGCTGGCTGCCACAGAACCTTCCTAGGGACAGGAACCAAGAAGGAAGGGGATCAGGTGAGGAGAGGACCAGGTCCCTGCAGCCCCACCTGGCTCTCCACCTGCAAATGGGCTCTTGGGCTGGGTTCCCATCCCCATGCCAGCATTTGCTGCTGCAGCAACAATCTCAGGAAGTCCCTCAGCTGCTCTGGGCCTCTGCTTTTCCCCAGTGTGATCTGGGGCTTCAGAGTCAGTTCGGGGGGGACATAGGGATACTGAGCATTGGAATGGAATAGCAAAGAACGGCTCTTATTTATTGGCACATTTTCTAGGTATGTTTATAAGCTTTATTGAAACACAATTCACGTACAGTGTAATCCGCCCACCGCGAGTGCAAAGTTGCATTCTTTTTAGTCAGGGGCAGGGTGGGCAGCCAGGACCACGTTCCAACGCTCGGGCCAGAGCGCACACATCACCCTGGGGAGCACCTTGGTTTCTGCCTCATGTTTCCACTCGCACTCACAGCCCAAGCAATCACTCTAGAGATGGGCTTTTCTGGACGTTTCCTATCAGTGGAATCATACGATAGGTGAAGTTTTGTGTCTACAGTCTTGCACCATATTTTTGAGATTTCCTCCTCAGGGCCTGGAGCAGTGCCTGGTGCCTTTCAGGGCTGAGCATGTTCCACTGGGCGGACACACCACAATTTGTTCAGCCTGCCACTGATTGTGGGACATTTAAACTGTGTTCACCTGGGGAGTATTGTGAATAAAGCTGTGTGAATATCCGGAAAAAGGCTTGGAGTGACTTGGGTTTTCATTTCTTTTGGGTAAACCAGGAGTGGTATAAGAGACGTACATTTAATCTTTTTTTTTTTTTTTTTTTTGTACCAGGGACTGAAGCCAGTAGTGCTCAAGCACTGAGCCACATCTCAACCTTAAAAATAAAATTTAATATTTTGAGACAGGGTCTTGCTCAGTGGCTCTGGGCCTCACTAAATTGCTGGTGCTGGCCTCGCTCTTGTGATCCTCCTGCCTCAGCCACCTGAGCAGCTGGAATTACAAGTGTGCACCACTGCACCTGGTATATGTTTAACTTTTTAAGATACTGCCAAACTGTTTTCCCGAGGGGCTGTTGCATTTTACATGAGCACCAGCAGACTGCAATTAAGATTTAAAACAACAACAACAACAAAAATACCCAAAGTTGTTCTGCAGCTTTGACAGTGCTTGGTGAGGTCAGTCTTTTGGACTACTGCCATTCTACAGGATGTTTTGATTTGCATTTGTGACAAATAATATGAGCATCTTTTCATGTGCTTGGTAGCTCTTTGGTGAGATGTATACTTGAATATTTGCCCAAATTCTAATGGGTTGTTGGTCTTATTTTTGAGTCATGTATTATCTACATATTCTTGATACAAGTCCTTCATTAGATATATAATTTGCAAATATTTTCCCCTAGTCTGTGGCTTATTGTTTTGATTTCTTAGTGGTGTCTTTCAAAGAGCAGAAGTTTTTTTTAACGTAAAAGAAGTCCAGTCTATTATTTTTTTCCTATTTTAGATTGCTCCTTTGGTGCATAGCTAAGAAATCTTTGCCTAAGCCAAGGGCATGAAGATTATCTTCTGTAAGTCTTCTAATCTTAGCTCATATTTCATGCTTCATTTTGAGTTAACTTGCATATGGTAGAATGAGTCTACGTTTTGTTTGTTTGTTTGCTTGTTTTTGCCTGTGACTGCCTGATTCTCAAACACAGCTTTATGAAAGGACCTCATTAAATTGCCTTTGCAGATTTGTTTCAAGTCAATTAGCCATAAACATAAGGATTTCGTTCTGGACTCTGTTCTATTCCATTGATGGAGTTCTCTGTCCCTCAGTCCATACCACATGTAATGATCACTGTGGATTTATTTTAAGTACTTTTATTATCAGTAGGAACACAAGTTACTCTGTTTCTCTGAGCCTCACTTCTTGTCTTAGGAATGGAAATAACAACAGTTTCTACCACTCAGACTTGTCACATAGTACTAAGTTACTCCATGGGAACAAATAGTTATTATCTCTCCTACTTGGTAAGTGAGGAAATTGAGCCAAGGTACAGGAAGTGGCCTTTGTCTCCCTCTTTTGCTTCACACCAGCTGAACATCCCTCTTGATGAGGCTGAGACCACCTCCCACGCTCACCTTCCCAGGGCCCCTTGCGGCTGGGCATAGACACCTCACGTGGGCACCCCATCAGAAGCACACAATATCACTTCAGAGGCTGCAGAGCAAACATTCTGGCCTTTCAAGCATGCATTCCACAGCCCTTTGCAGAGACCCTGGAATTGGCCAGACTCTGTGCTAAGTTCTTTGCCAGCATTCCAAGCAGAAGACAGACAGCTCTCGCTGGTGGAATCTGTTATTATTCTCACCACACCCACCTCACTGTCCTGCTACAGAGGAGGAAGAGATTGAGAATATTATTACACTTTCATTTATTATTTTGGAAATTTTCAAGCATATACTGAAAAAGATAAAGGAAATAGAATAATAAACTATAACAAACCTGATATAATCATTGCTGACTCACACAGTCATTTCAAGATAAAAACATTTATTTTTAAACTGCCCATTTCCAACAATAGGTTTAAATTAAATTGGTTGTTTTTGTAATATAAAGCCGATACTCGGCCTCCCAACTACCTGTCAATCTGTGCTCTGCCCACCTCTTACAATACAGGAATTTCTGGCTTACGCTGCCGCCATTTTCCTGCTTCCCACGTTATGTCCTAACATTCTAGATAGCTATTGGTTCACCAGTCAGCTTGCAAGTATTCTCCTCTGCTATTGGTTCCTTCCCGCCCGTGAGATTCCAATATCTGGGAGAAGCTACACGCCATCTCTCTCTTTTTTCCTTTCTTTTCACCCTGAGCGCACGTGTTAGTCCGCATAATAATAATCTATTATTATGTGAGACCTCATGTCTGCAGTGCATTTTTCTGGGAGCTCTTGGCAAGCCTAGTGAGCGGGCGGCAGTTCAGCAGGATCGTGCAGCGGTGGCTATTGCAGTGGGTCCCAAGCTGCCTTACAGTTTTGAACTCAGTGGAGTGAGTATATATAACAGAAAAATATTCATGAACTAGATCCATATTATCATCATGGATGATTTCACAAATTATGTTCTTGAAATAAGTTTTTTTTTTTTTAAATACAGACCATATGATTCCATGGGCAGAAAGTTCAGAATAATTATTTTAAAATGTCATATATATAGTTGTGTAGTTTAGGGAAATATATACATGTAGTAAAAGTATAAAGAGGAGCTTAGAAACAATGGGCACTGAGCTGAGCTTAGTGACAACCTTTTGGTAAGAGGGAAAGAGTGAGGTCAGAAAAGAGGGGTGAGCTTCACCTTCATTGGTACCATTTTATGTAACAAGCTAAGTGGTAAATATGCAGGTGTCTTTTATTATCTTTGTATTTTTATTTATCATATTTATTGCATTATTTAAAAAAATATTTTTAGATGTTAATAGACCTTTAGTTTATTCATTTATTTCTATGTGGTGCTGAGAATTGAACCCAGAATTGAACATGCTAGGCAAGCACCCTATTACTGAGCCAATAGCCAGCCCCTATTGCATGATTTTTAAAGTAATGTACAACAAACTAACCAATAGTAGGAAGGTAGATCAATAGATTATCATTTGTTCTTAGCCTTGATTGCAGACTGAAATTAAGATTTAAAACAACAACAACAACAACAAAAACCAACAACACAGGAACTTCACTCCAGCCCCCTGGGATTTTGAGGCAATTGGCCTGGGCATCAGGTGTTTTTAAACTGGTGATTCTACCATGAAGTCAGGATTGAGAGCCACACTGCAGAGCAGCTAACATGCTAAAACCAAGGTTAACAGACGAAGCTTTAAGACATAATTCTGGGGGAAAGGCAAGTTGCCAAGGGACATATACAATATAAAGACTCTTATGTGAAATTTGAGAGTATGAAATACAATATTTTATATATACTGTGGGTATATACATATGCAGTAAAAGTGTACCAAGAACACATGAAATCAACCCCCGCCCAAGTTCAAGGTACCATTTAGCTCTGGGGAGCGCGGAGGATAGCTAGGACTGGGGTTGGGGCTGGGAATTGGGACTGTGGGCTGCTATAGTGTGGATCTTAAGTGTTCCCCAGGGTCTATGTGTCAAGGACTTGGTCCCCAGCTTGACAAACTGGAAGGTGATGGAATCTTCCAGAGGTGGTGCCTTGTGGGAAGTCTTCAGACCAAGGGGCGTGCCCCTGAAGGGGATAATGGGACTCTAGTCCCTTCCACTTCCTCTCTTTGGTCCTATCTATCACATGAGGTGACTAGTTTTGCTATACCATGTAGCAAACACCCAGCTATTGACAGCCACCACCCTGGGGAGGGTCCAGTGGCTGCACCATTGGGAATTTGTTGGCTGCTGCCAATCAAAGGAAACACATCTCTCGGTGACTCTAGCTCATGCCCAGTTGGGAGGATGGCACATCTATTCGCTTGGAACCAGTATGAGTGGGAGTCAGCCTCCTTCTATCATTTCTGAGGTTGCCTTGGGTGACATTTGCTGATCCTGAATCAGGAGAAAGGCAGAGGCAGGGGCAGAAATAATGAGGAGAGGATATTTGGACTAGTGAAGCCTAGTTAGGCGACTGCTCTGCACACGAGGACTTGGATGAATAATTCCCAAGCTTGAGTTATTTGTATATCATCATCCTTGAGATTTTTCTTTTGCTGTGAACCATTTTTTTTTTTTACTATTGTAGATATCAGGTTTTAATTTACATACTTTGCATGATTAAGTGCATTTAGCCTTGCCTAGGTGCAGGAGCTACACCAGACTGAGCTGAGATGGATTTCCATCTACCATAACTACCTCCTGGGTCACCTTCCGGAGCTGGCGAGACTGGGTGGGGGCAGCTACTCTCTACCAGGGTGGCTGGACAAGTGACTACAGCAAAAAGAGTCTCTCCCTGCCTTTGTCTTTACCCCATGCATCCCCCTGCCAAGAGCACGCTGGGGAAAAGGGGCAGAGACCCGATGCTACACAGCCTGTAGGGAAGCAAGCCTGTGTCTGCTCGCTTACCCTGATGTGTCTGAGGTTGCCTCTTCCCCTGTGTCCCAGATGGTTTTGGTCAACAGCTGATCAAGCTCAAGATTCACCTCCTCCAGGAAGCCTTCTCTCACTCAACACAGCGCAATGGAAAGAACAAGCATTTTGGAATCAATCCTGGCTCTCACTCGGTCACTTTTTAGTTCTGTGACTTTCATGTCACCTTCTAAGTCTTACTGTTTCATCTATAAAATAGGAATCAGAAAGGTACTTTCCTAGTGGACATTTGTCTGTCTGGCAAATTTCCCCTCGTCAATCAAGATTTTTGCAGAGGAACCGCTCGCTGCTCCACTGCTTCCCATTTCATGTAACCGGATGCCCAGTCCCAGCACCTTGCCATTTCTTGTACATGCACCTGACTGATCCCAGTTCCCCAGGTGGCCACGGCTAGGGCAAGGCAAGCCAGGCGCCCAGAGCATGAAGTTTAAGGGGCCGCTCACTCTCCTACCACCCGGGGCCCCGGGCTCTCATGGTTAAGGAGCTGCTCACCTCAGGGTCATGAAGCACATTCCAGAGGGTGTGCCCCATTAAACTTTGCACCAAGGGCCCTCGCTTATCTTCTCCTAAGCCTCGCCCTGGTCCCTGCTTCCTTGGTTACAGTGATCAGTTGGCCAAGACAGCCCAGTTAGAGACCTTTCCTGAGATGGTAGGTAGGTTGTAGGAGGATCGTTTCTTTTTTTCTCCCTAGTTTGCAAGCCAATAAGGTGACAAACCCCGGAACTTTTGGAAGCTGTGCCCTGTTTATGTACAGAAAACTTGCACAAAGAGAGAACAAAGCCAGACAGAGATGACACAGGGAATTCTGAATTTTGTCAACAATGCCTGAGTTCCTGGGACCAGTCTTTCCCAGGGCCAGCACTGCTCCCATCCCTGCTAGTTTTAGGAGCCAAGTTGTGTGTTTCTGTCACTTACAACCAGAGAATCCTGACGAATGGAACCTAACTCAAGAAATGTGCAAGAATGAATCAAACAACATTACTCTATGTAAATTTATGATTACACAAATGGTATGTCTTTACGCCATGTACAAACAGAGAAACAACATGTATCCCATTTGTTTACAATAAAAAAATAAAATAAAATAAAATATAAAAAAAAAAGAAATGTGCAAGAATTAAATAAGATGGCGTGCATAGCAGGACTGAAGCGTGTTTTCCCAGTGCATCCTAATTTCCCTGCCTAGGCATTTGGATCTTGTTTCCTGAAGGCTTCCTGCCATTATGCCTGGGGCTGGGGTGTGGGAAAGATGGATATTATACAAGGATTATCCGTGACAGGCAGGAAGGGGAGTGGAGAGCCTTTGAAGCGGTGGGGAGAAGCACTGGAAAGTGAAAGAGTGAGAGACTCCAAGGGACCAAGACCTGAGTGAAGATGCTGCCTGGATTCTTGAGAAGAGAATGTTCAGCCGCCTGTTACTCAGCCCAAGGGTAGCAGGTGATGGCGGAAGTTCTGACAGGAAACTCAGGTCTACTGGGGAAAACTCACATGTGGTCCACACAGATGTTCCCTGCTCAGCACCGTTCTCTGCCCCGCCCTGACACATTCCTTAGTGGCTTCCCATGGTGGAAGCAAGAAATTCCTGATTCCCAATCTCCCAGCTTCCTTTGCAGCTGGGCTTGGGTGTACGGCCCAATCCTGGCTGATGGAACCCGACAGGAAGCCGTCTGGAAAAAAAATGTTTGCCTCCCTGATAGACAGACATCCAAGAAGAAACTGCCCTTGGTGTCTTCAGACAGGATGTTAAGTGGATCTGAAGCCTGGTGCTTGACAGACATCCTGCAATTGCAAGAGGATTTGTTTGAGGAAAAACATAAACAAGCTCAGGATGGATGCGGGATAGGACAGGAAGAATCCGAGCTTCTGGTGTTAGAATTTAACCAAGAACTCAACAGCTCTGCTGCTGCCCTACTCCAGAGCTCTTGTCAAAATGAGAAAACAAGACATCCCCTTTTCAAAAATTAATTTTAAAAATTAAGAATAGCTTTAGATCTTTTGAAAGTTATTAAAATAGTAGAGACCTCCTCTATACCCCACATCTATTCCCCCAATCATTAATATCTTACACTAATATGTGCAATTATTGCTAATGATTTTTTAAAAATTAACACTTCAGATTCCTTTGATTTTGATCTATGATCCTTTTTATGTACCAGGATCCCACCCAGAGTGCCACATGACATTTAGCTGTCCTGTTCCCTTAGGTTCCTCAGGGCGGTGACAGTATCTCAGACATTCCTTGTTTTTGATCGTCACGGCAGTTTTGAGGTGGGCTGGTCAGGTAGACTCCCCTCCGTGGGGATTTGTCTGATGCTTTTCTTGTGATTAGATGAGACTTTTTTCCCCAGGAAACCAGGTCAACTGCCATTCTCACCATATTGAAGGTGCACTCTGTCCTTGATTACCTGGCGGAGGCAGGGTTGGTCAGCATGTTTTACTGCTGCAAAGCAAACCTTTTTCCTCCTTTCCATATTTCTCTTTTTTGGAAGGAAGTCACTAGGCACAACCCACACTGGGCAGTGGGCAGGTTTGCTCTACCTTCTTCAGGGAGAAGTAGCTACATAAATTACTCAAAAATTCTTCTACATGTGAGATTTGACTATCCATCCCTATTTGTTTATTTAGTCATTTATTTATACCTGTATTTTGGGGTATTTATTTTATGCTTTCCATTATAATCTAATACTCCTTTATTTCATCACTCAAATTGTTCTGGCTTTGGCAATTGGGAGCTCCTTCGGTTGGCTCCCAGTCTCTTTGACATAGCCCCATCAGCGTGAGCTTTTTATAGGTCTTATTTCACTACAAGGTGCTTTACGCTCATCTTGTATTTTCCTGCCCCAGGATCCAGCTGTCTCTCCAATGCTAGGATCCCGGACTCATGCCAATGGACAAGGGTATTAGAAACCAAGTTCTGGGTGCCAGGTCTGAATATTGCTACTAGAGAGGTCCCTGTTCTTAAGCCATTTTAAAACAAGAACTTAGTTATCTGTGGCTGAGAGCTTTGTAACTGATTTATCACAAGTATCCGGTGAATACTGTGAAAAATATAACTCAGGGGTTGAACAAAAAGAGTGTGAGTAAATGTCTTTGTAGAGTGGCCTAAATAATACTGTCAAGTGTCCTTTGGTTCCATAAGGGCATAAATGGGATCCAGAAGGGCCTCTGTTCCCTTGGGGGAAATGGGGCATAGGGACTGCTGGGAGACATTGTTTCAGCCTCACTGCAGGAAGGGGCAAAATGATCTTGTATCCAAGGTCTACAGTACGGACTATCCAAGTACAGATCAAATGGGACTCCTCACGCAACACCCCAGGAGATCCGAAGCACCTTCACATGCTGAAATGGAAGCTCTGTCAGCGTGGAAGTAATATTGGAATTATTCTCTGAAAGCAAACACTGTGCCTTTCTCATAATGAACAAAAAGACCAGAAATTAAATCAGTGATCAATGCCCAGTGAGGTGAATATTTTTTTCTTGTTTTTTTAAACACCTTTTAGACTGTATCCTACTGTTCCAGTAGATTCAAGCCTCTTATAAATTCATTTATAAATATTCTATTAAGGGAAATATTTTCACCCCAAATGGACTGAGGTTGGAACAGGGGGGAAGGTAGAATCTCAGTGAACTCGTGGACTAAATAATGCAGTTCAGGAATTAAGTAAAGATGTGAGGATCAAGCTACCCCAAGGGTATAGGGCAGTGAGGGTGATATGAGTACTTAGGATGTGTGACTTCAGACTTGAAAAGCCTCTAGATGACTCCATCCAGCTCCAACCTAGAATTCAGCACCAGGGAACTCTGGACAGCTCCCCAGGTTCTACTAAGAACACTTTTTCTGGGCTTAACTTAAGGCTGGTCTTTCAGGTCAGACCTTCTCCATAAACCAACTCTTGTTTTCCAAGTGATTCTGTCATATCTTAACACTAGGAACTAAACTAAAATGATTCTTTTCTTCCTCCTCCTTCACTGAATCCCATCCCAGATTTTCTTTCCATGTCTTGTACAATGTTATTGCAAAATAGTTATCAGCCTGGGCTCCAGAGTTTACATAAAAACCATTTAAATAAAAGTTCTCAGATCCAAGATGGTGGATTAGAGGGAGGCTGTGTTCCTTGTAACCTGTGTAACTCGGGTACAAGCAGAGGAAAATCTGTTTCTCTCTGAGGCAGTCTTAGCTGCTCATCCATCCCTTACTGTTTACCCCATTTGTCTACCAATATCACCTGCCGTCTGCCAACACATCACCTGCTTTTTGAGTGCAGATGGCTCACTGACTGCTGCCTATCATCTGCCATTTGCCCATTTGCCTGCCTCTTGCCTTCCCATTGCCTGCTTTTCACTTACCCATCATCCACTGCCTGAGGTCCACCGGCCGATCAAATGCCTACAGACCACCTACAGACTGCCAGCAGAATGCCTCCTGCCCGCTGTTGTCTGAAATCAATTGTTACAGTGCCCCCAGGTCTGGTTACATGTGGCTGCTGCCATTTTGGGACAACAACCAGGACCTGCAGGACCCCCTGCCCAACAGAATGCACCCCACCTCCAGGATCCCCCAGCTCAACTGACTGCACCCCATGCAGACTTGGTGTCCCCAACCTGCACTGTAGCTCTCCATTTGCCAACACGTTGGAAGCCAATGCAGCCATCTTGGGTTATCCTGGAAGCAGAAGCTGCCATCTTTAGGTAGGGCCAATTCCATTCTGAGAGTCCTGCTGGAGACTGGAAGTTCATTGTCAGGTACCTCTCATGCATCAGGCTACTGAAGCCTGGGAGGATTGAATACTATATGACTGTTATAGTGTAAATTTTTTTTCGCCTTTTTGAAAAATTTTAAGTTTTTATTTCTTTATTTTTCTCACTCTATTTTCCTTTTGTTTACCTGTTTCCTCAGAGACTCTTTCTCCCTTTTCTCATGTTAACAACCAACTTCTTTTGTTTCTGCTTTCATTTTTCCTAGAACTTCTACATTCTAGAACTTCTACATTCTATTTTCTTATCCCATTAACAGTTGCATCCTACACCCCTCCCCATCCTTTCTGTCCACGAGTAGAAACTGCAGACCTCATTGCAAATCTATTGGTCATACCGTAGATAAAAACTGAACTCATTCTCTCTGTTTATTATGACAATACTATTAAGATCTCCAGGGGCTATTTGGTTTAGGGCTGCATATTGAGTGCTGCTATTATTGAGATCTCCCTTAAAGAAGAGGTTTTGGAAATCTTCAGGGTAACTATAAGCCTATGGGAGGAAATTGCAATACCCCAGATCTGCACTGCTAGAGGGGAAGATACATGAACAACATGAAAAAATGAGGGAAGAAAGTGTTCCATACAAACCAAGATTCTATATTAATAGAATCTAATGATAGCATGGTAGAAGTAATGTCAGAAAAGCAGATAAGAATATATATAATTAAAATGATTCATGAAGCAAAAGATGAGATAAGAGCAAATGCAGTCAATGAATGATCACTCCAATAAACAGTTAAAAGAGCAATTGCAAGAAGCAAAGATCATTTCAACAAAGAGAGATTCTGAAGAAACAGAAATCCTTGAAATAAAGGAAACAATAAACCAAATTTAAAAACCTCAATGGAAAGCATCACCAACAGACTAAATCACTTGGAAGATGGAACCTCAATGAAGACAAAATATTTTGTCTTAAAAATAAAGTTGACCAAACAGAGAAGATGGTAAGAAATCATGAACAGAACCTCCGAGAACTGTGGGATATCATGAAAAGACCAAATTTAAGAATTATTGGAATTGAGGAAGGCACAGAGATACAAACCAAAGGAATGAACAACCTATTCAATGAAATAATATCAGAAAAATTCCTAAACCTGAAGAATGAAATGGAAAACCAACCACAAGAGGCTTACAGAACACCAAATGTACAAAATTACAACAGATTCCCACCAAGGCACATTTTAATGAAAATGCTTGGCATCCAAAATAAAGGTAGAATTTTAAAAGGCATGATAGAAAAGCATCAGATTATATATAGGGAGAAGTCAACAGGGATATCAGCAGATTTCTCAGTCCAGACCCTAGAAGCTAGAAGGACCTGGAACAACATATTTCAAGCTCTGAAAGAAAATGGTTGCCAATCAAGAATCTTACACCCAGCAAAACTAACCTTCAGATTTGAAGATGAAATAAAATCTTTCCATAATAAACAAAAGTTAAAAGAATTTACAAATAGAAATCCTGCTCTACAGAACATTCTCAGCAAAATATTCCATGAGGAGGAAATGAAAAACAACAATGTAAGTCAGCAAAGGGAGGAACTACCCTAAAGGAAAAGTCAATCAAAGGAGGAACCAAGTCAAGTTAAAAACCAAAAATAAGCCCAAATGACTGGGAACACAAATCATATCTCAATAATAACCCTGAATGTTAATGGGCTAAACTCATCAATCAAAAGACATAGACTGGCAGAATGGATTAAAAATAATGACACAACAATATGCTGCCTTCAAGAGACTCATCATATAGAAAAGAACATCCACAGACTAAAGATGAAAGGATGGGAAAAAACCTACCACACACATGGACTCATTAAAAAAGTGGGGCTTTCTATCCTTATATCAGATAAGGTGGACTTCAAGCCAAAGTTAGTCAGAAGGAATAAAGAAGGACATTTTATACTGCTTGAAGGAACCATAAGTCAGGAAGACATAATAATTGTAAATATTTATGCCCCCAAAAACAGTGCATCCATGTACATCAAATAAATCCTTCTCAATTCTAGGAACAAAATAGACCACAAAACAATAATTCTAGGTGACTTTAGTCCACCACTGTCACCACTGAATATATCTTCCAAACAAAAACCAAGACACTATAGAACTCAATAACACAATAAATAATTTATACTTAATAAATATAGAATATTCCATCCATCAATGAGTGAATACACTTTCTTCTCAGGAGCACATGGATCCTTTTCTAAAATAGATCATATGTTATGCCACAAAGCAGCCCTTAGTAAATACAAAAAAATAGAGATACTACTTTGTATTCTATCAGATCATAATGGAATGAAATTAAAATCAATGATAAAATAAAAAACAGAAACTACTCCAACACCTGGAGACTAAATAATATGCTATTGAATGAAGCATGGATAACAGAAAACATCAGGGAGGAGATTAAGAAAAATTCTTAGAGGTAAATGAGAATGACAATACAACATCTCAAAATCTCTGGGACACTATGAAAGCGGTACTAAGAGGAAAATTCATTGCATGGAGCACATTCAAGAAAAGAATAAAAAGTCAACAACTAAGTGACCTAACATTACATCTCAAAGCCCTAGAAAAAGAAGAACAGAAAAACACCAAAAGTAGTGGAAGACAGGAAATAATTAAAATCAGAGCTGAAAATCAAATTGAAACAAAAGAAACAATTCAAAAAACTGACAAAACAAAAGGGGGGGGGGGGGGTCCAAGATGGCAGACTAGAGGGAGGCTGCATTTCTTGTTGCTCTGTAACTCCGGTTTCAGGCAGAGGATATCTGTTTCTTGGTGAGGCAGTTTTTGCTGCTTATTGATCCCCTGCTGTCTACCCCATGTGTCTGCTGTGATCACCTGCAGTCTGCCAGCATATCGACGTGTTTTTTGAGTGCAGATTGCTCAGTGTCAGGCGCCTATCATCCACCATTTGCCTGCCTCTCACCTGTCTATCGCCTGCCTTACTCCTATCCATCACCTAACGCACAAGTTTCACCTCCCTAATTGTCCCTCAGCAAACTGATCGCAGACTGCCAGTGGAGCAACAGCTGCCTGCTGTTGCCTGGAAGTTCACTGTCACAGTACCTGCAGGTTTGATTACACGTGGCTGCCACCATTTTGAGACAACAGCCAGGCCCCGTAGGACCCCTGGCCGGACTAACTGAGCCCCGTCTCCAGGATCCCTCAGCCCGACCGATCACTTCCTGCATCTGGGACCCTCACATCGTCTGACTGCTTCCTGCCACCAGGTCCCCCAGACCAACTGACTGCACGCTATCACCGGGACCCCAGACTGACTGATTGCAATCAGCCTCCAGGATCCCGCAACCACACCAAACACACCCGACCTCCAGGACCCCTTCCTGACCAACGGCATCCCGCCTCCAGGACCTCCTGCTGACCACGGCCATACCCTGAGCTACAGCTCCCCATTTGCCAACACAATTCGAAGCCAGAGTGGCCATCTTGGACAATCCTGGAAGCCATAGCTCCGATCTTTAGGTGGGACAAAACCCATCCTGAGACGCCTGCTAGAGGCTTCAAGCTCTTTGTCAGGTACCTCTCATTCATCAGGCTGCTGAACTCTGGGAGGTTTCATTACTATATGACTGTTATACTGTAGATTTTCTTTTTTGTCCTTATTGAAAAAATTTGCTTTTATTTCTTTACTTTTCTTGCTCTCTTTTCCTTTTGTATACCTGTTCCCTCAGAGTCTCTTTCTCCCTTTTTTGCATGCTAACATCCAATTTCTTTTGATGACACTCTCACCCTTTCTATTATCTAGAACTTCTGTATATTCTTTTCTTATCCCATTAACAGCCACATTCTACATCCCTCTGCATCCTCTTTGTCCTCCATTTGAAACTGCAGACCTTATTACAAATCTGTTTGTTTTACTGAAGATAATATTTGAACTCATTCTGTTTATTATGACAATTTTGTTATTGCCTCATAGGGGCTATTTGGTCTAGGATTGCACAGTGTCTGAATTGGGCACTGCTAATATTGATCTCCCCTTAAAGAAAAGGTTTTGGAAACCTATAGAGCCACTATAAGCCTATAGGGGGAAATCTGCAATACCACAGATCTGCACTATTAGAGGGGAAGATACATGAACAATATGAAAAAACAAGGGAAGAAAATGATCCAGACAAATTTAGATTCTATATTAATAGAATCCAATGACAGTATGTTAGAAGAAATGTCAGAAAAGGACTTCAGATTATACATGATTAAGATGACTTGCAAAGCAAAGGATGAGATAAGAGAGCAAATGCAGGCAATGAAGGATAATACCAATAAGCTGAAAGAGCACCTGCAGGAAGCAAAAGATCATTTCAACAAAGAGATAGAGATTCTCAAAACAAACAAACAAACAAACAAACAAAAAAACCCAAATGGAAATACTTGAAATGAAGGAAACAATAAACCAAATAAAAAGCTCAATGGAAAGCATCACCAACAGACTAGACCACTTAGAAGACAGAACCTCAGACAAGGAAGACAAAATATTTAATCTTGAAAATAAAGTTGCCCAAACAGAGAAGATGGTAAGAAATCATGAACAGAATCTCCAAGAATTATGGGACATCATGAAAAGACCAAATTGAAGAATTATTAGGATTGAGGAAGGCACAGAGATAAAAACCAAAGGAATGAACAACCTATTCAATGAAATAGTATCAGAAAATTTCCCAAACATGAAAAATGAAATGGAAAATCAAATACAAGAGGCTTACAGAACACCAAATGCACAGAATCACAACAGATCCACACCAAGGCACATTATAATGAAAATGCCTAACATTCAAAATAAAGATAGAATTTTGAAGGCCGTGAGAGAAAATCATCAGATTACATATAGGGGGAGACCAATATGGATAGCAGCCGACTTCTCAACCCAGACTCTGAAAGCTAGAAGGGCCTGGAAAACGTATTTCAAGCTCTGAAAGAACATAGTTGCCAACCAAGAATCCTATACCCAGCAAAACTAACCTTCAGATTTAAAGATGAAATAAAATCCTTCCATGATAAACAAAAGTTAAAAGAATTTACAAATAGAAAGCCTGTGCTACAGAATGTTCTCAGCAAAATATTCCATGAGGAGGAAATGAAATACAACAATGTAGGTCAGCAAAGGGAGGACCCACCTTAGAGAAAACCACTCAAAGGAGAAACCAAGTCAAGTTAAAAACCAAAAATAAGCCCAAATGACTAGGAATACGGATCATATCTCAATAATAACCCTGAATGTTAATGGCCTAAACTCATCAATCAAAAGACATAGACTGGCAGAATGGATTCAAAAGAAAGACCCAACAATATGCTGCCTGCAAGAGACTCATCTCATAGAAAAAGACATCCACAGACTAAAGGTGAAAGGATGGGAAAAAAACCTACCATGCACATGGACTCAGTAAAAAAGTGGGGGTTTCCATCCTTATATCAGATAAGGTGGACTTCAAGCCAAAGTTAGAAGGGATAAAGAAGGACATTTCATACTGCTTAAGGGAACCATAAACCAGGAAGACATAATGATAGTTAATATTTATGCCCCAAACAACAGTGCATCCCTGTACATCAAACAAATCCTTCTCAATTACAGGAATCACATAGACCACGACACAATAACTCTGGGTGACTTTAATGTACCACTGTCACCACCTGATAGATCTTCCAAACAAAAACCACCCAACGAAACCATAGAACTCAATAACACAATCAATAACCTAGACTTGATAGACATATATAGAATATTCCATCCATCAACGAACGGATTCACTTTCTTCTCAGCAGCACATGGAACCTTCTCGGAAATAGACCATATATTATCCCACAAAGCAGCCCTTACGAAATGCAAAAAACTAGAGATACTGCCTTGTGTTCTATCAGATCATAATGGACTGAGAATAGAAATCAATGACAAAATAAAAAACAGAAATTACTCCAACACCTGGAGATTAAATAATATGCTATTGAATGAAACACAGATAACAAAAAACATCAGGGAGGAGATAAAAAAAATTCTTAGAGGTCAATGAGAATGACGATACAACATATCAAAATCTCTGGGACACTATGAAACTGGTACTAAGAGGAAAATTCATTGCATGGAGCACATTCCAGAAAAGAATGAAAAGTCAACAACTAAATGACCTAACATTACATCTCAAAGCCCTAGAAAAAGAAGAACAGAATAACAGCAAAAGTAGTAGAAGACAGGAAATCATTAAAATCAGAGCTGAAATCAATGAAATTGAAACAAAAGAAACAATTCAAAAATTGACAAAACAAAAAGTTGGTTCTTTGAAAAAGTAAACAAAATAGACAAACCCTTAGCCACACTAACAAAGAGGAGAGAGAAAACTCAAATTACTAAAATTCGTGATGAAAAAGGAAATATCACGACAGACACCACTGAGACACATAACATAATGAGAAGCTACTTTGAAAATCTGTATTCCAAGAAATTAGAAACTACCGAAGACATTGACAAATTTCTAGAGACATATGCTCCTCCCAAACTGAACCAGGAGGACATACACAATTTAAACAGATCAATATCAAGCAATGAAATAGAAGCCATTAAAAATCTACCATCCAAGAAAAGCCCAGGACCAGACGGATTCTCAGCCGAGAATCCTTCAAAGAAGAACTCATTCCAATGCTTCTCAAACTATTCCAGGAAATAGAAAAGGAGGGTACTCTACCAAACTCATCCTATGAAGCTAATATCACCCTCATACCCAAACCAGGCAAAGACACATCAAGGAAAGAAAATTTTAGACCAGTATCCTTGATGAATATAGATGCAAAGATCCTTAACAAAATATTGGCAAACCGTATTCAAAAACATATTAAGAAGATTGTGCACCAAGATCAAGTGGGGTTCATCCCTGGAATGCCAGGATGGTTTAACATCCGTAAATCAATAAACGTAATCTATCATGTCAATAGACTTAAGGATAAGAATCATATGGTTATTTCAATTGACACAGAAAAAGCATTCGACAAAATACAACACCCTTTCATGCTCAAAACACTAGAAAAAATAGGGATAGTAGGAACATACCTCAACATTGTAAAGGCTATTTATGCTAAGCCCATGGACAACATCATTCTTAATGGAGAAAAACTGAAACCATTCCCTTTAAAAACAGGAACAAGACAGGGATGTCCTCTTTCACCACTTCTATTCAACACTGTCCTTGAAACTCTAGCCTAAGCAATTAGGCAGACCAAAGAAATTAAAGGGATACGAATAGGAAAAGAGGAACTTAAGCTGTCACTATTTGCTGATGACATGATTCTATATTTAGAGTATCCAAAAAACTCCTCCAGAAAACTTCTAGACTTCAATGAATTCAGCAAAATAGCAGGCTATAAAATCAACACGCATAAATCTGAAGCATTTTTATATGCAAGCGACGAAATAGCTGAAAGGGAAATGAGGAAAACAACTCCATTTCCTATAGCCTCAAAAAAAAAAAATACTTGAGAATCAATCTAATCAAAGAGGTAAAAGATCTCTACAATGAAAACTACAAAACACTGAAGAAAGAAATTGAGGAAGACCTTAGATGATGGAAAGATCTCCCACATTCTTGGATAGGCAGGATTAATATTGTCAAAATGGTCATACTACCAAAAGTGCTATACAGATTCAATGCAATTCCAATTAAAATCCCAATGATGTACCTTACAGAAATAGAGCAAGCAATCATGAAATTCATCTGGAAGAATAAGAAACCCAGAATAGCTAAAACAATCCTTAGCAGGAAGAATGAAACAGGGGGTATCACAATACCAGAACTTCAACTCTACTACAAAGCAATAGTAACAAAAACGGCATGGTATTGGCACCAAAATAGACAGGTAGATCAATGGTACAGAATAGAGGACATGGACACAAACCCAAATAAATACAATTTTTCTCATACTAGACAAAGGGGCCAAAAATATGCAATGGAGAAAAGATAGCCTCTTCAACAAATGGTGATGGGAAAACTGGAAATCCATATGCAACAGAATGAAACTAAACCCCTATCTCTCACCCTGCACAAAAATCAACTCACAATGGATCAAGGACCTTGAAATCAGACCAGAGACCCTGCATCTTATAGAAGAAAAAGTAGGTCCAAATCTTCACCTTGTTGGCTTAGGATCAGACTTCCTTAACAGGACTCCCATAGCACAAGAAACAAAAGCAAGAATCAATAACTGGGATAGAATCAAACTAAATAGCCTTCTCTCAGCAAAGGAAACTATCAGCAATGGGAAGAGAGAGCCTATAGAGTGGGAGAATATCTTTGCCACTCATACTTCAGATACAGCATTAATTTCTAGAATATATAAAGAACTCAAAAAACTCTACACAAAGAATACAAATAACCCAATCAACAAATGGGCTAAGGATATGAACAGACGCTTCACAGAAGATCTACAAGCAATCAACAAACATATGAAAAAATGTTCACCATCTTTAGTAATAAGAGAAATGCAAATCAAAACTACACTAAGGTTCCTTCTTACCCCAGTTAGAATGGCGATTATCAAGAATACAAGCAACAGTAGGTGTTGGAGAGGATGTGGGGGAAAAAGTACACTCATAAACTGCTGGTGGGGCTGCAAATTAGTGCAGCCACTCTGGAAAGCCGCATGGAGATTCCTTAGAAAACTTGGAATGGACCCACCATTTGACCCAGCTATCCCACTCCTTGGCCTATACCCAAAGGACTTAAAATCAGCATACTACAGACATACAGCCACATCAATGTTCATAGCTGCTCAATTCATGATAGCCAGACTGTGGAACCATCCTAGATGCCCTTCAATTGATGAATGGATAAAGAAACTGTGGTATATATATATACAATGGAATATTACTCAGCTATAAAGAATAATAAAATTATGGCATTTGCAGGCAAATGGATGAAATTGGAGAATATCATGCTAAGTGAGATAAGCCAATCTCAAAAATCCAAAAGATGAATGATCTCACTGATAAGCGGATGATGACACATAATGGGTGGTGGGAGGGGGGCAAGCATGGAGCAAGGAGGGACTGTATAGAGGGAAAAGAGGGGTGGGGGGTGGGGGTGAAGGAAAGAATAACAGAATGAATCAAACCTCATTACCCTATGTGAATGTATGATTACACAAATGGTAATGTGTTACTCCATGTACAAACAGAAACATGTATCCCATTTGTCTACAATAAAATTTTTTTAAAAAGTTGATTCTTGTAAAAAGTAAACAAAATAGATAAACCCTTAGCCACACTAACAAAGAGGAGAGAGAAAACTCAAATTACTAAAATTCAAGATGAAAAAGGAAATATCACGACAGACACCACTGAGATACAGAACATAATGAGAAGCTACTTTGAAAATCTATATTCCAACAAAATAGAAAATACCGAAGACATCGACAAATTTCTAGAGACATATGAACCTCCCAAACTGAATCAGGAGGACATATGCAATTTAAACAGATCAATATCAAGCAATGAAATAGAAGAAGCCCTCAAAAGCCTACCAACCAAGAAAAGTTCAGGACCAGATGGATTCTCAGCTGAGTTCTACAAGACCTTCAAAGAAGAACTTATACCAATATTCCTCAAAGCATTCCATGAAATAGAAAAGGAAGGAAGCAGTCCAAAAATCATTCTATGAAGCTAATATCACTCTGATACCAAAACCAGACAAAGACACATCAAGGAAAAAACTTTAGACCAACATCTCTGATGAACATAGACACAAAAATCCTCAACAAAATTCTGGCAAATCACATATAAAAACATACTAAGAAGATAATGCACCACAATCAAATGGGGTTCATCCTGGGGATGCAAGGTTGGTTCAACATCCAGAAAGCAATAAATGTAATTCATCACATCAATACACTTAAAGTTAAGAATCATATGATAATTCCAATAGATTCAGAGAAAGCATTTGACAAAATACAACACCCCTTCATGCTCAAACACTAGAAAAAATAGGGATAGTCGGAACATACCTCAACATTGTAAAGGATATTTATGCTAAGCCCACAGCCAACATCATTCTTAATAGAGAAAAACTGAAAGTATTCCCTCTAAAAACGAATAAGACAGAGTTGCCCTCTTTCACCACTTTTATTCAACATTCTGCTTGAAGTACTAGCCAGAACAATTAGGCAGACCAAAGATATTAAAGGGATACGAATAGGAAAATAGTGACTCATGCTGTCACTATTTGGTGAGGACATGATTCTATATTTAGAGGATCCAAAAAACTCCACCAGAAAACTTCTAGACCTAATAAATGAATTCAGCAAAATAGCAGAATATAAAATCAACACATAGAAATCTAATGCATTTCTATTCATAAGTGATGAATCCTCTGAAAGAGAAATTAGTAAAACTACCCCATTTACAATAGCCTCAAAAAAAAAAAAAAAACTTGGGAATCAATCTAACCAAATACCTCTACAATGAAAACTACAGAACATTAAAGAAAGAAATTAAAGAATACCTTAGAAGATGGAAAGATCTCCTATGTTCTTGGATAGGTAGAATTATTATTATCAAAATGGCCATACTTACCAAGGCACTATGCAGATTTAATGCAATTCCAATTAAAATCCCAATGACATTCTTCATAGAAATAGAGAAAGCAATCATGAACTTCATCTGGAAGAACAAAAGACCCAGAATAACCAAACCAATCCTGGGCAGGAAGAGTAATGCAGTAGGTATCACCATACCAGACCTAAAACTCTACTATAGAGCAATAGTAACAAAAATGGCATGGTATTGGCACCAAAATAGACAGGTAGACTAATGGTACAGAATAGAAGACACAGAGACAAACCCACATAAGTACAGTTATCTCATACTAAACAAAGGAGCCAAAAACATGGAGAAAAGATATCCTCTTCAACAAATGATGCAGGAAAACTGGAAATCCATAAGCAGTACAATGAAATTAAACCTCTGTCTCTCACCCTGTACAAAATTCAACTCATAATGGATCAAGGATCTAGGAATTAGACCTGAGACCCTTCACCAAAGAGAAGAAAAAGTAGGTCCGAATTTTCATCACGTTGGCTTAGGACCGAACTTCCTTAACAAGACCCCCATAGTGCAAGAAATGAAAGCAAGAATGAATAAATGGGATGGATTCAAACTAAAAAGCTTTTGTTCAACAAAGGAAACAATCAATAATGTGAAAAGAGAGCCTACAGAGTGGGAGAAAATCTTTTCCACACACACTTCAGACAGAGCACAAATTTCCAAAATTTATAAAGAACTTACAAAACTTTACACCAAAAATAAAAAGAACCCAATCAACAAGTGGGCTAAGGAACTGGGCAGACACTTCACAGAAGAAGATATACCAGTGATCAACAAATATATGAAAAAGTGCTCATCATCTCTGGTAATTAGAGAAATGCAAATTAAAACCACCCTAAGATTTCATCTAACTCCAATTAGAATTGCTATTATCAAGAACACAAGCAATAATAAGTGTTGGTGTGGATGTGGGGAAAAAGGCACACTCATACATTGCTGGTGGAGTTGTAAATTGGTGCAGCCACTCTGGAAAGCAGCATGGAGATTCCTCAGAAAACTTGGAATGAACCTGCCATTTGACCCAGTTATCCCACTCCTGGGTTTATACCCAAAGGACTTAAAATCAGCATATCACAGTGACATAACTACATCAATGTCCATAGCTGCTCAATTCACAATAGCTAGATTGTGGAACCAACCTAGATGCCCTTCAATTGATGAATGGATAAAGAAACTGTGGTATATATACACAATGGAATATTACTCAGCCATAACGAAAAATAAAATCATGGCATTTGCTGGTAAATGGATGAAGTTGGAGAATATTATACTAAGTGAAATAAGCCAAGCCCAAAAAACCAAAGGTCAATTGTTTTCCCTGATAAGTGGATGATGATACATAATGAGGGGAGGTGGGGGTGGGCAAGAGAAGAATGGAGTAACTCTGGATTGTGTAGAGGGAAATGAGAGGGGAGGAGGGAGGGGAAGGAAAGATGGTGGAATGAGACAGACATTGTTACCCTATGTACATGTATGATTACATGAATGGTGTGAATCTACATCATGTACAACCACAGAAATGAACAGTTGTATCCCATTTGTGTAGAATGAATCAAAAGGCAGTCTATAAAAATAAATTTAAAAAGAAAACAGAAACAGAAACCACAAAAATACATACATACATACATATATACTCTGCTCCCTAGTAAAGGGACCCTGGACAAGTTTTAAATTTTGACCATTCTGAGGCTTCATTTGATGGACTCATTTAACAAATTTTATTCAGTTTCTCCTATATATGTTACTTGTCTGGGTGTTGGTTATATGGCTGTGATTTTTTCTGCAACCTGAATTCTCTTGGGATGAGACAGATAACACATATATACCAAAAGAAACCCATAAAATAATTTCAGAGTGATAAATCCTATGAAGAAAATTTAAAAAGGTAATGTGGTACAGAATAACTCAGGAGTGATTTTTACCTGGAAGGTGGAGGGGGGCATCTCTGAGATCAGATTTGAATGGAGACCTGAAGAGAGAAGATAGGACTTGCTAGAAGGGGAGAGTTCCAGTAAAGAAACTGTAAGAACAAGAGCAAAGAGACAGAAAGGAGATTGGCATGTTATGTGTTTCCTAAGGCTGCCATGACAATTTACCACAAACCAAGTGACTTGAAATGATAGAAGTTTATTCTCTCTGCCATGGAGGCTAGAAGCCCTAGATCAAGGATTATCCTTCCTCTGAAGGTTCTAAAGAGTCCTTCCTTCCCTTTTCCTAATTTCTGGTGGTTGCCAGCAATCCTTGGTGTTCCTAGGCCTTTAGTTCCATCACCCCAATCTCTGCCTCTGTATTTGAATGACCTTTGTATCTCTGCACCTGAATCTCCCCCAATTCCCACCCCTCTCGCTCTCTCACTCTCTCTCTCTCTCCTTCATTTTATAAAGACACCAATTATTGCATTTACACACACTGTTCCATATGACCTCACCATGATGTGTGTACGTCTGCAAAGACCCTGTTTCCGAGTAAGGTAACGTTCTGAGTTTGGGGAGGACCATGGTCATACATCCAGGTAAGCTCAGTAGAACAGTGGAGGCCAGGGCTGAAGCATCATGGACAGTGGGGAGAGGCAGGCAGGGCCGCTTCACACAGGGCTTTGTAGGACTTGTGTGAAGAGTTTGGATTCCTTTAAGTGCAAAAAGATGTCATTGAAGGGCTTAAGCACGAAGGTGGTTTGTTGTTTTAAAAGAGCCCTTAGACTGTGGAGGTAATGGAATGGACGGTGAAGAGCAAGGATATATTAAAGAGACCAGGGAAAGAAGGCCAGTTGTCCAAACAAGAGATTGTGAATAAATTAAAGTGTTGGTGGAGAACATAGTGGTCAAAGGTAGATTAGTTTGAGGTGTGTTTGCAGGTAGAACTGAGGAGTCTGGGTGCTGGTGTGGTGGTGAGGGAGGGGAGTGGTCATTCCTCCGTGGGTGGTGCCTTTTCTAGGAGGGGAGGACCAGAGGTGGATGGTAAGGCCGGGAAGACGTCGAGCTCCGCGTTAGACACATTTAATCCAGTGCCAAGGTTTGCCATTTACTGTTGAGCAGCTCTGTCAGGCAGGAGAGAGCTGGCCGTCTTAGGCGACAGAAGCCCAAGGGGCCACTTGCCTTCAATATGGGTAAGAGGGCTGCTCCTGGTGTGCTCAGTGAGGGCTGCTGCATCTGGAAGCCGGCATCCTTCATGGGGCGCCTGCTACCTTGGCAAGAGCAGAAGAAGGGCTAACCAGGCCCCAGGCAGAAACAGGAGCACCAAGTTGGGAGTCCAGGGTCCTGGCTTTGTCCCTAACTGTGTGACATTGGAGTTCACTTGCCTCTGGACACCATTCTCATCTGTGAGATGGGAATAGTTATACCTGCCTTCCCTGAGCTGGGAAAGGCAAAGAAAGCACGTGTCAAGCACAGCATGGCGACAGGGCCAGAGTAGGGGCTTTGCCATTGTGCTTGCTGAAGACCTCAGAGAACAGTGTGGTCCAGAGAGAGAGCAGTGTGGCAGGTAAGAACGTGGACTCTCCAGCTTGGTACTGGGTTCAAATCCCAGCACACACACCCCTCCTCCTCTTCCTTACTACCTATGTTCCCCTAAGCATGGCTTAACTGCTCCGGGTCTGATTTTCTTTGTCTGTAAAATAGGGATGCTAGAAATACCTTCCCCTTAGCAGGTTGTGAGCACAAAATGAATTGACACATGTAAAACACACCCAGTATCACCAAGCCATGATACGTTCTTTGCACTCACTAGCCCCGTTGTTATAAAGACTGATAATGGGGGGTGTCCTGGACTCTGACTGCTGTCCCCCAAACAGTCCCTTGCTAAGTTCCCTCTCATTCAACTCTTGTCCATTTACAGTCCCTATAGATGGAGAATTTGGTTCAAAATTGTGTTCAGACATTAGGGAGCAGGAAGAAAAGGATATATATTGCAGTGACTGTAATTGCAAATACAGTCGCTTGTGGTCAGAGCTAAGCACTTTGCATGTGTTGGTTACATGTATGCCATGACTAATAGTAAGCATTTTACACGTGTGTATTTTACCTGCATCACTCGTGTAAATCTCTGAAGCACTGAGATGAGTTCTGTTATAATTTCCATATCATAGATGAGGGAATAATTTTTAGAGAGCATAGTCGATGGATTAGAACAATTTCTCAGCACCTACTGTGTGCACGCAGGGAGCCAGGCCCCACGGAAAGCAGCCTTCATGCCGTCATTAAACTGAGTGTGGTCCTGCCTTTAGGAAGCTTCCTCTAGTGCAGAAAAGCATTCATTCACTCACCCTTTCAACTACCATTATGCCCCTGAGCTGTGCCAGGCAGAGAACTAACGGATCTTAACTGGTTTGTACCTTTTGAGCAGCACAGTCTTAGAGATGGGAGAGACCCCCATCGGAATGTCGGCACTTGTTTCAGAAACTTACAAATCTTTAGGAGGAAGGAAAAAGTAAGCGAGAGAAGGTTAAAAGGGGGCAAAAAGATGAGACATTTAAGAGGAGACAGGGCTGACCTAAGCCCAGATGGACAAAGCCCTTTCCCACAGATCTGAATGCCTACTTGTAAACAGCCGGTTTCTGCCAGCCAGAACAAAGTAGGATTCCTGGATTGTGCCAGGAAGCCCGCGGGCGGCCAGCTCCTCCCCTTGCCCAGCGGGGCTACCCCGCTGCAGCAGAGAGAAAGAGCGGAGCGTGAGAAAGTCCAAGGCAAAGAGGTGAAAGAGCAGGGCACCAGATTTCATGACCGTGGGTGTTTGTCACCCACCTGACCCCCAGTGAGGAGTGTGCAGTGCCCAGAGTTGGTGGGAAGAGCGGGTGATAGGCTGTGGCAACCAGCACCAGGCAAACGGTGTCAGTGGAGCGAACATGCCACCTGGGCCAGAGGAGCCCGCCTGAGGTGGCCTAGGAAAGCGGAGCACCGACGGAGGCTGCAGGGGACCGACGTCAGATACAAGCATCACCTTTCCTTAACCCGAGACCCCAGTTCCAGAGTTCTTGAAGCCCGTGGGATGGGGGAGCGGAGGTAAGACCCGCGAGGGATCGGGCAGTAGATCCGATAGGCGGCGGAAATCCAGAGCGGTCACAGCTGGAGCGCAGCCCTGAAGTCTCCAAGGCGTCCCAGCTGTGAACCCCACCCCGGGAGAGACGGAGCCGACTCAGGCTAAAAGGCGTCTGGAAAACTGAGCAGCATACGCCTTTTTGTTCCAGCTACTGGTTGTTCTGAGTCTCCAGCGTCCCGTGCGGTGGCGGGAAGGCCCCACATCAACTAGGGAAGCCAGTTCAGCCGGCGTAAGCCGCGGGACCCCTGCTCCCGGCACCGAAGGCTCCCCAGCCGCGGAGCGCACGCTCGCCGCCCAGAGTGATTGCCTATCTCATCGCTGCCTTACCGGGCAGCTGGGGCAGGGGCGGATGGAGAATCGCACAGGGTCCCCTGAACGCGCCAACTCGTCTAGCCGGGGCACCATGCCTCGGCCTCCACTGGCTGTGCAAACAGCGACTCTGATTCTGGTGCCCCTTGTGTGCGCCCTCGGTGTGGCGGGCAACGTCATGGTGATCCTGGTAGTGGCCCGGAGCCGCCATATGGTCACACCTACCAACTGCTACCTGGTGAGCCTAGCCTCAGCAGACCTGCTGGTGCTTCTCGCGGCGGGAGTGCCCACTGTGGCTGAGGCGGCGTCCGCCTACGTTTGGGTTTTCGGCCACGCAGGCTGCCTGGGCATCACCTACCTGCAGTACGTGGGCATCAATGCCTCCACCGGCTCCATCGCGGAGTTCACGGTGGAGCGCTACCTCGCCGTCTGCCATCCTCTGCGAGCCCAGGCGCTGTGCACCGTGGCACGGGCCAAGCGCACCGCGGCATTGGTGTGGCTGGGCACTGGCGCCTACTGCGTGCTCTGGCTCTTCCTGGTGGACACGCGCGAGGCAGTGTACGCTGACGGCGTGCAAGTTCAGTGCGGCTACCGAGTGTCGCGCTCTCTCTACCTGCCAGTCTATTTCCTGGATTTCATGTCTTCTACGTCCTGCCTCTGGGCCTGGCCACTGTGCTCTACGCACTCATAGCGCGTGGCCTCTTGGTCGGGCCGCTTCCTCCTGGCTACTCTTCCTCCTGGCTACTCCGGGCGCGCGGGCTCTGCGCACCAGGGCGGCCCCACCTGCAGAGCAAGCCTCCTGTCCAAGGGCAGGAAGGGCGCCCTGGGCTCTCGGAAGCAGGTAGGCCTCCATCCGCACCTGGGGCCTTTATGGAGTCTGTAGAATGGTAAATGCGAGCTTGGGCGCTTCTGGAGGCGCCTGCGAGCAGTTGGGATCCCGGTTGTGGCAGGCCGGTGCTTTTGGAAACACCCCTTCTGCCTTTCTGAGCCTCCATTTCCTCTTCGGTTGGGGTTTTGTCAGTGCCCAGGGCATAGAAGTGCCTCGAGAAATGAAATAACCATCTAAAGTCTTCAGCCCCCTGCATTTCCCAAACCAAATGCTCACTTAGTGCTGGTTATTTTATTATTATTAAGCTTCCAAACACCCCTGTGCTGGGCGCTGTTATGCTCTTTATTCTGAAGAGAAACAGAAACTCTGAGAGGTGAAGTGACTTTCCCAAGGTCTCACTACTCCATTGGACATTAAACTGCCCCAGGGGACCTGGAGAACCTGAGAGCAAAGAGGGGGGGAGGGTGTTCATGGGGTAGGGAGAGGTCCAGCATTTATTGAGCACTTACTGTATACCTGATTCTGATTGTGCTTGATATTGTCCCTGTTTGGAAGGTTTAATGCCTGTTTTTATGAACAAAGAAACAAGCTCCCAAGAGACAAGGAGCAATGAAGGTGACCCAGCAAGGCAACTGGGCGACAAACCATGGCTCCTTCCACCCCCCACCCCACAGCAACCTGGGCACTTGGGGTTTGCAGCAAAACTCCCATGGAAGGACAACTCTCTGGGCCCAGGGTCTTATCCTCAGCCTTCCACTCCCACTCACAGTCCTGGGGGAGGGAGGAGGACACCACACTGGGCTGAGTCACAGAGCCCTGCAAAGACCATCTGTGCCACCTCCCAGCCTCCCTGGGTAGGTGCACACTGGGGGGTTCCTTCCAGCCACTTCAAACAGCCCCTTTGGATCGTCCCACTTAGCAGGACCTCAGCTCAAGGGAGTGTTTAGCTAGGAGTGGGGCAGGGCACAGGCTGAGCAGCTTTGAAATGTTAATTCCTGGCTGCGGGTCCATGGCCAGAGGCTCAGGACAAGCGCTCCTCCTTCCCTCCCACCCGCTGCTGACTGCTCTGCTCTGCACTCCCAGTTCAACCTGGCAGAGCTGGGATCAGACTCAGGTCTGGCCCGGGCTTTAGAGGAAAAGCTGCTGGTGATGAAAAGGGCCTCCCAGACGTGGGTTCCGCCCCAGCTCTGCTCATGATTAATATCTTGCTGTGACCTCGGGTAAGTCACTCATCTCCTCTGTGAAGTGGATGGTAGCAGAAATGACTAATCCGACATATAGTAAGTGTTTGATAAATGGTAACCTTTATTATTGTTTTTTTATTGGAGGGGGCTTGTCTGTGGAATCAGTGTTCTTGGATGCATGAGAGAGCCCTGGCACAAGTCGCACCAGGGAAGAGGCATTAATTGAAAGCAGAATGCCAAGGAATGCAAAGAGGAAAGCAATAATTACAATAGCTATCGTTTGCTGAGTTTGCTACGTGCCAGGCACTGGTATAAGCACTTCCCTGTAAGTTAGTATATTCCGTTTTTATAACACCATGATGCATGTATCGTTATCATCCCAGTTTTACAAGTGAGGAAGTTGAAGAGCGGGTAAGTGCCAGAGCTGGGATTTGAACCCAGGTCATCTGAGCCAGAGCCCACACACGCCTCGCCAGTATTTTTTCACCCCATGAGCCTAAAATGAATGCAATTGAATCTAAATTCAGTAAAATGAGGGATCAAGGCTGACTAGAGAACTCCCGCTAGGGCCCTCACAGTTCCTGGAGAATATGACCGTCCTGATGTTTGCTGACTTAGTCTGGGCCAGGCCTCTTTGGGGAGGCCGCTCACAGAAACTAAGGTCCTGGACTCAGAGAGTAATTGTGCACTGTGGGCTTTCAGGAGCGCTTCCTCCCCAGGACGGGTAGCCTTTCCCATAGTCCCCGGAGCCCACTGAGCGCACTGGGTTATCTGAACAGAACCAGAGCCACGTCTAGTTGGGCAGTTTAAGCGTTAGGAAATGAACTTTTGCCACTCGAGCTGTGGCCTTTGAGGGGACCAGTGAGGACTCTGACAGGGGAGGGCTGGGTGTCCGGTTAAAGCTGTTCCTGTGCCTGCTTATCAGATGCCCCCCACCCACCTGTGGCGTTTTCATTCTAGAATTTGGAAACATCTTTTGCTGCCTCTTGGGGAGGAGGCCGTCGGGGCCATGATGGCTCGATCTACAGTTAGGAAGGTGAGGCAGAGGGAGAGGAGAAAGGTGTCACAGTCAGTCCTGGGCAAAGATGGGTAGGCGCCTCAGGAGGGAAGAAGCAGGATGAAGGAAAGTTCCAGAAGAGCATGTGTGGCTGGGAGAGGGCCTGCGGCCAGAGACACGCCCAAGGCTGAGCAGCTGGTTAATGGGCGAGGCAGGACTCCAGGCCAGCTCTGCCAGCCTCTGAGCCCTGTGCCACGATGGAGGGAGTGGTGGCAGCAGCAGTCACCCAGGTGGGTCTGTTACCTGCCCAGCTCTGTTCTCACGCCACCTGCAGCGAAGGCAGGACTCTGCCTCCACCTCACAGCGGGAGAGCCTGGGGTCCAGTGGACTAATGAATTTGCTTCTAGAGCCCCACCCAAGGACTCTAGGGGCAGATGGGAGCCAGGGGCTTTTCCCAGTAAAAAATGACTTGGCCAGCGCTCAGAAGAGGCACTGTTTTCCGGATGGGGCTGGAGTTGAAGGAAGGCTTGCATGAGGCATAGCTTGACAGAAGCCAGGTGCTCTTTGGGCTTCGTCCATCCAGAGAGCTCAGGAGGAGACCTGGAGCCCAGGAATCGGCCCGGGCGTGGGCATTCCTTTTTCCTCACCTCCCCTGGCAGGTCACCAAGATGATGGTGGTGGTGGTGGTCCTTTTTGCTCTGCTGTGGCTGCCCTACCGCACCCTGGTGGTGGTGAATTCCTTCCTGAGCCCACCCTACCTCGACCTGGGCTTCCTTCTCTTCTGCCGCCTTTTGCATCTACCTGAACAGCGCCGTCAACCCCATCGTCTACGCCCTCATATCCCAGCGCTTCCGCCAGGCCTTCCGCGGACTACTGCAGTGCAGGCTGGCCCAGCCCCACCTCTGGCCCCAGGAGGACGCCACCATTTACAGGGTCAGTAAAGAGTGTTCCCAGCACAGGTTGGGCTCCTAGAAGGAATCTGGGAGTATGCTGGTCAGACAGACAGGGCATCCTGGGCTGTCAGGATTATCACTACCGGAATACAAAGTCTCTGTGCACTGGGGGAGAGAATGGCTGGGGAGGAGGGAGTCGTGTCCAGAACAGTTTGCAGGGGTTCACGGTTCATTCAGCCTAGATTCGAATACTTAGCAAGACTATTGACCATTTGAATAAATTTGAAAATCTAAGAGGGGGATACATCTTTATAAATGACACAAAAGCACTGTACGGCCTCATGGCAGCCCAGGTGGGATTTGAGTAAGATTTTGGCTAAGGTCTCCAAATTGTGGAGCTATAGGTGCGAGAAGTTGCCAGGAATCTCCTTGGAATCTACAGGTCCTCAGCCTGGGAATCCAGGGAGTTCAGTTTGCCAAGATAAATATCAAATGTTACCTCCCCGTGAAAGGTGACATGGGCTACCATGTTCTAGCAGCTGGCTCAGGATTCAGTGCTAGCAATAGAAGCTTCCCCAGTAGCTACTGTGGAGGTGCAAAGGGTAGCAAGACGTCGTGAGCCTTTCTCCCTGCCCAGGACATAGAGGCAAAAGCCAGAAACATGACTCAGTAGGAAAACACAGCCTTTAAAAGTGGAGTCTCAAAAACAAAGCTAATATGTAGACATGACTTGTTATATTCTGATGAAAAGCTATGTGTTAGTCAGCATAGGTTAGGTTTAGGTGCAGTGACAAGTGACCCCCCTAAATTAGAGAATTAACACAAAAGTTTCTTGCTTGCTCACATAATGTGGTCTTTCAAGGTCAGCTGTCTTTCATTTTGTGTCCTCAAGTTCTGAGTCACTTCAGTCTCATAGGACCAATTTCTCAATATGTGCTTCCATGATCCTCACAGTGAAGAAGAGAGTATGAATGGATCTCAGACTGGCAGTTGAATGCTTTAATCAGTAAGTGTCACCTGTCACTTCAGTTGGCAGCCAATAACATGACTGTCTAATTGCAAAGCAGCAGAGCATCCTGTGATCTCAAAAGTGAACAAGAACTGACTCTGGGTGAACTAGCATTCTTCACCACACCGTGGATGCAATACCAGAGAATGACGGTGGACAAATGGTACTCTTCTGTTTGTCACTTCCAACCAATGGAAGAGCAGGCCCCCCTCCCAAAGCCCACTGGCCCACTGTTAGCATCTGTCTGTAGTCCTAGGTGAACAACCAAAACTGTGAACCTAGCCCTTTCTTGAAGCTGTGAGACTCCTCAGAAACTGTCCACATTTCAAAGGATGTTGAGACTCCCTCAAGGACAGTGGGAGCTGTCAATCAAGCTGAGTTCTGAGTTGCTGCCTGGGAGTGCGATGGTGCAGGCTGTCTTGGGTCATTTCCTGGGGAGACTATGCCAGCTGCTCCCTTCCCCATGCCTGTGGGTCCCCACACACCAGACACAGGCATGATGTCAGCGCCCGAAGGGGGTCAAGATCAGGAAAGAATCAGGGGCAGCCCGGACAGCAGAGTCCCACCAAGTAAATGCCTAGGGACTCTGAGACCCCAGAGCTGAGTTCCAGCTCTGTCGTTAACCTACTCTGTGACCTGGGACCTGTCAGCCATGTTCTATCAGCCTCAGTTTCCCCATCTGGAGACAGAAGTAGTAGAGGTTTGTCTAGCCCTGACACTCTCTCAGGCTGTTCTTCCTGGTGAAGACTACAGCCCCCTTGTAAACTTCAAAGACCCAGATACCTACTTTAACAGTTAACCCCACGTGGTTAACCCTGCTGGGAGACTCCCCAGAGAATTTTCTGGGATGGTCACTGAGGCTTCATCTTCCCCTCTGCCCACTGCTAGCTCTGTCTTCCCATTGGCTCTGACTCCATCATGTTGTCATGGTGATGGGAGGGAGCACCAGCCTTCTCCAGGTCCCTCTCTCTGAATGGAGAGGAACAAGCACCCAGAGGTCCTGCTTTTAGCGTCCTGAGGAATTCATTCTCCTCCACCCAGCCTTAATAGACTTTGGTCCATTAAGAGGCTGATCCCAGAACCCCAGTGTTCAGAGTGGACCAGAGGAGGTGAACATAAAGGTCTCTTGCACATCCTCCCAGCCCTAGCACCATCTGCCCTCTGTCCTGGATGTCGCCAAGAGAGGCCTCTAGTGGGATTTGTGTTTCACTGCCATCCAGGGGAGGAGAGAAGTTGTTGAAATCTGATGCCTTAAGAAAGGGGTCTGATTTTCAGATGTGTTTGGAGACAGATTTAACGACACAAGCTTCATCCTCTGGTTTGGTGAGGTTTGAATCTAGCCACCTCTCGAGGTCTCGACAATCCTTCTAAGTCCCTGAATTCATTCTGCACCTTTGCTGAAGCCCTGTACAGTGTCTGGAATGCTGTATGTCCTACTCCTTCATCACGGATGGGGGCAAGTGACCTCACTGGGCATGAGGGGTTAGGGGGACAGAGAAGAGCCTCTGGTGAGACCCCTGGGGCCTCTCCAGGGAGAATCGACTTCGGAGCATGAGCTGGGACACTTCACATGCAGCCATGTCGTCTGTGAACTCTGTGACACAGCCAGGCCCTGGAGGCAGTGACCCCGGGAGCCTCTTGGGTCTGTGGCCACACAGGCCGCCTGGTGCAGCCCAGCGGACCCCAAAGCTGGCAGCAGTAGGTCCGAGTTCAAACTTTGCACCAAACTGGCCCCTGTTTTCTGGAGGGAAAAAAATGTCTTGCCCTGCCTGTTTCACCAGAGCATTGTGACTCCGAGACAACTCAACAGTCCACGGTTCTAACGCCGACAGTGGAAATCCTCAAGCACTGATTGTCCTGTGTGTCTGGAGGGTTGCACTGGCTGCTTGGAACCTCACATGTCATCTCACATGTCCCTCACATGTCATCTCACATGTCCCTCACAACCCAAAGGAGAGGCGCTATCTGCACCCGCATGTTACAGATGAGGAAACAGAGCCCCGAAACAGGAAGTGGCTCTGACTGTCATGTCAGGTAAACCTGTGGGGTCAGGACTGGGGCTCCGGGTCCCTCTGATTCTACAGTCTGGATTCTTAACACCATGTGTATTCTGCTCTTTCTCTAAAGTAGAAGTTGAAACTGTGTGTCCCTTTAAAAATGAAATTGCACATAGAAACCCGGTATAAAAATCAAAAGGGAAGTTCTTGTCCAAGAGGGAAGGGCGGTGGATCCCTAGTCCTCTGCTTCCCTGCTGCGGGGGATTGTGTTTACTTCCCCAGCATCCACACTCCCCTTTCCAGTGAAGCAATTGGGTGGAACTGATCCACCTGCCTCCAGGGGCGGGGCCTGATTAGCCAACCTGGGTGACCTCCTGCCTTTGACTGACAGATCAGGGCAATGCCAGGCCCACGACCCAGTCTGAGCCAGCGGCACATTCCCCTGACCTTGTGACTGGCTCCCGACTTTGGTTTGCTATTGATTGAATCAACATGCTCCTTACTCCCAAATGAAAGCGAGTCCTGGATGCTTCTGGAAACCATCTTTCAATCTTAAGAAATACCACTGAGGAGAAAACCAATGCGCGTGCGCGCGCACACACACACACACACACACACACACACACAGAGAGAGAGAGAGAGAGAGAGAGAGAGAGAGAGAGAGAGAGAGAGAAACCAGAGAATTCAAAGGAATCAGAACCAGACCTCACCATACTCTGTCTGATGTCCCTGTATTGGTTTGATATGTTGGCTGAAAACAAAAACAAAAACAAAAAAAGCCCAGCTAAAATGGGCTTAAACAATAAAACATTATATTCTCTCATTGTTATGGTTTGAATCTGGAATGTTTCCCAAGAGTTCATGTGTTGAAAGCATGACCCCAATGCAGACGGGTTCAGAGATGGGACATGTAGACAATGAGCAGGGCTTGGACCTCATCACTGGATTGATCCATTTGCTGGACTAATCCATTGGTCTGAATGGATTACTGGGCAGTAACCAGAGGCAGGTGGTGCACGGCTGGAGAAGGGAGGTCATCGGGAGTGTGACCTTGGAGACTCTATCATGTCCCTGCTGCTCCAGGTGCCACATTCTTACATGAATGCGCGGACAGGAAAAAGTAAATACCTCTCACCCCATCATTCTTTCCTCATCCAACAGGAACAGCTTTCCCAGCCGTCCTCAGCTGATGTCCTGCCAGCTCCCACTGGCCAAAACTGGCCACGGGTCCACTGCTACGCCAGTCACTCCCAAAGGGGAGTGGACTTGTCGCACTGTCACACACCGGTCATGGTTCATTTTCTTTGGCTGGGGAGGGGCCCACCTTCCCTGGACACATAACAGTCCAATCAAAAGTGGGGATTTGTAGATGAGGGAAGCGGGAGCAGGCCACATGTCTGTCCCATCTGCCCTTTGGCTAAGACATTTTGCTTCCCTGCACCAGTAAGCCAGTCCACATCTGGCTGTCCTCTGCACACGTCCCAACATCCCAATGCAGCAGCCCAGGTCACCGGAGAGGCTTCCCCTTCATGTATCCCCTGGCCTCGGTCCTAAAATTCCACCATTAGTGCGTGGCCACCCGGTGCACGGCCAGCTGGCTTTGTCTGCGGCAGTGTTCCTGTGAGGCCTGGCATTAAGGCACCAACACCTCCAACTAAACAAGTTGTCAGACCTGCCTGTGGGCTGGTTGGGAGGGTCGGGCAGGCAGAAGAAGGCTCCAAAGGCAAGCGTGAGTCTGCTGCCTTCGCTCAGCCGCACTCACCTTGCACCTGGTGTGTTCCACACGCTCTTCTCAACGTGGAAGAACAGTAGCCCTCTTTCTCTCCCTCTTCTTGTGGGGAACGGAGAACAGCCGTCAGTTCCTAACCGTGTCTCACTAAGTCCATCCAGCTCCTCATCCCAGCCTAAACCTTGCCCTCTTCTCTCTCTCTGGAACTATTTGTCTTGATGGCTTCAGTCTCAGCGACGTGTCCCAGCTTCCAGAGGAGGATCCATGAGCCGTTCATAAAGCTGACATGGCCCAGCTGCAGCTTCATGGGGTTAGGGCTTCTGCTTCCCTTGCCCAGCCAGTCCTACCCACTGTGAATGGCTCCCACGGGACGCAGGTGGAGAAAGGTGTTGGTCTTCAGCCGGGACCGGGAGGCACCTGTCTCCTCTAAGCTGAGGCTGAGCCCCCAGGTTCTCTGCTCTGACTGAGTTCTAGGACCACCCAGCCTGATAGGCAGAGGACAGCGAATGCCTCTAGAATTGGCCTCTCTTGCAGGCAGGGTGCCCCTGTTTCGATCTCAGGACCTCGTGCGCTCCCTCCGCTGAGCACTCTACCAAGGCTGATGCTTCACGGCGCTCAATGCGCTGCCAGCGCCACGTGTGAAGCAGGTGAACATCGCCTCTTCCAGCGAGGCGCAGTGCCCGGGAGAATCAGTTATGAGCCCCTGAAACCTCGGCGTGGAGGATGACGTTCTTGAAAGCTTTTTCCCTAAAAGGAGGGATTTGGAAGACCAAAAGGGATCCAGCACAAAGAAGGTGACACTGACAGGCGCAAAGATGGGGTACAAAGGGAAGACAGCGTGGCCGGGAGGAGGCTGTCTTGGTGGCCCAGGTCCCTGTATGCTCTGTGGGTGTGATGGGTTCCTTTGGGGTCTCCATTTCCCACTAATGAGGGCTCAGGAAAAAAATCAGAGACACCTCGCAAAGTACGAGAATTCACAGTGTCAAGAGCAAATTTCAAGTTGAGGGTCAGAGAGAGGAAGATGCTTGGGTCCATCTCAGCACCTGTCGGTGGTCACTGTGCCCTTGAGCCCTGGGTCCTAGCCCCATCGGGGTCAAGCCATTCGCCATGGCACGACGGTAGCCAGGTCGCTTATCCGGGGCACCACTGGTGCCTGGGTTCCAGGGCTGCCCCCGCGTCGGCACTGCAAGTCCCTCATCTTCTTGTCTATGAAACAGGACCTGGTGTCGCGCTTAACCCACAGCAGGGCAGGGAAGGTGCCTGCCCTGAGCCAGCCTGAAATAGACGCTCCTGCTTCCAAATATCTTCCAGGTGGCGCCCAGCTCCTTCCTTCACCGTCCTCATCACCCCTATGACCATCCATCCAGACACTAAGTGGGCAGGTTCCATGAGGGCAGTGCCCGTGGCCTCTCCGCCACGGCATCCCAAAGACGAGAACAGGGCCTGGCACATCGTAGGAACGCTAAATATTTGCTGGATGCATAAATGAGTGGATGACGAGTGGAGACCAGCCGCAATCTGAATACTCAATATCTCTTGCCAAGACCTGGATCCTGGTTCGGGGAAGGTTTGAGGTGCAGACTGTGACTCATTGGGTTTTCTGGTTGCTCATAACGGAAAGTTCCTCTAACTGGGTCAAAAGAGAAATTATTGAGGTTGGAAAGAACCAGAACCACCTGGAGATCCATTCAGCTGGAAATAATGGGCAGTGGCTTCACCGCATTTATGTCAGAATGAATTAGCTTCACATTCTGCTCAGGACTCAAGTTTGAACTTATGATATGCTTGTTTGGATCATGTTCTTGCACCTTAACCAGGAGTAAGATGAGCAACCTATTGGACCATCATTCTGATACTGCCTTTGACAGTTGTATAGATTGGGCACTGCTCAATTCCTGTAGGCACCACTTAGCATGGTCCAAATGGATGGATCCTTGGGGTTGTGCAGTGCACAGTCTGTGAGAGTGTACATGGCAGAATTGAGTGGGAGTTGGGTAGTTCCCCAAAGGACATGTGTTTGTTATCAGAAAGAGAAGAGGGAAAAAAAAAAAAAAAATGTCCCCTACATATGAACTGACTCAAGTTAACAGTAGCGGGGGAATTGACATTTGATGTATCAGCAAGATGTAGGACTTCCAGGGCCTTCCTCAGCGCTTGCCCTCAGCCAGGCCTTCTCCATTTGATAGTTTCAGACCCTGAGCCCTCTCTCAGCAGAGACCTTGTGACAGGCAACCACGTTCTCGCTGAGCTGGCCCTTGTGATGCTGCCCTCTAGTGGCCACTATGGACACTACACTGTGTAATGTCCGCTGGTGGGTCTGCGTTTTTACAGTCTTTCTCCTCCTCCTGTCCCCGCTTCCTAGCCTCCCTAATCCCTCTTCTCCTCCTCTGTCTTTCCTCTCTCTCCCCTACCCCTCTCCATTCTTGTTCCTCCTCTTCTTCTCCCCCAAGGGCACCTCACTATTGCCATCTGGTATCCAAGCCTACCCACATTTCCTCTGGCCTGGAACTTACATCTTTCTCACTATCTGGCCTCGTCTAACGGTTTCTGTGGAAGTGTAATTGATAGGAAGCTGAGATGTGAGTGGTGGGAACATGAGGTGAAGGGAATAATGCTGTAAGCTGGGCTCACTGTGCTGACCCCCACACGATTTCTCTTTAAAAAAGAAAATAATTTACCTGCAGCCCTGTCTGACTTACGTGAGTAGGATATGTTATGTCTCTCTGCAAATTACCTGTTATCTGCAGGAGAAACCCAGGCCCAAAAATGCCAATGCAAAAGAACACTTGCTACCCTGAAGGGGAAACATCTGTGATCCTTACACAGACCGGATCCTAGAACTCAGGGAGGTGAGATGATTCCCACTAACCAGAAAATCTGTAAGAACAGGTTCCAATCACAGCTGATCAGCACGGGCCAGAGTGACCTAGAGTCATCATGCACAATGGGCACTTGAAAGTCCCATGTGGTCCTGCTGTCCATCAAAAATCAAGAGGTGCACCTGGGTGGCTCTCTCTGGAAACTTCCCTGGGATTCCCCAATAAAACCAGAGGTCAGGAGGAGCGCACCACGCTTCTCCTCTCTGAGAGGACCCACTCTCCCTTGAGCGTGTCCGCCTTTCCCGTTTCCTGTCCCTTCTCCTAAGCTCATGCGGGGCACTCCGAGCAGCATTTCTTTCTGGCATGACTGCAAGACCCCGAGTTTGAAGGGGGCCTCCGAGCTGCCGCCTCACTATGCAGGAGGCCTGTGCCCGGGACATAATGAATGGTGCTTGGCGGCGTGAGCAGCAGCATTTGTCATTCTCTCCGTGGTTCTGAAGGTCAGCTCCTAGGTGGTCTACCTGCAGGGCCTTTCTCAGGCAGTGTGGCCAGGCCATCCTGAGTCTCCTCACCTCTGTATGGGGTGATCTATGCTGGCTGGCAGCTAGAACGCTCGCTGGGAATTTAGCCACACCTGCGCATGGCCTCCCGTGCGACAACTGCAGTCTAAGAGCAAGCGCCCCAGACAGCTGGTGGAGCTCCTTTGCCTCTCTGCCCGAGCCTTGTGGTGGCACAGCATCATCTCCACTGTGTTCTGTAGGCAGTCACAAAGGCCCCTTTAGGCTCAAGGGAGGGACAGAGTCCACCTTTTGATTGGGGGTGAGGTGCAAAGAGGAAGTAGAAGGGGAGACAATGTAATGGCATCTCTATAAAACACAACCTGCCCCACCATCTAAACAGGGTGCCCCTCACGGTCCTGACCAGACTGAGGTTCCAGTCTGACTAAACGCACCACGTTGTCTGACCTCTGCACGTGCCCTCCTTTCAACCAGGGGGATCCTCTTTGCCTTGGGCTGCCAAATTCTAATCTGTCAGGCCTCAACTTAGATGTCCACACCTCCTCCAGGCCGTGCTGAACCCACACACAGGGCAGGCAGCCCTCTCCTCTGTGCCCGGATATCCTGTCCTTTTCCCCCCATAGCATTTGCCTGTCCTGCAAAGGGCTGCCACCCGCTCTGGCCAGGCCCATTTCCACTCCGCTGCACCAGGGCCCACAGGCATTAACTCTTAGGAGACCTGAATTCACGGCACCACCCTCACTCATCTCAGGAACAGAGAAGGTGGAATCTGAAGCTCCAAAGAAGCAGAGATCATTCCAGAACTCTGACCTGAACCTTGATAGGAAAGGTGGAAATCAGGGCCCAGGCCCCCAAATCTAAGCTGGTACATATTACGTGAGAGGCCAGCTACTGCCTCAGACACCGGGGACCCTGCCATGGGGAGAGGCCGTGATACACCCAACCTCAGAAGGACCTCAGCGCAGGAGGCAAGACTTTCTCCTCCCCACTTGCTTCAGCTCTGGAATGTGTCAGAGTCCTCACCTCCCCTGAGCTGATGGTGACCACATGTTGAAGGTTCCTCCCACTTCCTGCACCTGCCCTTCTGGGACCAGTCCAATGTGTCTTCCCAGAAGCAGCTCTTCAGCTGCAGACAGAACCAGCCCCCGGACAGAAGGCTCCTTCATGACACATTTCACACCTTCAATCCAGCACTTATGACAAGTGGCAATTGTTTCTACCATATGTCTCAACCACTGACACGCAGATTTGAGAGGATCTCATTGAGGAATCTAGAACCTTAAATTCCTATATTAAAAAGGAAGAAGAATTGGGGGGGAAAAACCCACAGAGCTGTGTCTAACTCAAGTCTGTCAAGTGAGAATAGGAAAAAAAAACTTAAATAATAAGGAAGAACATAATGCAGATTTTAAAAGTCAAGGGGATAGAAAAAATTGGGAAGAATTAGTCAAAACAAAAACCAGGTTTGAAAAAAAAATAAACAAAATGTACAAGTTTCTAGATATAGAGACAAAGGAAATAAAAACAAAGGACCCTCCCATACCCCCAAAGTTAGGAATGGAAAATGTGTCTCAACCACAGATTCATAGAGGATATCAAAGCTTTCAAAATAATTTCATAAGTAATTTTGTTAGTTTTTTTATTTTTAATTTACAAGTAATTCTTGCACATATTTATGAGGTATAGTTAATTTGAAAGCTTAGTTGAAACCAACAGGATCCTACAAAAATATAAGTTAAACAATGAGTAATAAAAATTCTAAACATATTTACAAACAGCAAAACTCTAGGCACAGAAAATCTTATAGGTGTATTCTAAGTGCATAAAATAAATATTCAGAAAACTTCCTGAAGGAAAATCAAACAGTTTGATTTTCAACTCAGTTTATGGTCTTTATAGCTGCAATACTGAAGCCTGACAAAGAAAGAAATATTTTTACCTATAAATAAATATTTGTTTAATATAATGTGTTCACTCATAAACTAATGTTCATTGATAGGCTAGATCTGTCTGAGATTCACTCTCTCTGTTGAAGATTCAGTACATGGATTTCCACCCTTCCAAGATGTAGTTTGGTTACATTCCCCAAATATCTCTGAATACAGGCGTATATACACATACCAACATGAGTACGCAGTCATGTCATAACCTAGAAGCTAGGAGACAGAAGCTGAAGAGGTCTCCTTCACAGCCCCAGGAGCAACCAATCCTGTGGACACCTTGACTTTAGGCTATTGGCCTCTGGTGCTGTGAGACAATACATTTCTGTTAATGTAATGTTTAAGCCACTGAGTTTGTTACAGCAGCTCTCATAAACTAATACAGAAGACAAGCTAGAGGTAGGAATGATTTGAGGACAGACAGAAGTTGATGAAAGTTGCTAAGGAAAGTTTTAAAAGGAAAAGACTTAACATCCAAAAATTGCTCATAAACTTAGACTTGTAAGTAATAAATATTTAATATTTATTTCAGTTTTTCTCTTCAGGGCTTATCTGAGTGAGGACCCGTATGTGTATATTCATTCCTTCTCTTTTTATGTGCATGCACACACACACACACGCAATTTGAAATTCAAATTCAATTCATAGGCTAAGAATGCCTTTTCTTTTCATCCGGTGTATTCTTCATTTGCAAAAATGGAAAATCCACCCATTTCATTTCTGCATACAAAAATGATACAGATCCACAGGGGAAAGTCCCTCTTCTTCCTAAGCGATCCCATATCCTAGGGATTATCACTGTTACATTTTGGAGCATGCCTTTGATTAATTTCATATAAATTTATGCCATCATACCTATGTCTATTTAAAGATGGATATCTTTATCAAAACATGTATGCAAAAGAATTATGCCTTCTGTATTTGTTTTCTACTTGTTTTCTTTCACCTGAGATTATACTGAAGGCATTTTAGCTGGATTAAAACATACAGTATCCTATTCTTTCTTCATGCTTGCCTAGCACTTCATCAAGTGAGTGCACCCCAATTTATTTATTCATTCCTCACCAATGTACATTTATGCTGTATCCTTTTTAATACACTCAACAGGGTTGTGAGCATAACTTTATGAAAGTATCTTTGTAAATACAACTAGAATGCCGAAAAAGCACATCTTGAAAAACAAATTTTTAAAAGCAAACTTTAGTCTTCCACTACAGTTCTTTTTTTTTTTTTTTTTTTTTTTTTTTTTTTTTTTTTTTTAGGAAGCTCCCAATGGATTAAAAACTCAGCAGAACCTATGGCTTTTATGTGACCTTTTAGGTGACTGGCAGACCTATAGTCACTTACTGTAACACAGAGTCTCTTTGGCAATTAGAATGTCAAAGACCTGGATATTAACTCAATAGTCTTCATTCAACGAGAGCGGACGAAGGGAACTTCAACTCCATAGACTCCACTCAAATCTTCATTTGCCTCCTCCTCGGAAGGAAAATGACATGCTAGGAAGAGAGGAAAGAGCACAGTGTACAATGTTACCTACCGCGTTAGATAAAAATGCATACGCCTCTGGGTTAGAGGGTTTGGGAGACAATTCCAGGGGGCAGACATGAAGGACTAGGGAGAATGAGTGGATGGAGCAAAGCTAACATAAAGGCGTGTTCTTAGGGCCACTGCAGGGGACAGCCGGGTTTGATTCTGCCAGGAACTCAGGAACACACAGAATGTTCCCAGAATTGTCCCCTGAAGGCCTGGGCACGAGGGCATTTCCTCACCCTTGAGTTTCCAACAGACTGTTCCCCATTCCCTCTCAGGCCCTAGACCTCCATTCTACCAGAGTGTGAAATTGAAGGAATGGGAAACCCAAACTCTGCAAGTGGAAGTGACAGTGAGGGGGTTATTCTTACTGTCATTCCGTCATTCCCAGCTGCTGGGGATAAGACATCATACGTCAGTCATCTGTTCAAGGCATTTGCCACATTCTGGTGGCCGGTACCCAAAGCTCTCAGGGAGTGATTCCAAACCCTGCACTAGCAGCCTTTAATAAGCCATACCAAAGTTCCATCAGGATGACGATTTAGGCTGACACCTTATGTGGCAGGACTAGTGGGTCCACGGAGGGTCAAATGCAGCCACTGTTGAGGCTCTAGAACCTTGTACTGCAATAAGAGATGAAAACCTATGAGCAAGACCCCTGTCACAGGAATGCAAAACTTAGGACTCTTATGTATTTAGGCTAGCTTTTCAACCTTTTAGGTGCTCAGTACAGCATAATCTGAAATGGCGCCCAGAGAGTCTCATCTCCTTATATTTAGGTCACTCTTCCATTATCTACTCTCTAGTATGGGCTGAACCTGATGGCGTCATTCCAACAAAATATGGCAAAAGTGATGTAATGTCACTTGTCACTTCTGAGATTGAGTTTCAATGTGATGCCCCCTGCTTCAAGCTGCCATGCTGGGAGCTGCCCTATAGATGGCTCAGGGGGCAAAGAACCAAATCCGGTCAACGACCATGTGAGCAACCTGAGAGGGTGAACTTTCTGGAGCTGCCCTTGACAGGATTGCAGGTGCAGCTGACACCTGGGGTACAGGTCCCGGAACAAAGCACCCACCTAAACCACGTCGGAATGCCTGGCCACCAGAAACCCTGAAATCAGAAATATCAGTGTTTTAGGCTACTGAGTTTGGGGGCAATTTATTACACAATAATAAATACCTAACACATCCAACTAAAGCAAAAGAAATTGTAAATAAGTCAGAAATTACAAATCAAAAAGAGAAAACATACCACACTGTCATCTTCCTTCCCAGAAATGATTGTGCCTTATAATAGGTTCACAATTTTTAAGACTTTAGCAATAGTAGGATCCTAAAGGTATATGTTTTGTATTCTGCTCTTAATAAACATATAGGAAATCTTAGCTTTATAATCTCTTAGCTTTATAACTTCAGTTGGGTTTTGATTTGCTTGTTTGTTTTGATTTGGGTTGCTGGGTTTTTTTTTTTTTTATTATTGATTGAGCTTAGGAATATTCTACCACTGAACTGCATCCCCATCCCTTTTTATTTTTATTTTGACAAGGTCTTACTAAGTCACCCAGGCTAGCCTTGAACTTGTGATCTTTCTGCTCCAGCATCCTGAATGTCTGGGATTGAGGCCTCTGTACCCAGCATCAATTGTTTTCATATGGCAATGAAAATAAGCTAAAAGGAACTATCCAAGTACAAGAGCAGCAGAATATCTGAAATATCTAAACTTAAATAAACAGAAATTTATTTTATGTTCCTTGATGAATAGGAAAATTTATTTTTCTGAATGAGATTCCAATAAAAATAATGGTACATTTTAGTATATCAAGTGTTTTCTTTCTTTGTCTTTTGTTTTTCTTAATAGAATATTTAAGATATATCCAGAACATTTTAGGAAAAGCAGAGTCATGTTAGTATATGTGAAGTTGGTTTAGTTTGTAAAATAATCAAGTGCTGGCTCCTTGTAGGACCACGTGTGGACAAATGTTTTGTAAGAATTTAGGTGACATCTCAAAGCAGTGGGTAAGAAATTGTGTTACCAATAAATCATATGAAGACAGTTTCATCTGAAAATGTGAAAATAATATCCATAATTCACATACTACATCAAATACATTTAAAACAGCTACCCTGGTGTATCTTAACCTTCACGTTACTGTTGAACATGTAGATTGATTCTCTCCACCTTTTAATTACTATTAGGATTTAAGTCATTATGAGGAACTTTCTTGATATACATATTTTTCATACTGGTTCAATTAGTTCTTTAAGATATTCATAGAAGATTAATTGCTGGAATAAAAAGGGCATATAATCTCCAATTTGGGTACAGAATGTCTCCTAGAAATGTAACAAGAGTTATACTCCCACTCAGTCAGTCTGGGAACAAACTTTCTCCAAATGCATGACTACACTTTATTATTCTTTTTAATCCTTGCCAAGCAAGTCTGACAAAAAAATCATATGGAATTTTAAAAGATCATTTTTGCATTTCTTCCCCGATTGTATTACTGGCTCTTGCTTCATATATGTAACTCTGGCTCATTTACAATTATTCTGTATTAATTGTCTCTTTCATGTTCTACTCCATCTCTTTAAAAATAATTCAGATTCTAATCTTTACTAATTTCTGAAAGAGTTGTTAGTAAATTGAGACTTTTTATAATTCTTACTTATATTTTCTCCATTCAGTTGTTTCTGAATATTTTCTCCCTTAAGAGAAGGTTTTTTTTATTTTTTTTTTTTCAGGTTTCAGTAGCCAAATTTACCAGCCATTTCATCTACATTGTTTGCTTTAGGAATCCTACCTTCTCTACCTAATGATGCAAAAAAAAAAAAAAAAAAAAAAAAAAAAAAAAAATCAATCTGACAGCTTGCTTTTTAAATTTCAAAATGTGTATCCATGTAAATCATATTTATTAAAATTTTCAAGATGAGAATTTAGCTTTAATGTTTTACTCCAAATGGTTAGAGAGTTGTCTCACATGATTTTTCAATAATCCATTTAACAATAAGTCTTTCTTGTTGCTTTAGAATGTCATATTTTCGTATGAATTTTCATAAATAATCATTTGTTGCTGGATAACAAACTACCCCCAAATTTATTTTCCAAAAACAACAAAATGTATTATTTCTTGTCCTCTGTAGTTTACTTGGATCAACTGGGTAGTTTTGCTCCATGTGACTTCATCGGGAGCCAAGGTCATCCAGGAGTTCCCTGCCCTCCATGTTTAAGAAGGCTCACTCATTTTGTCTGATGTCTTGGGGAGGATAGCTTAAGGCTAGGCAGAGCTGGTTGCTAGGACAAATAGATCTCTATTTCTTTATGCGGTCTCTGAACCCCTTTCTCTACTCTTGCTCTATCCTCTCGGTCTCTGTAACAGGGAGCTGGATTTATACAGTGGCAAAGAACTCTCCAAATGGCAAAGCTGAAGCTGCCAAAGCTTCACTAGTCTAATTTCCTAAAACCAGTAGTGTCCATTCCAAAGCATTCCTTTGGTTAAAGGAAGTCACAATGACAGTCAAATTCAACACAAGAGGGAAATATACAAGCCTTTAATACTTGGAAGTTTGGTCCAATGAGGGCCACTTTTGGAGACTAGCTACCCGGTGTCTAATGGTTCTTTTCTGGAGTTTGATAATAATGTATAATCTTCATGCCTTCCAATGAGTAATGTATAGCTTTATTTATTCAACATGTATCCAACACATTCCTATTTGTCCTTGTGAAGAACCATTTTCCGTATTATTTGTTACATGTGAGGCAATCGATGTCGTTAAAACATTGACATCATATTTTATTAAAATAAATGACAAATTGTGATTTCCCCTTCTGCAAGAATGTCAGAAGGTATGTATGCACCTAATGTTAAACTCAGGCATCTGGGAATTGGGATTAGGGCTAACGGATTGTTTTCTTCAGCGGTATTTGTAGATATTCTGAATTATCTTCCATTTTCAGCTATTTCTTGTGTATTCTGGGAGGCTAGCCCTGCAGGTTCTTATTGTTTTCTTCACACACTGCTGGAATTTCTTTCAGTCTGTAATTTTCCTTTCTCATTCATAGCCATCGGTGAACTTGACACGAAGGTTTTCCCTTTGCATTCGTGGTTCACAGCTGTCAATCAAGACCTGGGATGAAAGCCGCAGCTCCTTGAGGGATCCCCGGCTCCGGGCGGCCGCCGCGGCGCCTTGTGGGTAATGTGGTCCCGGAATAGCGGAGAGCGCCGGGCGGAAAACCCTGGGAAGGGCCCCTCGGAGGCCTCTGCTGCGCACGCGCCGCTTCCGGACTCTACCTGGACGCCCTTCCGGTTCGCCAGGCTCTTCCGGGGGAGGGTCCTAGAGCCTCAGGCTTCCCGCGTCCTGGTGTCATCTTGGCCTGGTGCGAACTGACAGCCAAGCGGGTGTGCCCGCGAGTTAGGAGGAGGGCTGGCGGCGAGCCCAGAGCACGCGGCGGTCGGCGGGAAAGGTGGGGCCGGGCGCAGCCGGCTTCGGGTCCGCGGAGGTGGACACGCGTCCCTCCCGTGGGGGCCCGCCGCGGGGTTCCGATGGTCGGAAGCCGGGCAGCGAGGGCAGCGCTGGGCTCCTGTCCCGCAGGCCTCGCGGCGGGCTCGCTGCCGCGCTTCTTTAGCTGAAGACCGTGCTCTGTGAAGGGGAAAGGTTTGTGCGTCAAGTGCTAGAGTCAGATCCAGAAGTTCCCAGGTGCCCCGGGACCTGCACCCATGGAGTACTGTGCACAGGTCATCAGAGCTTCAGTTCAGCTTTCAGAAGGACGTGAGCTGCGATTGAGGGAACGGACAGAAGGCACTTCACTGGAGGATCTGCGAGGTCTTGGTTGGAGGGACGGACGGAGAACTGGCCATTGCTAGGGAGATGGTTTCTGTGTCACTTCCTAAACTCATCCATGCCATTCCCTGTGATCTCCACTGCTTGTTTATTCTGAGCTGCTCAAACCATGACCATCACCACTCCTGGGATTTATTGAATTTTCCCTGTATAGAACCACACAGTGGAGGTAAATTGTTTTAAAAAAAATCTTTTAAAATTTCCTTATTTTAAAATTAGGATTTAGAAAGTAAACATTTTATCCATTTGTGCGGTTTGCTAGCGACCGAGCCAAGAATTGAATTTTGGTCGCTCAATTCCCAGATCAGGGCTCTGTCCTCCATCACGTTTAGGTTAAAACAAGTTTCTTAGCAAAAGATTCTTTTGTGAATCTGTAATTAAGGGAAACCAAGCCGTCAAAAAGGTGAACATCTGAAAAGCACGTGAACTCATTCTGTCTGGATTCTCTGGTCTCATTAACTAAACATATTAGTAGAAAAATGGGTAAGTGACATCAGTATTTTCCAGTGACAATAAATACTTTAATCCTAGAATCAATTTTAATGCTGAACTACTGTTCCAAATTTTGTATATACTGAGTTTTGTTGACCCAATCTCCTATTACTGGACTCACTGGTTATTTTTAAATTTTTCATAGGAGTTATAAATTGGCAGTAACTCAGTAGAAAACCTTTGTTCACATTCACTCAGAGAATCTCCATGTGGGGGGGAAAAAAAAGGGAGAGAAGCTCTTTGTCATCAATTCAGAACTATAAATGGACATTCCCCAACCTGTTGCTTCTATTCCAGGTTGGTCAAAGGACCATTTCCTTACATGGACGTGTGCCTGTCTTTGTAGGTCATTGTAAGAGCTGCTGTCTTAGCCACCTCTCATGATTCCCTTCCCCATTCTTCCTTACCCAGCTCTGCTTTCACCATTCTTGGCCCTTTCTCAAGAGCACCTGAAAATGAATAAGCCCCAGGTAAGTTGTTTAGGGATTTTCGTCCCAGATTTTACAGTGGATTTTAAGAGGTTTATGGGCTTTCAGATGAAATCAAAGTGGTATATAAAATTTAACATCAGAGAGTAAGAATATCAGATCAGTATTGGAAAATGCACAGAAATCCTATAGGCTTATTCAAGTTGGTCCCAAAAGGCCAGACAAGAAGATAGGCCTTACATTGGCTATTAGTATGGCTTTTCTGTCATTTATATACAAACGTGTTCTTAAATAATCTTTGCGTAAGTGATGCAAAGACAGCTTTACAAAAAGCATTTGTGAAAGAAAAGCAATGGGTTTCCTGTAACTTTTATACCAGGCAAAGCACATTAATTGTAGAGAACTAATTCATTGTCATCGGAGTAGATGGCATTCTGGTGGTTGTCCATGATTCAGTGAGGAATCCTAGAATAAATGGATTGCACGTTCTGCAGATAATGTGCTATAACTATTTCTCTCAGCTATACTTTTAAAACACGTCTATAAGTAGCAGTTCAATGTTATATTCTGTAGGTAAAACTTCACTTGCTTGTCTCATTGACCTCACTCTGTGCGATAAACTTTGTCTGCCCCTGACACTCCCATGGATCTATTCTGGTAAAGTTAGCAGCAACCTAAATATTTTAAACCCAGTGGGTATTTTCCAGTACATGTTCTATCAGATTGTTTGTTGCATTTGACAGTATGACCACCCACTCCCTAAAATACACCTCCAGTAATTTTTTTGATATCACTGACATATTCTCTGTTTAACTGTAATCATTTTTTCTGTTAAATAGTCTTCTTCCCTTTTATACCACAAACTTGTTATCCCATTGCTAGCCCATTATTCTTTCTGATTTTTTTCATGCCATTTGTGGTTTTAACTTGTAATTCGTTGTACTTTGAAATCTTTTTCTGCCTCCAGGAACCTCAGTTTGAGGTCCTTGCTAAACATCTCCATAGGATATTCAAGAAGTTCTGGGAATCCCCATGTCCAAAATGGAAATAATACTTGCAGTCTCTTCAGTTTGCTGCTTCTTTGTTATTCTCTATCATTGCCATTACAGTCCCACCAGTTATGTAAGCCAGAAAATGAGATATGTCTTAGTTTTTCTTGTCCTTGCCTCCTACTGTATCCAGTTACCAAGCCTTGCTAATGTCTAATAAATATTTCTTGAATTTGTTCCTTACTTACTTCCCCTGCCCCAGTTTCTGTCTTCTTGATTGTCACAATAACTTTCTCATGGTCTGCCTACCTACTGTTCCCACCTGAAAACTATTAGAAATGCTGAATGGACCCTCTAAAATGCCAGTCTGATCATGTCTCTTCATAAGGAAACTATTTAAGTAGGTCCGTGCTACTTATAGGATAAACGTTCAGCCTTTTATAGTGTGACTTACAAGGCTATTCACGTAGTAACCACATCCTACTTCTTTTTAATTCCTACCACTCTAGACCTTTTATTCAACAACGGTATTGATCAACTTTTACATGCCAAACACTGTGCTGGGTGCTCTGTGTATAGCGGGGACAAAAGAGATACCTTTTCTGTCCTCATGGAGCTCACAAGCTAGTGCAGGAAAAAGGCGTTACACAAATAATACAGACCACGGTGAGGTGGTTTTCAGCTTCATCAGACCAAATGCCCATTGATATAAAACATTTTGAACAAGGACAAAAACACGCATGCATGTTCCACCATCTCCTACGTCTCTCTTACTTGGTGGTGTCCACCCACACCAGTCTCCCTTCTCTTAGACAGGAATAGAACAACACACCATGAGGTATGGTTTCTGGCTTCCTGAAGGAGCACTAGTGGCACCAAATGATGCAACCCAAAGGTATAGGCAGGTTGACTCCCCTTGGGAAATGAGAAGGAGGAAGGCAGATGAACTGCCACTTCTTTTTCTCATCCATGTACTATTCCAAGATCAATTTTACTTTGTGGTCCTTCTGAAGTCCTGTGGTTCACACATGCTCCTTCTGAGGCACCTGCTGCCTCTTTGGAACCCATGTGAAGTGGACAGTGTGGTAATGCCTCTCGCATCTCATTGCCGACACCTGCCCTTTCCTCACTTTAGTACTTTTTCTTTGCCTTAGGCTCTATTTTCTGGAGATCCCGGATAAAACACATCTTCCCTTCATCTTGGTTTGGAAACCACAGATAATCTTGTATAATTTTATATAATCAGTGTAACTATAGGAGAAATAAAAGCAATTTAAATTGTGTTTTAATATGGATTTGTGTAGATACAGCTATATTGAAAGTCAGAGTAGTAGTCTGATGTTTATACCCAGACGTTGAGAGACTGGATATGATAATTACAAATTCACATGGTGCAGGTGTAGTTCAAATACCATTGGCAGCATTTCCATTAGTGATATTTTTCAAAGAATGAAAATTACTACAGTTCCAATCCAAACCAAATACAACATTCCCTGGATGTATTCAGGATTGCATTCCAATAAAATTAGTCTCTGTAAAAAAAGCATATATATAAATACATATATGTTCAAGTGTAAAATGGAATAAGGTTCTAGACTCAGATCATTATAAACAGGTTCATCATATTTATGAATATTTAGGACGTTAGAAGATTACACAAGGCTTGGGGCATTTGTTTCCTGTTTAAACTGTCCTGTGTGTTGTAGAAGGTCTACCATCTCTTGTTCCCTCGCCCTCCAAATGCAGCAGCATCCCACAGAACATGACAGTCCAGACTTCTTGAACAGAGGTGTACAGTGCCCTGGGTGACAGGTGTCACCCATGCTGAGCAGCACTGCAGTGTTGGTAAAGTACATTTAGTTTCTTGAACACGTCCCAAATTTTCTGCTCCTGCTTTTAACCATGTGCCTACTCCGTTGATTGTTCCCTGTCTCTCTACTCCTTTTATCTTCACTTGTTTGTGACCATAGCCAGGAGCCATTTCCTCATAGAACCCATTCCTGCCCCTTATCTTCTGTCCCCTGGGCTGCATTCACTTGGCGGTGCAGCTGTCTCCATTTCTGCATCAGTGTAGTGTCTGCACGTTGCCTGGGGACCTCCATACAAGTGAGGCCATTGGTCTTTGGCAGTGCAGGCCTGTATGCATTCCTCTCTGTGCCCTCTGTAGCCCTCTGTGTGGCCATCAGTGCTCTTCATTTCTTTCTATGGGCCACCTGTGAGCATTCCTGTGCTCTGAATGGATGATCAGTCCATCAGAGTTGCTTACAGAGTTGACCTGAGCCACCAGGAGAATCAGGTTTCTTTATTATGAACACCATTCAGTCTTTAACCAACTGAGTATGTTCACTGTTCTTACTGTGGACCTGTGTTACTGACCACCGGGTCTGCTCTCCACTCCTGACTCACTCATAGACCTTTTGCAGGCAGGCTCTCCAGTCATTAGGACCTTATGTGTCTGTTGTGCCTGCAGTTGTAAGACACTGTTCATGGTCAGGAGGCTTATATCTACTTTGGAGGAGGTAATTCACAGAGGACGTAATATAGGTAACGCGACTATTTCTAGCTTATGCATAGAAGACAGTTATATATGGAAAAAAGGATGTGATTAAATTATCTGGTAAAGTGTGCCAATATGAAGATGTGTAGCAGGTGGAGGGCGGAGACTAAGGGGTGTGATAGCCGTGGAGTGGGTAAATGTGCATCAGTCCTAGGTGCAGGGCGTGCGCAAGGCTCTACAGAGCTGGAGGTGGCACTGTGATGCCTAAAATAATTTTAGACTTAAAAAAGAATTGGAAAAGAATCATAGGCAAGGTACTTGCATGCCCTTCACCTGCTTCCCCTGGTCCTTTGAAACCGTCGTACGGTGATCAAAACCAGAAAATTAACACTAATACAGTAGTGTTATCTCTCTCAGATTTTGCCAGTTGTCCCACTGATGCCTTTTTTCAGTTCAGGGACCCAGCCTAGGATCACACAGTGCATTTAGCTCTCATGTCTCTGTAGCCTCCTGCAATCTGCCACAGTCCTTCTTTGTGTCATGACGTTGACACTTGACTAGCCAGTACCCTGTAGGGTTTATTCTAACCTGCCCCTTTCCTTATTATAATTCCTTTGTCTCGGAGAAATAAACCTGGCTTTTGTGATCTGCATTATTTACTTTCTCATCCAGCTACACACATGAGGTGATTTTAATAATTGCTAATCCACACCCCATGTGAGAAACAAGTTTTCTAACTGGAGTATAATTTTGCTTAGTCTTAAAAAAGTAGTCCAAAGTAGTCCTCTTTTCTAAAGTTACTTTGGGTAGTTCTTTCCTTCCTCATACCCTTCACCTTGAGTGTTGCTTATTGTTAATATGGGTGTTTGTGTGTTACTATTTGTATTTGATTTGGAACTCCCCCTCCCTGTCCTGTTGGATCTTAGTTGTTTGGGGATAGGTAATATTCCCACCATTCTAAAAATCTGAACTGCACAGAAGGAAATGTATAGAAGTTCCACTCTTCTCACTCTGCCCTTTCCCTTCCCCCATGCTTCCCACCTGTTCCCACCCTTCCCCTGTAACCAAGTTCATGGGTTTCTGGTTTATTCTTGCTGTATTTTATACCCATATGATGGTTACATGTGTATTTTCTTATACATAAAACATAGTGTGTTGTAGATATTCGTTTGCACTTTGCTTTTTTCACTTAACAGTATAGCCTGGGAATTATTCCATGTCACTTTGTAGAGACTGTCCTTGTTGTTTATGCCTTCAGATATTGCTTCCAGTCACCATGCTGTCTCTTCTGAGCCCCAGAGCCAAATATCCACCTGCCGACTGACACCTCTACTTGTGTAGTCCACAGGCACTTCAAGCGCAGCACATAAAGATCAGTGCTGTAGCTCCTGTGCTCAGCCCTTTTATTTTTTTCGATTCCCTAATCTCAGCATACAGTGCTTGTATCTACCCAGCCAATTGTGCAAATAATCTGGATGTTACACTTCCTACTGCACAACCAACCAATGGCCGACTCCTCTTAACCCGTCATCACGTAGGATTGATGCCCTTCTCTGCACTGGAGCTACCTGTGATCCTGTCACTTGAGGCATCTTAGCTTTCTTTCCTCCTAATCAGACCTTTAGGCCATTTTCTATCTTTTTAGAGTATGGGACAGCAAATGTTTTCTTCAGGGGACCTCCTCTGTCCACCTGGTCTCTGTCAGATCTGTTCAGCACAAAAGCTGTAGCATGAAAGGAATCATAACCAATGCGTAAACAAATGGGCCAGATTTGATCTCAGTGGCTAGATTTGGCCTACAGCCTGAAGCTTGTGGTTTGCCAACGCCTCTACTCTAGAGCATTTGTGTTTGTGATTTTTTTTTTTTTTTTTTTTTTTTTTTTGCAGAACCCAGGACTGCTCTACCAATGAGTTCTGCTCCCAACACTTTTTATTTGTTGTCTTGAGACAGTCTTACAAAGTTGCCAAAACGGACCTTGAACTTACCATCCTGCTTCAGCTGGGATTACAGGCGTGCACCACTGCTCCCAGTTTAGAGCATCACTTGTAAAATACAAATTTGGCCACAAAACTCCAGTCCTTGCTTGCAAATATCTCTGTGGATTTCCATCATTCACAATAGTCGTCTCCAAAGTGAAGAATAAGGGGCACCGCCAGGACCCCTGGACTTCTTTCTGTTTATATATTATCTTAACTAAAAGAATAAAATTATCAGGCTTTATTTGATATTAATAGATAGCTTAAAATAATAATTATAATTTCTAAGTAAATGTACATATTGGTTATGTGCAAGAAAGTTTTACTGATGTGTTTTGTTATCTAAAGATTCACGACTACTAATTTGGGAAACAGTCCCTCTCTTTAGCTCACATTCCTATGAAACAGTTTTTATTTCAGGTCAAAAATTGACCCCTCAAAAGAAGTCTGAAAACACAAAACAGAACTAACTTTCTCCTTTTGTGACTACCCTTTATTATGTATGACCATCTTTGAGCTTTGCTGCAGGTGTGGATTTATGTTCATGTCGCCCAGTGAGAAGGTGTGATCCTAAAGAGCAGGGTCAGTGTTTCATGTGAGTTATAATCCAGGAAGCCAAGCGCTGCAGGACATGGTGTAAACTCAGCACACTTAAATTTTTCATTTAAGAAATGAACAGTGACAGGATATTTCCTGTTTTACCCTCCCACAAAGCCCCTCTCTGTAGCTTACCACCAGCCTTGGCAGTAGTCTTCTTGTATGTGATGTTCCCGTAGATTTGGTATCACTCAGTTCTAATCATCTCAGATTAAACATGTTCTTTCAGAGGTCAGTTTCATTCAAGGACCTGACTGTGAACTTCACCCATGAAGAGTGGCAACAGCTGGACCCTGACCAGCGGCTCCTGTACAGGGATGTGATGTTAGAGAACTACAGCAACCTCATCTCAGTGGGTGAGTGAGCATCCCTGTATGCCTCCTAAGAGCATGCTTTTCTTCTGTCACAAGAACATGTTGAAATTCTAGAATTTAATTACCTAGTCTTCAGTATCAGAAAGATGTTAAAGCCCTTTTAGGCAACAGAAATAGGTGTGGGTGTGGTGTGTGCACGAGTGCATGCACCATGTTCCCTGTCTTTCCCCGCCTTTCACAACGTTCTGGCTTCACTGAGCTGTTGCTGGGCATCTTCACTGCATGACTTCTGAAACTGTCTTCTTCATGTTTCAATCCCTGAAGTCCAAAGAGCTTGGTCCAAATTCTGTGTCATTTACCACTAACAGGGTTTCATGTTAGCAAACCAGATGTGATCTTCAAATTGGAGCAAGGAGAAGAACCATGGATAGTGGAGGAAATCTCAAAGGAGAGCTATACAGGTAAGTAAATGATAACTGGGCAGGTGGAATCCAAAGGAAATGAGAATTCCAGGGTAGCCAGCAACCACCGTTGGCATATTTATGATTTTTTTTTTTTTTAAGGAATCTCGTTATAGACCCCAGACCTTAGGAAGTAATGGAGGACAATTAACTGTCATGCTGCAGTTACTGAAAACGTTGTTTGTCCCCTAATAAATATATTCCTTTAATTGAAATGTATACAGATTGTTGCCCTTAAGTTATCTAGCCCCAGAACTCAAGTTCCTCTTTCCCCACACCTCAGCTTCCTTCATTTCAGTAGCATTCTCTTGCCGATCTTGCCTCACTGGACATTGTCATAGACATGTTTTATATCTAGACATTCACCGATCTGTCTTAATAAATCTTGCTTGATTTGCATGGTCTTTCTAGTTCCTCCTTCTGTGTGTGATTTAACTGAGAAATAACAGTTTCACTGTCCATTCTCAGTCCCACCAAGGTTGGGACTTTGAATTAGGTAAACAAAGCTCCACTCAAATGTAAGACCCTCACTCTCAGGCTTGTACATGTGCCTAAGGTGCCCTGCCTCCCTCCAGTCCTGGCCATGCTTCACTCTCAATCTTATGCTCATTCCCCTTTTTATTTGTGCAAGTTTCTATATCACTGCAAAAAATGTCACGTTCATCTCTTCCTTCTTGTACTTTTCAATCACACTAATCGTCTTCCTGAGATGTTCCACCTAGTCTCACTGCATCACCGTCTTTCTCTGACATTTTCACTTGACTCTTGTTTATTTCAATACCCAGTCAGCCACACTTGTGGTATGCTTGGTGTACTGTTCTTTTATTTTTCCACCCTATATTTAGAATATATTTGTAAAGTGTCAAAGGTTCTTGTATTGTTTACTAGTTTCCTCTTCCTTTGACACTGTTAAATAGGCCAGCATGGATGGGTTTGCTTTTTCTTTTCCAAAATCAGCCAAGTAGGAGATATTTGCACTTAAAATTCTTTAATTCTGGGAGGCTTGGCCTGCAGTCTGATCCTATGACAAGACATTTGTAGGGATTCCTATTGCATAGCAAGTGTGTAAAGACTCACAAATTATTGTTAATTGTGCTCCTTTTTAGAAGATGATGATGCCTCAGAGAAGGACAAGGAAATTCAAGACAGACATCTAAGTCAAAATGCACCCTTCAGCAGCAAGACACTCATTACAGAAAGAATGAATGCATTTGGAAAAACGTTTTCTCTGGGCATGAATCTTGTTCCCTCAAGAAAAATACCCTACAAATGTGATCCAGGTGGAAACAGTTTGAAAACTAATTCAGAAGTAATTGCGGCAAAGAAAAGTGAAGAAAATAAAAAGGTTCCTGATGAACACAGTGGATATCAGAAGGCCCTACTTCATGCTAAGCATGTGAAAAGTCATTCTGGAGTGAAAAAATGCAACTATAATCAAGCAATAGAAGCTGGCAGTCAAGAGGAAGATCTTATTTTGCACCAGAACATTCAGACTTTGAAACAACCTTTTGACCATAATAAATGTGGGAAACCCTTCTTCAGCAGGGTAGTCCTGTCTGCCCAGAAGAGGGAATGTGCTGAAAAGAAGCTAAATGAATGTGATGAATGCAGGAAAACCTTTTCTAAGAGGTCCACCCTCATTGTGCATCAGAGAATTCACACAGGAGAGAGACCTTATGTTTGTGACGATTGTAGGAAAACCTTCCGTGTGAAGACCAGCCTCACTCGACACCAAAGAATTCATACTGGAGAGAGACCCTATGAATGCAGCGAATGTGGGAAAGCCTTCATTGACAAATCTGCCCTCATTGTACATCAGAAAATTCACGGAGGGGAGAAATCCTATGAGTGTAATGAATGTGGAAAGACCTTTTTTCGGAAGTCAGCCCTCGCTGAGCATTTCAGGTCACACACGGGAGAGAAACCTTATGAATGTGAGGAATGTGGGAATGCCTTTGGAAAGAAGTCTTACCTCATGGTACATCAAAGAACTCACAGAGGAGAGAAACCAAACGAGTGTAAGGAATGTGGGAAAACCTTCTTCTGTCAGTCAGCGCTCACTGCACATCAGAGAATTCACACAGGAGAAAAACCCTATGAATGTAGTGAATGTGAGAAAACCTTCTTCTGCCAGTCAGCCCTCAACGTGCATCGAAGAAGTCACACAGGGGAGAAGCCCTATGAATGCAGTCAGTGTGGAAAATTTTTATGCACTAAATCAGCCCTCATGGCACATCAGGTAATTCACAGAGGAAAGAAGTCTTATGAATGCAATGAATGTGGCAAGTTTTTCTGCCATAAATCAACACTCACTATACATCAGAGAACCCACACAGGAGAAAAGCAGGATGTGTTTAATAAATGCGGTGGAACATCCGTGGTGAAGCCAAACTGCAGTGAACATAAGAGAATGGACACAAAGGAGAATCTGTTTGAGTGTCATGAACACGGGCGTGCAGCCAGCAGAAGCTTACGCCTCTTTGCACATCAGAGGACCATGTGGGAGAGACCCTATGCATGTAGTGAGTGTGGGAGGACCTACTGCAGGAAGTCAGCACTCACTCACCATCAGAGAACCCACTCGGGGGAGAGACCCTATGAGTGTAATGAGTGTGGGAAAACCTTCTGCCAGAAGTTCTCCTTCACTGAACATCAGCGAACTCACACTGGAGAGAAACCGTATGAATGTAGTGAATGTGGGAAATCCTTCTGCCATAAGTCTGCCTTCAGAGTACACCAGAGAATTCACACGGGAGAAAAACCATATGAATGTAACGAGTGTGGGAAAACCTACCGTCGGCTCTGGACTCTCACTGAGCATCAGAAAATACACACAGGAGAAAAACCCTATGAATGTAACACATGTGAGAAGACATTCCGCCACAAATCGAACTTCCTTTTACATAAGAAAACTCACAAGGAATAAGTTCAGCAAGGCAACACATCAAATGATTTACATAAAGCTAGAACTCTGAATATGAATGGGGAAAGGAAATCTTTTCAGTGTAAGGAGCATGGGAAATTTTTCTGCCACAGGTCAGCCCTCACTATAGTATCAGAGTTCACACAGGCTAAAAACACAATTTGCTTAATACATGTGGTATGACATTCAGTGTGAACTGTGAAAACGCTCAATTCACACATTATGCCAAGTGTGCCTCCCTTTAAAAAAAAAAAAGAAACCAACATTATTTAAGTTCATTACTTTATCATTCTCTTCAGTGTCACTTGAAAATGTGTCAGCAGGTGTGAGGGTCTAATCTTCCTTTCAAATCAATACCAGTTTTTCTTATGATTAATGATTAACTGATAATTTACAGATTTATGATGTATTAAATCCTCAGACAGCTTGTTTTCTCTCTTCTATCTCCATACTGTTCTGGTAACAGACCCCCAATCCCTTTATCTGCAAAGGTGACAATTAAGAGGACCAACCATGCTACTATGTGTCATAGAGGTTTTTTGTTTTTTTTTTTTTATTGTAAACAAATGGGATACATGTTGTTTCTCTGTTTGTACATGGAGTAAAGGTATACCATTTGTGTAATCATAAATTTACATAGGGTAATGAGGTTTGATTCATTATGTTATTTTTTCCCTTCCCCCAACCCCTCCCACCCTCTTTTCCCTCTATACAGTCCTTCCTTCCTCCATTCCTGCCCCCCTCCCTAACCCTAACACTAACCCCTCCCAGCACCCATTATGTGTCATCATCCACTTATCAGCGAGATCATTTGTCCTTTGGTTGAGATTGGCTTATCTCACTTAGCATGATATTCTCCAATTTCATTCATTTGCCTGCAAATGCCATAATTTTATCATTCTTTATGGAAGAGTAATATTCCATTGTATATATATATACCACAGTTTCTTTATCCATTCATCAATTGAAGGACATCTAGCTTGGTTCCACAATCTGGCTATTGTGAATTCAGCAGCTATGAACATTGATGTGGCTGTATTTCTGTAGTATGCTGATTTTAAGTCTTTTGGGTATAGGCCAAGGAGTGGGATAGCTGCTGGGTCAAATGGTGGGTCCATTCCAAGCTTTCTGAGGAATCTCCATACTGCTTTCCAGAGTGACTGCACTAATTTGCAGCCCCACCAGCAATGTATGAGTGTACCTTTTTCCCCACATTCTCAGCAACACCTATTGTTGCTTGTGTTCTTGATAATCTCCATTCTAATTGGGATGAGATGGAATAGTTTTGATTTGCATTTCTCTTATTACTAGAGATGTTGAACATTTTTTCATATATCTGTTGATTGCTTGTAGATCTTCTTCTGTGAAGTGTCTGGTCATTTCCTTAGCCCATTTGTTGATTGGATTATTTGTATTCTTCCTGTAGAGTTTTTTGAGTTCTTTATATATTCTGGAAATTAGTGCTCTATCTGAAGTATGAGTGGCAAAGATATTCTCCCACTCTGTAGGCTCTCTCTTCACATTACTGATAGTTTCCTTTGCTGACAGAAAGCTTTTTAGTTTGAATCTATCCCAGTTGTTGGTTCTTGCTTTTATTTCTTATGCTATGGGAGTCCTGTTAAGGAAGTCTGATCCTAAGCCGACATGTTGAAGATTTGGACCTACTTTTTCTTCTATAAGATGAAGGGTCTCTGATCTGATTCTGAGGTCCTTGATCCATTTCAAGTTGAGTTTTGTGCAGGGTGAGAGATAGGGGTTTAGTTTCATTCTGTTGCATATGGATTTCCAGGTTTCCCAGCACCATTTGTTGAAGAGGCTATCTTTTCTCCATTGCATATTTTTGGCCCCTTTGTCTACTATGAGAAAATTGTATTTATTTGGGTTTGTGTCTGTGTCCTCTATTGTGTACCATTGATCTACCTGTCTGTTTTGGTACCAATACCATGCCGTTTTTGTTACTATTGCTTTGTAGTAGAGTTGAAGGTCTGGTATTGCGATACCCCCTGCTTTGCTCTTTCTGCTAAGGATTGCTTTAAGCTATTCTGGGTTTCTTATTCTTCCAGATGAATTTCATAATTGCTTGCTCTATTTCTGTGAGGTACATCTTTGGGATTTTAATTGGAATTGCATTGAATCTGTATAGCACTTTTGGTAGTATGGCCATTTTGACAATATTAATTCTGCCTATCCAAGAACATGGGAGATCTTTCCATCTTCTAAGATTTTTCTTTAATTTCTTTCTTTAGTGTTCTGTAGTTCTCATTGTAGAGATCTTTCACCTCTCTTGTTAGATTGATTCCCAAGTATTTTATTTTTTTCAAGCCTATTGTGAATGGGTTAGTTTTCCTAACTTCTCTTTCTGAAGATTCATCACCTATGTATAAAAATGCATTGGATTTATGAGCATGGATCTTGTAACCTGCTACTTTACTGAATTCACTTATGAGTCCTAAAAGTTTTCTGGTGGTTTCCGGGTTCCTCTAAATATATAATCATGTCATCAGCAAACAGGGATAGTTTGAGTTCTTCTTTTCCAATTCATATCCCTTTAATTTCTTTGGTTTGTCTAATTGCTCTGGCTAGAGTTTCAAGGACAATGTTGAATAGAAGTGGTGAAAGTGGGCATCCCTGCCTTGTTCCAGTTTTTAGGGGGAATGCTTTCAGTTTTTTACCATTTAGAATGATATTGGCCATGGGCTTAGTGTAGATGGCCTTTACAATGTTAAGGAATGTTCCCACTAGCCCTATTTTTTCTAGTGTTTTGAGAATGAAAGGATGCTGTATTTTATCAAATGCTTTTTCTGCATCTATCGAAATAATCATGTGATTCTTAACTTTAAGTCTGTTGATATGGTGAATGACATTTATTGATTTCCGGATATTGAACCAACCTTGCATCCCTGGGATAAAACCCACTTGATCGTGGTGCACTATCTTTTTAATATATTTTTTGTATGCGATTTGCTAAAATTTTGTTGAGAATTTTTGCATCAATGTTCATTAAGGATATTGGTCTGAAATTTTCTTTCCTCCATGTGTCTCTGTCTGGTTTAGGTATCAGGGTGATATTGGCTTCATAGAATGAGTTTGGGAAAGTTCCTCCTCTTCTATTTCATGGAATACTTTGAGAAGTATTGGAATGAGCTCTTCTTTAAAGGTTTTGTAGAACTCACTGACAACCCATCTTGTCCCGGACTTTTCTTTGTTGGTAGGCTTTTGATGACCTCTTCTATTTCATTGCTTGAAATTGATTTATTTAAGTTGCGTATGTCCTCCTGGTTCAGTTTAGGTAATTCATATATCTCTAGAAACTTGTTGATGTCTTTGAGGTTTTCTGTTTTTTTGGAGTATAGATTTTCAAAATAGCTTCTAATTATGTTTTGTATTTCACTCGTGTCTGTAGTGATATTTCCTTGTTCATTCCGAAGTTTAGTAATTTGAGTTTTCTCTCTCTTTCTCTTTGTTAGTGTGGCTAAGGGTTTATCAATTTTGTTTATTTTTTCAAAGAACCAACTCTTTATTTTGTTAATTTTTTCGATTGTTTCTTTTGTTTCAATTTTGTTGATTTCAGCTCTGATTTTAACTATTTCTTGTCTGTCTTCTACTTTTGGTGTTGGTCTGCTCTTCTTTTTCTAGGGCTTTGAGCTGTAGTGTTAAGTCGTTTATTTGTTGATTTTTACTTCTTTTGTTGAATGCGCTCCATGAAATAAATCTTTCTCTAAGTACTGCTTTCATAGTGTCCCAGAGATTTTGATATGATGTGTCTTTGTTCTTGTTTACGTCTAAGAATTTTTTTTATTTCCCTCCTGATGTCTTCTGTTATCCATTCATCATATAATAGCGTATTATTTAATCTCCAGGTATTGGAGAAGTTTGTTTTTTATCCTGTCATTTATTTCTAATTTCAATCCATTATGATCTGATAGAATACAAGGTAGTATCTCTATCTTGTATTTGCTAACAGTAGCTTTGTGGCATAAAATATGGTCTATTTTAGAGAAGAAAGTGCTGCTGAGAAGAAAGTGTATTCATTCTTTGTTGGATGGTATATTCTACATATGTCCATTAAGTCTAAATTATTGATTGTGTTATTGAGATGTATGGTTTCTTTATTCAATTTTTGTTTGGAAGATCTAGCCAGTGGTGAGAGAGGTGTGTAAAAGTCGCCTAGTATTATTGTGTTGCAATCTATTTGATTTCTGGAATTGAGAAGGATTTGTTTGACGTACATGGATCAGCCAATATTCGGGGCATAGATATTTATGATTGTTATGTCTTGCTGATTTATGCTTCCCTTAGGCAATTTGTAATGTCCTTCTTTATCCCTTCTGACTAGTTTTGGCTTGAAGTCCACATTATCTGAAATGAGGATGAATACTCCAGCTTTTTTGCTGTGTCCGTGTGCATAGTATGTTTTTTCCCATCTTTTCACCTTTAGTCTGTGGGTATCTCTTTCTATGAGATGAGTCTCTTTAGGCAGCATATTGTTGGATTTTTCTTTTTAATCCAATCTGCCAGTCTTTGTCTTTTGATTGATGAGTTCAGGCCGTTAACATTCAGGGTTATTATTGTGATATGATTTGTATTCCCAGTCATTTGACTCATTTTTGTTTTTTGACATGATTTGGTTTCTCCTTTATTTGGCTATTCCTTTAGGCTAATTCCTCCCGTTGCTGATTTGCATCATTGTTTTTCATCTCTTCCTCATGGAATATTTTGCTGAGAATGTTCTGTAATGCCGGCTTTCTTTTTGTAAATTCTTTTAGCTTTTGTTTATCATGGAAGAATTTTATTTCATTGTCAAATCTGAAAGTGAGTTTTGCTGGGTATAAGATTCTTGGTTGGCATCTGTTTTCTTTCAGGGCTTGGTAAATGTTGTTACAGGCCCTTCTAGCTTTTAGGGTCTGGATTGAAAAATCTGATATTCTTATTGGTTTCTCCCTGAATGTAATTTGATTCTTTTCTCTCACAGCCTTTAAAATTTTGTCTTTATTTTGTATGTTAGGTATTTTCATAATAATGTGCCTTGGTGTGGGTCTGTTGTAATTTTGTATATTTGGAGTCCTATAAGCATCTTGTACCTGGTTTTCCACTTCATTCTTCAGATTTGAGAAATTTTCTGATATTATTTCATTGAATAGATTGTTCATTCCTTTGGTTTCTCTAAGCCTTCCTCAATCCCAATAATTCTTAAATTTGGCCTTTTCATGATATCCCATAATTCTTGTAGATTCTGTTCATGATTGCTTACCATCTTCTCTGTCTGGTCAATTTTGTTTTCAAGATTAAATATTTTGTCTTCAATGTCTGAGGTTCTGTCTTCCAGGTGTTCTATCCTATTGGTTATGCTTTCTATGGAGTTTTTAACTTGGTTTATTGTTTCCTTCATTTCAAGGATTTCTGTTTGGTTTTTTTTCAGTATCTCTAACTCTTTATTGAAATGATCTTTTGCTTCCCGTATTTGCTCTTTTAACTGTTGATTGGTGCGATCATTTAATGCCTGCATTTACTCTTTCATCTCTTCCTTCAATGCCTGCATTTGCTCTTTCATCTCCTCATTTGCTTCCCTGATTGTTTTAATTATGTACATTCTGAACTCCCTTTCTGACATTTCTTCTGCTGTGCTGTCATTGGGTTTTATTGATATAATATCTAGGTTTGTTTGTGACATTTTCTTCCCTTGTTTTCTCATACTGGTCAGATATCAGTGGGACTCTGAGATATTGCAGATTTCCTCTATTGGCTTATAGTGCCCCTGTAGATTTCCAGTATATCACCTCCCAGCCTTCAGTAGCCTGAAGTCTTGGGGAAACTTGATAATGCAGTGCTTCCGAATAAAGCTGCCCCTAGCCCGCTACTAGGTCCAGGGCTGGGGGCTGGTTCTGCATGGAAATCCTCTCACTGGGCGGTCCTGCTCCTAGAAGCTGGCTATAGACAGGGCCTGCCCCTGCCTGAGGGAGCCAGGCTGCTCAGGGAAAGCCTCTCCCTGTCCTTCCTTGGTTCCAGAAGCCGCCTGCGGGCCAGGCCAGGGCCCAGCGCTGGGTCCGGGGCTTGGGGTTGGCTCTGTGCGGAAAAGCTCTCACTGGGCGGGCCTGCTCCGAGGAGCTGGCTGTGGATCGTGCCTGCCGCTGGACGGAGCAGGGCTTCTTGGGGAAGTCTCTCACTGCCCTGCCCTGCTCCGAGAACCTGCCCCCTGTCCAGGCCTGCCACCCAGGCCGAGCTTCACCCGGTGGGAGAGACTCACCCCATGGCTCTATGTTGGTCCAAGTCTCTCACCTCCCCTTTGTGAATTCTGAGTTCTGGAGCAACGGGAGATGCAGTCACCTTCTAGTCCGCCATCTTGGATCTCCTGCACAGAGGTGTTTTTTAGAATTCATCTATCAAATTCTGAGAAAGGGGCTTCTGTAATGATGACAAATTATATCATACGGGTATATGTGGTCGGGCCATTTTTATGGAGTTCACGTTAAGTCCTGATTTCTACAAGTGGGTGTTTCCCTAAGCCCATCCCTGACCTCAGTGACTTTATGCATTCTGCCCCAGGGAGGACCAGTGAGCTTATCCAGTTGGTAATGCAGGGGAGCTTGCTCAACTCAATGGTTTTTTGTCTTCATTGTGGTTTTCCTGAAAGTACGATTTCCTGTCATGGGTATTGCCTGTGACTGAGTAGGCAAATTGGCCTAATTCTGTCATTCAGCTAATTGGCCCATTTGGTGATCATGCCAAGTTGCATTCTCCAACTGCCTTGATCTGTAATAAAGGCCTCATCCTGACCCCTAACTGCTGCTGCTGATTTTAATTTTTGATTATTCAGGTGGGAGAAAATGGTGCTGTTTATATGGGGCCCTTCAGAGAACCCAGTATGAACTTGATTTATTTACTCACTTATTTGGTTCTTGTTTTATGTCCTTTAGTACAATGGACATAAATATATACATATGCACGTATTTTATATATGTATTTTATACATACATAGACCTGAATATGTAAATACATGTACGTGTATACCAATATTGTTCTTTTCCTGTGAAATGTATTCATAGTCAATTCAAAGAACAATTGTTGTGAATGGACTTTTATAATCTTCACTTTAAAATTGTTTATTGATGGAGTTAAAAAAACAATTTTTGCCTAAGTTTATCCCTTAATATTTTTCCTTGATCCTGTAAAATTTATTATTGTAAGTGAAACCAGTGATTGCTTTGCATTTCTTGACTCTGCCTGCTGGGATCTGTATGCCAGCTGTCTAGTTGTGCCTCCTGCTTGCCCCTTTGGGTTATGTCATTACCTGTCACTGCATTGTTTTTCTTTATTGGTTTGATTTAATATTATATAGATGGAAAAGCTACATGAGGAAAAGTTTTTTCAAGTCTGATGAAAAATGTAAATCCTCAAATCCTAGAAATTCAATGAACCCCAAACAGGAAAGAAACAAAAAATACAAGGCAATCAAAATGTCTTAAAATCAAGATTTATGAAAACATATTTTAAAAAAATATTTAAAAAGTAATAGCCAGGGAGGAAAAGAGAACATACAGGGTCTATTGGTTTCCTAGGGTTGCCATGACAAACTGTGCTTCTAGAACAACAGAAACCTGTTGTCTCAGTTCTGGAGGCTACAGGTCTGGGGTCAAGGTGTTGAAGAGCCATGGTGTCTGCAGAGGTGCTGGAGGAAGCTCTGTCCTGGGCCTCTCCTGGCTTCTGTATATCCATTTTGGGGCATTTTGTCTCCAGTCTTCACGTGGCGTCCTCACTGTGCTTGTCTGTGTGTCTCAAGTACCCCTTCCGAAAGGACATACTGGATAAGGGGCCCACCCTGTTCAAGTAGGGCCTCGTCTTAAACAATTACACCTGTAACAGCCCTATTTCCAAATGAGGTCTCATTCTGAAGTACTGGGGGTTATTAGTAGTACTTCATCTTAAACTTTGGGGAAACAATTCAATCCATAATACCGGAGAATGTGTTCATTACCTAGTACTGTGCCACAAAGTGCCCCTAAACCTAGCAACTTAAACATTTATCATCTCACACAGTTTGGGAAGTAATTAGCTAGGTCTGCCTTGGGGTCTTTCATAAGGTTGTGGCCATTTAAAGACTAGACTGGGGCTGAAGCTTCCACTTCCACAATGGCAGGAGGCCACTTCCTCATCATGTGACCTCTTCATAGAGCGTCTTGGGCACCCTCTCAACAGGACCACTGGCATCCCTCCAAATGAGTGACCCAAGAGGAAGTAAGGGAGAAGCTACAGTATCCTTTGAAGCTTGTTGTTTTCACCACATCATCTCGGTCCCACAGACAGCCTTGGTGTGGTGGGGAAGAAGACCACACGGGCATGAAGGCCTGCAGGTGAGGTGCTGAGGCCGTTGTTACCAGGGAGCCACAGAGCAGTGGAGTGGTTTCAAGAAATAGGAAGCAACCACCTGGAAACTGAACAGCAACAACTCTTTCAAGGAGTTGTACCAAGGAAAATGGCATGGTAGCTTGAGAGGGAAGTGTGATCAAAGAGGTTTCTTTCCAGAGACAGGTAATTGCATGTTTATATGTTTATAGGAAATTCAGTAGAGAGGGGGAAACGAGGGAGTAATGTTCTGAGTGGTTGAAAAAGACTGGGGTCTAGCGTAGGGGGAAAGGTAGCCTTTTAATAGGATGGGTAACTGTCATGCCATGCCAGTCTGTCTACTGAAAATACCACGTATGGGCACACCTATGAGTTGGTGGACAAGGTGGAGGCTTATGAATTTATCTTAGAATGTTCCTTTTTTGCTGATGAAATGGGGAATTAGATCACTTTATGAGAAAGAATGGGAGAGAAGTTCTATCAATGGGTATTATTGACATGACTAACTATAGTCGATTCCAGTTCTGCCATGCTGCTTTATACTTATATCTTCCTGTTTTTCTCCCCTAGCATAGCTTTGTGGGGCTGTGTCTTTTGATATTTAAGGAAGTTTGTATCTCCATTCTATCAGTCACTGTCATACTGATGTCCTTATATAATGCCTTAGTGTCTCCTGTTTCTTGCAGGGAGTAAGAGGGAAGACAGTCTATTATTTTCTTGCTGTCAGTCCATGATGAAATTGGTTGGTAATCGCTTCTTCCCTTTTCTCTCCCTATTCATCTAAAATCTAATTTAAGCATCCCCTGAATTTTTGTGTTCCTACTGTGCCTGTGGAGTTTAATTCATTTGAAGATCAGTTTGGTTGAAAAATTCCTGGTCAGCTTTTTCTGTCATTGAGTATCCTAATATAACTCACCCCAGCATATCTAGACCAGGGGTCATTCTTCAGAAGTCAGATGCTTCTGGATATTCTCTGTCTCTACCCGACTCCACACACTCTGCGCAGACCTCTTTGAACTGCATCAGCCAGGGCCTCTTGCCATCAGGTGTCTTGGGGTCCCAGCCAGTGGCCCTCAGATACCAAAATAATTTCCTCTCTGTGTCCTTCAGAAGTACAACTGTATGTCTATAGATGATAGACTGGTTGGTCAATAGATTGGTTTGTTGCAGAGATCTGACCTTAGACAGTTGCAGGGAAATTGCCCACGTCTGATGCTGGAGCTTAGAATTCACAGGCCAAGCAGTCAGATCTTAAGTGAACCTTAAGTGGGCAAGAACAAAGACAGCAGACCCCACAAAGACAGACGGACCTGTGTCAACTGGTGTCCTAAGAAGAAGTTGCTGCCCTCATCACTTTCCTAATGAGTTAGCCGGAGGCTGGATGAGCAAAAGGAAGATCCCTCGTAAGGAAGAGGTGTCTCAGGCCTGTCCTGGCCTAAGGCCACCAAGAGAACCAGCCGGTGAGGAATAACAGGGTCAGTTACAGGTGCCTTCAGAGTATACAAGCAAAATGACTGCTTCTCCTCTACCACCCGCCGAATGTCAAGCAGAAATGTCCTTTGTGGCCTCCCTTCACTAGAAATATAACGGAAGGGGCATCCTGGGGGACACAGACTCAGCCAAGCTACGGTGACACATTACAAAGGCACCACACTCCTGTTTTCCTACCAGGACAGAGATGGTAGATCCCTGTTGGTTCCCCGCCGCTGCCCACACTCTTGTAGTCTCTTCATTCCGTTCTCGTTCATTACTCTTCTGTGTGCTGGTTTTTAACAGGGCTGATTCTGTAATTGGTACCAGAAGTGGATCCTGGCGTAGGACCTAGGCCAGGTGCTGCCACCAAACCTTTGAAACAAAGAGGACCCAGTTATAGTGAGCCTTAGGACAGAGTGATAATTCAGTTTTGGCCTGCCAGAGACAGCGAGCTGATCTTAAAGACCCTAGAGTGGACATAGATGGGCAGTCTTCTGAGGTGCAACTTGATGTGCAAGTGAAAAATGTCTGAGTCTCCCAGACAGGAACTTGACTGCAGGCGAGGACAGTGGGAATCCACGGCACTTCGCTCAGGTTCAGGCCTAAGCCATTTCCTACACCTGAAGTGGAAGGACCTTGGAAGGAGGCCCCTGCCCTGGTCCTGCAGTGCCTGTATGCCTGCTGGGACTTCCTGCATGCCTTCCCAGGGTTACCTGTGGTCACTTACAGCATGGCTGTGCTCTAGAGAAAGGGAGATGCCCAGCCACCCATGGGCAATGACAAGTACTGACTTGAAGAATATGCTAAATTTTGTTGTTGTTGTTTGTTTTTTGGTACCAGGGATTGAACCCAGGGGTGTTTTGCCACTGAACCACATTCCCAGCCCTTTTATTTTTTAATTTGAGAGGTTCTCACTAAGTTGCTAAGGGCCTTGCTAAGTTGCTGAGACTAGCTTTGAACTTGCAATCCTCCTGCCTCAGCCTCCTCAGATAGAATATAGCTAGTTTTTAATGTTCCTAAACACCACCATGATGCACAAAGTGGACACAGGAAAGTCAGGAGATAGAATTTGAACCGAATCCATCTCAGAGAGGGTTAGTTTCTTCCAGTAGAATCGCAGGCCCTTCCTACAGTTATTTCTTCAGCCCCAGAATGCATAGTAGAGACAAGCTTAATTGGAATAATCTCCATAGATTCCCTTTCCTCCAAACTCCAGTACTAGGAATTGAACCCAGGGGGACTCTTACCACTGAGCTACAACCTCAACTATATTTATATTTATTTTTTATTTTGAGACAAGGTCTTGCTAAGTTGCTGAGGTTGGCCTCCAACTTGTGATCCTCCTGCCTTAACCTCCTGAGTTGCTGGGATTAAAGACATGAGCCACCATGCCCAGCTTCCCGAGGGATTTTGTCTTCAGAGAGCATGGTGACACAAGCCTAGATGGTATAGCCTACTATATACACCTAGGCAGTGTGACATAGGCTACGAATCTCTGCAGCATGCTACTGTTCTAAATACTCTAGGCAATGTAACTAATTTAGTGCCTAAGCATATCTAAATGTAGAAAAGTACCTCAAAACACTGCATGATAGGAATTTTTCAGTTCCATTATAATCTTATGGAACCCTCTTACTCTTATGGTCCTTTATTGACTAAAACATCATTATGTGGCACATCACTGCATATATCAAGTAAATGCATTTCTTCTTGTTAAAACAGTAAAATATTGGTAGCTCTTCTTTTGACTATTGGAAGTGTCTGTCATCTCCAGAGAAATAAATACTGTCATCATGTCTGCACTGCATTGTTCCTGACTTTATTTCCAAGAATTTATATCCACACATTTGAAATGAATCTGTAGAAGATATCGAGTACAGAACTGAAATTACAGGAACTTCAATTGTACAAATTTGAAATAATGCCAAAGAATAATATTAATAAAAATGTCTCATATTAGGTGTGAATTTCAACATAGTACCTGTCTTCCAAAGTTTTCAGAAATTGTAAAGAACCACAAAACTTACAAGCAGCAGGGAGCACTATTTGTGAACCTTCTATTGACACTTGGCTGTATCGCTTTAGCATATAAGCCAAAATAGATCCACTTAGCAATCCAGTTCATGATTGTTAGTGTCTGTGAATTAATACATTGTTACTAATGCTTTAGAATGTTTTTGAAGGACTTTGTAACTTGGACAGTTATTTTAACATTGACTTTTATTAAAATTTAAGATCTTTTAATTACTACACCAGTCTTATCCAAACGCTCACTAAAAGATAGCATTTTTAGGGTGCTTAAAAAATTTGTAGAGACCAGTTACTTCAGGGTGAGAATTAGATGGTAAAACATAGAGACAGACACTTAACAAACACAGGAGACACTGTGCAGTTAATTAAGTGGAAGGCACTCCCTGCAACCTCGAGCTAACAATGAGAAGGTCAGCACAGCGCCTAGCACAGTGGACATAGACCCCGCTCCCCAAGAATGCAGGCCTTTCTATTATCCTGACTGTCCCTCCAGGACGGGAAAATATTGAACTATTCAGGTTTTGAAATTTTCCAGGCCTTTATAAAGAAAATCCGTCCATAGACTGCTCTATTGTTATGTGTGACACAGAAAAGTGGCTTTTTTATTTTGGGGTTTGATGATTTTGTTCTTGTATTTGGTACTTAATGTTTGTTTTTAAACTCTTAGGAAATGTGTCTGGTTTTATGAGAAATAAATCAATGTCTTATATCGCCTTACATTCTTATGTGAAGTGTACTTTATTTTCAATACATTGTAAACTCTACCCACATCAGGTCTGTATCTCTGCACTACAATTTTTAATGGTTACCTAATATCCCATCTTATGGATTCTCAAATTATTTTATTTTTACATTTAGATTTTTTACACTGCATTACTGTTAACATAAACTAAGAAATGTATATCTATCCATGTACCTTTGGACAATTATTTTCCTTAGGTTATATTCCTGAAATAGATTTGATACATTAAATAAAGTGCATTCTCCTTTTAAAGCTTCATATGAAGTGACCTCTAGTCTGTTTTATAAATTATATTCCAAAGAAATTTATGAGAATGAACCTTTCTCCTAACTTATGCCCACCCTGGATATCATTTTTCTTTATAATCTTTTCCTAATGTAAAGGCCCCAAAATATATTTAAACACTTGCATTTTTTTATTCATACTTTATGGACTGTTTTTACATACTTATTCCTCATTTACATTTTCACTTTTATTACTTGCCCTTCACATCCATAGATCATTTTTATGATAGTGTGATCTTCTTATAAATGTGTGAGAGATAATTAAATGAAGTCAATAAGCCATTTCTTTCATACACTTAACAAATATATTTTCCAAATGTGTTTTTACTTGTTTTTTTTTTTTTTTTTTTTTTTTTTCCTGAAAGCAAGGTTTTAAATTTTTCTAGAGTAAAATTTGACAGTCATTTCTTTTGTGGCTGCTGCCTTTGATCCCTACCCTGAGAATAAATGAGAAAATTCTTTTATGTTTTCTCTAGGTACTGGTGTTTGTTGATAAAATGTGAAATCGAGAGTCTTATGAAATGTGTGTGCTCTAGTGTGTGTGTACTAGAGGTGTGATCTGTCTCCCCACCCGGCAGCTCTATTTCTAACATGATTTTTTGATTACTGCATTTCTCTCCTCCCCTATCCCAGCCCCTACTTGGAAATTCCACCTTTTTTATCATACTTAAATTCTTCTGAACTCTTGGATTTATACCTGATGTTCTAAGAGTGATGGAAAATTTTATCTGATAGGAAATACTTTAATTTTTTCAATTAAAAACTCCTGGCTGCCACCCTAGGTTCTTTGTTCTTCCAGATGAAATTTAATGTGTTCTGTTAAGTGAAATAAGATTTAAAATAAAGGGAAAAGCCAGGCATGGTGATACACACCTGTAATACCTGCAGCTCAGAAGGCTGAGGCAGGAGAATCACAAGTTCAAGGCCGGTCTCAGCAATTCAGCAATTGGAACCAAGTTCAAATCCCTAGCGGGGGAGGGGCGGTTTGTGAGGAAGCAGGGCTTCAAACAAAAGTAGAGACGATTTTGGAGCATAAATCACCCAACTCGCCGAAAAAGACAGGAACTCTTCAGAAATTCCCTGAGGATGGGGACGCAGAGACTTGTGGGAAACCGAGTCTCGACTTTGATGGATTACCCCGGGGCGCGAGGAACTGGTCCCTCGCAGCTCCTTCTGCGCATGTGCAGTTCTTCCTCATTGTTCGTCTGCACCTCTTGTCTCCAGCTTCGCGCGGCAGATAACCTGAATCTGCGCGTCGCCCGGTGGCCGGGTCCTGCAGGAAGAGTGTGCACTACAGGTGAGAACCCAGTTCGGAGGGTTGCTTTGCTGGGTTTGGGGTAGTTCTGTGCCCGCAGCTGGTGGAAGCAAAAACTTGCGCGAGTCCCACGGAGGTTGGGACCGGATAACACTTGTTCACAAGTCTGCTCTGCGTGCGTCTAGTGACCCAGGAGGTGCGCTGCGGATCGCCTTCTCTGAGCGGATAAGGAATGGGACGAGGGTTTCTAGGTCAGAATAAAGTGCTCCGGGAAAAAGCATTCAAATGGTAAAGAGTTGTTTGCACAAGCTTCTCGCATTTGCTTGTGCCTGGCCAGCCACTGCCTAGTGAGCCAAATGCAGACACCAGCGGGATGGGAAAGCATTCTTACCACACGTTGCATGCCTGCAGGGTAAGGGAGGTGATGGTCCTGTAAGACAGGCTGATTTCAGAGCCTGAGTTCAAATTCCGACTTTGCCGCTAGCAAACCTCTAAGACTCAGTGTCCCCACCAGTAAAGCAAAGTTATTCCTAAAACCTGCTTCAGGGTTGTTGTGAGCACCTGTGAGAGACCCCCTATCAAGCCCTCAGCAGAGGTCCTGGCATTACTTGGCACCTGGCAAGGCTACCTGCCTTTCCCAGGGTTCTGTGCAATTATGTAGTTCTCAAAGATCGCGGCAAACCCTGCTACCAACCTACAATCTGGGGGCGAAGTGCTTGGCTAGCAACTGAAGTCGAACCATTTTATTTCCAGATCCCATGCGGGAATTATCCGGAAGTTCATTTCCCCCAGCACTTTGCAGTGGCATGTCTCTCAGGGCACCAGGAAGTCCCTGGAGTGTGTGAGGATTCCTGGGGATTCCTACCCTGGGTTCTGTATAACTGAGACCCCTAGTCCCCTCCATCAGGGACCACCTGTCTGTCCCTCAGCAGTTTCCAGGCTCCCAAGCCAAGTTTCTTGCAGTTCTCAACTAGCATGCATCAGAATCACCCGGGGGGCTTGTGAAACCCAACAGATGACTGGGTCCCATCAGAGCTCCTGATTGGGCGGGTCTGGACTGCCCGTTTCGGGATGACGCTGATGCTGCTGGTCTGGGGACCTTACCGTGAGAAATATCATTGTGAGGGATGCTGAATTCCAAGACAGAGTTGGGACCCAGCTGAAGATTCCAGTTATGCAAATTTATTCCCTCCAACCAGGTTCAGATTCCCTTGGATCACACAGCTCTTTTGAGGAAGGAAGGAGGGAGGGGACAGCGAAAGCAGGAATCCCTCCTGGAAGCTCCCCGACTCCACCCAGGTTCAGTGCCCCACAGCTGCCTAGGAAACAGGGCGTCTATATTTGCTTTCTCTGAAGCAATTCCTGGTCTTTCTGCCCCGAATAACATCCTCATACCAGAGGTTGCCAAGAACCGTCCATCAACGAAGGTGTGGTCCACAAGGAAGGAGGTGAGATGGGCTGAGGGCGGTGAGCAAGAGGCAGGTTGCAGGGGAAGAGGAGATTCCGGAGGGCTAGTGAAGCCCGGTAGGAAGGAGGGTGGGAAGATACTGTCTCCTCCCCCCAGAAGCTCCTCCCACAGTCTTATTCAACCAGAGAGAGAGAGAGAGAGAGAGAGAGAGAGAGAGAGAGAGAAGAAATGACATTTTGTCATTTGCAAGAAAATGAATGGAACATTAAGAACATTAAGTGAAATAAGCCAGACTCAGAGGGTCAAGGGTCAATGTGTTCTCTCATCTGTGGAAGCTGAGGATAAAGAAAAAAGCAGGGGAGGGGTCTACAGGGGTCTCTGAAAGTCAAAGGGAGTCCTGTGGAGTACAGGAGAGGGACCAGGAGGAGGGGAGGGGAGGGGGAAATACGGGGGAGTGATATTGGCCAAATGATATTGATATTTCGTGTACGTGTACAAATATGGAACAACAAATCCCACCAGTGTGCACAACTTTAATGCACCAATACAAAATAGGGCAAAAAAGGGAAACTCTTTCTACACCCTTTATTTTCCAGACCGTAGAGACTCCCTTAAATCACACCTCTCTCCATTAGTAGGTCTCAGAAAGTCTTTAACCTCAAGGAGTTAAAAATATATATAGGAAAGTAAAAGAGCCAATCTTTATAAGGTCTATATCGTTTTATCATTTGTATAGCTTTTATTATGGAAATACTTAAAACATACAAAAGTAGAGAAAATACTCTAGTAGCTCTAAGGTCTTGTCATGATGTCAGCATATACACAATTATTTCACCCATACGGCCCCCCAAAATGCACATGTGCAGCATGCGTGCATGTGCACAAACACACACACACACACACACACACACACATACACTTTCCCCCAACCCCCTCTACCTTCCTTTACAGGATCATTTTAAGGTGAATCACAGACATTAAAAAAATCGCATGGTGTACCATATTCCATACTGGACATCAGACTTGCATCTCATCCTTTGTTATCATGCGGTTTGTTTAGCCAGACCTTTCTTAATTGACCTTCAGATTGCTATTAGTCTGTTAGTAAATCAAAGCACGTTATAGAAATGTCAAGAAACCGATTTTGACTTGCCCCAGTGAAATGCCTACTTCTCTGAGCTCCATGTGGTTACACCAGGGTTACAAGAGCCCCATGGAAAGACACCTGCCCCCCCTGAGGGGGAAGGTGGCATTCAAGTGGCCATTTGTCAGCAGATGTGTGGATTTTCAGCAAGTGCTTTGGGGACCTTCCAGGGGAAATCATTTCTCACAATTTCTGTGCTCCTTCCCTCTCCACCAGCCCTGCCTTCACGCTTCTCTAAACTTTTCCAGGAGCAGAAGAAAATGAACACATCCCAGGTGAATTGTTTACTTATTACTTCATGTTTTCAGAAAACTAAGAGTTACTTTGTCAATTGTTTTTTCTTCGTTTCCTGACTTTTCCCTGCATTGTTATTTTAATTTCTTTTTTCCTGATTTTGAGAGTCTACATTTTTTTCCTTACCCATCACCCTTGATGCATTAACACATTTATCAATATCAGGATTTTTTTTTTCACCTATATCAGCTAAACAAAATACAGCCCTTCTACACCTCAGATTTTGTGGAAATCATTTAAATGCTGATTGTTTTTCCCTTTCTTTTCTTCCTTTTATATAGCAAATATTGTTTTAAATATTTCATTAGTGATTACATCACACCTTCTAAGTACTTGAACAATTACAATTTAAATTTGAATATGCATTTTCTGGTTATTTTTTGCCATCCCCAGTTTAAAGACAGAGTGACAAAATTATAATAGTTGGTTAGCTATAATATAATCTACAATTTAGGGCTACATACTACATTCTAGCCACTGTTAAATTCTGATATTAATCTTACCAGGTGTAAACTCTGCCTGGATTAGCTCATGTAATTTCGACAACATTGGGCAGGTATCTTTATTACACACTTTCTACTGAGGGCTACAAAGATTTAAGTGATTCTCAAAAGCATACAGCTGAAATAGTTCAAAGAATACATCCTTAGATGTTTGGCCAGATAGAGATCTCTTCAAGTCCAAGTGTACTGCAAGTTCTCCACCCAGTTTTGAGAGTAAGTTATCTGCTTCTGTTGCAGCCTGCCCAGGAACTTGGAATGGAGCTGTCGTGGGGACAGAATGTCTAGATAAGATATGAGGCACACGAAATGAAGCAGGGGACATACTTATACTACAGACATACTTGTTGTTTATCTGAAGTTTAAGTGTAACCCATTGGCCTGTGTTTTTATTACTAACTCTGTCAACCCTGCTCAGGCGGAAAGGGGGCTCAGGGTGCTCTCTGCTGACCCTTAGAGCTGACAGCCCCAGATCACCCAGAGGAGCAGAGCCCTTTGTTCTCAATGGCTGATTTTATGACCTCATTCCAAATGGCCCTTGGCAAATTGACGTGACCCACCCAGGTCCACCACTGATCCTATAGCAGTAGCAGCCATCCTAGAGTCTCAGGAATTGGCACCCACAATGTGTGGCTTTGTCTGAAGCCATGGGCACTTTGCCTGCACACCCCTTACAGACGACAGCTCTTCCTGGTCTTGGCTGTCCTTTCTCTGTGATTGTCATGGGTTCTGCGGAGTTTGGACAGCAGCCTGTGCAGCGTTGCCCAGGATGGCTGTGCTTGGTCTGCTCTCTGAGCCTGGATGTCTGAGGATACCTGTACCCTGCTGTTCCATGAATGAGTGACTTCGAGTCCAGCTTGAAATCCTTTCCCCTCAAAGAATTATGAGAAAAAAGAATCTGCAAAATCTCCTGGCATTTGGGGAGAAGTGGAGAGGCCCTTGATTGTCTTTCCTTTGGAGATAACAACCGTGTCCTCCCCCTCCTCCCCCTCCCCGTCCTCTTCCCCCCTCTCCCTCTCCCCCTCCATCTTCTTCCTTTATTCTTGCACTTCAGCCATTTCACTGGGCAGTGTCTGCTTATTTGTTCTGGTTTCAATATGCCTGCTTGGCAACTGAATGGATCCTAAAACAGGTGAAAACGCACACGCTCAGGGGTGTTTTGGTTTTCCTGTTGCGTCCTCTGTCCTGGCCACCTGGAAGTCCTGCCGCAGCCTCTCCTCAGTCCCCTCTCTGTGCTCCTCCACTTTTGTCTCATCGATCTATTCTCCTCCGGGTCTGTGTGTGCATTGAGAGAGTTACTCATTTTGTTTCCAAGCCTGCTCTGGAGGGTTTCGTTTTGTTTCCCCAAATCAGTAGCAAGATCTTTAATATCTGTGTCTCTTGTGTGTTTTTTCTTTTCTAGAGCCAACTTCTCTTATGTCTGGAAGCAAGCCCCTCTCTTATATTGACTTTAAGATTCTGATTTGAATGGTTAAACATTATTCTCCTCGATATTGTAATTAAATTTCTTGCATAGCTTCCAATCTATTCATCTCAGGCTGTTGTTCTTTATTTACTTTAAATTCATTCATCAAACTTCAAGTCTTTTCTTATTTTTCAAACTGGTGGGTTCCTCTAGTGTTCAGGTTCTTTTTTGTTTTCTGGGTGAACAGGAAAGCAGAGACCCAATTCAATCTCTACAGATGGCTGAGATGCGTCTCAGCAGCTATTTCGAGATGCGTCTCAGCAGCTATTTCCGGGGCGTGCTTCCCCTGAGCGAGAGGACTGGCCTCAGGTCTTCTACGTGAAGAGTTGGGAGACATCCACAGACATTGCCTTTAGGCTGTGTAGATTGGGAGGGCAGCAAGCTCAGGCGCCCCCTCTCCTGCCAAGGAGGGTAGTACTGTCCTCAGTGCACATTTGTCTGTCTCCAGAGTTGCCCTGAAAGGAGACCTGTCCCCATAGGGGGTGCTGTGCACAGTGCTCGGTTTCTCTCTTTGGTTGCAAAGTTCTCACAGATTCCTGGGGGCAGTTCCCTGTTTCTTCTAGGGAACATTCTCCTGAGCATTAACCCTCAGGAGTAACCCGCCAAGGGGCCTGGCCATCCCTCTGCTGACCAAGCCCCCTGTTCAACTCCCAGGCTCAGCTGCTTGGAGCTGGGCAGTCTTGCTGGACTCTGAGGAGAGGCCCGAGGCTTCTGCGCATTCTACGTTCACGCTAAGAGGCAAGTGCAGTGCCTCCAGGATCTGCCTCCTACTCTACATCTTCCAGAAACTTGTCGAGCCTTCTCCTTGCTGTTGGCCCCTCCCGTACTCCCCTGCTGAGGAGCATGGAGGTTTTCTGTTCCTGTCTTCTGTTCTTTGGGAGGCAGACGAGATCAGTGTGTGTGCCCAGCCCGTCGTGCTGAGCCAGGAGTGTCACTCTTATCACTTCTGAGATGCTCTTCACCCGCTCATCAGCTGCTTCTTGAGCATCACTGTGAACCAGGACTGCACCAGAAGATGCAGGTACGGCGCCAGCTCCTGGTTCTGGTTCCTGGAGCCCAGCACTAGCTCGTCCTTCTCTGCTGTGCCTCCAGCTCTGTGTCCTCAGTGTCCATATCCTTTGTGAGCAAGTGCCTTCTTCTGATGACTTCAGCTACTGCCAAGTTAGGCCCAGTTTCCAAAGTCCTATTTTTATCCTAGATCTCTCTCCTGAGATTCAAGGCCCGCTGTCCAGCTGTTACGCGGACATCTCCACCTGTATCTCACATATTCCTTAAGAACGACACACCCGGTTCTCTCTCTCTCTGCGCCCAATGCAGTCTTTTTTGCCTCTTTTGTTCTCTCAGTACAGTACATGGCACCAGCATCAGGCCAGCTGCTCTGATGGATAATCTGAGAGTAATGGTCCCTTTTCTTCACTGTATAATGAATTGCTGGTGAATTCCACATGGAATCAGTTCCTGTTTCTCAATCCCATGCTCCTGCCTTAAGAGAGGTGCTCACCTCTCACACCGGTCTATTATTGTCCTCTCTAACACCTCTTGAACAGTTTCCTAACCTTGGCCATTGATATTTTGGGTCACACAATTCTTTGTTCTAGGGGCTGACCTGTCCATCTCTGGCCTCAACTTACTAAGAGCCAGTAGCAACCCACCCCCTGAGTTGCAACAGCCAAAATTGCCTCCAGACATTTCCCAGGGCCAGGAGCAAAATCACCTCTCATTGAGAATCACTTCTTGAAAAATTCTCCAGTGTGCTTCTGGAACATTACTTTCAAAATATAAACCTAGTCATATTACTTACTTTCATGTCCCCATTGTCCATACAAGGGATCTCCAAAAAGAGGTGTGCTTCTTCCCCCAGGGGTGTGCACTGGTCCATATAGTGGTGCATGGAATGTATTAGAATATCCATTGCATTTGCTTTTTATCTAAAAAAAAATTAAAATAAAATTTTTTAAAAATTAAGATAAATTTTTAAAAACTTTACTTTTGCAAAATGACTTAAAACCGTATGCATATGTCATTTCCAAATACACTGAAGGATGCTAAGGAATTTTTGCTGACTAAATATTTTGGCGATCTCTGGTCTATAAAAGGAAGTCCAAAATTTCTCTGACCACTGACTACTCCATTGTTCTTCTTCTCACTCACTCCCCAACCTTCTTCTCTTATCATACTTTTAAGTTCTTCGACGTAAGGCTTGATTTTAATGTTGTCTGTGCCTTTGCTTATGCTATGGCCCGTGTTCACACAAAACCCACTGTTCGTACGCTATCAAATCCTATCTCCTTAAACAAGTTGTACCCCATTTGTTTACAATAAAAAAAAAATCTTTATCTCCTTGATGAAGATGATCCAAGAGAAGGAAATATGGGCCATTTTTTTCCATGGCCCATATTATTCATTACTGCACATGAATATGTGAATAGAAAGTATCCTCATCAGTCTGTAAGATCCTTAAAACCAGGACCAATATCTTATTTGCCATCGTGTCCTCTGCAGCCAGAACAGATCCAGGCACACAGAGGAAACTCAACTTGTTTTATGAAGTTAGTAATGAATTTATAAATAAATATAAAGGCTCAGTATTTCTCTTATGACTTCTGTTTCTCCCACAAAGTGGAATACGAAGGAAGGTAGTGTTAGATGACCTCTGTAACTCTTCCTGGTTGAGAGAACAAGTAGGAATTCTTTCCCATATGTATTTCCCATGTCGTCGAGTCTCGAGCCCCTGAGATTGAGCAGGCCTGGACTGTTGCAGGGACCAGTGGCATTTGAGGACGTGTCTGTGGAGTTCACCCAGCGGGAGTGGCAGCTTCTGGACCCTGCGCAGAGGTGCCTGTACAGGGATGTGATGCTGGAGAACTACAGGCACCTGGAATCACTGGGTAAGCCCAGCTTCCTTTGCTACTCCCAGCAGCATGCACTTCCTGTCTCAGGAGCCATGTTGTAGAGAGTGGTAAGTTTGATGCCGCGATTGTTGATTCTAAGACTCTTTTAGGACACTTGAAAAAATATTGTATTCTTTCTTCCCTAATAAAAGGTTCTTTTACCAGATGCCTGCCCCTGCACCAGGGAGGGAACTTAGCCACTGGCCCATCACTGATAGGGTGACCAGATGTCCCCCTGCCCAGGCAGAGGCTTAGCCACTGGTTGCGATGAAATTTAGTGGGACATTGGTCACGTGTGCTTCTCCCTTATGTCCTTTGAAGGGCCTGAACCCTAAGCAGCATTGCCAAGTCTCATGTCATTTCCCATCACAGGACACTGTGTTACCAAACCTGAGCTGATATGCAAGTTGGAGCAAGGAGAAGAGCCATGGATCTTAAAGAAGGAATTGCCAAGTCACAGCCACATGGGTGAGTTGAGGTCAGAGAGAAAGAAACTGGGAGCATTAGATCCTGGGTGGCCAGTTCAGGAACTTGGTATCTTTGAAACGTGTTTTAGAAATCTGTTGGAGGCTCTGGATATTTAGAAGTGAGTAAAGAGAGATGATCACATGCCTTAGACATCATCAAACCTCCTAACATCACTCTCAAGTCTAAGTGTTCTTCGTTTTGTTTGGTTTTTAGAGAAAGATTTGCTGGGTTTTATAGACTCTTGTTGCTGCCTTCTTCGTCCTAGACCTTTATTTCTGTTTTCCTTTCTGTTCCACCTTCTCCCCAGTGTTGAACACTTGGACAGTGTGCATGTATTCACGTGTTCCTTTTTTGAACATGGGTTTACCAAGCACCTGCTGTGCACTGGTCACATTCTAAGCCTGGGGGACACAGAAGCAAAAGCAAAATGCACTGGGCATGGTGGTGCACACCTGAATCCCAGCAGCTCAGAGGCTGAGGCAGGAGGCTCCTGAGTTCAAAGCCAGCCTCAGCAACTTAGCGAGGTCCTCAAGCAACTCAGTGAGACCCTGTCTCTAAATAAATATTAAGAAGGCTGGAGATGTGGCCCAGTGTCAAAGCACCACTGGGTTCAATCCCTGGTGCCAAAAAGAAAAAAAAAAAAAAAAAGTCCAGTTAACAAAGATATAATAGGGTAGGATAGGTAGTCATCAGCAGTATGAAAATTAAAGTCAGATGAAAAACTTGGAGACTGATAGGGCCTTTTAGAAATGGAGGCGGGGAGACCTTTTAGAGGAAGTGGACATTTGAATAGGAACAGCAGGATGGGTCTTGAATGAAGGGGTGGAGTGAACCATGGGTGATCAGAGCAATTTCCAGATCAGAGGAACAGCAGTTGCCAAGCCTCTGAGACAAAAGTGTGCTTGATGTGGTGAGAAAGCAGCAAGAAAGTCAGTGGGACCAGAGCAGGTCAAGTGAGGAGAAAGAAGCAGATAACAACAGAGTTAGCTGGGAAAAGACTTTGTAGTCCTGGTGAAGAATTTCAGTTTTACTGAGTGAAATCGTAGGTAAGAGCAGGCCAGTGGCAACACCTTTAGGCACGCACTGCCTTCGAAGGTGAAGAGGACACAGGGCTCTAGTAAGAGAGGCTGAGAAGGACCATCCACCCAGGATGGTGGTGGGAGAATCAGAGTGGTATCCCAGAAGCCACAAGACCAATGTTGAGAAGCAAGAAGGAATTCCAATGCAGAGGTGGAAATGCAAAGTCAGCATCATCCCTTCTTTTCCTTATCCAGAAATCACAAGGAACATGAAAACAAAATGTCAACTCCACTTCACTGGAGACTGGTGGTAGCTGAAGTCTCAAAGTAATAATAATAATAATAATAATAATAGTGAAGTAGGAAAAACTGCCAAAGCAATGAAAGTTGGGCATGCTCATGGAAGATGTAGAGAAAAAACTATGCAGACTAGCACTCTGGAAAATAGTGGTAGAATATATTCTGAAGAAGTGTTTAACATGCAAATTTGACTACAAATGGAACTTGGAGGGGTGAGGATGTCTTTTAAATAGTGGGATAGTAGCATTGTCCTGAAGGATATCTGGCTTCCAAATAGAGAACAGAACATGTTCCAAATAAGTGAAAAACATGGAGGGTAGGTTTGTGATTGGAAATGAACAATTTGTAGAATTAAATAGCCTGATCTGATAGGACCTGATAGTATTGTAGATTCGTAGGATAATCACATGAATGTGTATTGTGAATTTAGATGTAAAAATCTAATTTAAAATCTAAGCATAAAAATCTAATGTCACAGTCTTTGTTGGATATTGACTTTATCTAATGCAGAAAGGTCAAATGTTTTTAAGCATACAGTTGTTATTTCATAAAAGGTAAGTAAAAGAAGATAATAATAATCACGCTCACCTCAGCCAAAATTGTTTACAACAAAGGAAGATAAAGGTTAATAGAGGGCCCTGGGCCACATCCAGTAACCAGGTGCTTAGTTATCAGAGGCAAGAGAAGCAATAGAGGAAAACATGCTATTAAAAATGGCATTAAATGTTGAGAGTTGAAATTTATGTCCATACAAAAACCTGCACATGTGTGTATATAGAAGCTTGATTCATAATGGCCAAAACTTGGAAGTGACCAAGTTATCTTTAAGTAGGTGGATGGATAAATAAATACTGTACATCTAGACAGTATAACTATTTAGCACTAAAATGAAGCATGATATCAAGACATAAAAGAAGAAGGAGAAATCATAAACATTTATTAATAAGTGAAAGAAGCTAGTCTAAAAGCACTATACATTGGATGGTTCCAACTATATGACATTCCAGAAAAGGCAACACTATCAAGTAAAAAGATTAGTGGGTACAGGGGCTGGAAGGGGGGATGAACAGAATTCATTCATGGAGAACTTTTAGTGAAACTATTCAGTCTGATACTATAATGGTGGATACTTCTCATCATACATTTGTCCAAACCCATAGAATGTAACAGTAAGAGTGATCCCTCAGGTAAACTATGAATGATGAGTGATAATAATGTGCAAATACAAATCTGATGGTAAGAACACATGCCACTTTTATAGAAGATGTTGATGGTTGGGGAGGTCGGGCATGTTTGGGAAGGGGGCAGATGCAAGAACTCAACTTTACCATGAGCCTACTTTGGTTAAAAAAAAAAAAAAAACTCTATTTAAAAAGTCAGTGTGTGACAGATCACAACCAGTTGGTAAAATCAGTGAATGGATTGAAAGAGGGAAAAGTAGGATTTTCACCAAGGCAGGTTACTATTGATTAACTCTGGTAGAATCAAATGATAGTACCACCAGTGAGAACATGGAGGTGAATTGGATCCAGCTGTAATCCTGACTTGTCCTCATATTTATTTTCATATTCTTGTTGGACATTGTTTCCCCATATCCAAGTGGTATAGAGATATGGGTCCTGAACTATAGGATTGACCTTTAGACAAGAACAAGGGTGATTTCATAACTTTATTGGGGTTGGAGTGCAGTGCAGAAAAGAGGAGAGAGACTGGAAGCACATAAAATGGACCAAGGATGCTCCTGTGGTGATTATGGTCTAGAAAGGGAGAGAGATCAGGATCTGGCCTCTGATCTTCTACAAGCCTATTCCTTGCTCTGCTATTTCCCTTGGGCACTCTCTTCCTCCTTGTCTTGCTGCTCAGTGTTCGGTATCTGTACCTCATGTTTTGAAGGTCCTCTATCCTTGGATCAATCATTTTCTTGACATCCTTTGTTCCCAGTTCACCATTCCTTGTGTTTTATTTCAAGCTCCCTACCCATTTTTGAGGTTATGTTTGTAACAGTCCAAAGCTACCTGTTTTTTTTTTTTTTTTCAGTTTTCTGTTTTTCTACTACAGTATGTGGCTTTGTCTTTGTTTTCATATAACCCAAAAGACTAGAAGAAATATTTGCTTAGAACTATTATCTACCCAGGAGATGGCCTGAAACCCAAGAATCAACTCAGCATAGGGCACTGTGTACAAGCCCTTTCCTTAATAAATGTGTCAAGATGTTTAATGTATGGTTTATTTTTCATATTTCTAGAAGTCCAGAGAGCCAATAACATGAAAGAAAGACAAGAAAATGGAGACAAATATTCAAGACAGGCTGTATTCATCCACAACAAAACACTCACCAAGGAGGGAAGTAAGACCTTAAAAGAAATAGTAGAGATAATCACAAATCTAGTGCCCTCAAGAAAAACATCCCATAACTGTGACTCATTTGGGACTAGCTTGAAAAGTGTTTCAGAATTAATTATTAGTAATAGAAACCATGTAAGAAAAAAGTCTGATGATTTCAGTGAACGTGAGACCCCTGACACTAAACAGGAGAAAATGCATATAAGGAGCAAACCCTATGAGAATGACAAAAAGAATAAACCCCACAGTCCCCACAAGGCCTTTATTCAAAATCAGAACAATTCACCTCCAGAACAACTTCTTGAATGTAATAACGTTAGGAAGACCTTTCATAGAAAGACACCCTTTGTTACCTGTGAGAGAGCTCACACAGGAGAGGGATCCTCTGAAGGTAACAAACGTGGAAGAACTTTCAATCAAAAGTCAAAGGTCAATTCTGATCTGAGGATCCTTAGGGAAAGGAAGCCACATGAGTCCAGGAAAAGTGGGAAATCATCATGCATGCAGCCAAAAGATGCACATCAAAGAATTCACTCACAGGAAAAGCATGTTGGGTACAGTAAATTGGGGGAATCCTTTAGCAAGAAGTCAAACCTTACCCAATGTCAGAGAATGTGCCCAGGAGAAAAAACTGATGAGTGTAATGAAAGCGAGGAAGCCTTAAGGAAGTCACACCACACTCAAGATGAGAAAACTCATGCAGGAGAGAAGATCTACGACTGTAAAGAGTGTGGGAAATCCTTTCACGAAAAATCATGCCTCACTCAGCATCAGAGAACTCACACCACAGAACCAAGCAAGTCTGATGACAGAAAGAGAACCTTTGAGAGGAAATCACACCTCACTCTAAATCAGAGAAAAAACACGAGGGAGAAAAATGATAAGGATAATAAAGATGAGGAATCCTTCCTCAAGAAGTCAATACACACTCAACATCAGAGAATGACCTTGGCAAAAAAACCTCATGAGTGTAAGGATAGTGGACGAGCCATAAGTGGGAAGTCACACCTCACTGAAAATCAGAGCAGTCACAAAGGAGAGAGAACCTATGACTGTGGTCAGTGTGGGGAAAGCTTCCATAAGAAATCGAGCCTTACTCAACATCAGAGCACACACACAGGGAAAAAGCCCTATGAGTGTAACGAGTGTGGGAAATCCTTCTTTGTGAAGTCCAACCTCACAGAACATCAGAGAACTCACACGGGAGAGAAGCCGTATGAATGCAATGAATGTGGGAAATCCTTCTGCCAGAAATCAGCCCTCACAGTACATCAGAGAACTCACACGGGAGAGAAGCCATACAAATGCAACGAATGTGGGAAAACCTTCTGTGTGAAATCAAACCTGACTCAACATCAGAGGACCCACACTGGAGAGAAACCCTACAAGTGTAACGAATGCTGGAGATCTTTCTGTGTGAAATCCAACCTTGTAGTGCATCAGAGAACTCATACAGGAGAAAAACCCTACAGATGCCCTGAGTGTGGGAAAACCTTCTATGAAAAGTCAGCCCTCACAAAACACCAACGAATTCACACAGGGGAGAAACCCTATGAATGCAATGAATGCAGAAAAACCTTCAGCCAGAGGTCAGCCCTCACCAAACATCAAAGAAAAACACACAAGAAGAAAACGCCTATCAACACCCTCCGCATGGAGAAACCAACATTGGCGAACCAAACTCATTGAACTTCAGTAGAATCTGAGGGCAGAAACCCTGACTTGTCAATACATGTAAGAAAGTCTTCACAAATAGAACGAATGGGAACCAGAGAATTAATATAGGAGTAAAACCATATGATTGTTTTGAATATGTGAATGCTTTCTTTCAACAAGTATTTAAAATTATTCAGGAAATTGTGTAATTTTAAGGAGTATGGATAAAAATGTCCTTGTGGAACTGTTTAATTAGAAGTCAGATTTCAGATGTAATGCCAAACTTATTCTACAAAAGATAACAGAAAACAGTCTATGCTTACTCGAAACATGAAACATGGGCCTTTTGTAAACACAGGAATCATTTAAGTCATGGCTATATTAGCATTAAATAGAGTCCTTTTGGCTGGACTTCTCGATTTTTTTCATTGTGGTTTTCCCTTTGTTTTCTAATAAAATTTCTCTTCGTTTTTTTTTTTAATAATAAAGTGATCTGATGAAGATAGAAAAAACAAAGTAGGTGAGAAATAAATAGAAACACAGTATAAAGACATCAAGATGCAAAACTGAAAAGAAACCAGACATAAAGGTCATCACCAATCACAGAACAAATTGAACTCCCACATGAATGTCAGAAGCCATTTAATGATGATTTAAAAAGCTAAGTCCGCAGGCATGGTGGTGCACACCTATAATCCCAGTGGCTCAGGAAGCTGAGACAGGAGGATCACAAGTTCAAGGCCAGCCTCACCAACTTACCTAGGCCTTGAGCAACTTAGTAGGACCCTGTCTCAAAATAAAAAATAAAAAGGGCTGGGGATATAGCTCAAAAGTAAAGCACCCCTGGGTGAAATTCCAGTTGCCCCAAAACTAAACTAAAATAAATTAAAATGCTAAGTCCAAAAACTGTACCTAAAACCAGTTGACAGAGGGAGTTTGAAAGTTAAAGGATGGTAAAAATTTATCTTTTAAAAAAAAGTCCGTCTACTGAAGTGTGACTGCATGAGGGTAAGTCCTGTGGTTATGTGGTTTAACCACCTCCCATGGAGTCGTAGTCCAGGGGGAAGAAGGGTGTTAAGAATCCCGTGTGCACTTGGCACATGATAACTGTGGCACAGTGGACCGCTTATCCTCTGGTAAGCCTGATCCTCTTCCTTTAGTAGCAGAACTCCCCATGGATGTGAGCAGGATATGTGGTCACCCACCTGGACTCTATGTTTCCAACCCTACTTTGCCACCAAAAGGAGTAAGAAGGACATGGCACCTACCTGTCCAATGTGACTCTTAAGTAGATTATTAAAAGAATATAGACCTTTAATTTCCAAATACCTTATTGAGAATTTATCCTCCTTTGTATAACACCAAAAAACCAAAGGCCACCAAATACACTATAATCGAGGATTGGCCAAATAAATTGTGCCACAGCCAAAGAAAGAACACCTTGATATGCACTTATAATAGGTAACTCTGCTATAGAGTTTGCTCTGTGCCAGGCATTGTTCTAACTAATGTATACATGTGAAATGATATGATAAGACTCATTTAATCCTCATAACAATCTGTGAATTAGATACTGTTATCCCTATACAGATGGGAAACCAAGACACAGAGGTTAACCTGCCCAAGGTCATACAGCTAGTATGACATGGAGCCTCTCTAAGTCTAAGCAATCTGGCTCCAGAGTCTGTGTTCCTAATCTCTAGCATCTTTAATTCCTAATCAAAAAATCTATCTTGGGCAGATTGCTCACTGTCAGGCAACTATCATCTGCCATTTGCCTGCCTCTTGCCTGTCCATTGCCTGCCTTACACCTATCGATCACCCAATGCACGAGGTTCACCTCCCGATCATCCAACAACAGTCAGCAAACTGATCACCAACTGCTGGTGGAGCACCAGCTGCCTGCTGTTGCCTGAAAGTTCACTGTTACAGTACCTGCAGGTTTGATTACACGTGGCTGCCGCCATTTTGAGACAACAGCCAGGCCCCATAGGACCCCTGGCCGAACTGACTGAACCCCATCTCCAGGATCCCTCAGCCCGACCCATCACTCCCTGCATCTAGGATCCTCACATTGACTGACTGCTCCCTGCTGCCAGGACCCCCAGACCAACTGACTGCGCCCTATCACCAGGATCCCACACTGACTGATTGCACACGGCCTCCAGGATCCCGAACCACACCAAACACACCCGAGCTCCAGGACCCCTGCCTGACCAACCACACCCCGCCTCCAGGACCTACAGCTGACCACGTCCACACCCTGAGCTGCAGCTCCCCAATTGCCAACACATTTGGAAGCCAGAGCGGCCATCTTGGATAATCCTGGAAGCCGGAGCTCTGATGTTTAGGTGGGGCAAATCCAATCTTGAGATGCCTGCTAGAGGCTTGAAGCTCATTGTCAGGTACCTCTCATGCATCAGGCTACTGAAAACTGGGAGGTTTGAATACTATATGACTGTTTGAATACACTCATATGTTTGAATACTATATGAGTGTAGATTTTCCTTTTTCTCTTTATTGAACAATTTTAAGTTTTTTTCTTTACTTTTCATGCTCTCTTTTCCTTTTGTATACCTATTCCCTCAGAGTCTCTTTCTCCCATTTTGCATGCTAACATCCAATTTCTTTTGATTATACTCTCACCCTTTCTATTATCTAGAACTTCTGTATACTCTTTTCTTATCCCATTAACAGCTACATCCTATATCCCTCTGCATCCTCTTTGTCCTCCATTAGAAACTGCAGACCTTATCACAAATATGTTTGTTTTTCTGAAGATACTATTTGAACTCATTCTGTTTATTATGACAATTTTGTTATTGTCCTCATAGGGGCTATTTGGTCTAGGATTGCATAGTGTCTGAATTGGGCACTGCTAATATTGATCTTAAACCTTAAAGAAAAGGTTTTGGAAACCTATAGGGCCACTATAAGCCTATAGGGGGAAATCTGCAATACCCCAGATCTGCACTGCTAGAGGGGAAGATACGTGAACAACATGAAAAAACAAGGGAAGAAAATGATCCAAACAAATCTAGATTCTATATTAATAGAATCCAATGACAGTATGTTAGAAGAAATGTCAGAAAAGGACTTCAGATTATACATGATTAAGTTGATTCGCAAAGCAAAGAATGAGATAAGAGAGCAAATGCAGGCAATGAAGGATAATACCAATAAGCTGAAAGAGCACCTGCAGGAAGCAAAAGATCATTTCAACAAAGAGATAGAGATTCTCAAAAAATACCAAACAGAAATCCTTGAAATGAAGGAAACAGTAAACCAAATAAAAAGCTCAATGGAAAGCATCACCAACAGACTAGACCACTTGGAAGACAGAACCTCAGACAATGAAGACAAAATATTGAATCTTGAAAATAAAGTTGCTCAAACAGAGAAGATGGTAAGAAATCATGAACAGAAACTCCAAGAACTATGGGACATCATGAAAAGACCAAATTGAAGATTGGGATTGAGGAAGGCACAGAGATAAAAACCAAAGGAATGAACAACCTATTCAATGAAATAATATCAGAAAATTTCCAAAACCTGAAGAATGAAATGGAAAATCAAATACAAGAGGCTTACAGAACACCAAATGCACAGAATCACAACAGATCCACACCAAGGCACATTATAATGAAAATGCCTAACATTCAAAATAAAGATAGGATTTTGAAGGCCGTGAGAGAAAAGCATCAGATTACATATAGGGGGAGACCAATACAGATAGCAGCTAACTTCTCAACCCAGACTCTAAAAGCTAGAAGGGCCTGGAAAACGTATTTCAAGCTCTGAAAGAACATAGTTGCCAACCAACCTTCAGATTTGAAGATGAAATAAAATCCTTCCATGATAAACAAAAGTTAAAAGAATTTACAAATAGAAAGCCTGCACTACAGAATGTTCTCAACAAAATATTCCATGAGGAGGAAATGAAAACAACAATGGAGGTCAGCAAAGGGAGGAACTACCTTAGAGAAAAACCACTCAAAGGAGAACTGAGCCAAGTTAAAAATTAAAAAAAAAAGCCCAAATGAGTGGGAATAGGAATCATATCTCAATAATAACCCTGAATGTTAATGGCTTAAACTCATCAATCAAAAGACATAGACTGGCAGAATGGATTCAAAAGAAAGACCCAACAATATGCTGCCTGCAAGAGACTCATCTCATAGAAAAAGACATCCACAGACTAAAGGTGAAAGGATGGGAAAAACCTACCACACACATGGACTCAGTAAAAAAGCGGGGGTTTCCATCCTTATATCAGATAAAGTGGACTTCAAGCCAAAGTTAGTCAGAAGGGATAAAGAAGGACATTTCATACTGCTTAGGGGAACCATAAATCAGGAAGACATAACTATCATAAATATTTATGCCCCAAACAATGGTGCATCCCTGTACATCAAACAAGTCCTTCTCAATTTCAGGAATCACATAGACCACGACACAATAACTCTGGGTGACTTTAACGCACCGCTGTCACCACTAGATAGAGCTTCCAAACAAAAACCAACCAAAGAAACCATAGAACTCAATAACACAATCAATAACCTAGACTTAATAGACATATATAGAATATTCCATCCATCAACGAGAGGATTCACTTTCTTCTCAGCAGCACATGGAACCTTCTCGAAAATAGACCATATGTTATGCCACAAAGCAGCCCTTAGGAAATGCAAAAAAATAGAGATACTGCCTTGTGTTCTATCAGATCATAATGGACTGAGAGTAGAAATCAATTACAAAATAAAAAAGAGAAATTACTCCAACACCTGGAGACTAAATAATATGCTATTGAATGAAACACGGATAACAGAAAACATCAGGGAGGAGATAAAAAAATTCTTAGAGGTCAATGAGAACGACAATACAACATATCAAAATCTCTGGGACGCTATGAAACTGGTACTAAGAGGAAAATTCATTGCATGGAGCACATTCCAGAAAAGAATGAAAAGTCAACAACCAAATGACCTAACATTACAGCTCAAAGCCCTAGAAAAAGAAGAACAGAATAACAGCAAAAGAAGTAGAAGACAGGAAATCATTAAAATCAGAGCTGAAATCAATGAAACTGAAACAAAATAAACAATTCAAAAAATTGACAAAACAAAAAGTTGGTTCTTTGAAAAAGTAAACAAATTAGACAAACCCTTAGCCAGACTAACAAAGAGAAGGAGAGAGAAAACTCACATTACTAAAATTCGTGATGAAAAAGGAAATATCACGACAGACACCACTGAGACACATAACACAATGAGAAGCTACTTTGAAAATCTGTATTCCAACAAAATAGAAAATACCAAAGACATTGACAAATTTCTAGAGACATACGTTCCTCCCAAACTGAACCAGGACATACACAATTTAAACAGATCAATATCAAGCAATGAAATAGAAGAAGCCATTAAAAACCTACCATCCAAGAAAAACGCAGGACCAGACGGATTCTCAGCCGAGTTCTACAAGACCTTCAAAGAAGAACTCATTCCAATACTTCTCAAAGTATTCCAGGAAATAGAAAAGGAGGGTACCCTACCAAGCTCATTCTATGAAGCTAATAAACCCTCCTACCCAAACCAGGAAAAGACACATCAAGGAAAGAAAATTTTAGACCAGTATCCTTGATGAATATAGATGCAAAGATCCTTAACAAAATATTGGCAAACCGTATCCAAAAACATATTAAGAAAATCATGCACCAAGATCAAGTGGGGTTCATCCCTGGAATGCAAGGATGGTTTAACATTCATAAATCAATAAACGTAATCCATCATGTCAATAGACTTAAGGATAAAAATCATATGGTTATATCAATCGATCCAGAAAAAGCATTTGACAAAACACAACACCCCTTCATGCTCCAAACACTAGAAAAAATAGGGATAGTAGGAACATACCTGAACATTGTAAAGGCTATATGCTAAGCCCATGTCCAACATCATCCTTAATGGAGAAAAACTGAAACCATTCCCTTTAAAAACGGGAACAAAACAGGGATGTCCTCTCTCACCACTTGTACTCAACATTGTCCTCGAAACTCTAGCCAGAGCAATTAGGCAGACTAAAGAAATTAAAGGAATACAAATAGGAAAAGAGGAACTTAATCTGTCACTATTTGCTTGTGACATGATTCTATATTTAGAGGATCCAAAAAACTCCTCCAGAAAACTTCTAGACCTCATCAATGAATGCAGCAAAATAGCAGGCTAGAAAATCAACACGCATAAATCTAAAGCATTTTTATATGCAAGTAATGAAACAGCTGAAAGGGAAATGAGGAAAACAACTCCATTTGTAATAGCCTCAAAAAAAAAAAAATACTTGGAAATCAATCTAACCAAAGAGGTAAAAGATCTCTACAATGAAAACTACAAAACACTAAAGAAAGAAATTGAGGAAGACCTTAGAAGATGGAAAGATCTCCCATGTTCTTGGATAGGGAGAATTAATATTGTCAAAATGGGCATACTACCAAAAGTGCTATACAGATTCAATGCAATTCCAACTAAAATCCCAATGATGTACCTTACAGAAATAGAGCAAGCAATCATGAAATTCATCTGGAAGAATAAGAAACCCAGAATAGCTAAAGCAATCCTTAGCAGGAAGAATGAAACAGGGGGTATCACAATATTTCAACTCTACTACAAAGCAATAGTAACAAAAACGGCATGGTATTGGCACCAAAATAGACAGGTAGATCAATGATACAGAATAGAGGACATGGACACAAACCCAAATAAATACAATTTTCTCATAGTAGACAAAGGTGCCAAAAATATGCAATGGAGAAAAGATAGCCTCTTCAACAAATGGTGCCGGGAAACCTGGAAATCCGTATGCAACAGAATGAAACTAAACCCCATCTCTCACCCTGCACAAAAATCAACTCACAATGGATCAAGGACCTTGAAATAAGACCAGAGACCCTTCATCTTATAGAAGGAAAAGTAGGGACAAATCTCCAACTTGTTGGCTTAGGATCAGACTTCCTTAACAGGACTCCCATAGCACAAGAAATAAAAGCAAGAATCAATAACCCAACAAATGGGCTAAGGAAATGACCAGACACTTCACAGAAGAAGATCTACAAGCAATCAACAAACATATGAAAAAATGTTCAGCATCTTTAGTAATAAGAGAAACGCAAATCAAAACTTCCCTAAGATTCCATCTCACCCCAATTAGAATGGAGATTATCAAGAATACAAGCAACAATATGTATTGGAGAGGATGTGGGAAAAAAGGTACACCCATACATTGCTGGTGGGGCTGCAAATTGGTGCAGCCACTCTGGAAAGCAGTGTGGAGATTCCTTAGAAAACTTGGAATGGACCCACCGTTTGACCCAGCTATCCCACTCCTTGGCCTATACCCAAAGGACTTAAAATCAGCATACTACAGAGATACAGCCACATCAATGTTCATGGCTGCTCAATTCACAATAGCCAGACTGTGGAATCAACCTAGATGTCCTTCAGTTGATGAATGGATAAAGAAACTGTGGTATATATATACAATGGAATATTACTCAGCCATAAAGAATGATAAAATTAGGGCTGGGGATATAGCTCAGTTGGTAGAGTGCCTGCCTTGCAAGCATAAGGCCCTGGGTTCAATCCCCAGCACCGCAAAAAAAAAAAAAAAAAAGAATGATAAACTTATGGCATTTGCAGGCAAATGGATGAAATTGGAGAATATCATGCTAAGTGAGATAAGCCAATCTCAAAAAAATCAAAGGACAAATGATCTTGCCGATAGGCGGATGATGACACATAATGGGGGGTTCGGGGGGCAAGAATGGAGGAAGAAAGGACTGTATAGTGGGAGAAGAGGGGTGGGAGGGGTGGGGGGGAGGAAAAAATAACAGAATGAATCAAAACATTGTTATCCTATGTGAATGTATGATTACACAAATGGTATGCTGTTACTCCATGTACAAACAGAAACAGCATGTATCCCATTTGTTTACAATAAAAATAAATTTTAAAAAATCATCTTGTAGGGACATCCACTGATTTGAAAATATGTTCTTGTTATGCTGCTTTTGTGTCTTTAACTGATGTTTTTAACGCTTCTTGGCCAGAGAATTCACAAAAACATCTGGAAAGCGCCAGGCAGGGCAGTGACTTTCTGGCATGTCTGCCTTTTTGATTGACAGTGCTCCCTTGGTTGTGATTTATACTAAGAAACTTCTTCAGAGTTTAATGTATTTTAATAGCAAACTCTTATGGGAACAGCACAGAGGAAAGACAACATTAAAAACATGTACTTGCTTGGAGGACAACTCAGAAAAGCATAGTGAATGGATGGAATCTACTCACTATGATAGTGAGTACGATAAAAATGCTACCAACAGCATTTGGTTGCTGTCAATAAGAGATTTACTTGGTTAAAAACAAATCAAAACGCTGCAGTATCCTGAAAAATGTAACCATGTTATTTATAATTGTTTATAAGGTTGAACTGCTGAAACTTGTTCAGTGAAGCATTTTGAGTTACATTAATGCTTTACATCCCCACATTTATATTAAAGATTCACACATAAATGAGCCCCTATTATTCCACTCACAATCATATACTTAGGTAACTTCTGATCCCATGGGCAAAAATATCTAGCATTCAGAACTACCATTGATAGGAAGAGGAGAGAAGAAGAAATTTTTAAGAATGAAGTGTTTCCCATCACTTCTTAAGCATGTCTCTGCATATGTGGCTTACTAGTTAGATGCCTTTTGGCATAATTGATACATGTTTGGCATGGATAGCACACAGGTTGGTGTCTTCAGGGAGATCTCGCTTGCCTCCCGCAAAGCACCCATAGCTGTGCTCTGGAGACACAGATCTGTTTGAAAGTTCCGAGCTATTTCTCACCGCAGATGCTGAAAGGGGAGTTTTTGAATCACAGGTTCAGTGGGCTCCTGATTTCATGGAGTGCCGCCTACCTGGCCTGTAACGATGAGATTTCTTTGCCCCTCCAGGAGATGGCACATCCTTGGAACCAGTCATTTCCTGGGTGCTTTACCACCAGTCAAATTGCAGGCAGCCATGATAGAAAGAGGTTCTTATTTACCCCACATCTCCTTCAGCTGGAGGCTGGCCAGCTAGAGGCAGCACTAGAGAGTAACCATGGCATGGGGGCAGCTGCGAACACAACTGTTGTAGTAAGAAACTTTTGATTTTATTTAGAATGATGAACAGGACACTAGTGGGGGACCACTTGACTTCTCATCCTGACACGGTTTCTAACCAGCTGTGTGACCTAGTCCAGCCCAATTTTTTCATCTTTAAAGCGAGGCAGGAGCAACATAATACCATGTTGCTTTTCCATTATCGTCATTCTGAACCTTGTCAGTCAATCTACAGAGCAATCAGCACATCCCATAGGCTCACGATGATGAATGGGGTCTGGGTGTGTAGCCATCTTGGATCAGGAAAGACTGAGCAGAGAACAAAGAAAGCATGTGTCTTGGAGAAGATTGATATTGAATTTCCACAGCTGGGCCTGATGATGCCGTCTTGCTCCAATTGTGCCCTCGCAGACACCCGATATAACAGGCCTTTTATTGTAAGGATTGTCCCCTCAGCTCAGCTCACTACTCTGAAAATTGCCCAGAACCCCCATTATCGCAGAGTCCTGATAGTCTCTGCAGAGGGTGGCTCCATTAAACTTGGCACACTCTGAGCAAGAAGATAAAGAATTGCTTCTGGCCCTGCTGCCAGAAGAGGCTCTTCTGCCTCTGCCTTCCCTCTGGTGAGAGCTCTCATGTAGGCATGTGTCCCCTTGGGTGGACATCTATTCCCAGAGTCTTCTCTTTACAGTACACAAGACAATTTGCATTCATGTGGGGTCAGAATAAGGGCCCCAAGTACAACCTCACTTTAGATGGAGTCTTCCATATCTTGCTTTTATGGCTATCAATAGCCTGGCTGTGATTTTTGTGTATTTGCAAGATGTCTGCATTGGAAGATACAGGGTAAAAGGAACACGAGATTTCCCCGTATCATGTCTTACAAACGTGTGTGAACCTTTGGTTATCTCAAAATAATCAGAGGATTCTGATTTGAATGCCACATTTGCCATGTCGCATTGGGTGGTTCTGACTCAGTCACGAGCTAAGTTTGGGCCTCAACCCAAACTTAGTGGCTCATATGTGGCTCACAATACAACCACCACAGTTGAGTGAATGGACTGAATTTAATTTCTTGAAGGATGTTCCTGTAATTCGCAGCAGAAGGTTCCAGTCACACATCTTCAGCAGGGTTAACATCACCCCAAAGGGGAAAAACGTGTTCTTGGCCCCCAAAAAGTATTACCTATTACATTGGCTTATGGTCCTCCAGAGGACCACAATATGGAACCAAGTATACCAAGTAGCATAGCATTAAAATTTCATGGCAAAGGGAACAAGTAAGAGAAAAACCCCAAAATGATTCTCTGGGGAAGATATAACTCTAAAAATACAAACTGAATAGAGGGAGGGGAATCATTGTACCATACCTGCAGTTAGAAATACCTAAGACAACTCTTTCTTCTAGAATTTAAAGTAGCCATGACATTGCCCGACCTCAACAATTCTGGACTGGACTTGCTCAGAAGGAGCCCGCCTGGAAAGCCTGAACCTCAGTGCTCCCTCTGATCACCCCTTGTCCCCCAGCCCCTGCACACTCCCACCCTTCTGTCCCCACCCCTTCCAGGCACCACCGATCTGCTTTCAGTGGCTCTAGGATCATTGGCACTTTCTAGATAGTGTTCTATAAATGGAACTCATCACTATATACTCTTTCTTTTCTGGTGTAATGATTTTGAGATTTGCCCATGTTGTCTATCTAGAGTCATTTGTCTTTACTGTGGGCTATATTCCATCATAAGGCTGTACCACGGTGTTCATTCACTCACTTGTGGTAGATGTTTGTGTTGTGTCCACTTTGAAGCTATTATGAATAAAGCTGCTATGGACATTTATGTTTTCATTTCCCTTGAGTTAATAGCAGGGAATGAAATCATGAGGTTGTAGGGCAAGTGTACGTTTAACTGCATAACAAAGGACTGATTAAAGTGTTCCCGGGCAGAGGGGCCCCTTTCCCACTCCTCTGGGTAAAGGAGAGACATGCAGTGACTTCAAAGGACTCTCCCAGAAAGACTTCTGAAGTGATGCCCAATGTCCACACCCATCCTTTGGGAAGCAGAGTTGACCACCACCTTGGTATGTCAAGATGATTTTCTGGAGCCTCTCTCCAGCGGGAGGAAGACACCCATATGCACATGAAATCTCTGGCATGGCAGACTGCATCTGAGATTCCACAAAAATATGCAAAATGCAGAGAAGTACAAAGGAGAAAGTCAAATGGGTGTGACCCCCATTTGGCAGGTAAGCGTGGCTCCCAGTCTGCCCTATTCCGTTCTGGTCTGGTCCATTCTGGAATCTGTATTGCCCTACACCAAGAAACACATTTTCATGATTCAAATTTCCTGATCAGGCCGTTAAGAATGGTCACCCCTCACAACAGACCCAATCTGGACTCCAGACCTGAGCTGGCTTTGTGACTCCAAACACATGGACTGAAAAAGAGTCTGGGTCCCTAGAAGGACCCTGTCACACTGCAGCAGATACAGGAACGCTCAAACAGTTTAAGAACCATTGGCTTGTGGTCCAGATTGATGCTGATATCCAGAGGTCTGAAGCATCATCACGGCCTCCCTATTAAACTTGGACATACGAAGGGCAGGAAATAAAATCCTGGTCCATAGGTGGATAGTAGTGGGTCTGTGAGGCCCCTGGGTCAAGCCTATGGCCATCGCCCCAGTCCTCAGTAGGAATACATGTATTAGCAATAAACCCAGCTCCCACCATGACTCCTTGGCCAATGGGGTCAGAAAGCTGTCAGAGTGAGTAAGGCCAGTGGGAAACAGCTCCTCAAACACAGCCGCCTTGATTCAGCCAAGGGAGTAAATCCAAACACTGTCACATCCCAGGAGGAATGTCAGAGACTAGTGTCACCTTATAAACCTAAATGGTGCTCATGTGGGCATCTCCATCGTATCATGCTTAGTACACCAGTCAGGGCCCTGCAAACAGATATATCCTGGGCCGAGAACGATGACTGTGACTCAGTCAAACGGCGGCCTCAATGCAGCTGCTGTGCCAATTGTGTCGTCTTTGCCAGAGCAGATTAGCACAGCCCCAGTACGTGTCGGGCTGCCACTGATCCGGCCCAGGCGCACCCGCTCATCCCTGTCCGAGAAGGGTGCCGGAAGCGGTTTTTATGCCAAAGGAATGGGCGACAGTGCTCAAGCCCAGCTTTGCCCCAGAGTCCTCTTTCTCACTGATGTAATCAGAAGAGACCTAGACTGGCTGGGTGTCCGCAGAACCTCCTGCTGGTCCCCTCTAGCAATGACATTTGCTAATTAGACTGTGTGAAGGCACAGGCGCTCCAGAGGGTGAGAGGAAGCTCTTCAGAAATGCAGGGCTGCAAGAAAGTAAAACAGTTAGGGGTCTGTCTAGTCATCTTTCCATTGCTGTGACAAAAAGCCTGACAAAAGTTAAAAGAGGGAACGTTTATTTTGGCTCCTGGTTTCAGAGGTTTCAGTCCATGGTCTCTTGGTCCCGTTGCTGTTGGGCCTGTGGCAAGGCAGAGCATCATGGCAGGAGTACATGGCAGAGGAGCCTGCTCACCACGTGGCAGCTGGGAAGCAAAGAAAGAGAAGAGGGGCCAGCGTTCCAATATCCCCTTCAAGGGAATGTCCCCAGCACACTAACTTCCCTCCACTAGGTCTCACTTCTTTTTCTTTTTAATATACATATTTTAGTTGTTGACGGACCTTTTATTTTATTTATTTATATGCGGTGCTGAGAATCAAACCCAATGCCTCATACATGCCAGGCAAGTGCTCTACCACTGAGTCCCAACCCCAAGTCTCACTTCTTAAAGGTTCTGCCAACCCTAATAGTACCAGCATCTGGGAACCAGGCCTTCAATATTTGAGCCTTTGAGAGACATTAGATCCAAATCATTACAGGTGCCAATGTTCGAGGCAGGTTGAAATATCTCCTCCAAAGTCAGGGTAAAACGATTGTGTCTTTCACCTCCTGCCACAAACAAAGGAAACCCCAGGCCTGGTAGACTTCTTAGAGTTCTAGAGGCACGTGTTCCAAACCTGGGAAAACTGCTCTGATCCAAACACAGATGAAATATAAGGCTGCTGCCTCTGAGCAGGACCCAGAAGGGGAAAAGAGCTATGAAGCAGGTCCATGCTGCAATGCAAGTGACCTCAAAGATTGGGTCATGGGGTGAGAAAACACAGGTAAGTTGACAGCAAGTCTCACTGGGAAAAATCACAACTCAGCTCCCCAGGGATCTGGAGCAAAGCCACATCATCTACACCCTTCAGTAAACAGGTCCTGAATGCTACTTGGCCCCATAGGGATAATGGCCCTTGGCCATGAGAGAGCAAATGGCCATGAGCCAGAACTATCCACATTGAGTCATATTTTGTCATATCAACTAAGTCATGGAATCAGGCAGGCCCAGAGCATGCCAGGATGGAAGTGGGACATCAAGGATCAGGCCCAAGAGGACAGAGAGCACAGTGATCTGCATGGGCCAGTGACCCAGACCCCCGTCTCGCCCACGTGTCAACGCTTCCTCAGCTTACGCACACAGCTGCAAGGCGCGTGGGCTCCTTTTTGATCTCGTGACAGAGCAAGAAGCCCCAGCTTGGTGTCTATTTTTGATGGTCAGTAGACATGCGCATCCATCACATCTCCTAATGAGAAGGACTCGACGACAAGGAAGCGGTGGATCCCCGAGGAATGAGGATTGGGGTCACACCACAGGCAAGCCACTCGGTCCAACAGAGGTGCTGTTGAGTGAGGCAAGCTGGAATAGGCAGCATAGAACAGAGGTTTCCTGGGGCTGCCCCCCACTCCGCACCCCTACCCAGGACAAGGAAAATTAAATTTCTTACGTGTCTAAACCATGGTGAGATGGGTTTCTGTTACACAAAATTCTGACAGAGTATTCCTAACAATAGCATATGGCTGGGTTTTGTTCAAGTCTACTTAGGGGATTTGGGGTTTTAATAGGAGAATTCAGCCCATTTGAGGTTAGTATAAGATGGATACATAATTTATTTTATCCCTTCCATTTAATTTAGATTCACCATTTCACTTTATCATCTCGCCTCCTTTTTCTTATTTTTGCTGGCTTGATTACATGGCCATTTGTTGCTTTTTTTTTTTTTTTTTTTTTTTTCTTACAGATTTTGAGGTTCTTCTGTCCTTTTCCATTCAGGCCGTGGTGATTTTCCTTTTGTTCTCTCTCTTTTCTCTGAGCTTTTGGAAATGTACATTATCATTACCTGAAGGCCATCTTACCAGGCAGTCGCACCCCAGAATGAGAACTTGCGGCCCGACCCCCGTCTCCCTGCCTGGGGCTGGGCTTCTTGCTCCGTCACTCCCTGCTCTCCCCAGCCTCTGGCAACCACCTTCTATGAGGTCGTGCTTGACTGCCTGTCCGTGCCCCGCCTATTTCACTTACCATGGCGACCTCTGGTTCCATCCGAGTGGTCGTGGATTTTACAGGATTTCATTCTTGCATTGGCTGAATACTACTCATTTGTGTCTGTGTATCACATTTTCTTTGTCCACTCGTCAGTGGGTGGACACTTAGGTGGCTTCCGAAGTGGCTGTTGTGGACATGCTGTAATGCACATAGCAGTGCAGATGCCTCTTTGACTTACTGGCTCTTTCCTTTGGATGTGTCCCTGGTCGTGGGCTTGCTGGATCTTATGGTAGTTCTATTTTTAATTTTTTGAGGAAACTCCATACTGTGCACAATGGCTGTACTAACTGACTTTCCTATCCTGCACGCGGGTCCCTTTCCTCTGCATCCCCACCAGCACTTGCTGTGTTTTGTGGTCCCAATAATAGCCATCCTTACGGGGGAGGTGATACCCTGATGACTGGTGATGTTGGGCATTTTTTCATATACCTGTTGGCCATTTATACGTCTTCTTTTATTTTTCCTTTTTTAACATACAGAATAAGATACATAATTTCAGAATCTCAACTCTTATGAGTTTTTTTTCATTACATGAGAAAATTCCATTATTCCCCCACATTAAGATGACCCACTTCTTCTACATCTGCATTTCCCCTACCCCGAGGGAGATTTGAACACTTTATTCTCTATCTCCATCTGCCCTTCCAGATGCTGGGCTAGCTTCCTGCAGGACTTGCAATCCGACATTACTGTTAGTCTTTCCTTAGGACTCCTCTTCCCAGAAGCCATAGATGTTGTTATAGTATCACTTACTTCCACAGTTACAGACAAGAAGTCCAACGCCAGCCTCACTGTTAATTGTTGAAAGCTGCTTACTTTCTCTGGAAACTGGGAAGCTTTTAATATCTATATTACAGGTGCAATAATTTTTTGCAGGACATACCTGAAGGTATTATTCTTTCTAAGTTCTGTTGGGAATTCAGTGGGCCCTTCAAATCTACAGATCAAGTCTTTACTTTAAAAATTTCAACCAGGTGGAATTTTTTACAACTGAGTTGCTGGGATTGCAAGGTGGCACACACACTTTGTAATCCCAGCAACTCAGGAGGCTGAGGCAGAAGGATAGAAAGTTAGAGGCCAGCCTCAGTAACTTAATGAGGCTCAAAGCAACTTAGGAAGACCCTGTCTCAAAATACAAAATAAAAATAAATAAAATATTTCAGGAAATTTTTCTTCCAATGTTTGTTTAACTGTTGCCTGTCTTCCATTTGCTTCATTTTGTGAAATTTCATTATTCCAATAATAATAAATTCAATGTTGTATAATTCAACCGTATGATCTTTGGATCTCCTGTGTCACTCCCTCAAACTTCTTTTATTCTCCCACATAATTGCCATCTCTGAATGCCTCATTGTATCTTATTTTCTACATTTAGTATTTCAGGGCAGATACCAACAGTGATCATCCTGTCCTTTGATTCACTACCTGAAATGTTCAGTCTGCAAACGAGATCCAGCGCCCGTGCATGGGGGCGGCACGCACACTATATTTGTGTCTCCTTTTGTTTATCTCGCTGTGAGCTGCTGTTGTCATTGTTTTCTCTTCAGGTTATTCTCTCTCTTCCCTGGCTTAGTGGTTGCTCTTCTCTGTGATACTCTGGTTCTTTCTTTCTCACTTCCAGGTCCCCTGGATGTGTTGACATTTTTCTTTGCTGGCTTTTTGGGGCCCACTGCTACTGGGATCTACAGCGGGGTCATCTCTGGCATGACGGGTGGCCCAGCTGCCTTTGCAGGGTGCACAGTGCACCCAGTTAGCAAGTGTGGTCTCCCTTACCTCTCTAGCCTCCTCAGCCACAAGGACCAACATCTTCCCAGGAGAGAGAGTGCGTCTTTACTCCCAGATGTCTTTTTTCTTTTCAGTATTAGGGATTGAACTCAGAGGTGCTTAGCCACTGAGCCACATCCCCAGCCCTTATTATTTTTAATTTTGGGACAGGGTCTTGCTAAGTTGCCGAGGCTGGCTTTGAAATTGTGATTCTCCTGCCTCAGCCTCCTGAGCTTCTGGGATTACAGGTATGTGCCATCACACTCGAAAGTCTGGAGCAATGAGTCCAAAGAAGACTCATATAGGCAGGGCAGCCTCTCCCTCAGGTGGTCCTTATATTTCCATAGCGAGGGGCCCCAGATTTCACTGCTTTTCTTCTGACCACCCCGCCTGCCTCTGGTCCCTGAGCACACATGGGGCTTAAAGGCAGAAGCTGCCTCTGTCAGTTCTGCCCTCTCTGGACCCCAGAGATGTACTGGATCTCACTTCTATTCTACCCCAGAAGCTGCTTGGCTCACCAAAGGCTCAGCAGCTGGTTTTCAGTTGAAGGATTCTAGAAGGAGGTTTCCCTGTACTCCAAAAGGCAGAACTATTATAAGCCGCTTCACAGATCCCAGTGCAACAGAACTAAAAGCAGCCACCCGAAGAATAGCCAAACAACAAAAAACCCTCACCACCAACAGAAGCCCATGGACTCCAGTGTCCAAATTCGCTCTTCTAATTATCCATGGAGTTAAAGAAAAAAATCAAAGTAGATATCATAAATTTTTTCTCATGAATAACAATGAAAGCACCAAACATAAAAATTTATGAGCTGTAACTAAATGCAGATTCAAACAGATTTAAATTACTCTATTAGAAAAACAAAAATTAGAAAGCATGAAGAGGTCTCAGGTAAAGGCAGCAGATTGAGCATAGAAGTCTAATTTTGTTCCCATTGAAACTCCAATTAATAATAGAGGAAAGGGATTTTACTTTCTCCGTCCTATTTTGTAAAATATCAAATCTCCAGAAAAAAAGCAGAAGAATGTCACAATAACATTCACATAGGAACCATCCAGATTTGCCACTTAGGATTTTTCTCACTCTCTTTACCTTTCTGTGTTTTTTAACATACATACATGCATAAAATCACTGGGAAATAAGTTAGCAATGTTATGATACTCCACATCTAGACATGCATTCCCTAAGAATAAGGACAATTTCCTATTGCCATAACTGATTTCTTTTGAAGACAGACCCTGAAACAGATGTACATACAGGAAGTGGATTAGGGAGGGCTCGCAGGATCAGTGCCCGCCATGTTGAAGACGGACCGGGCACAGCGTGGAAGTGGACTATGACACAGATTCAATAAAAACAAAGCCACCTCCAGGCGGAGTTTTGAAGTTGTGATGGCACTGAAGAGTCATCCCAAGTTGGAGTGAGGACAGATGACCCTGTTACTCCATGTCAGAACATGGAACACCCTCACGTTTCTACCATCAGAAAGGAGAGACAAACCACTGCTCTGGCTACGTGGGTCTAGGCAGCTCTGGTTTCCTCACTGCTGTGTGGAGAAACCTGGTGGTACAGACTGGAAGTGCAGAAGAATGAGTGTCCCGAAGTCATCCCAGCAACTTGGGAGGCTGAGGCAGAAGGATCACAAGTTCAAGGCCAGCCTCAGCAACTTAGGTTACTTAGGGAGGTCCTAAGTAACTTAGTGAGACCCTGTCTCAAAATAAAAAATGAAAAGGGCTGAGGATGTAGCTCAGTGGTAAAGAGCTTTGGGTTTGGGGGCTCCAGTGCCAACAAAAGAGGGAGGGGTGGATTATTGGCCTGTGGGGCAGACTTTGAACCACTGGAGAAGACACAGGGAACAGGAAGTAGCCAGTGGGTAAGCTCCTCCTCCTATTAAGGATGTGCCAAGGCAGGGCGGTCCACACAACCCCTCTGAAGATGCACAGGGGCCCAGTGAGGTGCGGCACTAGTTAAGGAACTCGTGTCCTCCCGGAAGGCCTCTCTGCCCTGCTCCTCTCTGTCTGGCCTCCCTCTGGTCCCCTCAGCCTGGTCTCTGAGGTTGAACTCCCCGGAGAGCTGTTAGCACCCACGTGATTGCCCCGGGGTTGTTTCCTGGGGAACCCAGGCTAAGACAACACTCTCCTTTGAGAAATAAGGAAAGAAGGAGAAAATAAGCCACGGGGTGGCGGGGGAAGTAGGAACAGGGTACTTATTTAAATATTTTAGAAATAGTTGGGGAAATAGCAGGAAAAAAAATAAATCTAAAATGTATTTCTTTGAGGTAAAGTCCCCTGATAAATCAGTCAGTATTCTGTATGCAAGTGATAGGTGCTGATTGAACTGAAAGCTAGTTTATTTGAAAGATAGTCAGTCACCTGTAGTATTGTCGGAAAAGCCAAAAAACTAGACTCATAGGGAAGCAATGCCCCCAACTGTACCCAGTGCTGGCCTGGTGAAGAAACTGCCTGTCACCACCCCCGATTGGCAGGAACTTGACGTGGCAATGTCTTCCAAGACGGGCACCATCAAATCTCATTGCCAACGCCACCTGGGCCAGTGGAAACGGAGCTCCCCGGGGAACTTGAGCTCTCCCGGGGGCTCACTTCCAGTTCAGCCGCAAAGGTCAAATACGCACATCTTAACTGCGGAGGGACGAGGACTTTGAGGTCTAATGCCTTCTCGGGGGGACTGGCGAGATGGGAGTCGGGACTGTAATGTTCCCCAGTATAGAAGGGCTATTCAAAATGTGATGGAAAGCCATGAATAAGACAGATGTCTACAATAAGAAATTAAATTGATTCACCCCTCATGAGGCAGATAAAAGATAAGCGAAAGAGAACAAAAAGATGGTTATGAAAAAGTTCTGGCATAACTTATTATCTGGAATAGCCGAGTCCAAAGGAAATACAATGTAGGCTCTGTAGGAAATTCAAATTTTTTCTGACCCCTTTAAAAAGAGTAAAATGAAATATGTAAATTTGACTTTAATAACATTTGATCCAATGTATCCAAAATATTGTCATTTCAACATATAAACACAAATGTTATAAATGTGACATTTTGCCTTTCACATTTTTCGCACTAAGTCTTAGTATACTTTACACTTACAATCCATTTTAATTCAGACCAGCGGTATTTCAAGTGCTCAATAGCCACATGTGGCCTGTGGCAAGTGTGTTGAATATTGCAAAGATAGAAGAAATACAATTGGGACCATATCTCATATCATCTAAGCAGAAATAAAATTCCAGACAAATTAAAACCTAAATCTAAAACATAAAACCATTATAATTTTAGAAAAGAACATGACACCCTATCAACTTAGCACTCGGTGCTCTTCCTATCTACGTGCAAATCAGATGTCAGAGAAGGGGTTGATTCCTATACACACAAAGAGCTCTTGCAAGTAAGTGTTGGGATAAAAATGACGAGAAGGCATCATTACACAACTCATAGAGGAACAAATCCAAATGGTGAATAAATGTAGAAAGACGTACGGTCTCCCTAGGAGTTGGGAAAATGCAAATTAAACAATGACATCTCACTTTATTCACATCAGACTAGCAAATTGGGAGCATGCTGATACCTACTCCCATACTGCCAGCAGCTACCAGGAAGCACCAGGGTAGCACATATCAGAATAAAACTACTCCGCGTCTTCTTTCACTCTGCAACCCACGCGTGGGAAACTCTCCACAGAAATAAAATCACCAGCATGCATTGGATGCGGGTGGTCCCATCCACAGTGACTGCGATGGCAATGGAGAGGGGCGGGGGAGATCCTGAATACAAGGTGAATGTCCCACAGGTAGAGAAATGGTGGAAAAGTGATGGAACGTTTATATCATGGCACATTAGGCAACTATTAAATAATAGTAATTTAATATCTATCTATTGACTTGAGAGCACCAACATGTGCAGAGAAATGAATAAACTCTGGCTCAATTTTTGTGAGAATTATCTACATGTGCAAGTATACTTAGGTACGATTTATGAGTCGAAAGAAAGAAGGGAATAGTTGCTTTGCTAGCAAGTTTCCTGGAAGCAGGAGAAGCAGGGGTACCCATGGTGAGAAGGGGGAAGTGCAGGTTAAAAGAAAAAACTATTATTCAAGTGAAGGTGATTTTTATAAAGTTATCATTTGTGCTTGAGAAGAGCAAATGTTTGTCTCAATATAAAGCTACTGGATAAAGCTTATTAATCATGGTACTCAAATCCTTTATGTTCCTTCCTTGATTTTCTGACTAGTCGTTCTTTAATTCTAAAGGTGCAAGGTGCATTAAAGTTTCCCCACAAAGCTGCAGTTTATTGTTTCCTCCTTGTAATTCTATCAGCTTCAGTATTACATGTTAGGTACCTACAAGCCTCCAAGTTTAAAGTTATTGGTAGAACATTGTATCATGCAAAATATTCTTTTTTTCTCTCTTCAGATAATACTGATTTTTTTGCCTTGAAATCCACTTGACCTAATGCTCAGATGGCTGGCTGCTTCCTTTATTTATTCTGGCATTTCCCTCATATACCTTTTTTTTTTTTTTTTAATATTTTTTTAGTTGTCAACGGCTCTTTATTTTTTATTTATTTTCTTGTGGTGCTGAGGACCAAACCCAGTGCCTCACACGTGCTAGGCAAGTGCCCTACCACTGAGCCACAACCCCAACCCCTTGGATACCTTTTTATATCTCCATAAATCAATCTTTCTGTGTATTCTATTTTTGCAGTCTCATACAACAGCACGTGGTTTGAAACAATTTTTTTTACTTAGTTCAAAGGTCTCTGTCTTTTAACAGTAAGTTTAATATATTCATATTTATTGTGGTCATTGATATGTTTGCACATTTCTTACCAATTTACATTGTTTTCTAATTTCCATGCTGTTTTCACTTTTCTTTTTAATTTTTGCTTTTTGATTAGCTGATGGCTGATTATTTGTTTGCTAATTAATTTTAATTCTAATGACTTGGAAAGTACATGTTCTGCTCCTCTTATCTTTATATTTGTGGCACACATAATGAATCCTATGAATCATTGTCTTGAGTTAATTAATACTTGTATCTTCTCAAAATATAAGAGACTCTGAACATGTTTTTACTTCATTTTCCTCACTCCTTTCTGGACTTTCTAATGCTCTGTCCCACATTATTATCAGGTTTTTAGATAAGAAAAGATATTATATTTAGACTTAAAAATAAACTTGGTTGGTTTCCTTGCTCACCTCTGCCTCTTATACCATGCTTCCTCCGCAGGTTCATTTTCTGTTTGCTGGAATATATTTTCCATACCTGTGAGTTCTCATGGAGAGGTGATACAGTAACTCTCCCATTGAGGGTGCTTCCTGTTGTCGCAGTGAGGAGAAACGCTGCTAACACCTACGTAATGGATGGTGATCAAGGACACCGAGTGACTGGCAATGTGTGGCTTGGTCTTGCACAGTGAAGAATTGTTTCACCCAAAATGTTAAAACCCTGTAGAAAAATGCCGTTCTAGGGGCTGGGGTTGTGGCTCAGTGGTGGAGCGCTTGACTAGCACAAGTGAGGCTCTGGATTCCATCCTCGGCACCACATAGAAATAAATAACTAAAAGTTATTGTGCCCATCTACAACTAAAGATATTAAAAAAAAAAAGAAAAATGCTATTCTACACAAAAGGTGAGTCTATTCATATCTTAAATGTCTTTATGATACTTTCATATTGGCTTGATAGCTTGGTCGAGTAAAGTCTCCTAAAATCACTCACATTTTACCAGAAAAAATGTAAAGATATTATTTTGTGGTTTTCTTACTTACAAAGTTGCAAGTGAAAATCTGATATCAATGTTCTTCTTATTCCATCTTGGATCATTTATTTTCTTACCCTGGAAACAGTCAGGTTTTCTTCTTCTTTCCTTAGTGCCCTGAAATTTCATATATGTGCTTAGGTGTCTCTATACATTCTTCCTAGAAATATTCACCAGCTTCTCTCAATAGGAGTATTTCTTAAGTTCCAAGATATTGTTTTAAATTATCACCTTGCTTCCTGGGCTCTCCTTCCTTAATTTTCTTCTCTCCTGTGAAAACAGTGAAAATTTTACATCTATCTACCCTCTGTGGCTCCTAAAGCTGGTTCATTCTTTCCATCTTTTTTTTTTTCTTTCTTTCTTTTTTTTTTTTTTTTTTTTGCACTGCATTCTGGGAAAATTCTGCTGCTGTAACAAAATACCAGATTGGGTAAGTTCTAGAGAAAACAGATTTATTTCTCATAGTTCTAGAGGCTGAGAAGTTATCAGCATCTGGTGAAAGCCATCTTGGTGCATCCTAACATAGTGGAAGCCAATATACCAACTAATGGACTTGGGAATTAACATTTTTAACACATGAGTTTTGGGAGATAGGGCCAAAGCTCCCATTAGACATACCCTGCTGTGTGGCACGAGAGCAGGGACTTCTGCTTTGCCAGCATCTCCCTCTTATGCCAACAGGGAAATTTGGGAAGGCTGTAAGTCAGGAAGAAGATGTGTCTGGACTTGCTCTTTCCTGTTTGCTTTCTATGGGGTTCCTTGTGCATCACCCCCAACATCACTTACCCACCGTGACAGTGGTTGTGTCTTTCTGTACCACCTGCTGAATCTACTTTGCATCTTTTTTTGATGCTTGCAGACCTGTTTCTAAATATTCCAATGTCTTTCCTGTGTTTCTTTCAACCCTTGGGATGGTAGAGGCTGCCTGCAGTCACTACCTCAGGAGAGCTCTTTTGACCATTTTTTAGGTTGACAACTTCATTCCAGGGAGCAATTCTCTATACTGATTTATCTCTGTTCAAATACCTGGTGTGGTTTCTCTCTCCTGACTGGACCCTGACTGACACTTCCACTTGGAAGATTAGAGCATCCCACGGGACAGCTTGAGACCATACACGTAAGCAAAGGCATAAAATCTCCAGAGGAAGACATGGTCCTTCAAAAGGGGACTGCTCAGCCATAGAGGCCTGGACCAGGGAGAGTCAATGGCATAAATCCCAGCAGGACATCTGCAGCAAGGACAAGAGAACAAACCTCATCCATGGCCTGGAAGGTCATAACGACCTCTGCTATAGATCGAATGCTCGCGCGTCCCTCCAGTATTTCAATATTGAAACCTGACCCCCAGTGTGACGTATTTGGAGGTGAGGCCTTGAGAGCAGAATCCTCGTGAATGGGATTGACGCTCTTTTTTTAATCTTTTTTTTTTTATTGGCACCCTTATAAAAAAAGAGACCTCAGGTAGTTCTTTTGTCCCCCCTGCCATGTGAGGAGCAGTTAGAAGATGGCCATCTGTGAAGCAGGAAGCTGGCCCTCCTCAGACCTCAGCTCTGATGCTCCCTTGATCTAGGTCTTCCCAGGCTCCAGGGCTGTGAGCAATAAATGCTGGTTGTTTATAAACTGTCCGCCTAGGGCATTTTGTTACTGCAGCCTGAAGGGACTGAGGCAAGGTCACTGGAGGAGAGGACCAGCACTCGGTGTCTGCAGCCAGCTGGGCTGTTGCTTCCTTGCCCACAGGAGCATGGCGGTGGTCAGGCATAGTCTGGCTGAGCAAAGCGAACACTTGTCTTGCATAGATTGGAGGAAGGAACGGATTTGGGATCAGATTGGTTCCCCAGCAGAGGGTGGGTTGGCATGGGGCACTGCAGTGTTGGGAGAAATCCTAGTTCTTGGTTGGCAGCAGTGGACGTCTCAAGTGTGTAAGGAAAACCTCCGCACATTCAGTCCCAACAGGAAAACCTGCGGAGAGGAGTGTTCTGCTCTGGCCACCTAGGAAAGTATGCAACTCCCCCAAATTGACCCAGTGTTACCAAGGGAACCCGTATAGGAGCCTGGTGGTCTGTTCCCCCATGGTGCATTGTGATCCGGCAAGAAACCTATAAAATGTATAGCTGTTCCCTCAGTAAACGAGTGTGCAGGCTGCTCGCCACAAGCCTGCTTCCACCCAACTCCCGGAGTCTGGGTCTTGACTCCACGCCCTCACCCCGCGTATGAGCTAGCCTGGCGCAAGAGAAACTGCACTGCAGATCAAAGCACAGACTGTCACTGATTGGTTGGCTTCAGAGGCAGTGAGCCAAGCTGGCATTAACCTATTAGACAGGTTTAGACCAGTTCTGGTGGCTACTTGTTACTTGGACCTTGGGAAAAATCAGTCTTTTCCCAGGAGAGTGCAGACCTTTTAATGTTCACATCCCACACTGGTTTCTTGCTTCCATCTCTGTATCCTACTAGCATTAGCAGCATGATCTAATCACAGGAACCAAGTAGATCTTTTTCAAAACTCAAACCTGTTAACTCCTGTTAACAACCCTGGGACACTCCTCCAGTAGATTCCTGTATACAGGGACTAAAGCTGGAACTACTCACCACTGGCCCTTTCCACTCCTCCTCGCTCTGCCTTTATGATCCAACCATCCAGTTCAGGGCATGATCTCTCTTAACCTCCACATGCTATCCCTTCTCCTGGAACTCTCTTCCCTTCACCCTCTACCCACAAGGTCTCAAGATGATCTCCGTCTCTGAGAGAGGGGCTCCCTGGTCCCACACTCCTGCCCCGCTTGCTGGAATACAGGGAGATAAGCCTGATCCTTTCCTCCAATACTTGTCACAGTCTATAATTACACTTGTTTCTTGTTTGTTTGTTTGTATGTGGTCTGCCCTGTGTGGACGTGAGTGCCCTGAGGTCAGGGACCATGTTTGGTTGCTCACCAGCAAGGAGCTGCTGGGCAGCATATGTTGAGAGTCCAAAACACATTTGTGGAAAGAACAGATAATCTATCATGTCAGGAGGTCTTTCTATGATAAATGAGAGCAAGGTCACCTCCCCCAGTCAGACCCCCTGGGTCAGGCCGTCTGGCAAGAGTGGGCCTTCATTTCTTCAAGAATGGCTGCCCCAGATTTTCAACCAATGGGCAGCTGCTCTGGACAATCCAGGCCACTTCACGGAAGTGTCCACCGGAGTAAAGGAGGCAGAGCCCTGGAAAGGAACCCTGCCCCCCACAGGCTCTGGTCTCCAGAGGAAAGGCAGGGACGGCCCCAGCAGCAAGGCCATCTCACTCCTGCCACCCTGACAGACACACACACACACACACACACACACACACACACACACACACACCTACTCCGGCCTTTTTAACAACTGCCGCTGACTGAACGCCTGCTCCGGGGTAGAAGCAGGACTTCCCCTTGGGTTTTCAATGCAGTCCCCTCAGCACCTCCAGGTGTTAGTTCCTACGATTCACCCTATTTTACAGATGAAGATAATGAGTTTCAGAGAGGTCAAGTTCATCGCCCCAGGACCCACAGCAAGGATGGCAATACCCAGCCAGCACAGCCATACCAATGCTGAAGTACTGGAATTCTCCCACACTCGTTGGTAACTGGGAGCTGCCTCAGCCCTAGTGCTGTCCCAGCTTCCCCAGCAGCCCGAGGTCTTCCTCCTCCTCTAACCCTTCACCTCCCCACATTCTAGTAACTAAAGGGTCAAGATCTTGGTGGTACTGTGGGGGAGCCGAGAGGTGTTGCCTAGGACCCTAGGGGCTGTCCGTTCTGATCTGTCAGGAGTCAGGCTTCACTGGTTGCTAAATATTTTACATTATTAATTAAGATCGTCTGCTCCTGTTGTAACAGGTCTTACCACTGCAGAAGCAGATCCTGGGGAGAAGCCGAGAGCTGGCTGGGGGCGTCTCTCCTACTTAGACAGGTGCAGCCGCCCAGAGGAGTCCCCAGCCTCTGGAGGTGCAGGCAGAAGCAGCACAATTATGAGTCCTGGCTTGTCACCATGCGGTCTGCTCCGGGTGAATCTCTTTACTAGCAGACAGGCCAGGGGGCGCTGCAGACCTAAAGAATAGCAATTACTGGTTTCCAGAGCTCTGACACCCAAGGTCAGAGTCCACTAGTTCTAACCCCAGATCTGCTACTTAATAGCCGTAGAGCAAATTACTTAATCTTTCTGTGCTTCGGTTTCCTCTTGTGAAAAATGGGAGCAATAATAATAATTCCTAATTCAGAGGGTTGGGGTGAAGGTTCAATTAGATGCAGTGTGTAAAGTCCCTGGGAGTAAATAAATTAATGTAAAATCCTTAAAACAGTGCCCGCCCTCTACCCCAATGTTATATTGGTAAATGGTAGCTATTATTTTTATTTACTATGTGTGCTCGAAATTTTGCAAATCTCTTTGCCTATGCTTCCCCCATGCCCTCCTGCCAGACTCCACAGACACACACACTCACACACACTCACACTCACACACACCCGCACACCCTCCGCTGGCGTTGGATGTTGGAAGATGATCCTTGAGCCCGCAGAGGCCGCTGGTCTCCCGCAGGCAGGCCGAGCAGGGCCCTGTTGGGGCTGACAGCACCGCTCTAAGGTCCCAGAGTTCCAGCCTCTCACACAAACACATCTAACACCCCTCCCCCCATTCCTGGAAGAACGATCTTGGCAAATTAAGTTATCGTGAGTTATGTGAACCCCAGCCTGGGAGGCGGAAGCTAGACTGGCTGTCTGCCTCCTGCCCTTTGCTTCCCGTTTAAAGAACCAAGTCATCATGAATTTTCTTAATAATACTTTATTCTCCTGTTTTAGCCATTTTTCTTCTCTTTCCATCCGAGGCAGAGAGTTGTCTTAAGGGAGACAGAGCATTGTTGCAGAAGAGACACAGGCCTGGAAGTTAAACAGAACTGGATTTGAATACTGGCTCCACTGCTCAACAAATAACCCAGGGCAAACGTCTAAATGGTCTGTGCCTCTGTCTCCTCATTCGTAAAATAAGAGTGACAGCAGTATATGCTTCATAGGAACTTAAGGACCAAATGAGGAAAGTCACATAAAGATCTTAGCATACAGTCGCATCTGCATCCAGGCTTGGAAATTGGGAAAAAGGGCTGGGGACATAGTTCAGTGATGGAGAGCTTGCCTAGTATGTGCGAGGCCCTGGATTCAATCCCCAGCACCACCACAAAAAAAAAAAAAAAAAAAAAAAAGGAAAGAAAGAAGGGATGAATGAATTGAATGACATGCCACAGTATGCTGTTCCACTGGTAGCATAAAGAGAAAGACATACCCCTTGAAGTCACACTGATTTGAATACCAGACAAACTGTGCAGCTTGAACAAGTTTCTTTGCAAGTTTAAACCTCAGTCTTACTCATATGTAAAATGGGCACACTCACATCCATTGAAAGTTGGCTGTTTTAAGTATGATAATATACATAACAGTCTCCAGTGTGTCTTGACACATAGTAGATCCACAATAAAGGCTGGTCCTATTTCTTTTAGAAGACAGATGCAAATTTTGACATTTAGGACCTACCATACCAGAACTCCTTTTCCTGTTTTGGCAGGAATGGTTTTTTGGCAATAATTGTATGTGAGAAGGGTCACACAGAACTTATATGAGTGTTTGGAAGGATTCAGACATTGGTCAAGTCATAAGCCATAGAGACCTTCCAGTTACTTGGGGCTTATTTTTATCTGTTTATTAAAAATGTAATAAGCAAAATATTGACCACACGTCATGTACCAGGCATGCTCTGGGTGCTGAGGATATAGCTATGAACAAGACAGTTGAGGTGTCTGCTGTCACGGGCTTACAACTAATGCAGAAGTCGGCAAACAAGACAGCAATGTGACATCAACTGCTAGGAAGACACAGAGCAGGTTAAGAGAAGGCAGTGGGTGGGGGGCTGGGTTTGGGAGTCTGGGAAGACTTGTTGGAGGCAGCATGACCTGAATAAAGTGGAGACGGAGCGTGGGAGCTGAGGAGGAAGAGGGCAGTGAATAGGGCAGCTTCTAAGCTGGGCTTCTAAGGTGGGCAAGGAGGAAGTGAACCCACAAATGGGCGACAAGTCACAGTCATGGATGGCCACGTGGATTAGAGAACTGGGAGGGGCATTTCTAAAAGTTCCGTTTCAGATGTCATTTTAGGGGAACTCAAAATACAATAAATACTTACTGAAAAATTTTATAATTAATTTGTTGAGCACCTATTATGTGTTGGGCACTGTGTTTAGTTTTGTGTATTTACCATGACTCATTTGATTCTCATGATAACCCTTTAAGACTAGTACTGTTGTTTTCCCCCTTATGCTGAGGGTCAGAGGGATCTAGTAACTTACCTGAGGACACACAGCTGGTAAGTGGTAGAGAGGTCTGTAGGATTACAAAGTTCAGGATCTTAACTACTATGCTCTACCATGTGCCAGACACTGCTGGGATCATGTAACTGTGACATTCAGCTTCAGGTATTCCTCCTACTTGATCCCAGCCTAAGAACAGCCTGCCTGGCCTCAACTGCACAGTGATAGGAGCTGGAGTGGAGGTGGAAGGATCTGGAACTCTTCATTTGTTAACATGCAATTTTAGTGGAGCTGTCAATCCAGGAGCTGCCCTCCTTAGTCACAAGGAAGACTTGTTACCTACACTTGGTCAGTCAGACTCTCATTCCAAAGACTGACTCTGATCAAAGAAAGTTCTGATAAGAAGGGGAGAGAAGAAGCCAGGTACATGCCTGTAATCCCAGCTACTCAGGAGCTTAGGTGGGAGGATTATGAGTTTGAGCATGCCTGGGAAATTTAGAGAGACACTGTCTTGAAATAAAATAAAAAGGGAGAAAAGGATGGAACTGATACATTTTCTCCACCTAAGCCCCCAAAGCATCTTCGTTCTCTAAGGCTGGTTCTCCAGCTTCCTGTCACCACTATTAGTTACCACTGGCTTGCTAGCAAAATCCTCATCTGCTAAAGTTAGCCAGACTTGGTTCCTAAGACTTGCAATCAAAGAACCTGCATGGCATATTGGGTGGAAAAGACAAAGAATTATAGAGCTGAAGTGATCCTTGGATAAATGTGTACTGAGCAGGGCCAGGACTGGGGTGAGGAGAGGGAGACACCCAGGACACAAAACGGAAGGAGTGCAAACAGGCTCCCTCCTCCTCCTCCTTCCAAAATATTAGTGACTCGAATAACAAAGATTATTTCTCTTTTACCTTAAAGTATGAAGTAAGCATTACAGGTTATTAGGGAGCTTTATGCCCCAGGTGATCATTTGGGGACTCTGGCACCTGTGGGTCTGTCATCTCCCGGCTGCCGCTCCTCCTCCTCCTCCTACACTTCCTCCTCCTCCTCCTCCTCCTCCTCATCACATGGTTGGGTGAGTTGGTGAGGAGAAAGAGCAGGGAGGAGGCAGGTCTGCTGACTTCAGACCCTGGCCTAAGGTTTCACGCATCACTTCCACTGGCAAGAACTAGTTACCCACCGGATCTTCGTGCATGTGCATCTGGGGATTGAAACATAACTGGGTAGCCATGTTACCATGGAAGGAGGGAAGCAGGGATGTTGGTGGACAGCTAGCAATCTCCACTGCAGTCATCGCTCACATGGAGCATGCTTTCCAGCAGATTCTATTCTAAGTAAAGACTGCTGAGGTTAAGTGTTCTGGGGCTGGAGGGGTACTCATGAACTGGAGAAAACAGGGAAGGCAGAGAGATGGGGGAAAGCCTCTGAGAGCTGTAGTCCCTGGAGCCAGGGAGGGCCAGAAGGACATGACCTGTCATCTTTTGATGGGGCAGGAAGGTCTTGGGCTGGATCAAGGTGGAATGTTCATGGAAGCTCAAAAAAACAGGATGGCAGGCAGAGGATGGAATGTGGAATGAGGAAAGTCAAATTTGAGTCTGGCTTCCGGGCTGACCTCAGGTATATCCTTAATCTTGCCAGGCCTTAGATTCGTTCTTTTTAAAATAAGTATGATAACAACATCATTAATATAATAATACATTAATAATGAATAATAAAATAGTAATAACAATAAGGTTGTTGTGAAGCTCCCACATAACGATGATTTATGAAAGGCTGGAGTGTCCAGCAAAGTACCATAGGTCAGGTATGGACAAACTACTGCCCCAAGGCATCACCTGCTTTCTTTAACAAAGTTTTATTGGAACACAGCCACACTCATGTGTTTATAGATCATATATATACATAATATGTATGATATATATGTGTGTATATATGTATTATGTGCATACATGTATCTCCCCCACCACAGCAGTTGCACAGTCATGATGGAGACCTTGTGGCCAAAAGTAGGTACGACCTGGACCTAATGGGAAGTTTGTAAGATTGGTAATGGCTGAGCCTTGGCCTCTGAGCATCACTTTATTCACCAGTAAAACAGGACTAATAAAAATTATCTTCAATTCCAAGGTGTTTAGAGGGTCCAATGAAACAACGCTTGTGGAACTCTTTCATAGACTGTAAAGAGCCACACAAATGGTGGTCATTATTTAGTCCCTTTGCTGAGTATCTGTTTCTTTGCTATAAATAGACAACAAAATGCCTACCTCCCAGGATTGTGGTAAGGATCCGTGAGGGGAAATAATTAAAGTATAAACTTTGGAATTGAACAGGGGAGGTTGGGTATCACCAGCTGTGAGATGGTTGACCCTCTCTGGGCCTCAGTTTCCTCATCTGTAAAAAGGATCAGCGCACTCCCTACACCACGGGATTGCGGTGAGCATGAGGGACATAGCGGGAGTGAGTCCTTGGCGAAGTGCCCGGCCTTGTTCCGATTCGCAGGTGCGGTGACGAATGCCACCTCCCACGGATCCCTACCAACAGTACAGCTGAGCTGTACCCCTCTGCCTCTGCTCAGCGCCCACGGTCAGCCCTGGGTGCCGGTATAATTAGCTCCATCTCGGTAGTGAGCTGCCGGCGCTGCTCACTGCCTCTGACACGACTGTCACCTCCCACTCAGTTCTCCAAACCAGTTATCCGCACTGTTGAGAGTGTGTCATGTGCCCACTGGGCACAGAACTGAGTGCCACCAGAAAACAGCTTAGTCCTCACAACCCCTGATGTGTCACAAGGAACCAGGGCCTTTTCCTTCATTCTTGGGCTGTGCACAAAAAAAAAAAGAAAGAAAGAAAGAAGAAAAAAGAAAAAAAAAAAGTTGGTCCCGGGGAGCTGCGTCTTGCGTTTGCTTCCCTTGGCTTTTGCTGGGAAATCACGTTCCTCCAGACTAGAGAGCTTGCAGAAGAAAGCATCCTGTTTCTTTAAGAGGCCTCGGCTGCGGGGCGGGGACTGTCGGCGTCCCTTCACTCCCGCGCCGGCAGCTGGGCCCGCCCCTCCTTGAGTGACAGAAAAACAACCCAATTAAAGAAGGAGAGCTCAGCGTGACAGCGAAACGAAGCAATAGAAGCCAGGGCCGGCTTACGAGGGGCGGGGCCCCAGGAAGGCGGGACTGGCGGAGGCTGAAGGAGCCGCGGCGGCGGGACCCGGGCGCGGGAGCTGGGCCTTGGTCTGCGCCCTGGTGAGTGAGGGGTGCGCCCGGGTTCCGAGCGCGCGGACTGCGGGGAGGGGCCGGCCGGAGGGACGCAGGGAAGAGAGGCGGGTCCGGAAAGGGGGCTCGGGGCTGCGGCCTGTTTCTGCCCTGGGGGCTGAGGGGTTGGAGAGGGCGGGCCTGGGCTGGACCTTGCGGGTTCGGCAGGCCTCTTGGGGTCGCGGCCCTACGGGGCCAGCCGGGCGGGAGGGGAGACCTGGACCTACCGGTAAGGGTCGCCGGGTCGGAAAGAGGGCGGGCCGCGCCGTGGGGAGCAGGGGCTGGGCCGGGCAGCGCTCGAGGGAGGAGGAGGGTGGGAGGACCGGGCGCCGGGAGGGGCGGAGGCGGGGGAGGGGACGGGCGGGGACGCGAAGACGCCCCGGGGAGCCCCGGGGGCCGGGTGGCTCGAGTCTGAAGCCCGGGGTCCTGCTCGGCCTCGTCCTTCCCCGGTGCATCCCCCCGCCCCATGGAGCCCGCCGGCTCCCTTCCGACTGCTTCCCCCTCGGGGTTCCCCCGCAGCCCAGGCCCCTCTCGCGTTTGCCTGGACGGCTGCAGTGCCTGACTGGTCTGCCCACAGCGCCCGGTTCCCATCGGCCCCACGTCGCACCCAGATAATTTGTTTCAAAATGCAGATCAGGTCCGGACACTTGGCCTGAGACTGGCTTGCTTCCCCCCAACCCTTTCAGCTTCAGCTCTGGGTCCTGGTCCAGGCCCTGGAGATCTGGCTCCACCTCTCCCCAGTCTCAGTGTGCCAGTACTTTCCCTGCACAGCCCTTTTCTGTTCCTTCTCCATCCCTAGCTCTTGGTATCCTTTGACTCTTTCTCTTAGTGTTCCTTCTCCCTGACCTTTAGTCTAGTAAACTGTTCATTCTCCCAACTTTCCCCTCAAGTATCACTTCCCCCAAGGAGGCTTCCCTGGTCCCTGACAAGTCATTGCCCCACTGTGATTACCCTGTGTTCTCTTTCACAACACTTGCCCAAATGCAGTTTTGCATTTATTTATGAAAGTATTAATGCCTCTGTGATCTACCAGGTAGTAAGACCTATAAGGAAGAAGACAGTGTTTGGTTTTGCTCTTGGTGTCCTTAAGGCACTCTAAATCTTTACTAAATAAATGAATACAGGGCTTAGAATATTGAGGAAGCGGGTATGAATTGTGGTCCTTGATATTTTACCCATAGGAAGTGGAAACCAGCCTTTGGAATACTTTTTGTGTACCAGGCTGTGTGCTAAAGTGATGCTGTCCAATAGAAAAATAATGCGTGTCACATGTTATTTAAAATTTTCTAGTTTCAACATTAAAAAAGAAATTAAAAGAAACAGGTGCAATTATTATAATAATGTTTTTATTTAGCCTAATATATTCCAAAGTATTATTTTTGCAACATGTGATCCATATTAAATAATATTAATGGACTATTTTACATTTTTTTGTACTTAATTTTTAAACTCTGGCTTGCGTTTTGTGCTTAGGATGGCCCATCTCACTTTGTAGTGGCCACTTTCCCAGTGTTCCATAGCTAGGGGCTGCTATATTGAGCTGTGTAGTGCTAGACACTTTATATACCTCATAGTGTTTAATTCCCTGTGGAGTATTTTGAGGGAACTATTGGTACCTGCATTTTACTGATCAGAAAGAATGCAGCCCCTCAAAGTTGTTACCTGCCCGGGATCTTCCTAGGGTTTGTGAGTGGAGGGCTAGGACCAAGACCTCCATCTGGAGTCTAGTTATTCTTTTTAGACCTCATGCTGCTGCCAAGGAAGTTGTGAAGTGCAAGAAGTGAGAACCAAACTTCTTTAAAACAGTGACACCAGTATACAGCATATTCTCGCTTGTTTTGTACCAAGATAAGTTATCTAGATATATCAGTAGCACCTGCTTTGGTGGCTGAGAAGTAAGTATATTTGATGCAGTTCAAGAAAAATACCCAGCAAGGCAGTCCTTCTCAACTCAGTTGCCATACCTTGACCAACTGCACTAACAGCCTGGCCGCAGGATCTGGGTAGAAAACCCACACCTTGTAGCATTTCAGAGGTGCTGAGAATATTAAGCTTGAGTTTGTAGTCTGAGTTCAGTGGTTGCTTACTGATAATCTACCATAAGACCAGTACTGTTCCAGGCTAATTGTGACTGGACAGTGAAATTCACAACCTCCATCTTCAAGATACTTCTATTTGTACTTAGAAGGCTGAGACCAGATCACATCAAATAACTAGATGCTGTGCAGCTAGATGTGGTATGGTGAAGAACCAGAATCAGTGATTTGCTAGAGGCTGCAAAGTGGTCGTCTGGCCAAGTTGCCTGATTCAATGTGTGAGTATATATGAATTTGAGCTCCACTAGTCAGAGCAATTCCTTATAGTTTACCCAATTCCTACATGAAGGCTGTATATTGGGTTATTTACTTACCTGCCTGACTGCTTAAAAGCATTTGAATTCAGAACCCCATTAGGCATGCTGGTTTAATTTGACTCCCTAGGAAAGGTTTGTCCAATACCCATTGTGTGCCAGGCATTGTATTGGTCTCTGCTCTGGAACTGAAATAAAACTCTCAAAGGTTCTTCCACTAGTAATAGTAGTAGTAATTTATAATAATAATAGTAATATAATAATAATAACAGTAACATCCACAGATGTCTTGCCTTTTATATTGATTTTCCTCCCTGATTGCCACCATATACTTTCTCTCATTTTGTCACAACCTGGCAGTAGGGTTTTTTTGTTTTTTATGTTGGGGAAACATGGTTACAGTGTTTATTTTTTCTTCAAGTTCACACAGCTAGAATTCTGTGCCAGGTATTATGCTTAATGCTTTATTATCCTATTTAATGTCCACACAACTTTACAAGGTAGGTTTGGTTCTTATTCCCATTTTATGGGAATTTCTCATTCCCATTTTATGGGAAGTTGTTAGAGCTGAGATCCAAATCCAAGTCTGTTCCATCCCAGAACACAAGCTCCTTAGCGTTAACCTACATTGCTTCACAGGTTTAGAAACCTCAGAAACATCTAGTTCAACCCCTACATGTAGATCCCATCCAGAGAAGCTTGTACTTGTGGCAAAGCTGTGCTGCAGAGGGAGGACTGAGCAGAAGTGGGGGCCTAGGCCTTCTTTTGTCTCTAACTGGTGGTGCGATGTGGCCTTGCCAGCTTCTCTGGCCCTCACTTCCCTCCTTTTTAGAATGACAGGGCTTGGCCTAATTTTATGAGAACAGTGCTGTGTTGTTATGGTCACTATTGAAGGAACTGGACCCACATCCTGGAATTTTAGTCATAATTCAGTCCTTTTCTCAGCCCACCACATCTCTTCCCTACCCAGGCTTCATCACCTTGTGCAATCGTGGTAATCTGTTGAAAGGAAAAGTTTTTTTTTTTTTTCTCCCTCTCTTATTTCTTTGTTTGTTTATGGTACTGGGGATTGAACGCAGGGGTGCTTTACCACTGGGTTACATCCCCAGATTTTTTTGTTTTATTTTGAGACAGGGTCTTGCTGAGTTGCTGAGGCTGGCCTCAAACGTGTGATCCTCCTGTCTCAGCCTCCCTCGTAGGTGGGATTACAGGTGTGTACCACTACATTCAGCAGGAAACAGGTGTTTTTTTGTTTGTTTTTGTTTTGTTTTTTGTATCAAGGATTGTACACAAGGGGCACTTACAAACTGAGCCACACTCCCAGCCATTCACCCCACCTCCGCTACCTTTTTTTTTTTTTTTTTTTTAATACTTTATTTTGAGACAGGACGTTGCTAAGTTGGCTGGCTTTGAACTCGTAATCCTCCTGCCTCAGCCTTCCAAGCCACTGGGATCACAGGCATGTGCCACTGCGCCAGGCAGGAAACAGTTTCTTAAAGTTCATCTGTATTTCTGTCTCGGTTTCTATTTCCTGTCATTTCCAAAATGGAGCAAGTGGTCTGTTAACCCCTTCTAAACTTTCACTTATTATAGTTAGGGATTTGGAAAGGTCTAAGTAATGGATAATCCTATTGGTAGTATTCCTATTCTTTTTTTTAAAGTCAGTTAGGTCTGGGGGCTTCATACTTGTGATATGAAATTCTGTGGACACAGCTGTATGTAGGGTGCTGTGCTACAGACTCGGAGTAGATACAGGCTTCAGAGTCCTTGTCCTCAGGATGTTCACCTACCTGGAGCTTTAAAAGCGCCTGGGGGACTTGTTTTGTTTTGTTTTTGACGTGTTCTAGGAATTGAACTAGGGCTTCCCACAGGCTAGGCAAGGGCTCTGTCACAACTACACCCTGCTATCCCCCTTGTCTGATTTTGAGACAGGATCTCTCTTAAGTTGACCAGGCTGGCCTTGAACTTATAATCCTATTGCCTTAGCCTCCAAGTAGCTGGGATTACAGGTGTACAGCACCGTGCCTGGCTTACCACTGGTCTAGAGTCTGCTTCCCACACATGACCACGCTGCAGTGGTGTTGCAAATTCTGAGTCAGGGATCTGGGGCAGAGTGGGTGCTTCTGCATTGGCACTAGCCCCCAGAGATGCCCCTGCTGCAGATCACATTTCTAGTAGCCAGGGAAGAGACTGCACATAGAGAATTGTAGAAGTAATGGGACTTTGTGAAGGTGCGAATTACAGGCTGAAGGCACAGATGAGGGAGCATCTAAGTGTGCCTGAGGGTTAGGGTCAGGAAGCCACCGAGGAGAGTGGTGGCCTGGGCTGAGTCTTGAAGGTTGAGTAAAAGTGTGCTAGCAGGACAAGGCGGAGGGAATTGCAGCAGCAGCCTCAGAAGAGCGTGGTGTTTGAGGGACAGGTGACCTGGTGAGACATGCTGGTATCTGCAAGGGTGAGTCTGAAAGCTAGTTCTGCCCGAAGCCGTGGAGTGAGTTGAATGCTCTCTTGAGCCTCACACACTATCCTCTAAGCCTCGAGTGGTTCAGAGTTGGTTGTGCAGGATGAGTGGAGACCTGGGGGCTCTTGGGGTAGGAGTTGGGGGGAAAGCCCACACAGTATCCAGTTCTCACACCCTTCTCACCAGTTTTTTCTCTGTGCAGGTTAGTGACTTTTAACTGAATCAGGTGAGTCCTGTGCCCACATGTCAACACAAAGGAGACCTCAGCTGCCCGCGGTGTGGTGGTCCTTCCCTGGATTCCTAGCAGGAGTGTCAGAACCTTAGTCTGTGACCTGGAATCCCCCTCTTTGTGCTCATGCAGTGTGTGAACTAAGGGAAGTTGAGTCACTTCTCAGATGAGAAGATTGCATTGGGGAAGCCTTTACTGAGATTGTGTTCTTGATTTAAAAAGAGGGTGTGACCCTCTTCAGTTGCCCTCCTGGTGAAGTTGTAGTCTGTTGCAGGAAACATAAACCAAACTTACCCATGCCTCCCCCACTGAATCACAAGCCAAAGAACAGAACAAAAAGCACACATCATCCTTACCCTTAAAGGGATGGGGGAGGGAGAGGAGCTGGAAACCTTCTGGCATTCTTCATCCTGGATTCCTTCTCTCAGGGAGGAGATCATCTTTCACTTCCTCCCCAAAGATGGGCTCTCCAGCCTTCTGGCAGTTTCAGTTCCATTTTCAGTCACTGAAGGGGTGATTGATAAAGCCCCTGGGGCCTTTTGTAATGGTGCTGATTGTATAAGCTCACCTTCCAGAAGCTACTTAGAGATGGCTCCACTGGAGACACTGCTCTTCCTAGTGTCTCGTTTCCCCAACTTTGTTAAAAAACAGAGCTTTCATCCTCACACCTCATAGAATTATCTTCAGATCAGCCTCTTGTTTTGTGACCCTTTTAGCTTTCCAGATCATCTTTATATATGTAATGCTTTAAAGGGAGTGCGAAGGAACTGGGCATGTTGCTCAGTGATTGAAGGCTTGCCTAGCACTTGAGAGTCCCAGGGTTGAATCCCTAGTACACAAAAGCAAGCAAATAAATAAATAAACAAATAAAGGGGGTGAGAGGGAGAAGGGTGGAGAGCTGTTGAATCCTGGCCATTTGCTATTGAACTACAGTACTGCTGAGTGGTGGAATGAGAGGCTATTTATAACCTGGAGAATTCGGCAATGTTATTGAATTGCTTCGACCTAATTTCCACTTCCTTTCTAAAATGAAAATGAAAAGAGTAAGCAAACACGTGCTAGAAGGGTTCCCTACAAGGAAATCCTTTATCCTAGGAATATTAATTACCTGAGAAGTATTACTCTATTAAGGTTTCCATAGAGAGAAAAGCAGATGTTTTCCCCTTTGTTTTCACAAAGTCAGGGGTGCTAAGTCTGATTCTCAAGTAAAATTTGTTCTAATGTTAGAAAATGAAAACAAAATTATAAACTTGGAAATATAATGTGGTTTTGTTATAAGGCATGGGCCTTCCTCAAAACTGAGGCAGCTGCAAAGGCCCCCTTCACCCGTTCTTTAAATCATGCCACAAAGACTTCAGACATCTCTCAGACTAACAGGCATGAGTTTATTAGAGGGATAGGAAAGGGAAAAGGGGACACTCAAGGGAGAGTGGGTCCTCAGAGGAGAGGGTGACATACCTCTTCTCCAGTTTTATTGGGGGTCCCAGGGAAGTTTCCAGAAAGTCTCACCCAGGTTTACCTCTTGACTTTTGATTGACAGCAGGATGACATCAGACTTTCAGGTCCCTGCTGTGCATGACAATTCTAGGTCGTTTTGGCCCATGCTGATCAGTTCTAGTTGGAACCTGTTCTTACAGATTTTATGGTTCATGGAAATGATCTTTATTTTCCTGAGTTCTGGGGTCTGGTCTGTATAAGGATCACAAAAGTCTCCCCTTCAGGATAACTTGTGTTCTTTTTACCTGGCATTTTGGACCTGCATTTCTCCTGCAGATAATAGGTTATTTGCTGAGGAATATAACATATCCTGTTAACTTAAACCAGACAGGGCTGCAGGTAAATTGTTTTTTGTGTTTTTTTTTTTTTTTTTTTTAAAGCATGTGGGGTCAGCACAGTGGGCCCAGTTTATAGAATTATCCCCTTTACCTCATGCCCCCCTCACTCACATCCGTCTGTTCCCTGTCAGTTGGAAGGCGGCGGGACACAGAGGTAACAGCAGAACTACTCCAACAGTTCCTGCCATCCTTGCCCTTCTGGAGGCAGACCTGGTTTATAGGAGTGGAAAAGGCCAAAGCCATTGTGTTTGTGCTGATAAATGAGCTTCCTGCACCTTCACTGTTCACCAGGTGCCATGCTAGCTCATGAGACCACCCACCCTCCATGGTGTGGAGGAGGAGCTAGTGGAAAAGAGCGGTGTAAGTGTGTGACTCTGCTGAGTATGACAGGACTGTTCATTGAAGCAGGGACAAGAGGCCCCTATCCTATTTAGCTTTGCTGGGAAAAGGTAGAGAAAGCTCAGAAAGGTACAAAGAGAAGGTAACATCTGAGCTAGACTTTGAAGCTTGACTCGCAGCGTCTCTGGTAGTCAGTGGAAGGGAGAAAATGTGCAGAGGTTCAGAAGAAATGGGAGCACATGCCTGCCTTGTAGAAGTCGCAAGTGGTCTAGGGAAATGTCTGACCAGATTGCAGACTAAACACCGCACGAAGTAGTATTTTTAAACCATGGAGGACCTTCCTGTTACAACAGAGAACACTTATTTATTATATAGGTCTCTTGGCGTCATTGTGCTTTATCTGTAGATACACAAACCAGAAGCCTCTACAGAGCGCCTATTGCTGGTCAGGTACAGAGCCACCCGCTTTCACATGACTTTCCAACAACACCAGACCACTCCAGATTAGATTCTGGCTGTGCTACTTAATTAGCTATGTGATCCTCAAAAATGCTACTTTCCTTTTCTGTCTATGTGATGGGCATAACAACATTACCATCAGGATGCAGCGTGGATTAAGTGAATCAATATATGTACAGCCCTTCGAAGTGCTGTAGCATTGTGTGATTGTTACCTAGCTAGTGTAATAATCAAAGGAAGTACTGTGTAGAGAATTAACTCTGGAGACCTAACCTTGAGACCCAGTTCTTATGTGATTGATTGATTGATTTCTTTGGGGGAAGGGCATAAAAGGAGATAGAATGACAAGGAATTTTTCAACCCATCTGAACTTTATTTGCCTAACCTGTAAAATAGTAATGTTTTTCAGGGTTCTTGTGAGCATCGACTATAAAATGTTATAACATAAGTACTTTAGAGTCACCATATAACTGACCTGTTTGAAACAAGCCAGACTCATCTAAGCGGGTTTTGTTCTTGTTAGTTTAGGTAGTGTTAATTAGGTGCTTACTCAGTATCATCATCATATGCTAGTGATGTTGCTCTATTTTCTTACCTCCGCTGTAGAATTCTTCAGAACTTGGGGCCAGTCTTGGTTTTAGGCTTTTTAATTGCAGCAAACCAAAACACTAGCTTAATTTAAGGAGTTGTAATGGTAAAGTATTGGGGAATATCAGGTAATCCACACACAGGAAGGGTGATCATATAATCTGAAAGTCATTAGGCTGACTTTTTCCAACTCTTCAGTCCCACCAGCTGTGGCAGGGTTAGGGACAATGTTATTAACCCCCTGCCTGGGGTTTGTGGGATACCCAGAGATGCTGAGAATGGGAGCTTATTAATATCTTTTGGATAATCTGGGTGGTTGCAAGTCTCCATGATTTAACACGGGTTTTTGGAACAGCTAAGAAATATTCAGTGCTAATTTTAATAAATGACAAGACAACCTAGGGAAAGACGTATGGGGCCAGAATAAAGTAATATCTACAAAGTAATGAGCTTTAGCTTATTTATCTCCAAAGATAGAATTCAGGAAAGAGTTCAAAAAATATGTACTTTGTTTCTTAGAATGGGAGTTTAATTTTTTTTTTTTTTTTTTTTTTTTGGTTAAGGACTTTATAATGGTATCTTCATTTGGATTTTATAAGTTCCCCCTTAGAATCATGGACTTAGAAGCACTTGAGACACACTTTAGTTCTACACGACAGAACTATAGTTCTGCTGCTTACAGCAGAAGAAAATGGAGACTTGGGTAAAGGGATGTGTACACAGCGTGAGGGAACTAGGATTCGGTCCCAAGTCTTTGAGCTCTAAATCCAATTGCTTTCCTCAAAGAGAACTCAGTGCTCTCTCTATTTCTACCCTGCCTACTTATTTTAATAAGAAGAAACCAAACTAAGTAACAAATGGTCTAACAAGCCATGTTGTACAATTCCATGCTGTACAGGACATGTATGAAGTACAGAAACAGGCCCTGCTCCTCTGGTGATAGAAATCAGAAAGAGGGTGCCTTCGGAAGGACTAGAAGGAGGTTCGAGGACATTTTCTGGGGTGATGAAATTTTCAGTGCCTTACGGGATGGTGGTTGCAGGGAGGCGTGTGTTTTTGTGTTTTACTATATTTATGTACACACATATACACTTAAGCATGTACATTTTATTGTATGTAAACATCTCAGATCTTAGAAATTATCTCACAACTGTGTAGTCCTGCCTCTCAGTTACAGCAAGCGTAAGGAGCCTGCCCTCAGCATCCAGTAATAGCGCCACAGCTAGCGCAAGAACTTCCTGCCTTGCTCTGCATTATAGCTGGGAGTCACACTGAAGTTACACTAACCCTTTTCAAAGGTTCGTTGTGTGCCTAGGCCCATTCCACATGAAAAGTTCTGCCTGGAGCTGCAGAAGTTGTAGAAGCTGTCAGGGCCATCAGGTCAGCCCATTTCAGAGCCTTTAGGCTTGATTTGCAGTGAACAGAAAGTCAGACCTGCTGAGGGGAGGAGAAGAGCACTGGCCAAGTCGACTTCAAGTTCTGTCTCCCCTCTGGCACTTATTGGCTGGGTGTTCTTGGCTTAACTGAACTCTGAGCTTTACTTTCATCATCTTCAAATGGGGATAATAACCCTATTCTGCCTACTGCGTGGGCTTCTGAGAATACTCAACAAAATAATTAAAAGCATTCTGAAAACCATGTATTTCACATGGTCAAGTCTTGCAAATGCTGATGTAATCACTGGCTTCTGAAGTAGCCCACCCTGGTCAGGAAATGGTTGTGAAAACTTCCATCTTTCTGAGGCCTGTAGATGTGTAGGTGATGGAGTTTTACTCCTTTTCACCAGGGAGGTTTGGATGTACCAGGCTGTGAGAACCATCTTCTGTGTTTGAGCTGAAAATTTGATAGCATACATGAATAACAGCTTAGCAACAGCTATGCTGCATGTACCAGGAGAGGCGGGTGGTCCCCATTAGTGAGGCACGAATTGATGGTGAGTGGCTCAACCTTGAGATGCAGAAAGGTCTTTTTCATTAAGAGAGCGGCCTCTCCTGAACCTTTAGGCAGTGAGTGTAAATATACGTTGAAATAATCCATCAGCCAAGTGACTTCCCTTTGTCAGACCTTGGAGAGAGATTCTAGCTACTGCTTAGAATACCACTAAGCGATCAGAGTTGCCTAGGATACCAGTCACATGGGCCCATCTCCCAGACTTGCTCAAAATGATTTATTTTCCTTTATTTTAGAGATAAGTGGGGGAGGGGTCAGAGAGTCTTCCAAACCTTTGTCCTCCTATAGAAGGGCCTTTGTGTGAAAGCATCCTTACCACTTCCCTGTGCCTAAGCCCTCAGCAGCCTTTGCCCTTGGCAGCGGGGACTAAAATAGCATTTCCTGTCCCAGTTCTCTTCCCTATTTTCTGAATTCTGCATCATCCTACGCAGAGGAGGCTCCACATTGTGTCCTTTGAGGGGGATGGAGTGGCAACAATAAGTAGCAAGGAGACCAAAGAGTATGTGGTTGGGCCCTGCTGAACTGGGATCTTTCTAGGATGGCTGCCGAACGGAAGTAGCCTGGCTTCTTCAGCTAACCACTCAACCATGAGGATTCTATCTTTTCTCATCTGTCTTGGAGTATGTGTGTCTCCCTCCCAAGGTACCAAGACAGGAGTTTGCAGCAAATTTGCTCTTCTACCACCAAATCCTCTTGACCCTTCAACTGAAGTATCACATTGGCAGATATTGCTACTGACTGAACTGTAGATAATAAATAGGTTTGTCCCAGTTCTGTTTGCTAATTTAATCTGAAGAGACAAGGGCCCAAGTAGCGGTTTGGTATGATCTAGAAAAATTCAAACCAAGTAGTTCCTTATGTTACTTCAGACAGCGTCTGCCTGTCTTTAGATTCTCCAGAATAGATAACAAGAATGAAAACGAAGGCGTACTCTGTGACTTTTCTTTCCTGTTCTTCATCCCCAGGCAGCTGTGTCCGTGTGTGCATCTTGAAGAAGTAGGGCTCACTGGAAAGGATGCCACCACCATCTGACATTGTCAAGGTGGCCATTGAGTGGCCAGGTGCTAATGCCCAGCTTCTTGAAATTGACCAGGTATGCTCCAGAAATGAGAAGCAGCCCTGAAAGAAAAGGGATCTAGGGGTGCATGGCAGAGGATGTCTTTAGGCATGAAGAGTAAGGACAGCAACAGGAAGGCTGAGCTTTGGGCCTGGCCCCTCCAAGGAAGGTAGGTCACAGCTTGGAAGAAGCTTTCTCCTCAACAAAAGCTGTCAGGAAAGTATTTCCGCACCCCAACCTGATCCTGCTCGGCAGCTCCTCTCCCCAGGACCTGGCACAATTAGCACATGATTGCTGGTAAAGGATCTCTCTCCCTGTCTTTCTTTCAGAAACGGCCCCTAGCATCCATCATTAAGGAGGTCTGTGATGGGTAAGTTAAAACGGTTCTTGTTCTTGGTAGTGGCAACAAAATCTAAAGAGCACTGCCAGACCTCGAAGGGACTTTGCAGGGTATCCGGTTGGGCAGTCCCCTGAGGTGGGCTCTTGTGGGCCGTTGTCTTACCAAGAAGGAATAGTTGATGAGGCTGTCCCTGAGGCTGCCTGTGAATCTTCATTAGCTCTTCCAAGTCCAAGAGTGTTCCATGGAGGTCCTGGGAGGGTCTAAGGCCCACCCTCAGCAGTGTGCACTTCCTTTTGTGATGCTAACCTTTACCAAAGGCTGAGAAGATCATTTTTCAACTTCTCAACCTACAACTTTGTTTTAATCCCACTGTGGTCCAAATAAGACAACTAATCCCTTAAGTAACTATTGAAAATTATTTGTTTGCAGCTTCTGGATAGGCCCAAAGGAATGACCAAGTGAGATACACTGTTTTCTTTTGCATAGGTGGTCTTTGCCAAACCCAGAGTACTACACCCTGCGATATGCAGATGGTCCCCAGCTCTACATCACGGAACAGGTTAGTACAGGGAAGACTGAAGCAGTGCAGGCCTTCACAACTAGGTAGCTCCATTTCTTGGTAAAGAGTTATTTCCTGGGCAAGAGACAGTGCAAGTCCTGCTCTTCTTCAGTGGCTGGGAAAAGGTGACTTTTACCCGAGAGCACAGGATACTTGAAGAGGCACTCAGAGGGAACAAGCAAGAGAACCTGTTTGAAGAGTATCAGTTTCAGTTAAAGTCATTCCTCAGTATCCACAAAGGGTTGGTTCTAGGATGTCAGGGATATCAAACCTGTGGGTGCTCAGAAGGCACAGTATTTGCATATTACAAGACACATCCCCTCATACATTTTTTTTTTTTTTTTCAATATAAAGGATCCAACCCAGGGATGCTTTGCCACTGAACTATATCCTTAGACCTTTTTAATTTTTATTTTGAAATAAGGTCTCACTAAGTTGCTCAAACTGGCCTCAAAGTTGTGATCCTTCTATTTTGGCTTCCCAAGTAGCTGGAATTATAGTCATGTGCTACCATGCCTAGCCATATCCCTTCATACTTAAAATCATCTTTAGATGACTTATAATACCTAGTACAAAGAAAACACTATAAACAGGCGTTGTATTGTACAGTTTACAGAATACAAAATCCCACCTGTTCAAAAACAGCTTTCCCCAAACATTTTCAAATTGCCGTTGTTTGCATTATCTGTGGATATGGAACCTGTGGATAAGGAGAACTGACCATACTTTAAAAATGAGCAGAGTTCTTGTTCATTCAAGTTGCCTATACTGTTTTAATATTTTATTTTAATTGTTTTTTGTTGTTTTGTTTTTTTCTTTGCTTTCCAGACTCGCAGTGACATTAAGAATGGGACAATCTTACAATTGGCTATATCCCCGGTAAGTATTCTTCCTTGTTTAAGAGTTTATTATGAGCACCGTGGGCAAGACTGACCTAGAAACTAGGACTGTGGTGATTAAAAGTAGATCTTTGCTCTCACATCCTCCTTGATAGCAAGCAAACTAATGTGATATACCTCTCACAGAGGTCTCGAGAGGGAGTTGCTTAGGGACCTGTGGGAACTCAGAGAAGGACCATCTTCTCAGCCTGAGGGTTTCCAGAAAGCCTTCCCAGAGAATGGGACACAGCTGAGATGCTAAAGGATAAGCTAGAATTGCTAGAGAAAGAAGAAAATGAAAGTTTCCGAGCAGAGAAATCAGGATGTCAAAGGTGCAGAGGTATGCTGTGTTCGGGAAGGCGGGAGTGCCGGGCGGCTGAAGGGTCTGTCGCAGTCATTGAGAAGCTGGGTACTGAAGCTGCTTGTATGTCCTACTCCCAGTCCACCAGAAGGAAGTGGTGACATTGGAGGATTTTAGGATGGAAGGTACATTCTGCTTAGATTTAAATTTTAGAAGGACCACTTTCATGACAGTGTGGAAGATGGGCTAAAAGAAGGAAGGCTGGTGGGAGAAGGAGTGCCTCAGAGGCTGGTGAGGAGCTTCAGCGTCCCAGTGAAGGCCACTGGACATGAAAGGATGGACCTGAGAAATCCTTAGGAGACAACCTTGATGACTTTGGTGAAGAACTGGATGTAGACGGCAAAGGGAGAATCCAGGATGACCCCTGACCTTAACCCTGACCCTAATCCTGACTTCTGCAAGAGCAGCCCTTTAAAGGTAACTGAAAAGCAACTGGAAGAGAAGAAAGAAAATCTGGAGTGTCAAGTGACTCGTTAGCTGAAGGCAGGGAGAGAGTCAGGATGGAGGAAGGTGTGGTTTATAGTTTGTAATAAGCAGAGAGGGAAGGTAAACTGAACAGAAAAGCTGTGTGTTTAGAGGTCAAGAGCACATAGGATCTTCAAGAAACAGTGCTGGCCAGGTGTGGTGGCACACACCTATAAACCCAGCAACTTGGGAGGTTGAGGTAGGAGAATCACAAGTTCAAGGCCAGCCTCAACAACTCAGAAAGGCCTTAAGCAACTTAGTAAGATCCTGTTTCAAAAAAAACACAAAATGGGCAGTAGTTAAGCTAACTGGTGCTTCAATCCCCAATTTAAAAGAAAAAGAAACAGAAACAGTTCTGCTGGGAAGAGCTGGTGGCCAGATTGTAGTGGACAGAATAAAAGGTAAAATATTAAGACCTTAAGTCTACCAGTCTATTAAAAATCTTGGTTTTAAAAGGAAGATAGAGAACGCAATAACTCAAAGGATGTGGAGTCAAAATATGTGCTTTTTAAAAACAGGTAGAAGGTTGATGTGTTTCAGAAATCATAGTTGGACTTAGTGGAAGGTCTCTCTCCTACTCTGGTTCCCCATCACCCAGTTCTCCACTTTCTGCCCCTTCATAGTGGTGCAGTTCTGTGTGTCCTTGAGACTGTGTTAAGATTGAAGGTACAGGAAGGAGGAGTAATTAACAGAACAGGACCTTCCTGCGTCAGGACACGGAGGACCTAAACCCAGGTGCTGGGAACCACCTTGACTGCCAGGCCCATGAAAAAGGCCTCCATGGTGGTGCAGCTGGGGCCACAGTTGTAGAAGGGCTGCCAGGAAATCAAGGGCGTAATGGTGACTGCTTTCTTGGTGAGTGAGAGACTAGTCCATCTGAAAGAAGGACCGCGTGGAGGAATTCCACCTGACACAGGACACTGTATTTTGCTGAATGTTTTGTGTATGTTGTATCATTTAATCCTAATAACCAGGGAGATAGGCCCATTTTGCAGACAGGGACACTGAGGACTTAGGTGAAATAACTTGCCACTTGTCATACAGCTAAAAAAGTAGTCCCATCTGGCTCTCTTCCTGTGTGACTCTGGGCCAGTTTTCTCACCATCGTGTTTTCTGCCTTCTCTCCTGAACTCTTCTCATCTTAAGGACTTCATTCTCTCCCTAAACTCTGCTAATTTAACATGACAGTTTATGAAAGTACCAAAGCATGTTGTAGACCGCTCACACGGAGTAGTTGACTTTCCCAGAAGCTCATCTCTCTGGAGCAGGAGGCAGCAGCCCAGAAATGCTGTCTCTGGAGGAAAATTGACATTTGGATCCGAAATTTCTAAGCATGGTGTAGACCACTGCTCTTCAGATTGTTCCATCCTGTGGCCTTTTCTTGAGTGCACTTTCTCTCTACCACGGGAATCAGAGGGTTTGTGTATCACTGAGGATGGTGTGCTGTCCAGGAGGAGAGGTGAGGGGAGGGAGAGTGGGCTCAATCCAGCTGCAGCCCAACGGGGCTGCAGTCACTTGCTTAACAGCATGAGAGAAAAGGAAGACTGGGAGTGTTTTTGCTCTCAAGACTCTTTCTTCCCTGCAGACAACATGAAACTAAAAATATAGAAAGATGTGATAGTGACTATGAACTTACTAAGTTCAGCACAAGGAAAGAGGAGTGAACTTAAGAAGAAGGATTTTAACTGTGGCTTGTGGGAAGGAGGCAAGGTCCTATTAGGAAAAGTCTGTGGCGGAAGAAGTTGTCTTCACCATATCATTTTCCTAAAGCTGTTTTGAAATGATTGGTATCTGACTTAAAGTTTTTAAGAGGACTGTTACTTTGGGGAGCAATCATACGGACTTTGAGAGAAAGTTTTTAAGAAAAAATACCAGGCTTATCACATTTGAGGGTTAAAAGGGACCTTAAAGATCATCAGATTGAACTCACTAGCTAGTGCACGAGTTCCTTCTGTGGTTTCTGACAGATGGTTGTCCCGGTTCTTGTCAATTGCTTCCAGGGACAGGGAGCTTAGTTCCTCAAGAGAAAACTCTTCTGCTGTTTAACAGCATCAGTTAACAGAAAACTCTCCGTTAAACCAGGGTCTGTTTCTCTTGCTTCTTGCTGTAGAAAGCGGATCTCCCAGACTCCCATATCTCTCTCTGTTTCCTTGATAGGACTGTTTTTTTGTTTTTAAATTCATAGACCAAAGGGGTACAGAAAAGGTACAGATAACTATAGATTGATCTCAGCATACTGAAATTCCCTGATTAATCCTATAAACATATCTAGCAGTGTGAAAATCTAATTCTGCTGGGGGCTCAAATGTCTACAGAAAAGCAAGCCCCTGTGAGCTATCCACAGAACAGTAACCTGCCACAGAGAGCAGATGGCATGTATTTTGTCCCTGGTCTCATAGTCCCGGGCTGCACGCCAGCTGATGGAGAGGACCCAGTCATCCAACATGGAGACCCGACTGGATGCCATGAAGGAACTGGCCAAGCTCTCAGCTGATGTGACTTTTGCTACTGAGTTCATCAACATGGATGGCATCGTTGTGCTGACGAGGCTTGTGGAAAGTGGGACCAAGCTCTTGTCTCAGTGAGTATTATCGCAGTCGTCTTCTGCAGGATTTCAGTCTTACCTACACTCTGCAGGGCCTCCTGTTCTCGTTTCCACGGAGTTAGATAAGAATTTACCAGCACCTTCTGTACACAGAGCAGTGTGCCAAGCACGAGTCCACACAGGGTCTGATTCACTGTCGTGATCCTACATCTTAGGGTCTGTCTGTGCTCTCATAAACTAAGTGAAAATATAAAACAGTACTGTGCCAAGGGACTAGTCAAAACAGGGACCATAAAAGCCAGGAAGAGAGGTCTGCCCAGAACAGATCTGCTAATTCGTGGGAAGTGCTTGGCCTGATGAGGGTTAGTGATCAGACTAGACTGCTCATTATCTCCCAGGATGGAGGACCGTTTTAACAGCCCTCTACCTGCCTTCCTCCCTCTTCAGGCACCCCTCACCCACGTCCACATATGAGCATGCAAGCATGCATGCCTTCCTTTGTGTTTGCCACAGCTTTCCTTACCATTTGCTATCCCTTGTCACACACTGTCTTAGGGAGCAGGAGATCCAAAACTCAGCCATACCACAAGCATCTTTACACTTGTTCAGAGTTAGGCAGATGTGGTGGGGAGCAATGGCTTGTGATCAGCAGTAAAGGGCAGACGCTTAGGTTTCCTCCTAAGCCTGTGGAGCCTAAGCTGGCATGCAGGGAGTCAGAAAACTTCTCTTTGGTGATGGATCAGCTACTGAAATTTGTCATCAAACTGAGGTATTTGTTTTAAGTCTCCATCTTCCAACTGCACTAGAGTCCTGAAGCCTTTGGCTGCTATAAGCACTGACACAGGAGTTCTGCGGCCTTCTGAGAGTAGAGGGTTAGACCAGCTTTAGCTTCTACCTTTTCAGAATGGGGATAATGCCTGCCTTCCAGTAGCATTGTGAGGAGTGTTGTGGTTAATATGTCTGAACATGCCTGGTAAATGGGAAGATGTTTTGCCAATTCTAGTGCACTGTACAGATGCATGAGGGATTAAATGTGTAAGGAGACAAAAGAGAAAGCAGTTGAATTCTTATTCTCCACCAGCACTACTGTAGTGGCTCTGCATACATCATCCACTGCCCTCACCACAACCCATGAGCTCAGCTCAGTTTTACACAGGACAGAGTTGAACTTTGAGAAAATAAGATGTCCCTGTTAGTAACTGGTCGAACAGGAACTGAACCCACGTGCAGGCCTTGTGTCTTTCTCCTGCACCCTCCTGCCTTTGGCCTAAAGGTTAACATGGGACATAAGGTTCCCAGGGCTCTGCCAACAAGCATCAGAGTTTGACAGGGGTCTGATGTCTTCTTTGTTTTGGGAAACAGATGAGTGATTCTGTGTCCCTGAGACGAAACAACACAGAGAAGGCAAGTCTAATTACCCAGCTGCACTTTTCCCCCCGATGGTAGATACCTGGGCTGAATCTGCTCCACATCTGACTGGGTGTGCATGCAGGCAGTTACAGTTCCTTCAGCTGATTTTCCCTGGGGTATTTACATTGAAATCTGTCCCTTTTGTGCCTGCCTTCACACTGTGTTCCGGATCTGAATCTTTGTATTATTTTGTGTGTGTGTGTGTGTGTGTTGCACATGTCTCAGCTACAGTGAGATGCTGGCATTCACCCTGACTGCCTTCTTAGAGCTCATGGACCATGGCATTGTCTCCTGGGACATGGTTTCAGTCACCTTTATTAAGCAGGTGAGGCTTCCAAAATCCTGTCTCTCTCTTCTCCCTCATTTGCCAGTTGTCCTCTGGGCTCAAGGGGAAATACAGGCAATACAGCCCATACACTCTGGCCAGAACCAGCTTTGTGTTCCCTAGGGCCGGATTTCTTCATCCTCAAGCTCTGGTCTTTTTTGACTCCTAAGGAATGTACACCTTGTTTTACAGATGTTCCTCAACTTAAATGGGTTCCAACCTGATAAGCCCTTTGTAAGCTGAAAATATTATGAAGCCAGAATGCACTTAATATGCCGAATCTGCTGAACATCATAACCTAGCAACACAGTACAATGTAGAGTTTTGGTTGTTTACCCGCTGATTGTGTGACTCTAGCTTCCACTGCCCAGTGTTATATGTGAGAGAGAGTATTGTCATTACCAGCCCAGGAAAAGATCAAAGTTCAACTTCTTTTGAATGCCTACCACTTTGCATCATTGAAAAACTGGAAAATCATAATTTGAATCATCATAAGCCAAGGACTGTGTACTCTCAGGGCCTGCATTGAAAAGGGGGCCAGCATCTCAGAACTGAATATGGTCCAAGTAGAACTGGTTGTCACTGAGACTCAGAATGAACCAGCCAGTCAACCAGTGCTGTCCCAGTCTTCTGACTTGCTCCCTCAGATCTCCCTCAATCTTCGATCAAGAAAATGTGCCTTTCATTTGCAAATTTGCATTCTATTTACAAATCTGCAGGCTAACTGTTTGGATTGTCAGATTGAAGACTATGGGTAAAAGGGAGGTACTTCTGGTTTTACCCTCCTTTCTTCTACCAGAAGGGACAGTGTCAATTCAGAAGACTGAACTACAACTGATGAATAATATATCCTCTGACCTAGAATTTCCCCCATTATTGGCTTGGGACATTGGGAACTTCCAAACACGAGAGGCATGTGGGCAAAAGTGAAATGACCATATGAGAAGAGGGATTATATTAAAAGACTTCAAGGTCCTTTCAAAATCTGTGATATTCTAAATGTGTTTAGGGGAAAGTATATGTCAGAAGCAGAGTAAATGAAGATAAAATGAGATCCCAGTATCAGTAAATCTTTCGCTTTCTACACTAACTTTCTCACACTTGAATCCTTGTTTTGAAGAAAAGGATTGAGCTCTTAGATTTTGAGGAAGCACAATTGAATGAATACTGTAATCTGCAATTGAGATATTTGTGCCTAGGGAACCCTGGCACATTGGCCAGGGTACCATAAACCAGATACCACTGCCCACCTAGCCACAGCAGCCCATATGCAGGCATGCCTGAGGAAGGTGCCTCTGGGCTAGTGCAGATGCCTCAACTGCTCACCTGCTCCACTGCTCAGCTTTCTTGGGCCTTGAGCTTCCCAACCGATCTGCTCCTCTCTCGGTCTAGATTGCAGGGTATGTGAGCCAGCCCATGGTGGACGTGTCAATCCTTCAGAGGTCCCTGGCCATCCTGGAGAGCATGGTCTTGAACAGCCAGAGTCTGTACCAGAAGATAGCAGAGGAAATCACCGTTGGACAACTTATCTCACACCTGCAGGTGTAAGAGACCCCACCCTGCCTCTTCCCACCCGTCTGTTCTGGTCTCCCTGCTCTTTCATCTTCTAGTGTGACCTCTGCTTTTCACGTATTCAGGCTGTACTCATCCCTTTGCTCATCACCTCTTGTACATGACTTTCAGAACTCCTCCCTTGATTCAAGCCTGACCACATCATGCTCTTGTCTGCCCCCAAGGCTACAGTGGAGGTTTTCCCACTCTCCCCTTACCACCTGGGGAACAGACAGAATTACATGCTGCTTGCTTCTCCTGTGGACTTAACAGGCTCCATTTGTACCTATGATAGTTATATTTACATGTCATACTGTATCTCTGTTATCTGTTTTCCATCTTAAACTAGGAGCTTTATGAGAAGAGGGACTGATCATTTTTATGTCCCTGGCTTTGATTTAAGTAGAAGCTCAGTTAGTATATGTTGGGTAAATGCTTGCTGAAAGAATAAAGCATGATTTCAGGATACCAGTTCAAATCCAGTCCTCTGCCTTCATCAGGTTTCCTAGTTAGTCCCTTTTGGCCTCAGTTTCCTCATCTCTGGATTAGGGTCCCACTTCCCAGACTGTGAGGACAAAGGAGATTTTAAAAAGGCCTAGCATTGTGACCAGCACAGGTTAGATAATAAATTCAGGGTGTTTTGCTTTTGTGTTTTTTTAAGATTTTTACATCCTAAAACATTTTGTTAGATACTAATACCAGATGGCAAATGAACCCTTTGGAGTACCATTTCTTTGCTGTCCATTCCTTTTTCTGCAGTTTGATCCAGGCTACACAGTTGAAAGGACCGACTTCCCAGCACCAGGGCGGTAATGCTGATCCCCGGCCATGCCCAGGAGGCATGGTTCCCCGTCTGGGAGTTTACAGCAGCCTATTTTCACCTAGTTTTGCTCCTGACCCGTTTTTCCTTGCTAATCCAAGTAAAACAAAAGCACAGTGATATCTTTGCACCCCTAATTTTACCTTATCACCTTGTTACTTTTAAGGAATTCTTCAGTAACACCTTTCAAATCCAAAGAGCCAACAGGGTTGATTAGTGAGAGGGGACATTATGGCAATGGATAGAGTTAGTATTTTCTGGTAACCTTGCACCTACCTCTCTGTTCCTTTGTGTGTGATTTGGGAATATCCCCAGTTCCTTCCCTGAGGACAAAAGAGGACCACGGCACTAGTTAGAGGTCTCTCATGACCACTTTCAACCCATGGCTGATACCAGCACATTCCTGTTCTTCTCTGTGGACAGGGGCCACTTAGTGCCCTCCATTAGAGTCCTGAGTGCCCCTGCCTGACCAGGAAGCCCATCAGCCCCACTGGAAAGAGAGCCACAGGATGCTCCCATGTGGCAGGAGACATCAAGGGCCGGGATTATAAGATTCCAGAAAATGGTTATAGTTATTTTGTTTAAAGTAGGATAAATTTGTAGTCATACTTTAGAAAAGCACAATTAAGTACCTTCTTTGCCTGTCAGCCCACCTCCAGACATAACCACTGTTAAGCATTAAATATTCCTCTAGTCATTTTTTTTCTTTTCATATTTTTAATAAAATTGGGATCTTATTACACATATTATGTGTATGTTGGCTTTTTTAAAAAAATAAATAATATATCTCGAGCATTTCCCCATGTCAGAGATTCTTCTAAAAAGGTAGTTCTAAAATTTTTTTGCATCCCAGACACCTTTGAAAATCTAATACCAACTATATGGACTCTTCTCTCTTTGAAAAAAGTATCACAGTTAATTAAATACACAGAATAATTTCTGTGCCACTTCTATGGTTCAGTCTCTAAGCTGATCCCTGAATTAAAGGTTAAGAATCTTTACCCTTGCCAGGCAGTAGTGGTACATTCTGATAATTCCAGTGACTCAGGAGGCTGAGGCAGGAGGATCACAAGTTCAGGGCCAGCATCAGCCACCTGCATGAGACTCTGTCTCAAAATTAAAAAAAAAAAATAACTGGGGATGTGGCTCAGTGGTAGAGTGTTCCTGGGTTCAATCCGTAGTGCTACAAAACAATCCTCTAAACCATTAAATGAATTAATTTTTTAAAAAAGACAAAGACTGTATCCAAAAACATGATTTTTAGTAACTACTCAGGATTCTGATATGTAAAACAGAGTTGCTAATGAAAATATTTGGATTGCTTAACATTCTTTGCTTTTCAATAATACTCAATAATACTCTAATAAAACATCTGGTCATAAATTGTGATTATTTTCTTGCATAAATTTCTGTTGGTGGAATTGCTGGGTCATGAATATGCCCAGTTGAAATCCTTTTGAAACTCAGCCCCAGACTGGGATTTGTTTGCAATCTATAAGTGATTGTTTTAAGCCATCTGTGAGTATCGTCTTGCTCAGTCTTGTGATCTCCCTCTGTTTCTTCTGCATTGACAGCTCCAACCAGGAGATTCAGACCTACGCCATCGCACTGATTAATGCACTTTTTCTGAAGGCTCCTGAGGACAAACGACAGGTCTGTGACTGTCTTTCCAAACTTTGTATTTGTGCTTCTCTGAGAGAATTCTCACTCCACCCAGTCTTTGCTCTGCAGAGAGCAGAAATGCAACCATTTCCCTGAGTTCCTCCTAACCTGAGGTCAGCGCCCAGCAGGGTGGCTTTGCTAAGCAAGCCCCGGGAAAGGGAAAGAACCGTTAGGGGAAACTAGCTGGGTCTTAGATCAGAGCAGGACTGAAACTTTTTTCTTCTAAAAGGCCAGAGTAAATATTTTCCACTTCATGGACCATACTGTCTCTGTGCCAACTGTCCAACCTGGCCTTTGTGGCCAATCGTAGCTGCAGAGGGCAGGCAAATGAATGGTGTGGCTGTCTTCAGTGAAATCTTATTTACACAGACAGGCAACAAGCCTAGTATGACTGCAGTTTGCTAACTTCTGGGATAGAGGATCAAGAATAAGGAAGGGGAAGACCCTCTTGCCACCTCTGTTGAGTTCTACGGATCTCGAACAAATGGGACTTATCACCAAGTTTTGTATATAAAGGTCCTCTGATCCAGATTCTATATGTCTCTCTTCCCCTATTTGTTGTTTGTGACAGTAGGCAAATCACTCTGCCTCTCCATTTCCTCTCTTAGAGCAGCAACAGCTAAGGATGTCATGAGGAAAATAAGACATCTCTTATACAATGAGGGAGCTAGAGAGCAGCTGAGCAGTAGAGCAGGCACTTACCTAAGAGTCAAGGGGCCTGAGACAAACTACTTTTCCTGCCTTTGTTGAGCAAATGTTTTAACCTCTCTGAGTCTCATTTTCTCTTCCTGTAAGATGAAATGACCAGATTAGATGATCTCTGAGGGCTCTTCCAACACTTAACTTTCTAGGTCTCTCTGATAAAAGCCCAAGTGGTGTACAGGAATAAGACTTTTTAATTCTCTGTCAATATCATGGGCTCCATAAACTAAAGTCCAAGTGGAATGGCCAAGCTCTTGATTCTAGAGAGATTCTAGATTCTAGAGAGAGGAGCAGAAATATCTGTGGTTCTGTCTGTCCTTGTCTGTCCTGGATGGTGTGGCTCTGTTAATCTCCTCCTTCCAAGTCCTTGTTTGAATGTAAGCTGAAGCTCATTCCGTCTGCTTCTCTCTGTGCTTTTTGCTTTCTGCCGGCAGGACAAGCACCTTAATCCTCTAGACCTGCCTGTCACTGTAAGTAGCACCGCTATGTGGAAGGGGCCCTGACTGTCTTCCAGGTGGGGAGGTCAAAGCTGGGCAGCACTGTGTGGGTGGATCAGGATGTTCAGGCCATGCCAAAGCCCCAGGAAAGGTTGGGAGCTATAAATCTCATTCGGCAGGACACTAAGGGAGCTCTAGGTGAGCGTCACAGGAAGGACTGAAGACAGGGCTGCCCCAGGGAATGTGGCCCAGTCTTTCCTTGGCGATTTGCCTTGCATGGTCTGTGGTCAGTGAGGAAAGTTGGATTTAGAAGTAGTCTGTGACTTTCATCCAGATGATGCCATGATGTATCGCCTCCCAATTTGCTATAGCAAAAGGGTAAAGGTAAATCCATGCCCTTTTGAGGAATTTGAAAAGACTCAATTGACAAAAGGGAGTTTGGATATTTATATCTTGGTTAGAGAGAACCTTCAAGAGGTCACCTTTACAGGATAGGAAAGACAGTGAGTGCTCCGTCCTGCACCATCAAAGAGTCTTTGGTATGGTGTGAGAGCTTTATATTCCAGCTCCAGGCCACAATCCTTACCCACTTTGTGAGCTGACCACAGTAAGGTTTAATCTCAACTGACCTCCTGTAGCTACCAAGGAAGTTTCTAGGTCACCTTCCTCCTCTGCCAGCCAGCATATGCTCAGGGGATGCAAAGTAAAACTTAAAGCTCCTGGTGGTATTAGCCATCTGGGTCATGAGTAGAAATTTAGAAATGAAAGAGGAATGCCTTTCCGTTTGAGAGAAATGACAGAGATCACAGATACTATAGCATAGGAGAGATGTGTCAGCTCCTTCAGGCTCATTGACTTAGAATTATCTATAAAATTAAATGAAGGCAGCAGTTTAGAAAGTGAAGTCATACTAATTAACATTAGGAAGAAGTAATGGCTGACATTGGAAGAAGGAGATGGCACAATTGTGAAAAGCTGTCAGAAAAATTAAAAGCATTGTAATCTGGGACCATTTTGTTTAGGGAAAATAGCTTCACATTTCAGTAGCTCTTTAGGGTAGTACAGTGTCATAATACAGAATAATCACTGTTCTTTTTGATGAATCCGAGTCCTTGGCAATGATTAAATTATAACCATTGTAGTCTCTTCAGAAATAATGTGTATAGTTCTTAAAGATTTGCATAAGAATGATCAAAATAATAAACCCTTAAAATTTTGCTCCCTGGAAGATTCATTTATGTGGGATACTTTATTTCCTGGGCTTGCTAAGTAAATAAATCATCACTGTCAGAATTTAAGCCAAATATAATAAAAAAGGTAAACCTATTAGGAGAGCACATTGCTCTCTAAACAAGAGAGAAGCGAGGGATAACTTTCTGTTTTAGGGCACCCATGTCCAGCCCTGACTGCTGGGGAGCTGGAGGAGGTGCAGGACCAGAGCCCTTTGCTCAGTCTGGAGCCAGTGCTTCACCAGAGATCCTTCCAGCCTGGGCAGTGGCCTGGGTGATGCATGTGACTTGGGAACTGTCATGCTGCTCGTGCTCTGCGTGCAATGTCCATTGCCCAGCATCCTTGTAACTCTAGTGTCTCATCGTCCATGTCCTCCTGTGAAGACGATGTGGTTGATTGTGCCATTAGGTGGAAAGCTCTATTTGAGTTAATTTGTGCTCATTTAAAAAAAAAGAGGAATTTTTTGGAGCGTAAGATACATTTGATGGTCAGTAAATTTTCTTCCGCTCACCCACTTTTTGTTGGAAAGGAGAGGAAATTTAAGGAAGGGGGAAAAAAACTGTCATCACCTTCCCCTTGATACTAATCACAGGTGTGTGCCTACCATCTTTCCTTATATTTACTTTTTTTTTCCATAGGATATGGCCAATGCATTTGCGCAGAAGCACCTTCGATCCATAATCCTGAATGTAAGCCCCTAAGCACATTGTATTTTGTTACTAATGTTTTGTTACTATTGATAGCAATTGTACCTATCATTATAGTATTAGGGCACCCAGAGGAGATTTAATAGGTACTAAACCTTTTGTTTTAGTCATCTTTTTCGCTGCTGTGCCCAAAAGACCTGACAAGAACAATTTTAAAGGAGGAAAAGCTTATTTGGAGGCTCACAGTTTCAGAGGTATCAGTCCATAGACAGCCCACTCCATTCCCTGGGGCCCACGGTGAGGCAGAACATCATGGCAGAAGGATGTGGCGGAGGAAAGACATTCAGCACACACACCTGGAAGCAGAGAGAGAACTCTCCATTCAACAAGGACAAAATGTATACCCCGAAGGCATACCCTCAGGGACCTACCTCTCCAGCCTCACCCTACCTGCCTACAGTTACCATCCAGTTAATCCCTTTCAGGATTAATGCACTTTTTCAGTTAAAGCACTCATAACCCAATCATTCCACCTCTAAACTTTGCATTGTCTCACACATGAGCTTTTGGAGGACACCTAATACCTAAACCATAACACTTATTTTGGCTTTTATACCATGCTGAGGGTCAAACCTAGGGCCTCATGCACGTTAGGCAAGCACTCTACTGCTAAGCTGCATTGTGCAGCCCACTAAACTATTCTTAAACTGTTAAGATTTTTCTCATAATCCTCTGTGAGCAGAGTTGTCTCTGAGAAGCCATCCCACCAGGAATTCCAGCACTTCAAGAAGGGACTAAAGGCAGCTCTACTGCTTAACTGCTTGTTGTAACTCCAGAATGTTTATCCAGAGGGCATATGTTAAAACAGGCACAAAAACTCAGGGTGGGGGTTGGGGGGGCATTCACCTATAGTCCCAGTGACTTGGGAGGCTAAGGTAGAAGGATTGCAAGTTTAAGGCCATTCCTGGGCAACTTAATGAGACCCTGTTTCAACATAAAAAGATCTGGGGATGTAGCTTAGTGGTAGAGCACCCCTGGGTTCAATCCCCTGTACCGCGAAAGTTAAAAAAATAAATAAATAAAGAGGAAAGCAATTCACACTGATCAGAGGCCTGAATCATGTAGGGCACTGACAGAGATGAATAAGAGTGTGTGCTCTCAAAGTCATTTGGTCCAGTGATTGTAGCATGGTGTGGTGAGTGCTTCTATAGAGATTTGTGGTCTTGGAGAGAACAACAGGAGCGATGTATCCTCACCTAGATTCAGGGTGTCAGGAAGCCTTTAGAGAAATGTCTTTGGGTAAGCCTTAGAGGACAAGTAGGCAAACCAGGAAGAACAGGATTTCCAGCTGGAAGGGAACACTGTGTGATTGGGTGTGGGGTAGGGCAGGCAGCACAAGGACCAGATCAAGTAAGGCCTTAGTCTGAGGACAATTGAGGGGATTTACTAAGAGTGGCAAGATAGCCAGGTTTGCATTTTAGAAAGACCACATGGAAAAGCTGTGTTGTTTTCTGAGGGGTGAAGAAGGGAGGAGAGGAAAAAGGACTTGCTAGGCAGGGATCTAGAAAGACAGTCCTTTCTGTTACCGTGGGGTGATGTGAGGTGCAGGAGGACAGAAGTGGGCGGGAGGAGAGCCAAGGATCTAGATTAGAAGGAAACAATTCTGTCAACTGTCAAAAACAAGGGGAAACTGAGAGACCAGAGTGAAGAGAATAAATGAACACTCGGGAGTCAAGTGTTAAAAAAAAAAAATGCTGAACATGGACTATGGAGTTGACCAGGCCCTGCTCTGAGATTTTCCAGTCTGCTTTGATCTTGAGCAGTTCACCTCACTTCTCTGGGTTTTGATTTGTTCATCTGGATGCAAAGACTAAATGAGGTGAGCATGCGTACACACAGACACAGACATACACAGCGCTCAGCAGGGTGCCTGGCACTTGGTAAGCCTCCGCTATATGGGCAGAACAGGAAGCAGTGGTGACAGAATTCAGGAAGTAAGCCCTGAGCCCCTGTGAAGAGGAGCAGTCAGTTGTTAAGATTTGCAGCCTGCAGGCTTCCTTGCAGAACTTTCTCCCTCCTGCTGTGTTCTCTGTAGTGGTCACAGCTCAACCACCAGCCCAGGAGGAAGGGCTCTAAGCTAATGCTGGACTGCAGTCCCCAAGTGACTGGGAGTGCACAGGTTCTCATGCATGGCTGCCCACTCTCCTGAGCAGCTCTCCAGGCACCCTCATCTGCATCTGGGGTTGAGGGTGCTCTTCCAGGGAAATTTAATTATGTTCGAGACTTACTTGCCTGAATGGGCTTAGAAAATCAGCTCATTTCTGGACATATCTTGTGAACAAGCAAAAATTCCAGAACTACAGAAAATGATTCAGCATCAGGACTATTAAATGACCTACCAGGAAATGGTTAATGCATGCTCACTGAAGTCCAGGGGTTTAACTAGTCAAGCCAGAGAGCTTAGGCCTCGAGATGGTTGGCAGCCAAGTAAACCTTCAGATGAGACCTCCAAAACTACAGCCATATGCTCCAGGCCATTGGTAGCTAGAGTAACTACCTACCTTTCCTTCATGGTGTCTTTTTAGTTTGCGAAAGGGGATTAAAGTGAGTGAAAAACAAGGGGGAGAAAGCAGGGTGGTAGCAAAAGGGAAGAGCAGAGAGGAAAAGGCTCAGTGAGCAGAGGAGGTGTGGAGGCAGGCAAGAAACGGCAGAGGCAGGGAAAGCTTGGGTGCAGGCAGAGCGAGGAAGAGAGCTCATTCTGGGGAGATAGGGCTGGGAGGAGTCTCCCGTTCAGAGGGAGGGTGGGGGCAAGATTGGCTCAGACGCACTGGCACACTCTAGTTTGTGGAAGTGCGATCCAAAATGGTGGCCACCTGGGCACTTGAAATGAGTCTAGTGTGGCTGGGAAATGAATGTGTAATTTTAATTTCAATTAAATTTAAATACTCATACTCTGCTGTGGCCAACTATACTGGGTAGCATGGATCTAGCAAAGGAAGAAAGCACAGAGTCACAGCTGGGGAAGAGGTCTAGTGCAGCTGGTGGAATTAAAACTTTATTTACATGTTTAAATGTTCTAGTTCAACATTAAGAAAGGAGTAAGGAATGCCAGGTACAATGGCATACACCTATATTCCCAGTGGCTCAGGAGGCTGAGACAGGAGGATCACAAATTCAAAGCCAGCCTCAGCAACTTAGTGAGGCCATAAGCAACTTAGCAAGACCTTTCCTCAAAATAAAAAATAAAATTAAAAAAAATAGTTAAAAAATGGGCTGCAGATGTGGCTTGGTGATTAAGTGCCCCTGGGTTCAATCCCTGGTACCAAAAAAAAAAAAAAAGGAGTAAGGAAAACTGAATAATAAGGTGGCACATGCCTATAAACCCAGTGACGTGAGGCTAAGACAGGAGGATCACAACTTAGGGAGACCTGTCTCAAAATAAAAGAATTTATAAAGAGCTGGGGATGTAGCTCAGTGGTGAGCACTTGCCTACTAATTGCATGACCCTGTATCTGATCCCTGTTTGGCAAAGAAGAGAGGAATAGGGGCAATTAAGTTAATGATATGGTTTATTAAACCTAAGATACCCAAAACATGATTTCAACATGTAATGAATATAAACTATTACATTATAAGGACATATTTTACTTTTTTTTCATACTAAGACTTCGAGTTGTGGTACAATTCGACGCAACACATTGGCTTAGACTGGCCACCTGTCAGGTGTTCAACAGCCACTGGTGCCTAAGGGCCACCAATTAGACTGCAAAGGCCTATGGGAAATTAATCTAGAGCCAGAGCAAGCTCTACAGAGAACTGATCTAAAGCTCAAGGGAGCTTTGGAAAGATAAACACTGAGAGTCAGATGCCTCTGCAGAGTGCGGCATGATCGAGCTTTCTGTGCTGATGTCCTGAACAACACATGCATGACAGCCACTAGTCACAGTGGCTGGGGTGACAAAGAAGTCGAATTTTTAACTTAAATAGGCGTTAACTGATTTAAATATAAATCACCACCACATTGGACAGCATAGCTCTGGAGACAGGGCTGCTAAGAAGAGAACCTGAAGACACAGCATTGGGACATGTGGGAAACTGGCAAAAGTCATTTTAGCAAGAAAGAACCCACAGTGACAGGATTCAGGATGGTGGGCAGGGCCAAGTGGGGGAGCAGGGAGAAGCCCAGGGAGCAAGGAGGAAAGAGCAGGGTTTCCTGGGAGGGAGAGCAGGACGATGAGAGGCCAGCAGGTAGGAAGGTCCAATGCGCAAGAGGAAGACGCTGACAGTGTGAGCAAGGACAACCTGAAGTGAGGGCGGGCATCCAGGGCCAAGAGAGGATGGGGGGAACAGGATGAGGAGCGGGGAGGAGGGCAGAGGGCCCTGTGGGGGGTCTGGAGGTGGGACATACACAGGTGATGGGAGAGGGGACAGGTGTGGGAGAGAAAGGAGGCACAGGAGTTGGACAAGAGAGGTAGATGCTTATTTGTGTAGAGGCTCAATATCATTTGAAGAAAGTGGTTTTTCAAAAGCTTCTCGGTAGAGCAGTACCCAGCCATGCAGCCATGGAAACATTTTTCTAAGGAAAAAGTGACCCTTTCTCCATGCTCTGTCTATTGCCCTGGATGTAGTGGTCAGTGAGGTGCCTGATTGGAGTAGGGTGCAGCACTCCTTGATGGGGTGGCCCGTGGTCGGCATAGTTGAAGTCGGGTGCAGCTCTGTCCTCCACTCCACCTCCCCAGGGAGGGGAGTGCAGAGAAAGGGAGGGCGCCCCAGCCTGGCCTGTGTGGATCATCTGCCTGAATCAAGCCCATTCACGCCCTGTCCCCTTCTGTAACATGCAGTCCCTGTGTGTGGGAGGAAGCCCGTTCCCTGCCCAGGGTACTTTTCACCAGCATGCCTATGGCTTTTCTTCAGAAAAAGAGACAGGTCGGCCCCCTGCTCACTGCCTTTGCTTTCTCTAGCATGTGATCCGAGGGAACCGCCCAATCAAAACGGAGATGGCCCATCAGCTCTATGTCCTTCAAGTCCTGACCTTTAACCTTCTGGAAGAAAGGATGATGACCAAGATGGACCCTAATGACCAGGCAGGTGCTAAGTGGGACAGTGCTTTCCTGGCTTAGAAGGTGCTGTTTTCTCACTGCTGCTGTGCATTCCCTGTGTTCTGTACGCCAGATACTGTGTGTGGTCTTTATCTGCCCTGGAAAATCGTGTGGTGCGTGCCTAATAGGAGACTCTCTGGACCTAGCCTGTTTCTGCTGGGGTAGAGGCAGTGCCCCCCAGGAGATTGATTAGGGCCAGAGTTTGGCCCCACTCTCCCTTTCTTGCTTTCCTTGGCTGACTGACTCACTTGATGACTGTCTCTTCACCTGTCAGGCTCAAAGAGATATTATATTCGAACTAAGGAGGATAGCCTTCGATGCCGAGTCTGACCCTAGCAGTGTTCCTGGGAGTGGGACCGAAAAACGCAAAGCCATGTACACCAAGGACTACAAAATGTTGGGATTTACTGTAAGTAAAGAATAGAGAGGGCAGTAGGCTTTCCTCTCTGACAGGAAGTCAGAAGGTCCACCTAGCCAGCCTGACAACTCCTTCTTCATAAAGGTGGCCCAAGAACAGATGACAGTAATAAGGTCGAGGGTCTTGATGCTTGGTTCACTCTGCCAGTGGCAAGTTTGCAAATGTTTTGCAACATTTGGCCCCGTGAAACACACTCATCAGGGGGTGGGCCCAGGAGGTCTGCCACAGTGGGTAGAATGGGGACCTGTCCCCCAAAACAGGTTCTTTGCAAAGCTATTGTGACAGTTTTATGGTAGAATATGACTGGAGGGTGGGGTTGGTTTATGTATTTGCTGCACACCTACTCAGTGCCTGGCTACGTGCTAGGTACTGGGATATAGGATGAGGCAGCCACCGTCCAGCACTGGAGCCCCCAGTTCAGTCTTAGAAATGGAGTGTGAAGAGAGCCAGGACCAAGGTAGTGAGCACGAGGTGCTGGCAGCAGATTCAAGGAGGGCAGCAGGGCTTCTCCGAAGGCATACCACACATGGGACACTACTGAGTCTCAGATCAGATGTCTCGTTTTTCTAGAACCATATCAACCCAGCCTTGGACTTTACCCAGACTCCTCCTGGAATGCTGGCCTTGGACAACATGCTGTACTTGGCTAAAGTTCACCAGGACACCTACATCCGGGTAAAGGTGTTGGGGGTGGCCCGTCGCTCCCAGTGCCCATCTCTTGCCCTTCTCCCTTCTCCCTCACCTTCCTGACCCTCCCTTTTGTCTTCCCCCACAGATCGTCTTGGAGAACAGCAGCCGAGAAGACAAACATGAATGCCCCTTTGGCCGTAGTGCTATTGAACTCACCAAAATGCTCTGTGAAATCCTGCAGGTTGGGGAACTGCGTAAGTCTGCAGCTTCCTCTCCTCCTTTAGCCAGTGTTGTTACCAAGAGCCTTATGAAGACTGGAGGTTGTGAACAGTTAGATGTCAGTGGGACTGGTCAACCTTGGGGTTTTTTTAATTACTACATGAGCTGGTCTTCCATCTTATCTTTGTGGGAATCATGGCTGTTGCTTTGTTTAAGCTGGTAATTTGAGGTGTGTCAGGATTAACTGGGTCCATAACAGGGTAGAGGCAAACCAGAAAAAGCACCCTGGAGAAGAAAGCTAGGAAGTGGAGAAAGGCCCATACCATACTCCTTGGCAGCTATGGTTCTTGGTCTGCTTTTATTATTTGGAAATTTGGAACAGAGAATCCACAGCCCCTGGATGTAAGCTCCCAGGCCCCGTGGACAGAGCCTTTAGCCTTTGTTACTCTTCTGCAGCAAATGAAGGGCGCAATGACTACCACCCGATGTTCTTTACCCATGACCGAGCATTTGAAGAGCTCTTTGGAATTTGCATCCAGCTGTTGAACAAGACCTGGAAAGAGATGAGGGCAACAGCAGAGGACTTCAACAAGGTCAGCATCACCAAGCTGCTCTGAGGCCCATGCAAGATTATCTCACAGTAGTCTCTGACAGCTGGCCAGTGCCTGGGGAACCCCTGAGAGAAAACCAGCTTTGTCTGCAATGTTGAGTCGCGAGACTGAGGCATTGGAGAGCCTTGTTGTGACTTCCTCTGTGACCTTGAGGGCCACAATGAAGCCAGCACCTGCCCCTCCTATTCTCCTTAGGGGTCAGGAAAGTAAGCATAGCAGAATAGCTGTGGCTTACCATGCACTAACTGCATAGCCAATGCTGGGAGAGGTTAGGAGACCATAGGTAGCCTCTCTGCATCATGGGTATTAATTGATAATTGTCCCTTGGTGCTTTCAGAATGCCATCTCTATAGAGCACTGCACCAGGCCCTCGCAAGCTGACACTCTAGGAGCTAAAGGTTTTGAAGATAATCATATCATAAAAAAATTGGAAAGTATAAAGATGAAAAAGTCACCTATAGATTCCACCACCCAAAAATATCCACTTTTGTGTTTTTTTCTATTCTTTTTTCCTATGGCCTTTCCCTTCCTTAGTGAGATCATAGGGCACACACAGTGGGGTAGCCAGTTTTGTTCTTTAACAGTTTTTGTTTTAGAACTGACACATATTTTAACACTCCACAGTGTGCCAGGCACTATGCTTCCCTTCCGTATAACCATCTGTCACTGGGCCTGAGTAGCCACTAAGAAAGTGTCCCTTAGAAAGTCAGTACTCTCCTTCACCCAGCAGGTATCTCTAGGGCCTGCTCTGCTTGGGGTACAGGAGCTGAGGAGAGCTTTGGTCTCCAGGTCAGCCTGACCATTTATCAGAGCAGTGGCATGAGTTGCTGCCTTCTTTCCTCTCAGGTTATGCAAGTGGTCCGAGAGCAGATCACTCGAGCTTTGCCCTCCAAACCCAACTCCTTGGATCAGTTCAAGAGCAAACTGCGTAGCCTAAGCTACTCTGAGATCCTAAGGCTGCGCCAGTCTGAGAGGATGAGTCAGGATGACTTCCAGTCCCCACCGATTGTGTAAGTGCTGTCCTGGAGGAGCCGGGGAGGGAGGGAGGCAGCTGCCAGCTCTGCCTTCAGGAGCACTGCGTCCGCTCGACCTTCCACTTACTTCAGCGCATGTCCACCCCAGGGAGCTGAGGGAGAAGATCCAGCCTGAGATCCTTGAGCTGATCAAGCAGCAGCGCCTGAACAGGCTCTGTGAGGGCAGCAGCTTCCGAAAAATCGGGAACCGCCGAAGGCAAGGTGAGAGGAGACAAGGGCCTGGCTGGTCCTCACCCAGCAGGCTCCCTGCTGCCAGGAGACGCCTTCCTGGGTGTCCCCCATAGGGAGCAGGAGGGCCACAGTTGTCCTTTTGTCCATTGTGGGCCCAGGCCTGTCCCAGTACTGTCCTTGCTCAGCTGCTTGGTTTCCTTGTTTCCAGAACGGTTCTGGTACTGCCGTTTAGCACTGAACCACAAGGTCCTGCACTATGGTGACTTGGATGACAACCCTCAAGGAGAGGTGACATTTGAATCCCTGCAGGAGAAAAGTAGGTTCATTTCTGTGCTGATGTGTGGTAGTAGCTAGACTTGTCAGAAGACCTGAATGCTGGTCCTGGCTATTTGAGTACCTGTTCTTGGGCCATGAGCTCCCTGAACCTGTTCCTCATCTGTCAGAGATCATCTGCCGGGCCCACCTCACTGGGTGGCTTGGGGTTGATGGGGTCACGGATGCGAACATGTGTAGACTGTAACGGATGGTACGGGGCTAAGTAGAAAAGAGCAGAAGCTCTGGTGCCAGACCGCCTGAATGCAGACCCTGGCTTTGCCCCTAATTAGTTATTAATTCTGATTAATTGCAAGTTAATTCTCACCTCTGCCTTGGATGCTTCTGTAAAATGGTAATAACGATCACCCTTCCCAGAAGTCTGCGTGAGTGGTGAAGAATGGCTGGCAGGCAGTCAGCCCAGCTTAGCAGCTGCCACTGACATTTGCTCTGATGGCATTGTCACCTTCACTACTGTGAAGTGTCCAAGGCCCCACTCCTTGGGGATTAAACCCAAGAGCCCCAAAGCAACGCCCAGTGGAGCTCTGACAGCCTCACTAAACCATGGTCTATGGGAAGTGACCAAGGAGGAGGGCACAGTGCAAGGCCATGGTCCGTGGCTACCCTTCCTGAGGCAGCAGAGTCCTCAAGTCTGGGACCTGCAGCTTCCTGGCACCCTGCCCAGGGCTTCCCTTCCAGCACTGAGGCAAGCACTGGCCGGCTGGCAGCATAAGCTTCCAGACACTAATCCCATCATTTATCAGTTCCTGTTGCAGACATTAAGGCCATCGTCACTGGGAAAGATTGTCCGCACATGAAAGAGAAAAGTGCTCTGAAACAGAACAAGGTGAGTGGAGAGAGTCCGAGCATGAGCAGCTGTCACAGTGACACCACAGAGTAGCAGTGGGGGTTGTCTTTAGCTGCATGCTCAGTCTCTTCCCCTCTCTCAATGATCCTTGAACCTTCTATTAAGAATTTTGAACATACAAAAAAATAGACCACTCATGCCTCTCCCTGTGACTTTGAAGAAAATCCCAGTGTCACACATTTCATCTATGAATATCTAATATAGCACTCTTTTAACACAACCACAACACCATTATCACACTTAACAGAAGTAGTTATTTTATCAAGTACTTTATACATGTTAGAATGTCCACCAATTGTCTTATAAATGTCATAATATCTTTATATAAAACCATGTAAAGGTTTAGATGTATACTCACACTTTCATAACCATTTTGTTTAAATCGAAATCTAAAGTCTATATTGTAATGAGTCTTTTTAAGATTTTTTCATTCGGAAGTTCCCTCTCTTTTCCATTTTCTTTTTCCTTGTTTTTATTGTTTGAAGAAACCAGGTTGCTTATTCGGTAGTTTCCCAGAGTCTGAATTTTGCTCAGTGTCTCCCTGTGGTTTAGTTTAACTTGTTCCTCTGTCCCCGGTCTGTAAATTGGTAGAGTGATCTAGAGGTCTGATTTGGTTCAGGTTTGTCTTTTTTCTGGCAAGACCCCTTCCCAGATGGTCTTGTGATCTGTCAGGAGGCTCCAGTGTCCCGTGTCTCCTTCGTGCCACATCAGCAGACTTGCTGCTGAGCACCCACTCCATCAGTAAGTTAAGATTTGCCAACTAGGGACTTTCCGGTGCAGTTGGTCCTTTTCTACTTATGAGCTGAACTTCTCTGAAGAGAAATTTGCTCTTATTTACTTTTGGTTTTCTAGTAGTACAGTTTATGCAAGAAAGGAAGAACCATGCTTGATTTTTTTTTTTTTTTTTTTTAAATGTATGTACTTTTAAAACCCTGAGTGAGTTCCCTGTTATCATTCAACAATAACCAATTTTATGTTTGTTTTGCTTTGTTTTTTAGTATGAAGTCATGGATATAAGTAAATCATATTTGTCTCATTCAGTTCATTGCAGTTATTTTGTTGATGTTCAAATTGTCTTTGTGGTTTGTTTTTGGTATTTTTAAAACATTGTTAAGACTTCCCTGTGCCAATTACAGCATGATGGAAACAGGAAGCAATCATTTTATTAATATAAAATAAAAAGTTTTAAAACGTATAGTCAAGGACTCTGACATTCAAGGGTTCTGAGTGTTGAAATGACTACTCCCATCTTAAAAGTGTCACCACAACTTAGGCAGGACTTAAGAGTTAAAGTTGATGACCACTGGGCCTTATCTCTAGCCACACCTGTGTGCATGCCTACAGGCCTTGGTGGCATCACAGCTAAATCAGTGCATTTGGTGACAGTGCCACGTTACTAGGACTTTGGCCAAGCTCTTGATGTGCACAGCCTAGGCCATTCTGTAGTTCCAAGTAACTGAAACCCTCTCTCCTTTAGGAGGTGTTGGAACTGGCCTTCTCCATCTTGTATGACCCTGATGAGACCTTGAACTTCATCGCTCCTAATAAATATGAGGTGAGCAGTGCGCTGCTGCCCTGGACAGCAAAGCCCTTACTGGGACTCTGCAGCTGGGGAGGACAAGTGGGCAGACGGGAGCATCCATCTCGAAGCAGTGGCCACAGCAGATCATACAGGCTGTTGGATGCTGAGGCTCTGCCATATTGTGGGCCTTTTGCTGTGGGCTGCTCTTCCCATAGTATTCTTTAGCTACAGCTATATGTTAGAAAGATAGGGTCTACAAGGGACAACTTATTCACCCAGGACTAGGAACAGTCTCCTCTTTTCATTTTATCTCTGGCCCCAATCCAAGTTGACTTGCCAGGTCCTCCCTACTCAGGGCTCCCAGTCGCATATCACAGTGGATCCAGCCTGGGCTTTGAAGCCAAGCGGATCTTGTTCTTCTGACAAGGGGCCTGCATTTCCATGTACAGCCCTGGAAGAGTAAATGCTGTTGAAACCATACATGCCTGGTGAGCTGAGAGCCACCAGTGAGAACTAGAGGCCAGGCTTTGAGAAGAGCACAGTTGGTCAGGGCCTGAGCTGCCAGTAGAGTTTAGCTGGGAGGAAAGGAAGAGCAAGCATATGGGGAGTCAAGTGAACAAGGCAGGAAGGAACAGAGACACAGGGAGACTTCAGGAGGGAGGACTGGGAAGAAGTGTACATTATTCCCTCCCGTCATGCTGCCCTCCTGCTCATTCTATAGTACTTACTTCTTAACATTTATTGACTGGTCTTTTCAAGTTACTTTTTTTAAAAAAATAAGACTGAGACTTTTCCATATTCCTGTATGGGTTCTACTTTTTTCACCTAACATGCCCTGCACTATACACTTCCAGTTTTGGGGACTGGCCACCACACTCATGACAGATTCTGTAACCAAGTTCAGGTAGGTAATGCTCCAGACTTAGGTCTCATTTTGCTCTATTCATTAATTATATTTTTTAGGCCACATTTCATATTATTTTAGGGAGTTTTAACTGTATACCCGCCATAAAACCCAGAAGGTCTCTTAAGAAAGTGTGACCACCTCCCACTTCATCTTTGCTATGGTCATCTGCCTATTCTAAACAGTGCAGAAGGGACCTTGGTAAGTTCCATCAGATCAGGTACTCTGGCAGACTATCCTGCGGCCCCGTGGCTACCGTGTGACATTTTTGCAACTTGCTTCCCACAGTACTGCATCTGGATTGATGGCCTCAGTGCCCTTCTGGGTAAGGACATGTCCAGTGAGCTGACCAAAAGTGACCTGGATACCCTGCTGAGCATGGAAATGAAGCTGCGGCTCCTGGACCTGGAAAACATCCAGATCCCTGAAGCACCGCCACCAGTCCCCAAGGAGCCCAGCAGCTATGACTTCGTCTATCATTACGGCTGAGCCTGGAGCCAGACAACAGTACCCAGGAGGGATTTGGGCCCACGAGAGACACTCAGCTCTGGTGCCTTGTCTTTTGCTTGTACAGAAACTACAGTGACAGTGGTGGCCAGTAAACCCACCTCAGACCACCCAGAGCTTCCTCCTGGTCCCTGTCCATAGGAGTCATGGAGGCCGGGTGCTTTGCCTTCCCATCACCACGAAGCCTGGGATTGGGCCATGAGGAATGAATGATAGGTGCCCTTGCCTTCCAGCCTAGAAACTGTGTCTTGAACTGGGCTTAACAGCAGCCACCCACCTTTCCTTCCTGAGCCTGCTCTTGTTGGCAGGATCCCATATGAGCCAGCGACGGCTCAGGAAAAGCTGCCTGCAGAGGACAGGTGAACAGGGCACACGTTGAGAGCCTTGGAGTCCCTGTGGGTGGATTTGAATGTGGGCCTTGGGCCTTCGCTTTGTCTTCACGAGGGCTCACTCCAGCCTCATCCGGTGCCAAGATGCTGCTGCTTCTGAGGTTTGGCTCTGACATCTCTGATCTCCAGAGCTATCAGATCTCTCTTGTCCATGCAGGCATCAGGACAGATGGAAGTTTCTCCATACAAGCTCTCAGTCTCATCCTGGCCAGGCAGAGACCTCCAAGCCAAGTCCTGCCCTCTTACTCTCCAGGAACACTGCAGGGAAAGCCCCATTAAGGCCTAGGCCTAGACTGTGGTGATGTCACAAGATTCCACCTGGTCACCCCTACATTTGTATCTTTTCCTTCCTGGGGAAATCTCCCATTGGCTTGAGCTGCAGCCCCTCCGGTTTGTTTTCCCTTGGCCTTCCAGACTGTAGGAAGTTTGCCTTTCCTTCTCTCCTTCCTAGTGCTGTGGTTTCTGCCATTGGCCATGATTTCAGGGAGCTGGCTGGGGTCAGCCAAGGCCACAGCTGTGCCATGGGGCTTCCCTGGTGCTTCAGCACTTGAACCACATGCACATCCTCTCCCCCTGGGCCTGTTAACACAGTGGCATTCAGTATTGATACCCCAGCATGGTAGGTACTACCCAATGAAGAGCGTACTATATATTTTCTTTACTATAGGCCATACTTATACAGAACATGTATATATATTTATATAAGATCTACCTATCCTAGGACAGAATGTTTGCAGGGCAGTAAAATGGGAAAAAAGTAACACTCCCAATCATGAGCCAAGAGCAACCAGAGAACAGCCAGGAGCTTCCTGTCAGTAACCAGGTTTTCAATAAATACTCTTTGATGTACAAATTGTGGTTCCTTTTAACAGCTGTTTCCCTGCCCAAGGGTGGAGTCACCTTGGCAGTCTTCATTTTAGTATACCTGGGAGACTAGAGAACTCCAGCTGGAGCCATTAGCAACCTTCCAAGAGCCCCTTCCTCTTCCAGACACCCCCACCACATGGCACACACCTGCTGGTGAAGAATGCTCACAGATTGTTGTACTGGGACAAAGTGTTTCCTTCTCAGGCTTGCTGGGTACAGCAGGGAAAGGCATACTGTACACCCCCATGAACACATCCTGCCTCTTCCCCGTCAGGGAACAGCTTGAGCCCTCATGCCTTACAAAGAGGTTCTTCGCCCTGTGTCGCCTGCGCTTAGTGCGCAGCCTTCCAGCTGGTGTTCAAGGCTGTTGTTCCAGTCCACAGCCTTGGTGGCTGGGAGGCATGAATGACAGCAATGATGAAAATACTTTACTTTCTCACCTCAGAGAGGAGGGAGCGAGGACAAGCTCTCTCAAAAGGCATAGGAAGTGCATGCCACACAGGCCTGGAGGACGAATAAAGCCAAGACCTTGGGCAGTGATGGGTACCATTGTAGGTGCTTGGTAAGTACTGAATGAACCGATGCCTGTGTGATGCCAGCTGGCAAGGGAGACAGCAGCAGTTTCCACAAAGCTCTGCTTACACTCTGGCCTTGAGCCTTCTGTTCAGAGGGGCTGCAGCCCAGCTGAGTCATTTACAAGGATCCATGTTTGCAGCCAGTCCTAGTGCGGAGCCGAGGAGATTTGAGAGCAAAAAGCACAAAACTGGGTCTCAATGTGCAGCCCTCACCTACCTGACCTAGTTTTTCTTCTCACTGCCCCTTTTAACCCACCTGCAAGGTGGATCAAGTCTGAATGCTCTAGGCTGGCATTGGGGGGCCACCGCAACCTACTCCTTGGCTGCTTTAACCAAGTTTTTGTTACCCTCTATGAACCAACTGAGCTCCCAGCAAACTTGGGGCCTTCTCGCCCCCTCTTAGGTTCTTCTGTTTCCTCTGGGATACTCTCCCCTTACTCAGCCTCTTGAAATTATTCTCAGAAAGCTTCAGACAAAATACTTTACAAATGTTATTACTTCTGTATCTTTCTAACTAAAAATTCAACGTCCCTGACATAACTTCCTAGCTGGTTTGCGCTTCCAGAAGCAACAGCCCAGAGAGATTCCGTGGTTCGTTCCGTGTTTGCCCGGCACTGGGTTGGATGTAGAGAAACAATCTGTTTAATAAGTTAATAGGTGACCACTGTATGGGGTGCTCACTGTGCAGGACAATAGCAGGCACCCCGACTCCGGGGAAAGCGCCTCCTTCGGCGCCGGGGACAAAAAACTACAATACAGGGCTGCACCCAAGGTGGGTACCGCGCGGGGTCCCGGCTGAGCGCGGAGGGAGGACCCACCAGCCACGACGCAGCGGCTCTGGCCGGGGTCTCTGCTCAGCACCCCAGCACCGCCTCCTCCCGCCCGGCCCCTCGGCGGCTTCCGGCGGAAGCCACCCCTCCCGCGGCTCGGGGGCGGAACCTGGCTCGCACTTCCGGCGGGAGGATCCCGGCCGCGAGCGCCACGGTGGAGGTGAGTGGGCGCGCGGCTGGAGCTCGCGGGAGGGCTCCGGGCTGGCGTGGGGCGGCGTCCCGCCCCGGCTCCGCGAGCGGCTCGCCCGTGCTGCTGCCCGCCGAGTCCGCGGAGGGGCGGGGACCGCGGCGTCCTCCTGCAGGCCGCCCGCGCTGCCCGCGCCGCTCCGCCTGCCACTCCAGAACACCTGCCAGGTGCCAGGCCCTGCGCCAGGCGGGAATCCGACACCCGGCCGCGCCCGCAGAGGCCCGGCCCCGGGGTCCGGGTGGGGTAGGGAGACACGTGAGCAAACACGGAAACGTCAGATGGTGGGAAGGGCCTGGAGGATGGGGGGCCCTGGGGAGTGTTCAACCGAGCAGAGGACGCGGACTTGATGTGCCTGTCAAACCGCAGGAAGCCACGGCGGCCGGGGCTGGGGACAGCGGTAGGAGGATGAGGTTGCAGAGGTCGGGGGAGGCCAGGTGGTAGGAGGCCTCCTGTGGGACTAGCCCAGGAGCCCTTGGAGGGCGTGGTCTGCTTTCCGTGTTTAGGCCACCTCGCTGGCTGCTTCGTGGACTCCAGGCCGTGGGGGACAAAAGAGGAAACACCGAGATAACGAAAGATAACGTGGCCGAGACTGTGGTTGTGGAAGGGGAGGTGAAGAAAAGTGGACAGGTCAAGAAGTAATTGGTGGCGGAGCTGAGGGGGCAGGGTGTGAGGAATGAGGGCCATCACCGCGGTGTCAAAGATGACTTCATCTGTGATTTTTGCATTTGGTTTAAGTAACTGTGCATTACACTGGCGCTTACTAAATGACTTTGGAGTAGTTTGGGGGCGTGGGGAATAATTACGATATCTTCTTAGGACATCTTAAGATTTAGACGTCTGGAGTGGAGCTACCAAAAGGAAGCTGGATATACTAGCCTGCATCACAGGAAAGCGTAGGGCTAATGTAAAGACATCACTGCCAAGTGGTTTGGGTGGGATGTGATGCTTAGGATGAGGATTAAGAAAGAAAAGGAACCAGGATCTGACCCTCAGGCACCAGCTCTTACACGTTGAGTTGAAGAGGTGATGTCAGCCAAGAAGACTGAAGCAGCAGCCAAGAGGAGCAGAAGACAAGCCAGAGATTGTGGGGTCATGGCATCTGAGGTGTCTTTCCAGGAGGAGGAAGTGGTCAGTGTATAAAGGAGAACAGAGAGTTGGCCTTTGGGGGTGGGGGAGAGTGTGGTGGCCCGGGAGCTGTAGGGGCAGGAAGTGAGAGGAGGTGAGGAAGTGGGCTGTCAGTGCCGGGGCCGCTGAGGAAGTTTTGCTATAAAGGGAGCTGGAGGGAGGTAACTCGTGCACCTTCCAGCATCAGGTGCTGAACCTAATGCCATTGACACCTCTCCCCAGGAGCCAGGTGGTTCTGTCTCCCCTTTCAGTAGGAGAACTGAGTTCCAGCGTCTAGAGTAGAAGTACTAGGACTTGCTCCAGGTCTCTAACTTCAAAGCTGTACTTTTAAGCACTAAGCTATGCTGCCATGTTGAAATTGGGAAAGTGGAGAGCAGCCAGGCGCTGCAGCGGTGCACAGCCTACCCCAGTGTGGCCGCGGCTCCCCAGGGAAAGTGAGGCAGAGTGGGAATTCCTTTCTTCGCAGGTGAGATTCGGAAAAGAGCGCTTAGCCCTGCGAGCCTGGTCTCCCTCACCACGAGGAGCGTGAGGACCTCCTCCAGTTTGGGGCCAGTGCTGGTGGGATATGATAGTGTTTGGTGAATGTACACTGAGTATGTGGCCCTGGAGCTGAGGTCAGGCTTCGTGTTTTGGGTAGGGGAATTACCTTAATGCTCATTAGAAACCGAGCGTTGCTGGCTGAAGACGTGCCCCCTGCGGGCTGGGGGTTGCAGGGGTCTGGACGAGCTCTGAAGGAGAGGCATGATTTGAAGCGCAGGGAGGGCACTGCACTGTCAGGGCAGGCACTGTAGCCTAAGCCAAGGTGCAGGTTGGTCCTCAGAAGGGGAAACAGATGGCCTAGCGTGGAAGCCACTGGAAGAGCCCATGGCATGAGTGCTAGTAAGAAAGTCCCCTTAGTGTCAACAGGCCCGCCACTGCCTGCGCAGCACAGCGGGAGCACTCTCGAGCCCCAGGCAGTGCTCGCAGTGGGGTCGCAGCGTTGGTGGTCACAGCTTGGGCTGGCACCTCGTGGCCATTGACTGGGGATGCTGCTAAACATCCTCCGGTGCACAGGACAGGCCTCCCAAAGGGTTTGTCCAACCCCAAACATCAGTGGCACCAAGTTGGAGAACCTCTGGCCTAGAGGAAAGTGTGGGCCTCAAGCCCGTTGCCCTCTTAGCTGCAGAAGCAGCAGTCTGGCTGGGAGGGGCAGGAGGAGCCGAGAGACCCCTGCAGGAGGTTCCTGGAGCTCAGATGTGATCACTTGGGGGTATTTGCGGAGATGGAGCTGCTGTGACTTGAGTGAGAGTGTGGCCCAGGGAAAGAGGGGTGGAGGAGGAGAGAGGCGTGGGCCATTCAATGCTGGGAAAGGGCAGGTGTGGGACACCTAAGGCCAGAGGTCCAGGTAAAGAGGTCAAGTCACAGTTGAAATTTCTCTGAGGTCCATGGGGCATCAGAGCTGGGGTCCACACTGGGAAGATGGCAGCTAGCAGAAGGCACGTCATGCATTAGACCAGGCAAGACAGTGACACATGACCCGCTGGATCCAATGTGTCCTTTTTTTTTTTTTTTTTTTTTTTTCCGTCAGTACTGGGATTGGAGCCAGGGCTGCTTTCCCACTGAGCTACACCCTGAACCTTTTTATTTATTTATTTATTTGCAGTGTTGGGGATTGAACCCAGGACCTTGTGCTTACAAGGCAAGCACTCTACCAACTGAGCTATCTCCCCAGCCCTACCCTGAACCCTTTTTATTTTTTATTTTGAGACAGGATTTTGCTAAGTTGCCAAGACTGGCCTCAAACTTGGAATCCTCCTGCCTTGACCTCCTGAGTCGCTGGGATTGTAGGCATATGCCATCATACCCAGCCCTTCACATGATTTTTAAAAATCAGTGTGCTTTAACTGTAATACAAAAGGAAAGTAACTGTGTTTCTGTGAGGGTGACATGGCCGGTGGCTTCCCTCCTCTGTAGAACACCTGGGAACATGGTAGCCACAGACAGACTCACACGGCTGTGGTGTGCCACAGCTCAGAAACCATGAGTACCGTTCTCCAGGTGATGTGTTTCTTTTCAGAATAGAACCTCTTGGTACCATTTTGACAAAAAGTTCATTGCCCCTCAGTGTACATGGTAATTAAGTTTTGGACATTTTCGATGCAAGGTCAAGCCTTAGAAGAGCTGCTGTGTGTTTACATCTACAGCTGAGTCAGGGTCTGGTCTAGGTAACCATAGGCCCATCTTCTGCCCAAATGGCAAAGTCCTGCAGATTGCAAAATAGTTCTTAGTTTGTGGACTCTGCCTTGCTCCCTGTATGCTAGCAGGATCCCCCCAAGTCACCACTACCAATTTCTAAAGCTCCTTCGAAGAGAATTGGAGCCCTCTAGGCAAAGCCTGTGCCAGCTCCCAGTTTGCCTCCTGGGAGGGCAGGTTCCAGAGCACAGAGCAGGTGTGGCCTTTCCTTCAGACCCTCGGGGTGGGGTGATCAGCCTTCTAAGAAGGCTTCCAGAAGGTGGCAGTGTAGCAGGGTGGGGCGTCTCCAAGTGTACGGTGAGGAGGACACACAGCTGAAGCATCAGGTGCACTGCTGGGCCCCAGCTCCCCCAGGCACAGGTGGGTCCACCTCTCCCAGCCATGCCTGCTCCGGCACTCATCAGGGTTGCTTGAGTGGCAGGGAGTGGTTTGTTTTGACAGTACCCTACACAGTCTCCGCCTCTGAGGACAGTTGGTAGAGGCCAGGTCCAGACAGCAGACAGATGCAGGTTTCCTGGTCCACTTTTAACCCCTGAAGACAAGATCAGTCCCCTGAAAATGACATGCATGCTGTCTGTCACTGAGTCATCAGACCGAATGGAGAACTTATAAAATACCAGGTGTGGGTAGGGTTCTATGTGAACTCGCCATCCCTGTCCTCAAGTTCACTGCCTTGCAGAGGACCAGACATTACTCAGATCACATCCCACAGAAGTGCTATAAAAAAAAAGTAGAGCCACCTGTATCTCAGGACTGATGGTTGGGGGAGATCCCTAAGGACATGACATTTGTGCCCAAGATAAGTAGGATGAATTGAAGAGTGCTTGAAGGGTGGGCAGGCATTCTGTTCCTCCAGGGAAGGGCCTGGTGTGTTGGGAGGACCGAAAGGCAGCCTATTGGACCTGCCCTGGAAATCCTGGGGCTGAGGCTGGTAAGACTGGCAGGGCTGGATCTGGGCCTTGAGAGCCCCAGGAAGGGTTTTGGCCTTTATCCATAAGAGCACTGGAAGCTGCTGAAGGGTTTTAAGCAGCGGTCTGACACGACAGATTTATGTGTTGAAAAGGTCATTTTGATGGCAGCCCATGGAGAACAGCTTGGAGACAAGGGAAGGGACGTGACCTGGGGCTCTGTGTGTGCTGCACGAGGCCGGGAGCTGCAGGACCTCCAGAGCCGTCTTCTCATCTTTCTAGCAGCAGAACTGGGGTCCTTTGAGCCTGGCCTCCAGCTAAGCATGGAACCGGTCGGCGTGGACCGCCAGCCCCTTAGGTGAGGACTCGGCGGGGGCTCCTCTGACCATTCCAAACATGGAGGCCAAGCGAACCCCTCCAGCCAGGGCATCTGCCTGTTGAAAGTCGTGGTCCAGCTGCCACTTTTCCTGTGGGCTGTCTTCAAAAGAGGTGCCTGTCTCTCGTGGCCCAGGAGCTCGGGCGCCGCAGCCTCCACGGATGGGGAGGTGGGCCCTTGACGTGGCCTTTGTATGGAAGGCGGTGTTGACCCTGGGGCTGGTCCTTCTCTACTACTGCTTCTCCATCGGCATCACCTTCTACAACAAATGGCTGACGAAGGTAACTGGAGGCCTCACCAGTGCAGGGTGCTGGGACAAAGGTGGCCACAATCAGTATGGCCATATTGGCCCACAGTGGCTCCTGCCTGGGAGTGGGCTGGAAGTGGGCTGTGGGCAGGGCTGACAGAACAGCCAGCAGGTGTTGAAGTGGAGACAGCACCAGCTGGGAGTGAGCCCCGGGTTGCCATTTCTTGTGACCTCCAGAGTGAATAGCTCTTAGCCTAAGGGATTGTCATGCAGCTGAGTGCCCCTCACTGCAAACCAGGGGACCGGCCCTTCCCACCCCGCCACCAGCTGGAGGGAGGACGCGGACGCCCACGCAGGCGGCTCTCTGAGCAGCCTGGTGTCTGCTTTGGGCTCTGCAGAGCTTCCACTTCCCCCTCTTCATGACCATGCTGCACCTGGCCGTGATCTTCCTCTTCTCCGCCCTGTCCAGGGCGCTGGTTCAGTGTTCCAGCCACAGGGCTCGCGTGGTGCTGAGCTGGACCGACTACCTCAAAAGAGTGGCCCCCACAGGTATGTGTCCCCATCGAAGGACCAGAGAGAAGCCCTCAGGGCCCTGAGGTCAAGTTCCCTCGTTCCCCACCCCATGCCTTCTCGTGCCCTCTGCCTCCCACCTCTCACCCCGCCATCTCTTGAGTTCTCCCTGTCTCCCCATCCCTGCCACACACCCAGAAAGCCCCCGCAGTGCACAGGTGGAACCTGCAGTGTGTGCCTGTGCCTCGCGGGCAGGGTCCTTGCCCTGTTGGGGCTGCGATGCACTGGAGGAGCCCCAGAGCACTGGGAGCAGAGCCTAACCTAGGCCTGCCTGGGTTCAGTTTCCTAGGTCAGGTGTATGTGGGCAGGTACCAAAGGACAGGTGGGACCAGCTGGTGCTGGCGTGTCACGCACCCAGCGTGTGAAGTTTGAAAGGACCAGGTGCACTGTTGAGTTTATTTGATCCCCTGGGAGAAGGGTTTTCACAAGAGGATTGACTGGGTGAGGAGAGGGTCCCACCAGTGGGGGCGGGGATATTCAAATCAGTTAACAAATGAGAATAGCACCCAGCCCATCAGAATGAACTTCAGCCCTACTGCTGGACGGCCCACTTTTTAGCCAGGTGTTAACCATTTAGTTGCAGGTAGAAAGGAAGCCCGGGCAGGGCAAAATGGCCTCTTCAGCCACCTTAGGGCCATAGCGGCCACCTGGCTGGATGTTCCTGTGCTGCATCAGCCATGGGTGGCCCTTGTCTTCACAGCACTGGCAACAGCACTTGACGTGGGCTTGTCCAACTGGAGCTTCCTCTACATCACTGTCTCGCTGTGAGTACCGGCTGCTGTCTGCGCACCTGGCCGATGGGCCAGCCACTCCATCACTCTCTGGGACCAGCCCTTGCTCTCTCAGCTCCTCCCTGGCACCCAGCAGCTCTCCGAGAAGTCTCCAGCCTTTTCCGTAAGCCCAGCGCAGAGGGGACGCTGTGCCTGCCAGGCAGCGGGGGAAGCCAGGGGATGCGGACCGAGCACTGCAGTTGCGGCAGGGGCAGAACAGCAGAGCAGAGGAAGGGGCTGGCCCCAGAGCACGCAGCTGCGCCAGTGCCCGGTGTGGGCACAGGCTGGGTGATAGCTGGCTCTATGGAGTTGGCTTCAGAGGACACAGTCCTCTTCATGTCCTCTCTTCTCTAATCTGTTCTTCGTTACCTGGTCTCGGCCAAGGGCTAGGTAAAGGATAGGACGCCAATGTCAGACACACAGCCTCACCTCCCAATGATAATCTGGGGCCTCAGAGAGTCTTCTGATGACAGGACCCAGTCAGATGACTCAGGCAGACTCCTTTTGGTCTTTCGTACCCAGGGTGCCCTGCTGCCCTGAGCAGTACCAGTTGCTCTCTGGAAAGTCAGCCCCCACCCCCTTCCAGCCTGCTGATCTGTGCTCTGGGCTCTTTTCTGGGTGGTGGGTCTGAGCCCTGGCTCCCGCAGTGCAGTGTGGGTAATTTCCGCTTCCAGGTATACGATGACCAAGTCTTCAGCTGTGCTGTTCATCTTGATCTTCTCTCTGATCTTCAAGTTGGAGGAGCTGGTGAGTCCCCGCATCTCTTTTGTCCTTCCTACCCCTGCCTACACCCAAAATAGAAGAGGGAATCTGAGCAGCGATTTGTCACCCTGTGACATAGGAGACAGGCCCAGCCCAGGTAGCAGTAACTCCCTCTTCAGCATAGGGACAGTATGCAGAGTATTTAGAAACAAGTGTGTCAGCAGCTAACAGAAGAAAGCAGGAGGGTCCTGGAGAGCCTGCTGTGCAAGCTGGTGGTCCTTGTTTGGTGGGCCACCAAACAAGGTGGAGGGAGAGAGGCCGCTTGCAGCTGGGAACAGGTCGCAGAAAGCACTGTAGTATTTTAGAATAGGTAGGGATACTGGGGACATGCCCACTGAGTGTCAACCCTACATATGTCGACAGGCAAGGACTGTCCCTGACTTCCTGAAGTGGTTGAGGGTAGAAGGTTTCCTACCCAGGGGAAGCCAGGGTGGACACTGACCCCAAACTCTGCTTGTGACGAGCTCCCGAGTTAGCTGCACCTGCTCCCCTCCTCTAGCGTGCCACGCTGGTCCTGGTGGTTCTCCTCATTGCTGGGGGCCTCTTCATGTTCACCTACAAGTCCACACAGTTCAACGTGAAAGGCTTCTCCCTGGTGCTGGGGGCCTCGTTCATCGGTGGAATTCGCTGGACCCTCACCCAGATGCTCCTGCAGAAGGCTGAGCTGGGTGAGCATGGGCGAGGGTCAGACACAGGCAGGCTGGAAGTTGTGCAGGTATGGGCCAGACCTCGTGACCCCTGTGTCCCTGCCCTGCAGGCCTCCAGAACCCCATCGACACCATGTTCCACCTGCAGCCACTCATGTTTCTGGGGCTCTTCCCTCTCTTTGCCATATTTGAAGGTATGTTGAGCCAGCCACCCCCGGGGCACCTCAGAACAGCAAATCCCAGATCCCTGTGTGGTGCTAGCTGCAGAGGTTGCCAAGGTCAAAGACACAGCCCCACCCCTGCGGTGGTGGTTGGGACTGGACAGACCCCAGAACCAAAAAGACTGGAATCCAGTCTGGTAATGACTCAGAAGAGTGTAAAGCACAAGGACAGCCATGGTGGTGGCCAGTGCTGAGTGCTGAAGGCTCACCAGGACTGCGTTCGCCTTTTCTGGTTATTTTGCTTTTTTTCCCAGCACTGGGGATTGAACCCAGGGGTACTCTACCACTGAGCCACACCCCAAGCTCTTTCGATTTTGTATTCGGAGACAGGATCCTACCAGGTTGCCCAGTCTGGCCTCAAACCTTCGGTCCTCCCACCTTAGCCTCCCGAGTATCTGGGACTGCAGGCCTGCACCACCACACCTGGCTATTTTAATTATTTCAAACATGCTTAACTCACTTAATCCTCCCAAAAAACATGTGGCGATACTGAAATCGTCCTGGTTTTGCAGATGAAAGAAACTGAGGCTCAGAAGGGACAAGAGCTTGCTCAAGGTCCCTCTGCTCATAAGAAGCCAGAATCTGGACCCAGCCTCCCAGCTTCAAGTGGTTAAGCCCAATCTTCCCTGCCTTGCATGCTGCCCCTAAGAGGGCCTAAGTCACCTGCTGTTTTGGGACAGTGGAGTGAGCAAGTCGAAAAAGCTTCCCAGACTGTGTATTTTGGCAGATGAGCGGTGTGTGGTGGTCCACGGCAGGCAGGGCATTCTGGGAAGAAGGTTCGATCACATGTGGGCCTATAACCCTGTGGCATCAGCCATGCGGGCCGGGGTTGAGGGCCAGCAGGAGCCTGGACTGGGAGCAGGGTCCCCTCCCTGTGGGCTTCCAGGGGAAGGAGGCGGGAGAGCTGCGAGGGCGGGCAGCCCAGCACCACCTTCCTTCCTCCAGTTTTTGGGATTAGTCTTTGTCCTCTGTCTATTTATTCTTCCAGAGTCCCGACTGTCCTCGGGGTCATTACAGAAAATTCTGTCCCACATCCATTTAAGTTTCAAGCAGCGAAGCGTCTCCCGCCTCCCTGAGAAAATTATTCTGCAGCCCCGTTGTCCAGGAAACTTCTGTTCAGAGCTCATGTTTTTCCTTTTTAAAAACCTCTCTCGTTGCTTCATTATGCCCCCTGCACCACACACCAGGCTCCCGGCCCCCCGGGTGTCTGCTCCATTCCCCTGTCTGCAACCTCATCCGAAAGCCCCTGGTAGTCGCCACTTAGCAAAGCTGCATGGATTTAGCTCCTTTAATCTTTTCTGGTAAATTAATCCCCCAAGCGCCTTCATTACTTATGTTGCTCTTCCCCGAATTCCCTTCAATTTACCCACGCCTTGGCAGCCCTGCCGAGCCCAGCCCCAAGCAGGATGTCCTGCATTGTGAGCCCCTGGCCAGCGGGGGGCCGGGGTGCGCAGGGGGCTGTCATTCTGTTCCTTCAGTGCTTCCCTCCAAAAATGCCCAAGTGCTCGTCAGCATCCAGTTCCCACAGGTGTCTCTTGTGCCCAGTGCAGGGCTAACTCCATCCTCTGCTGATACACTGTGGGGATCTTGCTGGGCACCCAGGGGATTGTCCCTTCAGAGGGACAGTTTTGGAGGGACTAGGCAAAATTTGTGTTTTGTGCAGTTATCTGTTCACATAGGTGTGTGTTTTCTTTTTGAGAAATGCTCATCATCCCAGCCATGGGGGAGGCTGAGGCAGGAGGATTGCGAGTTCAAGGCCAGCCTTGGCAACTTAGCAAGACCCTGTCTCCAAATAAAGAAATCAGAGGGGTTTGGGGTGTGGCTCAGTGGTAGAGCACCCCAGATTCGATCTCTGGTACCAAAAAGAGGGGAAGGAGCGGGGAGGGAAGAAAGCTCATCAGGCGGTGCTGCCCGCTAGAGGAACGCCAGCCTGGACCCAGCCCTGTCATTTCAGCAGCAGGGAAACTGAGTCCAGAAAGGGAACATCTTGGCCCACGTCCCATAGCTGTCGTAGCAAGACCTAGATTTGGGCTTGGAGGCAGAACACTTGCCTACCATCCTCGAGGCCTTGGATTCCATCCCCAAAACTGCAAAAAAAAAAGGCAGACCAACAGTGTAAAGGAGCGGGGTGCTGCTGTAGCCCCTGGGCCGTGCCAGCCCCCACATCAGGCCTCAGATCCGCATCGCTCCCTGTCGGGACCGCCTGCTGGAATTGCACTGGGGCTCCTGGCAGCTGTTATAGCTCCTCCTGTCTCCCCAGGTCTCAGGGCAACTTGTGTGGGATTATCCTGTTCCTCCCATCTTCCCCAGCTGGAGGGTCAGCCGGGGCTCCTGTGTCCACCTCGGTGCTGACAGGCCTGGGTGCAGGCAGGGCTGCCCAGGAGCCCCAGCCCTGGACTCCCGCGCTCTCTTCGCATTGCTTTCAGGTCTGCACTTGTCCACATCTGAGAAAATCTTCCGCTTCCAGGACACGGGGCTGCTCCTGCGGGTACTTGGGAGTCTCTTTCTTGGCGGGATTCTCGCCTTCGGGTTGGGTTTCTCCGAGTTCCTCCTGGTGTCCAGAACCTCCAGCCTCACTCTCTCCATTGCTGGCATTTTTAAGGTACAGACTTAGAAGTGACCCCCGTCCTCCCTTAGAGGGTCCCATAAAGGTTCCTCACCAGCAGCTTCCATCTCAGCACTGGCTCTCCTGGGCCCTTTCGAGAAGAGACCCAAAAGCCCAGTTGAGTGACAGGCAGCGCGCTCAGGTCTCTCCTCTCCCCTCCATCCCTCAACCCTGAATGAGGCGGTCTTCCCTACAGCATGGGGAAGGGGCTGCAGAGCTGCTCCCAGCCGAGGGTACGCAGCGGGTCAGGGCCAGCCACTCCTCTAGCCTGGGTGCATTCACATTGTACTTCGGGAGCCTCAGGTTGAGAAGCCCACACACACTCCTCAGTAAAGAGCTCCACGATTGATTGGCAGTGTCTGCGTGGGCCCGCAAGAGAGCCATGTCGTGCCAGGGGCCTGCATTGCCTGTCTTGCCTTTCCTGGCACCTTGAAGCTCTCCCCTGCCTCCCTGCGCTCCTCCCCTTTCTTCCTGCACCTCCCTCTCCCCCACCATTTCTGCAGCTCCCTGCTCAGGACCAGGCAGACCCCTCGCTGGGGCAGAAACAAGATCCCCAAGGGCCTCTGGCTGGCGACCCAGCCAGGAACCATAGCTGGGACTCTCAGAATGCATTGTTTATGAAGGACCCTGGGACATCGTGTCCTTAGGGCCCGGTGTGACTCTCTATTTGCCCTAAGGTGCTGAGGGCTGCCCATCTGCAGGTGCCCGTGCCAGGGCAGCTAACTCGTGTTCCTATGCATGTGGCGCAGGCTGCACTCCCCACCCTGTGTCTCTCGTGCCTCTTTTATTCCCAGCAGAATTCTATGAAATTCTGCTGCCTTTTGCATCAGTCACGTAGCGGGGCTGGCAGGAATGCTGTGCGGGCAGGCTGTCCCTCACCCCTTCACCCTGCAGGCCTTGGGACTGGTCCTCCCCTTGAGGAGGAGCCGCCTGTGCTGACCACCCCCACCCACTTCTGCCCACAGGAAGTCTGCACTTTGCTGCTGGCAGCTCACCTGCTGGGCGATCAGATCAGCCTCCTCAACTGGCTGGGCTTCGCCCTCTGCCTCTCGGGAATATCTCTGCACGTTGCCCTGAAAGCTCTACATTCCAGAGGTAACTGGAGCCTGTCCAGGCGCCTCCATTCTGTGATGCCACTCTCCGCCTGACTTGGCCCCCAAGTGCCCTCGCCCCAGCTCTGCCTGTCCTGAAGAGCCTGTGGCTCTCAGCCTCCCCAGAGAGTTGCAGCCTTCGCTGGCTCGAGTCTAACTTTCCCTCCGGCTGCTGCGTGGCTCAGAAAGTATGCCTGGTGGTGCTGCCATCACCCTGGGAAGGACATGGGGGTCATCTCCCAAGGGTCGGGACCTGGGTGACCCTCGCAGATCAGGGCAGCCAAGAGCACCATTTTGAGGTCCATAACCGTGATTTCTTTCTTCCCCAAGGTGACGGTGGATCTAAACCCCTGAAGGGCCTGGGCTCCGGCCCGGACCTGGAGCTGCTCCTCCGGAGCGGCCAGCCGGAGGGAGAGGAGGAGGAGGACAACTACTTCGTGGCCCAGGGGCAGCAGTGAGCAGCCAGCAGAGCAACTTAGGGGCAGGCTGCTCTGTGACCAGCGGTGCTGAGCTCTCGGCAGCAGCCGGGGCCCGTGGCTCTTTGCAGCAGCCGGGAGTGGTGCTGGGAGTCACCTGTGGGCAGCTAGGCCGGGGCTGGTGGCTCCTACCCTTCCCTTTCCCGCGGAGCTCAGTCAGCATCAGGCCAGCCTCGGGCCTGGTGGGGCTCAGCCCGCACTGTGCTGGGGTCATGGTGGACAGGGAATTGGGTGTGTCCTTCTCAGCCGTTGGCCAGGCTCCGAGCAAGACTAATCCAGGACAGCTGCTTTCCAAGGGACTGACCGAACGGCAGGGCAGCTGGGGATGTGGGGGGTCGGAGCCTCATCACCTGGACAGCATCTTTCTCAGCAGATTTATTTATAGTTTGGAAATAAATGGTTTATGGTCCAGTGGCCACTGATGTTGCCTAGGGGCGTGAGGGCAGGAGAACTGTGAAGGCCTGGCAGCGCCCTTCTCTCCCCAGTGGGGCCTCCCCAGCCTCCTGCGTCTCCCGCTTACCCCTCCGCCCGGCCCCACCACACGTGCAGGCAGAAAATAAATGAATATTTACTGAGTACGGTGTCCTGGGGACTTAACATGTTTTTCACGGCCTAGATTTGAATCCTGACTTTGTCCCTTTTCCATGTGACCTTAAGTGAATCCTTAACCTCTGTGAAATGGAAATAATATGAGTCTTTCTGAAGAGTGTTACCAGTATTTGTAACATTTAAATGTTAGGTTTGGTTTTTTAATCCTTTCAACAACCAAGAGGTCAGGACCTAGAAAGAGAGAGCTTACTAAGTGAGCAGCCGGGCTAGGATCACAGTGGGTGTGCACCACCGTGCAGGTCCTGGGCTGCTTCCTGTAAAGGATCCCTGGGACCTGCCTTCCCCTCACCCCTCTTGGACTTGACCGACCCCTTCTCCAGGGTGGAACAGGCAGGGATCAAGCCCCAGGCCCCATACCTGTGGTTGTGAGCAGCTGCCCACGACCAGGGCTTCCTGGGGGAGCTCTGGGCACTCACAGCAGGTGGCGCCCTTGCACCAGGCTGTAGCACTCAGCTGGCCTGCCACCACTGTCCAGATCCAGGCAGAGGTGGTGACTTGGGGGAGGACCGGGACAGGGCTCTGATAAAAGGCTAACCCTACTGAATGTGCTAGAATTACTGAGCTGAGCCCAGGACAGCAATACTTTAGAAATGGGTCTGCAAACTATCTGTAAAGGACAGATAGTAAATATTTTCGGTTTGGGGACCATATGGCATCTGTTACAACTTCTCAACTCTCCGTTGTAGCGTGAAAGGAAGCCATAGCCGTTACAAAACGAAGGGCGTGGCTGTCCCAGCAAAACCTGCTTTGGAAGGAAGGCCTCGGCTTAGACTAGTGGCTGCTGTTGGCCAGCCCTGCTGTCGTGGGATCCTGAGAGCAGAGCCCAGCTCAGGTCCTCCGTGGAGGATCAGCCTCCAGTTCCCATTCCCTGCCAACCTCAGCAAATAGGCCAAGGGGCCCTGTGCCGCCCCTTGCCTGGTCCTCTGCCTGCCTTGGATCCTGCAGATTCAGAGACCAGGATGAAAGGAAGCTGGGCTTCCAGCTAGATGAAGGGAGAACCAGCCAAGGAGGGACTGGAGAGGTGGCCTCAGAGCTGTTGCTTGGAGGCGGAGCGCCCGACGCAGCCCCAGGGCGCAGGTGGATGAGCACTTCCTGGCCGCGCCCCCTCCGGCCGGGAGCGCTGCTGTCTGGTGCAGTAATTACAGGGGGCAGCACAGGGGTTCTGCCGCACTCGTGTCGGCCTCAATGACAGCCCCTCACTTAGCAGCAATTACCAGCCAGGCCTAGAGGAGGGCTCCCCCCCACTCCCCCGCCCAGCGCCCAGTCGCCTGGCCTCCCAGGCCAGATAGCGTTCACCCTGGCTCTGAGCCCTCAAGCCACCCGTGCTGTCTGCAGCCATTGCATCTCTGGGCTGCAGCGTCACCATGGCAACTCGGTGCTTGCATAGGTTGAGCGAAGCTGAGGATGTGACTGGTCTCTCCAGGCTGTGGTGTCTGTCCCCAACAGAAGGGGCGGAGGGAAGAGGACTGACCTGCAGGTCCGGGTTTTAAGTGCTTACATGCCCACTGCCTCTCCAGGAGCCCATAGTGGGAGGAAGGTTAATGCCCCCAATATATGAGGACGTCTGCAGTTGGCACCGTAGGGAGCAAAAGCAAGCTGGGGTTTGCTGTGGGAGAGGCTGAGCTGCCAGGCAGGCGCCCCCCCCCCCCATACCTGCATCTTCATTCTGGAACCTGCCTCTGCCTTGGGGGCCCAGGGGATCATCTGCAGCTGTGTGTGCTCCAATCTGCTGTGAAACTCTGAGAGTCCCAGTGGCGCCAGAGTAGTTACATGCCACCAGGAGAACTCTCCCTGGGCACTTGCCACATGGACTGGCTATGAGTTGCGTTCCCAATTTCCAGGCCAGAGAACCAAGAGTGGGGACCCCCAGATCATCATCCATTTAGGACAACAGCATTCAGACAATGCTGGCAGGCACTGCTGGACTTGGGGACAGAGATGTTTGTCCTTGGAGCTGCCCCTCCTCCCATCCCAGACAGGGAGAAGAGATAGGCGGGAGATGGAAATGGGGAGGGACCGGCCACTGGATGCCCTCTGGTCCTTGGCACAGGTTACTGAATCCTGAGCAGTCCTGTGTGGTAGGAATCACTGCACCTATTTCATGGTTTTGGAAACCGAATTCACAGAGGCGAAGCCTAATACGGGCTCGGAATTCAGCCTGGGGCCACCACAGACTTGGATTCACTTTTCTCTGCCCTGTGATCTTGGCCGGGTTGCTGGTCCTCTCTTGCTTGTCTGTAAAGAAGGACTGATAATCCCCCTCCTGATCAAGCAGCTGTAAAGAGAAAATGACATGCAAAGCAATTTGCACGGTGCTGGGCACAGACTCATTAGCTCTCAGTAAAAGTCAGCAATGAGAATGTCACAGCCTGCCCAGCGACAGAGCTTGAAAGAGGAGTGGCAGCACCAAGGCCCCCCCCTCCATGGTCCCCATCCTTGCCTCAAAGCCTGGCACAGAGGAGCCACTTAGTAGACGTTGGGTCTGCGAAGGAATTTCCAGCAGTGGGAACTGAGGACGGGGTTTCTGGGTTTTTTAACTTTGAATTCAGTTGCCCCAGTGCTGGGGCAGAACTTTGCTCAGCGCGGTGCTTGACCAGTGTGCTGGAAACCCTGGGTTCCGCCCTGGCACTGGGGGGCTGCGGGTGGGGGTGATTCTCCCTGTAAAAAGAGGCTGTAGCCACCACCAGCAGCCCTCTTGCCGGGCCTCAGCCTCCCACCTTCCCACGGAGCCTGTCCCTCCCTCACAGCACAGCCCTGACATCAGCCAGGCCCCTTCCCCCTGCTTCATAGTAACTGGTGAGCTCCACTTCCGTTCCCATGGTTATTTACAGTTTCATTGGCAACTAGTACATTTTCCTGAGCAGGCCCCACGGTCCTGCTGGCTTTGGCTGGTGGGGTGTCCCTTTCTCCTGATACCTGATGAGAACAGCTCCTGCTGGAGACAACAGTGGAACAGAACAGAAGACTGAAGAGCGTGCATTAGCATGTATTCAAAAAAGGCTTGTGCAGCACCTACTAGGCAGTCACTGACACATGTCCCTGTCCTTGTGCCTGTCCTCAAGGAACTTCTGCCGGGCCTTTGAGCCCAGTGGCTCCCTGGGAAGCAGAATGAGAGATGGAGACTGGAGCTGCTGTTGACTAGAAGGTGGTCTTGGGAAAACACCTGTGGAAGGAGCAGATGGGCGGGGATTTGCAGGGGAGGGAGCCGAGCTTCCCCAAGGCCACCTGCCCGCAGCTGGGCTGTGAGCTAGACTGGCCCAGCAGAGGCGGCCTGAGACAGGAGGCAGCCTCCAGTCGCTACACCCCATTGGTGGCCCCTCGCTGGCAGTGAATCTGCCCCTGGAAGAGACCTGACTTCAGGTCAGGAAGTTGTCTTCGAATCAAGAGAATCTCCCAGGAGGTTGACAGCCTGGGCTGTCTTCTCGCCATATGCTCCCAGCGGGAACAAGGTCTTCACTCCCAAAGGTAGGCCTGAGCATGGCCCCCAGTGTCCACGGTACCCAGGGCCACAGTCTGCCTCCGGAGACGACTGGGATCCAAGAAGAGGGACACCAGAGGAGAGTGCCCTGCACCCCCAAAAGATCAAGAACCGCTGGTCTAAGGAAAGCCCCAGACTTGTCCAAAAGTTCAGTGGGATCAGAGATGCGTACTCCAGGTGTTCAGCAGGAAGTCTGGATGGATGGGCGGTGGGTGGATGGATGATGGATGGGCGGGTGGAAAGGTGGAGGGGTGGTTGATGAATGGATGGAGGAGTGGATGAGTGGGTGGCCGGTTAGCTGCCATAATTGAAGAATATCCAGGAGGAACCAATTCTGCCTGAGTCTATCTGTGTCAGGGGGAAGGAGAGACTTCCAGGAAGTGCTGAGTCCTGAGGACTAAATAGGAGTTTGCTAAGCAAGGCCCGTAGGAGTGGGTGAGAGCAAGGACAAGGAAGGTGTGTTTGGGAGCGAAGAATTCGTTCACCATGTCACCACGGCAGGCTGGAGGTTCTGTGGGGAGAGAGGAGCGGAGAGGGCCACCTGTCTTTGAAAAGCCTCCAGGACCCTAGTTGGTATCCTGAAGGGACTGTCCCACCAGGTTCTCTGGAACAAGCAGGTAACTCCCCTCCCCCACCTCACTTAACAACTGGGGGTGTCTCTAGGTTAGGGAGCGGAGGAGGCGGGTCCTGAAGAGAACCCCATGCCAGCGAGGAGCACAGGCTGGTTCGCTCCCCACATCTTCTCCCACCGGATTTCCTTTAGTCCTGCAGCCCACCCAGAAGTCCTTGTTATCAGTGATCCTGCTTTGCAGATGACAAGCAGGATCAGAGAAGCTAAGCGACTTGCCCAAGGTCACTCGCCTTGGTAGCCACCAAGCCAGGAGCCCTGTCCCCAAGGCTCTCCCATCCCAGAGCTCCACCCTGCCTCCCCCTGCTCTCTGAAGCCTCTGGTCCCTGGTCTGAGGCAGGCGGTCTCTGCCACCTTGGAGTAAGTCCCTGTGGTTAGGGATGAGAATAATAGCCCTCCAGAGGGGGCCCAGGGCCTCGCTGGGCGGCATCCTGCTGGTGATATTTTGCCCCGGGAGGAATCTCCCACTGAGCCCTCGCCTCCCGTCCTGTTCCCGGGCTGCCCCATGAATTAAACATGCCCCCGTGGTTAACTCAGTAATGCTTTTATTAATAGTTAATTACTCAACGCGCACTGGGGAAATGAGACTCACTCAGGCCTCGTAAATTACGGCAGTGATCTCGTGAAGGAAGCCAATGGGAGCTCAGTGCCCGGCCCCTCCCCTCGCTGCACCTCTGGACCTGCCATTTAGTGGCGCTAAACGAGACAGGCTGGGGTGGGGGGTGAGGGGCAGGAAGCATCGGGGGAACTGGGAAGTGGAGGTGAGCATCTGCTGGGCTTCCTAGGAGGGAAAGGACCGGAGGACAGGTGGCCGCAGTGCCTGCTAGGAAACATTATCTGCACCTTGGTGGCTTGTCAGACATAAGCCCGTGTTGCCTGTCACCGCCGGGGACTCAGTGCAGTCTCCAGGGATTCTTAGACAGGGCAAGGTCCCTGTCTCAGGTGAGGGACTTCCCCACTCAGCCCCAGCAGCTGCCAGCAGAGACCCCCTCACTGCCTGCCAGGAGCCCAGATCCAGGTGCCCCCAAGCGAGGCCCCTCCCCGAGGCCTTGTCCTTGCGCAGACGCCCCTCCCGCAGCCACTGCCGGCTGGATAGGGGCTCCTTCTAACCTGGCTCTGCTTTTCTAAATTTAACTTTCTCCCGTGTTTTGTTTCCTGGGAGACAGAGCCCCTCCAATTCTCCAGGGAGAAGCAAGCCTCCGCTGGCTCTGAACCTACTACGTGCCAGGGCCTTTCTGTCCCCAAGGTTTGCACCCCTGAGCTTTAACTTCCTCATCTGACTCCACCACCATGTGGCTCCATCTCAGCATCTGACAGTGGAGATAACAGTCCTGTGTCTGAGGTTGTCCTGGCGAGTCTGTAAACTACTAAGAACACTGAGTAAAACCAACTTCCTCAGTGGTCGCTGCTTAAATCCTTCTTCACTACCGAGATGCCGGCAGGGTATCACCCACTGTACAGATCCGCAAACTGAGGCTTCACATGCTTTCTTTAACTCGTCCAAGGACACACAACCCAGAACTTTGTATTGCCAAAGCTCACCATCTTCCTTCCATGGAGGCGATGTGGAGGGTTGGTCCCCACTCGAGGACAGCACATCAGCCAAGCCCCAGGAGCCAGCAAAGTTCCGCTCATCTGTCCTCAGGTCGCAGCCCACCACCCCCAGGAGGCAATGTAGGATGAGACACAGGGAGCCCAGACTTTGAAGGTGGGTTGGGCCGGGTTCAAATCCTGCCATACCTACCAACTATCGCTTCCCTCAGTGGAGCCCCAGTTTCCATGTCTGGAGAAATGGGCTCACGGTGACACCTAGGTCCTTGGATACTCACGAGGATTTCCTGTTGAGAGTACCTGACCTCTAGCAGTCTTCCTTCAGAAGGTTCTGCACTCCTTGTTTCTGGTATGTCGCCTGGGGATAATGAGAAGCCTCCCTGGCCAGGTCGTTGGAGGCCCACAGAGACGCCGCGCCCGTCTGCCTTGGGAGCTGGAGGCTGCAGAACAGGTGAGCCGCTGCTGTTCTCCATCAAGGCCCCTTCTGGGGGCGCCTCACTCCCCATCTGCACAAGGCCACCCTGGCTCTCCTGAGTGGTGACGGAGAGGGCTGGGACGCATGGTCCCCTCACACCCGTACCAGCCACCGGACACTTGGCAGGCAGAAGTCAGCCTTGGTCTGTGACCCCAAACTGCCAGAGAAGCGCGGGGGCAAGGAGTCCGGGTGGGGCCTCGAACCGCCCCAGTTAGAGAGCACGGCCCAGAGGATGCGGCTGGGGTGGTACATAATCCGCAGCGTCAGATTTAAATGTCACTGCTGCAGGCGGCTGACCCGGGTTCCCACACAATGGGCCGCGAGGGGCGCCTCCCGCCTCTTCATCTTCCTGGCGGGAGCTGACCAAGGGAGGGAGATTTGGTTTCTTAAAAATCTAAATAGTTGTTGAGCACTCGGCGTTGCCTGGGCAACAGCCAGGGGAGAGAGAGGCATCGTATTGTTTAAAGTTATTCTTGCTCCATTTCAAAGGTCTGCTCTGAAAGGAGGCTTCTCCAGCAGCTCGCAGCCCGGGGTGTGGGAGGGGTCCTGGGACGGTGGCCCCGGACCCAGCAGCCTCCCGCCCAGCCCTGGGGACACCTGCAGTGTAAACACAGACAAGCTGGGAGGCCTCTGGACACAAGGACAGAGCAGCTCCACTGGGCCTGAACCTGGAGGATGGGGACTTGACCACGTGCTCGCCAGAGGTGGCACCTCAGTTTCCAAACCCAGCCAGGGTCGAGAGGAAGGTGGCCGTGTGGGGTCATTACCAGGACAATGGCTTAGCGCAGCCGCCAGTTTCACTGGAGGCCATGGTAAGCAGCCTGGGGTGGTGCCCTCCGCCCCTCCCACGATGTGATATTGAATTGTTTACTCGTCTCTCTTCCCCGCGAGACTGTCAGCCCCCTGACAGCAGGGCTGTGTCTATTCATCTCTGTGTGTTCTTGTAAACTGCCTCGGATCCTTTCAGGAGCAAGGCAAAGTCTGAAAATCCAAATGAGACGTACATATATTTTTAATTAAAAAATATTTAGATCGTGAATACATACACATTTTACAGAATTCAAAATGTTCAAAGGAAATAAATACCCATGTCTCCTGGTACCCAGTTTCCTGCACAGGGACACAGTTCCCTCCTTCCAGTGTATCCTTCCAGAAATATTGTCATATAGACACAAATGAGCATCAAATAAGATACATTATTCATGTCTCTAGCTTCAGTGTGTAGCATAGGGCCCAGCGGATAGTAAGAGAGATGGGTGAGGGGTGATGGATGGGTGGGTGGATGGATGGATGGTTGGGTGGATGGATGCAGGGAGGGACAGATGAATGAATGACGGGTGGATGGATGGACAGGTGGAGGGAGGGAGGGAGGGATGCATGGGTGGAGAGATAGGTGGATGGATGGATGGGTGGATGGGTGGGTGGATGGATAGATGGATGGTTGATGAGTGGGTCGTGGTGGATGGGTAGTTTGTTGCAGCTCTTGAGCTACCAGATCTCTTTTCTCACATGTGTCTGAGTTCCCCAGTAAGAAGACCTTGAGAAAGGTGGCAGGCCAGCACTGCCCATGTCCAGTCTGAGGGGTCTGTCATGCAGGTGGAGCTGTCTAGTAAGCAGCTGGATTCGTGGTGTCTCAGGCAGGAATTTCATTCCCCTGTTAATAACGTGACACAGCTACAATGCCTTGAGCTCACAATGGCTCCTTTTCTCAGGACGGGAAGTCCAGGTGGAGGTTCTGCTCTCGAGGACCTCAGTCCAGGGCACTGTGATTCCTTGACCTGTCTCTCCGGGTTCCAAAGGAGTTCTTGGAGGAAGGGGACTTCAACCATCAGCATGAGGAAGAAGAGGGACAAAAGAATGAGTCAGCATTCTATAAAAAGCCCACTCCTGGAAGCCACACCCAATGACTTTAATTAGATCTCCATGGCAACCCCTTTCTGCAAAGAAGGCTGGGATGCATGGCCTCTAAGCTGGGCACGTCACTCCCCCAGATAATATTGGGAGGAAGGGAGACATGGATAAAAAGAAGACAATTGGCAGCCTGGCCTCAGGGGCAAAGAGCCAGAGGGCGGAAAGCTGGAGATGGCATCCCAGGGAGAGGCAGGAGCCAAAGCCCAGGTGGCATTCACTTCAGCAAAGTCCCAGTGACTCCAGCCTCAGAACACAATGTGTCCTGGCTGGGTGCCGTGGTGAATGCTGATCATCCCTTAGCCCCAGCTCCTGTGGAGGCTGAGGCAGGAGGATCGTGAGTTTGAGGCTGGTCTAGAGTGAGAGCTTGTCCCAAAACAAAAACAAAACCCAGCATCTGGATGGGAACAGGCAGCTTGCAGCTTGCCCTGCTCCTACCTGGGCCAAGCCACTGTCATTTCTCACCAGGCAACTGTGGCCACCATGCTCCTGACCTCCCTACTTCCTACTGACCTGTCACTCAAAGCTCAACATCCAAAGTGATCCTTCTAATTGATACACAGGAATGCTCGGCCCCTCGGAATACAGGGCCTTCCATCGTCTGATCCCTGTTTCTCTCTGTCCTCTCCCCCATGGTCACTTTTCTCCAGCCACCCTGGACTCCTTTGCCCCCTTCCCACCCAAGGCCCCTGCCCTGCTCGTCCCCCTGCCTGCAATGAGCGTGGCCAGGAACCCTCACATTCTGGAGCCTCCTTAGCCTCCTTCGGGCTGCTGATGAAACACCACCCAGAGGCTTGCTGGCCACTCTGCTGCCACCTGCCCTCCCCGCCCCCTCAGGCCTCAGGTCCCTTGACACTTGGCAAAGCTCGTGGTCCCTCAGAACAATGCTCGTCAATGCACCGAAGAAAATACACAGATTTACTAAGGCAGGCAGTTATATTCAAATATAGTTTCCAAAATATTTACAAAACAAATGTGATACAATGCTCTACGTGCCTCTCTCTTAATGCATTAAATAACAAGATCTAGCCATGTTTCCACTAACTACCACAATTTCAAAGCGGTGATGACTGTCGATGATATTTTGATATGTTGGCAACAGCTCTAATAGGATAGGAAGTCACTGATTTCTGCTGGTGGCAAAGTCACAGGACTGTTAAGACTAGCATGATGCGTCACCAACATTCATAATTGAAGAGAAATACTGCATTTCAGTGAGTGGTTAGCAAAATAAAAAATGTCTGTTTTCACTGACCCCCTGAATTCTATCTGCAGATCCCTTGGCCGGGTGGGGGGCATCTGCTTCCCCTCCCTGTGACGTCCTCCTCTTGGCCGACAGACACCATGCGCGTACTTGCGGACTTGCTTGCCGTCAGGACCTCCCAGGTCAGCAGAGGTCTCGCCTGCTCTGTTCCCCACTGTCACTTCAGGACCTGGGAAGCTGCCAGGCGCACGGGTGGTGAGCAAAGGTTTTCAAAGCAAACAAACAAAAGAGGTAGCTGGGCAGGCAGGGAGGTGGGGGCACGGCAAAGCCACCCGCAAGAGCGTGACTGACCGGGACTGCTGGGGAGGGAGTCACCCTGGAAGGCAGGGCCCCAGAGGGAGGTCACATCCGGCGGCAGCCAGGCTGATGGATGAGATGACTCGGAGGTGAGCAGACTCTAACCTGCCTCCGAGAGGAGCAGAGCCAAGACCAGCATCCATGGTGGGTGTCACCGGGCACTTCCCCAGCTACCCCCTCGGCTCCTCCTCTGGCCCCGCGGGATGCTGAGCAGGGACCTTGGAGAACCTGGGCTGAGGCCACCGTCATCCTTCATTCTGGTAATAACAGCAGGCAGGCAACAAGGCCGGGGCCCAGGGGACTTGGGGAAGGAGAGGCCCCAAACTCAGGACACACCCTGGGGACGTCTCCAAGGCAGTTATTGCAGAGGGACCCGGGTGTTGGGCCCAGAAGCCCAGGAGGAGCTGGGACACTCCTGCCAGCTGGGCCTGGCTACTCAGGATCATGGATATTTCACAACCCCTGAGAATCAGGGAAATAAGCCAGTTCCTGGAACCGGACCAACCTGTGTGGAATTCCAGCTCTGCCACCTGTTTCTTAATTGTATGAGGTTGAGTAGGTCACACAGCGGCTCCATCTCTGAAATGAGGGGGTTCTTCCTACATTACAGGTTTGGGGTGAGGATTTCATGGTGGAAATAATGGCTCCAAAGCAGCCAGCTCAGTGCCAGGTGCACGGTGACCACTCAGCCAGCAGCTGCCCTTGTCAGGGTAGCCTGCAGCCCACAGTCCCTCCAGGATCCGTCTTATCACCCTGCCCGGAAACGGTGGGCGGAGAATCAGGCGGGACACGGAACTTAGTCTGGTGGGCTGAGGATTCGGGAACTCTGCTCTGCTCTCCGGCTGGGAGAAAGAGTCATATTTGTTCGTGGATGACAGATCCGAAAGCGCCCAAGTCCAGAGCCGTGACTGTGTGCCCACCTTGGACAGCGGGCGGCCAGACGCAGGAGAGCCCCTGCCTTTGGGTGGAATCCTCCTTAATATTACCAGGATCCAGCAGGAACAAGAGTCCTAAAGGAAAGGATTCTGTGGCCAGAGGCATTCAGGCGACACCATCTCTGGCTCTCTGAGACTCCCTCGCTCTTGAGCACAGGAAAGTCCCACAAAGAAGAAAGCTCCCCAGCTCACCTGGCCACGGGAGAGGGACCTTGGCCATGCCTACTGGCTTCGGAATGCACTGGGGCAGCCGGAAGAGCACAGCATCTGAGGCCAGAGAGACTTGAGTTCCAGGCCCGGCTTTAGGTGATCAGCACCTGATGAACTGGAGAGTCTGTAACCCAGAGGAGGGAGAGTGACGTGCCCAAGGTCACTCAGCACGAGACCCAGAACCCAGGTCCCCGCCCAGCAGCTGATGAAGGTGTCATCAGGCACAAGCCGCTTGTCTTCCTCCCTGACAATCTGCCAGGAGGGCATCAGCTTTTGTGCCTTTGTGTCAATTATAAAAATAGTGGTGTCTTCTTCAGGGCCAACAAAATTCCATGTGGGGCACACGGTTTGCGCTGAATTTCAGCACCCACTTACCCTCTTGGCAAATACCATTGTGCAGGACACAACCCGTACAACCGTACACAGTGACCCTTAATTACTCTTTTCTCCTCGGTGCTTCTTGCTCCTTGAACCCTCTGCCCCTGCCTGTTGGGGCACTTTCCCTCCAGGGTGCCAGGTTGAGGTGGTTGTGGGGACAGCTCAGTTGTTGGGCTGCACTTCCCAAGCCCCAAAGCTGCAAGCGGCCAAAGGTGCTGACTCAGCAAACTTTAATTTATCTCACAGGCCAGGGGTGCGTGTGAAGCAATTAGTGAAATAATGGTTATGTCGCACTAAAAATTATTTATAGAGTCACCGTGCACACAGCTGTGATTAAATTAGACAACCAGGGGGACTTTTAACTGCCAGTAGAGCCAGCATCCCAGGTCCAGGCTCCAGCTGGCTGGGGAGGGGGTGGGGCTGCTTTTCTTGTCCACTGACCCCAGGCGGGGTGGGGAGGGCCTCCACGGGCAGGGGTGCAGTAGGGACCCGTCCAGAGGGCTGAGCAGCCAGGGCCGTGGGTGCACAGTTGAGGCTTAGCAGGGGAGCTGTCCATCAGGTAGCCTGTGGCCCCCTGTGAGAGAAGGGTGGTCAGGTGAACTGGAAGAGGCGGTCCTGGAGCCCCAGGGATTTGCCATTGACCACAGCTGTGGCCTGAGAGCCCAGGCCAGGCTGTAAGCACTGGGGCCAGACGTTTCCGCTCACCCCGGTTCCTGCCAAGCAGGCTCAGGGGAACGTGGACCCAGCTCCAGCCCTGGGTAGCCTCTCTATTCCTCTCTGGACCTCAGTGTATCCCCCGAGGGTTCAAGTTTGGACAGGTGGCTTCTAAAGGAGGGAACACCTATTGTATGTATCGAGCACCTGTTGCAGACTGAACACTGTTTTATCTTTGTATTTATTTGTATTTATTGTCTCCTGACAGCAGTCCCGTGAACTCTTCTTGCCCTCACTTTACAGGTGGAGACTCTGAGGGGCAGAAGGATAAAAGACTTTCATCCACAGTCACGTGGCCCTGAGGGCAGAGAGGTTTTCTAAGGCCACCAGGTTCTGGGAAGGAGCAGCGTGGCGCTCTGGGGATTTGGGTGCCTTCTGTGATGCTACGAAATAGAAACAGGATTTCCTCTGCCCGCCCAGACCCTTGGGCATAGATGGGCAATGGAGGCACAGGGTGGTCTAGAGCTGCCCCCCGTCCCCGGGGAGTCAGGTTCGGGCTTGTCAGCAAGACCTGGGCTAAGGAGTCAGGGCTGGGAACTCACTCAGTGGCCCCAGGGCGCAACAAACACCCCATGGGGACCTAGATGGCTGCGGTAGCCTCTGGAGTCACCTGCAGACTCTGGCTTGACCCCCATGTCTTGCCAGGAGGCAGCCTCAGTTGCAGCCACCCCCTCTAGAAGTGAGGCTGGCTACCCGTGTGATTCCAGGACTCCTCTGAGGAGCCCGGCCGTGCTGCGTGGAGCGGGAGCTGTCCTGGAGCTCCTCAGACTTGGCACTGACTGCCTTGTGCAGGCTGCAGTCCGGAGGTGCAGGGTGATAGCTCGCGGCCTGGCTCAGCCCAGCCCGGCCTCGCCCCGCGCCTCCCGGCCTCCCCAGACTAGAGACGTGTTCAGGGGATTTCACGAGAGCCTCGACCTCAGTGTTTTCCAGGGCCGTGGCCCTACCTGGCCTTCCCTCCAAGCACACCCTGCGTGGTGCAGAGAAACTGGGTGACCAGCAGACCAGGCCCCATAGGGCCCAAGGACCCCTCTCCAGATGCTGCCTCCGCCTCCTCCTCCTCCCAAAGCCTCCTCCACGGGCTCCTGTCCACTCTGTCTGACCACAGTGGCCCTCCTCCAATCACAGTCCTGTGGCTTGCTCTCCAGGCGCCCCCGGGCCCAGGGACATGTGCTCAGGGATCCACCAGCACCACCCAGGAACCCACAGGAGAGGACAGAGAATTGAGAGGAGCCGGGCCACCAGGTGCCTCATCTTCGGCAGGTGACCCCCCACCCTGGGAGTAGCCTCTAACCCCACAGGACGTGCCCTCCCACCCACAACGTCCCCGCCACCCAGAGTGGCTTCTCCTTCAAGTCAGAGCTGGCCTCGGGGTTCTCCTGGGTGCACGGGGACCTAGGCACCGCTCCTGGATCTGGTCGGCCCCAGCTGCTGCCTCCAGCCACTTAGCATGCAGTGCGGGTCCTGCGACTGCAGAAACCAAATGAGATTAGCTCGCCTGCAACAGCAAGTCCCCACTTGCCACCACCCACAGCCCCGCACAACCACCAGCTGTTCTGAGCCTCCCACAGCCAAGTAGGCCCAGCCCTGGCCCTGCCCCTGCCCCCATCCAAACCAGAGCCACTGAGGGGCCCGTGGGAAGAGGACAGGGTCCTGCCTGGCCTGGCGGCCCTGCCGCCCCCCCACCAGCTGGCCTCCTGGAGCCAGCAATAGGGAGGAGGAGGTGCAGAGGGAGACAACACAGATTAAGGACCGTCCCTTGCTAATGCTCCTCCTGGGGGAACAGATGGGACAGAGAGCCACCCATCTCCCTGCACATTGCCACCTCTCCTCTTGTGGCATCCTGGGACTTGCAGGGGGCCTTGAGCTCCCTGCCTCCACTTCTGCTCCCATGGGCCCCTGGAGATCAAGCTAGAAGGGTCCCTCCAGCCCCAGCACCCCCTGCCCCTCTCCTGCCAGTGTTGGGCATCCAGCAGGAACAAGGGTCCGGCCAGCCCCTTGGCCTAGCCCAGCTGGAGGAAGCTTCGGGGTCTGTGAAGGAGACCAGCAGGAAGAGAGTTTTTAGGATGCCTGCCTGCTTCCCAGGCTCCTGGGAGAGGCGCGGGACCCCTTTGAAGCCAGGGCCTGCTGGGGCCTTGGAGGGTCCCTGGGTTCCCAGGGACAGCTGCCTCCCTGACCGAGGTCCTTGCCCACCCGAGTCTCTGGTCTGGCACCGCTGTGACTGCCTCGTCCCCATCCTCCCTAGCTCTTTATCCCACGGGCCACCTGCCCAGCTAGCAGTGGATGCTCTGGAGGTCACCCCGGTGGTCTTGAGCTGCCCTGAGGCTTGGTCCCTGGCTGCACATGCAGGTCTGGGCAGGCGCCTGCTGTCTGAGGTGCCCCTTTCCTGCCATCCTGGCTGGTTCAGGTTGAGCCAGCTGGGTGGGAAGGGCGGCTAGGGAGAGGGAGGGCTCCTCCTGTCTCCTCTCCTTGCTGGAAGAGAAGCCTTCTGTGAGGACATCCTCAGCCTCCGCCTCCCCAAGCCCCTGTCCAGCCCCTGCCCAGCTCCCTTCCTGCTCCCTCCTCAATCCCCACCCCAGCGACTCAGCTTCCGCTCTCACACTTGGACTTCACCCCTCAGCTCTGCACACTTGCACTTTCTCTGTGTGCTTGCTCTGTAGCCTTGGGTGAACCACGGAACCTCTTCAGGAAACCTCACTTTCCCCATCTGCAAAATGGGGGTAATCCCTACTACTCTCTAAGGGCTGGTGTGGGTCTCAAATGAGATCCCGACTGTGCGTGACATGTGACTTATTCAGCAGCCGAGGGATCAGTCGACCTCCGTGAGAGAACTCCCTTTCCTCCTGGGTCCGCCATCCTGTCCACTTGGTCGGCAGCCTTTGTCCCAGCCGTGCAGATGCTCCTCGGTGTGGTTCCGTTGGAGTGGATCCCACCCCTTCTGTGGTGGTGGACTCAGGTGGAGGGAGGAGGGCGCCTGGGAATGGGAAGCGGGGCGTGGATTAGCAGCCCGTCACTGAGAAATGGCTTTCTTATCACGACACAGCCCGAATTGCCAGGACTGATTCTGGAAATTGAATTGCCTCCACCGTCCCCACCACCCCTTCCCTCTGCGCCTGGTCCCCTCTGGCCCCAGTCCTGCTCTGGAAACCCTGTTGGGAGAGACCAGGAGACAGAGATGCAGGAAGAAGCTAGTCGCGAGGGGAGCTGGGCATTCAGAGTCTGGGGGGACCAGGAGGCGGGGCAGCCGTTAGCCACAGGCCAGAGACAGGCAGGGATGGGGGCGCCTGGGGGCATGGGGATCCAGCTGAGGCATGCAGCTCTCCCTGCTGCCCCTGGGCCACACCCGTCCAGCCGGAGTTCGGGCCAGTCAGGTTCTGCCCTCTCCTCCCTGATGGCCCCGCTCCAGCCCCCACCTTGGCGCCTCTACAGGGCAGGGGGACGGGCCCTGATGGCCAGGGCAGAACCCTGGGCCAGAGCCCACGGGTGCTTGGAAGCAACCGCTGTGAGTTCCTGGCAGAGTCAGGCTGCAGGTGCTGGGGAATGGGCCACGTGGGGGTGGCCGGGCAGCCCACTGTGTGAGCAGCAAGCTCTCCCCACCCCCAGGAGGCAGGAGTGGCGGGGGCTGAGCAGGGGGAGGACCGGCCACCTGCCTCCAGCTCCCCACACAGGCAGCTGGGGTCTCCAGGGGCAGTGGGAGACTCAGCCTAGATACTCGGAAGGAGCTGCGGCCTCTGTGCACTGTGGGCCAGCCTGGCCCTCAGGCCAGTGGCACAGGAGAAGCCAGGACTGTGGTCTCCCAGGGTGTTCCCGGTCCACCTTCCCAACAGCAGCCTAAGTCATTAACTGGGGCCCGCTGGCAGCCAGGCTGCACCCTTCCCTGGACCTCAGTTCCACATGAAGAGTCTGGTCAGACAGACTTGGGGTGGGCAGGACCACAGGTCCTTTCTCTACTCAGCCACCCTCCGCAACACACACACTCTCTTTGGGATCATTCCGAATGCACTATTGAGTCTCAAGTTCGCCAGTTCTCAACTCCAGAGACCTCTTAATCCAAGCCCATTTCACGGGTGAGGAAACTGAGGCCCCACGAGGGAATGGACTTGTCCAAAGTCACAATGACAAGGGAATCCCTCTTAGCCCCAGTCAGTTCTCCCTTCAAGGGGACTCCCCTGAGGGACCCCAGTGGTCTCAAGACTCTGACCAGACTTCCGTGTTCCCCTGGTCTCCCACCTGAGCCTCCCAGACCTGGCCAATGGCAGGGCCCCAAAGTTAATAAATCAAGGTGACTTTGGGGACAAGAATCGGTCTCTTTCTCCCTTGTCCCTCCATTTGCATAATCCTGGCTGGCAATATGATAATGATGTTTGTTAAAGACAGAGCACAATAAATTAATACCGTTAAGTTGTTGCTGCAAAATGCAAAGCAGGTAATTTAGTGCCAGCGAGGAACGGAGCCTTTAAACTGTAATGGATTAACTTTCCCAGCAGCAAATGTGTCCCCCGAGGGAGGGAGCATGGGAGGCTCCGTGGTGCTGGGTTGATGACGGGAGGGCCAGCGGCTTCGCGGGGTCAGGTCTTGGGTGTCCAGGCCCAACTTGAGCCTCCGCCAGGTGGTGGCCCCTTCCCTGCTATACGAGGGGGGAGCGTGGGCCCCGGGAGCTGTGTGCTGGCCTGGGCCCAGGAGGCCCCTGGGGCCCCCTCGAGTATGTGCTGCAGTGCCCCTTCCCATACCCTCTTTGGGGTCCCTCAGAAGGAGGCCCTGCTGCAGAGCCTGCTCTTCCTTGGGGTGACTAAGGGGGCACCCCCAGGCCCTGGGGAGACCCTGGCCCAGACCCCGTCTCCTCTTGGGGTCCACACCAAGGCAGGGAGAGAGGGGTCTGGGTTTGGTGAGGACGGAGGGAAGGGAGGCGAGCGGGAGGAGGGAGGGCCGGGAATGGGGTACGGCCCTGCGGGGTGCTCCCCCAGGCTGGAGGCTGATCCCCTGGGCAGGGGGGCAGGGTATGAGGGTGGCAGGAGAGGCTGGTGGTCCCCGAGGAGCCAGGGCAGCAGGACGGCCTCCCAGGGCAGTGCCTCCGTTAGGGCTGCAGACGGCTCGTGGTCCCGAGGACTGCGGCAGCCTTGGCTCAGGGCGGGCTGGCAGGCGGGTCTGGGGGACCCCAGCAGAATTCTAATTTCCCATTTATCTCTGCAGCTTCTCCTGCGATATTAAAGGGGCGACAATCTGCAGTCGGCTCCCAGGCTAATTGGATTTGGGCCTCCTCTCACTCCTGAGCGAGGGAGGGGCAGCCGTGATGGGGGAGGGGACACTTGGGGACCTGGGCCGGGGCTGGGCTCAGCGCTGGTGGCCAGGCCCCTGGGTTCCAGTGCTGACTGCCATGTGGCCTTGGGCAAGCCTCTGTCCTCTGGGCCCCCACGTTCCCTGTCTGTGGGGCGATATTGACAATAATAACAATAACAGCCCCTCCCCTGCGGTCCCTAGTGACCAGGCGCAGCTGCAGAGCTGAGGAGGACAGCGGCCTCGCTCCTCCAACACGCGCCGGGGCCCAGGACAGTGAGCTTTATTCTGTCCATTGTACAGATGAGCACCCTGAGGCGCGGGGGAACGAGGGCTTGCTCAGGGTCTAGACAGTACCCACAGTGGAACTTCCAGGCTTGTAAAGGGCCTGGAGTTTGAAAAGGCCAGTTACCCCCAAATAGCTCTGGGCGGGGATGGCTCACTGTGCCCATTTTAAAGATGGGGAAACAGAGGTCTGGCCTAGAGCTGCTTAAGCTTTAGGATTCTGTCTCTCCCACTAAGGGTTCCCTTCCCTCCGCCCCAGGTGCAGGCATTCCTAGGGCGAGCCGAGCCGGGTTTCAGATTGTACATCTGGTGCACGTCGCTTCAGCGGGGCAGGGAGCTTGCGCCCAGCACTCTTTCCTCCATCAACCTGTGTCTTTCCTTCCCCGAGCTGAGGCCTCCATCCCAGCACCCTCCAGGCCTGCAGTGCCCTGTGATCCACACTGCTGAGCTGGAGGGCGGGCCTCGCCTCTTCACACAAATCCATCCCTAGATGAACCCCTGATATAGGGAGTTCACCTGCACAGGCCCAGAGAGGGCGGGCCCGATTCCACTGGAGCCCGTCCCCAGGACCCAGGAACCAGGCCCTCTCTACCTGTTTCCCCATGCCATCTTCAGGATGCAGCTGGGGCAGCTCACAAGCCCCTTTTACAGAAAAAGACACTGAGGCTCCATGAAGGACTCAGGCAAGTCCCAGGCATGTGAGGACCTAACCAAGCCAAGATTCAAACCAGCCTCTCTGGATGCAGAACCTGAGCTCCGAGCAGCTCTCTGCTGTGCAAGAGAGAATTCAAGACTCAGAAGTTGTAGCAGCGGAAGCTCTAGAACCAGGGCCCCAGAAGGGAAGGAGCCCTGACTGGGGACCAGCAGACCTGCCTTCAATCTGCACTGCCCAAACCCCCCTCTTGACCCTGGGTCAGTCACTTTGCTTCTCTAAGTTCAAGGGCAAAATAGAGATATCAATGGGGCCCATCTTCTGAGGCTACTGTGTTAGAGGAACTATAAATAAATCGCTTGTCACCATGCCTGACACATACTAGGTGCTCAATCAATGCGAACCATCATTTCTGGGGACAGATTCACACTAGACTTCCGAGACCGCTGGAGTAGACGTGGAAGAGCCCTTCTCTGCTCCACGGACTCCGAGATTGTCAGATCGCCACGCGCCGAGGGACGTGCCCTCATCTTTCAGATGGGGAGACAGGCCCGGGGTGGGAACAGGTGAACAGCAGGGCGGGACTCAGCCCCGAGTCTCCTGGAAGCCCCCGCTCCAGCCACGGTGACTGTTCTCCTTCCAGTCTCCTTTCGCCATGGGAGTCCGCATCTGTCTGTCCAGGCGTCCCTCCCCTACAAGGCCAGCTGGATGGTTGACCCCACCGCCCTTTTTTGTCCAGTCACTGGCAGGAACCAGCCAAATAAATGCAAAGAGACCCCCTCTGGAGACTGCTCTTGCTGTGTCCCCTGTCCAAATGTTAATTTTGCCAGCGCCTTGATAAATCTTCCTGTCGTCTCCGTCCGCTCGAGACATAGGTTTCATCTTATTGAGAGGTGACACTTCTGCCCTTGGGTGCCAGCTATCAATTTCAGGCAGAGAGCAGCAAAGATCCGGGCCCACTCACCTGCCTTCTGCCACCCGGCCCTTCCCCTAAACGGCTTGGGGCCAGCCCACCCGAGACACCTGCTTTACCAGCTCTCCCGAGGAGGGGTCTCCACCCCACTGGTCCTCCCCCAGCCTTTTGGTGCACACCACTTGGCTTCCTTCCGGCTCCAGGCCTGCACCTCCTGATCTGAGGCTTCTTAGTCACTCTGCTACCCAGGTGGCAATGGAAAGAGGCAGGGAATGAGCACCCCCTCCTAAGTGATAACGCTTTGGAACTGGGTACCGGTGCCCTGGCTCCCTTGCCTTGGGGAGGGAGAGCAGCCAAGAACTCAGGCGTGAGGTCGGCAGCTCCTCACAGCATCCAGTCGTACAGAGAAGGTGCCCCGAGTGGCGGCCTTCCCCACTGCCCTGCGGGTACTTCCTGGACTTCACCACCTATTAAAACGCCTGTCCTTTTCCCAGGGTCTTCTGCGGAGACCCACACTGAGATCCTTCCCAAACATTAGTGCATCGAGACACAGTGCACTCTGTCAGCACCGGAGATACGTGGAGAGGGCTGACGGTCACTGAGTGCCCATGTGACAGGCACCCTGTGCTTCTCGATCGGAGATCAACTTTTCATTCAAGCTGAAGGTCAGCTCTGGGAGGGTTGTCCCAGTTTTCCAGAGAAAAGAGATGCTCAGAGAGGTGAAGTGATCTGCCCGGGGTCACACAGTCAGCAAAGAAGAGCCGATACCCGAACTCGGGCAGTACCCTGTCCTATCCCCTCCATTCTACTCCGCTGGGGGGGGGGCGACAGGAAGTGGAGCCTGCACAAGGTGCCCGTGTTATCAGCAGGTCAGTTAGGGGACTCTCTGGGGGCTTCCTCTCAGGCAACCTTCTGCAGTTGCCAAGGACACCACAATAAAACTTGCGGTTCCTGCCTGACAAGGGTCTGGGGACCTTGTATGGGAGGTAGATTCCAGTGTGTGGGGCAGCTCTTCCTGAGAAGGCCTTTTCGGGATCATGGGACATTCATACCAGGAGGTGGCTAACAGGTCTACTTCAACACATCGTCATGGAGATGGGGCAACCGAGGTCCCAAGAGATAGGCAGTCACCCAAGTCTGTACTCCACGACCAGGGCTCTTGTGTGTGAACTCTGTTGAGCATTATGGGCCCTACGCTCCCAGCCTCTGCCTTGGTCTTAGCCAGATATTCCCCAAAGGAGCCAAAGGACCCCTTAGGTTCATAGGCAACTCTCAAAATTCCCAAAAATCTCAAAGTTAAAAAAAACCAAACAAATGAATTTTACTACTATAAAATATTTAAGCTTCTGTAAAACCTAAGGAAAAAATAAATGTACAGATTTGGAAGAGGATATTTGCATATAGAGGGTAAAAGGTTAATGGCCTTAATATGCAAAGAGCTTTTACCAATCAATAAGAGAAAGATAATTTTTAAAAAGATACCGGGCAGAAGCTACGAGTCTAAGGAGTTGATGCCAGTACTTTGGATTTCTGAGGATCCTGAGGTGGTAAAACTGTTCTTACTTGTTAAATAAATGCTTATTCATTATTAAAAGATCCATTTATAAGTGTGGGTCACACATTATTGCTCGTTAAACACTTTAAAGTGCTGGGAGTCCTCCCAGATGCATTATTTACAGTTATGATCACAGAGAAAGGTGGCCACAGTACAGCCCCCGCCCTGTGATGAAACCCACTTCCTGTCCCATCTCAAGGAAAGTGACCTCAGAGCCAAGTTGCCTTTGCGGTCAGGATGTGACCCCTATGGAAGCACATCTTTGGAACCAGGATGCCTGGGCCCTATCCTGCCCCTGCCCTTGCCCCTGACTGGCCATGTGACCTCTGCACTCTCTCTGGGCCTCGGGTTTCTCATCTGTAAAATGGGCAGGTTGGCGACGAGGCATGAAAGGCATGAAAGTTCATTCCAACACTGCCGAGCTCATAATCTGGAGGAAGGGATGAGAGAAGATTTGGTGTCGCTCTCACCACTGACCACTGAGACAGCTGCTGACCTAACCATCTATCCCTCAACTGAGGACTTGAAGTGCCCTAAGACCAAGATCTCACTCTGCAGGTGGAAAGTCAGAACTCAGAGAAGAGCAGGATTCCCACGAAGCTGCCTAGCTCCGCCAGGACTGCGAGGCTACCTCCTCCCCCTACCCTGCTGCAAGAGAGGCAGAGGCCAGAGGCAGACACGGAGCTGGCCGGGAACTTATCTGTCCCTGCGCCACCCGGGCCTGACCTCCCACTCCTCCTCCTGATTCCCTGGAGATCCTGCGCCCTGGGACCAGAAGCCCTGGCAGCCCAGCGAGGTCCCCCACCCCGCCTGCCAGACTCCCTCATCTCTACTCTGAAGGCCACCGCTCGCTCCCAAGGGGCACCTGGGCCACAGGCACTCCAGTCTGCCCCATGCTTGCCACTGGAGACACATCCCTTCTGGAGGGCAAAGCAGACCCTTGTCAGGAGTCGGAGTTGGGGGGACCTAGATAGCATGACACCTGCTGGACTCACCCTGTATCTGAGTGCCCCTCGATCGCCCCAGGCAGTGGTCTGCGTGTGGCCTGTGATGTCAGTGAGGACGGCAGGGCTTGGGGCCAATTCTACCTGTGTGACTCCAGGCGAAGTAGGTTACCTCTCTGTGCCTCTCAGTGACCAGGCTGTTGCGAGGAGATAATGAGGTTATAAATGAAAGGCATCAACACAGGCCCACGACCTGGGGAGTGGCCGTTAGGAAGCAGCTACTGTAGTCGTCTGAAAAATGGGATTAATAATATCTACCTTAGGGTTCTTGGATGAGATAATGACATAATGCATCTGAAGTGCGTAGCAAAATAGCGGGGGCTCACTTAGTGTCCGCCACGGGCCCACACCGACAATGACCAGGTGGCTCCGCCCGCAAGGCATTCGGGCTGGGGCTTGACCCCCACCCCCGGTCAGCTAGCTCCCTCCACCCAGCCCGGGCCAGCCCGGGGGTGTCCCCCAAGCTACGGATGCAGCGTCAGGGCGGGTGGCAGCCTGGAGCCCGCGAAGATGCACATGATCAATACTAAGCCAATCTCCGACAAGATTACCCTGGCCTCTGGTATCCAGTCGTAAAGAAAATCGCCCGCACACTAGGGAGAAGTGAAAAATGCCGCAGATTACAGTTTGGGATGTTCCGAGTGAGAGTAAGTGAGTCCGGAATTGTTTGCTGCAGTAAATAATTCATCCACTTTAAATTTCGTTTTTTCTCGCCTCACTCCTTCCCTCCCGCCCGCCGCCGCTCCCGCCAGCTCCCTCTCACGCTGCTCTCTAGGGCTCCCACCCCCAGCTCTGTCCAGGGCACCCCAAGCCACCAAGGAGCTCATCATACAAATGTTTGGAGTCTCTTAATGACACTAATCGTCTTTTGCTGCTAATTAGTAACGCTGCCAAAGAAGACGTCTCGTTAGTGAGACCAGTGACCACCCAGGCAGGACAGCCTCACTGGGCAGCAGACTGCAGCTGTGCTGGGAGACTGGCAAGGCCTGGTGTGGGCCATGGTGCCAGGAGGGCCGACCTGCTGCACAGAGGACCTTCAGGCTGGGGACAGCTCCTGCAGAGGGGACTCTGTCCTCTGCCCAGCCACTCAAGGGGTGGCTTAAGTGGGAGGCCAGGACTGGGACGGGTGGAGGCCAGGGAAAGAGATGTGACAGGTGGTAGCCTCTTCACCCCATGGGCACTTCTAGACCCCCAGTCCAAAGCACGAATCAACTGCATCTGAGACTCAGTCCTGAGACCCAGGCTCGAAAGAGGCCAAGGGTGAGCACCTAGGTGGGTCTTCGTCCTGCACCGTAGTGGGGCCACCAGCAGACGCCACTCCACAAGCAGACCCTGAGCCAACACTACCCAGAACCCCAAGGCCTCACAGCTTCACGGAGGAGTGGCATACCAACAACCCACCTTTCTTGAGCACTTACTCAGTGCCGGGTCCTAGGCTGAGAACGTTTGCGGTTTCCTTCCCTGATTTTCCCAACAAACTTAGAAGGCAGGCACTTTCTTCTTCAGGAATTTTTGTTGTTTGTTTATTGTTTGTCGTTAAGTTATTGGTAGGTACACTTTTCATCCCCATTTTGCGGATGAGAAACCCAAGGCAGAGAAAGATAAGGTAACTTGTCCAAGGTCACAACAAGGTGAACCTGGATGTGAACTTGGGCAACCCAGATCTAAAGGTCACTTGTTTTAATTACATAAACTTCTCACAGGGAAGGAAGAAAGAGAATTTTAATGCGGCGGGAGCTCTGCTAAAATAGGGGTTGTTCGGGGAGACCTGGGTGGTGAGTGAAGGCTTCTGGGAGGAGGTGTGAGCCTGGAGGGAAATGTGAGGGAGCAACTGGAATCCTGGGAGGAGGGGGAGTGACCTGCAAAGCAAGAAGGACAGAAGCAGGCGGTCTGGAAGGGTGGCAGGGACAGAGCCCCAGGAGGAGCTGGAGGACATGTGGAGAGCCACCTGCTGAGAGCAGCTTCCCGCTGGCCTCAGGATGCAGGAGAGGAGGGGTGGAGGGCCAGAGCCAGGCCAGGAAGGGACTGACCAAGGGCTGCTGGGCTAAGAGGCAAATCCAGCACGTGACCCAGAGGCTGGGCCAGCAGGACAGGAGGAGGTAGGAAGCAGAGGGAGGGGTCCCAGCAGGAGGCTGCCCTCTCCCCTGGCGGGGAGCCATGGTGGGGCCTAGCCTGCCAATTCTATCCCAGCTTCTGCTGCAGCGGCCCAGCCACCAGGAGCTGATAAGACAAGAAATGCAAAAGCCCAAAGGCCCCTGGGTGATGGCACCCCCACCTCCTCATCTGAAATCCCTCCGTCCAGCTTGGCTCCCTGGGTGAGTGGGTTCAGCTCTGCCTGCTCCCCGGGGAGTTCATAGTATGCCTTGAACTCTTCTGAGGCAGTCCTGAAGACTCAAGTTATAGATCATCATTTTTCAGGGGTGGCTTTCTGGGGTTCCCCCAGGCAGGATAAATTGTTTTCTCCTCTGTGGTCCCAGGATGCCTTCTATGTGCCCACGGCCCTGATGATATTGAGTGAGGGTTTTCCAGTCTCTCCTGCAGGAGCCTGGGAGCTCCTGGGGGGCCAGGTGGTGGGAATCCGTCGGTTTGCATGTCTTCTGGCAAATAAGCACAATGTGTGTGGACACACTTTGCAAAGGTGTGTCTCCCTTTCCAGACTGGGAGCCTCCAAGGGTGGTCTCATTTTATTATCATGCGATAACGTTGACTCTTTTTAGTGTGTGCAAGTCTGTAGATCTGAATCACACCCAGCTTCACGCCCCCGTGGTCCAGACCCACTTTTAACTCACGTAACGGGCCATGCACTGTGGATCCCCACCGACTTCTCACTCTTTCATTGCAAGTTTCAAAGATGTCTGGTTGTAACAGCTCCCAGGACCTCCCCAGCGTGTGTCCCCCATGTCTTCTCTGCTCACTCCCCCAGGGAAGGCACCCTGAATGTCACTGAGATTTATTCCCAGGAGGAAGAATCTCTGGGTCATGGGGTTGGGGTATAAGTACTGATCTCTAAATCCCATGTCACTCATAAGCGTAACAGGGTAAATGGTGCTGGCACGTGTTCAAATCTGGCATCTGACCATTCTGGTGGGCAAGTAGCTGCTTCCCTGTCTCTTGATCTCCCAAGACCTTAGCCCACCTCCTTGACCCCAGCTCCTCACCGGAACCCCTGTCTCTTCCCAGGATCCCTCAATAGAAAGGGTCACACACCACCTGGCCAGGCCTTTGATGTTCACTTCCAGTGGTTGCACATGCTGAACATCCTCCTTGTCTATAACCCTGTGCAGGGGAAGGAGCTGAGTTCAAGTCCCCCCGCTAGTCCTTGGCTAGTCCTCCCCTCACTGGATTCCCAAGTGAATCCAAGATGAGCAGCGTGGGGTCTGCCCTGGCCTTCCGGAAACAGATTCTCCAACTCCTCAGCCGCCCTGCAGCTAGGAAGTGGTTCTCATCTAACAGAAGAAGAAACTGAGGCCCAGAGGGTGAGGGTGACTGGCCCAAGGTCACACAATGAGTGAGGAGCAGAGCTAGAACCCAAGAGCACTGCTTTGAGGGTCCCCACACGCAGTCAAACGCACCAACCTCTGCCTCGGGCATTTCTTGGGCACCAATTCGGGAGATGTGACTGAATTGCCTTGACTAGCTGGCGTGATGCAGGGTTTTGTAGACATTTAATTAAACACTCATTAATTTTGATTTTGCAGTTTTCTTTTTGTATTTTGAAGCCAATCCTTTTTTTCTTTTTTCTTTCACATTTCAATTTTTCTGTGGACCCTTGGAAATGGCTTGAATGCAGCATGGGGTCCTGGGCGGCAGCGACTGTGCCCCAGTCTTTCTTTTGGTCTCATGGGTGGCCCTTCATGTACCCAGGGTTGAGGTGGGTCTGGGAAGCAGGCGCCAGAGAGGCCAGTCAGCTGATGTCCTGGCCGCCAGAGCTCCAGGTCTGTGTCTGAGACTCAGGGTTCCCCAAGGGTGAGGGTCTCCAGTGCTGGGCTCTGGAAGGTTTCAGGAGTCGGCTCAGGGATTCTCCAGGGCCAGCAGCTGGAGTGGGGGTGGGACATCCCGGGGAGAAGCTGGAAGGTATGGTGGTGTGTGTGTGTGTGTGTGTGTGTGTTTTAAAGGTTGGGAGCTGGAGAAGAGGGGGGACCTGAACGCCAGGATTCCAGGCTTACAACCCCATCCAAACTAATAGTGTCAGCAAACACCTACGTCTGTCAGGTATCTACGGTGGATATAGAAAATACCTGATGCTCAGTACAGCACGTGTGGGTCATTTGGAAGATTCTGGACCAGGGAGCATTCGGACCATGCTAGGGCAGGTCCTTGCGCCCCTGAGGAGTCAGACTTTAGTGTTTGGATGTGGGGAGGGAAGCTATCCCTACATGGGACAGGGTGGCAGCAGGGAAGAGCACTCAGTGCCCTGGCTCTTTACCCCAGCAGAGGATTCCTGCAGTATTTTAACAAGCCCTGCTGACTCTCAGGTCAGGTCACAGGTGCTACTTTAACATCTCCACTTTACCTCAGACCTGAACTTAGACCTGGGCCGGGCCCAAACCATTAGTCATTAGCTCCTAAAGCTGAGCTCTGCCGTCAGACCAGGGGCTCCCCTTCTGGCTGCTCCCCCGCCAAAGGCCTTGCATGAGGCCTCCCCTCTGACCCCGCAGCGGGTGCAGCTCAGGCAGGAGGAAGGGAAGGGTTAATTGGGCCACAGCCCAGGGCAGGCACGGCACCCCTCTCAGGCCTGGCAGCGACTGGCACCTGCCCTAGCCTTTCATCTCCACAGGTTCCAGGTGAGCAAAGCAAGAGCCAGGCCCACCAGGGCCCCAGCAGCGTGGCTTCCCTTTGATTCCCATTGAGGCCGCCTGCTCTGGGCCCAGAATCAAAAGCAGGCAGCAGCTGCCAGTGCCCCAGGGTCCCTAGCCTGGCAGGCTCATGCTGTCCCCTGCACCTGCCTGACCTGAGCCGCTGCTGCCTGTGTCGCCTTCCTGGGGGGCAGACAGAGCCAGCAAGGAGCCCAGGGAGGCTCTGACCATCGCCAGGGAAGGGACAGCAATGTGAGAGGCCAGGGTGCCGGGGGTCTGTGGGGACTCAGCTCCAGAAGGTGAGGGTGGAGAGGGCCCCCAAACAGAGCTTGACTATGGCCTTTCCCTGAGGCACTGGCAACCTCCTGGGGTTCAGGCCTCAAGGTGAGAGCGGCGGGGGCTGGTGAGGAAAAAGCAACGAATTTAAAAGGAATTAGTCAGGAGGAGGTGACAGGCCCATTCTGAAGCAAGATGAATGGGTTTCGGTTGGCGAAAATGATTCTAATTTATAATCTGCTTCTTGCTGCCGCTCGCCAATTAATTCTCTATAGATACATAAATAGGCCGCATGTTTGCTTTGCCTCAAACGTAATAAACATTACACTCTGTCCCCTTCTTTTGTACCGGTTCCTGTCATGGCATTAGTCCCCACAGCTAATTCCTCACACCTGTCTTCGCGCTCAGGGGAGGAAGAGCCCGGCTCCAGGAAACCGCTGGCTCCGGGAGATAAATTAGGATCCAAAAGCTGCCGCACCGCGGTGAGCCAGGGGAGGGAGGCACGGGAGCCCCCTCCTCCTTCCCAGAGCCCCCTGTCACCAACTTTGGGAGCAGCTTCCCAACGAGAGAGGGAGGGAGGCGCGGTCAGTCATCTTCGCTCTCTGATCAGCGGCTTGAAGTCGCTGGGCACCAGACACCCCGGGCAGACCCTGCTGCTGGCTTTTGCACTGCTGCTTCTTCTGCCCGGAAGCCCCTCTCCCTCGAGGGCCACCTTTTTAGTGTCTCTCTGCACATCTCTCCTTCACAGGGGGCCATTTGCCTGACTCCCGTTCCTAAAAGGGACACCGTCTTTCTAGGCTCCCCTTTTCCTGCCTCGAATGTCTCCCGGGCATGACACCATGGACGTGTAGTTATTTTGCTAATCGATCTTGTTCACCATCTCCCCCCGCTGGACTTGTTCTTGGTGTCTGGGACGAGGAGGATGCTCAGAGCACGTTTGTTGAATGAATGAATGAGGCAGGGGTGGTATCAGAGCTGTGGTTGATGGGGCCCAAAGATTGGAGTGACGTCTCACTCCAGCTTGTCATTTCACCTGCCCCCTGAGGGGGAGGCCAAACAGAGGCTGGGTAGGGGTGGGTGTTGACTCGCCCAGGTTGACACAGTGAATTAGCAGCAAAGTCAGGATTCGACCCCATCCCAGGCTCCTCTCTGAGGTAGCTCAGGCCAGGAACATGCAGGTCCCGATGATCTTTCCATGTGGGGAATTGAGGAAACTGAAATTCAGGAGGGGCGTGACTTGCCCAAGGTCACACAATCATTTACTCAGTGAAATCATTTAGTAACTACCAAGTGCCAGACAGTGCTCTGGGTGATGAGGATATAGCAGTAAACAAGGCAGAAAAGATCCTGCCCCACCCCCTGCACTCATTCTAGAACAGGAATGGGCACTGGGTGAGTTGAGAAGTCAATGTAAATGTCAGGAAGTGGGACGAGCTCAGGGGTAAACAGAGCCAGGTGAAGGCAGAGGGGGATGGGCGAGGTGGGGCCATTTTCCTGGCAGTGGTCAGGGAAGTCCTCTGGCCCAGGTTTCAGGGAGGCAGGGGCTCGTAGATGAGAAGGAATCAGCCCACGAGCATGGAGCGGGGCCAGGGTTCCCACTCTGGAGATGCGTCCGCTCCAGAGTGTTTGTTCTTCCCCAGTCGGATTGTGTTGCATTCAAAATGAGCATTTGACAGCGAGGACCGCTATCCGGTGAAGCAAGGAGCGCCCAACCCTGAGTGGCAGCGTGTGAGTTGGGGACTGGACCCTGAGAGGGAGAGACCTGTCCGAGAGGGCCTGCAGGGGAAGGTAGGAGGCGAGGGGGTGAGCTCTGGGGGAGGGCAGAGGCACACGGATCGGCACTGTTTGTGGATGTTCATGGGGAAGTACTCTCAACAGGGTCAATTTAAAGGACTTGCAAAATTGGCCTGCAAAATTCCCGGGGAAACAAATCTAACAATTGGCTTTGATCAGCTAGCGTAAGCCAGCTGCCACACAGGTCTACTTCAGGCCTGTCTGGGAGATCCTGAAGCAGCAGCCACACAGGGGAAGAGCAAGAAAGCACTGGAAGAACATGTGGAGCAGATTCCTGAACCCTAGTAACTGAGGGCCTGTGGTCATCATGAAAATACCCTCTGCTACACCCCATTTTTTCACATGATAGAAAACCAGTGCCAAGCGGGATGGGATATGTAGCACGCACCTGTGTTCCCAGAGACTGGGGAGGCTGAGGCAGGAGGATGATCTCAGGTTCATGGTCAGACTGGGCAACTTAGGAAGATCCTATCTCAAAATAAAAAATAAAAAAAGCTGAGAAAGCAGCTCAGGGGTAGAGCCCCGAGGCCCAATCCCCAGCACAAGAAGGAAGGAAGGAAGGAAGGAAGGAAGGAAGGAAGGAAGGAAGGAAGGAAGGAAGGAAGGAAGGAAGGAAGGAAGGGAGCGAGGGAGGGAGGGGAAGACAGAGGGAGGGAGGGAGAGAGAAGGGAGAAATGAATGAATGAAACCAAGGTCAAGACAGAACCAGAGACTTGCCTAAAACAAGAGAGTGGGGTCAGCAGCTCAGGACTGGGAGGAGACCTCACACTCCTCTGAGTAACTAGCACCTCACAGTCTCTTGCAACTGCCTGCTCTTGAGGGGTCCTGATCCGTGCTGGCCCCATTACGCCGAGCAGTCAAGGACTCTGTTATCCGTGGGGGGCAAGAAGAGAGAAGCTACCAGGGCCACGTGTGCAGGCCCAGTGGAGTTCCAAGGGAGAGAGCTTCACGCCATCTACTGGAGCTGGATTTTGAAAGATAAACAGGACTTTTCCAGGGAGACAAAGGAGGAAATGGAGCTTCAAGTGGCAAGAATGACATTGGAAAAGCTCAGAGTGTGATTAAAAAGAAACCCAAAAAACTAAAATACTTTGACATTACCAAATAAGATGCAAGAAGGAAGCAGCAAGAAGAGGAAGCTGAGCCGCGGACAGGGCACAGGCCTGTAGTTGCAGTGGCTTGGGAGGCTGAGGCAGGAGGATTGCGAGTTCAAAGCCAGCCTCAGCAACTTAACCAGGCCCTAAGCAACTTAGTAAGACCCTGTCTCAAATTTTTAAAAAAATTACAGAAAAGGGCTGGGGATGTGGTTCAGTGTTTAAGCACCCTGGTACCAAAAAACAAACAAACAAACAAACAACAAAATTACAGAAAAGGGCTGGGGATGTGGTTCAGTGTTTAAGCACCCTGGTACCAAAAAACAAACAAACAAACAAACAACAACAAAACAAACAAAAACAAAAGAAAGAAAAAAGATGAAACTGCCTCTGTGCTGAGGCTCCGTGGCGGGCCTTCAGGTAACTGCAGGGAGGCTACTTTCAGATGGGTGCTCCCGGCTTACCAGCACCAGGTGGGGGAGGCACTAGAGCAAAGTCGCTTTTCCGTGTCAGGACTGCAGTGCGGGGAAGGCCCCCGGCAGGCCTCTAGCATCCCTTCCCAGTACGTCGGATGCTCAGCATGTCATGCACCCTATGTTGGGTGCCTCCGCCTGGTCTCCCAGCTGCTCCCTCTCCCCTCTGGCTGCTCCTCTCAGGCCAGGAATAGAACCTCACATCTGACAATCTTCCCCGTGTTTAAATTTAATGGGCTTCCTGCCTTTCCCCTCCTCAGCACCTGGGCTGGGCGCGCTGCAGCAGCCCTGGGGAGAGCCAGGTGAATAATTCAGGGAGAGGCGAGTGTTTGAAGTGTGTGTTCTGGGTGTGTGGGGGGGCAGGCCTGTCTCACCTGCCACCCCAGGGAGGGGTTCAGGAGGGGCGTTCCTGGTGCTCAGGCCTGTTCGCCTCTGCTGTGTCTTTACAGCCTTTCAGGAAAGCTCAGGGGACCCTTATTCACGTCTCCATGCAGCCATCTGCAGTCAGGCCTCAGGCTTGCAGAAGCTGGCCAGGGCAGGAGGCAACAGGAAGCCGGGTGGGGAGGCTTGTCTTCTCCAGGAGCAGCACTGGCTTTAGATCTGGAGTCAAAAAGAGGGAGGAAGGACAGAGTGCACAGGAGGCAGAAGGCTAGACTAGCCCCAGGCTGAGGTTGCAGAGGGTAGCAAGGAAGTCAGCGCTAAGATGGCCTGGACCAGGCAGCTGGAGAGCTCCTGGGCTGACATGACTCCCTGCCAGGACCATGTCTGCTGTCCATGGTGCTGCCGCCATTTAGGTCCAATGGAAATCCTGGACCAGGACAAGCTCCTTAGCCGGAACATCCCCAGGCCCTGGGCTCTTCCCTTTCCCACCTCACTCCACCCCACCCTCGCAAACAAAGGGCCTTTCAATTTTCCAGCCTTGGCGCCTTTCCAGCATTTTCGTTGTTCCATTCACTCATTCAGGGAACATATATTTATTGAGCATTTACTACATGCTGCCTCCAGAGGATGCAGCAGTGAACAGAATAGACTCAGTCCCTAAAGTCCCATAGTTTAAATTCCATCCCCGTGCCCACTTCTTGGAGAAGAAAGGGAGGCCGTGGAGGGAGGGAGCCGCCTTCAATCCCTGTTCTCCCCCCACTTGATCTGAGCGCAGGCAATGACTCTCCTGTCTAACCCTTGGCTTCCCTATCTGCAGCAGGGGGCGGGCGCTGATCCCCCTTTGCAGAGCTGTTGTCGCTATTCTTGTTAATTATAGAAAACACTTATTCTAAGCGTCTTGCATGGATTCGTTTATTTAATCTTCACCCCAGTCTTCTGAAGCAGACACCGATGTGATTATCATCCCTGTTTTGCCTAAGAGGAAACGGAGATGTGGAGAGGCGAAGTCACTTGCCCAGGGTGGCATAGCTGGTAAGTGGCGGCGATGGGATTTGAACCAGACAGTCTGGCTCCGGGTCCATGAGGATTAAGGCGAAGAGGTGCTTGGGGCGCTGTGGGGCGCGCGTGGCTCCGCGGCTCGCTGCTCCCATCTCTCTCCAAGGCCGAGGCTCTCCAGCGCCCTCCGCCCGCTGGGTGTCTCCCTGCTCGCCGCGCGCCCCGCCTCTGCGCTCGGCGGTCCGGGTGAGGAAGTCCCGCTCCGCAGAGGCGACGGTCGCCAGAAGGCCTTGGGGGTGCGGCGGGCCCCCGACCTCTCCTGGGAGGGGCGGGATGTGCCACGCCGCCCCCACCCGCGGGCGGCGGCCCCTTCCCCGCGCTGACATTTCTTTGGTTGTTCATGTCACGGCCCTTCAGTCTGCGCGGTTTTACAAATGTGCTGGCGAGATGAAAGGCGCCGGGAACAGCGACTGGAGAGCAAGTTCGGAAAAGCTTTTAACTTCCAGCTCCCACGGACAGAGGGGGAGAGGGGAGGCAGGGAAGAAAGGAGGGAGGGGAGGAGAGGAGGAGATGGGGGACAGGAGGGAGGGGAGAGGCCAGGAAGCGGAGATGAAGGAAGAAAGCAAGAGGGTTGAGGATGCGGGCAGGGTCAGAGAGGGACAGGTCAGGGGCACACGGGGCAGGAGGTGGGCAGAGACAGGAGATGGACAACCGGACAGGACAGACAGCAGGAAATGGGAGAAAGGCATAGAGACACAACTAGGGCAAGACACAGAGGAGGGGGGAGAACATAGGCACAGGTGGAAGGAGACGGAAGGAGGGAGGCACTCGGGGAGCCTCAGAAAGAGCCCCTGAAACACTGCTGGAGAGGAGGAGGCCGGGGTGAGCGGAGAGAGTTGGAGAAGGCGGACAGACAGAGGGAAGGGGGTCACAGATGACAGAGGCCCCGTGGGACCTGGGCATGGTGTGAGCAAGTGCAGAAAAGAAGAGGGGAGGAGCCAGGGAGAATGGCAGAGCCCAGCACACACACACACACACACGCACACGCACACGCACACGCACGCACACGCCCTTCCCTGACACCTGCTCAAACTCACTGGCACCCTGGAGCAGAGCCTGCTGTCCTGTACTCCGATTCCAGCCGTGGTTCTCGACAGGGCTGACTTTGCCCCTCAGGAGACACTTGGCAGCGTCTGGACACATGTTTAGTTGTCACAATCTGCACGGGGCGGTGGGGGACGTACTATGGGCATCTTGTGGGTAGATGCCAGGATGCTGCCAAGCATCAGCCTTATACAGGACAGTCCCCTTAGCAAAAAATGACCTGGCCCCAGATGTCGATAGGTGGAGATAGAGGCATCCTGGGCTAGAGGTCCGTGGTCCCAGACAGTCAATCCCAATGGAGGACTTCCCGTCTCTGCAAAACCTCACAAGCTCCTCCTCCCAGAATCATTCCCTGGCCACGCCTTTCTCCAAAGTCCTCCTCACCCCTCACAACCCTTGGAGGGTGGCATCTTCCTTCCACACACACTCCTCATGCTGCAATGCCAACGCACAGCTCTGGCCAAGCACCTACAAAGCGCCAGGTGTGTTACCTGCCCAGAAGCAGTTCTCACACCCACTAAGTGTGCAGGCTCTGGCCCCAGCCTGCCTGCATTTGAATCCCAACTCTTCCGCAAACTAATTGTGTGACCTTGGGCAAGTTTCATAGTTTCTCTGTACCTCAGTTTCCCCATCTATAAATGTAGACGTTGGTTGCCATGAGGATTAAATGAAGTAATCTATGTGAAACATTCAAATCAGGGCTTGACACATGGCAGAGGCTTGCCAAATGGCATTGTTATAATTGTCTCGTTCTATCTGCATATTGGGAGAAGTGGCTTGCCTGATGCGTCACGCAGGCTGCGTGGGGCAGAGCTGTGCTCAGAGCCCAGTGCCACCCGGTTCTTCCTCTCTCACACCACCCTGCTCTTACTGTACCCGCCACAGTGCAGCAGAAACCCCAGCTTACTTTCTCCCAGACCAAAGCATCCTGCTTCAATCTGATCTGTGTTCTGGGTGTTTCAACACTCTGTGCCTCAGTTTCCTCATCTGTCAGTGGGGCTCATATTAGCATCTGATTGTTGTGATGACCTAAAAGCAAAATAATGGCACACAGCAAGTGCTAAATAGTCACTGATACTGATTTCAATGTGTTCTCAGAGCCTAGCACCGTGCCTCGCCTTGGGACACACAGATGTATTGAAGGAAGGATGCACTGGCAATTATGGTGGAAGTGAGACCAGAAAGGGGAGATGAGAGGCTGGAAGAGGAAAGGGAGTTCTAATAGAGAGTTCTGGGGAGGAGAGAGAGAGCGATTAGAGCAAAGGGGTGCCCATTTATTGAGCACCTATGGTGTGCATGCAGATGTGAGAGCAACGGTGTCTCAGGTCCAAACAACCCATGGACAATTACATAGGTCTGACTCCTGAGATGAGACGCGCACACCAGGACCTGGAGAGAGAGGAAGAGAGAAGATGGAACAGGAGAGATGGGAAAAGTGAGTCAGAGGGAAGAAGAACATAGAAAGAGAAGAGATGCTTCTGAAAGGGCGGCCTCTGAAAGCATGAAAGAGTGGAGGCTAAGAATAGAGAGTGCAAGAAGGGGTTGATACAAAGGCAAGACTGGGAGAGATCAATGAGGGAATAAACCAGAGAAGGACTTGGGGCAGGGAAAAGGCTGGCCCATGGAGAATAAATCTCAAAATAAATAAGAGTGATGGAGTTAGCAGGAGGGCTGGAGTGGAGGCCAGTGGAGAAGAGAACCCAGGTGGGGGGTGGAGATGGAAGTCAGGGAAAGAGGCGAGGCAGGGAGCAGGGTGAGGTGAGCCAGAGGGGGTCGCTAGGGATCCTCAGAAGCTGGGAACTTGGAGGGTCCTACGGCCTCTTTGCCATGAACTTCAGCAGCCGGTTTCAGATCATTATGTTTGGCCAGGGACAGCATGGCCAGGGCAGAGGTATGTAGCTCTCCTGTGTCCTGATATCCTTCACCCACCTATCTGGCAATCATGCAGGGAGGAGGGACCACTCAGGGGATCCCCTGCAACCCAAGATATAGTGTGGAACTATGGGAGTCGCTGGTCTTGGCCCACCACCTGCAACTTCATATCGGTAATTAAGAGGTGGCCGTGAAAGGGTCTCCTGGCTGCATGGTTTTCCTGAGCCCAGAGATGAGACTCAGGAAAACCATGCAGCCAGGACGAAGAAACCCGACCATGGCAGGCAGAAAAGACAGCCGGCAGCAGGCGAGGGGAGTTTTAACAAGAGGTGATCCAGCCTGCAGACTGTTTCTGGGCAGGGGAGGATGGTACCCAGATACTGGCACCAACTTGGTGCTAAGTTTAGGATGGGGCGGTCCTAAACTTACTAAGCTGTCTTGCCCACTTACTTTGTTGATGGCAGGGATGTCCAGCGAACCCTTCCAGGGATACCCGACCTCCCACCTGCCTGGGGACTCAGCTCTGGGCACCGGTCTCTGTCCCCTCGATGCAGTGATAGTTTCTGCAATGGCCTGGTCTGTGCAAGGGGCCTTTCTGGGCAGGCAGCCCGGGGCGGCCGCTTGAGAAGCCTGCCCCCACCTTCGCTCGCACCCCTCTCTTTGGAGTCAGGCTCCCACGGTAGTGGGGGAAATGAGAAACCCGAGACTCAGTAAAGTCAGGTGGGGGAGTAGGGTCAGGCCTCCGACTGGGTCTGCGGGAGAGCCGAGCTGCTAGGCGGGGAGGTGGTGGGTCCCCCTCCTGGGGGCGCTCCCTTCGCGCAGATCTGGGGTTGCAGGGGGGGGGCACTGCCCCCCGCCCCGGGAGGGGGTTCCTGGGACTGGGCGGCGAGATGGAGAGGCCGGCCCCTCCCGGCGAGGGAGGGACGCGATCGCGGGTGTGGGGGCGCGGCTCCCAGCTGTGTGTCCGGCTCGGCGGCCGCCTGCGGCTCGGCGTGGCGCGGCGCTCCTGCCCGGCGGGCGCTGCATTCTCCGAGTCTCCACCAGAGGCTGCGGGAGGAAGGAAGGGATCCGTCCCTTGCACACTTCCCCCCTAGTCAGACACGCACACTCCCTCGCTCCCGCTCGCTCTCTCCCTCGCTCTCTCGCTCTCTCGCTCATACACACACGCGCGCACACGCCGCCGCGGCTCCCCTCTCGCTCCCGCTCTCCCTCCGGCTCCTCCGGGCGGCCGCCGGGCTCCGGACTCGCCGCGCGCCGCGCCGGGCTCCGCCGCACGCAGCGTCCCGAGGCGCAGGGCTGGGGGAGCCCCGGGCCGCTCCCCGAGGTAAGAGCGCCGGGCGGCGCGGGAGGGCGGCCGGATCGCGGCCGAGGGGAGGCTGCCCGGCCCGGAGGGAGCCCCGGCGGGGAGCGGCCGGCGGCGGCGCGGGGCCCGAGCCTCCCGCCGCAGGGGGATCGGGCCGGCCCGGCGCCCCCTCCCCTCGGCGGGGCGGGCGGGAGGGAGTTTCCCGTCCAAACTTTCCCCGGCGCGGAGCCCAGCCGCCTCTCGGCCGCAGCCCGGGCCCCGGCTGCCCCGGTCCTCGCCGCCGCCGCCGCCCGGGAGCCCCGGGGACCCCCGCAGGCCGGGGATGGCAGCGCTGGGGGCCGAGCCGGCGCGCCGTAAGGGGCCGGGGAGGTGGCGCACAGCCTCAGCGCGGGGGCCGGGACCCAGGCGTTCGCGCCCCCCAGCCCGCGCTACCCGGACTCGGCTCGCCGCCCCTCCCGGAGGCGGGTCCGGGGCCGGGAAATACCGCACGGCTGAGCGTGTGCGCGCCGGTGTGTGTGCGAGGTCGTGCCGCGTCCGGGGTCTCCCAGAGGCAGACTCCTGCCGCGGCGACACGCACGGCTGCGGCCACCTCAGGGTGCGGGCAGCCGCGCACAGGGACTCCTCTGGCGCGACCCTGTGCCCTCCAGCCGTCGGGGTGACAGGTTCTCAAATCTGACTCCGGGGACCCTGTCCCCGCCACGGAAGATGAGGGGCCCCGACAGCCTCACGTCTAAAGGGAGAGTCACTTAGGACTGACCCCCAGGGCCGGGGCGCTTAAGGCGGAGGGTGGACTGTGGGCGAGCGGGGTACCCGACAACCACGGTGGGCACCTCTGGCTCGCGCCTCTGGCCCTGATCTCCCCACTCCTTCTTTGGCATCGTTGGGCCCCTGCCCCTGCTGGATCCCCACGGGAGACCACCAGGCGGGGCTGCAGCGCGAGGAGCTAAGCCAGATACCCCGAGGTCTCCCCGGGCTGCGGGGCACCCCCTGGTGGCGGGCAGGGAAGCCGACGGAAGGCTTCCCACAGGCACTCCTGGGAACCCTCTTGCCTTGTCTCCCACCCTTGCCCGCGTCGCCAGAGGTTGTGCCTGCCAAGTTCTATTTCCATGGGTCTAATTTCAGCACCCTCTGGGTCCCCGGGATTGGGCAAGGTGCCCCAGCACCGGCATCAGCTCATCTGAGGGCTTTGGCAGCCTCCAGCCCTCTGTTGGCCTCCCCGCGAGCGGGTGCTGGATCTCATCGTCTTCTTCCCCCACTGGTCAGCGCCACTGCCCTACATCAGCATCGCCACTGCGTAGATCCCAAGGGCTCCTCCCTAACCTTCATGGCCCTGGGCCCCATATCCATACCCTACACTTGCTCATCGGCGTCTGCTCTGTCGCCTTCAATCACTCGCGTTCTACAGCCCTCTTTGCGACTTTCCTGTGTGCTCTAATGACGTTCTCTGGTCTTTGCCATCCATGACTATTCCCCCACCTTGCTTCCATTCTGCCTGCCTCAGTTTCTCCCTGCAGTGGCCGCCTACCCCTCAAATCCCGCGCCAGCCCCTGCTGCACTCCACTTAGCCCTCTTCCTCTGCTTTCCCCGGGTCTTCCATTCCTCCTGAGCCGGAGGGCCATTGCCCACCGTCAAACACGGCTCCCTGGGACCTGCACCGCCAGTGCCTCAGAGCAGATGCTTTGGGACTGTCCTCTGCTGAGGACCCCTCTCCTCCTGGGACCCCTGTCTGCTGGTTCCTGGAGATGAGAAGCACTTCCCCTATCCCTGACTGTTACCGCATTGGGGGCCACCTGGGCTGCCTTCTTTCCCATGTTAAAGTCCTGGAAACAGATGCCCAAGGTCACATGGCAAACTATCCAGAGTCAGAAATTGGGCCCCAGGTGTCTTGACTTGCAGAGCTCACCAACGCCCTGATGGGTCGGGCAGGTCCGGGGAGACGCAGGGCAGTCTCCTGCCTTCAGGCTTCGGGCACAGCAGGAAGACAAGGCTTAAAAGTGGCCCTGGTACTTTCAGGGTGCTAAGCAGGTACATGCCTTTAACAGAGAAACCTTAACAACAGACACTGAAGACAGACTTTGGTCCCTAAAAGTGCATTGTGACCCCAGGCAAGTCACAGCCCTTCTGTAAAGCGGGTGTGTATGGGCAGGGGGCGGGGGTGGTGGAGGCGGCTGCAGTCCCGGGCTGTTTCTGGGGGTGGTCTGCAATAACTGTGGCTCACAGCCCCATCTCCCCCAGCCCCCCAGTTTTCCGAGGGTTGCCAGAGAGCTGCATTCTGGAACCCTCTGGGAGGCAGGGGCTCTAGGTAGGCCGTCTCCTCCTGACTTAGCGAGTTGGCAGCAGCCAGTTTATTTGCCACATGGGCTAGAGGGTCGATTCCGTCTCCTCTCCTCTTGGTTTTCTTTCCCCCCCCTTTTTGTTCTATCAGGAAGTTCCATTCGGAAATGTAGCCTCAGGTACTCAGAGAGAGAGAGAGAGAATGATTCCTGTTTATATAACTCGGGCAGCAGCCTGCTGCGTGGCCTGGGAGGAGGGGCTAGAGCTACAGGGAGGCAGGTGGCTTCTGGGGAAGAGAAGGCCCTAAAGAGGTGGCCAGGCTGGGGCCCCAGGGCTGCAGACTTCCCCATCCTGCCAGTTGAGCCAGGGAGCAGACTGGGTTGGGGACAAGGTGAAGGATCCACCACCAATACTCTGAGAGAAGGCCTCAGTCCAGGCTCAGGAGAGAAGTCTCAGGTCCCCAGCGAGGATAGGTGGGCTTCTCGCACTCCCCGGTTCCAGGATCCTTGGAGCACCCTAAGATGGAACTCCTGATTGGATGTCTCTGCCTCCTAGGCCATGGGTTCTGATTCTGATCTCTTTAGAGAAAGCCTGATCCCACCCTTCCCCAGACATCGGGACAGGCTGTGATCCCAACTTTTTCTTCAGAGTAGTGGGTATATAGGACTGTGTCTTTTCTCCCATGACTGAGACAAGAACTAACGGGAAAGTTAAGTTTGGTTTGAGTTCTATGTATCTGGCAGGGTGGATGGACGTTTTTGTCATTGAAGATGACTCAGAGTGATTATTAAGGGACAGGGATGCAGAACAGGGAGGCTGGAGGCATGGCTGTCATGTCCAGGTGGGTAGGTTGTTGACTGTCCAAGGGCACTCAGTCAGGAGAATAGTGGCTGAAATCTATTTTAAGCTCCACTCAACAAGTCAGGTGCCCTAAAGGCAGACTCTGCCTGGAGGAAGGGGCACCTCTCTTTAATTTGCAAAGAGGTCTCCTCTAGTCACCACCAGTGAGCCTAAGGAGCTGCTTGTTCCCAGAGGAACATGCCTTCTTTAATTAGCACAAATGTGGCCCAACTGGGGTTTTAGGATACACACACCACCCACTCCCCGGCCTGCTTCTTTTACAGTGGGGACACAACCTCCTGAGTCTGAGTCTGAGTCTGGGTCTGCACCTGAGGTGCATGAGCCTGGAGCCTCGGCTTCCCCCGATGGTTGCCGACATGCCTATCAGCCTGCTCCTTCCCACTGTCATGTGGAGATGGGAACCTCTTACTTCCTCATCAGACCCACGAGCCTTCAGCCATCCACTGTCCACCAGCTGCTTCCTTCATATAATATAAATAGCTGATTAGGAACACAGGCATTGGAGAATCAGACCTGCCTAGGTTGCAACTTAGTGGCTGTGTGACTTTGGGCAAGTTACTTCACTTCTCTGAGTCTATTTCTTCCTTGGTGAAGTGGAAGAAAACTATACCTCGCTGGATTGTTGTGAAGTTAAATATGCGTGCGTGTGTTTGGTGCTTAGCACGGTGCCCAGCACAGAGGATGCTCTGCAAATAAAGCAATAGTTTTATTTTACTCCCTCTGTGTGTAACTGGGGTTCCCACGGGGCGGAGGACAGCGATTTCTGTTTTGTTGTGCACATGACCTTGGCCGCTTGGGGAGTGGAGTCAGGACCACCAGGGTCTGTTTCTGACCTCCGTGTCCTCCGTGGGATGGCGCTGGCCTCAGGAAGGTGGAGACTCTCAGGGACTCACAATCCCCTGGGTCCCACCTCCCCCTCCCCATCCACCACCCTTCTCTGGCTCAGACCCCGCGGCTCCTGCCTGAACCACTGGGGCAGCCCCTCGCTGGCCCCCAGCCTCCAGCCCCTCCTGCCGCAATCCCTGCTGCAGCCGAGTGATCTTTCTCCCGCGCAGGTGGGATTGTGTCACTCTCTTGATTAAAACCCTTCCATGGCTCCCCATCGCCTACTGAATTAAGTCCAGACTCTGCACGGTGACATTCAAGGTCCTTGTAATCCGTCTGCCTCCCCCCCCATCTCCCACTGTGCCTGCAACCCCACACTCGTGCATGAAGCCACCTGCCCTTCCACCTGATCGCCCTTCCCCTGAAGATCTTCTAGAGCGTTCCAGACCCAACCCAAATAGCATCGCTTCCTCGTGTCCACCCACGGCCTGTCTGGCCACCCGTCCATTCATTTCCAGTTTAAACGTCCACTTACATATTTATGCAAGCGTGCACTGTGTGCTGAGCACGTGGGGCGCGAGCCGCCTGGATCCCAGCCGACAGGAGTCTGGTGGTCCCGGGCAGGGACAGACAATGGACAATTCTGTCCACGGAAAGAGCCAGTGGCGGTGCGGCAGGGGCTTCCAAGAGGGAGGCGAGATGTTTAAGTGGGGTCGGGTGGAGCAGTGGTTATCCAAGGGAGAGAGGACGGGGCAGGGACAGCAGGCTCCAGGCTTGGGGTGAGGGCACCGCACCCCCATGGGGGGCAGGACATTGGGGGAATTGCGAGATCCATGGCTGAAGCGCCATGAGGCCAGGCCAGCAAGGATGTGAGAGGAAGGCAGTTCCGGTGGGTGGGGAAGGTAGCAAGGAGCAGCTCAGCGCCCACCCTGGGGCGTGGCCGCCTGCGGCCTTCAGCGAGGGCGTGGGCATGGCGGCACTTTCCCTGAGAAGCCTCACCCTGAGGGGCAGGTGAAGGGGTGGGTGGGGATGACCCAGCCCAGAGCTGGCGGTGCCAGGCAGGCCGGGTGGGCTGCAGCACCTGAGAGGGCTGGGTGACTATGGGGGCGCAGGGGACAGGAGGAGTCCCCAACTGTGACACAGGGGGCTGTTGGGTCATGGAGTGGGCCACTGTGGAAGGCGAAGGACTTTCAAGAGGAGGCGGACCCACTGGGGACTGGGTGGGCGGGATGCTGCGGGGTCTGCACCTGGAGATGCCCTGTGGGGAGTTGGGCAGGAGGGTCGGGAGGAAGGAGAGGGTCAGCGTCCAGGGAAAGTCAGTGGAATGAGAAGACCCTCCAGAGACCTTGGCTCTCAGGGCCTCCTCACCCGGCCCGGCGCCGCCCATGCGCTCCCCTCTCCAGAGCAGTTAGCTGCTGTCTCTTCTGGGACTCGATCAGTGTTCCTCAGCTGGGGGCAGGGTGCCCTGAGGGACGCTTGGCCATGTCTGTGAACATTTTTAGTTGTCACCACTGGGTAGAGGCTGCTGCTGGCACCTAGTGGGGAGAGGTCAGGGATGCCGCTCATCACCCTGCAGTGTACAGACCCCCACGCTGGGAATGCTGCGGCCCCAAATGGGGTCTGCGGCATGAGGAGCCGGCCCGGGGCAGTTCAGGGGCAGGTGCAGACTTGCGTCTGGACTTCACTGACTCCAGCTGGGCCTGCGGAGAGGGCCTCAGGCCTCCCAGCGCGTGGCCTGCACACCAGGGCCCCCCGCCAGGCGCAGGGGGAGCTGGGAAACTGGGCCCAGAGAGGAAGCCGTGGGGAGCATGCTGCCTGCAGGCACCTAGTCCCCCTTTCTTTCCTCGTCTTGTTAGCTTCTGTCATTTATCACCCTAGGAAACATAGGTCATTTTTTTTTAATAGGCAAGTTACAGATAAACACAGCCCAAAAGGCAGCCTGTAGACCAAGAGCCCTGTCCCAGTGGGTCTGCTGGGTCCAAACCCTGGCTGTGGCCTGAGCTGGCTGAGTGGCCTCAGTTTCCTCATCTAGGAAATGGCTTTGACAAACGCACCTGCTGGGACGGCCCCGCAGAGTGAACCAGGACACGTGGACAAAGCACTTAACTCAGCCGCACCCGCAGGAAGCACTCATCAGAGTGGCAGTGTGTGCGCCCCGTGTAAAGGGACTCGCGTGTTCGTCTTCACATGCATGAAAGCATTTTTAATCAGCCACGATACCACCACCGTGTGGCCACCACTTCGAAGCGTTCCCTCGTTGACATAGATGGATTTTTAAAAATGGCATCTTACTTTGCACGTGCGCCTGGGTCACCTGCTTTTTCCACTATATAATCTATTGGGAACGTCTTGCTGTTTCGATGAATCTACATCTACACCATCATTTTTTAAGAGCTGCATGGCTCACCATCGTGCGGCTGGTCCATCATTCATTCGGCCCGCCCCACTCCTGGACATCCGGGTTGTTTCCAATTCTTCGCTATTACAGACAATTCCGCAATGAGCATCCCTGTACCCACTCTTCACGCTCTTGTCCAGTGATTTCCTCAGGGACCACTTGGACATTTTTGGCAGGAGGCAGGTGGCCCTGACCAGCTTCCTCAAGCAAAAGCCCTTGGGTCCAGCGAGAAGGGGGCCCGGGTCTCTGGGGAGGGGAGCGGAGCTGCGTGGCGGAGAACTGTTCTGGCTCCGGGAAGGCAGGTCTGACTGCAGACGGTGGCCAACTCTGTGATGGAAATGGAGAAGGCCCTGCCACACCTTTGTTGTCACCGCAGCGCTTGCAGAATTGCAGAATAGCGGACAGAGGGTAGGGAGGTGGACTGTGTGTGTGATAGGAAGAGTGACAGTCACCAGGCTGAGAGGGACACGAGGTAGACGGGCCCAGGCAAGCTGATGGATGGGTAGCAGAGGCAGGTGGATCCAGGTCAGCAGGCAGACGAGATGATGGACAGGTGACGAGTCGGATAGAATCAGGTGATCACACAGAGGACTGTGGCCTCCCGGCAGGGGCCGGCAGGGACCAGGGGCTGAAATTGTGTATTCTGGGGATTCCAGGGAGCTCCCAGGAGATGCAGCCAGGCCCCAAGGCCATGGCGCTCCCAGGCTTACGTCTTCCCTGACGCTGCCTTTAGGTCTGTGCACTTGGGAGTTGAATGGGGCTTTGCAGGTGGCCGAGTCCCAGCCCATTGCACAGATGGGGAACGAAAGCTTTGGGAGAGGCAGTGACTTGCCCTGGGCCTACGGTGTCTCAGCCGACCGAGTCTTCACACCTCTAACCTGGCTTGGAGGGAAGGGAAGGAGGTTGGCAGAGGACCACAGCATAGCTGAGGGGCTGTGGGCAGAGGATCCTTGTCCTGCGTTCTCTCTGTCCACCTCCCACCGTGCTATTTATACACCACCACCTGCTGAGAGCACAGGACAAGGTGGCTGGGGCTCCACCCGCGCTCTGCTGTTCATCAGTCAAGTGGCCTTAGATGTCACCCAGACTCTGGCCTCAGTTTCCTCATCTGTACCTACCTGAATGTTTGTGGAGAGGATTACATGGCTTCACGGAAGCACTACTGCCCTGCCTGTGGCAAGTGTTCTGGAAGCATTGGCCCCTAATGCCACATTATGTTGACTTTATTTTTTCCCTTGAATTCTGCGCGCTTGTGTGTGTGCGTGTGTATGTGCGCGCGAGGACACAAGCAAGCCGAGTCCCTGGGAAGGCAAGTCATGCCTTTTACATCCTGTATCCTCTCTCTCCTGCCTCCAGGGTCCTGTTAGCCAGGCGGGCACATAGTAGGTCCTCCAGACACGTGTCAATGGCACAGCTCACGGACTCTGTCAGGTCGAGCATGAGGGGAGTTTCCACGGCAGGGGGCAGACGTGCTGTGTGTTGAAGCTGGGATGACATTGTCACGGGTGGAGGGACAGGGCCGCTTTCTGGGGGGTGGGGAGGATGCGAAAAGTGGAGGAGGCTTGGTGCATGTCTGGGTGACAGCTTGTGACCCAGTTGACCAGAGCACAGAGGACACAGAAGGGAAGGGGCAGCCGAAGGCAGCAGCATGGAACTCCAGGCGGAGGAGGGTGGGCCATAGGGAGCTATTGAAGGTTGCTGATCAGGTGGAGCAGGCAGGCCCTGGGAGGAGAAAAAGTGGGCAGGGCCCCGGGGGTCTGCAATCACCGGGCCGATGGCGGGGGCTTGAAAGAGGTCATGGGATCAGGGGCCAGAGGGAAAATACCAAGGGAATGGGACCCACAGGCCTCCGAGCTGCTTGGTCGTGGGAGATGCAGTAGAGGAGGAATCAAATGTGACAGGGTCTCAAGCCTGGGGACCTGGGAGAACTGGTCCCCTTAATCAAGTTAGGGGTCTGTAGACGGGACATATGGGGGAGCTGGGGATTGAGCCCAGGGCCCTGAACCAGGCAAGAGCTCTATCCCCGCCAAGCCACGCCGCCAGCCCTGAAGTATGGGGGAACGTTGAGATGCCAGCTGTCATTCGGCTGCCCAGCACCCACCCACCCAACCTGTCTATCTCAATACCCAGCTGCCCGTGTCCATGCCGCTGCCTCCGCCCACCCAGCCCTCCACCTGCCATCCGCCAGTATGGACCACAGCCTTCCCTGGCACCTCGCCACCATCCCCCGTGCCCACTCATCCACTACTCCACCAACCTACCCATCGATCCAAGATACATTTCTTGTGCACCTACTATGTGCTGGCCTCAGGCGAAATCTTGACACAAGCATTTGGAGATGCCTGAAAATGGAGATGGTGGTTGGAGACGCCAACGGAGTGCCTGGGGCGCTTTTACCCAGCAGAGAGGACCTGGGAGGAGACTTTGTGTCCTCGAAGGTTGGAGAGTGGCCTGCGGTCCAGCTGTGTTCTAGAAGCAGTAGCCATGAACACTCCTTTGCCGGTTTCCCTCTTGAATTTTGTACGTGCCTGAGTGCGCATGCACGCTCACACACGCCCACACGAGCAAGCTGGGTACCCTTGAAGGCAAAAACTATCTTTCGCATCCTCTAAACTGCCCTCTGGCCAGAAGTATTTAAAAGTCAGGTGGGCACATAGTAGGTGCTCCATCAATGTGTCATGACGAGGTGGCTCATTGGGCCACATCTGGCTGAGGGGTTGCAGGAAGCTTCCCAGGACACAACAGAGGAAATTGGCTGCACCTGCAACTGGAGGGATCAAGGTTAGCTGTGAGGGAGAACTAACGCGTTGATCACTACGGGGGTCTGAAGTACTTACCTGATAAGTGTTTGGCTGGAGGGGGATACCAGGTCTGTAGGGGAGACTTAGAGAAATGGGGGCAGACTCAGGCATTTCTGGAGGGGTCAGTGGAGGAGCACTCAGGACTTGGCTTTGAAGAAAGGTGGGTGGGAGAGGAGGGGCCTGTGCCGGCCAAGGAGCCGAGCCCTGGCAAGGAGGGGCTAAGCCACAGGGGGCGCCTGGGTCCTGGGGTGGGAGACAGCAGCATTCGCCCTCAGAACAGCCCTTGGAGCGAGGCCTCTGTCCCCCACCAGCTCCCGCCCCTGCAAGAGCCTCCGTTCAGGCCCAACCAGAGCGGCTGCCTCCCTCTGTTCAGCCCCTGGCCCCTACTAAGCGCCCTCAAGATGTCCCACCCTCCTCACAAGTCCAGCCCCTCCCCAGAACCCCTGGCTAAAATCCCAAGTCTCCCGGGCCCCCACCTCCTTGTGGAGGCCTGTCCTCCCCCAGCACCAGCCTCCACCTCAGCGCACTCCTCTTTGTGGAAGCCCCAGGCCCCCGCAGAGCCCCACGGGTCGGAGCCCTGAAGGCTGTCACTGAGTCTCCAGCCCTGACATCCCCAGATCTTGTCCCTCCTTGGGCACCTGGCCACTTTGCTTAGCTCATGGTCACTGTCCGGCAGGCTGTTTCTGTTCTCCAACAGGAAATTTCTGTCCCCCACTGAGCCCTTACCTCCTCCCTGAAACCGCCCCCTGCCCCGTTTCCTCCTCCCCCTCCCAGAATCCTCACACTCTTGAGCCTTGGGAACCATGTAGACCCCCGTGCCACCCTCCGACCCAGGCGCCTGCCCTCACTGTCCTTCAGTCCAGCAGGTGGTGGCTGCATGTCTATAGCTGTCCCTGGGTCTCTGTACCAACTCAGCTGGCCCCGGGGTGAGAACGAGGCCCTCAGATTGGGACCATAAGACCCTCCTCACAGCCTCCCAGTACCCTGGAGGACTTTGGGGACAGAGGGCCTTGCAGGCTCCCAAGTAGGCCCGACCGAGGCTGAGCCCAGCGGCTCTGGCAGCGTGGCTCAGCACAGCTCAGCTCGCGGGCTGGGAGAAGCTGCTTCTGGGTTAGGAAAACAATCACAAATTAGAGAAAATGCTTGGGGAAATTGCTGCACTGCGTGAGAGGGAGGCGCCTGGGGAGGGAGGGAAGGAGGCCCGGAGGCCAGCAGCGGGGGCTCTCCACGGCCTCACCCATCAGCTCCGCACCACTTGCTTGGCGCGCAAGGCCCGCTGCATCCTCTGTGGGGCCCGACACACACCTGCCCCAGCTCGGCTGTGCCCCAACTCCCTTCCCCCGGCAGCCCTTAGCTCACTGGGGCTGAGGCCTCCTGTCCTCTCAATCCCAGCGCCTCTGTGGTCCTTCATGGGCTCTTCTTACCTGAATCGTCTCTCTGACAGGTCCCTTGGGGATAGAAACCATGTCTGGTACTAATGGCTGTCGGAAGCAGACAGATCCGAGCACTGATCTTCATCTTCTATATACTGGTTGGATGGCCTTGGGCAAGTCTCTTTGACTTCCTGAGCCTCGGTTTTCTCATCTGTAAAATGGGGGAGCAAGAGTTCCTTCTGCTTGTTACTAGGAGTGGGGTCTGCGCACACAGTGCCCTGCTCATAGTAGGCACCACGTTAATAAGGACACTCTTCCTGGCAGAAGACCAGAGTTCTGGGCTCGGAAGGCCAGCATTTATCTCCACCGCTCAGCAACATCCCTGCTACCTGCTGTGCTCCTGCTGAGAGATGTAAAAAGAGGGTGTATGGGCTTCAGGGCAAGCACTTGGCAGGGGGACTGATATAGAAAGACAGGCAGTGCTGGGTCCTTCTTATGAGTCATTTGGCCATCAGGCGTGACTCAAGTCAGGCCATCTTCTGTCTGGAGGAATTAGGACAGCAGCCAAGAGCCTGCTTGATCCTGGAACCACAGTGCTTGGCTTTGAGTCTCCATGCTGCCCCTCCCTATCTGCCAGACCCTGCACCAGCTCCTTGGCTGCCTCAGTTTCCCCATCTGTAAGATGGGGACAATTATCGCGGTACCTGCTTCCTAGGGTTGTGAAGAGAGTTAAATGAGCTACTATTTGTAAAGTGCTTAGAACTGGCCCAGCACCCAGCAAGGACCCTGTGAGGGTTTCCTAATGAACCCGACCAGGGACGGGGGATTCTGGGACCTAGGATTGGTCAGCAGGACTGGCAGTGGGGTAGGAAAGGGGCTTTCAGAACTGGGTTTTTGCTGACCTGGCCTCCAGCCAGCTCCAGTCAAATTGGCCTCTTCCTGAATAGGAGGGCACAATGGCCTCCAAGTGAAAAGGCTTTTTCTGGAGACCACCAGGGAGAGGGTTGGGTCAGGGACTGTGCATGTGGAGGCAGGCACAGAGGCAGCTCTGCAGGAGGCAGCAAGGAAAGAAGAGACCCAGGCTCTCAGAGACCCTGGGGACCCTGGCAGGTCACACCTGCCCTTTCTGTGGCCCAGGAGAGGTTCACGTGGCTGTCAGGGACGAGGCCCGTTGCTGTGCCTCCTCTGTGGAGGCAACCTTGGGAACTCTCTCCCAGCAGACCGGTGGGCAAGGAGCGCGGTGTGTCCTGGGAACCCGCTCCTGGTCTGTGAGCCCCCCACTGTCTGCTGCGTGCCAGGCCTGTGCCAGGCACCAGGGGACACCGTGGGCCAATAGCTCCTCTTCTCCCAGGACTCCGGTTTCCTGTCTGTCGCCCTCCCGCCTGCCCTTTCCTTTCTCTTTTCCTCCTCAGCCTCCTCCCCAAGCACAGGACGGGAGGGGCCCCGCGGAGGAGAGTTTGTACAAACCGGGCTGCCATGGGAACTTCTGATTGGCTGGCCAGGGCCATTCTTTTCCCTGGTTGCCATAGCAGCCATTTCCCGGGGTTGTCAGTGATGAAACTCATAACATTGTTTTCAAATAATCCGTGTAATTGAAATAACAATTGAGCTGTTAACTCGTCTCTCACACCCAGGCTAGGACAGATCCTCCTTCCTCCACACCCTCCTCTCCACCCAGGAAACTCTGGTCCCTCCCCGTTTCCTCTCTGAGGCTCCAGCCTTGGGGCTGGAGGAAGGAGACAGCATGGCCTCCCTGTCTTGTGACAAAATCATAGGAACAGGGTTTGCAGAGCTGAACCAGAACTTGGAGACTAGAAGCCCCTTTCCCCTCTTTTTACAACCTGAGGCCCAAAGGAAGGAAAGAGGTTGGAGTGACAGGTGGCATTGTGAGTGGCTCCAAAGCCACAGCGTTGCTCTCTCCTGAACACTTGACCTGGGTGACACTCTGCCTCCCTTACCCCCACGTGGCAAAGGAAGAGCCAGGACCCAGGAGCCGAGCGAGATGCAGTGTTCTTAGAACTTTGCAGAAACGACCCGTCGCATGGATGAATCTGAACACGGCGCCCCCCCATCTCCCCGAGCCAGGAGTGCAGACCTGTTTTCTGCAGCCACAGACGTCTTAAAGAGGGCGGTTTGGGCACAGTGACTCAGAGAAGAGGAAGGATTCCCCAGGAGCCGCGAGAGGGAGGGAGTTCCCAAGCTCGGTCCGCACCGTCCACCCGTCCACCCCTTGCCCCGATCGAGGCTGCATATTCAGAAGCATGAACGTGAAGGACATAGGACCCTGAGGGCCCTGCCTCGGCCTCAGAAGTACTGGGATGGATTGAAAAATGGGGACATGATGTCTGCACACTGGGACGTGGGTCCGCACAGACAGCTCCCTATAGTGGCAGCTTCAGAGAGGATAAAAGCATTTTTTAAAAAGTGTCTGGTCGCTGTCCAAGGTACTCTGGGTCTGCAGTGTGTGTGGGTGGCAGAGACTTGCTGGGTTGGGGGCGGACGGAGCCAGTCCTCGATGGCGAGTCTGGGGGCTTCGGGAGGTTGGCTTCCTTCCCCAGATGCTAGAGGATTCCAAGTGCAGAGGGTCTTGGCAGTTTCCACTCCCCTCGGTTCATCCATTCCCACTTACTCGAACCCTTATTGAGTACCTACTCTGTGCCAGGCACCAGGTGGGCCCTGAGGATGTTAGGGTGAGGGAGAGCCAGTCTCTGTCCCCAAGGACTCTTTCAGTCTAGTGGAGACACACACATGCACCCCCATGGCCTGTGACAGGGACTAAGCGAGTACAGAATCGCTAAGCCGCCCTGCCTGCAGCAATAAGAAGCCCAGAACAAAGGACTTGGACTTGGTGTTGAAGGCTGAGTAGCAGTTCTCCAGTGGATAATGGGAAGAAGAGTATTTCATAGGGAATGACAGAGACAAAGGCCGGGATGTCCTCACAGAGTAGAGAACAAGAAGTTGCTGGTGACCAGAAGGTTGGCTGCCCGACAGGGAATGGCAGATTGAGGAGATTGGGTTCTGGAGAGGGGCAGTGACCTGCCCAAAGTGCCACCTGGAGTTGGGGGGGCGGGAAAGCCAGGACTAAATCTCTCGATAATTGACTTTGTCAGAAAATCAGAATACTGCTGGGCAGGGTGGCACGTGCCTGCAATCCAAGCCGCTCACGAGGCTGAGGCGGGAGGATCGTGAGTTCGAGGTCAGCCTGGGCAACTGAGTGTCAAAATAAAAAATATAAAACAGGCTGGGAGTGGAGCTCAGTGGTATAGCATGTAAGGCCCTGGGTTGGATCCCCAGCACCTCAAAACGTATAGGTAGATGGTGGATGCACGGGTGGATAGATAGATAGACAGGTAGATGATAGACCGATGTTAGATGATAGACAGACAGACAGACAGATAATCCCAGAACATCCGGGCTAGCTGGGTCTTCGAAGAGCTGTAGACCAACTGCCTCCCTTTTCAATGGGAAAACAGGAAGAGACACTTCGGAACCTGCTCCACCTGATGTCGAAGCGAGGACGACTTTCCTCACACCCGGGCTGGAAGTGGGTGCGTCCGCCTCCACTCAGCCTTGGAGCAGGGCTGGCAGGGGCAGCTGCCCGCAGGACCAGCGCCTGTGGGACCGGCCGCCTGGGCTGGCTCCTGTCAGTGTGGCTTCGACATTCCTGCTGGAGCGGTGGGTGTCAGCAGGAGGCTTGGAGCCGGGGGACCTAGTCCTGCCACGGACTCTGAGCGGACCCCGGGGCAGGCCCTGGGCCGTCGTCCTCTTGATGGTCTGTGTCCTAGGTGGCTCCTCCTTGCCTATGCTTGGGACAGTTTTCTCATTGGGGCAGGGAGTGATTTGGGTTCCCAGGGGACATTTGACAATGGCCACACAGCTTGGATTGTCACAACCCCGCGTGGGCTCTGGGGGCTGCTGGCATCTAGCAATTCGATGCTGCCAGTCTGTTGTCACATATCCTACAAGGTATAGGGTGGCCCCACAGCAAAGAATGTTCCAGCCTAAATACCATGCTGAGGTTAAAAAAAAATCTGCAATCTGAGGCTGTGAAAATCACACGCAGCTGGAGAGTGGGCACCAGGGGCGGAACCCAGGTGCACCCGAGCGGCGTCTCAGAAGCACAAGTGGCCTGGATGTTGGCAGACCTGGCTGTGTGGAGAGGTCCTTGACCTCTCGGAGCTCCTACCTGGGGGGACTGTTGAGAGGGTGGGGTGGAACCTGTGTGCACACTGGAGGAAGACCAGCAGCACAGCAAGGGACCCCCATGGTGAGCCCCTTCCTTGAAAATGGAAGCCAGGGCCAGGGCCAGCTCTGCCAATCAGAGGCGGGCTGCAGGCAACTTACTCAACCTCTCTGCCTCCACGGCCCGCTGTCAAACGGGGATGGCAGCAGTGCCTGTGTGTGGCCTTGATGGACAGGTTAGAAATGAGGCGAGGGCCGTGGAGCACCCCGGGTAAGTGCTGCGCAGGGGTCAGCCCCTGCGGTCCTGGGGGTGCGAATTCCATCTCGCGCGGGGCAGAGGTAGCTCAGATGGACGCCCTCTCTCTCGGGTATCTAGGTCCCTCATCCGTGCCTCGGGGATCCTGCCAAGGCTGCTGGCCTCTCTCACTACCCACTGATCCCTTAGGCTGACTCTCCTCCTCCCTTCTCACCTCCTCCCAGAGCCCTCGGGTCTGCCAGGCCGGAGATGGCCGAGGGAAGCTGAATCTGGGAAGGGGCACAGGTTGGCATCTGAGCCTCATTCTGCAACTTGGGCTCCCAAATACGCGTAACCCTGACCCCTGGCCCACCTGGACCAGTCCTTGGCTGACCCTTCAGAGAACCCTCCAGCTCAGGGTCCCTGATCCCTGCAGGCTGTTAGGGCTGTGCAGTAGACATCGACTGTGCCCCTTCCCTATCTGCAGCACAGAAGTGGGTCCGGGCATGGCCCGGTGTCCCTAGGTGGAAAATCTCCCCTGTTTGAGAACTTCGTTAGCAATGTGAGCTTCTGTCACAGTGTCCTGGCAGAGAAGCTTTTTAAGTCCTCATGAATGTCTTAAGTTGAGTGCCTGTATTCCATTTTCCACCAAGGTTCCAATCCCTTTTTCAAACCAGATGACCATGAGCATTGGGCCCAACTTCCAGAATCTCAGCCCAAACCAGAAATTCCAAATTTTAACTTTAAATCCAAATCCTGCCTCCCAAGCTCCAAACCTGAATCCAAACCCTAACCCTTAACCCTTGATGTGTTTCTGAAACGACAGGTTCCTTGACCTCAAGCCAAATTCTGAATCCAAATCTTAGCCTCAGACAAGGAGCCCACTGGAAACCCTGTGCGTCCAGACCTTCCGGCACCGGCTCCTCCATCCCAGCCCGGGTTCCCGGCCTCGGGAGAGTCCTCGCTCAGATTTCCAGCTTCCTCCCCTCCAAGGTGACTCCAGATCCTTGGGCTCAGACAGGAAGGACTCCTGGAGGCAGCTCTGCAGGCGGCCCCTCCTTCCCACCGAGGCCCGCCATCCATCTGGAAAGTCTATCCTTCATTCACTTGGCTGTGTTTTAGATGCCAGCAAAACCGCAGGAGGTGGGGCCCGTTGTCTACCCGGTGAGACCCAAAGACAAACAGCGGACACATAGTTAAAAACACAAATTCCAGAGTTATTCAAGAAATACCTGCTGGGCACCTGTTAGGTGCCAAGCATGGTTCCTAATGCCGGGGATCCAGCGCTGAGCCAAGAGTCAGCCTCTGTGCTCCGGGAGCTTGCGCTGTAGGGTCAGAGGCCGTCCATTTATACCAGGCTCGATGCCTTATATTGGGTGTCGGGAGAGAAAGCCCAGTGAGGGGACGGGCATGATGGAGGGAGTCAGGGAGGTTTTTAAATCTCTGGTTACCAGGGAAAGTCATAGGCTCAGCCATTTGAGCAGACTCCTGAAGGAAGAAAGGGAGGGAGCCAGGCAGACATAAGGGGCAAGGGTGACCGGGCAACAATACCAGCAAGTGCAAAGGCCCTGAGGTAGAATCATGGCCCATTTATTCAGAGAACAGCCAGAGGCCAGAGTGGCTGAAATCGAGGGGCAGGATGGTAGAAAAAGGTCAGAGAAGTAGCAAGAGAACAAATCATGTTGGGTCTTATGAGCCATTTTACTCTGAGTAAGATGAGAAGCCAAAGGAATTTCAAGAGAAGGAGTGTTATGATCTGATTTATGTTTTAACACCCTAACTGAGAACAGTCTGCAGGGGGCAAGGGCAGAAGCAGGAAGGCCAGGCAGGAAGCCGTTGCAATAATCCCGGTGAGAGATGGTGGTGGCCTGGGCCCGGCTGCTAACAGTGAAGGCGGTGAGCTGGGTCTGGTCCTGAATCTATTTTCAGGTAGAGCTGGCAGGATTTGCTGATGGATCGGATGTGGGGTGTGAGATAGAGTGAAGTCAAGAATGACTCCAAGGCTTTGGCAGAAGCAGCTGGAATAATGGACTTGCCAGTTACGGAAAGGGCGGAAGCAGGACCAGGGGCAGTTCAGAATTTATTTTGTGTGTGTGCGCGCGCTGGGGCACACGCTAGGAGTGTGGGGTTGGCCACAACACGTTTGAAGGACACTTTAAACCTCTACAGTGAAACCTGTGGTTTCAGATTTGGGGAGGGACCTGAGCTGGACTCATGCATTTGGGCCTCACCGGCGAATCTATGGGGTCTCAAGCTGTGGATTGAACGCACTCTCCTGTGCAGGTGGTGCGGCAGACAGGCGCCATGCCAGGACCCTCCAGTGTTTGGAGGGAGATGAGGCAGGCAGAGCAAAGGAAGATGGAGGAGCCCAGAATGAGACCAGGTGCAGGGTGCTGGAGGGTCATGGGTACAGAGCAGGGAGAGGCCAACTCTGGGGTGGCCAGGGAGGGCTTCCTATGTTGGAGGGGACTTTGGAGCCTGGTCTTGAGTGATTCAAGAAATCCCCCTCTGGACAAGCCTGGGGAAGGGCATTTAGGGAGAAGGATCAGCACACGCGAAGGCTCAGAGGTCTGCGAACGTCAGCACGTGCCGAATGACCACACGGTCTCCAACCCTCAAACTTGCCTCTCCCCTTCTGTTCCCCAAGTCGGCACAGCGGTCATCTTGGCGTCCTCCCACAAATCCCGCTCGTCTCCCCAGCGTCCCTGCCGTGTCCTGAAGACGAGGCCTTCTGTTTATCTCTAGCGACAGCTCCCTTCTCTCCACCCTGGTCACCCCACCCTGTTCAGGCCATCTTCACCATTCACCTGGACACCTGCCTCCTCTCCCATCTCCCTCTTCCTTACTGGCCACCCGTGAGGCCCCCGGCAGGCAAGGGGCTGGGGCTGAGGCTGCTGCAGGCTCCCGGCAGCCTGCAGGAGGGTAAAAATGGTGCAGTGCCGCCCGATCCGCCCCTTCAGAAGCATCGCTCTCAGGATGAAACTTAAACTCTAACAAGGCCCGAGAGATCCTGCGTGGCGCGACCCCCGCCCTGCGTGGCGCGACCCCCGCCGGCCTCGCCTGTCTCACCTCCACCTTCCTCCCCATCACGCCTGATGCCAGCTTCCCCGTTGCCTCTCAGCTGCCTGGTCCGATCCACCTGCCCCAGGGCCTTGGCCCAGCTGTTGCCACCACCTGACTGCCCTCTCCTTCCCAGGCTCCCTGCCTGGCATCGTTTTTAAAGGCGCTAGAGAGAGCGTAAAGGGGAGAGCCCTGAGAGTCAGAGGAGCTGGGTTCAAATCCAGCCTGAGGGTCTTCCCTCGCTCAGCCCCAGCTCTGCACTTGAAAACACCCACGTTGCAGAGTGGGCTGGAGAGACCCCCTGAGGTGTACACAGCAAGAGCTCAATAAAGTCTTAGTTTTCTCTCTTTTCCTAAATGTCCCTGCCTCAGGGAGCCCTTCCAGAGCCCCAGGCTGGCCCAGCCCCAGCCGATGTGCTCCTTGCTTCTTGTACATTTCTTTTGTAGTCATTATGGTACATTTTAATGAAGTCGTGAGTTAATAATGATAATAATAGCTAAGTTACTGAGTACTTCATGCTCCATCGTAAACGATAGTGAGCATATTGTTGTACATGTATCTTTAATTATTTAATGCCTTGCATAGCCCTATGAGGAAGCCGCAGTTATGTTCCCATTCTACAGAGGAGGAAGCTGAGGCCCCAAAGAGGTCATGTGTGCAAGGCTACTTAGATAGTAAGGAGCCTGGCTCCAGAGCCCACCAACCTCTGTCTTTCCTGATTCCTATTAAAGGCCACAAGATGGGGGCTTGCCTGTCTTGCTCACCGCGTTGTCCCCGCATCCCTCGGAGGACTTGGTGTTTGTTGAATGAATGAATGATTGATCGAATGAATGAATAAGTGAACAGGAGTTGGAGCAGCTCGGGGCCTGGGTGTGGGATTTCAAGCGAGGAGGCCGGAGCAGTAGACAGAGTGAGACACGAGGACTCTGAATGGCGGACAGATGAGCCTGGGCTTGGCTGGGGGCCATGGGAGCCCCGGGGCTCTCTGGAGCAAAGGAGGTGGAGCTCGGATGAGGATTTGAGAAAGATCCCACTGCCAGCCCCTGTGGCAGAGGACCAGGGGTGGGGTCCTTCCCTGCCCAGCCACCAGGCAAGCCTGGCACCGCCCCTCCCACTTGGCTCCATTAGCATTCCGCGTGTGGCTCGGGCTCCACAATTAACACAAAGGTACAGTCATTCATTCTGACTGGCGGACTCGGGGGATCAGCGGATCGGGGGCTGGCTGCGCGGGGCTTCTGCTGGGAAGGCATGTCACAGCACAGCGGCCACCGAAATGAAAAGCTATTAATAATGATCCTGGAACTTCACTCCCATCAGCTGTTTGTTTAAAGGTGTTCCGTACTTGGAGCCGCCTGATTTATGTGGGCAATAACGCGCCCCGGTCGGCCCGCACTTTTTAAAGCAGCGCTAATGGGGTGAGACCAAGACCCCAGGGGATGCTGGGGAATAAGACTCAAGGGCCAGGCCTGGTCAGGCTCAGACCTCCGCTCCCTGCCTGGCATCGTTTTTAAAGGCGCTAGAGGGAGCGTAAAGGGGAGAGCCCTGAGAGTCAGAGGAGCTGGGTTCAAATCCAGCCTGAAGGTCTTCCCTCGCTCAGCCCCAGCTCTGCACTTGAAAACACCCGCGTTGCAGAGTGGGCCGGAGGGACCCCCTGAGGTGTACACAGCAAGAGCTCAATAAAGTCTTAGTTTTCTCTCTTTTCGTAATAGGAAAACTGTCCCCACCATAGCCCAGCCCTCTCCAGGAGCGATCACTCTGCTGGCAGAGACCCCGTGTCTCATTTTAGAGATAAGGAAACCAAGGTTCAGAGGAGGAGGAGACGTGGACTCCTCCAGCTCAAGTCCACTCCCCTGAGTCACAGACAGGCAGACGGTATCTGTCTTGTCCACCGGGTGCCCAGCCATTGCACAGTGCACGTAGCAGGAGCAGTGTGTTTGTTGAATTGAAAAGAAAAAGCATCAGAATCTTGGATCTTTGACTCAGGAGCTCTGCCCTTTCCATGTAGACACTGGAGACCTGGCTCCTGTCCCCAGTGCTAAGGACTTACTTAAAGGGGACGTTGGATCAGATCCATCTCCTGCAGGTTCTCAACCTTGGCACAGCTGATGTCTTGGTTGGATAGTTCTGGGAGGTGTTTGGGGGCTGTGCTATGTGTGTTGGGTGCTGAGTTCCATTCCTGGCCTCCACCAGTAGCACTCTCCCAGTTGTGACAAACAGATGTCTCCAGACATCTTTCTTTCTCCCAGCCAAGCCCAGGAGAAGCTGTAGTTGGGGACGCTGGAAGGTGAGACCAGAAGGCACCACCTGGCCAGAGACCAGAGGAGAAACGTCATGTTGACATTTCACAAAGGCACATGTTCCCCTCGGCCTATTAGAGGGCTTCCCTTTGCCATAACCAATCGCCAGGCAGTTCTCCTAAGGCTGCTGACTGGTCCACGGACAGTCACAGACAGGTGGAAGTAAGCCTCCCAGAATGCACTGCAGCTGAAACAGAGACCACCGAGTCCTTTTAGGATCCAAGATGAAGGGGAACCTGAAGCCGCTGGGCCCAAGACCAGGAGTGACCAGGGTTGGGCACAGTGTGGTGGCGTCAGGTGTGGCATAAGCCCAGATGGGAGGCAGGAATGAGCGCGGGAAGGAGGGAGGGGAAGACGGCCATGACCTTCAGAAGGAGAGACATCCTCCCCAGTAGACCCTCTGTCCACTTTCCTACCTGGTAAAGCCACTCTGTCACTGCAGGGAACTCGCAGTTCCTTTCAGTTCCAAGTTGTCCCCTCTAAGCCTCCTTCCCACTGGGATGGCTTCCACAGAGGCCACCTGGAGGGACAGAGATGGTGTAAGCTTTGGTATCAGATGCCATGCCTTCCAGGGACAGAGTGGAACCTTGAGCCCCGTGGCCTGGACCAAGTCACGTGATCAAGGGTGACATTCAAAATATTTAACAACTGGGCCAACACAGGCATGACCAGTCAGAACAGATGGTACTGAAAACAGCCAAGGGGGCTGACTGAACATGGGCCCTGTCCCCAGAGGCCGCAGCTCCACCCAGATAAAATGGGGACACGCATGTTGACCCCCTGGGGCTGTGGGGTAAAATGGGGGTAAAGCATGCAGCCCAGCAATTTGCATGCAGTGGGCATTCAATAAATTTCTTTGGCTTCCCCAGAGGATCCAGAAGGCGCTCAGCTGGTCCAACTTCCCTGAAGGGCCCTGACGGACAAGGCCTCCCTGTGGGTTCTGGGGAGTGAGCCTCTTCCCCAGTAGGGCCCAGCAACAGGAGGCCGAGGGAGGTCAGGGTGTAAAACTGTGCCTGCATCCAGCAGGCATTGAGCACCCACTCTGCAGAGGCCCCAGTGGAGGCTGGGGGTCCCGGGCCCCTGCCCCTGGGTCTTCATCCTGCCCAGGGGTCCTGGAATACCTGTCCCCCACCTGGGAGGCCCTGGTCTGTCACTCCATCCTGGCCCAGCCAGCTCCCTCTGGGTGTGTTTAGGCAGCTTGTCATTACGAAATCCATTTTCTTATCTCTCCTACCATATCTATTTTTCTAATTCTTACTTAACGAGCTCCCCTGAAAATAAGAAAATCATTGGAACAATTTCCTTAAGTGTGAAAGATTAGTTTGAAATCGGCATTAGGGGGACTAATTACCTTCATTCTCCCACCTTTCCGACAGCCGTTTGTTAGCATGAGAACTCATTCATCTGCTGCTCAGGGAAGTCAGTCAGCCCTTGGCCTCCGTGGCGTCTGCTGCTCCAGCTTCCACACAGAGGGTGAGTGTGCATGTGCGTGCGTGCGTGTGTGTATGTGTATGTGTGTGCGCGCACGTGTGTGAAAGAGACAGAGGCAGACGAGAGGCGAAGAGGGAAGTGAAGAGGGGCAGTTAAGACCCGAATGTCCCATGACTTAATGTGAAGAGACCCCCTGGGACTCTCCATGTGCGTGGGTACCCAGGGAGGTGCAGGCACGAGCCAGCAACTCCTGGTCTGACCTGACTCCCAGCTGCCGACTCACTGAGTCACTGTGGGGAAGTCCCTTTGTGTCTCTGGGCCTCAGTCTCCTCATCTGTAAAATGAGTGTGATTTCCTGTAGCTCTAGTAATATCAGGAAGTCTGACTTACGTGGAGGGCTCCACCCTGTCTTAATCCTCACCATAGCTTCGAGGATAGCTGTTATATTAGCACAGGGTACAGATGAGAAAGTGAAGGATCAGAGAGGTTAGGTGATGAGCCCCAGGCCACAGAGAGAGTAAGCTCAGAGCTGGAATTGGAGCTGGAGTCTGTCTGATTCTGGAGTTCATGCCCTCCAGCTGCTCCGAGAATCACAATTCCAGAGGCTTGAAGACCTGGATTCCAGCTGCCACACTGCATCTCTCTGAGCCTCAGTTTGGTCCTCTGTAAAATGGAGGTGGTCTTGCCTCCTGCCACAGCCAGTTGTGGTGAGGACCAGGTGCCAGCTGCATCTTGTAAACCGGGATGTGACTTGAAGTGTGAAGGCCAGCAGGGAGAAGCTCGTCTGAGGGAGGAGAACCCAGGAGGGGACTAAGACTCGCAGGAGAGCAGCATGGAGTCTGTGGAAGACTGGGGACAAGATCCGGCTCTCTGGATCCCCAGCTCCTATACACCTGGCCAGTTCCCAACTCTTGTCCCCGGATTGGAGGGACCTTCTTCCTGCACAAGGCTCTGAGCAGCAAGAAGCTGCCACGAGGAAGCAAGAGGACAAATGGTAACGCCCAGGAGAGGCAGGGACCGTGGGCTCACAGGCCAGCCCCGCACCTGGGGCGGGTGGACGGTCACCCACCACCCTGTCCCTCCCCTCCCGGGAGAGTCACGGGGAGGCGGGTAAGCTCTGAGAAGACGGCGGGAACATCTTCCATTTTCCATTTAACCACCCGATATTGAATTATAAATAATTCATACACCTGCCAAACATTTGATTAAAAGAACCCAATTCGCACTGCATTTGTCAGGGGGTAAGAATTGCATTTGGTGTTTTTATTTTAATCTGTCCTTTAACTCTTTTACGAATATTTATTTATACTTGGCTGTCAGGTTTTATTCTATTTGCCCTGATTTTATTCTGGCGGTAGCTGGCATTTTTTCCTTTCCCTTTTTATTTTGTCACTTCTGCCTGGTAGTCATGCGTTTGAGAGCCCAGAGGTAATAAATAAGAAAGCGAGGCTCCTTCCCCGCGCCGGGAGCACGCCCCGCCCCAACCCCGGCCACTGGCTAGGACCCCTGGCTCCCAGTGCTGCTCCCCACCCAACCCAGCTACCCTGCTCTGGAATCCCACCCGCAAAGTCCAGGGCATCTTCAGAGAGCATCTCTATCTCCTGACCTTGCCCCTGACCTTGCCCTTGACCTTCCACCGCTGTTCACCTTCCTCTTTGCCAAGCATAAAGTAGATGCTTAATACTTGTTTTTTAATGAATAAATGAAGCAACATTTTAAAAACATCATCAGGATCTGTATCTTGGGGAGCAAAGAGGAAGGTCCTGGTACTGATGGAGTCCCCTGATGGCATCTTGGAGCCGGATGCTGTCTAGACCCGGCTGTGTGTATCTCAGTGAGCTGCGTCAGTTCCTCGGGCTGCGTGGCCCGGTCACACCCATATCAGAGATGGGCATGAGAACAGACGCCTGTGCCCAGCACAAAGGAAGCACCGACGGCTGTCGCCTGCGATTCTGAGGCTAAAGTATAGTCGCCCACCCTCACCCTGCCCAGAGGCCACCTGCCCTTCCTGCTTCTCCCTCGAGTCTGAAGTGTTGAGCCCTCGTGGTATTATCCTGAGTGCCAGGCCTGTGTGGACAGATGTGTCTGTGACAAACGAGGACAGGCAAAGCTGGCCATTCCCCTCGGCCGGCCCCCTGCCCTCACAATAACAGGCTGTGTTTGTCGGAGGGCTTACACGGGTCGGTTTGTGTGTTGACATAAGAACTTGTTTCTGCCAAGTAATTCAGGTGAGCGGGAGTTTCCTTGAGACCCGTGTCAATGCTCCTTGAATACAAAGGTGCGGGGATATTGTATGCCGACCAAGGCTGTGACAGAAACAGCAGTGAATCAGAGTGGGCGGAGGCGATTATTTTCTTGTTGTTGTTTACAAAACGCATTCTCCTGCTCACGATTCCCCTCGCTCTCCCATAGGATCCTAGTGACTGGATCTTCAAAATCCAGTCCCGCCACCCCATTCTTCCTCGGCCCCCTCCAGTCCCCAGGCATCTTACAGGATTAGAAGGAATCTTAAGGTTCCATCTCACCTGAGTGGCCTCAGGTCCTTTCCTAATCCACACTGTGCATTTTTCCCCCCCGAAACCCATCTAATCATGTCACTTTCTTGATTAAACTTTCAATGGCCCTCTTATTGCCCTGAAGGTACAGAGGTCTGACCCCAGCAGTCCACCCAGTTAGATTGTGGTGAATCGTGTCATTGATGATAATCTAGCCCCACAAAAGAAACCAAGTCACAGACGTCCCCGAACACCTACTTTTAACAGGCACGGTGGCTGGCCCAGGATTCAGGAGCAAGGAGAGGCTGCTTGGGGTGACCCAGGCCCCCTCCTAGAATCAGGAAAGCTGGGGGGAGGGCAAGAGTGGGACCAGCTCTCAGGGGCACTGACCGCGTACACTTTGCTCAAAGCAACAGCAAACTAGGTATCATTTTGCAGAGCCAGGAAGTTGCCTGCTGGTGACAAGCCTGGAATTCAAATCCAGGCCTTTCTGAGTCCCACATCCATGGTCTATCCTTAGTACCACGCTGCCTTCCAGAAAACAGTGGGTGATGGTCCCAAGGGCCAGGGCAGCCCCCTGACCACAGGGTGAGATCTTCCGGATCGGCTCAAGCGCGGCTGAAACTTTTGCTGGAAGGTCGCAGGTCCCCCGGGAAGAGCTCAGAGAATGGGACCCTCACCATCGTCATCCTAAGGACCACAGTGGCCCTGAGACAGCTTCAAAGGCACTTTTACCCCAGAGCCAGAGCAGTGAAAGAATCCCAGTCTATGGGGACACCAGTCCCGGCTGGAATCTCAGCTTGTCCCCAGGACACAGTGTGACCTGGGGCAACTCACTTCACCTCTGTGTACCCAGGAGTCCTCCTCAGTAGAAGAGAGATCACAATCCCTTGCTCCTAGGCTTGTTGGAGGCTGGGGGAAGGTCACGTGGGCAATATCTTCCAACTAGGAAAGGAACGACACTTCTCTGTGCTCCTAGGATTTGATCCTGCAAACAATTTCGTGAACTCAGCAGGGCAGGTATTTTTAAAAGTTGTTCGTTTCTTTTTAAAAACTGACTTCGTAATAAACACATGAATCCATTGCCTTGGAAAGTGGGACACCGTGGAAGAAGCTCAAGTCCCTTTCCTACCACCTCCAATCTGGTCTTGTCCCCACTTCCTCAGAGCTGGGGCCTGTGACGAGCTCAGTATGTGTCACCGCCTGCCATTTTTATACTTTAGCATACATTATACGTACCCACAGAATATAAGTAGCATTGTTTTGTATTTTTTAATGTAAATGGATTCATACTGGATGTATCACACGCTGCAATTTGCTTTTTTTTGCTCCGACAATGTTTCTGAAAGCTATCGATGTTGGTATATATAGCTTTCCATTTAGTGGCTGTATCCCGTGGGATGAATGTGCTCCGTGCTCTTTGTCCACTCCCTTACCTGCAGGTGGAAGGAAGCTTTCCTTCTCCCTTCTCTCAGCAGCGTAGGGGGACTATCTCCGTAGGTACCCATCTGCACACATGCCAGTGTTTCTTGAGCACAGACTCCCGGGTCCTGACTTTTACATATTTTCCTTTTCAATAGACCAGGGCGGGCTCATTAGTAAAGACAGTAGTTACCAGAGTCCCAGTTCTGGCACCTAGTAACACCCCCGGGGCACTGAGTTCCTCCAGGTTTCGGAGGAGAACGCCAAGACCCAGAGGTGTGCAGACCTGACTCCCTGCCGCGCAGCCGTGTCCAGACACAGTCTGGCCTAGAGCTTGGCTTCCTCAGCCCAGCACAACCCCCACGTAAGCAAGGGTCTCTTCCTCCACGCAGGAGGGACACAAATCTCTGGGCTAATGAACTGGGCCTTTCTGGACCTAGAGCCCAGAGTCTCTGAAATCCCAAGCCCTGGGTCTCTCCTGGAGACCCAGAAGGCGTCTGTGCCCATCATCTCTGGACCAGGACGCTCATCTTGTCAGCTGGGGCCACTTGCCCTCATGCAGACGCTGGGAGCTTGGGGTGGCGGAGGCAGGACAGGAAGCGCATTGGTGGATGGTGGCATCCCAGCGCCCTGCGCTGGGTGGAACTCCAAGGGAAGCCAAGGCACGGGGGCAGGGATGGAGAGATCCCGCTGCCTGGACGGCCAGGGTCAGCAGCTGCCTGTGCCCTGAACAGCTGAGTGAAGGATCTAGAAGCCTAGGTGGGGTTCATGGTCAGCCTGAGACACAAAGCCACACACTGTCCCCAGAAGGTCACCAACCAGTGGGAAAGGACTAGAGGAGTGGTCTGGGGTGGGGGGAGCCCTAGGAGCCAGGGACCCGATGCTCGGCTCCTGTTCCCATTGCCCTGGCTCCAGTCCTACGGTCCACCCTCTCCCCCGTCACTTGGCCAGCGCCTCCTCCCTCTTACCTCCTGCCCGCATCAGCGTTGGCGCTGAACACACCTTCCCCCTTCTCTGGGGAAAAGCCTGGCCCCCAGCCCTCTCCCGCTTCGCCCCGCCTCTGCCCAAGCCCGACTTGCCAAGCCAGCTCCCTGACTCTCCCCTCACGCCTGGCCCCCTGCAATCTGCTGCCCGCCCACTCCCAGTACAATTGTCACAGGTCACTGAGGCCTCGAGGGTGGCTCTCCCGCACCCCCGTCCCTTCGCCCCTCTCCAGGCTCAATCGCCTAGGCCCCCTGGGCCGCACCCGCCCGACTCCCCCGTCTGGCCGCTGGCACCACGCTCTATCTCTGACTGCTCCTTCTCTGTCACCTGCTCCATCTCCTCCACCTGCCCCGTAGCCTGTCGAACAACACACGTGAGCTTAGGAACACTCCCACAGTGGGCATAGAGAGACACGAACATCCCCCACTGGCATTTGTAGACCATGTGGCCCTGGGCTGTGTGCCACGCGTGCGGCCACGGGCTCTGCGTGCAGAAAGGACAGAGCACGCAGTGGGGCGCCTCCTCTGCCCAGCCTTCAGCCTCAGAAGCGGGCCTGCTAACAATTCCTCACACTGCCTTCTAGGAAAATGTCTGGTTCATCCGCTGGCATCTGTTCGGGTTTATCTCACTCCCAGCACAGGGATGGCAGGACTTCTGACCAGAACTTCTGTCACCCAGGACCACACCTGGGTTCTTTCTCCCTCCTTTTTCTTGTCTTGAGCCATCTCAGCCCCCGATGGGTGGTATCCTTGGGGCAAAAGGCCCCAACTGCCTCTTGCCGGCTTTAATTTCTTTTTGGATCTCAGACTCACTTATGCAACTGTCCACTAGACTCCCACAGTTTTCGGGTCTGGCACATTCCTTAGCAAACCCCAAACCCTCTCTTCTCGCCTTTCAGCCCACCCTGACCTCCTGAGCCACCAGCCTGGGAGTCACCCCCGAAAGCTGGACATGGTGGTCAGATGGCGACCAAATCCTGGATAACGATTAGGTTGGGGGCCCCTGTGTTCCAGTGTTCTCCTCTGAAAAGTGGAGATGACAAGGACACCTTTCTCACGGCGTGGTTTGGACGTGTGGACAGGGGACGCAAGCCCTGCTAGGGTCTGGGAGCAGGCGCACGGCTCCTGCCTGCTTCCTGCCGCCGGTGGTCCCCGCTTCTCCCCGCCCAGTCACAACACCCGATCCATCACCAGCTCTGTCGATTCCTCCGCCTGGCGGGTACCAGCCTCCTACTCAGCCTCCCCGCATCCACTCCAGACCCTCCAGACTGTTCTCTTGTTGGCTGGAGTGATCCTTTAAGAAGTAAATCAAATCATGTCACTCCCTTCTCTAAACCTTCAGGGACCACCAACGTGTCTAAAGCCCCGTCTCTCCTAGCTTGGGGCCCTGCAGAGCATCCCAGGAGCGCCCGGCTCTGTGTGCTCTCTTCTGATTGGCCAGAGCCCTGCTGAGCTGCTGTTACACATTTTGATGTGCCCAAGGATCTCTGCAGCCTGGCACCAGCCACCTCAAGGGCCACATCTTGCCTCGTCCCCCTTAGGGTTCATGTCTAACAGGAGCAGGCTTCTTCCATTTCCCCAAGCAGGAGGATGCACCTTCTCCCTCACCCCTGGCCTTTGCCCATGCTGGGCAGGGCCTGGATCCTTCCTTCCCACCTGCCCAATTCCTGTTGGTCCGTAGTTACTCTCCCAGAAGACCCCCCTCATTCTGCTCCTGGAACAGCCTTCTCTAAAGCTTATTCCGCTCCTACTTTCTTGGTGATGGTGCCTGGTGCTGCCCGCCATCTCTGGTCTGGATTTCTTTTTCTTGCCCTCGGTCCTTCTCCCAGTAACACAAACACCCCGGGGGGAGGAGACTTGTCCTTTCGACGCATGGCTTTGGGTACAGAGAGGGCACCTGGACATCATCTGTTGGATCCATATTAACTCGTCCTCCAGTGAAGACGCATTTGTAGGACACCTTTCCCTGCCAGGGACTGTTCTTTGCCCTAAAGGCACATCAGTGAAAGAAACCAACAAGGATTCCTATCTCAGTGACACAAACAAGTTAGTGAGGACGCAAGCTATAGGCAGAAAAAATAAGAAAATCGCTCAATAGCAGAAGGTAACGAACACATGGAAAGTAAGGCGAGGGGGAGGGAGGTGGGCAGAGCCTTGGGCAGGGGCTGCGATTCTAGGAGTGGCCGGGCTGCTCTTCACTCGGAGGTGATGTTTGGACAAAGAATTCCCATGGCAAGGGAGGGACATCAGGGTTTGCAGAATCTGGGGGAAGAGCGTCCAGGCAGAGGGTCTGTCCAACCCAAAAGTTCCTGCGTGGGAGCGTATCTGCCCGGCTCAGGAAAACCCAGAGGCCACTGTCACTGGAGCCGAGAGAGGAGGGAGAGGAGGAAGGGACGTGGCCAGAGAGGTCATGGGGCAGATCGTGTAGGGCCTTTAAAAACTCTGGCTTTTACTCTGAGAGAAACGGGGGGCCATTTTTTTCTGACAGCTTTATGAGTATAATTTACATCCTATTAAATTCAACCATTGTAAGCACACATGTCAACGATGTCCAGTAAATTACAGAGTTGGGCAACTACCACCAGCTTCTGGTTTTAGAATGTGCCTCTCACCCCCAAAAGAGCCTTCATGGCCATTGGCATCGATTCCTGTTCCCACCGACAACCCCAGGCAACCACTAATCTGCTTTCTGTCTCTATGGATTTGTCTTTCCTGGACATTTTATAGCAACAGCTGGAACACATCTTGTAACAGCAGCTGGATCACATCTTGCTTTGCTTTGTTCTTTCCTATCTGCCTTCTTTTGTGGAGCCTGATGACTCTGAGGTGCTGCTGGGTTCTAGGTCATCAACAGTCCTTTTACATGGCTCAGTAGTACTCCTGGGTGCCGATGTCCCTCGTTTGTTTATCCAGGTGGGAGGCTGTGGGATTGTTTCCACTCTGGGGCTGAGTCATGCTGCTGTGGACATTTTCGTGCAAGTTTCTGTGTGGACATATGTTTTCATTTCTCAGGGGTAGATACCTAGGAGTGGAATTGCTGGATGGTATGGCAAGTTTATGTTTAACTTTTTAAGGAACTACCCAACTGTTTTCCAAATGGGCTGCCATGTGGAGAATAGTCTAGAGTGAGCAGATGGAAGCTGAGAGACTGGTTGTTTCATTAACATAATTAAACAAGCCCACTGGGTTCAAGGACAAAGTAGGCCTGGCACTGGGAACCTGGGTGCCTGGTTCTCAGGCTGGCACACAGGGTCTCAGGTAGAACCAGGCCAGGGAACCCCTGGCTGCAAACCCAGCCTTCCCAGCCCCCGAGAGAAGCAGGGCGTCCGCCTCACCCATCCCTCCCTCCACGCCATCCAATCCCCAGACGGCCTCCACGCAGCCAAAGCGTGCAAATCCTCGGTTTGGAGAAGAATCGGCACCAAGCATGACTGTTGGAAGCAGCAGAGCCCTCTCCCCCAGGGAGAAGACAAAATTTTCTTTGCAATTAAAATTCCTTTGAAACTGGAACCAAGGAAAATGCAGAGGAGAAAGCTTTTTAAACTAAGGGAAATACTCGTCTGTAGCAATTACCATGTGTGCATTTCAACAAAAGCTGTTTCCTCCTCCCTCCACCCAGCGGCCGCAGGGAAGTGTCTTTGCCTGGGTTCGGCTTCTGCATTCACGCTGGGCCCAAGGCCTCCCGGGCCCCTTTTCCTGGCTGCTTCCTGCTTCTCTGCCCACTCAGCTCTTGGATTCCACACACATTCCAGCCTCAGCTCAGGCCTGGACTTACAGTGCCCCTTCTTGGGTTCCCAGCCCAGTGGCTCACCTGGCAGCATGTCACCCCGTCCTTGGGTTAACCTGGTCCTACACACTACCCGCTGCAGGTGCCCTGTTCCATTCTTTCCCTCCCGAGCCCACAACCCTGTCTTTCTGCCCAGCTCACCAAGCTCTGACCACATCCTGTTAATATCCTGACCTGTGTGTGCGATGCCCAATGCACCCGAGAGCAGAGATGTTGGGAACCTAGTTTCACCTCATTTGTTCAATGAACAAACGTTGGTGGAGCCATTATAACGTGCAGCGCCCTGTGCTGAAGTCCCGGATATTAGCCATTTCCGTGTTAAGGAACAGGACGCTGGGGTTTGGGACTAACCCTTTGGCTAAAAGAAGCTAAGGATGCTGGATAAGATATGAAAAGCATCTTATTACCGCATCAAAGAGCTGACGAGTAAGCTTTTTGTAAGGAATTACCAGGAATTATTAGGTCAAAACTGAAGGGAAAACAGAAACCCAGAGAAGTTAGAAAGCATCGAAGCAGCTTTTGTCCTAAGGACATGTGCTGATCCCAGGAAATTTGATTTTGGTTTTTGATGATCTCATAACATACGGGGAATGGAAATCAGAGCTCGTGTCCTGAGCCAGGTGGGAAGGCAAGCTGGAGACCCTCACCAAAGTCAACCGGACTCCCCGGGGCTTGCCGTGGGGTAAGGGTGGACCAGAGGCCAGCCTTGAGTTTCGGATTAAAGCCCGCCGCTCAGCTGGGGAAAGCCAGGGACCCTCGAGCCCTAACTGTTATTGAAAGTAAGTCCACGTGGCTGCACCACAGCCAGTTGCAAATGCTGCTAAAAAAAACACACACCTTCATCTTGGGCTTGGAATTCTTCCTTAATATAAAATTTCAAGTAGAGGGTCAGCATGCAGAGATAACCAGACTTCAGAAAACTGCATAATGAGCCAAGCCCGAGCTGAGCGAGCAAGTGACGGTGACAGCCACCGTCCAGCCTCCACCCTGCCCAGCGGGGCGCTTCTCTGCCCTCGGTTTCCTCTGCCCCTCGGCGGCCTTGGCCACACCGGGCTCTGGTTCTGCTCTGGTTTCCATGGCACCACGTGGCTGGGGTGGCCTCTGCAGTCCCTCTGGTCTTCGGGCTTCCTCTCCCCTGCTCCTCTCTGATGTTGGCGGGCGCCCCGGCACTCCATTCTGGGGCTGCTCTCCGCCGCTCCCCAGGCGACTGCATTCATTTCCTCAGCATTAAATGTCATCTACATGCTGAGGAATCTCTGATTTATATCTGCAGCCCAGACCTCTCTCTGGAGTTCCAGGCTGTTCCGTCTAAGTGCCTGCTGCACATCTCTATGTGGGTGTCTCAGGAACATCTCCAGCATGCAGTCGCCAAGTCCCTGCTTCTGCCCGCAACCCCCTCCCCCAATTCCTCCATCAGGGCCAGTGTCACCACCGTCCAGTGTTAAGCCGGAACTTAAGAGTCATCCCAGATTCCTGGTTGGAATTATGGCGGAGATGGACTAAATTGGCCAATTCAGAGGGTTGCTCAGGAGGCAGAGTGAGCTGGACTCGACTGTCCCTTGCAGGCGTGGAGACGACGTCCAGCCTCTGGCTGGGACCACATGGCACACATGGGGGTCATTGGCTGAGTTGGAAAACCCTGGCGCAGAGCCAGTTTTGAGGACGAGGAAGATCCATGTGGCTTTGGACTTGTTGAGTTTGAGGTTTAACAGAGGCCTAAGTTGAGGTGCAGTTGTCCGGCCTTGGACTGCAGCGGACAGGTTGGGACTGGGGAGACCAAGTTCGAGTCACCAGAGTGCTGACGGTCATTGAGGCTTCGGCATGGATGGCACGCCGAGGGAAAGAGTACGGGGTCTCCAGGTGGAGACCCTACAGAGGAGACCCTTCCCACCCTCCAGGTGGAGTGACACCTACAGAGGAGAGGCAGAGGCATTGTTGGAGAGGCAGGAAGGAAGCCATTTGTTCAGCTTCACGTTCCAAATACCAGTGAGGACTGGAGAACATCCATTGGAATTAGCAACATGGCGGTGGCTGGTGGCCTCAGCCGCCATCTTGGTGGGTGTTGGGGGCAAAAGCCCGTTGGTGGGGTTTGAGAAGAGAGTGGGAGATGAGCGAGGAGATAACGGTCTGAGCGACCTGCTGCTGTGCTGTTCAGGGGGAGCTGGAGGTAGGGGAGGTGTGTGCCCTTCCCGTTGTTCTTTTTAAGGCTAGAGTCTTCCTGGGCGTGACTGAGGCTGATGTCCGCAGCCCCTGTCTTAGTCCATTTTCTTTTGTTAATGACATAACCACAGACTGGGAGTTAAGAAGAAAGTGGTTCATGTGGGCTCATGGTTCTGGTCCAAGGTTGAGGGGTCATATCTGGTGATGGCCTTCATGGTGGCTGAGTCCCAAAGCTGCACAGGCCCTCACATGGAGAGACAGGAAGTTCACGAGAGGCCTGGCCACACTGGCTTTTGTAGCAAACTTGCTCCAACCTCTTAAAATCTCGTACTGGGGATTAAATTTCAACCTGACTCCCAGAGGGGGCAAACGGCAGCCTCAGGAGAAGGAAGGATGTGGCTGGGCTCCAGCACCCGGATCAGGGGAATGTCCTCAGACAAGAGGAGAGACATCTCCTCTGGTGCAGAGAAGAGACGTGTGTGTCCCCTTACCTGTACAAAGGCGTGTGTGTCCCCTTACCTGTACAAAGACGTTGTGTCCCCCTACGTGTACAAAGGCGTGTGTGTCCCCTTACCTGTACAAAGACGTTGTGTCCCCCTACGTGTACAAAGGCGTGTGTGTCCCCTTACCTGTACAAAGGCGTGTGTGTCCCCTTACCTGTACAAAGGCGTGTGTGTCCCCTTACCTGTACAAAGGCGTGTGTGTCCCCTTACCTGTACAAAGGCGTGTGTGTCCCCTTACCTGTACAAAGGCGTGTGTGTCCCCCTACCTGTACAAAGGCGTGTGTGTCCCCCTACGTGTACAAAGGCGTGTGTGTCCCCTTACCTGTACAAAGGCGTGTGTGTCCCCTTACCTGTACAAAGGCGTGTGTGTCCCCTTACCTGTACAAAGGCGTGTGTGTCCCCCTACCTGTACAAAGATGTGTGTGTCCCCTTACCTGTACAAAGGCGTGTGTGTCCCCCTACCTGTACAAAGGCGTGTGTGTCCCCTTACCTGTACAAAGACATTGTATCCCCTTACCTGTACAAAGACGTGTGTGTCCCCTTACCTGTACAAAGACGTGTGTGTCCCCCTACGTGTACAAAGGCGTGTGTGTCCCCTTACCTGTACAAAGGCGTGTGTGTCCCCTTACCTGTACAAAGGGATCATACTAGCAGGGCGGCCCTCTGGGCAAGGCTGTGGTGGGTGTTCATGTTGGTCTCCACCCAGGGTGGTCAGGGCAGGGCGTCGAAGCTCCGTAAACAGTAGCTGCTATTCTCATCTTTCACTCTCAGCTCTCTGAGCCATCCTCATGTGTGGAAAACAATCACCAAATCTCACCTGGTTACAGCACTTGACTCTTTCCAGAGGGTTACTTTTGTAGTCATATTGACTCAAGCTTAAAAAAAGAAGAAGAAAACAGGAGGAATTTACCCCCCCCCCCCATTGAACAGGGGAGAACACTGGGGCTCAGAGAGGGGAAGTGACTTGCCCAAGGTCACACAGTCTGTTGCAACAAAGCTTGATGTGCATGCAGTCGGAGTCTGACAGCCCTTGCCCTGGCTCCTGCAAGCTTTGTGGAAATGAACACAGATTTGGAGTCCCACCACCTCCCTTCTACAGCCCCTAAGAATGGGAGGGAGACTCCAGGGCTAGAGTGCACAGCTGCGCGCTCAGGAAGGATGGGACCGAGGCTTGAAAATGGCGCCAGGCTCAGTGGGTTCTCCTTTCTGCCCGAGATGAACTAGGGAGGAGGATGCCTAACCTGCCAGCTCCTTGCCAGGTCAAAGTCCTCGGGCCTGGCATTAGTGCTGCCTGTCTGTCACCCCAGATGGGACCCTGCTTGCAGGCTGGGGGGTGAGTCGACCAAATGGATTGCCACCTGCGGTTCAAGCCGTCCCAACCGGAGGCAGTTGGAACCGTGAGAAATATTCCCTTCTCGACTTTCCACCCGTCTGCTCCGGACACAACCAGGTCAGGGCGTGTGTCCGCCTCCAGGTTAGGAGGCCACTCGTACCTTTCTACCCCTTCTCCAAGGCTCCCTGAATATTCCTTTCCCCCAAATTTTGCACAGGTGGTTCCCTCTGCCTGGAATCCCTGGGGGTATTTGTGGCGAACCCCTCCTCATCCCTCGAGGACCAGTTCAGTGCAGGACACCCACTCGACTCCCTCAGATCAGAGCAAGCCTTTACTGAGCACCTACTACGTGCGGGTGCCCGAGTTGAGCTCCGGGGTTTATCCATGGGTTAGACCTCGGCCTCTACCTCCGGAGGTCCAGACTTGCAGTCCTGTGGGACAAAATCACAGGAATGGGAAGCCACCGTCTCTAGTGGGCAGGGTCTGCAGGAGGGGAGGATGGCCCTCGGGCCTCAGACCCAAGAATGACAGCAGCAGGCTGGCTCCTCTTGGCAGGCCCCGTCTCAGCCACATGGAGTGGACAGGGGCAGCAGGAAGTTGGGGGCCCTGCTTAGGAGCATGGCTCTGACATTGGACAGTCTGTGTGATCTTGGGCGCATCAGCTGACCTCTCTGTGCTTCATCTCCACAGCAAAATGGCAACAGAACTAGGACCTGCCTCAGGGGCCCCTGTGAGGAGGGATGATTTCACCACAGGATGCTGAGTGCGGTCTCAGCACCCAGCGAACGTCAGCTATTCTTGCTTCTATCGATAATTTTATCAGAGGATGATTTGGAAGCCACTGTCAACTCGCCCTGGGCACTAGGGAAGTCCCTCCCGTTCCTGGGTCTCTCTCCATCGGGAGAAAGCAGAAAGCCATGTGTTTCCAGCACTGGTGTCTGGGACAGGGATGAAGCGGGGAGGCCACTGTGCAGGGACAGGGCCTGGTGCCAGAAAGGCCAGGCCAGGGCTGGGCAGGAGCGGGCAGGAGACCCCAGAAGGCCTCAGCGGGGGTGAGTGGAGAAGGGAGTTGCAGCCAGATCGCGAGGGCTTAGATGCCAGAGTGCTCCTGGGGGCGACAGCCTTGATCAATTATTTGTCGAGTCAATTATTTGTCGAGTCGTTAGAGAGATAATGGGCCCTCCGGGAGGAAGTGATCTCCCCATCCCTGGAGGAGTGTAACAAGGCCGCGCGAAGAGGGAAGTCAGGCGGCCCAGGTTGGGCAGGGCCTGAAGCTCTCTAAGAGCAGCAAGGGGACAGAGACCGTGGTCCTGCTGCTTAAGCACCTGCCCTGGAGGCTTCTGCTTCCTTGGTGTGACCTTGGCAGTTGACCTCACACCGTTCTGCCTCACCTGCCCATTTGACCGTGGGGTAGTGACAAGCCTGCGCAGCCGAGGCTGTGAGGACCCTGGGCCCAGCCTGCTCCTGCTGAGGCTGCTGCAGCCTCCCTGCTCGGCCTCCACCGGAGGCCCACACTGCGGCTCTGTCCTCTTCTCTCACTGTCCTAGGAGGAAGTCTGCACTGGAGTCTGGGGCTGAGGAGGCTCCAGCCCGAAGCCTCCCTAAGGAGCTCGCCATGGTTACCAGCTGCTGCAAGGAGAGGCCATAAATCCCGAGCAGGGTGCGCAGGGAGGGAGGTGCGCGGGGCTGGAGGGGCAGCTAAGTGGAATCGAATCTTGTTTAAGGAGGAGGCCGGCGCCTCCCCGGGCCTGTAATTTACTGCGAGGTTGACAAGATGAAAGCAGAGTTTTCGGTGGCATAATCGCCGGGACCTCGGGGAGCCGCGGGAGATGAGCCGCGAGGCGGGTGGTGGCAGCGGGGCTTTAAGGAGATGGGGCGCTGATCCCGCTGTGATCACAGCAGGCGACGGCGCGGGGCCAGGCCGCCGAGGGGGCTCGGGCTGTGACTTGCCCGCTGTCGCCGGCCGCAAGAGCCGAGGTCAGGCTCTGAGTTTTCAGCACCCTTTATATCAGGGGGACGTGCCCCCCACGATGCCCGGCCTGCGCGCTGCCCCCAGCCCGGCTGAGCCCCTTCTCGGAGACCCCGCGCCAAGGCGGCTCCCACCCCCACGTCACCCCTGGCAAGGTGGGAGCCGCGTCCAGGGGCTCCAGAGCTGTCCACGGGACGGTGAGGCCCCTCTGGACGCGCCCCCAGGCAACTCCCCCTTGGGCTCTCCGGAGTTCCCAGGGTCCCCTGTCCCCCTCCTGCGACGGGCTCAGCCTGGGCTGTTTTCGGAAACTGGCAACAGGCCTTCCATCGCCGGTGGGCACTGGCCTGTGGGGTGGGAGGAGCGTGGGGGCCTCTTTCGCAGATGGGAAGACTGAGGCCCGGAGGGTGGGGTGCCCTCGGCGCAGGGTGGGGCCGGGGGCGCGGCTGGTGAGGGCTTCGTGGAGGCTGGACCCTCGCCGCGGAGGCTTGGCGAGCCCCGTTCTTCTGCGGCCTCCTTTTCCTAAAGCCCCCCGGAGGCTGGAGGCCTTCACACACATCCTGTCCAATCGCTGGGAAGACCCCGGAGCCGAGTTCAGGGTGACACACGGCAGGTGCGCACAGCGGGTCTAGACGGCTCCCTGACCTCAGCTCCTGCTGGGGCGGCTCAGAATCTGTCGGGGAGCCTCCCGGACCGGTGGGGCTCTGCAGCCAGACGTTCCCACTTCAAGTCCTGGCTTCCCCGTTCCTGGCTGGCTGTCACCTTGGACAAGTGACTTCACCTCTCCATGCTCCAGTTTCTTCATCCAAAATGTAACAATGATAATAAAATACTTTGTGGCACAGATGAAACAGGGAACCGACGTGGAGGGGTTGGCCCTGTGGCCGACAAGTGCCTTCTCTTATTTTTAGCTCATCAAGTGCCCAAGTCCCTGGCACAAGTACCTTGGGTACATTGCCCGCTCGGGTTATTGTCATTGCTACGGCATCAGAGGTGCTGGGGTGGGAATATGCATTCCAAATAAGCCCCTTGTTCTATTGCCAGCATGATCCCGGTTCTCTGATAAGTCCTGGGAACTGTGGCTTGACCTTTTATTCTAGAGAACCCCAGAGAGGGCAGGGATTTGCCCAAGGTCACCCAGCATGGTGGGATCCAAGCCAAATTCCAACCAAGCCTACTTGTCTTCCAGCCTAGAGAGCTTTCTCTTGTACTGCAAAGGGACAGATTCCCTAATGTCATCTTCTCTGGTTGCAATAAAAATTAACTACCCTGAATATGCACCTCATCAATGCAGCCCCAAGGCAGATGCGGGACTGAGGGAGACCCGGATGAAACGTGTCACCATGTTCCTGGGACATCCAAGCGGTCTTTCTGGTGACTCCTGAAGACCCGGAGCCAGCAGGTCTTCTCTGCCTTGGTCTGGGTGAGACCCCGTGCTGGGACTCCGTGAGGTCTCAGTGGATAGAGCTGCAGTTGAGGAGTGCCTTGCCTGGCTCGGTCCAGCCCCACCCCATGTAGCTCTGCACCCTGCGGGCCCCTGCGGGGCACTGGGGCTACCTCCCTTCTAGCCCTGGCCCGAGGGTTGGAAGGTCAGACCTTCTTCCCCAAGGTTGCTGAGACAAGGGATCTTGTGTGCCACACCCCGGGCTGCTCTAACAGGCTCAGGTCCCTGTGCACCTTCTCTGTCTGGAACCTCATATTCCAAGAGCCAGGGAGGGGAAGTTCAGGACCCCTGGAGGATGGGGGAGCAGGGGCCTCGTGTGTGCTTGGTGGCAGCGTGTGCAGCTTCCTGATATAGCAGACAGAACAAAGGGGACAGACAGCCAAGGAGGTGGGACGGGAAAGAAAGGAGGAGAAGGTAGAAGGGAAGAAAGAGACAGACTAGAAGTAAGAGCAGGAGAAGAGGGGAAAGAAGAGGAAGAGGGCGAATGAGTAGAATGGATTCACCAACCATGGCCTTCTATTGTAACAGAAGCCCAGAGAGGGCAGGGATTTGCCCAAGGTCACCCAGCATGGTGGGATTCAAGCCAAGTTCATAAGGTGAAGTACTATACAGCAGTGAAAAGGAGAACAAAGAGGTCTCACAAGCTTAAGGTGGAGAAAAGGAAGCCAGACGCAAAGAGGGTATGCAGTGGGCATCCATTTACATCAATCTCAACAACAAGCCAAACGAGAAACCATTGGGACGTTTAGTTGCACACAGAGATGTTCTCAGTGAAGAAAGGAACTGGTCCTCACATAGCCAGCAGATGGACGGGGCACTGCGTCAGGAATGTGCAGGCGCCGGGTGGCTGAGAGGGTTGAGTGTCCACGGCTTGACCTAAGGGCGGGTCCATCAGTTTGTCTTGTGATTATCGTTTATGCTGTGCATTTGTGGCGTTTTTCAAATCAAGGCTGAATTTCACGATTTAACAGACTGAAAAGTCTAGAAAGAGTGGGGGAGAGAGGCGGAGGCAGAGGCGGCGGTCCACCGTGGGGGGGGGAGGGCTCCAGGCTCTGCTTGGCTGGCACCACGATGGGCCCTGCCCCCATCCGGCCGCGTTTGTAAAATGGAATAAATATTGACACGGCCAGGATGGTATTCAATTTGTCCTGATCACTGGGCTGCGGTGAGTTCTGACAGGGCGCGGTGTAGAACAGCAGCCCAGGATGTAATTTCCACTGTCAACATGATGTACAGCGGCTCTGCCTGCCGCACCGCCAGCGGGCAGGGCGGGGGTGGGGCCGAGACAGGTGCCTCCGGGCACCTGGCCCAGGGGCCTGAGGGTCTCCCTGCCGGTGAGCAGAGGCCAGCCACAGTGTGTGTGTGCATGTGTGTGCACACACACACATGTGCACACACGTCTCTAACTTGCATGGGAGGTCAGGTCTCAAGCAGGGACCCCGGCCTGGGTTAAGGCAAGCCAAGCAGTGATCAGAGGAGGACATGGTTCATGCTCAGAGCCAAATGCAGGCCTGTCCTACCTGATAACCACCGAGCACCTCTTTGCTCATTCTTATTCTCCCCTGATCACAGACTGTCCGAATTTCAGATACAGCATTCACTAGCTGTGTGACCTTGGGCAGGTCCCTCAACCTCTCTGAGCCACCAGCCCTTCTCCTGTGATAGAAATGTTGCAGAGAGCCATTGTGAGAATTCAACCTGCTCACCCCCATAAAGTGTCCTGCTGGAGTTCAGCGTCCCCTCTTTCATTAGCTAAGGGGACGGCGCTGTGCCTGGCCCACATAGATGTGTGTGAGTGTCGCCCTCCCTGGTTCACCATGAACTCAGCAGGTGCTGCCGCCTGCCTTCCTTCCTCTCTATCCCCTTGGTCTGTCAAGGGTGTCCCCAGAGGGACAGAACTGGGACCAGCCCTCCATGTCCCCTTGCTGCAGTGTCCTGCATTGTCCTTCATTGGAAGTGGGCTTGTAAGTGACGACGGTGACGCACTCGATGGGCTCTCGTGGGGAATAAGGAGTCATGGGCGGGAGCACCAGGACGGGGGGCTGGCTCTCGGTAGGTGAAGGATAAACGTGGGCTCAAGGGAAAGTAAGACCGGGAAGTCCCTCCTGGCGCTCTGCCTCCCTCCGCCCGCCGTCCATCGTCACCACGTCTGCTCCGTGGTGCTTCCCAAAGCTCTCACCTTTCTCTGTCCCTCGATGGCCTCCCTGGTCCGGGCCACCTCCGCTCTCTCCCCCAGACCCTGCCACTCCCTTGCTGGCCGGGCTTCCAGCCTGCCCATCCAGCTTGTCCCTCTGGAGACAGCACAGCGAGCTCTCGGGAGAGGCGCATCTGAGCCCATCTCCACGGCTGCGTGGTGCCCCCTCCCCAGCGGGAGCTCCTCCGGCCCCTCCGGGCCCCAACCGTCAGGCCTGGGATGTGACTCCACAGGTCTCTTACCTGCCCCGGCGTGTCCCACGTCCCTTAGGGTTCGTCCCAAACACCTTTCCCAGGAACTAGTCCCATCCGTAAGGAGACCGTGTGCCCACTGCACTTCCTCCTTGTGGAATAGACCAGTGGCTTCTGCACATTTGTTTGTGAGATTGTGGGATCAATGCATGTGCCCGCCCCCGCGCACCCCTGGGTCCCCAGAATGGACAGCTCAAGACACGGACCTGCCTGGCTCACTCCACGCTGCATCCGTAGCCTCTACAGTGCCTGGCATGTAGTAGGTGCTCAATAAATATTTGATGAGTCAGTAAATGGAGCAAGCAGAAGGAAGCGCTAGCACAGAGGCCGGGGAAGGCAGTGCGACAGTAGCCCGGCAGCCCAGCCATCGCGTCTGGCCACCACACAGCAGGCAGCCCCTCCTCCTCCCTGGGGGGAGCACCCTCTGAGCACTGCCCTGAGGTGGGAGCTAGGGGCAGGGGGCAACAGCAGAGGTGCCCAGGGCCCACAGGCAGGCTGGGGCCAGGCGAGGAGGGCCTGGGCTGGGCCTCAGGCTCAGACAAAAGTGCTCCGGAGCCGGGAGCAGGAGGCAGAGACAGTGGGCTGTGGGGCTGGCCCCAAGGTGGGCCAGTGTGGTCACAGGGCAAGACGGGAGAAGGGCAAAGGCTCAGAGGCACGAAAGGCTGGCGACTCCCTGGAATGGGGTGTGGCTGGTGGAGAGTGGGGGGGGGCTGTGGCCCCCGAGCAGCTTCTGGGCAGCGGTTAAAGGCCCAGGCGGGGAGCTGGCAGGCAGGCCAAGTCCAGGCTCCCAGGACACACCAGGGGCACGACCTTGGGCAGGTCCTCCTGCTCAGTGTCCTCATCTGAAGACCAAGGGCCAATAGCACCCATGGTAGGAGGCCGCAAGGCGCTGGAGGACGAGGAACACCCTCTGCTGCTCTCAGGGGGACAGATCTGCTGGGAGGGAGCGGAAGGTTCCAGACTTGAGGAGCGCGGCTGCGTGGAGATCCTGGAGCACCCGCAGCACGGGCAGGACCGGGCAGGGCATGCGCCCGGTGGCCTTTGCAGGTGCAGCGACCCTGGTTATGGGGCGCGGGTGACCCAGCTCTGACCCCCTCCCCCCACCTTCCCTTCCCGGCTCCCCTCCAGCCACCAGCCAGGGGTGCTGGCGGGTCCCATCACACCCACTCCCTGGCTCCTCACGCGGACCACCAGGCCCCCCAGCCATGGCTTCAGCCCCCACAGAGCAGCCCCCGCCAGCCACTCGCTGCGCACTCAGTGAGTGCCTACTGTGTGCAGGGAGCTATTCCAGGTGCTGGGATACCGTGCACAGTACCCGGCAGGCGTCCTCGGCTGTGAGTCGCAGGCGTGCCGTGGGGGTGAGCAGCCGACTCCTTGCGTGTGCGCCAGCGGGCTTTCCGCCTGGGGAAGGGGCAGAGGCAGAGGCCAGGTGCCGGAGCAGCTCCCTGGCCTCCCCAGGACCCGCCCAGGCCGGGGAGCACTAAGCTGGTAGGAGTGATCCCCCAGGAGCCCGCAGCTCTGGGCTGAGGATGCAGCGGGCACAGTGCCCTGGGGACAGGGACAGGGCAGACGGGAGCCAGATTGCCAGGCACAGCTCCAACTGCCAGACCCCTGAGTCGAGCAGGCCTGGAGAGAAGACGTGACTCGTGGGCAGGCCAGGCGGAGTGAGGGGCGAGCGGCCGAGGGGAGGCCCCTCCTCCTGGGCTCACCAGCCTGGCACCTGCCCGGGTGGATCCAGCTCCCCTTCCCAGTGGGCTCCCCTCCTCTTGGCACAGGGCGCACTTAGGGCCTGATTAACAGTTGCTAAATAAACATACGACCGAATAGATACTCGGCCGAGCCGACCAATGTCTCCGAGCCCCTTTACCCAGCCAGAACTCTGTATGCCATGGGGGTCTGGCAGTGTTTGTCGACTGACCTGAAGTGACAGCACTAGCTAATATCTGTGCTCTCCACACTACCTCGCCCAGCGCTGCTTCCCTTCACACGCGTCCGTCGATTTCTTACGTGGGTCCCAGGAGGTAGGTAGCAGTATCCCATTTATCAGCAGAGGAAACTGAGGCTTAGGGAAATGGAGGGAAGCGCCCCAGGTTCCGTGTGCAGTAACACAACAGAACTGGGACCAACCCAAGACCTCAAGGTCTTAGGGTCTATAAATATTAAATCCGGTCCCTAAGATAGGGTCGGGGGTTTTTGGGAACTCTGGGAAGGAGGCAGGGGTGAGGAGCCCCAGGCTCCGCCGGGAAAACACCTCTGTGCTGTCCTGTCTGGAGGTCACTGCGCCCGGCCTCTCTTCTAGTTCTTGGCAGAAGAGACTGGGAAGCAACCAGGGGAGGGGTAGGGTGAGAAGCCCTTCCTCTGTCCCCAGGGAGAGAGCCAGGAGCCTCTGAGCTGGCAGTCAACCTTGGCAGTTATGGTGCCAGGGCCTTAAGAAATCAAGAAAGGACATGCTGGCCACCCACCCGGACTCCCAAGGACACGGTGTGTGCGTGGCAGCAGCGACGCCGGAGCTCGGATGAACCACAGCAAACCAGAACAGCTGCGCGTCCTCGGTGAGATGGAAAGTCAGGCCCAGCAGCCCCTGGAGTCTCACAGCCCGTCTCCCTCCCAGGCCGGGTTCTGTGCTTGGCTCTGGAGGAAGGAGTAGGCATGGTCTTTGTCATTCAGAAAGACACCAGGCCCCAGAGGTGGGCTCAGCCAGACAGATCTGAGCGAGTTCAGAGAAGAGAGCCTGAGAGTCTGAGGAAGTACAGGTTGGAACTGGATTTAACACCCAGGGCGGGTCAGTTCATTGGCTCATCAATATCATTAGGGACACAGATTGTTCTCTTTCTTTAGTAGAGTTCTTTGGTCTTTTGGATTATCTCCCTTCATCATCCCCAAATGGCTGCTGCTGCTCCAGCCATTACCTTACTCACACATGCAGAAAACGAAAAGTGTCTCCTTAAGGCATCTCTTTTTTAAGAGCAAAAATATTTTCTCGGAAGCTTCTGGACCAGAATTGTGTCGCATGATACTTTCTAAACCAGTTACTGGTAGGGAGAAGGGAGTGCCTCTTATGACTTTAGACTAATCACCGTGCCCAGAGCAGGGGCTGAGCACAGGGCCGAGCAGAGGGCGGTTGTTGAAATGAAACAAGAAAGAAAGATGGCAACGAACCAGCTGTTTGTAGCCAGCCATGTCCTTGGTATTTACCATCACTCTTCCTCACACACCATAAAATCCAGCAGCTCTGCACTGGTCACCGTTCCCGGCTCCTGTCCTGAGGGTTCCTCTGCTCACACTTCCTGCCTCTAATTTCCTACTTCATCTGCTTCCTTGTGTCTGACTCCTGCTCACCTCTCGGGGATCGGCTGCATCACTCCCCCTCCAGATGGCCTCCGTGGTGGCCCACATGGACTAGCCTTGCCATTTGCCATGCGTTGCTTTAGTTGGTTCTTCTTTCGGGGGTTTAAAAAGACTCTTGGTCTCGCTAGCCAGGCCTGGTAGTGCACTGTGATCCCATGGCATCAGAGGCTGAGACCAGCCTGGGCAACTCAAGGAGATGCTATCTCAAAATTTTAAAGAACAAATAAATAAACTTCTAAAAATAAGGACTGGGGTGTAGCTCGGTGGTAAAGCCGTTTGCCCTGGGTTTAATCCTCTGGAATGAAAAATGTGTACGTGCAGGTGTGCGCGTGTGCACGGGTGCCCCGGAGTGTCCTGGGCATCTGTGGGTACGTGCATCAAATCCCCAGGGCTTGGCTGGCGTTGGCATTCAATATTTGTTACTGAAGAGATAAACGAGTAAATGGTACACAGGCGGCGCTCTGTACATGCTGTGGGTGTTGCCAGCCGGGGGATGGTGAGCGCCTTGGGGGAGGGACTGGGTCTTTATGTCTCTATCATTCCAAGGATCTCGAAGCCCCTCTCCAGCTCATTAGGAAATGTCCCCTAGGTTTGAGGGACTAGGGACAAAATGAATGTCTCCACCCTGGCCACAGGCACCTGGATAGCTGGGCGCACCTGGTCCACCTCCCGGGCTGAGAACCGCACTTCGTCATGGCCGTTGGAGGAGAGCTGCTAGCCCAAGCCCCCTGGAGACCACCCAGCCCCAGTCACCTGCCACAGGGTCCCCGGGCCTGCGCATGTTCCAGACACCAAAGGTGGCTCTCGGGCCTACCTGAGCCTGCCCCTGTGGTCACGGAGGTGGATGTCGTGCCATGGGGTTGTTATTCCGCACACCTGGTGACCTGGGGACCCAACAGAGTGGCAGGGCCTGGAAGGGCCTGGAGCGCAGTGGGCCTGGACTCCCAGGAGCCCAGAGCCAGTGTGGGAGCTGGAGGCAGGCGGGCACCTGGGGTGGGCTGTCCCCTTCTTTCCACCACCGCCAGAGGGACTCAGGGTGCCAGGCAGGAAGGGCTGCCAAGCCAGGCAGCCTGGGTGGGGCACAGGCCACAGGGGTCCCGGCCCCAGGTCAGGAGAGACCGCAGGAGGAGGAAGGGGTGCAGGCTGGGCCCAGCTCAGGTGACTGGAGCTGCCCTGGTGGCGTTTCTTGGTTCCTGTCCTGACCCTTGTCGTGAGCCGTCCTCACTGGTGGGGAGGAACAGGAAAATGAACTCTCGCAAATCGGGCCGCCATCCGGCCGCCTCTCCTCCCCGTGCCTTGAGTGCTCCAGTCAAGCCCACACCCTGCCACCACCAAACGCCTTTGCTCAAGGTCAGTGACAACCTGGGCATCACTCACTCCAGTGGTCACTTCAAAGTGAACTGTTCGGAGATGACCATAACATTTATCATCTCAACTGGAAATGGGGGAGAGGGACCCGGTTAATAGGAATGCCACGGGACTGTTCCAGGCCAAGTCGGACAGCCAGCCACGTAATGGCAGCGCTCTGGGCTGTGGATCCCCTGACCGGCTGTGTCCTGCTGACTCCCAAGTGCCCTCGCAGCCTCTCTCTTCCTCGGTCTCCTCTGCCCTTCCTGCCTCCTCCCCCAGCCCAGCCCCAGGCCTCCCCCACCCCACGCTCCCTCCTCACCCTCTCTCAACTTCAAATCCCACCTGGGTCCCAAGTGGGTGTCTGCAGCCAGGACCTCACCCAGCTCCCGACCCAGGGCACAGGTGCCCACTGGATGCCTCCTCTCCATGGCTATCAGCCGGCAGCATCGGCATCCACCCGGTGAGGAGGGAGCAGCGTGAGGCCTTGCTCCCCGGGGTCTGCTCTCCCTGAGTCGTCTTCAGATCCACAAAAGGAAGCCCCGTGGCACCTGTGGCTTAGCCAAGGGTGGCGGCGCCGGCCCTCTCTCCCCTGCACTGCATCTCTGACCCACCAGCATAGGGCTCAGCCGGTGCCTTCCCTGCTCCACGTGGGCCATGCCACCATGACCACCTCCTGGATTATCCATGGAAGCCCCCAGCCCCTCCACTTCCACCCAGTAGCCAGCCAGCCCATGCCCGTCCTCTGCTCCAGCCACCCCGTGCAAAGCCCAAGAGACCCTTCAGGCTCAAGCCCCACCCCCAGGCATCTCTGAGCACATCTTCACTCCACTTGGTCAGCACTGGGTTCCATGATGGCCCTCCTTCACCCCAGTGGGCACTGACCCCAGGCCTTGCATGGGCTGCTCCCTTGGTCTGGAATCCTGCTTATGGATAGCTCCCTCACTTCAGGTCTCTGCTCAAATGCCATCCTAATGGCACGGCCCTTCCCTGACCAGCCTGTATGAATGCTCATTTATAGTGATAGATGATAGGTAGGTAGATAGATAGAAAATTCTACCACCCTCCTCACTGGCCTTTGTTTCTCCCCAAAGCATTTACCATCATCTGACATTGTCTTAGTCGGTTCTCTGTTGCTATAACAAAATACCTGAGGCTGGGTTATTTATATGGAAGTTTATTTTGTCTCATGATCTGGAGACTGGGAAGTTCAAGGACAGAGCATGGTACTTGGTGAGGGCATCATAACATGAAAGAAGGTGAGAGAACAAGCAAGTGGGTAGCAAGCATCGCAAAAGAGACCCGACGTGGGGCTGCAGTTACAACCTGGAACCTGGAGAACTGCGTTAATTCCTGTTCTCGACCTCCTCCCCTCTCACAGGCCCGCCTCCCAACACCACCCCCCCCATGATGGTCAACCTTCAAGATGCGTTTCAGAAGGAACACACCATTTTCAAACCAAAGCAGACAGGTCATTTGCTTCTTGTCCGTGTCCACCACCTAGCAAGGCAAGGTCTCCAGCTATTTATTTTTACTAGAACAACAGAGTGGAAACTCCTGGAATGGACGGATGTGCATGGGACGCAGCGTGCCGGCTGGCGTGTGTGGCTGCAGACACGTGCTTGCCTGCACATAGAAACGCCATGCGTGTCTGGAGCCCCGGGGGAGACAGGTGCATTGTGGAGGCGGGGCTGCAGGGTGGCTGGCCCGGCCGGGGCTCAGTTCTTAATCCCATTTGGGATTAAACAGCTCTGTGCAGTAGGTTGAGACCTGTGCCCAGGAAGGCCACCGACACGTGCAGCATCTCACAGGGAGTTGCAGGAATGCTGGACACAGCCCAGGGATCCAGACCACCGCCCCAGACAGATAGAATGCCAGGCAGGGTCCTGTAGCTGTCACCCACCCGGGAAAGGCAGCTGGAGCAGGAGCGGGAGGGAGGGGAGGAGGAGGCCCAAGAGTCTGCAGCAGCTCTGGCAGGCGGCACAGCGGCGACGAGTTGGCAGGCAGCCAGGGCGCCTGGCCAACGTGCCTGAGGGAGGACCTGGCAGCTGAGGTACAAAGGCCCAGGTGGGGAGGGAGAGGTGCGGGCTGTGGGCAGGGCTGCCCCTCAGACCAGATGCCAATTGTGCCACGCGCCAGGGGGCGGCCCTGACCTGCCAAGTGGGCCCCAGCACCTTTACCCATTCCCCAAAGGTGCGCAAGCCCAGGGGACTGGGGTCCTGGGTTTGAGGCTGCGCTCTGTCACTGATGCTGTGCGACTTTGGACAGTGCCTGACTCCACTCTCCTCTGGAGTAGGCATCGCACCCAGGCCTTGCCCCAGGTAGGCCTCCCCAGTGGTCTCCCCGACACTCCCAATCCCACACACCCACATCCTCCCTGCGCTTGGACCTCGAGTGCTACCTCCATGCGGCCCAGCCTCTGTCCCTGCTATTCCTCTGTGGGGAACCCTTTTGTGTCCAGCTTCTCCTCATCCTTCCAGTCTCTGCCAGATTCCCCCAGTTCTGAGAACCCTCCCTGGGCCCCTGTCCAGGGGGACACTCACCCACCCCTTCCATTCCCGTTTCTTGCCTTAATTTTCTTTTTTTGCTTATCACGCCCTAAAATCATATGATATTGTAGATTCACCCCATTATCGTCTGTCTGTCCCCCAGAAGGCCAGTTCCACGAGGGCCTGGGCTCTGTTCTGCTTATTGCCGTGTCCCGGGGGCCCAGCACATGGGCCAGCATCAGGGAAGCACTGGTAAATATTTGTGGGAAGAGTAAATGCATAGCCAGAAAAGACGCGCTGTCTTCTAATTACTGATTGGATCTCGCTGTCGTACTCAGAGGAATGATGCTAATAGTCTGTTGAATGAGCGAGGGAATGAACGAAGTGCATTTCTGTCTCCTGCCTGCAGTAGACACTAATGTCTGATGAATGAATGATTGAGTACCAGCCCCCCCCCACACACCTTGCAGAAGGTATTATAAACCAAGAAACGGGGGGCGGGGAGCAGAGCAACGGCAGGCTGCCTGCCAACTGGGCATCTCCCAGAGGCAGCCCCGGCCTCCTCGAGGTTCCCCCTCCTCCAGCGCCTCCCTCTGCGATGACAGCCCTGGAACTGGCTGGTGGAGCCAGGGGAACAGTTCCCGCAGCATGTGCGGGGAAGTCATAAGCTCCAGGAAATGAAGGCTTCAGAGCTGCCTCCTCCTCGCCCAGAACTCCAGCCTCATTACGCCAGCCCCGGCCATCATGTGGGGAATCAGAGCCAGATCCCCAGAGGCGGAAGCACAGCCTGGGGCTGCAGAGCGGGCCACCAGGATGAGGGAGCTGCCTGCCCAGACCCACATAACAGGGTGGGGGTCGGGAAGGGAATGAGGGGCACTTGCAGCAGGGCTACAGGTCCTCTTAACTAGAGGGACAGAGGGGACTGCGGGTCCAGGGCCCCTCCATCCCACTGTCCCCTCTGGACTATTGGCGTTCTCCATTACCCAGAAACCCTCACCAGCGCCGTCACCTTCAAGCAGAGGCTCCAGGCCCTGAAACCCCTTCCATAAAGGATTTCCAGGGCCTACACGGCAAAGGAACACCAGGCAATGCCAGCCCCCAGAAATACCTTCATCTCATCTACATCAAAGGAGGGTCTGTTCCCTGGAGACTCAGCCCCCTGCCCCTGGCCCAGCTGCACGCCTCAGGTTCCAGCCTAACTCCTCAACTAGCCCGATGGCTCCGGGCTGGTGTGTGTGCTCTGCCGCCTGGAATGCCCACCCTGCTCCTCCATCTGCTCAGAGCCGCCTTGACTCCCCACCTCCCTTCCCTGAGCCCACAGGTCCAGCTCGTCCACATACACACACTTTGAGGGCCCGATCACAGGCCACCTGGTATTTGGGGTGTGACTGGAGGGTCTCACCTCCCACCCCACCAAACTGCACGTGTATTAATCTGTGTTCCCAGCATCCAGGCTCAACCTGGCCCGGAGTCGAGGCTGGTGGAACTGAGTTGCTAAGCTGAGCGGAACTGGAGGTGGCGGGGCGGGGGACTGAGCCCCTCACCTTCTCTGGCTCTGGTCTGTGCCTGAAATTCCTCCATTAAAGCAGCATGGCTGTCCCCTGTAAACACCCACATTAAGCCATTATTCATCATTAGGGCTTGAGTAGGCGTGAGTCCCTCAGATCCTTTCTTGCTGAAAACGGGGATCTGACGGAGGGAGAGAGGGAGGGAGGATTGATCTGTGGACACAGTGCTGGTCCAGGATGGGGGAGGAGAGGTGTCCCTCAGAGCCAGGAAAAGGCTTTCTGGGGGAATGTGGACACAATAAAGGCACGCGCAGAGGAGAGGGCTTGTGACCCTGCGGAGTCACGCAGGGCCCCTCCAAGCAAGGCCTGCTGGCACACCAGTGCCTCATCCCCAAGAGGGGCGGAGGGGTGGTGGCTTACCAGAGGGCCTTCCCCAAGTCCCTGATTTGGATGAAACGGCTTCTCCCTGTTGCTATGGGAGGGTGGGAGGTGAGGTAGCAGGCTGGGAGCAGCACCGAGCCCCAGGACACCTGGGTCTTGAAGACCTCTTCTAAACGTTGCAGCGGGGTAGGGGATTTGGGGAGGCTGGGCTGGACCAGACTGCCAGCCAGAGGCAGGGGAGGCAGCTCCTAAAGCCCCTGTTCCCATGGGCCTGGCAGCAGTGAGAAGCTGGGGGGGTCTGTGGGGAAGTGGGGGAGGGGCAGCAGAGAGCACAGCAGGGTGGGTCACCAGGGTTGAAAGGGGATCTAAGGCTAGGATGGTGAGTGAGCTACTACACTGCCGACTCCAAGAAGCCAGGGGCCTCTCCTGGTCACCAGTGTCTGTGCCACCCTGCACAGTGCCAGGTGCACAGTAGGTGGTTAATCAGTGCTTACAGAAGGAGACAGACTCAGTCTGCCCTCCCGATGGAGCCCCTGGATGCTCTCTCCTTTCTCCTGCAGGCTCTGGATGGATCAAGAGGCGCCCTAGTCCTGGAAGGATCAGAAGATCAGCTCGTCCTCGACCCTCTTCCTATCTGCGCGGGGACCATGGCGCGCAGCGCTGCCTGCTGATCGGGCCAGGGGCGCGGTGGACCGGGCTGCTGTCCATGCCTCGGCGCGGCCGTCCCCTCCCCCTGCAGCCGGGCGGCCCCGAGGCTGGGTGGCGTTCAGGGCCGTGGGCCGGTCCGGGTGCCCCGTCGGGGGCAGTGTCCCGGCGGCCACGCTGAGGCCACCATGTGACGCGGCACTGCTTAGTCCTGCGACCGACAGAGCGGCGGCGCCCTGGTGCCCCCCGTCGATGCTCCCGGGCCCGGCCCCGCGCAGCCAAGCATGAGGCCTCGGCCCGACGGTAGGGCGCTCCGAGCCGGGGCCGCGCTGTCGCCCGCGCTGCTACTGCTGCTGCTGCTGCCGCCGCCGCCGCCTCTGCTGGGGCGCCTGTGGGCGGCGGGCACACCCGCGCCATCGGCGGCGCCCGGGGCCCGGCAGGACGGCGCGCAGGGCGCGGGCCGCGTGAAGCGCGGCTGGGTGTGGAACCAGTTCTTCGTGGTGGAGGAGTACACCGGCACGGAGCCCCTGTACGTGGGCAAGGTAACGTGGGGCCCACCCGCCCAGCAGGCCCCCATCCCCTGCCCCTAGTCCGCGCCCGCCTGCCTCCCTCCTTTCAGCGTGCCTGGCCAGGGGCACGACTGGCTAGAGCCCCACTCTAGAGCCCCAGCGCCCTGTGCTCAGCCCTGTCCCTCTTACTTCCCAGAGGAAAGAGAGCAAGCAAGTGGGCGAAGCCAGTCCATCTGGTGCCTGGAAGGCATGCGGAATTTAGAAACAAGTTTGCAAATCCGATCATGTCACAAACATACTCAGCTCACTGGCCTAAAATGCCTCCATGGCTTTCCACGCACTTGGGGTCAAGCCTGAATTCCATCCCATTGACTCTAGGGCTCCCATCCTCCTGCAGCCACACCAGGGGTCTGATGCCTTCTGAAAGGCCCTACCATGCCCGCCACCCTCCATCACTCCCTTTGCCTGGGTTGCCCCCATTGGACACTCCCCCCCACCTGCCTTGCTTTCCTCCACCAGTTGCCTCACATACCATACCACAGGTCTCAGCTCCAGTGCTACTTCCTGCAAGAAGCTCTCCCTGACCAGACCAGGCCAGGCCAGGTCCCCCTATTACATGCCTTTCGAGGTCCCTGTATCTTTCCTTCATAACCCTGTAATTATGCATGTGTTTGCTTGATTGTGCAATTAATGTGTTTCTTTCCTATCAAGCCATGTTTGTTTTGCTCACCTTTAGATCCCCAGTGCACAGGCATTAGCTCACCAACTCTCTATTAAATGAATGAACGGATGGAAGCTACCTTCTCACTCCCCAGGTGTGCTTGCAGGTCTCATTGAAGATCTGTGCCCTAGAAATAAAAGGAACTGAGAAGGACTTTCATTCATCCATTCAGTCCTCATGGGACCCAGGTATGATGCTGGGGAGGCAGAAGTGAGTAAGATCTAACCTCTGCCTCCCCAAAATGACAGAGACACGCGGGTGGATAAAAAGTCTCACAAGTCAGCACCTGGCACTAAGTAGGCACTCATCAAATCATTTCCATTGGCTGGGTTTTGTTGTATGAGTAGGAGTTACTCAGGCTGATGGGGAAGAGGGTAGAGCACCTGGCACTGAGTAGGCACTCATTAAATGGTCTCTGTTGACTGGCGTCATGGAGGAGAAAACACCTGAACTGGGTTTTGTTGTATGAGTCGGAGTCCCTCAGGCTGAGGGGGAAGAGGGTAGAGCCTGGTTAAAGACTTGGAGTCCTGAAGAAGCCTGGCTTATTCAGAGATGAGTCCACAGTGGAGGTGTTGAAGTGAAAGGTGGCTGTGGCTACAGAAAGGAAGCAGGTGGTGCCCAGGGACAGTTCTCTGGCTTTTATGCAAACCAGCTGGCTTTCCGGGAAGTTGGGGTCGGCAGTGGGAACAAAACTCCAGTGTTTCCTGCATGCAGACAGGTCTCAGAGTATCTAGATGGATCTGTTCTGAGGCTCAGGAATCAAGGTCTTGGCAAGGACAGGAGGAAAGTCTAGGAGTGAGCCATCAGGTTGGCCTCCAGAAACCCAGCTCTTCTCTGGGGCTAGACACAGTTGTTTCTGGTCCTCGGCTTCTTTCCTCTCCTTACATGTGACTGAAGTTGATCCTTGCAGTAGAGCGGACAGCTCCAGCAGGTCCACAGCCTGCTGCTCAAGATCACCCAGCAACCGAGGGACAGAGCCCAGGACTGCCTACTCCCCCCCAGAACCGGGACAGCAGTCTTGGGATGGGGAGGGAGGGGCCTATGCCCACGAGGAGCCAAGCGAGCGACTCAGATCACAGGCTTTGGAGGCGCCTGAGACTCTGTCTCTTCCTCTGTGGACGTGGGGGTCCAAGAGCCCACCTTCTAAGCTTGTTGAGAATTAAACAAGAAACTGGGCACTCGGAGCGTTGAGCCCACGGCTTGTTCGTGATTATTTTTCTTAATATTCCCCTACAAAGTACTGAATCCTTAAAACCGCAAGGTGGAAATCATGGTTCTCTTGGTAGGCAAGGAAACCGAGGGCAGAGAGGGCAGAGAAGGCAGAGTCACAGAGCAGGCAAGTGGCCTAGCCAGCATTTGCAGCTGTGTGAGCTGGGGTTTCCACGTCCTGGTGAGAAGAAGCCAGCCTCAGCCCTACTGTCCAGACCTGGCTGAGACCTCCAGGCCTGGTCAAAGGCCCGCAGTCCAGGGAGACCCCAGAGAGACTGGGAAGGACCCTAACATGCCTGCCTAAATGTCAGAGGAGGTGGTCGTCTCTGCAAAGTGCCCCCCCCCCCAACTCCTGAAAAAGTGAAAAAACCGGCTGCCGATGCTCTCATCTGCACCCGCCTGGCCTTTAGCCTCGCAGATGAACGAGCCCCACGCCCTCTCCTTCAATTACAGTCTGTTGAGGGTCCTAGTAAGTTCTTCCATTGCAAGAGGGGAAAACCAAGGCCCAGGGGTGGAGACCCTCAGGGCTAGGCCATGCAGCAACATGGCGGCAGAATCGACCCATAAACCAGGTGTCCTGACCCTGTCTCCGGGCTCCATTCCTGGTCCACAGTGCTGGAAGCCAAGCACTGTGCGGCGCCGGGGCCTTGCCTTTTCTCACCACAACCTCTGGTGTCCCCACTGCTGTTGGGGCACCTCCTCCTCTTCCTCCTCCTCCACCTTCCCCTGGAGCCCCGCTCCACGCTCAAGGCCCCCTCCAGAAAAAGCACCGTGCCTGTGCCCAGGGTGCACCTTCTTCTGAGGTGAGCAGCCTTGTGTGTGGCCGGGGGCTCAAGCCCCAGCTCTGCTGCTCCTGATCTCCCTCTCTGGCCACATGGTTCAGCCTCTCTGAGCCTCAGCTCCTTTTCCGTTGAGTGAGCCTATTACCGAACCCTCCTCACAGGGCGCTGGCAGATCACAAACCCGGAGAGCCCCGGGCTCCTGGCCTGCCTGTGTTGGTTTTCATTCTTCTAAGTCTCACCCGGTATTTCCAGCACCATGTATGGATCCCCGGAACCCCTGCCCCAAGTCCCAGAAACCTTCCTGGCAACTCGGCATCCCGGCTTCTCACCACTAATTGCGGGAGGTGCTCCTTAGCCCACCCCCATCCCAGGAGTGTGAGCTGGGGCTTTTAAAACCACCTGGCCCCTTTCGGCCGAGCTTGTGTGCGCACACGTGCTTGTGTGTGCACATGGGTGCGCACACACGCACACTCATGCTCTTCAGGGAGAAGGGTCTTCTCCATGGTTTCAGTGAATTCACTGCTGCCTGGTCCCCCCACCCCAGGGAGCCGCTCTGAGCATCCGTCCTTGTCGAATTCCAAAGGTAGCTTAGCAACAGCACCAGGCGGAGCGAACTGGCCCCTGGTAACCTATTTTACAGACGCCTCCTCCATCACTCACCGCCGGCTCCTGTCGGCACCCACAGGAACCGCTGGGCCCCGCGCGGTTGTGGTTGTCACCAAGGCCGCGCAAACAGCACACTCCCAAGTCCTGCCCCATTGGCTCGCCCTGGCCCACCCCCCTCACCTGCTCACAACAGCCGCCCCCGAGCAACCTCGCAGCATTTCCATAAAATCTGGGTACTTTGACTAATCCCTTTTCCAAACTGTAATTTCCCCAGAGGCTTCTGTCAGCTGGATGTGGATTTTGTAGGATTTTTAATTTTTTAAAAAAGATAGAATTATGGGGTCAGCACTTATGACCAACTCCTGTGGGCGGTGAGATCTATTTTAGATATACGGCAGGATTAAAGTGGGGAGGAGAGCAGATTTAATTAAGTTGCTAATATTTAAAGAAAATTGATGAACTCCTGGTTTACGAGGAGCGCCGGTGTGAGCAGACCCCTCGCGTTCCGGGGAGGCTTTTTATTTGATTTGCTTTCCGTTTAAATCCTGGACTCGTTTTATTTGCGTAGCTGCACTGTCCGTTTAATTGTCTTTAATAAGGAAAACGTACCTCTGCTCGCATTTAATTTTGATTTAATTAGGAGGAAGTAATTAATGGCCTCGTAAATCCCATTTTTCAGCCCCCCTGGGATAAGAAACCATCACTCTAGTGTTTTCCATGTTGTTTATGAGGGAAGGCTGGCCCTGGGGGGATTTCTCCCCTGGCCTTACTTCATGCACTATTGAGAACCCTGGGTGCAGTGCCAGATGGCCTCGGGCTGCCTTTAACAAAAGCTGTGTGACTTTAGGTAAGATTTGGACCCTCTCTGGGCCTCGGTTTACCTATCTGTATAATGGGGAGAGAATAGTCTCTGACTCACAGAATCATTATGAGACATCCTTGGGACAACGGTAAAGGGTTTGGAACTGGGCCTGGGTCATTACAGGTGCCAGTACCTGTCCTTCCTAATCTAGAACATGTGTGCCTGGGACTGAACAGAGGGACTGGGTCCTCCAGAAATCAGTTGTGTACGTCATTATTCATTTGTTCCATGGTTTGCTGTGGTCCCTGTGCTGGGACATGGGAACAGCCATGTGCTCTGCTGTCAAGGAGCTTACAATCACACGCTCACCCCTCCCATGCGCCCTGGGTTTTCTCCACAGGCATTGCCAGGGTACCTAGTATGTGCCTGGCATGGGGAGCTCAGATGGAGGGGAATGGAAGTCAGCCCAGGCCCTAAGCCCATGACAGCTGGGGACAACTGTGCACAGTGAGATGTCCCAGGGGAGTGTGGGACAGAAAGGTGCGCACAGGAGCAGCAGAGCGTGAGGCCTCTTCAGCCAGAGGCAGGGCACCCGTGAGGGCTGCCCCAGTAGGAGACGGTGGCGTCTGAATGACAAGGAGGTGTCAGCGGAGAGCCCCGAGCCCCAGAGAGCCAGGATCTGAGCCAGAGTCCCGAGAGGGGAGGAGAAAGTGGGAGGCTCTGATACCTCCTGAGGCCAGGAGGGGCCGGAGGGGGTCTGATCTGCACTGAGCACCTACTATGTGCCAGAAGCTGCATATATTATTTATGAATCTTAGAATCAACGGGGAAGCCATACCAGTCCTATTCACGTGTGAGAAACCAAGGTTCAGAGAAGGGCAGCCACTACCACAGGGCCAAAGTGGCAAAGCGAAAGCCAGCACACAGCGGCTCCGGACTCCAAAGCCCACGATCTTTCCTGATTTGTGGTTTGAGGTCCTTTACCAAATGATGGAATGGAGGCTCAGGGAGAGGAGGCCACTGATGAACCAGGCCTGCTGGGTGCAAGGTCAGAGACTGGTCTCAAGCCTGGCCACTGCCCAGCCTTCAGCCCAGTGACCGCCTGCAGCCCACTCCTTCCCCTCCCTCCCGCGTCCTCTGGTGGAGACCTATAAGCGGCTCACCGGATTCCCCGAGGCTGCAGAGAGGCTGACCTGCACCTTGGAGTCGTTAGACCCAGGCCTGCCTCAGACTCCTCACCTGGAATATGGGGATGCATTTTCACACTACCCAAAGTCAAGTTCAGTTTTTGCAGACAGCCTGCAACAGGTCTGGCTCACAACGGACTCAGTGAATGAGAGCACCATCTTCTACCCCCAGCGGAGGGTCTAGGGCGGAGTCAGATGTTCCCTTTCTGCTCCAGAGCCAGGACCCTGCAACTGCAACTTCTTAGCTCCTGCCCCCATGCCCGTTGGCCCTGTCTGGCTCTGCAGTCCCCAGAGAGCAGTGGCCGGGCCCCAGCGTGTGCTCCGTGTCATACTTCACAGAAGAACCTCAATGACGTCACCGCTGGTTCCGCTCCCTCCTCCCCGCTCTCCCTGATCAGTGATTCCTCTCCAAGGCCCGAGTTAAAATGTCAAGGGCTAGGGGAGGCAGGAAGGGAGACCACTTGCCAAGGGCTGGGGTCATTGCAAACTGGCTCTCACTCAAACCTCACCACACCTGTGCTCAGTCTGATTTCTGAGGTGGGAAAACAGCTCAGAGAGGTACAAGGAACAAGTCCACAGCCACAACATTCGTGAGCAGCAGAGCTGGGAGCGTGGCTTCCCACCCTGAGCTACGTGGGAAACAGACCTTCCCTCTGCGTCTTAGTTTCCTCGTCTGAGCAATGGGAATGGTACCGTGTCCTAGGTCACGATGAAGCCCAGTGAGATCATAGCTCCCACACGTTCCCCACGTGGCAGCGATGCCACCTTGGTGCCCAGAAGTGTTTGCTGATTCAATAAGCAGGGGATGGGGGAGGCGGGGGAAGGCACCCCAAGAGGGAAAAAATAATCCACCTTCCACCACCACATCTCCCCAGGGCAAAGGTGCAGGAAGAGCATAAACAGCAAACAGGAGAGACAGGACTCATCCCGGGCAGTGCCAATGATTCAGGGCCTACGTCCTGAGATAATTTTATTGGGGGCATTAAACTGAGTTATGAGGTTTTTACAATCCAGCCACTTATGAGAAATCTATTAACAGTAACTGGACAGGAAGAAGGCTTCTCGGTGGAGCCCAGGACGGGCATTAATTGGGGCAATCTATAACAGGATGGGGACCCGGAAAGGTTCCACCAGACGCCTCCATTTACTCCCCGCAATTTCTGCTGAGAATCAGCAGACTCGCCAAAAAGAGAGAGATGCCCATTAATCGGCTAATGAAATATGAAAATGTTTATGGGCCATTCAATCTTCCAAATGGCACTTCTATAATCCACCTTTCAGACACAAAGTTCTACCAGCAGAATTTACACCCCGGCTCCTCCCGCCTGGCGGGGGTGGGCTTTCCTCCCTCTTCGTGACCTGACGAATTCATTGGCACCTGTTTTCCTGCTGAGGGGGCTGGGGTCCCTGGCAGCCCAGCCTGAAAGGGGCTTTAGGGATTGTCTCGTTCATATCCCCTCTTCATGGAAGCTTAGAAGGAGCGAGGACCTGCCCAAAGTCACCGGCTTCATCAAGATGGATTTTCCTCTGCTCAGGGCTGCCTCAGAGATTTGGGCGCTGGAGGGAAAAGTCTTGGGTGTTTCTGTTTGCAAGAAAACGGACTTCTTGCTGGTTCCTCCCCCAAGAGATCGCCATGCCTGGAGAACAGCCTGAGCTCTGGAGCCTAGCAGGATGAAATCCCAGTTACAGAGAGAGATCGTTCAGTAATAATAACATAGTAACGCTAGCTACCATTTATTGGACACTTACTATGTCTCAGGCAGGGCTGATTTGCAGCGGGCACAAACAGGTCTAGTGGTACCAGTTGTTACAATAGTGCAAACCTCCACACCCACAGCTGGTAGCCCACCTCCTCCACACCCCTGCTCTCAGCCCCTCAGGCCTCCCCATGATCTAGCCACCACAGAGCTTCTGCTGCAGGGCCCTGCTGCAGCGCCACCCTACCAGCAGGGCCACCCTACCGGCAGGGCCCCCACCATGTTGGCTCTTAAATATCGTGCATATCGCTGGTGCTGGGCAGCTGCAATGGACCTGAGGGACTCTCAACTCAGTGAACTCCTCAGCTCCTCTAGGATGACCTGCTGCTGTGATTGCTGGTGTAACAGATGAAGGAATAGTCCCAGGGAACAGCAGTGACTTGTAGGAGGACACAGGGCCATGACGCTGGAGCCAAGGCATGGGTGGCCAGGTTGTACACCTCTTGCTTCCTGTGGCTCCTCTGCAGAGGCTTTAGGTGGAGCGGAAGAGCTCAGGCTCCAGAGTCAGCCTGCTCCTTGGAGGTCTAAGCTGAAGCATATTATCCCACTTCTCTGATCCTCAGTGGGAAAACGATAATCTGTAGAACTCTAGTAGAGTTTCTTCTCTGAGTCCTGACCGAGATGAGGGCATGTGCCTCATGGCCCACTGCCCAGTGTGCAGCAGCTGCCCCTGCAGTTGCATCCCCTCTCCCTTCGCTCCTGTCCCCACCATGTGCCAAGTCCTGAGACTGCTGCTCCTTATACTGAGATGTGTATGATGCCACCTAGCCTCCAGCCTTGGGGGAGATGGGTCCATAACTCAGAGTGAGGTCATGGACCAGCAGCTTGGCAGCACGTTAGAAATGCAAACCTAGAGGCTCTGCCTGAACTACTGAGTCCAAAGCTGCATCTTAACAAGATGCCCAGGTGATCAGCCTGCATGTTAGGCGTTGAGAAGCCCTGGCTTCCTTGATCTTAGGAGATTGATCATGATAATGATGACTTTGTAGAGAGATCTTGGAGGGGAATGGAGGGGTGGTTCAGAAAAGCTTTCTAGAAGTGTGGCGTTGCAGCTGAGCCTTGCAGGGCCAGTGGATTTTCTGTAGGCAGAGAAATAAGGCTGAGGGCTCAAGGTTGGAGCCCGAGGCTCTCCAAGCTGCAGGGAAGCATCTCTGCACTTCATATAGGAGTAGGGAGCCGTGGAAGGTCGTGTTCAGATGGCCCCTGAGGCTGAGGGCTCCCCAGCCCGGAGGACGGTGGATTGCAGGTCAGGACTGGAGCAGGCTGAGCCTCGGAGGGCTGCTGAAACGCTCCAGGCCAGAGGCTGCCTCAGGTCAGTGCCACCACGGCTTCTGGGCCCCAGCCATCGTAAAGGTGCAGGTGCGTTGAAGGAGACTCCTGTGCAGGAACGGGCCCCCAGGGGCTTGGGGAGGGCCACAGAGAGGGGCTTCCTCCCCCGCCTCCACTCTGCCCTCCTCCTTCCTCCCCAGATCCACTCGGACTCCGATGAGGGTGACGGTGCCATCAAGTACACCATCTCGGGCGAGGGTGCAGGTACCATCTTCCTGATCGACGAGCTGACAGGCGACATCCACGCCACGGAGCGTCTGGACCGGGAGCAGAAGACCTTCTACACGCTGCGGGCCCAGGCTCGGGATCGGGCCACCAACCGCCTGCTGGAGCCCGAGTCGGAGTTCATCATCAAGGTGCAGGATATCAACGACAGCGAGCCCCGCTTCCTGCACGGCCCTTACATCGGCAGCGTGGCGGAGCTGTCGCCCACAGGTGCGCGGCTGGTGCTGGGCCCTGGGCGGGCAGGGCGGCGTGCCCCCAGGGGGTGCTGCCAGACCCCGCGTGAAGCCTGGGGGAGGGGCAGGTGCCCACAGGCCACAGTCACGGTGGCACACCGGGACAAAGCCACACCCATGCCCACAGCCTACACATGAACTCAGTGACACACTCAGACACGCACACGCTGACACGCAGTCCCATGCACAGACGCAGCTGCGCACCCGGACACTACTGCACACTCAAGCCAGCCCCATGTACAAGGTCAGCTGTGCACCCCACTCAGCCTGCCCCCCACCCAGGCAGCACCAGACACGGCCACACACATGCTGTAGCCCTGGGCACAACACTTCACGAAGGTTCAGCAGCACCCAGACACAGCACGCCCTTTGCCACAACCGGCACGGATGCCATCCTGTCTCCAGGCACGACCACACAGGAACACCTGCAACCAGCAACGGCCGCAGCACATCACAGTCCCAACAGGACCCAGACACCACCTCACACCTGGACATAGCCACGTTCCCCCACTGCAGGGGAAAGTGCCCTCACGCAGAGAGCACCTCTGTGCAGACTCGGCTGCCTACACGACACAGGCAGAAGCCCCAGGCAACACTGTCATGCTGGAGTGCCCATCACTGTGTCCACACGCAGGTCCATGTCTATGTGGGAGCTGAGTGAGTGGATGTGGCAGAGGTCATGGGTGTGGCTCTGTCCAGGTGTCCAGTTCCATCTGGGCACAGCCAGTGAGCAACACCCAGATGGCTTTGCTTACCGCCCCCAGAAGGTCCAGCTGGACAACACACCACCCACTGGGGGCCCAGGCCCACACAGAGACACTGAGGTCCCGACACAGACTCAGTCACATGTCCCTGGGGGTGGCTGCAAGCACCTGGGACGCTGCACACAGTCTAGTGCATCGAGCAGGAAGCCAACACCGAAACACATATCTGCAAGAAGACATCAGGCACAACCAGGCTCAGAAACACCCTCACTGAACAGGACACTGAGACTGATGTTTGGAGGACACTGTGGGGTCCCTACTCTTGTCTGACCATCAAGGCCCTGCAGAGCCCAGGGTTCCTGAGGCTGGGGTAGGACTGGAGTCATGGGGTGAGGGCACAAGCCAGCACCTGTCACACCCCTTCCCCACCGTGTTAGTCATCTGAGAGCCAGCTAGAAGGGAGCAGCCCCTGGGTCCTAGACCACATTCCACTGCTGGCTCCCGGCAGCTGCGGGCTCCGCACTGTCTCTGCCCCTCCCAGAGGTCAGGGGCATTGGGTTCTGGAGAGAGACCATAATCTCTGGGCTAAGGATGTGCGCCTTCCTCTGGTCAGAGGATGGTGAGGACAGGGAACAGCAAGGGTGTGAGTGGGCTGTGCACCCACACGGGACACGTGTGCCTGGTGTCCACGTGCATCCCCTCCACGCCTGTGTGCAGATATGCACGTGCATGGCCAGCTGAGGGGTAGTTTCAGGCCAGCGCGTGCACGTGACATGCCATAGGTCTACTGGAGGTGTCCCCTCATGCATTCATTTAGCAGATATTTGTTGAGTGCCTACTGTGTGCTAGGCACTGGGGACGGAGCAGTGAAGTACTCGCGAGGAGTACCTCCTGCTAAGGAAGGAGACAAGAATGAGCACACGAATCATTGGTCCAGTGAGGTCTCTCAGGAGGTGACATTGGAGCAGCGCAGGGGGTGAGGGAATGGGCCCCGGGGAACAGCAGGAGCAAAGGCTCTGGGCTTCAATTCCCCCAAGGAGGGTGGCACACAGCCAGGGAGATCATGGCCAGGACTTCGTCTTTCATGCTGAGCAGGCTGGGAAGTCAGCGGAGGGTTTCACTCAGAAGAATGACAGGATCTGACTGAGTTTAACTGGAACTCGTGGCTGTTCCTTGAAGCAGAGGCAGCAAGGGCAGGAGCCAGTGGCCCCTGGAGGGGGATATTGCAATGACCTAGCGAGGACCTGGTGGTGACTCGGAACAAGATGGTGGCGGTGACGGTGCTGAAATGAGGTCGACTCGTGGATCTCTAGAAAGTACAGCTGAAAGCGTTGGCTGGTTGATTGGACGTGGCGGGTGAGAAAGAAAAGAAAGGACGGCTGTTGGGATTTTGACCGAGCGACTCAGTGGCTGGAATTTCCATTTAGGGAGATCGGAGGAGCAGGGGCGCGGGGAGCAGGAGCTGGTTTCAGACTCGCTGAGTTCCAAGCGCTCACGGGGCAGCCGGGTGGAGATGTTTAGAAAGGCAGTTGAGTAACCAGGTTTGGTGGAGAGGTCTGGGCTGGGGAGGTGAATCTGGAAGCCATTGGTGGCAAAGATACACTGAGTTTTAGAGCCTGTAAGAACTTAGAAGTTAATTTTGTCAGTAGGGAAACTGGGACTCAGAGAGATGGAGACCCACCCAAGGTCACACGGAGAGCCAGAGGCAGCTCAAGCCCTGACTTTCTAGGACCCCATACCCACCCCCAACTGAAACTCTGACCTGAAAAGACATGGTCCCGTCTGCCTTTGCCCAGGACTGACCTGCATGTCTGCACATGGACAAGTCCAGGAAGGCAGCAAGAGGGGACACTGGAGAAGGACACCAGGGCATGTCTGAGGGACTTGGACAGAAGTGTCCTGGTCACACCTGCACTTTAGACAGCTCCCTCTGCTCCTCCGCAGGGCTTTCCACCACCACTTCACTCTCTGCAACTCCGGAGGGGGCAGGATTGACGTTAGCATCCCCACTGAACAGATGGGAACGCCAAGGCCCAGAGAGGAGAGCTGTAGCCATGGACCCTTAGCAAGTCTGACAGAGCCAGGTGCTGGGCTTGGCTCCCAGACATGGGAGTGGCAAAGCCCTGGTGTCACCTGAGGGAAAACCAAGTCCAGGAGACAGGCAATGACTCGTCCAAGGTCACACAGAGAGTGGGAGGCAGAGCTGAGCCCTATTCTTGGGCCCTGGCCTACGCCCCAGCCCTGCCATGTCTCCATGCCCCCGCTCACTGCTTCCCATGGCAGGGTGACTCAACCTGGACAAGCTGGGGAACCCAGGGGCAAGAAGGAGGAGGCAGAAATTAAATTAGTTTGTTTCATTTGAGCAACTTTTTGAAGGAGAAGCAAATCCGACACTGGGGTGCTTGCGGAGACTCCAGGCAGCTTTGAAAATCAGTCACAATTACTGAGCCTCCTGATCCGGGCTGCGCGGGGCGGGTCGACAAGCGGCAGCAGGGTTGGGCGGCTTCGGAGATCAGAGGGAGCGGGGACGCTGCTTGGGACATGAAAGGCAGCAGTGCTCGCAAATTAAACCACTCAGAGCTTAAAAGGGAAGGGAAGTGTCGGGCCGATGAGCCACGCTTCTGAGGAGGGGCACCCGCCATGCTGGCCTAATGCAGCGGGGCAATCCTGAGCTGCCAGTGGAGGGCCTGGCCACTCACATGACCTCGGGCTGCTCCCTGTCCTCCTCTGGGCACCAGCTACCCTCCTGATCATTAAAGGGGTTCATGCAATATCATTCACAGGTATTTATTGAGTGTCTACTATGTGCCAGGCACTTCAGGCTCTGGGGACTCTGCAGTCTACATACTAGAGCAGAGACAGGAAAGAAATGGACAAGTGACCAGTGTGGTGAGCTCCCTGCAGAGTAAGGGGGCGGGCAGGGATTTGGGGGAGTGCTGTTTTAGGTAGAGGGGTCAGGGACAATCTAAACAGACATTCAATCATGGACGCAAGGAAGAGAACCAAAATGCTCTGTGAAACTGGTTTTCAAACCCTACTGTGCACCCAGAGTACTGGAGAACTCATTAAGCATAGCTTGCTGCCCCTCTCCCCCCAGGATTTATTTATTTATCTTTGTGGTGCTGGGGATGGAACTCAGTGCATGCTAGGTAAGGGCTCTAACACTGAGCTGTGCCCCCAGCACCTGCCACTCCAGGGTCTCTGCTGATTCAGTAGGCCAGAGTCTGTCAAAGTGCTAACCAATGCCAAGTGTTAACGATGCTGCTGCTTTGAAGACCACACTCGGAGAACCACTAAGCTAGAAGAATGTTCAAGGCACAGGGAACAGAAAGTGCAAAGGCCCTGAGGACCGTGTGTTGGTCATATCCAAGGAATAGCAAGGACATCAGTGTGGCTGAGAATGTCCAGGTACCTCTGAAGAAGGACCAGGGAAGTGGATCACATAAGACCAAGACGCAGTGGAGGGCTTTCGGTTGTACTCTGAACGATGTGGGGAGTGGGAGTGGGGCACGATTCAACTTATTTTTTAAAAGAATGACTCGGCCGTCATGTTGAAAATAGACTGTAGGGGGTAAGGTGGGAAGAAGGGCGAGGGAGGAGGAGGCTGCTGTCAAGCAGGCGAGAGGTGACAGTGGCAGGGATCCCGTAGGTGATGAGAAGAGGTGGGACTCCTGTGTGAAGGTGGAGCTGACAGGGTCTGTGGGCGACAGAGACAGGGTGGCGCTGAAGGATTTGACCGGAGCAGCTGGATGGATGGAGCTACTGTGTCTGAGACAGAGTCAGTGCTCTGGGAAGGGCAAGTTTGCCAGATAAATTAAGAATCCATCCATCCTTGGACATGTTCAGATTGAGACATCCACTGGAAGTCCAGGTGGAGATGTCCAGGGGACAGATGGATCTAGGAGTCCGAGCATCGGCAGAGAGATGGGCTAGAGATGCAACAGGAAGTTATCAGCAGGGACGGGGAGCTTAAGGCTCAAGGCTGGATGAAATTGATAAGGGAGCGAGTTTTAATAAAGAAGAACTGGACAGATAATCTTTCACTTAGGGTCCTGGACACCTTTCCTAGGGTGTCACAATCTAAGTGATAGACAGGAAGAATTTCAGGGTTCTCATACCCAGTTCAACTCCACCTACTTACTGTGTACAAGGCACTGTACTTGGTACTAGTGAGAGTTCAGAAATGAGAAATTCAGTTCAAGATGCATGTTTTAACCACTGCTTTTTTCTGGACACTGCAAGGGAGGTAAAGAGGAGCCATATAATTAAATCCACAAATATTTCTCAGCACCTATTATATTACAAGGGCTCATGTGTCCTTGGCTTTGTAGGGCTTGCAAAGATGAGTCACCCAACTTAGCCAACATTTATTAGCACCCACTTTGTATTTAGACCCACAGAGGATAGAAAAATAAGTAGTTTTAATGCAGTAGACACTTATTAGTGCCTCCTGTGTACACAGCACTTTGCTAGTTAGGAGGGGCCTGACCTCAGACAGGTAGCAGATCAATTTCATCTCCTGCACCAACTTTGATCAATTGGTAGTGACTAGGGCTGTGTTGGGGAATCAAAGATCTTGGGCCCAGCAGAAAAGAATACCGCAATGGATTAGTGATGTCTGCTGCAAGCAAAGGGTGGAGAAGGTGGTGGCTGATATGCCACAGAATAGGCGCTGCTGTATCACAGACTGGACATGGACAGGGCCCCACCACAACCACATCCCGTGTTTTCCAATTCTTCTGTGAGCAGCATCTTTAATGGATGGAAAATGCCTGTTTTGTAGTACAGCCCGCACTTCTTGGGACATTCACTAAATAATAGCTATCAGCCAACACTGCTTTCACGGAGCTATTTTCCTTTATCCTCACAATCCTGGGGAATAAGCAGGGCAGGTATTACTGTCCTCATTTTGCCAATGAGGAAATAAATGCAATGAGAGATAAAGTGACTAGTCTGAATTTCCACGGTAAGAGCCGAGCCACAACTCGAGATCCAGACCCCGCGAACAGGACCCGAGTGACTGGGCTTAGCATCCATGGCTTTCTCTGGGGGGGCAGGCATGACCATTTCTTGCTCAGGGACATCTAGCTTGAAAATCTCTAATGGCATTGGATCCTCTCATGGACTCCTGAGTTCTGTTGACATCCCCATTTTACAGCTAAAGAAATTGAGGCTTGAGAGAGGAAGGAAAATAAAAGTGGGAGACCATGTGGATTGCTAAATCCAAGGCTGGAGGGTGGCAGAGGAGAAAGGAGGAAGGCGGGAGGCAGAGCGTTCCCCAAGGGTCTCATTTGGGAAGGGCAGCAGCAGGCTGGGAGCCTCTGATTGTCCCATCTGCAGCCAGAGAGAGTGTGGCTCAGCAGCCCTCAGGCCCAAGCCAGGAATCAATCGCCGGCCTCTGCAGAGACAACTTCTAAAGATGTTTTTAATTAAAGTCCAGGAAGATCTATATGTGCAATATCTCCTTGCTTAGCAACGGCACTGGCTTTCACCACCCAGGTCGGGGGGAATGGGGCAGGAGGTTTCCGGTGGGGAGAGGTGGCAGAGAGGAGCAGAAGCCCTAGCCTTCAGGAGATGGCCCCTTGGCTCAGGTGGTTTGAGCAGGGAGGAGTTAGCCAAGCATTTCAGAGATGCATGTCTCTCTTTGTCTTTTCCATCGACAAATCAGTCAACAAACGTGAGCTCCGTCTTGTGCCAGGCCATTTACCCACCTGGGTGTGAGGTGATAAAACTGCCTTCAAGGAGCTAGCACATAGTGAGGACTCTCTAGATGATGGATAAATAAATGGGAGCAAATTATAAACACAATGTTTACTTACAGAAACTGGCAGAGGATGCTTTCCCAGGGGCTTAAAATGTTGCTGTCCAAATAGATAAGGTCAGCAGACTACATAGTGGACAGGATATGTAAATGTTGAGGGGACAGAAGAGCTTGTGGGTCTCAATTTGGGGTGGCAGGAGAATCCTCTTTCTCAGAGGAATTGATTAGATTCACACATACACTCAGAGGATGCCCAGATGGACAAGACTGGCTGGGATCCATCAAGAAAGAAAGAGTGAAGGGAGGGTGTTCGGGAGTCTCCAGAGGCTCTGGAGAAGGATTTGCAATGTGGACGGTCCCTCCCCTCACGGTGCCTGACCTCACTTCTCTGCCCCTTGTCCCTCCTCCTGGTGTCCCCTACCCTGCTTCACAGGGGTCTCTATTTCATGTTCTCTGCCTCCGTTTCTGGGACTCGTTTCCTCCCTCACCTCTGTGTTTCTGTTACGCTCTCTGCCCCACTGTTGCTCCCTGTGTCTCTCGGTCCCTCATTTCTCCACCTCACACCCACTTTCTCGCCCTGCCTCTCTGTGCGGCCTCCTCCACTGCCGGGCTCTGGACCTGCCTCCCCCTCTCCTCCCCGCAGCTGCCTCCCTGCCTCCCCTGTGTGTTATTCATCTACATTAAGCTGCCCTGCTTGGGTGGCCAGCAGCAAGGTCAAGAGCAGCCCAGTGAGCCAGCATTATGAGTGATGATCTGAGAGGGAGTCAGGAGGGGGCGGGAGGGGTTTGAGGAGGGGTTTGTTTCCTGTGTAATCTGCACGTTCCCAGGGGCTCCACAAGTGGTTTTTAATTTTTAATAGAAAGCATTCCGTGCAGTACTGGCAGCAGCAGGGGGTGGGACTCCTTTTTTTTTTTCTTCTGTTTTTTACAAATGTTTGAGAAGCTAAATGCGAGCACAGGGTATCCCCAGGCCCAGCAGGGTAGCAGAGGAGGTAGGGAAGAAGCAGGATGATAATAATTACAAACATCTTCATAATAATGACACTTGATCACCTTAGTAGAGGACCCTGTTCTTTTCCAAAGTGCTTCATTTCTTTCTTCTCATCAAGGGGTCTCCCACACCCAAGGAGTATGATCCCCATGTTGCAGAAGGGGACCTGAGACCCGGTCACCTGGTCAGGTCAGTTGGTTTTCCAGCCGCCACACACACAGCTGAGGACAGGCTGTGATGAGATCTGTGTGCCATCCTGAGCTCCATGCAGGGCCACCCTCTCCTGGAACCCCCTGGGGCCTCAGCTGCACCTCACAGACGGCACCTGTTAAGGGACAAACCAGGACATAGCTTTGAATTCTGCTCCAGGTTGAGCTGTGTTAGAGTCACCCGGATGAACCAGATGAATAGACAACTCCCTGCCTCCTGACGCTGGTGCCCAGGGAAGTCCTGCTCAGGGCCAAGGACACTTCCTGACTATACAGAGAAGGGAAAGGAATAGACTCCTGCTGGGCACCCACTGCACACCCGGCTTTACCAGCCTCTTGGGCCATCATCTCTAATCCTCCAAGCATTTCAGAGATGCAGAGTGGGCCCCTCTAATGTCACCAGGTGAGGAAATGGGCCAGACAGGGGGAAAGATTTGACCCAAGGCACAACGTGAGGAAGTGGTGGGATTTGAACCCAGGACCCTGATGCCAAAGCTCCCCCAATCTCCTTGGAGGTGTGAGGAGCATCTCCTCTCTGGCTGTGACATCTCATGCCAACTTCGGCCGGTTTGGTGGCATGAGGCATCCTTGGGCTTCCTTCTGGTGTCAATCTCAGGACAGGTTCATGAGTCCAGGCAAGTGACATGCTGGCTAGGCAGTGCTGGCTTGGAAGTCCCTCTGCCAGTTATTGGTGACGTGACCCTGGAAGCCATTGAACCCTTCTGTGACTGTTTTCTCATCAGTCAGGGTGTGGGTCTAGGGCATCAGTAGTTCTTAGCCCAGGGGACACTTTAGAATCACTCTGGAGCTTATAAAAATGCCTTCGCCTGGGCTCCTCCCCAAGAGCCCTACTTAACTGGTGTAGGATGGGGTTCGGCATCAGTTTTATTTTAAAACTCCCAAGAACTTTTTCTAATGTGCAGTAGGTTGAGAACCATTGGTTTCTGTGCCCTCAAGGACCTGCCTTTCCATATTTAACATTCCACATGAATCCCTGAGCCCCAGGATCCTCTTTACCCAAGAATCACTTAGGCAGCCCTTCCTATCCTCTTCCAGCCTGGACACAGGCTCTCAACCCCCATTTAGTAGGACCGGCGGACAGCACCATGGACAGTTCATTGCTTGTCCCAGCCAACCCCAGCCCCACTCCTGGTAGTCTGGGCTTCAACCAGCTGCCAGACTCAACCTGACTCCTGCTCTTCCTCTCCCCTCCCCTCCTCTGTTCTCTGAATCTTCCCTCTCAGTTGTCCATCTACTTCGACCCCAATTGACTGGCTCCTGCCTGTAAGGCAGGTGCCAGGTGAGTTTGGACATCAGATCCACCTGCATTTGAATCCTACCTCACCTACTTCCCTACCAGGGGAGCCCCAGATGGGCACTGTTCTCGGTGCTGAACGTGGGGATCTATTTGAGGTCTCACAAAGGGTCCCACAGAGTTTGGTGGTACCATTAATGAGAACACTGAGTCATGGAGAGGTTTAGGACTCAACTCAGCCTCCACATCCTCATCTGGAAAGTAGAAAATGTAACAGGGCTCACAGCGAGGCTTTATTGTGTCACTTCCATGAGATGACACATACAAAGGGCTCACATCATAGTTTCTGGCCCAAAGTAGTCATTCAACAAATGCAATATGCAGTAATCATTGTTATTGAATAATAATATGTAACCATGGGTTTCAGTGCACAAAAGGCATATTGATTTCCAGAAGTTTCGTGATACCACACTGGTGACTTGAATTGGGCCACGGTGGAGTATTTGCGCCACAGAAATCAGGGAATACAAATAAGTGGGGTATTCCTCCTCCACTCCATTTATGTCATAGAGCTGCTGTCAGATCTCAGACTAGACATGGCAGTGTCCTGTAACATGTGAACTGCTGAACCTGGGGGGGGGGTGACCCTAGGGAGGATGGCCCCAAGGGGGTCTCATAGCAGCCACGAGCCTGGAACCTCTTTGTCTGCCAATTCATGGGTGGTGACGGTGGGAAGGTATGTGACCCGAAGAAGCCACTCCTGCAGGGCCTGGGGGAGTGGTGGTGAATCACCGGCCCTTCGCCATCCCCACGTGTCGGCATTAACTGTAATGGCTGCAATAAAGAAGCCCAGATTGGGGAAATGATTCCATTTTCCCCGCGGGAGTCCCTGGGATGCAGCCAGGGAGAGAGAGAGAAGGAGAGAGAGCGCTCAGCCATGTCCCTGGGGAGCCGCTCAGCCTGACGTTGTGGCTTGCCATGGGGTGGAGGGAACAGGCAGGGGAGTGGCTGGAGACGTCCCTCCTAACATTCCAACAGCTACCGTTTACTGAGCACCCACCACGAGCACCATGCTTTACGAATCTTCTCCCATTTCAGTACCTCAGTGAGGGAGGCACAATTCCACTGTCTGGTAGCTTGCAGGCCTCCTGAGACAACAGCCACCTGCTCTTATCCGGTTCTTAGTGTGGCCCTGTCACTGTCCTTGGTGCTGAACAGGAAAATCTATTTGAATTCTCAAGACGGTCTTAGGAGTTTGCTGCTGCTATCACCTGCATTTCACGAACGAGGAGGTTGAGGCATGAAGGAGTTCATGACATGTCCAGTGTCAAAATTCTAACAAGTGCAGTGCCATCACTGATTATGACTCAGTACACTGAGCCACCGTCCCCACAGTCCACGCTTACAGTGTTCCTGGTACCCAGAAGGGTTTTGGCATCGCAGTCCTGGGTTCAAATCCCACCGCTTCCTCAGGCTGTGGTCTCAGTCAAGTCTTTCCCCCCATCTGGCCTGTGGCCTCACCTGTGATATTAGAGGGGTCCACTCTGCCCCTCTGAGGTGCTCAGAGGATTAGAGAGAATGGATTTAAGGGGATGGTAAAGCCAGGTGTGTAGTGGGTGCTCAATAGTTCATTCCTCTCCCTTCTCTGTATGGTCAGGACACACCTGGAGTGTGTCCTCGGCACTGAGTAGGAGATCGCAGGCACCAGCAATGGGGAGGGGGGGGCTTGCCCACTCCTCTTCCCCAGCTTGTCAGGGCAACTTGGACATGGTTGACATGGAGCTGGAGCTGCCAAAGACAGGCGCATTGCAGGGCCGGCTTAGGAGGCTCTGGCTGGGAGGGGGACCCAGAGAGGGAAATGAGAAATGCAAAGGAGTGAAAAATAAATACATGTGTCTGTCTGGAATGATCGAGGGCCCCAGGCTGGAGGCGGGAGAGGCGGGCAGCAGGCTGGGCTTAGCAGAATTGCTGCAGTAGCACTTCCAGGCTCACTCATTAGCCAAACCATGAACTGGCCTCACCTCCCAGCATGCCACTGTGCTGCCCAGAGAGCCCAGCCCAGTCCCAGGAGGGCCCCAGCCCACCCCAGTGGAAGAGGCCCACCCAGCAGGGGGCATGTCCCCGAGGTGGGGTCTCAACCTCCTTCCACTGGGTTATATCCTAAGCCCTCAAGACCCCCTCTGGCTCTTCCACCTCATTCCCTTCTTTCTGGAAAGGTTCAGATGTACAAGACAGCTTCGCGGCCCCTCGGCTTGACCCCTCCCCCAACTGGTCCTGCCTCACGTCCCAAGCCCTGCTTTCGTCAAATTGAACATGATGTCAAATTAGAGCCATCTCTGGGACAGGCCGAGAGAAGCTCCCAGTTTAATGAGGCAGCGTCGAAAATCAATAACTTAATTGCCGCTGTTTGATGGACTTTTATCCAATTTATACTCTCCCCAGTAGCCTACGTGCAGAGCATGAGGAGAAGCGTGTGTGACTGGGGGCGGGGGCTGTCTGAGCACCGGGGGGAGGGGCGGGGAGGGCACCAGGCCCAAGTTAACTGTTTTCCAGGGGGAACGCTGGGCACTGAGTTCTGCTGCCCAGGGGCCCAGAGACACTGCCCCCCGAGCCCCAGTGAACTCAGCTGTCCCTCTTGGCTGTCTGTCCCCTACTGCCATGGTGGGGGCAGGGGAGCAGAGTTCTGAGGAATCTAAAGGGGCTGGAGTGGTAAAGACCTCTAGACGAGGAGGTAGGTGCCTGGTCTCTAGTCCTGGCTCGGACTCGGCCTTCCACGACCTTAACTGTGGTAATGAGTGCAGCCACCACCTCTGAGAGGCTGTCCCCAGCCATTCCGTTCCCTCAACCTGGTGCTGGAAGACTCGGATTATCCCCGTTTTGCTAAAGAGGGAGCAGATTCAGAGGTGCCGGCTTTCCTTGCAGAGTCCCACTGTTGGGAACCACCCTAGGGAAATGTGAATCCAGATCGGACTCCATGGTAACCCTTGGGCCACTCGGAAGAGCCGGGTCAGGCAGCCGGCTGTGCCTCTGTGGGAATGGGATGTGTGAGGGGGCTGGTCTCCTCTCCCTGCTTCCCTGGGGTGGGTGAGGCGGGGGAGGGAGGAGCACAACAGCTTCAGGTGACCCCTGTCTTGCTTGGTCCCCGGGACTCAGGCACGTCCGTGATGCAGGTGATGGCCTCGGATGCAGATGACCCCACCTACGGCAGCAGTGCTCGGCTGGTGTACAGCGTGCTGGATGGCGAGCCCCACTTCACCGTGGACCCTAAGACCGGTGAGGGGCGGGGCCGGGCTAAGGGGCGGGACCTGAAGGGTGAATCTGGAGGGAGGGGCTGTAAGGGGCGTGGCCTGAGGCAGAGACGAGCTGGGGGCGGTGGAGAACCACCCCAGACCTGTACTCTCAGCCGTCTGACCCAAGGCGGAGAGCGTGCGCTTCAGAGGACTCTGGAGCAGCCACCTTGGGGGTCCAGGGGACTCCAGGGCCGAGGGGATCTCAAGAGGGGCAACCGGGTGGGGAGAGGGAGGGCTGAGCAACAGAAAAGTGGGGCGGGGGCTCCTGCAGGACGAGCAGAAAGACAAAAAGGCGGGAGGCGTCGCTGCTCCCGCCCTGGGAGGACACCAGAGGTCTGAACGAGGCAACCTCTTTAGTCCTGGGGGCTGAACTGAGGCAGACGCATCCTCAGCCTCTATGGGGTTGCAAGGGTTCCTTTCAGCAGTTCTGGGAGGGGCTTCGTTCCGCAGGCTTGAAAGCTCTGTTTACTGGGCTGCTGTTAAGGATCTGATGGAAAGGAAACGCTTAGAGACCGTTTTCAAGGGTGGATTGTTGTTTGTTTCATTGACCCCACAAACACACACACCACCACCAGCAGCAAACAAGAGTGCAGCACCCACCAATCCCCATTTCACTTACTCAGGGGTTGGGACTTGACTAATCTCTCAAGGGCCTTGGGAGAGTGCCAGGGAAGACAGAAGGAGAGGACGTCGGCTCAGAGAGGTGAAGTGACTCATTCGAGGTCACACAGCTGGGAGAGTTGCTGATTCCACTGGGTGCTCTCACAGCCCCTGGAATAGGAGGGAGATGAGACATCAGACACCACAGAACGTTTGTCAAATGCCATCATGGAGCTCAGAGGACTGTGGGAGGAGGGGGAAGGCATGTGGCTGGGCAATTAGGATGCAAGGCTTCTTGGAGGCAGAAGCAGCAATCTTGGAAGGATAAAAAGATGGCGGCCAGAGGGAGACTCCAGAGAAGGGCATTTCAGGGGAGGGCACAGAACAGGCAAAAATAGGGAAGTGTGCCTGAGGCCGAGGGAAACTGTAAAGAGAGCTTGGAGGCCACGTGGAGAGGCCTCAGGGACTGTGCGGGTGGAAGTCAGGCTGAGGGGCTTGGATTTCAGTGTAAAGGCAATGACCGGAAGTGGGGGTTGATGAATTGGGTTGGGGGATTTTGTATGTGGGTTTGTTTTGTTTGGAGAGAAGGAGGATTCCAGTCTAGAAACCCAGTTAAAATCGCGTTCTCTTCCACATAATATCTTCCTTACTTTTTTCCTTCTTGCTAAAGTAGTATATTTTAGAAAACATTCAAACATTAAATAAATGTTAAAAAGAAAGTGCTTCCTCTCCCTATTCCAGTAATTGCAACCCCAGAGGTGGCCACTTGGTGTGTGTATCCTATGAGATCTTGGATTCATTCACTTGAAAAATATTAAGTCACAAAACCCAAAACAGATTAGACATTTCAAGGTTCAAAACTCAAAAAGTTCAAATGAGTATTTAGAGGCAATTCTTCACCCCATCCAGTTCCCAAGTCAACCGGTCTGTGTCCCCAAGGCAACCAATGTAATTTTCTTGTGAATCTTTCCAGAGCTATTCTATGCATCCATAAGAAAATAAGGCACATGTATTTGTTTTATTTTTTCATGAATGGTAGCTATGAACACACACTGCTTGCTTTTTTGCTTAACAATACATCTTGAAGATTACTCCATATCAGTCCATAAAGAGCTTCCTCATTCTTCTGTTTAATGCCTGTTATGGATACACTAAAATTTATTTCACCAGTCCCCAATTGATGGACACTTACACTGTTTCCAATCTTTTGCTACAACGAACACTGCTGCAGTGAATAACCTCATACATACATCATTTTGTGCCTGTGTGAGCATATCTGCAGGATAATTTTCAGGAAGTAGAAAAGCTGGGTCAAAGAGCACATGCATTTAGACTCCCAGCAGATAATGCTGAACTCTACCAGATCACGCTCCCACGGGCCACGTGTGAGAGCCACTTCCCCCTCCTCCTCGCCAACACTGTGGGTTCATTGATGACTTCTAAGCGGGGAAGTGACATGCTCAGGTTTTCATTTTAACAAGATCCCTTGGGCTGCTGCTGTAGAGGCAGGAATTGGAGTCAGGGAGGCCCTGGAGTCAGGGTGCCTAGCATAGACCCCCAAAGGACAAAACCCAAAAGCTTGCATTCTTCCTCAGCACCCACTTGGATTCCTTAATCTGCCTGTCTAGTTGAGAGACCAGAAATGATGAAGGATTGAAAATAAGGGGACATGGAGATGCTGCAGTGAGATCCCGCAAAGGGCAAACGTTGGGCAGACCCAGGTCCCAAAGTGAGGATCCCTCGATTCTTCTCTCCACCTGGTCCTGTATATCTGTCTAGGTAAGGAGTACCTCCCACAGAAGCAGGAGGTATGTGAATTCCAAAAGCCATTTAGGAGCACAGGAATTAGCAAATGTGCACTGGGTTCTGGTGCAGAGCTAAAGAATCCAGCTGCAGCCATACTGGCTTTAGGATGAGAGAAGATGGGGGAAAGAAACATCTAGAACTTCCAGGGGCCCATCTGAAATAAGGGTGTGGAGCTCTGAGAATGCGTGGGGCTCTTTAAGTTCCAGTTTCCCACGTGCACAAGGGGTGATGGTGCCTCTTCATATGATTGATGTGAGAATTCAGGGGGAAAACGTATTCATGCATACAAGTATTTATTGAGTGTCTACTATGTGCCTATTCCAGGCACTAGGAATGCAGCAAAGGGTACATTCAGTACTATCCTATGGAGCTTTTATTGACATGAAGAATACAGAAAATAAGCACATAGCATAGCATTGTGTAGTAATAGGTGCAAGGAAGAACCATAAACCAAGGTGAGGGGTGGGCTTGTAGAGGAAAGATCCCGGGAATGGAGTGAGGGTGTGGCCCACAGATTTGGGGCAAGAGCTCTGCGGGCCCAAGGAACAGCAAACGGGTCAGGTGTCCTGCCCAGCGCTTTGCACAGGGGGTGAGAATGGCAGTGATGGGGACTTCCTCCCTATAGCAGGAGGCAGGGCGTGGGGGAGGATAAGCCTTCGGGAGAAGAGGAAGAGAAAGAACACAGGTAGTAACCAAGGGTGAGGACTGAGTGTTGGGAGGTGACAGAGGTGGGCAGATGAAAGAGCAGACTCCCAAGGCGTGAGGAGGACAGCCGCTCTCTGAGGAGCATCCCCCACAGCAGAGGGTTTGGAGGAGGGTGGCAAGTGGGCGTTCCCGGAGCCCAGGCGAGCAGAAACGATTCCCCAGAGGCCAGAAGGGGAGCGTCATGCAAGGCAGCGAAGGCGTTCCATCAGGGTCCTTCTCCTAGGGTCTCCAGCTCAGTCTGACCTTTCCCAGGAAGAACCATAAGTTTCCTCCCGGTGCCCCCTGCCCCACTGCCAGAGCCGCCCTGGTACCATTCCCAGCCCCAGCTCCATTTCCCCAGCCAGGAATACTCCGCTGATGCGGGTCTATATTTAGCTGCTGCTGCGAGGTACAGTCTGTTCTCGCTGTGCAGATAGCAGGGAGCAGAGCCGGAACGAGGCCTGAGAGGAAGGTGTGAGGAAGGGCGGGGGCGGGGCGCCACGAGGCCCCAGTGCCAGCGGAGGAATTAACTTGTGTGTTTTAAAGGCCAGGCCTGCCAGCAAGCCCCCCACAGGGGCGACAGGGATGGCATTTGCGGGCTAATGAGGCGTCACACCAGCTCCAGGGCCCCTTCTGCAGTATTTGGAGGGGACAGCAGGAGCCATGAGGACAACAGCTGGAACTGGGGGCGATGGGTGAAGGCAGGCTGCAGGGAGCCGCGGCCAGGTTATAATTACCAGCCCCCGCCCACCACCACCCCAGCAGGAATAGAAATACTCTCGGAGACTCCAGGATCGCTGCTGAAAATTCTGGAGACGTCCATTTTACCAGGAGAGAATGGAAATCACATTTGTTGGGCACCTGCTAAGGGCCAGATCCTCGAGTCAGCATGATGAACTAGGCCTGGTTGCTCCCCTCACGGAGTTTTTGTTCTGATAGAGAAGCCACAAACAAACAGGCAGATACACCCAGGCTGTGAGGGAGTCGAGGGGCAGTAGGAATCAGTCAGTCCCGATGACATTCGAACATTTTGTGCCAGGCCATATTGATAAACTAACGAGCAAGGCCAGCACGCATCTCTCCCCCCGTGGAACTTTTTTACGAGGGTGCCCGACTCAGGACTTGAAGAAAGTATCAGCAAGGGATCTCCTAAATGCAGATGTTCCTGCTGCTGGAAGCTTCCTCTCATCTAAGTCCTGTCTAGTGGGTAGCCCCATTTTACAGAATAAGAAACAGAAGCTCAGACAGACTCAAGGACTTGCCCAAGGTCAGATAGGACGTAAATGGTAGAAAGAAGACTTGAACTCATATCCGTCTGACTCCAGAGTCTCCACTTTTTACCCTGCTCATATCTGATTCAGTGTATTTCTGGCACATAGCAGGTCCTCTGCGAGGGTCGAATGAATGAATGAGTGAATGAATGAATTTGCCAAGCCTGAAAGTTTGAAGAACAACTTCATGGACTTATTTGAGATTTTCATCCCCGGGGCCCCCCAGGTACCCAGTAGTGCAGCCCCCTTGGGTTTCTTCCAGCTTCAGGAGGCAGAGAGAAGAGTGGCAGGATAGATGGGAAATGCACCCTCCATTCCTCCCATCCCTGTGCGCAGCCTTTAGTAAAGTCGTCTCTGGGTATCTATGGGAGGTTGCTTTCAGGACCTCTGCAGATACGAAAACCTGTGGATGCTCCAGTCTCTTCTACGAAATGGCATAGTATTTGTATCTAACCTACACACATCCTTTCATAGACTTTAAATCATCTCTTGATTATGTATAATACCTAATATAAAGTAAATGCTGTGTAAATAGTTGTCATATTCTATTGTTTAAGGAATGGATGAGAAAAGAAAAAGTCTGTACATATTCCATGCAGACTCAATTTCTTTCCTGAATATTTCCATTCTGCAGTTGGTTGAATCTGAGGACGTGGAACGCACAGATACATAACCTTAACGGTACTTTGCCCCTCCCACCAAGAGGTGGAGTCTATTTCCCCACCCTTTGATTTGTTGGCCCGTGGTTTGCTTTGGCCAATAGAATGTGGCAGAAGGATATTATGCAAATTCCAAGCTTCTGGCTAAAGGGGCCTGGCAGTTTTTGGTTTTGCTGTGCTGGAACTTAGTCCTGAGACTGTCATTTGAAGGAGCCAACCTACTGGGGGATGAGAGAACCACTGTGTCCCAGCCAGAAGCCAGTTCATACCCATGGTGTGGATCAGGTCCTCTTGGACCTCCAACCTAATTGATCCTGCATGAGTGAGCCCAGACAAAACCGACCCAAAGCAGCCGGGCCAGCCGGTCTTCTATCAGTAAGCCGTGGCGGTGTGCAAACTGCCCCAAAGAATCGGCGCTTAAATCGACCTACTCTGGCACAATTCTGTGGACTGTCTGGGCAGTCCTTTGGCGGGGGTCACTCAGGTGGCAACGTTGACTGCAAGGTCACTGGGGCTGACACGACTCAGCCTCTCTGCCTGTGGCCTTTCATCCTGGCTTCTCAGGAATCCAGAAGGATGGGCCCCAGCACACCGTCTGCTTTTGTCACACTTGCCGATGCCCCATAGGCCCAAGTCAGTCACATGGCCAAGGCCACCTTCAGTGTGGGAGAGAATGATACAAGGTTGTGGATACCAAGAGATGTGGTTCTTTGAGAGCTGTCACCATAGCAACCTGCTGCAGTGTGCGACCTGGGAACAGGGTCCAGGGGCAGCGTGGTCTCAGGATGCCCACCTCAGAGGTGCCCAGAGATGGCACCCAAAACACGCACTCTACAGACTTCATGACCAGTATCCAAGTGAAAAGCACTGATGTCCCCCATTCCTCTAGAGCTGGAAGTGGCGGGGACAGCAGGAGGTCAGCCTCCTGGAGCCTCTCCTCACACCCGGGAGCAGAACCAGATTCTGCTGCAAGCCCCGCTAAGAGCCCTTGGCGCCCAAGCCCTGAAATGTGCACGGGCTCTCTGTGTTCAGAGATCCTGTGTGCAAAGTGATCCCCACAGAGCTTGGCGCAGGGTCAGGGTCCCACTAAGGTCAGCGCCCTCTCCTTTCTGTCCGGGACTCCCCGCTCTCTGGCCCAGGGGCTGCGCCGTCACCTGCCCTCCCTCCACCTTCCTCCCCGCCCTCTCAGGTGCCTCCTCTCCGTTTCTCTCCAGGCCTCTGTCCCTCTCTAGGTGGCTCCTACTGCTCTTCCTGTGTTTCTCACGCTTTATCCCACCCACCCTTCCTCCCCTTCCCCTCCTTCCCTGCCCGCCTGTCCCCTCTCCCTCTGTCTCTGTGTCTGTCTCTCTACCCTGTGGCAGTCCTTCCTGTTTCTTGCTAGGTTTCTCTCCCTCTCCCCAGGACCACCAGGACAACTACTGCTACTGCTGCTGCTCCTCCTCCTTCCTCCCTCCCTCTCTCCCTCTCCCTCTCTCCCTCTCCCTCTCTCCCTCTCCCTCTCTCCCTCTCCCTCTCCCTCCCCCTCTCCCTCTCTCCCTTTCTCTCTCTCTCCCTCTTCCCCCTTCTCTTCCACCATCACCCTTCTTCCTCTTCTCTCCCCCCTTACGTTCTTCCCTTCCTTCCGACCCTCCAGGGCAGAGGACAGGACACGCCATCTCCCCAGTGCAGCCCCTGCCGTCCAGCCGCAGGCTCCCCAAGGGACCTGCTGAGGCCAGAAGGGTCTCCTTTGCCATCTTGGCCCCTCGCTGCAGCACCCAAAACAGGCTGGCGGGCTTGCTGCGTGGTTGGAAAGAAGGACTGGCCTGAGCAGCACTGGGAAGAGCAAGGAGGTCCATCCAGGAGCTGACAGGACCCAGTGTCCCTCCATCAGAGGCCCCTGGAACTTGGGGGTGTGTGGACAGGGATCTGGGGTAGGCTGGGCAGGGAGGCCTCCCTCCCTGGTCTAGAAGGCCAGTTCCAAATGGATGCATATTTAAGTCCTTGCTGTGTGCTTTCTACTGTGTGACCTTAGGCAAGGTTCTTGGCCTCTCTGTGCCTCTATCTCCTCACCTAATCTCATCACAGCCCCTTCCCCATTGGGATGTTGACAGAATTAAACGAGGCACCTGCTCCAGGGGCTCGGAACCCTGTCCAGCAAGTAAAGGGACCGTTTGACGATGTCCGGAGGCATTTTTACCTGGGGTGGGAGGACTGAGCTTCTGAAAGGTGGTAAGGCCAAGGATGCTACTAAACGTCCTGCAGAGGACAGGCTGTGCCCCCCCCCAACACCCGAGAATGAGCCTGCCGCCAATGCCTGCGGCGCCAAACTTGAGCGATCCTTCTCAGGTAGGGGTGGGTGTCCTCATATTACACTGAAGGACAGTGAGGTTCCGAGAGGGGAGGGGTTTGCTCAAAATCACATGGGCAAAAAAGTGGGATCTATCCCAAAGCCATCCGCTTCCAAGACACCCCAGTCCCCAAGAAGGCCAGCTGCATGCAGCACAGGAGGGGCCAGCAGGGGCCCAGTGAGGAGCCACGGAGGGCACTGACGGGGTCCATGTGACCCCCACTTGGCCCCCATGGCCCTCCCATCTCCCCATGTGACCCACACTAGCAGACCTGCCCCTGCGCCCCATGCCTGGCAGCCCCAATCGCACATGCGCACGTCCTTCAGCCTCCCTGCCTGCACCGTGGCCTTTATTGGAGTCTGAGGCTGTTTGGGGACAGCAGGAGTGCAGCTTGGGTTTATGGGGCGCATCATGGGGCTGCTGGTGCGTGACTCCGCCTGCGCTCAGGCCCTGGACGCCACCTGTCACCACCTGGTGCTCGGCAGGTTGGAGTGGGTGTCAGCAGAAGCTCTGAACACCTCATCAACTCCCCCTGCAGACCCCAGCCTCTTCCGCTGGCAGGGAGACGGGAAGGCCCTCCCCTCGGCAGGATTCATCTCGCTGTCCCCCTCTTGGCTCCCCACCCCTCCCAGTAACCCCTTGGGGATCGTCTGCTCAGTGATTAACTGGTGTCCAGACAGAGAACGCAGGGCCAGGAGGAGCAGGATTGGGGGGTAAGGCTCGGGGAGTTTGTGGAGAGGGATGCATGTGAACAAGAAGGCGTGATGGCAGCTAGTGTGTGCACGAGAGCATGTGTGTGTGTGTGTGTGTGTGTGTGTGTGTGGTGGCCGCTGAGTCCACACCTGCACTGTGGCCGCATCCACGTCTGCCGTGTCACCGGCTCTCCTCCTGAACTCGAACTACGCCCCGGCCCAGCAGGTCTGAGTCCTCCCTCAGCCTGTGCAGGGGTCTCCACGCCAGCCAGCAGCTGGTGGCAGGTTCCCCGGGTCTCACCCTCGCTCACCCCCAGGCGTGATCCGGACTGCTGTGCCCGACCTTGACCGCGAGAGCCAGGAGCGCTACGAGGTGGTCATCCAGGCCACAGACATGGCCGGGCAGCTGGGCGGCCTCTCAGGCTCCACCACCGTCACCATCGTGGTCACCGACGTCAACGACAACCCGCCCCGTTTCCCGCAGAGTGAGTCATTCCTTCCCAGAGGGAGGCCCCCTCCGTGTGTCTGTCTGCCAGCCCACCCAGCCACCCACCGACCCTGGCTTCCCTCCTGCCCATCTCTGCCTGTCCTGCACAGGAAGAGCCGCGCCCCACCCGCCCTTCCCGTCCCACCGCCCCCGCGCCTCGCGGGCCTTCACGCGCACAGGGTCCCCGGCTGCACCGCTGTCTGCGGGCAACCAAGCTGGCACAGCGCAGGGGTCAGGCTGGGCTGGGTGGACAGAGGCAGCAGCCCCCGCACCCCGGCCCACGGCGGTGCCTGGAGAAACCAGGCGTCTCCTGCGTCCCTGAGCCCGCGCAGCAGGGCAGCTTCCGACCTGGGAGTCTCTCCACCCTCTGCCCCTCCTGTCACGATGGGGGACTGTGGGCTTCTCTGGCCCAGGCCCCCACCTCCCAGCAGCCCAGCCAGCCCTCTGTCCCAGGCTCAGGCGGGAAGCTGGGCCGCCAGGGAAGCCACCGAAGCTGGCAGAGACTAAGTGCGCCGGGAGCTGGGCTGATGCCTATCAGAGAGTCATTACTTGAGGTCCGCTGCTCTCACATTAGGCCCGCCACAGGGGACTGACCCCCGCCAGATAAGGGAATCCAATCCCTTAGCTGAGCGCACAGCATCCCGCAGCCTGTACTCCCGCCAGACAGCAGGTGGAGAGCCAGGGAGCCTGGCACAGAAGCCAGCCCGCGATGGGGGTCCAAGCACCACGTGGCCCCTGCCCAGCTGGGCCAGGCTCTGTACCAGCCGTGAGTAGGACAGGGAGGCAGAGCAGAGGAGGCGGCCAGGGCACCAGGGGACTTCTCCATTCCTCCCTCCCTTCCCTTCTCGTTTCTCTGTTGTGAAGTACAGTACACCCACGGAGGGGCATAAGACAGAGATGTCCAGCTCAACCACTAATTATAAAGCAAACACTCCTGGACCCCAGAAGCCCCAGCATGCCTGGTCCTGATCATAACATTCGCACCCCTTCCTCCAGCATTAACCACCCCTCACTTCTGCCACCATCGTTTCTTTGCTTTTCTTTAGAATCCACTCATTCCATCAGTCTCACCAAACATTATAGTCTAATTTTATCCATTTTTAACTTCATGTAGGTGGAATCCTACAATACAAATTATTTTGTGTCTTGCTTTTTTCTCTCTCAAAATTCTGTTTATGAACCCATGCCATCACTTGTAGCTGTGTTTGTTTTTCCTTGCTGTATAGTATTCCATCACTTATCTATTCAGCTGTTGAGGGACATTTGAATTGTTTCCAGTTTGGATCCTGCTTTGAACATCCTTGCATACATCTCCTAGTGCCCGTTTGCACACATGTCTCCAGTGTGTACACAGAGGAGTGAGATGGCTGGGTCATGGGATATACCTGGTTACCTGCATGAAAAATTGCACACATTGCTTGTACCACATCCTCACCAACACTTGGGGTTGTTGGACTCTTTAATTCCTGCTCATCAGGTGGTGTGTGCTGGTAATCCAGCTGGCTTCCATCCCCATACTCATGGTGGCTCACGCATTTCATTCAGGTGACAGCCTTGTGTTCTGCCGGGCACTGAGGATGGATAAGAGATGCAGTCCCTGTCTCCCGGGCATGCGAGGGAAGTGCAGTCATCTCGGCCAGGGGGCTGCCGGGGCCCACGGGCACAGGAGCAGGGCCTGGAGGAGTGGGAACTTCCCAGGCGTTCACGCTGGGGAGACGGCCGGACGGGGCAGGGAGAAGAGAGGGCCTGCCTGCAGGCGACGAGCTGCCCGCAGGGACCCGGCCCTTTGGCCGGGCTGCAGCTACCGCTGGAGAGGGGAGCAGGAGCAGAGCGGCGGCCAGCAGCAGGTCCAGTGCCTGGCTCACCCCCCAGGGACGGTGGGGAGCTGTGGAAGGATTAGAGCAAGGGAGTAGCCCATCAGGTCTGCTGTGAGGATGAGCCAGAGGCGGCCACTGCTGGCGAGGGTTACCGGCAGTGGAGGCCCCAAGAGGCACATTCCATCCCTCAGCCCCGCTTCACCTGGGCTGGCCCATCATCGAAGGACCTGTCCTCACCTCAGCCCTGGCTTTGGTCAGAGAGCAAGGTGCCGTCTGCCTCCATCTGACCTCACGCCTGGCTCCCTCTGTCTCTCCCCTCCAGCTGCATGGCCATCTTGTCATTCTCCAAACGCGCCAGGCACGGCACCCGCTCGGGGCCTCTGCACCTGCCGTCCCCTGTCTAGAGCGCTCCTTCCCAAATAGCCGCCCGGCCCACTCCCTTGCCTCCCTCTGATGTAAGCATGCAGCAATGTCACCTCCGTGCTGAGGCTTTCTCTTTCCAGGATGACCCAGGCCTTGCGTGTGCTCGGCAAGCACGTGGCCGCTGGGCCTGCCCGGCCCCTCTGAGCTGCCCACAGCCCCCCTGCTCTCCTCCTGAGTCCCTGTCACCTGTGGACACACTGTATCCACCGGAGGGCCCCTGGGGTGAGATCTGGGCCAGAGTCTGAGCTGTTGGTTGCTGTGGCCCCAGCGCCTAGGGCCGCACGCTGCCTGGGACACCGTAGTGGCCACCAACAGGCCCAGAGGAAGGAATGGGGCCGCTCGGTCAGTGGCAGGCACAGCCCGCGGCCCCGCCGCGCCCGCAAGCCACTATGCTCACTGAGGCCTCCACGTGCCGGCCACGTCGGCGTGGTCCTTGTCCTGCCCACGCTGCTGCTGGGAAGGCACCCTGGTTGTCCCCATCCTACAGATGAGAAAACCGAGGCTCGGCTCACTCAGCTTCCCCGACGCCAGAGCCTGAGCTCTGTCGCTGTGCTCCCCAGTCCCCTTGCTGGGCAGATGGGGAAACGGGCCCAGAGCACGGCGGGCATTTCCCCAAAAGCGCTCAGCAAATAACCCCCCGGGTCGGAACAAGGAGCCTCCTCTCGGCATGGCCTCCAGACTTCTGCAGAAGGCAGGCCTCTGCCAGCCCCCAGAGGCACATCTGGGCCCCCACCCCGGGGCTGGCGGAGGCCGGGCTGTGCCCTGCCCGCCCCTCACGAGCGTGTCCCCCACAGAGCTGTACCACTTCAGCATTCAGGAATCGGCCCCCGTGGGCACCGCCGTGGGCCGGGTGAAGGCCGAGGACTCGGATGTGGGCGAGAACACCGACATGACTTACCACCTCAAGGCGGAGAGCGGCAGCGAAGGCAGTGTGTTCAAGGTCACCACAGACAGCGACACGCAGGAGGCCATCATAGTAGTGCAGAAGGTGCGGCTGCCTCAGGAGGGAGGCGGGAGGCAGGCCCAGGGGCAGCGGGGTCGGGGAGGCCTCTGACAGTCCAATGTCTGACCTCATTCCACTCCGGGTGCTGAGTCTCTAGAGACCCAGGACCAACCTGGGAAAACACTAATGCTCTCTATCATTCCTGTTTTTCAAATGAGAAAAAGGAGGCACAGAGAGGTTAAGTGATGTAGTTGAGGTTGCACAGCTGCTTATTGAAGCCAAGATTCAATCCAGATTTGAATCCATGCTTTTAAACATGACAGTGTGCTGTTTCAACTCTGTTCAAGGTCCTTCACGCTCCTAATTCCTCCTAATTCCTTTAATCCTTACCTTTCCTTCTAAAGGAGAGAGGTCATTATCCACATTTTTATAAGTGAGAAGGCTCAAAGAGGAAAAGGGGCTTGCCCAAGATCTTACCGGTCAGAGACAGAGCTGGGGTTGAAGAATGCTCAGACCATTCCAAAACTCTTTCCTGAGTCTAACAGGAAATTCCTTACAACTCACTGGCCCCAGAACCAAACGCTAAAACTGCAAACGTGACTTTCCCTAGAAGAAGGAGCCGGAGGTCAAATGAGGACGCAAAAACTCCCTCCTGCAGGGCCTGGCCATGCGCTCGGTCACTCAGGGCTGCGCAGGCCTTTCAGACGGTCTGCTCGCTCTCCCACAGGAACTTGGAACCCCTGCACTGTCCTGCAAGTTCTCAGGAGCCTTTGCATACCTCCAGGGACAGGAGGCTCACCCCAGCTCCTGACCACCCCCTCTTCCTCCCACCCCGCCAGAACCTGCCCTCTTAGGTCCCTCGGCAGCCTAAGCTCTGCCCTGACTCCACACGGCCAGCTGCCCCCAACTCCTTTCCTGTCCCCCAAGCCCAGAGTGACTGGCTCTCTGCCTGGCTCTGAGTGTAAGGCCCCAGCTCCCAGGTCCTGGGCTGCTTCCCGGAGGATGATAACAGCACAGCGAATACTTTAATAAAGCGCTGCCCACGCCCCAGAGCCCTTCCACCGCATCTGCAGGGTCAACGCCTTCGGTCCCCACGGCAGCCGATCGTGGTCTATTTTATCAATGAGAAACTGAGGCCCCGACTTCCGTAACTCACTCAAGGTCATGTGCCGAGCAGAGATGGCCCAGTAGGGACATGGCCAGTGCTCGGGCTCAGGTCCACCCTTCTAAGCCCTGTGTGGTTTTCAGTCTCCTGGCCTCTGTGTGTGCTTCCTGTAAACTGAGCCCATTTCACAGATGAAGAATGGCCCAGAGAGGCCCGGCATCCCAGAGCAGCAGAATCAGGCCCAAGCCTGGCCTCCAGACCCAGCAGGGCACGTGCTCACGGCCCCCCAGAACTGCCCCGTCGCAGCTCTGTGAGCACCAGCCTACTCTGGCAGCGGCGCCTGGGGTGTCTGTGTGGCAGAGCCCTGCCTGATTGATGAGCGGGCTCCAGAGTCTCGCTAGCTCCCAGGCCAGGCCGGGCCGCTGCCTGCCTCCCTGCATCCTGCTTTCCCAGGCGACAGGATGGAGGAAGGAGGCGTCCATTCGTGCTGCTGGGGAAGGTGGGTGAGGGCTTCTGGGGGGACAGCCAGACGCCCTAAGCAGGGCACCTGCCCCTGGGTCTCCAGGTGCAGCCAGGGGTCACCCATCAGGGTCACCCATCAGCACCCACAGGCCCAGCCTGGGTTCCGCCAGACCCAGAGGGAGGCTCCTCGCTCTTTGGGCTCAGCTCACAAGAGAGAGCTGCTCTCTCCTGGGTGCCACGGACCATCCCTCACTTGCCCTGCAGCCCAGAGAGGCCAGCTGGAATGCCAGAGTGGCCACTAGCTGCAGGGGAGCAGGACAGGAACCCAGGGCCCCGGGGCTGCAGATCCAGCACCTGCCTGTTCCTCTCCCGGCCTTAAGAGCCAGGTTCAGAGTCACGCCACCGGGGTTCAAATCCCGGCTCTGCTAGCGGTTAACTGCGTGGCGACCTTGAGCCAGTTCCTGCGCCTTTCTGGTCTCAAGTTCAGGTGTACAATGAGATAGTAATAAAGTGTGCCTCCCAGGGTTCTGATAAGATTGAGCTGATATAATTACAGCACCAGCACCTGTTAAGTGCTCTGTGTTTGCTCAAAAATTTAATAAGCTGTCCCACCACACGGGGGGCAGGCAGGACATGTGGGTGTCACCCTCAGCCTTGAGTGGCTGTTCCTAGGCAGGACCATCCCCTGGGTGTCTCTGCCTGGACCTGGAAAGGGTGGGTACGGGTTTCTGACAGCCAGTGCCCCGTGCAGCCCTGACGACCGGACCCTGCACAGGCCGCCTGGGACAGTGGCCAGCCTGGCTTCCTCCGCACCCGCTGACAGCCCTCTGCTCTCCCCAGCGCCTGGACTTCGAGTCGCAGCCCGTGCACACCGTGGTCCTGGAGGCCCTCAACAAATTTGTGGACCCCCGCTTCGCCGACCTGGGCACTTTCCGCGACCAGGCGATCGTGCGCGTGGCGGTGACCGACGTGGACGAGCCCCCCGAGTTCCAGCCACCCTCCGGCCTCCTGGAGGTGCAGGAGGACGCGCAGGTGGGCTCCCTGGTCGGCGTGGTGACGGCGCGGGACCCCGACGCCGCCAACCGGCCCGTCCGGTGAGACCCCCGCCCGGGGCCGACGCCTGCTGCCTGCTCTCTCGCCACCACCCGCGACAGACGGCGGGCAGAGGGGGAGGCGGGAGGAGGAGGAGGTGGACCGGAGCTGGACAGAGGGAGAGGCGGGAGCCAGAGAGCAGAAGGGCAGAGGAGGGGACCTCGAGGGGGACAGGAACGGGGACAGCAGGGAGTGGGGACAGCGGGGAGGAGGCCAGAGGCCCCGGAGGGTCCTCTTCCCAGCCAGTCCCGACCGGCTCCTCCTCTGGCCCCCGCCTCTGTCCCGGCACCCCGGGGCTCTACCAGACGCCTCCCGCTGGCCAGTGTTCAGAGCCGAGCTCCTGTCCCTCCACCAAAGGGAAAGCAAAGCCCGAACCCCTAGGTCATCTTGAGTCATCCCAGCCCGAGTGACCCGTCCACCCTTCTAGGTGTCCAGGTCACCGGTGCTGGAGGCACCTCGACTGCCACTCACACACACCCCTCCCTCCAGTCCCTCAGCAAAGCCCCTCGTCCCTGCCTGGGAAAGGCAGGCAGAACCCGACCAGGCGCAGGGCACCGGCAGCCAGCCAGATCCAGGCCACCGAACCCTCTGGCAGGCGTCCCCGCAGTGGTCTGCGTGCTGGGCCCCCTGCTACACCCTCGCCCCTCTCTGATCCACAATAGGTGCAGGAGCCAGCCAGTCCTGCCCCTGCACCAAGCAGAGCTTGCCCGCCCAGAGCGCCTGCTGGGCTCGGGATGAGGGAAGCCACGCCCTCGCGTGGCCCCGCCCACCCGGCGGCTCACGTCCCCCCTCCCCGCAGACCCCTCTCCCGCGCCCACGCTGCTCAGTCACACCCGCCTGCTCCCATACCCCAAGGACACCGAGCTGGCCTCCGCCTTGGGGTCTGGGCCACTGCCGGTCCCCAAGCCTAGAATGTTCTCCCCCGGATAATCCCCTTGCTTGTCCTCTGGCTTGCTTTGTTCAGAAGTCACCCTCTCGGGGAGGCCTTCCTGCATTCCTCTCTGTCTGTCACACTGTCCTCGCTGTCCCTCTGTTTCCGGTTAAGGAGCTACCTGGGTTTTTTGTTTTGGTTTGGTTTTTGATGTTTTGTTTGTCTCTGTCACTAAAAGCCCAGCCCCATGAGGGTACGGGCGTGTTCCCCACTGTGTCCTCGGGACCCACCCCTCCCCAACGCTGATCGAATATATGGTAAATGAATGAAATGCTTAAAGAGAGGAAGACTGGGGCGGAAACAAACTCTCAGAGAAGCCAGCCATGAGAGGAAGAGAGAGAGGGAGAGGGAGAGGCTCGAGAGGCAAGGGCCCTGGAGAGAGGACGGGAGACCAAAGGAGCTGAGACCCCTGCCTGGCAATGCAGAGACAGACAGGAGCCTTGGAGAGAAGGGAAGAGAACCAGGAAGGGAAAGAACAGAACCAGGAGAGAGAAAGGCAGAGCAGGAGGGAGGCAGATGGTGTCCCCGGAAGGACCTGGGAGCTGCAGGGGTCACAGGATCCTAGGCTGGAAGGCCAGAGAGAAGAGGAGAAAAGAAAGGCTGTAGCAAAAGCTGATTCAGAGGAGGGGGTCAGGGTCACAGCCGTTGTTCAATGAGTGGGGAATGACTGGGGCTCCCTGGTTCCTCCCTAAACCCCCTGCACATAGTCAATGAGTAATGCCTAAGCTGATTCTGTGCCTCACTGTGCTGAGAGTTGAGAAGAGGGAAAGTTAATTTGAGGATCTCTGCATTGCACAATTCCAGAGATAACATTCCCATCATCATCTATCGGAACAGTCCTGTTGGCATTGTACAGTGCCCAGCCTGTGCAAGCTTACTTAGCAACCCTAGGTAATGGGACACAAAGATGCTGCAGTGTTTAAGTGCCCATAGGCTCTTAGACTGAGATGCAGACTCAGGGGTCTAGGAAGATTTCCTGGAGGAGGCAGGAATTGAGCTGAGCAGGGCATCTGGGTCTGGTCAGGTGTAAATATGAGGGGAAGGGCCTTCCGGGTAGAGGAATGGCTTGTGCTAATGTCCAGCGCCAGGAGACAAGGGAAGACAGGGAGAGCTGCGGTGGAGGGAGGAGAGCAGGCACCCAGGTGAAGTCTGATGGAGCCTCCAGGGCCCTCCACCCAGAAGCCCAAATGCCAGCACTCCGCCTGAGCACCCTGCTGCCGCCTCTGGTCTCCACTCCCTCCCGCCTGGCCGGCCTGCAGCCTCGAATCAGCCCTCAGCCTTGGCCTGGCCCCAGACTCTCCAGGGAGGCCTGTCACCCCTGTTTGTGGGGAAACTGCGGGGGATGTTCTGCTGGCTGTCACCGGGAGCTACTACCGGTGCGGGAGCGCAGGGGCCAGGTCAGCGCGCCTCCCCTGCTCCGCCCCTGTCTTCTCCCGCCCCCTCCTGCTTTCGTCTGCGAGGAGAGGGCCAGCTTTGAAACTTGCTTCTCCCCTCCTTTCATCTTCTCTGCTGGCCCTTCCCCGGCTCCTCAGAAGAGGCTGGAGGAGCTTGAGGCGGGCCAATTTAACACCCCTAACCTTCACCCAGCTCCCCTCGGGGCCTGCCTGAGCCGCAGCCAAGGGCCGAGCCCAACGAGAGGCCGGTGCGGGTCTGCGCCAGTCAGACCGGTTCTCACGAGCGCGTCCCAGGTCCCAGCTCCAGGGTCACTGATAGGTGAGCGCTGCTGTCCCATGCAGCGGGGAAACAGGGTCAGACGAGATCCCTGCCAACATACGCCCAAGAGGCTCTGTGAATAGGGAGCAGGGGTCCGGCGCTTGGGGTCGAGTGGTCAGGGATGAGAAGGAGCTGCGATCAGGACAGAGTGTCCGTGCGAGCCATCTCAGTGGAAGGAGCAAGATGCTCAAGGGCTCTGGGCAGGCAGGAAGCAAACGGATGTGCTCCCGGAAACAAAGAAATGAAGAGGGACCCTGGGAGACTTTGCCTAGCACAATCTGTGGGGCACAGCGGGCACCTGGTCACTAGAGAAATGTGCTGTCCCGGGTGGTTTTCCTGAACCTCTACACGGGGAGAGTGGAAGCTGACTTACAGTGTTGCGCTCGCCTCTTACGAGGTATTACACCCATTTTACAGATGAAGAAACTGAGGGTCAGAGAGGGACAGTGACTTGCCCAAGGCCTCCCAGCCAGAAGTAGGGAAGGACTGGGATCTAACCCAAGGCCGGCTGCTTCTGGAATCCAGCCTCCTGCCATTCCATCCCTGCTGCTTAGTTCTTTGGGGTTAGTGCGGTTCTTGAATTTGTGCTGTGACCAGTCCGGGCGTGGACCACAAAGCCGAGTCGGACATGGGCCGTTGGAAGGCTGGGTGCCATGTGCACAATCCAGGTTCCAGTGGGAGGAGCTGACAGAGGAGCAGGGAGGGCACTTGGGGACAAGCTGTGAAGGACCTTGAAGGTCAGGGGAAGACATGAGGCTTTCTCCTACAGGCAGTAGGAAGCCTTAGAAGGTTCTAGAGGGAGGGAGGAAAGTGCTCAGATCTAGGGATCAGGCCACTGAGCAGGCAGACTAGCCATTTATGAGCCCAGCCGTGTTCCCGCCAGTCCCCACCCCGCTGTAAGTCCCCTTTGAACATCAAAGCCAGGATCATAGCCAGGCGTGGTGGCGCACACCTGCAATCCCCGCGGCTTGGGAGGCTGAGGCAGGAGGGTTGCAAGTTCAAGACCAGCGCTCAGTCCCCTAGTGAGATCTGTCTCAAAGATAAAAAGGGCTGGGGACTTGGCTCAGAGGCAAAGTACCCCTGGGCTCAATCCCCAGTACCAAACCAAAGGAAACCAAACCAAACCCAGGACCGTCTCCTCGGGACCAGAGGAAGGGAGCGCGTTTCACCCAGCAGTGCTGTGGGGAGTGGCAGACGCGCCTGGGCTTTGGAATCAGCCGGGACCTGGGTCCAAATCGTAGAATTTTGAGCCAGTCACTGCATCCTGTGAGCTTCGTCTCTAAAATGGGCCTCGCCATAGCCCTGGGCTCACCGTGGGTGTTAAGTGCCTGCTGTGCACAGGTTCTGCGCTCCATCCTCCCGGGTTGGAGGGAGGAGTAAGAGCGTGGCACCTAGTAGGTTCTCAGGAAACACACATTCTTGGACTGGACATATGGTCCCCTTCCTTCTGCGGCCAGTGCTGACCACATACAACTTTCGAGGCATTGAGGGGCGGGATTTTGATCATGCACATTAAAAGGTGAAAGTCAAGGACAGGGTGGACGAGCAGAGAGGGCCCCTTGATGGAGCAGCACAGGCAGCACCATGTGTCTGAAGAGATTTCCGCCCCTAGCAGCCTCGGGGGGCTTCGCGGTCCGCCTGCTGCGTGTACAACACTCACAAGGCGGAACGCCACAAGGTGTGTGCGGCCTGGTCCGCAGCCCTTGGTGCTTATCAGGCCTGCGTGTGCTCTGCATGCACATATTGTGTAGGAACACCCCACGCTTCCCCAGACCAGGAAGCAGTACCCGCCGCCATCTCACCCTGACCCTCATGTCACAGGTGGGGAGTGCCACAGCCATGCTGGGCTCCTTGGGAGGTCTTAGCCCTGGACGGACATGGGCTGGACCTGGCTCTGCTACTCACTAGCCCTTTGTAGCCTAGAGCAAAAGTTTCTGGCTTCTCTGAGCCTCAGTTTCCTCAACTGTAAAGTGGGACGGGTGGTACTACCTGGGAGGAACTGAGGGGCTCGTGCAGGTGAAGTCCTTTTGCAGGCTGTACACATAAAAAGTGAGAGCTGATCCATGTATCATGTTAAACATGCTTCATTGGTAGTCACAACCAGCCTGTGAGAAGAGTATTAGCTCCATTTTTAAGAAAAGGAACCTGAAGAACAGAGAGATTAAGTGACTTACCCAAAGTCACACAGCTAGTTCCAAACCCAGGCAGATGGGCATCAGATCTACACTTCCAATCAGCATTCCCAGGCCTCCCTTGCACACATGGGCTAACATAAGTGTGTTTACATGAGCATGCACATACACACTGGCCTGTATGTACTCATATCCTTGCACTGTCCCCTCCCACCCCCACCTGCTCTGGTTCCTGGCATGAGAAGCAGCAGGGCAACATCTAAGCAGAGCCCCTGGGCCCACAGCCACCTCCCCGACTGACTGCTGGCGATGTCCAGCGTCCACACACAGTGCCGCCCACTCCGGCACACAAACCGCACACTGGGCGGCGGGACTCCTGGGCACGCCCTGCGGGACATTTCTGAATCCTAATTAGAATGACAATTGCTTCCATTCGTGGGTAATTTTCCTGGAACTCGGCTAGACATCTTCTATGCCGTCAGTCCTCCCAGCAACTTGAGAGGCAGGGTTAACATCTCTGTTAAGGCTCAAAGGCGGAAGTGTCTTGTCTGGGGACAGCATGGACCTGCTGCAGACCCAGGGTGGAGCAGCTGCTGGTCCAAATGCAGCTCATCGTCTCATGTGCAGGTATGCACGCATACGCGTGCGCGCGTATACATACACACACACACACACACACTCATGTCACACAAACACACTTTCCACCCACACACAGACCAGACACGCCACTCGTGTGTGTACCTGCACAAGAGGTGCGCCAGCTCCCTCTGCCCCAGGTCTGCCAGGCCACAGTCCTTGTCACATTCGGAAACCCTCCCACTCACTCCCGGCTTCCCTCGGCTGGAACAAAACACCTGTGTTCAGCCAGCCGGCCGACTGTGTTGACCCGCAGCTGGTCAATGGCGGCCGCCCCCTGGCCTTGGGAACAGCTGTCTCCACGTAGGTTCCAGCTCAGTCTTTCCCCTCTAGGAGGAAACAAAGGAGAAACACTGGAGGTGGGGTGGAGAAGGAGGAGGAGAGAGGTCTAAGCAGTGGGGAGGAGAATCGGGAGCCCAGTCCCTCCAGCCCTGGCCTCCCTGCGCCCTACCCTCCACCCACAGCGTCCAGAGCGGCTCTGAGATTCCTTCCAGCTGTGCCACGCTCAGCGCCTCCTTCTTCCTCTTTGGGACCCAAACATCTGACAGGACCAGGTGGTTGGGGGACGGGGGACAATGAGTCCCAAATTTGGGTATGCGTTTCAATTCTGCAACAGAGTCACTGTGCAACCCTGGGCAGGGTTGTGGCCAGCCCAGATGGCAGCTTTGTGTAAATAAGACTAAGCTCCCCAGCCCAATCTGCGGAGTTCCTCTCCGGCCTGGGGCACAGGGCTGGCAAGCAGAGAGCTGGGTGAAATTCGTCCCTCTTCCCCGCTCCGGCCTGGGTCCTCCATGCATAACGCCACCTGCACAACCGAACGCTGCAACCCTAAGTTTGGCAAGTTTCCTCTCTGAGCCTCAGCGTCTTCATCTGCAAAGTGGGGAGATCATGTCAGCCTCACAGGATGTCCGGCAGGATCCTCACCTGTCTCCTTTGCCCCTTTGTCCCTGGTGCCTAGCACAGACCAGGACAGAGAAGGTACCTGGTCGTGTCTGGCATGAAGGAAGGAGCAGGGCATGGCTGGGGAGGACGCCAACGGCCAGGCGAGCATGTGCCAGGGGAGGAGTTACCGTCTTGCCCCTGGACCTCCCCGCTCAGTGGGACCCAGGCCCAGCATAGGGACAGGAAGAAGTGTTAAAGCAGGGATTCAGGAGGACTGGCTTGTAAGGCCCACTCTTCCCGTGTGCACAGCCCTCTACAGTTTGCCTTCACTCCTCCACAGCAAATATGAGGAGTCTCAGCTCCTCCCTGACCCACGCCAAGCTTCTTCCAGATGAGCAAAAGGAAGTCTTGTCCAAAGTCACACAGGCAGAAGATTCAAGCCCAGCTGAGTGCGCTCTGACCCCTGCCATCCCGAGGGGTCATCTCCATCAAAGAGGTGGAGAAACTGAGGCCCAGGGATTTTGGGGCCATGTAGCCAGATGCCCCTGAAGGGTCACCCCAGGCTTGGGGCTCCCAGCAGCCAGTTTCTGGTGTCCTCGCCTCCCCGGGACTCAGTTTCCCTCTCTGGGATGTGGGGGAGGGCCAGTGGCTGGGGCTCAGCCCGCCCCAGGATGCTTTGTCCTGGCTGCACAATGAGCCTTTGCCTGGCTTCGAGGCCTTTGTCTGTGGCGCAGCCGCTGTGCGCCCCCACCGGTGTTATCAGCGCCGGGAAGCGGAGGCTGGCGCTGGCGGGGCCTCTCTGGGCCGCCGCCGCCCGAGACATGTGTTGGACACGGGCCTTTCAGGCCTGGAGCCGCTGCACAAAGGCCCGGGAAGAAGGCGGAACAAAGGGCTTTTTCACGCGGCAACTGAAAAGCCGCAGATTAGCTCACGCGTGCTGCGCAGGCGGCAGGAGCCGGGACCAAGCCCCAGACCCTCCCCGCAGCCGGCGCCGTCTTGCTGCCTCCACCTTGACCTCCAGAGAAGGCTCAACTCCCCCTCTTTCCTGATCAAAACTTTCCATCGCCCCCCAGGACACATCGAGCCCGCGTGTCGCGGCGCCTGACTCTCCCGCTTCCCATTTGTAATTATTTGTACCATTAACCGGTCCCTGGATCATTTCCACGCCCTCTGTCCCCACTGCCCTGAATGCCTTCCCCAGGCCCCTTCTCGCCATCAAGCCCAATTCCAGGGTCACCTATTTTGGAAAGGTAAGATTGGGACCTCTGTAACTGTATCAGGCATGTTGCCTTTTCTCAGAAGCAGCAAGCGCGGGTGCAAATTACAATTACCCCCATTCCCCTGCTGAGGAAACTGAGGCTCAGAAAGACAGGGAGGCCCACGGGCACAGCAGGCACCGGCCACCTGCGAGGCAGACCCAGGTGCCTCCCTCTGGGAAAGGGTTTCTCTGCCCGCCCGTGTCCGGGCAGGTGGAGTGGGAAGGGATATGTGGACACGGGCTCCATCCGGCATGGGGCACCTTCAATCAGCCCCGCCTGCCTCCGCAGGTACGCCATTGACCGCGACTCGGACTTGGACCAGATCTTCGATATTGATGCAGACACGGGCGCCATCGTGACGGGCAAGGGACTGGACCGTGAGACGGCAGGCTGGCACAACATCACAGTGCTGGCCATGGAAGCTGGTGAGCTGGGTGACACCACCAGGCAAATTGAGGGGCGGGGCAAAAACTGAGGGGTGGGTCCAATGGCTGGGGCGGGGCAAAGATTGGGCTGTCAAAGTCTATGGGGGCGGGGCCAATGTTGGAGGCGGGGAAAACAGTAAGAAACTGGGCAAAGATCCCACCTGGGTGGAGGTCACTGCAAAAGCTGGTCTGCGGCATAAAGAGCCTGGAGGGGTCCCAAGCCAAGAAGATAGGGCTAGTTTTGAGGCCAGCTTTCTTCTGTTGTTTATTGAGCAACTACTTGCCAGGCCCTGTTGTAGGACTTGGGAACACAGCCTTGACCAAGGCAGAAAAGTCCCTATCCTAGGTCATCAGCAGGCTGAGAGCCAGGGTGTGCATGACGTCAGATGATATGAGTGCTAAGGAAGAACGAGAGAAGAGCGGGGCAAGGGGCTTGGAAGGAAGAGGGGCACAGATTCTCTCAGGGTGAGGCCTGATAGAAGACATTTCTACAAAGACCTCAGTAGGGGGAGGGCCTCGTGCTGCCTCTGGAAGAAGAGCAGCCCAGGCGCAGAGAGCAGTCAGTGCAAAGGCCCTGCAGTGGCTCAGCCCCATGCCAGAGGAGCAGCAGGCGGGCGGGCATGGTTGGTGAGGGTCGGAGTAGTTGGCCATGGTGGGGTCTTTAGACTCTGCTCCTGATACCAGAGTCACAGGAGGGGTTGGAGCAGAGGAGGGACTTTGATGGCTTGCCTGGAGCAGTAGCAGACAGGCTGGAGATGAACCCGCAGGACCTACTTTGGGGCTGACCTGAAGGTGAGAACTGGAGAGGAGACAGGGATGACTCTGAGGTGCTTGGCCTGAGTTTCACACACTGCAGGCAGTTCGGCACAGCTGAGAAGTTTCTGGAACAGTATGTGTGTGCACATGCGTGTATATGTGTGAGAGAGAAGTTGGCACAGCTGGGGGTCTGAGACGTGGGGTCCAGAAAAGCGAGGCCATGGAAGTGAGGATCAGAGGGCGCAGGGATGCACGGGGACCCAGGAGAGGGCAGAGGAGAGTGCCCGCAGGGCCCCGGCCTCCCCCTGCTCTCCAGAGGACACACACACACACACACACACACCTCAGGAGTCCACAGAGCTGCTGGGGCAATCACGGCACCAGGTTGCAGGGGGCAGCTCTGCTCTGCTCTGCCCAACGGCCCCCTACCTCCACGCTGCTGGCTTCCTCCCGCTTCCAGCCCCACCAGCCCATTCCGGCCGAGGAAGTCCCTAGGCTGAAGTTCCCTTCCTCTCTTTCAACTGCGGTTTAAAAGAAAATACAAAGCTGACTCAGACCTCAGCGCCTGCTGCTCCGGAGCCTTTGAATCCACTCCTGCTCCCCTTGAAAGAGATAACAAAGGTGGCTGGAGAAGAAGCCACCTCCCTCCTCCCTGAACCTGCTCCCTGGGCAGCGGTGGAGGCGCCAGGCTGCAGGCAGAGCCAGGGGGTGAGAGCCTCTCCCTGCCCGCTGGACGTGCCCCCACCAACCTGTCACACGCCTGATGTGCCACCACTGGCAAGTCCCTTCTTGGGTCAAGCATTGTGCTTCTACCCAGTGGGTCTCTTGCAGAGAGAGCGGCAGGTCTGTGATGCCACCGCTTGACAGATGAAAGGGGCCCCTCCTCCACACAGGCTGGATGAGTTCCACTTAACGTGCATCCTGGGCTCCACGCTTTCTAGCACGTGCTTTTATCGAATCCTGATCAGTAGCATGATCAGCGCCCATTTTACTCTTGGAAAAACTGAGGCTCAGAGAATCAGGTCTGGCCGAGGACGTGCGGTGGCCGAGCTGGGACTTGGATGCATCTCTGCATGGCCTTCTTTTCCCTGACAGTCTGCTCTCAGAGCCCCACCCCATCCCGCCACCAACCCCAGCGACTAACCCAGGTGGGGAAGGTGAGTCCTGAAGGAAGACTGGCCCCTGTGTCTGAACTGCGGCCCCGCCCCAGCCCCGCCCCCGTCGGTAGCCAATGGGGAAAACAAGTGGTTCCGCCCACAGAGCCGGTGGGAGGGCGGAACTGGAGGAGGAAAGCGGGCTTGGGACTTAATAAGTGCTCACCTAATGATTGTCCGATGGCCTGGACCCTGGGCACGTGACTTGAGGCCAGGCACTTTAGTGATGTGTTGACTCTACAACTGCCCCCAGTGTGTGGATGAGGAAACTGAGGCTCAGAGGGCAAAAACTTTTGTCCCGATTCCCAGTCCCAGCCTGTCTGCCAGCTGCCCTTCCCGTGGTACTTCCTTGATGCTGGCACAAATCAAGAGCTGTGGCGAATAACCCACCCACTCTGCCTTCTTGCCATCTCCAGGAGATAAGAACAAGATTAGTGTCCTATCCCCATTTTCCAGATGACGAAAGAGAAGCTCAGGGAGGAACAGCAATAGCCCCAAGACCCCAGAGTGAGTCCCTGCAGGCCCAGGACCTGTCCTAGGTTTCCCGCCCCCAGGAGCCAACCGAACCCCAAGGGCAATGCCAGTGGGCCTGCCCTCCTGGCCCTGTGTCTTCCTCTGGAAGTGTCCGTTTGTCGTTTTCGAAACAGAGGGATGGTGCGGGGGAGTCATGGCAGCCCCACCTGCTCCCAGGCGCAACAAACACGAGGTGACAAGAATCAGAGGGGAAATATTTATACACAGCCGCGGAGCTTCCTGCACACCTCAGAGAATGTGGCCCTCAGCGGCAAGCGCCGCCTGTCATCCCAGATTACCTCAAAGCCTCCCAACCCACTTAGTATGCCGGCTCCCCGCTCCCCGAACTTCTGAGTCATCCATTCTGCCCATGCAGACGCTCCTTCCACTGACATTATCTTTAACGTTTTGTAATCATGAAATATTAATGACCGATATTGAATTTAAAGTACAATTTGTGTCTGAATCCTTCGGTGGAAAGGGCAGTTGTAAAGGGACAGTCTTCAAAGAGGCTTGGTGGGGTGGGGGACTTGGAAAGGCTTGCCGGGTAGGGCATGCCCAGGGCCGCATCCAGCAGGCTGGGAAGATACCGGCTGGCTGACCAGGACAGCAAAGCGGTCACCTTAACCAGACCTGCTAGAAGCTCCCCCACCTGGGTCACCCCGGCCAAGTCACATCTCACAGCACGCAGCATGTCCCTTCCTGCCACCAATTTTTAGATGCATTTATTTGCATATTTAGTGACTCCCCTCTTTCCCAGCATCTTCCACGAGGACGGGGTCTGATCTGTATCTGTAACTTTCAGTACCTGCCAGGTGCATAGCAGAGTGTGTGAATATTTACCAAAGGGACAAACAGCCAGTGGGGACACAGAACAGCGTGGAGCACGGGTGGAGACGGGCACTGAATGTCTCATCTACACAACGTGAGCCATTGGACCACCTTATTGGGTCACTGGGGAATGATAAGTAGCGATAAGAGCAGCTTGTACTTATTTAAAGCGTACAGTACACAGACCTTGGGCTGTGTGTTATATAGAACATAATGCCCTCAAGGGATTAGACGTCCCACGTGGCAAGTGCCCAGCATGGTGTGTGGCACCCAGCAGGTGGAATTAATAGCCAGGTAAGGTGTCTGAGGCTGGATGCAGTGGCACGCCTGTAATCCCAGTGACTCGGGAGGCTGAGGCAGGAGGCTCAAAAGTGCAAAGCCAGCCTCAGCAACTTAGCGAGCCCTGTCTCAAAATTAAAATATAAAAAGGGCTGGGGATGTGGCTCAGTGGTTAAGTGCCCCTAAATTCAATCCCTGGTACTAAGAAAAGGGGGAGCGGAATCTGAAGGGAGAGGGATTGTCGGATGGCAGACTCGAGCCTCGGACCCCACCGCCCCCTGCTTCAGCCGGGGAGACTGGGCCCCGCCAGGGAAAGGTCCATTGCCCTTGACGCTTTCTGACTCCCCTCCAGTGCTCCTTGGAGGGCCACAGAGGGAGGAGCGGGGTGGCTGCAGAGTGCTCTGTCTCCTTCAGCAGCTTCTCCCCATGTCCCCCTTCAGTCAAGGTTCTCTGAGGGCCTCTTGTCATCCACCCCACCAGCCTGGGCCGGGCCCTGGGATCTGGTGATAAACATGCGTGGCCACGGCCCTGGGCTCACAGGAGGCCAGGGGAGAGGCAGGCCAGCTGTCAGCTATAGCAGAAAAGTTAGAGGGCCGTGGCGTTCCTGGGGAGCAGCCAGCGCCTGGCCCACCCAGAGGGGGCGGCAGGAAGGGGTGTCTGAGGGAGTCTCAAGGGCCAAGGGGGATTTCTGAGTACCTGTATGCGAGGCCTGGAGGCTTGGCGGCCCTGCCCATTCTGAGGACAGAAGGAGAGGTGTGGCTGGAGACTGGGGCTGGGAAGAGCTGGAGCAGGTGGGCTGGGTGAGGGCGAGGGGACAGGCCTGGAACGTCCCCTGCTGAATCCAACATCTCTTAGAGGTGACAGGAGCCAGGGCAGGTCTTTGAGCTGAAGAGGGCCGCGAACAGATGCGCGGTCCCCATCGCTCCCTCGGGCTCTGGGGAGGGAGGTTGGAACCGACAGGAGGCTACAGGGGACTCGGGCACAGCCCCGTGCTGCGGTGCCCAGGCAGGGCCTGACACATGGGCGGGAGCCTCGGGGAGGCTGTGCACAGGAGGGGTGGACCCCCATCACCAGGGGAGCGTACCCCAGGCCTGCGCTCCTCTGGGACTGGTGATACCAGGGTCCTGTGCCACCTTAGTGCCTAACAGATGCTGGCAGGGACGAAGATTCTGTGGCATCCATGGAGTCTGGGGGAAGCCGGGGGGCCACCCAAATATCAGGAACCCACTTGGCCCCTAGGAAAGAGAACCTTCTCCCCTCTGCTTCCCCCAAATTCTGGGGATGCCATGACCTCAGGGCCCCTGCTTCACCAGAAATTCTCCTCGTCCCTCAGAGGAACGAACTTCCCCAGCGAGGTCAAGTCCTCCCACCTCCGTGTGGAAGCCCAACAGGAGGTCAAGGTCCCTGCATCTCGTCCTCTGGTGGAGGCACGTGGGGACAGGACCAGGAGAACCAGGAGGTACCCTCTCCAGAGCACCCCAGCTGCTCACCCAGCACCTCCTCCTCCTTGGTGGTGGGTAATTGGGATGATCAATCTTCCTGCCCAGCTGGCCAGCTCCGCTCAGAGCCTGGTGCTCAGATGCAATTTAATTCCTGAGGAAGGGGGAGGGGCGGGCGTCAGGGCCCCTCCCCGCCCCCCGCTTCCCCCCCTGCTGCCCGCCCCCACTCCCAGGACCTCATTCTTTCCTCTCTCTGGGCATCTTTCTCTGGGATAGCCATTTGTTTTCTGGATGAGAAGACTGGTTCTGAGAAGGGCAGGGAGAGGGTCACAGCACCACGCTGCTCCTCAGAGGGAGGGGTCCTGGAGGGGTGCAGCAGTCCGTCCAGGAAGGCCTTGCCCTCTCCTGGTCCCCTCCCCAGCATCCCCGGTGCACCATGGGGCACAGGCAGGGGCGCCCCAGACAGCACCTTCCCCTCCACACATCTTTATTGAGCAGCTACTATGTGCCATGCGTGCAGCCCTAAACAATAGAGACAGAGGTGCCGCGGGCAGAGAGAAGGAGAAGGAGGACAAGTAGAGTAGGAACCCAGAGGATGCTGGAGGGACACCACTGAGGGGCGTGAAGCAGGGAAGTGATGTGCATGGGTGGCACAGGGACACTGGGACCCCAGGGAAAGACAGAGGGAGAGGTGAGGGATGAGGTCGGGCGGCAATGGCAGGACAATCCGTGGACCTTGTGGGCATGTCCAACTTGACCCATCCTCTGAGTGTAGTTAGGGAGAGCTTCCTGGAGGAGGCAGGACATTTGTATGGGACCTCGAAGGCAAGAAGGTCTGGCACACCGAGGGAGGCAGTACCCTCTGGTGGTCCAAAGTGCCACCTTTGGAATTGGGCCTGTGTTCAAGTCCCAGGTGTCACTTGTTCCCTGCAAGGGAGTCACTTCCCTTTCTGAGCCCATTTCCTCATAACACAGCAATGACATTAGTCCCAACCTCCACGGGAGTGACCAGCATGAAATGAGGCAGAATAGACCCTGAACATAGCAGGAGCTGAGTACGTAGTTGCTGCTGTCCTTCTGGGAAGGAGCACATTCCTTTTGTCTTTAGGCCAGGCCACATGGCCTCTTCCTTCCCACTGTTTTCTAACACCCTCACACTCAGTTTAGTCCAGATGCCAGGTGAGTGACTGCCAGGGGCTGGAGCTTCCTTGGAAGAGCTCTACAGCCTCCTGTCCCACCCCAGGGCCTTTGCACATGCTGATCCTACTCCACAAAACAGTCTTTCCCTTCCCATTACCTTTGCCTGGTTACTTCCTAGCCAGATCTCATCAGAAAAATCTCTTACTCCAAGAAAACATCCCTGCACCCCACCAGGGTAGGACTTCCTGCCTGCTATTCTCCTAGCTCTCCAATGCTCCTTCTCTCAGCTCTTGTCATAGAGGAGTAGCATCTGTCTCTGCCACTAAACCAAGAGACTATGTTGTTCTTGCTCATTGCTGTGTCCTTCGTATAAAGGAGATTCTTAATCCAAAGTTGTCAGCAAAAACCACAAGCCTAGTTCCAAACGGCCCCGTCTAAGCTGTCTCTGCTGTCATAAGGAACTCGGCAGCCCGGCGAGGTAAGAGACCTACCACGTGGCCTAGCAGCTCTCCTGCCCTGAGTCTCGTCTCTTCTGAGGTGCGCTCACACAGCTGCCTAACCTCCTCAGTCCCCTCGGGCCCCCGGGGCTCCACCTGCCACCTCCCCAGCTTCATGGTGAGCCAGCTCACGGAGGAAGCACCGGGCCAGAGCACGTTTAATTTTAATTTAGGAATCGGCTAAGGCTGCGGGCCTGCTCAGCTCCGGGCTGTCAATCAGCCTTCCTCAAGGCTGCATCAATTAGTTTAAAAATATTGAATGTAATTTTGCCTGACACAACATATTGCAGCTACTGCAAAATATAATTTATTTTAGAAGAAGAAATAATTAAACTAATTTGCATGTCAGTCAGCTGAACTGAGATGCCAAGGGGGGAGACTGTGGGGGAGCAAGTCCCCGGAGGGGGCACCTGCCACTGGGCATTGGGGAGGTCAGCCTGAGCCTGGGGCCGAGCAGGAGCTGCCCTCAAACGGACAAACCTCAGGCAGCAGGAGAGCAGGTCCAGTGTATCTGGACCAAGCACTTAGACTCGGGAGGCTCAGGACCCTGCCCTGACTCGGGGGAAACTCCCACCCGTCACTGGGCCTCGGTTTCCGCATCAACGAAATGGGTTTAACAATGGGTCCTCTTAGGGGTGTTTTGAGACTCGCTCAAGGACATCCGCAAGAAAGGTGCTCTCAGTTGGAAAATCCTGCACGGAGGTCAAGGTTAGGCAACTGATGGAGTCTTTGTAAGAGGATAGACGTAGAAATGATCAACAATACTAATTGCGACCAGGAGGGGTTGGGAGAAACCAGTCGAAGGTGACCTGCCAGTCACCCTCGGTCACTTGTTGGCAGTCCTTGATCACCTTAGATTTCCCTGGGGAACAGTTAAAGCAAAAACAATGACCAAGCATCCCGAGCGTTGTGCTGGGATTTTTTTAACGGCGTCTCAGGCAATTCTTATGTATCCAGCCCAGAGAACCAGGTGCCAGGGCAGGCTATAAACGCGGGGCCCCACCCTGGGGATCAGCCCTCGGCATGCCACAGGGGCAGGGCCTTCCCCAGGGGTGACCTGCGACCTTTTAAAAGAGGTTGGTGAGCCCCTGGTGGATCGCACGGCAGTGAGACAATCCTGGGGGTCTCCCAGCAGTAGGAGCCGCTGGGCATCCTGCCTGCCCTGCAGCCTCCCTCTGCATGGCCCGTAGGACCCGGGCTCCCCTCGGCTGCTGCACTGCACTGCGACCCCGCGGCTCCCACAGGCGTGGGCTCCTGGCTGCGGGCCTCGCCCTCCTCTCCCCATCTGTCTGTGGAGCTTCTCTGGCAACACACGCTCTCAAAAATAACGGCTGGCCCGGCACCCGCCGCGCGACTCCCACCTCTCAGCCCTGCGAGGGTCCTCTAATCGCTGAAGCGGCAGATCTGGGTGAGCCGAGGAGATAAGGTGCCCCAGGCTAAGGGGAGCTCCAGAGAGGGGTCGGGTCTGAGCTAACGAAGGACTCCTCCTTCCCTCGACCCCCACGAGGCAGCCCCGCTTGCCCCCACCCCATTTCTCTCTTTATCAACATACAAGCAGCTGCTGTCAGGGCCCTGAGTTCAGAGGAGGAGGTGGCCCACCAGCCCCGCTTGCCCCAGAACTCACGGGGTGCCAGCTGCTGGAAGCTTCCAGCCTGCCACCAAAATAGCTCCCTGCCAGCCCAGCGGGAGACCCCGTCATCCGAGTCAGTGCTTGGAAGTGGGGTGCTGTTTCCTCTCCCAGGATGCCCCCGAGGTCAGTGGCAGGTGGAACAGGTAAGTAACGATCCCGGGGCCAGACAGCTGAGGATGAGGTGCAGAGAGCATGCAGAGCCCCAGGACAGGGAGAGGCCAGAAAGGGACAGCGTGCAGGGTGCTGCTCAGAGGCCAGGCTGGGTGAAGCGCTCACATCTGGAGTCATCTTGAGGATGTCTATTTATTTACCAAACACTTATATAGCACTTGTGTGTGTGTGTGTTTACAGTTTTATGTGGTTTACAGACATTAACCTCTCTCTTAACCAACCTAGTACTATTAGACTTGTTTTGCAGGTGAGAAGCAAGGCACAGAGAAGTTAAGTGACCTGCCCCAGATCACACAGCTACTAAGTGGCAGGGTTGGGATCAGCACCATGAGACTCAAGTCCTTGCTCTTCCTCACTGTGCCCTGTTCATTTTCCATGTGTGGAAACTGATATCAGAGAGGACAGGGTCTTAACCAAGGTCAAACCCTGGGGCAGGCTCTCAGCCACACCTGGAATCCAAGCCTCCTTCGGTCTCCATCCTTCCGTGCTTCTTTCCTTTGTTCAGCGTACTCTGTGCCACATCCAGCAAGGCCCGAGACCCGGAGGGAGATAAGACCAGGGCCTTGACCTTGTGCACATCCCAGCTGCGTTTGCTGGCCACATTCCACCTCCTTCGACGGGTCTGGCCCTTTCAGGATCAGGTCCGCAGGGACCAGAGGTCTGGGAGTTCCGCTGACCGCTGACCTCTTCTTTAAAGTCCCCATGTTTTAGTTTCGCCTTTGCAACGTGAAGATACGAGTCGCGCCAAACCGCAGCTGAAATGATGGCCGTGGACGCTCCCGGTGCATCCCACGTGCTCGGGTGATGGGATGGAGGCCGGAGTGGAGGTGATGGTGTTGCTGGGGACGGGGGTGCACTGGTGGTGACCCTGGCGATGGTGGTGAGGTGGCCATGGAGGGACGATGGTGGTGGAAGTGAGAATAAAGGGTGGTCTTGGGACTTGTGATGAGAGGCGACGAGAGCAGGGCCCGTGGCCATGCTGCTTCCAGCGTGATGGCGGTGGTGGCGCTGGCAATGGGGCTGGCGAGGGAGCATGGTGCTGGCGGCGTGGCCGGTGCTGGTGGTACTGACCATCCTGGCAGAGGCGGCGAGGAGAGTCCATGGCAGTGATGGCTTAGTGATGGTGGTGAGGGTGGCAGTGGTGCTCTTTGCGTTGGGGACGATGGGTGGCCCTGGTGTCATGGTGGTGATGATGCTCGCGGTGCCAGTGCTCCTGGTAATGGTGGTGGGGAGGGGACGGGGATCGTTACTCACATGGCCCAGATGTCCCCAGTCCTGTCCTCTGATGAGCTTGGTCCACCCAAACGCCCTGTGGACCCCACCGCCTGTCCTGTCCCGGTGGGGCCTCGTCCTGGTCCTGTGCTGGTGGGGCCTCGTCCTGGTCCTGTGCTGGTGGGGCCTCGTCCTGGTCCTGTCCCGGTGGGGCCTCTTCCTGGCCCAGTCCCGGTGGGGCCTCATCCTGGTCCTGTCCCGGTGGGGCCTCGTCCTGGTCCTGTCCCGGTGGGGCCTCTTACTGGTCCTGTGCTGGTGGGGCCTCGTCCTGGTCCTGTGCTGGTGGGGCCTCGTCCTGGTCCTGTGCTGGTGGGGCCTCGTCCTGGTCCTGTGCTGGTGGGGCCTCGTCCTGGTCCTGTGCTGGTGGGGCCTCGTCCTGGTCCTGTGCTGGTGGGGCCTCGTCCTGGTCCTGTGCTGGTGGGGCTTCGTCCTGGTCCTGTCCCGGTGGGGCCTCTTCCTGGCCCAGTCCCGATGGGGCCTCGTCCTGGTCCTGTCCCGGTGGGGCCTCGTCCTGGTCCTGTGCTGGTGGGGCCTCGTCCTGGTCCTGTGCTGGTGGGGCCTCGTCCTGGTCCTGTCCCGGTGGGGCCTCTTCCTGGCCCAGTCCCGGTGGGGCCTCGTCCTGGTCTCGTCCCGCCCAGCCCTCACGCGGGATGCCTGCCTTCCTCCTGTGCTCTCCTTACAGACAATCATGCTCAGCTCTCCAGGGCGTCCCTGAGGATCCGAATCCTGGATGTGAATGACAATCCCCCAGAGCTGGCCACTCCCTACGAGGCAGTCGTGTGTGAGGATGCCAAGCCAGGCCAGGTACCACTGAGGGGACAGGAATGGGGCTGCCACTGGGACGGCCAGGGCACCCTCTAGCCTGGCCCAGAGTGGCTGGCCTCACCCTCAGCCCCGCCTCTTCGCCCTCCAGCTCATCCAGACCATCAGCGTAGTGGACAGAGATGAGCCCCAGGGCGGGCACCGCTTCTACTTCCGCCTGGTGCCTGAGGCTCCCAGCAACCCCCACTTCTCTCTGCTGGACATCCAAGGTGAGTTACTGTGAGCCACCCAACCCCCGGATGCATGCAGGGAGGGCCTGGCCTCCCCGCCCTCTTCCCTTATTATAGAAGGAGGGACTGAGACCCCCAGGGGACCAGTGTGGGGTCTAAGAAAGCTGGGCCCAGCTGGGGCTGTTACCAAACCCACTGGTCAAGCCACCAAGAACAAGCAGGGTGTGGGCTGGCAGAAAGAGAGGGGCATCCCAAGGGTAGAGAGTGGTCGGTGGAAAGATCCAGAGAGGGCACAGGCGAGGGTGGTCCTGGCGGGGGCAGAGTGGGGACGCCCGCTGTAAGTGACGGTGGAAGGAAGCCCCACACACGCTGTCCTCAGACCGTGGTTTGGAAGTGCTTCTCCTGCCCCACTTACCTCTGCATCCTCACGACCTCCCTGGAGGGTGGTTTCCCTGCCCCTCTGCCAATTTTCAGGTGATAAAACTGAGAATCTAAGAGGGAAAGGGACTACCCAGGACCCTACGGGGAGCTCAAGGCCACAGCTGCCCAGATGCAGGTGCTTCCTGCCCAGCTCACACTCTGGAAGCCCCCTGCCCGCGCCCCACAGCTGAGTCCTCAGTGAGACTCCACCCAGAGCTCCTCAGGAAGTTGAAATTTGAAGCCTTAAGGGGTGGACTGAGCGGGAAGCAGGTGCCAAGGCGCCGGGGTGAGGGCCCTGGGTCCCCGCTCCTCATGCAACCCTGGCAAGTGTCTGTCTGGCCCTCTCTGAACCTCAGTTTCATCATCTGTAAACAGGGGCTAATAATGCTCACCACTGCGAGTGGCTAGGTGGCCCTGGTGGGATGAGAGCCACCACGGTATATTGTTAGCACCTAGAACACACCAATTCCCACATCCAGCAATTATTTTTTGAGCAGGTCAGTGAGCATTACCGAGACTCTGCTTATGGGTCAAGTTCTGCTCTGGGCTTTGGCGATGCAATGGCAGATGGGACAGTCTCAGTCCTCTGGGAGTTTACAGTCCAGCGAGGCAGGACAGAAATGAAACACACTGGGGGTGACGGGCGGCTGGTGGAGGGAGGAATGAGGAGACCCACGACAACCTGGACCTGGTTTTGTTCATTGCTGGACCCTGGGTGCCACAGCAGTGCCGCCCATAATAGGTGCTCAGTAAAATGCGTTACATGAAACAAAAAGTAAGCCAGGGTGAGAGGAGAAGCTGCTCTAAGCAGGGTGGCCTGGGTGGGCCTCTCTGGGGGAGCTGTAGCAAGGAGGGTCCTAAAGGAAACGAGGAGCAAGCCGTGCAGATAGCAGGGCTGAGAACCATCTGGGTGGAAGAAACAGCTTCAAAGGCCCTGAGGTGGGAGCAGGGTTGAGATGGAAGGAGGCCTGCGGGCTAGAGTGGGCGAGAGACTGGGAGGAGAGGGAGTCAGAGCGGCCGGTGACAGCTCAGGTTGGTTCCGCCTGGCCCTGGAATGGTTCTGCCATCAACCCCAAGACCTTTACACCCCAGCTGACAAAGGGAGAGGCCTCGGTGGCTTCTGAAGTCAGACCCATCTGTATTTTCAGGAGCCACAGTAAAACTATTTAACAGCCAGCCTGGCAGCTCAGATAACCAATCAGAAAACACCTAACCACAACCAGAGCAGGGCCCTGAGCCCCTCTGTGCCCAGCATTAATCCTTTGGGGTTTGATGGTGTTAAAGTTGGGAGGACGCCTGGGGGACACCCGCGGGAAGGGCTGGAGGGACACGGAGCCCTAGCTCTTTAAACCTTTCTGGAAGTGTTTCAATATTTTAACCACCGTACAGCCCAGCCTACACATCTCTCCAGTGGTATTCTAAGCTGGCCCAAGACTCGCAGGTAGCCCTATCTCCAAGTTCACAATGCTTTCTGACCCTAGGGGCCTGGGTTGCATCCCAGCGGCTTTTTGACTTGTGACTCCCAGAGGGTGACCACCTGGTATAAGCCCCAGGGACAGCATGCTAAGGTCAGAGCAGCCACAAAGGTCTCTTCCTCCAGTCCCTGAGGCCCTTCCTGCAGCATGCCAAGCAAGCCCCTCCCCCTCACTGTATAAATATCCTAGGTGACAAATGGCTACCTCAACCCATCTGTTTCTTTGTACAAATTTGTAGCCAGTTTGGAAACGTGATTTATAAATATTGCTTTTGCAGCCAGGGATTGACACTGATGTATGTCAGGCCAGATGGATGGATGCAGAGCCAGGCACAGATCCCACCTAGAAGGGTAGGGTGGGGCCGGGGGTGGCCAGGGCTTCCCCAGCAGAAGCCAGCTGCTGCCCAGGAGGGTATCTCAATGAGTTCAGGGATGATGCTCAGGGAATCCCTTGCATGGGGTGGAGGATAGCCGGGACCAGAGCCCTAGGAACATATGTTCGCACGGCCAAAGACAGCAACCTGAGACAAACATCTCTGTTCTTGCTTGGCAACTTGAGACCCAGCCAGCGCCAGACACTCATTTCTCAAATCTGTCTACTTGGTTCCTCCACTACCGCAATTATCTCACTGAAAACACGCAGCCCTTCCTAACTGCTGGTCCACACCCATTCCTGAACTTAGGATCATCAACTTCCTTGCCCAGAAGGTAGGCGCAGCCAGGACAGGAACCATGACTGTCTTATTAATTGCTGTGCTCCCCAGGGGCTAAGAGTCTTGACATAAGGCGCGTGTTCAATGCGTATTTGCTATTGAATGAATGGATGACATGTCACTAGGTCACTTATTTGCCTAAAATCTCCCAATCAATGGCCTCTCTTTAAAAAAAATATAATAATAATAACCAAATTCCTTACCAAAGTCAGCCTCCAAACTGTCCATGATGTGCTCCCGCCTCCCCGCAGCCTCAGCTTGACTCACTCTAGCAGTCACCCCCGCCTCTTCAGCCACAAAGGACCACTTTAAGTTCCATGGACATATTACGTTTCTTCCAATCTCGTGGCCTGTGCCTGGGCTCTTCCCTTTGCCTGAAGTTGTTGCTCAGGACTCAGGAACAGTGTTCCCTCTTCCAAGAGGCCCAGCCCCACCTCCCAGGCTGGTCAAGTCCTCTGATGTGCTCTTCCTGCCCTTGTGCCCCACGGCACTCGCCATGGTTTGTGAAATGATCATAAACAGACCCAACTGTGCGTTTGTTGGATTAGCATTCATCTCTCCTGTTAGAGTTTGAGCTCAGATCCAGGACTGCAGGTAACTTAGCTCTGTGGTTCTCCCACAGTGACTAGCATGGTGCCTGGCACATAGTGGTTAATTAAGATTTGTTGGAGGAGAGGGAGGGAGGAAAGGAAGAAGGGAGGAGGAGGGAAGACAGATGGATGGGTGGGTGGAAGATGGACGTACAATGGATGATGGATGGATGAGGATGGAGAATGAGGATGGATGGATGGGTGGATGGATAGATGAACGGATGGATGAACAGATGGATGGATGGATGAATGATTTCACTAGATAAATTCAAATAAGTCACTTCTCTTGAGCCTCCATTTCCACACATATCAAAGGAAAATAAAGCCCCAGGTCTTGCTGATGAGGATTAACACAGCAATTTACTTAAAGTCTCCACACAGTCCAGATGCATACAAAGCATCCAGTCAGTGCATAGAGTCCCACCCTGTTCCTTCTTTTCTCCACTCGCCCTTGAATTTCCTTTCTTCCCCAGTCAAAGGTGATGTCTTCATAGCCAGGGGACTCACCCTTTGGCAGAAGGGCCAGAGTCCAAGCCAAAGCTTGAGGATCCAGCCCATGACCACAGTTAGCCTAAGAGTCGTGATTCATTCAAGCATCGTTCCTCAAGACTGGCTCAGTGCCAGGTCCTGGCTGGCCAGGTAGTCAAGAGAGGGGCACTCGCTAGCTTAATGCAAGGTGACAAGGGCTGCAGCCCAACAGTGCCTGGCACCTGCATTATCAGAGCGGGGAGAGGGGCATAAATCCTTCCTTCCCAGGAAGCAGAGAAAAGAGGCCACAAAAAGGAGGTGACATTTAGCTGGAGCATGACAGATGAGGAATCTGCCCAGGCAGGAAGGTGGAGAGGGTGTTGCAAACAGCGTGTCCTGAGGAGTGGCAGGGAGGCCCAGCAGGGAGCAGGCGCGGGGTGCAGCCTAGGGAAATGGGGCGAGTGGGAAAAACATGACCCAGCATTTGTGGAGAATGTCTAGATGCCGGGGACTATTCCAAGGATTATGCATGAATTATACCATTTAATTTTCACATGTGATACCCTTTTTCTCAGTTTACAGTGAGGACACGAGGGTCCAAAGGAGCTGAATTTCCCAAGCTAGTAAATGATACACTCAGCATTCTATTTTAACACGTGCACGGAAATATTCAAATATGTGTAAAAGTTTTACAATAATATCATGGACCTTCCTGTGCCCGTCACCTCCTGGGTGTCTTCAACTCAGTACCAAACTTGTCTCATCTGGACATCAGGTCGCTTCCTGGATATTCCCCAGGTTACAAGCCAGTCCTTCCAAGGGCTCTTTTCCCTGTATTATGTCCATGGTGAGGAAGGTCAAATCTGGAGCACTGAATTGGGGGGCTGTTGAAGAAGGCCTGCTGGAGAAGGGACTGGTCCCCATCCTGAGGTCCTGGGTTTCCTTTCCAAAGCCCCTATGAGGCCTCCGTTTCCCTCTCCATATAAGAATAGGCTGACCTGAACCTCTGGGGCCACAAAGCTGGAGTGGGACCCAGGCTGCCAAAAATCTCAGTTCCAAGAGTCCAGCCCAAGGACTGTGAGGCTAGAAGGAGGCTGGAGGGCCTCCTTTAGTGAAGTTGGTGATTCATGGTGGGGCAGCAGCCCGCTGGGCTCCAGCCCTTCATATCACCATGTCCTGCAGAACTGAGAGTCAGGGCGCCTGACTCCCACAGGACAGGTATGCAGGAGGCAGGAGGGGCGGAGGAAGGAGGTGCTACCTATCACCTAGCCTCCCAAGTCCTGCCTGGCTTTCCCAGCAACAGGCTGAAGCCATGAGGACCATCTGTGCCAGTTCACACGGTCCTCTCTGGCTGCCTGCGTAAAAAGGAAAGTTGTGTATAAAGAGACCCTGTGTGCCAGGGTCCCTCATCCAGACCCAAGGCTGTGCGCCCAGTCTTATTGGCTTGACCTCTAAATGAGAGACTCCTGGTTCCAGGACTCTTGACTGGCATGAAGGACAGAAAGGCTCCTCAACCAAAGGCAGATGCTTGAGAGCATTCCCAGTCTTCCCGGATGACCTCCGACTTGTCATGGCCCAGTAAACCATGACCCAAGGCTCACAGGACTCCTAGGGTCAGAAAACACGGGGCAGCTGGAGTCGAATCCAGAACAAAACAGGCTGTTGAGATAATGATGAGAATACTTTTTTTTTTTTTTTTAACACAGTCAGGGTCAGGACCTTGGCCCTGCCAGGGACAGAATCTTGGAATAGCTGGGGACAGTACCTTGGCACAGCATGGAACAAAATCTTAGAAGAGCTGAAAACAGCATCCTGAGGCAGCTGGGAATAGAATCTGGGGACAGCCAAGGACAGCACTGTGGGCCGCGTGTCTAAGGACAGGCTCTTTGGGCAGCTGGGGCAGTAGCTGGGGAGACTGGAGAATAGACCCATGAGTCAGCGGGCTGCAGCTGTTTGGAGCACAGAGAGGCAAATCTCAAGGTGGAATCAGGAGGTGGCGGGTCGGGAGTTGACCCCAGGGTCACGCACCACCCCCTTCTTCCGGAGCAGACAACACAGCCGCGGTGCACACACAGCAGGTGGGCTTCAACCGGCAGGAGCAGGACGTGTTCTTCCTGCCCATCCTTGTGGTGGACAGCGGGCCGCCCACGCTGAGCAGCACGGGCACGCTCACCATCCGCATCTGCGGCTGCGACAGCTCCGGTGCCATCCAGTCCTGCAACACCACGGCCTTTGTCATGGCTGCCTCCCTCAGCCCCGGCGCCCTCATCGCTCTCTTGGTCTGTGTCCTCATCCTGGTCGGTGAGTCCACCGAGAGTCACCCGCCCCTCCTGATTGGCCCCCATCCCGGGGCCCTGGGTTTCCTTCCCAACTGACCGTATGCATAGGCCCCAGTTTCCCGCTTCCTAGAAGTGGCCTGGCTGGTCCCACCTCCCACAGGAAATCTCCTAGGTACATACTCCAGATAATGGTCCCCACCTGGGATGGCGCTCGTGCTGCCCACCTTGCCAGTCCAAAGTTCTCCCGCCCTTTAAAAAACAGGCGCATCTTTTACAATTTTTCTCCATAAAGATGACGCACGGCTGTGCGTCCAGGTGCTTTGCCCTATTATCTAGACCAGGAAACTGAGGCTCGAGAGCTAAGTGGCTGGTGGGAGGGTACACGGGTGGTCTTCCAGCTAGAAGTTAGATCTTCTCACCCTGTGTCCCCTCCTCTAGCTCCACCACCTGCTATGAATTTAAACTGGGAGCAAAACTTTGGGACACCTGGGGCAGAATCTTAAAACGTTGTGGAGGGGGTTTCAAATCTGCTACCAGTCCCACCCGCTGCCATCGAACCCCAAAGTGTTCCCTGAGAAGAGGTCAAGTTTCCGGAGCTAAATGGGATTCAAGCAGTCCCCTGGCTCTTATCCCAGGGGTGGCCACTGATGCCCCAGTCCTGCTGCAGCTGGGCTGACAGGGGTCCTCGGGATGTTCAGAGGGCAGCTTTGCTCGGTTCCCTGAGAGATGCCTGCTGCCCCCGCAGCCCACAAGGCCATCCTCCAAGGGCCGGCTGCACGTGGCAGGTCTTCCGCAGACCGGGCAGGCTCCGCCTCGCCAGCAGGCCCCGCCTCCTCCCCGCCCCCGCCCGTGGCTCAGAAACCCTTTTTCCAGCGGGTGCACTTTACAGCGGTTTCATTTTCCGAGGCAGTGCAAACAAATTTCTGCCTAATTGCCCACAAACGAAGAAAGTGCACATCAGTGCTCTAAAGGTGACGGGCGGAATCGCTGATCAAGCCTTGCACATCTGTCGCCTGCCTCCCGCAATCCCCACCATCTGCTCTCGCGGGCATCCCCCTCTGCAGATCCCGGCTTCCAGTTCTGAAAGCTGTCCATCCATCTTTCCCACTTGTCTCCTGACACCTTCCTTCCCTCGTGCCCTCCTTCTAGGCCTGGCCAGATCCTCAGCTTCATCCCTATCTTAAGCTACCTTAATAGGTGGTAAGCCAGTAACCTACCCAATGACCCCAGCAGCTGGCTCTGGCCACTGACCTGACTGGAACTGCCTGGAGCAGCAAGAAGAGTCTAATCCCTGATGCAGTACCCAGCACATGTCTGTCCATCCATTCACCCACCCACCGTCCACTTACATATCCAGCCAGTGAGTCCCTCCTGTTGTGGGTACTGGGTCCATCAGTAAACAAAAGGGACTTTTAAAAGCCCTAACTGAAAAGTCAGGGGTTGCCATCACCAAGATGGAAGAGACTGAGGTTGGGGAAAGGCGAAAGATTATTATTTCCACTTTGGACATGTTAAGTTTGAGATTCTCTTGGTCAATCTAGAGGACATGTTGAGTAGGAAATTGGATGTACAATCTAGATTCCAAGGGAGCAGCTCAGGCTGGAGCCTGAGATATAGGAGTTGTCAGTTTCTAAATGGAATTTAGAGCCATGAGACTGGAGGAGAGCATCAAGAGAGGGAGGGTGGAGTCCTGGGACTCCTAATGTTAAGGGGTCAGAGAGGAAGGAGAAACCTGCTTAGACGATTGAAAAGGAGCATTCAGGGGTATGAGAGAAGGAGAATGTGGAGTCTTGGGAGTCAAGAAGGGGCGCCAATTCATTCATTCACTCACCCTTTCATTCACCCAGGTCTCCACTCGAGTATTCATTCCTTCCTCCATTCATTCCGCAAGCATGCTTCAAGTGTTTTCTGCACACCAGGCACCAAGCTAGGGCGACATTTCCAGGTCCTTGGGAACAGTCTAGGGTGTGTATTTCTCCATACGGGAGACAGACATGTTAACACAGCAAATCTGGTCTACAATAGCGCAGAAGCCGTCTCTTCGTCACCCAGAGACCTTGTGAAAGCAGAGTGCTGGGCCCCACCTAGCAGATCTAGGATGGAACCTGAGGACTTGCATTTCTAACAAGTTCCCCAGGGACTGCTGCTGCTGCTGTTGGCCCAGAGGCCAAACTTTAAGAACAGAGGGACAGACGGAGGAACTCCTTCCCAGGGGATCTTGGAAGTGAAGGCGCCAAACCTGGCCTGGTGGCTCAGGACTCCTGAGACCCCAGGACTTCTGGAGTGAACCGAGGAGGTCAAGGGTCAAGGACATCTTTCACTGCCCCCAGCTCCCTGTGTCTTTCAGCTGGCCCCTTCACCCCCCAGCATCTAGAGTAGGGTGTATCTATAGAGTTGAGGACGGAGACCTCAGAGGCTGGATCCAGACCTCAACATCCATGAAAACCCTTAACCCTCTATTTGCCACCCCCTCGTCAATGCTGATCTCGCCTCCATTTGCACACCTCCCGAGATGGGTAGCTCACCACCTCTCCTGTCAGCACGGTTCTGACTGTGAGAAAGGTGTTTTCTTGAACAGAAATTAGGAAATTTGCATGAATGAGGAGTCCCCTGCTCCTCTGAGGGACTGTGCAGGGGGCGGGGCGGGGGTCCCAGTAATGCCCTGGGACCCTCACTCTGCGCCCTGTGCATCCCACACAGTGCTGGTGCTGCTGATCCTCACCCTCAGGCGCCACCACAAGAGCCACCTGAGCCCCGACGAAGACGAGGACATGCGGGACAACGTCATCAAATATAACGACGAGGGCGGCGGCGAGCAGGACACGGAGGCCTACGACATGTCGGCGCTGCGCAGCCTCTACGACTTCGGCGAGCTCAAGGGCGGCGACGCGGGCGGCGGCGGCGGCGGCGGCGGCGGCGGTGGCGGTGGCGGCGGCGGGGACGCGGGCAGCCCCCCGCAGGCCCGGCTGCCCTCCGAGCGCCACTCGCTCCCGCAGGGGCCGCCGAGCCCCGAGCCGGACTTCTCGGTGTTCAGGGACTTCATCAGCCGCAAGGTGGCGCTGGCGGACGGGGACCTGTCGGTGCCGCCCTACGACGCCTTCCAGACCTACGCCTTCGAGGGCGCGGACTCGCCGGCCGCCTCGCTCAGCTCGCTGCACAGCGGCTCGTCCGGCTCCGAGCAGGACTTCGCCTATCTCAGCAGCTGGGGGCCGCGCTTCCGGCCCCTGGCCGCGCTCTACGCCGGCCACCGCGCGGACGACGAGGCCCCGGCCTCCTAGCCCCCGGCCGCCGCCGCGTCTCCCCGCGCTGCCCCTTCCCCGTCCCTCCCCTCCTCCCAGGCGGCCCGATCGGAGCGCGGACTGGCTGGGCCGCTCTCTCCCCGCCTCCAGCGGTGCAGCTCTGGACTCAGAGGTGCGGAAATAGGACCAACGTCATTAAAAGGGAAGGAGAGCCGGCACTGCGTGGCTCTGGGGTCAGAAAAGGAGACGCTGGAGGCGGGGGTGCGTGGGGAACGGAACGGGCAGGTTGCTCAGCCGTGGCTTGCAGGGCATGCTAGAGCAGGACGATGCTGAGACGCCCCCTCCCAGGTTTCCTCGCATCAAAGCGAAGAGGAAAGAAGGGCTGTTCATTTACTAAGCACCTACTGTGTGCTGGGACGCTGTGTGCAGACCATCTTAGTCGTCACAGAAACCGTGAGGTGGGATCCTGCAGGTGCCAGATGGGGAAGGCCTCCCAGAGAAGTGGTTGTGACCTGTCCAAGGACACCTAGCCAGTGAATGGTGGAGCCTCTGGCACCAACCGGCTGCCTGGCCTTGGCTATGTCGCCTCATTTCTCTGGGCCTCAGTTTCCTCATCTGTCAAATGAGGTTAATAACAGAACCTACCTCGAAGAATCGTGAGGATAAGAAGGGTTCAGATGTGTCAAGTGGTTAGGGCAGTGCCTGGCACATAGTAGGTGTTCAATAAATGTTAGCCTTTGTTACTATTATTATTTCTGTCTTTATTAGAAGCCCAGTGTGTCTGCCTCCAATTCTGAGCTCTCTCCATGGCCCCAGATGCCTGCCCTTTTTCCAACATCCCCAGGGGAAATGGAATTGGTCCCAACTGTCAGTTCCCCATCAGAGGGAAATAGGGGTGTCCCCAGTGACTGTTGAGCCTTCCAGAGTCTCAGGTCACATCTGGCAGGAGTGACAAGAGAAGACAAGCTGGACAGCTTGAGAACTTTGACAGAGGGGTCAAAAGCCACTGGGCACTGGGGAAGTTGTTTGTCTGATCTGGAAACTCATGAGTCTTCTCATCCCTGAACCCTAACTTAAGAACCCCTGCACGAAGTCATCTCCAGGAGTTTCCAACTCTGAACCATATTACGAGATGCTGGCTATTTGTCTCTCCGCCGCAGTCCCAGCCCTGAGTAGCTCCTTCACTCCACATTGATCCAATGTGAATCCCAGCTCCTGCTAGCTAGGTGTCCTTCAGAAATGGTCTCAATGGCTGAAGTCTCAGTTTCCTTATCTGTAAAGTGGAGATAACGATGGCTTCTCCCAAAAAAGGGTTCTTGAGGTTTAAAGGAGATAATGAATGATCAGCTCTGGTCTAGTGCCTTCCTGACGCCTGGCAAGTGCTCAATAAATGTTCATCAGCCTTATTTTTTATGCTCCCGGAGAGCTTTCATTCATTCCCTCCACATTTGCCAAGGTCCACTGTGACAGATCCTGAGATGATCACTGTGTCCCGAGTGCCTTGCCGGTGTTATTTTGCTAAGTTAGGTACTGCCAGCCCCAATGCAGTGAGGACACAACTGCGGGGGTCGCAGCTTGCCCAGGTGGTGGTAGGTGGTTCCTTGCAGCTCAGAGCCCAGCTCAGGGAAGGGAGGCTGTGGGGAATAGAAACAATGTTTCTGTGTGGTTAAGATGTAAGGAAATGAACTAAAGCACTGAAGAAAGATTGAAAAACTCCTGGAGGATGTTTTGAAGGATGAGTCTGAGATCATAGGAGAGGAGCAAGCCTGAGTGTCCTGGCAAGGCAGGTGGGGGAGGGGCTGGATGGGGGTCGAGAGCGGGGAAGGCTGGCCAGGGGGGCTGTGGAAGTCAGGCTGAGGAACTCACTTGGCTCACCTTGAACGTGTCTGCTGGAGTCCATGCCGGGTGGTTAATGAGAGGGAGGTGGGGTTAGTGTGGTGGACGCAAGTTCATCTCATTTCACCCCAGGTGAAACCCTTAGCCCATGGCTCCTATAGTTTGTCCTACAAATGGTGACTTGGGGACCAGGGAGACCCCCTGCAATCCTTCTGAGGCTGAGCACTGCCATCTGTGTTGCAGAGGGGGAAACTGAGACTCACAGGAACGGAGTGACTAGCTTAAGGACACCCAGCTGGTGAGGGACACAGGGACAGAGCTGGGACATTTCCCCCGACTCCAAATCCATTTCTTCCACACACACTGCTTGGCTTGACAGATTCTCACTCTGCCAAGGAGGTTGTTATGGGAAGGTTATGGGAAGGTTGTCTAGAGAAGGACACACGGACATGGTGTCACTGGTTTTTGAACATCTTGTCCAAATCTCACACATGGGAAAAGACTTACCAAGGTCACGTGGAATTAATGATCTTGCCAAGGAGTAAAGAACTTTATTCAACCAGATTCACTTTCTGAGCCTACTGTTTATTTGCTGTGTGACTTTGGACAAGTTATTTACCCTCTCTGTGCCTCCATTTTCTTATCCATAAAGTGCACATGCTCAACACCTACTCTATAAGGTGCAAAGTTAAAACGCAGCCACATTGAGCACTTCCTGTGTACTCTACGGGCTTCATATGAATTAGCTCATTCAATTCCACATTGACCTAAAGCAGTAGCCCTTATGTTTTAGGTGAGGAAACTGAGGCACAGAGAGGTTAAAGACCTTGCCCAAGATCAACGAGTAGGTGGAGATGCTGAGATGGAAGCCTGGGCGCTCTGGCGCCAGCACTACCCATCGGCAGCACAGGCAGTGCCCGCACACGGTAAGCCCCAGGCAGCGGCTGAGTTCACTGGGCTCTTGAGCCTCCCAGGATTTCTGCTAGTCCCAGGGTAGGGCCACGTTCCCGTGGTCCCCTGTGTCTCCAGCTGCTGCATCTGCTCTTGCTGTCTCCACGGAACACTGGGCCAGCATGGAGTGAAGCCCAGTGAGTGCAGCCCCTTCTTCAGGTGCACGGGGTGTCCACGCACCACGCAGACCAGGAGCTTTTCTGAGGATTGGGTGTCGTGGAGAAGGCGCCAGTTGTGGGGTACACAGATTCTGCCTCGCTGGTTCCCTGAGGTCCCTCCAGGAAGAGGGCCAGATCCTCTGCCCGTTTCAGGCAGAGAAGAGGCCGCCTCAGCTCCGGCTCCAACTGGGTGCACCCAATTCTACCAAGGAGCTCGGAGAAGGAAGAGCCTGCCCTCCTTAAAAGGCGTAAGAGGATGGCAAGAGAAAGAGCCCGCTTCTGGTCCTCTCGCGGTCCCTGTCGTTATCGTGGTATTAAAGACCATTCAGGGTTTTGAGCAGGACCTGATGTACAGCTGACCGAGAATTTCAGAACCAAGGGTATGAATGACAATGACAATTATGGCAATAATGATGAGGACAGCCCACTTATGTGGCACTTGCTGCATGCCAGGCACTGTACTGAGCACTGTACATAATTAATATGATGAAGATAAGACTCACAGGGAAAGGACTCTGTGGTCACGGCACTTGGCACTTTCCATGACGTATCTTGTGTAATTTGAAACCGGTGCTTTAATCGGCCCTATCTTATGAGGATGGGATCCTAAGGGCCTGGGGCCATTTTACATGCCCTGCCCCCACCCCAGCTCTGCACAGGACTAGACAAATCAGACCCTCAGTGGGGTTTACGGAGTGGGGTAGATAGGAGAGAAGCAGCTGGGGAGAAGGGGACAAGCTCCAGATGGGTGGCAGAGCGGAGAGCAAGGTGGAGGCGGGCAGAGCTGGCAGGCCACAGTCCCAGCCTGAGTCTGCATCTCTGGTGTGCGCCAACGTGTGTGCATCCTGACATGGCTGCCAACACACACCAGGGCGGTAGAAAGCCAGCACCCAGCAACAGAGGTCAAGAATCAACCTCCCACCTCCTGATTTGGGCAGCTCAGAGAGCGGGCTGCTGTCATAGGGGGCAGCTAAGCGCCCGCATCCGTCAGCCAGCCGTCATCGCCACCCACCCCCAGGTCACGAATCAACAGCTCCACTTACCTCCTGCCAGCAAGCACACTCAGGCCAGCTCTGTCACTGGCCGCTGAGCCTTTGGAAAATATAACCCTGTCAGCCCTCACAATGATGCGAGAGGTCTCACGCTTCAGTGCACACACGGGTACAGGAGCGTGCTAGCACGTGACGCATGCACACATTGCACGGAGACGTGTCTCCCCCTCAGTGCACAATGCAGGTGCATGCATGTTCACTACCACATACATGATGCATCCTGGCAGGTCTGCAAATGTGGCCACGTGCCAGCACACCATGCATGTGCAGAAGCAAACTTTCATGTGGGCACTCACGTCTGCACATTAAGCAATGCCCGCCTCCCCTAGGATGTTCTCTTACATGCATGTACACGGGTGTCCACTGGCATGCTTCCACGAGCAAACATACTTCACCATTCAGGCATGCACTCTCACACGCGTGCCCCCAGAAACTCCATTCAAATGCACAGTATGTGTGCGTGTGTTCTTAGTTGTGCTCATACACATTAACATATAGCTCCACACTTTTGTTCATGATGCACATGCACACTTATGTGCATGTACGAGAAAGCACATGTAGCCTCAGGAAGTCTGACACAAGCCTTAAACTCAAGCACACGGTGCCCATAGTTGTGTCTGCACGTGTGAGCACCTGTGTGCATGACTGTGATATGTATGATCACCTACAAGCACCTGAACAGATAGGCATCCTCCAAGAGCTCAGGTCTACGCCAAGCGTCTGCACCTGCAAAATACATCCCCCTGGGCACCTGCCTCCCTGGATGTATGTTCCTCTGCTTCCAGACCCCTTGTCCTCAGGCACCTAACCACTTCCGTCCCCATGCACCTCCAGGCAGGCCCACCACGGTTCCCCACAGCCTGTGACACGTCTGCATTACTCCACAGAACAATACGCACACAGACACGTGTCTCCTCCAAAGCCCATCTCCCACACGTGGATGGAGTCAGATCCCTGGCACGTGGATGCTCACAACCCCCCTGGGGTGCAGCCTGCCCCAGCCCCGGATTGTCAGGTGTGCCGGGGACAGCAGGAATGGTGCCCACACACAGAAATCGCCACTCACGCAGGATTGCATCTGCTGCAAACTTCTCATCTGCTGTGCAAATGATGATTAAATGTTATTGTGCAAGAGAAAACGGCAAGGAGGGATTCATTAGCTTTATTGTCAGGAAGGACTCCATGGGCTCCAGCTCCCAATTCCAAGGCTGGCTTAACCCCCTGCATGCTGTGGGACACCAAGCACAGATGTGGGATCGCAGGGAATAAAGACCCCAGAGACAGAAATCACAGCTCTGGGCCCACATGAGCCAACCCAGCTGCAGAGAGCACTGCAGAGGGACTCATGGTGCCCAAGAGGCTGCTGCAGCCTTGCCCTTATTTGTTGGGTGGCCTTGGACTTGCTCCACTCATCAGCTCATCTCTTACCCCTGTCATGTCCCCAGAACGTAGAGGTGCAGATGTCATGGTCCTCTGGAGGCATGGGCTTCTCAGATGGAAAGGGATTCCAGAAGGACAACAGCAGGAGCAGAGGGCACTGTCTAGGAGGCAAGACATGCACAGGTCAGCTGGAGGACAGCTCCAACAGTCAGTCCCTCCAAGGAGCTTGGCCTTTTCCTGAGACCCATGGGGAACCATGGAAGGTGTGTGGATAGAGTTGACTCATAAATACAGGGCATCCACTTAGATCTGAATTTCAGGTCAATGACAAATAACTTCTCCAGTATTAGTATCCTAAGTACTGCCCGGGATAGACTTATGCTAAAACACTTACACATCGTTTATTTGAAATTCCCATTCAACTGGGAATCTTGTATTTTTATTAGTTAAATCTGCAACTTTATGTGCAAATTGACGTTTTTGAAAGATCACCCTGGCTATTGTGTCCAGGTTAGATTAGTGGGTAAAAGAAGTCAGGATGGGAGAGGTATCACGGTCTTGCCTTCTTCCTTAGCCAGGAAATCCCCTCGTTTTAACTGGACACAAGGTCATTGATTACGATGACCACATTCCCCACCCTCTAGTACAGCTGGGTTTTGCCTGGACTGTCTCAGCCGATACAGACTAAGCAGAACTGGCATGCGACTGCTTCTGGTTCACTCCTTAAACTACTGCTCATTCATGCCTTTTTGCCTCCCTCTTCTGCCCCTTTCTCCTCTCTGCTGGCTGCACACATCTGAGATGGCTAGAGCCCAAGCAGCCACCTTGGACCATAAAGACAGAGGTTCTATCCTACGGAAGGCCAGACAGCAAACTAGAGACAAGTTTCCTTTAACCTCATGGAGTCCCAACCTTCCCATCTCCCAGCTTGGTTTATGTGAGAAAGAAATAAACTCCCAACTTATTGAAGTCACTTGTTTTGGTCTTCTGTCCCAAGCAGCCAAGCCTAACTCTAGCTGGTACAAGGAGGTTGACACACGAATCTGAGAGAGCCTGAAGCTTAAATTGGGTCAGCAACAGTGCACTTGAGAACTGTGTGGAAGGAAGACCTGGCGGGAGCTGGCAACAGACTGACTCAGGCACGGTGGCGGGAGGAGGTCAAAGGCGTCAGGCTTGAGTGACAAGGGTGGCAAAGCTGGTAATGAGCCAGGAAACCCAGGAGAAGCCTTGGGTGCGGGGTCAGGCGCGGTCGGTTTGATTTTGGACGTGTGGAGTTTGAAGGGGCTGCAGGTCACGGGCACACGACTTGGAGATTCAGCACCGGGGTTCAGAAAGTGGAGGGACCAGAGAGATGTAGTGGCCACGTGTCTGCATGAGCTGCTGTCAGGGAGGCCCAGGGAGGGAGCGGGGGCGCCAGGATCAGAGGGTGGGGGGGGATCTCTGAGGAGCAGAGGAGGGTCGGGTAGCGGGAGGAGCCCCTGGGACCTCGTTTCTGCAGCTGTAAGGGCAGCAGGAGGGCCATCTAACCTCCCCACGGCTCCTTCCTGATCTGACAGTCGAGAATCTTAAGGTGTGACCAGAAGCCACTTATTTCTCCTCTCTGGAATTCAGTTCTCCTTTGGAAAATGGGAGTGGAAAAAAGGAGTCCTGGGGCGGGGGCAGTTCAGAGGGGGAGCTCCGGCTGGAAGCACGCCCTGCTGGAGGAAGCCCAGATGAATAGCAGCTGCTGGGACTCTGGCCTGGCGTGGGCAGAGGGCTGGGGGAGGGTTGTCCTCTTTCCCACCCAAGCCCAGAAAGAGACTGGAAGCTTGGGATACCTCACTGAGGCTAAAGAGTGGGCGCCTGCTGTATACAGAACATAGAGCTATACAAGAGAGAACAGCGGGGAGATGTGGTTCCTTTTTTCCCCTTTGGTGCCAGGGATTGAATCCAAGGCTGCTTAACCACTGAGCCACATCCTCAGCCCTTTTAGTTTTCTTTTTTTTTTTTTTTTTTTTTTTTTGAGACAGGGTCTCACCAAGTTGCTTAGGGCCTCCTAAATTGCTGAGGCTGGCCTTGAACTTGGCCATCCTCCTGTCTCAGCCTCCACAATCGCTGGGATTACAGGCATGCACCACCACGCCCAGCCAAGATGTGGCTCCTTTTGAAATGGTGACAAAACCAGCTTGCCAGAAGCCTTTGGAGCAAGCGAGGTGTGGGAAGAGGGGCAGGGCTGGAAGAGGGCCGGTGGGGTTATCTGGAAGCTCTCTCAGAGGAGGCTGCGACCCAAGGCCCAGAGGCAGGGTGCTTTTAGCCTGCTAAAAGCCTAGAAGATCCCACCAGGCAGAGCGAGAGGAGGCAGCTGCTGGTCACAGCACTTACATCTGTGAAATGGGAGTTAAGGGGTGGAAGGGAGCTGGCCGCTGAAGCGCTTTTGACGCTTCACATCTCCTGAATCCATTTGCTAGGGCTGCTGTAACAAAGGGCCATAACCTGGGTGACTTGGAGGACAGATATGTGTCATCTCCTGGTGCCGGAGGCTTAGACGTCTGCAGTGCAGGTGTGACAGGGCTGTTCCCGCCCTTGCCCTTCCCCCAGGGCCTGTGGCCACCTCCTCCCTGTCTCCTCCCCCTCCTCCCTCTACACCCACCTACATCTGTGCCCCAATTTCCCCTTTTTATAATGACAGTCGGGTTGGATCAGTGACCCACTCAACTCCAGGATGACCTCATCCTAACGAATTACATCTGCAGTGACCCTGTTTCCAAATAAGGTCCCATTCTGAAGTGGGACGGGTTTAGGCTTCCACCAGTGAATGACAGGGGGACACGGTTTAACCATCACATCCCTCCTTCAGGTCTCAGCACCAGCTCTGGCCACAGACCCCGCCAGCTCCCTGGCTGGGGCAGAGCAGGTGGTGGAGCTCCGTTCACGCAGTCAGAGGAAGGAGGCCCTGGGGCTCTGACCATGAGCAGGGAGTGGGCGCTGCCCCTGCCCCTCCCCACACAGCCACTGATTCACTCAGATGCTCTCGTTTAACCACACACGTGTGCACACGCACACACACATACTACGCAAAGAAATCCAAGACCCACCCCATGTCGAAAGTCACACAGAGACACACACACACCCAAGGACGCCTGTGCGGGGCCTCACGCTCAGATTCACAAAGAACTCTGTATGTGTACACATATGCTCACAGACCTGGTGACACGCTGACGCAGATCACAACTCACACACATCCCCGACACAAGGATGCACGCTCAGGGGCAGCGACACCTGAGTCTGTGGACAGACACGCAGGGCGCACGACGTTCTGGCAATCACGGACACAACACGCACATGTGTTCACGCACGCGGGGCTGTTGGCCCTGCTGGGCTGTTAATCCCTCTGGTCTGCAGATCCTGGCGTCCCATCCCATCCTTCTGGCCCCAGGCTCACCGTTCACTCTCTGGTAATTGGAGGCCATTTAATCCCCATCCTGCCCAGCCAATCACGGGCCCCGAGAGCAGGCAGCCATCAAAAGGCCCCGCCACGAGGGCAGTGAGGCAGAGAGCCCTTTGTAGTTGGCATGGGATTTACAAGCCCAGAAATGCACACAGGCACACACGCACACACTGCTGCCCTGAGTCACGTGTGCACACACGATCTCAGTCACAGAACCCCACACGATGGCACACGCACAGCTACACAGGTGCAGGCACTGGAAGATCACGTACAGGGCAGGAGACAGATGGTGTCCATCTCTACACAAATCCCACAGTCAGGGCGCATATGTGTACGGCGGCCGGGGGTCCCACCAAGCGTCCAAGCGTGCACACGCACACACACACACACACACACACACACACACACACGGTGGCACCGTGATGGAGAACACACGTGCACTGTCACTCAGATCCCAAGCTGTGCTCAGTGACCACCCTCGTGGTGTCTCTGAGCACGTGTGCACACGACACACAGTGACCACCAGGAGGAAGTGGCTTGGGGGCAGAGGACACTGGAGCAGAATTCGTGGGCAAGCACAGGCTCCCTCCAGGCCAGCCGTGAGGTCCCCACAGAGGCCCACCGACACCTCCTGCTGGGCTCAGAGATGGCCCAGTTTCCTGCCCAGCGAGGCTGATTTCCCAGGAGAGGGGGGCCGCAGCCCCACCTGTCAACCTGCTGTTTGTCACTCCATCAGGGCCGGTGCGCTGACATTCAGAGCTGGCGCAGAGATGATCGCATTTAGCTGTAATGTGCCACAGATTGCACTGACATTTGGAAAATATTCCACCTCGGGACCCATTCGACTTCAAACTTTTTTCCTGGAAGGGGAGAGAAGTGGCAGGGACGGGCAGCGAGGGCCTGCGGTGTTCTGCAGCGTCCCCAACCCTCGGCGCTGAGAATCCCACCTCGCCCCTCCCTGGCCCAGGCACCTGGCTGTCCTCTCTGCTTCTAGCTGGGAAAGAGGTTGGAGAGCAGCAGTGGGACTCCCCAAGGCGGAGAGCAAGTCCCATGCAATTCGGCGATCCTTCCCAGTGCAGGATCTGCTGGCAGACCCCACCCAGTCTTGGGCCTGTCGACATGGCCCTGCTGTCAGTGGACCGCCTACTAAGCACCAGATCTTGTTTTAAGCATGTCACACATGGGCCCTCATTTGGTAATGGTGACAATCTTGTGAAGTAAGAACTACTTACCTCCAATTTGAATAAGGAAGGACTGGGAGCTCAGAGAGGTGAAGTGATTTTCCCAAGGTCACACAGCCAGGAAGGGCTGGGGCTGAGACTTGAGCTTAAGTCCACCTGGCACCAGAACTTGCCCTCTGTCCACTGCAAGATGGGTCATGGGGTCAGGCAGAGGCTGAATCCTCCCTGGACCTCTCACGCCTTTCCCTCCTCCTTCCTCCCTCCCCCCTCCTCCCCTCCTCTGGGTCTCACTGAGCAGGAGCAGCTCCCAGAATGGCATCCCAGGCTGGGACAGGCTTCCTGGGAGGGAAGAGGAGCTGAGCTGCACCTGGAAACTCAGAAGAGTCAACTCTGCACCATCGAAGGGTCAGGCGCTCACTGAAGGAAAACCACTGCCTTTCAATGAATAGGGCAGCTAGATCTTTCTACGCGACAGCTGCAAAGACCCAAGGCTTGGGTGGGGCCACCTGCCGGCAGTGGCCCAGCCCTCTCTGAGGTTGTGCCCAGCTTGGGGTCCAGGCGACAAGGCTCTCCAGGGGAACTATGGCGGCCGAGGAATACTTCCCCAGAAGAGGGGCCTTGGGAACCCTGCGGAGCCGGACCTTGGCAGCGGTAGTGCAGACACGGGCGGGGATTCTGGAGCGAGGCAAAACATATTTTGAAGGCAAGGTCAAAGCGACATGGCCCTAGCTTGTCCAAAAGGAGATAGAAGAGGTAGGAAGTCTGTCTGGACCTCTTAAGAGCTGATTAATCTCCTTAAATAACTCGAGTCCAACTTCCCAAAAGGCAAAAAAAAAAAAAAAAAAAAAAAGTTAGGTTAATCTACTCGAAATGATTCCTGAGTTCTCCCGTGGCAATCAATACGTGCTCGCCGACTCGCCCTTCATAAGTGATTCTCAGTAATTGTAAGGAAGAGGTGGGTTCTGGCGTGTGTAGGAAACGACTTTCTAGCTTCAGAGAGAGGTCCCCAGGGAGGGGGATCGACGGGTCTCCAATGGGGAGCCAGCCCTGCCAGCGGGACAGAGGCCGTGGGGTACCCCCACTCCATGTGCAGGGCCACAGGATCTGCCCAAGGTCCCTCTGCCTGCAAGGGCTTAGATCCCGTGGGCGGAGAGAGACTGAATGGGGAGGGCCCACTGGGATCTCCAGGAGAAAGAAGCAAACCAGGGTCCTCAGCCCACCAGAGTGTCACCACCGACGTCACTGGAGCACCATCAGCGCCCAGCGTTGGAGACCTTGAGGAATCGCAAGAGCACCCAATCTTAATGCACAGGATGCCATCGGTGTCCGTGACCAAGGTCCTGGGGGCAGGCCACCTCAATGCCCTGAGGAGACAATCCCTGATAGAAATCACCAGGGGGGCTTTGGGGCACTTCAGTGTCCACCCCTAGTGCCCACAGGAGTCCATCCCCTGCGTCCTCAGGAGCACTTATCAGTGTCCATCCCGAAGCCTGGTCAGCCTCCCCACTGGTGCCCCCAAGCACAGGGACGATGTCCTTTCTGACCATTACTACACCTCCTGTTGCTTGTAGGTAATAGGAGCTCAGTCGACATCTGTCAGGTAGAGAAGGAGCCGGCGAAAGCTCTTGGAAGACGGGAACTTCGTCTCTGTCCAGGCCACCACCGTGTCCTCGGGGTCTTATGCAAAGTGCCTGACCAGGAGGGGTGGGTGGGGCCACAGTGGGGACATGCACAAGAAAGGAGCCCATCTGTGACGTCCAGGAATCAGCCTCCAGGATGACAGATACAGGGCAAAGTCACCCCAAGACAAGAGGAAGAGACCCCTCCCTGGGGCTGGGCCTGGGGTGGGCACAATGGTTTCCTGTTCTCTCCACGAGGCAGTGGAAGGAAGGACGAGGCGGGCAGAGGCAGGGGAGTCTCTCTCCTCCTGTCCCTGCTCTCCCTCTTCCCACTCTCCAACCCTAATGCAATTTTCTAGAATGTCCCCAGGTCCTGGAGGGAGAGCTCATTACCTGTGATCCACCCATAAAACCGTCAGCAGCTGCCTGGCAGCAAGGAAGCCAGCTGCCATCAACTCGGGCAGCCACTGTGGGAGTCAGCCCAGCCCTCCAACCCCGCGACTGGACCCCTGGCAGGGCTGCCCACCGGAGCCCCCGAGGGCCACACCCACTGCACGTCACTCACTCCCCACACCACCTCACCCACACCTTCAGCACAACCCTGGGAGCCAGGTCCGATCGCTGGGGAGTCTCATTTCACATTTGAGGAAACGGAGGCTCAGAGAGGTTAAAGAAGTTGCTTCAAGTCACACAGCAAGGGTGCAGCAGAGTCAGCCCTCGAATCCAAGGACCCCAGGCCTGGCTCCTACAGAAGGCTGTTCATAGCTTCCGAACCCAAGTCTACCCAGGCCACCAAGGGCAGCATTGCCACTGAGATGCTTGGGCGAGGAGCAGCCTCTTGCAGGCAAGAGCAACCAGAGGGTGACTGTGACCTCCCACCTCTGGCCTCTCCTGTCATCTGACTCCAAGACGCTGGGGGTTTGTACCTCAACCCAGAAGGCAGAGGTGAAGGAACAGGCCAGAGGCACACCTTCCTGTGAAATGGAAGTCGCCCTGGCGAGGGCGTGGTGGCCTTGTGCACGGCCAGCCCGCTTCCCTGTGATAGCACCTTCGCTTGGAAGTCGTATCCTGCGCTCAAATCCCAGGACCTTGGAACTTCAGCTCTGGAAATATTAGAAAATCGATCAGCGTCTTCCTGGTTTCAGCGTTCAAATACCATATTTATGACCTCTGCCATCTCCAAGTAGCACTTGGACTATTGTATGCTTAATGTTTTCCTCCCTCCAACAGCCCCCTCTTTATGCCTGATTTTATTTTGAAAGCAAAACTTGGATCAGTACATCAAGCAGGGAAAGAGTAACTCAGGACATCAATGGTTCAGTGGAAAAAAAATCCCAAAATAAACCCACCGCCAGTTCCTGCCCGAGTCCTGTGCTCCTGTTACTACAGACGTCAAAGAATACGAGAAATGACAGACACACAGCACCCGCCCCGACTCTCCTCCACACAAAGACCCCCGAAAGTGGGCTGGGGAGGAGCCCCGTTCTTGGCAGGTGGCAATTCAGTGGTATTTAACGCTGTCTGCAGATTGTCAGGGTGTACAAACACACCTTTGGAGGTACTAGAGTTGAGGCCAACTCTCAGGGTCTCCTGGGGCTAGCCCACTGGGCCACTGGGCCACAGCCATGTAACAGCCAGGATCCCCTTCCTGATTCCTTCACTCCTTGCTGTGTGTCCTGGGGTGAGAGCCTTTCCCTCTCTGTGCCTCCATTGGATTGAATATTCTCTATGGACGCTTTGAGCGATGATGTCCTAGAAGGTCTGAGATCTAAAGGGGGGTGATTACATTGCCTAGGATAGCAGTCAGAGGGACTGGCCAAGTTTCTTCCATCCAGGATCAGATAGTAAGTATTCTGGGCTTTGAGAGCCTTCAGAATCTGGTAGCTGCTCATCTGTGTCACCTATGAAAGCAAACCTGGGTTTGACCGGGTTCCAATAAAACTTTATTAGTGAAGCAGCAAGGGCTGGCCTGCAAGCAGGAGGCACTTTGCCAAGTCCTGATCTGGGTCCAGGGAGGAGGAGGCCCAGGGTTGGCCCCACTAGCTGGAGCCTTGTTCTGAGTCTGCAGCGGTCCAAGGCACTGGTCCCCGAGAGGCCCTGGGCACCCTCTGGGGAACTACCCTTCCCCACCACCACCCACGTGGCCATTATCTGCCTGATCCCTCTCCCCGGACTTTCTAAACTTATTCGTAGACAAAGACCTAAGCCATTCTTTGAGTGACAGTCCCGAATGCCCTCGGACCCCTTCAGTCTGCCGTGATTGAGACCCAGGCTCTGGAGACAGGTTTGGGTTGGAATCCCCCCCCCAACCCACTGGACAAGCCCCTTCCGCCGGGGCTGTTTCTACAACTACAGGACAAGGACCGTACACGACCCCCTGGCAAGGTTAATTGCAGGGATTAAAGAGTTAATCCCGCCAAAGCCCTGGGCAAGGAGTGGGTGTGTGTCACAGCCCTGGGACGTCGGCAGGCCTCCTGGGGCTGCCCCTCCAGGCCCTCCTCCCGCCATGCACGCCGTGCAGTCCTTCCGCAGTCCAGCAGGGTGTCCCGGGCACATCTGCTGCACAAATCACTGCCATCGATTTCATGGAAAGCGGCTTCAGGGTCTTTGTGGTTTTTTTCTTTGGTTTGATTTTAAATCCCAGTTTGTTCTTGGCAATGTAAGAGACAAACTGGAGGCTGGGGAGGCGGCATGGGCCCTTCCCGAGGCTGGTCTGCCTCCACCCGGCTCCTCCCCCTCCAACCTGCCTCCCCTGCCCTGGGACCTCGGCCCTATCCAGGGAAGAGGGAGAGGACGGAGTCGGTGATGGCGTCTTGGAGGCCTGTCCTCTGTCCTCCTGGGGACTCCGCTGCCAGCCCTCGTCAGGATCCTTCTGGGCTTCCTCCTTCCACTCCCAGCCTTGGGCTCGGGGGCCCCCCAAACTCTGCCACTTCCTAGTTGTGGGTCTTGGGCACACCCTAAAACTCTCGCGTCCTTTGTTTTTCCTTCTGCAAAATGGGTGCAGAGGTGCCACCTCCCTGGGCCGTGGGAGGACCCAGGGAGGCAGCCGGGCGGGGGCTTTCTGCAGGGCGGTGCCGGAGACCCCCTGGCTGGGGAGGGCCAGGCTGGTCCAGACGGGCGGGCCTTTCGCGCTCAGACACTGGAGAAGCTGCGCTGCCACTCAGCTACCACCCAGCTGGGACCCGCTGACAGCATCTTAATTTCAGCCCCAGCTCTTTTCCAGACGGGCTGCTAATTAGGGCTAATGGGCAGCTCTCCCTGGGGCTCCAGCTGCTGCTCCCTCCCTCTCCATTAAGGCAGGTCACTGAGCAGGGGCCTGGGCAGACGCCCCAGGCCGTGCTGGCGGGTCAGCCTTCTGGGCTGAGCATTGCTCTCCAGTCTCTGGGCAGGGTGACCTTTTTGTGCTTTCTCACCTGTCAAATGGTGAGGCAGGCCGGCACTGGCCAGGGGCCTGCTTCCCCCTTTATGCCAGGCCTAGGGGAGGCACAGAGGACACACAGGTAAGCTGAACCAAAAGCCAAATATTCTTGGATTCAATTTTTAGTTTGATCTGGTTCTGGCTGTGTGACTTTGGGCAAGCTACTTAACCTCTTTGGAACCAGGTCTGTGCATTTATGCAGCAGCCCCTGCCTCACAGGGATGTTGTAAGGATGAAATGAAGTGTGATAGTCTAGCACCACGGCATGCAGCTGCCAGGGGTTGGGGCTCTAAGGACCTCAAATGCTGCCTCAGGAGGCTTGAACTTGGGGCAGAGAGAACAGTGAACAGTAACTATTACCCCGCTATAAAACACTCCGCAGGTGCTGAGTACACAGTAATAGCTACACTTAAATGGCACCTACTGTATGTCAAACGCTGTGCTAACTGGTTGAGCCTCACAACCACAGGCACAGAGAATCCACAAGGCAGGATTACTGTCCACATTTTACAGACATAGAAACTGATGCACAGGAAGGTCGAGTGACTGGCCCGTGGTCACTCGGTATTCAGTCGTCTACGGCTGTGATACACACGCTCCAGACTTAGCAACTTGAAACAGCAAACGTCCACCATCTCACTGTTTCTCCAGGTCAGGGATCTGGGCAGAACTCAGTTGAGTGCCGCGGGGTCTCTCGGGAGCCACTGGCTGGAAACATCAGGTTTGTCACATGGCCTCCAGTGGGTTACGCACAGTAGGGAGTGAGCGAGGGAGGTGTCCGGATGGAAGCCGCAGCCTTTTTATAACCGAGCCTCAGAAGCGACAGCCGTTACCCCTGCTGGCTGTATTGGTTAGAAGGGGGTCACTGGGTCCAGCTCACCTCCAGAGGGTTCTGCACAAAGGCTGGATACCAGCTGTCACGGCTCTGGGGTGTGGATGTTGTAAACAGAGGGGCAACCCCTGAATGCAGGCAGCCTGGCTCCTGAACCCACGTCCCTGATCCAGAATCCAAGCCAGCTCCCCGCTCCGTGATCGCGGCCTGGATGAGGAGGAACCCTCCTGTCCTCCTGTACCTTCCTGTCCTCCCAAGGTCCCCATCCAGAAAGGGAAGCGGGAAGGCAAGAGGGTGGGCCAGGGAGTGTCACGACAGGAGGCAAAGCAGATTGAGCAGGAGGCCTTCCCGGAGGAGACGATGCCTGATCCGAGAAGCGAAAGGCAAGGTGGAACCACCCAGGCTAAGGGCACTGGAGAGAATTTGGCAACAGGAAGACGGTGCTTCGTGTGAAGGCCGAGGCGTGTGCAGGACGGAAAGAGCTGGGGTGGATGGAGAAGGGGTGGGGGAGGTGAAGAGGCCGCTTGGGAAAAGCATGGGTGAAGGGGCTCGGGTGTCATTCCAGAGAACTAGGGAGCCACGGAAGGTTGCCCACGGGAAGACTGACCCCGAGTGGGATGGAGAGCTGGAGAGGGTGACCCAGTGACAAGGTTAAGAGTGAGAAGGCTCTTCATTCATCCATTTCAGGTAAGGTGTGTTTGTCACCCATGTGCACCATTCTAGGCACTTGGGATACAGCAGGGAGTACCACGAGGCTATTCTTCCTTGGAAGAAAGAGTCTAGCGGGAGAGAAAATAAATTTGCAAAACCAATCAGTGAAAAAGAAAATAATCAGAATAACAGATGCAATGAAAAAAAAGTAAAGCAAGCAAGTGTCACAGGAAAAAGGGCACTTTCAACTGGAAGGTTCGGGTAGAAGACACTGACCTGAACCCTGGAGGAACAGACAGAGCCGGCCCCGGGAGCACAGCCTTCAAGACAACAGCTGGTGCAAAGGTCCTGAGGTACAGAGAGCTTGGCGGGAGGCCAGCAGATATAAGACATGCCAGACAAGAAAGAGAAGGACAGGAAATGAGGCTGGAGAAGCAGACAGAAGCCAGAACAAGAGGACGATGCTCAACACTGAGCCTGAGCAGGAAGAGGGACAAGAATGCTGAGGAGCGATCTTAAGAAAGCACAATCTTCCGGCCTTGGGTAAGCAAATTGCTGGCCCCGGTGGAGCAGGGGAGCCACAGCAAGTGAGGGAGAGAAGAGAGGCTGGCCCACTTTACAGGCAGGCCTCCTCCCAGTGGACCTAGCCACAGATTAACAGTCATGCCACAGGCAGACCCAGGCGAAGTCAGCCCAGTTAGTAAGCATTTGCATATTCATTTAATAAAAAGTTACGGATGTACAACGGATAATTAATTACCTAGCACATTCCCCCTTTGCTCCCTCCCCTCCTCCCCACATCACCACTGTGCCCACTTTCCTCCCCTTTGGACTGAGTCAGCAGAACCCTGCCTCTTCCGCCTCTTCCAAGGAGAGGGCCCAGCCCGATAAATATGTACTTACCAAGTGTGTACCGGCACCAGTCAGGCCTGCATGGCAGCAATCTCGGCCCGTTCTGCCTGAGGTGTTTGTGCCAGAACCTACGGCCACTTGCAGAGAAATTAAATTAGATAGTTTGATAGCTTTCAGTGTCATTATGAAAGAAATATACATGTGATGTTTATGAGAAGAGGGATACTTGGGCACCCAAACGCAGAGGATTTCCATTAGTCAGGCTCTCCCTGATGTCCCCTCCAGCCCTAGAAGAGGGTGGGAAGTGTCCCTCCCAGGGGGAGCCAGGAGGGTGGGAATTCGAATTGCTGGAACTTGAGCCCCAAGAGGGCTGCAGCTACAAAGATGGGCTTGGAGCATAGTAGGTGCTCAGTAAACAATCAGGAAGGACTGGGATGAATAATGAATGGATGCTGTGAGGAGGAGAAGCTAGTCCACCAGCAAGGGGTTTCTCCTCTAGGAGCCTCAGTCTCCCCATCTATCCTGAGACCACCTTCAGCACATTGTTCTGAGAATTAAAGGAGCTCACGTAAGCAAAAACGCTCCCAGCCAGAGCTGCCATTTATTGAGCACTTACTACATGCAGAGCCGTTCGGGTCATCACACTGAACACTCTGAACCATTTTAAGTGGATGTCGGTGCTTTGACCTTAGCAGAAAAGTGAGAAGCGACCAACTAAATGAACTACCCCAGCAACCGGGTTTAAAACCGCTGGAGGGGCCACGCCCACACTTCCAGCTCAGAGCTCCACAACTGCCTGTTGGTTTTGCGGGTGGGCGCAAGGCCCTTTCGCTTGCATTTCGGAGATCTACCGCTTTCACCTGTCCCCACTGGTAACTAGGGAAACCCAGGCCCAGAAGGAAGAACGCGGCGCCAGCGTCCCACTGAGCCCAGCTGGGGTGGAAGGAACCGGGTCCCTGCGCCCCCGCAGCCGGCGGCTCCCTCCTGGCGCTGCTGTGCTCACCTCCCCATGGGCCGGATAATTAGCAGCTACTGATTAGCGCTGATTGCGGCCCCCCGCCGGGCGAAGAAAGGCGCCCCGTCTTGGGGCTGGGCCTGGGGGTAGCGATGGGGGCGCTGCTGGCCCCGCTGCACCCTTTACCTGCCCGCCCTGGGCTAGGCTGGCTTCAGGGGGCGGAAAGATGGCGATGCCCATGGTCTGAGCCCCAGGCCCCAGGAACACAGTGGGTATCCAGTGACCCTGGATTCCAAAACCAGGCCGAGCTGAGGAGGTTTGGGGGGGGGGGGGGGCAGACGACCTGAATTCTAAATCTGGCTTTGCCACTAAAATTAACTGTGCAGCCTTGAGCCTCTCTGGGCCTCAGTTTGTTCGTCCATAAAATGGGAAGATAATAATGGGTTCTTCCCCTGGGCTGTTAGGAAGGCAAATTAGACCCTGCAGGTAGAGTCAGATTGGAGGTAAGCACACAAGAAACCTTGTTGTGAAGATCCACGAAGTGGCTTTGTAACCAGATTGGCTGGCTGGTGGCTGCAGCAGGAAACTGTGACTTCAGGGCCCGGCAGCCACTGGGAGACTCTTTTTCCCACCCTGGAACTTGGAGGAGGGTGGAAAAGGAAACACTGAGTAACGATTGCCAGCCAGGGGTCTGGTCCAGGGAAGCCATTCCGTGGACCCTGTTGCCAGATCAGAGACAGGCAGGGCTGCAGGGCGCCTCGTAGAGATCACAAGTCCCAACGTGGACCCCTCGGCCACAGAGCCCCTGGGAGCCGTGGGCGCCAGGGAGACACCCATGTTCCTGTGCAGGAAGCCACCTTGTCCCTGCGCATCCCTGCCAATCCCAGGCCCCGCAGATGGCGAGAACCAGGCTCAACAGAGCTCGGAGGATCGCATGGAGGCAGCTAATCAGGGAGTCCTAGCGAGGGCGCCAGCCACGGTCCAATTAAAATGCCAGCCTCCGTGAGTTCCGTTTTAATTTTCCACAAATTAGCTTAAAAGGGGGGATGGAGATGAAGATGTTAGATTTTTTTTTAGAGCCAAGAGGGAAAATCCTTTGAGGATTATATGACTTGTTTCTCTTTTTAAAAAATAAAATCACTCTCAGCTGGGGGTTTGAGGGGATTTTTTCAGACTCCACCTCTTGGAGGGAATCTTCAGGGTCTGCCTGTTAGGGTGCGGGGGACCCCCTTTTGAAAATAAAACACCCTTTCCTGAGTCAGCTCTTATTTTGTACCTTACAACCTCCAGGTCAGCATCACAGCCCCTGGTGCATGTGCCTGTGACTCAGAGAGGTGAAGCGATTTATCCAAGGTCACACAGCTAGGAAATGATAGACCCCGGTTCCGATCTTCTGTGGTCCTCACTGCAGCAGGCGCTCGATCCACCCCAGACCCTGGGCCAGGCCTCGGGAACACCTCCGCTTCCACCTCGGGAACAGAGTGGAGAGGCTGGCGGCTGCCACAACGCTGGACCCTGCAGGACCAGCAGAGGGAGGTCATTAGCATTCCGGAGACCCCTGGGACTTCCTGGCCTCCACCCAGAGTGAGGTGGCCCCCTGCTCCTGGCTTCCCCAGGGTGGCAGTGATTTCCGACCCCCCCCCCCCCATGCGACGCACACAGTAGCCATCTCAGATTGCCCTTCAGCGCCCCAAGGCTGGGACCCAGCTCATTCATCACTGTCTGCTGGCAAAGGCCAGCTCCCATCCCCCGCACCCCCAGTGACTGCCCTGGCTGCTGGTGCCCTTGATCTCACCACAGTGTCCTCCACTCCGTGCCCCCACCCCCTACTCCTGTCTACTGGAAATAATTCGTTTTGCCAGTGTGGAAACCACACAAGATTACACTCAACCCGATATCCTTCAGACTTCCGCACCAGCAGCAGGCCCTCAAACCCACACCCAGGCATGACCAAGCTCGGCTCCAAGGCTCGGGACAGGATCCTGGCAGGAAAAGACTCCCACTTTCTGGGCTGTGTACCTTCAGACAAGTAACTTAACTTCTCTGCACCGCCATTTGCCCATCTGTGGAATGGGTGTGCTAATCTGGTTTGGAAGTTGTTGTGAGGGTTCGGTGAGACCGGACATGCCAGGCCCTGGCGTGCAGAGGTGGCCCTGGACCTAAAACTGGAGGGGAAGGACCCAGCTGGGATGCAGCCCACACGAAGAAACAGGCAGAGACGGCTGAAAAGACGAGCAAAGCTTCCTGTGATGGAGTTCAGAGCCCACTGAAAAGGAGCTGAAGGAAAGGAGACATCGGGCAGCCGAGTGGCAGGTGGAAATTGAGTCAAGCTACCTTTTGGACAATGATGGACAGGATGGACAATGAGATCCCATAAGATTATATACCTACGCTGGGTGCAGAGGCACCTGCCCATAATCCCAGAGACTTGGAGGCTGAGGCAGGAGGATCACCAGTTTGAGGCCAGTCTCAGCAACATAGAGAGACCCCATCTCAAAACTAAATAAAATTTAAAGGGCTGGGATGTAGCTCAGTGGTAAAGTGCCCCGGGGTTCAATCCCTAGAGCCAAGAAAGACAGAAGGAGGAGGGCAAGGGGGAGAGGGATTATTTGGTCTTCATGTGACCATCTTAGTTTGTGTGTGTATTCTTTGATGGTCACATGACCTCGGAAGCACCTAACAACGTATTTCTCAGAACATGTCCCTAACGCTCTCATTCAGTGGCACACAACGGTCTTGACTACTTCCCTGGCCCCGGGGGAAAGTGCCTGGAGCCACAGGACCAGTGACAAGGGGCAGGGCAGAGCTGACTTCCCAGGCCGATGGCGAGGAAGCAGCATCTCTCACCTGGCTGGAAGCCTGGCACTGCACCCCGAGGCTCAGTATGAGCCTGTTCAAGGACGCCCGAATCGCAGGGGGCCCCTCCATTTCTGGTGGTAGCCTAGGGCTGGGGCACCCAAGCTCGTATGGGGGGACATCAGAATCCGGGGTGTGCCAAACCGTCGGGAAACCCCGGCTGGGGATCCTGCCCGAGGGTGACCTCCAAACTTGGGTCTGAGGCGGGTTGTGAGCAGCACCCCTGGGATTAGGCAGGTCTGAGTCTGGTGCTGTCCACCCCTGCCTGAGTCCAAGCCTAGGAGGTACCAGAATTTGAGGTGAGCTCTGAATTTGGGGCTCCTTGGCAATGAACTTCAAAATCCTGGGGCATCTGTGAACCCAAGTATGAATCTGGGCGTGAACCCCATGTCCAAGGATGGGTCTGCTTGGGAGCCCTGAAGGGAGGGTCCCCGACATCTCAGAACAGGAAGGAGTGAGTCTGGGGTGGATCGTGGGCAGCAGGCCGCGCCTGGCCCTTGGGCACCCTTTTCCAGTACCCGCCACCCTCGTGTCCTCGGTCCCTCCCTGCACACCCTCCTGCCCCCTCCTTCTCTCCCACTTCTGCCCTGAATCGCTGGCTCTCCAGGAATTGCTCTGCTGAACCCCAAGTCTCAAGACTTCCTTTCCTGGGGCACGGAGGATCAGGGATGAAGCGGGGACAGAGCCCACCCTCCCTTCCTCCTCCAGCAGGGCAAATCCTCCCAAATCACCCTTCAGGGCCCAGGGAAGGCAGATCCGATTCTTGGGGAGCTCAGAGGCTGCTGCCTTATCTAAGTCTCTGGAACAAGCATTTTGCATTTATTCCCCCAAATGTGTTGCCGAATTGCGTTCCAGCCCGTGGCTCCCAGCCATCTGCAGAGAGAAATCCAGTTAGACCTTGTATAATAAGTTCCTGACAATCTTGCCGAGGACGCTGGGTCATAAAAGTCTCCTGGTTTTATCGCCGGTAACAGACACAGAGTGAAATTAAGTTGTCTTATCAAATTTAGATAATATATATCCCTCTAGAGTAGAAGGCTCTGCATGGGGCTTTCATGGTATGAGCCCAGATGGGGATGGGGAATAGAGGAGTGTCCCCAGGCATGTGGCAGGGGCACGGGCTATCCCAGAGAGGCTGGCAGGACTGATTGGTAGGTGGGCAAGGTGACTGGCACCCCAGGGTTCAAGGTCAGCCAGGCCTGGACTTGGGACCTGGCTCTAACATTTCCAGGCGGAGTAAACTACTTACTCTACTTTTGAGAGCCTCAGTTTCCTCATCTGTAAAGTGGGCACAATGATAATAGTAACTGCCTCCTGGGTTGTTGTGAGATTTAAATGCTACATGCCACAGGCTTAGCCCACTGGTTGGTATGTCCTGAGCACTCAATGAATGTTGTCTATAATCCGGGGGTGGGAGAAAGGAGACAAGGGCTTGTCCCTGCTCTTCCTGTTTCACAGGTGGGGAAACTGAGATCCAGGCAGGGGGAGTAACTGGACAATGTTCTCACTATACTGGGCTCCCTGCTGTCTCCTACCCCAACATGGGCCTCCTGAACAGGGAGGGAGGTTGCCTCAATCCTGCCTCTGCCCCGGTCCTGCCACCCAACACCTTGCCAGGGAACGGGCCTGTGCCGTGGGAAGCTGACTGTCCCTGTGCTGGAAGGACGGACTCCCAGGACATTGCCCAGTGCTGGGCTTCTGCACCTGCTCCACTGTTCTTGGGAAACTCATCTGTCCCACGAGGGGCTGTCGTACCAAGAGCAGCGTTCACCTTATGGAATTGAGCTGACTTCCTCCCACAGCCACACCTTGGCTTGCACACCTCCTGCGATGGGGAGATCACTACCTTACCAGAACCATTCTATCTCCCCAACCTGCACTTAAGATGACACCAGACCTTCCTGCTTCCTAGACTTGCTTTTCTAGAACCACAACCTTCTTTCAGCACAGCTTGAGTGTGTGAGAGCCTGTGTCTGGGTATGGATTTCTCGGTATGCTCCACACTGTGAATTCTGGAGGGAGGAGGAAACTGGACTGGCTCAGTTCTGTGCCCCAAGAGACAGAGTTTGGCATACAATAGGTGCTAGAACACACACACAATGGCTAACTTTTATTGAGCACTTACTATGTGTCAGGTGTGCATTATACACATTAACTCATTTAATCATTATAATAACCCTGGGGTGCTGTTACCATTATTATCTCCAAATTTCAGAGGAACAAAGAGGCAAAGTAACTTGCCCAGGGTCACCCAGGCAGGACACAGTACAGCCTGGATTTAGTTTTTGGGGGGTACTAGGAATTGAACCCACGGTCACTTAACTACTGAGCCACATCCCCAGCCTTTTTATTTTTTATTTTGAGATCTTGCTAATTTGCTTAGGGACTCACTAAATTGCTGAGGCTGGCTTTGAACTTGTGATCCCCTGTCTCGGCCTCCAGAGCTGCTGGGATTACAGGTGTGCACCGCTGCACCTGGCTAGAACCTGGATTTAAATGTGGGTGGTGTAAGTCCAGACCTCTGGCTCTTGTCTCCCAGGTGTTCCTGGAGATTATTTGGAGGGAAGGAAGGCAAGAAAGAAAGGGCAGATGCAGACACAGCTGTTAATCTCTTCTGATTAGACTGGGCTCCTGGAGGGCAGAAAATGCATTACTCATCTCTCTCCCCGGCACCTAACACAGTGTCTGGCAAACATTAGGTGCTCAATAAGTGTGTTAAGTGAACATTTCCTCATCATAGGTATATTTTTCTTCCCTCTAGCCCAAGAGCCCTTGAGGATCAAGAGCTGAGCTCTGGCCATCTCTTAGAGCTGCCGCTACCCTGTTCTGTATGAATCAGGAAAACGTGCCCTCCCTGGCAGGCGCAATCCCGAGGATTTGGCTTGGCAAGCTAATGTACCATTTTACAAAGAAAAAAAAAATGTTCCCTCCTCTGGTGCCAGCAACCCCAGGTTGACAAGTAGAGCTTTCATTCTCCCAGGGCCGTGCCCTTGTGCAGCATACACCCTGAAGAACTGTCCATGGGAATCCTACTCTGGCTTCCTGGGGCTCAGCCATGGATTTGAATGTGCAATGGGCTTTGTGTTTGTTGAATGACTATTTGCCAGTATTTGCATCCCTCCTACCCTGCTTCACTCGCACGGGTTTGAGCCCCAGGAGAGCTATTGGTGGAAGAGCCACCAGCTGGGTGTGATGTGGCCACGGTGCTGACGGGGAGTTTTCAGACATAAGAGGAACAGACAGGGTCAGGCATAATTGGTAAATATTTGTCTATCTAATCAGAGGGCCTTTTAATTAGCAATTTCATCCTTGCAACTGGTTTATTTTTTTTCTTTCTGCGGGAAGTCAATTAAATGTAACAGATGGAGAAGGACATGGGGGTTTCCTTGTCTCCCACCATCTGTCCCGTCCCACCACCCCCAGCTGTGCCCACACCTCATTGGTGGAGCTGCCTGCCAGTTGCCAGAAGAGGGTGGGGCTAGGGGACTGATGACCAGGGGCAGGGTCCCTGACCCCCAGGAAGGCCTCCCTGGTGCTCCTGGTCTCCCCACCCCTCAAGGGCATCCAGGCTGATCCCGTCCACACAGCCTGTGACTCCAGGGCCCTAAGAGCGTTTGCCCACTGGGCCCCTCCTCTTCCTGTGTGACCAAGAACCAGCAGCACAGAGCCGCATGCAGGCTGCCCTGGGCCCCCATCCAGAAGGGACTTCTGGTTTCCTACAAGCCTCTCCCGAGTGCTTCCTGCCAGGCGATATGTCGGACACCAGGGACATAAATCAGGTAGCCCTTGCCCTGTAGGAGTTTGTCACAGGCTCATTCGTTCTTTAAATATTTATAAGCAGCGCCTGTATGCCAAGCTCTGTGCTAGGCCCTGGGACACCACAGTGAGTCGCCAGGTCCCAGACTCTAAATGACACAATTTAGCAGAAGAGCAGGTTAACTCATGTATTTGATAAGCATTTATTAAGTGTCCACATGAGCTGGGCATTGTTCTGGCTGCTGGGGACACAGCAGTGGACGGCATAAAGTCCATGTCTTTTCTAATAGGGAGGAGACAGAGGACGGGTGGCTGACAGCAGGGATGCTCAGTGATTCGAAGAAAACTAGCCATAATGTGTGTTGTACCGAAGCTCGCAGAGCCCTGGAAACACCCAGATGCCTTGGCACAGCCTGTGAGCGCCCTGGTCGCTGGGCCGAGTGTCTCAGGTCCTTTCTGGCGGGTCCTATGCCCATCCCAGTCCTACCTGCCTCCTCTGACGGTCCCTCAACCTGCTGGGCTGCCTGGAGGCCTTTACCACACCGCTCCCTTGGGCCGGGCACGCTTCCTCTTATTTTTTGCCTGGCTGACTTCTCAGCCGCAATGTCCCTTTCTGGGGACGCTTCCCTGATCCCTCAGGCTGCCGGCTGCCAGGTCTTTCTGCTGCATCTCCAGCCCGCTTGGTTGTTGCAGGGCACAACCATCCCACGGCCTGGGAGCCGGGCAAGGGCTCCATGGCATCTGCCCTGCTGGTCTGCCCTGTATTGCAGCAGCGGGCACAGGGCCCGCCCCTGCCCAGCCTACCGGTCGCCTGGATGGAATTAAACCAGGTGGAGAAAGGGGAAGGGGCACCCCAGGCAGGGGCCAAAATTTGCAAAGCCCAGGCAGCTTGAAAGATTGAGGGCACAGGCCACTGTGGCCATAAGAAGGGCCGGACATGAAATGGTGAGTTTAGCATAAGGCTAGGTGGCTACAGCAGGGTCTGGGCTTTTTCCTTAGCCACCTACAAACCAGCTGGGGTCATTCACCATCCTCTTCTGTGACTTCACCGGACAGCGTGAAGAGTGTGTCCCTACCCTGCTGATAATTTAAAGAAAAGGTCAATTTTTTTAACTTTTTAAAAATAATAGCTTTATTGAGATGTAATTCACATAGCACAAAATGCACCCTTTTAAAATATGAGTCAGTGGCTTTTGCCATACACAGAGAATTTCGCAACCATCACCACCATCTCATCTCAGAACGCTATCATCGCCCCCCAAACCCTGCGCCCACGCCCGGGTGCTCCCTTGCTCCTCTCTCCTGGCCCCTGGCAACCTCTGACCTATTTTTTATTTCTGTGGTTTTGCATATTCTGGCCATTTCATGTGAAAGGAATCACAATACTGGTCTTCTGTGCTGCTTTCTCTCAGTAAGCATGCTGTTCTCAAAATGCACCGCGGATGTGGTTGCTGCCTTTTTATTGCCAAAAAACGTTCCACCGGATGAACACGTGCACACCCGTTTATCGGCTGATGGATATTTGAGTTGTGCCTACTTTCAGGCGCTTTTGAATAACACTATCAATATTCTCCGAGGTCTTTGCGCGGATGTGTGCTCTCATTTCTCTCGGGCATGCACCTCGGAGAGAACGGCTGGATCACGTGTAGCCTTTCTTGAGGATTCGCCAAACGATTTCCAAAGTGGCTGCCCCGTTCCACAATCCCACAGCAGCCCTGAGCATCTCGGTTCTCCCCGCCTTACCTGGACTTGTTATTAATGGTCTGCCTTTTTAAAATTTGAGCCATTCTAGTGAAATGATATCACACGGAGATTTGAAGTGGTATCTCGTGGTTCTAATTTGCATTTCCCTAAAGATCAATGATGGGGAGCATCTTTCCGCGTGCTGATGGGTGATCTTCTTTAGAGAGATGTCTGTTCAAATCCTCTGCTCATTTTTTAATTGCATTTGTCTTTTAATTGTTGAGTTGTAAGTGTTCTTTATATATTCTGGATAAAAGTCGTTTATCAGATCCTTTTTGCTTTATTCTTTTTTTTTTTTTTTTTTCCCAGTACTGAGGATGGAACTCAGGGCCTTGAGCATGCCGGGCAAGCACTCTACCACTGAGCTACCTCCCCAGCCCCCTTTTTGCTTTATTCTTAGAAGGAAATTTCATATTGCAAACTCAAATAGGAAAATCTGATACCTGTCACGCCAAGGGAATTGTAAAAATAAATGCGATTCATTGGTTCAACCAACACATGCTAATCATCTCCTATGACCCAGACACCATGCTTGGCACTGAGAATTTAGTAATGAACAAGACAAGTCACATCCCTACCTCAATGCTGTTCATCAAGACAGAGGAAAGCAAAAACCAAAGAAAGAAAACGGATAAAAAATGCCACGCTCCACAGAGCTCAAAGGTAACGTGGGAGGCGACTGTCCTGTTAGATGTTCAGAGAAGGCTTCTCGGAGGAGGCGACCCTCCAGTGGACTGCTGGGGCACCAGAAATTGCCAAGAGGTCAAGAGGGAGCAAAATAGAGCTGAGCTCAGTAGTTCAAGGACAAAAGGGCAGCCATGTGACAGGAGCCAAGTGGACCAGGGGGAAAGTCATATGGGATGAAATGAAATGGGAGAAACAGGCAGAAAAACATCAAGTCACACGGGGCCTGTGGACCGGAGGCTCAGATTTGCCAGGAAGCACTGAGGAGCACCCCCCAAGAACTTCGATCTGATGAGTGCTTCTAAATGCCCCCCAGCTGCTGTGTGGCGAGCTGTCCACCCTGCAGAGCCACCCTGGCAACATGCAGGTGAGGGACACGAGCTCAGACCAGCCAGGAAGAACAGAGAGAAGTGGCCATTTCCAAGGGTTCTGCAGGTAGACTTGACAGGGTGGCTGATGGATGGGAGGCCAAAGGCAGGAATGAGAAGAAGCCCGGAGAGCTCCCAGATGTTTGAGCACGGCCGGGACAGGGCTGGCCAGGGGAGAGCAGAGGCGGGGTAACACAGGGCTCCACTGGGGACCTTTCGTTTGAGACGGCTGTTGGACAGCCACATGGAGACGTCAAGAAGACAGCTGGAAAGTTCTGAGTCTGGACAGATGTGCTGGGAATACCCCGGGGCCTTGGAGCCACAGGACTAGATGGAGTCCCCGGATGAGAAGGCTTCAGAGCAGAACCTGACCACACTGTCTGCCTCCAGAGGACCAGTCACAAAGGAGAAACCCACCAGAAGACCCCAGGGGCAGCCAGGGAAGCAGGATGGAATCAGGAAAGAGGAGCCGCGGAGAGAAGGGGCTTGGTGGCAGAAATCAGGGTCATAACGAATCCGTGTTATTGAGTCCTAACGGGAAGCGGCTGTTTGCCAGCGGCTCTGAGCCTGGCCTGATTTCCCTTCACAGGAGGCATGACAAGCAGACCCGAGGCCCACGGGGATGTCCTCCTGGGCATTGAGAGGGAGCTGGGAGGTCCCCAGGGGACCCGGATGATGTGCCACCCAAGGCTGTCCCCGGCCTCCGGGGGGCTCTCCTGGCACAACTTGAGAGGCGAAGGGAGTCATTAGGGCTGCAGAGGTGGGGAGGGAGGGGCCCGATTAAAGGGGGGCAGGGAGCAGACCGGGCTGGAAAAGCAGGCACGAGGCCGGGGCGTCTCCAGGAACCGAACCCCCCTCAACACCCAGCCCCGCGCCACATACCCGCTTTCCTCCCTTGCTTTCTGTCCACCGCGTGCCCCACCTCTTCCCCAGCTCTCTGGCCTCCACACCCATCCCTTCTCACTCTGTTCCCTGGAGACACAATGTTAGAATTCCCAGCCTGCCAGCTGGGCTGAAGGCACCGTCTCCAGCACTTCCCTGTTGCTCCTCCAATGCTCACGGTCTTCCGGTCTTCCAGTTGACCTGAGAAAACTGAAGCACAGAGAAGTCTAGCAAGTGGTCCAAAGTCACAGAGCAAGGAAACAAGGGAGCTGGGGTTCAAACCTAGGGGCTGTGACTCAAGTCCATGTGGTAAGGATGGAGAGAATGGAATTCAACCTCCTGCCCATCAAGGAACCCCTTCACCAGGGGCCACTGCTTGCAACCTCTAGTGACAGACACCTTGCCAATCCCAGGTCAATCTGCTTTGTTTGTTGGTCGGGTGGATTTGTAAGTTCCTTCCTTTCCCCACACCCGCGATCTGTCTTGTAGCTTCTCGCTGGCAATGCAGCGGAGGCCAGGAGTGGGAAGGCGGCACAGAGGTTCAAATGAGGACTCAAGCCATGCAGGGGCCGGGGTGCGGCTCAGTGGCACGCGTGAGGCTCAGGATTCAAGCCCTGGCTCAGCAAAACAAAAAAGTTTAAAGTCAAGCCCACCTGAATCAATAGCTGTGTGACCTTGAGTCAGGTGTCCCACCTCTCTGGGTCTCTGATCCCTCATCTGTCAACCTGGCCAGTGATAGAACTTGTCTCTGTGCTGTGAGGATAATGTGGCAGGTGCTTAGCCCACTGCCAGGCCCACGGCAGGTTCTGAACAAGTGGCACTTAGGACGGGGACCACGTCAGCTCTGGCTTCCCTCCCTCAAGGTCCCGGGTCCAGCTCCTCAGCCTCAGGCTCTGCTCCAGCTGGTCCCTGTCCCATCCTTGGGCTTCCCCTCCCGTGCCCTCCGGTTCCCCGGCTGCCTGCCCTCCTGTGGCCCAGGTAAGCCCAGCTGCACCTGCTCCCCTCCTAATCAAGACGCCAGGGCCTCGCCACCCACGGCCTCCTGCAGGGCCCACAAGGCTCCTCGCTAATTCCTCTTCCTCAATCAGTGCTCTTGTGGCCTCTCCACTGATTGCCCCTTTGTTCCCTGCCAGGCTGCTGCCTCTGGAAAACGCCCAGACTCACCCACCTCCAGGGCGCAGCGCGACCCAGCCCGCCCCGGTGCAGGCAGCCGGCCCACCTGGCTGGGGCTGGGGGTGTGTCAGGGCCTGCAGGCTTTCTGCATGGGCGGGGGTGACCAGAACATGCACAAACAACTGTCAGGAGCATGTGGGTGTGAGGTACATACGCACATGCAGGTTCCAGACACGCGCGCTGATTCCAGCAACACACACGCTAAAGGAATAGCAACACACGTGAACAAAGCCCTTGCACACACATTCTTTGAAAAGACAACTAACCAGGGAACACGCGCACACACACACACACACACACACACACACACACACACACACACCCCTTCCAGCAGGTGCTCTGCCACTCAGCCTGGGCTCAGCTCTCCCCCTCCCACCCCGTAACTCCTTATGTGGACTGTCTCATGCCCAAGGCCCTGGCCTGAGCGAGCACAGATAACAAGGCAAATCTCATTTCCAGAGCGGCCTGGTCTGGCTCCCACCCCAACCCCACCTACTGTGAACTTGGGCTGCTCAGACATCCACCCTGCAACATCAGTAGGTGCTAAGGGGGTGGTCCTCTGGCCTTTATCTGCCCCCAAAGTCACATGCACCTTCCTGGGAAGGGGAGGGTCCTGGAGCAGGGTGGGCTGAGGAAGACCAGTCCTGCCCAGTGGCTCCAGCCCAGCCTTGGATGCTCATGGACCTCATGGCTTCCCTGTGGTTAAGGGCTGGCCTTGCTCAGGAGGCCGGATGATCACATCCCAGCCAGCTCAGTGCCCAGGGCGAGGGGAACTCCTGGGAGCCAGCTGAGTGGGAGGCAGCAGGAGGCTCTGCACTCTGGGCTCAGGGCTTCGGGGGGCATACTGCCTAACCCTGGCCCGTCCCAAGACACGTATTCTGCTGCTCCACACCAACCCACTCTGGAGCCTGTTAAAACACGGAGTGACCCGGAACCCCTGGCCAACAGGCGCCACCCCCAAGCACTCAGTAGCACGGACTTCCTTCCCATGAGGCCCAGCAGGGACTTCCAGGGACCCTGCCTCTCTGTGGCCCTTTGACTGGTTGCTGGCCATGACCACTGGAGGGGAAGACGTGAGGCATGACCCAAGACCTTGCTCAGACCCGACCCACCCTACCTTGCCCTGGATGCATCTCCCATCTCTTCCCCTCTCCTGCTCCAGCCGGCCAGCTCTCTGACCCTGGGAGTCTGGAAACCCAGGTGAATGAGGACCCCGCACAAGCCAAAGGGCCCTGTACCCGGTCCTTTGAACAAGGGTCCTATTGGGTAGGGGAGTTCGAGGAAAGTGAGGGACATAGACCCAGCGATGACCCACGCCCACCCTGAGACCTCAGGGGCAGAAAGGCAGCAGCAGAATCCCCTCTCTGGATCTCAGCCAAGGGGAGTGGCAGGGACCCCCCCACCGGAACCCCTTTCCTCTGCAGCTCACACCCCATGTGCCCCCCCAAGTCCCTCCATCATCTCTACAGATTTATTTCACCGTAATTTCATTTCATCCCCGGCGCCAGAAAGATGGATCGGCTGGTGAGGTGATTGGGGAATCAGTGCTGGGCTCATAAATTTGCTGCCCCTCCATGAAGCTCCCATGAAGTCCCCTGCACTTGAGGGGTGGGGGAGGAGGGGGGTGAGTGTGACCGGGCGACCGTCCATCTCTTCCTGACACCTTCACGGGGGGCGGGGGACAGCTCAGAAAGCCTAGGAAGGGGGTTTCTCTCCCTCATGCTAGGGAGGGTTCTTTTCCACCTTTGTTACTAACAAGGCTATTTGTCACTTGGCTGGCAGGGCGACCCGCCTTCCCCCGCCTCTCGTCCGCCCAGCCAGGAGGCTAGACAGTCACCAGCTGAGTGGGCACTGGAGCTGGCTGGGCAGAGGAGGAGCAGGAAGCAGAGGCAGATCCTGCTTCCCTCCTCTGGCTGGTCAGCAGGGGGCATTGTGTAGGGTGGGACTGCGGACAGCAGGCTCCTTTCCGGAGAGAGAACGTACCAACATGCACCACTAACACACACACACACACAGAATAGTAACACACCCACTTTAACACTTGCAAGAGAAGAGATCACAAACATAAAACCAAAGCAACATTGGACACAGGAGTATGGAATTTGGACTAAAGGAGGGCGGGGGATGTGGCTCAGTTGGCAAAATGCTTACCTCACAAGCACAAGGCCCTGGGTTCAATCCCCAGCACCCAATTAAAAAAAAAAAAAAGAATGAAATTCAGGAGAACCAGAAATTGGATGCTACCTCTGCTGTGTGGTCTTTGATCATTTACTCAACCTCTCTGAACGAACCTTGCTCAGTTACAAGGGACCTCATGATTTCCCTGGAAACTTCAAAGGATTTTGTTGGATTAAATGTGGGAGAAGTTCCTGACACATAAATGGCATCTAGAATCATGATGATTCTGCCCATCCATACCTACCACTCCCTGCCGCCCCTCACGCAATCTACCTGCTCTCTGCATCTCTCTACAGCCCGATTCCCCACCTTCTGTACCTGAATGATTCCTACCGACCTCTCACCTCTGGCCTCCAGGAGATACCCCAAGCCCCCTCGGATCCCACCTCCCTGGACCTTGCACTCCCACCCAGTCACCTCCCTCAGGCTGTTCTGCACAGTCACAGGTAAGACTGGACGCCTTTGGGAGGGACTGGATGAGGAACAGAACAGACGCCACAGACCACGCGGATCCCAGCTGGAGCAGGGCCTCTGGTCGGGTCGTGAAATCTTAAACCCTGAAGGACGGACCGCGGAGGAGGAGAGAATGCCAACAAAGCTCCCTTGTCATCTGTCTGAGGTGAGGCCTGAGTCATCCTAGAGGCTGGAACCCAAGCTTTGCATGGGGACAGAACTGAGGCCAGCCCAGCCCCTCGCTCTGGCTGCAGGATCTTGGATGAAAGTGAGGCTTCCCCTCTCTGCGCCTCAGTTTCCCTTACGTTAGGTAATGGGTCTGGAGAGGATTCCAGGCTTCCAGTCTTCAGCATGGGCCTGGCTCTGGGCAGCGCTTGGGACTAGAGGGCTTTCCTCTGGGGAGCTGGCTGGGTCCCCTTGGCTCAGGTGGGACCACGGTGACTTGCCACCCCACCCCCAGGCCTGGCTCATTCCCTCCCAGCTCCGAGGGGCCCTCCTGCCTCCCTCCATATTAAACACCGGCCCCCTACCTACCTCAAGCCCCAGGCTCCGCATTTAATTTCCCTGCATCCCCCACCCCACACTAACCCTTCCCTGGGGTCCTCCAATTAGATTCACACAAGGGTCCATTTCTCCTCCAGACCCCCGACTTCCTGGATGGGGCGGGGAGGGAGAGGTTTCCCCTGCCTGGTCTTACTTATCCCATCTCTCCTGCCCTAATTAGTATTCTGAGGAGAGCCAGGCTCTGCAGGCCCCGGATTTGTTTGCCAGCCGGCCAGTTCCCTGTCTCCCCAGTTCAGAGTGAGTAATTCTGTCCCTCCCAGGCCCATTTAAGGGAGTGAATAATTAGTTACATTCAATTAGGCCTCTCGCTGCTACTGTGGCTCCTGCCTGCCTCACTTGGGGGGACAGGCTAGCTAATGAGACGGCACACTTCTGACAGAGGGGAGTGGGTGTTAGACGCCACCAGCCGGCACCCCTCCGCAGGGTGCAGAGAGTGTGGAGGGAGTAGGGAGGGCCAGAGATGTCCTTCATCCAGGAAGAATGGGGTGTGGGCATGGATGCTGGGGATGGAGGCAGGAGAAGAGGAGGATGAAAGAGATGGGGGGAGAGAGGAAGTATGGAGAAGTCTCCAGAGGGAGACTTGGGGGAAAAAGAGAGAGACCTCCTGGAAGTCCTGCACATGAGTCAGGCTCCTGCCATACCATGGAATCTATGCAGTGATTAAAAAACATGTTGTCAATCTATATTTATTGGCACAGAGAGATGTCTGCTCCATACTGCTAAGCAAAGAAGGCTGCTTACAAAACAGTGCATATAATAATATCCCAAGTTTAAAAAATGTTTTTGGCATGGAAAGCAAGTCTGGAAGGACCGTACCTTGTGATTGGCAGGGCTGGTGGGAGGCTTCCAGGTGGTCGTATCTGCCAGTCCCTGTTTTATTGTGTGGATGGGGGGTGTCGATGCACAGTATGACTTTTATAATTAGCCATAACAATAACACTTGTTCGAAAGAGAACCAGGGCTTGGTGGAAGAGCTGGAGATGAGAAAGGAGGTGGGCAGGGAGAAGAAAGGCAGCCGGGAGGGGAGCGGAGGGCCAGGCAGACGCTGCCTGGGTGATAGGGAGTCCTGGGTGAGGAGGAGACAGGAACTAGCCCCCAGGCAAGGCCAGCATGCTGTGCCAGCCAGCAAGCTGAGGCGGAGAGCCCCAGGGACAGAGAGGGAAGGTGCAGGAATAGGGATGTCCCCCTGTCCTGGCCCAACGGGCAAAAGCTTGCTGCAACCTCTCCTGAAAGCCCACCCACCCCGTTAGCACTGTTGCTTCTTCCAGGGGAGCCCTCACGCTTCTCCCATTACCCAGAATCACAGCGTGGGTTTCTTTCTTTCTTCCTTTGGAACAAATTAAAACCACATCTCCCCACCCCCACAGGGTGGTTTGTAATTTTCTAAGCTAGAATCACTCTTGGGGAGAGAAATCCTTGGGAGCAGAGTCTTCAATACTTCCTGCCACACAAGGAAGCGACTGCAGGCTCTGAAGCCTTGGGGATGGGCGGGTGGAGCTTCAGGGACCGGTCACAGAACTAGAAGCACGTTCACCTCCAGCTGGGCCCTCCCACGACAAGTCCCTCAACCTGAGCTTCAAGGCCCTGGACCCTGGTCACCCTGCAGGGGATGCAATCAAAGCCCCCAGGGACTCCCCCCAGTCTCCAGGCTGGGAACAGTCTGCCTGGGACATTCTGCCTGACCTGGCTCTGGATTCTCCTAGGGCCTCAGTTCCCCAAATAGAAAACAAAAGAGTGAGACAATGACATTCCCAGTCTTTCACCAATCCTTTGTAGCATGGTTGCTTGGGTGTTCGCTGAGTTTGTTTTTGTAAATTGTGGAATTGGTAACATTTACCTGTCGGGAGGTTTCACAGAAAAATCTGGATTCACAGCAACATTCCTTCTGGGTGACCTCTGGAAGAAGCAGACAGACACTGCCCAGAAGAAGGCCCTAGTCTCTGCCACGCCAAGCCTGACCCAGCCAGCCTCCCTCTCCAGATCCTGGCAAGTGCAAGTTTCCACACCCCTCTGGCTCTGGAGATCGCTGCCCTGCTGTGTCTTCTTGAACTTGGACAGTCACACTGTCCGAATAACCTGTTAGCCCCTGACTCCTTACTCACAGAGTGGGCAGAAATCACTTTCAAGTGCACCGGGTTAGGTCCAAATCTCAGGAGCGAGTTGATTGAACTCCAGGCTCATCTGCAAAATGGGTCTTGTAAGAGACCACGCCCCCCAGGGGGCGGAGCTGTCGACCAAAGCAGCTGGTGAGAAGGTCCAAGCGTGCTGCCTGTCACCGAGCGGGCGGTCTGCCGCCGGAGCGCTCAGTCAAGTCCTAACCCGGGGGAGGAACACAGTAGGACCTAGTCGATGTTTGTGAAAGAAAGAAATTCACGGAGAGGACGAGCCCCGGGGAAAGGACGAAGCCACAGAGAGGCTGCCCGAGGCTCCGCGAGAGGAGCGAGACCTCACCCCCGAGCACGTGGGCTGGTACCGAGCCAGCGTCCGCAGAGCCAGCTTCGCTCGAGGCGGCCTCGCAGACGCCAGGGTCTTCGGACGGTACCTTGGCGCCACCTCCTGGCTGATGCGTGCCTCACAGCCACCACCACCCGCCCCACCGCGCCCCCATCTGCTGCCCGAGACCCACCCTACACCCGAAGGAGTGGGTCCTCTCCACAACTTCAGAACTGGCAGGACTCGTAGGACCCATAGGGAACCAGCCCTTCATCACACGTCTGGGGACAAAAGTCCAAACCAGAGAGTCATTTTCCTCCCCTGACCAAGTTTAGAACCAGAATTTGCTAGAGCTGCCAAGAATAACTTCTTCCCTTCATCAGGGACACCAAGATGCCCACAATTTTACCAACAGGAGATAAGGAATGAATGTAGACAGTTTGTTGGGAAATTAAGCCCAGGAAGCAGTGATGGAGTGGGGAAGGGACACTAGGAAGGGACCAAGGTCGAATACCGGCTGTAGGTGCCTGCAACTCCATCCCTCTAGGGAGCCCAGGAAGCTGTGTAGGACACACCTCAGATTTGTCCCGTCTGCGGGAAGTAATGCTGGGTGTTTACCCTTCACCTCTGAAGCCTGACTGGTTGAGTGTGTACTCCAGGTCATTAACTCTCCAGCTACCACTTGCCTGGACATGTCACCAAGCATGTCTTCAAGACCAGGAGTCCCAGGTGCCTGCAATAGGAACCCAGCCATTTAAACAGCCTTATGAATGTGGAGGGCAATGGCCCTAAAAGTGTGAGACCTGGTCCAACGACAGCAATAACACCTGGGACACTTGTTAGAAATGCAAATTCCTTGTCATGGTCCCTACTGAGTCAGAAGCACTGGAGGTGCCCCAGCATCCGTGGCTTTCTAAGCCTTACAGGTGGTTCTGGTACTTGTCTGAGAACCTCTGGCCTAGGAGAGGCCTTGACAGCTGCAAGTGCCACCACCACTTCCCAGACAAGGAAGCCAGAAAGTGAAGGTGACTCACCCAAGATCACAAGGGAACTCGATGGCAGATACGAGTCTTTTGTCTCTTTTGGCCACACCACCACACAGAAGTGAGACCACTAGCATTTGGGCCGTGGACAGGGGATGAAGATCAGAACTCAAAGTCCCCCTGAGCCCACTCTACCACTGCGCTCTGCTTCCCAAACCGACTCTCCACCTGGTGCCTCCAAATGGTTCTGGAGGCACTTCCAGGAAGACTGCCAAGCCAGGTGCCCCTCTCCTGGCTCCCAGCTGCCATCACAGCCTCCACGGGGACAAGCCCTCTCCATCCCCACCCTCCATCAGGACATGCAAGCCAACAGACATGTGGGAGAAATCCAAAGCCGTTTCTTACTGGGAAAGGACAGGTGCTTGGGTTAACCGTCACCATGAGTCCGGGCTAGGCTCTGCCCAGCCCTCTGCTCTGCACTCCGTTCTTGTCCCCTAGCCGTCCCCCCTCCCCTCTGCTCCCATTCCATCTGCTGCTCCTCCTGGCTAGGCTCCCCCTCAGTTGGCACAGCAGGAAAAGAGAACAGGACGGTTTATTTTTATCCTGAGACACTGCTGAGGAGGAAGGGGCACCATCTGACGGAGAGGCAGCAGCTCGTGTAACAGTGGGGAGGTCAGAAGGTGATGGGAGATCCAGGATCTCCCTGGAGGGAGCTCCAGAGGTAGCTCCAGAGAGAGCAGGCAGATCTGGGAGGAGTCTGGACCAAGGAGGGGGAGCTCTGAGCTCCCTGTGTGTCCACAGGCAAATGACTGCACCTCTCTGGACCTCCATTTCCATCTCTGCCTGCTTCCAAAGGCTTTTTTGTTGTTGTTTTGTTTGTGAGCATGAATCAAATGGGAAGAACATCTTGCAAACTTGATGCCAAATGTAAGCACTCTTGGAACCTACCCTGGAGGGGCAGCAGCCTGGGGACATTCTTACTTATCCTCAGAAAATGCCCTAATTCGGTAAATTAAACAGCTCATGTCACCCAGCATGTCCACCCCCATTTTTCTTTTTACATGTTTGATGATTTTTTTAATTACATAAGCATTATGTGAATTCATTCTCCTTTTGGAAAAAAAAAATGAAGCATTATGGGAAAGCCAAACCTTCCCCACCCCAGACATTACCACTCTATATTTTTTGTACCAGGGATTGAACTCAGGGACACTGGACCACTGAGCCACATCCCCAGTCCTATTTTGTATTTTATTTAGAGACAGGGTCCCACTGAGGTGCTTAGTGCCTCACCATTGCTGAGTCTGGCTTTGCCAGACATCACCACTCTTCCAGTTTAGGTTTTCTGTGTATCCTTTTCCACCTACAGATATAATGCATATTGTATCTATACATTGATTCATAAATATTCTTCTATATGGACATACTGTATATTGTATATATGCACATATATTGCATACATTATTGCATACTCTATGTAGCACATATCATATTGTTTCCAGTATATGCATTTAAAAAGTTTTTATATCTATTGTTCCGCAGCTTGCTTTTGTTTTTTCATTTGGCAATGTTTTTGAGATCCTGTTGTATAAATATATTACCACTTTATTTAGCCAGTCCCCTGCTGATGGACAGTGGAGTGGCCTCCAGTCATTCACAACCACATACAAAAAAGCTGCAATGGACACGCGTGTGTGAGCCTCCTGAGCACGTGGAAGCCACCATGATGCATCTCTGGGTGCCAGACTGCTCGGCTGGGCTGGAAGGCTTGGTGGATATGACTGTCTTCCCCCTACGTCCCCAAGTTTTCCCTCCATCTCTAAAAGCAAAGCAAGTTGGGTGAGTGGATAAGCTCCAGGCGTGTGGTGGGAAGTTCCAGTGTCCAGTGTGCCTGTGTCCAGTGCTAGGGTTCCTCTCGAATGGCAGAAGTGGAGGTGAGGGTGCTGTGCCTGATCGGTGGCCTCCCCTCGCCCTCACTCTGTCACCCCTGCAGCAGCTCCCGGCTCCCGGCCGGGTGCCCTGTGCGTGGCCACGTCCCAAGCAGGCCCAGCCTCACTGCCTCTCCTGCACTGCCACGCGGCTCTCTTTGCCATCCTCCTGGGTGACCGGCTGGCACCCGTGCAAGGTCTCCTGCACTGGAGCAGCAGGGGTGTGGCCAGCAAAATCCTCCACAAAAATCATCTCCACAGGATCTTGCCACTGAGTCTCAGGAGGATGGGGGGCCTGGGAAGCAAGGTGTGAGGTCACCCCCAGCAGCCGGTCCCTGGGAAGCAGATCCCCTCCCCAAGCCCCTTCCCCTTTCCCAGGGGGTCAGTGCTGATTCCTTGGGTGTCTCCTGCCCCCTGCTGGCCACACTGAGAGTACCAAGAAGCTTCCAGAGTGACAGCCAGTGGATTCAAGGAGCTATCCCTCTGGCGCCCACCCGTGGGACCCAGCTCCGAGCCCCCAAGACATGGTTCCCCCGTGGTGAACGCCAGGCAAGCAGTGAAGAACAGTGGTGCCAAGGAAGCTCCAGAGGAGGCCGGCTCTGGAGGTGTCAGCCTGGGACTGGTAAGTGGGCAGAGAAAGCAAAGCTGGGACATGGCAGTGCAGGCGGGGGGGCAGGGGGGGGCGTAGCCAGTTCTGCCACCCCATTGGCTGCAGTGACAGACCCTGAATCCGTTTTCCTGCCCCACGGGCAACAAAATCTTTCTTGCCAAAATTCTGTCCTGGAGGTGACCTACCTTATCCTTCGGCTTCTTGGCCACCTTCCCTAGAGGAGAGAAAGAAGGGATGGGGAGCTGGGGAACCCAGATCATGACCAGGCGGCCAGTGATGCAGTACCTTCTCCTCCCTCCCACCCCCTCCACCCACCTGGGGACTCACTGATATAGACAAACACCAAGAAGATGGCAAACAGGAAGATCCCCATTATGATGGGGATCACCACCAGGGCTCTTATCCGACTCCGGAAACCTGGAGAAATTGAGACTTCAGCGTGCTCCCCACACACAGTTCCTCCCGCCCCCAAGCCCAGGGCTGCCAGCAAACTCAAAACCCTCCACTGCCCGAGATCATCTGCATCAGAGGTTTTCTACATGTGTCCCTTGAGGAAATGTGGCTGCCAGGTGTCTTTAGGGTGACAAGCACAGTTTTTAATGCTTTGCGATATTTGCCAACATTTTGTAATGAGGACATTCCCTGTTAAAAGTCTGGATATCTGATCCCTAACAAATTGGGGAAATGAGGCCCCCACGAGCCAGTGTCCCCACCTGGCAGCCGTCAGCTGGAACTGAAGAGCGGCAGGCTCTCCTGCTTCCTGCCACTCCTACTCCTGAGATCCAGCACCATTCATGTCTGGATTGTTGCTCTTATAGAAAAGGCGAGAAGGGAAGACAAGTATCTCTTGTTCCTCAGTCTATTTTAAGTGGGCAAATGAAAGACCAAGAAGCAGGTGGTCTCTAACGTAGACAAGGGATGAAACACTTCAAACAAAATTCAAAGGTACACCAGAAGACTTAGGGATCAAAATAATTACTGTTTTGATGCCACAATTTGCAAATCTGTGGGTGGACACCAAGAGAGCCAACAATGACCCACCTGTTCTTTTTAAATAAAGTTTTATTGGAATCAGGGCCAAGCTTAGGGTGACATGAGGAAGGCAGGGGCATGCAAATGTTGGATCAGATTCTGTCTTTATTTAAAATTTTGCTATTTCGTTTATCACGATTTTTTGCATTTGTTTTTATTTTTAAAATATTGCATCAAAATGCTTTATCTTGGTTACAGCAGTTTGATGGCACTCTTAAAACACTGTGTCTCAGGGCAAGTGTGCATCACCCCATTCTAGTCCCAGCCCCGCCAAGAGGGAAGTCAGTTTTGAGAAAAAGCAAAGACAGAAGTGTGTTTTCCTACCCCTGACCTTTTCCCCTCACTACCATGGCCGGCCCAGGCCCTGTACTGTCTGAATTGGCGATCTGTGCTATGGGCAGCCTTCTCATTCTAAAATCAAAACTGAGAACAACAGGGAACAGTGTCACCATGTGCTAGTACATGAAGTAAGGGTGGCAAAATAGCATTTATGAAGCACCTCCAAAGTGCAAGAACCCATGCAGGCACTGACACCAAACTACTAAGGGAGGCGTTCTTATCATCCCATTTAACAGATGAAGAAACTGAGGCTCAGGGAGGGGAAGCAACTTGCCCAGGCTCATACAGTAAGGGGCAGAGCTGGGATACCACACCCCCAAACTGCCTCTTCCTCCGGCTTCCTTTTTCCTCCTCTTCCCCTTCCCCTCCCCTCCTCCTCCCCCACCAGGGTCTCTGGGCCTCAGTCTCCCACTTCAGTTCCCTTAGCTGCAGGGCCCATCCTCCAGGACTCACCACAGACAGCGTCGGTCACGTTAGTTCCCGCCTGGAGTTCCACCAGGTCCTTGGTCTCACAGCTGTGCAGACACGTGTGCACACACATATGGGCATGCATAAGCACACACAAAGAGGGAGAGAGAAATAGTGAGTCTCCCCCACCATCAGTCACCAACCCAGAGGAAGGCAGTCGAGGACAGGAAGTTCAGGTCCACCAGCACACGTTCCATGGAACACTCCATCCTGGTTATCATGGGAAGGACACAGACTGTTCCTACGCAACTCACAGGTGCAAAGAAAACACGATGGCACATCTCAGAGGAGTGATAAACAGTGGGGTCAATAGTAAGTGCCAAGCTCTGGGATACAGGCTAAAGTGAAATGGCATCCAGAGGCCGGATCCAGCATGGCTGGAGTAGAGAGAGGCTGTGCTGAGTTTAGGAAGGGTTTCTCAACCTTGGCACCAGTGACCCCCTTTGCTGGATGATTCTGGGTCGGGGGGACGGTCCTGAGCATGGTAAGATGTTTAGCAGCGTCCCTGGGCTCTACCCACTAGGTTCCAGTAGCATCCCTCTCCCCAGTTGTGACAGAAAGGTGTCCAGACATGGTGTCTCCCAGGGAGCAAATCTATCCCTGGTTGAGAAGCTCTGGCTTAAGGGTCTTGCAGAAAGGCTTCCTCGTAGAAGGAAGATCTGAGAGGCCCTGAGGATGTGAAATTAGAGCAGCAGCGCATTCCAGCTAAGCAGGACAGCACTAATGGAGGGAAACCAGGCGGTGGCTTGTAGGATGGTGCCAGGGAACTACGGAAAAACAGATCTAACCAGGCACGAAGGTTCTGACTGATGCAGCTGGGCGTCTCACCAGCATTCACCAGAAAACCCACCTAGTGGGAGAATCGGCCGCCAACCAGCGGGCCCAGAAGAGGAGGAACGGCACAAGAGTGGTCAGCCAGGAGGCACGGCAAGAACCCTGATAGGAGATGAGAGCTGGTCCCGGGTAGTCCCAGGAGGACGGGGGGAGTGGACGAAGGACATCACAGAGGAAAACCCACTGAAGGTAGGCAAGAGAGAGCATCCTAAAAATCAATAAAAGAAGCTGGGCATGGTGGCACACACCTATAATCCCAGCAACTCGGGAGGCTGAGGTAGGAGGATCGCCAGTTCAAAGCCAGCCTCAGCAACTTAGCAAGGCCCTAAGCAACTCAGCAAGACCCTGTTTCTAAATAAAATACAAAATAGGGCTGGGGATGTGGCTCCGTGATCAGGTGGCCCCAAGTTCAATCCCTAGTACCAAATAAATGGGTAAAAGAGAGAGGGGGGCGGGGGTGGATAGAGAACCAGCTGAAGAGGAGACACTAGAGGCAGGGGGACCAGTGAGGCGGTGAAGGTATCACCAGATGACAATGATGAGGCCCCAACTAAGTAACGACTCTAGAGAGAACAAGGAGACCCAGGCAAAATGAAGAGGACCTGGTGACCAAATCTGGAGTTGGAGGTAAGGAGGGAGGCCCGGGGGGCGACTGTCCAGAGCCTTGCGCAGCGTGCCCTCTCTCACAGGGTGAGGGGAGCGGGTGGTGGGTCCACTCTGGAAGCAGAGTTTGAGGTGCTGGTGAGTCACTGCAGAGATGCGAACATCCAGCAGCTGGACAGGATGGTCTGGGACCCAAGAGATGGATCCAAACAGGAGACGTTGCTCGGAGGCCTCGGGAGGGAGATGGGAGTTGGGGCCATGGATACACAGAGACGGCCCAGGGAAGGTGGGCTCAGTGGTCAGAGAGCCCAGAACAGAGCCAAGGAAAGCACCGAAGGAGCAGGAAAATGAGGGGGGCGGACAGAGGCACCGAAGGAGGCATCCCAATTCCCTCAAAGGGAGCTTCGGGAAGATCAGGAGGTCAACAACATCTGTCACGCTCAGAACAGACAAGAAGAACGCTGAAGTACCCACGAGGTCAGCGGCAGTCACTCCACAGCTGTTCCATGACACGTATGGAAGTGGGGAGCAGGGACTGACGGACAGTGGCTGCAGAGATTGAGGCAGGGCCTAGGCGGCCCTTGGGGCTGAGTCCTTATACCTTGTCCAAGGGTGACACTTTTCAAAAGCAGATGACACATTGGAGAAGAAGCCGTCTGGGCAGGGTTCACAGATGGTATCAGAAGTCCCTGTACCTGAGAGCAGGTGGGAGGGGACATTAACCATCACGGTGGACCACTTGTCTGGCTCTCAAGAGAGCCAGTGGACAGAGAGCAGGAAGAGGCCCTGTGGAGAGCTGCCCCCGGCAGCTGCAGCCCGGGACTCCCCTGCCGCCTCCCAGGCACATACCTGGAGGCAGGATGCAGAAGGCCCCGCTTCCTGCTCATTCTAGCAGGAAACCCACCGAGGTCGACGTCTCCCTTCCCTCCACCTCTGGAGCTGTGCCCATTGCCCACCTCCTACAATCTGGCCCCCAGCTCCTCTCTCCTCCCTCCAGAGCTGATGCCCAGACAGACCACTTACCAAGACGCTTGACCCCAAGCCCAGGGCCACATGAGGTGTGTTGGGCACAGCTCTCGCAGGTGCTGCTGGTACAGTGCCGGCCATCCTCGCAGGCGCAGGTGGTGTCTGTCTCTGAGTTGCCCTCCCTCTCGACCCGGAGCCCTAGATCTGAGCACAAAGGGCAGGGAGGATGGAAACCCTGCTGGGCCATGCTGGGGCCCTGTTCCTCAGGCTGCTTGCTATTTCTCTTAGACCCTCTTCCAAGTAGAGAGCCAGCAATCCACTCATTCAACAACCAGTCCAACCCAGACTCCCACCAATTAGAACAGGCCTGGCTACCGAAATCAAAGTGGCTGCATTGTCAGAACATCAACCGGGTTCCCCAGTGTCCCTTCCCCCAAAGCCCACGCACTGGGGTCGCAGTATTTGTGCTCGTGACAGCGTCTGTCTCTGTTCCAGGTGTCAGAGAACTCGCCTTTACTGCAGGGAACGCACTGGGTGGCCGTGAGCGCCGAGCAGTCATTCACCAGCTTCTCTCCTGGAAAACAGCAGGAAATGGGCAGGCCGGGCCCATCAGGTCCTAGGCACAACACGATCAGGTCAGGCTTCCAGGTGGGGGTTCAAAGGTCAAAGTCCCAGACCTGCCATGGTCTGGTGGCGGAGATGGAAGAGACAGGATCCCAGGTTGGAGTAGGGAGAGGTTTACCAGGCAGAGAGGGAACCAGAACATTCTGACAGCAGGACAGAGAAAGGAAATAGGTTGTTTCAGACTCCAGTCTATAATTAATACGTGGAATCTGCATCTGCCAGAAAACCAAGAGGAATCCCACGACGGGACTAGAGGGTTGGCGTCTCACCTGGTCGGCACTTAGTACAGCACTGACTGTTTAGTAGGTACTGGTTTTCTCTGCATTCAGTGGGTGGCTCTGGGTAGACCTAAAACAAAATTATCTTGAAGTTTCTGCTGTCACCTCCTTGGCAGGAAGGTGGGAAGTTGGCCCAGACAGAGGTTAAAACTGATTCGGAAGTCCCAGACAAAATGAAGCCCACATAGTACTAGGTGTGTTCGTCTTCAACTAAAGTGTCAAGTGATTTGATTTTTCAAGTACCCAGAGACTCATTCTGGTATTTTACACAGCAATACACTGGAAACTCAGTATACTCTGAACTGAGCAGATCTGCTTGACTCCTGAGTCTTTCCTCTTCCCAAAGACGCCACAGGTGGAAGGACGCTTCCCCCGGAGTCCTGAGGTTGGCTGGTTTCAGAGGATCCCGGTCCTGGGTGGGCTACAGAGACGCAGCCTCCTCCCATCTTCCCCTCTCCAACCCCAGCAGGCCTCCTCCACAGGTTTGCTCCCCGCACCCCTCCCGCACAAAATGCTCGGATTGCGAAGCTGGAAAGATAGAATCCAATTCTTTCATTTTACAGATCATCAGAGAAGCTGGGTCACTCGGCCAGGGTCCCACCGGGACAGAATCCACAGGTTGCAATACACCTTCTCTCCACTGACTGTTTGACCCGCACCATTTCTACCACGTCCACCCAGGTTCTTCATTGCTTCTCGCTCATTTAAATACATTTCTTTTAAATGCAAACCTCATGTCATCACCGTGAGAGAACCAGTATCACTTCTCATAAATAAAAGGAAACCCTAAAAATAAATTTGACAGAACTAAAACAATGCTATTAAACCCCAGCTGTTTGCTTTGCTAGCTGAAGGCCCTCTACCATAGGAGGACTGCTCTTGATTTTAGTTAAAAAGGAGGATTAGCAAGCCCCTGAGAGGCATTAACTGTACTTTAGCTTCAGAGACTTCCTCCTTGGAAAAAGGAGAAGGATTTTTAAAAGAACTGTAAAGAGTCTATATTTAGCTCTAGATCCATGTGCTTCCTAAAACCATCCCACACTTTGAGAACAACCAGGGAAAAGAGGGTAGGTTTGAGAATCAGACAGCTTTAAGCTCTGGACTTTGTAACACTTACTAGTTATTTTTTTCTCTGGCTTTCAAGATAGGAGTAATGATGTCTGCTGTGCAGGTTGGATTGTGAAGATGAGAAACAACACACTTATACAGCTTTGTATGTAGCCCATTAAATGGCAGTTTTACTCACCATATATAGATGAGTGTCTGCTTGGATGCCCAGCACCCTGGCTAACTGTCTGTCCGGGATCCAGCTAATTAGTAGCTCTCACTCAACCTGGATTGCTGAGAAAACTACTTACCAAAATATGCATCTTATCCCAAATTGGGAAGAAAAGGGAAAAGGCTACCACCCCAACAGCACATCAGAAGCCCCTGCCAGTGAACACGGACCTTCCCACCACACTCCCAGAGCAATGAAGTTCCTTGATGCCATCTTCAATCAAAAATTCATATGCAGGTTCTACTATTCCATACCCGTGAGACTGTTGGCAAGACAATTCCCCTTTCTGAGCCTCAGTCTGCACATTTATATAATGGGGGAGTTGAGAAAAGCCAGATGGAGAATACATGTGGAATGTTTCTCAGAGTTCCATACGCAGGAAGACCTTGATAAACAGACCCTACCTGTCCAGCCCCTACCCGGAGCCCATATGAAGGGTTAGGGGAGTATACTGCTCTTGAGAGGCCCTGACCACCCTGCACTGCTTCCTCCTGCTCTTCCTCCGCCCCTCCCACAAGTCCCTTCCACTCACTCCAATTCCACCCTCCTCCCGTCTCCCTTCTCTCGAAAAGCCTTTGGAGTGAAAATGAAACCTTGGGACCAAAGCAGCTTCCCCCTCACAATGTTTTCCCTTGCTGGTAGATCATTCCTGTCCAGGCCTTATTGCAGAATCTAGAGTCCCTGAAAGTAGGGGGAGGCCAGAGGGGCTGGGATGAGAGGACCAGGGACTCGGGGAATTCCCAGGCTCCAGAATGAGGAACTACAAAAATACATTTAAACCAAAAGTGAATCAAGTGTGAGCTTCTGAAAATCCCGGAGATATGCTTGGTTGGGTCAGAGCTCTTCTGGTGCCTGGAGAATCCCCTGCTGGTCTTCTAACCCTTTCTTGGGTCCCCAGGGGTCCCCTAAGTCACCTCAGATTCAAGAGTTAGAGACATGCATAGCCTTGGGGATTCCTTCTAGGTTGTCTCGACCAGGATAAGGGGGCAGCGTAGAAACACCTTGCCTTCTCACAAAAGCACCACCCCTTGTTTCCACAAGATGCCCTGGAAGAAAGCAGCCCCAGCTGGCAAGGAAATGATAACCACTGGAGGCTGGCCTCTGTCCACAATGGTAAAGGGACCGGAAAACGGCCAGACGCGCCCCTTCCCTTGGCCAGCCCCTTTCCCGCCCTCTGAAACGCCTTCCAGTTCCCGTGGACAGCCTTCGGGGCAAACCAGACCCCAGCCCTTTGATCGGATAAAAGCTGGGGTTCCCTACACCCCAACCCATCCACGCAGAATACACACGTTTGGGCGAGCAGTGCCCTCCCTTCTGTGGCCTACCCCGGACCCCAGGCCTCTAGGTGAAGGGCAGCCCACCTCACTTTCAGCCAGGATCGGGGGTACCTTGCCCAGCTCCCACACACCCTCCTGTGCGCGCTCCCCACCCGCAAATCAGCTTCGAAGGTCTCTTCCCCGAGGTCTGGCTTCTCTCCTCCGCGTTCCGCACTCTAAAATCTGAAACTCTCGTCGGATCGGGGCATAAACTACTCACCGCCGTCAAAATGCAGCTCCAGAGGACGCACTGCAGAGGCAGAAGAACCATGGCGAGGTGAGACCCGGGCGGCGCGGCACCGGTACTCGTGCGCGGCGTCCAGTAACTGCCCAGCCCCAGCCTGGGGCCCCGCCCAGGAAAGGGGCGGGAGTCTTCTAGGACCAATCGTGGCCAGCCGGGGGGCGGGGCGGGGCCCCAGGCTCCTCGCGCTTCAGGATTTCCCCTGGACAATCCCAGGACTCGAATTCCCTGCGGGAGTTTAAGGGCGCTCCTCCGCCCGTGGAGGAGGACCGAGGTCCTCAGGAGAGCCCTTCCTCTCGTCCCCAGGACCCACAAAAGCCACGGAGAGGCGGGCTAGGAGCCAGCAGGTTCCAAGGGGACGGAGAGAGGGGACAGGGATCTCAGTGGGTGCTGGGGTTCGCCACCGAGACCTCCGCGGCTCTCCCCCGCGCTGCCTCCGGGAATCCCGGCAGAACCGAAAGCATCCCCGCCGGGGATAGAGAGACTTGAGGAAGTTCCCCTACCATCGTCACCCAGAAAACGGGAAGGCCACCGCTGGAGTTCGGCGAGCAGTTTCAAGGAAACGGCTTTCCCAATTCAGTTTCGCTCTCTTTCAAAGGAAATTCCCTTGCGTGGGCGCAGCGTCCCAGCCTCCCCTCCCACGCATCCATGCATCCATGCTTCCCCTCCGGATTCTGTTCCACCCCAGCTCCCCCCGCTCCTGGAGACAGGCATTTACGAAGAGTGGACCAGCCTTTCGTGGGACCCCTTGAAAATGTTAGAAGACCTGAGGCTTCCTTTGTGCCTACGTTTCCCGGAGTCCAGTCCCCTCTCCTTCCCCAAGCCGTTCTGGAACCTAACAGGTTAACACTGCCCTGCAGCTTGGATCACGGGGATTCTGGTCCAGGCTGTGTCACTGATGCACTGAGTTCCCTTGGGCCTCGATTTTCTCCCCAGGAAACCTGAGTAGCTTGAACCCGAAATGACACCCTCTAAGCTCTGAAGTTCTGGGCCAGGGAGAAGAGGGAGTCACTAACCCCTTTCTCCTGATCTTTGTTGTAAAGGGCACATTTGCAGCGCTTGTGAATTCTACCTCTGTCATCCATCACCTCTGCTGTTGTTCTAATTCGGAAGCGCATCATCTTTCATCGGGACTGTGCTAACAATCTCACCCATTTGGGGAATATTTGTTGAGCACCTACAACATCCCAGGAGACAATTCCCCCTGCCCCGCCTCCCCGGCCCATGGTAATTCCCTTGGTAAACTCCACATCTGATCTGATGGGGCACATTCCTTATTAGACACCTCTTTGGGTTCCCTGTTCCTTCCAAACTCCTGAAACAAACCCTTCCCTGCTCAGACCCAGCCTCTCCAGCCTTGATCCATTTCTGCTCTGTCCTTCCAGGCCCCCACTGGCTTCAGCCATGTTTCTCCTGCCCCCAATTCTCAAATACACAGTTACTTTTGCTTACTCTTTTCTTCACTCTGTCTTGCTCCTTCCTTCCGTCCCTTCTTTCTGAAACCAATTTAGATGTTGCCTCCTCTTAGGCCTTTCCTAAGTTCCTGAAACGAGGTAGCACTCCGCCCATCCTGCCTGCCTGCTGGGTTCCTGCGCAGTATGAGCATGCCCACTCCTCATCCATCTGCCTGGTCCCAGTTGGTTGTGAACTTCTGGGAGCCGCGGCTGAATCTATCCAGTCCTGGGCACCAAATATGACACTAGTTTGTTGAATGAATGTAAAGAGATGAGTGAGCCGGTTCAGAACTTCTGATCCTGTACAAAAAGGGGCACAATGCTACCAACACACATGTCAAGCTTCAGGGGCCCCCCTGGATAGAAAGGATAAAAAACAGATGCAAAATGACCAGCAACACTAAATCAGGATCCATGGGTCTTCATTAAAGTCACCCAAAAATGCCCAGGATAACAAGAAGATTAAAATATCATTTCCATTTTTGACCCTCTTTGAAAAAAAAAAAAAAAAAAAAGTATTAATTCATTGGGGGGGGGCATTACTATAATAACTTCAGCCATTAATTATTCCTTATTTGCTTGATTCTGAAATTGGGCCCTTCACGAAACTGCCTGGGGAAGCAAGTATACAGAATTAAAACATTAATTATATTATATAAAACATATCATAGCAGCAATTAAAGCAGCTTAAATTAATGTATGAAAGAATAAATAGTAGCCTTCGGGTTGCCCCATGGGGCGCAGACCAGACAAGATAAAGGAAGATATTTCCGTACATGCACATCCCGAGGAGACGTGCTGGCAGAGAGGCCCAGAGAAGGCGGAGAGTGTGCTGGAAGACAGCAAGGAGATGATTTAAGGGAGGTGGCAATAGTCAGCGTCCCATCAAAGAGGGAAATGATGAAGGGTTCATCAAGAGAAGTATGGCAAAGGACATTGGAGAGCAGAGACCCAGGATTTTGGGATCACAGGGAAAATGACCTTTGTATGGGGCACATGGCCAGATGAATGAGTGAGGAACATGTGCAAAGGTCAAGAGTCCTCATGGCTCCCGGAGTCTGGAGACCAGGAAGTCCTACCTAATATGCAAATCCAGTTGTGTTCCTGCTGAGTTTGAAGTAACTTTCTAAGTTCCTAGGATTGCAAGGCCTGGGCTCCCTGGCCTGCGTCCAGCCTTCCGTGTGATGCTCCAGCCTCCCGTGTGATGCTCCAGCCTCACTCCCTAACTACCACACTGTCACTGCTGCCTGGAGAGTCCTTCCACTCTTGTTTCAGAGCTAGGCTCCAGTGCCCCTCCCTTCAGAAGTCCTCCCCAGCAGCCAACCCAGGGTGCACACCCAGCTCCCCGGCTCCCTGGAAACCCTGCGGCTGCTTACCTGAGACTCTAGCTGCTCGACCACACTGTACTTCAATTATTCTGCTTATTTATGGAACCAGTGTATTGAACCGACTCAGCTCCGTGGGGCATAATAACGAAGCTTTTCCCCCTAATCTCTGCCTTCAGCCATGCTGTGTTGAATTTCCCTTTCCCGTCCCTTAATGACATCTTGGGCAGATTGCATTACTTTTGGATCACTTTCTGTTGTTAAACCTCCATCCTTTGAAGCTTTATTCTGAAACTCAATTTAAGTCTCATTTTATCTTTTCTTCTGTGCATCCAAGGGTTGACTTGAGCCAGGACCCTGTCTTTCTAGAAGTAAAATCAGGGGACAGGGGAAGGGCCCATTGCGAGATGTACCCTAGCACCCTCCCCTTGTTGAAATATGGAGGAGGGAGGAGGAAAGGGTAAACACCTATGCCCACGACCAGCCCCTGCAAAAACCTCCTCTGTTGGCCGACACTCATTGTGTAGAGTGACAAGTATCCATTTAGGGTTTCTCACGGGACACAGGAGCAAGTTTCATGGAAATAATTTCAAGTCAGCATATATAGATCTCACAGATTCTTTTTAAAATATCAGTGTGGTATTTCATGGGGTGGCTTGTCACAGCTGATTCTTCTGTCCTGTTGATGTTCACCCTTAGGTGGCATCCAGGATTTCACTGCTGCAAAGCGTGCGGCAACAACATACCCTTGAACACACGTGTGTGGGCACTTGTGCTTCTGTGTCTACGGAACAGAGTTCTAGAAGGAATTTGTGGATTGTGTATATTGTCAATGCTAATGGATATTTAAAAACCTCACATTTGAAGGGACCTCTACTTTGCAGCCATCACTAAATGTTATCATTCATTTTAATATTTGACAATTTGTGAGTGAAAGATAATTCATCATTGCCTTAACTTCCATTTCCCCAGTTATCAGGGAAGTTGAGCATCTCATCAGATGTTTATCAACCATTTGGACCTCCTATTCTATGAACTAATCATATTTATCCCTTCCCCAATTTTCTATTAAATTGTCTTCATTATCAGCTCCGTTTAATCATATATTCATTCAGCTAACATTTACTGAGCACTTACTATGTGTCACATGTTGGGGTTGGAGTATTCAAGTAGAAAATGTCACAGTCCTAATGAAGAGCTCTTTGTATAATATTTATACTAATATTTCCTTCTGTTATCCATGTCGAAAATCAAATGCTTGATTCTTCCTCTGGACTCCCTCCACAGACATACTCTGGCAGACTGTAATCACTTTGGTTTCAGGTTTTATGATATGAAAATACTCAGTACTGGGCACCACTGGCCATTAATTTGTTAAGGCAGGAACTTAGCACGTAGCACACGCCCCTGGGCAGCACCTGTTGGTTCCCCACACTCAGGTCCTGCATGTGCTCAGTTTATTCCCTACTTCAACCACTTGTGACCTTCTGCCCTGGGACCTTTCATGGCTACAAGACTGTGTTTAGCTCTTGATAGAGGCAGGCCAGAAGTTCCAGTGTGAAGGCCCCTGGGAGCAAACTTCTAGCAATAACAGAGGGGCAGATGGATAAGTGCCCCGCTCCCCCACCCCTGTTCTGTGTTCTGCACTGATTCCCCAGACAAGGTGGAGCCCCACCTGCCCGCAGTGTAACCTGCTCACTAGCTACCTTGGAAGAACTTCCTTCCTCCTTCTTTCACTTCCTTCTGCTCTCTTTAGCCCTTCTTGAGGTCAACTCCCAAAATTACTTGCACTCAAGGTCTTGTCTCAGTTTCTGTTTCTGGGAGAATCTAATTAAGACATTTGATTTACAAATAAGGGAGTGACAGCAGGAGACAGTGTAGTTCAGTGGGTAGAGTGTGATCTTTGATGTCGGAGATCTGGGTCCAAAACCTGGTTGTGCAACCAACTGTGTGACCTTGAGTATGTTCTTAACCTCTGACTTCTCCTCTATGAATAGGCATAAGGGCTCACATATGGTAATTAGGATGACTAAATTAATAATTATGTGATTTTCTCATCATTATATCTAGTAAAATTAAACCAATCGTTATTATTAGAAAACCAAGTTCTAGAGAGTACAAACAGCTCACCTGGGTCATATGGGCACCTGGGACTTCTACGTCCCATTTCAGGAGACTACTCCTCTGTCTCCCTATGGCCAGGGATGTTAAGTCATGGGGTTCTCCTTGCCTTGGACTTGGAATATTTGTGGTATATTGTTGGATTGGGATGTTTATCAGTGTTGTCCTGCAGAACTTTCTGTGATGATGGAGATGATGGAAACATTCCATTTTTCCACCATCCAATATGGTAGCCACTGACTACATGTGTCTCATGAACAATTGGAATGTGACCAGTGCAACCAGGAAAGCAGATTCATTATCGTGTTTACTTTTAACAAATGTAAATAGACACATACAGCTAGTGACTACCATGTGAGACAGCTCAAGTCAAGGGATGGAGGTTTGGGCAATGGGGAAGAATCTTAGTTCTTTTCTTTTTCCTATTCTCTCTTGCTTCCTGTCTCCTCTGTCAGCCTGAGCTATTCATCCCCCTCCCGTAGCTCTCTGCCTCTCCCTCCTTTGTATGTGCTGGGTTCCTTGGAAGGAAGCAGCAGGGACTGTGACAGCGTTATATTTTCATACACAGCAAGGTGAAACAAGCTCTTTTGTGATTCCTGAGCTGAAAGACAAGACGAATACCTGCTATAAATACAGCTGAATAAAGATCTTTTTTCCAGATGGCTTCCATTGTTCACTCTTCCCTTATAGTATCACACTGAGATAATTCCCAGCTTCTCAGAGCTTCCATAGTTATAAAACATACCATTACCTCATTTTCATTTCATTAGATTTACAGGTCACAAGACTTCTTTGATCCTTACCAAGTTCATCATTAATGGTTTCAAAATAATGGTTCTTTCTGTTTCAGCATGAGCCCAACACAGAGCTTCCTACTTGTGAATTCTTTTATCTCTGGCTTCCTACTTTTGACTCTCCGTCTAGACGCCGATGGGGGTAGTGGAGCTTTCCAAATGCTGGTGTGTATTTCACATTCACCAGGATGCTCCCCCGCCTCCCCCCCCACCCCCCGCTGTTCTGTAACTCCACTGCAAAAGCACTAAAAGTAGTCATTTCTTTCCAAATCATCTAATCCTGATGGACAGCATGGAAAGTTTTGCCTGAGTCATCTATATGATCAACCTCCAGCTCCCCAGGATACGTTTCCATGGTACTTTTAATTAACTCTGCCAGTAACAGAACACGTGGGCTTTGTAGTCCCCCTGGAGGTGAGTGTGAATCCTATGTCACTTTTAAAAAAGATTTAAAAAATTGATTTTATCTTTTTGAGTCTCAGTTTCCTCATCTGTAAAATGGAAGTAAGAGGTACTTACCTTGCAGAGTCCTGGCAAGGACTCAGAGGACTTACACAGGACTCAGCGGATTTATATGTGGCAGGCCCTCCCTGTTCTAAGTGTTTGCCAAATATGTGATAGAGCACTGTATGTACTTCTTTATTAATGGATATTGAAGTTGGACTCAGTGGGGCACAGGGGCATACACCTGGAATCCCAGAAACTCTGGAGACTGAAGCAGGAGGATAGCAATTCAAGGCCAGGTGGGAGACTGGGGGTGTAGTTCAGTGGTAAAGCACCCCTGGTTCAATCTCCAGTTCCAAAAACAAAACAAAAGAAAAAGTACTTTACCTCACTAGTAAACTGCTCTGTGACCTTGGGTCATTTACCTACTCCTCTGAACCTCAGTTTTCTCATCTGTAAAATGGGGATAATACCTACTTCTTAGGTCATTGGGAGAATTAAATAGAGATATTCAGATATGAACTGTTAGATTTGGATACATCCTCGGGACAGTGCCTGACTCAAAGAAAGTACTCACTGTTTCACATGCTCTCAGGAGAGCTTCTCACCTTAGTCACTACTTTCTTTAGATCAGAATTCTTTAGCATTTTGTGTGTTCTGAACTCCAGTGACTCTCTAGAGAACCTTTTCCTCCTTGAACTCAGAAGCACTCTACCACTAAGTTACATCCCCAGCCCTTTTTATTTTGAGACAGGGTCTCCCTAAGTTGCTGAGGCTGGCCTCAAACTTGTGATCCTCCTGCCTCAGCCTCCCAGATAGCTGGGATTACAAGAATGCAACACTACACTTGGCCTGTCTAGAGATTTCTATGGACACTTATCAGAAAAATATTTGTAATATCATAAAATATGAGTGCCAAAGCAAACCAACTATATTGAAATGCATTCATCGAAATATTAAGAAAAATATGTGCTGTAACACTATATGTGCTTCCTTATTAATAAATTAAATAACAGAATCTAGTGCTAAGTCTAAAATTCCCCTAATGTCAAAGTAATGATGAATGCAAACAGAAACTTGAGATACCTGCAGCAACCGTAATGTGATATGAAACAGAAACATCTGTGATTTCCTTTGGTGGCAATGTAGTGGCCCTGTTAATCTTGTTGTAGTTTATTACCTACATTTATAATAGAAAGAAATGCTTAATCTCAATTAGTCAAAATAAGGACAGGTTTTTAATCCAAGTGCATGGACCCCAGGTTATAGGCTCCTGCTTTATTTTTAGCACCCCTTTATCCTCAGTGGTGTCCAAAGTCACAGATTAGGAGATAATGCAGGGGAAAATGTCTCATATACCATTACATGGCCTCTGATTGGACAAGAGTCCAATTAAAGGGCACAACAGATTGGCAAAATGCTGCTAACCTTATTGAGCACTATGTGGCAGACACTGTTCTTGGTGTTTATCTACCTTAACTCATCAACATTTGGCACAATCCTTTGGGGTAGGTACTATTACTATCCCTATTTTACAAAGGAGGAAAATGAGACACAGAGAGGTTAGGCAACATGCCCAAGGTCACACAGTAAATGGAGCAGGTAACCTGAATCCATAGTCTGTTCTCCTAGCTACCATGCCATACTACCTCACTGCAGGAGGTAAGATCTAAACTAAAATCTTCAGGCTGAGCAGAACTTACAGAGTTGAAAGAAAAGGGAGGATAGAGGAAGGAGAGGTGGGGAAGATGCTGCAAGATATTTCCAGCTGAAGCAGTGAGAGGGATGAAGGCCTTGTGGTGGAGAAAACATGGTGAACGTGGGGTCGAGAGAATCAGTGGGGCTGCAGAGTGGAAACGAGGCCACAGTGAACTCACCTGCAACCCAGCAACGCAGGCTGAGGCAGGAGAATTGCCAGTCTGGGCAACTTAGCGAGACCCTGGCTCAAAATAAAAATAGAAAGGGCTGGGGTGGAGCTCAGGGGTACAGTGTTCCTGGGTTCAGCTGCCAGCACCCCTCTCCCCAACCAAAAAAAAAAAAAAAAAAAAAACAGGGGGGACAGCAGCCTAAAAGAAGCGGGCAGACAGACAGGGAGCAGATCTTGCAGGCCCGTGAAGGCAGCCTTAGCCTTATCTAAGGACAATGGGGAGTGACAAGCAGACTTGTTTTTACAAAATATCACTCTAGCTGTAAAAGAGAGGAAAGAAGAAGTAGAAAGAGGGGGGAGATGACCGTTGCTTGGACTAGGTGGTGAGTTGGGAGGAAAGGACCTGGGCTCTGAATGTGGGGGGAGGGACGAGTCCACTCTGGCAGAAAGTATTTCACGACGAGGCCACAACGACACCACCCACCCAGACGCTCTGCTTAGAGCAGGACTTGGCTGTTCCTCCCATTCAGAGACAGAGGATCATGTTCTCTTCCCTGGACTCTGGCCGAGCTTGCGTGACCCCTAAGGCTATGGCATAAGGCAGTGCAGCTCCTGCTGGTTCTTTCGGCCACTCTCAGAGCCTGAGATCTGCGTAGGCAGCATGATGGCAAGGCCACCACGAAGCCTGAAAGGCCTTTGCAGAAAGGCCACGTGGAGACACGTGCAGAGAGGCGTCTCGCCAGCCTCCTGCTGCTGACTCTGAGTGAGAACTGCCCAGACCAGCCTTCCCAAAACACTCTTTCCCAGCTACTGTATACAAGATGGCAGCTTTCCACCATTAAGTCTTGAATCTGGAGCTCCTGTCCTCCCAATTCAGTCTCCACCGACTTGGCCAGATTTCCAGTTGTAACCTTCTCAGGGAGATTTAACATTCTTAGTTTGCCTTATTTGTGAGGGACCCTGAAAGTTGGTGACGCATGGCAAATGGCTTACGTTATCTCTCCAAATTTAATTACCCAGCCCAGTGGTTTGCAAATCTAGGAGACTTTTTTTTTATTTTTTTATTTTTTTTAATACAGATTCTCAAGTTCTACCCTGGACTCACAGAATCAGAATCTCCTGGAAATGGTGAGCCATTGACTAGCCGACCTGTTTTATTTTCTGTATGATTATTATACTTATATTTTATTTATAAACCCCATGACATAGAGACAACTTAGGAAAAGGATCTTTTGAGAATTTTAAATGAAGGTGAGCACTAATCAGACGGGTTGTGAATACTTATTAAGTATAACACACTTTAAATGTTCTCAGGAATATATTTCACATGGCTTTGGAAACAGAATGACTAAATATGTAACAATAATTGAAACAGTGTGAATTGCCTCAAAAGAGACAGATGTGTTATGGCAACAGTGGGAAGCCCTGAATTTGATCCTCCTATAGAAAATAATGTTATACGACAAAGAAGAGATGTAAAAATGGTTTAGAGTTGAAATCACCTTGGAAGAGAGGGGATCTAATTACATCTACCTGTGACATTACAAGTTAAAATAAATTTAACTATTTAATTATTTCAAGGGAAATAGTAAGTTCTGTTAAAACTAGAAAAGAAAAAAAAATTATTAAGTTTTCTGCAGAGAAGAAAGTAGAAAGTCACGATTGGGTCAGAAGGACTATGTTCCTTCAGTGGGGTGGGGGGCGGGCTTAGGGAATCTGTTTTCTTGCATTTTCTGGCTTCTGGAGGATGCCTGGGTTCCTCAGCTTGTGCCCCGCCCCATCTTAAAAGCTAGTTATGCAGCACCTGGTGCACTCTCCTCCCTTCCTTCCGTCCCTCCCACTCTTCCTTCCTGTACCCTCCCTGCTCTGCTTCCTTATCACCTCCTTCCCTGACTGTCACAAGGACCCTGGTAATCACATTGGGTCCACCTGGAAAATGCAGGGATATCTCCCCATGCCAAGCTCAGCGATCATAATGCAAAGTCCTTGCTACCATGTAAGGTGACGTATTTATAAGTATCAGAGATTAGGACACAGCTACCTTTGGGAGACCATTATTCTGACTACCATAGTTGTACGGAGCTATACTGACACGGGTGGTGGTGATCAAAGGCAGTCTCCAAACCAGGTGACTCTGCCCAAGGGGGCTACCTGATGACCGGAAGGGACACTAGGGTGGCCATTCTGCAATTCTCTGAGCCACCTTTCAATGTGCAGCAGAGCTTGCCAAATGGGAACAGTCCCATTCTGATCCACTTTGTTTACTGATTCTTGCTTCATGGAGTCATTAGCTCTGTTGGGGCTCATCATATCACTGTACCATTACAGAGAGTCCCCTCTACCCCTATGCCAATATCCCAGGGGACAAGGACTAAATGATCAGCTTCCACCTATGACAGTGCAGATTATGAAAACTTAAGGGCCTTTGCTTTCTGGGGCGGGTCTAAATTACAGCCCAAGCAAATTTCCAGAAAGTCACAAACCATGATGTCATGAAATCCACTGAGAGAAGATGAGATCCGTGAGCTGATGAGTCCACATCACAAACCAGGCATGCTTCTAAGCTATTTCCCAAATGAAAAATGCTACATCATGCTGACCTAATAAGGTACGTGCTGTTTTTATCCTCCTCTTTACCTGGGAAGAAAGCGAGGTGCCGGGGGTTAAAGAACAAGCCCAAGTTTGCCCAGTTAGGAAGTGGCGGAGTAGAGGGATAAGCCCAGACACTTCTGATTTCACAGCCTGTGTTCTGATCCACTGAGATTTCATAAATGTAAGGTCTCTTAAAAGACTTGATCCAAGAAATCTGGAAGAATGGAGATCTGTTTGCATGACTTGCGAGGTAAGGCCCCCAGGAAGCACAGGCAGGTGCTGGGGACTGTGCAGCCTGAAAACTTCAGCTGCAGCCCTTCTACCTCCGCTTTCCACGCCTCTCAGAAGCCCTGTTGTCTCCCGCCAAGACCAGCAAGAAAAGATGTGGAATGTCCTGCGAGCCCTTTGAGAACTGGATAGAAGAGATATTAATCCCTTTGCCTAGAAAAATGCATTTATACACAGAATGTGGCAGGGAGGGTCCCAGTCAAAGAAGTTTTTAGAAAAAAAAATACTGGCCAAAAATCAAAAAATCAAAACCACCATGAGATATCATCTCACCTTATGTGACCATCGCAGCCTTGTGCTCAAACATGCTCTTTTAACCATAAGTGATAATGTCTTCTGGAATAAGAAATTTCCTTTAAAGCCAGGGGTACCCAATTGCTGTATATTCATATACGTGTGTGAATATGAATGTGAATATATATTTATATGTGTATATATATATATACAAAATATATAAAACTATATATCTATATCTATCTATCTATATAGATAGATAGATATAAAGCAAATGCTGGCAAGGTAACAAACTCTCATACACTCACCATTGGTCAGAATACAACTTAGTACAACTATTATGGAAAACAGTACAGATGATCCTGAAAAAAATAGAAATAGAACTACCATATGATCCAGAAACTCTGCTATTGGTTATAGATCTAAGGGAACTGAAACCAAAGATCCACCTGACATGAACCAGGTAGTTTCCATTGTGGAAGATTTTTATTTTATTCACTGGTCAAATTTTGGGGCCCACAAGTGAAGGGTTAGAGGCTGCACACCAATTGGGTACCCCCTGGCTTTAAAGGAAATTTCTTATTCCAGAAGACATTATCACTTATGGTTAAAAGAGCATGTTTGAGCACAAGGATGCAAAGATTTCATTCTGAATATTCACAAGCTCTCTGTAGGACCAGGAGCAAGTTAATTAATTGACCTCTGTTGCCACATCTGTAAAATGGGTATGTAGAGCCTATATGATAGGGTTGTTTTGTCATGAGGATTAAATGAGATTTGTAAAGGATTCAACACATGGAAAGCACACAATAGATCTTACCTATTATGTAGAGCAAACAACTAAATGGTGGAACACCAAGGTCTGAGCACTTTCTTATGTAAGACTCTCTCCTTATACAATTAACCTGATCATCTATCACCAAAAAACCATCATACATTATGTTATTATAGTTTGTTTATCACTTGTATTCCCTAATAGGTTGTGAGCTCCCCAGGGATAAGAATCTCATCCATCTTATTCTCCATTATCCACAAAACCAAGCACCTTGTAAACACTCCGCCAATGCTTGCTAAATTATCAGTGAGTACATCCTTTGGCTTAAGTCCACACCCAACACAAGTGCAGGATTTAAAAAGTGCCATATACCCCCAAACCCACAACATGTTCCCTTTAATTACCTTAATAGTCTAATTAGCATGATTCTTTTTAAATTCTCTTATTTTAGGACCTACATTCGAAAGAATAAGTATGAACATTTGGAGGGTATCTATTATTTGACATACTTTGTGTCTTTATCCCTAAAGTCACAGAAAAAGGGGAATTCTCATACACTGTTGGTGGGGATACAACTTAGCACAACTATTATGGGAAACAGTGTCGAAATTCCTTTAAAAAGCTAATAGAAATACCATATAATCCAGCAATCCCATTACTGGGTATTTATCTTATAAAGTAGGAATTTAATCATTACTTTGCCTGTGGGTAAACTGAGGTTCCAGTTACACCCTCTGAGAATCCCTATTTCTTTCCATCACAGCACATACCTCAGTTTGCTATTACACACTCGTGGTTTTTGTTTTTTTCCTAAATCCTATGTTTCCACTGACTGTATACTCTACAAGAGCAGAGATGGGTCTGCATTTGCTTAGGACAGAGCCTAGCAAGTAGGTGTACACATTCAGTGAGTGGGTGGAGGAGTGAACCTACTAGCAGGTGTCAAAGAAACTGGGCCACCATTCTTACTTAGCAGGAACCATTATTCACAAAGAGAAAGACTAGGCCCCCTGGGGGTCTGGGGAGTTCCCTGACTAATAAAAGAGCTTACCCGATTCGTATAACATGACTGTGATTAATAGAGTATGTTTATAATTGTGTGAGCAAATTCCATTCCCCGTGACAAATATACTCTATAGATTAAATGAAAAAAAAAAAAAATGCAACATTTCCCATGCTTCACGGTCAACGGTTACATTCTGGGAAATTTGTTTTTGACACTGAATGAATATTCCAGGAAGAAATAAGTAACTCAAGAAGAACCTGTGAGTATATCTCCAGAAGCCTTTTGCCTCCTGTCAGTGAAACTAATAGGGCACGCAACCTATTTAAATGTAAATTTAAATAAAACATTTTCTCCGCCTCTCTGCTCTCTTTGTTCCCTGCCATCCCGAGGGTGCAGGAGCAAATATACTGCTCTCCAACCCACAAATATACTATTCGGCAACACGCGTCTACAGGTACTGGGGGGTTCGTTTTTAGCTTTACGGAAGACTAAACCAAAGTATTTGGGGATTTAAATGTTCTTTTTCCAGAGTAAAGAAGGAGACGGAAAAAAAAGGCTTGACTGAAGTCCTTTGAGGTGTGAGCAGGCCTGGGGCCTGGGACGCCGTTGCTAAGCAACCTCTCACATCCTCAACCGCCGCCCCAGAGCCACTTCCCCGCCCCCGTTGTCAAGGAGATCGACGCTCCAACTCAGCCCTGCCGTAAACCTTCGCGCTCTTGCGACATCGCCGCACCCGCCGCTGCGTGCGCGCCCTCTGCCCCCATCTCCACTCTCCGCCCCGGCCGCCATTGCCTCGTGCCCGCGCCGGTCGGTTGGTGGCGCCTTTGTCCTACGGCGGGCAGGTGGGCTGAGGCGGAGGGGGCAGCGGCGGGCCTGAGGCGAAGGAGCGGTCGGGAGCCCGCCGCGCTGGTAGCGGTGAGTGCCGGGAAGCGGTGGCCATCCGCCCAGGCGTAGGGCTGAGGGACAGGCGGTTGAAGGGAGGCTGAGGCGGGAGGGCCCGTTCGACGCGCGGCCGCGGCCTCTTCTCTCCGGGAGCGCGCGGCGCTGCGCATGCCCGGTGTGGGGCGCGGCCGCCTCCGGCTCCCGTCAGGCCCAGGCCAGGCGGGTGGGCCAGCGGGCCGGCGGGCTGGCGGTGGGCTGTGGTCGGCGGCGCGGCGCCGCAGCCGCCTGTCTGTCGCGGACCGTCGCTTAGCCCCGGCTTCTCTCGGGGTGGGGCCGCCTGCCCCGCGCCCCCTTGTCGAATCGGCGAAGGCGCGCGCTCGCCTGCGGGCCCTCGGCGGTCGGCGGCGCAGTCGGGCTTCGAACCGGGCCGAGGCGGCGCGGCCCGGCGGGCGTTCTCCCGGGCGTGCGGCGCTCGCGGCGTTCGGAGCGCTGTCCCGCGTCGCCGCTGCCTGGCGGCCCTGGCCGCGTCCTCCAGGCGTCTCCCTGTCGTGCGACACCCCGCCCCTTTTGTAGCCCTGGACCCCGGGCCCAGAGACCCGGAGAAGAGCGACGCGCCAGCTGGCTTTGCAGGGTCCCGACGCGGGGCCCTCCCGCGCCCCCGGCGGCAGGGGCCCCTGGTCGGTCGGAGTCCCCGCTGGAGTCCCGGCCCTGCTCCTCTGTGTCCGTGTGTGCTATCTGTACCGTGTACCGAATGTTAATTTTTTTCCTTTAAACTGACTCCCCCCCCCCTTTTAAATATATTTTGTTTAAGGCGGAAGTTCCAATCACAAACCGTATAATGGAAAGCCAGTTATTTTTCTAATGCTCATAAAAAATAAATACCTATCTATTAAAATAAACAGTGCGTCCTTGTTCCTCCGAAGTTATTCTGCGTTCCACGCTTTGGGAAACGCTGCCCCCGGAGTTCGGGGTGCATTGTCGTCCTTCTGGCTTTCATTCTGTGCACATGGCAGATCCCGTGAAGTGCCCTGGGGTCCTGGCGGGTGATAATATAAGCTTTCTCGTGGTGAACTGTCCTCCGTTCTTACAAGCCTTAGTCCCAGGGAACGGCAAGAACGGTCTGCTCGAATGCATTCGCTGTGCCTCCTGAGTTTCCTGATAGCATTGTGATGTGGTAGTCACCTGACAATTCATAAAAAGATGTTTCTGCAAACGCTGATGGAGCTTTCTTGGGTTTTGACAACTCTGGAATGTTTTCTATATGAGTCAGAGGGTGAAAACTAACTTTGTGTCAACTTTCTGGAACCAGTAAAATGCAGGCTTTGCACTGTGGAGATTAGAGATCAGTTGGCTATTTGTTAACCTCAGTTTCTTCATTCAGGTTTTTTTTTGTTTCGCGTTTTTCTTCTTCTTTTTTTTTTCCTTAACCTTTAGTTCATCAGTCACCTTTCAGATATTTCTTGAATCCTCTAATACATTCTCTTAACCTAAAACAAACACTGATTTTTTTTTTTTTCCCCCTCCTGGTAAAATGTGCTAGAGGAACCATATTGGAAGACCCAGTGGAAGGAATTTTTCAAGTTACAGACTGCTCAGTGTTGCATGCCTATGAACAACACGTGTTTAAAGGAGACATTGACAGATTAACTTAAATAAGCTAATAGTCTATTCCTAAGCTCTGTGTTTGTGAGAGCACATTTACTTAATTCATTGAAAGGAAACAGAAAAGTCAGCTCTGGCCATTCAAGTTCCCCCCATCCCGAGGCTGTTTTTTTGTTTGTTTTAATCCATATTCTTTAGGGATTACCTTGGTATGATCACAATTATAGAGCTGATTTAGGGGCTAATCATCTTCAAACTTCTAGGCAGCAGTCCTGTGTAGAAAAGGAAGGAGATTTTGATATTTCTTAGGAGTCAGTTTCAGAACTTCAGCAAATAGAACCTCTTCTGTGGGTACTCAGAAGCTAAAAATAAACATCTTTTGGAAAGGTTTTAGAAGTCTCATGAGAAAAGGTTTGATGGTTTGAAACTTCATTTTAAATAACCATTGCAAGCATTCCATGTCTGTGGCCTGCAGATGGCAGTGCCTTTGTAACCTTGTTACTACTATGAGAATTATTGGAATTTAGTTATGCTTTTAAGAATAGAAAAACTTATAAAAGGAAAAAGAAGAATGGAAAGCCTATGGAGGAAATATATTTAACTTTTTATTCCTTTCAGTTTACATTGTTCTCTTGTTTTTTACTCCCCATCTGAAGCATATAACCTCTTCCTAAACTCACTGCTACTAGTAATGATAACATAACTAGCAGTGCATATGGCTAGTGCCAATTCATTTGCCCCGGCCAATCATTTTGTGAGATAGGTAGACTGGTATTATTATTATGGGGTTTTTTTTTTTTTTCTTTTCATGTAAAGAAGGAACAGCTTAAACAGATTATTTACCAAAGATCATATATTTAGTGGAACACATTCAAGATATTGGTGTAATGGCTCATTCCTGTAATCCCAAATACTTGGGAGGCTGAAGCAGAAGGATCACAAGTTTGAGACCAACCTCATAACTTAGCAAGACCTCAAGAGATAAAAGAGATATCTCAAGAGATAAAAGGGACTGGGGGTGTAACTCAGTGATAAAGCACCCCAGGTTCAATCCCCCATACAAAAACAGACAGACAGACAACGCTAACGTTGGAGATAAAAGATTTCCTAGTCAGGCAAAATTGGGAAATGTTAAAGTATTCCAGAACTTCTCAGAGCCTTTTGTATGCTAAATATGTGCCATGTAGATTTCCAAAAGAGTATGATTGTATTATGCCTTTCTCTTGCAATCCTCCCACGAACATCTTGAGATAATAGTGTTCCCCCAGACTGACTAAACTGTACTGTTTCCTCTTTGTACCTTGTATTCTATTAATGATTGCCATGTGTCTTCAAGATAAATACTTTGCAAGTTCAGTGTCAACTTTTTCTTTCTTCTTTGCCAAAGGGCTTGTCCGGTGAACATAATACACATTTGTTTAGACTGTTCTGCTTAAGCAGAGTTAAACTGTCAAGGAGTTAAAAGGGCAACACCCAGCAGAAAATTACCATCTATGTTACTCTCATTAATGAAAGGATCAGGGTCAGGCTACTGTCTGAAGCAGTAACACATTAAGGAAATATGGAGTATACTGACAACTAAATATATAATATCAGCATGCCTGCTGTGTTTTAAATGGTAGTTTTATTACCACCAGATCTGAATATTTATAGGGATAGGATGGTCATTCTTTGTTCTGTCACTAAAATTTAAGAGCTAATATAGGTCAACTGGACCAATTACTTTAATATTGAGAAAATAACTTCCCTCATAAGAATCAGAACTTTTCCAGACCATAGGACTGAACTCATTTCCCCTTATTTCATGTTCAGAGCACTATTGACTTATATGAAAAGACCAGGAGTCTGCAGGCGAGAATCAGTGCAGCTTAAGTTGCAAGGTCTTACATCTTTAGCTTTAGAGTGTGGTTTGGCTGTACAGTGATTAAATTACTGAAGATTAGGCTGATCCTGCCATTAGTGGATGAAATAGTGAGAATTTTGAATTATAAGTAATTTGACTTTGAGTACACTTCGGTATGTAATTGGATAAGATCATAATAACCTGTTTTCAGGTGGTATGTTTATTTTTAATCTTCCAAAGTTATTTTTTATATCCAAAAGGAAAAACTAGAAAAACAGGAATTTAATAAAATTTTTAAACTTAGAACTATTGGAACTATAAATGTAAGCTTTGGGAAACTTACTTTAAGACAACGTTTATCAAAATCTGATCCCTGGGCTGGGGATGTACTGTGATAGAGCTTTTGCTCAGCATGCATGAGGTCCTGGGTTCAGTTCCCAGCACTCAAAAAAAAAAAAAAAAACCTGATCCCAAAAAACTGCCTGAGAGTCACCAGAATAACTTGTTGAAAATAAATTCTTGGATGCAGTTCCCTGTCCCCAACTCCTAACTGACTGAAGGTAGGGCCCCCGGAATTCACCTTTCAAAAGGCACTTTGGAGGAGGATTTATGTATCTTGCAGCTGGAGAATCCCTGATACAGTACATTTTAAAAAACAAGTTTTCACTGGAAAAAGGAGGTTGAAACAGATTCTAGGACTAGGCTAGTCATATCCCAGATTACTTATTGGCATTGACAACTCTGGTTCATAGTTAGGCTTGCTTTAAGCAAAAACTTGACCACAAAAATGTTTTTGACTTCATAGTTTGAACTAGATCACTTCCTAGCCTTTTGGATAAGATCAAGTGCATAATTTGAATTAGAAATAATAGAATATTTAAAATATTTGTGAAGCTTTAAATGTTTTAATTCCTTCCCTTCATAGTATTAGAATGCTTTCACCTTTTTCAGAACAAAGAAGGTGTATCTACCAAGAGGTATGCTTATTAACTTTAAATTTTTTCCACTTTATTTTTAGTGATGCTTGGGGTTTGTTTGTTTGTTTGGTATTTTTAATGGTGCACATGTGAAATTATATGTGTGACCTTTTTTCTCTTTTTGCCAAGAGTTGCATATTGGTATGAAAACAGAATGCCTCAAAGAAGAATCAAAACTAGCCTCCAGAAGGAAAACCATACTGACAACTCTGGTTTGAAGAATTTAGAGAACTTTAGTTGGCAGTTTGCCCTTCATTAACCAAAGAAGTGAATAAAAAGTGATCAAAAAGTGACAGTCTCAGTAGTTAATATATTTCCTGCCTTTTATAACTAGGTAATTGGAAGAAGAAAAACTTAACTGTTTAGTATACTTTATAAATGATCAGATGAAATTAAAAGTGGTGGATTACACACTCCTCCTGTGGAAGGGGCCAGTAAACTTATAATTGCATATTATTAACTTCAGCACTCTGGAAACCCAGGTTGATGATTCAGTTTCCTCTGGTGGTAGCATTGTGATTGTACTTTTTATACCATTTTCATGGATTATATTTTTACAGATTTTAGCCATTGTCATGACATTTTCTTTGTAACACATTATGTTTATGGGTTATTTCGCCTTGAATACAGGCTTAAGGATATTTCCAAATGGAGGGTCTAAGTATATGTTATGCTGTTAAAGCTAAAGGAATAAATCGATTGGCATAGTAGTCTCCAGACAGCTACCAAGAATCACCTGAGAAATTTGTTAAAATACAGATTCCTAGGCTCAATATTCAGATTCTGTGGTTTGAGACAGGGCCTGATTTTTACTTCTCTCTCCAGGTGGTGCTGATATATCTTTATTAAAGTGATATATGGAAAAAATAATTATATATAAAAGGAGAAATGGAAAGTTGTTCAGTGGACATAGAGTTTCAGTTTTATAAGATGAAAAATTTGTGTCACTTTTCTGGCACCGTAATGTAAATATACTTGACATATTGAATGTCCACTTAAAAATAGTTAAGATATAGCTCAGTGGTGAAGTGCTGCCTAGTATGTGGTCCTGAGCTCATACCAAAAAAAGATAAAATTTTTGTGGTTTTTACTACAATCTTTTTTAAAAAAAGAAAAAGATGTTGAGAAAGTGAAGGAGAATGGTTTGTTGTCGGTTCCTTAGCAGTGAATTGAATTGACTGGTGAATATTAATGACTGACTCCTGACCATAATCCATTTTATACCTTTATTGAAGGGAATCATGTCTTTCAAATTTTCCTCCCACCTGTTCTTTTAAACACCAAACCAACGTTCTTTAATGAACTTTAGTATAATGGGCAAAACTTTGAACATCTTAGGTTTAAATACCCCCACCCCCCGTGCGCGCCTTGTAGGCTGATATGTGTACAGTAAAGCTTCATTAATTTGACTTCACTGAGACTTATTTATGGTAGTTAAGTTCATAGCTTCCTAACAGGTCTTCTTACCACGAATTTCTTCCTTTTCCATAGCAAAGTGCTTTATATAAAGTCTAGACTACTCTAACTCTAGCTTCCTTTGTCATTCTTTTTCTTCTATTCCCACATTCCCCAAACTGAATGCATTATAGTTTTTAACTTATATGTTCCTCATACCATTTCTTTACCTTTGCATGTTCTGAAATGAATAAACTGTTCATCCCTTACGTCTCAGTTTAAATGTTTTCTTTTAGGTCTTCACTGCCTCCTCCATCACCCTATACACACTCACATTCATATTCATTTGTGTGTGTGCATGTGCGTGCGCGCACCTGCGCCTCTCTCTCTCTCTGCCCCAGTATCATTTTTGCCCTGCACCTAGTTCTTCTAATCTCTGTAATAGTCATGATTTATAATTTATCTGTACACATGTGCCCCTCCCCTTTATTAAACAGTGGGCTCTTTTAGCATCTCAAGCCTCATCATTTCTACTCATCTAAGGCCTAGTTACAGGTGTGACACATAGTAGGCATTTGGCAATAGGTAAAACAGTGAAGCATTTAGTGTACTAATTATAAGCTATCCTTTTTAACAGCTTAGTTTATTAGGAACACTAAGTTCTCTACTTGTACAATTTAGTTGAAATTTTGCCAGTTTTTAATTAAACCCACACTAAAATTTTTGTAATTCAGAATTTTTTACTGGTGTATATTAGCTTAACCTTTGTGAATCCAAATTAGTGAGTTTTTCTTGTATTCGATTTTCTTCTTGAATCAAAATAGTCAACACAGGCAGAATATCTGTTTTATCAAGAAGGACATGAAGATTCAGAGAAATCAAGCATCTTGATTAAATTCTCCAGAGTAGGGCTGCAGCTCAGATATGCTGATCCCTAGCAAAGTGTTCTTTCCAAAGAAAAAGAAAGGATATTATGTTTGGTCAAATAAGCCAGACACACTGGACATGATAGTGTGCACTCTAATCCCAGCTACCCAGGAGGCTGAGGCAGGATCAAAAGTTCAAGGCCAGCTCTTGGCGAGAACCTGTCTCAAGAAGGGTGGATGGATGGATGGATGGATAGATAGATGATAGAAAGAGAGAGAGAACTGGGCATGATGGCACCAGCCTCAGTAACTTAGTAAGAACCTGTCTCAAAATAAAAAGTTTTATAAAGGACTGGGAATGGTGCTCAGTGGTTAAGTGCCCCTGAGTTCAATCCCTAATACTAGAATTAAATAAGGACTGGAAGGGGTAAGAGTATAGCTCAGTGATAGGTGCTTCCTAGTACATACAAGATCCTGGAGTTAAATCCCCCAGTATGAAAAAAAAAGACTGTTAGCGATGTAATTCAGTGGTAGAGGACCCCTGGGTTCTATCCCCAGTTATAGGGGTTGGGGGAGCCAGGCACAGAAAGACAAAAACTGCATTTCCTCACTTATATACAAAATCTAAAGCAAACTCGCAAGCAGAGAATAGAACAGAGGTTACCACAGAGTGGGATTGGGGCAATAATGGTCAGTGGGTAGAAGGTTGCAGTTAGGAAGAATAAATGATAAAAATTTATCATTGATAAATAATAATCATTTATCAATGATAATCATTGATAAATGATTGATGATAATGTGATTCAGTTATTCCACACTATACATATATGCACACATATAACGTGTGTATACAAACATGTCATAACATCACTATGTATCCTATAATTATATATGATGATAATTTATCAAAAAAAAAAAGAAATAAAAAATTGAACTCAAAAAAGAAGAGCTAGGGGTGTATCTCAATGGTAGAGTGCCCTAGCATGTAGGAGGCCCTGGGTTCAATCCCCAGCACCGCAAAAAAAAAAGTAAAAGTAATAGTAAAAAGGGCAGTAAATTAATGTTGATAAAGAATTTTTGTCCGAAGAGTTGAAGTACAGAGAATGTCAGTAGCATAAACCAAAAACATTGGAGTGGTGATTGAATATGTAGTCCCTACCCTATTGAGTATCTATGAGGCATTTAAACATTGGCAAGCATAGACTGGGCCTTTTCCAGGTTCCACCAGCATTTGATCAAGGAGTCCTAGCAAGAGCGTTGCAAATGGAAACCACATCTTTTTACTCCCTGTTGGAAGCAGTGTACGTAATGTTTAATCACTTTGTGTGAGAGGGACCTGGGTATGAATCCCACCTTTGTCTCTTGATAATAGTGGCCTTAGATGAGTCACCTACTTTACCTAATCCTCAGATTTCCTCATTTGCAAAAAAGAAATCATGATAGTACTAAACTCCTAGAGTTAGAATAGGTTTAAATGAAATAAATGTTCTTAGTACGGGCCCAGAAATGGAGCAAACATTTTGTAAATACATTTTCATTTCTTCATCCCTATTCTCAGGAATATTATGCTAATACAGTTGAAGATATAAGAATTATTTTAACTGAGAATGAAAATCAAATATGAGGTGAGCTAACTTAAAGGATTGCTCAGCTTAGAAACTGAGCAAGCATAGCTGACTTTTGCATTTAACTCATTACAGTATTCCTGATGTCACAAGATATCATCAAAGTAATCTTCATGAATTGAGAGGTCCTCCCATTTCTCCTCCTCATTTAGGGAATTTATTAAGTGATATTTGTTGTCTTTGTCAGTATGTTTTCCAAATGGCATTACCTTTATCTTCATATAATTCCAATTTAGTCATTTCTGTTAGTTGGTTTTCATTCAGCCTTTTGGAGAGTTTTATTTCATTTGTAGGTAGTTACTGAAGTTGTATAGGCTTCTGGATTATTTCAACAGTCCATAGAGGTACTGCCACTAAGCGTTGTTATTCATATTGCTCTGATTTCTTGTCCTGGTTGTTTTCTATTACTATAGCTGGTGAAGTATAAATTCTGGTTTTAAGATTAAAAGAGTTGTTTTATGATGGTACAATTAAAAATTAGGTAGAACAAAACAGTTCTTGGTACTGTGAATGAAACTTGCATTTCTTTTTATTTTTAACATTATTCAAGGACCATTTTTGTGAACCTGTCTGGCATACAAAAATAAAATTGTACATTAGATATTATATCTTTCTTTAAGAACTCTTCACCCATTCTTTCGTGGTTTAATAACAGCTCTGCCACTTCCTATATAACAACGTTTTCTAGATTGTTTTCCCAGTTTTTTCTTTTATATAAATCTCTTGAGTTGGTGCTGTTTTTCTTGACTTAAAAATCTTTAACTGAAAAGTGCTTTAAACTTGAGAAGGTTTCAGAAGACCACTTGGAAATTATAGCTATTCAGGCCAAGGTTAAGCATCTCATAGTGATTATGATGATTTTGAATATCAGTCATGTTGCTAATATAATTATTAAAATTGTAGAAGTACTTCCCAAGATAGAGTGGAGAAAATACTGAGAGACCAACTGTGCCTTAGAGGCAATTGGCCAAGATATGGTCTAGCAGAAAGGATGAGAAACACCATCTCCCCTCTTCTATACAAAGGAGGCATTCCACCTCTTTTTAGAAAGACTGCTAAGTTGCTTGTTGACTAACTTCTTCCCAATCATAGTTCCCCATCTAATATCTAGAAAGATCTCCAAATTGACTACCCTTTTCCCTTCTTTACATTAACATCACTCCTATTTCCTGCTGTCAATTATATAGTGCTCTAAGAATTTAATAATCTGATAAATGAATACAAATGTCCCTTTACCAGTCACAGTACTTGCAAAGAAAAATTTGTTTAAATGAACGTCGAGGTGTAACTTATAGGAGCCCAGAAGTTTTATAAAAGTTCTATGTTCACATCTATTAGGATTTTTCTATATGAGGGTTGGTGGTTATGTTTCATAAATGTCACTGAATACCTCCCAGCCCTACTCTAATCTGGGCAATCCTCTTTGATAGAGATGAGACTTAACAAAATTTTCTGGGTCTTCGGCTAGGGATTGCACCTCAGTGGTAGAGCACTACCTAACATGCACAACACCCTGGGTTCAATCCCTGTTATCACAAAATTATTAATTCCACTTCTCATTTTTTCCATATCTCAGCCAAGATGGAAGTTTAAGGAGTTCTTAAGTAAAGGTAAATAGATTAACTTGACTTACCACACTAAAAGTGTGTTAGCCTCTAAAAATAAAGAAAATGTTCTGAAAGTCTTTTTTTGTAGATGAAACAAACCACATCATCCAAATATACTTGCTTTGGACTACTCAATGAAAATGGATAGTAGGAGGCAAATTACAATCCAAAAATGATTTAAGATATAATCTTGAATATTCTTTCAATAATCTTTCAACTAACTGCAAAAAAAAAAAAAAAAAATTTTTTTTTTTTTTTTTTTAATTGCTGGGCACAGTAGTGCACACGTGTAATCCCAGCAACTTGAGAGGCTGAAGCAGAAGGATTACAAGTTTGAAGCCAACCTGGACATCTTAGTGAGACCCTATCTCAAAAATAAAAAGGGTTACTGTAGTAGAGTGGCCCTGGATTCCATCCCTAGCACTGCAAAACAACAAAAAACATGTATATATAGTGTGTATGTGTGTGTGTTGACATAAAACTAAAATGTTTATCTCCTTCATTCTATCTGGAACCAGTTTTGCCTCAAATAACTTGATCACTTTGGTCTCCTTGGTCCCGTATGTAGGCACTCACAGAACTGGATACAGTATAATACCCCTTTTCATATGTAGAGGACAAATTATAGCATTAATATAAATTTACCAATTAAAGCAAACCATATCTTCTGTACTCTTACCTAAATACTTATCAGCTCTAGTCAATGTGTAGTTGAACTTGTGTTCACAAGACCATTTAATAGTATATGGAATCCTGCTGAAGATTTGACTTACTTAAAAGAAATCTTTATACACACACACACACTGTATTCCAGTGATACTTTGAAAACTACTTAAATAATCAGACACTTTACATTTCTTACTGAATCATAGCTGTCCTATATTAGAAAGTGATATAAAGTAAATGAGCAGCCTAGGTCAGTAAGCCCTTCCAAACCTGAACTGATATTCTTCACAGTTACATAATAAGGGATTAGATATTCCCTGTAAGGCCTGTCATTATATAATACGCAATTCAGACGTTTGGGAACTTTAAGGGTTGAAAACTATTAGCCAGAGTGCTGGTACACACCTGTAATCCCAGCTGCTCAGGAGGCTGTGCCAGGAGGAATTCAAGCACAAGACCCTTGGGCAACTTAGTAGGACCCTGTCTCAAAATTAAATAAAAAGAGATGGGGATGTAGCTCGGTGATAGAGCACTTAGCATATGGAAGGCCCTGCATTAGTCCCCAGTAGTGCTCCCCGGAAAAAACGTTGTAAGTATCAAAGCCATGGTCAGAAATTACTAAGTTTTATATAGGAATTAAAAAAAGAAGAATAATTACATCCTTTGCTTACTTGAAAAGATAAGAAGCAGCTTAGGTGAACTATACTTCTCTATTTAGACAAGTGTTCTTCAGTTTTGTCAAAGTATCCCTCTCCTAGGTATCATAGAGATTTCCAATTTAAAGTGGAATTGAGGATCATTCTCACTTGAACAGGAATTCAGAAACCAGCAATGTAGCAGGATAAAGTCTATTATAACAGATCCCTAAGTTTGTTATTGCTGTAGTCTCACATGATAGGAAACTGCTGCTAGATTTTTAAAATACATAATTACTATTTTAAAGCACTCTAATTATGTGAGTGCTTAATACCATTTGAGTCATTAGATATGCTATTAATTGCTTAATGTGGAGCAAGAGGAACAAAACTACACTGCAGCAAGAAGCAGTTTATTTTTCTATTCATCTGAAGTACAAAATTTTTATTTATGTATAAGTCATATAAAAATTGTCAGGTGTTATTTTTGGGTATAGATTGGCATATTCTCTAGAACATCTCATCAGTTCTTAAAGCATGATGTTTTTATTATTAACTTCGTTTTTGTAAAGCGGATATGCTTTGTTTTTGGTAAAGCAGGCTTTTACTGAAAAAATTGGTTATAAGGTTCCCTTATCTAGTTGTGTATGCTGGCCTTCTCTTAATTAAAACTTCTATGAGGAGTCTTTTATTACCTAACTGTACTTTACCGAATGCCAATTCTTATTTGTTTACCAAGAAAAAAAAATTTTTTTTTCCTATTCTACACCTTATTCCAGAAGATTCTATGTGATGGAATGCAACACAAGGCACACTAAAAGGAGACCCTGCTTCGTGAAATATTGAAAGTCTTAAGACAACAGTTTCTACCGATTACTTCTTTGTAACATAAAACAAAGTTTTTTGCCTTTACTCCTTTTTGGTTTTGTTTTTTTCCAAACTCCTTTTCTCCACTTTCTTCCCTACAGAGAAATCTTAAATCTGATTCCCCAGTAGTTTAGAAAACAACCTTTTCCTTCCCTTGAAGGGGGGAATGATAGGTTTAGGGCTTAGCAGGGTGTTGTAGCAATCAGTTTTATACAAATTATGTGTTCGATAGAAAACTGAGGGACATTCTTTACCAAGCTATGACAATGTACTGCCTTAACTTAATAATAAAAATTGCCCAAGTGACACTGTCTCTCTGCCGAATGCATTTTCTCATACCATCTGGTTGTCATTGTAGTTTTTTGTTATTGCTTTCATTTAAAATGTGCTGATGATCTTGTTTTTATTCCGTAGCATTGAACAGATGGGTTGATTATTCTTTTCAGATATTAATAAGGCAGCGGAAAGAAGAAATATGAATACGGCTCCATCAAGACCCAGCCCCACACGAAGGTAAAGTACCCTGAAGCAGTGAGTTACCTTGGGAGAGTTGGGCTCTGGGGAGTTAAGCCCAACTTCATACATCAAGGGTCTTTTCCTCCCCCCAACAAATCAGAAACGCTCAAGCAAACAATAAGAACATGAACCTTGTGTGAAGGGCCTTGCTGCTTTTTTTAAACAATACATCAGGAGATGCAGAGGAAGCTTTGTGTTTTCGGTGGCAAACCCAGCAAGTTCACCTTGCAACATGAGTTGCAGGCAATTGGAAGAGGATAAACCTCTGTCTTTCCCCAGCACATGTGGCATTGGGAGCCTCCAGAGCAGAAGGAGTGCCCCAGGGTCGTTGGTGTGTGCCTGCTGCAATGCAGCAGGCAGCAGAGATTCGACTCTTCATTCCAAATGGCTGCTGATCCAGATGTTAACCCAGGTTTACGGGAAGAGCTGCTTGAGAGATTGCTGCTATGCCTGTGCTGCAGATCCCCTGTTTGCTCGCATGCTTGGGTTACCTGTTTGAGGGGAAATAAAAAGGGCAAAACACTTCACTCTCAAAAGTCTCCCTTTTTCTTAGCTTTCCTGGAAATAGAAGACATTTTCCCAATGTATTCTTTCCAGTACATACAAAAGAAATAGTCCTGATGTATTCCCTCAAGATGAGAATTAAATTGGTCCCTTTTCAGTGAAAAGCTTTTAAAATGTTACCATTTACACCAGAGATGAGCATATTACATTCAAGCTTTCTGGTTCCATAACAACACACAAGTGGATGCAGTGTGTGCAGTTTTGTGTGGAATGCAGACAGACATAATGTATTTCATGTCTGTGTCTCTTCAAGGCTCAAGTGGATACTCATTATGGATTTGCCTTTGCCCTTAGGTAATGCCAATTTTCCACAGAAACTACATAACTAAACTACATACCATAGTAAACCTACGTTTCCTACAGTGAACTGAACACTGCTGAATACAGTGACTTATAGTCTATACTGGTAGTTCCATGAGACCCAGCAATATATCCAACTAACTGAGTTCTCAAACATAATGTAACTGCCCTGCTTTGAGGCAAAAACACCTATCCATTTTATTATAAGAAAGAATAGCTGCTATATGTTTCATGTACATTCTCCTACTTGAATGTGAAGGGAGGGTGTTTTCTAGTTACCAGGAATAGGTTATATGTGTCTACTCCGTGGAGTTCAAGCAGACCCCTGGGGCAGGGTAGTGCTGCTGATTTTGGTTGGATTCTTTGTCCATTTTGCCTGGGCAGAGAAGTTGAATCCAACACAACAGTTACACCACAACTACCATGCAGATGCCCTGACCATCCATTGATTTCACTGTAGAGGTTTGCATATATATTGGCGTTCTGTCTGTCCTCTCAAACACCAGAAAGAATGCCTGCAGCTTGCAGGTAGATATCATGTTGGTTGCTTTGTGAGTATGTGAGTAGCCTGAAGAACATAAATCCGTAGAACTTCAGTGGTTCCATATGATATCTGCTTCCATTAGGCTGTATCTAACTATGCTGCAGATATTGGGCAGTCCCATCTGTATCATTTTCCACATTGCCCCAATAACATGGAATAGGGGTGGCTACGTGTTTGCATTAATGATCAGAAATATGGGGCTCCCGTTGGAAACTAGTTGCCACATGGCTTAAAAAGAAACATGATGTGTATGTCTAATTTCCAAAGAGCTCTGATATGTATGTTTCTCAACTAAGTGGCTTATCAGAAGGAGTAGGAATTTGTAACTATAAAGTAAAATCGTCCCTGTTTCCTCATGATGCTTGTGATCTCTGGGTAATGGTATCTGTATTTTTAAAGGTTAAAGAAAAGAAAAGAAAGCACACACACACACACATACACACACCCTGCAGAGTAGAGATGAGTACTTGTTTCTTATATGCATTGAAAAAGTATTTTATATCATCCTTACAATACTTAACCAAATGCTTTTAACATTTTCAGTTTAATGTAGATAAGATACTCAACACACATTTCAGTGTTGGGGAAATCACCAACTCCCCTGGTTGGAATCCAGCATAGCCATTGCTGGTTTAATTTCATCCCAACCTAAAATGCAACTCCATAATTTATCTCTAAGGGAAGAAATAATGTTATGCTTCTTTTCTTTTTTAGTAATAGTCCCTCCACAAACATATAAATAACATTGGGGAGGGCCTTTTAAAATGAGCTCCTAGCCAGGTGCAGTGGCACACATCTTAATCCCAGAGACTCAGATTGAGGCAGGAGGATCACAAGGGCAAAGCAAACCTCAGCAACTTAACAAGGCCCTAAGCAACTTGGCAAGACCCTGTCTCAAAATAAAAAAATAGAAAGGGTTGGGAATGTGACTCTGGTTACGCTTAAGCCCATGGATTCATCCCTGTACCAAAATTTTAAAAATAAATGAAATAAGAATCTTACCAAATATATAAATATAAAAGTCACCTGTGTATATGCCTCTTAAAAATATTACATTGCTCAGAAATAATTCTAGAATGAAGTTCTGTGGGTGTGGATAGGGGAATGACTTCCTGCTTTACTTAATAGGACAGATAGCTAGGCTAATTCAAATTCAATTAACAGTCAGTTTTCCCCTTGGTGATAGGTTCCTCAGCATGTTATTTAACATGATGAAGTTCCATACAGTCATGCTTACTTGCTTCAGAGAAGAAGAATGACCACTTTTAGTAAAATTTGTTCTGAGCAAAGAGCCCTAGATTTTTTATTAAAAAAAAAAAAAAAGACAAGTTGAACATCATATTCAAAATAAAGAACCAACATTTTGACCATTGCCCTGATCACGCCTTCTCTCTTAACCAGTAGAGCAGAAGTAAAATGTAAAAAATAGGCTAGATGGGTAAGTGATCAACCTGGAAGGGGCTGATGGTTTCTCTGAGAGTGAATACTGCATCTCTCTCTATTTGGGTACATGCTTCCAGTCAAAGCCTTAAGGTAATCCCAAATGTGCCAGTATACTGACAACAACCAAACTGCGTTTGACAGCTCTATGTGCCTCCAACCATAGTGAACACATTGTTCACAGGAAAGGGGGGAAACTATGACCACCATCTATGACAAAGCCTTTAATGTCTTCAGCGTTGTCTGCTTTTAGTATGATTGCTTTTTTTAAAGCATGCTGGCAAGACCTTTGTAACACCTTGTTTTGCTGGACTTTAACCTTGAGTGTCAAAACACCTAGGTATCTTTGGGAGTTTTCACAGGATTATCACCTCTTCAAATGTCTCTGTAAAACAGTTCTGCTGGCTTTGCTCTGTGATTCAGTATCGTACCTCCCTAATGACTCCAGCTGTCAGTGTATAATTCTGACAGTATTGACCCAGCCAAGCACAGAACTCTGCATGAAGGATCCATACTCCAGATCACATTTCAGCCTGAACTCTTGTCATTTAATCCCTGGGCCACTTCACTGGACTCCTTGAGTTCATTGCAGGTACCTTACAAGTTGTCTGGCATTGATACTGGGCATTAATCCTTCAAAGACTGGATCGTGATTCTGGTTTTGCCTTAGTTCTTTTCAGGAATCATCCCCAGTATAACACCTTGGCAAACCAAGCCTTAGAGTATCCCCCTATGCAGTTGTGGCTTCCAAGTGTTAGAAGTTAAGACTATCTGGCATTTTCTAAACCTTAAATTAGTCTACACCAAAAGCTCTGCAGAGGATTTCCCCCATATATATGTGAATGATATTATTAAGCCTGGTACCTCTTTGGTGAAGAGACGGGGGGTTGGCTCATCAGACATAACCTGGCTATGGGTAGATTTCCTATGTAACCTGAGATGCTTTTAACTTATTTACAGGGGTCTTAATTCCTTTGGTAAGTGCTTGCTCCTTGGGTATGAGACAGATGTAGCTCTAGGTGGGCCTCACAAAGATTCCAGGCTATGATTACTTCAATGCTAACACTTGAAGAACACGAGTCATCAATTCTCAGCAAGTGCCACCTCTACCAAGAGAAAATGTGACCTGTGCTTGAGAAAATCATCAGCATGTTTACTAGGGAGACACATGAACACTTAAAAATTTGGATCTGCAAAGTGTGACTCTCATTGCACTCCATATCCTACCTGCATCTAATGGCAAAACTCTGCACAAGTCTTTTCTATTTCTAACAGCATGGAGCCATCATGATGAGAGATCAACATCACATAGCAACAATACATTAAAAAATATTTGCAGACAGTATCTATGACAGTTTCAAAGAACCGATGAAGGATTTTTGTCAGGGTCAAAGGCTGGCCCTTCCAAAGAAAATGCCAGTGAACAGAAAGGAAGAAAGGAGATGCCAACCTCTACCAAAAAAAAGAAAGTAAAAGACCGGCCTTTCTTTCCAACCTGTACAGCCAAGACCACAGAGCACCAAGCTGGATCTAAAGTTTCGGTCTCTTGCTGAAGAAGAGAAGCTCAAGGTTCATCGCAGTCTTTCACGATGATCCTCCTCTTGTCAGTTCATGCTGTATAGGCTCTTGGATGCCTTAGTGCTCTGCAAGCTCCTTTAGTCCCCAGCAAATGAAGCTCTCCTACCAGAAGCAACGCCTGCCATCTGAATCATGGTTTTCCCCTTCACCCATCCCATGTTTCCCAGTGATATGGCTATTTCTCTCTTGAGACAAAGAGTATTTGCCTCCGCCCCCCCCCCCCCAACCCCTGCTGTTTAGATAGAACAGCAGAAATTTAGTTGTTTGTCACCTTTAGTTTGTGGACTCTGGTGCTGAAATTTACTACTGTTCAATTTCTTTTTAGCCACTAGTGACATGTATCTAAGGGTGTGCTGCTTTGGTTTCCCTTAGTAAAATGCCTCTGGTGCCATGCAGTGATATCGTGAACCTTATTTTGCTCCAGGAACCTCTCTGTAACCTTATCATCAGAGGTCAGGCTTCTCATGCAGAAGGCTCTGTGTTCTCTGCACTCTGAATCCTGCACCGTACCATCCTTTTGTGAGCCTTGTTCTTGTTTTGAGAAAGATGGCAGGGCCAGCAACAGGAGCCCTTTTGTTCTAATGAGTTGTTTATTTGGATCCTAAAGTGACCCTGAAGGGTTTTTTGTTTTGTTTTTGTTTCCAGAAGAACAACAGTCTGCCATAGTGTTCATCTTCTGGATACAGGGAAAAAGCTCCACCTTTTCATTTCAGAGAATTATCTTCTCTGTCCCTACTTCCACTACTCCCTTACCCTTAGTTCTTTTCCACCTTGTGAATATCACCTCTCCTACATTTTTCTACAGCAGGCAGTTGAGAGGGAATTAGCAGTTTTGTTGCATAAGTACTTTAGATTCTTTGAGAGAAGGAGAGGGACCTGTCTCAAACTGGAAGCATGGACCCAGATTTTACAAAAACAGGGTTATAGTCAAACTGCAAGGATGGGTTCTGACAGGTAAGTAAGGTTTTTCAGTTGATTCAAAAGAACAAAAACCATGGGGTTGGAGATGTAGCTCAGTGGTAGAGTGCTTGCCTAGTATATGTGAAACCCTAGGTTCCATTCCCAGCATCTCAAAGAAAGAAAATCAAATACAGCATTTACTATCCTAAGTCTATGAATAACATGCTGTGACATGGTGTTCTTATCTGCATCCCCACCTCCATTTCCACCAGCTAAAGGCACTGCATGGTCTGTGGTCTGTCAGGTTCATGATAGTTCAGTCCTGGTTGCCAAGAATACTTGAAATCTGATTCCACCCTAGTGACTACTTATAACTGTTCCCTAAGGCAGGTTTATCCGCCGATCATTAATGATACAAAAATACTTCGCAGTTGTCGCTTCCTGTTGGATCTTGAATGTTGGTCCACATTGTATACTATAATAGGTGTTATACATGTAAGGAGGATTATGTGACATAATAGGGGAAATTGAAAATTTTGGTTAGTCTACTTCTTTCTGATAAAAACTAATGTTTAGCTATCCTCATTTAAATCCCCTAGTGCTACCATATGGTTGCTTCCACAAATCACAAGTAGAGTGAACCTTAAGATATATGACAAAACTGCATGCCTGTAGTCCCAGCTACTTGGGGCTGAGACAGGAAGATCACTTGAGTCCAGGAGTTCAACATCCTGAGCAACATAATAAGACTCTCATCTCAGAAAGAAAAACACACGTTTCTTTTTTTCTTTTTGAGATAAAAACTTCTCTTAGAAGCAAAATGGGCATTTATATTGTTTGTGCTGTGTCCATCAGGATGAAGCAAAATTGAGGTTTTCTATGAAGCTAATTGCATTACGATTAATGCCTCGTGTAATCATGGTAAACGATAGAAGGTAAGATACGGTGCCTACTTTTGAGAGGCTTATAGCTCAGTAGAATAATTCAAATCATTAAACATTTACTGAACTCCATGCTGTATTCTAGGGATACAAAGCCTTCATGAGAGCTTACTGTGTGGTAGAGAAGCTATGTGGACAAGCAATGTACTGTTAGGTGATTTTAATGCTTTGTCAATATTGTAGGATACTCACACAAACTAAATGGCTACAGTGCCACTATGCCATCTTATGGGACCACCATTGTATACATAGTCCATCACTGACTGAAGTGTTATCTGGTGCATGACTGTAATTACAGAACAGATTGTTAAGTTCAGCAATAGAAGCATGTACTGGAGGAAAATTCAGCATATTTAAAGAGTATCTGTTGTGTGCCAGACATTGTTCTACATAAAGGAGGATCAAACTGACAGCCCTTGTCCTTGTGGAGCTTGCAATCTAGTAGGTCAAAGAGACATTAAACACATAAATGTATAATGTCAATTTGTGATAAATTAATAAAAAAGTGCTTCGGGGACTGCAGATGTAGCTCACTGGCAGGATGCCTGCTTAGCATGTGGGTGGCCCTAGGTTCAATCCTCAGCACCACAAAAATAAACACCAAAGTGCTTGAAAATTTCAGGGTACAGGTAAACTTTTTTAAACTAATAAAACCAGGTAGAAGGGATATTTCTATGCCAAGACCTAAAAAACAGGCCTGGGTTCATTCCTGTTGTTCAGGTAATGGAATCAGGAAAGATCTGGGCTAATTGTAGATAGAAGTTTAATATGGCAAGTAAGTGGTGCACTAGGGAGAGACTGTGACAGGATTGGAATAGATTGGAGCCAAGATTGTGTAGGACCTTTCTAGCCTTGGTAGGGATTGTGGGTTGAATTCTGAATAAATGTGAGAAATCAGTGAAGGTTTTTTCAATAATCACTCTAGAGTGATCTTTCTGGAGAAAGATCAGAAAAAAGGCAAGACTTAGCAAGGCTCTAAGCAACTTAGTAAGACACTCAAAAAAAAAAGTCCTGGGATGGGGAGACATTACTGGGGATTTAGCTCAGTTGGTAGAGCGCTTGCCTAGCATGCACAAGGCCCTGGGTTCAACCCCCAGCACCATCCAAAAAAAAAACTCTGGGGATGTAGCTCAGTGGTAAAGCACCCCTGGATTCAATCCCCAGAATAAACAACAAAGAAAAAAAGGAAAGCGCAGAAATGGAAAGACTCCTTTCAAATGTTCTTACTGTGGGTTTGGGGATGAAACGATTATGGGTTGACTTTCAGTAGTACTAGTGGAGTGGTAGTAGTGGACAGGACTGATGCCAACCTCAAACATGAACAGAATTTGGAAATGTGGATGAAAGAGTGGATGCAGTTTTAGGCAAAGAACAACGTCTATTTTCCTGGCTTGAGCAATTAAGTAGTTTGGTGTGCCATTTACTGAAATGGGAATTCCCTGAAGGAATAACCTGGGTTGGTTTTTTTTTTTTTTTTTTTTTTTTTTTTTGGTGGTGGAAGGATCAGAATTCAGGGCCAGTTTCACGAAGGAGGTAATCTTTAAAGTGGGTCTAATATAAGACATTGTTAAAAGTAAATCTATTACAGATCAAGATGAGTAACGGAGCTATAAAGAGCTCTGAGAGTTGAGGAATAGAGCTCAGCAGTTAATAGGAAGGTTTCTTGGAAGACATGGGATGTGAATTTACCTGTGAGGATTGGATGGTACTTGGATTAGTCTAGGAGAAAAATTGCAAGAAGAGAAACCATATGAACAAAAAGCAAGATAGGCATGTTATAGGAATTCAGTCATAAGAACAATTTAAGTAGAACAAAGAAGATTGAACCAGGAAACAAAAAGGAGGTAATAGGGACCAGATTTATTTATTTATTTGAGATGGGGGTTCCCAGGGGCATGAAAATTATGCTGAGATTATAAAGGGTGAATATTGGCATTTTCGGATGGTTAGGATGTTGGTTATGCGTCAAATGAATTAAAATAGAGAAGATTGGTCTTTGTTTCACTTTTGTTTTTTGGAAATTCCTAATAGTGCCAGCATAGAAGTAAGGGCTTTGGTTGGATTTACAAATCTAGAGGGAAGGAAAGAAAAAGTGAACAGGACTTGGATGATTTAATGGGACTAGGGGTGGGGAGAAACAAAGTTGACTTTGTAACTGAGTAGTTGATTTTTGGCCAAAGTGAAAAAAGTTGGGAATGGGACTAATTGAAATAGAAAACTAGATTTTAAATATGATAGGGACGGGTAATGGAGTAAAGTGTTTCATGAAGAACATTAAGTCAGAGCAAGCCAAGTGTACTTGTGATTTCAAACACTGTTTAAAAGCAAAACCTTGGGCAAAGAAAAATTGGATTCCGTATAAACCCTTAGATCAAGAAAGACCACTATTCCATAGCTCTGTAAGACAGGGAAACTAATTGTTCTTGACTCTTTACTTTGTATCATATTGTGCTTGCTCTTCTTTCCCTCAATTTGATTATCCTGCTATATATTTTAAGTGAGGTTTTCTGTACTTTAACAACTTCTTTTTTCGCTTTGTATGAGATTGTGCCATTTGCTTTCTTTATCGTCATCAGTGTTGGCCCTTACTGTGTCCCTTCTGCTTTTTTCCCCTCTTGCAAAGAAATCCAATGGGAGAAAATCGATTTTAAAAACCTGTTGAAATTGAGATAACAGTTTGGCATGTGCAAGGAATACCAAATTACTCCCTAAAGCGTGGTTAACACTGTTACCCCAGTTAAAACTTTTGGCTTTTGATCATACATTCTTCCTTTGATGTCATAATCTTTTGAGATTCTTCTAAACTAGTTGCTGACCAGATGGATGAATGTCGTTTTAGTCATGTTCTGTGTGTCATTGTGTTTTAGGAAAAAACTTTAGAGGGTGGGGGCTTCCTCCTATAAAGAGCTGAAGGGTTGGCTACCTGCAGTTTCTTTGTCTTAGCATCTTCTTACTACCTCCTACAGGGATCCGTACGGCTTTGGAGATAGTCGAGACACAAGACGAGATCGATCTCCAATCCGAGGAAGTCCAAGGAGAGAACCCAGGGATGGCAGAAATGGCCGGGATGCCCGTGATAGCAGAGACATTCGAGACCCCCGCGACTTGCGGGACCACAGAGACAGCAGAGACATTCGGGATCACAGAGACAGCAGAAGTATGCGCGATGCTCGGGACATGAGGGATCTTAGAGACTTTCGTGACCTAAGAGATTCTAGGGATTTTCGAGATCACCGGGACCCCATGTATGACAGATACAGAGACATGAGAGACTCCCGAGAGCCTATGTACAGGTACTTACATAGCCGTCATGCTTCCTTGTTTGTTAACAGCCTTTGTGTGTTTTGCTGAATTAAGTTAAAGCTTTGAGAGAGCAGTGACTTTATCAGCCTTGCAATTTCTGTGTCTATCAAATAATAGACATGGGGGTGCTCAATAAATTTTGCTAAATGTGTGAACAATTAATTAGTTATGCTTAGTGAATGAATCTGGATCTTTGTCTTGTAAAAGACAATAAATATGTGAAATATATGTATAATAGCCAATAAATATATGAAAAGATGCTCCATATCGTTAGTCCTCAGAGGAATGCAAATAAAAACCACAGTGAGATACCATTTTATATCTATGTGAATGGTTACAATATATTTTTTTTACTACAGAAAATAGTATCTGCAAGGTATGGAGAAATTGGAACCTTCTTACATTGCTGGTAGACATGTAAAGGGTATATGGCCCCTGTGGGAAAAAGTTTGGTAGTTCCTAAAAAAAGTTAAATATAAAATTCTCATGTGATCCATTAGTTCCATTCCTGATTACATACCCAAAAGAATTGAAAAGAGAGGCTCAATTATATATATATGAATGTGCATAGCAGCACTATTTATACAAGATAAGAACTAGAATCAATCCAAATGTCTGTCAAGAGATGATGTTTTTTTAAAATGTTATATATACATACAATGGAATATTATCTGGCCATAAAAACTCAAGAAGTTCTTGTTTTTGTTTTGTTTTGTTTTGTTTTGTTTTGTTTTGTTTTGTTTTGTTTTGTTTTGTTTTGCGGTGCAGGGGATTGAACCCAGGGCCTTGTGCTTGTGAGTCAGGCATTCTATACTGAACTATATTCCCAGCCCAAGAAGTTCTGATAGATGTTAAAACATGGATGACCCTTGAAAACATGCTAAGTGAAACAAGCCACACACACACACACACAAAGCCCAGTTATTGTATGCTTCTACCTGTATGAATTATCTGGAATAGGCAAATTCATAGAAGACAGAAAATAGAGATTACCAGGGGCTAGGGAGAGGAAGGAATAGGGAGTTACTGCTTCACAATTAGAATTTCTGTTTGAGGTGATGAAAGTTTTGGACATAGAGAATGGTGACAGTTGTACAACACTGTATTTCCACTGGATTTTACACTTAGAAATGGTTAAAATGGCAAATTATTATTATATATTTACTGCAACTTCTACATAGCATAGAGAAGACAGGTGGAGGCATTAAAATCATTCCTAAAAATTAATATCAGTAATTATCACTGGGTCTTTTGCATTTACTGTATACCAAGGACTATACAAACTACTTTCTGTAGATCATCTCTGTTCATCCCTCAGTCCTTTTATGAGACAGGTTAACTTAATTACAGCCACAGAGATGATAAGCATTTAGTTCCAGATACAAAGCTTTTTGTCTGAATCCAAAGTCCTGTGTCTTACTTAGAGGGACCTGGGTCTTGAAAATTTTTCTAAACCTGATTTTTGCAGGATAGGACAGAGTTTTAACTTGGTGAAAACTTCCCTAACTTTTCAGGAGAGAAGGCTCTTATGATCGATACCTGCGGATGGATGACTATTGCAGGAGAAAGGATGATTCTTACTTTGACCGTTACAGAGACAGCTTTGATGGACGAGGCCCTCCTGGCCCAGAAAGTCAGTCTCGTGCAAAAGGTAAAGTAGCAGAAACAGTCCATTCCTATTACCATCATAAAACACTACCAAAGAAAGGTGATACTAATAACCAATACCCCAGCTGAAAAGGGGCCAGGCAGTTCATAAAAAGAAATATAAATAGCTTGTTAATGTTTAGAGAACATTGAGCTTGAAAATAATTTCAAGTTCAAATTAACACCATCGTCTTGTTTAGTCATCCATCAAGAAATACGAAATTCCAGAAATGAGAAATGAACAAAAGATTGGAGCTGAAGACATTAAATGCTTGCTTTTTCGCTCATTGACTAGAAAACTATGACTGTCTGCAATATCTATACAACATGAGATTTTGTTTTGTTTCTTTATCATCTTTACCTGATCACATCTCTCTTTTAGGTAAAGACAAACTCCGTTTTTAAATTTATTTTTAGAAAAAGCATAAAGGGTTTATTTAGTGAAAATAAATATGCCCCAGGGAAATGTGCAGTGAGCTGTCTCAAGAGAGAAAGTGGATTTTTCTCAATACATTTAAAGTTTTTTAAATGAGCTAGGCACAGTGGCATATGCCTGTAATCCCAGAGACCCAGGAGGCTGAGGCAGGAGGATCACAAGTTCAAGGCCAATCTCAGCAATTTAGAGAGACCTTTAACAACTTAGCAAGACCCTGTCTCAAAATAAATAATACAAAAACTGGGGCTCAGCGGTAAAGTGCACCTGGGTTCAATCCCCACTACCAAAAAAAGTTTGTGCCTTTTAATCAGTTTCATTTTCATGAACTTAATAGTAAAAAAAAAATAACATTATTATAAAAATTATTATTTTTAAGAAGTAGATATAAGAATTACTTTGGAGAGTCCTCTGGCTTTTTTTTAATAGTTCTTATTTCAGATTTCTCTTGATGGTATTTTGCAGAGCGTTTGAAACGTGAGGAACGGCGTAGAGAAGAACTTTATCGTCAATATTTTGAGGAAATCCAGAGACGCTTTGATGCTGAGAGACCTGTGGATTGTTCTGTGATTGTGGTCAACAAGCAGACTAAGTAAGACCCCTTGGATATCTCTCTCTATAAGGAGATGAGTCAGAAGAGAAATTCAGGTTCCTGCTTAGCTGCTCTACCCCACTGAACTTGGGCTGTGTATTCTGGATTAGCTGGAGTTCTTTGAGTTGTAGGTGACAGAAACCCTAATTCAATCTGCCTTAAATCCAAAAGGGAAATTTTTAGTTTGCTAACTGGAAGTTCAGTCATGGCCACATTCGTGGTCAGACTGTATGATCAAGACTTGGTCTCTGTGTTGGTGTCTCAGCACAGCTTCCCTTGGTGGTCTTATTCTCATGCAGGTTTTCTATGAGACAAAGTAGAATAGCTAGATATGTGAGCTTATTAACAAACCCTTTGAAAGAGAGCTTCTCTTTTCTGATGCTTCCACCGGAAGTCCTGAATTGTTCTCATTAGATTGGCCTGGCTCACTTTTCCTATCCCTGATCTTGTCACTTGCCAGGGGTGTTAGAATGCCATATGTCTTGTGCCCATCCCTAAAGCTAGAGGTGGAATTAGTCCTGTGGACCCATGTGAACTGAGAGTGGGAGACGGAGTAGATGTTAATCAAACAAAGTAATAGATCCCCATTCATGGGACAGTCCCAAACCCCTAATACTTTGGGAAGTATGGCTCTGTTTTCCAGCCAAAAACTATGCCTGCTTTGTGAAGGGCCCTGGCCTTGCAGAACTGTTAGATGACCATGTTAGCCATGCCAGAGTTGATAGCACAATTCTATTTCACCTCTGTTTACATTCTCACCTGGGAAGAGGCAGAGCAGAGAAACAGAAAGGGAGATAGCAGCTGCAGTCTTGACAGTAGCTGTGTTCCCTTTCCCCAGTTGGTTAGTAAATAACATCATGTATTTTCTAGTAGTTTGGGGTTAAAGAGCTAATTTCAAGTCAGTGACTAGGGAAATAGGTGTTGAGACACCACGCAGCAGGCAGAGTTCACAGACTCTGGGTAACTTGTTGAGAGATAGATGCTGCTTTAACTATAGCTTTTTCTGGATACATGATAATAACAGCTATCATTTTCTGACCACCTACTTTGTACTACCCCATGCTAGGTGCTTTATGTAAATTATTTTTAATCTTCACAGTAATCATATTATTGGCTATATAGTTGTATTCATTCAGCAAGTGTAGATACTAGATTCAAGGACTATATGATAGCAACAGTAAGCAGACACACAAAGCCCCTTTCACTTGTTGATCTCACAGCCTATTTGGAAAATGAAAAAAAATAATATGTGGTAATGAGTCCTATGAGAAAAGTAGAGAATATCAGAGATCTAATTTAAATTAGAAGGAAAGTCAAGGAAATGACAATAGAGCTGAGCCATATTATTCCTATTTTATTGGTTAAATAAAACCAGGTTGGTAAGAGGTAATTGGATTTATTTAAATGGTTACAACTTTGCAAACAAATGTTGGGGCTGAGATTCAAACATGTCTTTCTAGCATCAAAGCTCATGTTTTTCCCACTGTTATGCAGACTTCCCAAAGGCAGATAAGTGCTACAAATCTTAGGCAGCAGGACGATGTTAAGGAAGGACCACTGGACTAGAGAATCAACAAGAGTATATCAAATAATAGACTACTGTCAACTTCCTGTGTGAAGTTGACCATTAGGTGTATGCAGTAAATATGCTGACAAATGTTTAATCAGCTCTGAGGTAAGGGTTTGTAGCATTCACTAGATCACAGCCATCCTGGAAAAGCCAGTGGAAGGAAGGCGGTCTAGATCCTTGGAATCTCAGGAGGGCACTAGGGAGCTAGAATTTGAATTCTCTACAGGCACATGTGCAGCTGACTGAGGTACAACAGTGTGCAGATTGAGAGTTGGTCAAGAAGCACTGATCTGGATCCTCTTTATTCTTGCAGAGATTATGCTGAATCTGTGGGGCGGAAGGTGAGAGACCTCGGCATGGTTGTAGACTTGATCTTCCTCAACACAGAGGTGTCGCTATCTCAAGCCTTGGAGGATGTTAGCAGGGGAGGGTCTCCTTTTGCTATTGTTATCACTCAGCAACACCAGATTCACCGTTCCTGTACAGTTAACATCATGTTTGGAACTCCACAAGGTACAGAACCAAGAAGGCCAGAATCTCAGGGGGCCATTGCTGGTGCTTTAACTCTTCTATGCCTTACTTCTACGAAATAGGTTTTGGGCAAATGACTCATATATCTGCTCAAATACAGTAGGGCCCTTCCCCAAGTTTAATGCACTGGAGGAGACTTACATAGTCATTTATTAGTCTGATTTTTTTTCTCAGCAATATAGTTCTGGGTCTACTGTCTACTTAGCCATTAGGTGTATGCAGTAAATATGCTGACAAGTGTTTAATCAGCTCTGAGGTAAGAGTTTGTAGCCTTCACTGATCTCTATGGTGTAAATACTCCCATTGTGTCCCATATCAAGTCATGAAGGTGAAGAACTGAAGGGAGAGTTGGAAAGAAATACATCCATTGAGCTCTTGCCAGTGAGATCTGACTTCAGCATACCTCTGGTGCACACTGCACTGAATGCAATAAAATCCTTGCTTTTTAACTCTCTAACGGGGAACAGAGAATATCATAGACAGAATCCTGTTAATGTGCTGGAGAAATGAGCAGACGGATTGTGAGAATGGGGAGGAGGTTCTGATCCCCTAGATGTCCTTCAAGTCCTTCTCCAAAGTAGCTTTTAGTATTTTGAGGCCCAAGTGTTGAGACTTAGCCAGCTGATGTCCTACTCAAGGCTCTTATAGCCTGGACTCTCCTTTCCCACCACACCCAGGATCTCTGTCAGCCAGACTAGTTATGCTCATAGCCTCAGAATACGTAGGGGTCTCTAGTGAGTCACTTGTCTCCCAGGAAGTCTTCAAGATGTGTGAGGACATTTATACAAAGTTCTGAGAAGGCTTCCCTCCATCCTGCAAAACTGTTGCCCACTGGTAGGAGGGATTATTTGGGGTCACAATTTGATCTTAATCCATGACTTTTGAACTACAAATTACAAAACAGTAGGCCAGCTCTGTCCTCAGGAGCACAGTGGAGAGCCAGGCTTTACAGAGGGCTTTTGGCCTCCTGCTGCTGGTCTAGAGGCTGCCGGCCTGCCTCCTGTGGTTATTCCCCACGTGACCTGTTTGAATCTGTGGGAGGCTGTCATGTTTCTTTGGGTTTTACTACAAGTCTGTGATCTAGGAATTTCCCCCAAAGAAAGAGCTCTATACAAAGGTGTGTATTTCCCACCAAAGATATCCATTTACCTTCATCTCCCTCCCCTCCCCTGCCCACCCCACCTCCCTCCCAGCCTCAAGGCTTTTTGTCATCGAAATGATTTTCTTGCTAGTTTGAGGCTGAGAAAGGCTTGGTAGAGTACAGCAGGTGGGCACTCGGCTCTGTCATGGGAGAAAATAACTCATGTCGTTCCCTCCTACAGAGCATCGCAACATGCCCCAGGCAGATGCCATGGTACTGGTGGCCAGAAATTATGAGCGCTACAAGAATGAGTGCCGGGAGAAGGAACGTGAGGAGATTGCCAGACAGGCAGCCAAGATGGCTGATGAAGCCATCCTTCAGGAAAGAGAGCGAGGAGGCCCTGAGGAGGGAGTACGTGGGGGGCACCCTCCAGCCATCCAGAGCCTCATCAACTTGCTGGCAGACAATAGGTACCTCACTGCCGAAGAAACTGACAAGATCATCAACTACCTACGAGAGCGGAAGGAGCGGCTTATGAGGAGCAGCACCGACTCTCTGCCTGGTGAGCTACGTGGCAGGGCCGAGGTGAAGTTCTGACTCTGCATTTCTCTAATCCCCAGGCTCTGTTGGGAGGGTGTCAGGCCCAGGGCTCCTTAGGGTGGGTAAGGGAGATGAACCCATCCCTTGGGTTCTCCCATGGGCTACCCATGCTAATCTGATTAATGATAACTTGATTTGAGTACTGAATTCTGATCCCTAATCTATAATTACTGTAGTAGAGTAGTATTGCTGCTCCCTGGTAACCAAAATGGATGCTACTCTTTTTTTTTAATTTTTCCAGTTTTCTTTGGGAACTAGGCTGTTGTCTGTAAACAGCACATATATACCATGAAGTGGCCCCTTTGGGAAATTGATGTCATTGTCTGTGTACTGTGTGATTCATGTGACTCAGTGATTGTTTTTCTTCCCTTGGCTGCTAGGCCTCCTGCCCTTGGGGGGTACTTTCAACCAGATGCCTCCCTCTTCTGTTTTCCAGGCCCGATTTCCCGCCAACCACTCGGGCCGACCTCGGGTGCCTCGCTGAAAACACAGCCAAGCTCCCAACCGCTCCAGAGCGGCCAAGTGCTCCCCTCTGCTACACCCACTCCAGCTGCACCCCCCACCTCCCAGCAAGAGCTTCAGGCCAAAATCCTCAGCCTCTTCAATAGTGGCACGGTTGCGGCCAATAGCAGCTCTGCAACCCCCTCAGTTGCTGCCGGAAGCACCCAGAACCAGAATTTTTCCACAGCAGCGAACAACCAGCCTCAGCAAAGATCACAGGCCTCTGGCAATCAGCCTCCAAACATTTTGGGACAGGCAGGATCTGCTCGGAACATGGGTCCCAGGCCTGGGGCCCCTTCCCAAGGGCTCTTTGGCCAGCCTTCCAGTCGCCTGGCACCTGCTAGCAACATGGCTAGCCAGAGGCCCGTGTCCTCCACAGGTATCAACTTTGACAATCCAAGTGTACAGAAGGCTCTGGACACACTGATCCAGAGTGGCCCTGCTCTCTCTCACCTGGTTAACCAAACCACAGCACAGGTGGGGCGGCCCCAGGGCCCCATGGGATCTTACCAGAGGCATTACTGAGGCTTAATTGTTCAGCCATCCCTAGTCCCCTCATCCCCTGGCCTCCTTCCACTTCATTCTAAATAGAGTTGTTTGGAAGATGTTGTTTGCGGCTCCAGGTCTACACCGAATGTCATATAAGTTTCTACCACCTGCTCTCTCTTCTGCCCAAGGCTGTGTTGCTTACTCCTTACAGAATCAGAGTTTATACTGCATTGGGGGTGTATCTTTTTTGTTTTTTTGGTTTTTTTTGGTAGAAAATAAATATCTCTGGGGTCACTTAGGCAGTACAGGTGTCTGGGCTGTTTATATTTGATGGGGTTTCCCTGGTTCCTCTGTCTGCTGGATTTTTAGGGGAAAGGAAGAAGCCACGCCCGAGCTGGCATCTGTCATGACAATAGCCACCACCTTTGCTTATTTTGAACCTGCCAAGTCTTTTCCACCTTGCATATGTTGGCCAGAGCTGGAGCTCCTACCAGTGTTGACAGAGAAGCAGCCTGGACTTGGCAGGCACAGTGTTGTCACCATGCCCCATCCCATGTGTATGGGGTCCTGCTCAAGGCTCGGATCAGCACCCAGGATTGGTGAAGAATGGCCGTGACAGCCACAAAAGGAGGATCTCCTGCCTGCAGCAGGGTGATAACGAACTGGGGGTTTGGGGGGATATTTGTTTCCTTTTTTATTTTCATTTTGTTGAGGGTCCCCAGTGGAGGACTGAACAGCTCCAGTCACCAGCAGTTTGACACTAACTGTGAATCTGGGCCCCACCACTCTTCCCCGGAACATCTCTGTCAGCACCTCCCTCTCCAGCGGCACTTCATGGAGTTGGATTTGAGAAGGCAGCTCTAGACTCTGGCAGTGGACTCCCATCTTTTCAGTGATTTGTTTTGAGCCTTTGGCTCAAAAACCCAGGCTTTTGTTTCCATCTGGACTCTTGTTCTGTTATCTGAGCAGCAGGAGGTAGGGACCATTTTGATGTCATGCTTTTGGTAGCTGGACATGTTCTCAATGCAGACAGTGTTCATAACTTTTGAGCCAGAGTGAGATTGTTGGAGGGCTTCTGGCTGCTGCTCTGAATGGAGCCAAAAGAAACCACCCTCTCCCTAGGGACTGTGCTCATTAGAGCCCAGTGGGTCAAGTCTCAAGGGGCCCCTGGCAGGGCTGAGGGCAGAGACTTCAGCCGAGTCCCTGCCAGTGGCTGAGCAAACAACAGTTTCAAAACTCAAAGGTCCCCAAATGACAGCATTTTATGTTCTGACATGTTTGTGTTATATAGTGGTTTTTTTGTTTGTTTTTTTTTTTTTTTTTTTTTTTTTTCTCTTTGGAACTCTTGTGTTGTTAATAAAATGAAATGATTACTTTTTAATTAAAGTGAAAAAGTCAAAACTGTGTTCATCTTTCTTGGGTGTGAATGACTATCTGCAGCACCTCTTTGCAGGGCACTTTTTGGCAGGGTTAGGTGAGGGCTGCTTCCTTGAGGACTCCGGTCTGCCATTGCTTGTCCGCACTTTAGGGTCAGGCCTCAAAACCTCTTCACCCAGCCTGAGCCTTTGTGTGCAGCTCACCATAGTGAGAAGCTTTCATAATGGTTCAGGGCAGAAGCCCACTGCCTAATTAAGCTGTTCAACATCCTGCTCCTGGCAGGTATGCAGGGTCAAACAGGTGTGTCCTCTTGTTCTAGGAAAGGGACGTGGTTGTGAGGGGGTTTTCTCTGGCAGATAGGGAGGGGGACATTTCTGTTTTGATTTCATCTCAATTGGTACTTTGTCCTCATTATTGTGCAGATAGTTGGTAAAATCCATAGTCAGGACCTGAAAGCTTTGGAGAGCTTTTAATAAGCGGAGTGAGTGACAAGAAGCCTCCAATGGGTTAGGAACCAACATTCATTCCATCAGTGCTTTTTGCCTCCCCTAGAGGGCTTGCCACCTCCTAGGAGAGCAGATGCCTCCCAGGTTGCAGTGCTTGCCGGGACAGGGCCCCAGTGCTGTCTGCACACAAATTGGACAACCAGACCTAGGGCATCTGCTCGTCTCTTCTGTCAGCAGAGTTTAGTGTTTCTGACAGTCTGGGTTCTTCCTGGAGGGGCCCCCTGGATTTCCAAACAGCACACCTCAGGCTGTGAAGGGTATAATAAAATTATTTTTATTGCATTTTGTGCAGACGGGAGTCTAAAAAATTAATACAGTAAAAGCCTTAAAGCATTAAATGGGAGCATTCAACAATAAAGGAAAGAACGAAGTCCCTCCTTTTCATATTGGCACAAAGAACACAAGATCAATACTGAGGCAGGATGCGGAATACTGAAACACACTGAAAATTAAAGGCAGGCCTAATAATAATAGTAATAATAGTAATAAATACTCTGGATTTGGTTTGCAACCTCTCTATTTACAAGGTTTTCAACTTCATTGCATTGCCCTGCACATAGACCGTCTAAAACAAAAGCAACACTAGTTAATCACTACAAGGCTATTGAAATATTGCACTCAGAATAAAAGTCACTTGAATGAACATGAAACATCTAACTACAGTGATTATAAAGATAATTTGATGAATGACGTGATAACATTCATAACAAATATTGCACATGTAGCACAGAAAACTTGGGTTTTTGTTGTGGGATGTTTGTTTCATCAACGGAAACTTTGCTCTTGCCAACCAGACGGTCTGGGCCCAGATAGTGCAACTTTGGTTCCCTAATTGGTGTTGACAACCACCACTGCCCAGCCCCACCACTTTAACCTAGAATGCTCAGGTCCCCAGAAAGCAGGACCCATGGTTCTCAAAGGGAGGTCTTTAGAAAGATACAGGGGGCTGGTGTCTAAACACTTCTGACTAGTACCTGGAAGAATCTATCCAGGACCCGATTAAATCTAACTGGCAGACCTCCAGACCTATCCCCAACCACACCTGACCCTAACCAGATGGCACCAGCTGCAGCTCTCTGCCTTGGGCTCAAAGGAAAGGAGGTGGTGAGGTCAGTGGCCCCAGCTCTGGGAGATGGCAGAACGTCTAACTAGGTGCGCAGTTCAGGGCCCTGGGGCTGGAGATGCTGTACCAGTCCCAGAGGGCGCTGGAACGAGCATGCAGTGCCTGTATCCCTCAGTGTCCTGGGGGAAGGGAACTGGTCAAACGCCTTCTCTAGGGGCAGAGTGCCCCTCTGACAGACAGGGCTCATAGGGAGAAGCGCCAAGGACGAATGGGAGGAAGCCGAAGGGCCTTGGGTCCTAGTGAGAGGATAGGCGCTAAGAACAAAGCCCAAGTGACTCCAGCCCTCCCCCAGGGCCGGATGCCTGGGAGATGCAGCTAGAGGCCGCTGCTAGGCAGGAAGGCCTGGCCCCAGAACACGGAGTAGGCAGGGTGATACCCAAGACTGGAGCTGTGGATTGGGACAGGGGAGGGAACATCAGGGGCGGTGCTGGGGCCGCCCAGTGGGTCTGACCCCTAAACCAGAATTGCCCCCTCCTCCCTCAACTGACCCAGGGAGGAAACTGGGGAGGGTGCGCCCTCCAGCTCCACGATTTCAGTCTTTGGCGAGGAGCCATGGGATGGGGGAGCAGGCGACAAGCCAACTGAGGAGAGACGCCTGTTCCCCAGCGAAGGCACCGGGGCGGGGCTTCCTCGGTGGGGCGCGGGCCGCTCTTGGTTTCTCCCTCTTGAGGAGCGCCCCTCCCCTATCCTGGCCCCAACTTGCATAAGAGCCGAAGAGAAGAGGTTGCGCACGCGCCTCTGCAGCCACAGTGGAAGCTCACATCCCGCTGGGAGGCGAATCCAGGGGAAGCTGGACACGTCTCACTTGTCTCCGAAAAGAACTGGAGGGAAGGGAAGGAAGCCAAGGGCACGCGGAAAGGACGAGCAGGCGAGAGCGGACGGGGCGAGGGTGTCGAGGGACCAGGACCACGACCCCCGCCTGGGCCTAAAGCACTTTTGCTCTCAAACTCTCGGACGTCAAGGAAAACTCAGCTTCCCGAGGCCTCCGCCTCCCCTGGGCGCCCCCAGCGGGAGAGCTGGACCGTGGCGAGAAGTCCGTTGCGCTTCTAGTTACATAAATATGGGGACTTTAAAAATACACGCGATGTCTCCTGTACACTATGTATAGGCTCGGCCGGCCCGCGCCCCGCGGCTCGGCGGAGACGTGGAGCGCCGCCTTCCCAGCCCGCGCGCCCGGGGCCGCTGGGAGCGAGCAGCAGCGCGGAGGAGCGCAGCGCGAGGACGCGGCGGGCGCGGGAAGGGGACGGGGCGCGTGGACTGCCTGCGGGTCCTCAAGGCCCCAGTTCCTCTCCTTTCCGCACCTGCTCCCGAGCCTTATTGCAGCGTCTCCTCCGGCGGGGCGAGACCGGGCTTAGAAAACGGGCAGCGCAGCCGGGCCGACGGACCCGCAGGCCGACCGGGCGCTCGGGGCTGTATTTCCGCACTCCGGGCGCCCTTTCCGAGTCAGCCCCAACGGGCGTGGCCTCCGGGCTTCAGGCAGCGGGGAAAGGGGCCAGGGCACGGGCACAGGGTCTGTATGTAAACGGTGACAGCGGCGGGGGGCGCGGCGAGGGCTCCGGGGCCGCGGGCCGGGCGCGCTGGGGCCCGGGTGGAAGGTCCTGGCCCTCAGGAGTAGATGGTGATGACCTCGCGGCCGCCGCCGCGGACCAGCATCACCCGATCCAGGTGCTCTGTGAGGACCTCGAGGAACTCCATGTCTGCGCGCCGGTCAAGGAGAAAGGCTCGCCCCTTTTCTCCCTACGGAACGGGGTCTCCAGGGCACTCGCGCGCCTGCGTCCCTGTCCGAGGTGCTGTCCTGAAGCACGACCGGCTCAGACCTTTCATCCCACGACTAGGACCAGATTCCCTGAGCACACCTCCCCGCCCAAGCCCCATATTCTTAAATCCAGGATACAGTTTTCATCACCATTGCGGTTTCGGGGAGGTCCAGGCATGTTGAGTAAAACGAGCTTGGCGTCCCGGGATTTCTTCACGATGACCTCGTTCAGCCGCACAGCCGTGTGCATGCGCCGCACGTTGGATTGGTTCCTGCGGGAGCAAGGAGAGGGGGACGCATGAGCTGGGGAAGGAAGAGTTGGATTCAGTTGCCCTCCCAGCCAGAACTGGGCTGGTGGGGGCTGGGTTCTTGCAAGCCCGTGACCACCAACCCCAGACCTCTCCAAGCTGAGCTATTAAGAGACTCCAGAGGTCAGGAGCACCCCTGGGGGCTCGTGAGAGAACGAGGAGAGTAGAGACCCTAGCCAACCTGGGAGATAGAATGAAAAAATGCTGAAGCACTTACAAGTTCTCCCACTCCCTTGAGGAAACACAGAAGCAAAGAGAAAGAAAAAGAGGTGTCAGAAAAAGAAAAGGCTGGGTCATGAGCCACGGTCATCTACCCTGAACCGACACTGGTCCCACCCGTCGGCCCCCACATCCTTTGCCTTTCTACTTCTTGAACCTGGAAGTTCTGACACTTAGAATTCAGGCCAAACCCTGCAAGTTCTCAGATGGGGAAAACGAGACCTCCTTCCAGACCTTCGGACTCGCAGACCAGGACCCCTTCTGCTTATTTTTTCTGCCATGGTGAGCAGGACCCTTTAAGCTCACCCCACCCCAAGCCCATAGCCCCCAGGCCCATACGGCTTCATGCTGAAGAAGTCCTTGATGCCCTCCGAGGAGACAGGACTGGGGCCCTTATTCTTCTCTGCCACGGACTTGTCCTTGGTCCAGGTGAGATGCACCTTCTCAGGATCTGTCTCGCCCTCGCCCTCAGGCTCCTCCCCTGGGGATGGCGAGCTGCTGGGGCAGCTGGGAGCACTCTGATCATGGATCAGCTGCACCTGAGGATGAATGAAGCGGAGAAGGTGACCCCTTTGGCAGCCAAGGGTCCCGCTCCGCCAGTTGGGGCCAGGCCACTGCAGCTGCCCACCTCCTCCTCTGGCCTCTCCTCGCTGTCACCAGCCGTCTCTTCTGGGACATTGAGGCGGAGCCGAGTGTTGGCTGGATTCTTTCTCCGGATGGAGCCTCGAGACTCATCTGTGATACTCTGAATCTAAGGAGTGACACAAGTTGGCACCTGCTCTGCTGGGAGTCACCACTCGTGCCTGCCGAGAGCTGCCTCCAGAGCCCGCGTTCAGCCAGGAGCCAGCGCAGGACTTCACGCCCCAAGAGCAGCTGCACCGCTGACCGTGCCACTCCTCTCCGGAGCCCCGGCCCTCTCCATCCCACAGCCAAAGGGCTAACCCTGCCCTAGCGAGGTTCCAGCGGAGCACGGTGGCCCACCTCCTGGCTGGCACGAGCACATGCCGTTTTTACTATCACCTGGGGTAACCCCCCAACTTTGGAGATCCCGCCTTCTCAGATAAAGGGGCACCCATTACTCATCCCTCTGAGGCTCCATTGCCCACATTCTTTCTGGGGGAGGGGGCACTGGGGGTTGAGCCCAGGGGCTCTTTACCCCTGAGCCACATCCCCAGCTCCTTCTGCTGTTTATTTGAGACAGGGTCTCACCGAGTGGCTTAGAGCCTTGCTAAGTTGTGGAGAATGGCCCTGAACTTGCAGTCCTCCTGCCTCGGCCTCCCAAGTTGCTGGAACCACAGTCATGTGCCCCCGTGCCTGGCCTTCAGCCCCATTCTGAGAAACGTATTAACCACACCTGGGAGACTCATAACCCAGGTTCGGTCCCCCTCACCTGTACAATCTGCCACCCAGAGCAACCTAGCACCCACCTCCAGGAGTTTTGCCCCCAGTCCTGGGGTGCCATCACTCATTTCCCTAAGGACTGCCTGGGTGGGTCTTTCCCCCATAGCCCCAGGACCAACGGTCCACGCCTGAGAGGTCTCACATCCACACTCCATGGGGACCCATTGCTATGTTTATAAACATCTGTCATCCACTTTCTGAGAGTGTTACATGAACCCTTGGCATGTCTCCCACACTGGCAGCCCACACCCCCAAGGATTCATCATCCATACACGTTTAGCATCCATTACTGTCCCTTGGGCCCCAAAGTCACATAGAGAGGACAATCCACTCCACATGCCAAGGTCCCTCTGCCCTGTGACTGGGGGACCTCCCAGTGCCAGGAGGTGGGGTTGAGGGAGTAAGGTGACGGCAGCCATGCTGAGGGTCAGGGGCACCCAGCCTGGGCCACCCTGTGCCTCGACAGACCCAGAGCTGGCAGCAGCTGGAGGCTGAGCCCGCCAGGGTGACCTCACCTCCCGCTCGCGCTCATTCTTGGTCAAATGCATCTGCTTGAGGATCTGCGAGCGCTGCTCCATGACCAGTGTCTTCTCGTAGGTGTAGGCCGAGATGTCGCTCTCGTGCTGTGGGCAGGCGGGGTGGGGTGAGAGGAGCGGGAGGAAAGTGTGAGCCCCAGGTCAGCTGCAAGGCCCAGGGCAGGGAGGTGGCCCCTTCCTCCGGCCGGCCAGGGCTTCCCTGCCCACGCCCTGGCTTCACTACTGGTGGTGGAAGGCAAGGTTGGAGCGGAGAGGGCAGCAACCTAGGACAGGAGGCAGCTCAGGACCAGGCGGGGAAGACGAGCGAACGAATGAGTTGATCAATGAGTCGCCTGGTGAATGAAGAAGACGTGACAGAAAGAACGAAGGGCCGCACGCAGGAATGAGAGGGGCAGGAGTGAGTAGATGGGTCCATCAGTGGATATGAGGGTAAATCAGGGAACACAAAGAGGGAGCGGACAGAGGAACAAGGGGCTGGACAGTGTGACCATGAGGAACACACGCTCTCAAGCCAGCCTGCCTGGGTTTGAATCCTGGCTCTGCCACTTACTGTGTGTTGTGGGACAAATTACTTAACCTTTCTGTGCCTCGATGCTCTAATCTGTAAAAAGGAAATTCTGATAATTAAATCTATCTCATTGGTTGCTGGGAGAATTAATATATATGAAATGCGTAGAACGACGTCTGGCGCGTAGCCCGAGCTTTATGAGACAAGCCGGTTCTAAAAGGAGCGAGGGATGGGTGGATGGACGGAGGGGTGGACACGAGGGCACATGTGTGAGAGGCTGAGACGCGGATGGGGGCGGAGCCAGCACCCTCTGCTGTGGGTACTGGGGCTGTCCCAGGTGGCGCTGGGGCCAAGAGGAAAGAGGCCCAGGCACTGCCGAACTTGCAGGAGCCCCGGGGACTCACCATCTCCACCACCTCCACCTCGGCGGTGATCCGTAGGTGGTACAGAAATGTGGTCAGGTCCTTCTTCATCTGGATGCTGTTGTCGTCCATCTGGGCCACAGTGAAGATGCGCATCTTGCACTTCCGCCAGACCTGCAGCGGACGGGTACCCAGAAAGGTCCAGCCGGGACGTGACGAGAAGACCCCGGTCCCTCGACCTTCCCTCCCACCCCTCACACACTCGCGGCCCGAAATCCTCGCCCTCCGGGGCCGATCCCGACGGGTACTCCTGCGTAGGCCTGAGGTCCCCGCGAAAACGTCACTCGCTGTCCTTTACAGCATGCGCTCTAAAGGAGATGCCACCCGTTCCTCACCTCCCAGTCTGAAGCAGGGATCAGAGCCCTTTCCCGGGAGTTTCCAGGGGAGGCCCGATGTGGAGGCCCGACGTGGAGGCCCGGCGGCTCGCACGCGCACCACACTCACCTCGTGGAGGCCCGGCGGCGCGCACGCGCACACACTCACCTTGTGGTGGCGCAGCAGGAAGGGCAGCAGCATGAGCATGCCGCCGTCGTGCACGATCCACCACACGTCTATGCTGCCCTCGGAAAAGCGCTCGGGGTTCCCAGGAAACATGGACACGTTCTTGGTGACCAGCAGGGCCAGATGGCCAGCTGTGGTTTCCCGGACCAGTTCTGGAGGAGCCCAAGGAAAGAACCAGACAGGGAAAGGGTGACTCTTGTCCCCAGCCCGGCAGCAGCTAGAGGCCTCCTGGCACCCAGACTCTTCTCTTTCCCATTCCACCTGGCCTTGGTCTTGGACTGAGCCGTCAGAAAGCCAGCATCTACCTGGTCTTGGTCGCATAGCCTTTGAATCTGAGAAAGTCCCTCAACCTCTCTGGACCTCCGCTGTCCCACCTGTCAGATCACAGTGACCACCACCTACCCTTTCTGATTCTTAAGAACACACCATGCTTGGCCTCACTGGATATCAAAGGAGACAGAGCCGCTTTCAGTGAAGAGTGCAGCCTCTGGGGTTGTTCAAACTTAGCTTCTCAGCTGCGTGACCTGGGGCAAATTCCTTAATCTCTCTGTGCCTCAGTCTCACACCAATAGAGATGAAAATGCCTAGTCCTCAAAGGACCCTTATGAGATTGGAGAAAGCCACTTGTCTGGCAGCAAAATGCATGCTAGAATGTTAGTTATTGTATTGCTATTTCCAGCTGTCACCAAGGATTCTAATGCTCAGAGAGGGTGAGTCATTTAGGCACTATCACACAGCCAGGAAGGACCACAGTTGAGATGTGGAGGACTCAGTCACTGTGACTTCAAGGCTGTAGCTCTTCCCCTGCTCTGCCCTCTTTCTCTCAGGGTCTGGAAGTCAGCAGGAGCCAGGGTGGTCTCATTCACATCCGAGTCCCTAGCACCTAGCAGTGGCTGGCACATGCCAGCCTTGGCCACGTCAGCTGCATATGCCAAGTGACGCTTGTTGTGCTGGGTCTGGGAAACTCCTCAGGCCCAAGAAAGCAGAACCCACCACCTGGCCCCGGCCCGGGCCTCCGCAGTGTTACCGATGAAGTTCCTCCATGTCTGATGATCTTCCTTCTGCCGCCAGTTGCGGGGCCAGCCGACCAGCACGGTGTTGTGCTGCAGACCCCCGAGGCCCCCGGACTGGATCAGGTGGGACACGCCGTCCCGCAGGTTGGAGGAGATCACGACCTGGCAGAAGCCTTTCACCTTCTCTGCCTCCATCAGGCGTCGGATGGACTGGGGGTGGGGAAGGACCAGCCTCAGGCCTTCCTGGCCCTGGGCGAGGCCCCTGCAGCCTCCCTGCCTCTGTCCCTCCCCCCATCCATCCCCATCTTCCTGAAGCTCAGCTCCGAGCATGTCGGGCTTTGGCACAGAATCATGCCTCACTGCCATCACCCGTGACCCCATCCCTGCAGATCCTCCATGTGCCCCACCCTTCCCACCACCCTTCTTGGCTCACAGTCCCCTGCCCACACCATCCCAGCACATCCCCTGCCCCTGCCCTACTCAGATGTCACTTTCTTCAGATAGACCCTCCACCCAGGCTGAAATCAGACTGCTCCGCATGGCCAGATGGTTTGTTTTAAGAATTTGGGGTGGGGAGGGTATTGGGGATTGAAGAAAGGGGCACATTACCACTGAGCCGCATCCCCAGCCCTTTTTATTCTGTATTTCGAGACAGTCTCACTATGTTGCTTAGGGCCTCACTAAGTTGCTGAGGCTGGCCTCAAACTTGCAATCCTCCTGCCTCAGCCTCCTGAGTTGCTGGAATTATAGGCATGAGCCACTGCGCCCAGCCTGGCAACAGTAGCAGAAGGATAAGCATTTTAAATGCACATTTAACCTGCATTATAAGCGGAAAGTTCTTATTATTCCCATTTTATCAATGAGGAAATCGAGGCTTGAAGAAACAAAGACTTGCTTAAGGACACAGCTAATGTTAACCTGGGACTGAAGACAGGGAAGTCACTCTAGACCCCACTCTCTCGACTGCTGTCCTGAGGTCCTGCAGAGGGAGGTTAATTTCCATCCCTGCCACTCCCCACTGTGACCCTGGGGAAGTCACCTAGCCTCTACTCTTCTCTGTCAAATGGAGGTCATGACAGCCACCTCACCTGTAGCAGGGAGCATTTCAAGACGGGAAGCATGAGGTGCTCAGTGCCCTGCCTGGTGACCCCGGCCCTGCCTCCCTCCACGGTCCTTTGCCCTGACAGTCCTCATCGACCGCCGATGGTTCCGAGGGCTGCTGTGGACATCCCTTCTCCCGCCAGCCTTGGCCTCCCGGAGGGCTGGCACATGCTCTTAGGCACCTCACCGGCCCGAGCCTAGCCGGGTGCCGGGCACACGGCACATCCGCAGCCGCCACATGTTGGACTGCACTGGCCAGCGAAGCCTCCAGCTCTGGGCCCTGACAGATCGGTGTGAACGGCTCAGCGAGGCAGAAACAGCAACTGTCACAAGCCATTAGGGGCGCCCCTCCCCGCCTGCCCTCCCTGCAGCCCTCTTCCTGCCTCCACTCCCGCCGGGGCCTTGAGGGGAGAGAGGCCCCATCACCGGTGGAAGCCAGTCTCCGGGTTCGCACTGCCCACTGGCTCCACACAGCTCTTCCTGCACACACGGTGGCCCTAGCCTGCCCGGATGCCGCTCGGAGGACGCGAAACGTGGACAGGGATGAGCACGTGACAAGGAGCCACAGACCCCTTCGGGTCCTAACTGGGCTTTGTGACTTTCACCAAGCTGCTGTCCCTCTCTGGGCCTCAGTTTCTTCCTGGGCCAGATGTGGGTACTCACCACGCCAACTTCATGCAGGGTGGGGGTGGAAAGGGTCCACGGATGTGAAAACAATTTGAAATATTTGTACTTTGGCAGAAAAAGTCTGAGGTAGGAGTCGAGCAGTCCTAATGTGAATCTCTGTTTTCTGTCCTTAGATAACACCTGACTGCTCTGTGCCTCAGTTTCCTTATCTACAATATGGGCCCTTCGGGTACAGTGGGCTTTGGTTTGGTGGGTTGAATTCCAAGGAGCTCGCTACCTGGGCCCTCGGCCTCCTCTTCTAAGGAAGAAGGCGGGAAGCCTGAGGCCGACCTGGTCCCCAAGGTCTAAGGGCGGAAGGCAGAGGGGCGGAGCCTGTCTTCCGGAGTGTGCCCGCCAGCGCCACCCCACCAGCGCCCTGCTCACCTCCTCTGCCCGCTGGGCCTGGGGATGGTTGTCCAGGAAAGTGCCCTCGAGGACTGAGCCAACAATAGTCAGGCCCTTCCCCGCCTTAAGCTGGGAGGTCAGCGAGAGCAGCTGCGGGTGCACCACGTTCTGGTCCTGGTCCACGCGCACCAGCACCAGCAGCTGGGGCCTGAAGAGGGTGCGGGGTCACGTGACCCGTGTCCCTCCCGGCCAGCCGCCCGCCACACACCCATCGCAGTTCCCTTGCCCATTGTCCTCGGTAGCCCACCCCCTGTGCCCCACCACCCCGTCTGTCTGGACACTGAACCATCCATTTCTCCAGCCATCTCCCCAGTGTCCACCCGCCGGCCCCCACCGCCCATCTGTCCATTCACCTCGCTCATCTCTACCCGCTCAACCACCCACTCACCTACCTTATCCTCAGTCATCCGTGCACCCAGGTTAATTCACCTGTGCGTTCTTCACCCCACACCCACCCACCCCCGGCCATTCACACACCCCCCTCCGGTGCTCGCACGCACACGCATCCCGCCTCCGTGCGCCTGTCCACTCCGTTCCTCCCAGGCACCCAGTCCTCCGTCCCCTGAACAGCACCTTCCGAGACCTACTCTGAACTAGACCCTGTGCTGATCGTTGCGAATTCAGACAAACAGCGTGAAGCCCTGGTGTCCGGAAGTCCCAGCTTATTCAGCGTGGGCAAGGACGAGCAATAATGTCCTGGGCACAGTTAGAGTTCTTGCCTTACTCTTGGCAAAGTGGGACCTAGGGAGGTGAACGAGGGGCCCGGCCTGCAGAGCAGCCAGGTAGAAGGCACCTGGGCTGAGAGGTGTGCAGGGAAGGTTCTGGCTGCAGTTTTGCCTTCTGTGACCCTGAGGCCCTCACTGGCCCTTGACCTCCGTGCAGAATTGTGAGCTTGCTACCTCCCAGAGACTGGGAGGGCCCCTGCCAGGTGTCTTGTGTTCACAGATTTTGGAACAATCTGCTGAATACGTGGTCAGGAGGCCGGCAAGGTGGGTGGCATTTGGAGAGCAAACGGAAGTGATCGGGCAAGGCCACTCTGCAGCAGAACCAGTGCGCGGATGAGTCTGGCCCCGGCTCCCATCCTGCCCCCGGCCCCAGCGCCTCACCAGGCGCCCTCCTCACTTGCCTCCAGTTCTTGGTGTGCGGGGGCCCTTCCTCCAGGCGCAGGAGGGCATAGCGCGCGGCGCTGAGAGACAGGCCTCGGATGCCGTCGCCCCACTCCTTCTCCGCCCTGGGGGCCGGGAGAGGATCTCGTGAGGCCAGAGATCCCGGGAGTGGCAGCGAAAACCGTCCACACAGAACTGGCCGCCCCAGGGCTTGGGCATCCCTCTGTCCTCTCTCAGGCTCAGAAAGGGCAGCAAGTCCCTCCAGCCGGCGGCCTCCATCCCCCTCCCCCCACTTCTCAAAGCCCCGGGCCCATCTCCCATCTCCCAGGCCCACTCGGCTTACCTGCGCCCTCCGCTCATCGTCCAGTCACCCTCCCCCCTGCCCCTCGGCCCTCCCAGCCCCCACTCACCCGCGGTACTCGATGTACTTGTAGATGAGCCCGGCAATGAGCATGGCCACCAGCGCATAATACCAGGAGCAGATGAACATGAGGGCCAGGCAGAGGCTCATGCCCAGGAAGGAGAGGGTCCTGGACAGTGGAGAGAGAGCAGGCGTGGGCAGTAAGAGGCCAGTGGACCTGGGTGACTTCGGCCAGTTCTAGAGCTCACACGGGTGGCACCATGAGCTCCTGGGGATGTGGGGCCTTCTGGATGGACAAGCAGCCACAGACAGGGCCCCACTCCCGAGTCACCAGGCCGTGCCTGTGTGCCTCCGCCCGACCAGACAGCCCCAGCTAAACGGTTGAGACAAGTCTCTGAAGAGGCCACCAGCAAAGTGGGAACGTGGGGAGGGGGGTTGGCAAGTCCCAGGATGCTACTGTCCTGGGTGGCCTTGTGCGGAACTCAGTTTCCTCTTTCTAGAATGAACAGGGTCATTCCTGCAGTCCTACTGTGGGCATGAAAAGCCATAAAGTGAAAGAACAGCGGCCTCCTTGGACTGAGGACCCTCCCTGTCCTGGGCAGAATGCTCACCAGAACCCCAGGAGAGGGCACAGGTGGCAAGCCCCTCTCGCAGCAGAGACAGAGGGGCAGAGCAGCTGCACGGTCAGCACGAGATCTCACAGCTGGGAGGGACAGTCACATTTTGGATTTGCATCAGCTGCTCTAACCTCTGTGCTATACCACAAGGCGCTGAACATTCCGGACAGGGAGGATAGCGCTGAGCTGCTCCCAATTGCGTTTTACTATTATCATTGGTTACAAGGAGACCCTCTCTGGGATCTTTCTCACGCTACTTGGGCTACTTGGAGAATATGGGATGTCCTATTCAGGTTTGGGGTCCTGAGACCTGAAGGAGCTGGTCCAGGGGAGAGGAGGTCGTGTGGAGGTAAGAAGTGGTTGAGGGGGGTGGCCTGGGGGGAAAGGGCACCCACCAGTGGTAATATCGAAAGCGTGGCCTCCAGTTGGGTGTCCTCAGCAGCGTCTGTACCGCACAGGCCAGGTTCACAAACATGTAGCACATCAGGAAGAACCTAGAGCACAGAAAGCCTCCAGGAGCGACCGATGCAAAAGGGGAGCAGAAACAAACATGGAGACATGGGGAAGAATGGGAGGAGGGGCATGTGATCGGAATGGGTTCCAAGAAGGCCCGAGGCCAAATCCCCACCTAACACACTGAGGTGTCCATAAAACAAAGGACAGGCTTCTAAGACCACAGGAAAGTTCCTGGGGTAGTTAAAGTGCTCAGGTGCCTTGCCATGGGTCACGACTGGAGGATCCAGGTAGAGGGACACAGGGAGCAGGGGAGGCCCGAGCCAGGCACGCACATGGACAGGATGGGGGCCACCTCGTCCAGGGAGGCAATGAGGATGCCGATCTCGCAGATGCAGGCAGTCAGCAGCAGTGCCCACGTCGGCTCTCCATTGGCCTTGCCATGGCCAAAGACCTGGGGACAGAGTGGCCATCATGGGGGACTGAGACCACACAGTCTTCTTGTCTCTCCCTCAGTCTTAGAAAAGAGTGGACTGGAGGCCATGGGGAGAGGAGGCTGCATTCCCACCCTCTAGGACACCCCGGGAATGGCCAGGTCTTGCCCACTTGACATTGGCACCCCGGTGCAATGAAGCTCCAATGACCCCTGATGTGAAAGGAAGCCGGTGGGCAGATGGGAGAGGGGCTACCAGGAGGCCGGCAAGGAGGCCGGCAAGTGACCAGGACTCATGCTCCATACAGTTTTTTTTAAGCACCATGGAAAGTCGCCTTTTCTTGCCATTTGACTGCTTCTCTGAGTCCCCAACCAACAAATGGGCCCAGGGAGAGCCATTTATTTTTCCCCTAAGAGCAGAGAATTCCCCCCAAGATGGCACTGACCAAAATCCAAATCTCAAATAAGGCCACCCCTTCCTCTTAGTGCAGTGCCAGGCAGAAGGGCCCAGGAGCAATTCTAGGCTGCCGGTGGCCCTGGAGGCCAAGTGGTCTCTTCCACAGCCACCAGGCAGGGGCCTGGCCAGCTGGCCTACTGGGCAGGGCTGCTCTCCTGCCCACACTGACCTGCAGGAAGGGCACTATGCCATCCCGAGAGATGGCCTGTAACAGACGTGGGGCCCCTGTGAGGCTCTGAAGCCCAGCCCCACAGGTAGAGAAGAAGGAGCCGATGACAATGACCCAGGGAGATGGCCAGGCCAGTGTGCCCACCACCAGGTTTCCATTCACAGCTTCACCAAACCTGGAAAAAAAGCAGTAAGGGAACAGAAGATGCTGAGTGAGCAATGCCACCTGGATTTCCAGGGTGCAGTCTCCCCACACCAGCTGCAGGGCTGACCAAAGCCTGAGGCTCTGCAGGGTCAGAGGAAAGGCAAGGCCTAAATATCCTGGGCACTTCCTGTCTGTGTGTAACCTTCACAGATCATGTAACCTCTCCAAGCCTCAGTTTCCTCAACTGTAAAATGGGTATAATTACGAACCTATTTCATAAAATGAATGAGAGAATTAAAGAAGACACAATAAAATGCTCACAGTGCTCACGATGGTGCCCAGAACCTGGCCCTAAGGTGATTCCAGCAAATGGCCCGTTGTGAGTACTATGTCATCCTGAGAAAATCTCTTAGCTTGTTAGGATCTCAGGGCCTCCGTGTGAAAAATGGGGTTCTGGCTGCATCATGTGGTGATGGCATAAGAATTAAAGACAAATATCTTCTTTAAATAGGAGACGCGAGCTGGGTGTGGTGGTGGGCACCTACAGTCCCAGTTACCCTGGAGGTGGAGGCACGAGTGTCACTGGAGCCCAGGAATTCAAGACCAGTCTGGGCAAGACAGCGAGACCCCAACTCACAAAAGGGGGGACACTGTTGAAGGACTCCAAGACTCTGATGAAGTGCTGCAGAGGGTGATCTGCTGGGACTCTTGCCATCTTGTGGGAGGTCTATGATTAAATGAGCTAGGAGACCAAAGTGACCTGGAACTAATTGGTGTAAAATGTGCAAAATGTCCATTTGGCCGGGTCGCTCCTCCATGTAACATTTTTCAAGGTTTCCTCCATTTTTAAAAACATAAAGAAAGCTTCAATTTCCTAGAATGAATGTCAAGCCTCGATCCTAGCTCCAGCCTCAGTCTCCAGCTCAGGGGGCCCCACCAAATCACCTTCCAGAGGCCAGGTGCCAGTGGAAAGGGACTCTATGATAGGACCTTGTCCCCGCTGCTCCTAGTGCACACACACCCTTAGGAACTGCTCCAGGGGCTTCGAACTACCCACAGCCACACAGGTCAGACACGCAAGTCACTTCTCCCCTCCACCCTTGTTCATGCTGTCCCCATTGCCTGGAATGCCCCTCCCCCACCTAGCCACCTAATTCATCTCTACTCAACATTGGAAGTGGGAAGGATGAGCGAGATGCACCCACCCTCTGTATCCATGGGGGATTGGTTCCAGGACTCCCCAAGGACACCACAGTCTGAGAGACTTGAGTCTCTCAGATAAAGCAACACAGTATTTGCACATTCTCCCATCTATTTTAAATCATCTCTAGATTACTTCTAAGACCTAATGCAACGAAGTCCTGTGTAAGTAGTTGTTCTGCTTGTTGCGTAGGGAATGGCAGGGGAGAAGGCCCCCCATGTGCGGCACAGATGTAATATTTTTCCAAATCTTTCTGATCTGTGGTTGCTGGAGGGTGCATAATACATTCCCAGCCCAGCGCTCGGAGGACTGGAGGCAGCCCCCGGCACAGTCCCACAGCGCCTGTGCTCTCCTTCACGGCCGTCCTACCGCTCTGCACTTGAAGTCTGCTTGCGAGTAGGGCTAGCACCCCAAAAAGCTCCCCTGAGACAAAACTGTGTGCTATTTATCTTTGCTCCCCCAAGAACCTGGACAGTGACCGACACACAGACATCCAAATATTAGATGAATTACTGAGTTAATAGATTTAAAAAAAAAAAAAAAGGAAACTATCATTATCCTAAGGGAAATGAGATATGATTCAAGCTTCTGAACTGGAATGACAGGAAAAAGACAAAATATAATACGGTCAGTGTGCAAGCAACCCAGCGACCCCCTCACAGGGGCCCCACACCCCTGAGAGGTGTGCTTTCCAGAACTCAGCCTCCTAGGCCCAGCCCTCCCCCAAAAGAGGTTTGACCCCAGCTCTCTCACTTACTTGTCCCGCAGGACGACTCCCTCGATGCAGGCCCCAAACAGGACAACAGAGCTGATGTCTGCAGCAGAGGATGAAGGAGAATCCCCCATGCAGAGGTCACCCCACGCCCCTCCCGAACCAGCCAGGAAAGGTGGCAACCTCAGCTGCCCTCCTTCCAGCCCTACCCTCCCAGGGTGACCCCAGTCCGGCAATGCAGGATACAGACAGCAGAGGTAGTGGCAATGGCCAGGATGGTCCCCGTGGGGATGGACTTCTGGGCATCCCGCAGGTCCCCAGAGCGGTTAGAGCCAGCCATGATTCCTGCAAATAGAAGAATAGCTCAGACAAGTGCCAGGGACACAGGAGACCAGACTGCCCAAGAAGCAAGGACAGAACGTGTGGTTGGGAACCTGGAACCTGGTCCCACAAACTGACTTGTGTGGGATCCTGGCCATGTTCTGGCCTTAATCGCCTCATTGTCCACTGAGGACTGAATTGGTGGCTCTCCTTACGTGATGGAGTTATCAGACTAAGAATTCTGATAACCCCATCGCTGACTCTCTCCTACCCATCCAGTCCCAGGCTGAATGCACCCGCTCCGAGCTCCCTTTCACCTGTGACTGAGGGGAAGTAGATGCCAACCAGCAGGGTGAAGTAGGAGGTCATATCACTGAAGACATAGGGGTGGTCCATGTCGATTGGAGTGCCATCTGCCAGGCCCACTGAGGGCATGCCACGCCTCTCCACGATCACCCCCTTGGTGAGGTAGGAGCTCCACAGGTTCTCTGTGGGCAGACAGGCTGCTCAGACGAGTCCAAGAGTCAGGGGACCAGATTTCTGGGGCCAGGAGGTGGGATGGGCCAGAAGTAATGATCAAGACCAACCACCTCTCTCTCCCTGGCTTGGCTACATTTTATTCCCAGCAACATGTCCTAACTTCCTGCTTCATGCTAGACCATGGATTTCACAGGCGAATCAAACCCAGTCCCTGCCCTCGAACCATCCAGTCTAGTGGGGTAGACACATAAAGACCTGACTCAGACTGACTCCATGGGTCCCAACTGATCTCATCCCTGCCCCCAACCTTGCCTGCATCTCTTATCTCAGCAGTGAGACCACCATCAATGCAGACGCCTTGGCCTTGCCTTCAACTCCTCTCACTCCCCCTCCCCACTTCAAAATCTCGCCAGCATCAGCCCATTGCCCTCCTTAACATCCTCACATGCCCTTCTCCTCATTCCAGGTTCGTCTGCCCTGACACGAGTGACTGGAGGGCTATCCACAGCACAGTAGGACGTCAGCAGCACCCGAGTCTCTACCCACTAACTCCCAATGGCACCTCTCCAGTTGTGACAACCAAAAACATCTCCAGGTATGACCAAATACCTGTTGGGTGGCAAAACACCCTGGTGAAGACCCTTTCCTATTTCTGCTGTTATTCCTCTAGCGCTCTGGTTCAGAAAACTGTCATCTCTCTGGGGGGCTCGAAGTATTGCCTCCCCCTGGCCCCGAGTGCCTTCAGAATAGAACCTAAACCCTCCAGTGTTGCTTCCAAGGCCTACCACAATCTGGCTCATGCCAGCCTCTCCAGCATCATTGCTTGCCCTCTTTCCTTTGCACTTCATGCCCCAGTCATACCAAATTACTCGTGGTTGGGAGGACACAACATGCTCTTCTGTGTCCGCAAGCGTTAAGCAAGCTGTTCTTTGCTTTGTAATTCCCTTATTCCCCTGGTATAACTAGCAAGTCTCTCATTTGTCCTTCAAAAATTGTCCTAAGGTGAGTATAAGAATCCACATCTCATCACCTGATACACGGGAATCCTCCCTCCCCTGAGAATTCTCCATTCACTGAACACACATCTATGTGGATGGTAATTTATTTGCTAATATGTCTACCCCTGTCACTAACTCCTTGGGGCCAAGGACTGTGACTTTGTTATTTTGTGTTACTAAGATTTAGCACAGTGTTAGGCGCTTAGTAGGTATTTAGTGAACATCTGTTAAAGTGGTGACTTTCTTTCCTACTAGTGGTGAGATAGTTTGCTCCATTTCACCTCCACCCCTCCATGAGGTTAGGACAGAACAGGGCCCAGAGTAGGTGCTCAATTAAAGCTGATTGAATTTAACTGAAACCCAAAAAGGGCCCCTTTATCCTGACCACTTAACCACAGTCCCTGCAGCGCTCCCTGGACACAGCCCTCTACCCTCCCCCAGACCTTTGATGAGGCCACTGGCAGCACCAGGGATGCCCTGGATCTCCGTGACATTGTTTCGGGTGAAGTACTCATCACAGGTAGCATTGAGAAAACGCGAAGAGCAGAAAAGGCCCCAGAGCCGCGTGGTCACTGTCTCATTTCCTTCCCAAGCCAGCTTGGCACAGACATCAAAGCCATGGCGAGACAGTGTGCGGTTCCCCAGGAGGCAGATCCTAGGGAGAGAAACAAGCTAGGAAGATGGCAGGGACACAGTCTCGCCCTGGCCTCACGAGGGAACCACAGGGGGTGCTTTTTAAAACACTGATGCCGGGGTCCTGTGTCCAGAGAATCTGATCTCATCTACATGGAGCCTGTGCACTAGCACTTGTTTGTTTGTTTTCAAAGCTCCCCAAGCAATTCTAAAACGCTGCCAAGGTGGAGAACACCATATCAGTGTCGTGCTGTTTCAGCACCGTGGACAGCAGCCTCCAGGCCCAGAGGGCGCTGTTACAGAGCTGGCGGCAGAACCAACGGGGACCTGAGCCCGGGCCCCTCTGCTCTGCGTCCTTTCCCATCCTGGAGAAGTCGTCCAACACCAAGGCTGCCCCATTCTTGGAGGCTGTCCTCTCCAGGGAAGTTTCCCCTACCGCAGTGTTAATTCTCTCAGAAGTCATTCCCATTTAGTTCTTCCTAAGACCACCCCACCAGCAAGCAGTTGGTCCTCACAAGGGAAGTTGTTGCCCTTCCCTTATAAGTTACCCTACCCCAAAGAAAACACCCAGACAAGGAGAGACCTCCCTCCAGAGAGAGGTTGCTCCCACCCCACACCATCCATTGGAGAGGCGGGGCGAGGGGGCTTGGCAGAGACTGTGCGCAGACTCTAGAACAGGGCCAGGGAGAGCTGGTGGCGGCGCCGTGGGCAGCACTCACGGAAAGTTGGGTGGGTCGAAGGCAGACTTGATGACTCCGGCATAGATGGCCAGGATGGAGAGGATGACACAACCCAGGAAGACCAAGGCGAACTTGTTCACATACTTGACACCCACAAATACCACGGTAGCCATGCAGGTAAGCACGCAGGTGCCATAGACACGCATGTTGTTCAACATGGCTGCTGCCTCTCCACTCGCATCTTCTGCTTTGAAGATAGCCATAGCTGGGAAGAGATAAGCCTGCAGGAAGCGGGCAGGGTGGTCAGGTGAGGGGCCCAGCGAGAACCAGCTGAGACTCCCCCGGAGAAATCATCTGAAGTGTGGGCATGGCGGTGGGGCCAATGGATGACGCCCGTCACAGCCCAGTGACAGTGGTGCACAGACTCCGGTACTGGGGGCATGCCTGTCCTGCAGGGGCCAGGATGCAGCCATTCAAAATGGCACTGCAAAGACATCAGGAGCAATTATTTGTTTCTATTATTTTTATCATTAATTACAATTATTAGTGGTTTACTGTTTTACTACTTCTAGTAGGAAGGTGGAAAGAAGTTAGATGTTCATTACTAGAGGCTGGATAAATGAATCATAGTCCTACATAAACTATGGAGCTGTTAAAAAAGATGACATAGGGTTAGAGACATGGCTCAGCATTCAGGCATGCATACAAGGCCTTGGGTTCAGTCCCGAGTGCATGCGCGCGCGCACACACACACATACATACACACACACAAATCATGGATTTGTATAGGCTGACTAAAAAAAGTTATACATGTTATATTAGCAAACTTACTTGGGTTTAAAATAAGAATGTTGTATGATCTCATTTTTGTAAATCTGTGAAGAGACATATATGTCTGTAGTGTGTTTGCAATACGTAAAAATGTTAACTGTAGTTTTCCCTGAGTCACTAAAATGTGGATATTTATTTCTTGCACATCTGCACTTTCTAAAATTTCTATGCTAAACACTAGTATGTTTATATACTTACAAAAGTTATCTTTACATTTATAGAAGAGTTTTCAGTTTTTCAGGGAGTTGCTTATAGTGTGAAGGTACATTTACAAAGATTGAATACAAGATCCCATACCAAAGCAAAAACTGGAAGAAAGTCAACCAAAAAACATTTTCTTTGGGTGACTGTTTTTCATTTTCTTTCTTTCTTTCTTTCTTTTTTTTTTTACATTTTTTCTTTAATATTTTTCCAGTTTTGGTGGATCATGTGTTTGTGTGTGTGTGTGTGTGTGTGTGTGTGTGTGTGTGTGTGTGTGTGGTGTGTTTTGCTGGGGACCAAACCCAACGCCTCATACATGCTGGGCAAGCACTCTACCACTGGGAGCTGGGAGCTATACCCCAGCCCAGAATTTATTTTAAAACACATTTTTAAATGTTTAATTTTGTTAAAGGCACAAAGGTCTGTTATTCTTCTCTCACCATTTGTCTCCTCGGGTCTTCTAGTCCCCCTTCATCCTCTCCATCCCTGATTTCTTCTCTCCTGCCCCTGAACTAGAGCTGTGCACCTTGAGTAATAGTTCTCCAAGGCAACGTGGTGTGTACAGTGGACAAATACAAACTTTGGGTGTCCAAAAGACACAGGTTCACATCCCTCCACATGTCCCTTAAACTCTCTGAGGCTTGTATTCCTCATTGTCAAGTGGTCATCTTCGATCTCATGAAAAAGTCACAAGGATAAAATTGAATGATACCCAGCAAGTCCTGGGGCCTGTGTAGGCAGGGGCTTAGGAAGTGTCAGCTCTACTTCCTATAAACCAGGCGTCCGCCTGTACTAGAGGGGTCTAGTGTCCTGTCCTTCAGACACAGCCCAGGAACCTGGTTCCTTCCCATCTGCTACTGCTCCTAGCAGATCTTTTTCCAAGGGTCCCTCATGTATGTGGCTCTTCTCTCTTGATATCCAGCAGTCATCAGCCCTTTACAATGATCATTCCTAGAGTCATTGACACAGTCCCTGGCATGTTGGAGGAAATCACAAAGTGGTAGCTATTGTGTGGCTTTACTATTATTGATTCCACTAAGATTTAACTCTTATCAACCCATCTCTGCCACCTTCCTGATAACTGAGTGACCTTGGGCAAGTTATCTTACCTCTCTGAACTTCTCATTTGTGAAAGGGGCATCATAACACTTAAACCTCGTGAGGATTCAAGATAATGGCTGTAAAGCACTTGGAACTGCGCAGAGAGCTCGGTGGGTGCCTGATGAACGACAGCTGTTTGTGTTACATAATTATTGTATCTTGTCTCCCCAACTAGACTGGGGACTCTGTCAAGACAGAAGAACACCTGATTCCTCTTGGGCCTTGCTGAGTGACCTGGCCTATGGGAGGTTTCGGGGAGTGCAGGTTACCTGGCTGCCAGCCTGGGCCCCACACCTCCTCCTCAGCCCCGCTCACCAGCAGGATTTCGATGGTGCCCAGGATGTACATGGCCCCAGCAAAGGTAGTGCCGAGGTAGAAGCAGAGGCCCACGGCGCCCCCAAACTCTGGGCCCAGAGACCTGGAAATCATGTAGTAGGAGCCACCAGCTGCAGAGAAAGCCTAGTATCAAAAGAGGGCACAGGGCACTGGGCCGCCCTAAGCGATGACGGGGCTCAGCGACAGAGGGCAGAAGAGGCTGCTCTGGGCCTCAGGCTGCAGCCCCAGAAAGGGGACCGGTGGGAAACCCAGCCAACCATTCTGTGCGGATTTCGCAGCACTAATTACCATGTTGCTAACTACCCCTCTAAGGAGGTCATGGCTCGGAAACTCGGATGGTGAAGAGAGGGTGTCAGGTCAAGGGGGTACGGCTGCCACTGCCCTTTCCAACCCCAGCAGTGGCCTCCCTCTCCCTTTGCCGATGGGGCTGCTCCTGCCTCGCCCATAAGTAGTCGGAGCCCAGGCCCCTGGTCTGCAACATTGCCTCCCTTAGGTCCTGATGGTCCCCAAAGCCCAGGGCACCGTCCCTCCTTCTGACCACCAGGACCCCCCTCCCTGGAAGCCCCCAGCACATACCAGGCACAACACCGTTAGTTGCAATTGCACTCATGGAAATGGCCGTGAGCATCGTCTGTGAGGAAAGAGATAATCAGCGTGGTGGCTGCAGGGGCCGCAGTGGCCTGGGTGGAGGCCAAGCGTATACCCCATAAACACCAGCCAAACCCACAGGTTCTCTTCTGCCGAGCTTCTCCCTGGGCCCGTTCCAGCTGCTCTGTGTGCCAAGTCCTTCTTCTCAAGAAAAACTCTTATTCACCGTGCGAGTGGACGGAGCAGGAGCTGCGGCACCAGAGAGCTCTGGAAACCCCAGTGTGGCCCCTAAGCAGCCACATGACCTGAGCCAGTTCAGTTTGCTTCTCTGGCCTCAGTTTCTTCATCTACAAAATAGGTGCAATAACTTCTGCCCTGGGTACATTGCCTGCAAAGCTGTCTCAAAGTTCTATTCGAGGACATGGAAGCATGTCAAGAATTTGGTGATCAGTGAATATTTGACTTTTGAGAGAGAATGGGAAGAATTCAGTTGCAGTGTTATTTGTGATATATAATTTCATTTTTGTGTGTTGAAATCTACCAAAATGTTAACTTTTATGGGATTATAGGTGAACTCTATTTTCTTTACTATACTTATTTTATCAATGAATCTGCATTTAATTACTTGTGTAATTAAACACATTCACAGATCCACATGAAGCCTGGTCAACAGCCATCAGGGACGAGCCCATGAGATGTGGAAGGGCCAGTCAGACCTAATCTACTCTCGGAGATCACAAGCAGAGGTTCCTATAAAAAGCTCAGGTCCCACACTCCCACCCTCCCACCTCCCACCCCGGGCCTCGGCCACGCCCCACCGTCAGAGGTGGGTAGTTTTACTCACACAGGAGCAGCAGATAAAGACCATGCAGAAGGACTCCATGATGCCCGCTATGCCCACCACCCAGGTGAGCCGCAGGAAGAGGATGACCCCAAAGATGTTCTGCAGGCACGGGAGGTACACGCCCATGAAGGTGCCCATGCGCGGGGCCTGCCAGGGAAGCCAGCGTCAGTATCCAGAGCCCCCACTCATCACCAGCACCTGCCCACTCCTCCTCTATGTGCCCACTCTCCTTTCCTTACCTTTCTCATCTCTTCATCCTTCTGCTCTGATTGTGTGTGTGTGTGTGTGTGTGTGTGTGTGTGTGTGTGTGTGTGTGTTGCGGGGACCAAACCCACAGCCTCATGCCTGCTAGGCAAGCGCTTTTCTACTCTGAACTACATCCCCAGCCCTTTTTATTTTTTTCCCTTGAGACAGGACCTCGCTAAGTTGCTGAGGCTGCCTCAGCCTTGCCATCCTCCTGCCTCAGCCTCCCACGTTGCTGGGATTACAGGTGTGCACCACACTGCCGGACTTCCTTCAGATCGTACGCTCTTTCCTTCCTCTCCTCCATCTCCCAACTCCCCTTCCATCTCCGTCCTTCCTCTCCCATGCTGTCCCCTTCCCCTTCCTGACTCCCAGATCCCGGCCTCTGTCATCATCCCTCCATCCACGCCCGTTCCTCCCCAGGCCCCACCTGCACTGGCTTCTTTTTCCCGCCCTCGTTGTTTTCTGCCTCTTCATGCTCCCTACTTCCCTGGGGCAGGTTGGTGTAGTTGGCCAGGCCACTGAGCAGGGAGGACACCATAGGGCTGGTGTCCATCTCCTCCTGCAGAGGAAGGGTGTCAGGGTTAGGAGCCTGGGGGCCAGGGGAGGGGTGGGATGAGCTGGACGGTAGGGAGCAGAGCGAGAGGTGGCGCAGGAAGGGGACCCATGAGGAGGCGGCCAGGGCACGGGGGGAGGAAGGTGGCATGGGAGGGAGGCAGAGAGTGGGGGGGTGAGCCAGCGAGGGAGAAGGAGAGTGGGGGGCCCAAAGCAGAAGGCGGCCCGAGGGCGGGGTGGAGAGGGTGACCAGCTTCCTGAGGGAGGGCGGCGGCAGCCATGAAGGAGGAAGGCTGATGCTGGGTGGGAGTGAACAGCCCGAGCGGCCCACCTCGAACAGGGCCATGTTCTTGCCGTCATACTCCTTCCCCCTCTCCGCGTCAGTGCTGTTGATGAAGGGGCTGCTTTCCTTGGGGTTGCCATCACCTGAGGAGGCAGAGAGTCAGGGTCTGCCACCAACTGTTTGTCCTCCATCCATCTGGGCATACAGTTGTGTGGCCACTTTAACTCTCTGCACGTTGGTCTGCACGTTAGAAAAATGGAGCTCATACTGTCTCCTTTGCAGGACAGAATCATAAAGAGCCCAACACGCTGCCTGGCAGAGTGAACATGTGAGTGCTTCCTTGCTCGTGGGAGGTCCTACCTCATTCAGCGTACCCCAAGACTCTCCAGAGTTCCCATTTTTTTTTGAGGTGCTAGGGATCAAACCCAGGGCCTCACACATGCTAGGTAAGCACTCTGCTGCTGAGCCACTTCGTCAGCCCTTTTTTTTTTCATTTTGAGACAGGGTCTCACTCAGTTGCCCAGGCTGGCCTCAAACTTGCAATCCTCCTGCCTCAGCCTCCCAACTAGCTAGGATCACAGGAGCATACGACCATTCCACTGAGAGTTCCCTTCTTGAACATAACCAGGGCCGTCCTGGTGTTTCAGAGTGGATACGTGTTCTTCCTGGGGAGAAAGGCCAACCATGCTCTCCGAAGCCCCAAGGACGCTCCATGTCTTGGAGAAGTAGACCCCTCCCCCGACCTTCATTCACCGTCAGTCACCTGGATGTCTACCGTGTACCAACGTGGGGGAGTAAAACATACAGAATAAGATACTGTCCTTGTCCTTCAGGAATCAACCCAAGGCCAGGGGAGAAGAGCAGTAATCAGGAATTCCCAATCTCGAGTGAGAAAGTCTATGAAAGAGGAACGAGGCACCGTGAGAACCCAGGAGGTTACTCGGCCCAGCCTGGGAGGTTACGGAAGCCTTCCCAGAGGAAGTGACGTGTCTGCTGAGAACTGAAGGATGAGTAAGAGCTGGACTGGGAGGCAAGCAGGGAGGGTGCTCCAGGCCGAGAGGACAGAGAACAGTATGTCCGATGGCCCAGAGGTGAGCGAGAACAGGTGGGTTAGAGAAGCAGAACCAAGTGTGACCTGCTGGATTCGAGGAAGGGGCCTGTGGGAGGGCTGCAGAATAAGAAGGCGAGGATGGGCCGAGGGAGGTAAGCGCACAGTGAGCCCGCAGACAACTAGAGGTGATCTTAAAGAATCTGGGGGACAGTGGGCAATCATGAAGAGGTTAACACAAAGAAACGTCACGAACAGACGTGTGTGTTTTAAAGCAATCACTCTGGCCTTTAGGCGAGGAATACAGGAACTAGAAATTTGGTAATTCAGGCAAGGGCTGATAATGACCCAGACCAGAGCAACGTGGTGCAACGAGCAGACTCAAGGGTTACTGGCACGTTTCTATGTCAGATGATTGGGAAAGGGGAGAAGAGAAGAATCTAAGATCATGCCTGTTTCCACCATGGGTGAATGGGTGGTGGAAGTGCCACCTTAATAAGCTGAGAGACAACAAAAGGAGCAGCTGGGGGTGGGGCACCTGCTAAACTGAGTTGTCGGTGAAGCACTATTGGGAGCTCAGGTGGATGTATCCAGAAGCCACCTGGATCTAAGGATCAGATATACCAAGGACAGAAGCAGGGCGGAGACAGGAGATCAGGGCAGCCTGTGTAAACGTGTGTAGGACGTGTGTTGAGCCACATGCCTGGCTCATGCCTTTTTCAAGGAGAAAGTCCCTTGGCGTGAGAAGGGGGGCCTCTCGGAAAGACAAGAGACCTCCGTAGACAAATTCCATCTTGTTACTACCCGTCCCCAGTTCCAGGGCTGAATCCCAGCAGCAGCATCTCTCTGGACCTTAGAGAGACTCCCCAAATCCCAAGTGAAGTTGAGGCCCTGTGTACCCTGGAATCTCCAGTCCTCTCCTCTCTTGGAATCCCTCTCTTCCCATCCCCATCTGTTCAAATGCTCTGCATCCTTTTCCTTACCTCCTGGAAGCCTTCCTCAATTGCCATCCAGGGCCCATTTCCAGAGCACAACCTGGCCCTCCTTTAAACACACTTCTATCCTAACTAAAAATTGGGCCACAGGAAAGAAGTAATACCCACCTATTCCGGGAAACCCACCACCATCAATCTCCTGCCTCCACCTCCACCTCGCCCATCAAGGTGAGGTTGCTTAATAAAGAACCAGCACCAGCTCTTTCTTCTCAATATGAATTCCTGGGGAAAACACACCCATTCCCTCCTGCTTGGGAGCCCAGAACATAATAGATGCTCAGGAAATAGTCTTTGGAGGTAAATTCTCCAGGTCTCCCTTTATGACCCCGGGGCCTCAACAGAGCTGTCCGCAGCCACAGAACAGAAAAAATAAGTCAGGTGGATTCCCCCCTATTTAAAATGCTGTTAAAGTGTCTTCTGCTCCCCCCACAACATGGTGAGCACTAGAGAGGCTGAGGGGCATGGAATGAGAGGACATTTCCTAATGGTTAAGGGAAAGGGCTGGCGTCGGGAAATCTAGGTTCCAGCCCCAGTTTCAGGGGCTCTGTCTTCACCTCTGGCAAGTCACTCTCCAAGATTGCCTTCTCTTTGCAAAGGGATAACTAACAGTGTTTCATTCATAGGGTGGTTGTGGGATTAACTGAAATAATGCATGTTGGGTGTGCCTGGCACCGAAGTGTAACTATTAGTGCTACCATCGCAGTTACAATTATTAGCACCCCTGGTGCCTACCAGTTGGGGCTTCCCATCCCTTAGCCGTCCCTCAGCCTCAAGATTTTGGGGTTGTTCTGTCTTCTGTCTGGGTCCCTCTCCCAGAAGTGTCCCCTCTTAGGACCAGGACCAGACATGACAGATCCTCCAAACTGCCTTTTACGCCCCCTTTCTAGTCCCTCTTCCTTAACTGGAGGTAGGAGTGGGCGGGGACCCCATAAAAGACAGGAAGGGGGCATGCAGGCCAGAGACCCCGTAACTTGTCGGCCCTGCGCCGGTCTCCATGGTGACCGCGCGGGCCAAGAGCGCCGCGCCGAGCCGAGCAGGCCACGCGCCCGCAGCCGCTTATGTAACGCGGCGCGCAGCGCAGAGCCAGACTCCAGGCCGGATCCGGCCAGGAGAAGAGGGCAGGGGAGGGGGCGGCTCGGTAGGCTAGTCCTGAGTCCCGCCTTTCCACCCGCTGCCTGGGCGGGACGCCAGGCTCCTGGCCTTGTCAGCCAAGGGCTGAATTTGTCCCCTCCCTGGAACGCCCAGCGCACTAGTTGAGGGGATGGGGAATGAGCTCCTGAGTTCTCAAAGGAACAGGACAGCTAAGGGGAAACTCGTCCTGATTCCCCAGAGCCAAGAGTCGGGGTGCTGGGGGAGCGCCGAGCGGCGCGCGCGAGAGAGGCAGGGCCAGACCGAGGCTGAGCCCTCCCCGCCCCCGCCCCCGCCCCCTGGGAGCTCTCAGCCCGAATCGGCTTTCAATTAAGCTGCGGCGGCCAGAGCTCCCGGGGAGGAAACAGGCGAGCGGCGGGGCTGACGGAGCCTCCGGGGGCCTGGGGCCGGGCCTGGGGGAATCCCCGAGCCCGCTTGAGGAGGGAGAGGGGGCGTAGACCCCAAGAGGAAAGGAGATCTGGACGCTAGGAACAAGACCCTTGCATTTTTCTTTAGCCCAGAGGAGCCCTCTTATCCGGGCCATTCTCACCTCCCCGAGGTCAGCATCCAGCTCTTTCCATACAGCCCCAGAATTCAGAATCAGAGATGCCAAGGGTTCTTGGTCCCTCTTTCCTCAATTCCAGGAAGTCCTTAGCTCCTCCTACCACCTTTCCAGGCTCCCCTGGGATACCTTCTCTTTGGGACCCAGAATGCCTGACACAGGTTCTGGCCACTCTAGTTCGGGGTCCTGGACCCTATACATATAGGGGAAAGGTCTCCAGATGGACCGGTTACAAAACATATAGAAACTAATGGGGAGAAGCGAGAACTATAAAGAGTTCTTAGTTGGACTCCAGCTTCAAACACAAAGATGCCTCTTTACCAGGCCTCCAAGACCCCATGAAAACCCCAAGGCCCAACAAAACCTTGGTAAAGAAAGTGGGTGCTGAGGGATTGGGCCATATCCCATGTCTAGGGAAGAAAAGAGATTACTTTGCAAGCTGAGCCCCTGTCACAGAGTGGAGGCATGTGAAGGGGATCCCGGATGGAAATAAACTACCCCCCCCCACTTTGCTTCCTGAGCACCGTGTCTGCATGCCAGGCGCTGCCGCAGACTCGACTTTGCCAAACCCCCTCCCCCTGCAGCCAAAGCCCGCGGGGGGAGAGGGCGGTTGCCCAATGAGGTGACCCCAGGGTCACTGGAGAGATGGATGAGTTGGTCAGCTGGTAGTTCTGGCTTCTGTATACCACTCAGTCCCCAGAAAAGAATGGGGAAGGGGGTGCCTCAGACAAAGGATCAGGGACCCCGGTGTCCCCAGCCTTCCTTGAGGCCACTTGGCCCTGACTGGGATCCAGGTTTGAGAAGCTGCTGGAGTCTGGAGGACCCCAGTCTTTCAGCTCTTGGGGCCTTCGGTCACCCCCGGGAGAGGTCCACGGGTGTCTCAGCCCTGAGGGTCAAGAAATTGCCGGGGCGGGGGGGAGCGTTCGAAGGCGCTGAGCGCAGACAGCAGGCGCGGGAGGCGCGCTAGTGCGCAGGGGACGCAGCGCCGCTGGAGGGTGGGGGGTGGGGGCGGCTGACAGCCGTGATGGATGGCTGAGACCGCTGGGGGGCGGCGGGGGGCCTGCGAGCCCGAGGGGGTGGCTGGCCCCAAGACCTCAGAGAAGGAAAACCGCGGAGGAGGGCGGGGGAGAGCGGGAGCAGCAAAAGGACTTGGTCTGAGCCCCTCTGCTCCCGGCGAGTCTCCGCACCCACCGCAGCGCGTCCGCAGTGTCCGCGCCGCGGCGCCTGGGATTCAGCTGCTGGGACCCCATTTCTGAGGCCTCACTAAGAAAGCTAGCAGAGCTAACTAGAAAGACTACCCCCTGCCCCGCCCTGGAAACCACACTGTCGCCCCAGGTTACCAAGGGGAGGGGGGAAGGGAAGAAAGGAGGGTGATCTTGCTTCCCGTCCTGAACAGGAACCCACGGGGAAGCGAGAGGAAGAGGGAGATTCCGCAAAGTAAAACTGAAAAATCTACGGAAGAGATAGCTTCAGGCTGAGGTCGGACCTCGGGAAGCCTTGGGGGAGGGGGCCCGGATTGCACCAAGTGTCCCCTTAAGGGGATACCGCAGCCCAGACGGGGTCTGTCATATGCCCCCAAATCCCCATAGCTATCCACCCCCCCACACACCTTCCAGCCAGAAGTCTCAGAGCAAGAGACTGCAGCAGACTGCGCCCCCCGACACCGCCGGTCCCTGCTCTGCGCCAGGACGCCAGGGTCCCCTCTCCGGGAAAGGAGCCCTCCCGCCCGTCGAGCTGCATGTCAGCCCATTCTGGCCCTTCCATCCCCTTCCCACCTCTTTCTCGGCTTAGCTAACCTAAGTCTGTCCCCAGGCCACGGGTAACGACAACCCCTCGGCCCCAGCTCTGCCCCCGGGCGCGGCGCATTCCAGCACCTCGGACAGCGCGTAGCGCATTCCAATGGAGCTAAGCTCCAGTCCGCTGCCGGCGTCCACCACCCGATCAGTCCTAAGATCTTCCCTAAAGGAAGCCGCCCCCGCTCCGCCTCTCAGCCGGGTACTGACTCCTTTCCTCGCCGCCCCCTCCCCCGCCGCCCCCGGACCACTGCTTACCCGGGTTGGCTCCCCCATCGCCGTCCTCGCAGTCCGTCAGGTTGTTTAGCATGGTGGCGGCGCGGCGCCGGGCCGGGGATGGCTGCGCCGCTTCGCTCGCGCCCCTCTGCCCGCCTTCGCCGCTCTCTGGCTCGCTCTAGCTCTCTCGCTCGCTCTCTCGCTCGCTCTCCGCTCCACAGAGGAAGAAGCTGCAGTGCCCGCCCGCCCGGCGCACACACACTCGCACACGGACACACGCTCACACCCGCGCGCGCCCCCTCTCAGCAGCGGCGCTGCTCACCTCATCCCGTATGCAGGAGGCGTGAGCCACTGGCGGGGTTTTTTGGGGGGGAAGCTGTAGGGAGGGAGAAGAAGGGACGGGGGGCGGGCAGAGCGCGCCTGTTGGCCCCCCTGCAGGAAAACGGGGGCCCTGAGCGGGTGGGATAAAGGGGTTGCGGCGGGGGGCGGGCCCTCTCCTCCCTTGAGCAGACGCAGCTCCCCCCACTCTCCAGCGCAGGCGGGGCCCGGCACGTGGGCAGGTGCCATCCCGCGCCCTAAAAATAACGGCAGGGAACTAGGTCGCGGCCGCCGGGAGGCGGCCCCGCAGCGGCTGCCTGACTGGGGGTCTGAGATGACCCCCAGAGGGAAGATGAGGTGGCGAGGGGGGGGCGCCATGGAATATGGGGCCCTAGGGAGCCTGTCTGCAAAGCTGGAGAGGCCAGCCCTGAAGGGAGGAGGAGACTCAGACTCTTTCCGACTGGAGACATCTAGAACCCAGGGCCCCAAAGTGAAGCGCTGTGCTACCCCGCGCCTGGAGGGGTTTGGGTCACTGGGCTGACTGGCCCACCCTGTCTTAAAATGGGTGGGGTGGAGCCCAACTAGTTACAATGCACTCTCATTATGCTTAGACTGACAGGAGTCTCAGCACCCCCACCCACTGGCCCACCCAGGACAAGTCCCTGGAGTCTGCAGACTGGGACGCTCTGATGTTAGAATGATCCCAGGATGAGAAGTGGTCAGGAGGACAGCAGACAGCAATGATGTTCCAGGGAGCACTGACTTTCCACCAGGGATGGTGCAGCCTCCAGGGAGGGCACTCTGGCCTAAGGTTGGCCAGAGACAGAGTGGGGGAGGGGGGATGAGGCTGCCAGTTGGTTGGGGACCAGATTTTCTCCTGGGGCAGGAGTGTCTAATCCCCTAATCCAGGATTGCTTTCTGAGGCTCCCACAGCTAACATGCTCTCTGTGTTTCTCCTCCCTCTCCTGAGATCAGATCCCAGAAGCTTGATCATCCCAACACCCCTAGAATACAGGTTTGAGTCAGTAGTGGAGAAGTCTCAGAGAGTGGCCCTAGAACGTTAAGACCTCTGAGTCTCTGGAAGATCTAAACATGCGAGGGAATGAACAAATGAAGGGAAAATATTTTCAAACTCACCCTAACTCCCAACACTAGTCCTCTAAATTCCAGGAGAGTTACAGGACCAGAGAAGGATCATTTATCTTATCTGATGCACAGCTTTCATTTTACAGATGAAAACACTAAGGATCAAAGAGGGAAATGACTGCCTATTGCATAATTGCCAGTGAATGGCAGAATTCAGTCTAGAATCCAGTTCCCTTTACTCCAATTTAGGGCTCTTATCCTTGAAAGAACCTCACTTTAATCTGGTCTTGCCTTCAATAGAAGAGACAAGGATACAGTCATATCTAAGCTGCTCAGTGGCCTCTGGCTGTTGGTTCCTAAAAAAAGGAACAGATATTGGGTCTGATACGAGCCTTTTCCTTTTTATGCTCAGGCTCCAGAGATACAGAGCTGGAATGCAATGCACTCTTGATTTTCAATGGAAAGGAGGCCCAGAAGACCTTCAAGGGTCCTAAAGAGCTTTCCATATCCATGGAGGCCCTGTTATAAGACAGGACCATTCAGAACCATGGACAGGGTTCACTGCGCCCATTCCGATACAAATTTGTCCACGACTTCAGATTGGGTCAACCATGGAGTGTTCAATTACCGACTCAAAGATGCTTCTGAGGGACCCACCAACAACTGATCACTGCCACTTGGTTTTGTAAACACCCAACTAACTAACCCTTTAGGGTGGAGAGTGAGCTATTTAGTCAAGGTGTGCACATTGGCATTCTTGGTTCTGGGGTCGGGGACACAAAAAAGTGACATGATTTTGGACTGGTGACAGGGATTAAGAGGGTAGTAGGTGGGGAAGGCCAGTGTTCAAGGAATTCCAGTGCTACACACACAGACCACTCGCAGCAGTAGCACCATGGTATTCTATTACTCTGTGGAGATGTGTAACATACTAAAAGCATGTCAAGGATGTTTGTCATACTTGACAAAAAGTGCAGTGGAGTAAAGCCTATGCTGAAGTTTTCAGCACCCCAGGTCTGGGATGTTCCCTGGGGTTATTTCCCTTAATTTGTGGCCCAGAGCTAATGTAGCTCTGACCACTTGGAGCCAAACCATGGGGAAAACCAGATCCCTAGGGAGCACAGGTGAAGGCAGAAGTGATTCTTCCTCCCTAGACACCCCATCTGTCTGCCCTCACCAGAGTTCTGACTTCAAGAGCCATATGGAATTCAGGAGCTAGTGGTTCTCTCCTGATTTCTTCCCCAGAATTCTGTGTATTTCTGGGTAAAACCAAGTTCATCTCTCTGAGCCTCACTATCTCATTTGAAAAACGAAAGGGCTAGGCTCCATAATCCTATTTCCTCCTGCTCCATATTGGCCTCAGACTAAAGCCACAGAGCCCAAACCAAAATGGGATATCCCAAGGAAAGACATCGATCCTTCAATTTATACCCCTTACCTCCCAGAGAGACTGGACCCTAATCTAGCCTCATGCCAACCCTCTGTGGTGAGGGTTTGAGAAAACACTTTCGGCACCTCCTACACTGCCAGCCTGGTACTGGCCAGTAAGAGTTGGCCCTCATCTCTGAACCCCAGGGACCCAGCTGTCTGCTCAGCAACTCTGCCTCACCCAGAGGAAGATCTGAGGCTGAGGAACCCTCTCATTAAAGCAACACAAGATGCAGAGCTGGGCAGGGTCCTATTTTTGAACTCTGAATCAAAAACTCATACCCCCTCCCACCTTATGTTTCTCAGAGAGGGAAAAAAAAGCTCAGAGAAGCTGCCTCCTGGGTATCAAGATTTGGGAACTGGAAGAGACTTTTAAAATTATTTTTCCACTCACCACTTATAATGAAATTGGAGACTGGAAATGGAAATGGAATGGAAAGAATTTTCTTTATGGGGTGAACTGGGGACTAGAATCCAGTCCCTGACCTCTATCCCAGGGCTCTGTCCATTGAACCAGGGTAGGGAACCATCTGGAGGAATCTGGAACAACCTGACTGGGTCCTTTTCCCACAGAAGGCAGACAGTGTTCCCCCACATGGCTCAATTCCTATCCTTCCTTGTCTTCATGACATCACCCCCTTGACCTACCCACCTTCCCTTAGTCACGGCCTCATGGAGCCAAAGCCCTGAGCCCTTTCCTTCACCTTCTTCTCTCCCACCTGCATAACCCATCTTCCAGACCCCAAACCCTAGCAGTGACTTGGTGAGTCCAGCACTCAGCAAACCCCACACACAGGGCTCGCCGCAGAGCACGTCAACCACCACAGTCTCCGTGGCAACCGGGGGCTTAATTAACAGGCTGCAGCCCCGTTGCCATAGAAACAGCACCCCCAACAACCCCCCACGACCCTGCAGATTCAGCCCTTCTTCCCTCTTTCCCAATCTGAACCCCTTCTCACTGCTTCCACCCCCCACTCCCACCCCACCTGGAAAGCTAAGGCCTGCAGATCTCTCTGGTTCATTGAGAAGAGAGGAGGGGGATGAGAGAGGAGAGAGAGAGAGAGAAAGAGAGAGAGAGAGAGAGAGAGAGAGAGAGAGAGAGAGAGCTGTCACCATGGCAACTGCAGCCCGTTCATAACCAGTTTGTTGCCATGGAGATTCCTAGGGCTCACCTTGGGCTGAGGTACTGGGCAATGAGGTTCTGAGTCCTGGCTTGGGGATGGAACGACTAGAGAACTCCTTGGACAGAGGATCTCTCTTTCTCTCTCTCTCTCTCTCTCTCTCTCTCTCTCTCTCTCTCTCTCTCTCTCTCTCTCTCACACACACACACACACACACACCAGTAATAGTAACAGCATCATTCTTCACAATTTACAGTTGAAGAGACTGAAACATGAGGTTTGGGTCTGGGGGGAGGCAGATAACTCTGCACTTCTAGATCTTTAAAATCACTTAGCACCTCTATGGCTAGAAGGGTGTTCAGAAAGCTCGTCAATGCTTTACACTACAGGTATGTGAACTGAGGCCCGGAGAGGGAAAACAGTGTTACCAAGGCCACAGAGTCTGAGCTGGAGTGTGGCTGGGTTATCTTGTAACCTTGCCCCCTTCCCCTAGCATCAGAAGCTGGTTCTGTCTCCATCTGTGGGCACACAGCCCAACTTCTGTTAGTCTCACCAGGTCCGGAGTTCTTCCCAGGGTCCTGCCTCCTCCCTGAGAACCTGAGGCACAGGGGGAGGTATAAAAGGATGGGGGAATAGCTTGGTGTTGTAACACTTCGTCCCAAGTCCAATTCTATCCAACCAGGTCACCACCAATCTTCCATGGTGGGCCACAGTTTCTGGCTTGCTTCTTTCACCATCTGTAGGTCAAATTGTTGATAACTGATCCTCTGGAAGCAGGAAGCACCCCAAAGGGAAACTCTCACTCCTTTGAACCAGAGTAACAGACAGCATTCCCACACATGTACTCTGCGAGATTCTCCCCAAAACCTTCCCAATTCTGCATGTGCTGCCACCTCTCCCTCTGTGTCCAGGGACAAGAGATAGGGAGAGCATCTCTCTGGAACTGACTCAAGAACAACTGTGGAAAAGATACCACCAGATGCTCAGTTCCCCTGAGGAGCCTCATCTAGTTCCCATGGAGTGACCTTCAAGCAGGAGCTGTGCGAGGCTGCACAGAGCTTAAGAGGTTTAAAGTCACCCACTCTCAAGATGGAACTTTGAATACATTCAGGTGCCCACCCCACAGAAAGACACATAAATATACACACCAACATGCCAATCAACCTACTGGCAATACAGTAACACATCAGCTCTGACTCACCGAGCACCACAGGGAGGCTCCCTTTTCAAGACTCTAACCCTCTACCACAAGCCCACAGCATCCCAGACTCACATCCACTTTGAGTGCACATCGGCACACCCAAAACCTGGGGGCTATGTCTTACTTCAATGGTGTAGAAGCTTGGGAGTGTGAATGGGAAGACTAAGCTGCCATCTTGGGACACAAGAGAGGGCCATCTTATTCCCAGACCAAGGATAGAGAAGGAAGGAATAAGGTCACACTCTCACCCCGTGGGCATCAAACACCTACTAAATGCCAAGCCCTGGGCCTGGAACTCAGAACACAAAGATAAAAGGCTATGGACCCTCTCCTTGAGATGCTCCAGTGGAGGAGACACACAAGTAAATAATGCCATCCACCGGGATTTGTGCTCCAATGTGTGGGTCAAAGAGAAATGAGTACCTCTGCCTGGGAGCAAGGGAAAGCGGAAAGGATTTTCAGAAGATGTGAAATGAGCTTAGCTTACAGAATGAGGAGGAAAGTTGTCCTGGCTTATGAAGTGGGGAATGAGCACTGACAGATATCCCAGGAAAGGATGAGGAAAGAGTTTGAATGACAGACTAGAAGATTTGGCCTTTATCCTACACCTTATGTGGGGGATGGTTGGAGCAAGACTGGAGGCAGAAAGACCACCTGAGAAACATTGGAGGTTTGGGCCAGAGTGATGCTTACAGACAGGGAGAGATGTAATCCAATTCAGGATCCGTTTTGGAGGTCAGTGGCCAATGCACGAGGACAGATTGGATTTGGTGGGAAGAGAAAAGGAGGCATTAAGGACTAGCTATAGGTTTCTGGATCTGGGAGACTGGTAAAAGGGGCAAACATTAGGGGAAATGTGTCAAGTGGAAGAATCTCGAGAAATTCGAGTGGTCACGTTCAGAGGGGGTTGGTCACGGGACCAGAATTCTGAGGAAGTCCAGGGCTCCACATATTACTCTATATAGTGAGGAGTTATGCTAAAAAAAAAAAAAATCTGCCGACCACTCTAGGGTTCTGGGCGACAGGGCAAGTTCACCTGCGGCTCAGCAGCGACCCCTGGTGGTCCGGGGAAGTTCTTTCTCCTCCCCTCACTGGGGTCACTCCAAGAGGATTCTTGTCGTTCCTTCCAGACCTGAGGGGCGCAGAGCTAGGGAAAGGATGCCGGATAAATGGCCCCTGCAGAGAGATTCTGTATGCGACCAGGATGCTGCTGAAGTGTATGTGGGGTGGGGGAGCCTCGTGCATGTAGGCAAGTGCTCTATCTCTTAGCCACACCCCCAGCCTAGCAGGATGCTATTTCTTTATGGAAGACCAGAAAGATCCTTCCCCTCCTGTCTCCTCTATACCTTGACCAAGACCATCGCATTGGGCCCGTGAAAAAGATGCCCCCAACCCGGCATGGGCTGGTTCCTCCCAATCCTGCCTAAGCTGGAACCGAGAAGGAACAGAGACCCCCGAGGATCCGGACTGAAGTTCCTTTGGGATCCTCCCCGGATCTAGCTGGCCAGGATTCAAACCAACTTCCCTGTCTCCCGTCTCCTTCTAGGGAGCCCCAGGGTCCGGCGATGCCTCCAGGGAAGGAGACGATTGGAGGATCCGCCAGCCATCAATGGCCCTCTGACCTGGCACCTGTCTCAGCGACCCTGGCACACTTTCCCTCCCGCCCTCAACCCCACCCCACTCCGGCCTTCTCCCCTATTCCTGGTCCAACCCCTTGCCACTGGTCCCTCCCTTTCCTGCCCCCAAATGGACCTCGTCCCGCCTCCTGTCCTTGGCGCTGGGCCTTGATCATACAGCAGTCCCCCTTCCCTCGCTCCTCTCTTCCCGCACGACCCGAGATCTGCCGCCCGCTGCGGGGCTCTGGGCCACCCCCGGGCGTAGCGCGCCCCCAGCACAGGAGCGCCCCGCTTCGCCTGCGCCCCCTCCCGGCGCCCGGGCGGCCCGCCTGCCCCGCCCCTCGCGGGCCCCGCCGGCCTCCGACTCCCACTCCCCCGGCTCGCGGCCTCCCGGGGGCCCCGCGCCCCGCCCGGGCCCCGCCCCTTCCAGCAGAAGGCCCGCCCACGGCCCCGCCCACGGCCCCGCCCCCTGCGGCCTCTACCTTTGACGTCTTCCCCGGGGAGGTGGCGGGGGTCGGCGACCGAGTGCCGGCGGGACTCCGCGTCCGCGGCTCCGGCGGTCGCCGCGGGGGGCAGCGAGGTGACAGTGAACCTGCGGCTCATGGCGCGGAAGGGGCCAGGCGGCGCGGAGCGGCCCGGATCGCACAAGTGGCCGCGCCGGCCTCCAGGACCGAGCCGAGCCGCTTCCCCGCGCCCGCCGCCCCCCGCCCCCCGCCCGCCGCGCGCCACTCAGGGTCCTAGTGCCCGCTGCGCCGGGTCCCTGAATCTGGCCACTGGGCTCTCAATCCACCTGACGTTCCTGAAGAGCCCACCCAGCTGAGAGTCCTCCCTCATGGACCACCCCGGTGTGTGACTCTTGGAGCCCGGGCCTACCTCTGCTGGGGTCTCCTAAGCAACCGGGGTACACTCATGCATTGAGCACAGTTAATAGCGCGCCTGTGTTTCAGACAGTGGTGCGCGGCGAGGCCACTGGGGATAGGTACATCACTGATGGAACCGACTGGCTTCTTGCCCTCTCGGGGCTTATGTTCCAGTGAGAAGACGGGAGAAAGAGTATAAGTAAACAGACATACATAAGATTATTTGAGGCTGTGGTATATGTTAAGGAAAAAACAGGGCCATAGGAAGAGGCCAGAACGACTTTAAGGAGTGGCCTGAGAAGGCTTCCCAGAAGATTGATATTTGAGTTGGGTCCTCACTGATGAGAAGAGCCACCTATGCAAAGATTTGGGGGAAGAATTCTCTGGCAGAAGAAATAGCAAGTGCAAAGGCCCTGGGGTTAGAAGAAACCTGGTCTGTTCAAGAAGCAGCCATTGTGTCTAGAACAGAGTGAATGGAGAAGAGAGGGATAACAGATGAAGAAGGGAGAAAAGCAGATCAAATGGTCTTTTGAAGTCTCAGGGAAGGAGTCTAGATTCTTTTCTAATCCACAAAGGAATCCATTAAAAGGTTTTGGGGGTGCTGGGGATATAGCTTATTTGGCGGAGTGCTTGCCTAGCATGCACAAGGCCCTGGGTTCAATCCCTAGCACCACTGGGGGGGGGGGGTGTTGAACAGAAGAATGCTGTGATATCATTTATATTTTAACAAGATCACTCTAGCTGCCGGATGAACACTGCTAAAGAAAGGAAAGGTGTGAAGGCTGGGATCTAATTAGGAGTCTCCTGCAGACCCCAGGTGGGAAGTGATGGTGGCCAGGCTCGAGTAGTGGCCGTCAGCTGTTTTCAGGTAAGTTATGGAAGCAGGACCAGCAGGATCCGCTGGTGGGTGGGACTTGGCAGATGATGGTAGCAGTGGAGTCCAAGAGGAATCCTGTCTCACTCCTGCTGAGGCTGAACATGCACATATCGTAGGTATACACTCAAAACAAATGGCTGCCATGTGTACCAAACGGCTTTTCCAAGAATCTTCACAGTGACATTGCTCAGTATAGCCCCACACTGGAACCTACCCACGTGTCTGTCAATAATAAAATACATAAATAGCAGATTCACACAACGGAACACTATACAATACTAAAGAATAAACAAGGTACAATTTACAGAATAAATATGGATGAATCTCACAAATAGAACATTGAGCAAAAGAATCCAGACACAAAGAAGTACATACCTTATAACACTTAAAGCTTAAGAAATGATCAAAATCTATCTGAGCGTTAGAAGCAATCATAGTGGTAGCTTTTAGAAGAAGTGATTGCAAAGGAGGCCGAGGGTCTTCTGGGGTGATGACAAGTGTTTTGCTTCTGGACCTAGTTGCTGGTTGCATTCAGTTTGTGAAGATGTATTGAAACGTATGCTTGTATTAGGTGTACCTATCTGTATGTTTATTATATTAAAGCAAGGTCCTCACCTGGGGGCCCTGTTGACCATCAGGGGATATTTGACAATGCTTGGAAAGATTTTCAGTTGTCATAGCTGGAGGAGGGTTGATACTGGTACCTTGGCTTTGCACCAAGACTGCTGGGTGATGAATCACAGGCCCACTATCACTTCACTGTACCTTGCCCCTACATTGGGGCCTGTCATAGGGAAAGGGCTGACCCTGAGTGGGCCTAGCATCTGACCATGGATTGGACTACTTCCCAGAGGAAGATACCAAAGCTCCTATCATGTATGGAACTGTCCCCACAGCAGTTATACAGCCTCAAAAGTCCGTCATGCTGAGTGAGAAACCCTATACTAGAATCAGAAGTTTAAATAATTTGTTCCTAGATTTTAGGATGATCAGGTTCTAGGCTTGATTGAGGGGGATTGAGATTGTCCTTGATTCATGTGGTCATGACTGGAGGAGGAGGAGTTTTGGAAGATGGCGCCCAAGAGTTGGTTTGGACTGGATCGGTTGAAATGCCTCGTAAGCAAATGTGGAGTAGGGAGCTGAGCATATGCGTCTGGAGCTCAGGGGAAAGGTTAAGGCCAGGGATATACATTTTGGAGTCCTTAGCAGAGAGATGCTATTTGAAGCTGTGACTAGATCCCAGGGAATAAGTGTACGTAGAGGAGAGAACCCCAAGGATTGAACACAAGGGTGCCATCACTCAAAGGTTGCCAAAGGAAGATCCAACCAGTGAGTGAGAGGAGAACCAGGTGTCAGGGGTGTCCCCAAGACCAAGCAAAATAAGAATTTTAGGAGGAAGGGCAGATCAAGCCCATCACATGTGTGATGCACTGGCAGCTGGAGCCAGATGTGGCTCAGAGAGGGAAAGCGGTATGGTTTAGTGGGACAGGACCAGGCAGGATCACTGGGGAGAGCCTGGGAATTGAGAAGGGGAGTCGGTGAGTAGAGACCACATAGGGGGAGCTTTTCCTGGGGAGAGGATGGAAGTAGAGAAACAGAAGAGTGTCTGGAGGGAGACAGGACTTAGGAGGGATTTTAAACAGGCTGTGTTAAGGAGCGTTTTTATGCCAATGGAGTGTGTCATTCCTGGGCAAGAAGCAGACGACTTAGGAGAGTGGGGGTCCCCCAGAGGAAGCCAGGGGGCAGTTCTCTAAATTCCCACTTTGGCTCCAGGTCCAGGAGATGATCCGATCTGATGAAGCCCATCACCTCCATTCGCCCACCCCAACTCTTCAGTCGAGCGCCCCGCCCTCCTGTGAGGTCAAATCCACTCCTTAGCCTGGCATTCAGGTCTTCTCTCAGCTGGCCCTACCCCAACTCCTGTCCCAACCATTCCAGAATCCTCTTTGTTCCCTTCTATCCACCTGCTACCATATTGTAGCGTTTCGGGCCTCCTGCAGTTCCCCCAAGCCGCCCTGCTTTTCCTCGTCCCCCAATGCTTGCATCAAGAGCACCCATTCTAATGCCACCGTCCGCTCCCTCGCTGTGGCCTTGGGTGAATTGGGCCATTTGACCTTAGCTTCTCATCGGTAAAACAGGGGGCTGGTGAGGACCCTAATAGTACCTAGAAGGCAAGAGGATTGTTTTAACTCAAACGAAGCTCACGGCACAGGGCCTGACACGTAATTATGTACAAGAGGTAGCTACCGTCATGTTCATGTGCATATTTTACTTACCCACTGCCTCCCTCCGGGGCTTCTAGGCTGTTGCCATATGGAAATGCTGCCAGCAATACCCGTGTATCTGTTGTTTCATGCATATGTGTGAGGGTTACAGAATGGTTCACAGCTCATGGCAGATTCTCTCTATGAAGACAGGCCCATTGGCACAGGAAGGTGCCTTGCTCATCCTCCCCGTGACTGGTGACTGACTTCCAAGTGAGAAGGCACCTGGCTGGAAATGTTCTCCTACTTCAACCTCGATGCACAGAATCAATCTCTCTCTCTCTCTCTCTCTCTCTCACACACACACACACACACACACAATCAAGGATGATGCGCTCTACACCCTTCAAGCATAATCCCACCCCACCAACTACAGAATCTCCTGTAGCTCAGTCAGACCTTCTGGGGACAGAGCTTGGGTCTGTGCTCTAAGCAAGCTCTGAGGAGTGAGGGCCACTCTGAGGTCTGGGGACCACTGGGAGGTCCTTGAGGGAAGGACCAGTCCAACTTATTCCTCAGTCTCCAGTGCCCAGCACAGAGCCTCACTCCATGAAGGGGCTCCATAAATATTTGATGGATGAGTAAATAGCTTGGTCATTTCCTCAGCTATGAAATGGAAGTGATCACATACCTTTCTAACAGGAAGGACTGAATATACTAATATTTATGGGGATCCCAGGACACTGCCTGGCACCTAGAAAGCACTCTGTCATTTAAATATACACATCCATCCATATAAATATGCAGACATACATAAATGAAAGCTGCTCCTAAGGTTAGAGAATCCAAGTTTATTAGAAACATTCTGACCAAAAAAGCTGTGAAGACAGGACCCAGCCCACCTTCACTCCTCTCCATGTTCTAGAAGAAAACACCAGTTTGTATCCTGCAAACTGGCTTCTTCCCGGCAGGGATGGTCCCGTGGGGACCCACACTGCACTGCTGAAGACAGATGGGAGCCCTAGTCCTAAGGGCACTTCAGGATGTCCACGGTCACAGAGCCCACTTTGTCCACGTGGTTCCCCAACTGGGAATTCACACGCCAGAAAAAGCGATCCTGGCAGAAGTAGGCACTCTCTGCAGGGGACAGGAAGGCATGAGAGGAGTGATTCCTACCCCACCTCCACATCCAACTACAGAGACAGGAGCAAGATCTTTACAATCATTCCCTCCTGGATTTCTAGATTTTTCCAAGGTTTTTACATGACACTTCCACCACCACCTGCCTGTGAGATGCTGGAAGTTACAGACCTCGATGCCCAAAGCACTGGCACAGAACCTGGCACTCAGTAGGTGCTCCCTACACATTTTGTGAATGAACTAGCAAATAAATGAATGGATGCCCTGTCTTAATACTCAGAGAAATCCATTCATTATTATTCATTGAGAAAATCCATGTATTCATTCAAAAATTATTTCCTGGAGCTGGGGGTGTGTCTCGGAGGTAGAGCACTTGACTAGCATGAGACCCCAGCACTGCAAAAAAAAAAAAAAAAAAAAAAAAAAAATTACTAGCTCTAATTTTTTAAAAAGATAAATATGATAAAAAGTTACTGAATACCTACTATGTGCCAAGCACTGTTGAAGGTCTTAGAGATACAGAAAAAAATATATATATACATATGTATATACAGGCATGATCTCAATTCCTTTGGTGCTAATACTGTAGTGGGGCGAAAGAGAGGACTAACAAGCAAATGTGAACACAAGTGAAATTGATTCTGGCAATGTGGAAAGCTGTGAAGGAAATACAAACTCATAGTGAATAGGTAGAGTTCTCTGAGGTGGCCAACACTGAGAGCTGAAGGATGAGAGAGAGGCAGCCCGGTGACAATGTAGGGAAAGAGACTTCCAGACAGAGGGAACAGAAGGCACAAAGCCCTAAGACAGGAATGACCTTGATCTGTTGAAAGAGCAGCCAGTGTAGGTGGAGTACAGAGAATGAGAGGAGTAGCAGAGAAGCTGAGAACACAGAGGCATAGAGGGCAGGGGATCAAATCACCCTGGAATGGTTTGGTGTCATGCCCAGGACCATTTCCCTCCCTACTCTCAGGGAATACACCAAAGGTTATTAGAAATGAATATGACTTGGACTAAAGTGTTTGCAAAGGAGAGAGTTTTTTTTTTTTTTTTTAATGCTAGATTCAAAAACTATTTTGTCTGTAGAGTCAACAGACCTTGTCAACTGATGGCCTATGAGCAGTAAAAAAGAAAAGTATGACTCTAGCTATCATCCCATTTTACAGATGGGAAAATGAGGCTCCAACAGTAGCAGTGACTTGCCCAAAGATGCACAGCTACAAGTTGTCTTTTCTCTCACTGTATTCCCAGTGGCGGCACAGTGCTTGCCACGTTGAAGGCACCTGACAACTACTGTCTAACAGGAACAAGCCCCCTTGCAAAGCATACATCCTGTGCTAAAGGGGAAACAGCTTCCAGCTGGAAATGCGGTCATTCTGGGTCCTGGTCCCTGCCTATGCTGCCGACTCCCTGTATGATCTGAGGGAGTCTCTGCCTCTACCGAGCGTCAGTTAATTAGCGCTGGGCCATTCCCTCACGCTCCGAGGACCCTTTTCCGTCTTGTTGAGAATTTATCCAATCGCTAAGGCAGTGGAGCGAGTGTGGGCGTGTCTCATAAGGGGACCCTCTGTGGCTCGCACCACAGCCTCACCTCGGTATTGGAAGATGTTGTGCGAGTTCGTGGGCACTCCGGAGAACATCTGATCCACCCAAGTGGGCATCTGGGAGTCCACTGTCTCCGACTTCACGTCGAACCTGCAGGAAGGAGGCGAAGGGACAGGTGCTGAGCCAGCGGGCGGGCGACGGCGCCCGGGCTCCCCCTGCCGGCAGCCGCGGTAGCTCTCACCTCCAGAAGAGATGCTTGCTGAACAGCAGCGCCTTCCCCCAGTTAAGCCAGAGGACCCCGGTGATTTGGGTCACGTCCCGGGTCAGACCCAGTTTTTCCAGAGGCTGCGGGCCCAGCACCGCCGTGCCTGCGTACACCCACACTTGGCGCCCTGCAGGGGAGAAGGGTCACGTCGGTCTGGGGGTGCGGGGCAGGGACAGACATTCTCCTGGAATGTCAGAAGGGAAAAGTCGGCGAGGCCTTTCCTAGCCTGGCATGCCCGCAGTCTCTGCATCCAAGAGGCAGAGAGATACTAGGTACGATTGTGCAAGGGATGGCGAGTGGCCAGACCAAAATTCAACCCCCTAAAAGATTAGTTAAGTTGCATATGCCAGGAAGGGGCGCCCTTTTCGGATCGTGTATTTTTATTTTTTATTTTATTTATTTAGCCACTGGAAATTAAACCCAGAGACACTTTAATACTGAGCTACATCTCCAGAGCAGCATTATTATCATCATTATTATTATTATTATTATTATTATTATTATTATTATTATTTACTTTGAGACAGGGTCTCAATAAGTTGCTTAGGGCCTCGATATATGCTGAGACTGGCCTCAAACTTGCCACCCTCCTGCCTCAACCTCCCGAGTTGCTGGAACCACAGGCGTGAGCCATCCACCGCATCTGGTACTAATCATGTATATTTCACCAGTAACAGTGGGTCTCTATCTTCCCTGCCGGGTGAGGGTTGAGAAGCTGCGGAGTGAGAGAGCAGAAAACTAACCCGAGAAGAAGAAAATCTTATTGGAGATTGGCTCCTTAAAGGCAGAATCCAGTCGAGCAGGCAGTGCGGGCCACGTGTCGGTGATAAGGAAGGGGCCCTGGCGCCCTCTGTCCTCAGAGAATTGCCAATACCGTCTGAGAACGTGAGAAAGGGCAGGACAGGGCACTGAGCACTGAACCTAGGGCCAGTGGGCGAAGAGGGTGGTTCCTCCTCCAAGTCCCGCCCTCATCCACACATCGCTGCCCACTCACCCATCCTTGAATAAGTGCAGACAGTTCCCGATCTCCACAATGGCGTCGAAAATGTTGAGATTGCAGGCATTCTCCACTTGAACCGAAGACACGCTAGAGACCTGAGAAGAACTAGCTGTGGGGAGACATGTAGGGCCAGCTGAAGGGGGACCTATGGGACCGGTTGTGGGGAGCACCATGGTGAATGGGGTGGGCAGGCCATCAGGGGAACGGTGGGCTGCAGTGCAGGTGTGATGATGGGTGGGTCACATTCAGGTGGAGGACCTGAAGAGACACTGGCTGAGACTCCTCTTCCACTCCCCAAGCCCAGCTGAGCCCCACGCAGGCGCAGCTCTGCTCCCTACGTTGAAGCCTGCCTCCCCCAACCACCGACATGCTTCCCATACACTCAGCTTTCATTCAAGTCGTATTTTTCCTGGGCTGAGCCCTAGGGAGAGAAGGCAGAGGGTTCCCCATTCCAAACAGTGCTGAGAGCTTTAAAAACTCACAGATTTGCTCCTTTGATCCTAAAAAACAAAACAATGATTTAGATTGTTTGATAACCCCCAATTGGTTTGGATGTTGGTTTTTTTGTTTTTTGTTTTTTGGTTTTTTTTTTTTTTTTTTTTTTTTTGGTGTTTTTGGTGGTGCTGGGACCTGCACATACTAGTCTATCACTGAGCTATACCCCAACCCTCAATATCCCCAATTTTTTAAAATGAGGAACTAATACTAGATCATGACTAGTGATCATAGCAATGAAAATTTCAAACACATGGTGCTTACTATATGCCACATAGCGTTCTGACCCAATAAACTTCATCATAGCCTTTGAGGCAAGTACTGAAAGTAACCACTTTACAGATGAGGAAACAGGGTGAACTGACCTACCCAAGGTCACCTGGCTATGAAGTAGCTTGCCTGGGTTTTGAACCATATCTACCTCTCCCTAGAGTTTGAGTTCTTCAGCACCTTCTCCAAGCATTGACCAGACAGTGACTGATCCCAGACCCTACCGCAGATGGCTGTTGAGACCCCGACTCCTCCCCACTCCTGCATTCCCTGGTCCTGTGACTGAGTTACACCCTTCCCTCTGTGGCTTCCATTCCTGTCCCACAGTCTCACCATAGAGATGCTGGATCGATGTCACGTCCTCCTCATGCAGCAAGGTGCCCTCCATGAAGTTATACATGGGGTACATGAGTGACTTTGGCACCGAAGAGTGGCCTAGGCCCAGCGCATGACCGAACTGGTGTGCTGCCACAAGGAATAGGCTGACTCCTGGAGGGAAGGAACCTGAGATGTAAGTGCCTTGCAGAGATTCTAGCACTGGCCACCCCACCACCACTACTGCCCCAGCCCCCAACAGGGAAGCCTCTCAACCACCCAGTTCACCTTCATTTGGGCAGAAGCCCCACTTTTTGTCAATGTCGAAGTTTGAGGTGGTGGCACACCAGAGGCGATTATCAGTTCGGCCCTGGACGGTACAGGCCGAGTACTCCTGGCCCAGGAAGATAAAGGGGAAGATGCACATTTCCCCAGCGGAGTTGCCTCCAATCACAGCTGCATCAGCTGGAGAGACCGAGAGCCTTGGGTGAGCCAGGGGAGTGGCTCCAATAAGGGGGAGCCAAGCAAGGAGCTAGCGAATCTTGGTGATCTATTTGTAAAGCCTAGGGGGCGCTATGGAGCAGAGCACAGCAGAGACCTAGTGGTCAGAGCCTAGGTCACCAAACCAAGGAAGAGGCCTCAGGCTGAGCAAAGAAGACCCAAGCCGTGGTGTTTTGGCTGGGCAACTGGAAGTTAGGGCGAGGGATGTGGTAATGGTGTGCCAGAGGAAGGAATACAGAGACAAAATAACGGGTGGAAGAGCCTCATTTCAGGAACCAATGCAGAACGGCAGAGGAAAGCTGAATCAGGTAGGCAGGCCAGGTACCTCGGTTTGGGCAGAAGCCATACAGTTTGTCCACATCGTAGTTGGGGGTGGTGGCACACCAGTGGCGGCCATCAGAGCGACCTTGGGTGGTGCAGGCAGAGTAGGAATTGCCCTCGAAGACGAATGGAAACACGCAGGGTTTTCGGTCTGCATTGCCTTCGTAGGTGTAGAGTTCTGGGGAGGCGCAAACCATTCACCTTCAGGTGCAGCGCAGCCGTAGCTTGACCCATCCACCACGAGTGATCCAACCCTCCTCCCTTCAGCCCACTGATGAGGAAATTGGGCCCAGGAAGCAGGAGAGTGACTTGCAGGCCACACAGCACTGGTGGCAAAGATGGGATTAGAACCCAAGATTCTGAACCTACAGGGTAGTGATGCCCGCAGCCCTCACCATGACCCCACACTCACTCTCGCTGGGGCATAAGCCATACTGGCGGTCGGTGTCGTAGTTGGCGGTGGTGCCGCACCAAGGAGTGCCATCGGAGATGCCGGCTGTGATGCAAGTGGAGTAGGAGCGGCCCTCGAAGGTGAAGGGGAAGTGACAGGGGGCTCCATTTGCGTTTCCACGGTAGGTAGAAATCACTGTGGGAAGAAGGGGACTAGTGTAGGATCACTGCATATGGATGTAGAAGAAAGGAATGCGGGTAGGGAGTGTAGAGGCGCCGGGGCGGCTCAAGATCTCACCGGCGCCCTTGCCCAGAGACCACAACACGTCGTCGTCGAAGTGGGCGTCTCCCTGAATGCCGGGGCCAGGAGCAAAGGCGTGTGCCAGAACCCCGTTATTCCCGTCTAAGGGGTAAGGGTCTCCATGCTCTAAAGAAGCAGAAGGAAGGGAGTCAGAAGGAAGGGAGCGTCGCCGGGTAGGTTGTGCGCTGTGCAAGGGCGCCGACCAAACGCCGCCTGCAAACCCCCCTGCGCACCGCTTTCCCAGCCGTGAGCCCGCACCCTGCCCTCCCGCAGGAGTGGGCGCCTGCGGGCAAGCGGCGCGCAAGGCCGCCAGGGCAGGCAGAAGAAAGCGGGTCCACCACCCCTCCTCACTCTCCTTGGTCCTCCTCCCGTGCCTGTTCCGGAGTCCTGGCTTGCCCCTTCTCGAGTTCTCACCCGCGAAAGTAAACATGATGGTGATGTCCGCCTCCTCGTTATAGACGCGCGTGAAGGTGAGCGACGTCACTGCGCTCCACACGGCGAAGGCACGGGTAAAGGCATCATCGACGACGTGGGGCGGCAAGTCTTGGGTGTAGTTTTGGATCCTGTAGGGGAAAGCAGGAGGAAAGAGGTCAAAAGTGAGAGACTGGAGCAGGACAGCAGTGACGCCCCCCGTCTCAGAGTCTTCAACATATGCTATGCTCCCTGCGGTCCATACTTTCATCCATAAAGTGCCTTCGGAGACATCTCCCCCAACCGTTTGGGACCCCACGATGTCCCTGACAGAAGTCCCCACTCAGAAGGGGACACTGAGTCTCAGAAGTGAAGCCTTTTGCCCCAGGTCCTACAAGTAATGAATCCAGGACCTGAGACAGGATATGTTCACCTCGCCACAGTCTCAGATCGGCCTCCCAGCCCCACCCTGGTCACCCACTCTGACCCCAACTGCTCACCAATATGTGATGTTGTTGTGCTCCCACTTGGGTTGACCTGGAAAAGCTTGAAATCTGCCCATATCTGGGACACCACAGCGTGGGGTTCGTATGGCCTGCAGGGTGGTGCTGTCCAGCTGACCAGTCTCGGGCAGGGACAGCTGCTTCTGCAGATGCAGCAGACGTGATTGCAGGGACACCTCAGTGCTCACATACATGTGCATCTCAGTCTTCTGCACCTCAGTCTTCTGCATCTCAGTCTTCTGCGTCTCATGCTCAACGGTGTAACCATAGTGTAACAGGTATTCCTGTGGATGGAGAGCGGAGATAGCCCAGAGCCCCGAACCCATTTCTCTGCCCGTCTGGCCAGGAATTCCTTGAGGTGCTCAGGGACCATCAGTAAGGCATTAAAATCAGGACACTAGTGCTTCCTACCCATTCAAGAATACACCCCCTGCAGATGCCCTCAGCTCCTTCCCAGCCCTAGGCCCCCATTCCCCCAGAGGCCCCTGAGGTATATCTTTGTCCACCCCAGAATCCTCCAGTGTCCCATACCCCACACCACTTTCCATTGCCCACCTAGCAACCCCCATTTCCTGTTCCTGGTCATCACTGCTCTGAACATCTGCAGACCCCAGGGCCTTACCCTGGACACCTCTGTTCTGATCACCCTCACCACATCCCCAAACCATTGCTGCCTCCTTTGGTTCACTGCATCTCTTCCTGGTCAGTCCTCCTCAACTCTCCACTGGGATGTTTGCCTACCTGTGCCAGCTGCGTTTCAGTGAGGGTCATGCTTTTCAGGTCTCCGGGGAAGGTCATGGTATTGGCCTGGCGGTAGGCAGGGGCAGCAGAGCAGCATCCCAGCACCAGAATCGCCAGGACCAGGGGCTGCCAGGGACTCATGGTGAGAGTAGTAGTGTCTGACTGTAGCAGGGTCCTAGCAGGGCTTTAAAGAGTCTCCACTAACTGAATCGGTGACCCCGCCCCGCCCCTCCAGGAGAGTGCTGACTCGGTGTGTGTGTGTGTGTGTGTGTGTGTGTGTGTGTGTGTGCACGCGCACGCGTGCCCGCATGCCCACTGAGCAGCCCCAGCACTAGAAGGCAAAGAAAGGACTTAAATCACCTCCTCCTGTCCCCGCTGCCCGCAGTCTCCACTGCAGAGTTAGGCAGGACCCCAGGCCCACAGGAAACCGCAGGCACTCTGGGGAAGGGTTGGTTTCCCAAGCTGCAGTCTGTGGGAAAGGGAGGGAGGGAGATGGGCTGCAGGACTCCCCCAGTCCTCAGGCGGAAGGCCTCAAGTGGTCAGCTTTCCCAGACTCCTTGACCGGACTCCTTGAGATTCCCCAGCCCACCTCTGACCATCTGCTACATCCCCTCTTGGATTTCAGTCCTGGATCTCAGCCTCTGCCATTTTCCAGCTATGGGGCCTTGGCCAGAGCCCCAGCTCGGGCCCCTCCCCACACTCCAGGCTCTGACATACATGCTCACATACATGTGCATCTCCTCCCTGAACACCTGTCTTGACTCAGCTCCTCTCCCTGCTCCAACTGGGGACCGAAGGTCTGTCTTACGGGGGTTCGCCTGGGGAACCCCCTGTCTTCAGGATAGCAAAGGTAGAGTTAATACATCTGCAAACCTGTAGAGTCGGCTTTCCTCTTTTCTTTCAAGCCCTCGGGCAAATGTCCTCACCACGCTAAATTTGTTTCCTCAGTGGTAAAAAAATGGACCTTTGGTCCCTAAATTGATGTGCGGATAAGATAAGATCAAATACATAAAGTGCTTAGTACAGAATGTGTTGTAAGTCCCCAGTAGATGGTGGTGATTTTTAATGACGAAGGTCAAGACCAGAATTATGACCTGGAATGAGGAGACTCCAGTCTTGGGTTCTTTCTAAGGCCCCCTGGTGACCTGTTAAGTGTCATCCCACTTCCTGCTTTGGATACCTGACCGCCCTTTCCCTTCTGCAGCCCTGCTCCATCCAGGGAGAGCTTCAGCTCCAGTTCTCCCATAACCAGAAGCCTCCCCTCTCCTTCCACCCAGCCAGCCGGTGTGGAGCAGGGGCCATGTTTTTTGCCTTCTCCAAGGCCATATTTAGGAAGAACAACAATAACAATTCAAAAGGGCTTACCAGTTGGGCATGAGTGGTTTAATACCAATGACTTGGGGAGCTGAGGCAGAAAGATGGCAAGTTCAAGGCCAGCCTGGGCAATTTAGCAAGACCCTGTCTCAAAATAAAAAATAAAAAGGGCTGGGGAGGGGCTGGGATTGTAGCTCAGTGGTCAAGCGCTTGCCTAGCACATGTGAGGCCCTGGGCTCGATCCTCAGAACCACATAAAAAATAATAATAATAAAAATACAAAAGTAGTGTATCCATATACAACAATTTAAAAAAAAAAAAGGCTGGGGTGTAGCTCAGTGGTAGAGTACCCATAAGTCCAAACTTCAGTTCCAATTAATTAATTAACTAATTAATAAAAGGGTCTCATAGCCAGGCATGGTGGAGTACACCTGTAATCTTAGCCACTCAGGAGGCTAAGGCAAGAGGATTGCAAATTCAAGGCCAGCCTTGGCAACCTATTGAGACCCTGTCTCCAAATACAAAATTTAGAAATAGGAATGTAGCTCAGTGGCAGAGGCCCTCTGGGTTCAGTACTACAAATACATACACACATCCATAGCCTACTAGGTGCCAGGCATCTTACATACGCCTAATAAATGAGTTTGTGAGACAGAAACAATTACTTCCCTTATGGGAAAACAGAAGCTCTGAAGCTTCCTATTTAATGAGCATTTGCTTTGGAGTCCTGCCGTCCTGGGTTTCAGTCCAAGCTCTGCCATTTTTTAGCTATGTGATCTTGGGCAAGTCTTCACTTCCAAGTCATAATAATGGATTTGTGTGTGTGTGTGTGTGTGTGTGGTACTGGGGATCGAACTCAGGGCCTTGTGCTTGCGAGGCAAGCACTCTACCAGCTGAGCTATCTCCCCAGCCCAATAATGGATTTTTTGAGATTGACTGTTCTGAGCACTGTGACTAGCTCTCTATCTATGAGGTATGTTTAATGGGTAACCCTCTCATATTCAGAGAAGGAAACTGAGGCTCAGACAGTTAAAGAACTTGCCTGTGGTCATACAGCAAATTAACACATAGAGAGAGTGTTCAAGCCCTGGGCTGCCTAGTTCTGAGGCTTTCCATCTTTAGTACTAGTAGTAATAGTAGGGATTGAACCCCTAGAGGCACTTTACCACTGAACCCGGTTCCCAGCCTCTTTTTAAACTTTTCTTATTTTTATTTTGAGACAGGTTTCGCTAAGTTGCTTAGGGCTTCACTAAATTGCTCAGGCTAGTCTTGAACTTGCAACCCTCCTGCCTCAGCCTCAGTCACTGGGATCACAGGCACGCACCACCACACTTGGCTCATGTTTATTATCATTTACAGGGAACTGAGATGACCAGGGTGCAGAGAGGGGCAAAGGGTGGGCTTGTGGGGCGCTTACAGCTTGGACCCTTCTCTGATTGTCTGCCACCCAGTGAAGATAACGGAGGAGGCTCGGGCATTTGAGAGATCAGATGGGAAGATGGGGACCCAGAGGAACTATGTTCCTGACTTGGGGGTATGAAGTCAAAGACCAGTATGATTTTAGAGATGAAAGAGAAGTAAAAGATCCTCCAATGCAAAGGATCTTCCCCTGGGTAGCAGGCACAGACTTTAGACAAAGCCATGAACTACTGCCAACTTGCCCTCAACTGTACAGAATATATCGCATCAATACGTGCATGTCATATTCCTTAAACTTGGCCTTCTCGGTATTTGGGGCTGGATCATTCTTTGTTTTGAGGGGTTTCTCTGTGTTTTGTAGGACGTGGAACAGCATCCTTGATCATTCTTCCCACTAGATGCCAGTAGCACCTCCCCCTGCCAGTTGTGACAACCAGAAATGTTGCCAAACATTGCCAAATGTCCCCTGGGTGAGCGGGAAGGGCAGAACCACTGGTATAAGTTGATTTTTAAAACAAAGAAACCAAGATTTTCATTAGATACTCAAACAATTGGTGATGAGCCTCAAACCCTTAAACACTATTCACACAACAAGTACTTGTTGAATTTTATGGGCCAGGCATTGCACTAAGAATTGGGACTACAGTCCCCTTACTCATGGAGCTGAGAATCCAGTGGAGGAGAATTTGAATGAGTGATTATCAGAGAGACAAGCATCCTAAAAGGGTGGTGTCTTTATCTACTCCAAGCACCTCTATTGTACAGATGAGAAAACTGAGGGCCAGAGTGTTTTCAGAGCAAGCAGGGGACAGTATGTAGGACAACAAGGAGCAGACGGTGAGAGCCCGCACTGTGGAGCTGGGTTGCCCAACTTCAAACCTCAGCTCTGCCACTGACAGGATGCATGACCTGTGCAACTGGCAGAACTTATCAGTGCCTCAGTTTCCCTATCTGTAAAATGGGAGTAATAGTACTGCTTTCATGGGCTGTTGTAAAGATCAAGGGTGAACAGACACAAAGTGCCTGACACATGGTATGAAGTGCTTGCTGTCACTCTGATTGTGATTGCCTTCAAGACAACTGACTGTTCTCACCAACTGGGGAACAGGGACAGAGTCCAGCCAAGGCCCCAGAGCTGGACTCCTGGAGTCCATCCAAGCAAGAACCCTCATCTCCTCACACCTCAACTTCCTCCTTTACCCCTGGCTCCCCAGGCCCCATCAAGGGGAACTTGGGGGAAGCTTGGTTTTCAGCACAGCAATGGCAGGAAGTAGTTCTGTTTACCACATCCCCTTCCCCGCCTCCCCAGCCCCTCCTTCCAGTACCACAACAGAGTTCGGCCATGGCCCCAAGAGAGGAGGCCAAGAGCAGGATGCACCCCTGGGTGGCCCCCAACAGTCCTGACCCCCTGACCGGACTCATAACTTGCCCTTTAAACCTGCCTCTCAGGCGGAAGCCCATCAGGATGGGGAGGGGACCCTGGATCCCCGAGTCACAGTCCAGCAGTCTGCTGTTAATAACTCGAGGCCCCCAGTCCAGGCCCAGCCTCATGGTATGAGGCATCTCTCCCTCTGTCTGGGATGGCGAACTCCAAGCCGGTTTCTCCTCAACCTGACAGAGAAGCGGGGGCTATGCTCAACAGGCCTCGGCAGGATGTGGGGGAGCCACTCCCCACCTGTCTGGGATGGACCGTAAAGGTGTGTATACGCCAGGTTCTGCCCCAGGGGAAAGCGTCGCCCACGGCCGGCCTTCCCATAGCCACATCACGCCAACCATTTCTAGTCCCGGGTGAGTGGTGGCAATCCCACGCTGACTCCTAGAGTACCCATTGATCATAAGTCACGCCTCCCACTTACCTGTGAGCACCTTCAGTAAAGAATTCAGAGCATACACTTAAAAATCAGACCCCCTGAGTTCAAATTCCAGCTCCTGCCATTGACTTGCTGTATGACCTTGGGCAAGTCACCTTGCCTCACTGTGCCCCCATTTCCTCGTCTGTACAGTGGGGAAAAGGCTTGTGGGGTAAATAGTTCAGTAAACGGTTCAGTAGTGAAGCATGTGCTTAGTATGTGCACACACATGGCCCTGGGTTCATTCCCCAGCACCAAAAATAAAATAAATTAAATTAGAGAAACAGTCTTCACTTGAAAGGGTTGGAATGGGGATTAAATGAGATTATGCATTGCAAGTTTTTAGCACAGTCCCGGCACATAAATAGGTATAAAAGAAAAAAGCAAGCTAGCTAGCTATCTCTGGTGATTCCATGACTCCAAGGCGCTCACTGCAACTTTACACATTAGCATTCATGCTCGTCACCTTACTGGCGAGGAGACCAAAGCTCAGGGATTTGCCCAAGTGCAGACACCTAGCAAGGGAGGAACTTGGGACTCAACCCAGATCTGACAATAGCCCCTGGATCTTTCCGCCACAGATTCGGCACGTGTCCTCAGCTCCCTCAGTCTGCAATAATTCTAAATCAATGGATGTAGGGGATACGGGACAATTTTTCCAGAGCTGTTATGTACCCCATAACCTCTGATTTGCCCATATGGTAGATCCTCTCAAGGTTCTATTTGAATCTGAGCTTTTAGAGCCCTTGGAATTCATGGAAGAGTGTGATTGTGAACCATTTTCAAGGTGACAGAGACTCAGAGAAGTGCTATAATTTGCTCATTGTCACACAGTTGAGTGACAGAGCTCTGCCTAGGCCTTCTGACTCCAAATCTCATGCTAAGGTCAGGTCAATGGCTCTGGCAAGAAGGAATTCAGTGGGGTAAGCCATGTGGGGGCCAGGAGGGTGCTGCTCAGAAGCCAGGCTGAAGGGGATCTGGCCTAGGAACCAACAGAGGGAACCCAGTATTCGGCTGGGCTCAGAAGAAAATCAAGGGTTGGTGATAAAAAAGGAACTAGAAGAGCCAGGTAGCTGGAAGGAGCAGTGAACAGCCAAGTGCAGCGGAGTTCCCTTAAGGCCAGAGGGTCTTGTCTCCAGGCAGGGTGTGCTGGTGAAGCCAAAACTGGGGACAGACAGTGTAGAAATACAAACTCAGGGTCAAATCCAGGAAATGGAAGCCATGAAAGCCACCTGTCTCTGGAAGTTGGAGACTGCCCTGGGAGAATGGAATGTCAAGGATCTCCGGAGCCCATTGAGTATGCCCTGTCAAGGACTACAGGCAGGGAGCTGCTGATTAATGCCCCCTGGGACCTTACCTGCCTGAATCGCTTTGGCCCTCCCCCTGCCATCTGCTGCTCACCTTTTTTGCTATGTCACCAGCAACTCCTGGGCCTAGTCATATAGGCAGGGAGGAGAGAACAGAACAAAGGAAACACTAATCTAGAAGAGATGCAGGGCACGCTCACTTCTCTGGGACTCTAGAACATCAGCCGTGGTCCCCTTCTCCCTCCCAGGAGAAGTCTGTGTTATTACCTTTAAATAAAACCTGCATGATATGCTTGCCTTGGCATGCTTCTCTAATGTTCAAACTTCAACATTTGAGGAAGCAGAACTCGTCACCAGTAAATGGTGGTATCAGATTTGGAGATTCCCACCGAGACCTACACCAAGGAAAGCTTCTCTCCACGCACCCCACATCTGTTTGAGGTGCATCTTTCTGTCTCTTTATTTCTGGAGGGCAAAATGGGCACCCACAGGCTACTTAAATGCAGCTAGTGCAGCCACCATCCTCCAAGCCTCGGGTGAGAGGTTTCCCAGCCTAGGCAGTTCCCAATCACCTGCTCTGTGCAGACCAGGCATGTTGGACTCTGCCAAAGCTGTTCCCTATTTTTCTGTTCAGGCCTGGAGTGCAATTAGTTCTGATCTACCTCAGATGCGTGGAGGCAGATGAAGAGTTGGAACAACTTTGGGATTCTCTGGCCCAGGCTACTCTCCGGCAGATCCCAAAGGTTCCTTCTCCTGACTCCCTCTCCCAACCACCCTAAGGGGTATCTAGGGTGACCGGTTGATGAATAGCACTGAGGGAAAATGCCAATTACCTTTGCCTCCATATGGGCCATAACACACCCCCACTTCCATTCCCTCCTGGATGCTCTCCTTCCCTCACTGATTAGACAGTAGGAATTCAGATTGTAAGATTAAGAGAAAGACCTAGGATGATTAGTAAAAAAATAAAAAATATCTCCAGGTTCCCTTTGTTCGCATAGTTAGCCTTCACTAGTCTATCTAGAATCTCCCCATTACTATTCCTGCACTTAAATGTGCTCACTGTGTTCTCTTTAAGCTGCAAGAAGGAGGCATTTAAAATCAACCCCTTCCGTCTTTTCCAAGAAAACGGTGTTATACACCAACAACCAATAGGTGTTCCCTCACCCTCCAGAGATTCCTTTAAGTTTACAGGGCAAAAAATAGGCAAAAAATGCACAATTTTACTTTTGTCATTTTTTTTCATAATTAGGAGTTTTAGTGACAGGGAGGAAAGGAGTAATGCCCTTAAGTCTGAATCCTCCAAGGGTCTCTAGCACAGGGCAAACTGGGACCCTAGCACTTTGCCAAAGAAGGACAGAAATAACTTGGGCAAAGACAGGTAATGAGAGATAGGTTTTTCTGGACCCTAAGGAAGTTCAAACTTAGGGAGATGTCCCTAATACTACTTCTAACTCAGATGGGAGCTTCTCTCTCAACAGTACTGCCAAGTTCACCACTAGCATGCATACTGCAAAATTACAAATGATCAAGAAAAGTGCCTTTCGAATGTTACCAGGTTGGCCTCAACAATCTCTACAATGAGAGGAGAAAACCTTGAGGAATCACCTACTAAGGGAGAAAAATCAATGGGGGCCTCCCCCAACTTAAGACAGATAAAAATAAACTGAGGGAGGTTTTTGGAGGATCCAAATAAATATATTGATATTTCAAAACTTATGCCAGGTATTTGACTTCACCTGGAAAAATTATGCTACCACTTAGCCATCTAGAGCACAGGCAGTTCCCAGAAATCATCCTCACTGGGATTCAAATAATGAATAGGATGCCTGGAAAACTATTATATGAGGCCTTCAGGAAAGTCCTGCTATCTTCATGGAGAGACTCAGGAAGGCAAGAAAACACGCCACCCTGAATCCTGAATCCATAGAGGACCACCTACTTTTAAAAAAATAAATTTATCTTTCAGTCAGCCCCAAACATTTAGAGAAATTGCAGAAATTGGCACATGGCCCTGATCAATTCTTAGTTGGTCTTTTCCAGCTTGCATCTTCTATTTTTTACAACAGAGATCAAACTGAAAAGAAAGGGAGCATAAGGACAAGAAAAAGGGCTATTAAAGATCATTCAAAACCTCAGACGACAGAAACTTTTAATGCCTTGCAACACCTCATGCAATATATCCATTTTAGGAATTAAAGAACAACCTGCCTAGTCCAAAACCTTAGAATAATTTAATGAAGCAATAATTTCCCCCCAGCCTGTAGTTCTTACTCTGTTATCTGAAATTCCAGCTGCTGCTTGGTTTACTACATTAGATTTAAAAGATGCCTTTTTCTGTATACCCTGGACTCTCAATCGCAATATCCGTTTGCCTTTGAGGAACTAGATAGTGATCTCAACTAACCTGGAGAGTATTGCCTCAAGGATTTGAAGATAGCCATCACCCATCTGGACAAGCCCTAGCTAAGGGCTTAGCAAAATTCAGAGAGAAAACATCTGTTAATTGTTCTCCAATATGTACATGACATACTTTATGTGCCTCCACCCAGGAGGAATGTCAAAAGGCCATTACAGAGCTCCTAAACTTCTTAGCTGACAGGGATTATAAGATCTCAAGAATAAAGCTTAATTATGCCATCAACAGGTTCAATACTTAGGATTGCAACTGTCTGAAGGAACCCACAATTTAGGAGAGGAAAAAAACACCATAGGACAATATCCTCTGCCCAGGAATATAAAAAAAAGGGGACTTACTTCAAGCCCCTGTCTTCAACTTACCTATGGAGCAAGATTTAACCTATTTGTCACTGAGAGAAAATAATCCTAAAAATATTCACCAAAAAATTCTGAAGAGACAGTCTTGGACAAACTAGCTCAATAGCCAATGACATATCTCAGTAAGGAGCTTAGCATATTTGCTTCATTCTCAAAAGTAATGGAAAATAAGGTCTCATAATTTTCTTTGACATCCAAACCTGTCCTGATAAAAATGGTTAAAATACCCTAGGCATCAAATTTCTGCTGGAACTAGATCTCAAGTCAAGGCTTACATTAAAATGTAAATGGAGAAGCCTGCAGGCCCAGTAGGACACCAGTCTCAAACCCAAGAAAAAAGGGGAAAAGGAGTCTTTTACCTGAACTCCAGCAAAAGTAAATTGTATGGTGCGTTACTAAAATAATCAACGGCAGTGTCATTTTTCCAGGACTTTTGTTTTTTAACTTAAATTCTTTTTTCAAGCTCATGACATTAACAATTTTTGATCAATCCTATTTTTATTCAACTAGAGTTTCTGAACATCCGTTAACATCGTAATGGAAATTCACCTATAAAAAGCTACAAGGACTTTGCTTTTGTGTTATGTGTATATTGTATTATCTGATATTGTGTTGTCTGTCTATGCATGTGCGTCTAAACATCATGTACATGATATCAAAATTGAGGAATGAGCACTCATAAAATTAAAATTTAAAAAATGGATCCAGATACCTTTAATTCAAGTGATTTTTAAAAGGTTCAATTTAAATTGGTTAAACAAAAAAAGGTAAAATGTCTTTAAAATTACTTAACATACAAATCTCTCTGAGTAAACTAATAAAATGTTGATATTTATAAAATGTCTAATATCAATTGTTTCTAGGACTTTTTCTTTTGTTTTCTTTTCTTTCAGTGCTGGGGATTGAACCCAGGGCCTTGTGCTTGCAAGGCAAGCGCACTCTACCAACTGAGCTATATCCCCAGCCCTCTAGGACTTTTTCAACAGAAAAGAGACAACAAATACTGTTCAATACACTTGTCTGATATCTTGGTTTTTACAGAAAAAATAAGTGAATTAGATCTGACATATAGGATTACTCAAATGTGTTTGTTAGAAACATCTGATTAATTTACAAAGTTAAAATACTAACTGTTAAATAACATCAAGTACCCTTAACACCTTAAATTCCGTGGGGAATGATACTTAAACATTATTGGTGTTTTCGTAGATTGGTAAATAAAAAGGGTTTCAAATTGCTTTGTGTCATCATTAAAAACAAGGTTACTAAGAGTTAGGTCCTGACAGGTACAATTCTATACACAAAGGGATCCAAAAGTTTCAACTGTGTTTCAATTAGAGTACTATAAATAACATAAAATATTTCATCTTATTAAAGTGGGGTAATTTATCTAAATTCAAAAATTTCATAAGAGTTGTTTCAAATGTGAACAAAAAGGGGTCAACAGATAGGAAAGAGAAAATAAAAGGATGTAGGTATGGAAATATATTTAGTAGAAGGGAAAAGGAAATGTTTCCAGGTAGGGAAGTCTCTGTGTGATGAAATACATGAGGGTCTAAGTAACTGCTAAGAAAGTCTGTGTGTAAGTAAAGGGCAAATTTCAACAAGTTTGTATGTAACTAAGTTGGTTATACGTATGTGAGATAATCAGTTAGAGCTATTTAAGTTTTTTTCTAAGGTTAAATACTACTATACTGATATAAACCAAGGTTTAATCTATATGTTAAAATGACAAGGATGTCTTAAAAACACTAATTTACTCTTAACATTGTGTCTGTTAAGTATTATTCTTTAAAACAATTGGCCTTAAAGAAATTGGTGTTTATACAATCATGGTTAAACAATGTTAGAGTATTGTACTATGTTACAGAGTCTAAATTTTTCTTTAAAAACTAAACTTGGTTAATATAAAAGTATCAAGGTAATTGTCAAATGGGTCACTCTTCTTGTATATTAAATGTGTTCATATTTTCCAGGCATACAAGTCTTTAAAGCAGAAAATTTATCAAGTTGCTTTTCTCTAAACTAACCTTGTCTGTAACAGTAATTTTAAACTTATAAGAACAGTAAATTTTATTGGGGACTTATTTATATCATTGAATATTCTATAACAGTACCTGTTATCAACAGGGTATATGTAAAATTTGTTACTTTTTACACTGAGATAATAAACTTAATTGTAAATGTTATTCTAAAAGTTAGTGAGAACATGATTTATTTAAAGGTTAATATCATGAAACATGAAAACATAAAAGCATTTTACCACACAAAAGGAAAGTTAAAAGCTCTCTCAGCCTCTCCTTGATTCATGTTTTAGATGTAATGTCATATTTTGTTGACTAACATGCATATAGACTCAGGAAACAATATATGTAAACTTTGTAAAATGACATTTAGAGAGAAGGCAAAGATCAGCTTCAGAACTAGAACACTTTACCTAAGATTTGTAAAAAAAACCCCACCTCACTCAAGATAAGGATCTGCCTCCCACCTTACTACATGTCAGAATGGCTCCAAAATAAGCCAGATTCCAGCTTATTTAGAGTTATATTCAAAAGATTGGTTTTTTGTTGTAAAATTACTGTGATCTCAGAGGATATAATGTATAGCTCAGCCAAAGTTCAGGATAGCTATCATGCAAGCTAAATATATTTCTACTCTCGCTAATTTCATTTTGCAAAACTGTTACCTGTTAATGCTTTGCAGAAGTACTGCTTCAAGAACACCTAACCAAGGTTAACTTGTGATAATAAGCCAGCACCTACAGAACAGATAGTATATAATGGTAACTTCCAGTACTAATACAGAGTCCAGTTAAATAAAAGGGTAAATGACTGTAAAGCTATAGACATTGAAGTTAAATCCCAGTACTCTTAACTTTTATGACTGGCGAGAGTGGCTTGCTGGATGTTTAAGATCAAACTTAGAGATCGAGATTAAAATAAAGGGGCCAAGAAAACCAATACTTGACTCTTGCTCTCAGAGTCAGCCTGAACCCAGTTAATAAAAGAACTTCTCTAAGGAGCTTTGCAATTCTGGGTCACAGAGTTGCATTTCCTCCTGATCAGGGAAATTGATGAAACTACTAGAGGATGGAAAGCCAATCAGTGCACTTGCTGCAGAGGAGGGTCATTGAAAAAGGGAGACATCCCTGATGCTTCCAAGGAAAGCCACTTCATCAAGGAGACCCTACCTAGCAAATGGCACTAAAGGAGCTAAGAAGCTGCTCTCAAGTTCCCCATGAGTGACCCCTGTGGGAACTCAACTGAGTCTTTAACAAACAGGAACAGAACAATTTGACCAGCTTGATCTTAAATACCTAGCAAAACAGTTAAAACCAAAATATAGCCATTCTTGGGCATTTAAAAGAAACAATAGCTAAAAGTAACTTAAGATGAACACTTGTGTTAGCCCCCTAGAATAAGTAAGGACTGGAAGTTACAAAAGAGATTCTTAGGCAAGAGTGTCTGATAACTATCAAGAGAAACTGCCAGAGTCAGAAACTTTTATTCAGTTTAAGGCCTACAGATATTCCTAACATACACAGGCAGGCTTAATCTATGTTTGCTAGTATGACTATCTAGCCCTAAGTAACAGAAATATAGAGATCTCTACTAAACACAGGATATACCAATAAAAGGATATTTTACAAAAATCAGATGACATTAAGTAGCTTAACTATTTTCTGGGGACATCAATGACATTAAGAATTAAATGTTGTGCTTAGATTCCTGATAACTCTGACAATGTTAAAGTTCCCAAACAAAGGACTTGTCCTCTCCAGCCTTTGTTTTGGGAACAACTTCTCAGTTCTTCCACCTCCTGGTGAGAGATTATTGACTTCTGTCATCTTCATGATATTCATTGACATGTTCCAGATGCTGCAACATTTATTTTGTATTAATCTCATATCAGCACTCACATCCTTCTGTTTCTCTCTCATAGAAGCACCACCCCCAGATGACTTTACAACCTGTTCTTCCCAAACCAGATTTCTACTGTGGACCCCTCGATCAACCTGATTTCTAAAAGGGAACTCCAAACTGCTCAAAGCAGCCAGAGTGGCAGTCGCCCCTTTTCCTTACGCCAGTAAGGAATTCCTAAAGCTAGAGAGGGAAATGAAGCCAGAATTGGGGACAGGCAATTAGGATAGAAATAGGGCATAGGGTCAAATCCAGGAAATGGAAGCCATGAAAGCCACCTGTCTCTGGAAGTTGGAGATTGCCCTGGGAGAATGGAATGTCAAGGATCTCCGGAGCCCATTGAGTATGCCCTGTCAAGGACTACAGGCAGGGAGCTGCTGATTAATGCCCCCTGGGACCTTACCTGCCTGAATCGCCTTGGCCCTCCCCCTGCCATCTGCTGCTCACCTTTTTTGCTATGTCACCAGCAACTCCTGGGCCTAGTCATATAGGCAGGGAGGAGAGAACAGAACAAAGGAGACACTAATCTAGAAGAGATGCAGGGCATGCTCACTTCTCTGGGACTCTAGAACATCAGCCATGGCCCCCTTCTCCCTCCCAGGAGAAGTCTGTGTTGTTACCTTTAAATAAAACCTGCATGATATGCTTGCCATGGCGTGCTTCTCTAGTATTCAAACTTCAACATTTGAGGAAGCAGAACTCATCATTGGTAAATGGCAATATCACTGGGAGAGAGCTGAAGGGCATGAAGAGAGCCGGAGGTTGGCACCGACCAGTTCTTGGGGCATTGGATTGCCCACCAGCAGGTAGGAATATGTTTGGAGTCCCAGCCAAGCAGGTGGTGTCCCAAAATACACATTTAGAAAGTTGATTTTGAAGTTTGGGGGAAGAAAATCTTTGACCTTAGCCCAAAAATCAACCCCCCAGTTGGATTTCCTTGTCTGGTCATCTCAGGAGTCAGGGTCGTTGTTTTACTCTGGATGACACAGGGGGAAGGACACCATATTGCCAGTAATCACAGATCCTAAAGGCCTAAACCTAGTCCTTTAGATTTAGAGGAGGAGGTGGGGACGGTCTTTATCATCCCTAAAACCAAGGTCAAACATTCAGAGTGGCTCAGTCCTCGCTGGCAGAGTGTATGGGGAGGGGCCTGGCAGAAGGCCCAGGAGGGTGGGTGCACCCGGGCAACTGGGAAGAGCTGGCCCCTTTGACAAGCCCGAGTTGAGTGCCTACTCTTGGCTATGCTCCTTCCAGTTCAGTATTCTCATGGTGTGGTCTCTGGACCCCAGTAGCAGCAGTACTTGGGAACTTGTTGAAATGCAGATCTTGCTGGTGCCGTGGTACGGGCTTGTAAGTTCACCGAGGCTAGAGGATCACTAGTTCAAGGCCAGCCTCAGCAACTTAGTGAGACCCTGTCTCAAAATTAAAAATAAAAAGTGCTGGGGGTGTGGCTCAGTGGTAAAGTACCTCTGGGTTCAATCCCTAGTATGAAAGAAAGAAGAAAAGAAATGCAAATCTTCTCCAGCTCCCACCGCGGAATGATTGCCTCAGAAGCTCTGGGGTGGTGACCAGCGATCTTAATAAACCTGTCAAGTGATTCTGATGTGGGCTCACGCTTGAGACCTCTGCTTTAGAGCACCTTCATCCCTACACTGAGAGAGAGGGTTTCTTATCCAATTTGTTACTTAATTTCCAAATGAGGAAACTGAGGCTCAGAGAGACAAAGTCACACAAGAGTAACAAAATCAGGTGGCAAAATAGGTCTCTCTGACTATAAAGCAGAGACTCCTCACTGCACTATTAGAACTGGGAGTGACATTTGACTTTAATACCCAGGACCCCAGGAGTCCTGGCCACTCAGAACTGACTCAGTCCAGGAGTCCAGGGTAGGGCACGGGACTAGAACACTGGGCACTTTGAAAGTTCAAAGCAGCGCCTATTACAGACAAGTAGGGCAATGGTACCCTATTTCTAGAATGGCTGCTGCTATACTCATTATAATATAAAGCTGCAATCATCTACTGCTCCCCCGCCTTTCGGTGTAGCTATCCCTCCCATCTTACAACCCAGATTGTCAGTCTGCAAACACCCTAGTCAGCCATTGGTCTGCTCATCAGCCTGCGAACATTCTTGGCAGCCACTGGTCTGATCGTTAACCTGCGAACTTCCTCGTTGGCCATTGGCCTGATCCCTAAACCTCGAACTTTCTCATCAGTAATTGACCCGATTGTCGTTAGCCCACGAAATTCCACTGCTTAGGAGCAGCTCCCCCACCATTTTCTCTCTCTCTCCCAGCCCTGAGAGCGAACACTCTGGTCATCCGCCTAATAAAATCTCTTATGTGAGTTCTCGTGTCCAGAGTGGTTTTCTGGGTGCATTCATTGGGGCCGAGACTCAGACCAGGCACCCCAGAGTGCTTGCTCCCCTGAATTCAAGGGTCTGAGCTGCCTTGGGACCCAAACTGAGCCGTGTTTTTCTTACGCTCTTGTTTCCAGATATACACCAGAACTGACTAGAGGAAACTCCGGAAGTCTACACTGGCTAGTGGTCCTGGAGCTCAATATAACCCCAAAGAGAAGACAGGTACAGCAGGTGTCTTATGTTCAGCAAGCCTTCTCAGATTTGGCTGTACATTGGAATCACCTGGGATTTTCTTTTACTTTCTTTTGTGCAGTGCTAGGGCCCAAACCCAGGACCACGCATGTGGATGTGCTAGGCAAGCATTCAGTTACTGAGCTGCATGCCCAGCACCCAACCTGAGATTTTCCTTTGACTGACTGTTCTTGGATCCCCCACCTCACCCCCAACCTTTAGATTCTGACTACAGTGGTCTGGGGTGCAGCCTGAGCCTTGGGATTTTCTCAAGAAGCTTCACGGATTCTAATGAGAAGCCAAGGTTGTGAACACAGCTACGCAGGGAGCCCTGGAACTTGTAAGAGACTCCACATTAGGAGCCTCTGGGGACTGCAGTAATAGCCCAGTGGCAGAGCGCTTGCCTCACGTGTGTAAGGCACTGGGTTCGATCCTCAGCACCACGTAAAGATAAATAAATAAAATAAAGGTATCATGCCCATCTACAACTAACAAGAGAAAGAGAGAGAGAGAGAAAACTTCTGGTTTGTTTGCCAAGGCTAGGGACTGGGGGTGGGGGTGGCAAATAGAGATTCTCAAAAAATTCTGATTCAGTAATAAGCAAGGTCCAGAAGTGGCCGTTAGGAAGATCTCCTGGTTTAGAAATCGCAACAGGGACAGCTCCCAGAGAGGTCCAGAGACTCTATGCCCTCTCTCCCACCCCCACCCCCCAACATAGCTGAAGCAGTTGAGAACATTTGGCCAGGAAGTATCCAGAACCAATTTCCGCAGCTCTTCCTTCCCCTGTGCTGCGGAGACGTGTTCTTCAAAGAACACGGTCTGAAGGAGCCCAAGATGCCCTCCTGGGAGAGCCATTTCCTCTGCGAAGCTGCTGCAGAGCTCCAGGTCTGCGGCCCGGCTGGGCCTGCTCTGATTGCCTGTTCTGCCCATTAATCCCGGGATACCCTCATTTAGATGCGATCTGCATCCATTTGCATATTGAGTTCCAGCGCTTCCCCCACCCCTGTGGCATGTTAGGAGAAAATAAAACTAATGTATTCACAAAGCCTGCTGAGATGTGTTCTAACCTGCGCTTCCCGCAGCGCTGGGACTTTGATACACCTGAAGCTGGAGGCGCCCGCATGAAGGGGGGGTGGCACAGGCCTGCGTGGGTGCAGCAGGATGGTGGGCCGAGCGGGCACTGGAGACCTGAGGGGTCTGGAAGCAGCAGCCCAGCTCCTGCTGAGGGGTGGATGCCGGATTTCTCTAGGGGGAAAAGGACGGAAGCACCGGTAGAGAGTGTGGGAGCTTCCCCTTTCAGGGGATTCCTTCCCAGTCACACAGAGACTCCAGCTGGGGGTTCCGCCAGGATGCCAGTCAGGTGACACTTGAGGCTGTACAGGGGCCGGGCCCTGGGGTCTGGCAGATCTGGGTTTGAATGGTGTGCTCCCAGGTTAATAATCTGCCCTCTCAAAACCTGAGTTTCTTCATTTTATAAAAGAAGTACTAAGCCAGGTGCAGTGGCGCACACCTGTAATCCCAGCTACACAGGAGCCTGAGGCAGGAGAGTCCAGTTCAAGGCCAGCCTCAGCAACTTAGTGACCCCCTGTCTTAAAATAAGAAACAGGGGCTGGGGAGATAGCTCAGTAGGTAGAGTGCTTGCCTTGCAAGCACAAGGCCCTGGGTTTGATCCCTAGCACCACAAAAAAAAAAAAAAAAAAAAAAAAAAAAAAAACAAAGCCAAGCGCAGTGGCGCACTCCTGTAATCCCAGTAGCTCAGGAGGCTGAGGTAGGAGAATCTCGAGTTCAAAGCCAGCCTCAGCAAAAGTGAGGTGCTGAGCAACTCAGTGAGACCCTGTCTCTAAAATAAAATACAAAATGGGGCTGGGGATGTGGCTCAGTGGTCGACTGCCCCCGAGTTCAGTCCCCAACACCCAACCCCCACCTCAAAAAAAAAGGAACAAAAGGGGCTGGGGAGGTAGCCTAGTTTTAGAGTCCTCCTGGGTCCCAAACACAGTACTGAAATAGATAGGTAGATGACAGATAGATAGATATCTAGATAGATATCTAGATAGATAGATAGATAGATAGAATAACAACTCATCACATGGTGAGGTGAGTCATGACTTCATTCGGTTACGCAATAACTGAACATCTTCCCCAGGCTCCTCAGAGGCTGGGAAGGAATACTAACAGGTGCTCCTATAATCTACACCTGCATGACACCTGTGACAAGTGACCTCAAACTTCAAAGGCTCTAAGCAGTGGCAGGTACCCATAGTCTCAGTTTCTCCAGGAAGGAGAATGGCTTGAGCACAGGAGTTTGAGGTCAGCTGGGCAACAGAGCAAGACTCAAGCTCAAAACCAAAGAAAAAAGAAGAAAGAGAAGAAAGCAAGCAAACTTAATGGCTCTGAAGCAGTAATTTATTGTATCTGTTTCTCACTATTCTGTGGGTCAGGAATTTGGATAAACCGCAGCAAGCCAACTGGGGTCTCCCTGGGAGTCAGTTGGTGGCTGAGGGTTGACTGGAAGGGCAACCTTCTGGGTGAAGTGATTGCCTTTCTCATTTTCTCTATTTTATGATGCTTTGGTATATTGGGTCTTGCAGACCCAGGGAAGAACTGGGGTTGGAATGACCCAGGGTTAGCTAGTTCCTAGAGAGAGTGACCAACTAACCCATGAGCACCCCTTGGACATGCCAGCCACCACTCCTGAGCCCACATCCTCCAGACCGCCTTCCGTCAGGGTACCATCCCCGTCCTCCATCTTCCAGGCCCAGGGGCTGGACAACTACTGCAGGTCCACTACAGTAGGTCCACTACTGTAATCAGAGCCCAGGGAAATTATTCAAATGTGCCAGTCCTAAATCTACTCAGATGATCTGCCTTGCCCCACCTGTCCCTTCTCACCAAAAGCACACTAACGGCTCTGACCTCTGCTGTCCTCTCCCACCTTCTGCCTCCTGACTGACCTTGGTGACCATGTGGCCCCGTGTGGTATGGCACCCTCTCCCACTTGGGAACAAAGAGTGACAATCTCTCTGGGGGCAGTTATCTTGAGCTATGTGCCTAACCACACCTGGATAAAACCAAGATCCCAGGTATATTTTCAAACGCTGGGGGCTGGAGGCTGGGCTCACCTGGGCCTCCTCCTGCTCCAGGTGCTCTCTGTCTTCGCACAGTGCTGCCCAGAGCTCTCAGACCAAGGCAGAAACTGCCAGTTCCCTTAAAGCCCGGGCCTGGAGCTGACGCAGGGTCACCTCCGCTGCATTTCATTTACCAAAGCAGTCACACGCCTGCTGGATCCAGCTCACTTTCCAAGTCTAGCCCAGAGCCTTCACATCACTGCCAGGAGGCCCCCAGATCTCTTTAGCACATTGCTGCACCCAAGAAACCCAATTGACACAAGGACAATTCTCTTCCTTCTGCTCAATCTGGAAGACCCGGCTTTGAAGGCCAGTCCCACCAGACTCACTTCCTCCAGCCTCCATGAGAACATCACCCAGAGGTCCCAGTGGTCCTTCCAGTGTGACCGGGCCCAAAGCCACTCTGCCAGAGCCCTGCTGCTCTCTCTGGGTTACCTCTTCTGCTTTCTATTCACAGAAACTTTGCTTCCTAAGTCACCCTGACTCCCAAACTATCTGCGGTTAAAGCCAGGTGCAATGGTGCACACCTGTAATCCCAGTGACCCAGTGAAGCAGGAGGAGCACAGGTTCGAGGCCAGTCTCTGCAACTTTGCAAGACCCTGTATCAAGAAATAAAAAGGACTAGGGATGGGACGTAGCTCAGTGATAGAACACCCCTGGGATCAATCCTCAATACAAAAAAAAAAAAAAAAAAAAAAATGCCAGCAGCTGACTTATCTGTATGTCACCCCACAGAATCCCTCCCTGTCCACATCCTCTAAGTAATTTCGTACATCCATCCCTCTGAATGTATTAGTTAGCTTGGACTGCAGTCACAACAAGAAAACCCCCCACAGATTGGGGGATTTACGCAGCAGAAAGTTATTTCCTCAGCATTCTGGAGACTAGAGGTCCAAGATCAAGGTGCTGGCTGGGGCTGGTTTCTTTCGAAGCCTCCCTCCTTGGTAGGTAGACAGCAGTTTCCTCCCTGTGTCCTCACGTGGTCTTCCTTCCATGCATCTGTCTGTGCCCTAATTTCCTCCTCTTAGGACATCAATCCTATTGGATTAGTGACCAGCCGAGTGACCTCCTTTTAACTTAATTACCTATTTAAAGACCCTATCTCTAAATGCAGCCCTACTCTGAGGTGCTGGGGGTTAAGTCCTTAACGTTTGAATGTGGTTCAGCTCATTACACTTCCTTCCTCTGCACTCTGCGGCCTCTGCCTGAGCACCCTCCCTACCACCTCCCTCCTGTCACTGCAACAGCTCAGCCCCACTAGTGCCCAGCACCCACACTCCCAGAGCCATCTCCTTGGTCGGCTCTTCCTGACCATACTCTGAAAGTCCTGTAGCTCCCCAGTGCCTCCAGAATTGAGTCCAAACTCCCGCCTAGTGCGGTGGCACCAGCCTGTAATCTCAGTGACTCAGAGGCTGAGGCAGGAGGATCACAAGTTCGAGGCCGGCCTCAGCAATTTAAGGAAACCCTAAGCAACTTAGTGAGACTCTGTCTCCAAATAAGAATCAACTTTCAAACTTGAGAAGTCTGAACTCTAGCCTGCCAGCCAAGGTCCTCCAGACCCTGGCTTCAGTCCACTTTCGCATCATTAATGTCATTAAGGCCAGGAGAAATGACAAAGTTGTGTAGCGCCTTGCTGCTCCAAGTGTAGTTCATGGACCTGCAGCAGCGGCATCACCTGGGAGCTTACTAGAAATGCAGAATCCTGGGCCAGACCTGCTGCACTGGAATCTTCATCTCCAGCACAAGGTCTCCAGGTGATGGGTACTCACATGGAAGTTTGATTCGGTGGCGGGGGGTGTACTACCAATTGAAGCCAGGGGCACTTTACCCGTAAGCTACAACCCCAGCCTCTTAAAAAAAATTCTTACTTTGAGACAGGGTCTCACTAAGTTGCACAGGCTGGCCTCGAACTTGCCATCCTCCTGCCTCAGCCTCCTGAGCTGCCATACCACACCAGGCCCTCCCTACGTGGAAGTTTGAGTGTTTACAGACCTCAGTGGTATCCAGAGAGGGACTCCAAGGAGAGGACTCAACTTGCTGGGTCAGAAACTTGACTTTGCCCTGAAGGAACCACTAATTCCCAGGTGTCTGGTGTGCAGCAAATAATGGGTGCTGACTTCCCACGGCGATTAAGAATTGTGACTCCCAGGTATGAAAAGTCTGCTGGAGACGGCTCCCTGATGGGCGAGGCAAGCTTCCCACGTCTCACTTCCTTTTGGCAACGTTTGTTGAGCCCCTGCTGAGTGGGAGGCAGTGCCGAGTGCACAGAATCAAAGGATGCAGGTGCCGTGACACACGCCTGTGATTCCAGTGACTCCGGAGGCTGACGCGGGAGGATCACAAGTTTGAGACCAGCCTCAACAACTTAAGGTAGGCCCCAAGCAACTTAGTGAGACCTTGTCTAGAAATAAAAGGGCTGGGAATGTGGCTCAGTGGTTAAAACGCCTCGGGGTGGGAGCTTCCAAACCAGGAAGGCAGACCCTGAAGCCAGGCATCGAACAACTGGGGACCCACACTCCGCGCTCCCTCCATGGCGCGCACCATGACCTCAAGCCAAGGAACGCTGGAATTCTCTGTCCCACTGCCTCAAGCCCGCCCCACACCTCCCCTCCCGGCCTGTCCCCTTTGCCTGGCTAAATCTTATTTATCTTTTGGATTTTAGCTGAGATCATTTCTTCCAAGGAAATGGTGCTAGCCACTCCCACCTGGGAAGGGGCCACGTCTGTGCTCCGTGGCTCCCTCGGCCCACCTTTCCCTGATTGTGGCACTTCTCATAGTTCAAGTGAATTTCTTACATATTTGTCCATTGCCCCGCCAGGAAGAGAACATCACCAGGGCAGGAACTGTGTCCACTGTGTTCACGGTATTCTCAGGTATTTTTTAAATACAGAAACATAATAGTAATAGTAGTCCGCTGTTTTGAGCTTTTACCAAGTGCCAGGCACCGTCCTAAGCAATTTTTTTTTTTCATATTACTGGGGATTGAGCTAACCTACACTTCCATTTATCTTGAGACAGGGTCTCACTAAGTTGTCCTGGCTGGCAATCCTGCCTCAGCCTCCTGAATCTCTGGGATCACAGGCGTGTCCCCCTGCATCAGGCGTATCTTAAGCACGTATATGTAAGAATTCATTTCATCCTCACAACTCTCTCCCAGTGAGGTGGGTCTTGTTATTTTGTCCCATTTTCCAGACGTAAAAATAGAGGCACAGAGAAGTTAAGTAACTTCTAGGGTTGCACAGCTAGGGATTCAAACTCAGGCAGTCTGGCTTCAATGCACACTGGAAGAGGAGGTGATTCACTCGTGGGGGAGAGGTTAGAGGTGGGGAAGGCAGGAACAACACCCGAGCCAGGCTTAGAAGAGTGAATAGTGGTGCGCCCTGGGAAAGGAGGAGCGGGATTTGCAAATTTAACAACCTTCAAATCCAGCCCCACCGGCAGTGCCACTGCTTTTTCCTGAAGGGAAAATGGAAGGCAGCTGACACACCCAGACATTGGCAGAGGAAGCGTGGACCAGGCGAACCTCAGGAGAAGGCCTCCCAGCTTCAGCCTGAGTCACCCTGGGCCGGGTAGGCCAGGTCCTTCCCTCTGGCTCCAAGGCTCAGGCTCACTCCTGGGCTGCCACTCCTTCCTGCCAGGGATGGTCACTCAGGCAGGTGTGGTTCACAGCTGACCTGGTGCCTGTGAGGAGTCAGGAATCTCCTCTTCCCTACCAAGCCCCAGCTTCACCCGCCTGTCCTCAGCCTGACCTCAGAGACTCTGGGCGCCCCTCCGACTTCTCCATGACCCCTTCACAAACGGGATCTCAAGGAACCAGATGCAGAGGAGGTGCTGTCCACTGCCTGTCCCTGGGCGGGCCCTGGGGCCCTGATCCAGCCCGCCACCATTTTCCTACCGGGGATCCGTAGTACAGACTCAGGAGGAAAAGCACCTGAGAACAGGGGGCGCCTCGCTCTGGGACGGGACTGGCACTGTCTGCACTAACCAGCCCCCACCCCACCCCGTCCTGGCCGCTCCCTCGCGCTCCATTCGCTCAGCAAACCTTTACTAGGCTCCCTCTAACTACCAGGCCCCCTGGCTCCTGTCCCACACATCCGCAGACCGCGGTCCGCTCTGGCAGAGGCCACGCCTGCCTCCCTCGTCACCACAGCCCCGGGGCCTAGTACAGAGGAGATGCCGGTAAATTCCCAGGAGCACCAAGGAAGGGGGACACATGGCGGGCAGACAGGCGGAAGGGCCTTGGGAACTTCAGGGCTGTCCCTGTTCTCGGCACTGGCTCTCCTCCAGGAGCTAAGGACGCAGTCCAGGCCCTGCCAGAGCCCCAGCTTGTGCCCTGACTTGGACCTAGGCTGTCAGATTCAGTGGCCATGAGACCCAAGTGGCCACGTAAGTTTAAAGTTAAGTAAAATTAAAAATTCAATTCCCCAGTCTCACTAGCCATGTTAAATTATTTTATTATTCTGTTTTAAGCAGCCTCAGAGATAGGAGCTGGGGAAGTGGGAGGAGGGGTCTCCCCACCCATGCCGTGCCCCCTGGGGATGGGGTGGGGGCAAGGGGAACTCAGCGAGGTGGGGACAATTCAGGCTCCTTGTCCCCTGGGGACCTAGGTCCTTCTCAAGAAGGTGGCCCTGTCTGCTCCCAAGGCTTCGGCATCCAACAGGGAGGCCCACTGGCAGAGGCCAGTGCATCACTAGCCACATTTCAAGTGCTCAAAAGCCATGTGTGGCTAGTGATGGCCCCACTGGGCTGCACAGGTGATAGAAAATTTGCATCTGAACAGTGCTGCTGGGCTAGAGCAGCAATTCCAGGTTTTGAAATTCCAGGACTATTGCATTTTCAAAAGTATTTGGAAACCAATGTAAGTTTTGTCAATCGTTCATTTTGCCAGGAAATTTAAGGAGTAATAATGACCATGGGACCTGATGGTGCATGTCTATAATCCGAGATTCGGGAGGCCAGCCTCAGCAACTTAGTGAGACCCTGTCTTGAAATAAAAAAACAAAATGGCTAGGGATGTGGCTCTGTGGTGAAGTGCTCCTGGGTTCTATCCCCAGTACCCAAACCAAACAAATCAATAAATAAATGGAGTGATAATGACAAAGAAAGAAAGAAAGAAAAAGAACATGATCACTAACGTAGTATACAATTCTGGGGTGTGTGTGTATGTGTGCGTGTGTGCGTGTGTGTGTTGCTGGGAAATGAACCCAGGGCCTTGCACGTGCTGGGCATGTGCTGTACCCCTGAGCTATATCCCCAGCTCAACATGAAATTCTTCACTGGGTCTTGGGTTGTTTGGTTTGGTTTTGGTATTGGAGACTGAACCTAGGAGCACTTTATCACTGACCTATGTCCCCAGCCCTTTTTGTTGACACAGGGTCTCATTAACTCGTCCAGGCTGGCCTTGAACTTGCACTCCTCCTGGCTCAACTCTCTGAGTTGCAGGGTTTACAGGCCTGTGCCACAGCCTTCAGCTTTGGGCCTTGAGTTTAAAATATATGTGTAGCACACATTAAGGGATATTGGTGGGACAACTGGAGAAATTTTGTATGGATCATGTATCGGGTCATTGCGCTGTGGTGTGTAGGGACTGCTCTAGTTCTTTGGAAGCTTAGGGTGGAGGACTTATGAGTGAAAGGTGAAGGTATCTACCAACTCCTGTATTTAGGAAAAAAGTTATAGTTTGGATCTAGGATGTCCCCCCCAAATCTCTTGTGGAAGGTTTGCAGCAGTGTTCAGGGGTGGGAGGTGTTTGGACCATTGTGGATTCATAGCTTAACAGGCCACTGGGAGGTGGTGGAAAGTAGGAGATGGGGCCGAGCTGGAGAAGGCAGGTCTCTGAGGGGTGTGCCTGGTCCCTTTCCCTTTTCTCTCTTGCACTTTCTCTGCTTTGGCAGCCATGAGGGGAACAGCTTCCCTCTGCCGTGCCCTTCCACCCTGATGTTCTGCGTCACTACAGGCCCAGAAACAACCAAGTCAAGTGACTATGGACTGAAACCTTTGAATGCATGAGCTAAGATAAATCCTTCTTTCTTTGAGTTGATTTTCTCAGGTATTTTTGTCACAGCAACAGAAAACTGACTAATGATATGAGTAATGATACTCTACTAACACAAGTATCCTATGTATAAATATAAATAAGTACATATTGAGAGAAGAGGGAGCAGATCTGGCCATATGTTAACTGGTGAATGAAGCTAATGGTTATAAGAGTGCTTTACTGTATTATTTCTGCAACTTCTCTGAAGGTTTGAGAATTTTTCAAAATAAAAAGTTTGAAGAAAAATAAGAAATCAAGGCAGTGGTTATGTGGGTAGTGGGCAGAGCGTGAAGGAGTCTTCTGGGGGCCTGTGATGTCCTAGTTCTTGATGTGGGATGTTGGTTACATGGGTGATGTCATGGACTGAATTGTGCCCCCATCCCGTCCTTACCCTACCCCCATTCACAGCCCTATGCCCATGCACAATAAGATACCCATCTGGTGACACTTAATGGGGGGTGGGAGTGGGACAAGAATGGAGGAAGGAGGGACTGTATAGAGGGAAAAGAGAGGTGGGAGGGGTGGGGGGGAAGGAAAAAAATAATGGAATGAATCAAACATCATTACCCTATGTGAATGTACGACTACGCAAATGGTATGCTGTTAGTCCATGTACAAACAGAAACAACATGTATCCCATTTGTTTATAATAAAAATAAATTTAAAAAAAAAAAAAGATACCCATCTGGAACCTGTGAATGTGACCTTTCTGGATACAGGCTCTTTGCAGATGCAATTAAGTTAAGGATCTTGAGTGAGCTCATCCTGGATTAGGGTAGACCCTAAATCCAATGACTTACTATCCTTATAAATCAAAGGCAGAGGGAGATTTGAGACACAGAGATGAAGAAAAGAAGGTCATGTGAAGATGGTGGCAGAGAGGGTGCCATGAGCTTCCATAGGCCAAGGAACTCCTGGAGCCCCCAGATCTGGAATCCCCAGATCTGGAGTACAGGACAGATTCTCCTCTACGGCCTTCAAAGGAGTGTGGCCCTGTTGACACATTGACTTTGGCTTCTGACCTCCAACTATGAGAGAATACATTTCTGCTGCTTTAAGCCACCACGTTTGTGGTGATTTGTTATAGCAGCAGGAAATTAATACAGATGTGTTCGATTATTGAAAATTTATCAAGCTGTACACTTAGATGATTTATGAACATTGCTCTGATACATACATCTTTTAAAATGTACTCAAAACAAACAGTAATAAATGTACTCAAAATGGCCATCAACTATCAACATTTTAATTTTTTAAAATAAATGTATAGTAAGTACATTTTTTCAAAATAAAAGATGTGCCCTTGAAATGTAAACGAACTTTATGATACTCTTGCTTTTTTCCTTCATTGCTAAGAATCCACAAAAATATCTTGTCATAGATAAGCACCATCTGCAGACTGGCTGCATCAGAATCACCTGGGGAGCTTTAAAAAACACAGAATCCCAGACAGAGAGATCACCAGGACAGGATAGGGAGTCCAGAAATAGACCCGAATACCTGTGGGAATTTGGTGTATGCTAAAGGTGGCATTTCAAATCAGTTGGGGGAACACAGATTTTTCAATATGGTGTTGGTCCAACTGGCTAGCCACTTGGAAAAAATTAAAGCTGTATCTCTACTTCACTCCAATCACCAAAGTAAATTTCATGTGGTTGAAAATATAATTAAGAAAAAATACTCTAAAAGGATGACAAAAGAATATGAGACGCTTTTCTTCTGTAATCTCTAGGTAGGAAGTGTTTGAAAGCAACACTTGCCGAAGGCGGTGGTCCCCCTAACTCTGGTGGGGGGACGAGTGGAGATCCCTGTCCTCCAGGAATTCACGTTCCAGGGAGCTGATCTAGAACAGCGGCTCCGGGGTCCAAAGATTTCGTTGACCATTCACAACACTTTTTAAATTCTTTGCTTCTTAATAATCTTAAAGCAGGGAAAGCACTCCTATATACAATATAAAATCGCAGTCACAAGAGCAAGATCAATGAATTTCACTACTAAAAACAAATGACCAGGGCTGGGGCTCAGCGGTAGAGCGTTTGCCTTGCAAGTGTGAGGCGCTGGGTTCGATCCTCAGCACCACGTAAAACTAAACAAATAGTGTCCATCACGACTAAGAAAAGACAAAATAGAAACAAAAAAGCCCAAATGGTCAGCCTGGCATGGTGGTGCACACCTGTAATCCCAGAGGCTCAGGAGGCTGAGGCAGAGAATCACAGGTTCAAAGCCAGCTTCAGCAACTTAGTGAGGCTGTAAGTAACCTAGTGAGACCCTGTCTCAGAATAAAACATAAAAAGGGCTGGGGATGTGGCTCATGCGTAAGCGCCCTTGGGTTCAATCCCTGGTACAACAATGACACAAAAATGGCCCAAACAAAAACAGGAGCTGGTTCCAGCGGTGCACACCTGCAGTTCCAACAACTTGGGGGACAGAGGGAGGAGGATTAGAAAGTTTTTTGGAGGGGCACTGGGGATTGAACCTGGGGTGTGTCACCGCTGAACTACATCCTCAGCCCTTTTTTATTGTTTGAAATTTTTTTTTAGATTTTGAAATGAGATCTTGTTAAGTTGCTTAGGGTCTCACTAAATTGCTGAGGCTGGCCTTGAACTTGCAATCTACCTCTGCCTCCCAAGTTGCTGAGATCACAGGTGTGCTCTACCACACCCAATGAGGCTTTCTTCTGAGGTGATAAAAATGTTTTAGAACGAAGCAGAGGTGATGGTTTTACAAACAACCTTATGCATGTACTAAATACAACTGAATTGCAAATTCTAAAATTAATTTTATGTCATGTGAATTTCAATTAAGAAATGAATAAGAATACGATTTTTAAAGTTAATTTTTTAAAAAATGCCCCACCGGGAAAAAAAATCTGTAGTAAAAAGGAGAAACAATTTCCCTAATGTACAAAGAGTTCTTACAAATCAGTTAAGACACAGATGAACAGCCTAGTATTGGTGAGGGCATGGACCAGCGGACAACCTCATAGGTAACTGGAAAGAATGTAAATCAGTATAAAATTTTCATATTATAATTCGGAAATAATTTAAATGGATATAGCTTTTGACCCAGCAATTTCACTTACAAATACAGTTACACAAGTACTCACTGTATTATTATTGTAACTCAAGCAAACATGTCGGTTCAAATATATTTATTATAGCACTGTTTCTAATAGCAAACAACCTAAGTGCCCTTCAGGTTGAATATGGTACATCCACAAAGTGCGATTCTATCTGGTCATTAAAGAGAATGAGATGTAGCTACATGTACTTGTAGACAACCATCCAAGACAAGAACAATTAAATTGTGGTAGTGAAGAAATGTCAAGTCATATGATCCAGTGTGTGCAGATCCTTAAAACAGTTCCAGAAGGTACATAAGGAACCAATAACCATGTTTACCTTTAGGAGGATGTGGCATAAAGACTGGAGGACAGGAAGAATTTGATGCCTTTTTCTACTTCTTTGAATTTTTTAAAAAGCATGAACATATAATTTTGTGTGTGTGTGTGTGGTACTGAGGATTGAACCCAGGGGCATTTATCACTGAGTACTGAGCTCCATCCCCAGCCTTTTTTTTTTTTTTAATTTTGAGACAGGGTGTCAATAAGTTGACTAGGCTGGTCTTGAACTTGTGAGCCTCCTTTCTCAATCTCTGGAGTTGCTGGGATTACAGAAGTCCACCACCACACCAGCCTCATCTATTACTTTTTAAGATTAATCTGAAAATTATAAAAATAGTTTAGGCCTAGGAAAAGTATCAATAATAATGAAGCAAACCTGGTCCCAGCACACAGATTAAATCATTTAACATGGCAGACACAATTTACAGACCTCTGTGTACTTTTTTTGTAACCCTACTCCATTCAGTCACACCATTCTGAATTTGGTGTTCTCAGACATGCCTGTTTTTATTCCCATGTATTTTTTAAAAGTATTACTTACACATGTAGTACCAAAAAACATAACGTTTTGCATGTTTTATCCCTTATCCAAGTAGCTTTGATCTCTCACACCTGGGCACGGCAGGCCTTGGACCCAAGCTTTAGAGGGTGTCCTTCTGGCCTCCCACCATCTGTGCCCTTCTCCATGGGGCAAGGAGTCCAGGACTCCAAGGATGGGTAGAGCTGGAGTCTGTGGGACTCCTTGATACCAGGGTACCTAGGACCCCAGAACTCTGGATCCAAGTGGCCTCAAGTCTGCCTTCAGAGCCCATGCAGGACTCTCTGCAGGGTCCACCCTCTTGAGGGTGGAAGACTGTCCAAGGGGCTATTTGTGGAGTAGCCAACAGACCTGAAACTGGTCTACAGCATCCCCACACAGGATGAGGGTGAGAAGGGTCTCCACTTGTTAATCCCCTCCCTCGTTCTGGGATGGAATCCAAGTATTCAAGCATGCTAGCAATTGCTCTACTGTGTTGAGGATAAGCTACACCCTCAGCCCTATATTTTGTATTTTATTTTATCCCATTTTATACTGTGAGACAAGATCTCCCTAAATGCCCAGCCTGGTCTTGAACCTGTGATCCTCCCGCTTCAGCCTCCAGTCTCTTGGATTACAGGCATGTGCAGGTTAGTGGCCTTCATTTGCATTCTTGCCTTCCTCCCGCTCCATGTTAAATTCAGTGCATTTGACAACCTGCTTTTCCACTTAACATTACCTTTTTGTTCAACATTCCACTGTTACTTGCTATATATGTTTACAGCTTTAGCTCCAGCTTATTTATTTTCACTCCCATACGATATTTCATTAAAGTTTTCAAAGTTTCAGATTCCTGGCCCATACCCAAAAGATTCTGATGACCCGAGGGTTCAGATGGGCCAGCACCTGCTCTTTTGGAAGGTCTGTGCAAAACGACTGGCAGCCCAGTTTGGGGAATAGGGGAAATAAGCTCCTGGCTTTGCACAGGCTACCACTGCCTCTCCTTTCTGCCCCTCCATGTGGCCCCGGGGTCTGGATGCCCCCTGCACAGGTCTCCAATGGCCTCCCAATTCAAGACTTGAAGGCCTGGAGGTGGCAGTGGCTGCCCCCTGGTGGACGCCAACAGGAGCTGAGCAGACCCAATCAGCAACCCTTGACCATTAGCACCACTGGGGCTCATTTCCTAAGTCCTACTCCGAGTAGAAACGAATAATTGCCATCTCCTCTAGTTTCAAAAAAACCATCCCCACAACACAGACATTTCTAACAACTCTCATTTATGGAGGCTTGGTTAGGGACAGAGCAGCTGGGAGTCTGTAGGACTCAAATCCAGGTCTGTTCACCAATCACTGTGACCTCCAGCAAGGCAGTGGACCTGAGTGACTCAGAGCCTCCGGGAGAGCAGAGCGTCTCACCTGCCTCAGGACTGCTCTGCAGGTTGGTCAGAGTGTGAAGTGTTTCCGGCAGCTCCCAGCACGCCCAGGGCTGGTGAATTCAGGACGGGAGGGCGTACCTGTGCCAGGTGCTGGGCTACACTCTTTCTGTTGATCCCATCAGTTAACATCACAACTCCATGAGGCGTCCACCCCTACCACACAGGGGAGGAAACTGAGGCACAGACAGACCAAGCTACTCAAGGTGGTGGGTGTAATTTGAACCCAGGAAAATGTACTCCAGGGCCCACTCTAACCACTCTGTCCCCATGAACTGCTGAGACAGGCTCTATCCCGAGTGCGTAGACGGGGAAACTCAGGGGCACAGAAGTGAAGTGACTTGCCTTGGGTCATTTAGCAAATTAGTACTTGAGCTCTGGCCTGGACTTGACCCAGTTCTGTCTCCCGGCATTGTCTCATGTAATACCTTGACAACCCGGCAGGGGGGGATGACACCGTGTGACAAATGAGGACACTGAACTGAGATTGTTGAGTGACTTGCTCAAGGTCACAGAGCAAGTAAGTAGGGAGCTTTTTGTTGGGGGCACAGCCCAAGGACATTCTGTTCTGGGCCCAGCACCTCACTGGCACCCTGCTGCGGCTCCTGGTCATCTCGTCTTTGTGGTCGTGGCTCGACCTCCCAGGCATCCCAGGTTAGCACCACTTGCTTCTGGGCCAGCCTCAGCACCACCACCTAAGCCTAGTCTCAAGCTGTCACGCTGCCTGCGCCTGACCTCCGCACGGGCTGTGGGGGCTCAGCTTCCATCCCCCGCTTCTGGGAGGCAGCAGGTGCCATGGAAAGAAAGCACAGGGCTGGAGCTCAACAGTCCAGAGCTGGACTCCAGCTGTGCCCCTTCATTTCTGTGCAGCCTTGGGTGAGCTTCCGCCTCCTGGCACTCACACTTCACCTCTAGAGCGGGGGCAGTGACTTGTGCCACACAGGCTATGAGGATGAAATGCAAGTGTGTTACACTCTGGGACATGTGGGTGCCCCAGACCCTCCTCTCCTGCTGTGCACATTTTCCCCTGCCCTAGGCCCAGAAGTCCTCGCCTTCCCTTCCAAGATGATCCAAAATGTCTCAGTGCCAGAGCTGGCTGCTGTAGGACATATGTCCTCTGATGTCAGGGACAAAGAAGGTCACAGAGCACTGGGCAAAATAAGGTTATGTGAAACTCAATCATAGTTCAATGGCCCAACAAAGATGGATTGAGCACCTACTGTATGCCCATGACTATGCCTGATAATGTGGCTACAGTGGCGCACGAGAGACAAGATCGCTGTTTGAAACATGCCACAAGAGCTCCTCTGTCCCATGTGCGGCTGCTAAGCTAGGCACCGATGCCACTGAGCAGATTCACCAAGTACGTGCACTGTTTGCCACAGAGTTCCATTTAATCCTCAAGGGTGCCATATGAAGCATTAATATCATCCCTAATGTACAGGTTAGGAAACAAAGGAGTAGACGGGAAGGCCTCGGGATGCAGGTGGGGGAGATGCAGACACGGACTCCAGAGCCCATGAGCCCGGTGGAGCTCTGCACATCCTTTCACCCCTCAGCATTCCCTGTAAGGGCTATCGTTTTCCCATTTCTCAGATGAGGACACTGAGACTGGCAGGGAATGAAGCCTGTCCAAGGTCAGACAGGAGACAAATGTAGGGATATTTGGACCCTCAGTTTGGTCTGACTCTGGAGTACTTTGTCCCATGTCATTGTACCAAGAGAAAACTAACTAACAAGGAGTTTCTGTCCAGCAGAGAAATAAATCAGGCGTGGGTCTGGCTTTGGTAGACTCAATCCATTGAGGAACTGGGCACTGTGGCATATGCCAATGCAGAGGCATGCAAAACTTACCAAAGGAACTGACCATAGGGAGATAGCAACAGTACTGGGAAGGAATCTCAGAGGCTTCCTGGAAGAGGTGATTCTTAAACAGGACAGAAAAATGAAGAGCCTAAAAAGATCACGTGGATACGGTTTTGTCTCACAATGCATATAGGATGTGGTCCTTTCCTACAGCATGGAATCATCTGGGTCGTTAATTTTTCTGTTTATCTCCTTCTGTTTATCTACCCTTCTCCTGCTCTGCTCCACTTGGCAAAGGCTGACCTCTGCAAACCACGTTTCCCAGTCTCCCCTGCCAACTGGCTTCTGGCTGGGGTCAGCCAATGGGAAGCCCTGGTGAGAGACTGGAAGGGAAAGGTCGGGAAGAAAGAAATCAGGGTATCGCTCCCCATCTCTGTCCTGGGAAAGAGGTGGCAGTGTTTGGGCAGCTTCAGTGCCGCCTCTAAGGAGTCAGCTCCTGCCAGATGGGCCCTTAAGAGTCCCAATTCCTGGTCTCTAGTAGTACATCTCCTCCCCAGAGAAATGGGTTTCCTGAAGTTGCCATTCTCAGGTTTGCCTCAACCTCCCCTGTTGCCATTTTTGCCATCAGACAACTCTGATGATTAACTGATCAGATTAACTGATTGCTGGTTCCCCATGTTAAACTCCTTTTTCTTTTCTTTTTGGTGGTACTGGGATTGACCCCAGGGACTTTTATCACTGAGCTAAATCCCAGCCCTTTTTTTTTTTTTTTGAGGCAGTCTTGCTAAATTGCTGAGGCTGGGCCTAAACTTGCAACCTCCTGCCTCAGACTCCCGAGTCTCTGGAATTATAGGTGTGCACCACTAGGCCTGGCTAAATTCCTTTTTTTTTTTTTGCTGGTACCAGGGATTGAACCCAGGGCTGCTTAACCACTGAGTCACATCCCCAGCCCTTTCTTATATTTTATTTAGACACAGGGTCTCACTGAGTTGCTTAGGCCTTGCTAAGCTGATGAGGCTCGCTATGAACTCCCAGTCCTCCTGTCCCAGCCTCCTGCGTCACTGGGGTTACAGGTGTGTGCCCCCATGCCTGGTTTAAATTCCCTCTTTGAACCATCTGGTATGGTTCTCATTTTCCTGATTGTACCCCTCATCTTCTGTTTATCTGTCAGTAAAATGAAGGATCATTCGTTCATTCACACAACAAAACTGGGCTAAATGTTGAGATACCATAGGAAACAGGCAGGGTAAAGGAGACAAAAATCCAGGCCCTGCCTATTCCTCACATCTCTGTATAATCAGATGAGATGCTTTGCATACATGTTACCTGCTACCTGGATATCAAGAATTACCATCACATACACACAGGCAAACGTTATTTGACTTCAGCCTGTTTTCTGAATTCAAGCATGAGATGTTAGGGACTTTCCCCACCACCCAACCCACTTCTAATCCTGAAGATTTAGGACAAATGAAAGAAAACCTTAATTTACACCCCAGGGAGTCAACTTAAGGGATTCATTATCCCAAGTGGTAGTACAGTTTCAAGCTATAAATAGGTTTTTAAAAACAGGTTTAGTTGAAACCCTAGATGGCAGTGACAAGGAGAGAGAAGGTAGAGATGAGCCACAAAGCACCCACCTGCTAGTTGCCTACTCTCAGCTCCGTTGCCCTCTTGGGGCATCTGGGCATGGAAGGAGACTGGGCTGGGTCAGAAACCAGGCCTGAAATTCAAACAGTGCATGCTTGGATGAGTCATGATCCTGCTCTTGAGCCTGTCTCCTCACTGGCAAGGTGGGAACACAAAAGAATGTCTGGTTGTCATGATCACTGCTTAAAGCCCCCCATGTAGCTCTGAACTTGGTAAGTGCTTAGTAAACATTGGCTTGTATGATGATCTGCTACAGGAGATTTGGCCCGGACTCATGCCCTTTCCAATGACCAGGAAACTCTCCGTATGATCTTGAGCAAGTCGATTCCTTTCTCAGGGCTTCAGTTTCCTCATCTGTAAAAATACCTGAGGAAAAGACAAAGTAGCCATCCAAGAGCCAGCTATTATTAGTAGTACACGAGAAACGGTACAGCCATACAAAGGTGCGGAGTCAGAAGCCAAGCTGTCTGGCTTTCCACTCAGTTTCATTTCTCCCTTAGATAGATTATTGTTCTGCGCTTGCTTCTTCATATGCAAAATGGAGATAATAGCCACAACTTCTTATAAGGTGGTTCTAAGGAGTAAACTAATTCATATAAAGCACCTGGAAGTGACTGGCAAAGGGTATTTTAAATGTCAGGATTACTAAGCATACTTCACAAGGCACCTAAACTCCACATGCTTTGAAATCAGACACACCAGGTCTACATGCCAGCTCCATGCCCTTGACCTTGCAGAAGTCACTTTCCTTCTCAGAGCCTCAGCTTTCTCTTCTCTACATGGAAAAATAAGCCGGGCTTTCTTAAGATACCGTGGCTATGACAAAGCACACCTCCTCCTTTTCCCCCTCTCAGCTCCTCTCCTGTTTTCCTCAGTGGTCTACTTTAACACCCTGCCAACCCAGAGCCCCTTCCTTCACAGCTTCTAGAATTCTTTCCAACAGCGTGCCCTGGTGGGAAGAACGCTGGATTGGCAGTCAAAAAAACCAGGATTTGCATGCTTGACTTCGGAATGGAATGATTCTGATAAGTTGTTTCCAAGGAGCCCCAAGATCTTGGGCCAATGAGTTTTCCCTCTCTGGCCTTGGTCTCCTCTTCTGTTCCATGATACCATGATACCCTGCAATCTTGTGATGCGGTGGCTAAGGCCAAGGTCTCCTGCTCTATTCCCTCTACCAAAGGAGGAAGCCTAGGAAAGGACCAGGGAACCTCCTCATACTCAGGTACATAAAAACAACTGCTCCAAGCACCTTTTGTCCCTTTCAATAGGTTTCCTCTACAGAAGTATTCTGAGATTCTTTTCCCAAAAATGTATTTTCCAAATGAGAAAAAAACAAAACAAAACTTGTGCAACACAAACTTAAGAGCAAAACCAGGGTGACTCATTCCCTCTCTAGTGCTCTTCCATTGCAAATGCTAATAAAACCTCAACGGAAGGTGGCATTTGGGGCATCCAGGGAGGGGCATACATTTTCTGAAAGGTTGTAGATAGGCTTTTAAATACACGTACGTTATTTATAATAAGCACAGGACGGCTGTGGGAGGACGTCTTGAACTTCAGCCCTATTAATGCAACAAATACATGTATACGAAGCTCATTAAAGGCCATACATTAACTGCTCTCCAATCCACTGACTCCCGCCATCGGGGCTTGCCTACTAAGTTCCCTTACTTGATAGGAAATGGAACCAGTCTTTCTCGTCTTCAAACCTCAGTTTCCCCACCTGTACAAGGACCACGTGCTCCCCTCCGACAGGACACATCAAATCTAACCGGGCAAGATTCTACAGGCTCGAGGACAGCGTTAGGTAATCGGTAAAAGCCTGGAAAAACGACTGACAGCATTTACTCTTCTCCCGCCAAGACCAAACTTCCCGCCACCGCCCGCTTTCCAGAGCAGCCCCGAAGGGGCGTGACCCCGACAGCAGGAGCCACGCCCCAGGAGAGCCGAGGCGGGCCGGCCTTGGCCGCGCCCCACCCTGCGGCCCGGGGCAGGGACCTGCAGTGACGTCATACGACTTCCTCCGTAGCCATCCGCCACGAGAGAAAGTAGTCCCAAGCGCCCCCTTCAACCCGTCACCCATACTAGGCGACAGGTAAAATTATAGAGTCCCTCCTGACCCAATTATGGTCTGAGGCCTCGGAGCGACCTTGCGGAACCCTGGGAATCTGTTTTTCTCCGGGGCAGCGGTGGAAGTAGTTCCGGCACACAGTAGGAGGATGGGTTCCTCCGCAGCGGGGGAAAGAGGATGGCGACCTCGTCGATGCCGGAGCCGGAGAGGAAGGCGGCAACGAAAGCCTCAGGTGAGCGTCGGGTAATGTCAGGCCGCCCGCCCTGCACCCTGCTGTGGAGTAGGGCCCCACTGCGGAGATACCCGGCGGCGAGGTCCCGGGCCGGCGGGGCTGTCCGAACAGGGCCCCGGGGTCCCAGGCCCTTTAGTCGCTCTCGCACTTGCCTGAGCGGAAAACCCGGCGCCGCCGCAAGATGGCGTCGGGCCTGGAGCGCAGGCAGCGCCGGGGACAGCCCCGAGTCACCAGGCCCCGAGACCGTCGCTGTCAGCCCCCTCCGCAGGGGAACCAGGGGCGGGGGGAGCGAACCACTGACCCAGGGGGCCTGCGGGTTGTACCACCGACCCCGCACTCGGGGGGGGGCCTGGGGGCCAAAGGGCCGAACCACTGCGCCCGGACGGGGCCCGTAAAGCGAGCCATTGTGCGGGGCCTGGGAAAGGGCCAAGATTACCGGCCAGTGACCACCCAGCCAGGGAACGGCCCTAGCCTAGGAAGCGAGACTTCCTAATCCTCTTCCGGGAGCTCCCCTCGCAATACACGTGAAGCCCCGCCCTGTCAGAGACTCAGTCTTTGCATCTGCGAAATGGGCCCAAGAATGCGGATGAGGGGGTCGCGGTCGCCGGGGCCAGGGAGGCGGCCCACTTGTTCCAGTTCTGGTCACCTCTTCTCGCAGAGTGAAAACCCTAGACACTGCGCCCCCCTATCAGGCGGCCCTCTGAACCGATGGAGGAGAACGAGGTGGAGAGCAGTAGCGACGCCGCCCCTCTTCCTGGCCGGCCCGAGGAACCCTCTGAGAGTGGCCTGTGCGTGTGCACTTCAGAAGCCGTGTCTGCAGATAGCAGCGACGCCGCGTCTGCCCCAGGGTCGGGGGAGACCGACGACTCTGGCGTGGGGCAAAGCTCAGACCGCGGCGGCCGCTCTCTGGTATGGTCCGTGCTGGACGGCGTGGGTGGAGGCAGGGACCAGGGCAGCAGCACCTGGCAGCCGAGGAGCAGCAGCCAGCAAGGCTTGCTTGGTGCTTATATTTGTTGTTTCTGAGCCAGGCACCACGCCAAACACCTGGCGTGGATTTTCTTGGCCAAGCTCATACCTTGTAAGAACATGCCACTTTTTTTTTTAAAGAAAGGGAAATCAAGGCACAGGCTGCTGACAGTCAGGACACAGGTCTAGACTTGGGCTTATCCACTGCCCTGCCCAGCGTCCCCACACCTGGAGAGGTAGCGTCCTGGGTCACATCTTGGCCCCTGCCGGGAAACCTTTCTGAGCCTCAGTCTTCCTGTCTGAGACGTGAAGCAGGAGTGCCTGCTTCCATGAGTGTGGGTTGCCACCATTCCCTGGAGAACGCCTTGTAAGCCATGTCTTCCTGGCCCTGCCACTTTGTAGCTCTGAGATTCTGAGCAATCCACCCAACTTCTAGCCCTTGACTTCCTCATCTCAAAAGTGAGAATAACAACCATACTTGCCTTGTAGGGTTTTGTGAGGGTTACCCGAATCCCCGTGTGCAAAGCAGTAAAACTGCTCTCAGCACATGGTAAGCACATGGCGTTTAGTCCTCCTTATCTGCAAGGTGGTGCTCACGTGCAGGCATCTCTTGACAGCTACAAAACAATGGCCCTCTCATTGGGGTTTCATTAGGTCAGCAGAGATGGGCCTGCCGTGTCTAGACCTTGGAGCTACAGTTGGGGACAAGACAGGTGTGGTCCAGGCCCTTATGGAGAGTGCAGCCTGGCATGGGGGTCATCATGGTGCAAGATGCATCCTACAGGCCCTGGGGTTTGAGTGGGGGGTGCCTCTGTAGGACCGAGGAATTCAGTCCACGTTGGGCTTATCCACTGCGTGGCCAGTGGCAAGAGGCAGTGTCCTGGTTCAAGTTTTGACCCTGCCTGGAACTCACTGGGAGACCTCTCTGAAAAAGCCTCAGAAGTGCAAAAGCAACCTGCCATTTGTGTCACAGTGATGGGGAACATGGAGGGCAGGAGCACAGAGGTCCTCACTTGGGCCCCAGAGTCAGGGTGGACTTTCTGAAAGAGACTAACTAAAGGGTGGTGCAGGAGGCTGAGTATGAATTAGCCGGGGGCCAGTGTGGGAAGTTGTAGGCTTGGAGGGAGGATTTATGCAACAACCCAAGGAAACATCTCCAGCTGGGAGATCTCCAGGGGAGGAGTGTGGAGAGCCCCTTCCCTTACGGTCTTCTTTTCAGTAGACTCTTGACTAGAGAGCTTCTCCCACCAGGCCTCAGTGGGGCTAAGGGTGTGGATGGCCCCACTCACCATGTCCTCGAGCTAGAGAGCTCTGGATAGCAAGTGGGAGCTGGCAGGGCCCCTGCCTGCCCCATCCCTGGCTCCTGAGCTGTGCCACTGTTCTCGTCCCCCAGGAGGAAGTATCTGAGGGCAGCTCAAGCACTGACCCTCTGCCTCATGGCTACCTCCCTGATTCATCTTCTGTGTCCCATGGGCCTGTGGCAGGGGTGCCAGGTGGCCCCCCAGCACTGGTGCATTCCAGTGCTCTCCCGGACCCCAACATGCTAGTGTCTGACTGCACAGCTTCCTCCTCGGACCTGGGCTCCGCCATTGACAAGATCATCGAGTCCACCATCGGGCCCGACCTCATCCAGAGTGAGTCAGAGGGTGACAGGGTCGCCTCACAGGGGTTTCCCTGCGAGTCCAGCAGCCAGCTGCGCACAGCCAGCTGCGTGAACAAGACAAGTGTGTAAGAGGGAAAGGATAACCGTTGCCTGGTGGTGAATGACACAGGATTAAATAACTCAGTGCATTAAAGCCCTTAGCCTGGTGCCCCTGTGTGTCAGCGTTCAGTCGAAAACAGAAGTAGTTCTAGCTGTCTTTGTGCTGGGGACACTTTCAACACTTCACATGCAGGAGCTCATTAATCCTCCCAGTAACCCCAAAGGTAGATGCTGTCATTATCCTTACCATCCAGATGATGAAACCGAGGCATGGAGTACGTCACCACCGTCACTAGCATGGGGCAGAGGATGGTCCTGGGCCATAAGCCCAGACGGTGACCCCAGAGCACATGCTATTAGGTAGTATGCTGTGCTTTCTGTCATTAGTGATGTTCACAGAGGCCCTAGCAATTTACAGAGCTTTGGGACAGTCTGGGAAGCCAACTCAGAAAGTGGCGCAGGGGATTCTTGACCCTGAAGAAGTTCAGAGAGGGAGGAGGAGGACTTTCCTAGTAGTCAGAGGCCAGGGAGGTGGGTAGCCCCAGCATCCTGGTGACTTGGCCTGTGGCTCACTCACATCACCTCCCACCTGCCCTGCAGAGGCGCACCTGAGGGTCAATGGACCATGCAGCTGGTTTCCAGTTGCAAGAGGTAGGGGGACCTGTGAGTGGGCCTGTCCTGTGACCCCCTTCCAGGAGGGTGACCCTCCTCCTGTCTGCCTAGGCTGCATCACCGTGACCAGTGCTGAAGATGGTGGGGCTGAGGCCACACGCTACCTGATCCTGCAGGGCCCAGATGATGGTAAGACCAATATCAGCCCCAGGGAGGCCTGCAGGGAGCAGGAAAGGACAGGTCCTGCCTCAGATCTGTGTGAGCCCTGTGTGGTCTCAGCAGACTGTCCAGGGCAATTGCCATTGCTCTGGGCCTCACATTTCCCTATTGGCAAGGTGCCTCTGGGGGGAATTTGGTTCTGGGATCCCTGGGCCTGCCTGGGACAGGGCAGCTGGAGCTCATAGCCAGTCCTGCCCCATGCTGGACTTCCCTCAATCCTCTGATCTGTTCCCCAGGTGCCCCCATGACATCACCAATGTCCAGCTCCACCCTGGCCCACAGCCTGGCTGCCATCGAAGCCCTGTCTGATGGTCCCACGTCCACATCCACATGCCTGGAGCCACCTGAGGAGGTGCAGGGTGGGGCCAGCTCCCTGGCACAGCTGCCTCCGGCCTCTGGCACTGAGGAGCTGGACCTGCAGAGCCTGGAGGCCATGATGGAGGTGGTCGTGGTGCAGCAGTTCAAGTGCAAGATGTGCCAGTACCGCAGCAGTACCAAGGCCACGCTGCTGCGGCACATGCGGGAGCGGCACTTCCGCCCAGGTACGTCTGCAGCAGCCTGGCTTGAATGGCATGGAGGGTGGCGTCCTGGGGACCAGACACGACAGGCTCGTCTACCCTCGCAGCAGCCACAACAGCAGCAGCTGGTAAGAAGGGACGTCTCCGGAAATGCGGCAGCTCCACCAAGACCCAGGAGGAGGAAGGGCCCGAGGAGGAGGAGGAGGATGACATTGTAGATGCTGGTGCCATTGACGACCTGGAGGGTGAGCACCAGGGTTCTGAGGGCGGCCGTCCCACCCCCATCGGCAGCGACTCACTGAGCGCCCCGCTCTCGTGGGGCAGACACCCACTGGGCGCTTCCAGCGTTCGAGAGGAGGCTGGCGTGGGACCGGGACTGTGCAGTTGTGCAGGCTGCACACTTGCATACAGCCAGGGGCCTTTCTCACATTTATTCAATAGCAGTGTAGGCAAAAACGCATCTGTGGGGGCTTTCTTTGTAGTAATGCTGAAAGTAAAAAGAAAAAGCCATATATTTTGTTTGCCTTACGTCTGAAATACTATTTCAACACACATTTATTTTTTAAAAATTAGTTATTTCACTTCACTTATGCTAATTTTTGAAATCATCTTTCAGTTTGGACAAGGCTCTTGAAGTACTCGGTCGCCATCTGTGGCTGGCGGCTGCTGGGTGGGATGGTGCAGTTTGTGAACTCGGGTTGACTACAGCTGTTTTCTGGTGATGATCAGAATGTGTTGAGGAGGGGCTGCTTCCTCGGCTTCACATAAAGATACTGCTTGAGCTCATGGCAGGTGCCAGGAAGGATGCAGAGAAAGGACAGCAGGGGCTTGGAGGAGGGATGCTGACAGTCTCTTGGGGGCCACCTCGAGGAGCTGACCAAGGGGTCAGGGCTGGAAGGGTGGGCCCAGCCACTGTCCTTCTTTCACTGCCCCCACAGAGGACAGCGACTACAATCCAGCTGAGGATGAGCCCCGAGGCCGGCAGCTTCGGCTCCAGCGCCCCACACCCAGTTCCCCAAGACCACGAAGGCGACCTGGCCGGCCCCGGAAGCTGCCTCGTCTGGACACCTCAGACCTGTCTGCTGGTGAGACTTGGTCATGGGCAGGGCCATGTGTGGGGTGGCCTTACTCCCCGCGTGCTTCTGTGGAGCACCTGAGACTGAGTCTGCCACGGTGCGGCAGCCTTGCCCCACTGTCCCACAGGCCTCCAGTAGAGGGGAGGTCCCAGCCAGAAGCCCTAGCACAGCTTGGGAAGCTGACTCCCAGTGGCAAATTGTCACAGCAGGAGAGGAGTCAGGGTGTCTGTGACTGAACCGTTAAGAAGTTTCCAACATCACTGAAATGAGAACACCAGTCGGCGGCCCCAGCTGTGGGTGTGTGCGCGCTGCTGCCTCTCGCATGCTGCGTGGCCAGGAGAGCGTCGCTTGCCCCTTATCTGTGAAACTTCTGATGTTTAAAGTGGTAGACTCAGTGCTGCGTGAGGAGGCGACACATTCAGATCACCTGCGCTGCCGAGGGTGCGAGTGACAGCAGCCCCTCCCTCCCTGCCTCCCACTGACCCCTGGTCACAGCCTCACAGGGGAAGCCAGTAGAGAGCATTGCGGTCACTTCCCAAGCCCACAGTGTGACCGTTTGACAGATAGGACAAACTAGGCTCAGAGGGGGACAGTGTTGCCTGAGGACGCACTGACGGTGGAGCCCAGCGTCCTGCCTGAGAGGTCCCCAGATCTCTTGCTATAGCTTAAGACTGTCCCATTTAAGCTTGTCCCTCTGACCTTGGGCTGCCTGCAAGTGACCCAATGTGTGCATCAGTGGTCTGTGACTGGGTTTGGGGGCATCTTGACTGGCCTACGGCCCACCTGTCCCCGTGGGTCCTATGTGTGTGGCCGACCTGTGACCTGCCCGTCTGTGGCAGGTGGGGGAGATCCTCTAGTGAGCTCACAAAGCGGCAAGAGCCCTCCAGGGCCGCCAGATCCCGAGGCTCCCAGCTCCTCTGGCCCAGGACACCTGGAGGCCCTGGGCAAGGCTGGCAAGGCCACCGTGGAGCCTGGTGTGAGCCAGTCAGACACGGAGATCGCAGCCCCGTCCTGCCCGGAGGAGCCCGATGCCCCGCCACGCGCCGCCGTGGTCGACCTTCGCGGAGATTTCTGGGCAAGAAATACCGCAAGTACGTGGAGTAGAGCTGAGGGCGGAGGAGGCGGATGGAGGGGCCCCTTGGGTCCCTTGGAGCTCCCACCACCAGACCTCCCACACCCTCTTGCAGGTACTACTACAAGTCACCCAAACCTCTTCTGAGGCCCTATCTGTGCCGCATTTGTGGCTCGCGCTTCCTGTCCCACGAGGACCTGCGCTTCCACGTCAACTCCCACGAGGCTGGTGACCCCCAGCTCTTCAAGTGCCTGCAGTGCAGCTACCGCTCCCGCCGCTGGTCCTCGCTCAAGGTGCAGCAGCGGCGGGTACAGGGGACACGGAAGGCAGGCAGAGGCCGCCATGGTGCCGAGGGAGGGGACTGACCCGTGCGTGCTGGTCACCTTTCCCTTCCTCTCGGGACTTGTGGAGAGAGCCTAGCCTTCCAGCCTCGCTGGGACACTGCGAGGGGCCTGTGGAGGGCTGCCATGGTGTGCGGGGTCGCACGGTGGCACCCCACTTTCAGGGCGCAGTTGCCACGTGGTTGTCATAGGTTTGCTTGCTCACCGCCACACCCTGGCCGGAGTGGCCTCTTCAGATGGTGTTGGGGAGCCTTGCAGCAGAGGGCAGTGATGTGTGTCAAGAAAGAGGCTCCGTCCCCCTTAGCCCGCAGGTTCCGCGTGGGCCTGGGCAGCCCCAGGCCTTCTTTATTCTGGCTCATTTTATCCTCGCGTGGCCCACTGGGGGTGCAGGGTTTCACTAGCCCCATTTTCTGTCCTGGGAACCTGCGAGTTGGTCTGGCCAGTGTACTGTGGCAGCTTGGCAGCTGTTGGGGGTACATCAGGCACTGGTGGTCAGTCACATGCTTTCTTTATGTACTGCTTCCTGCAGACAGGAACCCATGACCCGGAAGTTGTTCTCTGGGTGCCATAGGGGGCTCTCGCATAGCATAGTGGGAAGGGCGGAGGCCATGGAGCCATGCCAACTAGCTCTGCATCACAAGGTCCTTTCACCCCGAGCCTGTTTCCTCTTTTGTCAGATGGCAAGCTGGCACAGGGCTTGGCACAGAGTAGGTGCTGTTACTGGGGAGGGTCCCCAGACTCTGCAGGCCTCGGCCCCTGTAATGCACCTGCTGCCCTTACACCCTTAGTCTGTGAGCTCCCGTGGCAACCCAGCGGCCCTGGGTGCAGACAGAGGGGAGGCGGGCCCAGCCATTGCTCCTCTCCTGCAGAGCACATGTTCAACCATGTGGGCAGCAAGCCCTACAAGTGCGACGAGTGCAGCTATACCAGCGTCTACCGCAAGGACGTCATTCGGCACGCGGCGGTTCACAGTCGGGACAGGTCAGGGCATGGGGGCGCCACTGGGCAGGGGAGGGGAGGCCAGGCTCACCCGATCTGGTCCCACCCTCTTCAGGAAGCCAAGGTGATCATTCCCGATCAGGTAGGCTAGGACAGGGCAGGAGCAGGGCCTCGGGGCCCAGGTCTGGTTTTTGTTCACACCTGGAAAATAGGGACAGTCAGGGACTTGAAGGAGATTTTGTGCCTGCAGGGTTTCTATAAATGATTAGCGATCCCATGCCCTCCAGACCCACACTTCTCAGTGCCAAGAACAGACTTAGGACCAGAAGAAACAGGTGCACCTAGAGACCGGTGGTGGCTCACTGAGTTACAGTTACAGCTTCAGCCAAGGGCTGGCTTCCCTGGGAGCAGTGTGGGAGCAGAGGTGGATGAAGACACACTGGCACCCTGACTCACAGGGGTCTGTGGAAAAGTCGGCTTTCCAGGTGTCTGTGGATTTTCTTAAAAACCTGTTATGGTGGCGCACACCTGTAATCCCAGCTACATAGGAGGCTGAGGCAGGAGGGATCACAAGTTCAAGGCCAGCCTGGCCACCTTAGCCCCTGTCTCAAAATGAAAAGGGCTGGGCTGTAGCTCAGTGGAAGCATGCCCCTGGGTTCAGTCCCCAGCGGTGGGATGGGGGCAGGTAGAGGGAAAGAGGAAAGGAAGGAAGTAAAGGGAGGGAGCTGGGGAGGGAGCAGAAGGGAATTCTGTGGCCAGGTAAGACTGGGGTCACCAGACTGAGCACCTGCCCTTCCGTGGCCCTTTCCTGTGGGGCTTCTCAGCATTTTGTGGTTGAGAGGAGATCATTTCCCAAGGTACCCAAGTGCAGAGCGTGTCACGGCATGTCTCAGCATTGTCCCTAGTGAACCCCCATCCCAGAAACCTGGTCCAAGAGGAAGGATCTTAGTGGGGAGCAGAGGAACTTAGGACTCAGACAGACTCTGGGGGATACGAGGCTGTGTGGGCTGAGGAGGTGTGCTTAACTCCGGGTCTTCCTTTCCTAGGAAGAAGAGGCCAGATCCGGTGAGTGCGGGGCCCTGGCCTGGGAGTGCCTGCCTGGGGGTCGGGGCCAGGGCTGGGCAGGAGGTGGTCTGACCAGCCTTCCTTCTCCTCTTCCCTCTTCATCCGGCCTCCTCTCACGTCTTCCCAGACTCCAAAACTGAGCTCCTTCCCCTGCCCTGTGTGTGGCCGCGTGTACCCCATGCAGAAGAGGCTGACACAGCACATGAAGACGCACAGCACTGAGAACCCCACAGTGCGACAAGGTGGGTGGGCCAAGGGCTGGGCGGGTTGGGGACCTGCCCTGGGCTGTCCCCCTGACTCCACTCCATCCCCACAGTGTGGCAAGTCCTTCAAGAAGCGCTACACCTTCAAAATGCACCTGCTCACACACATCCAGGCTGTCGCCAACCGCAGGTACTTCCCGGCGGAGGCCCCTGCTGATGGGAGCACCCCGCCCGGCGCTGAGCGCCCCTCCCTCTTACCGCCCCCAGGTTCAAGTGTGAGTTCTGTGAGTTCGTCTGTGAGGACAAGAAGGCACTGCTGAACCACCAGCTCTCCCACGTCAGCGACAAGCCCTTCAGATGCAGCTTTTGTCCCTACCGCACCTTCCGGGAAGACTTCCTGCTGTCCCACGTGGCTGTCAAGCACACAGGTCAGGCTGGCACCCCCTCGTGCCCCCCAGCTTTCTGTTCCCCGTGGCCCAGGTCCGAGGCTCCTTCTCCCAGCAGCCCAGCCCTGGGAGCATCACGTCCTCAGGGTGTAAATGGGCTTCCCTGCGTGGCCAGGCCTCACCTGGGCTTGCTGCAGCCGCAGCAGGTAGGCCTGGCGAACAGAAGACCATGTTCTGTCCCCTTGGCGCCCAGCCCAGCCTCTGGTAGGCACCTGGGGGAGTGGAGACAAGGGGCTCGGTTCCCTTAGTGGATTTGTGTCTACCTGGGGGGTGTGGCCGGTGACCTTGAAGACAGCCCCTCTCGGGAAGACTGAGTGCAGCAGGCGCCCTGATCCGTGGCAGTCCTGCCACCACACTGGAAGCCTGGGAATGGATTTCTGGGAGTGGCAGCAGGAGAGGTCACAGGGTTGGGATGGCCTCCCGGAGGGCAGCGAGGGCAGGCATTCGCCACCTGTGCCCACAGGAGCCAAGCCCTTTGCCTGTGAGTACTGCCACTTCAGCACGCGCCACAAGAAGAACCTGCGCCTGCACGTGCGGTGCCGCCACGCAGGCAGCTTCGAGGAGTGGGGGCGGCGCCACCCTGAGGAGCCCCCTTCCCGCCGCCGCCCCTTCTTCTCTCTGCAGCAGATTGAGGAGCTGAAGCAGCAGCACGGCGCCGCCCCTGGACCGCCTCCCAGCTCCCCGGGGCCTCCCCAGGTGAGCAGGTGGCAGGCAAGGGCTTGGGGGCGTGGGCCAGGTGTGGTGCCGCCTCTCCCGGCCCCAGTGTCTTCCTTTGCACGCTGAGGTCCACCAAAACGATCCCGCCCTTTAGATCGTGGCAAGGCCAGCCTGAGCACAGAGTAGGACGGCTCTCCAGAGCACATAGAGAGAATGGAAATACTAGTAGGGTTTTTAATTATTCTCACGCGGAATTCCAAAAGTCAGTAGTCCAGGACTGGCACGGCAGTTTCCTGGTCACCAGGGACCACGCTCTCAACAGTCCCACTCAGCCATTCCAGATACACAACTTCCATTTTTGTGGTTGCCTCATGGTCCAGTAAGGTCGCAGGAACACCAGCCTTCTCAGCCACATCCTAGACAGGAAGCGAGAGGAAGGGATGGGGAAGGTAAAAAGCAGACCTGCCATCTGCCCTTGTATCTTTCCCATGAACTTTAAGTCTCTTTTTCAGCTTCGAGGCCAAACATTACCTAGCTGTAAGGGAGGCTGAGAAATGTAGTCTTCAGGCTGAGTGTGTGTCCTCCCACGGTGAAAACCAGGGTGCTGTTAAGAAAGGAGGGAAGGATGGATTCGGGGTCCGTGGCTCTCCTCTGCCATGTGAGTGCATGCAATGGCCCCAGAAAAAATGGACCCCAGGGTGTGCTGATAGAGCCTAGGCTGAGAAGTCTGAACTCTAGCCTGCCAGCCAAGGTCCTCCAGACCCTGGCTTCAGTCCACTTTCGCATCATTAATGTCATTAAGGCCAGGAGAAATGACAAAGTTGTGTAGCGCCTTGCTGCTCCAAGTGTAGTTCATGGACCTGCAGCAGCGGCATCACCTGGGAGCTTACTAGAAATGCAGAATCCTGGGCCAGACCTGCTGCACTGGAATCTTCATCTCCAGCACAAGGTCTCCAGGTGATGGGTACTCACATGGAAGTTTGATTCGGTGGCGGGGGGTGTACTACCAATTGAAGCCAGGGGCACTTTACCCGTAAGCTACAACCCCAGCCTCTTAAAAAAAATTCTTACTTTGAGACAGGGTCTCACTAAGTTGCACAGGCTGGCCTCGAACTTGCCATCCTCCTGCCTCAGCCTCCTGAGCTGCCATACCACACCAGGCCCTCCCTACGTGGAAGTTTGAGTGTTTACAGACCTCAGTGGTATCCAGAGAGGGACTCCAAGGAGAGGACTCAACTTGCTGGGTCAGAAACTTGACTTTGCCCTGAAGGAACCACTAATTCCCAGGTGTCTGGTGTGCAGCAAATAATGGGTGCTGACTTCCCACGGCGATTAAGAATTGTGACTCCCAGGTATGAAAAGTCTGCTGGAGACGGCTCCCTGATGGGCGAGGCAAGCTTCCCACGTCTCACTTCCTTTTGGCAACGTTTGTTGAGCCCCTGCTGAGTGGGAGGCAGTGCCGAGTGCACAGAATCAAAGGATGCAGGTGCCGTGACACACGCCTGTGATTCCAGTGACTCCGGAGGCTGACGCGGGAGGATCACAAGTTTGAGACCAGCCTCAACAACTTAAGGTAGGCCCCAAGCAACTTAGTGAGACCTTGTCTAGAAATAAAAGGGCTGGGAATGTGGCTCAGTGGTTAAAACGCCTCGGGGTGGGAGCTTCCAAACCAGGAAGGCAGACCCTGAAGCCAGGCATCGAACAACTGGGGACCCACACTCCGCGCTCCCTCCATGGCGCGCACCATGACCTCAAGCCAAGGAACGCTGGAATTCTCTGTCCCACTGCCTCAAGCCCGCCCCACACCTCCCCTCCCGGCCTGTCCCCTTTGCCTGGCTAAATCTTATTTATCTTTTGGATTTTAGCTGAGATCATTTCTTCCAAGGAAATGGTGCTAGCCACTCCCACCTGGGAAGGGGCCACGTCTGTGCTCCGTGGCTCCCTCGGCCCACCTTTCCCTGATTGTGGCACTTCTCATAGTTCAAGTGAATTTCTTACATATTTGTCCATTGCCCCGCCAGGAAGAGAACATCACCAGGGCAGGAACTGTGTCCACTGTGTTCACGGTATTCTCAGGTATTTTTTAAATACAGAAACATAATAGTAATAGTAGTCCGCTGTTTTGAGCTTTTACCAAGTGCCAGGCACCGTCCTAAGCAATTTTTTTTTTTCATATTACTGGGGATTGAGCTAACCTACACTTCCATTTATCTTGAGACAGGGTCTCACTAAGTTGTCCTGGCTGGCAATCCTGCCTCAGCCTCCTGAATCTCTGGGATCACAGGCGTGTCCCCCTGCATCAGGCGTATCTTAAGCACGTATATGTAAGAATTCATTTCATCCTCACAACTCTCTCCCAGTGAGGTGGGTCTTGTTATTTTGTCCCATTTTCCAGACGTAAAAATAGAGGCACAGAGAAGTTAAGTAACTTCTAGGGTTGCACAGCTAGGGATTCAAACTCAGGCAGTCTGGCTTCAATGCACACTGGAAGAGGAGGTGATTCACTCGTGGGGAGAGGTTAGAGGTGGGGAAGGCAGGAACAACACACCGAGCCAGGCTTAGAAGAGTGAATAGTGGTGCGCCCCTGGGAAAGGAGGAGCGGATTTGCAAATTTAACAACCTTCAAATCCAGCCCCACCGGCAGTGCCACTGCTTTTTCCTGAAGGGAAAATGGAAGGCAGCTGACACACCCAGACATTGGCAGAGGAAGCGTGGACCAGGCGAACCTCAGGAGAAGGCCTCCCAGCTTCAGCCTGAGTCACCCTGGGCCGGGTAGGCCAGGTCCTTCCCTCTGGCTCCAAGGCTCAGGCTCACTCCTGGGCTGCCACTCCTTCCTGCCAGGGATGGTCACTCAGGCAGGTGTGGTTCACAGCTGACCTGGTGCCTGTGAGGAGTCAGGAATCTCCTCTTCCCTACCAAGCCCAGCTTCACCCGCCTGTCCTCAGCCTGACCTCAGAGGACTCTGGGCGCCCCTCCGACTTCTCCATGACCCCTTCACAAACGGGATCTCAAGGAACCAGATGCAGAGGAGGTGCTGTCCACTGCCTGTCCCTGGGCGGGCCCTGGGGCCCTGATCCAGGCCCGCCACCATTTTCCTACCGGGGATCCGTAGTACAGACTCAGGAGGAAAAGCACCTGAGAACAGGGGGCGCCTCGCTCTGGGACGGGACTGGCACTGTCTGCACTAACCAGCCCCCACCCCACCCCGTCCTGGCCGCTCCCTCGCGCTCCATTCGCTCAGCAAACCTTTACTAGGCTCCCTCTAACTACCAGGCCCCCTGGCTCCTGTCCCACACATCCGCAGACCGCGGTCCGCTCTGGCAGAGGCCACGCCTGCCTCCCTCGTCACCACAGCCCCGGGGCCTAGTACAGAGGAGATGCCGGTAAATTCCCAGGAGCACCAAGGAAGGGGGACACATGGCGGGCAGACAGGCGGAAGGGCCTTGGGAACTTCAGGGCTGTCCCTGTTCTCGGCACTGGCTCTCCTCCAGGAGCTAAGGACGCAGTCCAGGCCCTGCCAGAGCCCCAGCTTGTGCCCTGACTTGGACCTAGGCTGTCAGATTCAGTGGCCATGAGACCCAAGTGGCCACGTAAGTTTAAAGTTAAGTAAAATTAAAAATTCAATTCCCCAGTCTCACTAGCCATGTTAAATTATTTTATTATTCTGTTTTAAGCAGCCTCAGAGATAGGAGCTGGGGAAGTGGGAGGAGGGGTCTCCCCACCCATGCCGTGCCCCTGGGGATGGGGTGGGGGCAAGGGGAACTCAGCGAGGTGGGGACAATTCAGGCTCCTTGTCCCCTGGGGACCTAGGTCCTTCTCAAGAAGGTGGCCCTGTCTGCTCCCAAGGCTTCGGCATCCAACAGGGAGGCCCACTGGCAGAGGCCAGTGCATCACTAGCCACATTTCAAGTGCTCAAAAGCCATGTGTGGCTAGTGATGGCCCCACTGGGCTGCACAGGTGATAGAAAATTTGCATCTGAACAGTGCTGCTGGGCTAGAGCAGCAATTCCAGGTTTTGAAATTCCAGGACTATTGCATTTTCAAAAGTATTTGGAAACCAATGTAAGTTTTGTCAATCGTTCATTTTGCCAGGAAATTTAAGGAGTAATAATGACCATGGGACCTGATGGTGCATGTCTATAATCCGAGATTCGGGAGGCCAGCCTCAGCAACTTAGTGAGACCCTGTCTTGAAATAAAAAAACAAAATGGCTAGGGATGTGGCTCTGTGGTGAAGTGCTCCTGGGTTCTATCCCCAGTACCCAAACCAAACAAATCAATAAATAAATGGAGTGATAATGACAAAGAAAGAAAGAAAGAAAAAGAACATGATCACTAACGTAGTATACAATTCTGGGGTGTGTGTGTATGTGTGCGTGTGTGCGTGTGTGTGTTGCTGGGAAATGAACCCAGGGCCTTGCACGTGCTGGGCATGTGCTGTACCCCTGAGCTATATCCCAGCTCAACATGAAATTCTTCACTGGGTCTTGGGTTGTTTGGTTTGGTTTTGGTATTGGAGACTGAACTAGGAGCACTTTATCACTGACCTATGTCCCCAGCCCTTTTTGTTGACACAGGGTCTCATTACTCGTCCAGGCTGGCCTTGAACTTGCACTCCTCCTGGCTCAACTCTCTGAGTTGCAGGGTTTACAGGCCTGTGCCACAGCCTTCAGCTTGGGCCTTGAGTTTAAAATATATGTGTAGCACACATTAAGGGATATTGGTGGGACAACTGGAGAAATTTTGTATGGATCATGTATCGGGTCATTGCGCTGTGGTGTGTAGGGACTGCTCTAGTTCTTTGGAAGCTTAGGGTGGAGGACTTATGAGTGAAAGGTGAAGGTATCTACCAACTCCTGTATTTAGGAAAAAAGTTATAGTTTGGATCTAGGATGTCCCCCCCAAATCTCTTGTGGAAGGTTTGCAGCAGTGTTCAGGGGTGGGAGGTGTTTGGACCATTGTGGATTCATAGCTTAACAGGCCACTGGGAGGTGGTGGAAAGTAGGAGATGGGGCCGAGCTGGAGAAGGCAGGTCTCTGAGGGGTGTGCCTGGTCCCTTTCCCTTTTCTCTCTTGCACTTTCTCTGCTTTGGCAGCCATGAGGGGAACAGCTTCCCTCTGCCGTGCCCTTCCACCCTGATGTTCTGCGTCACTACAGGCCCAGAAACAACCAAGTCAAGTGACTATGGACTGAAACCTTTGAATGCATGAGCTAAGATAAATCCTTCTTTCTTTGAGTTGATTTTCTCAGGTATTTTTGTCACAGCAACAGAAAACTGACTAATGATATGAGTAATGATACTCTACTAACACAAGTATCCTATGTATAATATAAATAAGTACATATTGAGAGAAGAGGGAGCAGATCTGGCCATATGTTAACTGGTGAATGAAGCTAATGGTTATAAGAGTGCTTTACTGTATTATTTCTGCAACTTCTCTGAAGGTTTGAGAATTTTTCAAAATAAAAAGTTTGAAGAAAAATAAGAAATCAAGGCAGTGGTTATGTGGGTAGTGGGCAGAGCGTGAAGGAGTCTTCTGGGGGCCTGTGATGTCCTAGTTCTTGATGTGGGATGTTGGTTACATGGGTGATGTCATGGACTGAATTGTGCCCCCATCCCGTCCTTACCCTACCCCCATTCACAGCCCTATGCCCATGCACAATAAGATACCCATCTGGTGACACTTAATGGGGGGTGGGAGTGGGACAAGAATGGAGGAAGGAGGGACTGTATAGAGGGAAAAGAGAGGTGGGAGGGGTGGGGGGGAAGGGAAAAATAACGGAATGAATCAAACATCATTACCCTATGTGAATGTAAGACTATGCAAATGGTATGCTGTTAGTCCATGTACAAACAGAAACAACATGTATCCCATTTGTTTATAATAAAAATAAATTTAAAAAAAAAAAAAGATACCCATCTGGAACCTGTGAATGTGACCTTTCTGGATACAGGCTCTTTGCAGATGCAATTAAGTTAAGGATCTTGAGTGAGCTCATCCTGGATTAGGGTAGACCCTAAATCCAATGACTTACTATCCTTATAAATCAAAGGCAGAGGGAGATTTGAGACACAGAGATGAAGAAAAGAAGGTCATGTGAAGATGGTGGCAGAGAGGGTGCCATGAGCTTCCATAGGCCAAGGAACTCCTGGAGCCCCCAGATCTGGAATCCCCAGATCTGGAGTACAGGACAGATTCTCCTCTACGGCCTTCAAAGGAGTGTGGCCCTGTTGACACATTGACTTTGGCTTCTGACCTCCAACTATGAGAGAATACATTTCTGCTGCTTTAAGCCACCACGTTTGTGGTGATTTGTTATAGCAGCAGGAAATTAATACAGATGTGTTCGATTATTGAAAATTTATCAAGCTGTACACTTAGATGATTTATGAACATTGCTCTGATACATACATCTTTTAAAATGTACTCAAAACAAACAGTAATAAATGTACTCAAAATGGCCATCAACTATCAACATTTTAATTTTTTAAAATAAATGTATAGTAAGTACATTTTTTCAAAATAAAAGATGTGCCCTTGAAATGTAAACGAACTTTATGATACTCTTGCTTTTTTCCTTCATTGCTAAGAATCCACAAAAATATCTTGTCATAGATAAGCACCATCTGCAGACTGGCTGCATCAGAATCACCTGGGGAGCTTTAAAAAACACAGAATCCCAGACAGAGAGATCACCAGGACAGGATAGGGAGTCCAGAAATAGACCCGAATACCTGTGGGAATTTGGTGTATGCTAAAGGTGGCATTTCAAATCAGTTGGGGGAACACAGATTTTTCAATATGGTGTTGGTCCAACTGGCTAGCCACTTGGAAAAAATTAAAGCTGTATCTCTACTTCACTCCAATCACCAAAGTAAATTTCATGTGGTTGAAAATATAATTAAGAAAAAATACTCTAAAAGGATGACAAAAGAATATGAGACGCTTTTCTTCTGTAATCTCTAGGTAGGAAGTGTTTGAAAGCAACACTTGCCGAAGGCGGTGGTCCCCCTAACTCTGGTGGGGGGACGAGTGGAGATCCCTGTCCTCCAGGAATTCACGTTCCAGGGAGCTGATCTAGAACAGCGGCTCCGGGGTCCAAAGATTTCGTTGACCATTCACAACACTTTTTAAATTCTTTGCTTCTTAATAATCTTAAAGCAGGGAAAGCACTCCTATATACAATATAAAATCGCAGTCACAAGAGCAAGATCAATGAATTTCACTACTAAAAACAAATGACCAGGGCTGGGGCTCAGCGGTAGAGCGTTTGCCTTGCAAGTGTGAGGCGCTGGGTTCGATCCTCAGCACCACGTAAAACTAAACAAATAGTGTCCATCACGACTAAGAAAAGACAAAATAGAAACAAAAAAGCCCAAATGGTCAGCCTGGCATGGTGGTGCACACCTGTAATCCCAGAGGCTCAGGAGGCTGAGGCAGAGAATCACAGGTTCAAAGCCAGCTTCAGCAACTTAGTGAGGCTGTAAGTAACCTAGTGAGACCCTGTCTCAGATAAAACATAAAAAGGGCTGGGGATGTGGCTCATGCGTAAGCGCCCTTGGGTTCAATCCCTGGTACAACAATGACACAAAAATGGCCCAAACAAAAACAGGAGCTGGTTCCAGCGGTGCACACCTGCAGTTCCAACAACTTGGGGGACAGAGGTGAGGAGGATTAGAAAGTTTTTTGGAGGGCACTGGGGATTGAACCTGGGGTGTGTCACCGCTGAACTACATCCTCAGCCCTTTTTATTGTTTGAAATTTTTTTTTAGATTTTGAAATGAGATCTTGTTAAGTTGCTTAGGGTCTCACTAAATTGCTGAGGCTGGCCTTGAACTTGCAATCTACCTCTGCCTCCCAAGTTGCTGAGATCACAGGTGTGCTCTACCACACCCAATGAGGCTTTCTTCTGAGTGATAAAAATGTTTTAGAACGAAGCAGAGGTGATGGTTTTACAAACAACCTTATGCATGTACTAAATACAACTGAATTGCAAATTCTAAAATTAATTTTATGTCATGTGAATTTCAATTAAGAAATGAATAAGAATACGATTTTTAAAGTTAATTTTTTAAAAAATGCCCCACCGGGAAAAAAAATCTGTAGTAAAAGGAGAAACAATTTCCCTAATGTACAAAGAGTTCTTACAAATCAGTTAAGACACAGATGAACAGCCTAGTATTGGTGAGGGCATGGACCAGCGGACAACCTCATAGGTAACTGGAAAGAATGTAAATCAGTATAAAATTTCATATTATAATTCGGAAATAATTTTAAATGGATATAGCTTTTGACCCAGCAATTTCACTTACAAATACAGTTACACAAGTACTCACTGTATTATTATTGTAACTCAAGCAAACATGTCGGTTCAAATATATTTATTATAGCACTGTTTCTAATAGCAAACAACCTAAGTGCCCTTCAGGTTGAATATGGTACATCCACAAAGTGCGATTCTATCTGGTCATTAAAGAGAATGAGATGTAGCTACATGTACTTGTAGACAACCATCCAAGACAAGAACAATTAAATTGTGGTAGTGAAGAAATGTCAAGTCATATGATCCAGTGTGTGCAGATCCTTAAAACAGTTCCAGAAGGTACATAAGGAACCAATAACCATGTTTACCTTTAGGAGGAATGTGGCATAAAGACTGGAGGACAGGAAGAATTTGATGCCTTTTTCTACTTCTTTGAATTTTTTAAAAAGCATGAACATATAATTTTGTGTGTGTGTGTGTGGTACTGAGGATTGAACCCAGGGGCATTTATCACTGAGTACTGAGCTCCATCCCCAGCCTTTTTTTTTTTTTTAATTTTGAGACAGGGTGTCAATAAGTTGACTAGGCTGGTCTTGAACTTGTGAGCCTCCTTTCTCAATCTCTGGAGTTGCTGGGATTACAGAAGTCCACCACCACACCAGCCTCATCTATTACTTTTTAAGATTAAATCTGAAAATTATAAAAATAGTTTAGGCCTAGGAAAAGTATCAATAATAATGAAGCAAACCTGGTCCCAGCACACAGATTAAATCATTTAACATGGCAGACACAATTTACAGACCTCTGTGTACTTTTTTTGTAACCCTACTCCATTCAGTCACACCATTCTGAATTTGGTGTTCTCAGACATGCCTGTTTTTATTCCCATGTATTTTTTAAAAGTATTACTTACACATGTAGTACCAAAAAACATAACGTTTTGCATGTTTTATCCCTTATCCAAGTAGCTTTGATCTCTCACACCTGGGCACGGCAGGCCTTGGACCCAAGCTTTAGAGGGTGTCCTTCTGGCCTCCCACCATCTGTGCCCTTCTCCATGGGGCAAGGAGTCCAGGACTCCAAGGATGGGTAGAGCTGGAGTCTGTGGGACTCCTTGATACCAGGGTACCTAGGACCCCCAGAACTCTGGATCCAAGTGGCCTCAAGTCTGCCTTCAGAGCCCATGCAGGACTCTCTGCAGGGTCCACCCTCTTGAGGGTGGAAGACTGTCCAAGGGGCTATTTGTGGAGTAGCCAACAGACCTGAAACTGGTCTACAGCATCCCCACACAGGATGAGGGTGAGAAGGGTCTCACTTGTTAATCCCCTCCCTCGTTCTGGGATGGAATCCAAGTATTCAAGCATGCTAGCAATTGCTCTACTGTGTTGAGGATAAGCTACACCCTCAGCCCTATATTTTGTATTTTATTTTATCCCATTTTATACTGTGAGACAAGATCTCCCTAAATGCCCAGCCTGGTCTTGAACCTGTGATCCTCCCGCTTCAGCCTCCAGTCCTCTTGGATTACAGGCATGTGCAGGTTAGTGGCCTTCATTTGCATTCTTGCCTTCCCTCCCGCTCCATGTTAAATTCAGTGCATTTGACAACCTGCTTTTCCACTTAACATTACCTTTTGTTCAACATTCCACTGTTACTTGCTATATATGTTACAGCTTTAGCTCCAGCTTATTTATTTTCACTCCCATACGATATTCATTAAAGTTTTCAAAGTTTCAGATTCCTGGCCCATACCCAAAAGATTCTGATGACCCGAGGGTTCAGATGGCCAGCACCTGCTCTTTTGGAAGGTCTGTGCAAAACGACTGGCAGCCCAGTTTGGGGAATAGGGGAAATAAGCTCCTGGCTTTGCACAGGCTACCACTGCCTCTCCTTTCTGCCCCTCCATGTGGCCCCGGGGTCTGGATGCCCCCTGCACAGGTCTCCAATGGCCTCCCAATTCAAGACTTGAAGGCCTGGAGGTGGCAGTGGCTGCCCCCTGGTGGACGCCAACAGGAGCTGAGCAGACCCAATCAGCAACCCTTGACCATTAGCACCACTGGGGCTCATTTCCTAAGTCCTACTCCGAGTAGAAACGAATAATTGCCATCTCCTCTAGTTTCAAAAAAACCATCCCCACAACACAGACATTTCTAACAACTCTCATTTATGGAGGCTTGGTTAGGGACAGAGCAGCTGGGAGTCTGTAGGACTCAAATCCAGGTCTGTTCACCAATCACTGTGACCTCCAGCAAGGCAGTGGACCTGAGTGACTCAGAGCCTCCGGGAGAGCAGAGCGTCTCACCTGCCTCAGGACTGCTCTGCAGGTTGGTCAGAGTGTGAAGTGTTTCCCGGCAGCTCCCAGCACGCCCAGGGCTGGTGAATTCAGGACGGGAGGGCGTACCTGTGCCAGGTGCTGGGCTACACTCTTTCTGTTGATCCCATCAGTTAACATCACAACTCCATGAGGCGTCCACCCCTACCACACAGGGGAGGAAACTGAGGCACAGACAGACCAAGCTACTCAAGGTGGTGGGTGTAATTTGAACCCAGGAAAATGTACTCCAGGGCCCACTCTAACCACTCTGTCCCCATGAACTGCTGAGACAGGCTCTATCCCGAGTGCGTAGACGGGGAAACTCAGGGGCACAGAAGTGAAGTGACTTGCCTTGGGTCATTTAGCAAATTAGTACTTGAGCTCTGGCCTGGACTTGACCCAGTTCTGTCCTCCCGGCATTGTCTCATGTATACCTTGACAACCCGGCAGGGGGGGATGACACCGTGTGACAAATGAGGACACTGAACTGAGATTGTTGAGTGACTTGCTCAAGGTCACAGAGCAAGTAAGTAGGGAGCTTTTTGTTGGGGGCACAGCCCAAGGACATTCTGTTCTGGGCCCAGCACCTCACTGGCACCCTGCTGCGGCTCCTGGTCATCTCGTCTTTGTGGTCGTGGCTCGACCTCCCAGGCATCCCAGGTTAGCACCACTTGCTTCTGGGCCAGCCTCAGCACCACCACCTAAGCCTAGTCTCAAGCTGTCACGCTGCCTGCGCCTGACCTCCGCACGGGCTGTGGGGGCTCAGCTTCCATCCCCCGCTTCTGGGAGGCAGCAGGTGCCATGGAAAGAAAGCACAGGGCTGGAGCTCAACAGTCCAGAGCTGGACTCCAGCTGTGCCCCTTCATTTCTGTGCAGCCTTGGGTGAGCTTCCGCCTCCTGGCACTCACACTTCACCTCTAGAGCGGGGGCAGTGACTTGTGCCACACAGGCTATGAGGATGAAATGCAAGTGTGTTACACTCTGGGACATGTGGGTGCCCCAGACCCTCCTCTCCTGCTGTGCACATTTTCCCCTGCCCTAGGCCCAGAAGTCCTCGCCTTCCCTTCCAAGATGATCCAAAATGTCTCAGTGCCAGAGCTGGCTGCTGTAGGACATATGTCCTCTGATGTCAGGGACAAAGAAGGTCACAGAGCACTGGGCAAAATAAGGTTATGTGAAACTCAATCATAGTTCAATGGCCCAACAAAGATGGATTGAGCACCTACTGTATGCCCATGACTATGCCTGATAATGTGGCTACAGTGGCGCACGAGAGACAAGATCGCTGTTTGAAACATGCCACAAGAGCTCCTCTGTCCCATGTGCGGCTGCTAAGCTAGGCACCGATGCCACTGAGCAGATTCACCAAGTACGTGCACTGTTTGCCACAGAGTTCCATTTAATCCTCAAGGGTGCCATATGAAGCATTAATATCATCCCTAATGTACAGGTTAGGAAACAAAGGAGTAGACGGGAAGGCCTCGGGATGCAGGTGGGGGAGATGCAGACACGGACTCCAGAGCCCATGAGCCCGGTGGAGCTCTGCACATCCTTTCACCCCTCAGCATTCCCTGTAAGGGCTATCGTTTTCCCATTTCTCAGATGAGGACACTGAGACTGGCAGGGAATGAAGCCTGTCCAAGGTCAGACAGGAGACAAATGTAGGGATATTTGGACCCTCAGTTTGGTCTGACTCTGGAGTACTTTGTCCCATGTCATTGTACCAAGAGAAAACTAACTAACAAGGAGTTTCTGTCCAGCAGAGAAATAAATCAGGCGTGGGTCTGGCTTTGGTAGACTCAATCCATTGAGGAACTGGGCACTGTGGCATATGCCAATGCAGAGGCATGCAAAACTTACCAAAGGAACTGACCATAGGGAGATAGCAACAGTACTGGGAAGGAATCTCAGAGGCTTCCTGGAAGAGGTGATTCTTAAACAGGACAGAAAAATGAAGAGCCTAAAAAGATCACGTGGATACGGTTTTGTCTCACAATGCATATAGGATGTGGTCCTTTCCTACAGCATGGAATCATCTGGGTCGTTAATTTTTCTGTTTATCTCCTTCTGTTTATCTACCCTTCTCCTGCTCTGCTCCACTTGGCAAAGGCTGACCTCTGCAAACCACGTTTCCCAGTCTCCCCCTGCCAACTGGCTTCTGGCTGGGGTCAGCCAATGGGAAGCCCTGGTGAGAGACTGGAAGGGAAAGGTCGGGAAGAAAGAAATCAGGGTATCGCTCCCCATCTCTGTCCTGGGAAAGAGGTGGCAGTGTTTGGGCAGCTTCAGTGCCGCCTCTAAGGAGTCAGCTCCTGCCAGATGGGCCCTTAAGAGTCCCAATTCCTGGTCTCTAGTAGTACATCTCCTCCCAGAGAAATGGGTTTCCTGAAGTTGCCATTCTCAGGTTTGCCTCAACCTCCCCTGTTGCCATTTTTGCCATCAGACAACTCTGATGATTAACTGATCAGATTAACTGATTGCTGGTTCCCCATGTTAAACTCCTTTTTCTTTTCTTTTTGGTGGTACTGGGATTGACCCCAGGGACTTTATCACTGAGCTAAATCCCAGCCCTTTTTTTTTTTTTTGAGGCAGTCTTGCTAAATTGCTGAGGCTGGGCCTAAACTTGCAACCTCCTGCCTCAGACTCCCGAGTCTCTGGAATTATAGGTGTGCACCACTAGGCCTGGCTAAATTCCTTTTTTTTTTTTTGCTGGTACCAGGGATTGAACCCAGGGCTGCTTAACCACTGAGTCACATCCCCAGCCCTTTCTTATATTTTATTTAGACACAGGGTCTCACTGAGTTGCTTAGGCCTTGCTAAGCTGATGAGGCTCGCTATGAACTCCCAGTCCTCCTGTCCCAGCCTCCTGCGTCACTGGGGTTACAGGTGTGTGCCCCCATGCCTGGTTTAAATTCCCTCTTTGAACCATCTGGTATGGTTCTCATTTTCCTGATTGTACCCCTCATCTTCTGTTTATCTGTCAGTAAAATGAAGGATCATTCGTTCATTCACACAACAAAACTGGGCTAAATGTTGAGATACCATAGGAAACAGGCAGGGTAAAGGAGACAAAAATCCAGGCCCTGCCTATTCCTCACATCTCTGTATAATCAGATGAGATGCTTTGCATACATGTTACCTGCTACCTGGATATCAAGAATTACCATCACATACACACAGGCAAACGTTATTTGACTTCAGCCTGTTTTCTGAATTCAAGCATGAGATGTTAGGGACTTTCCCCACCACCCAACCCACTTCTAATCCTGAAGATTTAGGACAAATGAAAGAAAACCTTAATTTACACCCCAGGGAGTCAACTTAAGGGATTCATTATCCCAAGTGGTAGTACAGTTTCAAGCTATAAATAGGTTTTTAAAAACAGGTTTAGTTGAAACCCTAGATGGCAGTGACAAGGAGAGAGAAGGTAGAGATGAGCCACAAAGCACCCACCTGCTAGTTGCCTACTCTCAGCTCCGTTGCCCTCTTGGGGCATCTGGGCATGGAAGGAGACTGGGCTGGGTCAGAAACCAGGCCTGAAATTCAAACAGTGCATGCTTGGATGAGTCATGATCCTGCTCTTGAGCCTGTCTCCTCACTGGCAAGGTGGGAACACAAAAGAATGTCTGGTTGTCATGATCACTGCTTAAAGCCCCCCATGTAGCTCTGAACTTGGTAAGTGCTTAGTAAACATTGGCTTGTATGATGATCTGCTACAGGAGATTTGGCCCGGACTCATGCCCTTTCCAATGACCAGGAAACTCTCCGTATGATCTTGAGCAAGTCGATTCCTTTCTCAGGGCTTCAGTTTCCTCATCTGTAAAAATACCTGAGGAAAAGACAAAGTAGCCATCCAAGAGCCAGCTATTATTAGTAGTACACGAGAAACGGTACAGCCATACAAAGGTGCGGAGTCAGAAGCCAAGCTGTCTGGCTTTCCACTCAGTTTCATTTCTCCCTTAGATAGATTATTGTTCTGCGCTTGCTTCTTCATATGCAAAATGGAGATAATAGCCACAACTTCTTATAAGGTGGTTCTAAGGAGTAAACTAATTCATATAAAGCACCTGGAAGTGACTGGCAAAGGGTATTTTAAATGTCAGGATTACTAAGCATACTTCACAAGGCACCTAAACTCCACATGCTTTGAAATCAGACACACCAGGTCTACATGCCAGCTCCATGCCCTTGACCTTGCAGAAGTCACTTTCCTTCTCAGAGCCTCAGCTTTCTCTTCTCTACATGGAAAAATAAGCCGGGCTTTCTTAAGATACCGTGGCTATGACAAAGCACACCTCCTCCTTTTCCCCCTCTCAGCTCCTCTCCTGTTTTCCTCAGTGGTCTACTTTAACACCCTGCCAACCCAGAGCCCCTTCCTTCACAGCTTCTAGAATTCTTTCCAACAGCGTGCCCTGGTGGGAAGAACGCTGGATTGGCAGTCAAAAAAACCAGGATTTGCATGCTTGACTTCGGAATGGAATGATTCTGATAAGTTGTTTCCAAGGAGCCCCAAGATCTTGGGCCAATGAGTTTTCCCTCTCTGGCCTTGGTCTCCTCTTCTGTTCCATGATACCATGATACCCTGCAATCTTGTGATGCGGTGGCTAAGGCCAAGGTCTCCTGCTCTATTCCCTCTACCAAAGGAGGAAGCCTAGGAAAGGACCAGGGAACCTCCTCATACTCAGGTACATAAAAACAACTGCTCCAAGCACCTTTTGTCCCTTTCAATAGGTTTCCTCTACAGAAGTATTCTGAGATTCTTTTCCCAAAAATGTATTTCCAAATGAGAAAAAAACAAAACAAAACTTGTGCAACACAAACTTAAGAGCAAAACCAGGGTGACTCATTCCCTCTCTAGTGCTCTTCCATTGCAAATGCTAATAAAACCTCAACGGAAGGTGGCATTTGGGGCATCCAGGGAGGGGCATACATTTTCTGAAAGGTTGTAGATAGGCTTTTAAATACACGTACGTTATTTATAATAAGCACAGGACGGCTGTGGGAGGACGTCTTGAACTTCAGCCCTATTAATGCAACAAATACATGTATACGAAGCTCATTAAAGGCCATACATTAACTGCTCTCCAATCCACTGACTCCCGCCATCGGGGCTTGCCTACTAAGTTCCCTTACTTGATAGGAAATGGAACCAGTCTTTCTCGTCTTCAAACCTCAGTTTCCCCACCTGTACAAGGACCACGTGCTCCCCTCCGACAGGACACATCAAATCTAACCGGGCAAGATTCTACAGGCTCGAGGACAGCGTTAGGTAATCGGTAAAAGCCTGGAAAAACGACTGACAGCATTTACTCTTCTCCCGCCAAGACCAAACTTCCCGCCACCGCCCGCTTTCCAGAGCAGCCCCGAAGGGGCGTGACCCCGACAGCAGGAGCCACGCCCCAGGAGAGCCGAGGCGGGCCGGCCTTGGCCGCGCCCCACCCTGCGGCCCGGGGCAGGGACCTGCAGTGACGTCATACGACTTCCTCCGTAGCCATCCGCCACGAGAGAAAGTAGTCCCAAGCGCCCCCTTCAACCCGTCACCCATACTAGGCGACAGGTAAAATTATAGAGTCCCTCCTGACCCAATTATGGTCTGAGGCCTCGGAGCGACCTTGCGGAACCCTGGGAATCTGTTTTTCTCCGGGGCAGCGGTGGAAGTAGTTCCGGCACACAGTAGGAGGATGGGTTCCTCCGCAGCGGGGGAAAGAGGATGGCGACCTCGTCGATGCCGGAGCCGGAGAGGAAGGCGGCAACGAAAGCCTCAGGTGAGCGTCGGGTAATGTCAGGCCGCCGCCCTGCACCCTGCTGTGGAGTAGGGCCCCACTGCGGAGATACCCGGCGGCGAGGTCCCGGGCCGGCGGGGCTGTCCGAACAGGGCCCCGGGGTCCCAGGCCCTTTAGTCGCTCTCGCACTTGCCTGAGCGGAAACCCGGCGCCGCCGCAAGATGGCGTCGGGCCTGGAGCGCAGGCAGCGCCGGGGACAGCCCCGAGTCACCAGGCCCCGAGACCGTCGCTGTCAGCCCCCTCCGCAGGGGAACCAGGGGCGGGGGGAGCGAACCACTGACCCAGGGGGCCTGCGGGTTGTACCACCGACCCCGCACTCGGGGGGGGGCCTGGGGGCCAAAGGGCCGAACCACTGCGCCCGGACGGGGCCCGTAAAGCGAGCCATTGTGCGGGGCCTGGGAAAGGGCCAAGATTACCGGCCAGTGACCACCCAGCCAGGGAACGGCCCTAGCCTAGGAAGCGAGACTTCCTAATCCTCTTCCGGGAGCTCCCCTCGCAATACACGTGAAGCCCCGCCCTGTCAGAGACTCAGTCTTTGCATCTGCGAAATGGGCCCAAGAATGCGGATGAGGGGGTCGCGGTCGCCGGGGCCAGGGAGGCGGCCCACTTGTTCCAGTTCTGGTCACCTCTTCTCGCAGAGTGAAAACCCTAGACACTGCGCCCCCCTATCAGGCGGCCCTCTGAACCGATGGAGGAGAACGAGGTGGAGAGCAGTAGCGACGCCGCCCCTCTTCCTGGCCGGCCCGAGGAACCCTCTGAGAGTGGCCTGTGCGTGTGCACTTCAGAAGCCGTGTCTGCAGATAGCAGCGACGCCGCGTCTGCCCCAGGGTCGGGGGAGACCGACGACTCTGGCGTGGGGCAAAGCTCAGACCGCGGCGGCCGCTCTCTGGTATGGTCCGTGCTGGACGGCGTGGGTGGAGGCAGGGACCAGGGCAGCAGCACCTGGCAGCCGAGGAGCAGCAGCCAGCAAGGCTTGCTTGGTGCTTATATTGTTGTTTCTGAGCCAGGCACCACGCCAAACACCTGGCGTGGATTTTCTTGGCCAAGCTCATACCTTGTAAGAACATGCCACTTTTTTTTTTAAAGAAAGGGAAATCAAGGCACAGGCTGCTGACAGTCAGGACACAGGTCTAGACTTGGGCTTATCCACTGCCCTGCCCAGCGTCCCCACACCTGGAGAGGTAGCGTCCTGGGTCACATCTTGGCCCCTGCCGGGAAACCTTTCTGAGCCTCAGTCTTCCTGTCTGAGACGTGAAGCAGGAGTGCCTGCTTCCATGAGTGTGGGGTTGCCACCATTCCCTGGAGAACGCCTTGTAAGCCATGTCTTCCTGGCCCTGCCACTTTGTAGCTCTGAGATTCTGAGCAATCCACCCAACTTCTAGCCCTTGACTTCCTCATCTCAAAAGTGAGAATAACAACCATACTTGCCTTGTAGGGTTTTGTGAGGGTTACCCGAATCCCCGTGTGCAAAGCAGTAAAACTGCTCTCAGCACATGGTAAGCACATGGCGTTAGTCCTCCTTATCTGCAAGGTGGTGCTCACGTGCAGGCATCTCTTGACAGCTACAAAACAATGGCCCTCTCATTGGGGTTTCATTAGGTCAGCAGAGATGGGCCTGCCGTGTCTAGACCTTGGAGCTACAGTTGGGGACAAGACAGGTGTGGTCCAGGCCCTTATGGAGAGTGCAGCCTGGCATGGGGGTCATCATGGTGCAAGATGCATCCTACAGGCCTGGGGTTTGAGTGGGGGGTGCCTCTGTAGGACCGAGGAATTCAGTCCACGTTGGGCTTATCCACTGCGTGGCCAGTGGCAAGAGGCAGTGTCCTGGTTCAAGTTTTGACCCTGCCTGGAACTCACTGGGAGACCTCTCTGAAAAAGCCTCAGAAGTGCAAAAGCAACCTGCCATTTTGTGTCACAGTGATGGGGAACATGGAGGGCAGGAGCACAGAGGTCCTCACTTGGCCCCAGAGTCAGGGTGGACTTTCTGAAAGAGACTAACTAAAGGGTGGTGCAGAGGCTGAGTATGAATTAGCCGGGGGCAGTGTGGGAAGTTGTAGGCTGGAGGGAGGATTTATGCAACAACCCAAGGAAAACATCTCCAGCTGGGAGATCTCCAGGGAGGAGTGTGGAGAGCCCCTTCCCTTACTGGTCTTCTTTTCAGTAGACTCTGTGACTAGAGAGCTTCTCCCACCAGGCCTCAGTGGGGCTAAGGGTGTGGATGGCCCCACTCACCATGTCCTCGAGCTAGAGAGCTCTGGATAGCAAGTGGGAGCTGGCAGGGCCCCTGCCTGCCCCATCCCTGGCTCCTGAGCTGTGCCACTGTTCTCGTCCCCCAGGAGGAAGTATCTGAGGGCAGCTCAAGCACTGACCCTCTGCCTCATGGCTACCTCCCTGATTCATCTTCTGTGTCCCATGGGCCTGTGGCAGGGGTGCCAGGTGGCCCCCCAGCACTGGTGCATTCCAGTGCTCTCCCGGACCCCAACATGCTAGTGTCTGACTGCACAGCTTCCTCCTCGGACCTGGGCTCCGCCATTGACAAGATCATCGAGTCCACCATCGGGCCCGACCTCATCCAGAGTGAGTCAGAGGGTGACAGGGTCGCCTCACAGGGGTTTCCCTGCGAGTCCAGCAGCCAGCTGCGCACAGCCAGCTGCGTGAACAAGACAAGTGTGTAAGAGGGAAAGGATAACCCGTTGCCTGGTGGTGAATGACACAGGATTAAATAACTCAGTGCATTAAAGCCCTTAGCCTGGTGCCCCTGTGTGTCAGCGTTCAGTCGAAAACAGAAGTAGTTCTAGCTGTCTTTGTGCTGGGGACACTTCTCAACACTTCACATGCAGGAGCTCATTAATCCTCCCAGTAACCCCAAAGGTAGATGCTGTCATTATCCTTACCATCCAGATGAGAACCGAGGCATGGAGTACGTCACCACCGTCACTAGCATGGGGCAGAGGATGGTCCTGGGCCATAAGCCCAGACGGTGACCCCAGAGCACATGCTATTAGGTAGTATGCTGTGCTTTCTGTCATTAGTGATGTTCACAGAGGCCCTAGCAATTTACAGAGCTTTGGGACAGTCTGGGAAGCCAACTCAGAAAGTGGCGCAGGGGATTCTTGACCCTGAAGAAGTTCAGAGAGGGAGGAGGAGGACTTTCCTAGTAGTCAGAGGCCAGGGAGGTGGGTAGCCCCAGCATCCTGGTGACTTGGCCTGTGGCTCACTCACATCACCTCCCACCTGCCCTGCAGAGGCGCACCTGAGGGTCAATGGACCATGCAGCTGGTTTCCAGTTGCAAGAGGTAGGGGGACCTGTGAGTGGGCCTGTCCTGTGACCCCCTTCCAGGAGGGTGACCCTCCTCCTGTCTGCCTAGGCTGCATCACCGTGACCAGTGCTGAAGATGGTGGGGCTGAGGCCACACGCTACCTGATCCTGCAGGGCCCAGATGATGGTAAGACCAATATCAGCCCCAGGGAGGCCTGCAGGGAGCAGGAAAGGACAGGTCCTGCCTCAGATCTGTGTGAGCCCTGTGTGGTCTCAGCAGACTGTCCAGGGCAATTGCCATTGCTCTGGGCCTCACATTTCCCTATTGGCAAGGTGCCTCTGGTGGGGAATTTGGTTCTGGGATCCCTGGGCCTGCCTGGGACAGGGCAGCTGGAGCTCATAGCCAGTCCTGCCCCATGCTGGACTTCCCTCAATCCTCTGATCTGTTCCCCAGGTGCCCCCATGACATCACCAATGTCCAGCTCCACCCTGGCCCACAGCCTGGCTGCCATCGAAGCCCTGTCTGATGGTCCCACGTCCACATCCACATGCCTGGAGCCACCTGAGGAGGTGCAGGGTGGGGCCAGCTCCCTGGCACAGCTGCCTCCGGCCTCTGGCACTGAGGAGCTGGACCTGCAGAGCCTGGAGGCCATGATGGAGGTGGTCGTGGTGCAGCAGTTCAAGTGCAAGATGTGCCAGTACCGCAGCAGTACCAAGGCCACGCTGCTGCGGCACATGCGGGAGCGGCACTTCCGCCCAGGTACGTCTGCAGCAGCCTGGCTTGAATGGCATGGAGGGTGGCGTCCTGGGGACCAGACACGACAGGCTCGTCTACCCTCGCAGCAGCCACAACAGCAGCAGCTGGTAAGAAGGGACGTCTCCGGAAATGCGGCAGCTCCACCAAGACCCAGGAGGAGGAAGGGCCCGAGGAGGAGGAGGAGGATGACATTGTAGATGCTGGTGCCATTGACGACCTGGAGGGTGAGCACCAGGGTTCTGAGGGCGGCCGTCCCACCCCCATCGGCAGCGACTCACTGAGCGCCCCGCTCTCGTGGGGCAGACACACCACTGGGCGCTTCCAGCGTTCGAGAGGAGGCTGGCGTGGGACCGGGACTGTGCAGTTGTGCAGGCTGCACACTTGCATACAGCCAGGGGCCTTTCTCACATTTATTCAATAGCAGTGTAGGCAAAAACGCATCTGTGGGGGCTTTCTTTGTAGTAATGCTGAAAGTAAAAAGAAAAAGCCATATATTTTGTTTGCCTTACGTCTGAAATACTATTTCAACACACATTTATTTTTTAAAAATTAGTTATTTCACTTCACTTATGCTAATTTTTGAAATCATCTTTCAGTTTGGACAAGGCTCTTGAAGTACTCGGTCGCCATCTGTGGCTGGCGGCTGCTGGGTGGGATGGTGCAGTTTGTGAACTCGGGTTGACTACAGCTGTTTTCTGGTGATGATCAGAATGTGTTGAGGAGGGGCTGCTTCCTCGGCTTCACATAAAGATACTGCTTGAGCTCATGGCAGGTGCCAGGAAGGATGCAGAGAAAGGACAGCAGGGGCTTGGAGGAGGGATGCTGACAGTCTCTTGGGGGCCACCTCGAGGAGCTGACCAAGGGGTCAGGGCTGGAAGGGTGGGCCCAGCCACTGTCCTTCTTTCACTGCCCCCACAGAGGACAGCGACTACAATCCAGCTGAGGATGAGCCCCGAGGCCGGCAGCTTCGGCTCCAGCGCCCCACACCCAGTTCCCCAAGACCACGAAGGCGACCTGGCCGGCCCCGGAAGCTGCCTCGTCTGGACACCTCAGACCTGTCTGCTGGTGAGACTTGGTCATGGGCAGGGCCATGTGTGGGGTGGCCTTACTCCCCGCGTGCTTCTGTGGAGCACCTGAGACTGAGTCTGCCACGGTGCGGCAGCCTTGCCCCACTGTCCCACAGGCCTCCAGTAGAGGGGAGGTCCCAGCCAGAAGCCCTAGCACAGCTTGGGAAGCTGACTCCCAGTGGCAAATTGTCACAGCAGGAGAGGAGTCAGGGTGTCTGTGACTGAACCGTTAAGAAGTTTCCAACATCACTGAAATGAGAACACCAGTCGGCGGCCCCAGCTGTGGGTGTGTGCGCGCTGCTGCCTCTCGCATGCTGCGTGGCCAGGAGAGCGTCGCTTGCCCCTTATCTGTGAAACTTCTGATGTTTAAAGTGGTAGACTCAGTGCTGCGTGAGGAGGCGACACATTCAGATCACCTGCGCTGCCGAGGGTGCGAGTGACAGCAGCCCCTCCCTCCCTGCCTCCCACTGACCCCTGGTCACAGCCTCACAGGGGAAGCCAGTAGAGAGCATTGCGGTCACTTCCCAAGCCCACAGTGTGACCGTTTGACAGATAGGACAAACTAGGCTCAGAGGGGGACAGTGTTGCCTGAGGACGCACTGACGGTGGAGCCCAGCGTCCTGCCTGAGAGGTCCCCAGATCTCTTGCTATAGCTTAAGACTGTCCCATTTAAGCTTGTCCCTCTGACCTTGGGCTGCCTGCAAGTGACCCAATGTGTGCATCAGTGGTCTGTGACTGGGTTTGGGGGCATCTTGACTGGCCTACGGCCCACCTGTCCCCGTGGGTCCTATGTGTGTGGCCGACCTGTGACCTGCCCGTCTGTGGCAGGTGGGGGAGATCCTCTAGTGAGCTCACAAAGCGGCAAGAGCCCTCCAGGGCCGCCAGATCCCGAGGCTCCCAGCTCCTCTGGCCCAGGACACCTGGAGGCCCTGGGCAAGGCTGGCAAGGCCACCGTGGAGCCTGGTGTGAGCCAGTCAGACACGGAGATCGCAGCCCCGTCCTGCCCGGAGGAGCCCGATGCCCCGCCACGCCGCCGTGGTCGACCTTCGCGGAGATTTCTGGGCAAGAAATACCGCAAGTACGTGGAGTAGAGCTGAGGGCGGAGGAGGCGGATGGAGGGGCCCCTTGGGTCCCTTGGAGCTCCCACCACCAGACCTCCCACACCCTCTTGCAGGTACTACTACAAGTCACCCAAACCTCTTCTGAGGCCCTATCTGTGCCGCATTTGTGGCTCGCGCTTCCTGTCCCACGAGGACCTGCGCTTCCACGTCAACTCCCACGAGGCTGGTGACCCCCAGCTCTTCAAGTGCCTGCAGTGCAGCTACCGCTCCCGCCGCTGGTCCTCGCTCAAGGTGCAGCAGCGGCGGGTACAGGGGACACGGAAGGCAGGCAGAGGCCGCCATGGTGCCGAGGGAGGGGACTGACCCGTGCGTGCTGGTCACCTTTCCCTTCCTCTCGGGACTTGTGGAGAGAGCCTAGCCTTCCAGCCTCGCTGGGACACTGCGAGGGGCCTGTGGAGGGCTGCCATGGTGTGCGGGGTCGCACGGTGGCACCCCACTTTCAGGGCGCAGTTGCCACGTGGTTGTCATAGGTTTGCTTGCTCACCGCCACACCCTGGCCGGAGTGGCCTCTTCAGATGGTGTTGGGGAGCCTTGCAGCAGAGGGCAGTGATGTGTGTCAAGAAAGAGGCTCCGTCCCCCTTAGCCCGCAGGTTCCGCGTGGGCCTGGGCAGCCCCAGGCCTTCTTTATTCTGGCTCATTTTATCCTCGCGTGGCCCACTGGGGGTGCAGGGTTTCACTAGCCCCATTTTCTGTCCTGGGAACCTGCGAGTTGGTCTGGCCAGTGTACTGTGGCAGCTTGGCAGCTGTTGGGGGTACATCAGGCACTGGTGGTCAGTCACATGCTTTCTTTATGTACTGCTTCCTGCAGACAGGAACCCATGACCCGGAAGTTGTTCTCTGGGTGCCATAGGGGGCTCTCGCATAGCATAGTGGGAAGGGCGGAGGCCATGGAGCCATGCCAACTAGCTCTGCATCACAAGGTCCTTTCACCCCGAGCCTGTTTCCTCTTTTGTCAGATGGCAAGCTGGCACAGGGCTTGGCACAGAGTAGGTGCTGTTACTGGGGAGGGTCCCCAGACTCTGCAGGCCTCGGCCCCTGTAATGCACCTGCTGCCCTTACACCCTTAGTCTGTGAGCTCCCGTGGCAACCCAGCGGCCCTGGGTGCAGACAGAGGGGAGGCGGGCCCAGCCATTGCTCCTCTCCTGCAGGAGCACATGTTCAACCATGTGGGCAGCAAGCCCTACAAGTGCGACGAGTGCAGCTATACCAGCGTCTACCGCAAGGACGTCATTCGGCACGCGGCGGTTCACAGTCGGGACAGGTCAGGGCATGGGGGCGCCACTGGGCAGGGGGAGGGGGAGGCCAGGCTCACCCGATCTGGTCCCACCCTCTTCAGGAAGCCAAGGTGATCATTCCCGATCAGGTAGGCTAGGACAGGGCAGGAGCAGGGCCTCGGGGCCCAGGTCTGGTTTTTGTTCACACCTGGAAAATAGGGACAGTCAGGGACTTGAAGGAGATTTTGTGCCTGCAGGGTTTCTATAAATGATTAGCGATCCCATGCCCTCCAGACCCACACTTCTCAGTGCCAAGAACAGACTTAGGACCAGAAGAAACAGGTGCACCTAGAGACCGGTGGTGGCTCACTGAGTTACAGTTACAGCTTCAGCCAAGGGCTGGCTTCCCTGGGAGCAGTGTGGGAGCAGAGGTGGATGAAGACACACTGGCACCCTGACTCACAGGGGTCTGTGGAAAAGTCGGCTTTCCAGGGTGTCTGTGGATTTTCTTAAAAACCTGTTATGGTGGCGCACACCTGTAATCCCAGCTACATAGGAGGCTGAGGCAGGAGGGATCACAAGTTCAAGGCCAGCCTGGCCACCTTAGCCCCTGTCTCAAAATGAAAAGGGCTGGGCTGTAGCTCAGTGGAAGCATGCCCCTGGGTTCAGTCCCCAGCGGTGGGATGGGGGCAGGTAGAGGGAAAGAGGAAAGGAAGGAAGTAAAGGGAGGGAGCTGGGGAGGGAGCAGAAGGGAATTCTGTGGCCAGGTAAGACTGGGGTCACCAGACTGAGCACCTGCCCTTCCGTGGCCCTTTCCTGTGGGGCTTCTCAGCATTTTGTGGTTGAGAGAGGAGATCATTTCCCAAGGTACCCAAGTGCAGAGCGTGTCACGGCATGTCTCAGCATTGTCCCTAGTGAACCCCCATCCCAGAAACCTGGTCCAAGAGGAAGGATCTTAGTGGGGAGCAGAGGAACTTAGGACTCAGACAGACTCTGGGGGATACGAGGCTGTGTGGGCTGAGGAGGTGTGCTTAACTCCGGGTCTTCCTTTCCTAGGAAGAAGAGGCCAGATCCGGTGAGTGCGGGGCCCTGGCCTGGGAGTGCCTGCCTGGGGGTCGGGGCCAGGGCTGGGCAGGAGGTGGTCTGACCAGCCTTCCTTCTCCTCTTCCCTCTTCATCCGGCCTCCTCTCACGTCTTCCCAGACTCCAAAACTGAGCTCCTTCCCCTGCCCTGTGTGTGGCCGCGTGTACCCCATGCAGAAGAGGCTGACACAGCACATGAAGACGCACAGCACTGAGAAGCCCCACATGTGCGACAAGGTGGGTGGGCCAAGGGCTGGGCGGGTTGGGGACCTGCCCTGGGCTGTCCCCCTGACTCCACTCCATCCCCACAGTGTGGCAAGTCCTTCAAGAAGCGCTACACCTTCAAAATGCACCTGCTCACACACATCCAGGCTGTCGCCAACCGCAGGTACTTCCCGGCGGAGGCCCCTGCTGATGGGAGCACCCCGCCCGGCGCTGAGCGCCCCTCCCTCTTACCGCCCCCAGGTTCAAGTGTGAGTTCTGTGAGTTCGTCTGTGAGGACAAGAAGGCACTGCTGAACCACCAGCTCTCCCACGTCAGCGACAAGCCCTTCAGATGCAGCTTTTGTCCCTACCGCACCTTCCGGGAAGACTTCCTGCTGTCCCACGTGGCTGTCAAGCACACAGGTCAGGCTGGCACCCCCTCGTGCCCCCCAGCTTTCTGTTCCCCGTGGCCCAGGTCCGAGGCTCCTTCTCCCAGCAGCCCAGCCCTGGGAGCATCACGTCCTCAGGGTGTAAATGGGCTTCCCTGCGTGGCCAGGCCTCACCTGGGCTTGCTGCAGCCGCAGCAGGTAGGCCTGGCGAACAGAAGACCATGTTCTGTCCCCTTGGCGCCCAGCCCAGCCTCTGGTAGGCACCTGGGGGAGTGGAGACAAGGGGCTCGGTTCCCTTAGTGGATTTGTGTCTACCTGGGGGGTGTGGCCGGTGACCTTGAAGACAGCCCCTCTCGGGAAGACTGAGTGCAGCAGGCGCCCTGATCCGTGGCAGTCCTGCCACCACACTGGAAGCCTGGGAATGGATTTCTGGGAGTGGCAGCAGGAGAGGTCACAGGGTTGGGATGGCCTCCCGGAGGGCAGCGAGGGCAGGCATTCGCCACCTGTGCCCACAGGAGCCAAGCCCTTTGCCTGTGAGTACTGCCACTTCAGCACGCGCCACAAGAAGAACCTGCGCCTGCACGTGCGGTGCCGCCACGCAGGCAGCTTCGAGGAGTGGGGGCGGCGCCACCCTGAGGAGCCCCCTTCCCGCCGCCGCCCCTTCTTCTCTCTGCAGCAGATTGAGGAGCTGAAGCAGCAGCACGGCGCCGCCCCTGGACCGCCTCCCAGCTCCCCGGGGCCTCCCCAGGTGAGCAGGTGGCAGGCAAGGGCTTGGGGGCGTGGGCCAGGTGTGGTGCCGCCTCTCCCGGCCCCAGTGTCTTCCTTTGCACGCTGAGGTCCACCAAAACGATCCCGCCCTTTAGATCGTGGCAAGGCCAGCCTGAGCACAGAGTAGGACGGCTCTCCAGAGCACATAGAGAGAATGGAAATACTAGTAGGGTTTTTAATTATTCTCACGCGGAATTCCAAAAGTCAGTAGTCCAGGACTGGCACGGCAGTTTCCTGGTCACCAGGGACCACGCTCTCAACAGTCCCACTCAGCCATTCCAGATACACAACTTCCATTTTTGTGGTTGCCTCATGGTCCAGTAAGGTCGCAGGAACACCAGCCTTCTCAGCCACATCCTAGACAGGAAGCGAGAGGAAGGGATGGGGAAGGTAAAAAGCAGACCTGCCATCTGCCCTTGTATCTTTCCCATGAACTTTAAGTCTCTTTTTCAGCTTCGAGGCCAAACATTACCTAGCTGTAAGGGAGGCTGAGAAATGTAGTCTTCAGGCTGAGTGTGTGTCCTCCCACGGTGAAAACCAGGGTGCTGTTAAGAAAGGAGGGAAGGATGGATTCGGGGTCCGTGGCTCTCCTCTGCCATGTGAGTGCATGCAATGGCCCCAGAAAAAATGGACCCCAGGGTGTGCTGATAGAGCCTAGGCTGGGAGCCAGACAGTCTGGGTTCGAGTCTCGCCCTCCTCAGGCAGTCGCTCCTCTGAGCCTCGCTCGGCCATTTCATTTTGGTATTGAACTGAAAAGCATCTTGAAAAGTGGCTGTGAAGACAGACAAGCCAAGAGATGTGAAATGGCGACACCCTGGGCGCTGGGGAGTGCTGCTGGACTCTGGCCCCCCTCAGGCTTGGTCATGTCCTCCCCCACAGATCCCCCCAGAGGCAGCTCCTTTCCAGTCACCTGAAACCCCCCCGCTGCTCTGTTCTGACACCCTGGGTGGTGCTACCATCATCTACCAGCAGGGTGAGCTCTGGGAGGTGGGGGCTCCAGGCCGGGCAGGACAGGGTCGGTAGTGCCTGTGGACGGAGCATGCGGAGGGTGGTGCTAGGTACCAGCCCTTTCTCAAGCTCGGGTCTCACCCCACCAGGAGCTGAGGAGTCCACGGCGATGGCCACACAGACAGCGCTGGATCTGCTGCTGAACATGAGTGCCCAGCGGGAGCTGGGGGGCACAGCCCTGCAGGTGAGCTGCCTGGGATCCCCACCCAGCACACAGCTCCATGCTGAACCCTGGGAGTGGAGAGCAGTGCAGGCCTGCCCTACCCGCAGAAGCTCCTAGCTAGAGGGGCACAGGTCCACTGAAATCTTGTGGGCAGACTTGAGGGGAACTGGCTGTGCAGCCAGGGAGGCCCTAGGAGGCCAAGGAGCACGGGGCTCTCTGCTCTCCAGCCGCCACGACCCTGCCGGGCTGGGCAGAGCGTGCCGTGGCCTGTGGCTTCTGGGCCCTATTCTCGCTTGGTCTTCCTCTTCACCCTGTGGCTGCCCTGCTCCCGTGGGTGTTCCTCAGGGACTGTCAGCGTCCCACCTCACCAAGTCCCTGGTCCTGAGACACCTCCTGTAGCCTCCAGACTCTTAAGGCTGCCTAGCTCAGGGCTCTCTTGCACTCCAGCCCAGCGGTTTCCACTCCACCTGCAGTTCATCACCTTCACCCCTTCCTTCCTCCACCCCACTACCAGGGATCCCTGCACCCCTCCCTTCTCTGCCCCGCACACCCAGCCCACTTCCAAGGCAGAAGGCGTCTGCCAGTGCCTCCCTCGTCCCAGCCCCTGGGAAAGATGGAGCGCGTGTGTTGTAGATGGTCAACTCCAGGAACGCGGAGCAATAATGTGCCGCTGAGCCAGGCAGAGAACGGAGGGGCTCCACGAGGGAGGGCTGGCATGGACCCAGAAAGCTATCGTCCTTGTGTTTGGGGCCACGTAGAAGTTTTGCATTCTTAGATAGTTTACAGTTTTTGCCTTTGATATGAGCCCTAGAAAGAACTCCCCCAACCTTCACGACAAGATTAAACATACATTTGTATTTTTTCTTAGGGTTTTATTTTTCACATTTAAATCTTCACTCCACCAGGAATTTGGTTTTGGTGTATACAGAAAGGTAGGGGTCTAACTTAATCTTTTTCCAAAAGTCATCCAGTGATGTTAAATAATCTGATCCCCATGGTTTGAGGGACCTGTTATCATCTACTGGATCCCACGTGTGTGGTGCATCTGGACTTCCCAGGTGTCCTGTTGATTGCTGCGTGCGTGCCTGTCACGTGTATTTTTTTTCTTTCTTTCTTTCTTTCTTTCTTTCTTTCTTTCTTTCTTTCTTTCTTTCTTTCTTTCTTTCTTTTTTCTTTTTCTTTTCCTTTCTTTCTTTCTTTCTTTCTTTCTTTCTTTTTTTCTTTCTTTCTTTCTTTCTTTCTTTCTTTCTTTTTTATTTATTTATTTTTTTTGGTACTAGGGATTGAACCCAGGGGCACTCAACCACTGAGCCACATCCCCAGCCCTTTTTTGTATTTTATTTAGAGACAGGGTTTCCTGGAGCTGCTTAGGACCTCACTAAGCTTCTTAGGCTGGCTTTGAACTCTGCCTCAACCTCCCGAGCTGCTGGAATTACAGGTGTGCACCACTGCACCTGGCATGTATTTTGTTTGCTGATTACAAAAGCACAGGCTTGGGGGAAAACAGTACTAGGAAATGTTCAGTCCACAAGGTGAAAGTCTATAACATCCTCTTCTCCTTCAGATAACCGGTTAACAAAGAACTTCTATAGGATTTTGCCCATGCACACTTAAACTAGCCTTTGTTCCTTAAAAAAATGGGACCACACTAGTTATACTTCTCAGCAGTGTGCACTGTGCCGCCTCACCAGCACACCTCTGCTCTTCATTCATCGTGTAGATGTTTTGGCATTTAGCCAGATCTTTATTGGTTGGATTGTTTCTAGTTTTTCACTGACTTAAGCAGTGCAATCTGATGGAAGCGTATCATGGTTTTAATTTGTAAGCGTGATTATAATCGAGGTTGGACTTCTTTGTTTGTCCAAGACTGCTCTGTTCCTCCCCTGGACCACCTGTTTGTATCCTCCAGCAATTTTCTGTTATCTTTGCTTTATAAGAACTATTTTTCATTCTTCCTTTTAGTGTGGGGATTAAACTCAGAGGTGCTCTACCACTCAGCTATGTACCCAGCCTTTTTTATTTTTCATTTTTTTCATTTTGAAACTGGGTCTTTCTGAGTTGCTTAGGGCCTTACTGAGTTGCTGAGTCTGGCTTTGAACTCCCTCCAAGCTGCTGGGATTACAGGCGTGTGCCACTGCACCCACCACTATTAACATTGATTTTTTAAAAATAGTTGTAGGTGGACACAATATCTTTATTTTATTTATTTATATGTGGTACTGAGGATTGAGCCAGTGCCTCACACATGCCAGGCAAGCCCTCTGCCACTGAGCCACAACCTCAGCCCACTATTGACATTTTGAGCCAGATAATCCTGTATTGTGGGTACTGTCCTGGGAAGTGTGAGATGTTTAGCAGCATCGCTGGCCTCTACCCCCTATATGCCAGTGACATCCCACTTTAGTTATGACAAACAGAAACGTCTGTGGACATGATCAAATGTCCCCTAGAAGGTGCAATCCCTGTGTCATTCTTATTAGCTCTTTCCAGTTGACAGATGTGATTTGGAACGCCTGAGTGTGTTTTAGAAAGAACTCAGGCTGTGCACACACGAGTGGTGGCAGCACCGAGTCTGGCCCGAGTGTGGATGAGCCTTGAGGCACTGAGATGGAGAAGGGTCTTACCCGTCCTTTGCCAGGCTCTGCTCATGATGCCCAGTCATGCTATTGCAGGTGGCCGTGGTGAAATCAGAGGACGTGGATGCGGGGTTAGCCTCTCCTGGTGGGCAGCCCTCCCCCGAAGACACCACTCCACAGGTGGTGACCCTCCATGTGGCAGAGCCAGGGGGCAGTGTGGCAGCCGAGAGCCAGCTAGGTACCCCTGACCTACAGCAGATCACCTTGGCACCTGGTCCATTTGGTGGAGCTGGCTACAGTGTCATCACAGCACCCCCTATGGAGGAGGGGACATCAGCTCCTGGCACACCTTACAGGTGAGACGTGCCTTCCGCACGGCCCATGCCTGCCTTCTAACGTGTGCTGTGGACAGTCAGATCTGGCCCTGTCCCACTCATGCCTGGTAGCAAGAGTAGCTAGCTGGTGGAAGATTCTGTCCTCCTCAGGTCAGGAGCTTCCATTCTTGGCCACTTAGCTTTTCCAGGAACTGATCCTCCTGATCTCACCTGACCCATTCCAGTGAGATCCGTGTTTCCCTCTTACAAATAAGGAAGTAGGCCAGGGAGGTTAAGTGACTGGACTGAGGCCAGACATGCAGGAGGTAAGGCTTTGACCCTGGTCCCTCTAGTCTCTAATGCCCTCACCTTAGATGACCAAGTGCTTTCTAGTTCTGACAGCTGGAGCCAGCTCAGGCTCTTGTGCCCACATTTGAGGGCTAACACCTTGGCTTCCCTGCAATGACCAAGAGTTTGGGGCAGAAGTGTTAATGTGCTCAGTGGAACTCAGGGCCATCTGAGGGAGTCCAGGTACCGTGGCAGGTGTCAGCAGCCATGGGCAGGCTGACCTCTGCATCTTCCCTCTGCTCTTGGCTGCAGGTCCTAGCTGGCCTTGCCTCCACAGGGACCGGGCTTGTGCTGGCAGATCCACACCATTTGTCCTGCCCAGCCCTCTCCTCCTACCCCCTGACCAGATTGGGCTAGGCCCCTGGGGCTCTTTGCCTGGCTGTCTTCTGCCCATCAAAGGGACAGAGCCTACCACTTTTTGAGCAGGACAGTTTATTGAACACTTGGTAACTGTTTACAGAAGAGACAGCAGAGGCTCAGCTGGCACAGGGCAGAGCCCCAGGGTTCATCTGGTGTCTGGCTCATCTGTCAGTGATGGCAGTTACCCTCAGTTGATGCTGGCTGCCTGGGGGAAGGGGGTTCCTGTGACCCTCCATCCTCACCACCCGCTTCTCTGCTCTCAGTGAAGAGCCTCCAGGGGAGGCAGCCCAGGCTGTGGTTGTGAGTGACACCCTCAAAGAAGCTGGCACCCACTACATCATGGCTGCTGATGGGACCCAGTTGCACCACATCGAGGTGAGGCTTGAGGTAGCTGACCCCAGCCTCCATCTTCTCCTAACCCACTCCTCAGCGCCTCACGCTGTGCTGTGGTCTCTCCACAGCTGACCGCAGATGGCTCCATCTCCTTCCCAAGCTCAGATGCCCTGGCCTCTGGAGCCAAGTGGCCCCTGCTGCAGTGTGGGGGGCTGCCCAGAGATGGCTCCGAACCTCCATCTCCAGCCAAGACCCTCCGGGCGGGAGACTCCCAGCACTCTGCCTCCCCGCCTCCTGCAGCCAGCAAAACTCTGGGCCTGGCAGTGCCCCCCTCCCCACCGTCCGCAGCCACTGCAGCATCAAAGAAATTTTCCTGCAAGATCTGTGCTGAGGCCTTCCCTGGCCGAGCTGAGATGGAGAGTCACAAACGGGCCCATGCTGGGCCTGGTGCCTTCAAGTGCCCTGACTGCCCCTTCAGTGCCCGCCAGTGGCCCGAGGTCCGGGTAAGTGCTACCCCCACGATGCCTCTGCTATCATTCATTTGGCCACAGGTTTCTGTAACTGTCATTTATTGAGCAAGCCCTCAAACCAGGTCCTCTGTTCCCCTCTGGAGTCAGAGGTGATTCAGCAAGGTCCCAGCTCTTAGGGAGCTCAGTATGGTGGGAGGCCAAGAAGACCTGAGGAAGGCCAGATATCGTCCCCAGTGAGAAGCAAGTGAGGCGAGAGAGCACAGCACAGTGCAGTCAGTGAACTGGGTGCTAGGGACAGAAGGTAGGGGAGCCGGGTCTACGTGAGCGAAGGCACAGAGGGTGACAGTGTGCAGTGTGGGTAGGGAACTTGAGCTGTGCACCCCATGGGCAGCTTCCAGGTCCAGCTCTTAGTGAAGCCGAACGACTTCTTTTTTCCCTCAGTACTAGAGACTGAGCCCAGGGCACTTTACCACTGAGTTCACTCCCCAGCCCCTTTTATTTTTTGAGACAATGTCTCAGTGATTTGCTTAGGGTCTAAGTTGCTGAGACAGGCCTCCATCCACCTGCCTCAGCCTCCCAAGTTGCTGGGATGACGGGTGTGCCCTTGCCCAGCCCACACCAACATTGGCCTGAGGATTCCAAGCTTCCAGATCCGATCATGCACTGCTTAGTGAGTGAGCTCACTTGAGGGGCCAGGACCCACAGCCCCCCATCAAAATGGGAAAACCAAGGCCCAACTAGGCAGGCCTAAGCCCTGGACTCTCAGAGGTTCCCCCCTGCAGCACCTGTTAAGTCCCACTTGCAAAGAGCTGGGACAGGGTTTTCCAAGTGACCTATTGGTGGCACCTGGCTTCTCTTGGGCCACAGCCACCCCATCTTGCTTTGGTGTGTATTTTCTACACAGCTCCTCACAGTGCACGGGGTTTTGGTTTCCCCCAATCCAGTTCACTCGGCTCCCTACCAGTTCCTGCTGAGGACCTGGGGGCTTGTTGCCACCTATCCTGACCCAGTGGTGCCCAACTGTCCCTTCTGCAGGCCCACATGGCACAGCACTCAAGTCTGCGGCCCCACCAGTGCAGCCAGTGCAGCTTTGCCTCCAAGAACAAGAAGGACCTGCGGCGGCACATGCTGACCCACACCAACGAGAAGCCTTTCTCGTGCCACCTCTGCGGGCAGCGGTGAGGCCAGGTGCAGCTGGGCAAGGGCTGCTGGGCACGCCCAGTGGAGCCAGCCTGAGCCTCCTTGCTTCCTCTTCAGTTTCAACCGTAACGGGCACCTCAAGTTCCACATCCAGCGACTGCACAGTCCTGACGGGAGGAAGTCAGGCACCCCTGCAGTCCGGACCCCAGCCCAGACCCCCACCCAGACCATCATCCTGAATAGTGACGATGAGACACTGGCTACGCTGCACAGTGAGTGGCTCCTGGGACCACAGGGTGGGCACCAGGGTGGGTCCAGAGACTTGAGCCACTGTCCCAGGAGGCATCTCGGGGGCAGGATGTTCTAGGTATCCCTAGAACCCCTTGGTGAGCACCTTTCTCTCTCTGCCTAGCTGCCCTCCAGTCCAGTCATGGGGTCCTGGGCCCAGAGAGGCTACAGCAGGCCCTGGGCCAGGAACACATTATTGTGGCCCAGGAACAGACAGTGGCCAATCAGGTAAGAGCCAGGGCCAACAGCCATGCTGGCAGGTCACGGACAGGATGGGGGAAGACAAGAGCTGAGGCTAGAGCTGGCTTGGTCTTGGCAGGAGGAAGCCACCTATATCCAAGAGATCACCACAGCAGATGGTCAGACGGTACAGCACCTGGTGACCTCTGACAACCAGGTGAGCTACTACTCACCCCGTCTTGACCTCTCCCCCACCTAAGGGAGCGGCAGTACTTTCCACACCATCACTCCCGTGGTCCACGCGTGCAGCTGCCATGGATGTCCCTGGTCCTCCGCTGCCTTCCCAGCTGAGCTTCTGGTGAGGGGGCCCTCTTATCCGCCACCTCCCACCCTTCTTTAGGTGCAGTATATCATCTCTCAGGATGGTGTCCAGCACCTGCTGCCCCAGGAATATGTTGTGGTCCCTGATGGCCACCACATCCAGGTAGGCCAGGCCTGGCGTGAAGTGGGGTGCAGGAGGAAGGCTGTATGACCTCCTTCTGGGGATCATGGTCCACTTCCTCTCTCCAGGTACAGGAGGGCCAGATCACACACATCCAGTACGAACAAGGAGCCCCATTCCTCCAGGAGTCCCAGGTAGAGCCCCAAGGGACTAGACGGAGCTGAAGCATGGAGCGCTTCCCCAGGGCCCCATCTCATCAACTTCTCCCCCTCCAGATCCAGTACGTGCCTGTATCCCCGGGCCAGCAGCTGGTCACACAAGCGCAGCTTGAGGCTGCAGCACACTCTGCTGTCACAGGTATGGGGCTGGATCACGGGGGCTGGGGCCATGCATATAGTTCTGGGGCCTTGGGCTCACCATGCTTTCCCCTCCCCTGGCAGCGGTGGCTGATGCTGCCATGGCCCAAGCCCAGGGCCTGTTTGGCACAGAGGAAGCAGTGCCTGAACACGTGCAACAGCTGCAGCACCAGGGCATCGAGTACGACGTCATCACCCTGGCCGATGACTGAGCCCAAGGGCCCAACGCAGATCATGGATATCGGGGCCAGCTCTCCTGGGGTGGGGGGACACACCTCCCTATCCCACTTAGGGCCTCTAGATACTGGGCACCCCAAGAGAGCCAGACCTGTGTTGTCAGGGTTGGGAGGCAGCCGTGGACCCCAGCCAGGACATGCTGGGTGCCCCAGCCTGCAGGCAGGCTTTGGGAGAGAAATTTTATTTTTGTTTGGATGGACCCACTGATCCCTCAGTCTCAATAAAGGGACCAGAGTCCAGCCCTGGCCATCTTATTTTGTCCACCGCTAACAGTCTGAACCAAGCAAGGACAAGGAAGCAGAAGGCAGGCGCCGGTGAAGAGCCCACCACAGGTGGGAGAGTGAGGTGGAGGCTGCCTGGCCCTGAAGTGCAGCTGGCCCTGCCTCTGTAAGTATGGTGGTCCCACCGCAGGGCAGACCCTCGCTGCAGATGCCTGATCGCAGGAGAGGGCGAGCTGGGGGGAGCCCTGCTGAGCACCTCAGTCCGTGCCTTCCTCCCCTGGGCTCTGCCCAGAGGCCCTCAGAGAGCAGGCACCACATCCTGAGGGCTGTGGTAGATCTGAAGCTGCACTTGGTTCTAAGCTTTGACTGTAGTAAAACATATAGCTGCCCCCTCACAGGGTGGCCCCAGGACCAGCAAGTGGCTTTTGGCCTGGGCATAAAGCATAGCTGCCCAGAGGCATCTGGGCAGGCCCAGCCATGGGTTTGAGCTAGACAGTGCAGGCTCTGGGCTCTTCCAACCTGCTAAGCAAGGTGGAGACCACCAGGGACCAGTTGTGTCCCTGGATGGGGTGTGAAGGCCCAGGGGTCACAAGAAGGTGAGCCTGGGTGGGAAAGGGAATTGGTCCCAGAAGTAGCTCCAGGTTCTCAGCCTTCTCTGTCCTCAAGACCCTCACAAGTTCTTGGGGAAGGGGGGTTCTGTATTTTCTTTTACAAATGAAACAAGGCGCCCACGGGGGCAGCGTGGGGGTGGGAAGGCATTGGGCCTATTTACAAGGGACTTGGAGTGAGTCTGAGGTGGGCAGTGGGGATGGGGCAGGGAGGGGGAGCCCTGGCAAAGCCACAATATTCCTATGTCACTGGCAGCCCAAGTCCTGCTGCCACCCCAGGGGGAGTCCCTGGGGTCTGCTCAGCCTCCAGAGGCCCGAGTCCCAGCAGTCCATACCAGCACCCCTGGGGCTCCTCCTCCCCGCAGGGTATGTTAAGTGGGGTGAGGCTCGCGACTAGGGCCCTGTTCGCGGCTTGAGTCCCGGTCCTTGGCCTCCAAGGAGGAGGAGGAGGAGGAGGAGGAGGAGGAGGAGGAAGAGCTGGAGCCGTGGCTTCGCCCTGACTGCCGATAGGCTGCGCTCAGCTCCTGCAGCCGCTCAGGCGTGGGCCCCCACTTGGCAAAGCCAGGGTCGTTCTGCAGGAACAGCACGGCTGTGTTGTGCAGGGCCTTGTAGTGCATCTCCTCCCTGCGGACAAGGCGGGTGCTCAGAGTGGGGCTCGCCCAGCCCAGGCAGACCAGCCCTCCTTCCTCTGCCCTCCCTGGGCACCCACTTCTTGCAGATGTGCTGGGAGCCACTGCGGTACTCATGCTCAAAGGCAGGCAGGACCAGCTGGTGGCGTTTGAAGTGGCTCTGCTCCATTCGGGTGAGCGCTGGTGTCGGGGGTTCCCGCCACTCAGGGATAAACACGATGAAGGACAGGGGCTCTGGTGAGCTCTCCAGCAGTTTCTGGGGGAGAAAGAACAGGGTGGGTATCGGAGGCTGTCCTCCAGATGGCTGGCAATTCTGCCTCTCCCCAGCAGTGGTGACACCCACCTCAAAGTGAGAGACCATGGCATCCATGAGCTCCTCGCAGAATGGAGGGTTGGCCTCAAAGGAACCACTCAGTGGGGCAAAGTCCAGGCAGGGCCTAGGGCAGAGGTGAACACTCAGTCCCATCAGGACCTAGTCCCTCTACCAGACACATGTCACCCCCACCCATAGACAGCCACACTGAAGAAATGCCCATAGGCAGGCCAGAGGCCAACCCTTGCCCTTCATTTGCCTTGGGCACTGAATGGGTAAGGACAGAGGCTCAGGCGTGGGTGCCCACGTTCACCAAGCTGAGAAGCAGCCGTGCTGAGCTGTTCCCGTCACAGCAGGGCATACCCGGGACTCCCTGGCTGCTGAGCTGTGGCCTCCTGCTGTTGTGGCCATTCTTCCTCCTGGTCACAGCTTGTGTTCTTTCATCAGTGCTCACCCCACCTGGTGGGTCTACTCTGGGGGCTCTGAGGCGAGACCCTGCTGGGTGCTGCCCTCCATGTGGCTGATTCACTGGGAAGCTCGCAGGCCGGATCAGGGCATTCGCACGCCTGCCCACAGGGCAGGAAGGCTGAGGCTGTCAGAGGTCAAGCCACCTGTCCAGGGTCCCACCGCCGGCAAGTGAGGAAGGCGAGGACTGCCTCCAAGCCAAGGCTGCCTAAGGCTGCCTGACTCCAAACCCCTAAGGCACTGGGAAGCAGCTGGCCAAGGTGGGCCCTGTGCTCTGGAGGTCTGCTTCCTAGGCATGGGCAGAAGGGGCCCAGCAGCCCCAAGCTCTCACCCGCGGGAGCCAAAGTAGCCATCTGTGTCAGGAAAGGCAGAACAGTACTGGCGGAAGTAGCAATTGAGGGGTGAGGCAAAGCACTCGAAGCTGACGCCGAAGAGTCGGTGGAGGGCCTCAAAGACGTGCACGGGCAGTGATCCCTGCAGGCCAGTCCCCTCGTAGAGGCCCACGCCAAACATCATCTGCAGAGTGGCCTCAGTCAGTGTTGGGCTCAACCTCCCTCCTCCCTCCAGGGGAGCCCTCCCTCTGTGGCCCCAAGACTATACCTGGTACCGTCGGAGAAGACACCAGACCCTGGGCAGGAACCTCTCAAAGGCAGAGTCATCAATGCAGCTATAGCGGTAAAGGAGCCACTGCAGGACCAAAAGTGTGGACTTTAGTAGTGGCCCACATCCATATCACTGGCCACCTACTGAGGACTTGGTTAAGAAAGATCCCAGGCCCCAACTCACACCATCAGCTAGGGTCCTCCTCCCCTCAGCTCTTACCAGCTTGCTGAAGTAGTTGCGGCTGACCTTGACCATCTCTCCCTTATACCGGATGCAGACCACGTTGTTCTCCATGTGCATCTCCACACTGGGCATGGGGGGTGCGGACACGGCCAGCCTCACTGGGTAACAGTACACCAGGCGGGGCTCCACCTCAGAGGCCTCTACCTCCTCTGTGGGCAGGGAGAGCAGTAAGGGACTGTCCTGTCCCCATGGCCTCTGCTTCTACTATGTGGCCAAGTGTTTATACCAAGGGGAAGAAGTTTCAGTCCATGGATCAGTTAACTGTGGCTCAGACAATTTCAGTAGCAGAGAACAAAAAAAGCATCTTTTAAAAGCCACCAGGCAGTTGGCAGGGGCATAAACTGGTGGCCTGTGTCTACATGCTGTCAATGTGGCACTGAAGCAACCCCATCTGTCACACCTTGGGGCCTGGTGTGCAGGAAGGTCTTGCTGCTGGACACAAGTATGAGAACTCTGTCTTCATCATAATAGTCAAACCACCGGGACCCCAAGGATCCTCAAGACAGTGTACCTGTTACAATGGTTTATTTGGCCCACACGTGAGTACTCAAGATCCTACGGTCAGGTATTATACCTCTGTCTGGGCAGACTGAGGCGTCCAGGTCCACCTCACTGCTTACTGGCCTTTCTCCCCCAACTCCTGGCTCTTCCTTTCTCATTACTTATCCCCATTTCCCAGAGGAGTGCTGAGACCTCCTAGCCAAAGGGTGCAGTAGGGTCTCCCCAAACACTGCTGGAGAAAAGGACCCCCCAAGCTCGGCTTTATTGTTCCTTCAGTCAGGGCCTGGAGCAGAGTTGGTGGCATCACAGGAGGATCCCCATCATCTTGCTCCTACCTGGGATATTGTTCTCCTTGAGGATGGCAAGATGCTTCTCTCGGATCCGCTTGACATACTCCAGGGAGATGTGATAGATCTTACTGCAGATGCCTTCCACAGAGTCCTTGGCTGCTGCTGAGACGTGGGGGCCACACTGCCTCCGCAGGTGTTCCAGGCGGTCCTGGAGAAAACTCCCGATCAGGATACTTGTGGAGGCCAAAGGGTCTCAGTGGGGCTAGCAAATAACTGCAAGGCTGTTGAATCCAGCAGTCTTTGCTTTGAAACTGGTTTCACTACTTGCTAGCTGTGTCCCTTAGACAAATCCCTTAGCCTCTCTGAATAGTATTCCTCAGTGGTCAAGGGAACATAAAATACCTAACAAGGCAGTTTGAACATTAAATGTAACCAAGCCCCTGGGATACAACAAGCGTCCAACAAATGCCAGCAGTTTTTGTTGGGGTTACGCTGTGCTAGACTCCATGATGACTACGCGGGAAACAGAAGCCAGGCAATGGTCCCAGCTTACAGCATCTGTACTCCATCAGGGCATGGTGATTACAAAACAAGGAGCTTGGCTGGTGTGGATTTAAAAGCTGAGCTTTTAGCTACTTGCAAGGATGACTGTAGGCATTTGTAATTTTGCTGAATCACGCCTGTGAAACTGCAGAGTGAAAATGAGTCACTCTGGCTAGTGAGTACACCTACCTTTGTCACTCTCTACGTGTCAAGTACACAGATACTATCGTGAAGTGCGAAACCTTGTCTCTTGTGAAAAATGGTCCTGAAAAGAAAGCCCATTGCTAGTGCTGGTGGAGAGGCTTAAGAAGTGATAGGTTTTGGCCAGAAAACAGAATTGTTCTGGACACATTAAGAGCAGGGACTTGAATCTGATGGTAGCTTTTAACTGTAATATAAACACAAGGAAAAGCAGTTTGTCAATCTGCTTCCAAAAATCTACTTGGGAGATGTTGAACATTCATTAAGTTGAAAAGGCAGCCGTGTGTGTGTGTGTGGCCAAGCCTAAGATTCTGTTAAGAACCTTAAGGGAGATGGACGCAGTGGCACTTGCCTGTAATCCCAGCAACTCAGGAGGCTGAGGCAGGAGGACTGCAGATTCAAAGCCAGCCTTGACAACTTAGGAAGCCCTAAGCAATGTCTCAAAAATTTAAAAAAGGGCAGGGGTGTGGCTCAGTAGTTAAGGTCCCTGGGTTTGATCCCCAATACCCCCCCCCCAAAAAAAGTTAGGGGAAATGTCCTTTGGGGAGAAAGCCAGGAGCCTAGACAGACGTCTCCACAGTCATGAGTCTGGGGACTGATAATGTCAAGGTCTGCTGTACTGCACAAGACAGGCTGCCATGGAGCCCTGCCAGCCTGGACAAGCAAAGTAAGTTTCCTGAAGGGAAGTGGCCAGAGAGCCTTTCCACTCGCCTCACCCTGGGGTCCACTCACCATGTAGTCCTCCTTGGAGGCCGAGTGGTCTTTCCGAAGCCAGCTAAAAGTATCTTCCACGTTCCACTTGACCACCTTCCTGCTGTCAGGGGATGCACTCCTGCCGGTCAAGGATGAGAAGGAAGGCTCAGCTGTGTGTACGGCCCAGCTGTTCAGGTGCCTGCTCCACCCTCCCCTCCCAATTCCCCTTCACTGGCGTCCAAGGCATCAGCCCCTAGGCTTACATCCCAGCCCTTGTCCTGCCTTTGTGTGAGCCCTGTGTGAGCATAGGCCAGATGGCCTAAGACCTCCCACTCTGATCACAGACCCGTCTTGTGTGGGGCAATGACAGCTGACCTGGACTCAATGAGCCGCCTGGCAGCCTCTGCGTATTTAAAGAGCAGGCGCTTGGCTTCCTCCCGGAACTTGATTCGGGATAACCTGGGTTAGAGAGTGGCAGAATTAGAGCCCTCCTACACATGACTGGGCAGCACTGAGTGGTCCAGCCGCGGGAATGTACCTGATGGGAATGTCATTCATGATTTCACGAAACATGGAAGGTGATACAACTGGTTCACAGTTGCTTGGCAACAGGGGGTCAGATCCTTTGTCCACCACCTTGCGCTCCAGCATCCAGCGGTTGAAAGATTCCCGTGGAGGCTCAATACCTGAGGGACAGAGAACTGCTGAGGCTCTGGATTTAGCCACCAGGTTCCACTTTGGGGCCTGGCACACAGGAGGCACCACACTGGGCAGTAAACAAGACCTGATCCCTGCTACTTCAGAAGCTTACTTTCTAGATTGCATTTCCCAAACTATATTCTGAGAATCGCTAATTTATTATAGTGTCAATAATGTCACGTAGGGCTAAAAAGAAAAGGGAAGAGAAGTATCTATGTTTCAGCAAAGTAAAGCAGATTTATTTACTGATTGTAAAAATTAAAAACTGCAATTTTAAATAGAGCAGCCATTTCACTCACTAGTGTTGATACTTGTGAGGCACAAGTATTCTTTTTATGTTCTTTTACAGATATGTGAAGTGTTGACTGTGCCTGGCAAACAGTAAGCTCCAGCCACCCGTTAGGTAAGCACTGTCCTACCCCCACCTTACAGTAAGGAAACCACAGTGTGGAGGTGCTGAGTGATGAACTCAGAATCAGACAGTGGTTAACAGAACCAGGACTCCACCAGGCCTGTCCCACTCCACTGCCCATGCTCTGAACCACCAAGCTCCCCTGCACCATCCCTAAGCCCAGATGGCAAAGCCTGGCTCTTGCTAAAGGTGGCTGGAGACCCCGGAGGCTGAGGCCCAGGAGTTACCCTCTCGCTGCTGGCACAGCTCCCTGTAGTGCTGCCGCAATTTCAGGATGAGCTGGGAGCGGAACAGCTCCACTTCAGGATGCGGTGGCAACACCTCGGAAGGTCCTCGGTGCTTGATGACAGCGTTGGTCTGGATGTCCAGGTCCCAGTACACCCTTGGGGCACACAGAAGCAATGAGGATGCCCTGCCTGCTGCCACCATACCCCACAGTCCCAAGCAAGCTGACCATTAGCAATGGGCACCTCCAAGTCAATTAGCAGGGACTCACTCAGGGGTCGAAGGAGAGCTGCTTGCTGTTTATCTTCAGGGATGCACCCCAAATCTTCAGCGTTGGAGTTCCTGGGACGCTGGGGAGCTGGGCACTGACTGGCCTGTGGGTGTCACAGGAATTTCAATCTAGGGCAAAAGAGGGACACAGGCACTGGATCAGGAAATTTAGCAACCAGGCTCCAACACTGTGTACCTGGTGAGCTGTGTCCTGGGCCCCCCTCCTGACCAGCCTGCCTAAGCCCAACTCTTGCAGGGAGTCTGTTGGCTGCCTGCCTGAGTTGGTCACTTACCAGACAGGTCCTGAGAGCCCCGGACACTCACCTTGGGCTTCTTCACACCATTGCCGCTTGGCTGCTCTTCCGAGAGCTGCCGCTTTCTGGGCTTGTTCTCAGGCGGGGGGGTTTCCACCAAGCTTGAATCTTGGGGCAGTGGGGTCGCATTCAGCCCCAAAGGGTCCGACTGGTGGAGGGAGACCAGCAGAGTTGCAACCAGGGCCAGTGGCTTAGGAGCCCCAGTACTTCGGAGTCTCGTGCCCTCCCACCCCTGCTCTACTCCACGGAGAACTCAGAGGCCTGGGATGCTGGTGGAGATGCCGGGCTTTGCTCCTGCCTGATGCTCGGAAATGTGTCGTTGCATGAGCTACTCCCCTCCTGATTTCCTCACCTTCAAGATGGCCACACAGCCCTACCTCACCACTGGAGATTACACGAGTCAGTGAGTGCGACTTGCTTAGCAGCACATACACCATGAGATCGGCGCTTGGTACGTTATTTTATTTTTCTTAAGAATGAAAGCCAGGAATAAAGGAGAGACTCAAGAAATGCTTATTTTCAAAAGATCGAGACCCTGTGAATGGATCTTTGATGACACCAAGAGTATGTGTGGTCCTGAGCATGTGGTCCTGAAATCACAGCAGAGTGCAGTCATGCTTGCCTACTGCTGGCTGTGAGACATCAGGCCCTTTTGGTGGCCTGAACCTCAGTGTTTTCATCTGTAAAATGGGGGTGCCACGTGGCTTGCTTGTATCTAGTAAAGGCTGCCCAAGCTGAGGAGCCCTAAGCCCACATTCCGACAGCCTCCTCCCTGCACTTCCCATCATACTGATGTTCAAATGCTTAGAACTGTCTTCTCGTACCACTCTCACTTAGCTAACTTCACCTTAGATGCTGATTCTCAGAGAAGTGCTTTCTGTGCCTTTCTCCTCCCCAGACCAAGTCAGGATCCCTGCTGTACTTTTTTTTGGTGGTGCTGGGGATCAAACCCAGGGCCTTGCACATGCTAGGCAAGCACCACAGCCCCGCCACTGTACTCCTTCATCATACTACTCACACAGCTGCAACTGCCCCACTCTACTGAGCTGGGAGCACATTGCAAGGGGAGGGGCGTGTCTATCTTGCTCACACCAGCTCCCTGGCACAGTGCCCAACAGGTACTGGCACTTCACTGTGCTACTCTATGCTAATCTATACTGTCTACTTGTCAGTCTCCCCTATTTGAATGCAGGCTCCAGGAGGGCAGGGACTGCATCTGTCTTGTTTGACACTCTGTATGCTGGTGTTAGCACAGGGCTGGGCACCAACAGCTGTTCAGAGCACATTTGGGGAAGATGACCCACGTGCCAGAGGCTGTTGAGGCCCCTGGACTAGGCGGCACTCACAATCACATCGTGCTGCCCAGCACGGGCATCTCCCACAGGGGACTGGTTGGTGAATCGGTTGAAAGTAGTAGGGACGGTTTCTCCCTCGGCTCCAGCACTTCTCCCAGCCCGCATGCACCAGCTCCTCTGCAAACAAGCGCCCAGAACCCAGCCAAGGTCATGGCTGCCCTCGGAGGACCCTTTCTACCCACTGCCCACCACTGCCCCTGCCAGTACCTGGAGGTCCTGTACCAGGCGGACTGGCTTTGGAGAACAGGGCTGGCTCTGGGTGGAGGTGCCTGGGGAGTGACTCAGCAGGGATGCTTCCTCCCGGGGGCTGCCGTGATTCTCATTGGCCATCTCAGCACCCACACGGGACCTGCCACACAGAGGACCAGAGAGAGTCAGCTCCACCCCACCCTCCAATTATAACCAAGGGCCCTGGTGACCACCTGCAGATGTAGAGAAATCCAACCCAGTCCTGCCCTGGAAGGCCACCATGGAACTTCAGATAGGAACCCTGGATCCAGGCTGTGGTTTCCTCAGCTATAAACTGGGTGCCTTCCTGCTGCTCCTCTGCCCAAAACAACCTTCCCCTGGGCTCATATCCTCCAACAAACCTTCCTTGACTGCTCCCTCCCAGGCTTGAAGGTCAGGGCCCTCAGCTCCATGAACACTGGTACTGTAGTACTCAGACTGCTCGGTGTATCAAACTGATTTGCCTCATTATAAACTTTTAGCACTTCCAGGAACAGGAATTCAAGCCAATGCATTTCTCTCCAGAGCTCAACATAGTACCTGGACCCAAAGTAGCCTATTAATTCTGCAAACATTTACAAACCAAGAGTGGCAAAAAGACAGAACAGGGTCTGCTCTTGAGAAGTTATTCCTAAAAGAAAGAATGGGAACCCCTTCCTCTTGAGGAGAGAGGATTTTTTACTGCTCCCATCCAGTAAAAGATATATAAAAGAACGAAGCACAGCTGGGAAGGAGCATGGAATCTAATTGGTCACCTTGTATTACACTAGAGGGCAGGAAGCAATCTGTTGCTAACAAAACCAGTGCAACCAAAAAGGACTACCTAATTCAATTCTTCAGGATCCCCAAGTGAAAACTCACATTAAGTACCTACTAGCAAGGAGGGCCAGTTCCTTCAATTTGTATTCCCTACCAAAGCACACACAGCACACACTTAGATGACCAACGTGCTTTTCTGGCCAGGGCTGTTAGACCCCTAGGGGGCCAAATGAGATCAAATTTTTGATTGTTGGAGTTGTTTTCAACATGTCACAATACCCACAATAAATTAAACCTTTACCCGCAATAAGACCACAAAGGCACATTTAAACATTAATTATCTTTGCATGCTGAAATTTTACCAAAGCTTTGTGGCCACACTGATTAGCTCATGCTAATCAGGAGCTCTGGTTGGCTGTTGACGACATCATAGGAATCCCTGGGACACTGATTTTATTGCACTTAGTCATAGACATCTTTGTTAATTTGGAAAGGGAAAAGTGAATAATTACTTCATCAGTATGGTTTGGCAGATAAAATGCAGGGGCAACAGGACATATATTCAATGAGAGAGTGCCTTGATAACACCAAGGTGTGGGACTGTTCCTTGGGGGCCAAGCCCACAGGTTTCAAGGCTGAATGAGGTCCCCCTTTCTCTCACCCTCTGGGGTCTGCAACGCTAGCATGAGAGGGTTTTCTTCTGCAGCTGGACGGACCCCCACGTCACAGGGTCCCACAGAGGTTGGGGGAGACCTGCAGCACAGGAAGGCTCAGCACAGGTGGGTAGACTGGTCAGCAGTGGAGTGGACAGGGGCTCAAGGAACTCCTTGTATCAGCAACTGGAGAGCAAACAAAAGAGAGTCACTGACCTGTGAAATGTTGCAGGGAGAAGACAACAATAGGGACAAGGACATAGAGCAAGTTGGGAGACCAAGACAGGGCAGGCAATAGACAAACCCAATCTGGGATTTTTTTTAATTGTTTAGGATCTTTTATGTATTTATTTATATGCCATGCTGAGGATTGAACCCAGGGTCTCACACACGCCAGGCAAGCGCTCTACTGCTAAGCCACAACTCCAGTCCCGCACCTGGAATTTTTAACACAGACTTTTCTTTTTTTTTCTTTTTTTGCCATGCTGGGTATTGAATTCAGGGCCTTGTGCTTGCAAGGCAAGCACTCTACCAACTGAGTTATATCCCCAGCCCCACATACATATTTTTGAGATGGGGTCTCTATGTTGCCCAAGCTGGTCCCAGAGGATCTGGAAACTAAGGAGATGAAAATGGTATTTCTCAAGTCTTCCAACCAACAGGTTCACTGACCTGCATGGTTGCATCAGTACCATGTTCAGGAGGGCCCAAACTTTGTTTTTCAAATCTATATAGCCAGGTGTGGTGGTGCACACCTGTCATCCCAGCAACTCAGAAGCCTGAAGCAGGAGGATCACAAATTCCAGGTCAGCCTGGGCAACTTAGCCAGACCCTGTCTCAAAGTAAAAAGGGCAGTGATTTACCTCATGGTAAAGTGTCCCAATCCCTAGTACCGGTTAAAAAGGGGGGAGGAGCAAGAGGAGGAAGACCAATAACTATTATGTCTCTGTCTCTCTCTCTATATATAATGTGTGTGTGTGTGTGTGTGTATATATATATATATATTTTTTTTTTTTCTTTTCCTTTGAGACAGCAAACAGCACATCACTGTTGCCCAGGCTGGTCTTGAACGCCTTGCCTCAACCTCCCCAGTGGCTGGGACTACGGGCCACACCAGTGGGTCCAGTTTTTAATAATTTTTAAACAAAGGCCCATGATTTCATTTTGAACACTGGAACCCCCCCAAGGGAAGTATCCTTAGCCCAAAGAATAAAATGAACACACACACATATCACAGATCTGGGGACACCATCCCAAGCCACCCACACCGAAAGACACTTCCCTGATTGTCTTGAAAAAAAATAAAAACGTAAACTCATTATATAACACATCTCGTTCACCTTTATTGAAAAATATTTTTCCCAAGAAACGTCTTGTGATGCAGATGCACCAGGTAGATGCACTTTGTATATACGATAAGCAGCACAAATCTGCTAGAGGCCAAATGAGGGCACTGCAGTATTTTCAAAGCTGTACACCAGAATCATTTAGGGTCTTTAAAAGAAAATACCTCGGATTCCTGTATCAAACTCCATATCTTAGAAGAGCCAGAAACGGCAAGAGGAGATACAAAATAATTTGGAATTTTTACACGCACTCCAGTAGGACTGGGAGTCAGGATGACTTTATCATTGGAAAATTTTACTCATTTAAATTCACTACAGGGTCAGTGCAGAGAGTTTACTTAGCATACATGAGCCCTTGGGTTCGATCCCCAGGACCACAAAAGTAATAATTTTAAAGATTAATAAATTCGCTATGCTATGAAATTTGGGTGTCAACAGGTCTGTGGCCTCAGTAGGAGCTCGGGGTCGAGCAGACAAGTTCCAGGCCCTCCTGCCGCTTCCCGGCTTATACACCTGAACCATGAGTGAACCTCTATGCGTAGTCTAACACATCGTGCACTCTCGTTAAGGTCGCGTATTTATTTGGCCAGGGGCTTCCCGACCCCCACGCATACCCACTTCTAGCAGCGCAGCGGAGGCTAAGGACAAACAACTGTATCTGCGTAACCAGAGGAACCCACTAGAAGGAAGAATCCGATTCCGGGATTGGAGGAAGATGGGGCGGAGCATCTCAGTAGTGTACCAATCAGAACTCTCCGGCCCAGAGAGGAGGAGCCACAGGACTTGCAAAGTACGCAGGCGCGAGAGCGCGCGAGGCGGGGTGAGGCCCAGCGCGCGTGCACTTTCCCCTCCCCCAACCCCAGCGGGGGCGGGTTGTTTGGCGCGCGCGCGCCGGCCCATCTCCTGGGCTCCGCCCCCCGCCCCGCCGCGCGCTCCCGCCCCCGGGCTGAGGCGACTCAGAGTCGGAGCCCGACACAAAGGCGGTGGCGGCGGCAGCAGCGGAGGGGCCCTGGAGGCCGCTCCGCCCGCGCTCTCCAGGCCCACCTACCTCACTCCGGCCACCGGCCCGGCTGCCCACCCGCGGGTCTAAGATGGCGGCGGCGAAAGAGACCAGGCGAGCGGCAGCCCCGAGCGGAAAGCGCCGGAGAGGCCACCGCTGCCCGTCTTCGGATTCCCGGACCCTGCCGCGGCTCGCGGCGAGGCCATGGCTTCCTGGGGCTCTTACCTGCCCGGAGCGGACTGAAGGAGATGCGGCTACACGTTCTGCTCGACCTCCCGTTTTGCCGCCTCCGCCTCGCCCTCCCCAGCGCCGCTGCCGCCATCTTGTGTCCCGGGCCGGGACTCCGCGCTGCGCATGCGCTGGTACCGCCTCTGAGGGACCTCGCCACGGTCGTGCCGCCATCTTGAGTGTGGCAGGGTCGGCTGGCTTCTCAGACCTTCCTTGTTTCTGACCCCCTCCCCTTCCTTCCCTCCTTTGCTGCTGCCCTGTGCGTTTTTGAGGAGAGGGAAAACAGCTTTGCTGCCCCCCGGGTTGGGGACTAAGGGGAAGAATTCACAGACGCCCTCGCCTCAGTTTCCCCGGAGTACACCTGCAGGGTCCAAGGACTGGTTGGGCGCGCTGGGGAACACGGGGCTGATTTGGAATCTTCTGGGGGCTCCGGCTCAGCCGCCGACCCGGAGGCGGAGTCCTAGTGACGTAGGCTTAACGTAGTGGGGACCTGGGTCCTAGCCTCCGCGGGTCTCCGCGGCCTCAGGCCAGCCTCTTGCCCTCCCTGGACCTGTGTCGCCAGGGGTGTCCCCGCCTTGCCCCCGTGTCCAGGCTACGTGCGTGAACCCCGTTCCAAGCCGGCACGGGGCGTACGGGCTCTTGAATGGAAGAGAGCCGTGGGCGGGGGATGAAGGTGGCTTTGGGCAGTTAGGAAATTCCATCCTAAACGCATCGGAGGGGCTCTCCAGCACCAGGGTAGCCGTGGCCTTTATGAGAGCCCAGGGGCCTCGGTGTCGAGCGCCTGCCAAGCATGAGCGAGGCCGCGGTGCCACCCCCAGCGCCGCAGAAGCACTCGAGGCAGCCTCACTGAGGCCTCAGCTTGGCAGGAGCGCAAGAGCTGGCCAGTTGTTGGGTGCCCCTTGCCCAACGATTGGAATAGGTGCCCATCCCTCGGGCCTGCTAAGTGAGCCCAGTGCCAGGGGCAGCTGAGAGGACACGTTTGCCCTCTGCTGTTGGACTAGCGCTCGTGTAGAACCAGAGTCAGCCAGGGCGCAGGTGCCGCAGCTGGGCAGCCTCTGATGCCCGTGACGTCGTCTGCCTGCAGAGTGGGGCCCGGAGGTAAATAGTACCGAGAGTTACCAGGGATCTCAGCAGTCTGGTTTCAGATCCCTGCCCTTCCATACAAGCTATGTGACCCTGAAGAATTTAACCTCTTTAAACTTTCGTTTCCTCAGAGTAAGATAATAAACGAGCCCACTGAGGTGATGCCAGTGATGTACTCAGCACAGCACCCTACACTTAGTGCTTGGTAAATGTTAGCTGTGATCATCTCAGGTTTGCGAGGCTTGCTCCAAGTAGGTCTGATCAGCTCCTCCAGCACAGCAGTGCAACAGGTCCTGTTCTCTCACCTTTTGATGGAAGATGGTAGGAAGCCAGTATAGGAAGACCACGTGGCATTCCTTGCCTGGGACATGGGGTTGTAGTCACTCCAGATCTACAGAGTGCCGAGGCTTATAAGCCCAAGGGCTAGTTCTTACACAAAGGTGTAAGAACCATGTAATGATTGTTACCTGGTCGTTTATGTTTTCTCATTCATTGTTAATTGGTAACCAAGGCACCATACATCCCAAGTGCCTATTCCCATTTTACCAGAAGTTCTGTGAGAAACTACAGCTTCAGACTCTGCATGAGGAAACGGAGGCTAGGAGGGCAGGGGTGAAGTAATTGTTCAAGATCAAATAACCATGAAGTAACAGAACTGGAGTTTTAAACCCAGTGTTCTCAGTATCAGAATCATCAGCCTCACTGGCTTGCCTCCTGTGTGGAATGGAATCAACTCTGGAAAGCGACTTCTCTGACTTCGCACAGCAGCCATGGACCTTACCCCTTCAGTGTCACAGGTGTTCTCCAACCAGAGTGTTCAACACTACTCTTGATGTTTGTGTTTTGTGGTTCTGAAGACTGAACCCAGGCCCCTGGGCCCGCTGTTCATCTTAATCTGCTTCCCCTTAGGTATTCCTTATTTCTTCCTTCTACCCATTTTTCACATAAAGTCAAAAATCAACCACCTTCCTCCAGCTTCATTTCCACTACTGTAGACAGCACACGTGAGCTGGGCGCTAGTGGGGAGGCTGAGGCAAGAGGATAGTGAGCCCAGCAGATTCCAGACCAGCCTGGGCAGTATAATGAGACCCTGTCTCAAAAAAAAAAAAGTACAGAAAAGTATACAAAATAAATGTGAAGCTTAATAATGGATTTTTTCTTTAGAGATGAACCTAGGGGGCGCTACCCACTGAGCTACTTCCCCAGCCCTTTTTTGTGTTTATTTACAGTCAGGGTCTCACTGAATTGCCTAAGGACTCCATAAATTGCTGAGGAAACTGTCTTCAAACTGTCAGTCCTCCTGCCTCAGCCTCCCGAGCGGCTGGGATTACAGGTGTGTGCCGCCACATCTGGTCTGACTGCTCTTATGACAGTTATCCCTTGTTTTCATAATTGTACCACCTGAACATGTGTCCCCAAACACGAGTTTTTCCTGTTCTTAAATTTTATATAAACAGAATCCAGCACTGTTGCTTTGTGTCTGACTTCTTTTCATGAGCACTTGCAAGACTCGTTTGTTGCCAGGTGGAGCCATGGTGAGTTTGTTGTCATAGCTGTACTTTTCCTCTGTACATTTATCTATTTGATAAGGGAAATTTGAAGCCTTGTGCCTCCTATAGCTCTTGGTCTCCAAACTGGCCGACTGGTCTAATTGTCAGCCACAGGGATCTGTCTAGTCATATTGCAAATCCAAAAGTCACCTTGTGCTTAAAACACCTGTTTCTCCAGTGCACCACAAAGTCCCAAGCCCTTAACTTGGCTTGCAAGGCCTGTAATAAAAATGAGCTACCACGGCGGAGCATTTGCTATCTTCATTTCATCCACAGTCTAGGCTTTAAACTATCTTTTCTTGATCTGGTCCCAGCCACCTTGAACCACTTGAAATTTCCCTCAGTGTGCCAGGTTCTCTTGACCCTGGACCTTTGCATATGCTGTGTGCGCTCACTCTTTTTCCCTCTGCCTAACTCAGCCTTCAAGGCGGCCTAGATGTCACCTCCACTGGCAACTTTCCCTGAAAGATATCCCATCTCTGGCTAAGTCAGGTCCCCTCTCCTGTGCCCCCTACTGCCCTGTGCTCAACTATTTGGCCATTTATCTTTTAGACTATGGGCTACATATGGGTGGGAGCTGGGGCTTGTTTGCCCTCCTCACCATGCTCAGTGCCGTGACAGACTACGTACTTGTTAATCCCATTGAATTGAAGTCTTGAGTGATTTTTTTTTAAGGTATCCCGTTTTCTATTCCAGGCTGTGGTTTCTGTGGTGGGAACACCAAGGCGGTGTCCTTCGGGATGCCAAGAAAAGCAGGAGCTGCCCGCCTTGGCAGAGTCTCTGTCAGCAGCCTGGAGTCCTCTACACCCAGGATAGTGATGAACCTTTGAGCAGAGATCTTGGGACTTTGAAGTACTCCAGCAATTTTTCTGGACTAAGCAGCTTCTCTAGACAGCAGGCCTGGGTTGGGATAGGTGGTTGAGTTGAGCAGGAATCCTCCAACTGGGACCAGGGCTGGCCTTGTGGGTTTAGAAAGGCCCTGTGCTTAATGTTCTTTTTTTTTTTTTTTTTTTTTTTTTTTTTTTCATTTTTTAGGGCTGGGGATGGAACCTTGGGCCTCACACATGCTGGTCAAGCGCTCTGCCACTGAGCTGCATCCCTGGCTTCTGTCACCATGTTAATCCTTAGTAGTTTTTGAAGAAAGGTCCCACATGTTCATTTTACCCTGATCCCTGAAAATTATGTAGCCACACTTGGCTAGGAACTGGCTGCCAGGGCCTCTGAGCACCTGTCTCAACTCCAGACAAAGCCTGGCCTCCATGTTAAAGCAGAGCATAAACATACTAGCTCAAGTAGAAAGGATCTGGAACATTTCAACACAGACGAGGTGATGGAGCTGGAAGCTACCATGATCTGATCATCACACTGTGCATGTGTCGAGGTGTCACATTGTGCCCCGTAAATGGGTACAACTATTGTGCGAATAATACATTGAAAAAATACTAGCTCAGGGTTACCACGTATCTTAACCCCTGTTCTCTGCCAGTATAGTCAGAGAGGGAGCTGTGCATCCTCCCCCTGGGCCCTGGCAGCTGGGAGGGAGGCTCAGAAGCATGCAGCTCCAGGCTGGGCTCAGGCTGCTCAAGGACTCTCTGAGGTTTAAGTTACACCGAGGCAGTGCCCAGGGCAAGTGGGTCTGGCCTCAGGAAGGCTGGGGAAGGGAGGCTTCCAGCCCAGAGTATGGTTCCCACAGGGAGTGGCTTTCTGGCCATTCTGTAACCAGATGACAGAAGTCACTTAAGCCAAGAATAGATGAGAGGAATGGGTGTCTCCTTTGGTCTTCCTGGCCCTGTAAATGTCTGATGTGGTGTGCTGTTCCCTCCATTGCTTCACGTGGCCAGACCCGATATGTGCTGAGGCCTGCCCTAGAGCCTGGAGAGCAAGTGATAAATAAGACAGGCTCTTTGTCTTCAGGGAGCCCACAGAGCAGTGGGGGAGGCAGATCATAAAAAACCTGTGCCACGGGGAGATAAGAGCTCCGAGGGACAAGGGACAGCCGGGCGGTTGGGTGCTTAAAGAAGGAGGCTTCAGAGGAGGTGACAATGAGCTGACTTTCTAACAGCATTGGATTTTCCAGGTAGGCAAGGAAAGGGAAAGTGTACGGCCTATAGTGAGGCTTAGAGGTGTAGGGGGCGGAAATGCCACGTTTGGAGAACTGGTCAACCTGAGCGCTACAGAGGAAAGTGTTTTACCAGGCCTTGGGATTCATATTCGATCCCCATCCTGGATTAGGGCTCAGCATCTCCAGGTGGTGGTTAATCATATTGGGATAGGAGTAGAGGACATCTGGATTGGTCCCACCTATCCCCTATGATATTCATTTTTCTACTTTGAGCAGAATGGTCAAGACCAGGATGTTTACACCCACATGAGCTGAGTCTGCAGAATTAAATTCCAGACTTCTTCAAAAAAGAAGACAGGGCGACAGCTGGCAGCTTCCTGAAAGTCTGAGATCAGAGGAAACTTTGAACTAGAGAGGAGAGAGAAGAGGACATCTAGTTGAGATTGGGTTGCACTAAGGGGCTCCTAAACACTTGACTTCTAACAGAGGCCTCAACACCAATAGGGGAAAAGATTTTTAATAGCTTTACTAGGGTGTAAGCTAACATACTATGAGATTCATCTGTTTCTAATATACAACTCAATGATTTTTAGTAAATTTACCGAGTTGTACAACCATCACCACAAGTTAGCTTTAGTTTTTATTTTTTGGGGCTGAGGATTGAACCCAGGGCTTCATGCAAATAAGCACATACTCCACCCCTAAGCTACATCCTCAGCCCTTTTTATTTTTCTTGTCAAGATGGGATCTCTCTACATTGCCCAGGCTGGCCTTCAATTTACAATCCTCCTGCCTTAGCCTCCTGAGTGGCTGGGATTATAGGCATGCACCCATGCCCCACCACAGTTCAGTTTTTGAACAGTTCCACCACCTTGTATGGTGGAGATGGCTGCTTCTTGGTTACCTCCAGCAATGCTAATGCTAAAGCACTTCATGAGAAGGCAACAAGTTCTCATGCCCTATAGAAGGATTTTGCGATCAATTTGGCAAATTTCAAATGATTCTGATCATTTGAAGGACTGAAAAAGGGAAGAATTCAAAAGAAACAAAATGACATCGAAGAGGATATAATCCAGATGATGATTACTCAGGCACTATGCAGCTAAAGGAGATAGAAAAAACACTGTGTTAGCAAAATCTTAAATTCTGAAGGATCTTCAAATCTCCATGTGATTTTGTTGAGCTTAGGCTTAACAATGAACAGCTAACAGCCAAGTCAAACTGTAGTACAGTACTTGAGCAAATGTCAAGATAGAGATGTTGTGTTATAGAGAGCAAAGAAAATCACATTGAAGAAATTGCCCCAAGACTGAAAAATATGCTTGAATTTTGAAAATGAAAAAAGTAAAAGGACTGGGGATGTGACTCAGTGGTAAAATACCCCCCATCACACACATACAAGAAAAGATGAAGGAAGAAAAAGAAGAAAAGTCCCAGTTTCTGCACAGCCAGCTAAGATGGCAGCAGGGCACCTCCCATGACCTTAGGGATCACTCACGCCCCTGAAGAGATTAGGAAAGTATGACATTCCTGGCTGCAGACCGACTCCAAATAATCCTGAGGAAAGCAAGGAGGTGAATGGAGCCAGCAGGAAGCAGAGAGCACTTAGAGGCTCAGCTGGGAATTAGGCCAGGGCCACACAGCCCGCCATAAAATGTCCTCCTCTTGAAGGGTCTGTGGAGGATAATAACCATCCATTCTTGAATTCAACAGATGTTTATGGAGCACCTTCCATGTGCCAGACTCTGCTAGGCACTGAAAATACAGCCAGGGGTAAGTGTCAGGCTCCCGCGACACAATCAATAAACAGACAAACAGAAGGACATGCAGTAATGGGACAGGGGCCTCTCATTGGGGTGACATTGAAGTAGAGATCTGAGTGAACGAAGGAAGCTGTCTACGTGGGGTATGTGGAGATGCATCTGGCAGATGGAAGAGCTAATGGGAAGCCTATGGCTGATCAGGTTTGGTGTATTCCCAACAGTGGGAGAAGATGGAGCCACAGGGGGAGGAGGCAGGAGCTGGATCACCTGGAATGTTCTGGGGGTCACGACCAGAAGTCCAGGTTTAATTCTGTACACACTGGGGAGTGGAGGGTTCGACAAGGCTATGATCATGTTATGGCCTTGCACTTTTTAAAAGATCACTTTGGAAGGAAGATCAGTAGAAGAGAGGAAGGGACCAAGCGGAGGGAGGAATGAAGGGAAAAGAGAGGTACTATGGAATGAAATTGGCCAAATGATGTGTATGTACAAATATATAACAGTGAATCCCACAATTACAAGAAATTATAATGTACCAATTAAAAAAAAAAAAAACCTAAAAAAAAAAAAAAAAAGATCACTTTGGTTGATACACAGGAACTTGACCTGTAGGGGAAATAGTGAGGAGGGAGATGAGGCAGTTGTCCAGAACAAGAAGGTGACGCAGACTTCGTTGGTGCTCCTGGAGACAGCTCTATGGATGCGGGCCACCTTTTGGAGTTAGAGACATCAGGATTGCTGACATGAAGCATAAGGATAAAGGGAGGCAAAAATGTCTGATTTGTACACTGTGTAAAGGGTGGTGCTCTGATCTGGGATGGAGAAGACAGAGGAGCAGAATTTTGTACTGGTGGGGGAGGGGTTGCTAAAATATGGAGAGGAGGAGGAGGAGGGTCAGAGGACTGCCTTGTCCTCATGATTGCTAGCTGTGGGTGTGCAGACCAATGCGCATTTATGTTGGGACCCCAGAGACTGTAGTATTAGGGCACCTTGGAAACATTCAGTGTTGGGATGTGTTTGCTGCATCCTGTAACCTTTAGAAAGGCCCTCCAAAGAAAAGACAAGCCCAACATTACTGAAGACGGAGGCCCAACATTACTGTCAAAAGAAAAAGTACCACTGGGGGTGGTGGCTCAACACCTGTAATTCTAGCAACTCAGGAGGCTAAGACAGGAGTATCACAAGTTTGAGGTCAGTCTCAGCAACTTAGTGAGGCCCTGTCTCAAAAAATAAAAAGGGCTGGGGATGTAGCTCAGTTGGTTTAATCTCTAGTATACTGACTGGAGCTGAAGAAATAGCTCGTCTTGAAGAGTGCTCCTCTAGCATGCACAAGGGCCGCGGTTCGAATCCCCGGCCCCTCAGAGGGGACCAAAAAAAAAAAAAAACCCAAAAACAAAAAAACAATCTCTAGTATACTCTCTCTCCCCCCAAAAAGTCCCTACCACTTATTGCCTCCTCCCTTCAGTCACTTTGAAATGTCATACTGGTTTATGAAATCCAGCCATCTAGATGGCACTGTTACCAATGCCCCACCCCTTCTCCAGACGCTTCGAGGCTGGAAAGCCCATGCAGAATGTAATGAAACATAGAAGACTTAGAGGACCAGAGGGAGAGCCTGGCCACCATGAGTCGGCGTCCACAAGCAACTGAAAAAGGCCTGGAAACTGGAAAGATGGGTGGAACACAAGAAAAAGAAGGAGGAAATCAGAAGCAATACAAGCCACTTAGGTCAACATTCAAGCCAAGATGGAGAGGGCCAGGTACAGGTACAAAGGACCCTAAGACCCTAGGGACAGCACCTTGTCAGAAACCTTACAGTCCTTGAGTTTCAAACCTGGAAAGGCCTTCAGGGGCCAGGTGGCCAACTCTGCCCCTGGAAAAAGGAACTTGTTTTCAAGGAGGAAATGAAAAAGGAGAATGCAAAAACCAGGTCTCCTAGCTTTAAAAGCCACAAAAATCAGTCAACAGTTCTGCCTCGGCTGAACTTAGAAAGCCCCAGTCTTATATTTCCCTTTTTCCCTATTTGGTAACTGTCCAGGCCCCAAGGGGCTTGTTCTGTCCAGCTGTTTACTTTGTGGAAACAGATGTAATCAAGATCTTCCTGGCCTGATATCTGTCCCGCTCCAGTCCTCTCCCTCCTTCCAACTGGGTCCCCTGTCACATGTTCCTGGGCACACCCAAGATGACCAACATAGGCACATGAGCTGCAGTGCCCTTGGCTCAGGCAGAGTGAGAAGCAGGGTGGTGTCATTTCCTGGGAAGCAGCTTGGGTGGACACTGGGGTTGGGGAAGGTCAGAGGGGAGGTGAGCTGATGCAGCTTCTCCAAGCTAGGCAGGGATCCAAAGAAAACACAGCTGGAGACAGGGAGAGGAGACGGGAACCAGGTGACGCGCTGACATCCTGGGTAGGAATCCAGCCAGCGTGCCATCCTACAGCCAGTGGCACTGTGCTCGCTTACTTGGACCAGATATTTCTTCCTACTGCACCTCAGTTTCCCAATCTGCAAAACGAGGCAATGAGAGCTACCTCAAGGGATCGATGTGGGCATCAGCTGGGATAATAGACAGAGAGGTGAGGGGCAGGGAGGTTGGCGGTGCAGACTTGGAATCCCCGCAATGTGGGAGGATTTGGGAGGCTGAAGCAGGAGGATCACAAGTTCCAGGTCTGTCTGGGCAATTTAGCTGTCTCAAAATAAGAAATAAAATATCCCTCAAAAAAAAAAAAAAAAAAAAAAAAGCAAAAACAGAAACAAGAAAGAGAGAACTGTGTGCGATGGTGCATACCTGTAATCCCAGTGGCTCGGGAGGCTGAGGCAGGAGGATCGCAAGTTCAAGACCAACCTCAGCACTTTAGCGAGGCCCTAAGCAACTTAGCAAGACCCTGTCTGAAAATAAAATAAATATTTTTTAAAAAGGGTTGGGGATGTCGCTCAGTAGTTAAGTGCCCCTGGGTTCAATACCCGTACCAAAAAAAAAAAAAAAAAAAAAGAAGAAGACGACGAAGAAGAAGAAGAAAGAGGAAAAGAAAAGAAAAAAAGAAAGAGTAAGAGAGATGACAGTGGATAGATGAGAGCATGGACTCTGGAACCACAGTGCCTTGAGCTAATTATTAAACTTCTCTGGTCTCAGTTTCCTCATCTGTAATCTGGGGGATGATGATACTTACCTTACAGGATGTTACTGGTATAAGTGAATTAGCATTTGCAAAGCACTTTCTGTTCATTAACAACTAGCTCAGGCTAATTATCAGAGTCATTTATTGGGCCCTTTGGTACGCCATGTAGTAGTTCTAGCATTTTATACACTTCAATCACATCAAACCCTCACTGTCAGCTGGGCATATGGCGCACGCCTGCAACCTCCTGCTCAGGAGGTTGAGGCAGGAGGATTGTAAATTCAAAGCCAGCCTCAGCAATTTAGGGAGGCCTTAAGCACTTAGTGAGACCCTGTCTCTAAATAAAATATAAAGAAGGCTGGGTGTATGGCTCAGTGATTAAGCGCCCCTGGGTTTAATCCATGGTACCAAAAAAAAAAAAAAAAAAGAAAGAAAGAAAAACCAAAAATCTTCACTGCCTCCCAGGGCAGATCATACCATTTACGGAGGTGGAAACTGAGGCTCAGAAACAGATTTACTTTTCTATTTCCTCTAGAACAGGGACTGGTAAACTATGGCCATGGGTAAGTCCATGGAGTAGCCTGCTTGTCTGGATATCGTTCGAGTCAGCTTGCATGCTGCAGTGGTGAAGCTCAACAAAGCCTGAAATATAAACCATCTGGCGCCTTACCGGAAGGGCTTGAAGAAGCAGGATTGGAACCATGTCTGTCTGGATCCAAAGCACTTAACTGCTTTACTGCCCTGGTTTTTGTGATGTTGCTTTGCTCACTCTAGAGTGCTAGAAAAGCATTTCTTTCCTGTCCCTTTGAGTGCTGGGAAGACACCTCTTCCCTCTTCAGGGACAAGCGGAAGGGATTTAGGGATTCTCATCTCCGCATCCTTCAAGCCAAGAAGTTAGGGATCAGGGGTACCAAAGCCCGCCTTGCCAACATCACTCTGAACTGAGGGCTGAAGACAGTTGTTGTTTGGTGCAGGGATTGCACCCAGAGGGACTTTACCACTGAGCCACAATTTCCAGCTCTTTTTATTTTTTATTTTTGAGACAGGGTCTTGCTACATTCCTTAGGGCCTCCCTAAGTTGCTGAGGCTGGCCTCCAACTTGTGATCCTCCTGCCTCAGCCTCCTAAGTTGCTGGGATTACAGGTGTGCACCACTGCACCTGGCCCGAGGATGTTTTTGAGAGAAAGGGAAAGTCAGGTCATGGAGAAGGGTGGGCCGAGTGGGCAAGTCCCTGGAATCAGGTCACCTTCTCCTCCACCAACCCAGGTCAAGGCTGTGCTTAGAGTCAGCTGAGCTGAGGCTAACAAGGTGCAGGAGATGAAAAAGAATTCCGGGGTGCTGTAGGTCTTGCCTTCTCCCCAGAGATATTTGAGGGCTCCAAACCAATTTGCTCACTGAGTAGATATTTATTCAGCACCTTCTGTGTGTCATGCACTGTTCTAAGCACTAGAGATAAAGTATTGAACAAAATTCCAGCTCTTATAGAGACAGACAATAAACAAATACACAAGGAACTATTTAAAAACACACCTGTAATCCTAGCGACCTAGGAGGTTGATGCAGGAGCAATACAAGTTCAAGGTCAGCCTCAGTAATTTAACAAGGCCCTAAGCAACTTAGCAAGATCCTGTCTCAAAATTAAAAAATAAAAAATGCTTGAGATTTAGGTCAGTGGTAAAGTGCCTCTGGGTTAAATCCCCGGTTATTCCCACCCATCCCCCAAAGTAGTAAGATCTATAAGGAAAATAAACCAGGCTGATGTGATTGAGAGGAACTGTTCCATAGGCAGGGAGGGAGGACCTCTCTGAAGTAACACCACTTACTGAGATCAAAATGACATGGGTGGGGATGGGGATAGAGCTCAGTTGGTAGAGTGCTTGGGTTCAAATCCCCAGCACTGCAAAAAAAAAAAAAAAAAAAGACATGGAACCAGCCTTGGGAAGATCAGGCATAAAAGCATTCCAGGCAGAGGAAAGAGGACATGCAAAGGCCCTGAACAAGGAACAGAGAGGCCAGTGTGGCTTAGAGGAACGAAGAAGAGTGAGAAAAGTGAGAGGCGAACCAGGGAGAGGCCCTATCACATGCCTGGAAACCGGAGCACGGAGGCAGGAATTTTATTCACAGTATGCTCAAAAGCCATGTCCGTTAACGCTAAAGATCAGACCTCACATTTTTTGAGCGCTAAGTGCCAACTGCTTATTAATCCTTTCCAACACAACTCATTTAATCCTCACAAGCAATCCTTAGAGGGAGGTACCCGATTATCCTCATTTCATACATGAGGACACTGAGGCCAGGGCTGTTAAAACACTGGCCCAAGGCCACACAGCTACATCCAGTGCTCAGGAACTGCCGTAGGGACAATGGGTTCCAGGGAACAAGACGCCGTAAGAGATAAACATGATACAAAGATGGAGCTTGCATTTCAGCAAAGAAAACAAGAGGCAAATTGGGTGCAGTGGCTGAAGTCTGTAGCCCAGCTACACTGGTGGATCACTCAAGGAGGATCACTTGAGCCCAGGAGTTCTGAGTCAGTCTTGGCAGCAGAGTGAGACCCTGTCTCAAAAAGGAAGGTGGGGAGATGGGGTGAGAGCTAATACTCACTATGTATCACTAAATTGCTGAGTTTGGCCTTAATTGTGATTCTCCTGCCTCAGCCTCCCAAGTTGCTGGGATTACAGGCAAGTGCGACTGAGCACCACTTTACTGGGTTATAAAACCTACCCCACCAAAGAGGGCTCATAAGAGTGACATCGCAGGTTGTTAGGAAAGTTGAATAAGTTGGCCTAGATTTAGGGTGACCAGCTACTCTGGTTTGCCTGGGACTGAGTGGGTTCCCAGGACAGTTGTGAAACCAGTTGGTCATCCTAGCTAGATGAGTGCTTGGTGCTAAGACATCTTTACTCCTTCCCCTTTTCTATTTCATTATTTGACAACAAAAAGGTTATCAGCACCTAGTCCTCTCCTAGGTGCTTGGAACCCTGTAGGCGGGGAACAAGGGTACTGTGTGGAGCATCTAGCTCCAAGGGCTCACCCAACCAGCCCCAGGAAACAGGAGACCTCCCTCCATGATGATTCCAGTCCCTTGGGTGCTGTGCTCCTAGGTTGAGAGTACTTGTTTGGACTTGCTTTTGGGAAATGTCTCTTGGGTCCTAAGGTCCCCAGGTCGATTGGAGGGCTCCACAGCAAAGCTAGGCCAGGAGTGGCAAGGTCGAGCCTATTTTGCTGGATGAAGAAACTGAGGCTCAGCGACCCAAGTGAAGCGATTTGACCAAGATCATGCAGGAAGAGATGAGTAATTGGAATTTGATGGTTGTGGCTGAGCAGGCCGGCTCCTGTACTTCCCTCCCTCTTGCGGGGCTTGAGTCCCCCACTTGTCTCGACAGCGACCGAACTCGTCACGGGTTCGGTACAACCCTCCCCACCCTCCTGGCTGCCAGCGTCCCGCCCCGTCCCCTCCCAGCCCCCAGGGAGGAGGGGAGTGCTGGAGCGAGGAGGGGGGTCGCGGAGGCCAGGCTTTATAAAGGCGGCTGGAACAGCGCTGCCCGCCAGACCCTGCCGCACGGATCCCCAGCGCTGCCCGCCGCCCCACGTGACCGCGCAGTGCCCCAGCTCCACCGCCTAGTGAGTTGGGGCACGTCCCCATCCTACCCTCACCCGGGCCGCGCAGTCCATTGAACCCAGGTTGGGGAGGAGAGCCGATGGAGGAGGGCGCTGAGATGGGGGACACCAGGCAAAATCTCCAATGGGAGATTTAGGACCAGAGGGAACCGGGAGACTCAGGAGCCCGCGGCCCGGCTGGCCATTCCGGCTCGGGGCCTAGGAGACCGCAAACCGCTCCCCAAGAATGCGCGTGCGGTCGTTGCCAAGGCAACGGACGAGCCTGAGCCCGTTGGCCTCCAAGGGAAAGGGGAGGTTGTTGGCGGGATGGTCCCCCGGAGGTCCATACTCGTCACGCGGCGGCTGCACGAGGGAACCGAGAACGTCCCCTCCCCCGTGCCCCCAATCCTTTGATAGACAGAGTTAGTCTCATCGCCTCTCTGAGCCTCAGTTTCTGCATCCGCCAAATGGAGGCAAGATTATTGGTTCCAAGTTTCCTGGCGAGTTATATGGAGGGTAACGGTCCGGGCCAGTTCCCTGTTATTGGACGTCCAAGGAGTGGGTTTTGGCGGCCCAGATGACTCCTGCGACCCCGCCCCACCCCCAGGCCCGCTGGCCATGGCCCTCTTCGGGGCCCTCTTCCTAGCGCTGCTGGCAGGCGCTCACGCGGAGCTCCCGGGCTGCAAGATCCGCATCACCTCCAAAGCGCTGGAATTGGGTAAGGCGCGGGTGCAGGCGCGGGGGGCGGCAGCGGTCGGGGTAAGGGGGCGCGGGAGCTAAGGGTCTCGCTGCTCCTCAGTGAAGCAGGAAGGGCTGCGCTTTCTGGAGCAAGAGCTGGAGACCATCACCATCCCAGACCTGCGGGGCAGAGAGGGCCACTTCTACTACAACATCTCCGAGTAAGTTGGGGCCGGGGGCGGGGCCTCGGGAGCCGGGGCGTGGCTTCGACGGTAAAGGGTGCCCTAGACCTCTGGAGGCGGAGCTGACGGATTACGTACCTGATCTTAGGAAGCCCAAGACTGAGCGCACTGGGGGCGTGGCCAACTGGTTGGGCGGGACTTAAACAGGATGGGGCCGTAAAGATAACGACCAAGACTGCCAGCAAAGGCGGGGCCAGGATGGTGGGCGTGGTCTAGGGAATGTAGGCGGGACCCAGAAGAACCAAGCAGATCACGTGGTTCTGAAGCATAGCCAAAGAGCAGTAGGAAGGTGGAGAGGAGGAATTTAGCAGTGAATGAGTGAACTCTAGGGCCTGGGTTGGAGCTAGTGGGAGGGGTGGAGGAACTAAAGGAAATTTAAGATGGGAGGGATAGGAGGATTGGTGTCGGTCGTAGCTTCGTTGATGGAAAGTTAAAGAACTCTGTTAAAAGACCTTGGTTAAAAGGTCGAGCAGCCCCAGAGTGTGGGAGGGGAGGGGGTGCAAGCGACAAGACTTCTAAGAAATGGGGTTACCAGGCATGGTGGTCCAGCTACTCAGGAGCTAGAAAGGTTGAGGCAGGAGGGTCTTTTTAGCTCAGGAGTTGCAGACCAGCCTGGGCAACAGCGAGACCCTGTCTCAAGGGAGAGGGAGAGAGACGAGGTAGAGTTCTCTTTTAACACTTGGGTCAGCAGGAGCTAATCGCTGGGCCACCCAAGTCCAATCTACCCACCAACTTACCCAGCTGGACTGGAAGAGGAAAGAATGAATTTCCTGTGGTTGGGTAGAATCTTCTCTTGGCCCTGGATCTGGAGCTGACCCTGGGGCTTCCCACAGGGTGAAGGTCACGGAACTACAGCTGACATCCTCTGAGCTCCATTTCCAGCCGGAGCAGGAGCTTATGCTACAAATCACCAATGCCTCCTTGGGACTGCGCTTTCGGAGACAACTTCTCTACTGGTTCTTGTGAGGACCCTGCACCCTTCAGGGGATGGTGGGAGTGTCAGGCAGGTTGGGGTCCTTGTGGGACTGGGGTTCAGTTTCTCCATTCATACACTAGGAACAATCGTATCTACTTTATAAATGTTGATAGGAAGTTTTGGTAGGATATCTGGTAAAGTGTGAAGAAACGAGGCATTATTAAGAATTATCAAGCAGGGCACAGTGGTGCACACCTATAATTCCAGCAACTTGGGAGGCTAGGCAGGAGGATTGCAATTTCCAGACCAGCCTCAGCAACTTAGTGATACCCTGTCTAAAAAAAAAAAAAAAAAAAAAAAAATTAAATGGCGTTATCATGATGGAGGTTTCGGGGAGATGGAGGGCAGCAGCGACTCAGTCACACTCCCAACTACCTCCTTTTGACAGCTATGATGGAGGCTATATCAATGCCTCGGCGGAGGGTGTATCCATCCACACAGGTCTGCAGCTCTCCCAGGATTCCACTGGTCGGATGAAAGTGTCCAATGTCTCCTGCCAGGCCTCTGTCTCCAGAATGCATGTGGCCTTCGGTGGGACCTTCAAGTAAGCCCTAGCCCCGCTGCACCCCATTGAATCCCACAGCCCATTTGCAAAGTGCGAGGCTCGAAAGTCTAACCAACAGCATCCTGGTCTCATCTCCACTACTTCCTGGCTATGTGAAGTTGGGCAAGTCACTGAAGTTCAGTGCCCCAGTTTCCTCACTGACAAAATAGGGAATGTAATAGAACTTATTTATAAGGATTGTAAGGATTATTTGTGTTAATATATGTGAAAATATTTGGAATAGTACCTTGCATATGATAAATGGCCATCTAAGTGTGAAGAGTGGTACAGATAGTTGGGTATGTACTAGGTTCTCAATAATTAGTAGCTCTTAATAAAAATAATAACAGTTCCGTATTTATCTGGGAAGGAGGTTTTGCACTGCTTCTGGGAGGATGGGAGAAAAGATGGTGGATTTGTTATCTGGTGGTGGTATACTGTCAGTTTTTTGCTTATTCAGCAAAGTATATGCCAGGACTTGAGGATTCGGAAAGCAGCTCAGAGCCTAGCTGGAGGCATGAAACATTTGTCATCAGGATCCTGAGAGGGGGTCCCAGAAAGAACTCTGGGGGTTCAGAGGAGGGTGATCTGGGAAGACTGGAAGAGGAAGCCTCTGAGCCAAGCCAGGAGGCCACGGGACAGAGCGTGGAGGGTGGAAGGCAGGGCAGTGGCAAGCCGGCGGTGAGCAGCTGGGGGCGGCTGGGGCTGGCAGGGGCCTGGAGTAGCCAGGAGTCTTGAGAGTCAGGCTGGGGAGTAGGTTGGGGCCTGGATCTTGGACATCTCTGTGGAGGAGCTGGTGACCGAGTCCCTCTCACTCCCATTTCTCTGGTGGCTGTCATTTCTCTTGGACCTGACTGGGGTGGGGGCAGGGCTGACTCACCCAGCCTCTCCTCTCCAGGAAAGTGTATGAATTTCTCTCAACGTTCATCACCTCCGGGATGCGCTTCCTCCTCAACCAGCAGGTGGGGGCAAGGGCAGGTCAGGGGCAGCAGGGTGGGCCTGCCCTCCTTTGAGAAGGCCCTGACTCTGGCCCCTGCCTTCCAGATCTGCCCCGTGCTCCACCACGCAGGAATGGTCTTGCTCAACTCCCTCCTGGACACTGTGCCTGGTGAGTTGGTGCTGGTGGGGCCAGGAGTCCTGGGCTCAGCCTGGGGTTGGTGGCAGGGGAGAAGAGGCATGTGGGTGGTTCTCATGCAGCATCTGAGTAGGCCCAGCTGTGGGACGGTCCTGGGTTTGATGTGCTGCTGACTTGCTGGGTGACCTTAGGTAAGGATTCACTTTTCTCTGGGCCTTGGTTTCTTTGCTTGGTGGGCAGTGCCTCCCCCTTGGGATTGGCACAGTCCTCCGTATGTGCTTGCTGATTGTTGGACCCCACTTTTCTTCCTCATCTGGCACTTAATAGATGCTCAAGTAACACAAATTCCTTTTCCCTCAGCCATGATCCCTTGTCTACTATGAGACAGAGATCTTGTCCCATCATGCCCAACACACAGGGTATGAGAAGAGAAAGAGGAGGCAGGAAAAATCAAGAAGGGAAAGGATTCCTTTGCCATCTTGTTTAGCAATTTGATGAAGCACTTGTAGTATTAATAGTAGGAATAATAAAAACAATAAAAGCAAACTTTATTGAGTACATACTACGTACCAGGCACAAGTGCTTTGCACATAAAACTGATTTGATCCTCATAATGACCTGTGAGGGGAGTTATCACCATTTTTTTGATGAGAGGCTCAGAGAGGTTAAGCACCTTGCCCAAACATCACACAGCTTTGAGTGACTTGAGCTCCTCCTTGCAGTTCGCAGTTCCGTGGATGAGCTTGTAGGCATTGACTACTCTCTCCTGAAGGATCCTGTGGTCTCGACCAGCAATCTAGACATGGAATTCCGGGTGAGCCGCCCACGTTGGTGTGTGTGACCTCTGACCTCTTCATCAGACCCGCCTCCTCCTCTAAGGGGCTGACTTTAGCTTCCTAAAGTACAGCTCTGATGAGGCCATGCTCATTCCTGAGGATGCTGTGACTCCCTGTTGCTGCAGAAGTGGGTTCAACCTCCTGCATTGGGCGTTTGAGCTTTGTTGATTACATCTGGCCCCGCCTTTCTAACTTCATCTCATTTCTCCGCAGCTACTCTTGCCTCTCACTTCCCACCCCAGGACCTTTGCTCATGCACTGCCTAGCTCCATCTCCCTGAAAGAGATGGACATAAAGTTCTACGTACATAGTCTCATTTCATTCTCTCACAGCCCTGGGAGTCAGGTGCTAACGTTGTACAGTTGTCCCTCAGGATCCGAGCATGCTCAAGTCCTTTATATAAAATGGTGTAGTGTGTACATAGGTTCTATGCATTCTGTATTCTTTAAGTCTTCTCTGGCCAGGTGCAGTGATGCACACCTGCAACCCCAGTGACTTGGGAGGCTGAGACAGGAGGAGCCCAAATTCAAGGCCAGCCTCAGCAACTTAGCAAAACCTCTCTCAAAATAAATAATAAAAAGGGCTGGGAATGTAGCTCAGTGTCCAGGGTTCAATCTTCTGTACCTAAACAAATGAATAAAGATTATTTGTAATACCTAATGCAATGTAAATGCTGTATAGACAGTTTTTATACTGTATTGTTTAGAGAATAATGACCAAAAAATGTCTGCACGTGCTTGGTACAGATGCAACGTGTTTCCTTTCTTTCTTTTTGATACTGGGCCTTGAACCCAGGGGCACTTAACCACTGAGCTACATCCCCAACCTTCTCCCCCCACCCCCCACTCCCTTTTTTTTTTTTTTTTACTGTGAGACAAGGTCTTGCTAAATTGCTGAGGCTGGCTTTGAACTTGCAATCCTCCTCCTCAGCCTTCCAAGCCACTGGGATCACAGGCGTGCGCACACACGGCGCCAGTGCAGGTTTTCAGTCAGCAGTTGGTTGACTCTGTGGGCAGGGAGGGCCAACTCTTCTCACTTGTGGGATGTAAAGACTTGCTGAGGGAGGTGATGACGCTTGCCCAAGGCCACATCGTGAGTAGGTGGCTACTACCTTCGCACTTCTCAGTGGAGAACAACAGAGAACTTCAGAGCTAGAATGTCTGAAATTCACATCCTGGCTCAGCCACTGAAAAGCTGCAAGTGGCTTAATTTTCTGTGTTGGCTTCCTCATTTGTAAATGCCAGTGATAGAGTGAAAAGCCCCCCTCATAAGGGCCGTCATGCGGATTAAAGGAGTTGATCTATGCAAAGAGGCTGAAAGAGGACCTAGCACAGGATAAGCACTCTGCATGTGCAGACGGTGGCTTTTTTTTTTTTTTTTGTACCAGGGGTTGAACCCAGGGGCACTCAACCACTAAGCCATATCTCCAGCCCTTTTAAAAAATATTTTATTTAGATATAGGGTCTTGCTAAGTTGCTTAGGGCCTCACTAAGTTTCAGAGGCTGGCCTTGAATTTGTGATCCTCGTGCCTTAGCCTCCTGAGCCACAAACAGTGGCTTTTATTACTGCCATCAGTTTTGAGGGCCCACTCAAATGCCACCTCTCCCATGAAATCTTTCTTGATCTTCCCTTCTCTAGTCTCATGGGGTTGCTGCCTGCAACCCTCCGGTTGCTCTCCCAGCAAAGCCTGCGGGTACCCCCAAGAGCAGCAGCTGGCTGCAGTTCCCCACCATCCCCCACGGGGCCAAGCACAGGGCTGGGGGACATCTGCTGTCGGCCTGGGTGCTGGGCCAGTCCGCCTTGACCCTCACCCCGATCCCTCACTCCCAGGGAGCGTTCTTCCCCCTGGCCGAGGGAAACTGGAACTTTCTCAACCGGGCGGTGGAGCCCCAGCTGCAAGAGGAGGAGCGGATGGTGTATGTGGCCTTCTCTGAGTTCTTCTTTGACTCTGCTATGGAGAGCTACTTCCGGGCAGGGGCTCTGCAGCTGTCTCTGGTGGGAGATAAGGTATGCCGGAGCCTGTTTGCAGAATGGGCAAGAGAGGGCAAGATGGAGCTCCTGATGACCCTGACTTGTCCCCAATTCCCTGTTCAGGTGCCCCATGATCTGGACATGCTGCTGAGGGCCACCTATTTTGGAAGCATCGTCCTTCTGGTGAGCATTTCCTGGGGGTGTATCCAGGCTTGGGGGGCATATCATCTACACACCACTGAGGCGACTCATGGAGGTGCAGGCCCCCAGGACGACCACGGCAGAGACAGACCTGGCCTCGTGCCTGTGGCCAAGTACCCGACCTTGTCAAGCCTTTCCAAGTCTATGAAGCAGGGTTGCTACTTCCTGCCCTGTCTTCTGCACACAGCTATCGTGAATTTGGGAGAGAGTGTAAGACCCGCAACAGTAGGGGGCCTTTTAATGATGATTAATATATTCTTTAATTCCCCTTGTTTAATGGGGGGGAGTTCAAAACTTTGAAAGGACCATTTCAGTTATCGTTAAAGGACATGTCCTCATTTTCAGTTTTGTAAATAAGAGCTGGAGTTTGAACTTGGATTTGAACCTGGCCTCCTCTGCACTACACAACCTCACAAAGTGGTCATGAAAATTAAAATGAATTAATACAATAAAGCAACTGGACAGCACCTGGTGCACAGCAAGTGCTCAATAAATACCAGCTGCTGTTATCACGCTTCTCCTCTTCAAACTTAGGGCCAAGCAGTTAAGAGCATGGACTTTGCAGACTGCCTGAGTCCCATGCCCTGTCCTGCAAGTGTCCATGGCCTCGGACAAGTCACTTAACCTCTTTGTGCCTGGGTTTGCCCGTCTCAAAAATGAGAACACTAAAACCTGGCTCGTGTTGTTGTTGTGAGGTCAAAGGGAGCTCACAGGGGTGTGCAGTGTCCAGCGTCAGGTGTGGGGAGGAGTAAGCACTTGACTTTAATAGGGTTCCTACGTGGCCCATAGAAGAAACAGCACAGAACTCCCAGAAGAGGTCGCAGGGAGCTGGGATGTTCATGCCAAAAGGGCGTCCCCAGGGGTCTGCATTTTAGGTGGACCCTGGATATCGAGGAGAAGCATCAGGAAAGGAGAAGGAAGGAGACATTCCTCTGTGTTAGGCCACTGCATGGTGCAGAGGCTAGATGCAGACAGGGAGGGTTTGGGAAGCCACACCAGTCTTGGTACTTGCCATTCCTATGCTACCAGAGGGCTAGGGCTATGAACCTCATTCTCCCTGGGGAGGCTTACCAGGAACAGACCTGGGATGTGACCTGCCCTCCTTTCTCTGTCCCCAGAGCCCTGCAGTGATTGACTCCCCGCTGAAGCTGGAGCTGCGGGCCATGGATCCCCCACGTTGCACCATCAAGCCCTCGGGCACCAGCATCTCTGTCACAGCCAGTGTTACCATTGCCCTGGTCCCACCTGACCAGCCGGAGGTCCAGCTTTCCAGCATGATCATGGTGTGGGCCCCAGAGCAGGGGCTGGAGGAGGTCTGAGAGGAATGGGTGGTGAATCCTTCAGGTCTGTAATGTGCCCCGCACCTTGCACTTTCCGGCAGGACGCCCGGTTCAACGCCAAGATGGCACTCCGGGGCAAGGCGCTGCGCACTCAGCTGGACCTGCGCAGGTAGGCCAATGAGTGAGGGTCCTGGGCAGGCCCTCGGCCTCCTTGTCTTTAATGTCTTCAGGGTGATAATCGCACCTGCCCGACAGAACCCAGGGGCCAAACTGAGCCATTGGTGAGCTAGGGTCTGTCTTCATTAAACAGACAAAAGTGCTTCTCTCTTTTCATGTGAGTGCTGAGAATGGAATGCAGGGCCTCACAGGAATCCACCACAGAGCTCACTGGCAGCCCCAAATCCTTTCTTCACTACTGGGGGTCTAACTCAGGGGCACTCTACCACTCAGCTCCATTCCTAGTTATTTTATTTTTTTATTTTGGGATAGGAGCTCAGGGCTGGCCTTGAATTTGTGATCCTTCTGCCTCAAAAGTACTTTCTTGCCAGGTGTGGTAACTCATGGCTGTAATCCCAGCGACTCAGAGGCCGAGGCAGGAAGATCCTCAGTGTACTCCAAGCTTAAGGCCAGCCTCAGCAACTTAGTGAGTCCCAAAGCAACTTAGTGAGATCCTGTCTTCAAATAAAAAGGGCTGCGGATGTAGCTCAGTGGTAAAGTGCCACCCTATAGGCATGTGCCACTACACTCAGCTAGCATCTACCTTCTAAGGCTGTGCTGTCCAGCATGGTAGCCATTAACCTTGTATGACTATTCATATTTAAATTAATTATAATTAAGTCTTTACTCAATTGCAGTAAGCCATACTTCATTAGCTGCATAAGGCTAGTAGCTTCCCCAGTGGACAGTGCAGATATAGAACATTTTCCAGAAAGATCTATTGGGCAGTGCTGCTTTAGGGAGCTAAATGAGTTAATGCAGGGTAATGGTGAGGAACCTCGATTCTAGAGGCAGGTTCTGATACTTTGAGCTATGCCATCTTGGGCAAATTATTTAACTTCTGTGTCCCTCAATTTAATCATCTATGAAGTGCAATTCTTGATAGTGCCTGCTTCTTGGGGTTGTTATCAGGACTAAATCAAGTGGTCTTTTAAAATATTTTAGATGATATTTACATTTTAATATGTGTAGTATCTGACCAGGAGTTAAGTGTTGGAGGTTCATTAAGTTTTTAACACTGGCAGAGCTATCAGCAGAAGTGGCATATTTAAAAAAAAAAAAAAAAAAAGAAGAAGTAGCATATAGGTGTTTGGCAAATAAAAAATAGCAGACCTGGAGGAGACCCAAAGAGGGAGAGAAGGCTGGCTCTAGGTCTCACATCTGGGGCATGGTAGCGCCACCTGGGAAAGTGCATAGACAGGCAGGCACCTCTGGGGAAAGGGGAGATTCCAGGCTTCATGGCCACCAGGAACTTGCTTCTCCACAGGTTCCGAATCTACTCGAACCAGTCTGCGCTGGAGTCTCTGGCAGTGAGTTGAGAACGGTGGGTGGACCAGGCCGGGGGTTGGCAGGGGAAGCAAGGCCACCATCCATGTGCTGCCCTTTCTACCCCTCCTCCCCGCCAGCTGATCCCACTACAGGCCCCACTGAGGACCATGCTGACGATCGGGGTGATGCCGATGCTCAATGGTAGGGCTGGGTACGGGAGGAGGGAGGAGGGGGACAGCCAGGTGGGCAGAGACTGAGCCTGCCACTCCCACCACAGAGCGAACCTGGCGCGGGGTGCAGATCCCCCTACCCGAGGGGATCAATTTTGTGCATGAGGTGGTGACAAACCATGCGGTAAGTGGGGCAGGGCAGGGCGTCCCCCTTCCCAGGCTTCCCAGTGCCCTCCGGGCGTGCCCAGCCCTCCCTCACCTCCTTTTAATCTCCATCAGACTCCCCCAGCCCTTCCGCAGACCAGGCCCTCTCCTTAAACACTTCCCAAGCCACCCCTCGCCCACCAATCTTTCAGGTCTTAGATGAGCGGTCACTTAGGTCACTTATTCCCAGAAGCCCTCCACGATGCCCAGTCTGTGCTTCTGCAGCCTCTTAGCACCCTTGAGTCACAAGAGCTGCTTTGCCGGGGTCCATCCCACAAGATCAAGACCCCTAAGGCCACAGGCTCTGTCTCTACACTCTGGCCTCAGAGACCCTCTCTGCCCCTGCACAGGGCTTCCTCACCATTGGGGCCGACCTCCACTTTGCCAAAGGGCTGCGAGAGGTGATCGACAAGAACCGACCTGCCAAAGCCAGGGACCCCCAGGCATCCAGTGCCCCTCCGCCCTCCTCCACGGCAGCTGTCTGAGCCCTCAACCCCAACCCTGGCAGCTTCCATTCAGGACTCCACCCTTCTCAACCCTTCCCTCTTCCCCTGCCCAACCTGTACTGTCCCCTTTGGTCCCCAGTGCCACGGAGAAGATGGGTTTGAAGCTGTGCCCAATTTAATTCCATAATCAATCCATCCTGTAGTCCGTCCACCCCTCCCCGCCCCTCCCCCACCCCTCACCTTGGGCTGCCCTGGGAGCTCAGCTGGGGTCCTAGCATAGGATCCACACGTCAACAAGGGCATTTAAGCAGGGAGGGGACAAGCCATGCCCTCCGGGTACTGCTATAGGAATAAAGTGCTAACTTGTCCCCAGGCTGTCTAAGTGGTGCACAGGTCTGTGGGAAGTGGGGCAGCTCTGGAGTCTGCGACCTGCCCCACAGAGGCATTCTGCAGAAAGGAGGTGCTCCCTCCCAGTGGGAGGGGTTGGACCAGACAGTGAGGGGCTTCTGCGGTCCCCTTGGTCGTCAATATGGCTCTTTGTTCAGGAAGCGGGAGAACATGGTAAAGGCAGCTTGGGGCTTGTCAGTGGGGACCATGTGTCCAGCGCCCTGGGAACAAAGCCTTGTGAGATTCTGACCCCCGTCATTCCCTCCCTCCTCCCAAGCCCTTCATTCTCACAACCTCCCCCCACCCCTAAAACTTGCCCTTCCAGGGCCACAGGTAACCCAGAGTAAAAGGAGGCCAGAGGGTCAGGATGGGTGGGCTCTGCCCTTCCCTCCGCCCACCTTGATGGTGAGAAAGGCAATGTGGGAGAATTCCTTCACGAAGCCGGCGATCTGCTCCCCACTCTCCCCGTAGTCCACTAGCCAGGGCCGGCGCTGCACCTCCATCTGCCACCAGGAAAGACATCAGCCTGCAGCTGCCAGCAAGACCCGGGGTCCAGGACCAGAGTCAGCCTGAGCCCGAGCACCAGCCCTGCCAGGAGCCCTGCCTTACCTTCTGGTTGAGGGAGTCCACAAACCACTCGTCTCCCAAGAAATTGCAGGCCATGTCCACGTCTCCATTGTATAACAGGACCTGGTACCTCTGCGGGGCGGGGAGGACAACACAGCAGTGAGCTCAGGCCCAGCTCTTTTTTTTTTTAAGGCGGGGTACTGGGGCTTGAACCCAAGGGCACTTAACACATCCCTAGCTCTTTTATTTTATTTAGAGACAGGGTCTAGCTAAATTCCTTAGGCTGGATTTGAATTTGCAATCCTCGTGCCTCAGCCTCCCAAGCTGCTGAGATTATAGGCTTGCACCACTGAGCCCAGCTAGGGCCTGGTGCTTCCCTGGTTCAAGCTGTATCCCTCCAGGGAATTTAAGAGGCCCAGCTAAACAGCCCAGATCAGGAAATTCTTGTGTTTTCTGTCTACTTAGTACGTGTCCAGGGAGCACTAACTAAACCATTATTGTCCTCATTTTAGAGATGGAGACACCATAGCTGAAGGCATTTAAGAAATTTCTCTGGATTACGTGACTACTTGCCACTGGTCTAACAGGACCTCGGGCAAGCCCTCTCTTGCCCTGGACCTCCATTTGCATTTTGTGACGTGATTTAAGAGTTCTTCCCATTCTAAGGGATCCTTGGTGGCTGCAGAGCAGCCTGAGGTGGAGACAAACCCTGGGTTCAAATCTTTTCCCTACCAACCACAGGACCTTGGCACAGGGCTTCACCTCTTGGTGTTTCAGCTTCCCCAGGCCCAAGGGGAACTCTAAAGGGGCCCCCAGCTTGCTGACCTACTCCAGGGTCCTATGGCTGCTGTTAGATCCAGTTGTGCTGACCCCCACACACCTGTGAATTAAGCAGCTTCAGGTACTGAGAGTTCATGCTTTGGTAGAGTCGGCGGTACTGTATATTCACCAGGAAGCTGCCAGGAGCATGCGTACAGGCCCCAGGAAAGCCAGGTCACAGGGGGAGAAACAATCAGCAGATCAGATCTCTCTCCTATCCCCAAACTCCCCCCTGGGAGGCGGACAGCTGGGTTTTAGTCCTCTCTTGGGGTATGTCGCCTCTCTAGCACTTACCTGGGTAGGGGGCTGGCATTCAGAGACCCTCAACCCACCCCCATTTAGAAATGTCCTGGGATACTTTTGGTTGTTACAATGACTGGGTTGCAATTGGCATCTGGTGTCTGGGGGCCAACAAGTTTGAAAGTCACAGCATATAACATCCCTGGACGGCCCCTGCCAGGCCAGATGGAGATGGCACTGGGGTGCACCAGGGAAGTGCCTACCATTAAATTCAGAAAAGCAGTTGATGCTAGCAGCCCGTGCAAAGAAGTTACAAGGGAGTTAGCTGAGTGTCAGTCAATCCGGGGTCAGACGTTAAACATCCAGTACCACAGGTAATTTTCAAGCCCTGGATGCCCGTACTGCCCGCTGGAGCAGCCTCAGCCAGAGGACCCTGAGGAAACCTGCCAATGCCCACAAGCCCCACAGCTTGCCACCCCCGAGCCCCTCGTGGCCGCGGAGCCTCACTTGCACATGTCCCAGCGGGGCAGCTGCTCAGGGATGTGGAGGGCCTTCCGCACATACGGGTTGTTGAGGTAGGTGGAAGCAGCTGTCGTGTTGGTGCAGGGGGGGTCCATGCGCACCTTGTCCCCGGAACGCAGCAGTGCCTAGCAGGCACAGACACAGGGTCAGGTCTTCACATGCCTGCCATGCCCTACCCCACCCCACGGGGAAGACACCCCAGGTTCTTGCACACCTGGTGCCATGTCCGCTTGAATGGCAGGCGAGTGAAGATATTGCCAAAATCCTGGACCACAACAGTGTCTCCCTCAGACCTGCAAGGGAAGTGGAGAGATGGGTGCTGGGCTCCAGACTGGGCTGGGGCCGGGGCTGGCCTCCGAGGTGCAGAGTGGCACCTACCTAACATGGCCGGGTACCCCGCCAGCACACGGGGCATAGAGGTTGTAGATGTTGAGGCCGGAGTTGCCCACGATGCGAGACACTTCCTGAAGCTGGGACAACACAGCGCCATGCTTTATAGATCCCGGTCCTCCACGACCTCACCCCTCACCAAGATTCTTCATGCTGACATCACCTGTCATCTCCCTTCACCCATCGTTCTTCACAGGGAAACTGAGTCTCAGTGGAAGGAATCTTCCAGACCCAGGCCCATGTTCTAGCACTACTTCCTAGCCTTGTGACTTCAGGCAAGTGACAAACACTCTTGGCCTCAGTTTCCTCAGTGGGGTTCCAGAGAACACCACATCGCTTAAAAGTGCAGGACAGAAAAGCAATGGGGCTGGAGGGACAGGGCGTCACCGAGGAGGGGAGGTGGTTCGGTTCTCGGGATTGGGGGCAGGGCTGAGGCAGAAGCTCACATTGGTCACACATTCTGGGTCTTTGTTGTCATAGAAGTTACACTTGTTCTGAGAGCAGCAGTGGGTCTGGAGCAAGGACCAGAGCCTGTGAGAGATGAGAGGGAAAGTGCTCAGCCACTGTGGGCAGAGGGGCCTCCTGCCTCCAACCTCCCACCAGGACCTGACCTAGGGGTCAGGAAAGATATCAGGGTGTGCGATAACAGTCACCAAGCTGAGCCTCGAAGAACCTGTCTCCAAGCTATACAGATGGCCATCCTTAGCTCCTTTACATTCAGATGTCTACTCTTGATCTTTGAGCACCAAATTCTTCTGGCAACCCCAGTCGCCGCTAGCTCATTGGCCAGGGCAGGGTCAGGGATGTCATGTGCCTGGAGGACGACCTGAGATCCCATGACCGGCCCCACCCTGATTGCCCAACTCCCGCTCTCCCATACCTGTTCCCCAGAAGGCCATGGTAGTAGGCAAAATAGACCAGCGAGTTGTCATTCTGCTCATAGGAGGAGAGTCCATTGCCCACCGCCAGCCCCTGCGAAACACCCAGGCTGCTCAGCTCACCTGGAGGGTGAGGGTAAGGAGGAGCCTCCCTTGACCTACACCCAGACCTTCTGCAACCTAGAAGCTGAAACCCTGGGTGGTCTGTGAGGGTGGGTGGGTGGGGGAGGTCACAGAACAGAACTGGCAGCCTGACAGGTGAGCTTCCAGCCATGGGAGGTTGCTGGTGGCTGGGAAGCTGGGAAGGAGACCAAGTTGGGTGGGGGTGCTGGGCAGTCTGACTTGCAAACTGCAAGGCTATGGCCACAAGGTGCCTCCCTGCCCTCCTGCAGCTGCCCTGCACCTGAAGGTTCATGCTGGGGTCCTGCATGACCAGCACGGCCAGGGTGGGGATGTAGATGCCAGCATAGCTCTCGCCTGTCAGGAAGAGTTTGTTGTCCTTGTACTCCGGAAAGAGGCGGAAGAAATCTTTAAGGGCTTCAAAGTTGCCCTGGGCGACCTGGGGGTAGCAGGATGGAGAAAATCAGGAGGCATTGGCATTTGAGCTAGAAAGATCCTCAAGAGGTAATGAAACCAACCCTGTGTGTGTGCGAGGAAGTGACTTGGCTACAATCACACCACACGGCACACATATGACACAGCCAAAAATGGACTCCCAGGCCACGTTCTCTCTTGCCTCCTCATGCCACAGTTGGAGGACCAGGGAGGCCAGAGTGGGTGGGCAGGCAACAGACTCACCTCAGTGTCATTGGTGGCATAGACCTTGTCATCAGAGTAGGAGAAGCCCACCCCAGCTGGGGACTCAATGTACAACACGTTGGCGATCTAGAGGGGAGGAGGAAATGAACTGAAGAGGGGTGCCCACCACATCTGAGTGCCCAGACACCCCCACAGGAGCCACAGCTCAGCTATACCAGGTTCCAGGAATAGGGGTTGTACTCCAGAGTGACACCATCTGGCTGGATCTACAGAGGAAAGAGATGGAATGAGCACCAAGGACCGCAGGCTGGGTGAAGGGGAAGGGCCCTGGGCCACTAGGTCCTTTACATATGGACGACCCCCCAGGGAGGTACAGATGGAAAAAAAAAAAAAAAAGGTTCAGGAAGAAGGAAAAAAAATTGGAAGTCCACGAAGTCCTTTTCTCCCTTGGGGAACTGTCCCTTTCCTGGATTACAGGAGGAGAAAGCAGCTGTCCACTCACCAGGAAAGGGCCGTGCTCCGTGAGGAACCCATCTAGGGAGCTGCAGCCCGGGCCCCCGTTGAGCCAAAGCACCACTGGGCTGCTCTCTGGATCTTTCTGGGACTCCACAAACCTGGGAAAGTCCGACAGAGCTGGTGCAGGTGGAGGGGCCCCCTCCTGCCCTTTCCGCTCCCAGGAGCCCTCAGTCATCTCCAGAACTCCCCGGTGCGGCCCTCATCCCGCCTGGTGGGCTTTGCAAGCCGCCCTCCCACCCGCCCTGGGAGGGAGGACTCCGGACCAGTAGTGCAAGTGCTTGGAGTCCGAGGCTCTGAGGTAGCCGGAGTACTGGCGGAAAGACGGCTGCTTGGCCAGTCCGGGGAGGCACTGAATCTGGTCCTGGTCGGGGGCTGCCTGGCCTCGGGATGCCCAGGACACCAGCGACAGCAGGAACAGCGGCGGCAGCGCGGCTCGGACCATCTGCGGGAGGAAGCGCCGGGTGCCTGCTGTTTACTAGCTCGCTCGCTGCTCGGCGCCAGGATGCAGCCGTCCCTGGGGAGGAGCTGGAGCGCATCGGCCAGAGGAGGCCCGGGCCGGGCCCCAGCTCCCACCGCCGAGCATCCCCGCCGCCCACCGACCCGGGCTGGCCCGGGGTCCCCTCACCTCTGCTTCCCCGCGTCCTTGCTCCCCGGGAGGCGCCGGAGACTGGAAGTCATGTGTACTCTGAGTCACGTGAGAGCTGGCGTCACGTGTCGGCCCTCCTCAGGTCCCCTTTTTGGTCTCTGAGGGCCCCAAGGGAGGGAGCGGTCAATTGTCGGGTCAAGGTCCGCGGGCCTCGCAGGTCACAGTCCGGGCGCCTGCAGTCAGATGATCCGGGTGTGGACCGCCCGGTTTCCCAACCTCTGGGGACCACGGTTCTAGGCGGGATGCCTGAGCAAGCGGCGCTAGGACCCCCGAGTGGCGCCTCTGGGAGGGGAGTCAGGGGGAAATGCCTTACATGGTTCCCCGGCTGTCACCATCTCAGCCTGCGGCCCAAAATAGCCCCGGGCGCCGTCTGTCCCGCCTGGTGGCCGGGAGATGGCTGCTGCTTCAGACCCTGTGGAGTTGGGTGCCTCCTGGGGACCCGCGCGCCCTGAGCCCCTTCCCACCCGCTTCCACCGGGTGCATGGCGCTAACATCCGCGTGGACCCCTCGGGGACGCGGGCCACCCGCGTGGAGAGCTTCGCCCATGGTGTGTGCTTCAGTCACGAGCCACTGGCCCCCGGCCAGGTATTCCTGGTGGAGATCGAGGAGAAGGAGCTGGGCTGGTGCGGCCATCTGCGCCTCGGCCTGACTGCGCTGGACCCTGCCCGTCTGGCCGCTGTGCCGGAATTTTCGCTGCCGGACCTGGTCAACCTTGGCCACACCTGGGTCTTCGCCATCACGCGCCACCACAACCGCGTGCCCCGGAACGGCCAACAGGCGGCAGAGGCAGCGGCCCCCAGCCGACCCCCGGCCCTGCTGGTGGAGCCATATCTGTGCATTGAGCAGTTCCGAATCCCCCGGGACCGCCTTGTGGGCCGCAGCCGGCCGGGGCTCTACAGCCACCTCTTGGACCAGCTCTATGAGCTGAACGTGTTGCCTCCGACCGCGCGCCGTAGCCGCCTGGGCGTTCTCTTCTGCCCGCACCCGGACGGCACCGCAGACATGCACATCGTCATCAACGGGGAGGACATGGGCCCTAGCGCCCGGGGGCTGCCCGCTGCCCAGCCCCTCTATGCAGTGGTGGACGTGTTTGCCTCCACCAAGAGTGTGCGTCTGGTTCAACTCGAGTATGGCTGTAGGTATCCCACCCCCAGGCAGCGACCCCTCCTGGCCCCGTGTGGGGACAGACGCCTGCTAGAACTCCCTAGCCAGTTTCCAGACCTTGGTCTGTTCAGCATTAGTTTAGAAGTGGGAAACCTGGAGCGGTGATGTCTATAATCTCGACTCTGGAGTTTGAGGCAGGAGTATCACAAGTTCCAAGTCCAGCCTGTCTCTAAATAAGTAAATAAATAAAAGGACTGGAGATGTAGTTCAGTGGTAAACTCCCTGAGTTCAATTCCCAGTACCGCAAAACAGGAACAACAACATCAGGGAGAACTTGACTCGGAATTGCACCTCTGCTTGTAGTTTCGCACCAGTCACTCCTTGGCCGTCCCAGCTGATTGATGCGTGCAGGTCCTTTTAGTTTTTACAATGTTTTCAATATGAACCTAGAAAAGATGCTGAGAGATTTAAGCCTATCAGTTTAGAGGCATCATAGACCTCAAATTGGGAGCTTTCAAATTCTGAGATCCAGTTCCAGTTCATTGCAGCCCTATCAAACTTTTATTTACATCTCTGATCCCATCTTATGGATTAAGGGAACCAGAACCTGCACTGGGAGGTGGCTGTATGGGCAGTCGACTCTGCCCACAGAAGCTGCTAACGGAAGCGGGAAGAGCTTGTGCAGTGTTATAATAGAAGCAGAGTTACAGCATTGTAAGTCTTCAGGAAGTGGTTTACTTATTTACTTATTATTTTTTGGTACTGGGGATTGAACCCAGGGGTACTTAAGCACCGAGCCACATCCCCAGCCCATTTTATGTTTATTTTGAGACAGGGTCTTGCTAAATTGCTGAGGCTGGCTTCAAACTTGCAATCCTCCTGCCTCAGCCTCCCAAGTCGCTGGGATTACAGGCGCTGGTCACTGTACCTGGCAGGAAATGATGTTTATTTCAGCCACATGAGCAGCTCTGTGAAGCAGGCTGAACCTGAGAGTGAAGGGAGTTGCCCAAGTTGGCAAAAGGAGAACCAACTAAACCCTAGGTCTTCTGGGTCTAGCCTCAGACCCTACCCTTCAGTTTCATTTGCCTTTGACAGCCTTCTTTCCACAGTGCCATCACTGCAGACTCTGTGCCGCCTAGTGATCCAGCGGAGTGTGGTGCACCGGTTGGCCATTGATGGACTCCATTTGCCCAAAGGGCTTAAGGATTTCTGCAAGTATGAGTGAAGATCTACAGCCACCCAGAGGACCCACAGGAGCACATCCTGAACCCCAGACCTGTGGCTGGTCTGAAGCTGGCCACACTGCTGCCAACCAGGGCCAGAAATAAACAACTGATGCTGACATTCTGATCATTGGAGGGTCTCCTTGCCCCTGCAGCCTGTAAGAGGCACTTCTAGAATCACTGCAAATCAAGTCACAGCAAGAGAGAACACCATCTAGACAAGGGGTTCCTAGGCTGATCACTTGTTTGAGTTAACTGGGATACTTAAGGAGGGCCGATGTTCCAGACTCTCTGGAAAATTTTCTTTGATCCAGGGATTAGGTCTGGCCACTGTTTTTTTATAAAAACTCTCTTGGAGGTATAATGGATAGCCAGTGTTGAGAAACATCTCCCTAGAACAGATTTCAATTTTGGTGCATATTATAATTGCTTGAGGGGGCTGAGGTTGTGGCTCAGTGGTAGAGCGCTTGCCTAGCATGTGCGAGGCACTGGGTTTGATTTGCAGCACTGCATATAAATAAATATCCATTGGCAACTAAAAATATTTTTTAAAATAATAATTGCTCAAGGAACTTAAATATATCCATAGCAGAGTCTGGCTCTGGGATTCTGACTTAATTGGTCTGGGATGAGTTGGGCATCACAATTTCTCAAAGTGCCCCAAGAGATTCTAACGTGCAGCCTGGACTGAGATCCAGTGTCCAAGACCAACTGTTTCATTTTGCAGAAGGGAAACCGAGGCCCAGAGATGAGAGTGCATTTGTTCAAGGTCAAATAGCAAATGATTGAAGAGCACTCCTTTTCTGACACTATAGGACACAAAACACTAGACTCTACTTGTATCTTGATTATTTGGTTCTGTATATCCTCACAACACCTGGTGGGGGTATTCATCACCCCCATTTTATGGATGAGGATACTGAGGAGCAAAACTGTCCAGATGACTTGCCCAAGGTAAGGGCAAGAACCTAGAATACCTTGGGCCTGGTACAGGACTCTTTTAACCCCATCCTATTGTTATATACAGGTTCTAGAATGAACAGGTCAATGCTGTGAGATAGGTTCCAGGTGTAAAGGGGAGGGACTATGAGGTGACATTCTAGAAGGGTGGAGAGGGTAGGACAGGAGGCATATGACTATTCCCTCACAAACAGGGGCTGTGGGGCAGCCATGTCCTACTTCATGTCTCCACAGACTCATCCCGGTCTTCTGCCTTCTAGCCAAGGTGAGAGGGGTCTAATGGAATTGGAGGAGGCAAAGCAACTTCCCACGTGAAGTTATCTCCTGGTTCCAGGGAGGTGGAGGTTCTGCCAGGCATTTTTGGGCTGGCCCTAGTGTCAATTCTTAGAAGAAAAGCTATTCCAAAAGTCCTTACCAATTACTAACCACTCATTTGCTCACTTAGTCATTCAACAAACTGCTCCATCACCTGCTCAGTGTTGGGAAGTGGGGGTACGGATGTGAGTAACGCTTAATGCCTCACCTCTAGACAGTCCTCGGGTTGGTTTTAATTGCTCCTGCTCCTAAGCCCTGCCCCTCAGGGCCTCTTCTTCAGAGACCAAGAATAACATTCCATCTTATTCCTGTCTCTGCAGGTGGGGCTGCTTCTCCGGGTTCGTCCCTTGGCCTCTATAGTCCTGCAGAGCCAGTGGTGGTGGCCTCTGGTGGATTAGGCCCACTGAGCCAGAAAGCCGAGCAGGTGGTACCTGCTGCCCAGGCCTGGGGCCCCACCCTGGCAGTGCCTGAAGCCAGGGTCTGCTCTGGGGGTGCTAGCTGGGAGATACCACGGAGGAAGGAGTACAGCCGATACTGCCACAAATTCCCCAGCGTGAGGCAACCGGAGAGCCTGGGCTGGGAGAATGGCTGCTCCAGAAGCAGAGTTCCCCACCTGGGTGGCCCCAGCAGGCCTGGGCCCCTGCTGCTGTGTGGGCTGCCACCAGGGGTTCTGCCGGTGCCCTCTGAGGCGGGGGGGAAGGAGGCCGGCTCCCAGCCCGACATCTGCATCCTTACCCTGGCTATGATGATCGCCGGCATCCCCACCGTGCCTGTCCCAGGCCTGCGGGAAGAAGACCTGATCCGGGCAGCTCAAGCTTTCATGATGGCCCATCCAGAGCCCGAGGGAGCTGTGGAGGGCACACGGTGGGAGCAGGTGCATGCCCACGCAGCCTCTGGGCAGATGCCCCTAATGAGATCCAGGAGGGGCCAGCCTCCTGGCTCCTGCTTGTAGCTGGATGAAATAGCACCAGACACATAGGGTGGCTTCTCTGTATGGTTTTTGGGTAGACAGGATGGGGGTGGGGTATGGCAGGGGGCAGGTTGGGCCACTGACAAATTCTAGTTCTTCATTAGGGTTCAGACCCCAAGAAGTTTTTCTTGCTGCCACTAAGACAAGAGGTAGGTCTGATCAGATAGTTAAAATTGAAATTACTTAAGTAGGCAATCCTGCTTTGAGAGTGGAGGCTCCTATATTGAGTACTTGATCAAAATTTCCTTAAAATTTTTTTTTTTTTTTTTTTTTTTTTTTTTTGGCAGTAGTAGGGATTATCTCCCTAAATTGCCTAGGCTGGCATTGAATTTGGAATCCTCCTGCCTCAGTCTCCCAAATAGCGGGGATTATAGGTGTGCACCACCACACCCAGCTTGATCAAAATTTCTTGTAAAGTCCTAAGCAATGTGAAATTTCCTCTTGCCCTAGATTTTCCAGCCTCTTGAAGGCAGGCGATGAGACGGACCATCAGCAAGGAAGGAAACTGAACACTTGGTTGAGCACCTTCTAGGCATCTGGATTAGTAGAAGTCCACTCTTCTTTAATCTGGCCAACCCTGTGAAGATGCCCATTTTTACAAACAAATTGAGGTTTAGAGAGTTGAGCTGTCCTGGGTCCTACAGCTATTAAAAGATGAACCATGTTTCAAAAATAAGGCAGGGATAAGCCAGATGCAGTGGTTTATGCCTGTAATCCCAGCTTACTTGGAGGCTGAGGCAACTTAGTGAGACCCTGTCTCAAAATGAAAAAGAAAATATTTAAAAGGGCTGAGAATGTAGCTCAGTGGTAGAGTGACCCTGGGTTCAATCCACAGTATTGTCAAAAAAAAAAAAAAAAAAAAAAAAAAGGCAGGGAAAAACCTGGATTCACATGTGGTATCACACGCCAATTCTAAATTCTATTTCTTTCACAATATATCATAAATTGTGAGGCACAAAACAAAAAACTGGACAAGTGTTAGAATATGCAACATTTAACTTTATTGATCCCAAGATGGAGCCAGGAGAAAAATTGCTGGGAACCTGGTTCAGCCACTTCCCTGAGCAGCCTCTCCTCTGTGGGAAGGTTCCCGGCCAGCTCACCCATGGGGTGTGGTCAGGTGAGTGATCTCATGACTAGGGCAGCTGTTACCAAGCCCTGGCCCTCAAACTCAGCACCCAATGTCTTCTCTTGGACCTGGGGTTGCCTATTTTTGTAAGATCTTTGAGCTAAGAATTGTTTTTACCTTATGAAAATGTCAAAACAAAACCAAGAACATACAACAGCCACTTATATGCCCATCAAAGTCTAAAATATTTACTCTTGGGCTCTTTACAGAAAGAATCTTAAAGACACATTTTACGGAGCAGGCTACGGTAGAGTAGAAGACTCTTGTCCTTGTTGTGGAAGCAGGGACCGTGGCCGTCTGACAGCTTGAGTGTGTGAGTGTGCACGTGCACAGGAGCATTCCTGGCATCAGGAGTGATCAGAGCTGCACCTGCTCGTAGGGGCCGATCCAGCTGTCGGCCAGCTCCCGCAGGGTGCTGTACCGCCGCTCAAACTCCTCCTGGCTGCAGTGCTGCAAGAGCCGACCCACCTCCTCAGTTAAGAGAGTCACTGCCAGGTGCTTATCCAGGGTCTCACTCCACTTGCTGCTCAGGATGCTGTCTAGATTGGTGGCACAGCTTGCTGTCCACTGAGCTGGCAGCATGTCCGGTTGGAGCACCTGGCGGCGGGCACTGAGCATGGCTAGGATGTGGCGGCAGGGCAGGTGGAAGGCCTGGTTAAAGTAGCAGCTACAGCTGGCAGGGGGCTGCGGCTGCACCTTGTGGGCGTCCTCTAGGATCTGTATGTTCACCTTTTCTGAGCCAGAGCCGATGAGGTGCATGGATTTCTGGACCACAGCAAGCTCACCCAGGCAGAGCTGGGCTGCTGGCCCTGTGCAGATGGCATTGAGGGAGTGCTGGATGCGAGCTTCTACCAACTGCTCAACTCTGGGGCTTTCAGAGCTGGCCTCTGAGGGGGGACAATTGTTCTGGGGACCCAGGCCCAGGCTGAAGCTTGCCTTGTCTCCAGGGTTTTGCTGCATGTATCGGAACAGAGAGGCCATACCCTGTTTCTCAGATGGGGTGGTGCCAAAGAACTGACTGAGGATGCGGGTGGTAATCTCAAGAATCTGGAAGTAGCGGCTGCTCTCGGCTCGGCTTCTCCAGCGGTGGGCCAGCCAGATGCGGTCGTTGAGCAGCCAGTGTGAGTGGAGCTCCGGCAGACGGGATGGGGGGATGCAGTTGCTCAGGAGTGTATACAACTTCCTCAGGTTGCCTGCTGTGGCTGAGCACATGGTGCTCTGCAGGGAGGTCAGGAGCACCTTCTCCACAGGTCGTTCAAGGGACAGCTGACAGAACTTGCCCTGGAGGAACTTGCAAATGTGAAAGGCCGAGAGCAAGACCTCAGCGGTGGGGAACTCCATGGCGAGGGTGGGCAGTGGGAGGAAGTGGGGATCCACCAGGATGGTGCAGACTCTCTCCCACGCTGGGTTAAACTTCTTGAACACCTGGAACATCTGGGCGAGGCTTTCAGCATCCTCCTTGGCAGGGATGGCAAAGTAGACTGCCCGAGCTAGAGGACCCTCCAGCTGCACTCGAGGTCCATCCACCAGGAAGGTGTACAACACCTTGCCTCTTGGGTTATAGGTCCGGTGGATAAATAAGATCTCCGGGAAATGGGCAAAAACATCTTGCATAAAGCAGCTTTGGTAGTTGAAGGTATCTAGCTGGGGAGTCTTGCTAACCTGGTGCAGCAGCATAGGTGGGCTTGAGTCCTTAATCAGAAGCCCATTCAGCATTGTCAGGGCCATGGGAAATGTCTAAATGCTCAGGTCAAAATACTTTCTCTGCAGGTTCAAGCTTCCAGTAACTCAAGGCTTGAGGCTTAATGGTAGTTTCCAGATCTTGTTCCAAAGATGTGCCTATGGAAAGGAACAGAGGTATAAGGAGACAGTAGTGACTTGGCTCTTCAATTATTCATCTAGATAATATTTATTGCAAACTTACTGTGTCATCACTGTAAATAAAGCAAGGATATATCAGATAATGAGGGTTACAAACACCATAAAACCGAGTAATGGGAGGGAGAGAGTTGGGGAAGGTGGATACTTTAAGGTGATTGGAGAAGTTCTCTCTGGGGAAGGAAGATGATACTGGAGATGAGACCGCAACAAGAGGCTAGCCACAGAAAGACATATGGTTCCAGGGGATGTAAATAGGTGTAAGGCCAAAGCTGCATATAGTCTTTGGGTTTTTTTTTTTTTTTAAATTTTAATAGCAATCTAAATATTTGTATGGCCTTTATATTTGCAAAGTACTACTCGACATCCATTCTTTCGTTTGGTCCTGGTACACACAAATGTAAGTGGCTCAAACTTGCTGGGGTAAGTCAGAGATCACCTTTGAGACTCAATCCCTAGGGCCACAAAATGGGGTTAATGCGCCACAAAATGGGGTTAATGCGCATGGTTGCCCTGCTTCTCAGTAGGCAATGTTTGTTATTCAAATACTTCCTTTAAACTGAGTGTGGTGGAAATGCCTGTAATCCCAGCTACTTGGGAGGCTGAGGCAGAAGTATCACAAGTTCAAGGCCAACTGGGCAATTTACGGAGACCCTATCTCAAAAACACAAAAAAGGGCTGGGGGTGTAGCTCAGTGGTAGAACTGAGCCCTAGGCTCAATCCCCAATACTGCAACAAGAAAAGCATCCTCTAGTTGGTCCTCAAATGGGTTATCACCCCCTTTTACAGGTGAGAAACTGAGGTTCAAAGTTATTAAGTGATCTGCCCACCATTACTGCCCGTGGATGGAAGTCAAGTATTTGGCTCGACATTCCGACAATTTCCTACAGGGTCCCCAAAGCGGGAACTGAGAGGGAATGCGGGGTTTGACCTCTCACCTCTAACCCGGGCGGCAGATGGGGATGCCTGACGTTAGCGTTTGGAATCCAGCAGAGCGGAAGTCAGCCTCACACCCCTGGGGAGCTGTGTGACTGCCGCCTGAGGCGACCAAGAGCTTCACACCTCCACTCCCCCAGAAAGCACTTCCCAACAAGCTGGCTCGGTCGCCATTTCCCCCAGTTGACCCTGCCTCTGACTGACCTCTAAGCTCGCCAACCACAGCGCCAGCTTTGCGGTGACTCAGGCCAATGACCTGAGGAACTCGCTTTGTCTTTGGTGCCACGGGCCAATCACAGCCCGGAAATTTCAAGGGCGGGTGCTGTTACCAGGGTTACGAAAGGCTCGGCTGGCAGGAACCAATGAAAGCCTAAGGGAGGACGCTTGCCTCTGAGCCCCGAGGCTGGAACTCTGGAGCCTCCCTTTAGGCTAGACGACTGGCGGGGCCCGTTATTATGGAAACTTCCTCAAAGGCCAAAAAACGAAAATGAAAATAAATAGCTGTTTTACAGAAATCTCGTGTATATGTGTGGCAGAACTCCGAGGTCCCAGCAAATGTACTGCGCACCCTACCTTTGCGGGGAAACTGAAGCCCTGTTCTCAAATCCTGCCTCCTCCTGGGGTGGGGGTGGGGGCACGGCCAGGAACTTCCCCGTTGGCGTTGTCCAGCCCAATTCCTTCCAGAATTTTCACAAGATACAGAATGGCTGTGACGTAAGGTTCCAGTGAACTAATGCAAGACTTCCATCTTTCATCTGCAGTTCCCCTGAGACAATCTTAATGACTACCGGCCTTTAGACAATGAAGATTACCAACACCAAAAGTCAGTGCTGATATCACCGCATCAAAAATGTTTATAGAGAGCTGGAGGGGAAACCCAGGACCAGAACAGGCCAACATACTGATTTTTACAGATGAGTTTAGTGAGTCAAAGAAATTGATGCAAGTTGATGGCAGTCAAGTCTAGGATTCACGTTTCTTCTCTCCCAGTCTATTTGGCTTCCTCATACAATATAAGGCAACCCGAAATCAATGCTGAAGTTGGTAGGAAAAGGCAAATAGGGGACTGCTAACTCGTTGAATTTATGGTAGTAGGTTCTATTTGGCTCCACAACCCCATTAGACAACTTCCTTTACAATTAACAAATCCACCTGAGGCTGGAATGTAGATCAGTAGTAGATCACGCGTGCCTGGCATGCACAAGGTCCTGAGTTCAAAATCAGCAATACAAACTAAAAAATAAACCCACCCCAAGAGTGCCCAATTCCTGATGGTAAAGTCAGGAGTCCTGATATGCAATCGTCCTTCCTTGCCTGATCAGTCAGAACACATTTCCCCTGCTCATTTTATTTTTTTAAAAAACTTTATTTAATATGAATAAAAATAGGTACAAATAACAGATTCTTCATAAAGAGCAGCAACAATCAAGGGTCACCCTCCTTCTCTTTGTTCCTGAAAACAGGCCTTTTTACCAGGCCCATTTTGTCTCATCCTATCCTGGGGTAGGGGTCCATCTCTGTAGGGAGAACACATTCTCATCTTAGAGGTTGGGAGAGAAAGAGAGGTGACCTTTCAGTATGGAGATAACTTTGGCCTTGAACAATGATGAAGTGCCCATGGAATGCCAAAGGGAGGGCTGCAAAGGGGCAGATTCACAGTGGGATTTTTTTTTTTTTTTTTTAAATAAATCTTTCTAGCCTTACCAAGGAAGACATTGGTCAAAACACTGACCCCTATCGTGACCTCCCCACTCTGAACTCTCACACTTCCTAGGAGAGGGGTTTGGTCAATTGTGCCAGTGCAAGTGATTCAATCCTGAATTGTGACTTCAGCAGGAGGGAGGTCCCTCCCCTTCTTCATGTTTTCCCCAGAGGAAAGGGAGGCGGCCTACATCCCTGAAGTCTCCTGGCTGCTGAATGGACTCGGGAGGCTCACAGGGATCAGCCCAGATGTCCACAATCTTGCGCAGGGTAGAATAGCGCTCTTCCAGCTCTGGTCCCTCGGTCTGCATTAGCAGGTTTGCCAGCTCTCTACTTAGGTCCTGAATCATATCGTTCCGACCTTGCTTTTCAGGTTGGTCTGTGTGTGGGATCACACCACGGTCCTGGAGCTCCCCATTGGGCCCCAGGAGGTGCTGGTACTTCTTCTGCCACCGTCTGCAAACCATGGCTTCACCTACAGGTTGCTGGCTGGTATGCAGCAGGGCCAAAATGTGCCGACAAGGCAGGTGGTACCATTGTTGAAAGGAACAGCTGCAGCTACAGCCATCTTTGCTAACCTGGTGAGAGTCCTCTAGCAGCTGAACGTCCACCGAGGACCCGGTCATGTCCAGCAGATGGGTGGAATTCTGTACCACCTCCCACTCATTGTGGCACAGTTTGTAGGCTAGTTCAGACCCACTTTGGTTCAAGATGTCTAGCATGCCACCCAGGGAGGGCTGCACCTGGGGCTGCTGCTGCAACTGAACTGGCTGTGAGCCTGGCTTTGTCTCTTCCACAGGGAGCCTAGTGAGGGTCCCTCCACAGATTCTAAAATGCTTCTTGGTCTTTGGGGGCATGATTGGAGGCCGGGTTCTCTTTAACTTGGAAGGAGCTGGGGGTAAGTTCTTCAAGCCCTTGGTATTAAAGAAGTCTATGTAATCCACAAAGCGGAGGATGCAGTCCAGCAGGGACTGCTGTTCCCGAAAGAGACTTGACACCTTGCTGGTGACAATGTCTAGGCTGTCCATGTAGGTATTACACGCATGGAGGCCCTTCCTTACGTGCATGTACCACAGCAGTTCACAGGAGAACCAGTGGGCCTGTAGGAAGCTGAAGAGATCTTCATCTAGCAGGGCCTGGGACATCTGACAGAGATTTTTAAGGCTGGCATCAGAAGTGACAAACACAGCCTCCCGAAGGGCTTCCTTCATGAGCCTTTTAAAGGATGGATTTGCTGAACTACGATGTAACTTCTTCTCCAAGAGCCGGGTTGTGTGGTAGATGGAAAGAAGGATGCGGGCAGCAGGGAAGATCTCCTGCAGAATGGTCCGGTGAGGGAATGAAGGGTCCACAAAGACCACCTTGACCTTGGGCCAATCAGAGTTAAACTCTGTGAAAATGCTCAGCATCTTGGCCACAGAGGTGGCTGTCTCGGTCTTGAGCACAGCAAAGTGGACTACTCGCCCTTCTCGTTCCTTGTTCTCTACTAAGAAAGCATAGAGGATGTGGCCCTGGGCGTTCTCCACCCGGTGCAGCAAGAGATTTTCTGGGAAGCGGATGAACAGGTCACTCATCTTGCTGCTCTGGAAGCTCAGCTGGTCCAGGTCTTGGCTGGTGCCCACACTGAAGGAAGCCATGGAACCCTCATCCACCTTAAGTAAGTTCTTCATCACTTCCGCTATCGTAGCCAGATCAGAAGGAGTGATGCCCTCCTGCTCTGACTTTGAGGGCACTTGTACCTCATTTAGGCAAAATGATGGTTCTACTGGGGACTTTTCAGTTCTAACAAGGTGCTTCTCAAATGTGGGCAGTACTGGCTGGAGTGTCTGCAGGTACACTGTCCTTTGAGATTTGCCAACGGTGTCTCCTCCAGGAATAGCGGTTTTGGAATCATAATGTACATGGTGAGTGTTAAGTTCACTGATAAATAGTCTATCTAGTCTCTCGTTGTACCTCAGGAGCAAATATGCTGGGCACATGTTCGCCTCCCGTGTTCTCTTCCTGTTTGACTGGGTCCGAATACAGACAAATTTCACCTGCACATATCTAGGGAAGGTAGAGGTGACAGTGAGAAAGGTGCTGACTACCCCCTCTCTCTTATATGATTAAGGCCTGCAGGGATTTATACAGGCTGATGTTTCCTGGAAACCACAACCTTGTGTGGAATGGAAAGCAGCAGCTGGGTGCAGTGGCGCACGCTGGATTTTCCAGCGGTTCGGGAGGCTGAGGCAAGAGGATCAAAAGTTCAAAGTCGGCCTCAGCAACTTAGTGAGGCCCTAAGCAACTCAGCAAGACCCTGTCTCTAAATAAAATTTAAAAAAGGGCTGGGGATGTGGCTCAGTGGTTAAGTTAAGGGCCCCTGGGTTCAATTCCCAGTACCAAAAAAAAAAAAAAAAAGATTTACATGAACTCTCCAGTCCCAAAGTATTTAGTTCTTTCTTCAAGACTCTCCTCAACCGTAACTCCTCTTACTTTCCTCCCTAACAGTTCTAAGTCCCAGTCCTTTCATTCTCTTTCATGCCATTTGTGACTGTCAACAGTTCAGTGTGAGGCAGGTTCCAAGGGAAAACAGAAAAGCAGCAGTGGCAGGATGCCTTGCTGCTCTCTCCTATTTAAAGTGTCCCCTTTGTTCCTGTGGGTTTGGAGCTACTGCCTTCTCCTTCTCTAGAAAGCAAGGATAAAAGGAAGGTTCGAAGGAAACTAGACTAGATCAGGGTTATCAACTGAGTTCTTCAGGACCCTCGGGGGACAGGGTGTATCTGGGTTTCCCCTCAAAGAAGCAACATCTCTGGGGTTGGGGAGGTAGCTCAGTGGTAGAAAACTTAGCATATATGAGGCACTGGGTTCAAGTCTCAGCACCACATATGAATAAATGAATAAAATAAAGGTCCATCAACAACTAAAAATATAATTAAAAAAGAAGGAACATGTCTGCTCACCTTTCATTTAAAGAAAAATGTCCACACCCTAATTTGTGTGTGTGTGTGTTGGGAACTGATGGAGGGCCTCATGCATGGTGAGCATGCACTCTACTGCTGAGCTACATCCCTCTACTACAGCCCTCTTAGAACGTTTGACAACCACTGGGTTAGAGGAGCTTTAGGGTCCCCTTCCCTTTTCTTTAGATACTGGGGATTTAACCCAGGGGTGCTTTACCACTGAGCTACATCTTTAAGCCCTCTTTACCTCCCAAATCTCTGGAATCATAGGCATATGCCACTGTGCCCAGCTCTTTGGGATCCCCTCTAGCTTTGGCATTTTAGGCTAAAAGTGATGATTCAAAGGAGAGTGGTAATTAAATCGAATGTTTGTTTTCTCTCTCTCTTTCAGTACTAGGGATTGAACCCAGGTCCTTGCACATGCCAGGCAAGCTCTATACCACTGAGCTATATATTCCTGGTCCTTTTTTTCTTTTATTTTGAGAACAGGGTCTTGCTAAGTTGCTGAGGCAGGCCTGGAACTTGAGATCTTCCTGCCTCAGCAATCTGAGTAAATGGGATCGCAAACATGTGCCACTGTGCCTGGTCCTTCCTCTTTTCCTGTTCCCATTCAACCCATGCTTCAGGGTCTAACCAGATCCTACTAGTTGGCGAAGCTTTTGTGGGTGTCCTCAAGCCACGTTAATTGCTCGATTATGAACTTATAGCATCTATTCTAAAAGCTTGGCAGATACTCTGTGTGGCAGTATACCTAATAGTGAGACAAGGGGGACACTGGAGGCCAGCAGCCTGGATCTGAATACCAGTTCTGCCACTCAGAAGCTGTCTAACCTGGGCAAGTCATTTCATGTCTCTGGGGGATTACCTCTGGGTTCAATGAGATAATCTCAGCCAAAAGAGGTGGTGCACAACTGTAATCCCAGTTACCCAGAAGCCTGAGGCAGGAAAACTGCAAGTTCAAGGCCAGCCTGGGCAACTTAGTGAGACCCTGTGTCACAATCAAAAATTTAAAATAGGTCTGGGGATGTAGCTCAGTGGTAGAGCGCTTGCCTTACACATGTGAGACACTGGGTTCAATCCTCAGCACCACATAAAAATAAATAAAACAAAGGTATTATGTCTATCTGCAACTAAAAAATATTTTTAAAATTTTTAAAAAGAAGAGGGGGAAGGGCTGGGGATATAACTCAGTGGTTATGCTTTTGCCTAATGTGCAAAGGCTTGGATTCAATCCAATACTGCAAGTAAATAAATAAATAAATGAATAAATAAAAATGAGATGACCTCATTAAGGTATTCATTAAAGATTAAATGAGCCACAGGTAAAATATTTAGCCCAGAGCCTGCTTCAGCCTTTTATTTATGTTAAATAAAAGTTAGCTGCTGTTATTATCACAGCTCCTATGTTCTGGAACATTCTGTGGGATGTTTGTGTAGTGCCTTTCCAATTGGATGGGGCTATCTTCAAGTGTCAGGACAAAGTTATGTAGTTACACCACCTACCACAGTGCTATTCCTCCAGCAGATACTTATCAATGACATACTAGATGAATGAATCATGGACCACCAGTGTGTGGGATGGGTCACACCCCTGCCTCCCCCCAGGGAGGGACACAGCCTAAGAGCCAGAGGAGATGGGGGAAAAAAAACCTCAGCTGCTGACATCACAGGGTACCACCTAGGAGCACCACCTACACATTTCCAAACACTCGAATCCAGCTGGTCCTGTTTGCCCACCCTACAGGGCAAGTTTAGGAAAACAGGATATGTCAGCCCTATGATAACAGGGCGGAGGGGCCTGGGGCTGAGAATGTCTGCACCTGCAGTGTGCGGGTGCAGGGGTGGCACCCTCTCTAGATCTGTGCCAGAAGGGCTGGGGCAGTCCAGTACGATGGCAAGGCCAGTGAGCAGTGGGCACCGTGTAGCCTCTGCCCATTTCACGAGACTTATTTTCCACCCTCCACACCTTGTTTTTCCTGTCTTAGAAAGACGGACTGCCTTTATTTGTTTATTTTGTGCAGTGCTAAGGATTGCACCCAATGCCTCACATGTGCTAGGCCAAGAGCTTGGCACTGAGCTACAGCCCCAGCCCCAGCCCACGACTTGTGTTCACTGTGAGTATTTCACTTCTGGGGCTTTGTTCATATTGTAAATTTGTCTGAAATGACCTTCTACTTCTTCATCTCAGAGCTTACTCATCTTTTGGGACTATGTGCAACCATCATCTTTTCTAGGAAGCCTTTGTCAAGCACTGAAGTTGGGCTCTCCCCTTCTGCTGGCTCTCCATCTTGGCCTACTCAAGTTCATCAAGTTATATTGACCGGCTTGGGGGTGCACCTCGGTGGTAGAGCACTTGCCTAGTTTGTGTGAGGCCTTGGGTTCCACCCCAGCACTGCAAAAAAACAAAAAAAAATTCTATTGACATTATGTGCATTTAGTGAATATTTGTGGAGCTAATCCCAAGAAAGATACTGGTGACTACCTTCCCTCATTCCTGGCTCCATTCTTGCTAACATCCAATGTGTTTTCTTCTTTTTTTTTTAAATGCTGGGGAGCAAACCCAAGACCTTTGTGTATCATACAAGCACTCTACCAGTCCCACCCCCCACCTTTTTGAAAAGATCTTGTTAAACTGCCAAGACTGGTTTTCAAATGTGTGATCCTCCTGCCTCAGCCTCCCAAGTTGTTGGGATTACAGGCATGCACCACCATGCCTGGCTTGTTAATAAGTCGTCTCCTTTCCATTGCTACATTTACTGAGGATTTGTTATATGCCAGGCTATATTAATCCTCTAATCTGTATCATTTTATACAGGAAAGGGGTTCTATTACTGTCTCCATTTTACAGAGGGAGAAACAGGCTTAAGGGGGTTCTCAAGATAAGGATTCAAAATTTAATCCTCCAACTAAGACCTGAGCATCTGAGATTTGACCAAGTGTGCTTCTTTACAGCCTGACTAGTTAACCATTATGCTGCCTGTTTTCCTTCAAAAAATATTTCTCCTTTCCCTAAATTTCCTTTTTTGCCCACCTCATCTTGACCCTCACCACATTGATTAGGTTCAATAACCTCCTTAAAGATTTGTAAATATACTGTTCTCACTGGCATGAATTTGAAACTTAATTTATGCTAGGCTGAAGTTGTCTATATCTAAGTGCACACAGCCAAGATCTGGAAGGAATTAGCTGATCTTAATTCCTTTCAACCTACTCTGTAGGGGTTTATATTCTCTACTGTACTGACTCCAGAGGGCAGGGAGTCAATTGTGTCTCCAGTGCCTGGCACTGCACCTGGTACATAGTAGGTGCTCTATAAACACAGTGAATGAAAGTTAAATAAGTGACTGTGAGGCATAGTAAGCTCCTCCTGTAAGACAAGTAGTATATTGGGAAGACCACTGGGGTAGAGTTCTGTCAGAGACTTGGCTCCTAGTCTCAGCACTAGTAGTTATACTCTTACTAACTATAGTTTTGGACAAACTCTTTAATTTCCAACATTCACTGAGTTCTATGCACCAAACACGGTACCAGTTATTCTATAATTTACAGAGACAAATTAGATAGTGTCCATTCTCAAAGTCTAGTGAGAGGAGAGATTATTACACAAGTGACTAGTAAAGTTAAAAATAACTGAATGGTTAGGCTTCGGGATATAACTCAGTCATGGTGTGCTTGCCTAGATGAGGCTCTGTTTTTGATGCCTGTCTCAGTGGGGGGAAAAGTGAATGGCTAAATACATATTATGTAACACGAGCAACATACATATACAACTGGATGAAGAGCAATCTACTCTGATTATAGGGATTGCCACATATTAACTAAGGCCTTCCATTTATTTTATATAAGATCAGTATCCCTTCTATATAAATTACACCTTGAAGAATGAATAGGGTTTTTTTGGGAGGTACTGGGGATTGATCCCAAGTGCACCCTACCACTGAGCCATATCCCCATCTCTCTCTCTCTCTCTCTAATATATATATATTATATTATTTTATATATTTTTATATTATTTTATATATTTATATATTTTATATTGTTTTATATATTTTATATATTATTTATATATTTTTATAAATATATAATTATATATTTATATATATATATGTAAAATTTTTTTTTTTTTAAACTGAGGACTGAACCCAGGGGTGCTTAACCACTGATCCACATCCCTGGCCCTTTTGTATTTTACTTAGAGACAGGGTTTTCCTACCTCAGACTCCTGAGCTGCTGGGATTACAGGCATATACCACCATACCTGGCCACCTGGCCAAATTTTTATTTTTTTTTTTTAATTTTTTAAGACATGGTACCGTGAAGTTGTGATCTTTCTCCCTCAACCTCTAGAGTCACTGGGATTATAGGCATATGCCACCATATTCAGCAAAATAGGATTTTTATAGGTAGAAAATAAGTAAAGCCACTTTAGATAATGTAAGGAGTTACAAACAAGACTTTGGGATAAGAATATGTAGAAGATTTTTTTTTTTTTTTTTTTTTTTTTGTGATAGTGGGGGTTGAAAGCAGGGCTTCCCTACCATTAAGCTGCATCCCCAACCCTTCTTAAAACTTTTTGAGAGAGAGTCTTGCTAAGTTGCCCAGGCTGACTTTGAATTTGTGATTCCTCCTGTCTCAGCCTCCTGAGTTGCTAGAATATTTTTTTTCTCCCTGATAGGTTCTTGCAATGTTGCCCAGGCTGGCCTCAAACTCCTGGGCTCAAGTGATCTTCCTGTCTCAGGCTCCTGAGCACCTGGGACTAGAGGTGAACAACACCATGCCTGGTTTAAGATGTGAATTTAATTCTTCTTGTCTAGTAAAGTTAAAAATAACTGAATGGTTAGGCTTGGACATCACTTCACTTCCTCTAAGTCTTTGATTCCTTATCTATAAATATGGAAATAATGTTGATGATAGTAAAATCTGGTCTAAGAGAACAATTGGCTCTCCACATCCCTGGATTCTATATCCTCAGATTTAACTAACCATGGATTGAAAATATTGGGGAAAAACTTGTATTTGTACAATGCATGGAGGACTGCAAGTTCAAGGCCAGCCTCAGCAACTGAGTGAGACCCTGTCTCAAAATTTAAATAAATAAATAGGACTGGGGAAATGTCTCAGTGGCAAAGCAACTCTGGGTTCAATCCCCAGCACCCTCCCCCCACCCCAAAATCACATATTATTGAACATACGTAGGTACCCCCTGGAGATTATTCCCTAAATAATACAGTATCACAACTATTCATGTTGTGTTAGGTACTAATAAGTAATCTAGATGTGACTTAAAGTATAGAGGAGGATGTGTGTAGGTGTTATGCAAATATTATGCCACTGTGATTTTGACATCCAACCTCCCTAACTGTAATAAGTACCTGATCCAAGAATAATCAGTGCTACTTAAAATGAATTCAGTTAAAAGCTGCAATAGGAACTGTTGGTTGCTAACCTAACATCCTTTTGTCTTTCTTTCCTTCCTAACAAAGAGCCAATTTTATTCAGATTGCCATTCCTCCTCCCCCACATAGCTACTACTTAGGGGTTAGTCTAAGCCAATTAAGGTAATCCCATCAGGAACGGGCACGGATACTGGCCTGATTCTAGACAAAGGAGCATGATAGGAAATCTGCAAGAAACCAAAGACTTTCTTTTTCCTGATGTGTCCTTGCATCTGTGGCATGAAGGGAGCCATCCTGAGGGCAAGCTAAGACTTGAGGATGGTAGTAGAATGGAAAGATGCAAGCAAGTACCCTGGGCCAACCTGTACCTTAATTGCAACTGGAAACACCCCAGAAATATTTCATAGTGATTAATGGAATCAAAGATTGAGGATAACAAGTAAAATTATGTTAGTACTATGTTTAATAAAAGGTTATAATGTTAGCTATATGCCAATTCATTAACTATCTCCCCCTCCCAGTAATATTTCCCCAAACACGATACTTCATTTCCTATCTCGCTTTTGCAACATACAAAGGCCAGTTTTATCAAGTTTCCCAAGGACTGAATTTTAATTCTTTGCAATGCAAACCTGCTTTTCAAGTTCCTATCATCTCATATCCTTGTTGATGTCCCTTTTCCATTTGTTACATGGTACTGAGGCTGAAAGTTTATAATCATTACTTTTGGGACTTCACCTAGTCCTGCAACTCTTGGGAAATGTGCTGTTCCAGTTTACATGGTTTTATTCACATTGTATTATCCTGATGTTTACATCTATTCATCAGCCAGATATTAAAAACACTGACTGATAAGGGGGAAAAAAAAAAAAAAAAAAAAAGAACCCCGATGTGGTGCACATGCCTGTAATCCCAGGGACTCAGGAGGCTGAGGCAGGAGGATGAAAGTTGGAGGTCAGCTTCAGCAACTTAGTGAGGCTCTAAACAACTTAGTAATACTGTCTCAAAATAAAAAATAAAAAAGAATTGGGGACGTAGCTCAGTAGTAAGGGCACTCTTGGGTTCAATCCCCAGTACCAATCCCCTCCCCAACAAAACAAAACAATCCCCCCAAAATCCACAATGCTAATGGGACTGGCAGGGATAAACAAGAAGAAATAATTACTAAATAATGAATTATAAGTAACTAATTTGTTGGCAAGACTTCTGTGTTATGCCCTTTTCTTTCCTATATAGTTTTGTGACTATGGATACATGGTTAAGGAAAACTGTACCCTGGGCAGAGTAGTGCAGGCCTATAATCCCAACTACTGAAGAAGCTGAGGCAGGACAATGTCAAGTTTGAGGCCAGCCTGGGCAATTGAGTGAGACCCTGTTTCAAAAGAAGGAAAGAAAGAAGAAAACTCTGCTAACCAGAGTCTAGTTCAAGTATGTGGTAAGGAATAATGAGAAAATGCCTGTAAAGTAGAAAGAATATCTGGAATATGTTCCAGAAAGTGTTAAAAAATGGTAGCTATTGGACTGGGGAGATAGCTCAGTTCGTAGAGTGCTTGCCTTGCAAGCACAAGGCCCTGGGTTCAATCCCCAGCACCGCAAAAAAAAAAAAAAAAAAAAAAAAAAGTAGCTATTAAATTGAATGGCAATGGAGAGACAATCAGAGTACTTCATGGATTCTGACGACTATCAATTCACAAAAAGTCTAACAAAAGGAAAACACAACAGTCAAAAAATATGAAAGAGTAAACTGCATATTGCATATAAAGTCACTGACTTCCCAGTTGATAGGGATGTTAAAGAAAAATAAAAGAGGCCACAGTTTAGATATATCTGTGATATTGTGAAATATATACTTGCTCTTTGTCCTGTTTCCTGACATGTAACTCCTAAAATACTTGAATTCTCCAAAGTGATGTGTCTTTATGTATGCTAATGAGTTGACCACTGAAGGCTGGCAACTGGCTGGGGTCTGGTTACTGGAAAAACCTAAAGCAGATTAGAGCCAGGCTGGATGTAGGCCCACATCTGTAATCCCAGAGGTGGACACCAGAGGACTGCAAATTCAAGACCAGCCTGGGTAATTTAGCAAGACCCTGTTTCAAAATAAAGAGGGCTGGAGATTTAGCTTAGTGTTAGAGGGCCTCTGGGTTTAATCACCAGTATTGGGGGAGGAAAAAAAAAAAAAAGAAAGAAAATTAATCAGCTATACACAACTTTAACACCTCTACTTGCTGTAAAAAGAATGTTGATGGATAAAAGCTAATCAAGAAAAGGGTCAAAACACTTCCTCCTCCATGCTTTATAAACTGTGCCGTGAGTACTGCTAGTGGTGTATCTCACTAAAGTGGATTTTGAAGTCTCTGTTCCCAAATTATTCTTTCTCACAATAAACTTTGTAAGAATTGTCTAACTCGATCTGATTTTATTTTTATTTAAAAATTTTTTAGATATTAATGGATCTCTATTTTATTCATTTATTTCTATGTGATCCCGAGAATCGAACCCAGGGCCTCACACATGCTAGGCAAGTGCTCTACCACTGACCCACATCCCCAACCCTGATTTTATGTTTGATTGGAACTTTTAGTCATTTAGTGCTAACTCCTGTGGTATTTTTTTTTTTTTTTGGGGGGGGGGGGGGGGGGGGGAGGGGGGGTGGTTTACTAGGGGTTAAACCTAGAAACATTCTAGTTCTTTTTATTGTTTAATTTTGAGACAGGGCCTCACTAAATTGCTAAGGCTACAGGAGGGAGTCACAGTGCCTGGTGTCATTTCTTTAACTCTCTTTAAAGCACCTACCACTTTTTATCATGTACTGTCCATAAGGCTGAAGCAAATATTACTGAGCATTGTTTCAGCTACTACAGGCATTTTCTTATTTAATCCTCATTTTATAAAGGATGAAACTGTCACTGAGATTAAGTGTTGTCTAATGTCAAGGGCTATTTCTCTGACTTGGGAGCTCTCACCTTGAACCATTTATGCCAGCTTTCCCAGAACTTGAATGAATACAAAATCTACCTGTACATCTGCCATAGCCACCCATGTAACATTTACACTATTATTTTCTAACAGTTTTCTTTAAATCAGCTTACTTCCTTTACTGTTTCACAAGGAACTTTGTTTATATATTGACATAAATATTTACTGTTGAAATCATCACCCTAGTCACTCAGTAGTGAGCATATTTGGCTATGGAAACATCTGCTAAATTACCTCCTAAAAATGTTTCCACCATCTGCCCTTATCTCTGAAAGCAGCACTTATTCCCAAACATTCATATATTACTCAAAAAGCCCAAAACACACACTGTGAGCTTCGCACAGAGCCAGTGTACAATACATTCAAGAATATCCTTTAAAACACCCCAACCAAAAAGAGAAATAAATAATACAGCCAACCAGCAGTCAAGTCAACTTGTCTCTGCTAAAGGCCAGAGATGTTCAAGGGGTCAGGGGGAGGGCTAGTTCGATCTATGATTGTCTTCCAGGGTAGAGCTCAGGATTTTCTCATTTTTGTTCCTCAACTCAGTGCTAGGTCATTGGTAAATACCCTCTTCCTACAAGTTCATTGAAGGAATAAATGGATAAGCGACACTGTAAAAGCCACTGGAAACTGCCAGGTGCAGTCACACATGCCTGAGGCAGAAGGATTGCAAGTTCAAGGCCAATCTCAGCAACTTAGTGAGACCCTAAGTAACTAAGACCCTGTCTCAAAAATAAAAAGGGCTGGAGATGTATCTCAGTGGTAAAGCAACCTGGGTTCAATCCCCAGTACAAATAAATAAAAGAAAGGTAAGTATTGGAAACCCAGTACAACAGTTAAGAGCTTTCAGTTGAACACCTAAGGCTTTCTTACAGTTTCTTCACATCTTCCCCTTTTATTTGTTGACATCCCCTCCTTTCTGCCCACTCCCATTCTTATGGCTTTGATTGTATTAAATTCAGAGTCCCTTGGCTAACATTCAGATAGCTCTGGGGATGAGGATGCTTCTGTCACAGACTCATTTATTATTTTCCTTTTCTGGGTCCTAACTCTTTATTTATTTATTTTGGTACTGGGGATTGAACCCAGGTGCATTTTTCCACTGAGCTACATTCCCTAACCCTTTTCACAATTTTTTTTTTTTTTATTTTGAGACAGGCTCCTGAGGCTGATCTTGAACTTGTAATTTTTCTGCTTCAGCCTCCTACCTGGCTAGGATTATAGGCATGCAGCATCATACCTGGCTTAGGTCTTGACTATCCTTGCTTCTGCTCTTCATTTTTATTTGTTTTTTAATGTGGTGCTGGGGATTGAACCCAGGGCCTTGTGCTTAATAGGCAAGCACTCTACAAACTGAGCTATATCCCCAGCTCCTTTATTTTTTACTTTTATGTGGTGCTGAGGACGGAACCTCATAAGGGCCTCAAGTACACAAGGTGAGTGCCCTGTCACTGAGCCACAACCCCAGCTGGTGCTCTTCTTTTACTGTATCTCTCCTTTCCTTCATTTTTCTCAAACATGTGCAACTCAGAAACAACCTTCAAAGAATAGAACAAAGAGTTAGAAACTATTTGTCTTTTAACAGTTGACTTTTCTTGGCTCTGTCTCATTAGCAAAATAACAATGCTATTTATGGAACATTTTCTATGTGCTTGGCCCTGTTGTAAGCACTTTAGAGATATTAATTTATTTAGTGGCAATAACAAAACTTGCCCCCAACAAGTCTGTTCAGAGGACAATGTCAGATAATGAAGCTGAACGTGCTTTATAAACTATCGCCACATGATGCCAGGGATAACAGTGTTCCTTTCTGATCAAGAGCTTGCATTGGGCTGGGCGTGGTGGGGCACACTTGTAATCCCAGTGACTTGGGAGGCTGAGGAAGGAAAAACAAAAATTAGAGGCCAGTCTCAGCAACTCAGCGAGACCCTGTCTCAGAAAATTGAATAAAGGGCTGGCGATATGGCTCAGTGGAAAAGCGCTTGCCCAGCATGTGCAAGTCTGAGGGTTCAATCCTCAGCACTGCCCCCCACCAAAAACCACCTATAGATAAAGCTGGGGATGTAGTTCAGTGGCAAAGCACCCCAAGTTCAGTCCTAAGTACCTCTGCACCGACGCAGTGTTCCTCCAGCACTGCCACCAATCCCACCCAGGCAGACTGTTTCCCTATCATCTCATTATTCAGAGCCCTGCACTTGGCTTTGGAGCCCTTGCCTCTATTTTAAGGGAGTAATTATTTCTGTGACTAGAGTTTTACATTTGTCTCCCTGACTTGAGAGGAAGCTCCATGGCAGCAGGGACCCATTTTACCTTTTGCCCCATGTACTTCCAGACACTAGCATGGAGCAACTTTTCAGGAAACAATTGCTAACATCTGTGAAATCAATAAAAATCAAGTCAACTAAACACTGATACAATGGAATAAACAATGTGGAATCATCTCTCAGATACGCTGATAAGTGAGAAAAATGAGGTTCAGAAGAATATCTATAAATAGTATGCTGACACTTGTGTTAAAAAGAAAAATATCAGGACCAGGTGCAGAAGCACACGCCTGTAATCCCAGCAGCTTGGGAGGCTGAGGCAAGAGGATCAAGAGTTCAAAGCCAGCCTCAGCAAAAGCAAGGTGCTAAGCAACTCTGAGATCTTGTCTCTAAATAAAATACAAAATAGGGCTGGGGATGAGGCTCAGTGGTTGAGTGCCCCTGAGGTCAATACTGGGTACAAAAAAAAAAAGGAAAAATTAGGACTGGAGATGTAGCTGTGTGGTGGAGTGCTCACCTAGCATGTGGAAGGCTCTGGGTTCAATCCCAGTACCATAAACGAGGGCCCTGGTTTTGAACCCTAGCATTGAAAAGCACACACGCATGCGTGCATGCACACACGTGCATATATAACATGTGCTTTGTGTTCAGGGTCAGTGTCTCAGGAGGTAACCCTGGTAGCCTTCTAAATAGTGTAGTGAAAATGACACTGAACTTTACTCTTCTGTACTGTTTGAAAAAAATTTTAAAGATTGTTTTTGAGCTATACCCTCAGCTCCGGCTTGAGCTGGGGATATAGCTTAGTGGCAGAACACTTACCCAGCATGCATGAGGCCCTGAATTCAATCCCCAGCAACACACACACACACACACACACACACACACACACACACACACACACACACACACAGTCAAAACCAAACCAAAACAACTCATTCAGATTTCATTATTCATACTCAAACAAAAAACAAAAATAAAACTAATCCCAACTCTCTTGGTCCCTCTAATTTTCTTTGCTGCTGTTCCAGTGTGAATCCTTCCTTCTTGCCAAGCAGGTCTCCTTGCTGCTTTCTTTTGGTGGGTTTGTGTAAACATAAACCACTGTTTTATAACAGAAGCATATCATGTTAACATCAGCACTAATTCACACCAGGATGTCAATTCTCCTGTGGTACATAGAATGACCCCTCCAAGACGTCCTTATCTGAAAGTCCTTATCTGAAGTTGGTCGTGGTGGTACGTGTCTGTAATCCCAGTCGTCAGGAGGCTGAGGTGGGGGGATTCCAAGTCCCAGGCCAGTCTCAGCAATTAAGCAAGGCTCGAAGCAACTTAGTGAGACCCTGTCTCAAAAAACTGGCTGGGGATGTGACTCAGTGATTAAAAGCCCCTGCGTGATATATATCTGTAAACCTGTGAACGTGTTAGGTTACACAGCAAAGAGGAATTGAGGATCCCATCAGGCCAGGCACAGATGTGCACTCCTGTAATCGCAGCTACTCGGAAGGTTAAAGCAGGAGGATCTAAAGTACAAGGTCAGCCTGGGAAACTTAGTAAAATCTTGTCTGAAGATAAAAAGTAAGGGATTGGGGTTGTAGCTCAATGGTAGAGCACTTCCTAGCTCATGTGAGGCACTGGGTTTGATCCTCAGCATCATATAAAAATAAATAAATACATAAAATGAAGGTATTGTGTCCATCTACAACTAAAAAAATATTTAAAAAATAAAATAAAAAGGTCTAGGGATGCAGCTCAGTGGTAAAGCATCCCAGGGGTCAATCCCCAGTACTGGGGGGTGAGAATAAGGGGACCAAAAGATTTCTATCAGATGGTTTTGAAATATGGAAATTGGCTGGAATATAGCTTCGTGGCAAGTATAGGGTGTACTTGCCATGTGCAGCCCTGGGTTTGATCTAAAAGAGGAAAATTATCTTGAATTATATGAATGGAAACAATATAATCACAAGTGGAGAGGGAAGCCAAGTGCAGTGGCATCCCAGCTACTCCAGAGCCTGCGACAGGAGGTTCAGCCTGGACATCTCAGACCGTCTCAAAATAAAAAAATAAAGAGAGATGGGGATATAGCTCCGTGGTTGTGTGAACTTGTAATCCCAGCCTAGCAAACATTCAAGGCCCTGGATTCAATCCCCAGTACCAGGGGAAAACAAAAACAAAAACAAAAATGTGGAAAGGAAGGCAGAAGAAGGAAGTCCGAGATGGAGGTATGAGACGAGCAAGGTCAGAGTGATGTCCTGTGCAGACTCAACCCTGCAATTTCTAGCTTTGAAGATGGAGGGAGCCATGAGCCAAGGAATGTGGACAGCCTCTAGAAGTCAGAAAAAAACAAGAAAACAGATCCTCTTCTGTGGACTCTAGAAATGCAGTCCTGCAGACACCTTGATGTCAGTTCAGTGAGATCCGACTTCTAACCTAGGGAACTGTTTTAATACTTTTGTATGCTGGGTGGGGGAGGTGACCAGCTTTAGTAATTTAGCAAGACCCTAAGCAATTTAGTGAGATCTTGTCTCAAAATAAACAATAAAAAGGTCTGGGGATATGGCTCAGTGGTTAAGCACTACTGGGTTCAGTCTATAGTACCAAAAAAAAAAAAAAAAAAAAAAAAAAAAAAGGGTTAATTTTGAGCCACTAAACTTGTGGTAATTTGTTAGAGCAACAAAATAGAAAATGATTGCAGCTCATGACAACTCCTCATATTTGTGGGCCCAGCTCTCTCTTTTCTAGTGCACAGTAAGTAGTTTTCTTTCTTTTTGAAGTTCCTGCAGCACCCATTTCCCTGAATCACATGTTTGGCACTTGATAACTCATTTTTTCAATAAAAATTAGATGGCTGCTATAGCCACAATCCATGCTAGATGATGGTCTGCCTCAAGGGTGCTTAGGGGTAACTGTGATTTGGGGTTTTTTTTTTGGTATTTTTCTCATTGCTTACAGGGTGTTATGACATAAAGCCCAAACACCTCACAATGGTAACTCAAGCCCCTTTGATTGCAACTAACTTCACCTCCTGCCAAGAATGGTGGCCCACAGTTTCTCTAACATGTCACCTTCTTTCACATGTCTGCATCTTTGCTCTGACAGGTCCGTCTGCACAGCTCATTCTGGTCAAACTCCTCCAGGATACTCAGTAATTACTCTACTCTAGCCCTCTACATCATTCACCCTGGGAAGCCTTCCCCACCTCCCCAGCATCTGTCCCTTCTTTTTTTGAGGTACTGGGGATCGAACTCAGGGCCTTGTGCTTGCAAGGCAAGCACTCTACCAGCTGAGCTATCTCCCCAGCTGTCCCTTCTTTTGTGCATCTCTCTTGAAGCATTCATCACATACCTTTATGGTTCCAAGACACCACAATCCATGGGTGTTCAAGTCACTTGTATAAAATGGTGTAGTATTTGCATGTAAATTGCCCTATACTTTAAATTTCTAAATTGCTTATAATACATAAGACCATGTGCTATGTAAATAGCTATATGCTGCATCGTGTAGGGATTGAGAAGAACAAAAAGTCTGTATATGTTCAGTAGACACAATTTTTTTTTTAAAGTATTTTGATCCTGTACTGGTTAGCTCACTTGAGCCCCAATATACTTTTCTTTTTTTTTGCTATAACTGAAGAGCAAAACCAAGTTGTGTGCATGCTGGGCAAGCAATCTACCACTGAACTTCAGAATAGTGGCAAAAGATAATCTGCTTCCCAAGTTGGGGAGCTTTGGCCAAACATCTCCATCCAGAGCTCAAACTTAAGATATACTTTGACTCTCAGCATTGGCTCATGTGGTATGTGTTCAAGTTTCAATGGATTTCTAATTTCTAACAAGTGGAGAAATTATGTAGTCTGGATTTCTGACAACAAAATTTTAGCAACACCAGATCTTCACTTTCACGTGGCAGTCATCAGCTGAGTTGACTAGATGGGGCCTGCTTCTCATTTTGCACTATTCACATTTCTGTTGTACCTAGCACAAAGTCCTGGTATTGGTTAAATAACCAATCCTCTTCCTTTTTCTTTTTTCCTTCTGGTACTAAGAGTGCTTTACCACTAAGCCACACCTCGAGCCCTTTTTAATTTTTATTTTGAGAAAGGATCTTGCTAAATTACCCAGGCAAGCCTTGAATTTGTGATCCTCCTGAGTGGCTGGGATTATAGGCCACCCAGCCATCCTTCTTCTTTATTTTTTGTTACAGGGAGGTTGAACCCAGTGTGGTTTTACCTTAAGCCACATCCTCAGTCCTTTTTATTATTATTATTTTTTTATCTTGAGACAGTGTCTCACTAAATTGCTTAGGACCTCATTAAATTGTTGAGGCCTCCAACTTGTGATCCTCCTGCCTCAGCCCCCAAAGCACCTGGGATTACAGACACTTGCCAACCATGCCTGGCCATTTTGGTTTTCTTTAAGTGAAATTAAAGCTTGAATTTTCTTATTGAAAACAGGTGCTTTACCACTAAGCTACACCTCCAGGCTTTTTTTAAAAAAAGTTTTATTTTGGGCTGGAGGTGTAGTTCAGTGGTAGAGGCTTGCCTAGCATGAGTGAGACACTGGGTTCGATTCTCAACACCGCCTATAAATAAGTAAAATAAAGGTCCATTGACACAAATTAAAAAAAAAAAAAAAAAAGTATTGCCCAAACTGGCCTTAAACTTGTGATCCTCCTGCGTTAACCTCCCAAGTGACAATATTAAACTTCCTTAACAGTAGGCTGTTTGCCTGAGCCCTAAAGGCATTTGAGTTTTCAATTTATCCTAGCTTAAACCCATTTCCTCCTCTGTCGAATGAAAAGAATAAGAATTCTTTAAACAGCTCTGTAATGCAAAGCATGGAGTAGACAACGCTACCTGAGAGGTGGAAAGTGTTGGAGAAAACGGCTATCAGGAGCTCAAGAACTATTTACCAAATGAATGAAGGAAGGAAGGAACTAACCAACCAATTGTCATGTTAATGAGTTCTAAGGGGAGACCAGATGAAGGGAAAGATCACCAAGGCGTTTTCTTCCATTTGTGAAGGCCACACTTTGGGCGTGGGGTACTGCAGAGGCTCAAAAACACTGGGAGAAACTGCAGGTGTCACGATCGCCAGAAAAGCTTGTGCGTGCGGCAGTGCGTGCAAATGAACTGGGTGGCCCAAAAGCCATGCCTGTGGAGGTTTCCCCCTCTTGTCGTAAGGCACACAGCAATGCTCAAGGAGTGCCTGTTCCGGGACCCGGACGCATCCCCGCCTCCCCTGGGCCGCCCTGGGCAGGGCCTCCTCCCCACCTTCCTGCCGCGCCCCGCCCTTACAGGATGTCCTCGCGGATGGAGGTGCCGTGGTTGAGGTTGTGGAAGCGAACGGAGACGCAGTCCCTGAGAATGAAGGAGCACCTGTTCTCCTTTTTGTAGGCGCTGAAGCACTCCTTGAAGTCCTCGTAGGTCTTGAAGCAGCTGCCCAGCTCCATGGCCGTCCCCTCGGCCCACGCCAGGGGCTAGCCTCCGCTGGGGCCCAAGATCACACCAGGGGTCAAAGGTCACACTGAGTGCCCAGCGGCTGGCATGGGCCCAGGACTCCTTAAGGGGCGGACCCAACCGGGTGGCCTAGTGCGGAACTCAGGAGGTACCCGAGGCCGTACCCAGTTATAAGGGGCTGGGGGCGTCTTTGCTATCTGACAGAAGGGAAATGACACTCAGCCTATATTATCCATATCCAGGGCTCCGCCTCCTTACTGTTATACCCAATCATCCACGGAATTCCCAGACTGGCATTTGTTTTCTCCAATAGCTAGATAGGGACGGCCACACCCACTCGACAATTGACAGGAACTCTGACCAATCAAAACCTGCACCCAATCTCAGGACTCTACAGGGGACTTCCGGTAGCGAAAGCAATCTGCCGGAAGCGCCGGGATCCTATGTAGATCTCCGTGTGTCCTGCCCAGAGTAGTGTCCCGGCCCGCGGCAAGGAAACAAGATGTCGTCCCCGCAGGTCCTGGACGATGGGCAGGGCAGTGGCGACAGCGGCGATCCCTCTGGGGACCTCCGTAGCGTCCTGGTCACCAGCGTGCTCAGCCTCGAGCCGCTGGACGAGGATCTCTTCAGGTAGCTGGCCGCACCTGCTCCGCATCCCTCCTTTAGGACCGAGACTCCTGATCTCAACTGTCGCCACCGCATGGCCCCCAGCTCCGGGAATAGAACGGGCTTTGTGCGAGGTCCGAGATCTGCCGTTAGGAGAGAACTTGTCCCTGACAGCTGGCCTCGCTGACAACTAGGAGGTCTTGGCGGTCTGGGCACATAAAATGGGGACTGAGATACCCTATTCGCCCGCCTGCCCAGACCCTCCACTGGGCGAGCCAGTCCAGAGTGGGCAGTGATTCGCCCAAGGGCACACAGCTGATCAGGCCTAAAACCTATACACAGCTCCCTGCGAACTCGCTACTCTTTTCCTTTCACATACCCCATCCCCAGCACCATTTGCTGGGGTCTGGTAGCTCATTACTCATTCTGAGGCCTGAGTTTCCTTCCGAGCATCACTGAAGTTAGTGACAGTCTCAGGGTTTTATAACAGCTTTGACCACCAAAGCTCCCACAGGCTTTATTGGAAGCTGTCTTTGATCTCCCTTCCTTCCCACTTAAGGAATTATAATTCACTTGTTGTGGGGGGGAGCTTTATTTGCAGTGCTGTTTATGGAAAATGATAAACTCAGGCTGGATAGGGGGAGACTTTAGGCTCCACAAGCCATGGGCCTCCTATACTGAATAAATCTTTTTACTTCTAGGGCCCAGCCAGGCCTTTTCACTTCTGGGGCCAGATCACAGTATCCTTGTCTGTATAAAATTTTACAGCCTAAGAGACATAGACTTGATGCCTCTGAGGGCCCTTCAGATCCTAGTTCTGAATCTAGATATTGGAAGTAATAGGCTGTTGTATTTGGGGGTGTAAGTGGCAGACCTTAATACAGCCCACCCCCTGCTCAGCTCTTGGGGTTCATTTTGGTCCATTCAAGGCCCTGAGAGACTTCTGCCTTACCCTGGTTTGAAAGAAACACTAGATGTGAGATCAAAAGGCCCAGGCTTGGGATAAACTCTTCGAAAGTGTTCATATCACTTTCAACTTCTGATTCCTATTCTCTTAGTGTAAAGTAAGGGAGTCATTTCATCACCCATAGCTAGAGTCCACAGAAGGATTTGGGTGGTCATAAAGGCTGTGAAATTTTATACAGTGAGGTGAAGGTATTTACCTGGGGGAAGAGTTCATGGCTTTCAGCAGATTCTTTAAACCCCAATAAGGATAAGAGATCCTGCACTAGAGGCTCATCAGAGTCCCACAGAATTTGGCACAGCCTTCAAGTCTTTCCCACTTTCCTCCTCTCCCCACAGAGGAAGGCATTACTGGGTTCCCACCACCCAGCGGCTCTTTGGGGGTCAGATCGTGGGCCAGGCCCTGGTGGCTGCCGCCAAGTCTGTGAGTGAAGACGTCCACGTACACTCCCTGCACTGCTACTTTGTTCGGGCAGGTAAATCCCAGCACCCTGGTCTTGCCTCCCACTCAGCCCTGGTGATCCAGCAGACACTTCTCTCTGGCTTTGGGGGCTGACTGAAGAGAAAGGGTAAGAGATGGGGGAAATGAGAGAAGGGAAAGGAGGAGGGGGAAGAGAGAAACAACCCCTTGCCTAGAGAGGAACTAGGTCTGGGGCCAAGAAAGAACCTTGAACCTCACACCCTCTGAGACTCACTGGGTACTTGTTCTTTGGTTCCTGATGACACAAGACTTTGTTGCTTAACTGCTCCCAGGGGTCTTTTGTTTTTCGTTTTTTATACACCTTCTAATGCCAAGACTGTGCTACAATCTCAGAAAAGTGTTTTAACCTTTGCTAGAGGATTGGCAGCAGGCAGCTTGAGTTGGAGAAGGGTGGAGAAGAGAGATCATCAGTCTGAACAGTTGAGAGATCTAGGGCCACTTCAGTTTTGCAATAATTTGCAATGTGACCTTCGGTGAGATTACCTCCCTCCCCTGAGGCTTGGTGTATTTCACCTGTGAAATGGGGGAGGGATGAGAGCTCAGGTACTTTAGTGGTATGACCTCTGTGGGGTCAAATGAGGGAGAGTAATTAAAAATCCATGCTCTCTAAAAAACGCTCAACAACAAAAATCTTACTTTTCTTCTTTCCCCGTCTCAGTTTACCCGTTTCAAGTACCATTATCTTCAGCATAAACCCACTAGCTGAGAAGATTTTGTCAAATTTTACAATATGTGCTGAGCATGGTGGTACATGCCTGCCTGTAATCCCAGCCACTAGGGAGGTTGAAGCAGGAGGATTGCCTCAGCAATTTTCTGAGACCCTGTCTCAAACTTAAATAAAAAAAGGGGACAGGGATGTAGTTCAGTGGTACAGTATACACTTTTACCTGGTCCCTCATTTTCTTAACCTTTTCTTGCTTGTCCCTCCCAGATAGTCATAGCTATAAAGTATTTGAATATTTCCCTCAGGCCCAGCCTAGTTCTCACTTTGTGCTAGCTGTGAGTAAATATGTATTTAATTACTTCAATTTGATTGTAAGCTCCAGAAGTGCCAGCCTTTTTATATTGTAGTCCTTCTAGCCTAGAGAAATACCTGACTGTTTTGTTTTGTGGATGGGGGCAATACTTGAACTCTCTGAATCTCTCTGTGATGAATTCTGAGTCATGGCAGGTAAATATCTAGTGCAGGGCTTGGCATGTTGCCAATTTTCCATAACTAATAACTATCATTATTTCTTGATAATGAACTTATGGGAGTAATTTAAATATGCATGATATAGAGCATAGCCATGTACATTATCTTCTTTAGTCCTTTTAATCAATGTCTTTTCTTTCTTTCCTCAGTACTGGGAATTGAACCCAGGAATGCTTTACCACTAAGGCACATTGCCAGTCCTTTTTTTTTCTTTCTTTTTTCTTTTTCTCTTTCCACATTTTACCAGACAGACCTTTCTATTTTTCATTTTGAGAGAGGGTCTCACTAAGTTGCTGCGGTTGGTCTTGAACTTGTGATCCTCCTGCCTCAAGCTTTTTATTTTGATTCTAGAATCAGCCAATATTTCATTCCATAAAACTGAAAGAGTGCTCCAATGAGCTGAGCAGAGACTGGTTTTATAGACCTAGAAAGGCTGAAGAGGGGCTGGGGTTGTGGCTCAGTGGTAGAGCACTTGCCTCAAATGTGTGTGAAGCACTGGGTTTGATTCTCAGCACTGCATATAAATAAATGACTAAAAGGTCCATCAACAACTATATATATATATATATATATATATATATATATATATATATATATAGTTTTTTGTTTTTTGTTTTTTTTTAAGGGTGAAGAAGAGACACAAAGAATAAAAAGCACATTGGTCATTTCAAAGCTACTTTCCTTGGGGCTGGAGGTGTAGCTCCGTGGTAGAGCACTTGTCTAAGGCCCTGGGTTCCATCCCCAATGTGCAAAAAAAAAAAAAAAAAAAAAAAAGTTACTTTCCTTGTAAGGTATGAACAGGGAAATAGCAATAGAAAAATAACTTATTTAAATGGTGGACTTTTCTTCTTTTTTTTTTTAATACTAGGGATTGAACACAGGGACACTTTACCGAGCTACATCCCTTTTTTAGTTTTTTGGGTGTTTTTTTTTTTTTTTTTTTTTTTTTTTTGTGTGTGTGTGTGTACCCCAGGGATTGAACCCAGGGACGCTTAACCACTGAGCCACATCTTCAGCCTTTTTTATTTTTTGAGACAGGGCCTCGCTAAGTACTGAGGCTGTCTTTGAACCTGTGATCTCCTGCTTCAGATTCTTGAGCTGCTGGGATTCCAGGTGGGCGACGCAGTACCCAGCCCCTTTTTAGTTATTTTGAGACAGAATCTCACCCTGTTGCTAAAAGCCTCACTAAGTTGCTGAGGTTAGCCTTGAGCTTGTGATCTTCCTGCCTCAGTTTCTAATATCTGGGATGATGGACCTGTGCTACCACACCTGGCAGGAAAATAACTTTTTGGTTAACCTCAGGTTACCTTTTCTCTGTAAGTGGATTAAGGGAACTTTTATGCAAATTGAAACTGACTTGTTTGGGAAATCTGGCTCTCTTTTACTTCTGGTTTCTTTGAAAATCAGATGAACAGCTTAATTTTGTTTTTGGTAACTTGGAACTTCAGCAAGAGTGACTCCATTTAGATTTTTTTTTCCTTTTGGTTATTTTTCATTTTTTAAATATATATATATTCTCCATTTAGAATTTTAGTCTGGTCTGTTGGGGCCCCGTATGAGAACCTAGTCCAAAACAGTGACCTTCTGTAGTGTTTGTTTAAAAATAAACACGAAACTGGGCTTGGTAGCACATGCCTGTAATTCCAGTGACTCTAGAGGCTGAGGCAGGAGGATTGCAAGTTTGAGGCCAGTCTGGGCATGTTAGTGAGACCTTGTCTCAAAGTAAGTGCTGGGTAGGTAGCACACTGATAGAGCACCCCTGGGTTCAGTTACCAGTACTGCCAGTACCAAAACCAAGACCAAAACAAACAACAACAACAACAACAACAAAAAAAACAGGCTAGGGCTAAGGCTTATTGTTATAGTTTTACGTAACAATAAGCTGCAAGACAAAAGGGGAAGCTTTCTTATCAGTTTATGATGTGACCCCTCTACTGGATAAGTAAAATATAATCAGTGTTTCAAGGGGTGGGGGTTGTAGTTCAGTGGTAGAGCACCTGCCTAGCACACGTAAGGCACTAGGTTCAATCCTCAGCACCACATAAAAATAGCTAAAGATAAAACAATGGTATTGTTGTATATCTACAATTAAAAAAATTTTTTTTAATGTTTCAGTGGTTTTTTAGGGGGGAGGGTACAGGGGATTGAACTCAGGGGTACTCGACTACTGAACCATATCCCTAGCCCTATTTTATGTTTTATTTAGAGACGGGGTTGCACTGAGTTGCTTAGTACCTCACTTTTGTTGAGGCTGGCTTTGAACTCGTGATCCTCCTGCCCTAGCTGCTGGGATTATAGGCATGAGCTACTGCACCTGGCTTCAATTATATTTTTAAATAAAGGATGGCAGGCTGGGGTTTCTTGATCATGTATCATAGCAATTCTTTTTCTAAAAGCATGTTCATCAGTTGGGTTTTGTTTTATTTAGTTTTTCTCTACAGAGGTAAAATAATGTACAGCGGTCATTTGACAGTATAAACTTAGACCTTGGAGAATCCAGAGCAGGAGTCAGTAAATATTCTAAAAAGGGCCAGCTGGTAAATATTTTGGGTTCTGTGGTTGAAAGCAACTATAGACAATAGGTAAACAAATGAATATTACTGTATTTCAGAAATTTGTATTTTAAAGCATTTGTTTCCTTTTCTATTCAATGGGGATAAGACCCATTTTGCATCGCCACTGTGAGACCAACACACAAACAGCCTCTTACCTAATGCTGCCTGGCATGTCCCACTTAGTCCATAACCATTGCCTTCCTTTCTTCAGTATGCTCCACGATCTGGTCCAATAGGAATGTCCAAGATTAGGCCTGGAATTCATACTGAAAGATCAGTCACAGTGCTGAAAGTTCTGTGAGCCTCCTAAGGGAATGTGCATTTTAGCTGCACCCCAGGGTGCAGTGGTAGGCAGAGGGACTTCCTTCCCAGTCCCTGAAGTCAGACTGCACATGGATCTCTATCTAGCATCTGGACTCTTGGTAAACATTCCTCAAAGGCCTTTGATCTTGAGGAGCTACTATTCTGATAAAAGCACCCCTATGTGGGGTGGGGGTGGGGCAGTGGCACATTTCTGTAATCCCAGCGGCTCGGGAGGCTGAGGCAGGAGGATCTGGACTTCAAAACCAGCCTCAGCAAAAGTGAGGCGCTAAGCAACTCAGTGAGACCCTATCTCTAAATAAAATACAAAACAGAGCTGAGAATGTAGTTCAGTGGTTGAGTGCCCCTGAGTTCAATCTCCAGTACCACCAAAACAAATAAAAAGGGCTGGGTACTCAGTGATTAGGCACCCCTGATTCAATTCCTGGTACAAAAAAAAGTGCCCCCATGGCAATGCCTGATAGCAGTCAGCCAGGCGAACCAGGCAGGCTTCAGTGATATTTGTTGCTGTTGAGTGAGCCCCAATGCCTGGTTGATTTGGCGTCAGACTGGGGTGCAGAAGGCAAGACTGCTCAGATCTGCCTCTTTCATCTGGAAGTTGAAAAGCTTCCCAAGATGTCTGCTGACCCACACGTCAGCATTCCCCAAGGTAAGCTTGACTCAGAGAAAGTGAGGGACTTTAGGGAGAGTAGGATGGTAGTCTGTCCCTAAAATTTCTCCTTAAGCCAGTGCCTTCCACTCTGCATTGAAGCACAGACATCAGGAGAAGGACCAAGTGACTTCCATTTACATGAGGGATGGTATGACTGACTGACAACAGGTCTTTCCTGAGTGAGACTGAATATACAAACAATGGCCAGACCTTATACAAAATAGAACTCTGATTTCTGATCCACAAGAAGCAGCAACCAGTGTAAGAAATCAACCTACTACCAGGCATGGTAACTCATGCCTATAATCCCAGTGACTCAGGAGGCTGAGACAGGAGAATCCCCAGTTTGAGGCCACGCTCAGCAATGTGGCAAGGCCCTAAGCAATTTAACGAGACCTGTCTCGAAAGAAAAAAGAAAAAAGGGCTAGGTATGTGGCTCAGTGATAAAGCACCTCTGGGTTCTATCCCCAGCACCAAACCAAACCAAACAAACAAACAAACAAACAAAAAAAAACAAGAAGCTAACCTACTGTTTGCCAATCAGACCTGGAGGAAGACAGACCACTCTAGTGACCAGACCAGAAAGCAAATATCAGCACCAAACAGCCAAGACTTGATGAATAAGTGACAGCTTCCCTAATTTTTACCTGTTTCCCAACTTGGGATCAACTGGAGAAAGCCAAATATGGACCCCTAACCAAAAACATGAAATGTTCCACTTCTAATTTGCCCACATACAGCTTCCCCATACCAACAGCCTCCAATCAGGGCACACCCAACATGTTTCCTTTTTTTCACTTTAGAGTTTCCCCACACCTCTGCCTTCCTTTGAGTTTCTGCTGAAAGCAAGTGATGGTGGCTGACTTACTGCTGTATCATGCTCTGAATAAATAGCCTTTGCGCGTTCTCAAAAAGAAAAGAAAAGATCTGGGCTTGGTGGCACACTCTGGTAATCACAGCTACTTGGGAGTGTGAAGAAGGATGATTACAAATTCAAGACCAGCCTGGTCAAGTTAGCAAGACCCTGTCTCAAAATAAAAATGGGGATAGTGGTGCACATCTGTAATCCCGGTGGCTGGGGAGGCTGAGGCAGGAGGATTGCCAGTTCAAAGCCAGCCTCAGCAATTTAGCAAAGCCATAAACAAGTTAGTTGAGGCCCTAAGCAAGTTAGCGAGAGCCTGCCTCTAAATAAAATACAAAAAGGGGCGGTTAGGGATGTGGCTCAGTGGTTAAGTGCCCTTGGGTTCAATCCCCAGTTCCAATAAATAAGTAAAATGGGGAGATGGGGAGCTCATGGGTGTAGCTTAATGATAGGGTGCTTGCCAGCATATTCTAGACCCTGGGTGGATCCTCAACTCCCTCCCCCCAACACAAAAGAAAACCAGAAAAATAAGCAACGGGTCAGGTTTCTTGACCTGAAATCTAGAAGAATGGTTTAAGACTCATGACAAGATTCTAGGCAAGGATGTGTCAAGACAAAAGCTGGAAGTATTTATTTAACAAACACTTTTAAAGAGCATTTACCATGTGCCAGATATTATTCTGAATGCTTTACAACTATTAACTCACTTAATTCTTATTAAAATCTGAGGTATGAGCACTATGATAATCCCCATTTTACAAATGATTATATTGCTCAGAGAAGTTAAATGGCTTTTCCAGGGTCACAGAGCTGGGGAGTGGCAAAGCCAATATCCGAAAGCAGGAAATCCAGCAGTCCCTGTGTTCTGTGCTGTTGGTAGGGAGGAGCGCCCCCTGCACAGGGAGCAGCCTGATGACAGGGCCTGAGTCAGTAGCTTCCAAGAAGAACAGAATGGAGGACAAACAGAACAGAGGTGACTGTCTTGGGACCATGACAAGACTCACAGAGCTTACTCGGGGCTTACTTGTGTCCTTTGTGCCTTCTGTAGGAGATCCAAAGGTGCCCGTGCTGTACCAAGTGGAGCGGACACGAACGGGGTCAAGCTTCTCGGTGCGCTCCGTGAAGGCTGTGCAGCATGGCAAGCCCATCTTCATCTTCCAGGCCTCCTTCCAGCAGACCCAGCCCAGCCCTGTGCAGCACCAGTTCTCCATGCCCGCTGTGCCGCCACCAGAGGAGCTGCTTGACCACCAGGCCCTCATTGACCAGTATTTAAGGTGGGAGACCTGGAGACTCAGGGACGTGTTTTCAAACTGTTGCACCTGTTAGTGGGTCATGAGTTCCTTTAGTGAGTCCTGACCATGCATTTAAACATAAAAACTAGAGGGACTTGGGGTGTTGCTCAGCTGCCAGAGTGCATGCCTAGCATGCAGATTGAATTCCCAGTGCCAAAGCCAACTCCTTCTCTCTCTCTCTCCCTCTTTCTCTCTCTCTCTACACACACACACACACACACACACACACATAATTATTTTTATTATTATTAAACCAGAGCCAGGCATGGTGACTCACACAGCACTAGGGTGACTAAGGCAAGAGGATCATAAGTTCAAGGCCAGCCTCAGCAACTTAGCAAGACCCTGTCTCAAAATAAAAAGAACTGGGAATGTAGTTCAGTGGTAAAGCTTAATGGGTTCAATTCCTAGTAGCAAAACCAACCAACCAACCAACCTAAAAGATATTGGAGTGTAATGTATGTAATGAGGGGAAGAATCCTTTTGTGACACTTTTCCCATTGTTTGTGTTTCTGGTTTGTGTGAACAGATGAGCCTGTGTGTGTTGGGTCGTGACATAAAACACCGAGCCTACTCTCAGTGAGTGCAGGCACTGTTACAGCTTTCCTGGTTGTTAAAACATTGAAGTACTTCACCACTTGGTAAATAACCTCTTCTCCAGTCCCCCAAGTGGTCTCTCTTCCCCTTCAGGGGCTTGATTCAGCAGCTCTGGGGTTAATGCCTGGTAATGGGGAGTGTCCTCTACAGCCCTGGTGCAGAGCTATGGCTCACTCCTTGGTCACTACCTTTGCTTTAGTGCATGTTATATATTTTGACTATCCACTTGGTAAAGTATATTTCTCATTTGGAGCATAGTCAGTAAAGTTTGAAAAAGGCTGGTGCATGGAAAGAACTCTGGGTCCAGACACAGGACACATGGATTCTGGCCAGGGCTGTGCCTGTTGATTCTCACTTACTGTGGGAACAGAGGCCCTAACTTCTTTATCTAAAAAATGAGAATGGTCATTTTTGTGCCCCTGCTTCCCAGCCGCATGACAGGGGAGTAGGTGTGGGATGGATTGGGGCTTGGGAGCCTAATGGCCAGAATTCACATCTAGACTCTGTCTCTAGTAGTTATGACTTTGGGCAAGCTGTTTGCTCACTCTGGGCCTGTACCCTCAGTTATAAAATGGTGCTAATCATAATCCCTACCTCATGCGACTGCTGTGAGGATTAAATAAGGTACAAGACATAAGGCATGTCAGGAGTGATAAATTGTGTTTGTACCTCTCGTATTAGAAAGGAGTAAGCCGGAGACCTGGTGTGTGGTTGGAACTCAACAAATGTTTGCTGAAATAAAGGAAGACATTGTTAAAGGACCCTGAATTTAGAGTCATGCTCTTCAGTAAGGTAGCCACTAGCCACGTGTGGCTATATTAAATCAACTAAGAAGGAAGTGACAAGTCTGTTCCTCAGTTATCATAGCCAGATTCAAGCACTCAGTAATCACCTGTAGCAAGTGGCTATCAGAGTGGACAGCACAGGTAAACATTCCTTCATCCCTGAAGGTTCTGCCGGAGAGCGCCCAGAGAACAGGTAAATGTGGCAAGCCTGTGAGGAGCACTGATGGCAGTTGTTGCTGTGCTGAAGTGATGTCCCTGGAAATGGGCATCTCTCCCAAGGGACATGAGGCTCCCTGCTGTTCAGGGTTAGGTGACTTGAGTTAAGCGTATGGGCTGTGGAGCCAGCCTGCTTGAGTTCAGATCCTGCCTTCTCCACTCTGAGTGAGTTATGTGGGTTCTCTGTGCTTATTCATTTATCAAATAGGAGTGAATGTGGTACTGTCTCAGGAGGTTATTGTGAGGAATGAGTTGTATGTGCACCGCTTGGAATTCTGTCTCCAAGGGTGTGGCCTTGCTACAGTGATGTGCTGGTTTTAGATGCATCATCTCATTTTTTTTTCCCCCAGCATTCACTATGAAAGGTAACTACCATTCACATTCGCAGATAAGGAGATAGACTCAGAGAGATTACTAACTGGCACATAGCCACATGACTCTTAAGTTGCAGGGAAGGGATCCAGCCTACCACTTTTTTTTTTTTTTTTTTTGTGGTGCTGGGGATCGAACCCAGGGCCTTGTGCTTGCAAGGCAAGCACTCTACCGACTGAGCTATCTCCCCAGCCCCAGCCTACCACTTGAGAAAGGGAGCCCTTGGGGATCAGGAGTTCCTGTTGGAAGCATGAGGGGTATCAGAAGAGACAGCATAGATGAGGAGCTCCCACTCTCCTTGGGTCTTCCTGCCCCTCTTCCCTTTACTTTCAGGGACCCTGACCTCAAAGAGAAGTACCGAGTGGGGCTGAACCGAATTGCTGCCCAGGAGGTGCCCATTGAGATCAAGCTGGTAAATCCACCCACCCTGAGCCAGCTGCAGAGAATGGAACCCAAACAGATGTTCTGGGTGCGAGCCCGGGGCTATATTGGTAAGAGGACCCATGGATTGGAGGAAAATACTCTCCAGGGTTCTAGGCCTGCCATTTATTTGCCCTGTGTGGCCTTGGGTATGTTACTTCCCGTCTCTGGGCTGGTTTCCTTATCTGCATGATGGGGGAAGTTGACTCAGCTCACCAGAGTCCTTTGCATGGGGAGAATGGGGATATCATTGGAATTTCAACGTAGGCCCTTTCTGGGGAAGGCAAGACAACTTTCTGAGGTGCTTACAGATCTGCTAACCATAAGGTGCCTTTGTGCACTCTGGAAGATGTCCCCTCCAGGATTCAGAGTGGGAGGCTTGGGAAGGCCGGATTTTAGTCCTCACTGGTCCCCACCCTCCTCCATTTCCACCTCCTTTGTCCTTTCATGACGCATACATGTACCATGGGCCAGGTGCAATGACTGGTTTACACATCTGTGCATGGCAGTCCCCTTTTCCCCCAGCTCCCTGCAGGTCCTGAGCTGTAAAGCCCAGGAGCCCAGGGCTGATGGGGCTGGAACCTGTTGCAGGGGAGGGCGACATCAAGATGCACTGCTGCGTGGCTGCTTATATCTCAGACTATGCTTTCCTGGGCACGGCACTGCTGCCCCACCAGTGGAAACATAAAGTGCACTTCATGGTCTCACTGGACCACTCTATGTGGTTCCATGCCCCCTTCCGAGCCGACCACTGGATGCTCTATGAGTGCGAGAGCCCCTGGGCTGGTGAGTGTGGGGCCACGTGGGACAAGGGCACCAACTTTGGGGTGGTAGGGATCCTGCTCTCTTGGGTGATGCTGTGCCCTACCCAATGCCAGGGGGAGACTGCACAGGTCACTTCCCCTCCTGCCCCTCCAGGCTTCAGCATACTCGTCTTCAAAACAGCAGAGTGAGCAAGTGTCAGCTCACTCTTTCTGTAACATGCTGGGCATATGATTCACTTTATCCCAGAGACTCAGTTCTAGTCCCCAAACCATTTCACATTCTCTGTATGAACTTGGATAAATCGTGTCTCTTCTGTGAACCTCAGTTTCCCCATCTAAACAGATTTTCCTACACATTTCAGTGGAGTCTAAACCTGGTAATCCATCAGATTGCTACTTGAGGGGAAGCTTTTTAAAAATAGATTCTAATTCTACCAAGATTCGGACTCAGCAGGTCTTAGATGAATTCCAGGAAACTGAATTTTTAATAAGCTTTCTAAGTGATTCTGCTGATTTATGGTTGGGGGCTTCAGAACCGTGGCTTCCTTTCCAGTGAAATACATTTCAAACGAAGAAAAGCTCTGCTTTATAAACAGGGGCAAAACTTAAGGAACTCTATACACTCAGGAGAGGGGTTCTCTCAAGTACCAGTGGCATCTTAGTGGTTAACCACCTTGAGGGCTGGGGATGTGGCTCAGTGGTAAAGCACTTGCCTGACATGCCTGAGACTCTGGGTTCAAATCCCCACCACTGCAAAAAGAGAAAAAGAAAAGAAATATATAACATTGACGTTAGGACACCTGGATTCAGGATTAACCTGCTCCTGGGGCCAAGTTCTCGAGCCTCTTTGGACTTTAGTGTCATTGTCAGGAAAATGGAACAAATGAAGGGGATTTCATTTCTCTACTGTGAACTCAGCAGTTCTCATTCATGAACATGAACTTGGGCCCAAAGCTAGCAAGGAGAAAGCCTCTAGGTAGTGAGGGGGTGGAGGCCAGACCTCCTGGTCTCAGGTCATCTCCCCTAAGTGTCTTCCCTTTGGTGGTAGCAGTGCTGGTGTTTCTCATGAATTTCCAGTCTGGAGGACTTTGCACGGTTTATTATAAAAGGAACTAACAGGTTTCCTAACACAGTGGCCAGGGGTGCAGCATCTGCTTGGCCAAGCTATTGGAGACTTCTCAGGGTTCCTCCCTCAGTGATCTTTTTGCAGAAGTGCAGGGACATGTGAAAGTGTTTTTGATGTCAGGTGGGGTTCCTGTTGGAGGAGAACCCCAGTGACTGCCCATAATAGGCTCAGAAAGGAGTCCTCAGAGCAGCCACAACATTGGGCCTGCCCTTGTGTGGGGCAGCCTTGTCCGGCCCAGACGCTTTGCAAGAAGGACATTTGGCTGTGCTGGAGCAAAGAAGGCTGTTCTCACCGGTCTCCTCACCCACAGGTGGCTCTCGGGGGCTGGTCCACGGGCGGCTGTGGCGTCGGGATGGGGTCCTGGCTGTGTCCTGTGCCCAGGAAGGTGTGATCCGAGTAAAGCCCCGAGTCCCCGAGAGCAAGCTGTAGCCAGAGGTACCAGCTTGGCTGGGTCTTCAAGGACCTCCCTTCTACCACCATTTTTGAGGTGGGGCTCTGTGGAGGGCTGGACCTTCTGCCCCTCACACTAATAAAGAGACTGACACCACTGGAGCGGCTGGCCTTTAATTTCCTTGGGCCAGAGCTACAGCCCTTCCTCTGGCTCTCAACTGCAGACTTCAGTCAGGCTGACTTGCTGGTTTGGAGGCCCATGGAAAAAGGCACGTTCATCCTGACCTGGGCCACGGGTCCGGGCTGTGAATAAGCTGGAGGGGCTGTGTCAGACTTGCTCCTTGTACCATTCCCTGGGTGCCAACCCCAGCCAAAGCTCCTTAGCCCAGCTCGACAACAAAATTTCTTCTGTCCACTGCAAATTGTCTGTGGAGCTCCTAGGGGCTCCTGTATCCCCTGCAGACTTCTAGCTGCTTTCCATGTCCTCCTCTTCAGTCTCCCACCCCGCAAATGTTGGGGCAGCCCCTCTCCCCACAGTGGCTTTAAGACTAGACAGGGCTAGCCCAGCACCTCCTTGATGAGCAATTCTTTGAGACTTGGGGGTGGTGTGGGGGTAAGGCCTGCCTCCTGCAGGGCCTGGAGCCGGGCCTCTGAGTGGCGTTTGTCCAGGCCCAGGCGCCAGGAGAGCCGGACATGGGCCTCTAGAAAGGGTGCCAGAAGAGTATGGGGGCTCTTGTCTCCCAACAGCTGCAGGGCCTTCTCACAGCAAGCTCGGGCCTCCACAGGGTCCTCCAGCTCCTGGTGGCACACAGCCAGCCCAGCCAGGGTTAGCAGAGGACGGTCTGGGCCAGAGGGGGCATCCAGCTGGGTCTGCAGCTGCCAGGCATTGGCCCAGAGTGCCAGGGCCTCACGATAGAGGCCAGTACAGGTGAGGCTCTGTGCCCGCTGCAGCTCTGGCAGCACAAAGAAGTCCTGCAGGTCTGGGGCATGGCGTAGCTCAGGCACCGCCTGCAGGTGGCCCAAAAACTGTTCAAAGGCTCTGCTACGGCGGGCAATCGTCTCTGCGGTAAAATTCCGGCGCAGGCGCTTACGGGGGAAGGAGATGGCAGCCATAGGGCCCCGGAACTGTCGCTGCAGATTTCGGTGCAGCCGCTCAAAGTCTGAGTAGCGACGAGAGATCTGGGCTGGCTGGCGATCTGGTGGCCCTGGACCCATCACGGCGAGGGTGTAGAGCTGCAGGAAGGGCAGGTGTCAGAGCAGGTGCAAACTGCCCACAGGCCTCTTCCCTCCCTACTCCCACCGCAGTTCTGCTCCCCCACCTCTTCTTCCCTTCCTCTGGGACTGGGCCCAGAAGGGTAGGGCAGTGGCTAGGAAGCCCACTCCCATCTTACCTGAGGCTTGTCTGAAATGACCCAGGCCCAAGGCAGCACAGGGAAAGAAAGACAGAGATGAGCTTCAGTGCTTGGGGTTGCTGCCCCTACCCCCCGTTCTGGGAAGTTCCCTCTTCCCATAGACAGTTAGTTCTGATGGCCCTCTGGAAAACCAGGGGTGAGTTAAAACCCAGGCCAATCTCTTGGGCCTGAGCCAACTTAAGGCGCAGCTGAGAGCAGTACTGTGCTGTGCACACAGCGCCTCCCACACTCATAGGGCTGTGAGACTGTTCCAAGCCGGAGGGAGGACAGGGCCTCAGACTTCTCTAAGAGCAGTGGGCCAGGAGTTTACCGGACCAAGACTGAAGTGCTGATCCCAGCTCAGCCTCCCTTCCTCCCTCTGTGACCACAGGCAAGGCAATCAACCTCTGGGTCTACCTTGGTCTCTAATGAATGAAGTGCTGGGTCAGGTACAAGTGCAAGTGTTAGTACATGAGGGTTTTTTTTGGTGTGGGGTGGTAACTGGGCATTGAACTCACTGAGCTACATCCCCAGCCCTTTTTATATGTTTGTTTATTCATTTTTGGTCCTAGGGATTAAACCCAGGGGTGCTTTACTACTGAGCTAAGTCCTCAGCCCTTTTTATTTTTTGAAACAGGGTCTTGCTAAGTTGCTTAGGGCCTTTCTAAGTTGCTGTGGCTGGCCTCAAACTTGCAATTCTCCTGCCTCAGCCTCCTGAGCCACTGGGATTTTAGGTATATGTTACCACATCTGAGTTTTTAAAGGTGCTAAGCTCCAGCTATACTGCAGAGATGGGAGGTGATTCCTCCCTTTTAATTGTTTTCATTTTTCTTATCTGAGAAAAGGGTCTCCCTTTGTTGTTCAGGCAGGCCTCAAATTCCTAGGCTCAAGCGACCCTCCCACCTCAGGCATTTGAATAACTGGGACTGCAGGTGTGTGGTACCACTCCTGACTTCTTTTTAAATCTCTGACTATAAACTGAGAAGCTCTCAGTTTTTTTTTTTTTTTAATTTATTTATTTTTATTTTTTCCTGGTACTGGGGTTGAACCCAGGGGTTCTACCATTGAGCCACACCCCCCAGCCCTTTTTATTTTGAGATACAGTCTCACTAAGTTACTAAGGGTCTTCCTAAATTGCTGAGGCTTCAGCTTGAACTTCTGATCCTTCTGCCTCAGCCTCCTAAGTCCCTGGGATTACCGTGCCAGGCTTCAGTTTGGTTTTTAAAAGGCGATTCTCGGGTTGGGGTTGTGGCTCAGAGGTAGAGTGCTTGCTAGCATGTGTGAGGCCCTGGGTTTGATCCTTGGCATCACATAAAAATGAAATGAAGGTATTGCGTCCACCTACAACTAGAAAATATATTAAAAAGAAAAAAGGCAATTCTCAGGTCAGGACCTTTTTCAGGCAACAGCACGTGGGAGGATTGAATGCTGTGGTTCCATTTTCACTACTTTTATGGTTAGCTTCTCTTTATGGCAAATGAAAATTTTCACATAGAGTAAGTGCTGTAAGGTTGGATTTTAAACTTATTTTATGAAAACATGTTCATTTAAAGAAAAACGTTAAGCAAAGAATGGTGCTAGGAGCATTTTACCTGGGACAAGAATGGCCAATGTGGCACCAGAATGATGGAGGCTTGGGAGACTCTGAACAAGGTGGTCACTAAGCTTCCCCCCAGCCCAGAGAACCTGAAGATAGACTGAGACTAATGGGATTAATGCAGGAATACTAACACCAAACCCAGCTTTTTCTTTTGAATTTATTGTGTGAAACTGCCAATATTCTAGCCACCCCTGGTCAGTTAGCTTTGCTTACTATATTTTCTTGAAAATTCACAGTGTACTTTTTAAAAAACTATCTTTTTAGTTGTCAATGGACCTTTATTTTATTTATTTATATGCCGTGCTGAGGAGTAAACCCAGTGCCTTGTACATGCTAGGCAAGCACTCCATTACTGAGCCACAATCCCAACCCTCTCAGTGTACTTTTTATTTTATTTTATTTAGGTACTAGGAATTGCACCCAGGGGAATTTTATCACTGAACACACCCCCAACCCTTTTTGGTAGATTGAGACAGGTAAGTTACTAAGGCTAGCCTAGAACTTGTAATCTTCCTGCCTTTGCCTCCTGAGTCACTTGGATTTCAGGCATGTACCACCACACCCAGCTGGCTTAAAATACTCATTATTTTATGTAATCCTTATAATGTCCCACCAATACAGGAAATAATGATAGTAGTTCCATTAACTGAACACTTACCCCGGGCCTTGTACTATACCAAGCACTTTTCCTTCTATGATTTCATTTAATCACAACCGCATTCCAAGAAAGGTGTCCTTATCTCTGTCAGCAAAGAAGCAGGCTCAAAGAGGAGGTAAAGGCCTCAAAGACTTACCCCAGCTACCACAGCTGGCAAATGGCCTAGCTAACATTCAACCCAGGTTGACAGGATTCCAAAACCTGTGCTTGTCACCCTCCCCACAGGTTATATAGAAACTCAGGGTGCCCATTGAACAGAGGAAGTGACTTGCTTCTCCGCAGGCCGGGACAAAATAGTTGGCCATCCTGCTATTTTTTTCCCATATGGGTACCCAGAGTCATCTCCATTCCTTCCTACCTCTGAGCTGCTCCTTGATGTCTGATCTTTGGTGTCCCTTCCCTATGTATGACCCCTTGCTCACCCCAGAGTTCTGGGACCTTTGCCATTTAAGATTAGATCATCAGGGGCAGTGGGGTAGCTCAGCGGTAGAGCACATTCTCAGCATGCAGGAAGACCTGGGTTCAGTCACCAGTGTGCGCACACAAAAAGGCTGGATCATCAGACTCAATCCCTGCTCAAATTGGAACAGCCACCCCATGGGTGTGGCCCTTGTTACTAAGAGCAACAGAGATGGGTGGAGAGGCCCAAATGTGGGCCAGGGCTCTGGGCCCCCTTCCTGCTGAGTCAGAGGTGCAGGAGGGTAGTGAAGAGGGAGTGAGAAGCAGGGAGCCGCGCAGTCAGGAAGGGCCAGCGCAGCTGGGTGTCAGGCTCCACAGGGAGCAGAACCTGGCAGACCTCACTCTCCATGTCAGTTTCTCTCCTCCACAGCAAGGAAAACAGATCCCAAGGCCCCCCTGCAGACTCTTCCCCCTAACCCCTATCAGACCCCCCAAGTCTAGCCCCTAAGGACCATTCCACACAGGATTCCATGTAGAACGGTAGGATTATTCCACATGGTGTGGGTGCTGGAGAATTGATTCACCTGAGTTATGAGGGGGCCACAGCAGGCCCTAGATGCCCGACATTTCCAATCCAGTTAAATAGTTAGACATGATTCAAAATGCTTGGGTCCAGAAGAGTTTCAGATTTTGGATTTTGGAATCTTGCTATATACGTAATGAGGTATCTTGGGGATAGTACATAAATCTAAATTCAAAATTTACTTACAGATCACATGTACCTTATACACATAGCCTAAAGGTTGTTTTACCCTTTGTGTGTGTGTGGTGCTGGGCCTGAACCCAGAGTCTCTTGAGCATGCTAGGCAAACGCTCTATCACTGAGTTACACCCTCAGTCTGCTTTTATACAGTATTTTTAGTTTGTCTGTATTTTGATTGTCAGGTGTGGCATTTAACTTGTGGCATCATGTTGACACTCAAAAAGTTTCAGATTTCAGAGCATTTCAGATTTCAGATTTTCAGACTGGGGATGTGGACCCTGAATAGCTACCGCTTTATTGAGCACCTCACAATGCCAGGAACAATGTCGAGGGCTCTTTGTGCATTGTTTCATTTGACTCCTGCTCGAATCCTCTGCATTATCCCCATTGCTCTAACGAGTAAACTGGGGGTTGTCAAAATCACACAGCCCACCCAAGGTCAAATAGCTGGTAGCAATAAGTGAGTTGTGACTCTAGGCTGATCTGGGTCCAAAGCACATTTCCTTAACCACTAACCTGTGTAACTGGCTCTTAAGTCTGTATCTTGCTACAGTTGCAAAAACCCTGGGGAAAGGAGAAAGCACACATACTAGTTCTCTTAGTCCCAAAACTGGGACAGGAGGCAGGTCTCCCACTTTACTCAGTCTCAGAGAAACTAAGTCATTTGCCCAAGGACTTGCTCAAGTCACATCCCCTTTCTGGCCTCAGTTTTCCCATCTGTAAAATAGGGCAGCCATGTATAACTACACAACCAGAACTTCCATCAAGTTCGAGTCTTCCTTGCTTTCTCTTGGCCAGACTGATAGACTCACAGCCCAGGTGTTCCTGGAACCTCACTCACCACGTACTTGGAGGGTGGGTCTTTGACAACGTTAGCGCTGGTCACCTCAAAGAGCAGCCGCTGGGGTACCAGGGTGTTCCGAGATTTCTTCCAGAAGTCCTGTAGCTGCCGGGTTAGGAGTTGACTGCCTCGTTGCCCATCAGGTGGGGGGCTCCGTTCTGCACAAGAACATGACCAGTCATATCAAGGGGCCTAGGGTCAACATAAACCGCATGCCATGACTTCACTCATCCAAAGTGAAGTAGGCTTTATTCCCCATTTTTCCAGATATGAGAACTGAGGGTCAGAGAGGCACCTGGTACCAAACACCATTCCTGACTGACAGTGGGTAGTTAATATCTCCACCCCCCCCCCGCCCCCTCCTCCCCGCAAACATCGCTGGCACATCATTACCGTTTGTATCCAGGTCCTGTGCATTTAATACGCTTAAAAACCCTGAGATGGAAGTGATCTCTCTCATTTGACATAAGGGAAATCTTGGATCAAAGGGGTGCTGTGACTCTCTCAAGGTCACACTGCCAAGAGACAGGCGCTTAAAGAAGTGTCAGCGTGTCAGGTGGATCAACTCAGAGGCTCAAGATGCTCTTGGGACCGGGGCTGGGATGGCGGCCTAACCTAACCCCGGCGTTCCCGTCTCTCGCCTGTCTCCCACACTTGCCTGTGTCTTCTCCCGAGGTTCTGTCCCCGGCCGACGGCGAGTCCGGGCCGACCTCCTCGTCGTCCTCGCCCTCGTCCTCGTCATCCTCGTCGTCCTCAGCGCTGGTAAAGCTGAGGGTGCCGCTGAGACGGGAGGACAGGCCCTCGGCGTCGTCGTCCTCCAGCTCGGAGGTCTCCGGGAACTGCTCGGCCTCTGGGCCCGCCGCCGCCTCACCCGGGCCATCGCTGGCCAGGGCGTGCCGCAGCCGGTGCAGGAGCCGCGAGGCCATGGCACCCTGGGGGGAGCGGGCGACTCTAGGTCCGGGGCGGGGGCGGGAGGAGGACCCCCGCCCGGCTCGGGAGCAAGGGCGGGGCCCAGGCCGGAGGAGGAGGGGCGCCGCGGAGGCCCCGCCCCTGCCCGCTGCGGGCGCCGCACGCCCGGGGACCCTGCGGGTCGCAGCTTGCCCCGACCCACGCCCCTCTCCCCGGCGCGCCGGGGACCCTGGTCCTGACTTCCCCGGTCACGCGCTCTACCTCCAGCGTCCTGGGCGTACTCAGGGCGCGCCACTCCCAAGGGGTCCCGATGCGGCCTCCAGCGGCTTCAGGAGGCCGACGGGCCCTGGCGGCTCCAGCACCGCTCGGGCCGCTTCCTGCCGCCGCCCCGCCTCCGGCCCCGCCCGCTCCCCGGAGCCTCCCGGGAATCCCGGGCCCTTGTCCGAGAGGGACTTGAGAATCCTGGATCGGCTGAGGGAGCCCCAGGTCTCCCGCGGGAGTGGCGCTCACCTTTCTTGAATCCGCGCCTCCGAGAGTCCCAGGAGAGCACTAGGCTACCCCCAGTGTTCATCCAGCGCTTCTCCAACCTCCCCCGCGCCCTGGGATGGGGATGATTGAACTCCGGGGGCTCTACCACTGGGCTACACCTCCAGCCCTTTTTATTTACTTATTTTTAAGTTTTGAGATGGGGTCACGCTTAATTGACCGAACTGATCTTGAACTTGTGATCCTCCTACCTTGGCCTCAGCCTCACGAGTAGCTTGGATTATGTGCACAGCGCATCCGGTACTCTATAACTTTACAACGTAATTATGTGATTTAAGAAAATCGAAGTCAAGAGAAGACGGTTGGACTCTAACATCACTAAGCCTTGACCTCATGGAGCCTAAAATTTCTTATGTAAAACAGGAACAATAAGAAGCATTTTCTAGTTTTGGCTTTTGTTACTGTGTTGGCTCTGGGATTGAACCCAGGGCCTATAGAGCATAGTAGGCAAGCAATCTACTACTGAGCTATACTCCCAGCTCCTAATTTCACCGCTTTTGTAAGAGCTTTAGTCTAGTGCTTCACGCAGGGCAATTACATAATAATCATTGTTTCCCATGCTTTCCGCAATCTCATTTGAACCTCACACATGAGAAATAGGAGCACCGGGAAACCCAAAGAAGCTGAGTTGCTAGTCCAAGATCACACAGCTTGCCAGAGGTGTCCAAGTATGGGACCTTGGAGCCCGTGTCCCCTGAGTTCTGCATATTGTTCTTTCCCAGGCATTGGTCCTGATAATCTCAGCAGCTCCTCTGGAGCTCTGTGGTTTATTTTTTAATTTTTTTTTGGTACTGGGGATTGAACTCAGGGGTACTCAACCACTGAGCCATATCTCCAGCCCTTTCTTATATTTTATTTAGTGACACAGTCTCACTGAGTTTCTTAGGGCCTCAATAAGTTACTGAGGTTGGCTTTGAACTTGAAATCCTCCTGCCTCAGCCTCTTGAGCTGCTGGGATTACAGGCAGGCGCCACCAAGTCCGGCTGTGGTTTATCTTTTACTGCAGGGCAACCACTGGTCAAGAAAAATTCTTCTTGTTTCCAGTCAGAATACCTAGATATCAGTCCCTAGCAGGGCAGATTTTGCTAGTTACACAATAAAACAGTTTCTTTGGCAGCAGCTCCCATGTTTGAGTGACACCGGCGAGAGGGTGGGGAAAATACTTTTGAATGAGAACCACCCTCCTTGGCCTCTATATGAGCAGAAGGGTCTCATCTTTCAGTTCCACTCTGTCCTTCATCCAGTTCTCAGTTCTTTGCATATTTTCATCTCACCCTCCCATCATCCTGGGGAGGAGGGATGGATAATCATGGTCCATTTTGAAGATGAAAAAAACTAAGGCATATTTACTTCCCAGACTCCACCTCTGGGAAATAAAGGAACTGGAATTTAAGTTCAAGTCCATAGTTTCAGAGCTTTAATTCCTCTTTGTTTGGCTTACAGGCAGGGTGTTGGGGTAAAAAAGACACTCTTCATTTATTCACTGAACACTCGCTCATTCACCAACTGTGGCTGAATATTTACTTGTTCTTAATATATGTCTCACAAGTCTGGGTGTAAAACTGATGCTCATAAACTCACTGGGTATCAGAGCAGGAGGGTCCTTCAGGAATCTGTTCTATCACTTCCATTTTACAGGTGGATAGACTAAGGCTTAGTGAGGGGAAGGGGCTTATGCTTCATTGTATGAACAGGATCAGAATCTAAGTGGTGGTGATGTCTCCACCACTTAGATTCTGCATGGTATTTCCCTTCAGCCTCCCTAAGAGATGGTCATTTGTCTCCTGCTTGTACATACTCAGTGACATTACCTCTTGAAGCCACCCGTTCCTGTTATTGTTCAGCCATGATGATTAGGAAGTTTCTCCTAATGAACCAAATGACATTCAGTTTAGTTATTCTTTTGTTAATACTTTTATTGGTACATTATAGTTACACATAATAGTTGGGTTCAGGTTCATGGTTCAACGGTTCAATTAGTCTTATACAGAATACAGTATTAAACACCTGCTGAGTACCCAGTGCAGGTGCTGAATTTTTTTTTTTTTTTTTTTCTCAGTACTGGAGATTGAAGCTAGGACCTTCCTCTGCTAGGTAAGTCCTCTACCACTGAGCTACATGCCATCCCTTTTTTTTTCTTTTTTAAACTTTATTTGGAAAGAGGGTCTCCATAAATTGTCCAGGCTAGCCTTGAAGTTATGATCCTACTGCCTCAGCTTCCCCGTCCCCAGTCCTTTTAATTTTTAATTTTTTTATTATTATTTTTTTTGGGGGGGGGGTGCTGGGGATCGAACCCAGGGCCCTGTGTTTGCAAGGCAAGCACTCTACCGACTGAGCTATCTCCCCAGCCCCTAATTTTTTATTTTGAGACAGGTCTTATTAAGTTGCTTAGGGCTCTGCTAAATTGCTGAGGCTGACTTTGAACCTGCAATCTCCTGCCTCCACCTCTTGAGCTGGGATTACAGGTGCGCACCACCACGCTTGGTGAGATTTGATGTTGAACGAGAAATGGTCTCTGACCCATGGAACTCAGGATCGGTTGTGATCCTGTTTTGGTCAACATTTTTGCTGCTGTGACCAAAAGACCTGACAAGAGCCAGGCACTGTGGTGCACACATGAGAGGCTGAGGCAGGAGGATTGCAAGTTCAAAGCCAGCTTTAGCAATTTAGCGAGGTCATCTCAAAATAAAAAATAAAAAGGGCTGGGGATATGGCTCAGTGGTTAAGTGACCCTGTGCTCAAGCCTTGATACAAAAAAACAAAACAGAACAAAGACGACAAGAACAATTTTAGAGGAGGAGTGTATTTGGTGCTCAGGGTTTCAGAGATCTCAGTCTGTAGATGGCAGATTCTGTTGCTCTGGGCCTGAGGTGAGGTGGAACATCATGGTAGAAAGTGTGAAGGAGGAAAGCAGCCCAGAACATGGCCACCAAGAAGCAGAGAAAGCCCTGCTCACAGGGACAAAACACAAGCTCACACAGGCACACCCCCAGTGACCCATCTCCTGCAGCCATACCCTTCCACCATGATGTTCTACCTTTTCTTGGACCCAGAGTAATGGAGTTGGCCGTCTGTACACTAAGACCTCTAAAATTGTGAGCCCCAAATAAACTTTTCCTCCTCCATGTTGTTCTCGTCAGGTCTTTTGGTCACAGCGACAAAAAAGCTGACTAAAATAGATCATAAGACATGCTCAGCGCTATGATTAAGGGAAACTACTGGAGACCACCCTGGACCTCTAGCCTGGGTGTGGGGAAAGAGGGATCCTGGAAGAAGTGATTTTTGGGGGGGGGGGGGGCATGGGGACTGGGGATTGAGCCCAGGGGCACTTTACCACTGAGCGACATCCCCAACCCTTTTTTGTATTTTATTTAGAGATAGGGTCTCACTGAGTTGCTTAATGCCTCACTTTTGCTGAGGCTGGCTTTAAACTTGAGATCCTCCTGCCTCAGCCTCCCAAGCCACTGGGATTACAGGTGTGTGCCACTACACCAGGCCCCAACCCTTTTTAAAATTTTTCATTTTGAGACAGGGTCTCGCTAAAGTTGTTCAAGCTGCCCTTGAACTTGTGATACTCCTACCTCAGCCTCCCGAGTTGCTCGGATTATATACATGAGCCACCACACCCAGTAGAAGTGATGTTAGAACTGAGCAAGATGACAAGGAAGTAGGTAGGTGAACAGAGGGAAGATGGGAGTTTCTGGCATCATATGCAAAGGCCTGGTTGTTCATAAAGGGTGGTGTTTGGGTCCATATTTAGGTCTGACAAGAGCAGAGCAGCCTGCAAGGTGAGGGAGTAGAAGAGGAAGATTGGAGAGGCCGTGGGACCTTGCTTGGTCACACTAAGGAGTCAGGTCCTTATCTATTTCCCTGAGTAAGCCTAAGAACAAATGACTGGTGATTGATGAGGGTGCCATACCTTCTGTTCCAAAGGGATGAGTGGTTCCAGTGTTCATTGTCCAAATTAGAATGTCTGAGTATCATTCCTTGGCCCCCTGCCTGGTTGGGAGAGGCCTTGTTTAGCCTGGCTGGCTCCGCTGAGCTTTCTTGGGAATGTCTATATATAGGGAGAGGGAGCAGCCCAGTTGCCACTGTCCATCTCTCAGTTGTCTCAGTGCTCTCTCTGTTGACTCTGCCACTGTCCGTGGGCCTTGTCTAGCCCTCAGCCTAGCGTGAACCCGAGCATTCTCAGGGTGGGCTTCCTTCGGACTAGATTCCCCCCACTTCTCCAGCGGCCATCTGAGCTCCTCCGGCTTTCTTCACTGAGCTCTAGGAAGGGGCTAGCTGTCCCTTTACCACTTAGAGGATTCTCCTACTCCCCCAAAGTGAATCTCAAATGCCCTTTCCCTGCAGAAAGGTAGCTTGAGAGAAGAATCTGTTTTCAATGCTTATTTCTCCTCCAAAAGCACACCCCTGTCCTTGAGCCCTCCATACACTTCTCCTCCTGGATGTGTCCCCTGAGGACTGCCCCACCTTCTTCCCAGTCAGGATCAATAAAAATTGCCAAAAGTCAGGTGCACTGATATGTCCTAGCTACTGGGGAGGCTGAGGCAGGAGGATCACTCTATCCCACGAGTTCTAGGCCAGTCTGGCCAACATAGAGAGACTCCATCTCAAAGAAAGAAGAAAAAAGAAAGAAAACGCGTCGACATTCCTGTAGATCTTTATGATTCACTATGACTTACAAAGTCCTCCAGTCAAATGGGGATTTAAATAGCTGCCACTCATAGGAGGAGGCCATGTTGTTAAATGCTTAGTACAGTGTGTGTCGTGTGGTAGAGGTTCAGTAAATGGTAGCCTGGATGCCATCACTTTCCCTCTTCTGTCCCCTACCACTTACCACAGTTCAAAGACAGGATCTTCCACTTGCAAAGCACCAACCCTATGGACCTGGCACAAGTAGGAGACATACTTGGGGTCCCATTTGCCATGTTTTTTTTTTTTTTTTTTTTTTTTTTGGTACCAGGGATTGAACCCAGGGGCACTTAACCACTGAGACACATCCCCAGCCCTTTTTGTATTTTTTAATTAGAGACAGGTTCTCGCTGAGTTGCTTAGGGCCTTGCTAAGTTCCTGAGGCTGCCTTTGAACTCACCATCCTCCTGCCTCAGCCTCCAGAGTCACTAGGATTACAAGTGTGGGCCACCGTGCCCAGCTGCCATGGTCTCTTTATGGGGGAAACATGAGGAAAGTAGGCTCAGAGTGTCATTACCACCTCCCCAAGGTCAGACAGCTTGCAGAGGCAGGTCTGGATCTTGAATTTTGAACTTCAAGCCATATGCTCTTCCCATGCCACCATGCTGCCTCACTTGTCACCGTTCTGGCCATCCTTACCCATCTTGGAGCAAGAGTGCTTCCTGGAGGGGGGCTCTCTAAGGTAGTGAAGCAGGGCAGGCCCTCCTCATAAGAATCTAGGACTACGTCAAGGCTTGCCACCTGCTCAGAGGCTTAAATTTCTCTGCAAGGGACCTTGGCTAAATTAGGTAATGGGCTAGGATCTGGGAGGGGTGGGGCTTGATGACCCCAGGATCTGATTGGGCAGGATATCCAGTCCTGGGGAGCAGGGAGGTGGGAGGAGAGGGTGCCCCTACAAATCCTGGGGGCTGGGGTGGGTCAGAGCATCTTTGGGTGGTGGAGTGGAGAGGAGGCGACCCATAGCAGAGGAGTCCCAGTGACCAGCAACTATGGTAAGGACAAGGGACTTCATTCCTTGGCTTGCTGGAAAACCTCTGGGCCTCTTTCAGCCTGATCTGGGTGCACTGAGGGGCACTGACTTTTCATGGATGAGGAGGACTGGGATGTTCCAGGGCTTAGATTCCCTGCCCACCTTCTGAGACTTCCAGCATTCATAGAGCTAGCAGGGGGTCTTAGCTTGTCTCCTTCGTAGTAGAGATTTGGACTCTGAGGGCCAGAGTCACCCAGCAACCCAGTGGCAGGGGTGGGCTTTTGAAGCCCAGCCAAACCCTCCTGAGCGAGAGAAGAAAGGCTCCTCTGGAAGATGGAAGACCTGCAGAGCCTGGGGCTGGCTAGGGTGTCTGAGAGGTATTTACTCCAATGACCGAGTGGTCGGAAGGAAGCTTGAAATCTCCATGTCTGCAGGTTCTCTGAGGGGACAGACAGTGTGTCCACCTCTTCTTGGTGGTCTCAGTGTCTCAGGGCTCCAAGAGTCCTGAGGATGATCAGAAGAAGCAAAAGGTGACAGACTAGAGTTAGAGAGACCCCAGCTTCCAAGAAAGGGGTCTTGACTTGGGGTTGTCATTTTCCTCTGAGATCCCCCTCCCTGCTTCACTTCAAGGAGTAACTAGACCCCAGAGGCCAGCTGCTGTTGCTGAGATCAACTAAAAATAGCCTGCCTTCCTGGCACAGGACAGGAGGAGGGAGAGGTGGGGGCAGGGAGGAGGAGGAGGAGGGCAGGACCAGCTGGCCAAAGAACTCCTTGGATACCTCAATGGTTCTTCACCACCAGCCTCAGTCCAAAGCCCCCGTCCCAGGAACACCAAGACCCCATCACGTTTTGCCCAGCAATGAGAGGCATTAACTTCAATGACTGAGGTATAAGAAAGAAGCCTAAAATTTCCACATCTGCAAATTCCCTGAGGGGAGAGACTGTATGCCCATTTCTTTTTGGTGGTGTCAGTGTTGGTCTATGGCCTGACACTTAGCAGGTGCTCAATAACTATGTTGCATTATTATTTATTTGAGAACAAATGTTTATTGAGCAACTATTAAAGTATGAGGCATCCTTAGGGGAGAGGGAAGACTGGAAGATCATGCTGGAGTGGCGCTGACACCTTACAAAGCCCTCCCGCCATTTCATCTCATCCAGAAAAGTCCTTTGAGATGAGGGCATGCTAAGTGACTTGCCCAAGGTCACTGGGGATTCCTGACCTGGCCTCCAAAGGCCAAGTGAAAAGACCTCGGTGTGGTGTTTTCTTTCTTGTCCTCAGCACAGAATGTGTGCCAAGTTTGGAGTTGTCTTTAGGAGCTCTCAGGGCACTTCCCTATAGAAATGGCAGTAGTGGCTGGGCTCAGTGGCCCATGCCTGGATCCCAACAACTCAGGAGGCTGAGGTAGGAGGATTGCAATTTTGAGGCCAGTCTTAGCAATTTGCGGGGGTGGGGGGGGGGGCATGTCTCAAAATAAAAAAAAAATTAAAAGGGCTGGGGTTGTGGCTCAGCGGTAGAAAGCCCCTGGGTTCAATTCCCAGTACTGATCCCCCGCCACAAAAAATAAAATTAAAAAAGCAGGGGTCGAGGAGAATGGGGCTAAGGTGGGAATCTGCTCCAGGAGTGTCCCTTCTGCCCTCTGACTCCCTCTGTCTTCTGCAGACGGACCAGCAGGCTGAGGCCCGGTCCTACCTCAGCGAGGAGATGATCGCTGGTGAGTGGGCCGGGCAGCCGGCCGCAGGTCGCTGCGGGGAGGCGTGTCGGGGGACGTTTTGGCGTCTGGGCAGGGTCGGAGGGAGGGTGCGGGGCTGACAGCGCAGCCGGCCTCCCCTCTGCGCCCGTTCTCCTTCCCCTGGCAGAGTTCAAGGCCGCCTTTGACATGTTCGATGCTGATGGTGGTGGGGACATCAGCGTCAAGGAGCTGGGCACCGTCATGAGGATGCTGGGGCAGACACCCACCAAAGAGGAGCTGGATGCCATCATCGAGGAGGTGGACGAGGACGGTAGGCGGGCGGCCCTCCGCGGCAGGGGCGGTGGGAGGGCGCGGCGGCCGAGCTGGGGCTGAGCCGCCTGCCGCCCTCAGGCAGCGGTACCATCGACTTCGAGGAGTTCTTGGTCATGATGGTGCGCCAGATGAAGGAGGACGCGAAAGGCAAGAGCGAGGAGGAGCTGGCCGAGTGCTTCCGCATCTTCGACAGGTGCGCCGGCCAGCAGACGGGGGCGGGCGCGGCTTCCCGGCGACCCGCGTGGCAGCCGTGGCCAGGGTAAGTCACGGGCCTGCGCCCCGCCCGTCCCTTCACCCGCAGGAACGCGGATGGCTACATCGATGCCGAGGAGCTGGCGGAGATTTTCAGGGCGTCCGGGGAGCACGTGACAGACGAGGAGATCGAATCCTTGATGAAGGACGGGGACAAGAACAACGACGGCCGCATCGACTTCGACGGTGAGGGCCGGGGGCGCACGGCGCCTGGGGGCGGGGCAAGGTCCCAGGGCGGCCGAGCCACGCGCAGAAAACGAGCAGGCGCCACCCGCGGGCCCCTGACCCCTCGCTGTCTTTCCCGCAGAGTTCCTGAAGATGATGGAGGGCGTGCAGTAAGGAGTGCGCCGTCGCCCGCACCGGCCCCCTGCCCCACCAGGGAGGCACGGCGCCTTCTGGCCCTGTCTGCAAGGAATAAAAGCAAATATTGCAAAGCTCGTGAACCGAGTGGGGAGGACCGACTGGGACGCCGTGCGTGCGGGAGGGAGCCGGGTCGGCGCTGGGCGTGTTCTGCAGGAAGGCCCCGGACGGGCGCTGGGCGAGCGGTGGGGTTGCGCCTGGCGTTGGAGGGGAGACTGCAGGGACTTGGGGCTGAGTCCAGGGAAGCCCGCGGCCCGGGAAGGCGCCCGGGACGGGTAGGGGGAGGGGTGAAATCCCTTCAGTTCCCCACCATCCTTCTTTTCGGGAAACTTTGGGTCTTGGGTGTCCTACTTGCCTCCTTCTGGGCCATTGGGCTGAGGGGGGTCGGGGCGTCCATCCATCCCCAGGCGGATTACTTCTGCTTGAAGGACTTTGCTCTTCCAAGCGCTTCCTAGGTGTCTTGTGGTAGGGGACAGTGGAGACACACCGCCCGGAAGATTGAGCTCATCATCTCCACCCCGATCCCTATCTATGCCTGGGCTCCCTGCCTTCAGCCCCCTCCACTGCACTCCATAGAGGCCAACAGCATGATCTAGTGAAACTGAAATCTGACCTGGCTACTCCCGCCAAAACGCCTTCAAGGCTTTCCATTACTTATAGAATCAGCTCCAGATTTCTTCCCTTCCTCTCCCACGCACCCCTCCCACAGCTCCTTCCTATGCACCTAGGGTGCACTTTTCAAGCCCCTGGGCCTTTGCACATGCTGTTCTGACTCACTTCTTATAAGTTCTTCAACCACAAGCCTGGCCCCGATACCATCTCTTTCCTTGATCCCTGCCCTGGCTGGCTAGGATATGGCTCCCAAAGCTCTTTGTAAACAGTTACAGCAGGTGCCAAGCCATAGCTAATTAAGTGTAGTGGTAGTTTAGCTTAAGAGTCAGGCTGAGTCTGAATCCTCACTGCCTGTGACAAATTAAGCCATTCTGCTTCAGTTTCCTCATCTGTAAATGAGGATAGTGATTAGTGCTAATCTTACAGGGTTTTAAAAATGAGTCCTTGTGCAAAGTGCTTAGAATAGTGCCTGGCACACAGTACTTGTTTAAACATCCTAGCCCGACTCACCTATAATCCTAGTGACTAGGGAGACAGAGGCAGGATTGCAGGTAACCTTGGCAACTTAGCAAGAAACTGGGAATGTGGCTCAGTGGTAATGCTCTCCGGAATTCGATCCCCAGTCCCGAAACACAGAAATAATGAAACCTCCCTAAATATATGCAATTATATATCTATTATATTTGGTAGCTATTAACATCACCATCATTCTTGAAACTGAACCCTACTGTCACTGTATTCTTGCTGCAGCCCTCCTCCATTCCTATCTTGTTCATTCCTTGTTTTTTGTCCTGTTCGTATATTTCCCAGCTTGTATTTTCAGCCAGAAATTGGTGCTGGGGTTTAGTAATCATCAGTATTTATCGAGTGCTACTGTGGGCTGTGCCCTTGCCTTGTAGACCTTGTCGTGTTCACCCACAAGCCTAGAGGCAGACGCTGTTGAGGAAATGGAAGTCCTACGGAGGTGAAATACACAGGCACCCGGATAATAACCCAGCTACACTGCTGCCATGAGGTGGAACCGTCGCCATCCCGTCTGTCTGGATGACCCAAGCATTTGAAACAGGTCCTGCCTTAAATGGATGAATCCCTCTGCCCTCCGTCTTGTCCTGTGTTCCCCATCTCAGGGTTGATACTGAGGATGGGGCCCAAGATAAGAATTCTGGCACTCATTTTCCACTTCTCAAGAACTAGCTCTATTTCTTCCTTTTTTTGGTGTTGGGGATTGAACCCAGGGGTGCTTTACCATTGAGCTACATACCAAGCCCCCCTTTTTAATTTTATTTTTTATTTTGAGAAAGTCTAAGTTGCTTAAGGCTTTGCTAATTTGCTGAGGATGGCCTTGAACTTGGGATCCTTCTGCCTCAGCCTCGAGTCACAGACATGCCCTACTGCATCTGGCCAGTCCTGCTACTTTCTGTCTCCTTCTCTGCCCCCTCCAAGCCCACTCAGCACCATAATTCAGGCTACTACTGCTTGCCTGGCTTTTTCCTGTGATTTGCTCCCCAGAGAGCAGATCAGCAGTATTTTTTTTTCTTTTCCGCAGAGCAGGGCTACACATTCCCAGCCCACCATCAGGATTTTTTCTGAACACCAATCCCATCAAGCCTCTGCCCTGTTCACAGCTTTGTTAGCTTCCTGTTTTCCTCAAGATAATGCTCAAAGGTTTCCTTTTTAAAAATTTTTTTTTTTTTTTGCAATAATGGGATCAAACCCAGGCTTGTTAGCTTCCTATGACCTTCCAGATCCTTGGAGACCTGGAATCCAGCTACCTCACCAGCCTGCATTGCTCCCCTTCTGTCCATACCCCTGAAGGGGTTGCTATCTAAGAAATGGGAACAATAATCATACCATCTACTATTTCCTGTGCTAGTTTTTTTTTTTTTTTTTTTTGTGCTAAGGATTGAACCCAGGAATGCTTTACCACTGAGCCACATACACGGAGGCTGGCCTTGAACTTGTGATCCTCCTGCCTCAGCCTTCTAAGTCTCTGAGATTATAGGCAGGCACTGCTTAGTGTTCTTTTTATTCCAATGTCAGAAACCTAAGCAAATAGGGACATGTTTCATGGGACTGGTGTGCCAAGCCACCAACTGGAAGTTATCTATCTCCAACTCAGGTATTTGGTTTTGTTGATTTTCTTCCTATTGTATGTCTCCACCAGCAGCTTAAACTGACTCCTTCTTCTTTTAGAAATTTCCCTAAATTTTGCTCTTTCTTGGTGATTAATTCCAGAAGACACAATTGGTTCTGAACTAGTTTAGTGTTAGGTCCTAGGGACTGACAAAGTAGACCAGGTGACTGTCCAGATGTTCAAACACTGTGCTCAAGGACCCCATTTTGGTGCTTCTCCACGGCAGATACAACTATGTCCCCGTTTTGTTTTTGCAGGGCAGGTACTGTGGATTGAACCCTGGGTATTTAACCACTGACCTGTATCCCCAATCCTCTTTGAGACAGGGCCTCACTAAGTTGCCTAAGCTGCCGAGGCTAGCCTTAAGCTTGCAGTCCTCCTGCCTCAGCCTCCTGAGTTGCTGGGATTACAGGCCTGCATTACCCCCTCAGCATTTAATTAGAACCAATTTAGGGCCAGGTTCTGAGCTCTGCTTTCTCAGGCATCCTTAACCAGGTGACTTTCAAACTTGAGAGCATCAGAACCTGGAAAGCTTGTTAGGACTACAAATTGGCTCTTCTAACAAGTTCCAGGGAGTACCCTGCTGCTGGAAGAATCACAGGCAGAAAGGCAACCCCGCCCCTTAGCATTTTAACTAGATCCTTAGATTTCTATGCATGTTGAATGGAGAAGTAAGGCTCTATGTATAAGAGAACTGAGCACCACTTCAGACAGATAGAGGACACTCAAGTTCTTATCCCAGACCGGACAACTTCAGTTCCTCACCTGTGGCTACTTGATGGGGGACACAGGGCAAAGAGAGGGGCCTGGGCCAAAAAGAGTAAAAGAGGTGGGAGAGAATCTTCCTGACAGGTCTCCCCTCCTCCCGCAGCTAGCAGAGCTGACCAGGCTGGGTGCTGAGGTAGAGACCCAGGCAGTGATGGCAGGGCCCATCTCTCCAGGCTGCACTTCTCAGTGCCTGGTCCTGCAGGGACCAAGCAGGGTCTGCATAGGGGCATTCCTTCCAGGGGCCCAAGGGCCAGATCCTGACACAGGCCAGAGGAAAGGTAGCCTAAACAGTTGGAGAACTGGGTAAATGGGTAGAACAGCTGGAGGCGCCATTGGTGGAGATGGAGCAGGAAGTGAATGTGCCCTGCTGGAGCTTTCCAGGGAGGACCTGGGGCTAGAGGCAGGTTCAGAGCTCAATCCTGAGGGTTCTGACAGAGCGGGGCCTTTCCCTGGTTGTCCCTCCATACTCCAGGCTCGCTGTAGGGTAACCTGAGTTTTATTCTTCGGGGCCATAACACTGCCACAAAGTGGGTGGCTGGCCCTCCCCTCCTGTGAGCTCGTGCTCAGGCGAACACTCAGTCTGAGGCCTGGTTCAGCCCCACCTGCGACACAGCCAAGGCCACTCCAACGCTCACTGATATGCCCGGTGCCGTTCATGACTATTTATTTTTGGTGCTGGGGAATGAAGCCAGGGCCTTGTACATGCTAAGCGTGCACTTTACCACTGAGCTACACCCCCAGCCAAATAGGCATTAGTATAACACCCATTTTAAAGATGAAGAAACTGATAAAATAACTAAGGTCACAAGTTGCCCTGCAGTCTCAGCTGCTTCAACCCCTGTAACAGGCAAGAGTCCCTCTCTTAAGCCACACCTCTGCTGCCCCAGCACCTCCAATCCAAGGGTAACTGCAAGGCAGCAACTTTACAAAAACCAACCAAAATGTATTTATTTAATATACATTGCAGGGGCTCAACCAGACTTAATTTAAAAGACAGAAACAAAACAAAAATAATACCACAGCTCAAGATACAGAGTCCTATACAGAAATCAAGAAAAGGACAGACTATCTAAGGAAAAATAAACACAGAGAGAGGCTGGACAGCCCCGGTCAGGGCTCTTGGCTGGAGACCTGCTTTGAGTAGGTTTCTTGCAGGTACTTCTTAAAAGCTGGAAGAGAACAGGCAGGTCTTGGGTGAGTGAATAAGGTAGGCAGAGCTCACGAAGGTGGGCAAGAGCGCAGCTTGCCTGGGAACGCAAACTTGAGGCGCATCTTGGGAGGGACTGTTTTTCCAGCATGGACTTGCTTCTGGTAAGATGGGGAGGGTGCCAGGTGACACATTTTACCAAAGCCCCCTCAAGCTCCATGAACAAGGAGGTGGCTAATTTGTCACATTTTGGAGAATGTAGGAAGCACCAAGGTTGAGACAGAAGTGGTTTGACACCCTTTCCCCTCAGCCCAATCCACCGAGATCCTTTTGAGGGAGTTTCTGAAGGCTGGAGAGGGGTCATCCCGTATTCAAGAAGGACCTACCTGTGGGGTTCTTCCAGAGCTCAGCAGCATGCGTGTTCAAAGGGCTGTCGATGTTGGGTTCTGTGAGTAGAGAGAGAATGGTCAAGGGGGTAGAAGAGGCTGACCCACAGGAATCCTGACAGGCCTCTATGTTTTACAGAAAGGGGTGGTCTCAGAAGTCACCTCCTAGCAGGCTCTGGATGGAGAGCAGGATGGTCCTGACATCATACAGGGCAGACCACTTGTCCTTGAGGATGTCCAGGCAGATGTTACCCTGGGTGTCCACGTTGGGGTGGTAGCAGGGTGTCAGGAACTTCACTGTGGGTGCATTGTAAGGGTAGCCACTGGGGAACTCCAAGGACAGCTTATACCTCAGGTCTTCATATACCTGGTGTTTGGAGAAGGGCAAGAAGTCAGCAAGCAAGCAGCTCGCCCTGTCCTGATCCTCACACCCCACCCAAGCCCACATGAGAGGCTTGCTGGGTTAGACCTTTGAGCCTCTGTCTGGGACTGGACAGTAGACAAAGTGTTACCCTGGTTCTGCTGCTTTCCTCTTATATGGTGGGGACATCAGTGATCCTTGTCTAACTGTTGTAAATTGGTGCCCTGAGGGCTACCACGGCTGTGCTTTAGTCCCATTAATGTCTTAGTTGCCAACATGAAAAAAATTAGAGTTTGACATAGATTTGGATTGCTGAGTTATCTTTTGTTTGCACTGGGGATTTAAGCTGGGGTGCTTTACCACTGAGCCACACCCCCAGGCTCCACCCCCACTTTTTAAATGATTGTTTTTTACACTTTGAGATAGGACCTTGCTAAGTTTCTGAGGCTGGCCTCCAACTCCTGCCTCAGCCTCTCAAGTTGTGGGGATTATGGGCATGTGCCACTGTGCCCAATCTGAGTTATCTTAAACAGTAATGGGAAGCTGTCTTTTTGAGACTTGTGCCCTCACGCTAGCCAGTGTTTGCTCTGTTACTTCTTTGTATTCTAGTCCCTTGGACAGCCTGCTTTAAACCTACACTTTCATTGCACAGAAGGGAGAACAAGGCCGCAAGGCACAGAGCTTGGGAACAGGCATAGGGGAACTGTCTTGCTCAGCTAACATACCCAAGCAGACCTGGCACTTGGATCTCACCTCCTACTTTCCCCCAAACTCATCAAAGTGATACTCACCCACGCCAACCCTATACTTACTGTGCCAGCTGCTCCATGGATGGTCCCTACCCATTTGAAAAGGTTGTCTGATTCAGGGAAGGCAGAAATTCCTTTGTCACCAGACATCTGGGGATGAAACACAGCACTCGTGACTTGCAGCATATTCTTTAGGGCATAGCAAAGGTCAGTGGGTGATCCCCTGCCTGTGATCTCACACTCTGATCCCAAATTGAACCATCAAACCCAACCAACAGGTTCATCACCAGGTTAAGGAGGGAGGGGAAGTACAGGAAGCACAGGCCAATTCTACACCCAAATTCTTGTTGGTTGCTAGGAATTCAAATACGCAATTTCTGAAATATGTTCAAAAGTTTTGAAGTGAGTATTTAGAGATTAATTAGCAAAGGACAACTAGGAAGGGAGAATTCCAAGATAAGACAGGACTAAAAATACCAAGAAGGGTGGGTAAAAGGGTAAAGCTTGGGGCCAGGAAGTAGGGACAAGTGGCAGAAGAGGGAAGGACTTTGGTGAACTGTTCTAGGGAAAACTTCATTGTGGAGGGATAGAATTGGGATAGAGAATGCTGTAAGAAAAGGTGCAGGTGGGAGTATAAATGGTTTCTTGGAGTAAATTATACGGACCTTTTAATCTCTATGTCTAGCAAGGAGTCTGAAGAGGAAGGAAGCTACTGATAAGTGGATGGGAGATGGGAGACTGGACCAATTGACTGGAATCTGAGAGCACTTAGTTACTTACCATGAGGGTCATCAGCTCCTGCTGTAGCCTGCAAAAAGAATTGGAAATGGAAGTCTGGATGGGTCGCTTTTCCAGATGGTTGCTAGGAATTGCTCCCGAGCAACTGTCAGGTAGGATTCCCCCTTGTCCCAGGTCTGACTCAGCTTGGGGTGCCCTCATCGACCCCATAGGAGGACCCTGGTGAGTCTTCACCCTTCCTAATTTCCGGGTCCTACAGGATGACTGGCGTCTTCTGGGAGAATCCTGGCAGCGTCCATACCCTCCCGTCTTCTCTAAGGAGTCTCAAAAAGCGGCCGAAGTTACTGGCGTGTCCCCCTGTCTACCCACCGGCTCCAGGAGGTGGGGGTCCAGAAGCCTCTGCCCTTGGTCCAAGGCCCAGGCCTCGAGCCCCTGGCGTGTGCTCCCGCCTTCGTGTATCTATCGGCTCCAGGAGGAGGGGGTCCCGGAAGTCCTCGCTTTGGGTCCACACGCCCAGGGCATATCAGGCCTGGCGAGCGTTACCTCCGCCTCACTCACCTCTTGCCCACAGGGCCCCGGGCGGCGCCCCCGCTGGGCTCGGCTCCTTTACGTGCTGCGGCGACGCTGGCGGCGGCTGGGTCACGGTTTTGGGAGGCCATTCCAGCAGCGCTGGCAGGGAGACAGGAACTTGGAGAACAGGACTGCAACTGCAGGGCTGCGGGCCCGCCCGCCCGCGTTTGAATTGTAACCCTCTGGTAAGGCCGGCCAATCATAGGCCCGCTTGGGTTTGATCCAGCCAATGCGGTGCGCCCGAGCGCTCTGTCACTCAGCAACTGCTAGACCCGCCCACCAGCGCAGCACTATTGGGTGGTGGTGGTTCTGCCTCTGAAGGCCGATTGGCAGGAAAGGCTGCCACTAACTAACGAACCTGAAATGGATTGGTGGCCTTTGGAAAACGCCGACCATTAAAGGGCCAAGAAAACGTCCACGTGGGATAAAGCTTAGGGTCAAAGGTCTAGCTTCGCTCGGAAACACCAGGCACACCGGCCTGGATCCTTTTCTCCTGGAGGAGGTAGCGCCTCCAGTCTTGCAACAGTGGTGCCCTTCCTCAAACCGAAGACTGCTCCCCCTATTACAATAGCCCAGACACCTTTGTTGGAGTCCCAAGTTATTTGAAAATCCTAGGAAAATCCCTTCCTAGACTAGAAAGAATATATCTTGTCTCTGTTGCTGCGTGACTTTAAGCCCGCCTGGGTACAACCCAGGCACTCTACCATTGAGCTACATCTGTAGCACTCTCCCACCTTTTTTTTTTTTTTTTTAAGCTAAGGTCTTTTAAAATTGCCGTTGGAATTTAAGATCCTCCTGCCTCAGCCTCCTGAGTAGCTGGGATTACAGGCATGCACCACTGTGTTTTAACCTGTACAATGGGAATAATAAAAGCCAACTCTTGCTGGGCGTGGTGGCACTGTAATCCCAGCACATTGGAAGGCTGAGGTGGGAGGAGCTCAAGTTCAAAGCCAGCCTCAGCAACTTAGGGAGGCCCTAAGCAGCTTAGTGAGACTCTGTCTCAAAATAAAAAAATAAATCCCCAAGAGGGGGAATGAAGATGTAGCTCAGCTGATAAAGCAGGAACCCACCATTCAATCTCTAGCACCACACACACACAAACAAAACAACCAAATTAAAAGCAACAAAAAAACAAGGGCTGGGGCTATGGCTCAATGTAGAGCTCTTGCCTAGCATGTGTGAGGCACTGGGTTCTATCCTTAGCACCACATATAAATAAATAAAGTTATGTTGTACAATGACAACAACAAAAACAAACAAAACCAAGCTGGGTATGATTATGCAAGCCTGTAATCACAGTGGCTGGGGAGGCTGAGGCAGGAGGACTGCAAGTTCAAATCCAGCTTCAGCAACTTAGTGAGACCCTGTCTCAAAATAAAAAATGAAACGGGCTGGTGATGTAGCTCAGTGGTTAAGTGCCTCTGGGTTCAATCACTGGTATCAAAAACAAAACAAAAACACAACCCATCACATTCTGCCACATTTTTGCATTAGTTGGGAAAAAAAGCCCTAAGAAACAGAGGGACAGGGAAAGATGGCAAAGCACATGTTCCCAGTTTGGTCTCCTAAAACCTGGGTCAATGAGATGGGGGAAAGGTACTTGGTCCTTTTTTCCTACACCCACTTCCAGAACCTGATGTTCTGTCAGCCCCCACAGCAGACTGCACAGCAGGCACACCATCTGTGTTTATTACAAACTGTTTTAATTGCTTCTTATCCCAATAACTTTACAAATATAGAACCATATGCCAGTCTGGGGGTGCTCTGCAGTGAGTCACTACAAACTAGCCCATGCACAGCTTAATGCCACTGAGATCCACCCAGGAGCAGACCCAGTGGTGGCCTCAGCCATGTGGGGAAAGAGGGTCTTAGAGGTGGGCTGCCAGCGTAGCCAGTGGACCTGGCCTCAGGTCTGTGGAGGTGCTTCAGCAGCACGATGCTCATTCTCTGTCCGTAGTGTCTCCATGTACTTTCGCATCTTCTCAACCATCCAGGAGGGTAGGACAAAGGATTTCAGCTCCTCTAACTTCAGATCCAGGCATCCTCTAGAATAGACATTGAGGAGGGAAGTTAAAGCAAGGGAGGATGTAGACCCAGCCTTATCCCAGGGGCTACTTTTAAGGCAGAGGAGAGGGTAGGGGGCAGGAGACCAGCTAGTTTTACCTGTAGTCATCGCTGGCAGCAAGGTCCCGGATGTCCTCCTCAATGAGGAGGTAGGCCTAGGGCAGGAACAAAGGAGAGTGGTAACTGCCTGTTTCATTTGACCCCAACTTGATAACACCTTATGAAACATTTTGTGCCTGCTTCTAGGTGGTCATAATTTATGATTCAGTAAAAGTGTAAGTATGGAGAGACTGTCAGGAAAACGGATCCTTGAGAAAATCTTTCACTCAAATACAAACTTTAGTGGGGGAGACTATTTTTTAAATAATATATAAATTTTTTTGAAATGGGGGGTTCTTGTTTTTTGTTTTTGTGGTGCTGGGGATTGAATCCAGGGTCTCATACATGGTAGACAAGTGCTGCATTCCCAGCCCCAAGATTAGGGTCACACTACCTTGCCTAGGCTGGCCCTGAACTCCTGGGTTCAAATGATCCTCCTGCCTTGGCCTCCTTGGTACAGGCACATACCACCTGCCAGGGTTCTGTGACTAATTTATTTACAGCCTTTCCTGTTTTAAAAAAGGAGTCGAGGTGGACTATAACAAAATGGTTAAGAGTTAGCAAAATATACTTGGGAACTGCAAACCAGAAGAAGGAAGCTATGTGCTAGCTGGTGATTAAAATAACTTGGTTTTGAGCTTTGTGGCAAAAGGGAAAACATGATAAATGGCACTGCTGTCTAGTTACTGGGCTGCGCTGTATTGTCCTGGGCCCTGCAGAATGGCATTGCCCCTGCTGTGGTCTGCAGTGGGCCAGAACCCTCTTGTGAGCTCACCTACAGGGGATGTTGTTCACCGCAGGGGAAGGTCTTCTGTGGGACACTCTCATTCTAGTCTTAGGGTCAGAACTAATTGTGTATCCCTTGAGTACTCTGTCTCCATCTTATGCGTACTGTAAACTATGTAACAGATCAGTTGTCCTTGAAAGGGGCTGAGGCTGAATCAACGAACACTCAAGAGAAGGTCTCCCAGGTCAGCAATGGGAAAAAAATCCAACTTTTTTTTTTCTGAAGTACTCTTGTGGGTGGCTTAATTTTAGGTCCTGTTCCCCTTACCCATCAATTTCTTATTTATGTTATACTGCATTTTATGTTATCAGTAGTAAGTTCCCTTAAATATTTTGTGAAATAAAGTGAGTGCAGAGTATAAAATAAAATAAAATAAAATAAAATAAACATAGCTTTCACTGTTAGCAGTCAGAAAGGAGATGGCACGCAGTTTACAAGGCCTTTAGAGTCTATCAGGAGGAGTCCCAGTAGAGTGACTTGAATCCGCAGGTGGACGTTGTAAGTGATGCACGAAGCCCTACAGACTATTTTAGGACACATACAATGCTTTCCTAAGGTTACTGCTTGATCTGAGCTAAGCACTCTTAAAGTGGAGGCGAGTTTGGAAGGGGCTGCCAGGCATGGCAAACACATTTCAGCGCATGTGCAAACTCCTACTGACACGGAGTGCTGCTTGGAGTACCAAGTTGAGAAGATTCTAAAGCTGTCTGGAAAAAGAGTGTTGCGGTCAATGAGTTAAACCTATCCATGGGCATACAAGGGAAAAGTAGTAGTAAGCGTGTCTTGAAACTGCCCATTCCTATACACAAATAATGATCCAAATACGTGGGCTTGGAGAAAAGGGGTGAGAGGGAGTGTGAGGAGGTAAAGAACCCTAATGATAGGGAAGGGAATGCAGGGATTACAGTCTGCTTTTGACCGTGAAGGAATGGACCCTGTAAGTCTCCCTTGCCACATTTGTAAGGCTTAGGAAATCTTTCAGACTTTGAAGGTAAGCTGTCACCAATAGTCCTCGTGCTGGATGGGCCTTTGGCAGCGTGCGAGTGAACAAGCTTACCATCTTCCCCCCTGTTGCCCGCATGTGATGCTGCTCAGCCAGCCAGTGCTTGTCCTGAGGGTCAGCTGCATACTGTGGGATGAAGTTACAAGAGACATTAGCTAGTGTGGGGGGCTTTCCTCTTGGTCCCTGAGCAGTTCTTACCAACAGGACTTTGTCCTAGCATGTAGATAGAGGCCTCACTAATCTCTTCAGAGCAAACCCAGGAGGCCAGAGACTGTGACCTAATTCCCAGAGATTTAATATACTACGAATCCTCACACCCTTCCTTTCTGAAAACACAGAATCAATTTTTGGGTGAAAAAAATAAAACCAGAGACCAATATGTACAGTATGATCTGAATAAATAAAATATTAGTAAGGACAAGGAGACAGACATGCACACTTTGCATGCACACATACTCTAAGCACATGTGCACAGAAGAGGGTATGTTCCACTGTGGTTGCTGGTGACCTCTAAGGGAGGAAAGTCAGTCAGGAGTGAGGGGCACTTTGTGTTTTATTCCCTATACTTTCTGCGTATTTGAATCTTTTAAGGAGAAGAATGGGTTCATAGTTCTGTGATTACAAAAAGTCTAAAAAGGAAGTGAAAAATTTGAAGGATGGAAAAATGGGCCAAAAATGTGCTAAGCAGTTTATAGAACAAATACAAATAGACTGTAAATGACCAGAAAGATGATCACTAATACAGAACTGTGAAGTAAATAAAAAAAAATTCCCTTCATTTATTAGACTGGAAAAATTAAAGAGAGGCAAAACACACTGTTAAGAGAAAAGGGGTTGGGGGCATGTTACAGATAATGGGTCTTAGAATTGGGGAACTATGCTAAGAAAAATGAGTAACAGTGAGTCCCTTGCTCAGTGACAGGATCATGCTGGTGGCTTACTACATTCTCTCTTGATTAACCCCAAGAGGTTGGTCTATCATCATTCTCATTTTTTATGTGAAAAAAACGGACTCGGAAATGTGGAGCCATGTGCTCAAGGTCACACAGCTGAGCTGGTAAGGAATGAAACCCAGACTGAAATCATACTCTAACCACCCTGTGATGGGAATTTGCAGTAGGTCCCAGACAATGTCCACATAGGGGGTGATACAAGTAGGGGTCTTGGGGGAGGCAGGTCTTAAATAACAGTTAGAAAGCTAAGGTTGGGGAGGAAGGTCATCTGGGTAAAGGAACAGAAGGAGTAAAGACAGGAAGAGGGGAAAATAATGAAGCAGCAAATAGGCTACAGTGTCTCTGTGTTGAAGTCCTGGGTCAGAATGCTGGAAAAGAGCCAGCAGTTCTGCTCTTCAAAGCGCTTGCAGAGTTGCTTAGGGTCTCGCTAAGGTGCTGAGGCTAGTTTTGAATTTGCGATCCTCCTGCTTCAGCCTCCCAAAACACTGGGATTACAGGTGTGCCCCACCGTGCCCAGCTGCAGTACTGTTTTTAAATCTATGTGGATGTTTTGTGATTGATGAAATACAAATTCACCTAAGAGAATGAATGAACTTAAGACCTCCCTATTATTTTCTCAAACAGTGGGGACCAAAGCAAGCTGCTCTCCAGGGAAGAGTCATCTCTGTGAAAAGGGGAACCCTGTCTTGCTCCAACTGCTTTATTTCACAGACAGCTGCACACAGTGGGCAAGGGCTCAGGCTCTGGAGAAGGGAGTCCTAGATTTGACTCCTGACTCACCACTTACCAGTTGAGTAACTCTGGCGAAGTCAGTCTTCCCTGACATCCACTTTTTTCATATTTGGATAGGATAACAATGTATCTATTCCACCCCCACCACCCCCAAGGCAGATCTCCCTATGTTGTCCAGAGTGGCCTCAAAACTCCTGGGCTCAAGCAATTCTCCCTCCTCAGCCTCCCATGTGTCTGGGATTACAGGTGCACATCACCACACCTGGCTAATGCTATAATTTTTTTTTTTTTTTTTATACTGGGGATTGAATCCAGGGTGCTCTACCACTGAGCTATATCCCTAGTCCTTTTTCTTTTGAGACAGGGTCTTGCTAAGTTGCTGAGGCTGGCGTCTGACTTGTGCTCTTCCTGCCTCAGCCCCCTGAGTTGCTGGGATTACAGGCATGTACCACCATGCCTGGCTATAATACCTATTTTAAAGGAGAGTTCCAGGACATAATGTAAGTGTAGCTCTTAAAACAATGGCACACAATCATCATGCAAGGAAAGTAGCTAATATCACCGAGGGACAGTAGCCTTGAGTAATTCACAAGAAGTAAAGGTGAACCGGGAAGGAGCAACTAGAACCCAGATGTCCTGACTCCCAGATTACTGTGTGCTCCAAGCTTGTCTGTGCTATGTACAGGTCCCAAAGCCATCTACTCCCAGTGCAATGGCCGGCCTACCTCCCAGCACTCACCTACCTTAAAGAGGTGTGGGTGCTTGATGTAGATTCTCCCTCTGGTGCCCCCCATCCCTAGGGCCCTGTAAAGTAAAAAGATGAGGGGTAAGGATTCCATTAGGCAGAGCCTCTGGTAGTTGGGCCCCAAGTTGTCCCTTCCATTAGCATCAAAGCTCTTAGACTCACTTGTTGGCTCGAGAGCCCAACACAAAGGTGGTAGATTCATTTAGCCGAGCTGGGTCCCACTGTACAAAAAAGAGAGAGGCTGATGAGGGTGAGGTTTAATGAGGTGAGCAGGACAGAAACACTCCTCCCCTGTCATTTCTCATTATCCTTATCCAATCTTCAATAGTCTGTTCAGGAAACGAACTACTTATAATATAGTAGGTCCTGTGTTAGATGCTGGGGATAAAAGATGATTAAGACACACTCTTTTCTAGAAGCCCCATACATAGATACAACCACTATGCAATGGGGCAATGACAAGGCTGAATGATGGCTGTGAGTGGTGCCAAAGTGGATGGAATAGTCAGGAAGTCTTCCTTAAAGAGACAGTCCCTAAGTTAATTCTGAAAGGTGAGCATGAGTTGGACAGGGTAGAGGGAAGGAAGATGGGCATTCCAGAGGGTAGTGCATATAAAGGCAGGTGAGAGCTCTTGGCATGCTGGAGAAACTATGAGCAATTCTGTGTTGCTAGAGAAAGCAAGCAACGGAATGGAACTGATGAGGCCAGAGAGAGAAGCACAGAGGAGCTGGAGGTCACAGGAAGCTACCTTTAAGAGGCATGGTGACAAGCAGGGAGAGCAGTTTAGAGGCTGCTGTGATCAAGCAGAACTAAAGCAAGATGGGGACTGAGCTAGGACAGTAGTCAGGAGGAGAAGTAATAGGGACTCTAGTATACTTAGAAGGTAGAATCATTCAGGACTTGACGGGATATAGAGAGGCGATGGAAAGGGACAGGAAAAGATGACTGAAGGTAAGCGATGTAAGGGAAGGTCAATGAGAAACATTCCAATTTCAATTTTAGATATGCTGCTTTTGAAATGCCTATGGATCTTCCAGGCAGAAAAGTCTAGCACATAGGACAATATACAAGTTTTAAAGCAGAGAGGTATGTGATAAACCAAGAGACTGGGGTGGGCTGGGGATATAGCTCAGTTGGTAGAGTGCTTGCCTTGTAAGCACAAGGCCCTGGCAAAGAAAGATCTGGGAGAGTGCAGGGCCACCAGCTTTAAGGGAGTAAGTAGAGTTCTAGAAGAAAGGCATGACAACCAGAGGGAAAGCAGAGAGGACCAGAAGGGAAGAGGTGTCCAACGTCTTCCACACATAGCTCTGATGAAGACGGGTACTTTTATCTATGAACAATTACTATATTTAAAGAAAGGATTCAATCCTTAAAAGAACTTGCAAACAACTGTTTGGGAGGCAGCAGAGGCTAATGGCGCCAACAGACTTTGGGTCTGAGGCTTGGCTCTATAGCTATATGACTTTGGGCAAATCTCAAGTGTATTAAGAGCATAAGATTAACTAGTGAAGATAATTTTTGGCTGCAGGGGAGTTGGCAGGAAAGGAAGCTCCTCAACTACAGAATGATAATAAAATCTATCTCATAAGTTTGACTTAAAGATTAAATGAGGGGCTGGGGTTGTGGCTCAGTGGTAGAAAGCTTGCCTAGCATGTGTGAGGCACGAGGTGTGAGTTCAGCACCACATAAATAAATAAAATAAAGGTTCATCGACAACTAAAAAAAATTTTTTTTTAATTAAAAAAAAAGATTAAATGAGATTCATATGAAAGATTTAGGCAGTGCCTGTCACATAGTAGGTAATGAGCAAAGTATTAGACCACTCGTGAGATAAGGATTCGGCCTTCTCTTTGTTACAGATTTTTTTGGGGGGCAGTCCTGGGATGGGACTAAAGGCCCATGCATGCTAGGAAGTGCTCTACTGCTAAGCTGCACCCCCAGCCTCACCCTCTCTTTATTTTATCTCTAATTCCAATTCTTATGTGGGATCTTCTCAGGAGGATCAGGTGGCTGGAGGTAGAGAGAGGGAAGATGGCTCTGGAATTGTGAACACATATCACTGATGCCTCTTTCCCTCGCTGGGTCCCCAGAGCCTTGGCTCAGTCTCTCTGGGATACTGGTCCCTGCCACAGTCACATAATATGTTCATAAATCATACCTTGGGGCCTTCCCGGCGAATTGGTTCAGAGGATTTTGGCTTCCATCTGCTTGAAAGGAAAAGAAGAAAGGTGAATTCTCTAAGGTGGGACCAAGACTGGAAGGAAGCTTGCTAATGGTGGTAAGTTCCTCATGTAGTCTCACTTTAGCCCCTGGCAACTCATTAGAGGAGTGCTCAACTGGGGACAGGGCTAGCACTGGCTCTGATAGGACCCGGCAGGGGGGCAACTTGTGAGCTGCAGCCTTCTCATCTGTCTGCAGGAGATAAGAACAGCAGCTGCCCCATTTTTGTTTTTGCAGCGCAGGGGAGTGACCCCAGGGCCTCACACATGCGAGGCAAGTGCACTACCAATGAGTCACACCCCCAGCCCCTGCCCTACCTATCTTGTGTTCATGAGGAACCAAACTGATTCAGGTAGGAAACAAATCTAAGGAATGGCAATTAATGCTATTCCCTGGCCTATGTTGGTGGTTTCAGACTACCCCCCACCTGCCTTAACGAGAAGAATATGACTTCATCTGCTTCATCTACTGCGTTTCCATGAAATTTTGTTTGAAAACAAGATTATGCAGCTTCAAAACTCTTTAGACCTCAGGGGTGGGGAAGGGTTGAATAGGTAGAGCACAGAGGATTTTTAGTGTGGTGAAAATACTCTGTATTATACTATAACAGTGGATACCTGTCATTTGTACAAACTAATAGAATGTACAACACCAAGAGTGAATGCTAAGGTACCCTATGGACTCTGGGTGATAACATCAAAGTAGATCCACCAGTTGTAACAAATGTACCATGTGGGTGCCAGATGTTGCAAGTGTGAAGGCAGGGAGTATATGGAATAACTTCTTTATCTTCCACTCAGTTTGTTATGAACCTAAAAGTGCTCTAAAAAAATAAAGACTTAAAAGACTGGGGATGTAGCTCAGTGGCAAAGTGCTCGTCCAGCATATGTGAAGCCTTGGGATCAATTCCTAGTAATGTGAAACAAACAAACTTTGAAAAGGGTCATCCTATAGACAATGTAGTATAGGTTTTCCTTACTAACAGTATGATCTCAGGCACATAATCCTCTGAGTCTTTCTCTTTCTATTTTCCCCCTTTTTTTCTTCTCTGTTTCTTTGCTAAATGAATCATTCCTTCTTTAGAGGGATGCTGTAAGGATTAAGAGGTGAAATCTACAATGTGTTTAGACCAGCTACAAGCATTTGACATACACTAGCAATGAAACAACAGTTCCATCAAGCTGGGCTGAGCTGTCCTGGGGCAGAAACAGGGTAGAGTCCTCCTGCTCCCTCCACCACTCCTACACCGGGGTAGCCCTCCTCTGTGGGCTTACGCAGGGAGATCTGACTTCACGAGGCACAGGATTGTGGCCTCCTTCCCTCTGAGACCACTCCGTCCCTCCGCTCCCTTCAGTTCTCACCACACTGGTGCCCCCTACTCACACCATGCCGGCTGCTGCCCGGTCATTTGACAGAATGTGTCCAGGAGGCCGTCCTTTCCTCTGCCACAAAGAACAGCTGTCAGAGCCCCGACCCCGTGGGAACACTTCCCTACCACCTCCCAGCCCTACTGGCATGTCCAGGGTCCCCTGGTGGAAGAAATTTTCCAGAGTTCAAATGATGTTTGGGAGGGAAACAAGACTGACGAGGGTTCCTGCCCCCTATGCCTAGAAAGGCCTAAAGGTGCACGAGGAAGCCGAGCACCCTCTCCCAGCTAGAAAATGGCATACCTTTTTGGGAATGGGGCTTCCTCGATGGGCACATTCCTCTTCGGCCTGCCGGCCACGCTGGAAGAAAATGGAAGGGAGTCAGTGGAAGAGGAGTGCCTGGAAGGTACAGGTCTGCTGGGGTTGCAGAAGACAGAGCCTCTGGCCTGTAGCCCTCTAGCTGCTGCCTAACCCAGGCCCCAGAAGCCCATCCGGCATGGTCCTATTTGGACCTGGATCTACCAATGGGTGGTACTTGAAACTTCTCTGGACCTACATACTTCATGTGCCTCCCAAACTCATTTATTTCCCTCTCCCAGACCCCAGGACACAGTGACTCTAACCTTTATCCCTGGAAGCTCATGGGTCAATCTGGGTATTACTTTTTCTCCATCTGAAAATAGTAGCTTAGCCTGAAAGGTAAAGATCAAGTGTTAACAGTCACTATTTTGGTTGGTCAACATATCTTGCCTCTATTGTTTTAGACACAATTCCAAGGCTTAAAACCTTTCCATAGTCAATATGAGAAGGCAAGGTGACATACATTTATTTAATAAATAGATAAGATAGAAAGACATAAATACATGTGTTTATTTACAACAAGTGGATCTGGGGCTTCATGGAGTAGCACATTCCTCTTCTGCCTGTTGGTCAAGCTAAAGGAAGAGGGAAGGGAGTCAGTGGGAAAGCTTTTCTTCTTCTTCTTCTTTTTTTTTAAATTTTGGCAGTACTGGGAATTGATTCCAGAGGTACTCTACCACTGAGCTATATCCCCAGCCTTTTTTAAATTTTGAGATGGGTCTTTCTAAGTTTTCCAGGCTGGTCTTGAACTTTTGATTCTCCTGCTTCAGCCTCCCATGTAGCTGGGATTATAGGCATGCACCACTACACCCAGCCCTATTTTATTTTATTTTTAAAAAATCTGATTAATGATCATTGTTGAACAGTTAGAAAATGTAATGAAGCAAAATTTAAAAATCAAATCGGAAATCTCATTATTCACAGAAAACTAGTGCTAACTTTTCAATGTAAACTCTTCCTTTTTCCGTGTAAATATATACGTTTTTCTAAATGAATACATTAATATCATACATGTTCCTCAATAAACTCCCATTTTTCATTTAATAAATCTTGAATACCTAGGACATAAGTACCAGGGATACAGTGGTGAAGAAGATATTGTGGAGTTCCTTGCTTTGTAGAGTTTATATTCTGTGGATAGTGAGCAAATAAATATATAAAGAATGTGATTTTGGGTCACAGTAGATACAGTGAAGAAGAAAAAACTCCACGCAGAGGAGACACAGTCACCAGAGGGGAGGGAGGGCTATTTTAAGGGGGTGCTCAGGGAAGGTCCTACGAGAAGACAGTCTCTGAGCTGAGACAGGAGGCTGTAAAAAGAGCTGAGCAGAGCTGGGCGTGCTGAGGTCCAGCTAGCCAGTGGCTAAGGCAGGAGGATAGCTTGAACCTATAAGTTTGAGACCAGCCTAGGTAAGCAGTGATCCCTCCACCTCCAAAAAGAAAAAAAGAAAAGAAAGGAAAGCAGAGCGAACAGAGGTGTGTTTTGGCAGTAGGAAGAAGTGCAAAAGCCCCAAGCAGGGAAGACTCAGCTCCAGCAAGGAAGAAACAGTCAGCCTGCAAGTAATGGGCAAAGGGAAGCAAGGAGCGAGGAACCTGGGAATGGGAGGCCAGGTGGAGGGTGCAGGTGCAGACCAGGTTTCAACACCTCTGGAGCAGCACTGACGGGGCTCCTGGACACACTCTTCTCCTGGCTTCTATGGCCATGCTCCCATATTCTCCTCCTTGGATCACTCTTTCTTAACCTTCTTTGCTGGCTTATCCTCCTCAATCTGACTGTTTCCGCTCTATCCTCTTTCATTAGATATTCTACCTTTTCTCATTGATGCTCACAGCTTCAATTAACATCTGGAAACTGATGACTCTGTAATTTTTAAAAATCTTCAGTTGTAGCTGAAAGGATATCCTTTGAAGTCCAGACTGAGAAACCAAATGGTCTGCCCCATGCATATGCTTGGATGTCTCAGATTTGTTAAATCCAAAATTGGACTCATGACTGTTTCTGCCACACTTTGTTCCTTTTCAGGTAAGAGTATCCGGTCTCAATGTGTAATTAAGTATGCACACATATGTGTGGTGATAATTCTTAGTTGTTTAACGAGGCTGTAAGATCTATGAATGCAGGAGGCCTGTTTGTTCACTCATTCAGTTACTGGATCATTCCGCAAACACGTACCGTACATGTCATATTCCATGGCCAGGAATACAGTGATGAATAAGGCCATACCTCAACTCTTGTAAAGCTCAGCATTGTAGCAGAGGTGGGGAAGGACTGGGAGGGAGGTGGAGAATAAGCAAATGAACATAATAATTTCATAATAATAAATGAGTGCAATGAGAGTGAAGGTGAGAAAGGGAGCGAGGTGGAGGAGCTGCTTTGGATGGAGTGGTCAGGAATGGGCTCTGAAGAAAAGGAAGAGCACGCGGGGCAGGGAGGAGAGCAAGTCAGAGTGTGCTGGAGGAGGAGAACAGGGTCCAGAAGGCTAGAATAGCCAAAGAAGGGGTGGCAGGATGAAAAGAAGTTAAAAAAGCAGGAAGGAGCTGCTCCAGGCAGGGCTCTATGGGTCAGGGTAAGGCATTAGAATTTTATTTTATCTGCAACAGGAAGTCACTAGAGGATTTTAAAGAGGAGCGAATGGTCTGATTCATCTTTACAGAGATTAGACCTGCTACTGCTAGAAGGGATTGGAAGTGGGTAAGACTGGATGTAAGCACAGTCCTGAGATATAAATTTGTGAATCATCAGCAGCCAAAATGACTTCAAAGTCAAAGGATTAGATGAAGCCACAGTTGAACTCATCTTAGGAAGTAAATGGAATAGAAAAGGTCTGAGGACTGAACTCAGGAAGCATCAACAAGCAGAGGTCAGGGAGAGAAGATGCACTAGCCCGAGGCTGGAAAAAAGTTGAGGTAATGGAACCAAGAGAGAATGTTCCAGGGTTGGAGTTGTGGCTCAGTGGTAGAGCACTTGCCCAGTAGGTAAATATATAAATAAATAAAATACAGGTCCATCAACAACTAAAAAAATAAAGAGAGAGAGAGAAAGAGAATGTTCCAAGAGACATGAAATGAGCCAATGTGACAAATGCCACATGAATAAGCTGAGCAGTCAGGGTCCACTGGATGACAACATGGAGGACATGATAAAAGGGTTCTTAGTGAAGTGGTGGGAACTCAAGCCAAAACAAAGTGAGTAGAAGAATGAAAGTGGGTGAGAAAGGGAGTCAGTGATTGCTGACAACCTTTTTTTTTTTGCAGGGTGGTGGTGGTGGGGATTGAACCCGAGTGCTCTACCACTAAGCTATATCCCAGCCCTTTTTATTTTTTGAGACAGGATATCACTAAGTTCCCCAGGCTGGCCTCAGCCTCCTGAGTTGCTGGTACTACAGGTGTGTGCCACCACACCTGGCTTGCAAACAACCTTTCCTGAAGTGTGGCTTGAAATGGAAACAGAAACAGTGTGGTAGCTGAAGGGACTGCAGGTTCCAGGGTGGACTGTCTACTCACCACTGTACTCTCAGTGCCCCAATGAATAAGCACATATTATAAAGACATACGTGGGGGAAAGCCCGGAAGAAAGCACACCAAAATGTTGAGTGGTTACTGCAGGGTAGTGAGATTATGAGAAACTTCATGTATGTATGCATGCATTTTTAAAATTTATGGTACTAGGGATTCAACTCAATGCCTCCTGCATGCTAGGCAAGCACTCTTACCACTGAGCTATATCCTTGACCCCTTTCTAAATTTTATTTTGAGACAGAATCCTATTAAGTTGCCCAGGCTGGCTTTGCAGTTATGATCCTCCTGCCTCAGACTCCCAAGTAGCTGGGATTACTGGTGTGCACCACTGTGCCTGGCTCTTCCTTACAGTTTATGTTTTCTAAGTTTAAGGCAACAGGTAACATTTACTAAGTTTCATTGCTGAGCTAAATATTCAGGAGTGTTCACACAATGACTGGCTGGCCTCCAATTTGCAATCCTCCTGCCTCAGCCTCTCCAATGCCTGGGATTACACAAGTGCACCACTTGGTCTGGCTGAAGAATCTTTTAATGCAACAAGAAATTTTGCGTATGGTTTAGACAAGGGGACCCCAAAGACGTTCCAACTACCCTGTTGGCCATCTGAAAGCTAAGCTATGATGTAAGAAATACTCACTGTAATCATGAATGTAACAGTGTATTTAATATCCAGTTGTCTGATCCCCTGCACCTGTACTGTGTTGTTAGTTTATGTATATTATCCCATTTAACCCCACAGCAAACCATTGGTGGTAGGGAGTGAGCTTTATTCCTAATTTGAGAGAGAAGGAAACTGAAGCTCAGAAAGGTTAAAGACTTGCTTGAAGTTTCTTGATTCATCTGGTTTCCTGTTGGGTAAGGATGACTCTTTGGGCTTTTTACCTCCCCTGTGCTCAGATTCCATGGTGAACCCACAACCTTCTATTCCATATTCTGGCTTCTTATGAGTAAGGCCAGCTCTGGATGTTGGACATGGGGATTCAGGAGACTGAAAAGGTATTCATTGAGTTCAAGTTATGCCCAATTTAATTTCATCTTTTACCTGAACCCCTCAAAGGTCTCCTAAATTCCCTTCCAAACCAATCTCCTAAAGCAGCCAGAGCAATCTTCTCAAAGTGCAAATCTCATTAGGCCACTCTTCTGGCTACAGACTCCGTATGTGTAATATGGCTTGTGCTCTGTGTAATCTGCCTCTGCCTATGTCTCCAGTGTATCATGTATCACTCTATCCACCCTCTAAAACCAGTGGCACTGGCTTCTTTCTGTTCTTTAGACCTTCTGCACTCCCTTCTGCCTCTGGCCTTGCCTCCTAAACTTACACACTTGTAACAAATTATAACTACAGTTATCACTGTGTGATTACTTGAGTAATGTCAAAGGCTCTTAGAGTAAGGGCTATGCCTGTTTTGCACATCACTGCTGGGGCCTGGCACAGGAGCAAAGTAATGAGCACATGGTGGGCCCTCAATAATATCAAAGAGATAAACTCAAGAAAGCATTTTGGGATGCAAGTGAGTACATATTTTATCAATTTAAGCTTTTTTTTTTTGTACTAGGGATTAAACCCAGGATCCTCTGGTTTCAGCCTCCTGACTCGTTGGGATTACAGGTGTGTGTCACAGCACCTAGCATCAATTTAATCTTTTTTTTGGTACCTGGTATTGAACTAAGGGGCACTGGACCATTAAGCCACATTCCCAGTCCTATTTTGCACTTTATTTAGAGATGGGGGTCTCACTGAGTTGCTTAGTGCCTCGCTGTTGCTGAGACTGGCTTTGAACTTTGTCTCGGCCTCTCAAGCTGCTGGGATTACATGTGTGTGCCACTGTGCCTGGCTCAATTTAATCTTGATTCAACTCGAACTTATAAGAATATTATTAACAAACTTTGTTTTATTATTAGCAGTTGTTATACATGATCATAAAACACTGACGTCATGGAGTGAGTTAATGAATCTGGCCTCTTAGGAAAGTGGTCAGTTTAAACTTGACAGTCTATGAGAACCAGACTGGGGTTCACCGTACTGACAGGATGAAGTTCAGGCCCTGGTCTTGCTTCTTTCTGAGGCTACATCTGAGTAGCTAGCCAGTCAACCTCTTTCATATCACTATAGTTACCTCATAGGAGTGAACTCAAATAGTCCTTGTGTTTCTGATTATGAAGAAATTTCCATCTTTCACAGCTGATGGTTTCACAGTAAAGAATCTGGGTGATGCTGACAGTTCCTATTAATAACAAGCTGACGTATGCAAACATGCTCTCTACTGTCTTGGGAACACAGTAATTTATAGACTTGATGTCATGCCTCCTGACCATACCAGAGAGGTGGTGAGACAGCAAGTGTGCTAGTCTCCATGACCCCGAAAGGAGCTATAACAAGTTGAAGGTGATCCACCAGGCACCCTCACGGGTGAGATAGATCTTAGTTATCTAATTCTTGTGTCTTAAGTTACAATTTCCTTTTCTTCTTTTGGTTTGGCTTTATATAATCTTTATTTTTTGCAGCTTTGTTGAGGTATGAGTGACAAACAAATTATATAAATTCAAGGTGCACAATGTGGTTATTTGATGTACATATACAAATATTATGAAATGATCATCATAATTAAAATAACCAACAAATCCATCACCATATAGGTAATTTGTGTGGAACACTTAAGATCTACTTTCTTAGCAAATTTCAAGCACACAGTAGAGTATTATTAACTACAGTCACCCTGCTGTACATAACATCTCAGAAATTATTCATCCTAAAACTGAAAGTCTGTGCTCTTTGACCAATATTTCCCCACTTCCCTGGTACCCACCACTGCACTCTCTGCTTCCATGAGTTTGCTAAGCACAAGTTCTTTATGTGTAAAACAGGGATTGAAAAAAAAAAAACCTTCTGAGACATAAATGAAATAATGCATCTATCACTATACCTGGCACCTAGTACCTACTTCTCTTCCCTTGTCTGTCAACAGCAGTTCCAAGTCCTACCTGGATGTAAGTGGCTTACTGGGCATTCCCCAAAATACCACTGATGCTAGGATCACATTTCTTAGCAGAGCTCTGAGGGCTGAACCCGTGCCTGCCTGTCTTGGCCCCTTTGGTCTCACCTGCTCTAGGCAGCTCCGACAGGCCTCCTGGATCAGCTGCTCTGCATCCACCTCTTCCCCAACATTGTCTCGCACGTTCAGTGCTGCCTTCTGGAAGAACTAGGGAAGCACAACAGAGGACAAGGTCAGAAGTTCTGCTAATTTACAATAATCTGAAGGACTGGATAATTAAAACACAAGTTTTATCCTGCTCTCATACAGAAGGAAAATGTAATTATGAGCACAGTGTTGGGGTTAGACAGATTTAGATTAATATTCTGGGCTCTATCTCCCCCCTTTATTCCTCTCTTAAGGATATAATCACAGAGGTGCCCAAAAGATTAATGTGCAATCAGTATAAAACCAAAGGGTAACCTAAATGTCAAAGCATAGCTTAAATAAATTATGAAACTCTATGCAAATACTAAAAATCATAGTAAGGATAGTGTAGAATCTATTTTTGACATGAAAATGTATTCATGCTATAATGAAAAGTGAAGCAAGCAGGTTATAAAATACTTTGGTAAAGAACAAGTTTATGAACAGCAAAAAAAAAAAAAAAGAGAGACAAAAGAACTGTAAGGATAATATATAGCAGTGATACCATAGATGATTATTTTCTTCTTTGCCTATCTATAATCTCTTTATTTTATAATGTACATGTATTATTTCCATAAAAGAAAAAAAAAATAATGCTTGTGGCCTAAAGTGAATAAGTCAGAGGAGGCCAGAAAAGATCAAGACAGCAGAAAAGTCTATTGGGATTCTCACTGCCCAATCCCCAATCTGTGGGACTGGAAGGAGGAGAACTTGCAAGGGTCCCTGGATACCAGCAAGGGAAAGGAATGGCAGAGGGTTCCTCTTCTGGGATTGAGGGAGAATTTGAGCCTGAAAACACTGAGGATAAGGTAATAAGGCCCCCAGACATACCGGGGAGGTACTGAAAACATATTCATTAGGAGTCCCAGTTGTGAGTCCAGAAGAAGGTACCAGTTCTCTCTGGGACATAGGAAAAATCTGAAAACTATAATAAATATTCCTACTGTGGGAGACATATGGGGTGAATGAAAGCTGCCTCTGGATCTGAGAACGAAATTAGGAAACAAGTGAAGCATCTGTGAGCACTATAGGTAGAAATGCAAAATGGCACAACCTCTTCGTTTTTTGTTGTGGTGCTGGGGATTGAACACAGGGCATTGTGCTTGCGAGGCAAGCACACTACCAACTGAGCTACATCCCAGCCCTACACAACCTTTTTGGAGAGCGATTTTCTTTCCCTTATTACCCATTAATTTCATCTCTAGGAATTTATCCCCCAGAAATACTCTCACGAGTGAACAAAGATGTTCACTCCAGTAATGTTTGTAATAGGGAGAAGCTAGAAACAATCTGAATATTCTAGGGACTAGTTAATTAAATTATGGTACATCTATAAAACAGACTACTCTATAAAAAGAAGGAGGGTGAGCTATTGTGTACTGACCTAAAGTGAAATAAATACACGACCAAAAGTGAAATAAATCAAGTTACAGAACCGTTTGTATGTGTGTATATATACATGCACACAATCAACCCACCCACATATAAAGCTGAGAGTTTGGTATCTCTGGGAGATGAACTGCAGTGACTTTTGGTTCTTATTTTAAAAAATATCTTTGTGTATGTATATGTGGTACTGGGGATTGAACCAGGGGCTGGCACATGCTAGGCAAGCACTCTACCACTGAGTTTCAACCCAGCCCTTTTAAAGTTGTCCATGTTGACACTGAATTTGTGATCCTCCTGCCTCAACTTCCTAAGTGTCTGAACTGCAGGTATGAACCACATCTGGCTGTATTATTATCATTATTATTATTATTATTATTATTTTTAGTTTTTTAAAGATGTTGATAGACCTTTATTTTATTCATTTTATGTGGTGCTGAGAATTGAACCCAGTGCCTCACACATGCTAGGCAAACCCTCTACCACTGAGCCACAGCCCAGTCCCCTATTTTTTAATTAATATTTTCTTATTAAAAATTTCACATATATAGAAAAGTTGAAATGATTATTTAATAAATAGCTAATACCCACCAAAGACTATAATTAACATTTTAGTATATTTGCTTCATCACCTATCTATTAATGTACTTATCTATCCATCCATAAATCCATTTCGTAATCTATTTTTTTATAACCTATATTACTAAAATCTAAAAAATTTAAAAATTTTGGTATTGGGGATTGAACCAAGGGGTGCTTTGCCACTGAGCTACATCCCCAGTCCTTTTTATTTTTTATTTTGAGGCAGGATTTTGCTAAGTTTCTGAGGCTGGGCTTGAACATGCAATCCTTCTGCCTCAGTTTCTCAAAACACTTTGATTACAGATGTGCAACACCACAACTGGCTAAAATCTAAAGTCCTCACTGTGGCTTCAAAAGTTTTACTTGAGCTGGGCTCATTACCTCCCAATCACTTTGTTACTCTCCCAATTCAATCTGTTCCACACTGGTCAATTTCTGCTTTGAATGTGCCAAGCTCTCCTGACTCAGGGCTCTGCCATTTTCTCTACACTTAGACCACTTTTCTCTCACTTGTCTGTATGGCTTGCCCTGCTTCACTTTATTCAGGTTTCCACTCAAATGTCTTCTCTTTCCTATTCACAATATATACAACAGCAATGTTGCTGGGCATTGTGGCACATGGCTGGAATCCTAGCTACTTGGGAGGCTGAGGCAAGAAGATCACCAAGTTTGATGCCAGCCTCAGCAACTTAGCAAGACCTTATCTCAAAATAAAATAAAAAGGACTTGCTTAGCATGCAAGCATGGGTTTGATACTTAGCACCATTAAGAAATAAAACAAAAAAAGCAACCCTATGTCCCAGAGGTCCTCTCTTCCCTTCTCTTCTCTCATTCCCTACAGTAGTACTTATTTGCTAAAGAAAACAAGGTTACTGTTATTTCCACTCTACATTCCCAATGCCTACAACAGTGTCTGGTGGTATGGCAGTAGCTTAACATGTATTTTTTTGGTGTTGTGCATGGGTGTTGGTTATCAAACCCAGGGCTTTGGCATATGCTAGGAATAAGAGTTAACAACAACAAAATAAGCAGAAGTTTGGGAAGAAAACAGAGTTTGGCAGGGCATGGTGGCACATGCCTGTAATTTCAGCAACTTGAGAGGCTAAGATAGGAGGATTGCAACTTCAACGTCTGCCTCAGCAACTTAGTGAGGTCCTCAGACCCTGTCTCAAAATTAAAAAAATAAATCTTTGGGGTGGCAGTGGGGTAAGAGAAGAATGGAGGAACTTTGGCTTATGTACAGGGAAATGTACAAGGGGTGGGGGAAAGAAAGCTATTGGACTGAGACAGACATTATTACCCTATGTACATGTATGATCACATGAATGGTATGAATCTACATTGTGTACAACCATAGAAATGAAAGGTTGTACCCCATTTGTGTACAATGAATCAAAATTCAGTCAGTAAAAATAAAAAAAATAATTAAAAAAAAACTTTAATTCTCCCCCATGCCAAAAAAAATGAGTTCAGTTTTGAATATACTGAGTTTAAAGCATCCATGGAATATGCAGGTAGAGCCATGGAGAAGTTTATTGCCAGGCTAAGAAAGTAATTTTAAATAACAAAAATGGGTGTAATATTAAACAAGTAATAAAACACTTGTTGGACACTTGATATGTTCCAAGCAATGATGCTGGGTAATCATTTCATCCTTACAACAGCCTGGCACAAAAGATACCTGAGTTACCGCCAAAGAGGGGGAAAAAGTTCTTGCGGGGTAGCTGGCAGATATCTGTGTGTACCATACAGAGAATGGTGCTGCAGGGAAGCACTGAGCTGCCCAGGAGTCTTTTCCCATGAGTTTTCTCTCCTTGTGTCCCTCTCACCTTCATGTACTTGTTGAAGACAGTCTGGATCTCCTCATTGATGCTAGGCTGCAGGACAGCTCGGAGGAGATCCATGGAGATGGCAGGATCTGTAAAACTGCATTGAGGGAGACAGAATCAGTGGCTGTGTCCCAAACATAGCCTTTCCCAGTGTGCCCAGCCAATTATTGACACAGGGTTCTTTCTTCTTTTTTTTTTTTTTTTGGTACCAAGGATTGAACCTAGGGGTGTTTGACACTAAGTAACGTCCCCAACCCTTTTTATTTTTTGTTTTGAGACAGGGTCTTGCTAAATTGCTGAGGCTGGCTTTGAACTCAAGATCCTTACAGGTGGGTGCCACCACACTCAGTGACATAGGGCTCTTTTTTTTTTTTTTTCTCCCAAATATGGAACACTTCACGAATTTGTGTATCATCCTTGCGCAGGGGCCATGCTAATCTCTGTACCATTCCAATTTTAGTGAAGCGAACACGACATAGGGTTCTTTAGCAGCAATACTAGATAGCTTTCATTGAAAACTAACCATGTGCTCAGATTCTGGGTAAGATCACACAGATGCCTGACTTTGTTTCATTCTCATAACTATGAAGTGGGTATTATTTTCAAAGTGAAATACAGAAAAATCTAAACACTTTAACAATTATGGTGAACCACCAATCACCACCCAGGTCAAAAAATATAACCAGCATCCTTAAGGCCCATACTGTGTACCCTCAGTCCCTGAGTTGGATATTACTATTGGTCCCACTGTACAATTGAGAAAACAAAAGTTTAAAGAGGTTAGGGGGTTGTCCAAGGTTACTCAGTTAAGACAGAGTCTGTATTAGAACACAATTGTCTGACTCTAGAGCAGTTGCTGTTTTTTTTTTTTGCGGTGCTGGGATCGAACTCAGGGCCTTGTGCTTCGAGGCAAGCACTCTACCAGCTGAGCTATCTCCCCAGCCCAGAGCAGGTGCTTTTAACCTCCATGCTAACTTCTTTAGAAATCTCAACTGCAGTCAATGAATGTTAGGAATCTTGAATACTGTCAAGTTGTTAAATCCATCTCCCTACCCTCCATTTGTAGATGAGTTCAGAGAGGGAAGTGACTTGCTCAAGGTCACACAGTTAGAGAATATGAGTCTTCTTTTCCCAGTCCAGTGCTTCCTACTGTCTATAGATCTCTTCTGAGCCGTGTGTAGTGGGGATCCCAACACTCCCATCCACCTCAGTGCCTAGGATGTAAGTCCCACCAAGGGCCAGCCTTACCTTGTTGTCATTTGTGAGCGGCGGCCCCTGCGCTGCACCTGCCGGTGCTTTATCATTATGTTCCAAGGGTTCTGTGGGAATCGAGGGAGCAAATGTCACTAAGGCCTGTGACACTGGGCTGGGTGGAGGATGGGTACGAAGCTTAGCCTAGAAATCCCTCTCAGATCCATTCACCACCTCTCCCACCTTGGGGAAAAGGGGAGGGCAGTGGTTGGAAGGTGCTGCCAGGGAAAAAGGACTGAGAAAAAGTTTCCAACACCGCCTTTTCTGGACCAGAAGGGGGAAGGGAACCAGTGTTTACCGAGCGTCTATTCTGTGGCAGGTTGAAATGCCGGGCGCTTTACGGCTTTTATCATCCCATCGCCACAACTTTATGAGGCTGCTGGTCCGAATCATCTCCACTTTACAGAGGGGAAACCTGGAGCTCGAGGGGATGTCAGCACAGGCCCACATCACCTAGCTAAGGGGGCGGCACCAGAATTTGAATCCAGGTCGTCGGACTGCGAAAACGGCAACCCCTCGGCAGCACCAGCCGCCGCGTTCTCTCGCCCGCGGGCCAGGGTCCCGGGAGCCCGAGGCCCTGCCCGGCCCGAGCCCAGGCCTCACCCGGGGCGCCCTCACCGTGAGAACCAGCTGCCCCGCTGCGCCCGCGTCCCCCAGCTCGGGGCCGCCCCGCTCTGCCCCGCCGGGTCCCCGCGGCTGCTCGGCGTCGCCAGTGGCTCCCATGGCGCCCCCGGCCCCCACAACTTCAGTCCGACTCTGCCACCGGCCGGAAAGTGGCGCCGTGACGTCACTGGAGCGCGCCGCCCGCCGGTCCGGAAGCGCGACGCGGGGAGCTGCGGGGTTACCATGGGAACCGAACCGCCGCCGGGGTCGCGGGCCCTCGGAGACCCTGCGTATGGGGCGGTTGGGGCTTCCTTCCTGGAGCGCTGAGCCTCCGCGGGGAGTGAGGGTGTCCCAGGGCGGTCCCCAGCTGGGCGGAGGTTCGGGAAGAGTGCGGGGTAGGAGGGGCGGAGCCGGTGTCCGCGGGCTGAGTTTGGGAGCTGAGGGGCGTTTCGTACGGTGACACCTGCAGTTGAGTCTTTGAAAACTGCTTCTAATATACCAGGCAGGAGCCTCCCAATTGGAGTGGGCCCAATGCAGGGACCAGAAACCCAACATGGGAAGGCGTGGTCCGTGCCATCCCAAACTCCCACCGCGTCTCTCGGGGCTTCGACCTCAGGGGCTGTCTCGGGGGCAGCAGAATGAAGGTTGGGTCTTGGTCTGTGGACTTCCCGTGCCCCAGGGAGCTGGGCTTCTCTTCCCAGAGGCGTGGTTCTGGGATGAGCTGGGAGGACGGGCTTAACTGTGGCATTCCCCAGAGCTCCCCTTAGCTCTGTCTCAGAGGTGAGATGTCCCTGAATAGCATTGGATTCATTTATGAGTGATAGAGAAAATCTCTCTTACCAGATCACAGTATCGGGTAGTAGAAAGTGCAGGAGATCCGCGGTTGGAAAGATCTGGTTTCAAATGTGGTGTGGTATGGTGGTTAAGAGCATTGCATATGGGATTGGACTACCTACTTTTGTTCTACCGCTTACTAACTGTGCCACCCATTTTCTTAACCTTTCTGTGTCTTAGTTTCTCAACTGTAAAGTGCGGATAATAGCACCTACTTTATAGGGCTGCAATGAAGAGTAATGAGATAATTCATACAAACCACTTAATCTCCGCCCCCCCCCCCCCCCCCCCCCGTATTGGGGATCAAACCCAGGGCTTCATGTATGCCAGCTAAGCCTTCTACCAAGCACTCTACCACTGAGCCACATCTCCAGCCGCATGCAAAGTGCTTAAAACTGGTACAAGTAGCCCTTCAAAGCATACTGTTACTGTTAAAGTATTCCAGTGGCTACCATTTATTGAGATTTTTTTTCCATCCTCTCAATTTTCTCTTCCTTCCTTTTATATTAGGTGCTACAACTCCAGTCCTTTTTAGTTTTTATTTTGAGGCAGGGTCTCACTAAGTTGTCCAAACTGATCTTGAACTTGAGATCCTCCTGCCTCAGCTTCCTGGGTAGTTGGGATTACAGGCACACACCACATACCTGGCTTTTGAATCAAGTTTCTTACCTCTGCAAGATTATTGTGTGAATTAAAATAAATAATTTATATAAAGCACATATTGAATATTAAATTTTAATTATTTCCATGCTCTGACATCAGCCTTTTAACACTAAGAGCAACTTCCTTGCACCAAACTCTTTGGCTGTATTAAGGAAATTTTTACCTTGTACCTTGGATATTCCCTCACTTTAGCCCTACAGAGTTAAGCAGTGCCAGTAGACACCACTAGGTATAACAAGTACATGAGCAAGACAGATAAATTAAAATAAAAATAGAGAAAGGAGAGATAGGGAAAGGGGGCATATATGCTGTGAGTCATAGCAATATTCTCTTGAGTTTACTAACTAGCCAAAATGTAGGTTTTTGGAGCATTTGCATTTACTTTGAACAAAAATAGTTCTTTTCTATAGTTTTTTGATAGTTTTTAAGGGGCCTTTTTCGTTCTGCCTTTTCTAGATTGCTCCAATGAGCAGAAGCCACAATGTCGTTATGCTTTGTTACTTGATTAGCTTGGCTATTCTCTTAAGTCACGTCTCTAGTCCTTCCCTTTGTCGTTTCAGCTGCAGCCTAGTCCTTCCAAAGGCCTTGAAGCTCTCCTTGATCCTTTATCCAATGACTATCCCTCCATTTTTCCAGCTTCCCACTAGAATCCTCTTTGTTCTCCAGGGGTATTGTGTATATTGCAGTACAGAGTTTGATTACCCCATCACATGTGCCCTATGGTAGTGCCAGGAATTTTCCCACACAGCACCAACCAATCACTCTTCTTCTTGTCAGAAGAAGACATTCTTGGAGACTCTTGCATAAGGGAAGACTTCAGGACTGGGCTGAAGGCAATTCTCTCATCCTGCCCTTTCTTTGGTTGATACTCTGGGCAGGGTGTTCACCTCTGGCCTGAAATGAGCTCGCATCTCAACCTCAGCATCATCAGGATGTTAAGCTCCCTCTTTCTTCTGAAGGCACTTCTAGCTTTTGCGTTCCTGGCATCCTGGGTAACAGCAGGAGAGCATGGTGAGCTATCATTTGGGATCCCTGGCTAACAGTAACAGAAAGTAGGGGAGAAGTCTCCCCTGCCTCCTCCCAGTGTGAGGCTCCTCCTTTATGGAGACAGTCATCTCTGTAGGAGAGAACAGGATAGCCAGGGTAAATCTTGTTGGCTTTTTTTCCTTCTCTGAACAAGGAGACAGGAGTTTCTAGAGGTTCCAGTTATTCTTTTTTTAAAAATATTTTTTAGATGTTGATGGACTTTTATTTTATTCATTTATGTGTATGTGGTGCTGAGGATCGAACCCAGTGCCTCATACATGCTAGGCTAGCCCTCTACCACTGAGCCACAACCCCAGCCCTGGTTCCACTCATTCTTTAGAGCTCATTAAATGAAACCAGGATCACCCCAACGTTTTCCCAGCTCTGTCTGCAGCACAGCGGGGGCTTAGTAGTGGTGGATGGGTGTCAGTGGTTGTGTGGGAGGAGGATAAGATGGTTGCAGAGATATTTTGGAAAGGATTGCTTGGAGATGCTGAAGTTCTTGGAGCACATTTGGGCCCCATTCCTCATCCCCCAAGGCCTAATCAGTCATCCCGACTTCCTGTGTTTTCTCTTGCAGTGAAAGAGGGAGAGTGCCCTCCTGATAAGAACCCGTGTAAAGAGCTGTGCCAGGATGACGAGTCGTGTCCCCCTGGGCAGAAGTGCTGCAGCACAGGCTGTGGTCGGGTCTGCCGAGCATACGTTCTTAAGGGTACGTTGGCATGAGGGGCAGAAGACCAGTATACTCTCTGGCCTTACCTTTGGGACGAATAGAATCAAAGAGCTTCCTCCTTCCCAGATTGGCTCTTGATATCTAGCTTGCCTAGAGAACTCTTATTTTTCCTTTGAGTGTCTCTTTTCCCCTAAGTTGATTTATCTTTTTTTGTGTTGGGAGGGGGTGGGTATAGAGAATTGAACCCAGGGCCTCGTGCATGCTAGGCAAGTGTTCTGCTGCTGAGCCACATCCCTGGCCAGGGGCCCTCTCTTTATCAATGTCTTTACTTTGGACTCAGAGTTCCTATAAGTCACAAGATGGGTAGAGTTCTGAAGGGAAGCCTGATTATGATAGTGATTAAGAGAGTAGACCCTATGATCAGACAGATGTTTTTAAGCCTTAAGTAAGCTTTAAAATCCTAAGATTGTGTGTGTGTGTGTGTGTTTGTGTGTGTTCGGGACCGAATTCAGGGACTTGCACTTGTTGCAAAGCATACTCTCTACCACTGAACCACATTCCCGATCAAATCTTAAGCAATAGCCTCAGTTTCCTTATCTGTAAAATAGAGATAATTGTGAGAATCAAATGAGTTGTTCCTGGCGAAAGGTAAATATCAATAAACGTTTTCATAAATGTTAACTATTGTTATAGTCTTTGCTTTAGCAGCAGGGTGGTGGCTGTGGTGAGACCGGGGGCTTCCTTCCTCTGTTTCTCCCTTCTGCTATGTTTATAGGTGTCACCATATCTCCTTTCTATTGCCATCTCTGTTTCTTTACAGGGATGAAAAGAGCATGTCCCAGGATTGTTCGGAAACGGTCCTGTGTTAAGAGGTGCATCTCTGATGAGACATGTCCAGGTGTAAAGAAATGTTGTACATTTGGCTGCAGCAAGAGCTGTGTAGCCCCACTGGGTAAGAAACCTCATCCCTGTACCCTGTGGTCTGATTGGCCTGCTTGTTTCTTTCTCAAATATGCATACACCATCTGGTCTTACTGCACTTTGAGAAACAATAATTGAGTGCTCACTATATTCTGAGAACTTGAGAAAAAAGATATGTAAAGGGTACTGAAGCTCTGAAGATTTGTAGGATGTGGCCTAGCTAGGCAGAGGAAGATGCAAGAAGGGCTGTGGGCATATTATTTGTAGGCAGGTTTGAAAGCTGTTGGGTAATTCCTGATTTTTCGTTGTCAGTTGCAATATTCTCAATTAAATCCTTATCTTGAGCTGGGGTTGTGGCTCAGTGGTAGTGTGCTCACTCAGCACGCGTGAGGCCCTGGGTTTGATCCTCAGCATCACATAAAAAGAAAATAAAGGTATTATGTCCACCTACAACTAAAAATATATATGTATTAAAAATAAAAACTTAGCTCAAAAATCTGTAAAGAGATATTAAAATAGAATCTGGATGTTTATGGAAGACCCCAATCATTTGCTTCTGAGACTAACCCTTCTGTGTTGAAAATGGATTCTTGTTTATTCTGGTTCTGGTAGAGAGATATTTGAGAGAAATACAGGGTTCTCATCACCCAATTCTCCGTTTACACATTCATCCCTTCAACAAATACTTAGTGGGAGTTTGCTATTTATCAGATCTAGTGATGAGTTCTGGGCATAAGATAATGAACAAAGTTGTTCTGTCCCTGCCTCCATATGGAGTTTATTACCTAGTAGGGGGAGAGAAACAGATTTAACAAGTAAGCATGTAAGTAAATATGTAATTTCAAACTGTGATAAAGCTCTAAGAGACAGAATAATGGGGGACTAGCTTCAGATTAGGAGGTGGAGGATGGTGTGTCTGAGGCAGTGACTGTTTTTCTTTGTTTGTTTTTTATTCTTTTTTTTTTTTTTTTTTGGTACTGGGATTGAATCCAGGAGTGCTTTACCACTGAGCTACATTCCCAGCCCTCTTTATTTATTTATTTTAAAATTGGAGACAGGATCTTTTTTTTATCATTTAAAAAATTTATTTTTTTATTAAAATCTTTTTTATTTTTACAGACTGCATTTTGATTCATTGTCACAAATAGGGTACAACTTTTCATTTCTATGGTTGTACACTGTGGATTCACACCATTCATGTAATCATACATATATATAGGGTAATACTGTCTGTTTCATTCTACAATCTTTCTATCCTTCACCCCCTCCCACCCCATTTTCCTCTACACCATCCAAAATTCCTTCATTCTTCTCTTCCCCCTGTCACCCCCCCTCATTATATATTGTCATGCCCTTATCAGAGAAAACATTTTGGCCCTTGGTTTTTTGGGCTTGGCCTACTTCACTTAGCATGATATTTTCCAACTTCATTTACCAGCAAATGTCATAATTTTATTCTTCTTTATGACTGAGTAATATTCCATTGTGTATTTATACCACAGTTTCTTTATCCATTCATCAATTGAAGGGCATCTAGGTTGGTTTCACAATCTAGCTATTGTGAATTGAGCTGCTATGAACATTGATGTGGCCTCATTGCTGTAGTATGCTGATTTTAAGTCCTTTGGATATAAACCGAGGAGTGGGATAGCTGGGTCAAATGGTGGATCCATTCCAAGTTTTCTGAGGAATCTCCACACTGCTTTCCAGAGTGGCTGCACCAATTTGCAACTCCACCAGTAATGTATGAGTGTGCCTTTTTCCCCACATCCATGCCAACATCTGTGATTGTTTGTGTTCTTGATAATAGCCATTCTAATTGGAGTTAGATGAAATCTTAGGGTGATCTTAATTTGCATTTCTCTAATTACTAGGGATGATGAGCACTTTTTCATATATTTGTTGATCACCTGTATATCTTCTTCTGTGAAGTGTCTGCCCAGTTCCTTAGCCCATTTATTGATTGGGTTCTTTGTATTTTGGGTGTAAAGTTTTTTAAGTTCTTTATAAACTTTGGAGATGAGTGCTGTGTCTGAAGTGTGTGTGGAGAAGATTTTCTCCCACTCTGTAGGCTTTCTTTTCACATTATTGATTGTTTCCAGACAGGATCTTTCTACGTTTCTGAGGGTCTTGCCAAGTTGATTAGGCTGGCCTTGAACTTGCATTCCTCTTGCTGAGCCTCCAAAGTCACTGAGACTGCAGACGTTCACCACCATGCCCTGCTGGCCCAGTGACATTTAAGCTGCAGCCTGGAGGAGGAGTTGAAGCTTGGCAGGTGGAGGGAGTGGTGGATATTGCAGGAAGAGTGAGGAGCATGTGGCGAGGTCTTCAGATGACAAGGAGTCGCCTCGTTTAAGAAACTGAAAGCAAGCTGGTGTGGTTAGCTGAGACCGAAAGCGGGAGAATGATGCCAGCTGAGGCTGGAGACCTCTGACACTGTTGAGGTGGCAGTGGGGATGGGTAAAGGTGGCACTGTTGAGAGACTATGTGTGTTGAAATGACAGCTTTCTGCTCCATTCCTTACCTCCTTCATGGTGCCCTTAAGAGGCTCCTAAAAGGTATTAGAAATTGTGTGTATCTTCCATGTCTGACCCCTTTTTATTTTCCAGCTGTTTTAGGGCTTTCATCTACTTCTGCTTGTTTGTGCTTCCCAGTATATTTTATTATTATATTGCTTATTTATTATATTTATTTATAAGGTCACTTTTAATTTATTGCCTATGTGTAAGGCCACTTTATTGGATGATGCTAGCTACATAAATTAATGAGAACTGATATTATTACAATGTTGAATCTTTATGTCTTCCTATTGTTCAAGTGTATTTGGTATAATATATGTTGTTGTTTTGTAGTTTTAATATATATGTATATATATATTTTTGGTACCAGATATTGAGCCCAGGGGCACTTAACCACTGAGCCACATCCCCAGCCTTTTTTAATATTTTATTTAGACACAGGATGTTGCTGAGTTGCTTAGGGCCCATCTAAGTTGCTGAGACTGGCTTTGAGCTCCAGATCCTTCTGCCTCAGCGTACTGAGCCACTGGGATTATAGGTGTGTACCACCATGACTGGCTAGTTTTGAAATATTTATCAATAAATTTACACGTAGGCATCTCTGCTGTCTGAAATGGGGTCTTCTGTTTTCCGAAGGAACTGAGTGCATATGGCAGCATGTTAGAATGGACAAGCATAGGGGCTGGGGAGATAGCTCAGTAGGTAGAGTGCTTGCCTTGCAAGCACAAGGCCCTGGCAAAAAAAAAAAAAAAAAAAAAAAAAAAAAAAGAATGGACAAGCATAGGTTTGGGTTGTCAGAGACCTGGGAACAAGCCTGATGTTCACCAGTTACTGACCAGCAGGTCCCTGGGCGAGTCTCTTCTGTTTCTCTCAGCCTCAGTTCCTTTATCTGTAAGATGGAAAGAATAAACCCTGGAGGGTTATTTTAGTGATTCAAAGTATATAGGATGTTTGACCCTTAATGTACGTGGATTTCTTCTTCCTGGCATTTAAGGGGCTGGGTCAGGAGTGCCATGTCTATCCTGCCCTTTTTACCTAGAACCGGTATCATTTTCTCCTCCCCCATCACCTCCTCTCAGAAACTCTGAAACTCCACAGCACAGGACAACCTCTTGCCTTTCAGCCAAGCCTCTCCAGGTAGCAGGCTTCTTCCCAGTGCCCACTAGGGCTGTTCGTGCCTGGCCCAGCAGCTGTCTTGGGCAGCCCGCCCATAGAAGAGAATAGAAGGTTGTTCTCCTTGCCAGGATTCTTGAGGCTCAGCTCTGGAATCAAAGCCTGGGAAGCTGTCTTAGGCGGGTCACTCACTGCCAGCTTGTAGATCCTGGTACAATCTTCCCAGTGTTTGAAGCTGAGACCTGAATTGTGGGGGCTGAGGATGAAACTGGCATTCAAGCCCAGTAACTTTGTGAGATGCTGTGGCCCCTGGCTGGCCGGGCAGGTCAGAGTAGTGATCTGCAGATGTCTTGGAGCCTGCCAACTGAGCAGGATCTCAGGCTGGTAGAGGTGAGGTTGTCTGCTAGTAGCAGTAGTTAGTAGTTAACTACTTTTCTACAGCTCCATTCCTGGGGCTACTCACTCAGTGGGACTGTTTGCTAGGAAGCTCTTCTTCCTGGGCTGTGAAAAATTCTGCTTTCCTTAAGCTCTGACATTGCCAGATGTTTACCATCGGCGGTGCCAGAATGTTTGGCAAGGTGGAGGGGCAATCAGGTTGCCCGAGGGCATGGGTGGACACTGGGACCTGCTCTCAGGGTAATTCTGGACTGACTGAGCATGGGCCTAAATCCTGGGTTTTCTGCCTACCTACTCTGTGGTCTCTGGTCGTTTCTGAGTCTCACTTTTGTCATCTGTGAAATGGGAATAAAGATATTTACCTCCGAGGGGCTGGGGATGTAGCTCAGTTGGTAGAGAGCTTGCCTTGTATGCACAAGGCCCTGGGTTCAATTCCCAGTACCACACACACACACACACACACACACAAACAAAATAAAAACATATTTGCCTCTGAATGATGCAGTTTAGAAGAATTCATTTAAAAATATGCACTAAATTTGTCAAATGATGCTCAGTAGCCCATATAGTTATGCTCAGCACTTTCTTTTCAGGTTCTTTCTCCACTTATTTGAAGTCTGACCTGTCCACTGACTTGCTCACTAACTCATTCGTTTATCCCTGTGTTGAGTGTCCAAGCTGCTGGCATAGGGTGTCCATGGTGAGCAAGGAAGCTGTGGCCCTTGCTCCCATGGAGCTCACTCATGGTATGAGAGGCAGGAAACAATCAAGTAAGCAAATAAATAATAACCACAAGTAGTCATCTGTGCTATGAAGAAAATTAAATGTGCTTCTTTAACTTGGAGAATGAGAAGGAACTGACCATGGGGTGAAGTACGAGGGAGAAGGAATGCAAGGGAAAATGTTTTGGATATGAAATAGGGAGGAGCTTACTTTTTTTGGTGGTGGTGGTACTGGGGATTGAACCCGGGGGTGTTCTATCACTGAACAATACTCCCAGACCCTTTTCTCTTCTTTTCCCCGCTTGTTCTAGACTAGCTTCTGCATATCAGGGAAAGCATTTGATCTTTGACTTTCTGTGTCTGGCTTATTTCACTTAGCATGACGGTCTCCAGTTCCATCCATTTACCAGCAAATGCCATAATTTCATTCTTTATGACCTAGTAATACTCCATTGTGTATATATACCACATTTTCTTATCCGTTGATGGGCACCTGGGTTGGTTCCCTAACCTGGCTATTGTGAATTGAGCTGCTGTAAACATTGATGTGGCTGCATCACTGTAGTATGCTGATTTTAGGTCTTTTGGATGTGCACTGAGGAGTGGGAAAGCTGAATCATGTGGTGGTTCCATTCCCAGTTTTCCGAGGAATTACCATACTACTTTCCAGAGTGGTTGCACTCATTTGCAGTCTGGTAGGGAATCTTCATGGCTTCTTTCTTAGGCTTTATCCTAAGTGCAACAGGAAGCCTTCGAGAGGGTTTAAAGGCAGGAGAGGCCTTTGTGTGTGGGTGAGGAATGGGTGAGGGCTAGTGTAGACAAGAGGGACCAGTTAGGAAGCATCGAGGCAGATTGGATAAGAGACAGTCATGCAGATACGGAAAAGTGGGAGGCTTGAAGTACTTTTGAAGACAGCGTGGACAGTCCTGGTGAAGAAGCGAGCGGCTCTGGGCACTGGGGAAGGGCAAGTCAAGAGCGATGCTAAGTCAGGCGAGCGCTGGGCGAGGACTGTGAGGAGAGAGCCTGGAGCAGAAGAGGCTTTGGGATGAAGATCCAGATTAAGGTCCAGGAGTCGTCTTTGTGGGCCCTGCATGGCCCACCTCCATGCTGAATGAAACTGGATCACTCCAGATTCCCTGTGAGCCTGCTTTGTGTATTGTGACACATGCATTATGTCCTTTGTGTGGATGGCTTGGGTTCCTCTTGTGTCTGGCTAACCCCCCCTTCCTTCCTCTTTTCTTTTCCCTCCTCTTCCTCCTCCTCCTCTTTTTATTTTCCTTTGGTACCAGGTATTGAACCCAGGGGGACGTAACCACTGAGCCACATCCCCAGTTCTTTTTTATATCTTGTTTAGAGACAGGGTCTCATTGAGGTGCTTAGGGCCTTGCTGAGTTGCTAAGGCTGTGTTTTGAGCTCACAATCCTCCTACCTCATCCTTCCAAGCTGCTGAGATTACAGATGTGTGCCACCGTGCCTGGCTAGCTGACCTTTTTCTGAATTCTCACTGCTGGTTGTACAGAAAAGAGTTAATACAGCAAGATGGAGCCTGCTATTCTTAGAGAGGCCTGCTGGCAAGATTTGCCCTTGGCTGGCTTCTGAGAACTTGGATTTTGGGAGTGTTCCTACCATCCTAACTGATAACATTGTGCCCACTGTTTGTGCAAGCACTGTGACATAGGCTGAACACTGCTTTCCTTTCTAAGAGTATGAAATCTGGTGTGTGCTAGGCAGAGGGTGCCTACACGACCAGCCTGCAATCAAACAGTGCACACTGAATCTCTAATGAGCTTTCTTGGGAGATAACATTTCACACATGTTTTCATAATTGTCTACTAGAAGAATCAAGTCTTACCCATGTGATCCCCCCGGGAAGAGGACTCTTAGAAACCTGTCTGGCTTCCTCTTGACTTTGTTCTATGTACCTTTTCCCTTAGGTGATTTTGCTTTGAATCCTTTTGCTATAATAAGTCTTAGGCATGAGTATGACTATATGCTGAGTCCCCTGATGAACCACTGAAACTGTGAGTGGCCTTGAGGACTCCTGTCATGCTGGTTTATAACTTTTCCAAAGCCCTAAAACTGTTGACCTCTGCGTTCTGTCTTTTGGCAGTGCTAGACTGAGTGGGTCTCAGTGTTGGTTGATTAATTTTTGAGTGATCCTTGCCGAAGGGTGGGGGGAAATGAAGTGGTTGAAAAGGCATAAGACCTGGTGCCTATCACCATTGGGACCTAATTCTGCCACCACTGACCTCAGACCAACCCCTGCTTTCCTGGATGTCTACTGCAAGGGAAGGGGAGTAAGTTTGATATCTCAGAGGGCCTTTCTTGACTTAAGTTCTAAAATTTCATAATGATGATAAAAACTGGCATCCTTCTGGAAGAAAGTAGAAGTCAAGTCTCAGAATGGAAGGCTGGGATGAGGCAGCAGTAAGACTGTATTTTCTGGATTTCAGCTTCACTACTTTTTTGGCAATTCTTTGGGGTCTTGGGAGAGGTACAGATGCCGGGTTTGGGTGGCCATCCCAATTTTGGCTGCCGTTATTTCTCATCCTGATTCCTGGTATGATTATTATGAAGTGATTGGGAACAAATGCTTTATGAGGAACTGAGCTTACCTAGCCTAAGTCAAGACTTAGTGAAAAGCAGAGGATCTTATCCACAGGAACAAAGGAGACATGTTTTTCAAAGGTCCCTGGTCATAGGAAAAGGACCAGTGGATAGAATTTTAAGAGAACTGGATTCCAGGTGAGCGTGAATGACTACGAAGACAGCCTTGCTGGCGTGTAAGAGCGATGTAGTCTGCTGAGTGCATGGTCCAGGCCCGTCATTCCAGCAACTGGGAAAGCTGAAGCAGGAGGATGGAAAGTTCAGAGCCAGCCTCAGCAATTTAACGGGGCCCTAAGCAACTTAACAAGACCCTGTCTCAAAATAAAAATTAGAAAGGGCTGGGGATGCGACTCAATGGTTCAGCACCCCTGGGTTCTAGCCCTAGTACCAAACAAACAAACAAATAGCAGAACAACAACAACAACAACAAAACCAGAATATGGTCTGCCTCAGAGGTAGCAAGGCCCATTCATTCCAGATGTTTGAGCTGAAAGAAGGGATTAGTTGGCAGATATTTGAGCATAAAACAGGGTGACATTGCCAGGCACCAGTCAAAGGGGATGTTCTGTGACTCTCAGGACCTACATTGCTTCTAAATTTTGGCAAAACCCCAGGGACCTCAAGGATGCCTGGCAAAGAAGGGACAGAGATAAAGTCTCTATGCATTGTCCTGGGAATGAATATAGAGAGTAGAGATGCCATTGGCATTGACCAGATCAGAACCAGGCTCAGCAAAATGGTGAGATCTGGGAAGTATGTGCTCTCGGCCTCCCTACTAGGGTTCATGGTATGACTCTTGAGAGTATGTCGTTGGGTTTTTTTACCATGGAGATTTTTAGGCTCATCCTTCTCAACTGTGGGATGAAAGGCTTTTCCTCTTTGTTGAATGGACCCTTAGTGTTTGTCAAGCAGATGACGGGGTGTCGGGGACGTGTGTCAGGTGGTTCCAGTGACCACATTTTGTCAATAAAAACTCGGGACACAGTTTGACTGATTTCACAGTGGCATGGAATGTTTAAACTGGGGCCCCATAAAGGAAAACCCCAGGGTGCAAGATCATGACAGCTCAGTTGTTTAGCTATATATGTTCTCCTTGGAGTTCAAGACTTGCCTTTTCCACCATGCAGACTTCCTGGAGCCAGCCAAGTGCAATCATACTTACTTGTTGCTGTGCACAGGTACTGGGCTGGGCCTGTTTTGGTTTTCTACAAAACCATTAATTGACTGTCACCTCTTTCTCTCCATTAAAAAAAAATTCCTTGACATAAACACAAAGACAAATGAGTCATGGTGAGTTGGTTTGGTTTGGATGTGACCTTCTTTGGGTGTGCCTGCTCCTGAGGACCTGGCTAAGTTGCCTGAATGTTTTAAGGATGGCGTTGTAGAAAGGACTTCATTGCAAATCAAGAAGCCGAATTTTGTTCTGCTTAGCTGTTGACTCACTCTGTAGTTCTGGGCTAGCCTCATTCTCTGCTCTGGGTTTCATTGTCTTCACAGGGATGGGATATGTTTAGCTATTGACAACAGAAGATTAACCAAATAAGGAAGGGTTCATTGTTCTCACATAATGAGAAATCCTGAAGGAGTTACCGGGACTGGTCTGGTGGCTCTGTGATGCTAACAGGATGGAGCTATTTCTGTCATTGGCAATTCCTGATTTTGTCCTCATGCTGGTTGCCTCCTGGTCTTGAAGAAGGCTGCTGTCCCTTTCCACATTATCTTTGGACTGGAAGAAGAAAGAAGTGAGGGGATAGTTTGTATCAGGAATGCACAAGTTTCTCTAGTTCATGTTTTAATGTGGTTACCCCAGGTTCCAAGAGAACTTGAAGAAGTGAATCATTTTTGTTGGATTTGTTGCCTCTCAGAACAAACATGGGGTTCTATTAAGAAGTGTTTCACTTATACATTGCAGTGTAACAAACCATCTCCAAATTTAGTGGCCTAAAGCAACAATGGATTATTCTGTCACGCAGGTTTACTGGACTTAGCTGGGCGGTTCTTGTACCCACATGGGAAGCTGAGGTCACCCATGCAGGAACTTGAGGAGAGCCGGAATGTCCAGGATGGCTTCTCCACTCTAGCTTCTCTGTGCATGGGGCATCTCATCATTCCACAATGGAGCTCAAGCTGCTTTACAACATGGCGGCTGGTTTCCAAGGAGGGTAACAAGGGGACAAGCCCCAGTATGCAGTGTTTATTTAGTCTCTGCTTGTATCACTCTTGTGAATGTCCCATTGGTCAAAGTAAGTCTTATGTTCAGAGTGAATATGGAAGGGACTTCACCAGGGCATGAATGCCAGGAGATGTGGTTCACTGGGGACTCCAGTGTAAATGTCTTCCACAGTAAGAAAGAAAGCAGAATGAATAGAGGGTTAGCAATTAGTACTTTTGCCTCGGGGGGGGGTTTAGAGCTGAACAGGGTTTTTCAAACTATGAGTGCTAAAATCAGTTTATCGCGAGCATTGAAAAAAGAATACATTTAAATAATATGAAACATCAGGGCACATTGCATACATGATATGCATAAATATGTCCATATATATATGTACACACAAGAAGCAGTGAAATGTGTAGTTCGTACTCTGGGCTTGAGCAACTCTGGATTTTAATGCTTTGATTCTATGGCAGGGTTTGGTGGCGAATGTCCTGATGACCCCCTTCCATGTGGGGAGCAGTGCAGTGGGGATGCATCGTGTCCCCTGGGGCATAAATGCTGCAGCACTGGCTGTGGCCACACCTGCCGTGGAGACATTAAGGGAGGTATGTTTTTTTGAATTTATTATTATTATTTTTTTAGATATACATGCCAGTAGGGTGTATTTTGACATATTATACATACATGGAGTGCAGCCCATTATAAGATTTTTTTGGGGGGGGGTACCAGGGATTGAATTCAGGAGCACTCAACCACTGAGCCACATCCTAGCCCTTTTTTGTATTTTATTTAGAGACAGGGTCTTACTGAGTTGCTTAGTGTCTTGCTTTTGGTGAGGCTGACTTTGAACTCATGATCCTTCTGCCTCAGCCTCCCGAGCTACTGGGATTATAGGAGTGTGTCACCATGCCCAGCCCATTACAATTCTGATCCATTCTTGTGGTTGTATGTAATGTGGAATTACACTGGTTGTGTATTCATGTATGAGCATAGGAAAGTTATGTCCAATTCCTATCCTCCTCCCTTCCCTTCATTACCCTTTGTCTAATTCAATGGACTTCTATACTTCTCCTTCCTACCCTCCTTTGTTATGGGTTAGCACCCACATACCAAAGAAAACACTTGGCCTTTAGTTTTTTGGGACTGGCTTATTTAACTTAATATGATATTCTCCAGTTCCATTTATTTACCAGCAAATGCCATAATTTCATTCTTCTTTATGGCTGAGTAATATTCCATTGTGTATATATACCACAATTTCTTTATCCCTTCAGCTGTTGCAGGGTAGCTAGGTTGATTCCATAGCTTGACTATTGTGAATTGAGTTGCTATAAGGATTGATGTGGCTGTGTCACTGTATTATGCTGATTTTAAGTCTTTTGGGTATAAACCAAGGAGTGGGATGGTTAGGTCAAATGGTGGTTCCATTCCAAGTTTTTAGAGGAATCTAAGGGAGTTCTGTTGGCTCTTGGGAGAATTTCTTAGGTGCTCCCTGAGTTGCAGAGTCAGTTTGAGATGTAGGCATCCACCACTGCCTTTGCCTTCCCTTCTGAGGAGGAGCCAGAGTTGTCTTTACTGTGCCTTGGCCTGCGACCTGAACAACCCTTCCTTCTAGGGCCAAGGGTCCCATGTTGGCATTCCTGTTCCAATTCATTTGTTTTTTCAATATTAAAAAAAAGTTAATGTATATTTTTGAGTACGCCTTTTGTGCACTGTGGAATTCCATTTCAGGATCATTGGCCCAGATTTTGTTTGGTCCCTTTGTGCTCCAAGTGTTGGGGATGGCCTTAATGTGGCATATAACCTGTCAGGGAATACAGAAATTAAATAAGGAATTACAGATGTTCCTTGATTTAATGATGGGCTCATATCCAATTAACACGTTGTAAGTAGAAAGTGCATTTAGTACACCCAACCTGCCAAATCTCCTAGCTTGGCAGCATGCCCTGCACACTGCAGAGTTTCAGGTGTGAACCCATGTCATTTGGTGGCTGTCCGAGAGCTGAGGCGTGCTGCTGTTGTCTGGCCTTGCAAGAATATGGTACTGCCTGTAAGTAGTCTGGGAAAGATAAATATTCAAGATTTGAACTACTGAATGTGTACTGCTTTCGTACCATCCTAAAGTTGAAAAATCATTCATTCAAGCCCTCACAAGCTGGGGCCCATCGTATAATAAAGTTTGATGAGAGGAGGCATGTACAGGGTGCTTCAGAAGCACAAACACTACACCTGATCTAGGAGGACAGACAAGAAAGTGACGCCATGAAGCCCAGGAGGGAGCGTGAAGCCTGCCCTCCTGCAATCTACTTGGCCCTACCTGCAAACCTGCATAGCTGGCAACCCCTGATACTCTAGGGAATTCCTTTGGGACACTATTTGAAAACTCTTAGCTCAGAGGTCTTTGGGTGCCTATGTTTCTCAGCTATTCCAGCTTTGTGACTTCTCAGCCAGATTGGGTAAGTCCTAGTTAGGGGTCATGGGCCAAGTCATCAGGAGTCCCGTGTCCAAGTTCCAGATGGGATAGTGGAGCCAAAGCCCTGTGTCTTTACCTGTGCCTGTTTTCCCCACAGGGCGGGGTGGGAATTGTCCCAACATTCTGATAGGCCTGTGTATTGTCAACTGCATGATGGATGAGAACTGTCAAGCTGGGGAGAAGTGCTGCAAGTCAGGTTGTGGCCGTTTTTGTGTCCCACCAATCCCGCTACCCAAGCAGACCTTGAACTTCAACAGGACCCTCAGATCTGATTCTGAATTAGGTGAGTACAGTCTATCATCAACAACTAACTATCAAGGTAAGAGACTTAACTGCCATGTGCAGAGTGGCTTAGGTCCTGGGAAGGGAGTTGCTGAAGGTTAAGAGTCTGGTTGGAGAGAAAGCTTCTATGTCACAGAGCCAGAACCTCCTATGGACATTATGGCTTACAGGTGTTAAAGTGGGTCTGGCTCCCTGGGCAGGTCTTCTGGTAGAGATGGAGATTGATCTGGGACCTAAAGGGTAGGCAGATGTGTCAAAGTGGGGATAGCATAGAGAAAATGTAGACAGGTGACGTGATTGTTAGCAAAGACGCAGGGTGGGCATGTATGTGACCTGTTTGGGCAGTGGGGCTGGAGGGAGGTGGATAAAGGAATAGGCAGAGCTCCTGTTTTTATGACAGAAGATATAAGGTTGACTTCTGTATGACCAGAGTCTTCAGTTGGGTTCTTTAGGAAGCAGGCAGCATTTCAAGCCTTTGAGAACAATTTATGCCAAGGTTCTTGATGGTGGAGGGAGAACATGTTAGGTGGCTGGAGCCAGGAGGGCACAGTTGTGACTTGATATCTCTTCTACTTGCAGAAGCCCCAGTGCCCTACTTGTCCTGATTTGTCTGGAACTTCATTATTGACTCCAGGAGCTACCCTGGCAGCCAGGAGAGGGTGACATCCTGGGGCTTGTGACACGCCCAGGGGTACTCCTGGTCCTCTCGATTCTGCTTTTCTTCCTACCATGCCCTGGAGCATAGGAAAAACAGCCCTGGCTGAGCAGTGGGTGTTGGTGCTTCTCTTCCCCAATAAAGGCTGGTGCTGACCCTCTTGTCTGTGCTTTCTGGGGCTCAGGTGAGGCAGGGGAGCCTGGGGCTCTGAGCACGACTGCGGGACTGTGAGACATGTTGAGGGAGGTTGGCGAACAATTGAACACTGAAAATGGGTGTTGGTTGGGTGTGGCTCAGGGAGAGATGGGTAGAAGGTAGTGTCTTTCTCAAGCCTGAGAAGTGGGGGTGGGGGGCCCTTCTTTTGGGGGCTGCATCACTGTAGTATGCTGATTTGAAGTCCTTTGGGTATAAGTCAAGGAGTAGGATAACTGGGTCAAATGGTGGTTCCATTCTGAGTTTTCTGAGGAATCTCCATACTGCTCTCCAGAGTGGTCCCACCAATCTGCAGTCCCATCAGCAATTTATGAGTGTGCCCTTTCCCCCACATCCTTGCTAACTTTTATTGTTGCTTGTTTTCTTGATAATTGTCATTCTGACTGGAGTGAGATGGAATCTCAGTATGGTTTTAATTTGCATTTCTACAATTGCTAGAGGTCTTGAACATTTTTTTTTTTACATATTTTTGACCATTGTATTTTTTCTTCTGTGACGTGTCTGTTCAGTTCCTTTGCCCATTTATTGATTGGGTTATTTATTTTTTTTGGTGTTAAGTTTTTTGAGTTCTTTGTATATCCTGGATGCTTTATCTGAGGTGCAGGTGGTAAAACTTTTCTCCCATTCTGTAGGCTCTGTGCATGTTCTTGATTGTTCCCTTGACTGTGAAGAAGCTTTTTAGTTTGATGATATCCCATTTATTGATTCTTGATTTTACCTCTTATGCTTTAGGAGTCTTATTGATGAAGTCTGTTTCTGAACTGACATGAGTGAGAGTTAAGCCTACTTTTTTTTCTAGTAGACCCAAAATCTCTGGTCTAATTTCAAAGTCCTTGATCTACTTTGAGTTTAGTTTTGTGCAGGGTGAGATACAGTAATTCAATTTCAATCTACAACATATGAATTTTCATTTTTTCCCAGCACCATTCATAGAAGAGGCTATCTTCAGTGTATGTTTATGGCACCTTTGTCTAGTATGAGATAACTGTATTTATGTTGGTATGTCTCTGTGTCTTCTATTCTGTTCCATTGGTCTTCAATTCTCTTTTTGTGCCAATACCATGCCGTTTTTGTTATTATAGCTCTGTAGTATAGTTTAAGGTCTGGTATTGCTTTGGCTATTCTGGGCCTCTTATTATTCCAAATGAATTTTATGACTGTTTTTTCTATTTGTATGAAGAATGTCATTGGAATTTTAATGGGAATTGCATTAAATTTATATAGCACTTTCAGTAGTGTGGTTATTTTGACAATGTTAATTTGCCTGTCCAAGAACATGAGAGGGGATCTTTCCATTTTCTAAGGTCTTCTTCCATTTCTTTCTTTAGTGTTCTGTGATTTTCATTGTACAGGTCTTTCACCTCTTTTGTTAGATTGATTCCAAGTATTTATTTCTTTTGAGGCTATTGTGAATTGGGTAGTTTTCCTGATTTCTCTTTTTGCTGATATATTTGTCACTGGTGTATAGGAACACAATTGATTTATGGGTGTTAATTTTATATCCCGTTACTTTGCTGATTTAGTTTATGAATTCAAGAAGCTTTTTGGTGAGGTTTTTGGGTCTTCATGTCATCAGCAAATAAGGTTTGTTTGAGCTCTTCTTTTCCTATTTATATCCCTTTAATTTCTTTCTCCTGTCTAATTGCTCTGGCTAGGGTTTCAAGGACTATGTTGAATAGAAGTGGTGAAAGACAGGCATCCCTGTTTTGTTATAGTGTTTAGAGGGAATGCTTTCAATTTTTCTCCATTTAGAATGATGTTAGCCTTGGGTTTAGCATATATAGCTTTTACAATGTTGAGGTATGTTCCTACTATCCACGGTTTTTCTAGTGTTTTGAACATGAATTGATGCTGAATTTTGTCAAATGCTTTTTCTGCATCCATTGATATAATCATGTGGTTCTAGTCTTTAAGTTTATTGATGTGATGAATTACATTTATTGATTCCATATGTTGAACCAACCTTGCATCCCTGGAATGAAACCCACTTGATCATGGTGCACTATCTTTTAAATATGTTTTTGTATGCAGTTTACCAGGATTTTGAAACAGGAGGACATAGAAAAGTTAGACAAATCAATTGAAGATGCCAACAAAAGCCTACCAACAAAGAAAATCCCAGGACCAGGTAAATTGTCAACTGAGTTCTGCCCAGACCTTCAAAGAAGAACTTACACCAATACTCCTCAAATTATTCCATGAAATAGAAAAGGAGGGAACCCTTCCAAACTCATTATATGAAGCTAGTATCACCCTGATCCCAAAACCAGACAAAGACATGTCAAGGAAAGAAAACTTCAGACCAATATCTCTCATGAACATAGATGTAAAAATTCTCAATAAAATTCTATTCCACTATGTTGCTTATCATTTTATTGTTTATTAAAAAGTCAAAATAATACACACACATATATTTTCTTTTTTTCTTGAGATAAGATCTTATTTTGTTAACCTATTCAATAAATGGGCTAGGGAACTGAACAGACACTTCACAGAAGAAGAAATACAACCAATCAACAAACATATGAAAAAATGTTTATCATCTCTTGCAATTAGAGAAATGCAAATCAAAACTGCTCTAAGATTTCATCTTCAGTCAGAATGGCAGTTATCAAAAATACAAGCAATAATAAGTGTTGGCAGGGATGTGGGGAAAAGTACACCCATACTTTGTTGGTGGGTCTGCAGATTGGTACAACCACTTTGGAAAGCAATAAGGAGATTCCTCAGAAAACTTGGAATGGAACTACCATTTGATCCAACTATCCCACTCCTTGGTTTATACCAAAAGGACTTAAAATCAGCATACTACAGTGATGCAGCCACATCAGTGTTCATGGCTGCTCAATTCATGACAGCAAAACTATGGAACCAACCTAGATGCCCTTCAACAGATGAATGGATGAAGAAAATGTGGTACACAATGGAATATTACTCAGGCTTAAAGAAGAATGAAATTATGGCATTTGCAGTAAGTAAGTGGATGGATGCTAAGTGAAATAAGCCAATCCCAAAAAAACCAAAGGCCAAATTTTTGATAAGCAGATGGTGATCTGTAGTGGTGGGTGGGTAGGGAACAATGAAGGAATTTTGGATTGTGCAGAGGGGAGTTACGGGAGGAGGGGAGGGGAGGGATGGGAAGATGGTAGATTGAGACAGATATCATTACCCTATGAAAAAAAATTTAAAAATATCACTGTCAAAAAAATTAAAAATAAATAAAAGTAATAAAAAAATTAAAGATAAAAAAATCTTATTTTGTTTCCCAAGCTGGTCTTAAACTCCTGGACTTGGGCTCAAATGATTCTCCCAACTCTTGAATAGCTAGGACTACAGGTGCCCAACTTTATGCACATAAAGTTTAAAAAATTGGTATGGTAGAACTTTCTTCTTTTTTTTTCAATAATGTATTTTTTTTATTGTAAACAAATGGGATACATGTTGTTTCTCTGTTTGTACATGGTGTAAAGGCATACCATTTGTGTAATCATAAATTTACATAGGGTAATGTTGTTTGATTCATTCTGTTATTTTCTCCCTTGCCCCCTCCCCTCCCACCCCTCTTTTTGGTAGAACTTTCAGTGAAAATAATCGTCTGGAAATCTTAAAATACTGTAGGATGATTGTCTGTCTGGTGGAGAGTGGGACTGGAGAGGGAGCTATGGGGATCATGTTGAGTCATGGGATTTTGGCCCATTCCAGATCATTCCTTATCTGGGCTGGCCCACCCTGTCCAGGTAGGAGCTGCTGAACTGCTTTTGGGTGGCAATGGGTGGGGATGTGGAGAGAGGGAGGGAGCACAGGAGAGAGTGAGGGTGGAGATAGATAGGGCTAAATCTAGGTCTTCCCCTTAAATTCCACTAGGACATTCTGGACAACTTTCCCTATTTACCCTAAACCAAAGAAGGCCACCCAAACTGTCCTTCCTCAAGATTTAAGTCAATTTCTACCTCAGTTCTACAAAATATGTCTCAGTGGATCCCAATTCTGTCCCCTTATCCCTTACCCCTGCATACTGCAATTAGCTTTCTTTAAAAAAAAATTTGTAGTTGTAGATGGGCAGAATGCCTTTATTTTGTTTATTTTTATGTGATGCTAAGTATCAAACACATGTGCTAGGTGAATGCTTTGCCACTGAGCTACCGCCCTAGCCCCCTGCAATTAGCATTTTTTTTTTTTTTAGTACCAGGGACTGAACTCAGGGGCACTCTTCCATTGAGTCACATCCCCAGTCCTTTTTTGTACTTTATTTGAGACACAGTCTCACCGAGTTGCTTAGTGCCTCACCATTGCTGAGGCTGGCTTTCAACTGGCAACCCTCCTGCCTCAGCCTCCCAAGCCAGTGCACCACCAATTGTCTGGCTTGCAATTGCCTTTTGACCAGGGTGAAACACCACCCCCACCTCCCCACTTTCAAGTTACTCATGGTGGGCAGGAATTTCTGGACCTCTGACAGGTGCCCTTCCTTAAGCTGGGCTGACAAAGTTCTGTTCTTTACCTGGAGCCAGTGAGTTTCACAGCTCCTCCCTTTTCTATCCACATTGTGGCTCAGTCCCAGCAATACCACAGTCACCATGGACACCCGCATTTCCCTCTGCTTTGGTTCTAGATTTCACTGCTGTGTCTGGTTGGGCATTACATTATCAGTAAGTGGGGTATGTGGTGTGAGGAGGGTGGAAAGTTGCTTTTGTCTTCAATTTCCTACCCAAGTCAAGCCTTCTTGTCAAGGGGATTTGGTGCATATATGCACCTTTTATATGAAGGCCAACTTCATGTAGATTCACAATCACAAGTACAGGATAAAGAAGCCCCTCATGTGAATGGAAAGGATTCTTCACTGGGTGCTTCATTCTCAGAGTCACCAGAGGGCAGCACAAGTCCAAGTCACAGACCATTGAATGAAATAACTTCCCAGAACACTGGTTAAAGGAAAAGCTTACTATCTCTCTGTGTTCCTGGATCCCTGCTAAATTACACAACAAATTAAAGCTTACTTAGAAAAACAAGAACAAAGATTCTAAAACTAGTAGAAGAAATAATCAAGAGCTGAAATTAACTAAAAAAAAAAAATTAGAAATGATTAGTGAAATAAGATTTGGTTCTTTGAAAAGATAAATAAGATGGATAAAACCATAGCCAAACTAACAAAAAGAAAAGACCCAAATTGATCTAGAGATGAAAAGGGGATATTACAACAGACACCACTGAAATTCAGAGGATTATCATGAACTGTGGTTGGTTGGTTGGTTTCTTGTTGGTACTAGGGATTGAACCCAGGGATGCCTTACCCTTGTACTACCTCTCTAGTCCTTTTTGGTTTTTATTTTGAGATAGAGTCTCACTAAGTAGCCAAGGGTCTCACTAAATTGCTGAGGCTGCTCTCAGACTTGGGATCTTCCTGTATCAGGCTCCTGAGTTGCTGGGACTACAGGCCTGCACCACTATGCCTGGCCAAGGGACTGTTTAAAAAAATCTATATTCCAATAAATTGGAAAACTTAGAAGAAATAGATAAATTTCTAGACACATGTAGCCTATCAAAATTGAACCAAGATGATATAGAAAACTTGAAAAGATTAAAAACACCCAATGAGATTGAAGCAGTAATAAAAAAACCTCCCAACAAAGAAGAGTTTAGGACCAGATGGATTCACAGCTGAAATTTACCAGAACCCTAAAGAACCAATACCAATATTTTCCAAATTATTTCACAAAGCAGAAAGGGAGGGAACACTTCCAAACTCATTCTATGAAGCCAGAGTCACCCTGATACCAAAACAGAATAAGTGTGCATCAAGAAAAGAAAATTATAGACCACTGTCCTTGATGAATATAGTGATAAAAATTCTTAACAGAATATGTGAAAATTGAATTCAGTAACACACCAAAAAGATCAGAGCATCATGACCAAGTTGGTTTTATCCCAGGGATGCCAGGATGGTTCACCATTCACCAATCAATAAAGGTAAATAGAATCAAGGACAAAACTCACATGATTATCTCAACAGATGCAGAAAAAACCTTTGACAAAAGTCAACACCTCTTCATGATTAAAAAAACCCTGAAGAAACTGGGGATAGAAGGACCTTAATATAATAAAGGCTGTATACTACAAACCCAAAGCCAACTTCATACTGAAAGGGAAAAAACTGGAAGCATTTCCTCTGTCAGGAACAAGACAAAGAGGTTCACTCTCACCATTACTATTCAATACCATACTTGAAATTTCAGCCAGAGTAATTAGGCAAGAGAAGAAAATAAAAGGGATATGGATAGGAAAGGATGAAGACAAATTATCACTGTTGGAAGATGACATGATCCTATATTTAGGAGACTCAAAAAACTCCATCAGTCAAGTGGTGGGGAATAGGGAGGGTGGGGGGAAATGTGATCTGCATATGTCAGGAGGCCCCTCCAAATAGTGATTTAAGCAAAGTTTATTTTTCATGTAAAAGAATTCTGTTGGTGATTAAACCAGGGCTGATTGGGCAGCTGCATGAAGTTTCAGAGACTCAGAATCCTATTAACCTTGTTAGTCCATCAGCTTTGGTAGGTGGCATCTATCTCATCGTTTAGACTGACTTCTTGTATTCCATTCACATCTGCACTCGAGCAACCAGGAAATGAGACAGTTGAGGAAGGGAAGGGTATATCTGCACCCTTTAGGGACATTTTTTGGGGAGTTGCACAGGATACTTGTGCCCTGCAACTAAAGATGGCCATGTGTCTAGATTCTGGACAACAAAATGTAAGCCAATGCTGGAACAGAAAGAATCTCATTTTAACTTTGTTTTCATCTAAATTTGCTAAGGTAGAATTCCAGAGTAGAATTGTTGGGTAGATGTGCCCATTTAAAATTCTGATAAGTTTAGACAAATTGTGCTCCAAAAGATTTAAAAAATATGTATGTATATAGCCAGGTGCATGCCTGTCATCCCAGTGGCTCAGGAGGCTGAGGCAGGAGGATTGTGAGTTCAAAATCAGCCTTACTCAGCAACTTAACAAGACTCAGTCTCTAAATAAAATATGAAAAGGGCTGGGGATGTGGTTCAGTGATTAAGCAACCCTGCGTTCAGTTCCTAGTACCCAAACAAACAAAAAGATATATATATATATATATATATATATATATATATATATATATATATAATCCCAATAATCCTAAGAATGTTTATTTCCTTCCTTCCCTTTCTTTCCTTCTTTTCTTGCTTCTTTCCTTTTTTCTTTCTGATACCTCTCTCTCTCTCTTTCACTCTCTCTCTCTCTGAACGCAGGAATACTCTACCATGCTCTACCGTGGAGCTACATCTTCAGCCCCTTTTATCTTTTTTTTTTTTTTTTTTTTTTTTTTTTTTTTGCGGTGCTGGGGATCAAACCCAGGGACTTGGGCTTGCAAGGCAAGCACTGTACCGACTGAGCTATCTCCCCAGCCCCCCTTTTATCTTGAGATAGGGTTTTGCTAAGCTGCAGAGGCTGGTCTCAAACTTGTGATCCTCCCTCCAGTTGCTGTGATGACAGGCATGTACCAGCACACCTGTTATCTTTGTGACTTTCTAGCACTGAACACAGTGCCTTGTACATAGTAAGTAAAAATATTTGAATCGGATTGAATTTCTATTATTTTTAAAATCCTGTCTATATTGGCCTGTTTTATATCACTGCGACATAATACCTGACATAAACAGCTTAAAAGAGAGAAAGATTCCTTTTCACTCATGGTTTCAGAGGTTGCCATCCATGATTGTTGGCCCCATGGCTTTGGGCCTGTGGCGATCAGCACATCATGGTAGGAGTGTGTGGTGGAGCAAAACTGCTCACATCATGGCAGCCAGGAAGTGAGAGAGAAAAAGAAAGGGACTGAGGTCCCAATGTACCCTTTGAGGACACGCCACAGTGACAATTTCTTCCGGCAGGATATCACCTTCTAAAAGTTCCATCAGCTTCCAATAGCACCACAGGCTGTGATGACCAAGTTTTTAACACATGAGACTTTAGCACATCTTCCAGATCTGAACTAAAACATTCTCCTTTCCCTTAGTGTATGTTCTGAGAAGTCTTGCCAGTCCATTTGGTAGTTTTATATGCTTTCATTCTTTCATTTGATAACACTCATTATTTCTGGACATTGGAGATAAAAAATATGAATTGGACATAATTCCTACCCTTATCTTTTTCTAGGTTTTTGCACTCTGTTGGTTGGCACCTTTCTCTCACTCTATTTATTTTAAGTATTCTCTTCCATTTTCTGATGTTCCCTATTTCATTATTGTTTGGGCATATTTTACTTAATATCAAATGAAGTCGTTTAGGCAGGGGTTAATATCTTTAACCGATGAGGATACAGGCTCAGAGGTAAATAGCCTTTTCCAACGGCTGCCAAATAAGGTTGTGTTTTGTTTTAGCAGGCAGTTAAATTACTGCCAGATCACCGTGAATTTGTGATGGTTTCATTTTATGCTTTTTTGGGGACAGACAAATTTCAATGACTCCTAGCTCTAGAGTGAATGCTTAGTCTTAAAATGTAGTCTTTCCTGTTAAGTCATGATTCTTCCAGGGTTTCAGTTTAAAACTGTGGTGTATATCTCTCTAGCATGTCAGGGGTTCAAAAATCTAAACTTCTCTGGTGGGCAACAGTTGAAATCTCTCTGCTTGATTTTTCAGCCTTCCAGGTATTGTTTACCTTGGATTCTTGGAACGTCACCTGCACATAAGAGATTGAGGAGTCAATCAAGGATTTGTGAGAAGTTTGCATGAAGAGTTTGGAAGTTTCCCTGCTGTGGTTCCCTCCTGTCTGGGATTTCCCCCTTTAATATATAGCCACTTTGGTAGTCCATCTTAAACATTGTTCTGTGGCTCCTCAGGGCACAAGGCTCATTTCCTGCTTGAGTTTTAGATACATAAGCTGGTTGAATTCAGTAGTGTCCTCAAAGGAAAATTCATGTAAATATGTATCTCTCTCAGTTTGATTCTTGTCTTTCAAGGCTAGATTCTACCCGGTGTCTTCTTAGTTTTGGTCACTCTCTAGTGCATTTAAACATTTTTTTTTTACATTTTATTGAGATATTATAATTTCCATTTGTATAGTAGTTCATCTGATATAAACTATTCTGCCGTTATTAGACCCAGAATTCCCTGAATGATCTTAAAAACATTACTCTCCTTGAAACCCTCTGTTCTTGTCCTTCACAGCCCACCAAGCCCTTATGACTGGGATCCTGATGACTTCAATTGTACCTCCAGCACTCTGGGGCACATTGCAATTCTTTGAAAATGTCATCCTCTATCCTGCCTCAAGGCTTGTACATACGGTTCCTTCTGATAAGCATTCTGTTTCCTTTTTGTCTACTTATGCTTCAGATGCCAGCTCAAATACCACTTCCTCTAGAAAGTATTTGCTGAATCTATGGATAGACTAAATTCCCCTCCTACACCTGCTAATAACATCTTATTTCTTTCTTGAAGATCAAAACTCACCTAGAACACTTCAGTAGTTATCAGAGCACTGTCTGTTCCTCTCCGGATTATCAGTTCCAGGAGAATAAGTCCTGGTCCTCTTTGCTCATTGCTTTATCTCATGCCTCATATGGTGTCTGACTCATAGTAGGTGCTTAATAAATGTGTTTAGTAAATGAAAAGAAGGGGATGTTGCATTGTGCATGGAAGAGATCCCCCAGTTGAGGGGCAGGGTACTATATGAAGCTATGAGCTACCAGGAGACATATGTCAATTGATCTCACATTTCAAATCTTTAGTTTCAAGGTTGAACTAGATGATCTTTTAGGTCACTTTCAATTTTCAGAATCTATGATACACATGAAAACTCAAGACAAAAGTATACTATGGGAAACAATAACGCTAAAGAACAGACACGAGGGACTTAAGACATGGGTGAAATTAAGATTTTTAACCAGAGACACTTAATGTCCTAGATTAGGGACCTGAAAAATAGAAGTGACACTAGAGGACAGTTATTCTGGGACTAGCAGATAAGATCAATGAGATTTGGAAGTAGTTAGATCATGAATGAATCTGGCAAGGGGACTTTGGCAGCATGGAACTGGCGTCAGGGTGCTAGCTGTGGAGATGACAAGGAAGGAGTGACTCATCAGACCCCATGAAGGCCAGGCTTGGGGATTAGAGGTTCTCTCCTAATCTGTTTATTTCCCTACAGGAGACAGAGTAGAAATGTTGGATAGGAAGGAGTTAAGAGTCTATGATCATCATGGACTTTCCCCCTTTACACCTTGGCTTCATTTTAGGTCCAACTCTGCACCCAGATATGAGGACAAAATATTCTGAGTGTTCCTTGCAGGACAGGCAAGGTTGTGTCTGAAGTTAGGATCAGGGTTTGCTGGTGTTGAGATTGAGCTAGAATACCCCAAGTGAATTCACTTTGCCCCGTTGTTAATGACCATTATGATAGTGGCCTGAGTTGCTCCTATCAGTGGATCCATTTGTGAGACTCAGGTCCAACGAGAACACGCCTAGGCACTCAGAGCAGAGGGGAATCACCTTCCGTACTCAGATGCTAGACGTTCACCATGGCTTAAGGCTTGTGGCTCCCAGCTGTAAAGTCACAGCTTCTATATTGCTTCTATAATTGATGTACCAGGGACATTTCCCTAGAGGATGAGGATTGTTAGGAGTTGAATGGCCATTGATCTGTGGCAGATGGAAGAATTTAATGGCAATTCTTTTAGTGCCACTTACCTGGAAATCCACTTGAGTCTGTGACACAAAATACAGAAACAAACTCAGTTTTGCTAAGTCATGCTGAGGAGAGAGCAAAAATGACTGCCCTACCCAGGCTGACTCAACGGAGCCTGTAGAGAGGCCGTTTGTATTTTATGTTGGAAGCATCTAGTCATGAGTGAATTCACATCAGGGATGATGGACAGGAAATTTTCAGTTAAAAATTTATACATCTAATCAGTATGAAAGGAAATGTGTTCAAGGAAATCAGCCAGAATTCTGAAGTCAAAAAATTTCCAGAAATGTTTAATTTACTCAGAACAATTTTAACATAGTTTTACATATTCCTTTTCTTTGTTTCTTCCTTCTGTCATATTATTGATCACTTGTTTCTTTGCTGTTAATAAATAAATAAATACATTTTGTGATTACTATGGTCATTGCTATTATTTAGGACCCAATCAATGGGTCTTTATATATCAGCAGAACTTACAGATGTCATTAGTGCTAATACCCCTCCTGATCTATACACTTACCCATAAACTTTTTTTTTTTTTTTTTTTTTTGTTTATTAGGGATTGAACCCAGGGGTCTTAACCACTGAGACACATCCCCAGCCCAGCCCTTTTTAATATATTATTTAGGGACAGGATCTCACTGAGTTGCTTAGGGCCTCCCTAAATTGCTGAGGCTGGCTTTGAACTAGCGATCCTCCCATAGGCATGCACCACCCCACTTGGCCATAAACTATTAATAACCAAATATAGTGCTTGACTCTGAGGGTATGCATATGAATAATGTCATGTTTCTGCTCTTGAGACCATTGTTTAGTCATTCACTTTAGATACAGAACAATGACGGGTGTCTTCCCCTGCTATCCTGACATCCTTACAGCTTCTCCTTTAACTGTGAAACAATAAAGTATTGGATAGGATCTCAAAGACCTGAGGCTACCACGGTAGTAGTAAGATGCTGGGTGAAGAGTTAGGGGCTCTGCATTCATGCCCTTCCTCTGAGTGATCTTGAACAAATCACTAGCTTCTCTGGGCTTCAGTTTTCATAGTTTCAAGAAAGTGTTGGACTAAAGGATGTGGCACACTGAAATTTGTTCCTCTGGCACAGCTTCAACTGATGCAATTTCCTACTTCCTTGTCCATTCTCCCTAGCCTCTTTTTTGCTTTTTCCTGGGGTTGGGTGGGGGGACATTATCCCTAGTGTTCAGCATCCTTAAGGGTGGGGTAAAATATCAGGAGACTTACTCTGTAGAAACACAATATTCTTCACAGATATATTTCTGTTTAAAGTTGTTTCTGTTGCCATTACAGCCAGAGAAGATGAAGGGCTCACATACATGTGTTAAAGTGTTATAGTAGAATCTGGTAAGAGTCAACTTGCAGCGGCCGGTCTTGACAGGATAGTTGCAGTAGTCTGCGAGAACGAGCCCAGAGTTAGATAGTCCTAACTATCTTCCTAACACTTTTTCTCAATGGCTCAGACTACTGAAATTCATCTACCCATGTGAATCTACCTGATTTTATCACTGAAGAGAAAGATACAGTTCCTTGTGTATGAATTTTACTGTGTGGGTGACACAGGCAAGAATTCTGGGCTATCACCTATGTCAAAGATGCAGAGAAGTAGTTGGAGGACAGTCATGCAGTTCTACTACCTCTACGCTGACTGCAGACCTTGAGGAAGAAAGACCTTGAGATATCCTCCGTCTTTCACACGGGTCCTCGTTCATATGAACATATATCATTTTTTGACTCTCTACATACTTCCCCAGTCACTGAAAGTGAACTCTAACCTGTTCCCCTTAGGACACACCAGTCAGAGCCTTTTTTCCCCAATCCCAACCAGATTCTATGTAAATACACACACTATAAACACCCTTTACCACCTACACTTAGCTCCTGAAGGAGAGGCTTGGAAGGTCTAGTCCAGCAGATCTTTTTCTCCTCAGAGTATGTGTTCTCTCTCACCCTGCTTCCCCTTTGTCTACCTGTCCAGACTCACCTGGGCGTACTGAGACCGTGGTTGAAGGTGGTTACAGCAGCAGCCATGGCGACCATGTTGGAGACAAAGAAGGAGTCAATGTTCATCTTTTTGAAGTCCAGCTACAGTCCCTCTCTTCCCTCTCACTCTGAGTGTTTCGTACATGCCCATTATAATTTAAATAAAGGAAAAGCTAAATAAATAGAATGAGACTACCCCAAACATGCAAGTGATGACCTCTGTCTGCATCCCTGCATCAGTGGACTGGAACACTGGTCCTACACATTCATGTAACAACCCTCCTGGCTAAATACATTTCTTGGATATGCCTGACATCAATCCAATTTTCATAATCCCCACTCCTTTTGTACTGAAAGCCCTTGGTAAGAAGTTAAGTTGATTCTACTTTCTGTTTTCTTTCTTCAATACATAGAGGGCACTCAGTGTAAATAGATGACCTAGAGCCCTAAGATTTGAGATAGAAGGAGGACTTGATCCTGATTATCACAGCAACACCACCCAGGCTGCCTAGACTCCCTTCCCTGTCACAGTTTCTTTCTGGTTTCTTTTCTTATTTTGCCTTACTTCCAAGATTGCCACTGGGACAAAAATGTTTTTTCATCTCTTCAGATATAGCACCGGACAGTGTACGGAAGAGCATGGAAAAGACAAAGAGCCACAGAGAAAAGCAGATCCATTCAGGCTTCATGGTCTTCTCGACAGCAGGTAGGAGAGTCCCAGACTATGCTGAAATGATATCTTGAGGTGGAGATCCTTCTCTTGTGAGAAGTTGGACCTATATCTCTAATTTCATTTCCCCAGGGCTCCACCCTAGGCAGAGTTCTGGTGCATCCAGAATCAGTCTAGTGAACAGGACACTAAGTACTTGGGCACCCAACTATGTGGCTTGAAGGTCAATGGTTTGTTCGAGCCCTGTGAATGAACCTCAGCCTCCTTTGGTCCGCCTCCTCTACAGACTAAAATCGCAAAGAGTTCAGGACATCAATATGTATGTAAATATATAGATTTATTTTTTGTGGTACTGGGGATTAAACCTGGGGCCACTCTATCACTGAGCTACACCCCTAGCCCATTTTTATTTTTACTTTGAGACAGGGTCTTGCTAAATTGCCAAGGCTGACCTCAAACCTGCAATCCTCCTGCCTCAACCATCAGAGATTTTGTGATTACAAGTGTGAGCCAGACATCAGTATCTTTTTAATAAATTATTAAATAGGTGAATGTGAAAAATTTGAGAGTAAGCGATCTAAGTCTTGAGCCTGAAAAATTGGAACAAAAACAGTAAAATAAATAAAGAGAAAAAAGAGAGAAGATAACTGATGAAGATAGTAGTTGTCTGTGAGTTTTTCATGGTGCTCTTTTTTAGGTTGAGGAAGTTCCCTCCTGTTCCTCCTTTGACTAGTGTCTTTAACATGAAAAGGTGATGGATTTTGCCAATTGCTTTTTCTGTGTCTATTAAGTTGTTTATGTTGGTTATGTCCTTTATTCTGTTAATGTGGTGTTTAACACTGATTTCTGCATGTTCAAATAAACTTGCACTCCAGAGAGTATTTAATAGTACTCCATGGTATTTAATAATAGTGTATAATCTTTTTTATGCGTTGCTGAATCTTTTTACTATTTTTGGGTGATTTTTTTCTGTCTATATTCACGAGGAATATTGGCCTATGATTTTCTTATAATGTCTATGGTTTTGTAATGAGGTCTGGCCTCACAGAATGATTTGGTAAGTGTCCCCTCCTCTTCTGTACTTTCAGAAGAGTTTGTAAATGATTGGTGTTAAATTTGTAAATATTTTGTAACATTTAGTAGTCACATCAATCATCTGGACGTGGGCTTTTTTCTTTTTTTAACTCATTCAAGCTCTTTTCTTCTTATAGTTCTATTCAGACTTCCCATTTTTTAGAAAAGTTGATTTTGGTAGTTGCCTTTTTAAGAATTTGTCTATTTCATGTAAGTTATCTACTTTTTGGCCTACAAATTTTCATAGTATTTCTTTATAATCATTTTTATTTCTGTTAAGAGTGGTGGAATTGTTCCTGATTGTCCTATTTCTGATTTTAGTAATTTGAATCTCCTTTCTTTTTTGCCTTGGTCAGTCAGCTTAAAGGTTTATCATTTTTGTTGGTCTTTTCAAAGAATCAGTTTTTGTCTTGTGCACTTTCTATATTCTCTCTCTCTTTTTTTGGTGGTGCTGGGAATTGAACCCAGGGTCTTGTGCACGCAAAGCAAGCACTCTACCAGCTGAGCTATATCCCCAGCCCCTCTATATTCTCTTTATAATCTATTTTTTATTTGTTCTTATTCTAAGCTTCATTATTTTCTTGCTTCTGCTTGTTTTGGGTTTAGTTTGCTTCTCTTTTCTAGTTTTTTTTTTTTTTTTTTTTAAGGCGGTAGATTAAGGAATTGATTTAAGATTTCTTCTTTTCTAGTACAGGCATTACAGCAATATGTTTCCCTTCATGTACTGCTTTCCCTGCATTTCATAGTGTTTTGCATGTTGTGTTTTTGTTTTCATTCTTTTAAAAGAATTTCTAGTTTCCTAGTTTCTAAGTTTCTAATTTTCTAGTTTCCTAAGGCTACTGTAATAAGTTCCCACAAATTGGGTGGCTTAAAATAACATAAATTTATTCCCTCACAGTTTTGGAGGCCAGAGATCTGGAATCAAGGAATAGCAGGACTGTACTTACTCTGAAGGATCTAGGCAGAATCTTTCCTTATTTCTACATCCTTCTAGTAGCTGTTGTTATTCATTGTAGAAACATAATTCCAGTCTCTGTCTCTGTTTTTTCATGACCTTCCTCTGTGTGTCTTCTCCTCTTCTCTCTGTAATAAGTACATTTATCATTAGATTTAGGTTATAATTCTAATGATACCATCTTGAGACCCTTAACTTAATTAGATCTACAAAGCCTCCTTTCTAAGTAAGGTTATAGATTCTGGGGGTTGTGATAATTGATCTGGTGGCCAGCATTCAACCTTTTATGGTTTAGATTTCTTCTTAGACTTAACTGGTTATTTAGGACTCATTGGTTATTGTTTAATTTCCATGTGTTCCCAATTTCCTTCTGTTACTGATTTCTGATTACATTCTAATGTGTTTGGAGAGCATATTTTGTATGATTTCAATCCTTTTAAATTTATTGAGATTCACTTTATTACCTAACATATGGTCTATTATGGAGAATGTTTCATGTGTGCTTGAGAAGAATGTATCTTCTATTGTTGAATGAAGTGTTCTTTTGATGTTTGTAAGATCTAACTGGCTTATAATGGTGTTCAAGTTTTTCTATTTTCTGTTGATCTTCTCTGTAGTTCTATCCATTACTAAAAGTGAGGTATTGAAGTCTTTATTATTTGTGAATTGTCTATTTCTCCTTTAATTTTTCCTTGTTTTAAAAAAATTTTTAAAGTTGTAGATGGACACAATACCTTTATTTTTTTGCACTTTTTAAAATTTTGATTCATTGTACACAAATGGGATACAACTATCATTTCTCTGGTTGTACACAAAGTAGAGTCATACCATTTGCATAATCATACATGTACATAGGGTAATGATGTTTGTCTCATTCTATTATCTTTCCTTCTCCCCGCCCCTTCCCCACCCCTCATTTCCTTCTACAGAATCCATCCTTCTTCCATTCTTCCCTTACCTCCTCCCTGCCCACTCCGCATTATGTATTTTTTGGGATTGGCCTATTTCACTTAGCATGATATTCTCCAACTCCATCCATTTACCGGCAAATGCCATAATTTTATTCTTCTTTATGGCTGAATAATATTCCATCCTGTATATATACCACAGTTTCTTTATCCATTCATTTATTGAAGGGCATCTAGGTTGGTTCCACAATTTAGATATTGTGAATTAAGCTGCTATAAATATTGATGTAGCTGCTTCTCTGTACTATGCTACTTTTAAGTCCTTTGGGTATAGGCCAAGGAGTGGAATAGCTGGGTCAAATGGTGACTCCATTCCGAGTTTTCTAAGGAATCTCCATACTGCTTTCCAGAGTGGCTGCACCAATTTTCAACCCCACCAGCAATGTATGAGTGTACCTTTTTCCCAACATCCTCGCTAACACCTATTGTTGCTTGTATTCTTGATAATAGACATTCTAATTGGGGTGAGATGAAATCTTAGGGTAGTTTTGATTTGCATTTCTCTTATTACTAGAGATGTTGAACATTTTTTCATATATCTATTGATTGCTTGTAGATCTTCTTCTGTAAAGTGTCTGCTCATTTCCTTTGCCCATTTATTGATTGGGTTATTTGTATTCTTGGTGTAAAGTTTTTTGAGTTCTTTATAGATTCTGGAGATTATTGCTGTATCTGAGGTGTGTGTGGCAAAGATTTTCTCCCACTCTGTAGGCTCTCTCTTCACATTGTTGATTGTTTCCTTGCTGAGAAAAAGCTTTTTAGTTTGAATCTATCCCAATTATTGATTCCTGCTTTTATTTCTTGTGCTTTGGGAGTCATGTTAAGGAAGTCTGGTCCTAAGCTGACATGATGAAGATTTGGACCTACTTTTTCTTCTATTAGGTTCAGAGTCTCTGGTCTAATTCCTAGGTCCTTGATCCATTTTGAGTTGACTAAAATCCCAATAACATACCTCATAGAAATAGAGAAAGCAATCATGAAATTCATTTGGAAGAATAAGAGACCCAGAATAGCTAAAGGAATCCTCAGTAGGAAGAGAGAAGCAAGTGGTATCACAATACCAGACCTTCAACTGTGCTACAGAGCAATAGTAACAAAAATGACATGGTATTGGCACCAAAATAGACAGGTAGATGAATGGTACAGACTAGAGGATGCAGAGACAAACCCACATAAGTACAGTTATCTCATACTAGACAAAGTGGCAAAAACATGCAATGGAGAAAAGATAGCCTCTTCAACAAATGGTGCTGGGAAAACTGGAAATTCATAAGCAGCAAAATGAAACTAAACCACAATACCTTTATTTTTAAATTTATTTTTTATATGGTGTTGAGGATCTAACCCAGTGCCTCATACAAGCTAGGCAAGTGCTCTGCCACTGAGGTACAACCCCTGCCCTTTCTTTGATTTTTGCTTTATGAATTCTGGGATCCTCTCATTATATATTAACTCTTTTTATCCTTATTAAATGTCAGTCTAGTTATAATTTTATTTATTTATTTATTCTTTTTAGTTATATATGACCGTAGAGTTTATTTTGACATTTATATAAACATGGAGTATATCTTATTCTAATTAAAAGGAGGGAGGGGAAGAACAGAAGTTCAGTGGATTACACATTTTTTGTTTTAAAGTCTGTGTATGAGTTCTCCAGAGAAACAGAACCACTTGTATGATTGTAGGGACTGGCAATTCTGAAATTTGCAGGGCATGCCTGCAGGCTAGAAACCCAAGGAAGAGTTGATACAGTAATCTTGAGTTCAAAGGCAATCTGGAGGCATAATTTTTTTATTCCAAGAGACCTCTGTCTGTTTTCTCTAATCAGTTCAGTCTTGAACTGATTGATGAGACTCACATGCATTGTGAAGGGTGATCTGCTTTACACAGTCTACCGTTTTAAATATTAATCACATTTTTAAAATATTTTCTCAAAAACATCTAGACTGGTGTTAGACCCAATGTCTGGGTATTATGATGTAGCCGAATTGATGTCAATTTAACCATAACAGTCTATTTTGTCTTTATTATTATAGATACTCCAGTTTTTTTCTTTTTGGCTACTACTTTCATGGCATATCTTTTCCCATTCTTTTACTTTAAGCCTATTTATGTCTTTTTAAAAGATATGGGTCCTTATGACATTGTCCAGGCTGTCCCTGAACTACTGGACTCAGGTGATCCTCTTGATCCTCCTCTCCAGCCTCCTGAGTAACGGGAATTTCAGGTGCATGCCAAGATGCCTGGCTTATATGTGCCTTTGAATTTAAGTATATCTCTTGAAGATAAAATATGGATGGATCATTTAAAGCAACCCATGCTGCTAGTCTCTTCTTTTAGGTTGGAGTATTGTTCCTCTTAGAGACAATGGAATTTCAAAACCAGTATCTGAGGATGAGTTTTGCTCATTGACATTGAAGTATCCTTGCTCTTGGGAGATAGAGTTAGGAAATCCAAACTTGTATACTTGCATACATACACAACATAGTCATATGTTTATACTGGTTTCTATATGTATTAATATATTAAAAATAAGGAGTTTACACTGATGCTCCAGATTAAGCCCAACACCCCAGGGTTTGTTTTAGTCTTCTTTTGTTCCTTATTTGAGACCTTTTTCTCTTACAGTGAGAAACTTAATTTCTATTATCCTCAATTTTTTTTTTTTTGATTTTGTCCGTCCCTTTATATCTGACCAGACTTGAGGCTGTGCCCACTTGAAACTTAATTCTGTACATACCATCTTCCTCACCAGTCCAAAGTTGGACCCTGGCAAAATGGAAGGGGCAAGAGAAGAGGAAAGAAGAAAGGAAGGAGGAGGAATGGGGTATGGGAGGGAAGCTTAATAAGAACTTGGGCTCCAGAAATGGTCCCCTCCCTGACATTCCGGCAGAAAATCAGTCCCAGCTAAGAGATTTTATTTTTTCCTTTAAAAAACTATCCAAATGCTTTATTGATTCAGTAGCATTGTAAATGGTATATTTTTCAATGTATTTTGTAATTTGTTATTGTGGTATAAAGAAGAGCTTTCTCCCACACCCTCGTGTTATTTTCTCAGTTGGCATATAAACTTAAATCAGCCAAAAAATGTCATGAAAAATGAAGACAGCAAAGCAAAACATCAAATGTAAAATATGTTTAAAAGCTGGTCATGGTGGCACACACCTGTAATCCCAGTGATTTGGGAGACAGATAAGAAATCACAAGTTGAAGACCAGCCTGGGCAACTTGAAAAATAAATAAATAAATAAATAAAGAGTTGGGGATGTAAACTCAGTGGTAGAGTGCCCTGGGTTTAATCCCCAGTACTGAAAACAAACAAACAAACGAACAACAATTCCCCAAAACCAAATTGTAGGTGTGAGAAAACCTAACATTATTTATATCATCCTAGAAGTTCAAAAAAAGTAATTTTAGCTACATCTTGAAAAAAGCAATTGGTACACCTGCCTGTGCATTTTTTTTTACTCACAAAAACTTGTTTCCCCCATTTAGGAAAGACACCAACACTCCTACCATTTGTGCCACAGGAAGGAAAATAAATTCTCCCCCCATTGTCACAGCATGACCTGATTTATTGGGATCATACACTTTCTGCTCTAGAGGGTATGAGGGACATATTTATCACAACATACATTGGTGTGCTGTTATGTGCTTCCTAAATGTCCGCCAGGAAAATATATGCTGAGCGACAATAGCTACAGAGATGGAGGAGCTACTCTGGGTAACGGCCTTGAGGCAATACAAATTTCTGGCAAGTGTATCACCACTTTGCTTCACAGTTGACTGGAGCATGAACTATATGTGATTCTGGGTCAAATGGTCCTATATAGCCCAGCTAGTCCTAAGACTCATGATGATATGCGTAGAGACTTGTGCATTGTAAATATCAATGGCAATTGGTGGAATTCTTGGCATTGAGCTTTGGCATTAGAAGTAAGGATTCTGGGAAATAAGGAATATCTTCCAAATATTTCTGACCATGGGATTTTTTTCTCCTTTACTATCAAATTCTGGCCTGTACCCAGATGTGAGGGTGTGGCTATGGCAAGAATATCTCTTGAGTGACAAGTAGCAATGTTCCACGATCCTGGCCCTACCAGATCCTTTCCCTCAGGAGCTCTTCTTGAAACCATCATGGTTTTTTTTTTTAAATTTATTTATTTTAATTAAAAATCATAAATTTACATAGGGCAATGTTGTTTGATTCATTGTTATTTTTTCCCTTCCCCCCACCCCTCCCACCCCTCTTTTCCCTCTATACAGTCCTTCCTTCCTCCATTCTTACCACCCTCCTAACCCTAAACCTAACCCTAACCCTAACGCTAACCCTTTCTACCCCCCCTTATATGTCCTCATCCGCTTGTCAGCGAGATCATTCGTCCTTTAGTTTTTTGAGATTGGCTTATCTCACTTAGCATGATATCCTCCAATTTCATCCATTTGCCTGCAAATGCCATAATTTTATCATTCTTCATGGTGGAGTAATATTCCATTGTATATATATGCCACAGTTTCTTTATCCATTCATCAACTGAAGGGCATCTAGGTTGGTTCCACAATCTGGCTATGGTGAATTGAGCAGCTATGAACATTGATGTGGCTGTATCTCTGTAGTATGCTGATTTTAAGTCCTTTGGGTATAGGCCAAGGAGTGGGATAGCTGGGTCAAATGGTGGTTCCATTCCAAGCTTTCTGAGGAATCTCCATACTGCTTTCCAGAGTGGCTGCACTAATTTTCAACCCCACCAGCAATGTATGAGTGGACCTTTTTCCCCCACATCCTCGAAATCCATATGCAACAGAATGAAACTAAATCCCTATCTCTCACCCTGCACAAAACTCAACTCAAAATGGATCAAAGACCTCGGAATCAGACCAGAGACCTTGCATCTTATAGAAGAAAAAGTAGGTCCAAACCTTCAACTTGTTGGCTTAGGATCAGACTTCCTTAACAGGACTCCCATAGCACAAGAAATAAAAGCTAGAATCAACCACTGGGATAGATTCAAACTAAAAGGCTTTCTCTCAGCAAAGGAAACTATCAGCAATGCGAAGAGAGAGCCTACAGAGTGGGAGAATGTCTTTGCCACTCATACTTCAGATAGAGCGCTAATTTCCAGAATCTATAAAGAACTCAAAAAACTCTACACCAAGAATACAAATAATCCAATCAACAAATGGGCTAAGGATATGAACAGACACTTCACAGAAGAAGATGTACAAGCAATCAACAGATATATGAAAAAATGTTCAACATCTCTAGTAATAAGAGAAATGCAAATCAAAACTACACTAAGATTCCATCTCACCCCAATTAGAATGGCGATTATCAAGAACACAACCATCATGGTTCTTAAACTACAGTCTGTTTCTTTGTCATTTATAAAGACTTTTCATCTTTGATTTCTCTGGTGATCAGTTTCAATTCAAAGGAAGAGGCCAGAATTGGCAATATGTTCTTTACTTTCTTTTTTTGGCACATAATTTTAGTTATTTGCATATGACTTTGTTGAATGATAGCTTTGCTTTAGGTTTTCATCTGGGTGTCCCCATTATGAGTGAGTGATTCCTCAAAATGCTGACCTGAAATCAATGGGAAATCCTTTTGGGTTTCATGGAGATTTACGTCCTGTCTTCTTCTTAGTGAACGTGTTGTTTGGTTCTAAGACCCACATGCATTCAATTATTCGTGCTGTGACACGTGAAGTCACCGCACATTTCAGATCTTCAACTTCAACATGAACATCAGGATTGATCAGGAATGAACTATATACTCTTTTTATTAATAAGATTGTCTTAATAACAATTAATAAGATTATTAATCTTAATACTACTAATAAGATTAGGCTAACAAGATTAATGAAGTGAAGGCAGTAGCATGGTGTGGGAAATGTTACCTAATAAAGTAGAACAGCTATGAAGGAATTGGGTATTGGGTATTTGCTTTACAATTTTAATGGGCATTTGTGAAAAATTACTTTCAGTACCAGAGATAGCATTACACATATCTTTTTCTTAGAGGCAAATTTAGAATTGAATAAGAAAGAACTCTGAGCAATAAACTCAACAGCACAGAAGGAATCTGAGAGTCTGAGACTGGAATGGACTTTGGGTCATTGTTGCCTCCAAGTGTTTGCAGAGAGTAGTTTATTAAAAGTGTTTTTCTGCACTAGGGTTATTCTGAATATCTTTTCAAGAAGAGATTACACTCAAATGTAATATATACAACACTTTATAAGCAATAATAAGAGAGAGGAAAAATTCTCAGGTAGGTTGTATAGGTCCAATCATGTCAGACCCCAGAAGAAACGTTTGTTGAAAAAGAAAAAAAGTAATATTCATATTGCTAGAATTCAGATATTGGCTTCCACCTAACATTTGATTAGAAGTGATTAATCTGCTATATAATGGTATGCTAAAGGAAAGTATCAAGAGAAGACTCAAATAGAATTCTATGAATAGCTTAGAAGTGATTAATATGGTCATGAATTGAAATATCTAGCAGTACCTTTCTGTGTAAAAAGACATTTTTGAAGAAAATATTCATAAAATAAGATCAGCATTAACAAATGAACATTCAAAGTCAATTTTGATGAATCAGAAACACTAGCTTTGAACTTTGATTAAGCAAAATGTTTACCCCTCCTTGCAGAAAACCTGAGTTCCATTTTACTGATCAGTAGACCTGTGTTATAAAAATCTGTATTCAGTTATTATCATCGTATTTAAATATTTTCAGTAAAATTTTTTGTATAAATTTGTTTTTTCTTATGTAGGTTTTTTTTTTTTTAACAAAGATCTCAAATTGGTCTGAATATTCTTACTTAAATTTCCCATGGTGTATACTTCTTTTCTCTTTCTCTTTCTCTCCCTCTTTCCATCCCTCTCATTTTTTTTTTTTTTTTTTTTTGCGGTGCTGGGGATTTGAACCCAGGACCTTGTACTTACGAGGCAAGCACGCTACCAACTGAGCTATATCCCCAGCCCTCCCTCTCATTTTTTGAGGTGCTGATGATCGAACCCAGAACGTCATGCCTGCTAGACAAGTACTTTACCACCTGAGCCCCCTTCCTTCCCTTTCCTCCTTCCCTGCTGTTTCCTCTTTTTTCAGATTCCATCTTGCTGTGTTGCCCAGGCTGTCCCAAACTCCTGGGCTTAAGCAATTCTCCTGCCTCAGGCTCCAGAGTAGCTGGGACTCTATGTAGGCATGCTCCACTGCACCTGGCTTTATTTGCTTATATTAGTTTAGTGTCCTTGGTTTTGCATGTTGGCTTGTAAAGTCTAAAAGGTTCAATATCTTGACTTTTAAAGGGATTTGCTGAATCCTGATTTGGATACATGCCTTTTGTACTCAGAATCACGTTTTGTTTTGTTTTGTTTTGTTTTTGGTGCTGGAGATTGAACCCAGGGCTTTGTGCTTGCAAGGCAAGCACTCTACCAAACTGAGCTATATCCCCAGCCCTTCAGAATCATGTTTCTAATATTTATCCATCTTGCTTTGTGGAGTTCCCATTCATTTATTTTTATGACTGCATCATCTTTGAGTGAATATGCCAAAATTTGTTTATTCATTCTTTTGTTGGTAGACACTTTCCTTTTTGGCTGACTGGTTTGTCAATGGTTTATTTCTTCTGTTAAGCTTCTCAAAGTATCAACCTTTAGTTTTGCCCTATCTGCTGTTTTTTTTTTTTTTTTTTCTTCTTCTTTTGTTTTAAATCTCATTATTGAGAATCCTCAGGCAGAGTATGGTTACAAAGTCTCAATGGCCTATGATGTCTCTGATATTAGTCTGAGCTACCACTGATCCATATTGTGATTTCCAGGTGGAGGACGGAATGTTGTCCTTGGGGTAGATAAGCAGAAGGCAAATGCAGGTACCAGCATAGGCCTTCCTACTTCAGTGCAGGTTTAACTGGGATGCCTGAGAAAATTCAGAGTTGAAAGGGTCAACCCAAGAATCCTGTAGCTGGACAGATCACAGCAAGTTGAACCTGATTACATTACAGTTAGAAGATCTGTGTTTCGATGTTTGGATTAGCATTCTTTTGGTAGCTGAAACAGTTAATGTCCTGGACTTAAGGGTTCTTTTTCCAGAAGGTCTGACAATAACCAAGTCAAATTTCAATAACTGAGGCCCTAAAAATGTCCAAATAAATACTCATAGATGTGCTGGCGATATAGCGCATCACATAGAGTGACTGCTTCCCATGCTCGAGACCGCGGTAGATTACGGAAATACTCATAGACCTGGGCCAGGTCAGGAGGGCAGTTAAACCAACTGGGGTTCATGACTTGGGGGACACGAATCAGGGAACTTGACAAAGAAAATTTTGCTATGAGTGAAGGGACATTCCATGGAAGTGGGAGGGTCACTGCTAGGTTTGATTCAAAGTAAAAAAGGAGCACAGATTTGGTATTTAGTTTCTGCTAATCAGCTCCAATTAAAAAGGGAGGTGATATAAACCAATGCAGACTCGGCCAGCTGCACTCATATTGCGCATGCATGAGGAATGGCTCAGGAGTGAGCGGAGCTAATGGTTGGAGCCAGCTGACATTTTGTGGGTAAGGCAGAGGGAGGGAAATTTAAAGAGGAAAAAGGACTGACACAAAGGCTCTTCCATTTTAATAGTTATTTAGCCATTTCTTGGGAAAGGCAAAACTGTAGTTAGGAAAATGGTAAATAGATGGAAATTTCACCAAGATTTCAAATTTGGTCTGACTTTGTTTATATCTTTGTTTCAGATGGCAGGTCAAAGAAACTCCATCTCACATCCTCTCATGATGCCCTGAAAAGAATAAGTCCATGTTACAGATTTTGAGAAATTTCCCTGGATTAATGCAGATCATTTTTGTCTTCAGGTAAGCCTAGAGGATTCAAGTTCTTTCACTGTTCCTTCAGTTGCATTGATTAATCTCTCACTCTTTCATTCACTCAAAATTTAGTTATTGCCTATGATGTGCCAGGCATTGTAAAGATTCACTAGAAATATAAAAGGAGTAAAACAAAACTTGTGCTTTTGAATTGACCCTAAGGCTACTCTCCATCTCACTCTTCTGGAAAGCAGCCACCCTACAGCCCCGTTATGTTCCATTGAGTCTCTTTTTAAAGAATGGAAAATAGGTTGGAGGCTTAGTTTTATAAAACAGCATGTTGCTATGAAGATTTCAAAAGTCTGGGAGTGCAAGGATTTGATTTGTGTGATCTTAGCACATAGAAGACAGCTAAGACTTGGGTGAATGTCAGATCTCATTCAAAACCTTGTTGTGCCATTTCATGTGATCTTTGGCTGGACTTGGTTTCCTCATCTGTCGAATGAAAATAATAATATACGGGCTGGGGAGATAGCTCTGCCAGTAGAGTGCTTGCCTTGCAAGCACAAGGCCCTGAGTTTGATCCCCAGAACTGCAAAAAAAAAAAAAAAAAGAAAAAAAAAAAAAAGAAAATCACTGAAAATAATAATATACATCTACTTAAGAGTTATTTTAGTTTAAAGTCATATCAACATACATTAATTGCTCAGTGCAATGGTACAATGCCTGGCCTATGGTAATTATTTATTAGGTGGTATCTACTATTTTCTCTCTGGATATTTGATTTCCTAACTGCAAAATGAGTAAATGTTAAATCTTTTAATTAGAACAACCCTCCCTCTTCCCATCCCAAAGCAGGGTTAGCCCCTGACCAATTTTTTTTTTCTCTCCTGGGCTCTCAGAGCCTCTCCTTTTGACCCCCTGAAAGACCAAGGATAATAATGGATTCCTTACTTTGGGTATTCTGGAACACAGGGCACTTCACACTCTATTTTAAGAAGCAGCTGGTTGTTCCTCAGCAGGTGCTTCTTCAGCCCCAGATTCTCCTTCCATCCCAGGTAGTTTCCTTCACAGTCAGTGTAGAAAAAAACTTTGAATTAGAACAAACTTTTAATTAGAACAACCCACCCTCTTCCCATCCCAAAGCAGGGTTAGCCCCTGACCAATTTTTTTTCTCTCCTGGGCTCTCAGAGCCTCTCTTTTTCATCCCCTGAAAGACCAAGGAGAGTAATGGATTCCTTACGTTTTGAACCCTGGAACACAGGCCACTTGACACTCTATTTTAAGCAAGTAGTTGTTCAGGTTGCCATCACAGCCAGTGTATAAAAAACTTTGACATTGTTTGATACTTTTGTTGTAGAAAAATCTAGGGAATACATCAAAGCAGCTTCCAGGATTCTTGTCCATCACACAGGGATCTGCATGAGAGGTTCCCATTGAGTTAGGGGAAGATGAGTAGGATGCACAGTGAAGGTTGTCTTTGTGGGTTCTTGAAAATTCTCACTTTAGCTTGGAAACATTCTCAGGTTCAGGGTCATTTCTCTTGGAATTAGAGTCACTTGACAAGATTGCCCTTGTGCAATGCAAATTGCTTACAACTCCAGATTACGGTCCTCATCAATAATTTGGAAAAGTACTGAACTATAAAAAAGGAACTTGTACAAAGTGACGAGGTTCCCCACATTTCACATCTTACAGTTTATTGAAGTTTATGATCCTCCTTCTTCTCATACCATCATCTTCCTATCCTTTTAAGTGCCTACTTAAGAGGCACAATTCAGAACACTCACTCCCCAGTTTCACAACACTAGGCTGTCTATACATCAAAATTCAGACGACGGTTTCCATTGCTATCCTCAAAGCAGGATGCATAACCATCAGGATGATGCTTTCACCCTCATACCCTGTCATTTTCCCCTTCTTGAGGTAATACTCAGCTTTTACTAGTAAATGGTTAAAACAGTCACAATCATGGTTGGATTGGCAACCTAGCCATTATTGCCACCCTACTCAAGTAGCCATTCTGGAATTTACTCTCTGGCAAAACTAGCTATTTAGGCACAGTTCCAGACATAATCTTATTATTTTATAATCACAGCCACCCTCTAAAGGAGGTGCTTTTTTGATCTTCATTTTACACATGGGAAAAGTGAGGCTAAGAGATGATAAATGGTTTAGTTACTTGTCTGAGAGCACACCTCTGTTAAGTGACAGGGCTAGAGTTTGGAATCTGACTCAAGGTGTGGACTGTGCCACTTCCTCCTACCCTGGGAGCACTCAGACTATACATATAATGTACAAGAAAACCCCATTGCCTGTCACATCCACATTATAAATTCCTACAAACAAGGATTACTTGTCCAAGTGTTCTCTATATACCCAGAGCCTAGATACTGAAGATGCCAGAATCTTCTCAGCCTCTAAAACCCTTTCTCTTTCAGTCCAACAATATTCTCTTGTCTTTTTGGTGGTACTGGGGATTGAACCCAGGGATGCTCTACCTCTGCGCTACATCCTCAGCCTTTTTAATTTTTTATTTGGGACAGAGTCTCGCTGAGTTGTTAAGGCTGGCCACAAACTTATGATCCTTTGGCCTCAGCCTTTCCGGTTGCTGGGATTACAATCATGTGCTACCACACCCGGTCCAAAATATATTCCTGAAAGGTTGGACCTCTTTGAAATTTGTCACAAAACCCCTAGTTCAAAATCCTTCCTGTCTTTTTGACCTCCTACAATAAAGCTGTCTATCTGGAAATGACTTATTTGCCTCATACCTGTTTTATTCCCCTCATGAAACATCCATGAGGCCCCTAGTGTAAGTAGTACCCTGAATCAAGGAACTAAGTATCTATGAGTATTGCCACAAAAAGAGAACTTTCCTGGCCCACCTAGAATTCACACATTTTTTGCCACTTTACTCATTCATAATTAGCCTTTGGATTTATTTTCTGCCTTAACTTCATACCTCTGTAGTTTCTGCATAAAACATCAAAAACTTTATTCATACCACCCAATAAAGGGGTAGTTAGTGAGCAGAAGATGAAGAGCCCTAGAAGAAATCCCAGCATAGCAGGTTTCATGGTGCAGTCAGCAGCAGGTCTTGGAGAGTCTTGGTATCCGCTAGTGTTATATTTTGCCCTTGATACTTAAAAGGGCTGAGCCTACCCACCCCAAGGGCCAGGATTGGGCATTGCTAGGTGTTGAGTTGAACACTGAGTGCTTGAGTACCCAGCCATGAAGCTGAAGGTCCCAAACCGATCAGACCCCTGATAGTAAGTCCCTTATTCATGTAGAAACCCATAGAAACTTAAGGATTAGAGCTTCTGCTGAAGGTTCAACCAGAGGGTTGAATCATCAGAGCAAGAAATTTTAAAAAGGATTGTTTCCTTTCTACTCTTCGAACATATGCAACAGAGAAAAAAATGATTTTAACACACCAAAATGTAGTAAGTGCAACAGTAATAGTTATAATTGCTAAAGTACTTCATGCCACACACTATTTTAAGTAATTTGTAAAGATTAATCATTTAAATAACACACAGAACCCATGAGGCAGGTACATTTATTTTCATCACTGACAGATGAAGAAACCAAAGCATTTGTTAATATGTATGTATATATGTTAATATATACTTAATATTAATATACACACATACATACACACATACACACACATTTACAACCTAACATCTCCTGACATTGATCTTCCTTTTGGTAAAGTATGAAATGAAGTTTTTTTTTTTTTTTTTTTTCATTTTTCTTATGGTTCTAGACCCATTTATGGATGAGCTCCTCTCTTGTTCAATCATATAAAAATTTTACTATATATATGACATATATGAATCATGCTATAGATATAATTATTCATATATTTCATATGAATGACTGTTTCTGAGCTCTTTATTTTACTCCACTTTATATTCCTGTCTCAAAGCCACACTTAATCCCTTGAACTTTATATTATATTAGGATTTTATATTATTATATAAATTTCAGCATCAGCTTGATAAGTAATTCAGCAAACCTGTCCTGGGCATTGATTAGAGTTGCACTGGATCTAAAGAGCAATTTGAGAGGACTAGTATCCCAACAGTATTGTCTTTTGTATGCAGTTTTCTGTTTATTTTGGTTTTCATGAATCTTTCAAAAAAGGCATTTGATATTTCTCAAGTAGATATTATAATATTATTTATATTTTTGTAAATGGCATTTTTAAAAGTTTTTTTTGAGAAATATTTTCTTAGTTGTCAATGGACTTTATTTTATTTATTTCTGTGTGGTGCTGAGAATCAAACCTAGTGCCTCACACATGCTAGGCAAGTGCTTTACCACTGAGCCATGACTCCAACCTGTAAATGGTATCTTTAAACATTATATTTCTTCCTGTTTATTTTGGTATACAAAAATGTGATGCATGTTCTATATTGATCTTATATCCAGCCACACTCCTATGTTCTCATTATTCCTAAAACTTACATGTGGTTTCTTTTGCCTTTTATAAAGGCAGTTATCTGTGACAAGTGACCGTTTTGTGCATTCTTTTCTAAATATGAATGTTCAACATTTCAATTTTTTCACTTATTTCTCTAGTTGGTATCTTGAATACATTGTGGAATAGAAATAGCGTGTGGTCATCCCTATCTTTTTTCAAATTTTAAGGCAATCTTTCTAATAGTTTCACCTTGAAGAATGATGTATACATTGGGTTTTATCTTGTCAAGGATATTCCCTTCTATTTCCCATGTGCTAAAAAATGTTAAAATATCAGAAATGGATCTTTGTTGTTTTTGTGGTACTAGTAATTAAACCACAATAGAGGGGTGCTCGATCACAGAACTACAGCCCCAGACCACTTTAGTTTTTATTTTGAGACAGGGTTTCACTAAGTAATCCAAGTTGGTCTCAAATTTGTGATCATCCTACCTTAATCTCCCCAGTAGCTGGGATCACAGGCTTGTACCACTGCAGTTGGCCATGAATGGATCTTGAAGTTCATAAAACTAGTTTTTGCATTTTTTTGGCTAATCATATATTTTCATTGGTATTTGATGAATTATGCTACAATTTCTTGTGATGTATAATCTTTTTATACACTACTGATTTTTTTTCTAGTGTGCTGTTAAGATTTGTCAGTCTACGTTTGTGAGTAGGATTGATAATTTTATTTCTTATACTGTCCTGTCCTCATTTGGTTTGAGTATAAACATTATATTGGCCTCAAAGACTGAATTGCAAAACAGTTACTTCTAGCCTCTTACAGAATCTTACACGAGTTGAAATAGTCTGTTTCTGTGGTTTTGACTGAGCTTTTCTGCAAATCATGTGTACTCTGTGTTTTCTCTATTTAGTAACTGTACTTACTGGTTTACTTTTCAAGTTTCCTATTCTTTTTTCTTTTCTAAAACCTTGTTTTATTATGGCAAGAGTACTTAATATGAGCTTATACCCTTAATATAATTTTTTATTTGTTCTTTTTAGATATATGACAGTAGTATATTCTTATTAGGAAACAATGTATAATACATTATTGTTGACTATAGGTACAGTACTGTATTCTAGATCTCTAGATCTTATTTTTCTTGCTTGACTAAAACTTTATGACTGTTCATTAGTAACTCCCATTTCTCTTCTACACAGCCATTGGCAGACACCATTCCACTGTTGATTCTATAGACCTGACTGCTTTAATGCCTCATATAAGTGGAATCAGGAAGTATGTGCTTTTCTGTGTCTGGCTTATTTCGCTTAGCATAATGTCCTCCGTCCCCATTGTCACCGCTTCTGCTCCTTTGGTGATTCCAAAGGGAAGACACTGTATTTATTAATTTTATTTATAAGTCTAACACCACTTGCTGATTTCAGGTCAGATACTTTTCTCCACCACTGCTCCAAAAGATTGCCTGAATCTCTTCTGTGTTCAGCTCCTTTCATGGACACCCAACTTCCAGGACCAGCTTCTCTGATGATATAGCATTCCTGTAAGGCAGAAGACCTCTCATCCAGAATCTTTGACTGAGACAATTTCTTGTAACTACTCAGAGATTCATTTAGTTTTGGTTGAATTAAAGTGGGAAGTTTGTTCCCATAAAAATGTGTTGACTAGACACAAAAGGACAGTAACTCAGTGCCCATCAGGAGAGTGCCAGGTTCCAACCAGGGCTGTGTTTGACTCCTCCATTGGGTTTGACCACATGCCCTTTACTCTCCTAGTTTTGTTCATTTGACTTCCAGTTTCTTTCATGTATTCAACCTGTACTCACTATGTCGACAGAGACAACCCGTCAGCGCTTGCTTCTTTTATATTATTTAAAGATAGGCTATCAGAAGGATAGTCTTCCTTCTTGTATTCCTGTTCTACTCTCTCTTGTTCCTCTTGTCTTGCCCATTACCTCTAGTATAATCTTCATAAGCAGTATTCATATATCACAATTTTCTAAAAATTTAAGGACTCTTCAAAGGGAACATTTCTCTTTTTTGAAGAGTAATAGATGAGTACTTTAGACATATTATATTTTATAGCACTTCAGTTCATCTTGGTCTTTTAAAAATTATCCTATCAATATTATTATACATCTACATTCTTCTGGTGGCCTCCAAGGGAGCAGATTGCAGTTCCTTTGTATTCTCTAGCTTTTAACTTGCTCCTGCCTCTTGCTTTTTTTGATCAAGAGATGTTTTCAGTCTTGAAATGTTCTTACAGTTTTGGATATAGTCCTTTGGCTTCCACATTTTGCCATGACAAGGTGCATCTTTTTTAGTTTGCTCTTTTTAGTTATACATGACAGGAGAGTCAACTTTGACATATCTATACAAGCAAGAAGTATATCTTATTCTAATTAGGATCCCAGCCTTGTGGATGTACATGATGTGAAGATTCACTGTGGTATATTCAAATACATAGGAAAGTCATGCCCAATTAATTCTAGTGTCTTTCTGATTCCTGTCCTACCTCCCTTCCCTTCATTCCCTTTGTCTAATCCAATGAACTTCTATTCTCTCCCTGACCTCATTGTGTGTGGGCATCAATATATCAGAGAGAACATTACACCTTTGGTTTGGGGAGATTGGCTTGTTTCATATAGTGTGATAGTCTCCAGATCCATCCATTTACTGGCAAGTGTCAGAAAGTCATTCTTCTTTATGGTTGAGTAATATTCCACTATGCATATAGACCATGTTTTCTTTATTGATTCATCTGTGAAAGGCACTTAAGTTGGTTCCATAGTTTAACTATTGTGAATTGAGCTTCAATAAATATTGATATGGCTGCGTCACAATAGTATGCTGATTTTAAGTCCTTTGGGTATAAGTCAAGGAGTGGATAACTGAGTCAAATGGTGCTTCCATTTCTAGTTTTCTGAGGAATCTCCATATCACTTTCCAGAGTGGTTGTCCAATTTGTAGTCCCACCAGCAATGTATGAGTGTATCCTTTTCTCCACATTCTCACCCTTATTTCTTGAGAGACAACTGGTTGAAGAGAGATGAGAGACACAAAGATCAAAAGTGGACCTAAGTGTTGGGAATGTAGCTCAGAGGCAGAGCACTTTCCTAACATGTGTGAAGCCCTGGATTTTAATTCCCAGAAAAAGAAAAGGACCCAATTCTCAGCCTGGATCCAAGCTCAACCAAGCCCAGCTGAGTATCTGTTATCTTGTTGATATTGTTGCTTGCTAGTCAGATTTTTGTTGGTTGGGGGGATTATTATTCAGCAATGCTTACTAAAACATTCACACAACAGATTCAATTTAAGCATTATCTACATACAGAATAAAATAATAGAACAAGAGAAATGAAAAAGAACAAAATAAATATGCACACTGCATTAAATGACATTTGTATTTATAAACATGCATGATATAGTAAGGAAGAGAATATTATGAGCATCTTATCAGAAAGTCATGGTTGATATATTTATGACTTCTTTTTCACACTATCCAACTATATTTCCTCTTTTCTTTCAGTCAACAATATATTAGATGGTTAGTGATTTTTTTAATGTGGTAAAATATCCTAAAATCAATTCATCCTTCCCTCCTTCCCTCCTTCCTTCTCTCCCTTTCTTTCTTTCTTTCTTTCTTTCTTTCTTTCTTTCTTTCTTTCTTTCTTTCTTTCTTTCTTTCTTTCTTTCTTTCTTTCTTTCTCTCTCTCTCTCTTTCTCTCTCTCTCTCTCTCGGTGACTCTATCCCTATTGCTCAGCAATAGTTCTATTTCTCTTTTGTAATGATGATTGATCACTACAGTCAACAGGGTAATCCCTCTTCATTATTCTTGTTTGACCAGTGAAATGAAGAATCTGGAATGGCCACCTGGTAGTCTTTCCCTTAATCCAGGTAAAATTTTTATGATGCTTGATGAAGGTATTAAACTCTGGATACTAAAAATATCAAATTGGTAGATCACATATCTATTGGTGAGGAATGTTCTTACACCCTTAGAGGAAAGATTTGTGGTAAGAAAGAAGGGGTTCTGGGGATCCTGGTTTGATGAGTTGTTGAAGCACATTCAGTTTATTCTTCTTCCTCAAAGAATGTGCACCAATCCACCTCAGTCAGAGAGGCATCTTTCTTCAGACTACAGAATTCCCTGTTGAGCCTGCTAAGGCTGGTCTCAAATTTGGGATTCTCCTGATTGAGTCTCCTAACTCACTGGAATAGGAGTTGGCTTTCTTAAAGTCCCTCATATGGTTTTGTGGAAGGGAATACAATACTCTTTGGTACTATAGCATCCTTACAAACAATCTCCATGAATCCTCTCTTTTATAATAAAACACTAACCTCCTCTTAGACAGTCTGGAGGTGAGTGATGGCCATTGGACCACTCTGGCCTCTTCTGAACACTTCTCTTTACATGTATTTCATACTTCTCTTTCAAATGGATGGTGGCTTATTAATAATTGTCTCTAGATTTGAAGTCTCAGCAAAATATGAGAGAACTGATTCTATAACAATCACACATGCTTATGTTTTATACCATGGATCTACTGTAATACACCTAGCCTTCTCTCATTGAGTACTAAAATTGTTTCAAATATTTTACATTTATAAATAATATGAATGAACATCTTTGTCCACATCATTATTTCATCATTATATTTTTCTAGCCATGATCTTTACTTGGTGTGATGCCTATGGGTCCTCCAGTCCTAACACCCGCTCAATCCTCCAAAAACACAGGCTTATTCCTGTATCAGCTTTAGTTTTTCCAGTTGGAAAAATTGCATGGTAGTTGCCTGTGAAATAGGAGATCTTCACTTCCTGGTCTCTTTACTCCCTGTTCCTTCCTCAGGCTATTTTCATATTATACTCTCATATTATCTCCAGAGTTTAAAGTTCAAATATATGTTTCAACAATTAGTATATATGTGTATATATATGGATTTTATTTCTTTCACAAATAATTAAATACTACATTTAAAAAGTCTTCTTCTATACTATTAAACCTTGGTAAAATTATCTGTTACTGTGATCTTCAATTTGCTATCATTAAGTAAACATCAACTTTATATAGCTTGAAGCAGTACTTTTCTTTAGAACTTCCTGTGATGATGGCAATTTTCTCTATTTGAGAAGTGTAATACGGCTACTCATGGTTATTGAACATTTGAAATGACAAGAGTGAGAAGCTCATGGAATATTTTATTTTGTTATAATTAATATATATATTTATATTTAAGTGGCTCTTTTGAGCAGTACTTATAGTACTGGATGGACCAGACTGTGATTTTTTTTTTTTTCTTTTAAACTGGGTCTGGAACCACGGGCCTCATGAATGCTAGGCAAGTACTCTACCACTGAGCTCCATCCCCAGTCCCAAGCTTTGATTATTAACGTAGTGATGGCTACATTCTGAATGGTCAACTTGTATGTACACTCAGGTCACCTGAACCATATCTGATCAGTTTCTGGTGTTAAGGAGCCTGCAGATTTTTCTGAACAGTCCTTCCTGCTCTGGTCCAGGGTACCAGGAAGTCAGCCAGATTAGAAAGGTATCACAGAAGAGAAGAGTAAGGATGGACTTGTGATACATTTATCTCAAGAAAACTTCATTTACAGAAGCATGTAACTAAAAGGAAAGTAGAATTATAGGACTAGGTGTCCTTGAATTTTCAAATTGGTGACATTCAAAAGGAATTCAGACAAGGAGAAAGAGTCTTTCACCATCATCAGAGGTTTAGTAAAGAAGTTGAGGTCACTGTTAAATCAGCTGATTCTTCCTTGTGAGGTTTAATCACAGTATCTTTCAAGGATGAGTACTTTCTTCAACTATGTCTTGCTTCTTGGCTAAAGGATTGGCAAGATATGAGTAATCGTGCTAACATGCTTCTTTGGCCCTCTGCCAGCAATCTTGCATGAGCATTTCATGTGTCACCTCATTGCATCTTCACAGTATACCTGATTCTTCATCTTCATTTTACAGGTGGACAGACTAGGGCTCTGAGGACTTAGGAGAGGCTCAGTATCACCAGGTCAGCAGGGCAGAGCTGGACTGAGTCCCAGAGTAGCAGGACCCTTCACCCTTACTCTTCTCATATCCGATGCCAACAGATACTCTCAAGCTTCTTTTTTGTTTGTTTTCCTACATATTGTAATTTTCCATAAGGAAATATAAATCAGCTAAAAAATAATTCATGAAATGAGTCTGACTTCAGAGGCAAAAGTGAAGTGGGCAACTGACATCCAAGGGAGTCTGGATTGTTCAGCAAAAGATTTTCTTTGCGAGAACAACTCATGGAAGGTTAGGGTTAATCTCCTCCTTGCCAGTCTCTTCTCATCTCTATTTGAGAAGTTTGCATTTTGTCTTCATTGTATGTAAGGCATGACACTAAGTGCTAGGGTCCTGCTTTTACGGGACTCATACTTGAGACAGAAAAAGTAGTAACTTAAATAATTACGATACTGTGTGTTACGGTTGATGGTAAGTGAAAGGACACTGGGAAGAGACACAGAGAATCACTAATTTTGTCTGGAGTGAATTGGTGAAATTTCCATGGAGTTTTAAATTGAGTATAAAATTTGAAGCATGATTGGGAAATCGGGCAAAGGTACTGAGGGCAGAGAGAAGTGCGAGGGTAGAATGTGGAGGGAAAGACTGCATGGGCCTTGGAGAGAGAAAGAGAGAGAGAGAGAGAGAGAGAGAGAGAGAGAGAGAGAGAGAGAGAGAGAGAGAGAGAGAGAGAGAGAGAGAGATCAAGTTTAGTGGGGCAGTTTCTAAGTAGAAAGGGATTTGAGGAGTTATGCCTGAGTTGTAAGCAGGGGAAAGAGTGTCAACGGAAAAACTGAGCGGAAACAGGAAACCCACTCAGAGCAGGGCTGAGCTGCCCAGGGCTATCCCCTGGGAAGAAGGACATTTTTCAGACATCTCAGCTTTGTGTTTTGACTCTAGCTCTACTTGTTGATGGAGGCTGTTCATATTCCTTCAGTTCTATGTTCCTCAAGTTCCTTGTCTGTCACCTGGGGATTATGACTGCTATGAAGAAGAAATTAGATGGCCTAACATGTTAGTTGACATTGAAAAGTTGGGAGCACTTAACTACAGTCTCCAGAGCCCAAGGTTTGGTGGAAGACTGTGAAAGGCCAATCCGGCCATCTAGCCCTCCGTCCCTCCATTCCAACTCAACTGTGCTTTCTGGGAACAAGTTCAGCATCTTCTGAGGTCCTCTCTAGCACTCTCATCTCCTTCCTCATCTGGCCTCCCGTACAACTCCGCAGACCAGTCCAGAAGAAGCAGCCTGCAGAGGATGGGCTTCAGGAGCAAGGAGAAGAAACCCTGGGACACCTGGATATAACAGCTGTGACCATTAGTGCGCTATGTGGAAGGGTGCAGTCTCTCTCAAGCCTATCAGAAGATAATAGGGTTGGGGCCTCCATTTCCCACAGAAGACATGTCAGGTGCATGGTAATATTTTTCTGCCTGTCCAAGATGAACTCCTGCCTCATTAGGCAAAGCATTAGAGTGGGACTTACCAAATGTTGTGTACCCATTATGTAGCCATTTGACCCTGACATTGCAATAAAAATACAGCATCATCAGCCACATTTAGTTAGCCTTTTATCTGGGTCTAATTCCAGGGTTGTTACTATGACTTCAGTGTCTTCCTGCTGCATGAGCCCTGAATGATCTAATCCTTAGACACATGGATTGATGGCTGATGACTGGCATGAGCAGTCAGTTATATCCAAGGTGTAGCCGGAAGGGAGCACGACGGGCTCGCCCGGTCCTGAGCACCTGCACTGCTGCACTGTCCCCCACCTGTCCCACTGTTCATGCTTAGTGCAAGGTTAGCAAGACAACTCCAAGCACAAACACCATATTTTAATTTGGAAACTCTAGTGACATCAGGACAATGAGAGGACCCTAAGTTCCTAAGTTTCCCCAAACTCCTCTGAAACAAAGCCACCAAATTAGGAATACTAGCATTGTTTTCGTGGTGGAGTTATGAGAGCCTACATATTTTTCACCATGCTGTAACACTGATAAAGTAATAAAGAGGATCTTCCACCTGTTCTTTTAAAGAGGAAATGCCTAAAACCCAGAAAGAGTGACATTGTTATGTGAGTTGCTGGCAGCTTCTAGCTTTTGCTGACTCTCTGCATTGACCAAGTTCTTCCATCCATGTGGCTCTGTGTTTTCCTCACAATACCCCAAGGCATGAATGTTCTTATCATCTTTCACATGAAAGAGCTGAGTGTCTTGGAGAAAGAAGTACAGTGAGCTGACCAAAGTCACGCGGACCGTGAAGAGCTCAGTTTGACTCCTCGCCCAGGGCACTGTCAACCTGGAGGCAGGAAGAGCCTGTTCCTAGCACAGTCTCAGGTCTGAGTGCCCTGTGCTCCCCTCGGGTTGTGACTCTGCCTCCTGTTGCTCTGTGTTGCAGGACCTCACCTTGGACTGTACCCTGCCCCAGGCACTGCAGTGATAGAACCTGGAGGGGAATGATGGAAGACGAGGCAATCAGGCCATCAAAAAAGACTCTTTTGGCCTTGTGGGAATATTGGTGACCCTGGAGAGGCCGAATGAGGAAAAGGAGCATCCCTGGGAAATGTCATCCCAGGAATGCCAGGCAAGCCCCATACTTACAAAATGCTCTGGGGAACATGCCTCAGCTGTCAGGCACAGGGTCTGCTGAAGTCCCTTCACTTAACATTCTGAAGAAAAATATCTTCAAATGTTATCCAGTGCAGTTTTATTCTTGGAGATTTAATTTTTATTTTCTATGACGTCCACCATTGAAACTAGATCACAAAGCTGAGTTCTCCTGCCATAGGCCAAGCAGAACCTCAAAAACCTCAGCAATGACAAAGAGTCATCTTTTGGGCTTCTGGTGTTCCAATACAAAGCCTCGAAAGATGTGGAGATTTTTTGTAAGAGCCAGTCTCTTGAAAGAAAAGTGGTTATCTAATTACTAAAATTTACTGAGCAGTTATTATGTGGCAAGCAGTTTTAAAGCTTACATGGATTGTTTATTTTAATCTCACTATTATTGTTCCATTTTTAGGATGAGGATGCTGATACCCACAGAGAGGTTAGTCTGTCTAAGGTCACTTTGCCAGGAAGTGGCAGAGCCAAGATTTGAGCCTAGTTATTTGGCTCTGAGCACATACTTACCTGCTCTGTACCTTGTCTCCTATGCTGGGGATTCTTCTGGGGGCAGGGGAGACAGAAGAGAACAAGATAGTCATGCTTCTCTCAAGAAGCTCTTTGGTCAAGTTTCCTGCTGTGGGTCTTTTGAGACTTCATTCTGGCCTTGCTAGCAGGAAAAAACAGTCTCCATTTTACTCATAAGAAAAAGACAGGTCAAAAGAGGGGAATCATTTTCCTGAAGGTGATAGAAAGACATATTTGCAAAGCAAGATTTGAAACCAGATGTCTCATCAGCACCCTAATGTCCTTTCTCTGTCCCAGAACATTCTCCCTTTAGCAGACTCGGGGCAATTAACTACCCTAGACCTCCAGAGTCTGAAAAGGTGGGGGGCCAAAAGATGATGTCTAGTGAAAGGAGGGCAAGCACAAAGAAGAGACAAATTTGCTTTGGGGTTTTGGTGACACAGACCCAAGTATGGTGTTCCAGGCAGGTCCTGGGATAAAGGTAGATTCTGGGTCAGGGGAGGGTCTGTGGATGTAGTCATTTTGGGTTGTATGTAGAGAAGCAGAGTCAGAGATTCATGGATGTGGTGATGGGGAAGGAAGGGTTACGTCGCTCAGGAGTGGAGGAGGCTCTTCTAGTCAGGACTTTATGGGAATTTTATTCTTGGTAAAGAGAAAGAATGTTGGTAATATGTCAACAACAACAACAACAACAACAATAGAGAAAGATTAAAGAACCATCACAGTGGCTGCGACTTGTCTGTTGGGCTTCCACCAGCAGCTCTAGGGCCAGGGCTGGGCATGGGCTGCCCCTTACTCTCCGTGTTCTGGAGGTTCGTTTAATGAACAGACTATCCCACAGTAGGCAGAGCAGCACTGAAGTCCTTGTGCCTCGCAATCTTTCTGGAACGTACAGAATTTGGAACAGTTCTCAGGTTTTGATCTGCAGGGTGGAGGTTCCAAGATATATTCTGAAACAGAAAATAAGGAAGAGGAGGGCCTGAACAACAGGCTGGAGTCACATTCAAAGCCCAGGGAACTTGCCGCCCTGTTCTCCCTTGGGTAGTCCTCAGGGAGGGAATCAGGTTGTCTTTGGCTGCTGTCTTCCTTGAGTTCTGATCTGTGAACAAGTGTTTGGATATTTGATCAAAGACAGAGTTGGGCAGAACCCTGAATCCGTGTGTTAGTCACCACCATTGCAAGTCAGATGCCAAGTCCCCATAGACCCTGGTTGGGTCTAGTTCATCGGTTTGAATAGAACGTGTGAGGTAAACAAAAAAAGGTATTGTATAACCTCTTCTTCACTTATTCTTGTGTGGTCTTAAGCAAGTCATAAAGCTTCTCTTTAACATCATAGTTTATTATAGGGTCGACCTAACATAGGCTATTTATGTATAGAATAAGTAAATGGAAGGTAAGTTTTGGGAAAAAATGAAGCCCACACAACAAACTGAAGGAACAGGATCAGAGAGTGAGGACCCCATTCACAGGTGAGTTCTGGGAGTGATTTCTTTCATGGTGAGAAGAATGGGAATTTCAGAATGGGGTGCAGTGTCTCCTGATCAGGAGCTCAGAGCCCAGGATGCCCTACTGCCTACTGTTAGAGAATACTCCCATGTTAACACTCCCAGGCATTTCAGTCCAAAGCTAATACCCACTTCCAGTGAGAGATACTGTCCAAATGGCCCAACCCACAGCCTCTCTCTCTGTTCCTGAATTCTAAGGCCTTAAGTTTGGGTCCCATTAACCTCTTTCCCCGACTTGGACCAGGCCCTCATTTTTGTACCCTGTGACTTGTCCTTTCTTTGGGGCCAAAGTCATAGATGGGGCATCCATTGTCAATCTGTTAGCTTACTGCTCTGCAAATATTTGCAGGAAGATGGGAGATCTGCAGACATCATGATAATCTGCAAGAAATAAAAGAAGCATGAGGTTGGGGGTATGACTGTGACTTAAACAACGGGTACCAGACGTGGGGGGAGAGAAGCTGAGTCCAAGCTGTGGACAAGCTGTTGGCCGAGATCAGCAACCGGTACTCTCTCTGGACTTCACAGACACAACTCATTGGGGCAGTGCAAGAAACTGGAGCAGTCCCCAGTTTGAAGAGCTGGGGTTCAGTGGGAAAGAAGGCCATGAGCCAGGGATCTCAGAGAGGTCGCTGTCCTCCGGGTTTGCTTCTTACTTGGATGTCTGGTCCCGATCTCACCCACAGCACTTACCAGTCTTTCAGAAAGACTTTTGTGTCTCTCCTCAAATTCTAGTCCTTGATTTCCCAGTTAACTTGGCCTTGGGTACTCCTATTCTCAGTCCTTATGCCATCGTGTCTGCTCTGAAGCTCCCAAAACAGGACCTATCCTGCTCTGAAACACAATCTATCAGACATATTCCTTTTCTGAGTCCCAAATGTTCTGAAGAGGCCTTCCCCACAAAAGGGTGCCTTTGGAAAGAATAGTAGTTCTGTTCCCATTGGTACTGGTCAAGGTTAGAATCACTTTCCTTGTTAGGTTGAGCTGGACAGCAATGGTGGCTGAGATAAACTATACTGTCCTGTTGATGATAATTACTGGTGACTCTCCAGTACCTCTGGATTTTTAAAAATTGAAATAAAATATAAGACTTCTTTTCCCTTCCTCCCCAAACATGCTCCAAGGCCAAGGTTGTGTAGATTGCAGTTTGAGTTCTACCATTTAATTTTCCTGTCCGTCTAAATGCCTGAAAAGTGGGACCAAGCCTCTTGGAAGGAACCAGGGTACCAAGATTATGCTGGGGATGAGGCTGATAACACTTAGAATAATTAAAATCATAGAACATTTCCAGAGTCCACCAAGAATGCTCTCTGACTGCATGCATTATTTCAGTTTTCTCTCCCAACTCTCTCAATACCATTGTGTCCATTATGAGAATAAATTCTGAAACCCAGACACTTGGCCCAGGGTTATGCAGTAACCAAACAGCAGAGATTCACACTGAGGTCTAGTTGACATCAAAGCTTGGGTTCTTGAACAGGACACTATTTTTTTGTGACATATACTGGACGGTCTGCTCACAGATCCTCTCCTCTCTAGAGAGGCTGCCTCCATCCCCTGGACCCAGACCCAGCACCTACTCAGAAAGCGCTCCTTGGGACTCCCAGGCACCAGCTGCAGTGCAAGGCAGAGCACCAGCAGGAACTGGAGAGGCAGCGCAGGTGTCATGGTGCCACCAGGATGGGTGGGTATGTCCTAGCCCAGGACAGCTGGTTTTGACCGGGTGCTGCTGAGAGGAGAAGAGAAAAAGAGGGCCCAGTGGAGGCTTCCTGGGACTGGTCTTGCTTTGTATGTTCCAATCAAGGAGGGCCAGGCAGAAACCCAAGCACCTCCCTCGCACACCTGTACAGGCCAGGTGGTGTTTCCAGATCCACTCCTCCATCCCATAATCCTCACCTTGTTATGCCTCTATCTACCTAGACTTTTTTTTTTTTTTTCCTTATGATGCTGGGGATGGAACCCAGGGCCTTGTGCATACCAGGCACATGTTTTACCATGGAGGTCTTATTTATGACTTCAAAAAATTTTAAATATAACTTTTCCCTGTGGAGATCTTAGAATGTCTTTGTTATATTTATTCCCAGAGGCTTACATTTAAAAAGTGAAAGTGTAAATAGTATCATAACTTTTTGGTTTTTTCCTCTGAAATGGCTTTTGGGTCTGGATCTGTAACCAGTTAGCTTGCTATATTCTGCTCATTGTTCATCAAGAGTTCTTGGTGTATTCTTTTCAGTGCTCATCATTGTAAATAATAACAGTTGTACTTTTCCTCTTCAAACTTTATGCCATCTTTATTGTCTCTTGGGCTGGCCAGTTTCCCCAGTGTATTGTTGAATAGAAATCTAATACCTGATTTAAAACGAAAGCTTCTTCAGTTTCTCCTTTGTGTATAATCTTTTTTAGGTTTCTCATAAGCACCCTATACCAGGTTTAGAAAGTTCTCTTTCATTCTTAAGATAATCAGAAATTTTTGATTAATTTATGTCAAATTACCTCTATTGCTCTTTTCTTTATACATTGAGAAGATAATGTTATTTCTCCCATTAATTTTCTAACATTCTTGCATTTCTATGATAATGTGATCTTTGTGCATTTGTTTCAGTTTGCTAATTTTTGAAAGTATATGAATTTTTTAAAAATTAGAACATTATAATTATACATCATATTTGGGTTCATTTTGACAAAATCATACATGCAAGGAATTTGATTTCAATCCCCATTCCCCCACTTTTCCTCCCCTCCTCTCTTGCCATTTTCTCTCTCCAACTCTACACTAATCTCCCTTTCATTTCTTCATTTATTTATTTTTGATTTTTAAAGTACCTGACATCTATGTTCATAAGTAAATTGGGTCTGTTACTTTCCCTTCTGATACCAGGATGGTACCAACCCTCATTGGATGTGCTCAGAAGCAGCCCTTCTTTATCAATTCTCTGGGAAGTTTTGTGAAGGATAAAGATAATCAGTGTCTTGAATTTATAACTCCCCCTTTTTTCCCTTGCACAAATATACTTACTTTCATGTTGTTACTTTGATTTGACAATATATCCTAGAAATTAGTCTAGAGCATTTCATGGCAATGTTTTCCTCATTAACAGCTGCATTCCATACCACCATGTGCACATACCTTGGTCATACAGCCACTCTCTATTCTATGGACATTTATGTCATTTCTAAGATTTTGCTATTATAAATAATGCTGCAATAAAAAAGCACATGTAAAAATAATAGTTTTTCCAAAAATAAAAACAAGACATGATGGGATAAATAAATAAATAAATAAGAATTTTAAAAAAGCATGCAGATATTTCCTGTAATGTTGGAAGTATAGCATCAGGGTAAAAATTTTAAGTGTGATTGTTCGTTAAACAGATAAAGACATAAAAGAGTGCAGTGGTGTGCACCTGCAATCCCAGCTACTGAGGAGCCTGAGGCAAGAGGATCACAAATTTGAGGCCAACCTGGGCAATTTGGCAAGACCCTATTTCAAAGTAAAATTAAAAAGACTCAGGGTTATGGCACTTGCCTAGATGTGTGAGTCTCTAGGTTCAATTTCTAGTGCTGGGGAAAAAAAAAAAGATAGGGGAAATGCATACATAGTTTTATTAGATAGTGCCAAATTCAACTCCATGAAGGTTGTACCATTTTGTACTGCTGCTGTTACCAAAGGCTCCATCCTTGATTCCAATGCCAATCCAATAATGAGGACACTGTTTTGAGAAAAAGGAAAAAAGAAATTTTATTGCTTTGCTGCCAAAGGAGAAACACAGGGGACTCCTGTCGCAGGGGCTGTGATTCTGCCCATTCGGGGGAATGGGGTCTTAAAAGAGGTGATTTGGAGGCTACATTCCACATATTCTGTTTTCCAAGATTAGGGAGGAGAGATTAGGAAGGAGAAGATCAGGAAGGAAAGCATCAGGGAGGTGAGAATCTGGGAGGAGCAGGTCAGGGAGGAGAAGGTTGGGAAGAAGAAAAAACATGGAATTTTAGGGAAGCAAGGGCCATATTCAAAGCATACAGTGGACCACTGTTACATCCCCAACAATGGAAACATTTCCCACAGTCTCACTAATAGACTATATGATCACTGCCAAAACAAATGAGAAATCTTACTCCTGTAGAGTTGTTAAGGCTCATTTACTATGTACCATAATCAATACGTTTTTATGACTGAATAACGTTCCATTGTATATGTTTCTTACAATTTGCTTGTCCACTCATCCACTGATGAACATTTCAGTATTTCCACCCTTTGATGATTTCAAATAGTGCAGTTATGAACATTTATGTACTAATATTTTCTGAGTACTTGTTTTAAATTCTTTTGAGTAAATATCCAGCAAACTTGGATCATAGTTTTAATTTCATGTTTCACTTTTGGAGGAACCTGAACTTTTCAAATTGGCTGAACCACTTGACATTTCTTTCAGAAATGCACAAGACTTCCAATTTCTCTGCATAGTTTTTTCTTTTTGAAAAAAATTGTGGTTCTCTAAATGGGTGTGAAATAGCATTTCATTGTGGTTTTGACTTGCACTTCCTTCATAACTAATGATGCTATTCTAGTCAGCTTTTTTGCTGCTGTGATTTAAAGACCCAATGAGAACAATTTTAGGGGAGGAAAAGTTTATTTAGAGGGTTCATGGTTTCAGAGGTCTCAGTCCATAGAAAGCTGGCTCCATTCCTTGGGGCTCAAGGAGAGATAGAACATCATGGCAGAAGAGTGTGGCACAGGGAAGCAGTTCACAAGATGATCAGGAAGCAGAGAGAGACTCCACTTGCCAGATACAAATATATACTCCAAAGCCACCCACCTAACGCCCACCTCCTCCAGCCACACTACCTGCCTTCAATTACCACTCAGTCCCCACCAGGAGATTAATTCACTGATTGGGTTAAGGCTTTCATAATCCAATCATTTCTCCTCTAAACTTTCTTGCATTTTCTTACACACGAGCTTTTGGCAGACATCTAACATCCAAACTAAAACAGGTGTTGTACATACTTTCTTGTGTTTGTTGACTATTTTTATATCTTTGGAGAAATGTCTATTTGAATCTTCTGTCCATTTGAGAATTGAGTTGTCTATCTTTTTCTTCTTAAATTGTAAGGTTTTTAAATATAGTATAGATATCCTTATTAAGTATATGATTTTCAAGTATTTTCTCCCATTTTATAGGTTGTTCTTTCACTTGTTTGACAAAGTCATTCTGATACACAAGACTTTTAAACTTATTTTTCCTGGTTTCTTTCCTTAATTGTGTTTGCAGAAAGACTGACATGGTGACTACAGACTCAAAAGGTTATGAATATCTCAAAATACATAATTTATCTAACTTAGTCTTGTTATTAAGAGTTATCTGGAAAAGATTTTAACTTTGGCAAAGTCCAGTTCATCTATTTTTTCTTTCGTTGCTGTTTTTGGCATCATTTATTTTTAAATTTTTATTTTTCTTTTAAAAATATCTTTATTAGCACTTATAGTTATATGTAGTATTGGGATTCATTTTGACATAATTATACATGCATGGAATATCATATGTTTCACTCAATCTACAGTATTTCCTCTTTCCCCCCCTTCTTCCCTCTCTCTCTTCCTATGCCTTTATATATTTATTTTTGGGTACTGGGGATTGAACCTAGGAGTTCTTTACCACTGAGTTATATCTCCAGTCCTTTTTATCTTGAGACAGAGTCTGGCTAACTTGCTGAAGGCCTTACTAAGTTGCCCAGACTGACCTTTATCTTATGATTCCCTTGCTTTAGCCTCCTGGGTTGCTGGGATTCAGACATGTACCACCTTACTCACTGGTATCATTTCTAATGACCCACTGCTCAATACAAGATAATGAAGATTAATTTTTGTTTCTTCTAAGAATTCCACAGTTCCTATATTTAAATCATTGATTCATTTTGAATTAATTTTCCGTATGATATGAGGTAGGTCCAGTTTCATTCCTTTGCATGTGAATATTCATTGTCCCAGTACCATTAGTTAACGTGACTATTTTCTCTTGAATGGTCTTGTCACCCTTGTGGAAATTAAGTGGGTATAGATAGATGGGTTTATTTCAGAACTCTCAATTTTATTCCATCAGTCTGTATGTCTGTTCTTATGTCAGTACCATACTATTTTGATTACTGAATCTTGGTAGTATGTTTTGAAATCAGGAAATAGGAGTCCTGAAACTTTGTTATTTTTCAAGATTGTTTTGGCTATTTAGGGCCTCTTACGGGTCTGTATTAATCCGAAGATCAATACATGCAATGAATTTCATTTCAATTCCTATTCCCCCTTACCTTTCCTCCCTCCCCCATTCTCTCTTCTCCTTTCACTCCTGTATTTTTTTATTTTTGATCGGCATTTTCTACATATACATATAGGTGAAATTTTTTGGGTACATTTATATATATATAATAAATATATAAAAATATATTTATATAAATAAATATATATAAATATATATAATTATATATAATTTATATATTTATTACATATAATATATAATTATATATAATTTATATATTTATTATATATAATATATAATTATATTTATTATATATTTATTTATATAATTATATATTTATTATATATATTATATAATAAATTTTTTGGGTACATTTATACAATGCACCATTGTTAAATTAATTCCATATTTCTACTCCTTTCCCTTCTTCCTTCCTTCCTTCCCTCTCATTCTCTTTCTTCTACTTTACAGATCTACCTTATATTTTTGTGATATCCAATCTCTTCCCCTGCCACCTTCTTTCCCTTATTTTGCTATAGCTTCCACATACAAGAGTAAACATTTGACTCTTGATTTTCTGAGTCTGGCTTATTTCACTTAGCATGAGTTTCTCCATTTCCATCCACTTACCAGCAAATACCATTATTTCATTATTCTTTATGGTTGAGTAAAACTCTATTGTGTATATATTCCACAGTTGCTTGATCCATTTATCTGTTGATGGGCATCTGGGTTGATTCTATAACTTGGCTATTGTGAATTGTGCTGCTGTAAACATTGAAGTGACTGTATAGCTATAGTGTGCTGACTTTAATTCTTTTGGGAAAATACCAAGGAGTGGGATAACTAGGTCATATCATTGTTCCATTCCTTAGTTTTTGAGGCGTCTACACACTGCTTTCCACGTTGATTGTGCTAATTTGCAGTCCTACCAGCAATGTATGAGTATACTCCCCACCCCCCACATCCTGGCCAGCACTTATTATTGTTCATGTTCTTTATAATTGCCATTTAGACTGAGGTGAGGTGAAATCTTAGTGTAGTTTTGATTTGCATTTACCTGATTACTAGAGATGTTAAACACATTTTCATATGCTTGTTGGTTGTTTGCATTTCTCCTCTTCCTCCTTCTCCTCCTTCTTCTTTTTTCATACTAGGGATTGAATCCAGAACTGCTTTACCACTGAGCTACATCCTCAGTCCTTTTTATTTTGTGACAAACTTTCACTAAGTTGCTAGGGTCTCACTTAGTTGCTGAGGCTGGCTTGAACTTGTGATCCTCTTGCTTCAGCCTCCCAAGTCCCTGGGATTACACAGGCATGAACCACTCTGCCTGACTGTGTTTCTTCTTTTGAGAAATTTCTGTTTAGTTCTTTGGCACATTTACTGATTAGGTTATTTGGGTATTTTTGACATTGAATATTTTGAGTTCTTTATATAATCTGGATATTAATACCCTGTCAGGGGCTAACAAATATTTTTCCCCAGTCTGTAAGGTCTCTCTACACTCTCTTAGTTATTTCCTTTGATGTGCAGAAAATCTATAATATGATGGCATCCTACTTTTGATTCTTGGTTTTATATCTTGAGCTTTAGGAGTCTTATTGAGGAAGTCAGTGTCTGCATCTATGATGGAGTGTTGAACCTATGTTTTCTTTTAACAGTTGCATGGTTTCTGGTCTAATTCCTAAGTCTTTGATCCATTTTGATTTGACTTTTGTGAAAGATATGGATCTACTTTCATTCTTCTACATATGGGTATCTGGTTTCCCCAACACTATTTGTTAAAAAGGTCTTTTCTCCAATATACGTTTTTGGCACCTCTGTCAAGTCTCTGATGGCTGTAATTATTTGGGTTTGTCTTGGTGTCTTTTATGCCATTCCATTGGTCTTCATGTGTATTTTGATGCCAATACCCATGCTGTTTTTGTTACTGTAGCTCTGTAGTATAATTTAAGGTCTGGTATTATGATAACTCCTGCACCACTTTTTTTATTCAGTATCGCTTTGGCTATTCTAGGTCTCTTATTCTTTCAAATGAATTTAAGGACTGGTTTTTCTAGTTCCTTGAAAAATGTCATTGTTATTCTGATGGGGATTGCATTGAATACGTATATTGCTTTTGGTGGTATGTAGGCCCCACCTTTAAAAGTTTCTACTACCTCTCAATAGCACCGTATTGGGGACCAAAAATTGACTACATAGGCCTTCAAGTATAGAAGTTGACTTCAAATGTGTTGGAGCTCTATTGTTTGGTGTGCATATATTTATGATGTTACATCTTTTGATGAATTGATTTTGTCATCAATCTATCATCACATTTTTCTCTTGTAGCAATATTCAAATTAAAGTCTATTTTACCCAATATTAGTATAGCTGCTTCAGCATTTTTCATTACCATTTGCATAGAATACATTTTCCATACTTCAGTTTTTCAACTTATTTGTCTTTGGGTCTAAAGTAAATTTCTTTTAAACAGCAGGTAGTTGTCATGTTTTAAAATCCATTTTGTTGACCTCTTTTAATTGGTGAATTTAATTCATTTACATTTAAAGTGATTATTGTGAGGAAGGACTTAGCTTTGATTATTTGCCATTTGCTCTCTTTTTATTCTTTAATGATTCCAATACTGCCGTCTTGTCTGTTTGACTTTTCTTCCAGTGTTATCATTTTGACTTCTTCCTTAGTTCCCTTTTTGCATATTTTAAGTTAATTTCTTAGCAGTTACCATTTGGATTACAATTACCTTCTCAAACTTGAACCCAATTATTGTGTATAACTATAATGCTCTAATAAAAATTACCTACATATAGATCAACTTAGAATATAAAATCAAATCAAGTACTATTATTGATATAATGTAATAATCTGTAAAGAACAAAATGTTTGCCCCCAACTCTGTTGATACATTTGAAAAACATCTCTTAATGGGTGTGAGAGAATGAATTGTCATTTTGTGCTCCGAAATGGATATATTTTTAATAAGAATAATAAAAAGTCTGCTCCTATATATCTCTTTCTGCCCACTCCCTAAAATGTTATTGAAAGATAAAGGTTGCCCAAAAAACCAAAGGCCAAATGTTTTCCCTGATAAGTGGATGATGATATATAATAGGGATTGGGGGGTGGGGAGTGAGAGAAGAATGGAAGAACTTTAGATTATATAGAAGGAAATGAGAGGGAGGGGGGTATGAAAAATTGAGGAATGATGCAGACATCATTACCCTGTGTACATGTATGATTACACAAAATGGTATGAATCTACATCATGTACAACCATAGAAACAAAATCATGTATCCCATTTGTGTACAGTGAATCAAAACATAGTCTGTAAAGAATAAATAAATAAATAATTTTAAAAAAAGAAAGATAAAGGTAGCTTTTTACTCCTCCTTAAGGTTTCACATTAAAGGATCATTCTTTCAAGAATTCTTCAATAATTCCTCCCAGTTGCTGGGCTTCCCTAATATCTTATTCTCTCCATCTGTAGTCCTTGTCATGTCGCATTATATTTATTTAATCTTCCTTTTCTCCTGATATATTATTATAGAAACAAGAACAGTATCTGATTTATGCTGCAGTACATAGCAGCAAGTATATTGTCTTGCACATAGGAATTTTAAAAAATCAGTTCAGTGAATGTTTTCATTTGAGTCTTTCATTACTTTTGTGAGTCACTTAGAGACAGGACTTGCCCAAGGCCTCAGAAGTTTGTTAAAGAGATGAATCAGAAATTTAGTGTTCTTTTGCACCATGAAGGTCCCCATGGAGTTAGACTCTGGGGCCCATGATAATAGCTAGGCAGGGAATAAGGACTTCCTTTGAACTGGATCTCAAGTGCCATATGGCAGTGGGTCCAAAACATGAGTATCATAAAAGAGAAAATGTTTGGTTTTGCCTACACTGTGTGTTATAGTTAGGCTAGACTAAATCCTTTAATAGAGAGCTCCATTGTAAAATATATGGAACAAAATAGAATTATTTCTTGCCCACACAATAATTCCTGATAGGTATTCTACAACAGTAGGTGACTCTTCTTCTATGTGGTGATCCGGGCTCCTTTAATCTTTTGGTTTGACTGTGCTCTAGAGCTTTGTTGTCATTGCTACTGAGCTGGTGGAGAGGAAAATGTACAAAAAGGACTTATCTTCTTAAGGCCTTGTCCCAGATGTGACATAATTTTGCCTTTCATCTGTTGGATGAAATATATACACTGCTATGTTAGCTACAGTGGGGTTTGATTGGAAAAATGCAGCTCCTGTTTGAGCAGTTATTTAGATCTATATAACTCCTCTCAAGCTAGGTGGTATGACAGTGCTCATTCTCCAAACAGTTATCTTTTATGAGTGGATGAAAAAAATCAGAAAGAGTATTTGGAAAAGTTCAAACAGCACTCTCCACACTACAGATCAGAAATTATAAACATAAATTACACCTGCATACTGAAGACTGTTAGAAATTCAGAGCATCAGATGGAGTTCAAATCTTCACTGCCCTCTTCTTAAGAGCTTCGGTCCCTCCTTTTTCCTATTAAGGAAGAATAAACATCTTCACTTCCAAGAGTCCCTTTCCTCCACAATGTTCAAAGTCTAACTGTGAGTCCTTGGCTGACAGGTCCTTCCCCTTATCTGAGCTCTAACATATCAACTATATGCCCCATTAGTCCCTTTTTCCTTGACCTCTATTGGTATATACAATGTATCTTAGTATACACACATGTGTGTGTATGTGTGTGTGTGTGTGTGTGTGTGTGTGTGTGTGTGTGTATCTTCTTAAGGTCACTGGGATGGAAAATGTAGAGAAGAGGAAGCTGATAAGAAAGGAGGGGTCACCAAGCAAGGAGGTAGTAAAGGCTAGGGTCAGGAAGAAATTATTCCAGTTGAAGGATGAAGTGGAGGAATTGACTCTTAACCTCATATAATGGGAGAATGTCCCAGACTCAGAATTCACTTCCTCACCCTGTAAAACCGGAACGACTTTCCATATTTTCCATCCTTTAGGGAGAGTACAACTACTTATGGCCAACACTGCTTGTGTTGAGTTCTGATATCTGCCCCTGGCCCTGCCACCAATTTGGACAGTGTCTGTGGATTCACTTGAATGAGCATGTGAGTCTCCTGACTCACAACTCTCTAGGTCTGGCGATTAGTACCTAATGTGAATTAAGAGATCAAGCGCTGTTCTGGACCCTTGTTATGCGCTGTTGGGTAACAACACTGGGAAGAAGACAGATAAGTGACATTGAACGCTTACTGAGCACAGGCACCATGGAGGTGTTGCTGATGTCCCCTTCTCCAATCTTAATAGCGGGGTTGCCAAGAAAATGTGGATAAACTCAGTCTAAGGCCATCAATTCTCCCAGTGATACAAAGCTAGTGAATAATGGAGTCAAATTTCAATTTCACCTCTTTCTGAGGATAAAAGCTATGAAAAATATTTTGCTACCCAAATTTGCAAAGACAATGATTTTTGCCTAAGTCCATTTAAACTCCTGCAGGACTTGAAATAGACACTCATTCACTGTTGGAGCAAACATGTTTGAAAACTTAATTCTCTCTTTCATCTCGTTGTTCCCTTTCTCCATGTACACATTACACAAGAAACATATACTTGTATTTTACACACTAATTTAACTTCCACTTCTGGGACCAAATAAATAATCATGGAATTTTGAATGAAATTCAATATTGGTAATCTCAAATTATTGATAAGAGAGATACAGTGAAAAATCATATGGTTTCTTTCACAGAAAAAAATGACAAACATTTTTATGACTAAATAAGGGTGGCAATAGGTAACAAAAGAGAGCTGATTAAAAATGTGAAAAACAAGATTATTTATATTAAATATGTGAAATGAAAAGAAAATACAATAAACCACAGGTTAATTCTACAAATAACATTACCATCTTTAACAAAAGTTATATTTAATTCTCTTTTCATTTCTGTAAATTATTACATAATGAGAACACACAAATAAATTGATTCTCTGAGAAAAATTCCATTAGCAAGAAGAGAGGGTTGCTGATGGAGAGGAGGCTGCATCCCGCAGGAGCCCAGCTCCGAATGACAGGACAGGGTGAGGGGCAGGCAGAGAGGAGGAAACAGGACACCCTTGCTCCTCCTGGCTCGCCAGCAGGGACAGCCAGGAGCTGAGCACACTCTGCCTGTGGATCGTCCTCTCGCAGCTCTGCCTGTGAAATCCTGGCTGGACTGAGACCATGGCTCTGCTCAGAGCGAGGCCATCCCAGGCTCTGATGCTCACCCTGCTCCTGTGTGTGCTGCTGCTGGAGGCCCAGGGAGGGTACCCCAAACACAAGTGGCTTCCAAGTAGGTGATGGGCCGTGTGGGTATACGGGGAGGGGGCACGAAGGGACGAGGCTTGGGAAGACCCAGGACATGGGTCCTCTTTGCACACCCAGCACTGACCACAGCACCGTGCAGGCTCTGGGCTCTTCCAGCCCACAGGCCTCCAGCCCTGTGACCCAACCCTGGGAACAGTGATGAGGTGGAGGAAGGACCTGCACCTTGACCCTTCCGTCCCAAAGGTCCAGAGACACGTGTCATGGTGAAAGGGGCATCGGGGTCAAGAATCGAATGAGCCAACCAGACAATGGTTCTTTGATATATGCACGTTTGTGAGAAATGAACAGACGGAGCTATTCATGGGGGTGGCTGTAGGTGTAGAAAAAAAGGCATTGGGTGGAAAAAATAGGAACGAACCGAGTTAAAATTACCATCGGAGGGAGCAGGAGGGTGGCGCAGCAGGGAAGCCACTGCAGGGGAAGGGATGCTGGAGACTGACCGTGGAGAGGAGAGAGGGGCAAGGGGCAAGCTCATCTTCCTCTTTGCCTCTGCGAATCCTGGAGCGTGAGGGGGTTCAGAAGATGTCTAGGCTTCTCTGAGCGCCCAGGGTCAGAGTGTAGACTCCGCAGGGGCGACTTCACCAAGGCCACGTCTATAGTGAAGACGGGTCCTGGTGAATGTGGTTCCGAGGCCCAGGCAGCCTAGACGCTGGTGTCTGGGGGGAGGGGGCGTGTCAGGAAAGGCATAGGATTTAGGAACTGCCGATTCCCAGGATTTGGTGAGGGACACCAGGGAAGGTCCGAGCAAAGTCCAGGAGTGTCGTGAGTGGGTCCTGGGTCCTGGATGCTCAGAGAAAGGGAAGCTTGAGAAGGATGCTCTCTGGGCAGCTGCTTCCATCCACCCTGCCCTTGTTTCTCTACAGATTCACCCTGGGCTCTAGAAATCAAGAAGTGTAAGAAGTGGCCCAGAGCTGATCTATGCAGCCACCACTGTTCATACTTCCAGAAGTGTCAAGAGAAGAACACATGCTGCTTAACCTTCTGTGGCAACGTTTGCATGAGGCTGTGAGGTGGCGGGTGGGCTGCACTTCCCGTTCCCCCATCCCTCTATTTAGATAGAGTCCTTGCTGAAGGACCTCCGACCACAGCAGGAGACCATCATCGCAATGCTCAGACCCTCCCCACTGTCTGAACCCCTTGTCCCTGTCAAATAAACTGGAATGACACCTGGCCTCTTTTACTCCCACAGCTGTGGTCACCGAGACCCCGGGCAGCCCTGCACGTGCCCGCCCTTCCCTGGTGCAGGGCTGCGCTCTCTTCCTAGTCCTGTTCCTCTGCTCTGTCCCTGTGCCCACACAGGCCCCACCAGGCTCAGCTCCTGCTGCTCTGCTCACTGAACCAGTTCTCCCAGTGGGCAAATTGCTCATGTGCAGCATCTCCCAATGCCAAGGAGAACATTCCTCACCCTGCAGTCAGAAGGAAGTGGCTAAGCATTAGAGAGGTGGAGGCAGAGCCTGGAGCATGGTGGGAGCCCCCCAAGGCTGCTTTCCTGGCCCACCCCTCCCCCGCTGCCCCCAGTCTCCTTCTCAAGTTCAGATTAGTGTTTCTTTCCACTGAGGACAGTGAGTCCAGGAAAGGCAGGTGGCACGCCCAACGCCACAGGAGAGTGAGGGGCTCTGTTGGGACTGGAGGAGGAGGTTGCCTCTGGGCCCTTTGCTCACTTGCACACCTTCTCGGAGACTGGAGGCGTGCGTGTGAGCGCCTGCATGAACCTCAAACCTCATCGAATCCACCCCCCACTGTGGAGCCTGAATTGGGGGTTGGGATCTGTGACCCCAGTGCCTCTGCTACCTGAACGTTCCTCACTGTTCCCAAACCCTTGGCTTTATGCTTGCATTCTCTTCTCTTTTGACTCAGAGGAAGACCAAGGGCCAGTGAAAGAGGTGCTTCCTGCTGAAGTTACGTGTATGGCATAGGGTGACTTTGGGTCTTCCTGTATCCCGTTGTTCGTGGAAATCAATCTCCTACTGGGAGAAATCACAGCTCCTGTGAAATGATCCTGGGGCTAGATCCAGGGTTGGGTGACATGCAGCCACCCGGGCGTGGCATCAAATGTGCAGGACTTCAGGCAGGTAGGCGGCCCTGCCAGAGCAGCCGTGCAGCCCCAGGCTCCAGTCCAGTGCCTCGTGCTGGGCCGCTCAAAGTGGAGGCAGCAGAGGAGGAAACCTCCTCCCCAGGACCACACCTCTGACCCGCCTCACCAGCATCCAAAGCCCAGGTATTTCAGACTCATCTCCATCTGACAAGAGCTGCCCTGGGACAAGGGGACCTTAGCAAAGACATCAGGACCAAGCAGCAAGGCAGACATCACTGCAGTAGCTGGGCAGTAGGGCTATTTCCTCTCCAAGAGCCTTCTTTGTTTGCCTGGGACAGCCTCGCTTACCAGCGTCTTTCCAGGCCAAGGCTGAGGGAAGTGCTAGGCTGACCTGTCCCCGCTCACTGGCTCCGGACCTTGAGCATGGATTTTCCTGGAAGTGTTTTCGTGAGAGTTACACACTGACTGGTGTGGGAGGGCGCCCTCGGGACACCCTTCACGCCCCAGAGAGCCCAGAAGCTGGGCCCAGATGCTGGTTGCTGGAAGGAGTGCAGCCACTCCTTCCTGGTGGTGACTGTGCTCTGCCTCCCGTGGAAGCACCTGAGTGTCCCCATGTTGGGTGGAGTGGGGACTCCCGAAGGCCATGAATCCCATGGAGGCAGCAGAAGAAGCAGCTGGGAATCTACAGGTTCTGGTATCTCTAAATTTCAAGTTCCAGCCTGCAGAGGGTCCCAGATGGGGCTGTTGGAGGCCAAACACAACCTCAGGTTGCCAGTGTTTTGCATTTTGTTCTCCTGTGCCCCAGACATGCTCCTTCCTCCATGCGAATAAAATGAGAGGATTCTAGAAGGATCTTCTCCTCACACCCCAGAGTGTTGGGAAGCTTCTGCCTCATTTTCATGCTCTGGCTGCACCTGAAACTCACAGGTGGGTGTCGCCATCCAGCCAGGTGTGTCCTACTCCTACTTGTGGTAGCAGTCTCCTCCTCCCACACCCAGGATGCCTGATTCATGAACTACAGTAAATTATTTGAAATGCAAGGGATGGGTTTAGTTGTGGAGCACACTATCCACTACTATGAAAAGTACATCAGATAAAATAGCACTAGAATATATATGACATGTGGCATTCAAGGACAGTCTTCTCTCCAGAGGAAGTTGTTCCTAACTCTGAAACTATAAAGTTACATTTTTAAAAAGTGAACCCATCTGCTGATATATCCACTGTTTTAGGAAGAGTTCCCTTCCTGACAGTCTTCAGAGACGGGTGGTAAAAGGCAGAAGCAAGAGTCTAAGTCATTAACCTTCTGATTCCTGAAACTTCTGAATTGGTATTGCTGGATATCATTGTCCCTTATGTGGGTTCAAGAATTCTGTCATTGACCGACTGCATGGTAGTCTGCTGCCATCAATGCCACCTGCACTGCTGCCACCCCGAAGTGACCACTGCCACTTGCTTCTCTGCAGCCACACTGCTACTGCCTTTTGGGACCTGTGTATGAGTAGACTTACTCCTCCTGAGTCCTGTGGTGCTCTTGGTTACACATTTATGGAGTTTCTGAAGGGCCGTGGAGATTACTGCCAGGCACAGCATAACCTCTGTGCAGACCAGTGAACTGCAGAAATTCATTACTACTCCACCAAGAAGCCCCCATATTGTAGTTAACCTGGACACAGAAGTAATGAATTGAAATCCGCAGAGCATTTTACAAGAGGCCTGACCTGGGCAGGGTAAGCCTCAGTGCACTTCCTTTCTATTGCCTAAGTGTTCCTGGATTGAAGGATTGCTGCTTCCTGTTGGCTGTTCATTTCATTTCTCATCTCTCCCAACTTCATACTCAAAACTCCGAGAATATCAAGTGGAGTGTATTGTAGTAGATTTCAATGACTTTGCATCATTTCTGTATTCTGTTTTAAAAAATCATTCATAGCCCTATTGAGTGTTTTATAAACTAAATTATCACGACTTGAATGAACTGCCCTGCTCCTGTGAAAGTCACGTACAAGAACAGGAGATTCCTTATTACACAGAATCCAAGCAAGGCAAACTTAAACAGATTTATAGAGGAACTTAAGAAGTATGGTGTTACCACAACAGTAGGAGTATGTGAAGCAACCAATGACATTATTGTGGAGAAAGAAGGCATCTGTGTTCTTGATTGGCTTTTTGATGGTGGTGCACCACTGTCTAACCAAATTATCAATGACTGGTTAAATCTTGTAAAAATTAAGTTTGTGAAGCACATGGCTGTCAGATTGCTATTCATTGTGTTGCAGACTTTGGGAGGTTCCAGTGCTTGTTGCTCTAGTATTAATTGAAGGTGGAATGAAATATGAAGATGCAGTACAATACATAAGACAAAAGCAAGAAACTTTTGTATTTGGAGAAGTATTGTCCTAAAATGCAATGTGCTTCAAAGACTCCAGTGGTTATAGAAACAACTCTTGCATTCAATAAAATTTGGGTACCTGATACTCTTGCCTTGGAGGTGGAACTTGACACAGAACCTAATTTGTCATACATATTAGCCAACATGTTGGTGTGGTGAATAAATCTGATGAAGATTCTGTAAGAATATTGGAAAGCAGTTTTACCAGGCCACAAGCTTGACAGAATTTAATCCTCTATGTTTGGGTTATGATCAACCTATTTGGACACTTAGCAAAAGATTCTTGCTGTTCAGCATTTAAAATGTGCTTCTCATTTGTACCAATTGACCTTTCCTGAAATCATGTAGTATTGAGTTAATGTCTTTAAATCTATTTCCATGTCAGAATCTTATATAAGAAATTTAGAAAAAAAGAAATTTAGAAAGATTAGGTGCCAAAATACCCAGCACAATACTGGTATATATTTAGTATCATACAAAACCAAAATTCCAGGAACAAAGAATATTCTAGACCTTATGTTATTTATTCCTGCAGTCGTTTCAAGCACTGTAGGGCCTATAATGGCTATTTGCCTGCTCATTTTATGTTTTGGTCTTTCACATTTATAACACTATACATTCGGTTTACTTTTAACCATTGGGTTTAAAAAAAAGATCCACCAAGTTTTATGCTATTTAATGTCTGTTCTATAAGTTATGGGAAACCTCCATTTAGAAAACCTAAGTTGTTACAGAAGCACATCTTTAATGTCTCCAGACCAAAACTCGTAGTTAATTTAATGTTTGCACCCTGAGGTGTAACTTAACAGGAGAGGATCTGAAAAAAGTAATGGGAGAGGGCTATAAAATATTTTTAGTAAAAATGTTGCCTTTGACTCATGCAGAACCTATAGAATATGCCTTTTAATTTAGTAAATACTTTTAAAAGGTAGAGATGCTTTGTTATTGTAGCTAAAACAATTAATTATAAAATTTCTGAAATTCTTGTAATTTTTTCATAATTATTGGAAGCTGTTTACCAACTAACTTACTTTTCGTTCAAAGTGTGATTTTTTTTTCCTTTTCTTCACGATCTCTTGCCAAAAAAAAAAAAAAAAAAAGTGGGTTTCTGCTAATAAATTGAACAAACCTCTAATATTTTATATGCCTTTTGAACAGTGTCACTTAATTATTTGGACACTTGATCATTTTGTTTTATTATGTAATTGATAAAATGGTGATTGATGTGTATTAATGTTAGTTTAGCTATATATTTATACTGTCTGGGAATGTGTGGTTATTGTTCTGTGGGAGAAATAATTTGTCAGTGTTCACCAGCTTGTAAAAACTTTGTGTGAATGCTTAAACATCTAAATAAATAATAAAATGCAAAAAAAAAAAAAAAATTCAACCATTTGCAGAAGGTTTTCTTAGGTTATAGTTTTTTAAATTAATTTATTTGTTTTTAGTTGACAAAATTGATATACATATCATATACAACATGATGTTTTGAAATATGTATACATTGTAAAATGGTTAAATCTAACTAAATAGCTTATATTACCTCCCTTATTTTTTTTTTGGTGAGAACTTTCCAAATCTACTTTTAGGAATTTTCAAGAGTATAATATGTGATTTATTAATGACAATCACCATGTGGTACAATAAGTTTCTTGATTTTATTGTTCCTATCTAACTGAAAATTTTTTTCGTGGGGTGCCGGGGATTGAACTCAGGGGCGCTCACCCCCTAAGCCACATCCCCAGCCCTATTTTGTATTTTATTTAGAGACAGGGTCTCACTGAGTTGCTTAGTGCCTTGCTGTTGCTGAGGCTGGCTCTGGACTCTTGATCCTCCTGCTTCAGCCTCTTGAGCTGCTGGGATTACAAGGGTGGTCCACCCGGTTTGGCTCTAACTGAAATTTTGCATATATTGACCAACATCTTCCCAGACCCCAACAATTAGACCCTAGTCACCTCCATCCTACCCTTTGCTTCTATGAGTTCATCTTCTTTAGATTCCACACCAAGTGAGATTTTGCAGTATTTGTTTTCTGTGCTTGGCTTATTTCACTTAATATTATGTCCTACAAGTTCATCCATGCTTTTGCTGATGATAGAATTTAAAAACTGAATAGTGTTTTTCACTGGGTATGTGTACCACATTTCTTTATCCGTTCCTCTCTTGATGGACATGTAGGTTGATTCCATGCTTCAAATACTGTGAATAATGATGTAATTAACATGAAAGTACAGATAGCTCTTCAGTGGGATGATCTCATTTTCTTAAGACGTACACCCAGTAGTAGGATTGCTGATCACATGGTAATTCCATTTTTAATTTTTGAAAAAAATTTTATACTGTTTTCAATGTCTGTATGTACTACTTCACTTTCCCACCACCCGCATGCGAATGTTCTCTTTCCTCCAAATCATCACCAACACGTTATCTTTTTATTTTATTTTATGTCTTTTGGATATTAACTGACAAGTTTGAGGTGAAGTTTTATCATGCTTTTAATTTACCTGTTTAGTGATGTTGATCATTTTTTCATATATATGTTGACCATTTGTATGTCACGTCCTTTGTCCATTTTAAAATCAAGTCATTTGTTTTCTTAAATGGCATCGTTTGAGTTACTTACATATTTTAGATATTAACCCCTTCTCAGATGTGTGTTTTGCAAATATTTCCTCCTGTTCCATAGGTTGTCTCTTCACCTGTTCATTTTTTCCATTGCTGTACAGAAACTTTTTGGTTTGATGAAATCTTATTTGTCTGTTTTCTGTTGCCTCTGCTATTGGGATCATATAAAGAAAAAAAACCCCATCACCTAGACAGATATCATGGAGCTCTCCCCCCATGAGATATTATACTACTTTTATAATTTCAGGTCTGATGTTTAGGTCTTTAATTGATTTTTGGTTGAGTTTTGTATAATGTGCAAGATAAGGATTTAATTTCCTTCTTCAGCATGTGGATATCCTATTTTATTAGCATCATTTATATGAGACTGTTTTCCCTGTTGTGTGTGCTTGGTACCTTTATCAAAATCAATTGTATGTAAATGTGTGGATTTATTTCTGGGCTCTATGTTCTGCTGCATTGGTCTGGGTCTGTTTTTATGCTGCTTTAGTGACTACAGCTTGGTAGATGCTTTTGACGTTGGATAATATGATGCTTTCAACTTGTTCTTTTTGTTCAGGCTTGCTTTGATTTTTCAGGATCTTTTGTGTTTCTCTTTCTGTAAAGAATTTTATTGGTATTTTGATAGGGATTCTGTTGAACCCTTGGTTCATGTTGGGTTGTATGAGTTTTTAACAATATTAATTCTTGTAATTCATGAGTATGAGATACCATTTCATTTGTGTTTTAATCAATTTCTTTCATCTTTGTTGTATTAATGTGCTCTGTCACATTTATAGATTTCCATATGTTGAACTATTCTTGCATCCCTGGAAAAAATTCCTTTTGATCATGATGAATGATATTTTTAATGTTGAATTTTGGATGCTAGTATTTTGTTTTGGATTTTTGCATGTACTAGGAATCTACCAGCAGCATGGGGGGATGGACTCTGGGTCTGCTGGAGCTTTGAATCATGGGTACTGGCCTGAAGCCTGTGTCCACTGGTGATGGAGACTGGGTGTTAAGGTACTGATCTAGAGGCTAGCTACATGAGGTCTGGCCTGGATCCTGGGGTCTCTGGAGCCATACTGGGACTGGAACCAATAAGGGAGCTGTTCTGGAGCCTGGGTCTAGGGAGGGCATTCCAACTCTGAGGTCTACTGAGACAGGACTGGACCCTAGTCCTGCTAGAGTGTGAGGCTACAGGAGCCATTCTGGAGGGTAGGGCTGCAGGGATTGGCCTAGTACTAGACAGTCCAGGAACCTATGCTTACAGTTGTCCATCTGGTATTTAAGGCTGGGGTGCTGACATGGCATAGTGTAGGTCTGAAGCCTGGGCTAGAGAGGTTATCTTGGAGCTGGGTGGGCTTGAATCTTGTGTCTGCAGGAACTTGCCTGAAGGCTGGGTCCACAGATGCTGGCCTGATGAACAAGGGTAAGGGGTCAGCCTGGTGTTAGGGTAGGCCTTAAGCCTGGGGCTGTGGGGACCAACCCAGTGCTGAGAATGATCCAGAGCCTGGGGTTTTGGAGCCAGCGTGGCCCTAGAATGGGCCCTAGAATGGGCCTGGAATCTGAATCTGTGGGTGCTGGGCTGGTACAATCCTGAAGCCAAGGGCCCCTGGGGTTGGCCTGGCATTGGGCCTGGTCCAGAGTTTGAGTGCTCCAGGCCCTGATTCTGGGGCTATAGGATCTACATGGTACAAGGATGGTCTGTAGGCTCGGCCCGAGTGTACTGGCCTGGGGCCACAGGAGCTCTCTTGGCATGCCAGGTGAGCCAGGAGGCTGCATCTGCATGAGGAGCCTGAAGGCTAGGTCCACAGGTGTCGGCCTGGTGATTAGGGCCTCTGGGGTCAGCCTGGTGCTGGGAACCACACGGAGCCTGTTGGCTCTGGGATTGGCCTAGCACTGAGGCAAGTCTGGAGCCTAGAGCTGCTGAGATAGACTTATCTATAATTTATTTTTTCCAACAGTTAGAAACCTGACTCTTATCTTCTACCAGTTATTTACTTGCTTGCTTGATCCTGTTGACATGTAAAGTAGTTTCAGAACTGTTAACACAAACCTCCATGAAGAATTTACCAGAGACCTGCTCTCCAAAACACTCAATGAATGACTGTTTGCCAATTCCCCATGTTAAAATGGCACATGAGAAATAAACTTTTATTCTAAGAAGCCCAGGAGATTAGTTTATCAGTTCTAAGGTTATTAAATGGGGTGGCAAAAATTGAAAGCTTAAGTACATTATGGAATGGAAACAATATTGGGGATTATAATAAGGGTAATCAAAGATAGTAGGATAGAGTGGGAAGGGAAAAAAAAAAAAAAAAAACCCAAGCCCCACTGTTGGTAAATGAGTTTATTTATCAAAGGTTTTCTCCTGCTCACCTCTCAGTAATAGTTCAGAAGTCCCACAGTAGCCATACTGCTCTGAGGTCTCTTAAACATCTCCCAGCTCACATAGGTGGTGGGTTGGTGGAAAGTTTGGATTCTTACAGGTTTCCAAGGTTTTTCTGTAAGGGAAAACGTTTAGATACTTAGAGGCCAAGGAACTCTGAGAAACAAGCATTCATCCTCAACCTTGACAGTGCCCATACCCGCCAGCCCACAGGAAGGAATATCTTAATGTAGCAACAGAAATTGTCCACACCCGAGCAGGTGAAGGGTAGAGACTTTGGGCCTGGCTGAGCCAAATGAGCCATTAGAAGGGTCTGACTAGGGAGACAGTGGTCAGAAATCTGGAACAGCAAAGCTGTTGTGCCCTATACAGAGGACAACAGACATTAATTATATAAGGAAAGAGGCTTTGGGCTCTAAGCTCTTTCTTCAAACGTTGTATTTGCCAGTGAACTGCTTTCCAGGGAGGCATTTGTCTCCTGCTATTTTTGTGTCTTGGATTTGCGAAACTCCAGTCATTTGCTTAGGAATAACGGGCTCTGAGGAGAGGGTGGCCGTCGGGGAAGACACGTTCCCAACTCACATTTGCCCAGCAGATGTTACCGCAGTAGCTCCAGCAGCACGTGTGGTTTTTGTGAGCACATTTGAAGGTCCTGGAGCACTTCTTGGTACAATCTTTGACATCTGGCTCTCCCCAGCATTCCTCCACGAGGTGTTCACCTCCTGAGACGGAAATGAACGGTAAGAGGCCGACAGGGCCCCATCATTGCAAACCTAGGCAGAGAAAGCCTTCAGACACGCAACTGCTCCTTCTAGAATCTGGGCCCCAAGCCCCCAGCAAGGCATCTATCTGCCTTACAGGAAAATTCCCTTCCAGAGCCTCCTCAGCTCCCACTCAGTGTGTCGCCCCCAACTGCTGCTTCTTCATGGACCACCTTGCTCCCTCTGCTCACACAGGTCCCACCAATGTTGCAGGTCCCAGACCCTCTCTGAGCATCCTGGAGACCACACTTGGCCAACCCTCAGCAGTCATGCCTTCTCCTAGAAATCTGTGGTAACTTAAAGGAGATTTCAGGATCTGGCAGGGAGAGTAGAGAACCACTTTCTCCCTTCTTCCCTTCTTGCTGACTCTGCCTTTCATAACTCAGTCTCTCTCCAAATTCTTATCTCTCTTGGTCAGTTTTCTTAGTCCCTCCACTGATTTCACTTTATTCTCATCTGACCCCCAATTTTGGTCTACTAAGGTACCTCTCATGCCCCTTTCCAATCTTTTCACATTCTGAAAGATGTTTATACATTAAGAGGATATATAAAGACAGACCCATTTGGTCCAATTTGTACAAAATTGAAAGATGCTCATTGCAATTTTCAAGGTGGGAAGAGGAAACACCAAAGGACCTCAGCTTGTGAATTTCTTGGATCTCTGTGCATGCGAAGTGTCTGATTCTCTAGCCGGTAGCGCTAGGAAGCTGGGTCCTGGGTCTGATACGCCTGACGTGATTCCCCGTCACTTGCTCAGGAACAAGCCCCGCCCCTCTCCTTTGGTTCCCAATGTAGTCTGGCCACCTACCATCCTGCTTTGGCCTCATCTCTCCTTGCACAGACAGCAGCACCATACAGAGGACTGTCATGAACAGGGGTGCCCAGGACTTCATGCTGCTGACCACATGTGTCCAATATGCTGTCCGGTAGATTTTTTTCCTTCCCAGTTGATGCTAGAGATCAAGAGATAAAAGAAGGAAGTAGAGGTGTGAATCAAGAGGAAATGTTTATAGCCTTTGCTCATGCTTTGTCTTCTACTTATCCTTCCTTGCCCTCTGCTGCCCAACAACAGACACACACCTCAGCCGAGTGCTGGCTTTGCCCCATAGTATCACTCCATCTCACAGCTGTTTTTCTTGTGTTGAATAAAATATTTAAAAAATGTGTTGCCTTCCCTTGATTAAACAATAACTCAGACTCGTCTTATAAAATACTTAAAATATACAAAGCAGTGTAGTCTGACGAATTCCCTTGGTGTTTTTATTTAACCCTTCCTTCAATGCGTTCTTTCCTTTTTATGGACACATACTTGTACATATTTATGAGGTACGACACACGTTTTGATTCATGAATGCACTGCATAGCAATCAACTCAGTAATGAGCATATCCATCACCTTAGACTTCTGCCATTTCCTTATAGTGAGTGCATTCAAATCCCTCTCTTCTATTTTGGGATATGTAATGAGTTATTTTTCATTATGTTCGACCTACTGTGCCACAGAACATCAGCACTCCTTCCTCTTCCTCAGACAATAAATTTGTGCCCACTAATGAACTTCTCCTCTTCCATTCTTCTCTCTTCTCCTTGGCTTCTGGTAAACACTATTCTACTATCAACCTCTATGGTATCAACTTTTTAGATTTCACTTACGAATAAGATTGTGAGGTATTTGTCTACCTGTCCCTACTTATTTCACATAACATAATGTCCTCCAAGTCCAAATGACAGGAGTTCATGCATTTTATGGCTAAGTAGTATTCCACTGGGTATATATACCATGTTTTCTTTATCCATTCATCTGCCAGGACTTTTATCTTGAATATTGTGAATAATACTGCAACAAACATGGAAATGCAGGTGTCTTTCTAACACGCTGATTTCATTTTCTTTAGGGAAGTACCCAGTAGTGGGATTGCAGATTGTATGATAGTTTTATTTTTAGTCTTTTTGAGGAACCTGCACAGTGTTACTTATAATGGCTATACTGATTTACATTTGCACCAACACTGTATACATTTCCTCTTTCTCTACATAGTCACTAGATTTGTGATTTTTAGTTTGTCTTTTTGATAATAGCCTTCTCCCTGGGATAAGATGGCATCTCTCACTGTGGTTTTTATTCCAGTTTCCTTAATGATTAGTGATGCTGAGCATTTTTTTCATACATCTGTTGGTCATTTTTATATCATCTTTTGAGATATGTCTAGTTGTATCTTTAACCTCCTTTAAAACTGGGTTATTTTTATTTGTTTTGCTGTTGAGATTGTCTTAGTTGCTTATGTATTCTGAATATTAATGCTTTGCCAGATATATAGTTTGCAAATATTTCCTCCCATTCTGTTGGTTATCTCCTCATTGTGTTTACTGTGCAGAAACTTTTCAGTTTGATGTAGTATAGTCCATTTGTCAATTTCTGATATTGTTGCCTGTGCATTTGGGCTCACAACCAAAAAAAAAATTGCCTGGGGCCAATGACCCACGAATTCCCCCTATGTTGTCCTGCTAGTAGTTTAATGTCTTATTTTTAAATCTTTGATGTCTTTGGAGTTGATATTTGTGACTGGTAAAGAGATAGGGCTCTGGTTTCATTAATTTGCATGTGGGCATCCAGCTTTCAGATCACTACTTATTGAAGAGACTTATTGTGGGTTCTTGAAAATTTTATCAAAAAAATCAGTTGGTTATAAATGCATGGGAATCTTTCTGGACTCTATTCTGTTCCATTGATGTGTCTGTTTTTATGACAACACTGTGCTGTTTTGTGGCATATTTTTAGGTCTGATAGTAAGGTGTCTCCATTGCGTTCAAGATCTGCTAGACTATTCAGTCTTCCGTGTTTCTACACAAATTTCAGGATTGCTTTTTTTTCTATTTCTGTGAAGAATGACATTGATATTCTGCTGGGATTTCATTGAACCTATAGATCACTTTGGATAAAAAGGACATTTTAACAATGTTTATTAACAGTGAATATTTAATTCTTCCAATCCATGAACAGAGGATGACTTTTCATCTATTTATATCCTCCTTGATTTCTTTCATCAATGTTTTGTAGATTCTGTTGTAGAGATTTTTCACATCTTTGGCTAAATTTATTTCTGAGTATTTAAATTTTTTGTAGCTATTGTAAAATGAATTGTTCTCTTGATTTGTCTTTCAGATAGCTTACTATTAGCATACAGAAATGCTACTGAATTCTGTGTGTTGGTTTTGTTTCCTACAACATCACTGAATTTATTAGTTCAATTTTTTTTTTTTTTTTTTTTTTTTGTGGAGTCTTTAAGGTTTTCCATGTACAAGATCATGTCATCTGCCAATAAGCTTGGTTTGACCTTCCCCATTCCAATGTGGATGCCCTTTACTTCTTTCTTTTGCCTAATTGATCTGGCTAGGACTTCCAGTACCATGTGGGCACACTTGTCTTGTTCCAGAACTTACAGGGAAACCTTTCAATATTTTCCCATTCAATTATTAGTTGTGAGTTTTTCATACATGATCTTTATTGTGTTGAGGTACGCTCATTCTATGCCTAATATGTTGTTTTTCATAATTGTATTAAATGCTTTTTCTGCAACTATTGGAATGAGCATATGGTTTTTGTGCATGAAACTGTTGGTGTGGTGTATAACATTTATTGATTTGCATATGTCAAACCATCCTTGTATTCCAGGGATGAATCCCAGTTATTCATAATGAATGATCTTCTTAATGTGTCGATGGATTTAGTTTGCTAGTATTTTATTGAGGATTTTTGTATGTATGTTCATCAGGGATATTTTTTAAAAATATTTTTTATTAGTTGTTGAACATTTATTTATTTGTATGTGGGGCTGAGAATCAAACCAAGGCCTCACATATGCTAGGCAAGCACTCTACCACTGAGCCACAATCCCAGTCCCCATCAGAGATATTGAACTACAGTTTCCTTGTGTCTTTATCTGATTTTGGTATCAAAGCAATGCTGACCTCAAAAGGAGTTTGGAAGAATTTCCTTCTCTTCAATTTTTTTGAATAGTTTGAGAAGGATTGATATTAGTTCTTTAAACATTTGGCAGAATTCTGCAGTGACAACATCAAGTCCTGGACTCATCTTTGATGAAAGACTTTTCATTTCTGCTTCAATCTCATTGCTCATTGTTTGTCAGTTCAAGTTTTCTATTTCTTCATAATTCAATATTGGTGGTTCATTTGCATGCTACTTCTTGTTTCCAACTTTTTTTTTTTTTATTTTTATTTATTTATTTTTTTTTATTGTAAACAAATGGGATACATGTTGTTTCTCTGTTTGTACATGGCGTAAAGGCATACCATTTGTGTAATCATAAATTTACATAGAGCAATGTTGTTTGATTCATTCTGTTATTTTTTTCCCTTCCCCCCACCCCTCCCACCCCTCTTTACCCTCTATACAGTAGTTCCTTCCTCCATACTTGCCCCCCTCCCTAACCCTAACTCTAACCCTTCCCTCACCCCCATTATGTGTCAACCTCCACTTATTAGCGATATCATTCGTCCTTTGGCTTTTTGAGATTGGCTTATCTCACTTAGCATGATATTCTCCAATTTCATCCATTTGCCTGCAAATGTCATAATTTTATCATTCTTTATGGCTGAGTAATATTCCATAGTATATATATACCACAGTTTCTTTATCCACTCATCAATTGAAGGGCATCTAGGTTGGTTCCACAGTCTGGCTATTGTGAATTGAGCAGCTATGAACATTGATGTGGCTGTATTTCTGTAGTATGCAGATTTTAAGTCCTTTGGGTATAGGCCAAGGAGTGGGATAGCTGGGTCAAATGGTGGTTCCATTCCAAGTTTTCTAAGGAATCTCCACACTGCTTTCCATAGCGGCTGCACTAATTTGCAGCCCCACCAGCAGTGTATGAGTGTACCTTTCTCCCCACATCCTCGCCAACACCTGTTGTTGCTCGTATTCTTGATAATCGCCATTCTAATTGGGGTGAGATGGAACCTTAGGGTGGTTTTGATTTGCATTTCTCTTATTACTAGAGATGTTGAACATTTTTCCATATGTTTGTTGATTGCTTGTAGATCTTCTTCTGTGAAGTGTCTATTCATTTCCTTAGCCCATTTGTTGACTGGACTGTTTGAATTCTTGGAGTAGAGTTTTTTGAGTTCTTTATAGATTCTGGAAATTAGTGCTCTATCTGAAGTATGATTGGCAAAGATATTCTCCCACTCTGTAGGCTCTTTCTTCGCATTGCTGATAGTTTCCTTTGCTGAGAGAAAGCTTTTTAGTTTGAATCTATCCCAGTGGTTGATTCTAGCTTTTATTTCTTGTGCTATGGGAGTCCTGTTAAGGAAGTCTGGTCCTAGACCAACAAGATGAAGATTTGGACCTACTTTTTCTTCTATAATCTGCAGGGTCTCTGGTCTGATTCCGAGGTCCTTAATCCATTTTGAGTTTAGTTTCGTGCATGGTGAGAGATATGGGTTTAGTTTCATTCTGTTGCATATGGATTTCCAATTCTCCCAGCACCATTTGTTGAAGAGGCTATCTTTTCTCCATTGCATATTTTTGGCCCCTTTGTCTAGTATGAGAAAATTGTATTTATTTGGGTTTGTGTCCGTGTCCTCTATTCTGTACCATTGATCTACCTTTCTATTTTGGTACCAATACCATGCCGTTTTTGTTACTATTGCTTTGTAGTAGAGTTGAAGATCTGGTATTGCAATACCCCCTGTTTCACTCTTCCTGCTAAGGATTGCTTTAGCTATTCTGGGTTTCTTATTCTTCCAGATGAATTTCATAATTGCCTGCTCTATTTCTGTAAGGTACGTCATTGGGATTTTAATTGGAATTGCATTGAATTTGTATAGCACTTTAGGTAGTATGGCCATTTTGACAATATTAATTCTTCCTATCCAAGAACATGGAAGATCTTTCCATCTTCTAAGGTGTTCTTTAATTTCTTTCTTTAGTGTTGTATAGTTCTCATTGTAGAGGTCTTTCACCTCTTTTGTGAGATTGATTCCCAAGTATTTTATTTTTTTCGAGGCTATTGTGAATGGGGTAGTTTTCCTAATTTCTCCTTCTGAAGATTCATCACTTATGTATAAAAATGCGTTGGATTTATGGGCATTGATCTTGTAACCTGCTACTTTACTGAAATCACTTATGAGTTCTAAGAGTTTTCTGGTGGAATTTCCAGGTTCCTCTAAATATATAATCATGTCATCAGCGAACAGGGATAGTTTGAGTTCTTCTTTTCCAATTCGTATCCCTTTAATTTCTTTGGTTTGTCTAATTGCTCTGGCCAGAGTCTCAAGAACGATGTTGAATAGAAGTGGTGAAAGAGGGCATCCCTGCCTTGTTCCAGTTTTTAGGGGGAATGCTTTCAGTTTTTCACCATTTAGAATGATATTAGCCATGGGCTTAGCATAAATGGCCTTTACAATATTAAGGAATGTTCCCACTATCCCTATTTTTTCTAGTGTTTTGAGCATGAAGGGGTGCTGTATTTTATCAAATGCTTTTTCTGCATCTATTGAAATAATCATGTGATTCTTGACTTTAAGTCTATTAATATGGTGAATTACGTTTATTGATTTCCTGATGTTGAACCAACCTTGCATCCCTGGGATGAAACCCACTTGATCATGGTGCACTATCTTTTTAATATGTTTTTGTATGCGATTTGCTAAAATTTTGTTGAGAATTTTTGCGTCGATGTTCATTAAGGATATTGGTCTGAAATTTTCTTTCCTTGATGAGTCTCTGTCTGGTTTAGGTATCAGTGTGATATTGGCTTCATAGAATGAGTTTGGGAGGGTTCCCTCCTCTTCTATTTTATGGAATACTTTGAGAAGTATTGGAATGAGCTCTTCCTTAAAGGTTTTGTAGAACTCGGCTGAGAACCCATCTGGTCCCGGACTTTTCTTTGTTGGTAGGCTTTTGATGACTTCTTCTATTTCAGTACTTGAAATTGGTCTATTTAAATTGTTTATGTCCTCCTCATTCAGTTTAGGCATTTCATATGTCTCTAGAAACCTGTTGATGTCTTCGAAATTTTCTATTTTGTTGGAGTATAGATTTTCAAAATAGCTTCTAATTATGTTTTGTATTTCCATCCTGTCTGTAGTGATATTTCCTTGTTCATTCCGAATTTTAGTGATTTGGGTTTTCTCTCGTCTTCTCTTTGTTAGTGTGGCTAAAGGTTTATCAATTTTGTTTATTTTTTCGAAGAACCAACTATTTATTTTGTCAATTTTTTGTATTGTTTCTTTTGTTTCAATTTCATTGATTTCAGCTCTGAGTTTAACTATTTCCTGTCTTCTACTACTTTTGGTGCTGTTCTGTTCTTCTTTTTCTAAGGCTTTGAGCTGTAGTGTTAGGTTGTTTATTTGTTGAGTTTTACTTCTTTTATTAAATGCGCTCCATGAAGTAAATTTCCCTCTAAGTACTGCTTTCATAGTGTCCCAGAGGTTTTGATATGATGTTTCTTTGTTCTCATTTACCTCTAAGAATTTTTTAATTTCCTTCCTAATATCTTCTGTTATCCATTCGTCATATAATAGCATATTGTTTAATCTCCAGATGTTGGAATAGTTTCTGTGTTTTACTCTTTCATTTATTTCTAACTTCAATCCATTATGATCTGATAGAATACATGCTAGTGTCTCTATCTTCTTGTATTTGCTAACATTAGCTTTGTGGCATAATATATGGTCTATTTTAGAGAAGGATCCATGTGCTGCTGAGAAGAAAGTGTATTCACTCTTGGTTGGATGGAATATTCTATAAATGTCCGTTAAGTCTAAATTATTGATTGTGTTGTTGAGATCTATGGTTTCTTTGCTCAATTTTTGTCTGGAAGATCTGTCCAGTGGTGAGAGCGGCGTGTTAAAATCACCTAGTATTATTGTGTTGTGGTCTATTTGGTTTCTGAAATTGAGAAGGATTTGTTTGACATACATAGATGAGCCACTGTTTGGGGCATAGATGTTTATGATTGTTATATCTTGCTGATTTATGCTTCCCTTAAGCAGTATGAAATGACCTTCTTTATCCCTTCTGACTAACTTTGGCTTGAAGTCCACATTATCGGAAATGAGGATGGATACTCCAGCTTTTTTGCTGAGTCCATGTGCATGGTATGTTTTTCCCCATCCTTTCACCTTTAATCTATGGGTATCTTTTTCTATGAGGTGAGTCTCTTGCAGGCAACATATTGTTGGATCTTTCTTTTTAATCCAGTCTGCCAGTCTATGTCTTTTGATTGATGAATTCAGGCCATTAACGTTCAGGGTTATTATAGAGAAATGATTTGGTTTCCCGGTCATTTGGTTCATTTTTAAAATTTTGTTTATTTATTTGTTTGACACAACTTGTTTCCTCCTTTATTTGACAATTCCTTTAACATAATTCCTCCCTTTGCTGATTTGCTTCTTTGTTTTTCATCTCTTCCTCATGGAATATTTTGTTGAGAATGTTCTGTAATGCTGGCTTTCTTTTTGTAAATTCTTTTAGCTTTTGTTTATCATGGAAGGATTTTATTTCATCGTCAAATTTGAAGGTAAGTTTTGCTGGGTATAGGATTCTTGGTTGGCATCCATTTTCTTTCAGGGCTTGAAAAATGTTGTTCCAGGACCTTCTAGCTTTTAGGGTCTGGATTGAAAAATCTGCTGATATGCGTATTGGTTTCCCCCTGAATGTAATTTGGTTCTTTTCTCTCACAGCCTTTAAAATTCTGTCTTTATTTTGTATGTTAGGTATTTTCATTATAATGTGCCTTGGTGTGGGTCTGTTGTAATTTTGTGTATTTGGAGTCCTGTAAGCCTCTTGAACTTGATTTTCCATTTCATTCTTCAGATTTGGGAAATTTTCTGATATTATTTCATTGAATAGGTTGTTCATTCCTTTGGCTTGTTTCTCTAGGCCTTCCTCAATCCCAATAATTCTTAAATTTGGCCTTTTCATGATATCCCATAGTTCTTGTAGATTCTGTTCATGATTTCTTACTATCTTCTCTGTTTGTTCAGCTTTGTTTTCAAGGTTAAATATTTTGTCTTCAATGTCTGAGGTTCTGTCTTCCAGGTGTTCTATCCTATTGGATATGCTTTCTATGGAGTTCTTAATTTGGTTTATTGTTTCCTTCATGTCAAGGATTTCTGTTTGGTTTTTTTTCAATATCTCTAACTCTTTATTGAAATGATCTTTTGCTTCCTGTATTTGCTCTTTTAACTGTCGATTGGTGCGATCAATCAATGCTTGCATTTGCTCTTTCATCTCATCATTCAATGCTTGCATTTGCTCTTTCATCTCCTCGTTTGCTTCTCTGATCATTTTAATTATGTACATTCTGAACTCCTTTTCTGTCATTTCTTCTGCCATGCTGTCATTGGGTTTTATTGATGTAACATCTAGATTTGTTTGCAGCATTTTCTTTCCTTGTTTTCTCATGTTGTTCAGATATCAGTGGACTGCTGAGATATTGCAGATTTCCTCTGTTGATTTACAATGACCCTGAAGATTTCTATATATATCCCCTCTTAGCCTTCAGTAGGCTGAAGTCTTGGAGGAGGTTGATAATGCAGTGCTCCACAAGGAAGCTGCCTCTCTAGGAGTGGTGGCCTTCAGGTGGGGTATATTCCCTGCTAGTGGGCAGAGGTGCCTCCACTTGTTGACCAATGGTCATCCAAAGGGGACCTAGGCTGTGGGCTGAGGCAAGGCCTGTTTGGGCCTGAGCCTCTGGTTTTACCGTCCTTGTGGGAAACCTCACCCAGCAGGGAAGACTCACCCGGTGGGGAGGTCTCGCTGGTCAGTTTCCTCCTAGAGGTTCCCCTCAATTTACAGCTACTGCCTGGGCTGGGCTGCCTTCCTCTGCAAAGTTTCCAGGGGCCCGGCCCTACCTCCTGGGCCTGGGAGCCTCACCCTTCGCAGATGAATCTCCTTAGGCTGCCCCTCCTCAGAGAATTTGCCCATAGGCCTGGAACCTTCGCTCCTCCCTAAGCCTGTCTCTGTGCGGCTCTTCCACCCAGAAGCCTCCTAGATTCTGGGACCCTGTTCTGCACCTAATCGCCTGGCTGCATGGCCCCTCCTCTGAGCAGCCACCTGTGGCCCCGAACAATCGCTCTGAGTCCCAGAGACCCGCCACAGGCCTCTTCCTCCAGACAGCTGCCCAGTATGCCGGTGCGGTCACTAGGAGTCCAAGAAACTCACTTCGTGCCTCCTCCTCCCACCAACCACCCGTAGCCCGGGGCAATCAATCACTCCGAGTCGAAGTGACCCTGCCCGTTCCTCCTCCTTCTCCAGATAACCCCCCGGGTGTTCAGGAGCAGTCCCTCTGAGTGGCTCTGAATCCACGTGACCCGCTGCACGGGTCCTCTGGGCAACCGCCCGGAGCTCTGGTGTGGTCCCTCAAGACCAAGCGTCCCACCACGCTTCTCCTCCAGGCAGCCCCCCTGTGTTCAGGAGCTGTCACTTTAAGACCGAACAACTCACCACTCGCCTTCTCCTCTGAGCCGCCGCCTGGAGCGCTAATGCAGTCACTGCGAGTCCAAAGGACCCGCCGCGCTCCTCCTCCTACTCCTCCTACTCCTCCGGGCAGGCCCCGGGGTTCAGAAGTGGTCAGGGTCCAAACAGCTCGCCACGCAGCCCCTTCTCTGGCAACCGCCTGTAGTTCCCGTATAGTCGCCCGAATCCAAGCGGCTGCTCCTCTTCCTCCTTGTCCTCAGGGCAGGCCCCGGTGTTCAGAAGCGTCGTTCTGATTCCAAACAGCTCGCCGCGCGGCTTCTCCTCTGGCAACTGCCTGCAGCTCTGTCGCAGTCTCTCCGAATCCAAGTGGCCACGCTCCTCTCCTCCTCCTCAGGGCAGGCCCCGGTGTCCTGAGTCCACACAGTTCTCCCCGCCACTCCTCCCCCGGACAGCCGTCGGAGCCCCAGTGGCTGCTCCGAGTCCCAGCGCTGTGCCGAGCGGCCTCCTCTACGGCGCTCCAGCGGGGGGAGGGGCGTCTCGCCGGCAGTTCTACTTCACAAAGTTTCCTGCGTTCCGGGACCCCCGTCCCATCCGGGATGCCCCCCCAGGGGGTGAGAGTCACCCGGCTACTTTGAGTTGGTCCCAAGCGTCTCAATATCTCCTCTCTTGAATCCTGAGTTCTGGAGCAACACGTAATGCAGCCACCCTCTAGGCCGCCATCTTGAAAAACCTTGTTTCCAACTTTCTATCTTTAGTTTGTTTTCTGTTATTAATATAGAATACCTGAGACTTGGTGATTTAGAAAGAAAATAAATTTACTATGGTTCATGGACATGGAAACTGGGAAATCCAAAGGGTATTGCCAGCATCTGCTTGGCTTCTGTTGAGAACCTCATGGCAAAAGGGCAAATAGGTGCATGTAGAAGAGAGAAGAAAAGGGAAACTCTCATGATAGCTTTCCCATGCCCGTGGAAAAAGCATTAACCTATTCCCGAGGTTCTGCCCCATGACCCAAAGCCCTTCCACTAGGCCTCACTTTCCAACACTGCCACATTGAGCAATTAAGATGCAACATGAATTTTGAGTACAAACCATATTTAAACCATGACAAATAAAAATGACAAATATTCAGATGTATTATGATGAACAGGAGAATGAATGGTTTGTATAACAGTGTGTTTATTCTACCAGCAGGATATATATCTTTCTTATCTTACTGTAAGAGGAAAATTCTCTCCTGTTTTCCACCAGACTGAGATAATTGGTGTAGTCTGGACATGAACACTGGGATCATAGTGGCCTGGACTTGATTCTCAACCCCAACACATTTAGATTAATAGAAGTTATGTGATTGACATAACAGTTTCTCCATCTACAATGTGAGTTATATTAATACCCACGTTGCAAATGTTGAATACACGAAGCACTTAGCCTAGTGCCTGGCACACAGTACCTGCAAAAGAAATGTTGGCTATTATTATTAAGCTTAGACTTCCTTTTCTCCCCCTGAAGGGTAAAAATCATTGACTTCATTGTGGACTTTAAAACTTTTTGTCAAATATTTATTTAATCTACTTGAAATAAATTCTTATGATTGGGTAAGCTTCTAACCTTCATTTATCTACCCTAAATTCATTCACCCTGCAAATACTTATGTAAAGTGACTACTGTAATCTAGGAACTCTTATAAGGACTGAGGGGACAGCTGGAAACCCTCCTCTCATAAAGCTCACTTCTAGTAGTGGGAACTGGAAGTAAAGAAGATAAAGAGAAATACCTTGTATATAATATGGATAGTGGTGTGAAGAAGAAAGGGTGTAGGATCTGCAAAATAAACACAATATATGCTAAATAAATACTGGCTTTTGTTTTAGGCAGCTCATTGATGGAGCTGGGGCTTGAAAGAAGGAGGTTAATTTTTAAAAAATTCCCAGTCCTTCTTACTGCTAATTCCCAACTTGCTGTTTTACTCTCCTGAAGGAAGATAAAAGAAGCAGATACAAATGAGGGGCAAATACAAAAGACAAGTCTGAATATTACGCGGTCATGGAAAGCGTTATTGAATTTTTCCCTGCAAGTGAACCATTTCCCAGAAAGTCTTTATTTTTGCTTCAACATTTTCAACTAAGCAGAAGAAAGCCTATATGCATTGGTTGAAATCCCTTCAAATCTCCAAATTGGGAATTTGCAAGGTTCAAAATTTTATATCTAGAATTTATGTATTTATTGACAATACAAAATTGAGATGGGCTAAATTCATTTTCCTCTTGGCATATATGAAAAGTTATAAAACATAAAAATAAATTTTGAGTCATGTGCACCTTTAAATGAATTGCCAATTTTTTTTTTTTTTTGTAAACTATTGTTTGGAAATAATTTCAAAGTTGCAAGAGTAAGAACAGTGCAAAGATCATCTATTGACCATTTACCCAGATTCATCTATTTTGGTTTGTATCTCTATGCCTTCCTCAATCCCAATAATTCTTAAATTTGGTCTTTTCATGATGTCCCATGGTTCTTGGAGATTCTGTTCATGATTTCTTACCATCTTCTCTGTTTGGGCGACTTTATTTTCAAGATTAAATATATTGTCTTCATTGTCTGAGGTTCTGTCTTCCAAGTGGTCTAGTCTTTTGGTGATGCTTTCCATTGAGCTTTTTATTTGGTTTATTATTTCCTTCATTTCAAGGATTTCCATTTGGTTTTTTTGAGAATCTCTATCTCTTTGTTGAAGTGATCTTTTGCTTCCTACAGTTGCTCTTTCAGCTTATTGGTATTATCATTCATTGCCTGCATTTGCTCTCTTATCTCATCCTTTGCTTCGTGAATCATCCTAATCATATGTAATCTGAAGCCCTTTTCTGACATTTCTTCTAACATACTGTCATTGGGTTCTATTAATATAGAATCTAGATTTGTTTGGATCATTTTCTTCCCTTGTTTTTTCATGTTGTTCATGTATCTTCCCCTCTAGCAGTGCAGATCTGGGGTATTGCAGATTTCCCCCTGCAGGCTTATAGTGGCCCTGTAGGTTTCCAAAACCCGTTCTTTAAGGGGAGATCAATATTAGCAGTGCCCAATTCAGACACTATGCAATCCTAGACCAAATAGCCCCTATGAGGACAATAACAAAATTGTCATAATAAACAGAATGAGTTAAAGTATTATCTTCGATAAAACAAACAGATTTGCAATAAGGTCTGCAGTTTCTAATGGAGGACAAAGAGGATGCAGAGGGATGTAGAATGTGGCTGTTAATGGGATAAGAAAAGAATATACAGAAGTTCTAGATAATAGAAAGGGTGAGAGTGTAATCAAAAGAAATTGGATGTTAGCATGCAAAAAAGGGAGAAAGAGACTCTGAGGGAACAGGTAAACAAAAGGAAAAGAGAGCAAGAAAAGTAAAGAAATAAAAACTTAAATTTTTTCTATAAGGAGAAAAAAGAAAATGTACAGTGTAACAGTCATATAGTAATGAAACCTCCCAGTCTTCAGCAGCCTGATGCATGAGAGGTACCTGACAGTGAGCTTCAAGCCTCCAGCAGGCATCTCAGGATGGGATTTGCCCCACCTAAAGATCGGAGCTCCAGCTTCCAGGATTATCCAAGATGGCTGCTCTGGCTTCGAAATGTGTTGGCAAATGGGGAGCTACAGCTCAGGGTGTGGACGTGGTCAGCTGGAGGTCCTGGAGACAGGATGCAGTTGGTCCGGCAGGGGTCCTGGAGGTCCGGTGTGTTTGGTGTGGCTGTGGGATCCTGGAGGCCGGGTGCAATCAGTCGGTCTGGGGTCCCGGTGATAGGGCACAGTCAGTTGGTCTGGGGGTCCTGGTGGCAGGGAGCAGTCAGTCGATGTGAGGGCCCCAGAGGCAGGGAGTGATCGCTCGGGCTGAGGGATCCTGCAGACGGGGCTCAGTCAGTCTGGCCAGGGGTCCTACGGAGCCTGGCTGTTGTTTCAAAATGGCGGCAGCCATGTGTAATCAAACCTGCAGGTACTGTGACAGTGAACTTCCAGGCAACAGCAGGCAGCTGGTGCTCCACTGGCAGTCGGAGATCAGTTTGCTGTCGTCGGACGATCGGGAGGTGAACCTTGTGCATTGGGTGATGGATAGGAGTAAGGCAGGTGATGGACAGGCGAGAGGCAGGCAAATGGCGGATGATAGGCGCCTGAGCAATCTGCACTCAAAAAAGGCGTTGATATGCTGGCAGACTGCAGGTGATCACAGCAGACAAATGGGGTAAAGAGCAGGAGATCGATAAGCAGCAATAACTGCCTCACCAAGAAACAGATATCCTCTGCTTGAAACCGGAGTTATGGAGCGACAAGGAACGCAGCCTCTCTCTAGTCCGCCATCTTGGATCCCTCCTCAGATTCATCTATTTTTAAGACTTTACCTCAGTTACTTTCCCTTTGTTTCTGTCTCTGCCTCTCTGTCTCTCATATCTTTTATTCTGAATGATTTGAGAGTAAATTTTATTCATCATAGTTCTCATTTCTAATTGCTTCTGTAACAGAAGGGTAATTACTTCTTAATAAAAGGATAATTCTCTTACATGATCACAGCATAATCGGCAATTTCATTAAACACTGATAAAATATACTTCAATCTACTATAAGTATTCCATCTTATCAATTTACCCAATAATATCTTTGTCTACATTTTTGAAGAATACAAACATCTTTTAATTGAACATTCCTGACTTGGGGTTTGTCTGAGATTTGTTCATAATTAGATTCAAGGTAGGTATTCTCTGTGGGAACACTACGTGGATGATGCTGTGTTCTTCTCAGCATGTCCCCTGTGGAGGCACACAATGCCTCTCCATACCAACTTTCTCTCTGTTTCTGTACTTGAACAAGAGCAACAACTAATTCCACAGACGGTGGCAGCATGAGGGGATATGACGTGAACTGGGAGCCCATTCAAGCAAACCCCAAATGAGAGCTTTCACAGGCTCACACTTACGGCCCAGAACCTTGATCTCCACCTACCTCTGAAGATGTCTCAATTGGAGGTGCTGTATAATTATATGGTCAGCAGCTCTTCTTCCTCATCTACAGGAACTGTAGGACTCCTGTGCTCAGGGCTAGTGATGAGCAGAGTGCATGCCAATGACTGATTTTAATCATACTTCTGGCTGTGACTGATCTGTGAGTTCTGTTCCAAATCATAAATCGGGTACATAAAGAACACTGACCCTGGTTTTCTATTCAAGGAGTGTTCTGTTTTTTTCACTTTGCTGCAGGCAAGGTAGACAGAGACAGACTGATGTGAACCTGCAGGACTCTCCTCCCTGAGACACGCTCACAATGGGTGATTGTGGAAGTCGGGGAAGGACCTATGAGTATCTTTTTCTGTAACGTGGTGGGATGGCCTTTGTAAAGTCCCATCCATCTTTACACCCATCTCTCCATTGGTAGCATCATCTAACACTACTGTGTCACCAGTATCTTGTGGGTTTTGTGCCAATGGTAAGAGACCTCTTCCAAGAGGGCATGAAAAGGCCACATAACACAGAGAGTTAGAACAGAGTTAAACTAAATTCAAATCCTGGCTCCCACTTACTTTGGATAAGTCACTAATCATCCCTGAGCATCTGTCTCCTCATTTTTAAAGTGGGGATAAAAACAGCACTATCCTTACGGGGTTCTTGATAGGATTCCATGAATTATCCATTGCTTAGAATCAATGACTGATATTTAGGAAACGCTGTGTGAAGTTTGGTAAATAGACCAATGAAACACTCACCCAATATGTTATATGCACTGCCAAGGTGAGTATCAGAATCACCCACTTTAGTACCAAATTCACTGAGCATAAAATATTTAATATTGCTAATGGATACTCTCAAAGACCCCTGAGTTTAGTAGTATTATATTCATCTTTTACAAATGCAGAAACTGAGGCACAGAAGAGTTAAGCAACTTGTCTAAGCCCACACAGCCAATAAGTGGCAAATAGAGAATTTGGAAGGAAGCAAGACTAGGGCCAGGTATGCCAGATGATGAAGCCCCTGGTTTCCCTGAACCTGGAAGCCATGTGCACCTCTGTCCATTTCCATCACACAAGCATTCTTTCCAGATGCTTTTAGGAGACAGCAGAGGAGCATGAAGGGACAGGGATCTCCAGGGCCGAAGCTGACTGTGGGAGTTTGGGTGAGTTCTGACTGGGGCTTGGAGTGCCCCACAGAGACTCAGCTAGATTGAGGAGGAAGAAGAACAAGAGGGAAGGAAGGCCTCTGGATTGCCCTGATACTTTCTTCTCTAGCTCTGTTTCCTCCCTCTTTCCACTTTACAGCATATGCTTGGTCTTAACCTCTTTGTGGGTCCCTCGTCTCTTCATCTCATTTACTTCTTTCTGTACAAAAAAATTGTTTCTTTCCAGCATCACTTTTTGCTTTCGCACTTATTTGTGAGCAATCCATTCTTAGTGCATAAATCTTATAAGTCTATTAAAATGACAAAGAAATTTCAAAATCACTGTTCATTTTGCTACCCTGTGGTAATGTTTACATGTATGTCCTTGTAGTCCTTTTTTGTGTGCATGTATATTTTTAAATAGCGGAAAATCCTGTGACTATTTAAAATTTTAACATGTAAGACACTTTCTTGTAGTCCTAAATATTGCATAAAACTTCATAGATCAACAGACTACTCTGATAATTAATTACCAGTGATTGGGCACCTTGGTGGTTCTAGATTCTCCCTATTTAATAAATTATTTCACTAGTATTAGTTCCATGAGTAACTAGTTCCTTGAGTATTTCTTTATGCCTTGGGAAAGACAATGGAAATAAACATGATCAGTCTTTTTACAAGATTTGGGTTATATTTGCACCAGCAGAGTATGGGTCAGCCTGTTTCCCCTCATCCTGACCCTCGCCTGAGCTGGTCCAGATGGTAAGTCAGAGGAGCCTGTGAGATGCTGGAAGCTCATGCAGGTGTAGTGCCGTAATTAATGTGTAGGCTCATCAGACACAGATGTGAAACCTGACTCTGTCACTTGCTAACTGTGTGACTTTGGTAGGTTACTCTGTCTCTCTGAAACTCACAATCACATGTACAAATGCGTACAACCCACTGGTACCATAAGAATTAAGTGAGCAAACGGATAGGTCTGTTTTCTTTATTCTTTTTTTTTTTTTAACATGGTTTCAAGTAGATTTCTTATCAATAGTTAATATTAACAACTCCCAGAGTAGGGAATGAAGAAAAATGCAATTAGACTTTAAAAAAAATTTATCATACTTTTGAGTAATTTTGTGTTGGTTCAATTTGTTTTTGCAAGTATTTTCAAGCTGATTCCCTTTAAAATTTTCTATTTTTAATCGTCAAGCCAGAATTGCATATATTTGTGGTGTACGTACGATGTGAAGTTTTGATATGTGTATACATGTGGAAAGATTAAATCAAGATAATTAAACAATCCATCACTCCCTACACTTATCTTTTTCATGTGGTGAAAACATTTAAATCTACATTTTAGTAATTTTGAAATATACAATGCATTACTATTTGTTAAAGTCATGATTCTGTGCAAAAGGTCACTAAAACTTTTTTTTTTTTTTGCAAGTGAAAGACATCTTATTCTGCTTTCAACAACAGATCGCCCACGTTATAGCTTTTCCCAGCAGCCCACCTGTTTGGCAGGAATGAGGACACCCTGAAAACTTTCCCATTATCCACCGGCAAGATGGGCATCTAACTATTTAAATTTCCACATTCTCGGGGTTAGTGTTAGGGTTAGGGTTAGGTTTAGGGTTAGGGATAAGGAGGGTGGTAAGAATGGAGGAAGGAAGGACTGTATAGAGGGAAAAGAGGGGTGGGAGGGGTGGGGGGAAGGGAAAAAAATAACAGAATGAATCAAACAATATTGCCCTATGTAAATTTATGATTTTTAATTAAAAAAATAAATAATAAAAAAAGAAAAAAGGAAAAAAGAGATAACTACTTAATAATTTTTCTGAGAATTGGATTTATATTCTCAACTAATACTAAAAAAAGCCTACAAAGGATTAAATCCAGAGAAACCAATCAAAGAACAGAAGTGCAACTTAAACAGTTGATTTAATTTGAGATATTGAAGTCTTATATCCATTATAGTATAGATCGTTTAAGGATAGAACCACAAATATCATACTTTGATGTTAAATGAAAATATTTTTAATAACTATACTCCATAGAATTATTGATATTTGAGATACTGTCATAGTATTTTAACAAACTGTAAAAAAATTAAATATTTATAGATGCAGAATGTATCAGCATTACCCAAAGGTGTTATATTCTGTTTAAATAGTTTCTTTAAATATTAATAGACAATATAGAAATTGTATTCTTCTGGGTCAAATTTGCCCAGGAGTAATTTGTCTGTTTAAAAAAAAAATCCACATTCTCAAATCTTTGGAAGTCCTCCAAGGAGTGAGGTGAACGTTACAACTCCCATAGACTGGGTAAACAATAAAAACGCAGTGAAAAATGACCACACATTCCATAAGGCAACGTTGAAGCTGCAATAAAACTCACAGTTGTAACAGGTATCAACGTTGGATACTTGACATCATGCTCTTCAATTCCATGATACCATAGGTAGACTATGCAGTAAAAGACAATTGACAAGCTGACAAGCAACAAGGCCCCCCCCAAAAAGACCGATATCTTTTATTCTTCTTTGTATCATCAGCACCTCCAGGATGATGTCGCATGGAGACCTGGAGCTTATTAAATGTTTGAAGAATTCAACTACTAGTGTGAAAGGTTTCTTTAAAGATTTTAAAGAAATCAACATAATAGGTCATAACAATGGATGTCAAAATCCAGAACTCAGAATGGATATTAAGTCTTGGAAGAGGTTTCTCCCTTTTCTCCACAGCTGTAGAAGTTCCCCAGGCTGCATGGCCCTTGAAGTCCAACCGGGTCTTGGCATCCCACACCAGCAGGTACTGCAGCTGCTTGCCGGCCTGCACAATATCTGAAACTTTTTCCTGTTGTCTTCCTGAAATGTTGTGCCCTTTGACCAACAGCTCTTCGAATTTCCCATGCACCCCCTACTCCACCTCTGGTAACCACCATTTTATTCTCTTCTTCTATAAGTTTTATTTATTTATTTTTCATATTTTTATTGGTGCATTATACTTGTACATAATGATGGGATTTGCTATTACATGTTTGCACAATCACACAATGTAACAATATAATCTGACCAATATCATTCCCCAGTATGTCCCCTTTCCTTCCTCTCCTCCCACCCCCTGGTCCTTTCTGCTATTCTACAGATCTCCCTTGGATTTTCATGAGAGTCTCAATCTCCTGCACCTTACTTTTTTTTTTTTTTCCTTTCTACCTTCCACATATGAAAGGAAACATATGACCCTTAACTTTCTGAGTTTGGCTTATTTCATTTAATATAATGTTCTCAAGCTCCACACAGTTTCCTACAAAAGACATAATTTCATTCTTCTTTATGTCTGAGTAAAATTCCATTGTGTATATATACCACATTTTCTTCATCCATTCACGTGTTGAAAGACACTTAGGCTGTTTCCATAGTTTGGCTATTGTGAATTGTGCTGTGATGGACGTGGGTATGCATGGATCACTATAGCATGCTGACTTTAATTCTTTAGGATAAATACTGATGCATGGTATAGCTGGGTCGTGTGATGGTCCCATGCCCAGTCTTCTGAGGAACCTCCATACTGATTTGTAGATGGTTATATTTATTATGTACAATCCCACCAACAGTGTAAAAGTCTTCTTTTTCTCCACATCCTCTCCGACATTTATTACTGTTTGTATTCTTGATGTCTGCTGTTCTAACTGGAGTGAGGTAAAATCTCGGTGTACTTTTGATTTTCTTTTCCCTAATTGCCAATGATATTGAATATTTTCTCATATATTTCATGGTCATTGGTATTTCTTCTTTTGAGAAGTGTCTGTTTAATTCATTTGCCCACTTACTAATTGGGTTATTTGGGGGTTTTTGGTATTAAGTTTTTTGATTTTTTAAAATATATTCTAGATATTAATCTTCTGTCCAAAGAGTAGCTAGCAAAGATTTTCTCCCATTCTGCTGGTTCTCTCTTCACATTCTTAATTGTTTCTGTTGTTGTGCAGAAGCTTTTTAACCTGATACCATCCCATTTATTAACTCTCGGCATTATTTCCTGAGCTTTAGGGGTCTTACTGAGAAAGTTGTTGCTTGTGCCTAAACGCTGGGGTGTTGACCCTACGTTTTCTTCAGGATTCGCATAGTTTCTGGTCTACTGAGATTACTGTTTTTAAGATGGAGAAACCGGAGGTCAGTGTGGTTGGAGAACAGAGGAGGGTGGATCTAGTTGAGGCTGGACAGGTCCAGACTTTGGTGGGGGAATCATTTTTTATTAAATCTTTTTAGTTATGTATAACATTAGGATTCATTTTGGCATAATTATAAAATCATGGAATATCATTCGCTCTAATTCAGTCCCCAGTACTTCCCTTTTTCCTCCTCTCCTTCTCCACTTCCCTTCCATCTACTCTACTGATCTTTCTACTATTTGCTTCTCGGAGGTCCAAACCCTCCTCTTCACGAGGACAACCTGGAAGTTGGGTATTCCTTCCTTATTCTGTGGTGAAAGGTCCAGGGTAGGGTCCGGGCCTGAGTATGCCTCAGCTATTCCTATCACTCAGCACAGATGTTTATTAGATGCCTGGTGGGTTGAGCCTCCTGATCGATCTGACTTTCTCCAAGAGGGAACTGACTCGTGGACAGGTGTTTGCTCAATGCTTTGGTGGATGCAGGGAGAGTCTGCAGTCTCTCTTTCTGACACGTGCTCCCAGCCCTAATGGTCAGCCTGTAGGCTCATCAAACACCACCTCTGTCAGAAGACCTGCCTTAACTCCTTTATACCAGGGGACATTCTAATTACATTGTGCCAAAAGGATTTTATTGACAAATCAAATCTTGGCAGAGACCTCAGACACCCAACTCAATCTTTGCATTTCAAATAATTTACTGTAGTTCATGAATCAGGCATCCTGGGTGTGGGAGGAGGAGACTGCTACCACAAGTAGGAGTAGAACACACCTGGCTGGATGGCGACACCCACCTGTGAGTTTCAGGTGCAGCCAGAGCATGAAAATGAGGCAGAAGCTTCCCAACACCCTGGGGTGTGAGGAGAGGATCCTTCTAGAATCCTCTCATTTTATTCGCATGGAGGAAGGAGCATGTCTGGGGCACAGGAGAACAAAATGCAAAGCACTGGCAACCTGAGGTTGTGTTTGGCCTCCAACAGCCCCATCTGGGACCCTCTGCAGGCTGGAACTTGACATTTAGAGATACCAGAACCTGTAGATTCCCAGCTGCTTCCTCCGCTGCCTCCACGGGATTCATGGCCTTCAGGAGTCCCCACTCCATCCAACATGGGGACACTCAGGTGCTTCCACGGGAGGCAGAGCAGTCACCACCAGGAAGGAGTGACTGCACTCCTTCCAGCAACCAGCATCTGGGCCCAGCTTCTGGGCTCTCTGGGGCGTGAAGGGTGTCCCGAGGGCGCCCTCCCACACCAGTCAGTGTGTAACTCTCACGGAAACACTTCCAGGAAAATCCATGCTCAAGGTCCGGAGCCAGTGAGCGGGGACAGGTCAGCCTAGCACTTCCCTCAGCCTTGGCCTGGAAAGACGCTGGTAAGCGAGGCTGTCCCAGGCAAACAAAGAAGGCTCTTGGAGAGGAAATAGCCCTACTACCCAGCTACTGCAGTGATGTCTGCCTTGCTGCTTGGTCCTGATGTCTTTGCTAAGGTCCCCTTGTCCCAGGGCAGCTCTTGTCAGATGGAGATGAGTCTGAAATACCTGGGCTTTGGATGCTGGTGAGGCGGGTCAGAGGTGTGGTCCTGGGGAGGAGGTTTCCTCCTCTGCTGCCTCCACTTTGAGCGGCCCAGCACGAGGCACTGGACTGGAGCCTGGGGCTGCACGGCTGCTCTGGCAGGGCCGCCTACCTGCCTGAAGTCCTGCACATTTGATGCCACGCCCGGGTGGCTGCATGTCACCCAACCCTGGATCTAGCCCCAGGATCATTTCACAGGAGCTGTGATTTCTCCCAGTAGGAGATTGATTTCCACGAACAACGGGATACAGGAAGACCCAAAGTCACCCTATGCCATACACGTAACTTCAGCAGGAAGCACCTCTTTCACTGGCCCTTGGTCTTCCTCTGAGTCAAAAGAGAAGAGAATGTGAGCACAAAGCCAAGGGTTTGGGAACAGTGAGGAACGTTCAGGTAGCAGAGGCACTGGGGTCACAGATCCCAACCCCCAATTCAGGCTCCACAGTGGGGGGTGGATTCGATGAGGTTTGAGGTTCATGCAGGCGCTCACACGCACACCTCCAGTCTCCGAGAAGGTGTGCAAGTGAGCAAAGGGCCCAGAGGCAACTTCCTCCTCCAGTCCCAACAGAGCCCCTCACTCTCCTGTGGCTTTGGGCGTGCCACCTGCCTTTCCTGGACTCACTGTCCTCAGTGGAAAGAAACACTAATCTGAACTTGAGGAGACTGGGGGCAGCGGGGGAGGGGTGGGCCAGGAAAGCAGCCTTGGGGGCTCCCACCATGCTCCAGGCTCTGCCTCCACCTCTCTAATGCTTAGCCACTTCCTTCTGACTGCAGGGTGAGGAATGTTCTCCTTGGCATTGGGAGATGCTGCACATGAGCAATTTGCCCACTGGGAGAACTGGTTCAGTGAGCAGAGCAGCAGGAGCTGAGCCTGGTGGGGCCAGCAGGGCTGTGTGGGCACAGGGACAGAGCAGAGGAACAGGACTAGGAAGAGAGCGCAGCCCTGCACCAGGGAAGGGCGGGCACGTGCAGGGCTGCCCGGGGTCTCGGTGACCACAGCTGTGGGAGTAAAAGAGGCCAGGTGTCATTCCAGTTTATTTGACAGGGACAAGGGGTTCAGACAGTGGGGAGGGTCTGAGCATTGCGATGATGGTCTCCTGCTGTGGTCGGAGGTCCTTCAGCAAGGACTCTATCTAAATAGAGGGATGGGGGAACGGGAAGTGCAGCCCACCCGCCACCTCACAGCCTCATGCAAACGTTGCCACAGAAGGTTAAGCAGCATGTGTTCTTCTCTTGACACTTCTGGAAGTATGAACAGTGGTGGCTGCATAGATCAGCTCTGGGCCACTTCTTACACTTCTTGATTTCTAGAGCCCAGGGTGAATCTGTAGAGAAACAAGGGCAGGGTGGATGGAAGCAGCTGCCCAGAGAGCATCCTTCTCAAGCTTCCCTTTCTCTGAGCATCCAGGACCCAGGACCCACTCACGACACTCCTGGACTTTGCTCGGACCTTCCCTGGTGTCCCTCACCAAATCCTGGGAATCGGCAGTTCCTAAATCCTATGCCTTTCCTGACACGCCCCCTCCCCCCAGACACCAGCGTCTAGGCTGCCTGGGCCTCGGAACCACATTCACCAGGACCCGTCTTCACTATAGACGTGGCCTTGGTGAAGTCGCCCCTGCGGAGTCTACACTCTGACCCTGGGCGCTCAGAGAAGCCTAGACATCTTCTGAACCCCCTCACGCTCCAGGATTCGCAGAGGCAAAGAGGAAGATGAGCTTGCCCCTTGCCCCTCTCTCCTCTCCACGGTCAGTCTCCAGCATCCCTTCCCCTGCAGTGGCTTCCCTGCTGCGCCACCCTCCTGCTCCCTCCGATGGTAATTTTAACTCGGTTCGTTCCTATTTTTTCCACCCAATGCCTTTTTTTCTATACCTACAGCCACCCCCATGAATAGCTCCGTCTGTTCATTTCTCACAAACGTGCATATATCAAAGAACCATTGTCTGGTTGGCCCATTCGATTCTTGACCCCGATGCCCCTTTCACCATGACACGTGTCTCTGGACCTTTGGGACGGAAGGGTCAAGGTGCAGGTCCTTCCTCCACCCCATCACTGTTCCCAGGGTTGGGTCACAGGGCTGGAAGAGCCCAGAGCCTGCACGGTGCTGTGGTCAGTGCTGGGTGTGCAAAGAGGACCCATGTCCTGGGTCTTCCCAAGCCTCGTCCCTTCGTGCCCCCTCCCCGTATACCCACACGGCCCATCACCTACTTGGAAGCCACTTGTGTTTGGGGTACCCTCCCTGGGCCTCCAGCAGCAGCACACACAGGAGCAGGGTGAGCATCAGAGCCTGGGATGGCCTCGCTCTGAGCAGAGCCATGGTCTCAGTCCAGCCAGGATTTCACAGGCAGAGCTGCGAGAGGACGATCCACAGGCAGAGTGTGCTCAGCTCCTGGCTGTCCCTGCTGGCGAGCCAGGAGGAGCAAGGGTGTCCTGTTTCCTCCTCTCTGCCTGCCCCTTGCCCTGTCCTGTCATTCGGAGCTGGGCTCCTGCGGGATGCAGCCTCCTCTCCCATAAGCAACCCTTTCTTCTTGCTAACGGAACTTATTTTATGAAATATGTAACTTATTTCTGTTGTCTGAATAAAATTCTTACAGAAAGAAGAAATGAAAAATAAAATTTAAAGGATTTTCATTTTCCTACTTAAAATCAACCCCTGTGTCACTGTATCACGTTTTGGTTTCTCTGTGCATTGAGCATGAACAATCCTCTTTTGTCCCCCATGTTTTTCACCAACCGTCTCTGTTACCTATCTTTTGCCGCTCTTTAGAATCTAGGAAATATTTCCCAAAACATGATTTCCATAATTGTCCAGCTTTCACTCAAAATGCAAGTACTGTCAATTTTTTATGTTTTACTAATTCATGAAATTTTACAATATGTCATATTGAGCATTTTCATTCAGAAATTCTTAATTTGGTTTAGTAAAAGAGGTAGAATTCCTGGATGGAAAAGTAAGCTGGTATTTCACAAATGTATATACAGGCCGAGGATCCTTAATTTGAAAATCTGAAACCTTTTGAGCGTCAGCATGACATCCCAAGGAAAAATTCATAATCTGATCTTGTGATGAGTGAGTTAGCATGCAGGTACACTACAAAGGTCCACTACAAAGATTGAACAAAATTAAAATTACTTCAGGCTTTGAGTATAAAGTGTGTATGAAATATAAATAAATAAATTTCATGTTTAGACTTTAGTTCCATCCCCAGGATACCACAGACACACACACACAGGGGGAGAGAGAAGAAAAGAGAGAGTGCAATTTGACTTTCAAATAAACTATTTTTCTCTGCGGAGGATGCACATGCTAACTTCTTCAAATCATGGAAAATACTAGAGAATAAATGGAGCAAGACTGAGCAGCAGTCTTCTAACTATTTTCTGTAAGAAACTTGGGAAACATTTTTTGCTCTGGAACCTGTGTTGTGAATCTTGTCTTCAATATACTCAGCTTCGTAACACTGGGGAAATGCCATCATGACCTTCGTCACCCTGTCTGACAGCATGGAACCACACTGTGTTGAACTTTAGGTGCGAGTGTGAAATAGATGACATATGCTAGCACCATTATTTGCATACAGTAGGTGCTCAATGTCGTCTACTTTTTTCCCCGCCAGTATTGTTTCCCAGTCACACATCACAGCACCAGGGACCAGAACGTCCATGCATCTCTTCACCTCCACTGGATGAGATTTATAGCACTTGGAGAGAGATCCTGGAAGAAGACCCTTTTATCTGGGAGGCAAGAGGTTTAGATACTTATGAAAGCTGCTCTACAGATTCTATAATTGGTGGAGGAAGCAGAACTGGAAGTCAGAATTCAAAACCACCAGTCCAAACATTGACCATGAACTGGCCTTCTTCTCTTAGAGACTGCAAAATGTGAGGAAGTGGTAAGAGGTGAGGTTGGTTCTGTGACGGGTCTTTCCTCATCCCCATGTGACTGTGAGCCAATTATGACCTCATCTTTTTTTTTAAATTGTTTGTTCTATTTAGTTATACATGACAGCAGAATGCATTTTGATTCATTGTACACAAATGGAGTACAACTTTCCATTTCTCTGGCTGTACATGATGTAGATTCACACCATTCGTGTAAACATACATGTACATAGGGTAATGATGTCTGTCTCATTCCACCATCTTTCCTTCTCCACGCCCCTCCCCTCCCCTCACTTCCCTCTACACAATCCAAAGTTCCTCCATTCTTCCCTTACCCTCCCTGCCCCCATCCTCATTATGAATCAGCATCCATTTATCAGAGAAAACATTTGGCCTTTAGTTTTCAGGAATTGGCTTATCTCCCTTAGCCTGATATTCTCCAATTCCATCCATTTATTTGCAAATGCCATAATTTTATTCTTCTTTATGGTTGAGTAATATTCTATTGTGTATATATACCAAAGTTTCTTTATCCACTCATCTGTTGCAAGGTAGCTAGGTTGATTCCATAGCTTGGCTATTATGAATTCAGCTGCTATAAATATTGATGTGGCTTCATCACTATAGTATGATGATTTTAAGTTCTTTGGGTATAGGCCAAGGAGTGGGATAGCTGGGTTAAATGGTGGTTCCATTCCAGGTTTTCTTAGGAATCTCCATACTGCTTTCCAGTGTGATGGCACCAATTTGTAATTCCACCAGCAACGTGTGTGCCTTTTTCTCCAAATCCTTGCCAACGCCTATCGTTGCTTGTATTCTTGATAATAGACATTCTAATTGGAGTGAGAGAAAATCTTAGAGAAGTTTTGATTTGCACTTCTCTAATTATTAGAGATGTTGAACATTTTCTCATATTTTTGTTGATCGATTGTATTTCTTCTTCTGTGAAGTGTCTGCTCAGTTTCTTAGCCTATTTATTGATTGGGTTATTTATATTTTTGGTTTTAAATTCTTTGAGTTCTTTATAAATTCTGGAGGTAGTGTTGTATCTAAGGTGTGTGTGGTAAAAATTTTCTCCCACTCTGTAGGCTCTCTCTTCACATTACCAATTGTTTCCTTTGCTGAGAAAAAGCTTTTAAATTTGAATCCATCCTGTTTATTGATTCTTGTTTTTATTCTTGTGCTTTCAGAGACTTGTTAAGGAAGTCTGGTCCTAAGCTGATGTGATGAAGATTTGGGCCTACTTTTTCTTCTGTTTGGTGCAGGGTCTCTGGTCTAATTCCTAGGTCCTTGGTTCACTTTGAGTTGAGTTTTGTGCAGGGTGAGAGACAGAGGTTTAATTTCATTTCCCTGCATATGAATTTCCAGTTTTCCCAGCACCATTTGTTGAGGAGGCTGCCTTTTCTCCATTGTATGTTTTTTGTACCTTTGTCTAGTATGAAGTAACTGTACTTATGTGAGTTTGTCTCTGTGTCCTCTATTCTGTACCATTGGTCTATCTGCCTATCGGTGCCAATATCATCTGTTTTTGTTACTGTTGCTCTACAGTAGAGTTGAAGATCTGGTATTGTGATACCTCTGGCTTCACTCTTCCTATTAAGGATTGCTTTGGCTATTCTGGGACTCTTATTTTTCCAGATGAATTTCATGATTGCTTTCTCTATTTCTATGAGTTACATCATTGGGATTTCAATTATAATTGCATTGAATCTGTATAGTGCCTTTGGTAGTATGGCCATTTTGACAATATTAATTCTGCCTATCCAAGAACTTGTGAGATCTTTCCATCTTCTAAGTTTTTCTTTAACTTCTTTCTTTAGTGTTCTGTAGTTTTCATTGTAGAGGTCTTTCACCTCTTTTGTTCGATTGAGTTGCAAGTTTGGCTTTTTTTTTTTTTTTTTTTTTAGGCTATTGGGAATGGGGTAGTTTTCCTAGTTTCTCTTTCAGAGGATTCATCACATATGAATAGAAATGCATTAGATTTATGAGTGTTGATTTTATATCCTGCTATTTTGCCAAATTCATTTATTAGTTCTAGAAATTTTCTGGTGGAATTTTTTGGATCTTCTAAATATAGGATCATATCATCAGCAAATAGCAATAGTTTGAGTTCTTCTTTTCCTAATGGTATCCCTTTAATTTCTTTGGTCTGTCTATTTGCTCTGGCTAGTGATTCAAGGATGATGTTGAATAGAAGTGGTGAGAGAGGGCATCCCTGCCTTGTTCCAGTTTTTAGGGGGAATGCTTTCGGTTTTTCTCCATTTAGAATGATGTTGGCCGTGGGCTTAGCATAGATAGCCTTTACAATGTTGAGGTATATTCCTACTATTCTCATTTTTTCTAGTGTTTTGAGCATGAAGGGGTGCTGTATTTTATCAAATGCTTTTTCTGCATCTATTGAAATGATCATATGATTCTTAACTGGATGCCAACCAAGAATCTTATATCCAGCAAAACTAACCTTCAGATTTGAAGATGAAATAAAAACCTTCCATGATAAACATGAAAAGAATTTACAAATAGAAAGCCTGCACTAGAGAATATTCTCAGCAAAATATTCCATGATAAGGAAATGAAAAACAACAATGTAGGTCAACAAAGGGAGGAACTACACTAAAGGAAAAGCCAATCAAAGGAGAAACCAAGTCAAGTTGAAAGCCAAAAATAAGCCAAAATGACCAGGAATACAAATCATACCTCAATAATAACCCTGAATGTTGGTGGCCTAAACTCATTAATCAAAAGACACAGACTGGCAGATTGGGTTTTAAAAAAGACCCAACAATATGCTGCCTTCAAGAGACTCATCTCATAGGAAAATACATCCACAGACTGAAGGTGAAAGAAGGGGGAAAAACATACCACGCACATGGACTCAGTTAAAAAGCAGGGGTTTCCATCCTCACATCAGACCAAGTGCACTTCCAGTCAAAGTTAATCAGAAGGGATAAAGAAGGACATTTCATATGGCTTAAGAGAAACATAAATCAACAAGACATAACAACTGTAAATACTTATGCCCCAAACAATGGAGCATCTGTGTACATCAGACAAACTTTTCTCATTTCAGGAACCAAATAGACCACAACCCAATAATTCTGGGTGATTTTCACATACCTCTCTCACCACTGGACAGATTGTCCAAACAAAACTGAGCAAAGAAACCATAGAATTCAATAACACAATAATTTAGACTTAACAGACATATCTAGAATATTCCATCCACCAATGAGTGAATACACTTTTTTCTCATTACCACATGGATTTTCTCTAAAGTAGATCATATGATATGCCACAAAGAGACTTTAGCAGATACAAAAAAAAATTAGAGATACTACCTTGCATTTTATCAGATCATAATGGAATGAAATTAGAAATCAATGATAAAATAAAAAATAGAAATGACCTCATCTTTCAATCCGAATTCCTTCAGCCAGACAGCAGCTCTGCGCCCTGAGCAGCTCTTGACCTCTGCTGGCCCTCCCTCTCAGCTCCTTCCTCATCTGCCTCCTGTCCTCCACTTTCTTCATCCCAAGAACTCTGGGAGATCTTTACAAACTGTCTTTCAAATTGTTTTCTGGGTGTGACAGTTCTACTCGAAGGCACACGATCCTCACCCTTGAACTTGAGGTCAGCCATATAGGCCTCCCTGTATTCTAGGTAATGCTTAAATTCCTGTGATTAGCCATTTTTTTTTTTTTCCTTTTGGAGACCAGACCCCTTTCAAAATGCAAATAGCTGTCAGTCATTAGGACTCAGGGAAGAGTCAGGAATGGAGACCATGAGAGCAGACACCAACACACAACCTTGCAGTTAGCAGAAACACATTGACACATCACGGAATTTAAAATGTGCATGATGCACATACACATATATGGGAGATACAGTAATGGAGGGCATGGGAAGAAAGGGCTAATGGGTGCACACAACAAATATCTTAGAACTCAGATAGGAAGAGGAACCAACATGTGGTAATTTACATATGTAACATTCCCAAAAGCCAATGTGTAAAAGACTTGATTCCCAGGCCATGGTGCTATTAGGAGTTGGTGGAACCTTCAAGAGGTGGGGCTTAGTCTTTAGGTTCTTTAGGTCACTGAGAGCATGCATGCCCTTGAAGAAGATAGTGGGACCCCTCCCCCACTCTATCATGAGGTCAGTAGTTTTGCTCTATAACAAGCCCCTGCTATATGTGCTGCCTTACCCAAAGCAGCAAGAAAGTCAACCAGTCATGGATTGAAACCTCCAAAACTTTGAGGCAAAGATAAACCTTTTCTCTCTATAAATTGATTATCCCAAGTGTTTGTTACAGTGACAGGAAGCTGACTATACAAGGTGGTACCGATCGGCCAAGGGCTCAGGGCAAGTTTAGAGGAAGAAGTCATTGACCTTGAACTCTGTGGAGGAAATAGGCCCTTTAAGATCATCAGGATCTGAACCAGATACATCTAAAGACAGTGATTGCTCTGCATAGACATAATTTTCCTGCCATATAAACCAATGTCTTAGAAATACATAATTCATTTATTTTAGGTTAGGCACTCTTATTTGTTCCGTTGCTGTAACAAAATACCAGAGGTTAGATAACTCTATAAAGAAAAGATGTTTGGGGATGGGTGTGTAAATCAGTGTAAATTGCTTACCTAGCATGTACAAGGTCCTGAAACTGGAAAAAGGAAACAAAGTTTTTGTTTTGGAGGCTGAAATTCCAAGATTGGGCAGTTTCAACTGTTCAATCTCTGATGAGGCCCTCCTTGACTGCCTCTGATCAGAGTTTTCTTGGCACAGAAGTGAAAAGGGAAACCACTGTGTGCAGAAGGAGCCACAAGTGTGGGGTGGCCTCATTATATAACAACCTACTCATGAGAATTAACTCCCTTCATAAGACCAGCATTAACCCCTTCCAAGACAGTGCCCCAAGGACCTACCTACCTCCCACTTGGCCCACCTCTTAAAGTTTCTACCACTTCTTAACATTGTCATGCTGGGGAGTAAGCCTCTGGCACACGGTCCCTGGGAACAAACCACATCCAAAGCATTGTGGGCACATTTTCATCCTTATCAAAGATTCCTCCAGTTTACCCCCAGGCCTTTGTTCCCACGCCTCTGCACTCTGTGCTTTGTCTTTGTACTGGCTCATCCTCCTCAGCCCATGCTTGGAGTCCTGGCTTGTCCTTCTTGTCGCTCCACGCATCCAAAACAACGTGGGAAGAACAGCTGACATACAGACTTCTCCTGCCACTGTGTAAAATACTCCTGGAGACAGGGTTTAGAGAAGGGAGTCTGCTTCTTGAGGGTCCCTGACTCTTGTCCACTTGACTCTTTTCTAAAGATCTCCAAATTACATGGATGTGTGTCTGATATAATGCCCCGCCCTGATATTTGGTGAATGAATCTCTCTGCTCCTCAACCAACAAGCCTGTGCCAAGATCTTGCTGCTAGATTTGTTCATTTCATTTCCTTCATTTGCTAGGTGGTCACTGAGCTCTTCCAAAATCCTTCTGATTCCGTCTCTTCTTTTTTTTTTTTTGCGGTGCTGGGGATTGAACCCAGGGCCTTACCAGCTGAGCTATATTCCCAGCCCCCATCTCTTTTTATTTACATAAGATCTGGAGGGCATTTGGTGGGAGATGGAAATATGCTATGTATTTATTGGCAAAAGGAGAATCAGTGCTGAGCAGGATGGGATGTTAAAGATAGATTCTGTCCTCAACCCCCTGTCTGTGGGTGAACTTAGATGTATCTGATAGACTCTGGGGTCATGTGACTTAGGTAGTCCGTGGTTAGCCAGAGCTATAACCCTGGTACACAACGTTCTTCCTGGCTTACAGGAGACACTGCTTATATCAAAGAAAATACAGAACTTCTGGATGGGTGAGTATAAAAAAAAAGGTCTGAGTACAGCCAACATTAGTTTTGGGGTAGAACCAAAGACCTGTCACTAAAATCACTATTAGGTTCTAAGCCCTTAAACTTTGTTCTCCTGGTCTTGTGGCCTCTGCTTCAACTTTCAGTCGCCCTGTCCCAGTAACAAGAGGTAAGACACGAAAGCTCTGAGCCAGTCCACAGTCACCTCCAGAGGTAGGTGGGGCACAGGTCTTGAGGCTTGAGTTTTTATTTGTGGTGTGCTTGGATGTGTTCCCTGCCCAGGTGGTGGCAATGCTGTTCCAATGAGCAATATTCCTGTGATCCCTAGGTTACCTTATTCTTTGTTCAAATAAGGAAATTGAAAGAGAGGTGAGGTGACCTGTCTGAAGTCCCCAAAAATAAAAGGGACATAGACAAAACAAGATACCAGCATTCCTGACTCTAAATCCAGCACTTTCTCTTAACAGCTTCTGGGATCCCACATTTTGGGGGGCAGCAGTAGCTCTTGTGTCATTCTGATGCCTGTAGATCTTTTAATTATCTTACAATTTATCTCAGATGACCAAAGAATTCACCCGGGGCTCTGTGAGAAGTGCCCAGCCTGGGCAGGATCTAAAAGTGCCCTAGCATGATGACATTTCTCTTCTCTGAGATAAATCAGTATACTTAAAATGTGCAAAGAAAGAGATTGGGCTTCTCCAGGATCTTGAGCACTTCTTGGAGGCCAAGATGTCAGACCAAGAATGTGGCCTTGTAAATGAACAGATCCAGAAGTTCTGGAAAACTTGAGTCTAGGATGATATTTTTGAATACAAAGAAACAATCTCATAGAACCGATTGCTTTGGGTTTATTGTGTTCCTGTCTCTATGTTCCAGTCTTCCTCCTTCTTTATGCAAAAGGCAGGTGCCAGGAATCCGGAAGCCCACTGCAATCCATGCCCACCTTTGCCCAGTTACCGTACCCACCTCCCCACCTGGAAGTGGGTAACACAGTCTGGGCACTGCATCCCCGTCTTGCATTGTGCAGTGTCTTCACAGGATCAGAAAACTCAGAGCCTCAGGCTCAAAAGCTGGCCAAACTGCCCTTGCTAGTTGACTTCCCCGTGCAAAGAATGTGAGTGATTTGCAGGACTTCCATACTTAAAAGAGAGTTCTCTGATGGCCTGAAGTTCTCTTAGGTGGCCTTCACCAACTAAGCACCCAATGGTAAATGGAGTCTCAACTTCTCAACTTGGCAATGTTCTATCATACAGCCACACGGAGGGAAGCTGACAGGGACATGGTTTGAACAGAGAAAGTCCAAGAGCAGATGCAAGTGTCTAGGAGTGGAAGCCCCCAAACATCTGATTGTTTACGATTTCTCCTTTTCTTTCTCTCCCTAATCTCCTGCCTTTCCTCCAATCTCCTATAACCAGTTTTCCTAAGAGTCAATGCATCTAATGATTCATGTACCTAAAACATGTATTTTTCTAACTTCCAAAGTTCACATATGTCAAGAGAAGGAGTTAACACAGTTCCTTTCAAATGATCTCTGCAGTTACACCTGCTTTTCAGCAGAGTAGTCTGGGTGGGTTCATCTAGAGTTGCATGGCTCAGCAGAACTTTTGCTAAGATGTTCTGTCTGAGCTGTCCTGAAGTAATGGCCCCTGGCTACCAGTGGCTACTGAGTGCCTGAAATGGCCAGCGATCAGAATTTTAACTTGATTTAATGAATTTAAATCGTCATGCATACAGGGTCTATCATATTAGACAGTCTAGAAGAGTCTCCTCTGTTTGGATTGAAAACTTCTGAACAAGTATAAAGACTTTCAGAGAAGAGGGACAGTTACCACCTTGTACTGTGTAATTCCAATGTCAGAATCTTACCCTTTCCTGTGTCTCCTTGATATTCCTTCCTATTTGGTGTCAGGAAGATAGAGCAGCAGACAGAGGGGGAAGGGGGCAGATGGGAGGGGGCAGGGAGCTCCGAGTGTCTCCTCTTCCCTTGCTCTAGCTCCCTCAGCTGTCACCCCGGGAATTAGGTGGCTGGCTCAGGTCCCAGAGCTGAGAGGTGGGGGTTAGGATTCTAGCTCAAGCCTCTCTGACTCTGGTGCCCACATTCTTTCTTCTGTAAAATGCCAAGCAGCCAACAAATGACCTCCATATTGCCTAGGGAGAACAGGGTGCCGGGAACCCAGCAGCTCATGCCCAGTTGGTAGAAATGCAGCTCAACTCCTGATGAGAAAATCATGGCAGTAATTTTCCGGCTAAGGAGCCCAGAAAAGTTTCTCCATCAACTCATGCTATAACGGTCATATCAGATGTGCCAAACTTTAGCTATGAGGAGATTTATCTGGATATTTTTATGTCAAGAGGAAAGGAGGTATTCAGGCCTTAAGGACCTGAGGCACGATTACAACTGCATTGGTGGCATGACTTGGACCATGCCATCGCATCTTTTTCTCCCCCCTCGGTGTCCTTCATTCAGAATGATTCGTTATTTCCTTGTTTCTTCAGGAAAACAGATAAGACTCACAGATTCCGTGACTCTTCGATCACAGAATAGCTTCTCGATTTAGAAATCAGACTGCGCAGGCTCAGGACCGAGAAGTCGACACTGACAGGGGACGTGGCTGACATCCCTTGCTGTGCTCGTTCCTCCTCCCCAAACTGAAAAAGTTTCTGTCTCCCAGGACGGGGAGGGGGAAGGACCAACAAGCAGAGTGGAAGGTGGTTACACAGCACATGCTGTCGGAGCTGGTCTGTGCTCGGCTCCTGGCTCTTCCCCGGAGATTTCACAAGTTTCCTGGAGACATAAAATGTCATCTGGCCAATTATAACTTGGACACCTCCCAAACTGCAGCCCCCTTCTCTGCTACTACAGGTCACGTTAGCCAGAACCCCACACTGTAGAGTCACAACCCTCACACAGATCTCCTGGGTCCCCAGTCACTTCTGGGGACACGCAGTGAACTCTCAGAAAGGCATTTGCAAAGCCTTCTCTCCCCACTTGGAGTTAGAGAGCAGCATCTCTATTTCTCTGAACAGAGCATTTTACCACCAAAATATCCTTCAAGATCCTCTTTACAATTCTTTCAGCTCTGTATCACCTATGTGGGTGTTTTATGAGCCCCTAACCCATTGTTGGCAACAACTTTTCTCAAGTTCTCTGAATAAACAATTTTATTGACTTTGGAGTCAATTTACAACCTTCTTTTTTTTAATTTAAAAAAAGAAATCTGGAAAATAAACTTAAAAGTAAAAACACTATTTTACTAATATGATTAGATTAAAAGTATTCAGGGTTAAGAATACTGTCTAATATTTAATGAGCACTTACTATGCACTGTATTAGTTTGCCAGGACTGCTATAGGAAAATATTACAACTGGGCAGCTTAAACAAAATAAATCTATTTTCTAACAATTCTGGAAGCCAAGAGGTCCAAGATCAAGGTGTCAGCTGGATTGGTTCCTTGTGAGTGCTTTGATAGAGACCCTTCCACACCTCTTGTCTAATTTAGGACCTTTGGTCTTAGTGTCTTCACTAAAGTTTCTGCTATCTCATCCCATTACCTATGTTTTCAAATTAAATACCAGGACACAAAATGTGTTCGATTTCATAAAAAACGACTATGACATTAAAGTACACATATGTACTGGTTCTCTCCAGGTGGTGGGATACTCATTCAGTTCCTCTGCATTTTATATTTCACAAATTATATAATCTGAAGATTGGTCATTTTTAAATCATAAAGCAATGCATTTTTTGAAAGAAATAAGCTTGCATAGGAAAGGGAATGGAATGGGCGATCGAAGAAGCTTGGGGAAGGTGAAGTCTAGCTTGGGAGTTGATATGTTCTTGGTACCAGGGGATGGAAGGGAGGAGAAAGGATAACAGGACACTAATACGGTCTTCCGCTCTCTCTCCCGCCCTGTGCTCCTCAAGCCCTTTCCACCACTAGCAGCATTTGGAAAAGACCTGTCTTCTGCCAGAAGTTAACCCACACGCATGTAGAGACAACCATGAAGCTCTGGATTCTCCTCCTCATCTGGGGGGCTGTGATGCTTCTGCCTGTGCTGGGAAGCTTCAGGGACAAAGGTGGTATCAGTGTGGGTGTGGGAAGGGAGGCGGGTGCTCTGTCCAGTTCGGGATGTTTATCACAGTCAAGGCCCACATTCCCAGGATCAGCCTTTAAAGGATCAAAGGATCAGAGCCCTCTTTAAGCAGAGACTTCCAAGCAAGATGAAGTCGGAAGTTCCCAATCTGGTGTCCCTTTGAGCTCCCTCCCCCATCCCTGGAAGCAATATTGAATGTATGGAGAGGGAGCATAGCTTTTGTCCACATTCCTTGAACCAGTAGGAAATGATATTTTCCAATGTCAGACCAGCTTGAATAGAGGACACATCAACATGTCTTTCCAAATCTCTGTGCCCTAGCAGGATGAGCCTTTGATGAACACCAAAACGATAATATTTAACACATATATTTAGTTTGAGGGGAAGAACATTTTAGAACGTGAAAAAAGTGGAAAAGACAAATAAGAAGAATTTAATGGATCATGTGGTCATAGGATTAAAAAGTGGGGATAACAAAGGGACTGAGCAGGAAGGTGGTGGTCAGTGGAAGGCGTGGAATTTGGGAAGAGGGCGAGTGCTTTGGTGGTATCAACGGGGAACAAATAGAAAGGGAGAAAAGTAGGTCCCTATTCTCGCTTAGCTTGGCTTTCCCATCCTGCTGGTTAGGTATGGAGATCGGAGTTGGAGGAGCTTGAAATCGAAGGTGATGTGAAGATAAGTTTGGTGGCGTGGTGTCATGAACAGTGGGGGTATCCCAGGCCCTATCTTTAGGACCCAGAGTCCTGCAGTCCTGTGGTGGCATGTGGAAGGAGGGAGCACATGGCACACAGGGATGGTCTTTTGGGAAGAGATGCTGGTTAGAATTTGAGGCAGGAGTTTTCTTGGAAGTCGGAGAACTACTTCGTTTGTGGTTTTGAAGCCCTAGTACCAGAAGGGGTGGTTCAACTTGGAAAGGGTCTCCTCAAGTGGCGAGTGGACAGACCCCGCCAACTTCTACCATCTCCGTTCCAGTTGAAGAAAAAGAAACTGAACAGTGCTGGGTGCAGCCGCCATCCAAGTATTGTGAGGAAAGGTGTAAGAGAGACCAGAGCTGTTCAAGCCCAAATCACACATGCTGCTGGACCTACTGCGGAAACATCTGCCTGGACAATGAGTAAGTGGTCGGGGTGGGAGGGTGAGGAGCTGGGCGTGCCGACGTCTGCTCTGCACTCACAATCAGAAGCTGCGACCCCAATCAGAAGACTATGTCACCCAAATTCCAGTCAAAGACACAGGCAATCTAAGGCAATGGCCTTCTGCCTCTAAATCTAGACTGCCAATCTGCAAAATAACCAAGTCAGCGACTTTTCCCTCTACTCTCATTTCATATTTTTGCTTCTTTCAAAACATCGCTCTGCATATCCCTCCTTTGTCCAAGGACCCAATTGCTGACCCCTTTCTCTCATCCGGACCCAAGGAGACCTGATCTCCAGCTGTTTGCAAAGTCAGCACATCTCTCAGAAAAAAAAAAAAAAAAAAAAAAAAAAAAAAAACTGATTGAAAGTCAGGAACCCCTGATGTAATGGAGGAATTTCTGTTTTCATCTGGAATAGAGAGTGCTAGTAAGTTTGGAAATAGATTTCTTCAGGGCTTCTGACTTCTAACCACCTAACTTTTCTCTTGCAGAGAGCCCATGAAAACAATGCTAACCCCCTAGGTTCTATCTGACCCTCCCTAGCAAGGACTGCAGGATGACTGTGTGGTCTAGGAAGCCTGCTGCCTGCTCCCCCGTTGGGACACTTGCTTGCTCTGGCTGAGGATCTTGCTGGAATCTCCTTGATCTCTACATCCTGTGAAGGTTCAGTTTTTTTCCCCCAAATAAACTAATATATCATACATGAACCTGAGAGCTTGTATTCCTTTCCTACAATTTAATTTCCCATGTTACAACCCCCAACAGCCCCAATGGGGGTTCCCATCGCATTCTGGGTACCGGTACCCAATTCTGCCTTCTTCATTAGACATATGTATTAGCCAGCATGGCTAATTGCTGTACAAAGATTTATAAAAAAAAAAAATTGAGCTCATTTTCATTCACAATTCATGTCACCAAAAGTGGTCAATAGGCAATCATCCACACCATAATTCAAGGACCTAAATTCTTCTACTTGTAGCTTTGTCATCTCCAAAGCCCTCCTCTGCTGGCTTCTTTACATCTAGCCAGAAGATGGGAGAAGAAAAGTAGCATAGAGGCCCATATAGAAGATGTTTAAGAACTGGGTTTAAAAGTAGAGTTCATAATTGTTATTCACAGTCCATTGGCCATTGTGTAATCACATGGTCCCACCTATTTGCAAAGGAGACTGGGAAATGTAGTCCAGCTTGTGTTCTTAAGGACAAAAAAAGGAATTTGCTGAACACATGGCAGTCTGTGATCTGAGTACTCATGCAAAGCTAAAGTGCTCAACTAAGACCCAAGACCCTGTCCTCCACATCACTCTATCCAGTGGAATGAACACCTTCCCTTGTAAGAAGTGGGTATGTTCTCATAATAGAAAGCATCCTACCTTCCAGGTGGTTACCCTGATCTTCTAGAATAGACTTCTCCTTCTGCCATCTTAGTCTCCTTGCCTGTCAGGTCAGTTCTGTCTGCCTGGTAGTTTTACCTGGGTAATAGTATTCATATCCTGAGAATTTCCTGGGTTTTGTCTAGAAAACCATTTTAAAGATGTAACTTCCTCTGGATGAGGAATTTATAGCATACCTATTACGTATCCATCCAGTCTCATGCCTCCCCCTGGGGCAGAGGACAAGACAGCCTCACTTAGATGAATGAATCGGCATGTTGCATTGGTCAACTTCATAGCCCAACCAAATGTTTGGGGATATGATACATCAAAGACCAAGTCTAGGCAAGGGCTAGGGTCCAACAAAATACTAGTTAGTGTCTTATGGCTCAGGGGAACTAAAAGGATGGATGGTTCAGGGACCAAGGGGTTCGTGTAAACACCCTTCGGGAATGGGGCTTTGCCTTAACCTTCAGGACAGGGAGGACTTGCAGTTCTTCAGAATGAAGATGGTTATTCCTTTCCAACAAAAAAACTATGGAGGAAAAAAAAAAAAAAAAAAAAAAAAAAAAAAAGGTTAGATACCCCAAAGGAAGTAGTAGGTAAGGAAAGTGTTGTCCTCTTGGGTGTCCTACTTCAATACCATGTCCCTTTCACCCCTTCATCTGCTCAACCACTGAGCCACATCCCTAGTCCTAGTTTGCATTTTATTTAGAGACAGGGCTTCACTGAATTGCTTAGCGCCCCACTTTTGTAGGCCAGCTTTGAACTCACAATCCTCCTGCCTCAGCCTCCCGAGTCACTGGGATGACAGTTATGCACCGCCATGCTCAGCACTGTCCTTTGCCAGCCACATAGGCACAAACACAAAGGCTCTGGATTGTATGGACTGGAAGCCCACTAAGCTTTCTGCTGTGTTCTGAGATGGGGCCAGCTGGGATTCCAAAGAAAGAAGTACTAAATTCCAGGGTGATCAGCCCAATGCATTTATTAGGGGAAATTATTTATTGACTACTGAAGCATATTGTCCAGGAACAAAAGGTGTTCTGCCTCCACATGCCTGCAGTGAGGAGGCCAGGGATTGGAGTTTGTAAGGTTTAAGGAATTGGGCACAGGGCCAGAGGCAGCTTCTTTCAATGTTTTGGGCGATGATAGAGTTACCTCTATCAGTGCTGGGGACAATCTGAAGCTGACTGAGTCACAGAATGGTCAAGGCACTGTGTGATTTTTTTTCTTCAAGACAGGAAGAAAGTGGCGGCTGCTGGGGTCACGACAGCCTGTCAAATGCTACAACCTGGATGAACCTCGATGGCATCACGCTAAGTGAAATAAGACAATAACAAAAAACAAATGCTGTGTCATTCACCGGAGGAGGCTTTTAAAATGCTCAAACTCAGAAACAGTACGGAGAATGCGGATGTCAGGGACTGTTGGAAAGATAAATGGAGAGTGGGTGAATGGGTATAGAGTTTCAGTCATGCAAGACGTAATGTTTCCGGAGATCCATTCTAGAACAATGTCCATGCACCAATGGATGTATGGTAGAATGCACTTTAAAATTGTCAAGGGCGAATTTATCTTATGTGTTTTTTCCACATTAAAAAATTGGTCATTCTTTTAAGAAAAAGAAGTTAACATAAGAAAATTCAAACCATAGCAAAAGTAGAAGGCAAAGGAACAGATCACTCCTTAAAACTGAAGGAAGTCTTATAATAAAGACTCTCTAATGATAAAAAATGGTGTTGTGGTGTAGTACATTGAAAATACCTATCAAGTTATTATTTTTATGCTTCTGTAATTCCTTTTTTTCCACCAGGCCCCGCCACCATTGAAATTAGGACACGAAGCTAAAGTTCATTTTCCCGGGGAAGAGAGATCACAAAATAAACAAATACGGACAGAAGTTTGTGTTCACGTATTTCAGGACCAAAATAATTTTGAAAGTTATTCCTGGTGTTCGAGAGAAAGAAGTTGTTTTTCTGTGACTTGTCTTGTGTTTGCAACTACAAAGATTTGGCTTTGACTGTCAGAGTTTACACGTGAGGTGAGGAATAAAGTCAAATAATGTAAGAACGGTCTTTGCCCATTGCAAAAGGCATAAGCATCTAATCAACCGGTGGGAAGGAGAACTCTAGAGGAGTAGAGAGGAGAGAGGCAGAAACATCCAGGTGGTCTTGGGAAGTCCAAACTGGGAGCCAGGACTCTGGTTAAACAAGGTATTGACAGATGAATATGTGGGTTTTTTTTTTTTTTTTTTTTTTTTTCCCTATTACTGTTGTAACAGATCACCATAAGTTTAGTAGTCTAAGCAGCAAATGGTTACCTTACAGGTCTGTAGGTCGGAAGCCTGGCATGGATCTCTTATGCATTTCCTCCCTGTAGAGGAGGATTCACTTCTTTGCCATTGAGATTGTTGGCCAAATCTAGTTCCTCAAAGCTGTAGGACTAAGAGCCCCGTTTCCTTACTGACCGTTAGCTGAGGGCCGTTCTCAACCTCTGGAAGGTATCTACATTCCTGGGTCTCCCTTCCTCCGTTGAGAGCCAGGAACAGCAAGTTGAGTCTTTCCCACACTTCAATCTCTCCTTCTGTCTCATCTCTCTGACCCACTGAAGCAGAGAAAGCTCTCTGCTCTGAGGAGTCCTGATTTCCTTGGGTTCACTTTAGTAGTCAATAGGAGCCCCAGGGTAAGCCTTGCATGTCCACAGTCCTGCTTCTGGGAAGCAATCAAACTGGAAGAAGCAATTAGGGAGATGGGGCACCCCTAGGAAGGGGTCGATGAAACAGCTGTGCTTTCCTGTTGCTGAACATAAAAGCAAGAACCAAGGGGCTGGGGAGATAGCTCAGTTGGTAGAGTGCTTGCCTCAGAAGCACAAGGCCCTGGGTTCAATCCCCAGCACTACAAAAAAAAAAAAAAAAAAAAAACCAAGAACAAGGAGGGAATAAAGCTGCCTTCTGTGAAAAGTTGCTCAAAACGAGGAGCCCTAGAGCAGAGTGGCAGATTCAGGGGGAGTCCAAGATTTTCTAAAGGCCTCTTCACCTGGGAGGCCTGAGGTCTTTCCTGCAAGCAATGGTAGAAAAGTTTAAACACAGGACTGCAAGAAGCCTTCAGTCACCATAGTAATACGGTTCTCATTCTGTGGCTTTGATTATCAGCCACCTCCCCCCATGCTCCCCAAAAGATGAAGTGAATCAGTGAAGTTTCTGGAAATCTGTATGATCAAGGGCCACTTAAATTAAATGGATTACTATCCCTACTGAGGTCCGAAATATTAAGCTAACGTTTTGGATGTCCTTTCTGGATGTGGAAAACTTATGAGCTATTAGGTAAGCTAAAAGAAAGCGACTTTGAATTTCTTCTTTCCAGTAATAAATTAGTCTTTAAGAATATAAAATTAGGGCTGGGGAGATAGCTCAGTTGGTAGAGTGCTTGTCTCGCAAGCATGAGGCCCTGGGTTCAATCCCCAACACCGCAAAAAAAAAAAAAAAAAAAAAATATATATATATATATATATATATATATATATAAAATTTGAGATGTATATGCTAACCCTTATTAAAAGTTTGGAAATGAACCAGAATGTGTGAACATTACTTGAAAGAAATTGAGTGAAATAAAATCAATATACATGCAAAAATTATGTTAAGTATGATCAAAATATGAAATGTGTTCCTATCATTTAGAAACTGATTATTGCAAGGAACAAAAAATGCTCCAGAAAAAAATTGCTCCAATTGAAATTTTGTGATGAATTTTAAAGTTTCTGATTATTTAAAATTTTAATTGACCTTTACTTCTTTCTTAAATAGCTTTTAAAGATACTTTTATAATAAATATGTATAATTTTAAATATTTGGTGGAGGGACTTTAATACTGAAGCTATCATAAAAATAGCAACACTGATATCCATGGAAATAGAAAGAATATCAAGAATGTGGACCAATCTTTTAAGCTGGTGTTGTCTCATTTCATTATGTCCGTTAATCTATTTTCCCTTGCATTATTTTGTATAAGATATTAACTGTCATATGATTTTGTATTATCTAGTTTCCCTATGGTGATATTAAAATGTCTTCAGTCTTAAAATAAATGAAACTACACTTATTTAAAAATGAAAAGGGAATCTATAGAATGTAAGTTCGATGTCAAGATAGTCTCCTTAAAAAAAGTAAAGAAATGTAAATTCTAACAATTAATTATAATTATTATGCAAGATAATTAATGGAGAAAAAATAGTCTTCAACAACTGGGTAGCCACAAGTAAAAAGAGTGAATTTGGACTCATGCCTCACACCATATTCAAAAATTAACTCAAAATGCATTAAGGAAATTCTTAATGCAAAAAATTAACCTCAATGTGAGAACTAAAACTATAACACTCTTAGAAGAAATTAGGGTCTAAATTTTTATGACCTTGGATTAGGTAATTGTTCTTTAGATGTGGCACCCAAAGTACAAGGAGCTGAAGAAGAAATTTTTAATTCCTCAAAATCCAAAATCTTCATGTGTTAAAGGACCTTATCAAGAAAATAAAAAGACAACCCATATTTTCAAAACACATATCTGATAAGGGCCTAGTATTCAGAATACATAAAGAACTCAAAAATAAAAAAAAATCCAATTTCAAACTAGGCAAAGGAGCTGGAGATGTAGCTCAATGGTAGAGTACTTGCATAGCATGTACGAGGGCTTGGATTTGATCTTCAATTCTGCAAACAAACAAACAACCCCAAATCAGAAATTTAAAAAGTCCCCCCAAATGGGAAAGTATTTGAATAAACATTTTGCCAATGAAGATACATGAAGGACAATAAACACAGGAAAAGAGGCTCAAGATCATTAGTCATTAAGGAAATGCAAATAAAAATTACATACCAATACCACCACATATCCATAGAAGGGTGAAAGTTTTTTAAAAACTGCGAACATAACAAGAGTTGGTGAGATGTGGAGAAATTGGAACCTCGCACATTGTTATTAGGATCAGAGAATGGTGCAGCAATTAAGGGAAACCCACAAAGGAAAACCTCAAAAAACAGAAACACAGAATTGCTATGGGGCTAAGTAATTCCACTCCTGGGCATATACCAAAAAGAATTAAAAACATCTTCCATATAAAAATATACATTTATTGTAGCCCCCAAATGGAAGAAAACCCACCAAATGGATTTAAATGTGGCATATCTATAAAATGGAATAGTAAGTCATCAAAAGGAATGTAGTACTGATAGGCAGTACAATCAGAAGGAACCTGGGACACACTGTGCTAAGGAAAAGATACCAGACACTAAAGGCCATATATTCTATGAAGTGTCCAGAATAAGCAAGTTCATTCAGATAGAAAGTAGATTAGTAATTGCCAGGGGCTGGGTCGGGGGAGAGAGGGAAAGGGAGCGACTGCTAGTGAGTGTTTCTTTTATAGGTAATAAAAATGTTCTGGAATAGGTCATGGTGGAGACTGCACAACCTCATGGATATATTTTAAACCACTGAACCATATCCTTTAAAATGGCGAATTTCATGGGATGCAAATGGTAACAACTAAAAAGAAAAGAGAAACAATTGGAGGAGGACTTGGTTCTGTCTCTTGACTCAAAATGGCAGGCGAGATTGATGCAACAGTGCAATCGTCACAGACTCCTCTGCCTCTGAAGATGGAAGAGAACAGAAATGGCCACGAACAGTTCAGCAATCACAACAATGAGGAGATCAGCACCCACTGCTGGAGAAGTGTGAGTTCAGCCAGTAACACTGGGACCCATAAGAAGAAATGGAAATAAAAGAGGAAGAAAGCCTAAGATATGCCTGTGAGGATTAATTCTTGTCTCCTGAAGATCCAGAAGGCACAAGAAGCCACAGAGCTGTACTCAGTAGGTCAGAGAAGTGGCAAAGCCATCGAGAAGGTTGGCATGCATAGTAAACAACTTTGGGACAGTCAGACAGTAGTCAAGTGTAGAGAAGTGGTGAATACTGACACTCCTGACACTCCTGGGAAGCCGATGATAACACCGGCTACCCATAGCCCTACATCATGCCCCAGGGAGGAACCAAGGAGAAACCAGCTGAACCAGAGCACACTGAAAGAACTATACACTTCCCTGCCCAAGAGTTATGTGCAATAGGATAACGGCATGTTCTGATAGATTATCAGAATTTCTTTTATAGATCTCCTGGTTCCCTATCTGCCCCAGAGCACTGTGAGGTTCAGGTTTTCTCAAGGAATAAACCCTCTGGGTTCTTCTGCACCATCGCAGCAACAATTATTTCCATGATGTAGGGAAGAAGATGGTGTAGATCATCTTCCTATGTGTAAAATTAGACGGCTATTCTAGGAGCTGGCTCCAGTCTCAAAATGTGAATAATTATGTAGGGTCATCAGCTTGGGGTGGCTAATCCCTAAGAAAAGAACTTTTAAAACATAGAAAAGTAAACTACAAGGCAATCAAAATGGCATACTAGAAAAAAATTAAGGCAGGAATGGAGAATTGAGAAATAAAGTAGATGTAAGGCAATTAGAAAACAAACAGCAAAGGGCAGAAACCCTGCTTTATTACTATTTACTTTAAATTTAAATGAGTTTAAATTGCCCTTGAAAGAGTGATTCAGCAAGAAGTTTCAATAAGGAGCCCTGAATTTTCTTTCTCCCACAGAGTATCAATTCAAAGGCAAAAAATGGACAACATCCATTTGTGAGAGATACAGGGACAGTTGAAAGGCTCCTACATCCCAGGCAAGCATGAAACCAACACATCAGAGCTGGAAGGACATTTCATGGCACTGTCTTGCCATAATTTCTTCCAGGGCTCTGTGGCACAAACTGGGAAAAGTGCCAGCCCCCAACTTCTCCCTGAAGAGGGAAAGAGAAGACTGAAAAACTTTGCCAACATTCAGACTTCTCCTGATGGGGTGCTGGAGGGACTGGTTTGTGTCACTTATCTTGGAGCACTGCCAGGACCTCACATACCCTAGTTTCTGGGGCTGCTGAGAAGTAAATCCATGCAGCGTAGTGCACGCTCGGAGGACTTGCAGTAACAGTAGATCGACACCAGAGGGAGCAGGAGATTAGGAACGCCGGGAAAAAGAAAATTGCAGATCCCTCCAGGTGTCTATAAACTCAAATCCAGAGAAGACACATCCTTGGAAAAAGTTTGAGAAGCTCCCCAGAATCTCAAGCTTTCAATTTTCAAACTGTAGAAAATAAAAAATAAAAATTCCTTTAAGAAACCACAGGGAAGAAAATCTTACTTATAGAAGAGCAAAGGTAAGAAGTACATCTGACTACTCAGTAACCATGAAAGCAAGGAGAGAATGGAGTGAAGTGTGGAGAGAAAAACTTCAATAAGACCCTGCACCCTGACAAATTGTCCTTCAAAAGTGAAGAAGAAATACTTTCTCAAGCAAAAAGTTGAGGGAATTGGTTGCCAGTAGTCCAGCCTTTAATAAATATTAAAAGGAATTCTTTAGAGAGAAAGAAAATGATACAGATCAGTAAACTGGATCTGCATAACAAAGGAGAAGCTTCAAAGAATGCATGAGAAGAGAAGGTTAAACAAAAACATTTTTCACCAAAAAATTTTTATTGGTTCTTTTTAGTTATACATGGGAGTAGAATTCATTTTGATAGAATTATACACACATGGAATATATCTTATTCTTATTAGGACCTTGTTCTTGTGAGTGTACACAATGGAGGAATTCACTTAGGTATTTTCATATGTGTACAGAGGAAAATTACGTTAGGTTTATTCTATTGTCTTTCCTATTCCTATTCTTTCTCCCTTCCTTTCATTTCCCTTTGTCTAATCTACTGAACTTCTCTTCTTCCCCTCCCCACACCTTTTATTGTGGTTTAGTTTCCACATATCAGAGAGAACATTTGACCTTTGGTTTTTCAAGGTTGGCTTATTTCACTTAGTGTGATAGTCTCCAGATCAACCCATTTTCTGGCAAATGTCATAAAGTTATTCTTTATGGATAATGTTCCATCATGTATGTAACCACAATTTCGTTGTCCATTTAGCTGTTCAAGGGCATCTAGGTTGACTCCATAGCTCAGCTATTGTGAACTGTGCTGCTGTAAACATTGATGTGGCTGCATCACTGTACTATGCTCATTTTAAATCCTTTGGCTATATGCTGAGGATTGGGATAACTGGGTCAAATGGTGGTTCCAATCCGAGGAATCTCCATACTGCTTCCCAGAGTAGTTGCGCCAATTTGCAGTTCCACCAGTAACGTACTGTTACTTTTGCAGTTCCACCAACACTTATGGTTACTTTTATTCTTGATAGTTGCCATTCTGACTGGAGTAAGATGAAAGCACTAGAAAAGATAAGACTATGGGGACAGTAAAAATATCAGTGGTTTCCAGGGATTAGGGATAAAGAGAGATGAATATGTTGGACATCGCTGATGTCCAAACTTGAGGTCTTGTCCTCAAACCAAGATGGGAGCAGGTTGGCAGCATCTAAGATACAAGCCATCCAGTGACGCTGGGCATCAGCAGAAGAGTTAAGGAGCTGATCACTGGCTTGGGTCTTGCTGCTGAGCTTTAGGTCAAGCAAAGGCAAGATGTCTCAATGGAGAGAAAATGGGAACTATTTGAAGGACTTTGAGAAGTTCTTCCTAACCAAGGACAATGCTCCATTATCCGAATGCTCCACAATTAAAGCCTCATTCATTAGGGTTAAACATTATTAGCTAGTGAATTGTCTCTATCATTTCAGCCTGAACAAATTCCCTACCTAAAACTACACCGAGGATATGGCAGAGATTTCTAGAAGTTATCATCAACAAAGCACTATTCTACTTCCTGAGCCAAAGATGAACTACATTTCCCGGCTTCCTTTGCAGTTAGGTATAGTCATGTGACCAGGTTCTGCTCAATGGGATAGAGTAGCAGTGATGTGAGCCACTTGAAGATATGGTTCACAAAGCTTCCCATGCAAGATCCTGGCCCTTTCCCTATTCATTAGCTGATTGAAGAAGACTCTTGAGACCTTGAGGAGAGTCAAGCCACAGGAAGAGCTTGATCCTTAGAATGACTCCATTGAAAGGTGCTTATAAGTTTGCATCTGACTGACATAAATGAGAAGCAAACTTTTGCAGAGGGGTGAGGCCATTGGAACTTTGCTTACTATGGCATTTAATACATAAGGTAAGTACCAACAGAAAGTGGAATAAAGGGGAAAAAGGTGGAGGGGGAGGGGAGAAATCTCCAAAAATAAGTGACTTCAGACATTTGTGACTTTCCAATTTAGGAGAAATTTTTGCCTGTGCCCTAATCCTCCTGCCTTATATTTCTCTAACATCTGTCTATTTGTTCCTGTCTCCCCTTAAGACACCTGAAATCAGTCAGGCATCTACTGAAACATTTGTCTAAAATTTCTGTTTTTCCAATTTATCACTTTTTCCATAAGCTAAAGAAGAATGATCATTCTTGAGAACTTGTATGTTTTTAAATTTTTACCTAAGAATTTGACCATTTTAAGGATTTTTAGACAATACATTTATGGAAACTTCTGCCTTAATTATGAGACTTTGATCAGAAAATGATAATATTATATAAAATCAATTTTTGATGTAGATTTAATCACTTTTATATGATTATACAACAAAAAACTCAGCATTTCCCTTGTCTTCCTCCTCTCCTAATATCCTTAATGTTTTTACTGGAAGATCTCAAGGTAGGCAAGAAATAGAGAAGGGAAGGTATTGAATGTGAGAAATCAGAAAATTTAGAATGGAACTGAGTGTCCACCTTCCCTTGCCCCTCCTCCTCTTGTCTGTCCATTAGGTGTCTCTTCACTCAACATCAGCGCTTCTCCCCTGGGGCGATAGTATCCCTAAGGTGATTTTGGCAATTCTGGAAGACATATTTGTCTTTTGCACTGGAGGGGTGCTACTGAAATCTAGTGAACAGAAGCCAGGAGTGCTGCTAAGCATCCTATAACTCACAGTACAAGCCTCCGCAGCAAACAGTTATCCGACAGAAAAAGTCATAGTGCCAAGGTTGAAAAACCCTACCTTATACACCTGAAGCAAACCAAATCAAATCTCATAGTTTAAAAAGTTAGGCATAAAATAGTAACAAAATATGTAGGGAACAAAATTAAATACATATGAACCTCTGGAGGAAAAAGAATTTTCTATAATTAAAATTAACAAATAAACACTTACTCTGTAGTAGATGTTATATCCAGCATTTTAGATGCATAAGCTCCTCTACCTCGAAATATGTCCATAAAGTAGCTTGATCATAACCATTTACCATTTTATTATTTTTTTAACTTTCAGAAAAGGTCCCTTGAAACATTTGGGTTGTAGTTGCCAGAACAATGTCCCCTAATCCTAAGTTTTTAGTGTATATTTCCCACAAATAAGGGCATTCTTTTTTATTATCACTATTCAACTATAAGAAAGTTTATATTAAAATCTTATATCCCACTCAAGATTTGCTAGTTGCACAGTAATGGCAATTAAATATAAGGAAAGGACCAATCCAGAATCATGTATTACATTTAGTTGTCATGTCTCCTTAACCTGAGTTTCTCTGATATTTTTGAGTTTTTCTGATATTTTTCTCATGATTAGGTTTAGGTTTGTATCATAAGTACACCAACATACTGCTAGCCCATTTTATGCTTTTATGCTATCAGCAGTCATTTCCCCAAGAAGTCCTGGCTCTTTTCAGTGGGAAGTTTATTTAGAAGCCACAGCCTTGAACTAAACTTGCTCATTGCTCTAGGAGTGATGTTTCCTCATCACAAAACCAGAAAACTAACACTACTCCCTCCCCATGTGTGTATGTTGTACATCCACATAGTGAACATGTATATTTAGCAAGTGTATATCTATCTATATTTATATCTAAATCTATATCTATCTGTCTATCTATCTAGTCTATTGGAAGCCATGACTTACACACTATTATCTTTATTCTAATTTCTCCCTTTGCAAATTTGTAGCTGCCATCTCAGACAGATTAACTTCTATTATCCTTAACATATTTAATTATTTGATAAATCCCCTGTATGTATTGAATTTGCATAGCCACTATCTTTCTCCCGGTTATCATACCCCAATATCTTGTATCAGGATATCCACACTGTGTGGAAGCCCTGCTATCTAAAGTGAGTTCTGATCTCCATGCCAGGATATCTTTCTTCACTGCTTGGGCTCTGGCTCCCCAACATGCCAGGCTGCTCCTAAGTGGGACTTACCTTTTTCCCCTGCAGGGGTTCAAACATCCTATACTAGATCACCTCCCACATGTGGGTGGACTCCTCAAATACCACCCCCTCATGTGGACATCCTTGTTGCCCAATGTTTTAGTTGGCTTTTTTGTTGCTACAACCAAAAGAACTGACAAGAACACTATAAAGGAGGAAAAGTTTATTTGGGGCTCACAGTTTCAAGAGTTCTCAGTTTAGAAATGATTGATTCCATAGCTTTGGGCCCAAGGTGAGGGAGAACATCATGGCGGGAGGGTATGACAGAAGAAAGCATTTCAGGACATGACAATCAGGAAACAGAGAGCTCCGTTCACCAGGGACAAAATCTGAACTCCAAAGGCATGCCCCCAGTGACCTATCTCCTCCTGCCACACCCTCCCTGACACTGTTACTGCCCAGTTAATCCATGTCAGGGATTAATGCACTGATTAGCTCTCATAAATCAATCATTTCACCTCTCAGCTTTCTTGCATTGTCTTACACATGAGCTTTTGGGGGATACCTCATATTCAAACCATAGCACCCACTTGGGCTCCAACTTTGGATACTAGGGCACACCTCTGTGAGGATGGCCCTTACTGTGGGCTCTGACATCTTGTCCTCCCAGGCAGATACAACACTGCTTGGTTTCCAACAGTGCACCAGTGCCACTTTGTGCCTCCTGCTCTCCTCAGTGCCCACATGTGCCCTGTGGTATATGCCTACCTGGCTCTGCCCCACTTAATGGTTGTAGGTATCATTTTTTCAGGAAGAGAAATAAGAGAAGAGTTAAAGCTCATGTAGAGTTTAGAAATGAGGAGACATAGGTTCCCTGAGTTAAATGACTTGCCCAAAGTTAAAAACTTAGCAAGTAGTAGAATGAAGACCAAGCCCAGGCCAGGCCGACTTGCTGATGTTTAAATGCTCCAAGAGAGACCTAAATGCCACAAAATAGGGAATTATCCTGAAGAACATGTGAAATAAAAATAATAATATTATAAAACTTCACTTTCTGCCTGTGAAAGATAGATTGCAGTAGACCAAGCCTATTGCCAAGACGAACTAGGAAAACTATATACAAAATTTATGATGCATTTAATGGAATCAGAGTTATACCAAGGCAGTTAATATTGGAAGAGTCAAAACTTGGTCAAGAATAGAAATTCACTTAGTTGAGTCCAATGAGCTATGCCACTTTCCCCTGAGGCATCTGACAAGTCATACATAAAAAGAGTGAGAGGCTGAAAGGCCTAGCAAACTCTGATCATAAAGTAGGAACTAAGCAGAAATTGTGATGAGTTCATAGGATTAGATTTTTAAAAAGTGAAGTATACCAAAAAAAGCCAGGACCTTGTGAGGTCAAACCCTCTCAGAAGAAAAAGAAGCCTGAACCTAACACTGTATACCAGCTTTTGCCTGAAGGTGTCTGCTGATTCCTAAGTGACAGAGGCCAAACAGCGTGCATTAAAATAGTGAAAAACTAAGTCAAGCTATAAACACTTTAACTGGGTAAGGGAGAGAACTTGAAGACGAGTCCTGGAAATAACCTGGGCTTTCAACCACAACCACTGAGTGGCTGTACCCTAGGAGTAAGGTAGACTCAAAATAAACCAGGATTTAAAATGATGCCTACTTCAAATCAATTCAATCTCTGCTTGGATTAAATTAATCTTCTAGTCTGATACTTGCAACTAGTTAAAATAAATTATCTCCAGAGGCAAAAAATATTATCCAGAGCATTTTCAATTTTTCCTACATAATGTCTAGCATTCCAACAAAATTACCAAGGCATACAAAGAACAAATACGCAATGGAAGGGAACTCATAGGTAATTAGACAGTTCTTAAATTGAAATGACTCAAATTAATAGGTTCAAGAAAATGGTTACTTTTACTAGTAACTTAAATTCTATAAAAAAGAAAAATTATTTGGACATGGTGGGCATTTCCCCTAGCTACTTGGGAGGCTGAGGCAGATTGTGAGTTCAAGGTTAGTCTGGACAACATAGTGAGATCCTATCACTAATAAATAAATAATTAAATACATAAATAAATAAAAAAGAACAAGAAAAAGTCTAGAATTGAAAAAATATAATAACTGAAATAAAATAACCAGTGGATGATATTTAGAGAAGATTGGACTCAGCTGAAGAAATGTTGACTGAATTTGAAGATAAATGATTGGAAAACATCCAGAGTGAAGCAGGAAGGGGAAAAAGGAATGAAAAATAGAGAAAAAAGTGAATGTGACCTTTTATCATACAGTGAAAAGGAGTAAGATAGGTATGATTGGAGGCTATCACACCTATGTTAGGAGAAGCTGGATCTCCTGTCAGCTTCTCTTTCTTGGAGAAGAAAGAGCAAAGGAAGGGGAAATGACTGGGAATTTGCAAACTGATGAAAGACATCAAGTCACAGATTCAAGAAGCCCTCAAACATCATGCCTAGGCACATCACAGTAAAACCACGTCTAGGTTACATATATCTGTTTTGATTTTGCTTTAAAACCAAGAGAATTCTTAAAATCTGACAGGGGAGAAAAAGATCTGCTATCTTCAATGGAAATAATAGAAGGCAGCAGACAATGGAATCATACCTTTAAAGTGCAGAGAGAAAACAATGCTCACCTAGAACTACACATCCAAGGAAAAACATCTTTCAAAAATGAGAGCAAAATTAAGGCCTTTTCAGACGAAGACTGAAGAAATTTATCACCAATACTCTCACACAAAAAGAAATTCAGAGATTTATTTAGACAAATGGAAGATTACCTTGGACATAAATAAGATAATGCAAGAAGGAATGAAGAAAAATAGAAAGAGAAAACAGGTAGACAAAGCTAATTAGTGGTCCCCAACTCAGGGCACTTTTGCCCACTAACTAACGTTTGGCAATGTCTGAGGTCATTTGTATTTGTCACAGCTTGGAGGCTGGTGATATTAGCATCTAGTTAATAGAGACACAGTAATACTGTTAAGCAATCTATAATGCATAGGAAAGTCCTCCACAACAAACAGTTGTTTGGCTCAAAATGTCAACAGGGTCAAAGTTGAGAAACCCTGATCCAAATTACTACTGTTTATATATAGGCCAATAATAATGTCTATGAGGTTTAAATTTATTCAGAATTGTGGTATGTTATGAAAGTAACACAAAACATGTGAGTTGGTACATGGAGTTAAAGTGCTTGAAGATTTTGGTGTTGCCTGAAAAGTGATCAGAGTTTAATTTGTTTTATTCACTAGTAAATCAAAGATGCATTTTGTAATGTATGATTAATAAGCTAATGGGGGGGGGAAGGTTAATAAAAATTTAGGGAAAATTGTTGAGTAATTGGAAATGCAATGAAAAAGAGAAAAAGAAAAATAGAACAGATGGAACAATAGAAATTGCATAGTAATTGGTAGACAGAAACTTTAATATACTATTCATTGTATTACATATAAACAGCTATAACATTTCAAATAAAAGATTGTCAGAGCAGATGAGCAAATAAAATCCACTAATATTCAGCTTAAGCAATCTGTTTTAAAGTTTGAAAGACCTGCCTTAACTATAAAATCTGGAAGTTAAAGAATGTGGGTAGATATACTACACAAGTGCTCACCAAAGTCTTAACCTAAGTATGTTAATATCAAATACAGCAGCCTTTAAAGCAAAAAGCATATTTAGAGACAAAATGAAACATTTCATAATAATGAAATTGTCAATCTACCATAAGTACTCAATGATTTAACATGATGTATCTAGTAATGTAGCGTCAAATACATGAAGGAAAAATTGACAGAACAAAAAGTAGAAATTAACGAATAGAAAATCAGAGTGTGAGATTTGAACATACCACTTTCAGTAACTGTAAGAACAAGCAAAAACCCACAAAAAAGCACTTTTTAATGAAAGACCTGAACAACATGGAATTTAAAAAAGCTTCTCCAACTGATATACTGTAGAATACTGCACACAACAATAAAATTCATATTTTTTCAAAAGCATATGAAATATTTATCAAAAAGTACCATATGTTTGGCTATAGAAATTTAAAATTTTAACTGCAAAACATATTGTAGTTTTAAATATTAGAAAAGAAATAAGTCTGGTGGTACACACTCCTAGCCCCACATACTCGGGAGACTAAGGAAGGAGGACTGCAAGTTCAAGGTTAACCTCAGCAAGACCTTACTCTGACAATAAAAAATAGGCTGGGGATGTAGCTCTGTGGTAGAGCACCCCTGAATTCAATCCCCAGAACTGAAAAAGAAAAAAAATAAATAAAAAGAGTCCAGTTCAGTGGTGCATGACTGTAATTCCAGAGGCTAGGAAGGCTGAGACAGGAGGATCACAAGTTTAAGGCCAGCATGAGCAACTTAATGAGACTAAGTAACTTAGAGAGACCCTGTCTCAAAATAAAAAGGACTGGGGATGTAGCTGAATGGTAAAGTGATCGTGGGTCCAATCCAAGAAAGGAAGGAAAGAAGGAAGGAAGGAAGGAAGGAAGGAGGAAGGGAGGGACAAATTATACTCAAAGAAAAAGGGAAAAATTAAGAAGAAAATGAGTGAAATATAAACACCATTTTAAAAGTATTTACCTTTTTTTTTTTTCCCCTCAGTGCTGGGATTGAAGGGCCGTGCATGCTGGGCAAGAACTGTACTACTGAACTACATCCCCAGCCCCTAAAATAAATTTAAATCTATAATTTAGGTCACAAATTTAAACATCAAAGATAATAACATAAGATGCTAGAAAATAACACAGAATTCTATCTTCATAACTATGACGAGGGAAGTACTTTTTAAATGGGAAACAAAACCACAGAGGAAAAGATTTACAAATTGAACTACATATAAATGAAAATTCCTGTTTATCAAAAGACACACTTAAGGTATTAAGAAAGCAAACTATAGAGTGGGAGAAGGTATTGTAAAACACATATCCAGAGCACATAAAGAATGTTTACCATGTAAATAAGGATAGAAAATTGAAAAGTAGGCAAAAAGATTTGAAGAGGCAATTGTAAAAAAAAAAAAAAAAAGAGTATCTGAATGTTTAAGAGATGGTAATTAAAAGGTGCCCAAATTCATTAATTATGAGAAAATACACAAACTCCTGTGGCAGAGATACCAGACCTGATCATAAAATGAAATTACAGAACAAATTATAGAACACTATAAGAGAACCAATGCCCGGGGAAAGGGTTCATTTTTCTCCTCCGCTCTGACAGACAGCCTCTCTTCAGGGAACCTAATTAACCTGGGTCCCTAGCTGTTGGACTCCAAATAGCTGTCTCCCTGAGCCTCCCTTTTGAAATGTAAACATCCCTGGGAAAGGCTTTCAAGGCCAGAGTTCAACCTGTAAAGCGTCCTTTCTTCTTATACTTTGAAACTTTCTGATCTCTGTAGGAATGTAGATTTATCACTTAATTGCTAGGTCAATTAATCGCTGTCTAAACTATAACCTCCTTGGCTTGGTTCTTAGAAATATAACTCTTAGGGAGATAAACACAGGTCATCTTGAGTTACTGCTGCCTGTGGTGAAGGTCACTTCGTGATAACCCTCGCAGATCTTTTTACTGTCTTTGTTCTTCACCTGTGAACTACTTATCATCGTAAATCCGATGTGCGTGGTCTTTGGTCATGTAGGCTAAAAATGCAAACCCACCAATGTCGTAATGGTTAAGAAAGGATGTCCAATTTCCCACGAAAGCCCCGGGTAACTCAGCTGGGGCCCAGAATTTCAGAGTACTCGCTACTCTGGGTCCACCGGTGTAAATACACCCAAGTTCTCCAGTCCTGTGAGTGGTGCTTGATCTCTTGCTGAGAGAGATCTCCATCACACACACACACACACACACACACACACACACACACACACACACACAACCAGAGGGCTAAAATAGAAAGTAGTTTAAAAAAAAAATAGAAAGTTGAAGAATATGTGAAATCACTAGAAATCTCATTCTCTGCTGTTAAGAGTATATGGCAATACAGCAGATCTACTGAAGCTGAAAATATTCATAGCTCATGATCCAAAATTCTAGTTATGTCCATCAGAAATATGTAGTTAACCCTTGGTATCCACAGGGCATCAGTTCCAGGACACGGCTCCCCCCACCCCCGCACCAAATGCTCAAGTTCCTTATATATACATCCTCCACATACTTTAAATCATCTCTAGATTAGTTATCTAGTATAATGTAAATTCCATGGAAATAGTTGTTTGCTGTATTGTTTAGGGGACAATGACCAGGAAAAAAAAGTCTGGCATATTTTTTTCCAGATATTTTGGATCTGTGGTTGGTTACCTGCAGGCATGAAGCCACAGACAAGAAGTGCCAACTGTACACGCATGCTTAATGCCTTATATAAAAATAATTGTGGAAACATTCATAACACTGTAACTTGGAAACAACCCACATAGCTATCAAAAGTGGAATGGATAAAATATTGTGCTATATCCAATCAACAAAATATTATACGGTAAAAGAGTTGAACAACATCCACAAGACAGAATCTCCAAACATTGCATTGAGCAAAAGTCACACAAAATAATATGCACTGTATTATTCCATTTATATAAGGTTTAAAATAGACAAATATAATTTATGGTAATAAAATTGAGAATAGTGATTACTTTTGGGGGGATAGGGAGAGGAATAGTATGTGTTCTCTTTCTTGAGTCGCGGGTGATGCCTATATCATGTTCTGTTCACTTTATGAAAATTCACTAATGATGTGTGCACTTGGGTGTGGCATACACAAGGAAAATATATGGTGCTTCCTTAAAATAAGGTTACAGAAAATAAGTTATTTCTGAAATATTTGATAAAATAGAAACATGTTAGAAATAACATGTATCATCGAATGCCAATTTAACAAAAATTGCAGATAGAGATTACATGTGGGTACAGGTAAAGATTAAGTATAATGCAGAAAATATGCATACTGATGTATTAGAAAGACTGGAAACATACTAAATTGTTAATAAGTGTTATCTCTAGGTGATTAATAACTAATATCTTATAGCTTTTCTTGGTACTTTTCTGTTTTTCAGATTTCTAAAAAGAATTATAAAGTTGTGAAGAATTCATTTCTGCAATGAGAGGAATGTGAGAGAGAAGTTCATGAAAAGCACCATCCAGACAGGGAGTGGAGAGGAAGCAGAACCAGATAGGGCAGAGAGAGGCCAGTCACGTGTTCTCCGCTCCTAGGTGGAACTTTTTTCTACCCCCCAGCAGGGCCTGCTGACATCCTGGGTCTCCTGCCAGCTGTAACTCAGATGTCCAGAGCCAACATCATGAAGTGGTTGCTTCTCCAGTTGCTGTTGCTCCTCTGCAGGGTGATCCTCCCAGCGTCGGGGAAATTGAAAGAAAGAGTTCATTTCGAAATTGAATTTCCAGATTACAGTAGGTATTTTGGCTGGGTTTCAAAATGAAACGTGGATGGAAAATAAAAGGACTTTTCCCAGTCTGGTTGCAGAGAGGAGCCAGGGGTGACCATATGTGAAAATACTGGTTCTTTTAAAAAGCCAGGATACCCAAGGGAAATAAAATGTTTAGATCTCAACCTTGAGGCTCTCCTGACACTAAAAGTAATATGATGGTCCTGTGGGTGACTGGGGGGCTGGGGGGGCCACACTGAGCTTTTGTCCTGGAGGACACTCATAAGAGCTCCAGAGGATTCAGAGCTTGCAAGGTGGGTGGGGAAGGACCAGGAGGGCAAGTCCTTGGTTAAATGTCCCAAAGATGAACACCAAATTGGGAAATGGCTGCTAAGTATTTCTTAACTCATGGCCCTTTTTTAGGAAATTGAATATTTCTGAACATTGGGCATATGAAAGAGAAATAAAATGCGTGCCTGACGGAAGCACTGGGGTTAAAAAAAATAAAATAAAATCTGCAGAATCAGGGGGAGGATGGTGGGTAGACATGGTGTGGTGGAAGGAAAGAGCCCAGCTTCCAAGGGCCATTTCAGCCAGAAGGGCAGGTGGAAGCCCATTCCTTCTACTCTGGGACTCGAGCCCTCCCATGCCCCCACAGGAGGAGGATGGGGGGCTAGCAGACCCCTTGGGGCTCTTTGTTCAGAGAATTGGGCTTGGTTTCTGTGAGTTTAAATTCCATGGGGTGACTTCCTAGTGGCTAGGGGGATTTGGGGAGAGCGTTGGGGATTGGCTCTTTATCCCTAGAATTGAAAAGACTACTTAGGTCTTTGGGTGGGAGAAGAAGGGGAGTCTACAGAGTGGGTCCCTGAGCATCAGAGGAGCTGATAATAGTGAGAAAGACTCTTCTTTGGGGAGTTAACTGCTTATTCTCTCCTCAGTTTTATCAAAGCCAAAAGTGAAATCCTGTCCCAAGACTCCCAGCCCCCGGCAGTGCAGGACCTCCTGCAGGTTACACCTAGAGTGCCCCGCTGAGCACCTGTGCTGTGTTGCGGTCTGTGGGAACGTGTGCATGCAATTCGAGGACATGGGTGAGACCCGAAAAACACTTTCCCCTCCTCGTCCAGTTCCCCACACCGTGGGGAGACAGCAGGACACGAGGTCTCCCTAGGCCCTGTATCCAATCTGGGGTCCTGCGCTTCCTCACCCTAGACCCAGAGCCTCCTCTCTCCACTCTCAGGCCCATTCGATCTAGCCAAACCCCAGGAGGTATGACTGCCTTCTCTGCTCACTGGACTTAACACATCATGAGAGAAGCCTCTGTGGGCATCTCTTAAACCGCAGAAGACATTCCTGCCCCCAGGGTTTAGGAGGATCAGTTATGCTTAAAGAAAGCTGTTTCTCACCCCTTACATCTTTCAGAGAACGGAAATCTGGGATAGAAATCAGCAACATGATGTCCAATGCTGAGCATTAAACCACAGTGAGAACTGGAGGAAGCCCCGGGAAGTCTTGGAAGAGGACCACGTGACCTCCTGTGGGACCATCTTCTTGCCCCAGCTGTGGGTGGGGGAATGTGCCAAGGGCGATGTCCTTCCTCTCTGCCATCCCTCTTCCTGCAGCTGATACGTTCGTAGTCTTAAGTCCTTTCCAAATAAGTTGCTACAGTAACCTGGCACCTCTATTTCTTTTTCTACAGTCCCACAACTATTTGCTCCCCGCCAAAGTTACTCTCACTCCACCTTTTGCCTAAGCCCCCAGCCCTGGTTGGGATCTCCCCATCTTCCCACCCTGACCTACGTGGTCTCCTTAACTGGGACTCCTGGACTGGACTTGGCTCTGTTCACTGGCTAACACCCCTGGGAATACTGCTCAAGAGCCTGTCCCTCAGGGTTCTTCACACCTGGGGTAGCCTTCCTCACACCATCTTAGGCCTGTGATTCTAGCAGGTCTCCACAAGTTACTTCCCCATTAACTAATCCACGGAGATGAAATCTTATGTAAAGTGATAGCAACAATGGTCTAGAACTGAAAGGAGTTTTGCCATCGGTCTCCCCAGCCACGTTTTCTTATCTGTGAATGTGTGATTTATTACTATTATTTATTCAATCATTTGGAGTTTTCAGGGGTCTTTTCAAATATAAATGTTGTTAGAATAAACAACCTTCAGAGGTTACAGAGGCCTAACATGTGCCACTTTGTGGAAAGAGCCACTTTACGGAAGTGGAAGTGTCACTAACTGTACCTGCTGGTACATAGTCCAAGGAAGGGTTAAGTCACATGACCCAAACAAGCAGGCACCAGGGAGTGGCAGGTCAAGAAGATGTAACAGTGTCCACTTCATGTTTGAACATAACCCTTGCCGCTCTGCCACTGTGGCTTATTTTAAAACTGACACTTTCCCCCTCTCCCTTCTCTTGCTCCCTAACCATAAGGGAAGCAAGATTAAACCTCCCCGCCTAGGCCAAGTTCCCTGTCCAGCTCACACCCCACAGGAACGAAGGAATCCAGCCTTCGGGACTGGAGCCAGAAGACCTAAGAAATGGCTCTCTCTCAAGGCTGCAAGTGAACTCTGACCCCTGACAGGGTACATCTGGGATGCGGCCTTGGAATCAGCTCTTTAAAAGTCCTCTGTTCCCCCTCACAGAACCACAGCCCCTAGGACAGGAGTCACCTCTTTCTTCTTTGCTAGCAAAGCAATAAAGCTTCTTTCTCCTTTTCCCCAAAACCTTGTCTTTGTTATTGGATTGGCACTGGGGACAAGGACCACTGAGCTTTCAGTAACAAAGGGACTAGTGGAAGTTGACTCAGTAAGATAAGGTGATGGATAGATATATAGACCCCACCCCACCCCCGCTCCTCTGTCCAGCCCTATCTGAGTTTCCTGAAATGCGTCTCTCAGGAGCTAGAGATGTGCTGGAGGCAGAGCACAGGAGGGGAACGGGGCTACGAGAGGGCTCCGGGCTGTTCTCCTGGACTAGCAGAGAGCGACTGCCTTGGTCCAAACCCAAAATGAAGCAGTTGAGGAAAACTGTGGCCACCTGGTCAACAGGATGCCCATGTGCCCCCAGGTGCTCTAAGGGACTCTGCCAGCCTTTCCACTTGGTTGTCTTGCTTCAAAGCCTGGAGTTAATCCATTCTGGAAGCTTCAAAAGCGGGAGGAGATTGGTATTCAAAGGTGTGGGCTGGGCTCCTCAAAGGGATCTCATTTGGCTTTACTGGAAGAACTGGTCCAAAGTAAGCTGGTTGACCATTACAGCAGGCTTGACCCGTAGACAATGGTCACATGCTTCTCCCAGCAACGCAAAGAATAAGAAGACAGAAAAATCAGTAAGGAGAAAGACAATTTAACAACACAAATGACTAACCACCCTATACAGTATTCAGAATTACTAAATCACATTTTTTAAGAGCACATGGAACATTTTTAAAAAGGTCTCAACAAACATCAATAGATTTAAATCAAACTGACTACAGGGTAATTGAAATAGAAATAAATGAAATAAAATAGCTACAGAAATATTCCAAATGATTAAAAACTAAGCAAAGTATCTCTAAGGAACTGCAGGAGGAAGACAAAATCAAAGATAATTTTTAAATACTTTTATTTTTATGTGGTGCTACCAAGGATCAAATCCAGTCCTTCACATGTGTTTGGCAAGCGCTCTGCCACTGAGCTACTGCCCAGCCCCCACAAGAGAAATTTTTAAAAATGAAAACGGGAAGTATCAAGACTTATGGCTGCAACTTAAACTGTAGAAGAGGAGCTCTAGCCTTATGTATATTTTTTTAAACAAAAAATGCTGAAAATCAATTATCTTTTTCTCTCAAAAATTAGGTAAAAGTTGGGCACAATGGCAGACACCTGTAATCCAAGCAGCTAAGGTGTATAAAGCAGGAGGATCACAAGTTCAAAGCCAGCTGCAGCAGTTTAGGGAGGTTCTAAGCAACTTAGAGAAACCATGTCTCAAAATATAACATAAAAAGGGTTGGGGATCTGGTTCAGTGGTTAAGCACCCCTGGGTTCAATCATCAATACCAAAAAAAAAAAAAAAAAAGAAAAAGTTAGGTAAAGAATGACAAGCTAGGGTTTTCAAAATGACAGACTAGGGGGTGACTGCATTTCATGTCGCTCCAGGACTCAGGATTCAAGAAGAGGAGGTATTGAGAGACTCAGGACCAGCTCAGAGCCGTCAGGTGAGTCTTTCCCACTGGGCGAGGCTACCCGGACAGGGCAGTAGTCCCTGAACACAGGGGACTTTGTGGAATAGAGTTGCCCAGTGAGACTACCCCGCTGGATCCATGAACCCAGACAACAGGGAGCATTGTAGAGGAGGGCCACCCAACGAGAGACTTTGGCCCAGGGCGAGGCTCCCAGCCCAGGAGGTAGGTCCGGACCCTGGGAACGTCGCAGAGGAGGGCTGCCCAACCCAGGCGGAAGTTCTGGACTGAAGGAAACTTCTTGGAGGAGAGCTGCCCAGGGAGACTTCCCTACTGGGTCAGTATTCCCTGCTGGGCAAGGCATTCCCACCAGGGTGGTAGAACCAGAGACACAGGCCCAGACCAGCCATGCCCCAGCCCGCAGTCTAGTCCCCTTTTCGACTGACCATCAGTCGATAAGTGGAGGTGCCTCTGCCCACTAGCAGGGAATATACCCCACCTGAAGGCCACCACCCTTAGAGGGGCAGCTTCCTTGTGGAGCACTGCATTATCAAGTTCCTCCAAGACTTCAGGCTACTGAAGGCTATGAGTCAATAGAGGAAATCCGCAATATCTCAGAGTTTCACTACTAGAGGGGTAGATACCTGACCAATATGAAAAAACAAGGGAAGAAAATGTCCCAAATAAACCTAGATGCTACATCAACAAAATCCAATGACAGCATGGCAGAAGAAATGTCAGAAAGGGAGTTCAGAATGTACATAATTAAAATGATCAGAGAAGCAAATGATAAGATGAAAGAGCAAATGCAGGCTTTGAATGATTGCACCAATCAACAGGTAAAAGAGCAAATACAGGAAGCAAAATATCATTTCAATAAAGAGTTAGAGATACTGAAAAAAAACAAACAGAAATCCTTGAATAAACCAAATTAAAAACTCCATAGAAAGCATAACCAATAGGATAGAACACCTGGAAGACAGAACCTCAGACATTGAAGACAAAATATTTAATCTTGAAAACAAAGTTGATCAAACAGAGAAGATGGTAAAAAATCATGAACAGAATCTACAAGAATTATGGAATATCATGAAAAGGCCAAATTTAAGAATTATTGGGATTGAGGAAGGCTTAAAGAAACAAATCAAAGGAATGAACAATCTATTCAATGAAATAATATCAGAAAATTTCCCAAATCTGAAGAATGAAATGGAAAATCAAGTACAAGAGGCTTATAGGACTCCAAATATACAAAATTACAACAGACCCACACCAAGGCACATTATTATGAAAATACCTAACCTACAAAATAAAGACAAAATTTTAAAGACTGTGAGAGAAAAGAATCAAATTACATTCAGAGGAGAAACCAGTAAGGATATCAGCAGATTTTTCAACCCAGACCCTAAAAGCTAGTAGGGTCTGGAACAACATTTTTCAAGCTCTGAAAGAAAACAGATGCCAACCAAGAATCTTATATCCAGCAAAACTTACCTTCAAATTTGACGACGAAACAAAATCCTTCCATGATAAACAAAAGCTAAAAGAACTTACAAAAAGAAAGCCGGCACTACAGAACATTCTCAGCAAAATATTCCATGAGGAAGAGATGAAAAACAACGATGTAAATCAGCCAAGGGAGGAACTACCCTAAAGGAATAGCCAAATAAAGGAGAAACCAAGTCGTGTCAAAAAACAAAAATGAGCCAAATGACCAGGAATACAAATCATATCTCAATAATAACCCTGACTGTTAATGGCCTGAACTCATCAATCAAAAGACATAGACTGGCAGATTGGATTAAAAAGATAGATCCAACAATATGTTGCCTGCAAGAGACTCACCTCATAGAAAAAGATACCCATAGACTAAAGGTGAAAGGATGGGACAAAAACATACCATGCACATGGACTCAGCAAAAAAGCTGGAGTATCCATCCTCATTTCAGATAATGTGGACTTCAAGCCAAAGTTAGTCAGAAGGGATAAAGAAGGACATTTCATACTGCTTAAGGGAAGCATAAATCAGCAAGACATAACAATCATAAATATCTATGCCCCAAACAGTGGCTCATCCATGTACGTCAAACAAATCCTTCTCAATTCCAGGAATCAAGTAGACCACAACACAATAATACTAGGTGACTTTAACACACCTCTCTCCCCACTGAACAGAACTTCCAAACAAAGATTGAACAAAGAAACCATAGATCTTAATAACGCAATCAATAATTTAGACTTAATGGACATTATAGACTATACCATCCAACAAAGAGCGAATACACTTTCTTCTCAGCAGCACATGGATCCTTCTCTAAAATAGACCATATATTATGCCACAAAGCAACTGTTAGTAAATACAAGATAGAGATACTACCTTGTATTCTATCAGATTATAATGGATTGAAATTAGAAATAAATGACAGAATAAAAAACAGAAACTACTCCAACACCTGGAGATTAAATAATACACTATTGAATGATGAATGGATAACAGAAGACATCAGGGGGGAAATAAAAAAATTCTTAGAGGTAAATGAGAACAAAGAATGACAAGCTATATGCAGTGGTGCACACCTGTAATCCCAGCAGCTCTGGAGGCTGAGGCAGGAGGATCACACATTCAAAGTTGCCTCACCATATAGCAAGGCCCTAAGCAACTTAGAGAGACCCTGTCTCAAAATAAAACAATAAAAAAGTGCTGGGGATGGTGCCCCCGGGTTCAATCCCCTGGTACCAAAAAAAAAAAAAAAAAAGAAAGAAAGAAAGAAAGAAAGGAGGGAGAGAGGAAGGGAGGGAAGAAAGAAGAAAGAGAATAACAAATACGAAAGTAGCAGGAAGAAAACAATTTAGATTAGAACAAAAATAATAATTAGAAATAAACATAAAATATGAAATATTAACAAAGTGCCAAGTTTTGGGAATAAACTAATAAAGTTGTTACACCCTGATGATTAAGCAAACACAGAAGGAGGCAAAAAGAGTCAATATAAGCCAGGGAAAAGTGGACATAACTACAGATCCTACCAATAAAGGTAAAGAATATTATAATTTCATAGCAAGAAAAAATTAGATGAAACGGGAAAATTACTAGAAAACAGAACATCAAATTTCTTAGACGAAATAGAAAGTGTCAATAATTACATAACTATTAAGTAAATCGAATTCAGAGTTTTTTAAAAATCAAAGAAAACTTCAGACCCAGATGGCATCATCAATGAGTTCTACTGAACATTCAAGGAGGAAATAGCATTAATTTAAGTCAAAATAATAATAGAAGAAAATTTCTTAGATATCTTCAATTTAATGATAAGATCTAGCAGATGGAAGGGAGGAGAGATAAGGTAATCAGTTAACATCTGTGGGTTGATACCAACAAAAGACATTACACATTTCTGAGTAAATATTGAAACCTTGGCTCAAAAGCTCATGTGGCTGAACCCCCAGGTGCCATTACTTCCTGCTTACAACCCCAACTAATCCAGAAGCACCAAGTATTCCTCCTAATGGATTGTTCTCCAAACCCTAAATTCTCCCAACTTTGAGTTATTCCATCCTTCTTTTCTACGGCCAACATAGGCTCAATGTAGACAACTTATGCTTTCTTTACCCTAATTTTCATTATATAAATGCTCTTAGCTCTAGGTCACACTGACGTCTTTTGAACTGGTACCTGACCTGCTACTAATAGTTCTAGAAACATATTATGCCAGGACCTGAACCTATTCTGGTTAATATCTGTAACAACTGAATAAAACTTTTCATTTCAGAGATCCCCCAGTCTCAAGAGTTTTAGTTTAACAATATCCTTATAATTAATCATGTAAAGAGAACAAAAGGAAAACTCATGTAATCATTTCACTAGATATAGACAAAGCATTTGATCAAGTCAAGATCTATTCATAATAAAAATTCTTAGTTAGGAATTGGAGAGAATTCTATGTGATAGACTACCTTAAAACACAACCCCCACCCCAACAACACTACTCTATTACAACATCATACTTGGTGAAAAGTTGAAAGTTTCGCTACTGAGATTAGGAAACAAATAACAATGTTTGCTATGACTATTTCTATTCAGTGTCATCCTGGGGGTCCCAGCAAATAAAATAAAAGTAAAACAACAAAATATATAAAAGAAGAGATAAAATCTTCATATTAAAAACAAACAAACATGAGAAGCTGGGCATGGTGTGTGTGCCTATAGTAGCAGAAACTTGGGAGGCCAAAGTTGGAGAATCACAAATTCAAGGCCAGCCTGAGCAACTTAGTGAGACCCTGTTACAAAATAAAAAATTTTTAAAAAGGGTTGGGGGTGTAGCTCAGTGGTAGAGTAACTGGGATCAATCCCTATTGTCATCAAAAAAAAAAAAAAAAAAAAAGGAAAGAAAGAAAGAAGTAAAGAAGTTCTGACATAATATTTTATAGTAAGGTGACTATAGGTAATTAGATAATGATAATGTACTGCATACTTCAAAATGATCACACAAACTTTTCTTTCTTTCTCTTTCTTTCTTTCTTTCTTTCTTTCTTTCTTTCTTTCTTTCTTTCTTTCTTTCTTTCTTTCTTTCCTTTTCTTTCTTTTCTTCCCTTTCTTCCCTTTTCTTTTTTAACCAGGGATTGAATCCAGGGGCACTTAACCACTGAGCCACATCCCCAGCCCTTTTTACTTTTTATTTTGAGACAGGGTCTCACTAACTTGCTTAGGGTCTTGCTAAGTTGCTGAGACTGGCTTTGAATTTGTAATCCTCCTGCCTTAAACTCCTGAGACATATTTTCATTTTCTTTTAATGTATTTATCTTGAGACTTCCTATTTGATCCATGAATTATTGAAAAACATGTTGTGTGGTTTCCAAATTTTTGAAGATTTCCCTGTTATATTTCAGTTACTGATTTCTAGTTTGATTCCATTGTGATCAGGGAATACATTCTGTATGACATGACTTTATTTATTTTAAATTTGAGATTCGTTTTATGATCCAGGAGGCAATCTATTTTGGTCCCATGGTCATTTAAAATTGTTCTGTCTGCTGTTATTGGATGAAGCACTGTATTCTACACATGTGGAATTGTGTTAGAATTCTACAGAGAAACAGAACCAAGAGTATATAGAGAGGAATAGAAGAGGAGATTTATTATAGGAATCGGCTCATGTGACTGTGGGGCCAAGAAGTCCCATGACTCCTTCTGTGCACCAGAGAACCAGGAAAGCTGGGGGTGTAATTCAGTCTGAGGCCTGAGAAATAGAGGTGCCAATGGTGGAACTCTCTGTCCACGGCCAAAGTCCTCAGGACCCAGGGGCCACTGGTATAAGTACTGGAGCCTGAAGGCTGGAGAACCAGAAACTCCAATATTTAAGGAACAGAGAAGATAGATGTCCCAGCTCAAGAAGTAAGAGCTTCTCCACCGGTTCAATAGGTTTGATGATACCTACTCACATTGGTAAAAACAGATCTTTACTCCTACTGATTCAGATTCCAATCTTTCCAGCAACTCCTTCATAGACACACTCAGCAGGGACAAAATATACACCCCAAAGGCACACCCCCAGTGATCTATCTTTTCCAGTCACACCCTATCTATCTACAGTCACCACCTAGTTAATCCATTCAAGTGGATTAATACACTGATTAGGTTAAGGCTCTCATAACCCAATCATTTCACCTCTGAACTTTTTTGCATTGTCTCACATATGAGTTTTGGGAGTTACCCCATATCTAAACCATAACAATATATAATAAATAAAGTAAGTCAGAATTAATCTCCAGGATATATAAAGAACTCAAAAAAAAAAAAAAAAAAACATAACACACACACACACACACACACACAAACACACAAATAACCCAATCAATAAATGGGCAAAGGAACTGATCTGGCTCTTCACAGAAGAAGAAACACAATTAATTGGTCAACAAATATATGAAAAAAATGTTCAACATCTCTAGCACTTAGAGAAATGCAAATTGAAACTACACTGAGATTTCTATTCTCACTCCAGTCAGAAAGGCAATTATCAAGAATATAACAATAAGTGTTGCTGAGGATGTGGGGGAAAAGGCACACTCATACATTGCTGATGGAACTGCAAATTGGTGCAACCACTCTGGAAAGCAGTATGGAGATTCCTCAGAAAACTTGGAATGGAACCACCATTTGACCCAGTTATCCCACTCAGTCTATCCCAAAGAACTTAAAATCAGCATATTATGGTAAAGCTGCCACATCAATGTTTATGCAGCTCAATTTACAATACCGAACTATGGGATCAGACTAGGTGTTCAACAGATGAATGGATAAAGAAACTGTGGTATATATACACAATGGAATATTACTCAGCCATAAAGAGAAATGAAATTATGGCATTTGCCAGTAAATGGATGAAACTGGAGACTATCATGCTTAGTGAAATAATCCAATCCCAAAAAAACAGAGGTTGAACGTTCTCTCTGATATGTGGATGCTAACTCACAATAAGTGGGGGGTGGGTAGTGAAGACTAGAAGTACTTTGGATTAGACAAAGGGGAATGAAGGGAAGGAGGAGGAATGGGAATAGGAAAGACAGAATGAATCAGACATTACTTTACTACATTCACGTATGAACACACGACCAGTGTAATTCTACATCACGTACAACCAGAAGACTGGGAAGTTATACTCCATGTATGTATAATACATCAAAATACAGTGTACTGTCATGTATAACTAAAAAGAACAAATAAAAATGTTAAACAAAGGAAGACTAAAGGAAATATTTGCAATACATATGATAAGTCAAAAATTATTTCCCCTAATATACAAATTGAAAAGAAAATGACAAACATCTCAACAGAAAAGATCTGCACAAGCAATTCTGAGAAGAAGAAATGCAAATGGCCAATAAACAGAAGCACTTCAAATGTGCTGAGAGTACATTTTAAGTGTTCCCAACACAAAGAATGTTTTGGGGTAATGGATATGGTAATTACCTTGATTTTGTGATTCCATAATGTATGCATATATCAAAATATTACATATATGCTGCATGCAATCTAATATATTGATACATGCATACATTGTGCAATCACTAAATGTATATATATATATTTGTCAATTATAGAAATATTTTATAAAGTAAGAAGATCAATATCACTAGAATGAACAAAAAGAAAAAGAGAACATTAGTAGCATAACTAGAGTAAAAGAGGACATAAAAATGGGCAAAATATTTGAGAAAGTGCCAAATAGAATACCTAGAAACAAAATATATAACTTCAGTAAAAGCAAAAACAAAGAAACTATTTGACTGACCAAGTATTTCTCAAGAAAATAGCAATGGAACCCTGAAGACAGTAGAATATTTTCAAGCTGCTCATAGAAAAGAACTGCTAAATTGGCTCAGAATAGAGTGAAATTCTTTTTTTTTTTTTTTTTAAGAATAGAAACAAATGAAAGTTATTTCAGACAACAATAAATGAGAGAGCTAGCCACACACAAATTCTCACCAAAGGAACTTCTGAAGAAAGTCCTTCAGGAAGAAGAAAAATTATTCCAGACAGAAGTTGAAAGTGTACTGAGTTGGTACAAACTCTTTGGGAAATAGCTTGCCATCAGCTCAAAAAGCTGAAGAGACACATACCATGTGACCCAGCTACTCCAATCCAGATACATAACCTGCAGGATTCTGTCCCTGTGTGCATGCAAACACAAGCAAAGCACTCCTAGCATCTTCTTCTTAATAGTTGCAAACTGAAAACAACCCAGGTGGTTAAATGAATAGATTGTATAAAGTCATACAACAGATGATACACAATAAAAATTAATGACATACAGCTTCATGGATCAGTGTGGGTGGAACTCATAATGTTGAGCAAGCCATGCACAAAACAATACCATCCAAATGGCTCCATTTGTGTAGAACAGAAGCAGATGAAGACAAAAACATGTTTTTGAAAACTACATACTTCACTTCTAAAAATACAGAAACCAGGACTGGGGAGATAGCCCAGTTGGCAGAGTGCTTTCCTGTTAAGCATGAGGCCCTGGGTTAGATCCCCAGCACTGAAAAAAAAAAAAAAAACAAAACAACAAAAAAAAAACAACCTGAAAAGAAGACTAAAGGATTATTATCATAATAATAGTATGTCTCAGGAGGATGGGAAGGGTCATGACTGGGGAGGAATAAGCAAGGGATTTCCAATGTTGGAGACCTTGCTTTACTTGACCTCAGTTAATAAGTGGTCACTCAATAGTTTGTTAGATCAAACATTAATGTTTAATGCATATTTTATTTTTATATTTTTTTCACACATACTTTTGTAAAAAGAAAAGTCATCTCTTTCTCTTTTCTTACCTTTTCACAAATGGAACTAGTCAGTCCTGAAGCCATCGGATAGGACAGATCAAGGTAGGCATCTGGCCCAAGGGGAAAGATGGTGGCCCCGTGGGGGTGCAGGACCTGAAACAGGTCAAGGGGGGCATCTCTGTAGAAGGGCTGCGGGCACAGAGTTCTGATGAGAATGCCCAGTAAAGGGGTGGGAAGCAGCCCTTTTGGAAAGAAAGGCACCCACCTCGGGTCGGGGGTAGCCTGACTTGGGATAAGAACCAAGTGAGGTGGGGAAGGCGTTCATGTCGGGACAGCCTAGGGAGGAACCGGAGCTCCGGAGCCAAGTCGGGAAGTTGTTCCGGTAGACAGAGGCCTGGCTGTGCACCGCCCCCACTGAAGGAGGGTGTCCATGGGGTGCAAGTGGGAGGTCAAGACCCTGTACAAGGTAACAAAACCTGAGCAGGGTGAGAAGGGTGTCCATGCTTGGGGCAGACAGACGTGAAGGGTCATAGCCCAAGGAGACCGAAGAGGCCATCCAGAGGTGAGGGTGGCCTGCAGTGAGGAGTCATGGCCAAGCAGTGAGGAGGGGTTCCCCAAGAGTGGATCTGACGAAGACCAAGCAGACTCAAGAGGCATTAATTCATAGGAGTAACCCAGTGTGGCTGGTGGAGCCCATGCAAGGTGAGGTGGGCTCCTACAGGGCTGGTGTCCCAATGTTCAGTCATCCAAAATAGGGTAGTTTTATATTTTTTCAGAAAAACCATATATATATATTTATGGTATGCATGCATGCACACATGCACACACACACGTACAAATCATTTTTTTAATTCAAAAGGGAGCAATAATGATAGGATAGATCATTAATCATAAGTGCTCATTCTATCCTTTCTTTAAGGAGACTAGGTCCCTGCCCATTATCTTGTGATTTCCAGAATCTCTTATGGAAGGAATAGGCACCCCTGCCTCACTGACTTTGAACCTGGCTGTAGTCTGTGCTCTGGCCAAAGATACAGACGTAACCCAGGCATGGTGAGTTTTGCACTGTGTGTTTCTGATAGCTCCATTTTTTGCCTCCCTGCTCCCAGGTGAAGGAGTCTGAGCCACACAGAAGCTGCTCCTTCAATCTGGGTCCACTGCTTGTAGCAGAGCTCCCTCCTGGAACAAAGAAGTAGACAACCAGAACCTAGATATCTTGAACAAGAAAAATCTTTTGTTGTGGCAAGTCACAGAGAGCTTAAAGCTACTTGGACCCCAAACAAAAGCAAAGCTAATAAAAATACAGGTGATGCTCATTATTCGTGGTAGTTTCATTCTCTAAAGTCACTATGAACACCAAATTAGCAAATATTGAGCCATGGCTACTGGAAGAAAATATACAAGGGTTACCCTTCTTTAAGCCTCTAGTCACCTTTTCATGAACTGATTGATACACAACCTTGTTTTATGTGTGCTTATGTTCATTTGTTTGGTTGGTTTTTATGGTACCAGGGGTTGGATCCAGGGGCAGTCTACCACTGAGCTACCCCCTAACCCTTTCTATTTTATATTTTGATATAGGGTCTTGTGAAATTACTGAGATTATCCTGGAATCTGTGATCCTCCTGCCTCAGCCTCCCTGGTCCCTGGGATTACAGTGTGTGCCACCATTCCTGGTGTAGGCTTCTATTTAGAGCCGTGATTTTAGTGTTGTTTTAACACTGAATCATGACCAATGGTACTATAACCTCTGCCTGAATAAAGCTCATCTAACACAAGTGTTTTCTTGGTGAGGCACGTGACAGTCACCTTGCACTTAGAAACCTTTAGCACCACCCTTGCAGTCTATTTTAAACAGCGAAATCACCAATAAAAAACAAAAACGTGAAAAGTGTGACCCTAACTAAACTGCAAAAGGGACCCTTGTTTAGAGTTTGAGTCAAACCAAGGATGCGGAGCATCACCTTGTCAGACTTCAGGTGGGAATGTGCATGTCGGGTGACTCTGAGAGGCAAATTTTAGCAAATAAGTGAATTTGCAAGTACAGAATTTGAGAATAAATGAGAACAGACCATAGAAAACTCAAGACTGTAGAAATGGATCCATGTGTGTCATAAATACCAATAATAAATGTCTATTAATAGGTAAAGATTTCAGACTGCATTTTTTAAAATGTTGATTGACATGATTTAAAAGATAAACACAAAACATAAGTCCATGAGATGGTGGAAAGCAAAAAGATGGAAAAAGGCAAATGCAAATGAAAGAAGAGTGTAGTCAGATTGATATCAGGTAATAGAAAACTGTAAGATAAAGATTGATTTCAGAGAGAGTCGGGATCACCTGGTGAAGGACGTAAATCACCAGGAATGCATTTGTACGTCCCTAAATCAATAGCATCAGGATATATCGTAAGCACTGAAGTAATGATAGGCATAACTTGAAAAATCTATGGTCATGTTGAGAGCCCTCCACACAGTTTCCTCAATCATTGATAAGACAAAAGGACAAAAACATTTAGAAAGATTTAAAATATTTTAGCAACACACTGTGGAACTGTGCACAGAACGCTGCACACTCAACATTTAGAGACTACCTATCAGAATGGAGATAACTGCACAGGAGTTATTTAGAAGGTGATATTTGTAGGGAAGGCTTATGCGCAAACTCTGGCTGGGTTTAGGGGAAGGCTTATTAGTGAGACCTATGGAACTAGTTGTCCTTCCCAAGGTCCTCTGCCCAGGCTAAAAGCACATTCCTGGTTGACTGGCCATGCAGCAGATCACACTATGCCACTGCGATGAAGAGGGTTGTGAACAAGCTCTCAACCATGAAAACAGGGCCTGGGGCTGGGTGTCCTCCAAGTGGGGAAATTTAACAGAGTATGAGCGGGGCCTCACCTGTAATTTCTACCCATTATTTCTAACGGTTGTAACCTGGAAATTCACACTGCTCTCCTCACTCCTGCCCATCTCGCATCTTCTCTCAATTGCAAAATGATTTTCAGTCTACTACAAAGAGCAGCCTCCGACATTTGGAAAATCTGGTCCAAAAGGTAGGTTCTGGATCTTATGGATGTTTTAAAAATGTTAAATCTTTCAATCCATGAACATGGGATATCTTTCCATTTACTTATGTCTTCTTAATGTCTTATATCAATGTTTTATCATTTTCAGTACACAGATCATTTACTGCTTTGGTTAAAGTTATTCATAAATGTATTTTAAGATATATTTTTGGTTGTAGATATACAAATTACCTTTATTGTATCTATTTATTTTTATGTAGTGCTGACGATTGAACCTAATGCTTCATATGTGTGAGGCAAGCACTCCACCACTGAGCAACAACCCAACCTCTCATAAATATATTTTTGTGCTACTGTAAATGAGATTATTTCTTAATTTCTTTTTTAAATAGTTTATTGTTAAATAGTTTAATATTTAATATTTTTAAATAGTTTATTGTTATATGATCTTGGCATGTTGATTTTGTATCCCATAATTTTATTGAATTCATCTATCAGTTCTAATAGCTTTTCTTGGTGGAGTCTTTAGGGTTTTCTATAGAAGGATCATGTTATCAGCAAACACACTATTTCAGTTCTTCCTTTGTTATTTGGATAACATTAGTTCATTCATTAATTTACTTATTTATACCTAATTTCCATGGTCAGCACTTCCTGACATATGTTTTTAAAGGGGTGAGTGTAGGCTCCCTTGTCTTGTTCCTAATCTTAGAGGAAAAGCTTCCAGCTGTTCACACAGGAGTACAATGCTAGCGTGATGATGTCCTACATAGACGACTGTGCTAAGGTACATTCCTTCTCTAACTAACATATTGAGATCATTGTCATAAAAGATACTGAATTTTATCATGCTTTTTCTGCATTGACTAAGATGATCACATGGTTTTCACCCTGCATTTTGTTAACATGGTATATAATTTTTATTGTTTTTCATATGTTGAACCATCCTTGAATCCCAGGGCTAAATCCCATTTGATCATAGTGAATGATACCTTTTAAAGTTAATTTTTATTTTATAACCGACATGGTATCTGTACTTATTTATGGGTATGGTATAATAATTTGATATATGTATACAGTGCATAATCATCAAATCAGGTCGAGTAGCATTTTTATCTTGTCTAATATCATTTCTATGTGTTGAGAACCTTCAAGGTCTTCCTTTCTAGTTGCTTTGAAATGTATAATTAATTTTAGATATTAGTTGCCCTATTATGCTCTAGAACATTAAAACTACTTCTACTCTAACTGTATTTTGATCCCATTATTTGCCCTCTCTCCATCTTCTCTCCCCTTACTCTCTTTACCTCTAGTGACATCTAGTCTATTCTCTAATTCTATTTTATTTATTTATTTATTTATTTATTTATTTATTTATTTATTTATTGTATTGGGAATTGAACCCAGTGATATACCGCTGAGTTACATCTTCAGCACTTTTTTTTTTTGTTTTGAGACAGGGTTTTGCTAAGTTGTGAAGGCTGGCCTCAAACTTGTGATCCTCCTGCCTCAGGCTCCTGAGTAGCTGAGATTGTAGGCATGTTCTACCTCACCCACTTGATCAACTTATTTTGCTTCCACAAATGAATGAGAACATGTAGTCTTTGTCTTTGTGCAAGTGGGTCCTTTCACTTAACATAATGTTAACCAGTTCCATCCATGTTGTCACAAATCACAGGATTCATTTTTTGTGGCTGAATAATATTCCATTGTTCATATGGAACGTATTTTTAATCCCTTCATGTATCAAAGAATATCTTGGTTGATTCTAAAACTTGGCTATTGAGAATAGTGTCACAATAACATGGGTGTGCAGGTATCTCTTTGATACAATGATTTCACTTCCCGTGGATGTATATCCCATAGTGACGTTGCTGGGTCATCTGGTGGTTCTGTTTTCTGAAGAACCTCCATACTATTTTCCACAATGGCTGCACTAATTTACATTCCCACCAACGGTGCTTAAAGCTCTCCTTTTTGCATATCTCTAACAGAATTTGTTATTTCTTAATCTTTTTCATAATAGCAGTGGATAATACTTTCAAGGTGTCACTGGATTTGCTCTCCTAGTATTTTGTTGAGGATTTTTCTGTCTGTGTTCATCAGGCACATTGGCCTATACTTTTTATTTTTTTCCAGTCCCTTCTCCTTGCTTTGGTATCGGGGTGATGCCAGCTTCATAAAATGAGTTTGAAAATACTCCTGCCACTTCACCTTCTTTGAAAGAGTTTGAGAAGGACTGGCACTAGTTCCTCCTGTGCTCTGTTTAGTAGAATTCAGCATTTGAGCCCTTGGGTTCTGGGATTTCCTTTGACTTGATCTTACTGATTTAATCTCCTTATTCATTATAGGTCTATTCAGATATTCCATTTCTTCCTGAGTCAGTTTTGATATGTTTCTAGAAATTTATCTATTTCTTCTAGGTTATTCAAATTGTTAGCAAATTATTGTTCACAGTTTTTATCAAAATTCCAAGAACGTTTTTCTCAGAAATAGACAAAACAATCCTAAATGGCTTAATTTGCTACAAAATACCCAGTCAAAGCGATCCTGAGCAAAAAAGAACTAAACAGGTAATAACACATCACCTTGATTTCAAAATATACTCCAAAGATGTAGTCATTGAAACAGCATGAAATTGGCATAAAAGAAATTATTCTAATGGAACAAGAGAGAGAGCTAAGAAATGAACTCAAGCACTTACATTTTTTTTTTTTCAGTACTAGCAATTGAACCCAGGGGCACTCTTCCACATCTCCAGTCCTTTTATTTTTATTTTGAAACAGGATCTTGCTAAGTTACCCAGGCTGGCCTTGAACTTGGAATCCTCCTTCCTCAGCCTCCAAAGTAGCTGGTATTACCTGGCCTATGTTCAATTGATTTTTGATAACAGGTGCCAAGAATGCACAATGGGACAATCTCTTCGATAAATGGTGTTGAAAAAACTGGATTTTCACATGCATAAAAATAAAATCGGACCCTTAGCTTACATGAGCTAAGGACCTATCCATAATAGCTGAAATTATAAAACTTATAGAAGAAAACATTGGGGGAAAACTTTATGACATTGGTCTAAGCTATGTTTTTTTTTTTTTTTTTTTTCTGGCTATGACTCAAAGCAGAGGCAACAAAAGCAAAAATACGTAAATGGGGCTGCATCAAAGTAAAGAGCAAAGAAAACAATCAACAGAGTGAAGAGACAACCTACAGAGTAGAGAAAGTATTTGTAAACCATACTTTTGACAAGGATTAATATTCTAAATATATGAGAAACTCAAACAACTCAAGAGTAAGAAAACAGCCCAATTAAAAAATGGACAAGACTTGCATAGATTTTTCTCAGAAGATACACAAGTGGTTGACAGACTTATGAGAAATCTCAATATAGGCAATTGCCAGGGGGATGCAAATTAAAATCACCATGAGACATCATTTCACACCTGTTAGAATAGATGTTATTGAAAAGATGAAAGATGTGTTTGGATGAGGATATGGAAAAAAGGGAATATTTGCACAATGTTGGTGGCAAAACAAATTAGTACAGCCTTATGGAGAACAAAATGGAGATTCCTCAAAAAACAAAAAGCAGAATTACCATTTGATCCAGCAATCCCACTTCCGGATATGTATGTGCATATATATATATACACACAAAACGAATAAAATCAGCATCACAAAGAGATGTCTACACTCACGTGTTTTTGCTGAATTAGTCACAATAGCCAAAGTACAAAAAACAACCTAAATGCCCATCAATGGATGCATGGATAAAAATGTGATATATACACTCTGTGTTGGTCAGCGTGTCCTCACTGTGACCCAAATACCTGACAAGAACGAATTAGAGGATGGAAAGTTTATTTTGGCTCACGATTTCTGGGGTTCAGTCACAGTGGGCTGACTCCATTGCTCTGGGCCCAAGGTGAAGCAGAAGGTCATGGCAGAAGGGTGTGGTGGAGAAGTGTTGCCCCTCTCATAGTGACAGGAAGCAGAGGGAGCAAGGGGAAGGGACAGCAGGGCTGATGGACCTTTACAGATTATGCCTCCAATAGCCCACCCCTCCAGCCATGCCCCGCATGCTTACACGTACCACCCAGTTACTCCATCCAAACTAGGATAGACTAATCAGGTGATGGTTTTCATGATCCAATCATTTACCTCTAAATATTCCTGCATTAGCACAGGAGCTTTTGGGGAACACTTCATATCCAAACCATAACATACGAATAAAACATTATTCTGCCTTAAAAAGGAGAAAATTCTGTCACCTGTGACAATGTGGATTAACCTGAAGAAGACTATGCAAAGTGAAATAAGCAGACAGATATGGAAAACTGAGAGACGTTGATCAAAGTGTTCTAAGTTTCAGTTAGGAAGAAGTTTTCAAGGCCTATTGTACAGCATCTTGATCATAGTTAATAATAATGTATCATATATTTCAAAATTTCTAAAAGAATAGATTTTTAATGCTTTCAGTACAAAAAATGTATCCAAGGCAATGATATACTAATTACCTTGAAATAATCATTTCACAATGTACACAATATGTTAAAACATCACATCGTTTCCCATAAATATATACAATTATTATTTATCAATTAAAAATTCAGCCCATTTGCCAACAACACATTTGGAAGCCAGAGCAGCCATCTTGGATAATCCTGGAAGCTGTATCTCCCATCCTGAGGTGGGGCAAATCCCATCCTGAGAAGCCTGCTGGAGACTGGAAGCTCATTGTCAGGTACCTCTCATGCATCAGGCTACTGAAGATGGGAGGTTTGAATGCTATATGACTGTTATAGTGTAGATTTTCTTTTTTTCCTCCTTATTGAAAAATTTTAAGTTTTATTTCCTTACTTTTCTCACTCTTTTTTCCTTTTGTTTACCTGTTCCCTCAGAGTCTTTCTTCCTTTTTCCATGCTAACAACTGACTTCTTTTGATTACACTCTCACTCTTTCTATGATCTCGAACTTCTGTATATTCTTTTCTTATCCCATTAACAGCCACATTCTACACCCCTCCACATCCTCTTTGTCCTCCATTAGAAACTGTAGACCTCATTGCAAATCTATTTGTTATACTGAAGATAATAATTGAACTCATTCTGTTTATTATGACAATATTGTTAGTGTCTTCATAGGAGCTATTTGGTTTTGGGTTGAATACTCTGAACTGGGCACTGCTAATATTGATCTCCTCCTTACAAAAAAGATTTTGGAAACCTATAGGGTTACTATAAGCCTATGGGGGGGGGGGAACTGCAATACCCCAGAGATCTGCAGCGCTAGAGGGGAAGATACATGAACAACATGAAAAAACAAGGGAAGAGAATGATCCAAACAAATCTAGATTCTATATTAATAGAATCCAGTGACAGTATGATAGAAGAAATGTCAGAAAAGGACTTTAGATTGTACATGATTAAAATGATTCATGAAGCAAAGGATGAGATCAGAGAGCAAATGCAGGCAATGAATGATAATACTAATAAGCAGTTAAAAGAGCAACTGCTGGAAGAAAAAGATAATTTCAACAAAGAGACAGAGATTCTCAAAAAATAAAACACAACAAAACAAAACAGAATTCCTTGAAATGAAGGAAACAATAAACCAAATAAAAAACTCAATGGAAAGCATCACCAACAGACCAGACCACTTGAAAGACAGAACCTCAGACAATGAAGACAAAATATTTAATCTTGAAAATAAAGTTGCCCAAACAGAGAAGATGGTAAGAAATCATGAACAGAATCTCCAAGAACTGTGGGACATCATGAAAAGATCAAATTTAAGAATTATCGGGATTGAGAAAGGCACAGAGATACAAACCACAGGAATGAACAACCTATTCAATGAAATAGTATCAGAAAATTTCCCGAACCTGAAAAATGAAATGGAAAATCAAATACAAGAGGCTTACAGAACACCAAATGCACAAAATCACAACAGATCCACACCAAGGCACATTATAATGAAAATGCCTAACATACAAAATAAAGATAGGATTTTGAAGGCTGTGAAAGAAAAGAATCAGGTTACGTATAGGGGGATCCAATACGGATATCAACAGATTTCTCAGCCCAGACTCTAAAAGCTAGAAGGGCCTGGAACAACATATTTCAAGCTCTGAAAGAACACGGTTGCCAACCAAGAATCGTATACCCAGCAAAACTAACCTTCAGATTTGAAGACAAAATAAAATCCTTCCATGATAAACAAAAGTTAAAAGAATTTACAAATAGAAAGTCTACACTACAGAATGTTCTCAACAAAATATTTCATGAGTAGGAAATGAAAAACAACAATGTAGGTCAGCAAAGGGAGGAACTACCTTAAAGGAAAATCCATTCAAAGGAGAAACCAAGTCAATTAAAAACCAAAAATAAGCCCAATGACTGAGAATACAAATCATATTTCAATAATAACCCTGAACATTAATGGCCTAGACTCATCAATCAGAAGACATAGACTGGCAGAGTGAACTAAAAAGAAAGACCCAACAATATGCTGCTTTCAGGAGACTCATCTCATAGCAAAAGACATCCACAGACTAAAGGTAAAAGGATGGGAAAAAACCTACCACACACATGGATTCAATAAAAAAAGCTGGGGTTTCCATCCATATATCAGATAAAGTGGACTTCAAGCCAAAGTTAGTCAGAAGGGATAAAGAAGGACATTTCATACTGCTTAAGGGAACCATAAATCAGGAAGACATAACTATCATAAATATTTATGCCCCAAACAATGGTGCATCCCTGTACATCAAACAAATCCTTCTCAATTCCCAGAATCACATAGACCACAACACAATAATTCTGGGTGACTTTAACACACCACTGTCACCACTGGATAGATCTTCCAAACAAAAACTAAACAAAGAAACCATAGAACTCAATAACACAATCAATAACCTAGACTTAACAGACATATATAGAATATTCTATCCATCAAAAAGTGGATTCACTTTCTTCTCAGCAGCACATGGAACCTTCTCAAAAATAGACCATATGTTATGCCACAAAGCAGCCCTTAGTAAATGCAAAAAAATAGAGATACTGCCTTGTGTTCTATCAGATCATAATGGAATGAAATTAGAAATCAATGACAAAATAAAAAACAGAAATTACTCCAACACCTGGAGACTAATATGCTATTGAATGAAGCATGGATAACTGAAAACATTAGGGAGGAGATAAAAAAATCCTTAGAAGTAAATGAGAATGACAATACAATATATCAAAATCTCTGGGACACTATGAAAGTAGTACTAAGAGGAAAACTCATTGCATGGAGTGCACTCAATAAAAGAATAAAAAGTCAACAACTAAATGACCTAACATTATAGCTCAAAGCCCTAGAAAAAGAAGAACAGAACAACACCAAAAGTAGTAGAAGACAGGAAATAATTAAAATCAGAACTGAAATCAATGAAATTGAAACAAAAGAAACAATTCAAAAAATTGACAAAACAAAACGTTGGTTCTTTGAAAAAGTAAACAAAATAGACAAACACTTAGCCACACTAACAAAGAGAAATAGAGAGAAAACTCAAATTACTAAAATCCATGATGAAAAAGGAAATATCATGACAGACACTACTGAAATACATAACATAATGAAAAGCTAATTTAAAAATCTATATTCCAACAAAATAGAAAATACCAAAGACATAGACAAATTTCTAGAGACATATGCTCCTCCCAAACTGAACTAGGAGGATATACACAATTTAAACAGATCAATATCAAGCAATGAAATAGAAGAAGCCATTAAAAATCTACCATCCAAGAAAAGCCCAGGACCAGATGGATTCTCAGCTGAGTTCTACAAGACCTTCAAAGAAGAACTCATTCCAATACTTCTCAAACTATTCCAGGAAATAGAAAAGGAGGGTACCCTACCAAACTCATTCTATGAAGCTAATATCAACCTCATACCCAAACCAGGCAAAGGCACATCAAGGAAATAAAATTTTAGACCAATATCCTTGATGAAAATAGATGCAAAGATCCTTAACGAAATACTGACAAACCATATCCAAAAACATATTAAGAAGATAGTGCAGGGCTGGAGAGATAGCTCAGCTGGTAGAGTGCTTGCCTTGCAAATACAAGGCCCTGAGTTTGATCCCCAATACCGCAAAAAAAAAAAAAAAAAAAAAAAAAAAAAAAGAAGATAGTGCACCACGATCAAGTGGGTTTCATACCAGGAATGCAAGGTTGATTCAACATCCAGAAATCAATAAATGTAATCCATCATGTCAATAGACTTAAGGATAAGAATCATATGGTTTTCTCAATTGACGCAGAAAAAGCTTTTGACAAAATACAACACCCCTTCATGCGCAAAACACTAGAAAAAATAGGGATAGTAGGATCATACCTCAACATTGTAAAGGCTATTTATGCTAAGCCCATAGCCAACATCATTCTTAATGGAGAAAAACTGAAACCATTCCCTTTAAAAATGGGAACAAGACAGGGATGCCCTCTTTCACCATTTCTATTCAACATCGTACTTGAAATACTTGCCAGAGCAATTGACAGACTAAAGAAATTAAAGGGATATGAATAGGAAAAGAGGAACTCATGCTGTCACTATTTGCTAATGACATGATTCTCTATTTAGAGGATCCAAAAAACTCCTCCAGAAAACTTCTAGACCTCATCAATGAATTCAGCAAAATAGCAGGCTATAAAATCAACACACATAAATCTAAAGCATTTTTATACATAAGTGATGAAACATCTGAAAGGGGAATGAGGAAAACAACTCCATTTGCAATAGCCTCAAAAAAATAAAATAATTGGGAATCAATCTAACCAAAGAGGAGAAAGATCTCTACAACAAAAACTACAAAATATTTAAGAAAGAAATTGAGAAAGACCTTAGAAGATGGAAAGATCTTCCATGTTCTTGGATGGGCAGAATTAATATTATCAAGGACCATACTTCCAAGGCACTATACAGATTTAACACCATTCCAATTAAAATCCCTATGACATTTCTCATAGAAACAGAAAAAGCAATCATGAAATTCATCTGGAAGAACAAAAAACCCAGAATAGCCAAAGCAATCCTGGGCAGGAAGACTGATGCAGGAGGTATCACTATACCAGACCTTAAACTCTACTATAGAGCAATACTAACAAAAATGGCATGGTACTGGCACCAAAATAGACCAGTAGATCAATGGTACAGGATAGAAGACATGAAGACATGCCCACATAAGTACAGTAATCTCATACTAGACAAAGGTGCCAAAAAACTTACAATGGAGAAAAGATAGCTTCTTCAACAAATGGTGCTGGCAAAACTGGAAATCCATATGCAGTAAAATGAAATTAAACCCCTATCTCTCACCCTGTGCAAAACTCAACTCAAAATGGATCAAGGATCTAGGATTTAGACCTGAGACCCTTTGTCAAATAGAAGAAAAAGTAGGCCTGAATCTCCATCACGTTGGTTTAGGACCAGACTTCCTTAACAAGACCCTCATAGTGCAAGAAATAAAAGCAAGAATCAATAAATGGGATAGATTCAAACTAAAAAGTTTTTTCTCAGCACAGGAAACAATCTATAATGTGAAAAGAGAGCTTACAGAGTGGGAGAAAATCTTTTCCACACACACTTCAGACAGAGCACTCATCTCCAAAGTTGATAAAGAACTTAAAAATCTTTACACCCAAAATACAAAGAACCCAATCAATAAATGGGCTAAGGAAAGGGCAGACCCTCCACAGAAGATATACAGGTGATCAACAAATATATGAAAAGGTGCTCATCATCCCTAGTAATTAAGGAAATACAAATGAAAACCACCCTAAGATTTCATCTAACTCCAATTAGAATGGCTATTATCAAGAATACAAGCAATAATAAGTGTTGGCGTGGATGTGGGGAAAGAGGCACACTCATACATTGCTGGTGGAGTTGCAAATTGGTGCAGCCACTCTGGAAAGCAGTATGGAGATTCCTCAGAAAACTTGGAATATAACCACCATTTGACCCAGCTATCCCACTCCTTGGTTTATACCCAAAGGACTTAAAATCATCATACTACAGTGATCCAGCCACATCAATGTTCATAGCAACTCAATTCACAATAGCTAGATTGTGGAACCAACCTAGATGCCCTTCAATAAATGAATGGATGAAGAAACTGTGGTATAGATACACAATGGAATATTATTCAGCCATAAAGAAGAGTAAAATCATGGCATTTGCTGGTAAATAGATGAAGGTGGAAAATATCATGCTACGTAAAATAGGCCAAGCCCAAAGAAGCCAAAGGCCAAATGTTTTCTCTGATAAGTGCATGACAATATAAAACGGTGGCGGGGAGTGACGGGAAAGAGAAAATGAAGGAACTTTGGATGGTGTAGAGGAAAAAGGGGTGGGGGGTGGGATGGAAAACTGTAGAATGAAACAGACAGTATTACCCTATATATGTGTATGATTACATGAATGGTGTGAATCTACATTGTGTACAACCATAGAAATGAAAAGTTGTACCCCATTTGTGTACAATAAATCAAAATGTGTCTGTAAAAATAAAAAATATTTTAATAAAAAAATAAATAAAGATAAAAGGCACTATGAAAGAAGTGACAAAAGGAAGGGCTATGTCTCAAATTTTAAAAATGAAATGAAATAAGAGGAAATGCAAAATGAATGAAAATGACCAGTCGTTCAACCTAACTTAGAAAAAGAAAGGCAAAGAAAATCTAATTGAAACAAAAAGAATGATTGACATTATGCCCAACATCAACAATGAAAAGACAATAAACTATGCACATTATTAAGAATATTTTTTTGAGGGTACGTTTAAGGATGGAGTCCTCAAGAAATTCCTGCCCAACCAACCTGAGGAACCAAAGAGTCCATAGGGATTGAATTGTCCCACTTAGATTTTTGGCATTACAGAAATTCAGTCTAAGTACCTTCACTTCCTAAAGTGTGTTACAGTCTTACCACCAAGACATCTATTAGAACAACTAAAATGAAGACATTTGTGATACCAAGTGCTAGCAGGAATGTGAAGCCAGCGTGCCCCTCATGCCCACTAATTAAAGTGTAAAATGGGACGCCCACTTTGGCAGTTTCTTATAAACATACACCAATCGTATAACCCCGCAGCGCCACTCCCATGTCCCGGGGAGCCCTGGTACCCCAGAGTGAAAAGGACTTGTCTAGTCAAACCCACACATTTATTAAGAGAAATGAAAATGTAAATTCATACAAAAACCTCCATGGAAATATTTGTAGGGGATTTACTCAGAATGATGGAAAACTGGAAACAACCCAAATGTCCATCAACTAGTGAATGGATTGACAGCTTACTGTATATCCATGTAGTGGACAACTGTATGTCTACTGTGTAACTGTTTAAAATCTACCCACTGGGTCAAAATCCTAACTTAATGCCCATGATATCCATTTTAAAATATATGTGAAAAGTAATTTTTAACAATTGGAAACACTAAAACATTTCCTTTTCCTGGAGCTCATTTATTCTCTCTTTCTCTTTTTTTTTGGTACCGGGACTGAACTCAGGGGCACTCAACCACTGAGCCACATCCCCAGCCCTAGTTTGTATTTTATTTAGAGACAGGGTCTCCTGAGTTGCTTAGTGCTCTGTTTTTGCTTTGAACTCACGATCCTCCTGCCTCAGCCTCCCAAGCTGCTAGGATTACAGGTGTGCACCACTGCACCTGGCTATCCATTCCTCTTATCCCAGAAACTTTTAATCTAATGCAATATAATTTTATGCTCAAAAAGTCTTTTATTCATACCCTTTTATAGTGTTATGCAATGAAAGCCTGTGCATTGATTAAAAATTTAATTTTTTAATTTACTGTTACAGTAAAACTATAGGAGTAAAATTTCTTGTGAGTTGATTTTTCATTCCATTTGTATTTAAGTGATACAATAATGATAAACATATAAATACATTGTACTAGTGTACTGATAATCAAAATTCACTGATAAATTTCTACAGTTAATGCATTCCTTAGTGGAATGTAAGTGTGCAGGGACAAAAGGAGATTTGGTTTAGGTGTATCACTTGATTCCTTGAACTTTTAGTAAGTTGACAAAATCACAATATTCCAAAATCAAAATTATTTTAATAATCTAGTTTAAATATTAATTAATAATTTAAACTCTCCTTCAATTTTCATAAAAGCATAAAACCAGAAACCTGATGCTTGCAGAAGGATTTATTTCCTTATAAGTAGCATATTAATCACAAATTACAAGTGATCTTCTTAATTTCTAGGAAGTTTACCAAAACCAGTTTTACCATCATTTACCCAGTAAGTAATAATGTAATTAATTTTATCCTTTACTCCTTTATTTAGGCATTTTAGTTTTCTGTTTGTTCCCATGGAAATCATCCTCAGGAAAATAGAATTTTGAATGATTCCTTTGTTTGGAATTGGGGAATTTTAATGCTTTGGAGACTTGCAAGAGATAGGGAAGAAGTATTTTTTTTAAGAAGGACTTTATGGTTTTTGGGGTTCAGCTTATTTTGCTTAGCATGATAGTCTCCAACTCCATCCATTTACCAGCAAATGCCATAATTTCATTCTTCTTTAAAGCTGAGTAATATTCCATTGTGTGCGTGTGTGTGTGTGTGTGTGTGTGTGTATCACTTTTTCTTTATCCATTCATCTGTTGCAGGGTACCTAGGTTGGTTCCATAGTTTAGCTATTGTGAGTTGAGCTGCTATAAACATTGATGTGGCTGTGTCACTGTAGTATACTAATTTTAAGTCCTTTGGGTATAAACCAAAGAGTAGGATAACTGGGTCAGATGGTAGGTCCATTCCACATTTTCTTAGGAATCTGCATACTGCTTTCCAGAGTGACTGTACCAATTAACAATCCTACCAGCAATGTATGAGTGTAACTTTTTCCCCCACATCCTCATCAACACTTATTGTTGCCTGTATTTTTGATAATTGCCATTCTGATTGGCGTGAGGTGAAAACTTATAGTTTTGATCAGCATTTCTCTAATTGCTAGAGATGTAGAACATTTTTTCTACATTTGTTGATCAGTTGTATTTCTTCTTCTGTGAAATGTCTGTCAGTTCCTTATCTCATTTATTGATTGGGTCATTTGTTTTTTTGGTGTTAAGTTTTTTGAGTTCGTTATGTATCCTGGAGATTAATGCTTTATCTGAGGTGCATGTGGTAAAGATTTTCTTTCCCAAAAACCAAAGGCCAAATGTTTTCCCTGATATGAGATGCTAATTCACAATGGGGAGGCACTAGAGAAGAACAGAGTTACTTTAGATTAGGTAGAGGGGAGTGAAGGGAGGGGAAGGGGTCTGGGTAAGGAAGGATAGTAGAGTGAATCAGACGTTATCACTTCATGTACATGTATGACTGCATGACCAATGTGATCCTGCAACATGTACAATCAGAAAAATGAGAAATTATATGCCATTTATATATGATACATCAAAATGTATAAATGCATTCTACTGTCATGTATAACTAATTAGAACAAATAAAAATTTATAAAAGAAGGACTTTATGAAAGTTAGAAAAGGAGAACTTGAGGCTGCAGGCAGATTAACTTCAGAAAGAAGTAAATGTGGAATTTAAAAATCAGCACTATTATAATATCCAGGGCAAACAGGACCAATCTAGTCAAATCACTCATTTTTCAAATGCGTAGCTCATGTAGAAATAGCGAGTTGACGGTGGAGCCTGGACTTCAGTCAAGTCTCCTCCTTCTCATGGTCTGCATCCAGCAGCACCTTTGTGCCTGGCCTTCCAAGCCTGCCTGGGCTCTGCAGGGCCCCCTTGGGCAACTCCCCAGTCACGTTCACTTGTCCCTAAGACCCATGTCTGGCAGTATCTTCCCCCAAAAAACACCCCTCCCATCCAAATGGAATCACTCTTTTAAATGTGCAGATTTAGCAAATAAAAATACAGAAAGACCAGTTAAATTTTAATGTCAGATAAGCAACAATTTTTAGTATACCTATTTTCTTTATATAGCATGGGATATATGTATACTAAAAATTATAACTGAACATCCTCAATTGTTTGGAAATCCTGTTCATCTGTGTTCCCCCTCCACGCCCACCCCAGGAATCCTGCTTCTATTAACAGACTGTGTTAATAGATCAGCTAATTCTCAAGACTCAGGGAATAGGTGTATCTAGGTTAAATTTCAAACCAAAATATGACTTGATCCTAAGAATTTAAGATACTCTAGGGCCTCTTGACTGATCTCTCAGGGGAGCTGAAGTAATGACACAGTTTCTGACTAGGAACTCAAAAAGCTGAAAGAGTATTAGGTACTATTGGGGCATTCACTGTTTTATTGTTATTTGTTTACTGGATAACTGATCAAATGCCAGTTACTATGATTTGCTATAATAGTTCAATTAATTCTCACGTCTGAAAGGCAGTTTTGTTATTATTATTTCCTTTATGAAAAGCTGAGGCTTAGTGAAGTTAAGTGACAGGCAAGGCCACACAGCGGGGAGGTGGTAGATCCAGGATGTGAACTCAGGCCTCACTCCAGGCACCAACTTTTCCACTATTCTTTATTGCTGTGTTAAATCTTCATACTTTCTCATCTTAATCCCTGAAGTAACAGCCAAGTTTCCAGATTAGTTGTCTTATTTCCATTTTCCATATGAGGAAACTGAAGATCCAAGATATGCTGTAGCTGTAAGTGACCAAGCCAGGACCAAAGTCAAGATCACAGGTTTGTAATTCCCATTAATGAAGAGTCTAGGTCCTGTTGAAAAAATTGGAGAAGATGTAGCATTAGAATTCTGGGGTGGGCTGCACACACAATTCAACTCAAAATGGATCAAGGACCTAGGAATTAGACCAGAGACCCAGCACCAAACAGAAGAAAAAGTAGGCCCAAATCTTCATCACATCAGCTTAGGACGAGACTTCTTTAACAAGACTCCCAAAGGGCAAGGAAAAAACAAACAAACAAACAAAAAAAAAACAAGAATCAATAAGTGGGATGGATTCAAACTAAAGAGATTTTTCTCAGGAAAGGAAACAATCAGTAATGTGAAGAGAGAACCTACAGAGTGGGAGAAAATCTTTACCACACACACCTCAGATAGAGCACTCATCTCCAAAATTTATAAAGAACTCAAAAAACTTAACAGCAAAAATACAAATAACCCAATCAGTAAATAAGGAATTGAGCAGACAGTTCACAGAAGAAGAAATACAATTGATCCACAAATATATGAAAAAATGTTCTACATCTCTAGTAATTAGAGAAATATAAATCAAAACTACCCTCAGATTTCATCTCACCCCAATTGGTTTGTCTATTATCAAGAATACAAGCAACAATAGGTGTTGGTGAGGATGTAGGGAAAAAGGTACACTTATACATTGCTGGTGGAATTGCAAATTGGTGCAGCCACTCTGGAAAGCAGTATGGAGATTCCTAATAAAACTTGGAACGGACCCACCATTTGATTCAGCTTTTCCACTCCTTGGTTTATATCCAAAGGACTTAAAATCATCATACTACAGTGATTCAGCCACATCAATGTTCATAGCTGCTCAATTCACAATAGCTAGATTGTGGAACCAACCTAGATGCCCTTCAATAAATGAATGGATAAAGAAACTGTGGTATATATACACAATAGAATATTACTCAGCCATAAAGAAGAATAAAATTATGGTATTTGCAGGTAAATGGATCGAGTTAGAGAATATCAGGCTAAGGGAGATAAGGCAATCTCAAAAACCCAAAGGGCATATATTTTTCTCTGATAAGTAGTTGCTCATACATAACAGGGGGATGGAGGGATAGGAGAAGAATGGAGGAACGTTGAATTGTGTAGAGGGAGGTGAGGGTAGGGAAGGGGGAGGGGGAAGGAAAGATAATAGAATGAGATGAATATCATTACCCTATGTACATGTATGATTACCTGAAGGGTGTGATTCTACATCGTGTACCACCCGAGAAATGAAAGTTGTACCCCATTTGTACAATGAATCAAAATGTATTCTGCTGTCATGTATCACTAAATAGAACAAACAATAAAAAAAAAATATGTTTTAAAAAAGATCTGGGGTCGGGGGAGGAGAGAAAATGTCGATATTGTGACATGTCTTTACTTTAGTCAGCCATATACTATGGCTTCAGGAGTGCTGGAAGATCTCCTCACAGCTCCTCAGGAGCTAAGCTTCCACCAACAGAGTGTAATTGCACACATGTGTAATTGGCATAAAGATCTCTCTCTCTCTCTCTCTCTCTCTCTCTCTCTCTCTCTCTCTCTCTCTCCTTTGATTTTGAAATGTGTTCCCTCCAAGAGTTAATACAGTATGGCATTATTAGTTCTTCACATCTTAAAATAAAAACACACATGGATCTTGAAAAGACATATGGAAAATGGGGTTTTGAGTGACAGGGTAGATCATCTGTTTATCAGGTGGTCTGGGAGTATCACAGGAGCCTAGTCCCAGAAGGAATAAGAGGAATCTCTTTAGCTCAAGGCCATCTGGGACCATCTTTTGCTTCTGGGACCCAAGACCCAGCAGGTTCTGCCCAGACCTTCCAGAAATTTCATACTGTCTATTTCTGTCATCAGTGGAGCAAAGAAAAAGTGCTCACCAGTGTCTGGGCTTGCCCCAGGAATGACTGTGTGCAAATCAACACTGCGACTGTTCCAAACAAATCCCTGTAATCATTCATGTGTGGCCTTTTACCCAGGAGCAACACTGTAGGCAGGTGTCTGGGTAGGACATGGGCAGCACCATGGCAGAGCAAGAGACACCTGGGGGGAGTTCTGGAATGAGTGTCTAGGCCTGCCCGAACCACGTCTGGCCTCCAACAAATTCCTTCCCCATCCTGGCCCCTTTTTCTTATCTGAGAACTAAGAGATTCTGGGAAATCTTCTGGAAGGCTCCTCTGCACACTCTAAGTCTCTCTCTGGATCATGCCTAACTCTTACCCCCCTTCTCCCACACAGCTGCCTTCCTCTCCACAGCTCCACCTTCTCTTGGAGGAATGTTGCTCTCCTGCTGCTTCTCCTTCTCTTTTTGAAGCAGACTTCTGCATCGCAGTTCAACAAAATCAAAGGTGGGTTCAGAACAGCTGCCGCCATTTTGCTTTGGGAGACATTGTTTCAGGCTGAGGGTTGGATGCAGAGCTAATGTCAGCTGAGGTCATCACTACTGTGGATTCTGAACCACAGAAAGCCATGCCTGCTCATCACCCTAAGCTCTCCAAACCCTCCCCTGCTTGTTCTCCCCAAATTATTTCCCTGGCTTTTCCCAAAATATGTCTTCCAGTGTTTTTTTTTTTTTTTTTTTTTTTTAATTTATGAGTCACTATGCATGAACTTGAGAGGAAAGGATCAGTGAGGACACTGTTGCAGTCTTCGGGCAGAGACAATGAAGCCAGGTACAATAAAGAGGAGAGAAGTTTGGTTTTAAGGAGACTGAGGAACCAAAATTGGCCAAAATCCACAATGGACAGGATGCGGGGGTGATGGAGGAGGAACAAGTGTCTAGATTCTGACAACTATTGATGCCGATATCAAGATGGGGAACAGAGAGTAGGGAGGTGCTACTCTCCCAGTGTCAGGACAGACACCTAGTTCTGTTTTAAACATGTTAGAACAGAGTTACCCATAAGTCTGCCCCAATAATTTTTCCCAGGCAGTTGAAAAGAAGGAACTCTATCTTGGAATAGAGGATGGATGTGGAGTGAGAGATGGGCATCAGACAGGACTGTGGAAATGGATGTGACCACCCAGGAGGTACATTCTAGTAATGTCATGAGAGCAGAACTCTGGGGAGCATCTCCAGCAAATGCAGAAGAACCCCTGGGGGTGTATCAGGAAGGAGGCTGTACACACAGGGTAAGTGGCTAAGATGAGCTGGCCAGGGAGGAAGGGGTTCTATTCTAAGTAAGCACTCCAGCTAATAATCAGGAGAGGATCTCAATGCCTGAAACCCAAACGAAGGTTTAAATGGCTGCTGGAAGCAGGAAAATCAACCCTAGTGGGATGTGTGGTCTCACTTCATAATCCCAAGCTTCCCTTTCTGTTTCTCTTTACCCCTTTGAGGTATCCATATTTAATTTACCAAACTTTTTCTGTGCCCAAACCTTCAGCTATGGCCCCCAAGTGGTAGCTTATTCCACAGTGCCCACCAGCCTGCCTCAGGATCACCCAGGGGTGGGGTTTAAAATTGGGATCAGTAGGTCTTACCTTCTAGAGATTCTGATTCAGTCCAGAGTCCTTATTTACTGAAAGATGCATAGATAATTTTGAGGTACACTCCAGATTGGGAACCATATACTCTTCTTAGCTTTGAACCATCCTTGGAGAATACATTTAGAGAGATGTGAAAGGTAAGAAGTATAGCTGTACTAAAATTTTCAGTGGCCAGTCCTTGGGGAAGATGTGGGGCTTCTGAGGTGAGTCCCGAATTAAGGATCCTGGACTTGTCGCTGATTCACTGTGGCATCCTTTTGGACATTTATTTAAGCCTATTATTTATTTACCTCTACCAAGTTCAGAGCTACCAATAGCATGATGGATCCTCCTCACAGTTTTAATCTCTATGACCTCTTCACTACCATCCAAAACATTCTTCTTTTAAAGGACCCAAATGACTGGGTCTGACCCACTTGGATAATCTCTGTCTCTTAAGGTTAACTAACGTTGAACTTCAACTATGTAAGAAATCCCACGAAAACCACGCCGGACACGGGAAATCACATAAGGGAATTTATTAAGCAAACAGTGTCTCCCTGCAGGGTAAGAGAGAAAATGAGAGGAAAAGAGAAAGGAAAAGAAAAGAGCATGTGCTAGAGAGAGTGGAAAGCCAGGAGGATAGAGAAAAGTGTGTAGGACAGACAGAAGAAGAATAGAAAAAGATGGCAGGGAAGCTACAGTAAAACAGTTGAATTCCACCGGGCTAACAGGGGACCAATATCAGAGAAGGATACTTGCAAACTGACTGATGAACCAATAGCTAGCCAGGATGTTCACAGATTGACAAGTGGTTGGGAGGCGGGGAAAATTACTGCACCTGATGGGCAGGGGAGCAGCTTTACATTACAAACTACACATGCAAAATCCCTCCACAGCAGTGCCTGGATTAGGGTTTGATTCAGTAACCAGAGGACAGGAATCTTAGGGGAGCAACTGTGGGAATCTGCCTCTTGCAAGCACTTAAATCAGGATGCATACTTATCCCTAAGAAGAGAGTAAGCAACCACACTTCTGCAGAGCTCTTACCAGACACTGTGATCAGTGTATTATGAACATCATCCCATTTAATTCTTATAAATGATCTGCACGGTAGGGATTGCCATTCCCATTTTGCAGATAGGACATTTATGAATCAGACAAAGGAAGATGCTTTCAGCTGCTTAGTGTTGGAACCAGGCTGCCCACCGAGATCAGTCTGCCAGTGATGCTCCTCCCGCTCCACCATTTCTTCCTCTCATGGAGGTAACTCAGAATTCGCACCATCGAACGCAGATTGGTCTTGAGTTCACAAGAAGTCAAGGGACCAACATGAGGACTCCTGACTCCTATTTCCATGATGTGTCCACTACTCTTTACTAATTTCCTCTATTGCCTAGGTGCTGGAGACAGAGGAATTAAGCCTTAAAATATCAGGCTTTGGGGCTGGGGAGATAGCTCAGTTGGTAGAGTGCTTGCCTTGCAAGCATAAGGCCCTGGGTTCAATCCCCAGCATCTCAAAAAGAAAAAATATATATCAGGTCTCAAAAAGAGTAGGGAGCTCTTCAATTGAAGGCAAGGGCCTTTGTCCTTACGAATTTCCTGCTTTTGGAATCTGAGATGCTTTTCCTTCAGTTCTACCTGATTCAGCTCCATCTAAATGGGCCAAGAGGGTGAGAGATAGCCATGGAACCCTATATATAAGCGAAACGAGAACTGGAATGGAAGGTAGAGGACAGGACTGAGAGATTTTCATTAATTGCCTTTGTCATGGTAGAAGAGATTCTCCAGGAGTGTGAATTTGGACAATTTTTTCTTGCAGCAAAACCTGGAGTGTGCCCCAAAGACAGGCTCCTCTGTAACACCAGCATTCCGGGCTCATGCAGAATGGATTTCAACTGCGAAGACTACCTGAAGTGCTGCACTTTTGCCTGTGAGAAGAAGTGCATGGATCCTTATGAAGGTAGTAGCATTCAGGCAGAGGTGACTTCTGGGTCCCCCACGTCTTTCTCCGTTCAGACTGGCTGAACAATTCCCTTGGATGGCAAGACAAAGAGGCCTGAGTTTGTACTTTTCTCACTCTCCAATTTAACTCTCGCCCTCAAGTTCAAATCATGTCTAGACATTAGACATGGTGGCCGTCAACTAGATAATATGGATGTTCGTCTTCTCTGGTTCAACATTCATCTTTCATAAACAATTAATACTTGGTGTGCTCACGAGGTGCTGAGAAACTCTTGTTGGCCTCGTAACAAAAATCAAACCTCAGTTAACTTAGATGCTGGTGTTCTTTTCAGGCTCTTGATCTTTTCAAGGAGGTTTTCTGATAACTCTTACGTATTCCTATGCCATCTTGTATGTATAAGAGTGTGTACTTTTTACAGAGATTCATTCATTCATTCAAATGGTATTTATGGTCAGTGCCCTTTGACCAAGACTTCCAGGAACATACCTGGAGCTAAACAAGTTGGGTTTATTACTCATTACAGTGAGAGAGACCATGTGGCATCTCAGTAAGCAACTGTTAGAATGTATTACAGGATTTGGTCTTTGGTTGATCTGGGGGAGGGCTTTAGATTAAGTACTATTGGAAAGTGGGGGCAAAGCTATGGCTGAGTCCTCAGCGAATATTATCCACAGAGGGAGCAGACAGAGTGAGGAGAAGACTCTAACCGGCAGAGAAACCCAAGTCACTCAGGTGGGAGAAGGAGGTGTTTGGTATTTTGTCAGTTTCACAGCTATCTTGCTTTCTGTCTCACTTTATCATGGTCTTAGAGTGGCCTCATCTGGTCCAGATGTCCCGTGAGATGTTTTATGTCAACAGGGGAACACAACAGCATAGGTTAGTTTTCAGACATCAGGGACTATTTTTTTCCTTCCTATGTATCAGGCAGTTTGTTAGGCACTTTGGATACAGTTGCTGAACAGGTCTTGCCCTCTGGAAGCTCAAAGCAGTGGAGAAGAAAGATCAGTTCCAAAGTATCTTTATATGCCCTTCAAAATTGCCTTTGCAAGAAAGAAGTGATGTGCAGAGTCCCTACTCTGCAAAGTATTAGTAGTGGAGCTGGGGTTAGAACCTATATTTCCTTGACCGTGACTTTTTCTGTGACTTGGTTGACAACACCATGAACTATGACCGTCTGGGGATCTTATCCCTTCCTTTTATCTCTCTTTTATGTTCTTCCCTCTTTGCTTCCTGACCTCAGAACCCTGCATGCTACCCTTTAAAAGAGGAAACTGCCTCACTGAAGTGCAGCGCTGGTATTATGACTTCGAACAGCATAGCTGTAGAGCATTTACGTACAGTGGCTGTCATGGGAACTCCAACAACTTCCTCAGCCCAAGTGATTGCATGAAGGCCTGCGAGTTAATCGGTGAGACCCAGATCCCTGGCAGTGTGAGGGCTAGTTTCCACAGAAACAGATTGCCAGAAACAGCTTAAGCCATAGCTCTGTCATTTACTGGTTGGGAGGTCTTGGGCCAATTGTCTGCCTTTATGAACCTATTTTCTTGTCTATAAAATGGGGATAATAATAGTATTTATCTAATGGAGTGGAACCTAGAAATGACATAGTCCACATGAAGTTCACAAATTTTGGCTCATGGGACCTGAAAGCCAGGCCTTGGTGAAAGATATTTCTTCATCACATCAATCTATTTAAGCACCACCTGAGGTGAGGCATAGACAGGCCAGTCTGGAATTCCAAGAAGTAAGTGTCTATACTGAAGGTGGAGAATAGGGCAGGGTGCAGGTGACAGCGTTTACCCTTTGGTAGAATGATCATCACTAGTAATGTTGGGAGGCAGAGTCCTACCAAATTTATGCAGTGAATGACCTGGATTAAAACCCTGCTTTTCCCACTTACTGCAAGGTTTTGGGCCTGTTTGAGTTTCGGTTTTCTCCTCTATAATATTGAAATAGTAGCAAATACCTCACCAAATTTCTGGCAGGATGACGTGTGATCAAAGACACCAAAACTTGACATGGTGGCTTGTCCAGTGGCATGGACTCACTAAATGGTACCCACTGAGAGAGATGGTGACCATTCATCAAGATGCAGCATTGTGTGACTTACAAGGCAGGACTAGAATTTCAACCTCAGATCCTGTGAGACGGGCTGAGGAAAATACCATCACCACCAACCCAGATGAGGAACAGAACCAGAGAGGTCAAGTCAGTTGCCTAAGCACCCATGTTCCGTCAGGAGCAGAGTAATTTTAATTCCTCAGGCCCCAGGTGCCTGAATGACCAATGAAGTCTTGGAGTCTGTCTTGATGAATTTAGAACCAAATGCTCCCCTGTGTGGGAGGCTCCAAGGAGCCATGGTACTATGAACGGGAGCTTGGTCTTTTCTCCCCAGAGCAGCAGGAAGAGGCCATGGCAATGGGCTTGGGCTGGTTTATGGGAAATTTAGGTCTGCACTCAGAGGTAACTTGTACTTCTAAGAGTTGAACACATTATTGTCCATCTGAGCTGAGGTAGAAGGAAAAGAGAAAGGAAAATCCCCACCGTAGAATTTGCAGCCGGCTCAGAACAACAGGACACCCACATAAAATCCTAAAGAATCTATTTAAATACCATCTATGTCCCGAAGACCTACAAAGTAGTATCTACGGCCCAAATCTGAGAGAGGCTGCCACCCTGACAAGCTGCCTTCTTCTCAACCGGGTGGCTACAACTGCCTACCAAAAGGCCTCCCGACCTCTGTGCTGACCTTTCTGTAACCTATTGTCCGCAACAGTTCCAACAGTCCTTCCAAAACATGAGCCAGATCCTGTCACTCTGTCGAGGACACTACAGTCCTCCCCACTTCATTCAAAATAAAGCCAAATCCCTTAACCTGGCTAATCTTGATTTGTGTGAACTTGACATAATTACCCCTCTTTTATAGAGAAGGGTGCTGTCACTTATTTAGTGACGGGACTGAGACTTTATGTTGGGGCTTCAGATGCCAAGCTCAGCCTTCTTTCTACCACATTCCAGGATGTGGTGAGGGGACGGACAGGGTAAAGTGAACCGAGTTGCAGAGATGCTAGTTTGGAAAGGAAGGACAAGCAGTTTGAAGGGTGGCGGGGTGGGAAGGGGCCTGCCGGAGCTCACATCTGCTCCTATTTCAGTCAAGAAAGGGCAGTGTCCGCTCTTCCCTTACACCTCTCGCATGGAGTGTCCAGAGCCGTGTAAGAGTGACATGGATTGCCTTGTGAAGGAAAAATGCTGTGACTCTAGGTGTGGCTTCGTTTGCGCCAGTGCCTGGACAGGTAAGGCCCGGGGGACACCTCTCAAAGTCTACTGAGCGCGGGTCAAGAACGCCACGGTAGCCCATGAAACGGGGCCTCTTGAACCTCAGATGCCCCTGGGATTGATCCTGGAGGTATTTGAAGAGCTTTCACCTTTCAGTGGCTCTCATGTTGACCTCCTGATCCCTGGACATTATTGTGCTGTTCTTCAAAGCCATGACCACACGTGGTTGTCACTCTCTATTCTTCCCCAAGAAAACTTATTTGTTAGGAGTCTCATTCTTCCATGACCTGCAAAGTGACGTTGTCCCTGGATTCATATACATACAAATTCTTAACCACTAGGTATATTCCTGATAAGTCACATCCTGGAAGAGGGGCTGGGGGAAAACTGGTGGCAAATGCTTTGGGGGTAGAAGCCAACTCTCCAGCCTCAAAGGCTGGAGGTACCAATTTCCCCCTGTAGACCCAGGGATCGGTAGTGTCTGGAGGTACCCACCGTGGGGTAGCAAGAGTGAAAGGCTTTTCAACTGACTTCAACTTTTCTAGGTGCTGTCTGCATGACTTGGTCATCTCACTTTCCCCTAGATGATCCTCAATTCCTATCATTTATAAGACAAGGATGTTCTGGATCCACCCAAACCCATTAATTCTGAAGGGGTACAGGAATCTTCTCAGGTTGCCCAAGTCTGAGATGATGCTCCTCAAGTTTTTAGCCAAGAGAGTGCCTCCTCCTCTCAGTTGCAGAAAGGGAAGAGGCTTGATCAGAACAAAATCCTTCATGGGTTTCCCAAGAGTCCCCAAATTTGTGTCTAATTGTGATGGAGTATTTGAAGGTCAAGTGTCTTATTTTACCCCGTGAAGTCAAACCAGGTTTTTGCCCACCTAAGCCTCAGACGTGTGGCAGGATTAATAAACCCAGGTGCCTGCAGGACAGCGACTGTCCAGCCGGGGAGAAGTGCTGCTCTCGCTGTGGACTGATGTGCTTGGAACCCAAAAAATGAAAAGTAAGTGGAAAATATTCTCCTCTAAATATTAATTGTGAATAAGCAGAATAAAGAGCTGTTTTACTCTTCTTGTGTCACCTACCTTGTCATAAGTATAACAGTATTAATAGGGTTATTATATATATCATGTAGGAGTTTTATATGTAAGTGTTTTATATAGAATCATGTCATCGGAAAATGATGATAAATTTGGCTCTTCTGTTCTCCATGACTTTGTTTTCTTGTCTTCTATTGTGTTGAATCTCTGAAATAATTTTGAAAATAGAGGCAGCAAGGGCCTGAGGTGCAGCTGCGTGGCAGACCACGTGCTTAGCATGTGCAAGATTGTGGGATCAGTCCCCACCGTCAAAAAGACAAAAATGGAAAATAAAGGCAATTGCATCTAGTTCCTTATTTTAAAGTCAATGGCTCCTGCTGTATAAAAAAACGTGATAAATAGGTCTATGGCACTTAATTCCCCTTTTAAGGTTTTTTCTTCTCTATTTCAGTTGCTACTGGAAAGGACACGATCTGAATTTTATCAAATACCTTTTAAGCATCCAATCATATAATGATTTTTCTCTTATAATTTGTTGGCATAACACCTTATTAAGTTGTATGTTGAACCATCTTGCATTCTTGGACTAACTTTAATCATATTGCTAATATATTTGCAGTTGTTCACTGTGGCTCTTTTGGCAAAGAGCGCATTTAAAATTTTCACATCTCTAGTCAAAATAAAAATAAGTGCTTGTTTGTTTGTGTGTGTGTTTGTTACTGTTCAGGTCATGGTACTTTCAAAAAAACTTGCACAGGCAAAAATCAAAGTGGATCAAAGATCCAGGAATATATGTGTAGGAATTAGCTTCCTTAATAAGACTTAATAAGCTCAAGAAATAAAGCCAAGAATCATTAAGTGGGAGGGCATCAAATGAAAAATCTTCTGCGCAGCACAGAAAATAAGAGTAAGAAGAAAAAGCCTACAGAATGGAAAATCTTTGCCAGCTAGTCTTTAGACAGAGGATTAATAGAATGTGTCAAGAACATAAAAAACTCAACACACACACAAAAAAATAATAATAATAATCCAATCAACAAATGGGCAAAGGTACTAAACAGACATTTCCCCAAAGACGAAATACAAATTGCCAACAAATACATGAAAAAATGTTCAACATCCTTAGTGATCAGAAAAATGCAAATTGAAACTACACGGAGATTTCTTCTCATCCTAATTAGAGAGGTAAGAAATACAAATAATAAAAAACACTGGTAAGGACGCAAGGGAACACTTATACATTTTTGGCAGGATTGCAAATTAGTACAATTAGTACAATCCCTGAGGATATATATCAGTATTGAGATTCCTCAAAAGACTCAGAGTGGAAACACCACGTGACCCAGCTACCCTACTCCTTAGTATTTATCCAAAAGAATTCAGATCAAGATACGATAGCCATACATGCACATCAAAGTTTACAGCAGCAAAATTCACAATAGCCAAGTTATGGAATCATCCAGGTGTATATCAGCAGATGAATGGATTAAGAAAATGTGGTATATATACAAAATTGGGTTTTACACGGCCACAAAGAAGAATGGAATGGTGTCATTTGCTGGTAAATGGATGGAACTGGAGGGCATCGTGATAAGTGAAAAGAGCCAGACTCAAAAAGTCAAGGGTTGAATGTTTTCTCTTATATGCAGAAGCTAGAAAGAAAAAAAAGAAAGAGTAAAAATGGATTTCACAAAAGCAGAAGCAAGACAGTAGAATAAAGGGGGCCAGGGGAAGGGAGAGGAAGGAGAAAGGGGCTGAAGTAGGGATTTAAATGGACCAATTATGCTATGCGTACGTACAAATATATCAATCACAATGAATCCCACTTTTCTGCATAATTATTATATATATACCAACGTTTTAAAATAGAAGGGAAATCAGTTGAGTTAGAGGAAAGGGATCAGGGGAGGTAGGGAAAGCGGAGGTACTGGGGAATTAAATTATGTCATGTACATGTATGACTGTCACCATGAATACAACTATTATTTATAATTATAATGCACGAATAAAAAAATTGTAGAAACTTGACCTATGATGTTAATTACAGATTATATTTGCTGAAAAACAAAAAAAATGTAGAAACTTGGATGGAAAACTGTGGGAAACTTACATACTTTTTCTGTAATCTGAAAATTTTTGATAATATATAAATTCTCTGTTTGAAATCTGTAGCCAATATTCCACTCTAAAGCATCTAGATCAGGTTTCTTCTATTTTAGTAATTTTTAAATATTTCACCTTACAGTTTGTGCAGGTTCTCTATCTTCTCCTCTGTGAATTCGAGTCTTTTGTATCTTCCTAAAATTGATGCGTTTCTCTGCATTTTATTTTAGAGTAATATAAATTAATCTTTAGATAATGATTTTCACATCATTAAATTTGGTTAATGTTTACATTCCAATAATCATGTCACCACCCACCCATCTACCCACCCGTCATTCAATCCATTTATTCACTGTGCATCTAGGTACCCAATTCCCATTCACCATCCCTCTGTTGATGTACCTTTCAAGCTAATTCTCTATTCACCCATATATCCATCCCTTTACCCTTCTTTCTCATCTTACTTTTACCAATCTAGTTGTCCATTTTATTTCCAGCCTTTAATCCATCTGCTTATTATTTACCTCTCTCTTCCTCTTTTTTGTGTGAGCATGCACACACGCGCGCGCACGCACACACACACACATACACACATACACACATTCCTTCATATACATCAACACACTTATCATCATTGGCAGGTGGGTGAGTAGATTGGTATCCACCTTCCAATCAAACAGCTTCCATCAATATACCATCTATCTTATATTCAGTCCAACCCACTTCACGTTATTCATCCATCCATCCACAATCCTTGCATTCACATACCCAACTGTCCATGCTTCCCTCATCTCTTCCTACTCATCCAACCATCTTTCATGATATGCTGTCCACTGGGGGACACCCATCAATATACATATTCATCATTTCTACACTGATCTTCTCCATCCACCTGCCAATCCACACACCTATCCAAACACCCACCAATTCTCAACGTATCCTCCTGATTCATGATAGGCTGTCCATTGGTGGACACATATCTGCCTCCACACCTGCCAATTCCTCACCTACCTGGCTCATACAGGAGAATGTACTGACTGTTTATTCTGGAACTCTTTATGTTCTAAGGAAGAGGTTCTAGATACAGATGTGTTTCATGGACCTCAGAGCTTCTTTGGGGAAATAAGTGTGCGACTCAGCAATTCAACTAGAGGCACTTGGAACAACACTGAAAGACACTGGCAGGAAATCAACCCAGTGCTAAAGCAGGAGAGGCCAGGTTGAGGCCAATGTGCTCCCTGGAGCTCATATTCTGTGTCTAGGATTTGGCATGAAGTCAGAATTCATGCAGAAGTCAAACCGGGGCAGAGACCCTAAATGAGAATAGATGAAGGAAGAGAGGCAAGGACCCAGGTGGGTCCTTACCCAGCTCTCTTCAAGAAAGTAGATGTTAGAAGGGGCCCAAACCGTGATTCATTCCAGAACTCAAAGACACAAATTTCATGTTACCTGCTTAAAAAGTGAGTCCTGTGGGTTGGCCAGGAAATTAGATGAGACAGAATGTGATAGAACTGCCAGAAAGAGTTAACTTATTTTCAAGAAAATTTAGAGAATAAAGTAGCCTTAACTGGGGGCTCTGGGAGCCATTTGGAAATGTATTGATGCTGATTCTTCAGCCTCTGTCTGTATTTAAGATTTCACTCATTCCCTTTGGAGACAGCATTCTTTCTTACCTCAAGTCCACAATAAAATATTATATCCACAGCATCATCAGAAATCCCCTAATGGCCTCTGGCAAGAACTTACAAGCTCAGCCCCCTCTTAGCCTCATCTCTGACACTCATGTGCTGGATGACATTCAGTCGGCACCCTCGCTTCTCGGGCCCTTATGATTCCTAACTATAACGCAAAGCAATGGAGCCTGGTGGTCCCTTGGAGTCCTGCTGCCCAGATATTCCATGTTTTCCCTCTCCCCTGGGCTGAATTTGAGGGACAGAAAAAGAGGGACAGGACTGCCTAGGACTTCTTGATTGTTCACTAGAAATTCTATTCCCTAGTCTCTTTGTGGAATTTTCCTTGAGACTACAAAGTTGGTGGGATGGTCCCAGGGGAGCTCTGCTGTGAGATCCTAAATTTTGTAACCATAACAGTTACTCATTGACAATAAGGCTGGCTTTTTCTGACTTTTCTCTGTTACACAAAAGAATTTTGAGAACAATGGTTGGCATGATAGGGCAGCACATTTTCAGGAAAGAAACCTATCTGTAGGAAACCCTACAGATAGCACGCACTCTCTGAAGGGTGTCTCTCCTCCTGCCCGCGCTGGTTGGGTGGCGGTGGATTTGTGGCTTCAGGAAAGCTGCTTGAGTTCTCTGGCACCCTCTCTCCAACAGCTCAGCTAGAATCCAGCAACGCTGCTGTGTTATTGAACTTCATTCAGTTATAGTCTCTCAGGAAGTTCTGTTCATTTTGTGGCTTTTCCTCAGATGACAAGGAGTTTGCATCAGATGGCAGAAGCTCCCAGCAAGCTCCTGTTCTCAAAGCAACACACTGTGACACACGCTATCTGAAGACTCTGTAATCAGCCCGATTCCTCCCCAGCACCCTGCTCTGTGGCAACATCTTTGCTCTTTGGCTTTAGTCAAATATGAATGACCCAAAGAGAAGGGAAAGGGAGGATGGTGGGAAGAAGCCGTGGGAGAGGGAGAACGGAACACAGAGACCAGGGGAGACCCGCAGATAAAGAGCAAGAGTTAGACGTAGGTACAGGGAGGCACAAAGAAACAGATACACAGAGATGAATGGGGCCACTGTCAGAGGTGAGCAGAGGGGCACATTGGTTAGCGCACGTGTGCAAAGGAAAGTGACAAGAAGGAGGGCATGGCACGCTCCCCGAGTTTCCAGGACGGAGACCTGGGAAGTGGCATCCACTCCTGAGGTAGACGGGAAAGGGTGAGGGAGCTCTGCCCACTCCCCTGCTTGACCCGAGGGCTCGGCCCCGTGCAGCCCAGGGCTTAAGGATCATCCAATAAGAGACCCTTCCCCCAGAGCTGTGGGCTGCCGATGCCAGTTAGTCCCATTTATGACCTCGGGAACTTGGTGTTCCTGACAAGAAAGGGGTGGCTGGCTTTTCTCCAGTTCTCATATCCAAGGTAGTGGCCACCGAAGGAATAGGCTGGCCCAACGGTCAGACATTTGCACGTTCTGGAACCATCCTCTCTTCAGAATGGAGTCTTCTGGACTTTTGAGTATCCTGATACTATTCATCCTCTTTGTGAATATCCAGGGACCTGGTCTAAGTGACTGGTTCTTTCCCAGTAAGTATCGGGCCTCTGCTCTTGTCGTGGACAGAGAGAAGTTTGCTGGGAGGAAGGAACCAGGAACAGTCCCTCAGATGTGGGTTGCTTCCTCCATCTTAGCGCTGGTCCTGGGCTGGGAGAGGAGGGAGCTAATTAGAAGATCTCTTCTGTGAATGCAGGAACCCAGACCGGGCAGTTCTTGGGGCAGGGGCTGGTGGGGTGGATAATGGGATCTAGCAATTGTGGGAGGGGTTATAGAAACCTGGGAAAACTAAGGGTCCTTCCCTCGCCCACAAGAAAAATAGATCTTTTTCTCAGAATGCTATCTCGATCTTCTGTTTCTTTCCAATGTAGTCCTATGAAGTGTCTTTACATCCCCAGAGGGTTTGACTGTGGAATAAGAATAGCTAAGAGTCCCTTTAAATGTAAGACACTAATACTCCACGGATATATAAGTAATAAGGACAATTGTTAGCATTTTCTGAACACTCAGAAAAATGGGCATTTCTGAGTAGAGATTTTTAAAGAGAAAAGGATTCTGGAGTCATACTTAGAGGTTGAATCCTGACAGCCATATAACCTTGTGCAAATTATATCAATTTCATATGCTTCAGTTTCCTGATCTGTAAAATGGGGATAATAGTAGAACTGACCTCACAGAGCTGCTGTGGAAATTAAATGAGGTGATATGCTGTAAATACTTAGATGAGTGTGTGGCTTGTGGCAAATACTTACCACAACTGTGCCTCCATCACTACTACGATTGGAGCTTTACACTCTTGGTCTCGTTTCTTCCTCAAACTCCCTAAGGCCAAAACCATCTTACAAAGAAAATGAAGAGAGTAGTTTCAGAGAGGGTCAGCGGCAGACCCGTGTTAGAATTCAAACCCAAACTGACTCCAGAGTGCGATGAATCACGGTAAAATGTCGCCCTCCAGAGGAACTCGCAAACCTGGCCTCCTCAGCAAGTTAGAAACTAGATCAGCTGAAACCTGTGCCTCTATTTGTGGCAATTTTGCCCACAGGGGACATTTGCAATGTCTGAAGGCATTTTGATTGTTACAGTCGGGGAGGGGTGCACCTAATAAATTGAAGCCAAGGATACTGCTAAATGTCACATGAGCAGGATGACCCCCCTCCCAACAAATGTCACCTGCGGTTGAGAAATTCTGCCTTTGAGGGACTGGCACAGGAAGTGGGACGAGGGGCCAGGGTGGGAAGGTAGAGATGAGGCGTGGTCTGGTAGGGGGCAGTGTGGGTTGGGCTGGGAGGTGCCCAGGGGCACCCTGAGGAAGAGACTCCTGAAGGTGGCCGGAGTGAGAGCAGACCTTCCTGGCCACCCAGAGTCGGATCTGGAAGAGGGCGGGCAGGGACCCTCCAAGTTCACCCTTGTAATCCGCTCCTCCCCCAGGAAAATGTCCCAGAGTCAGAGAGCAATGTGAATTCAGAGAGAGGGACCTGTGTACGAGGGACAGACAGTGCCCGTACAACAAGAAGTGCTGCGTCTTCAGCTGTGGGAAGAAATGCATAGACCTCCAGCAAGGTAACCTTCAGAGCCCCAGGACAGCCCCGGCCCCACGCTCGCCCTCACCTTCCGCCACCGGGCTGGCTTGTCCCTGGTTCACGGAGGGCTGGTCTCTGGGCGGGATTGCTGGATGTGGGAGAACTGGGATTGAGGTTCGTTACTGCTCCTAACATGGTGTATGACATGAATTATGCCCTGATCCTATCAGGTAATGTCTGGGCCTCAGTTTCCCCAAACAAATGATGGGTAGAGCAATGGGATTGCATCGGCTGGTTTCTTGGTCACTTTTCACCCTTATGATTTTCTGAGTCCTCAGATGGGTCCTTGTCCTTTTTGTCCAAATATATACCAGTGATGTTTGTTGCTGCAAGTGACAAATTAAGAATTTTCTCTTTTTCCCTTCTCAGTATTGAGTATTGAACCCAGGGCACTGAACCACTAAAATACCTCTGAAATTCTGAAAAATATCCCCAGTCCCTCACCCCTTTTTGAGACAGGGTCGACCTCAAACTTGCAATCCTCCCACCTCAGCCTCCCAAGTTGCTGGGATTATAGGAGGGTGCCGCCATGCCTGGCTAAATCAAGCAACATATCTTTCCTATGTTTTTGCTCCTGAACGACAGCCTCTTGGCCTATATAAACTTTGCACCAGAACTTCTGCTGACTTCTCCAGACCAGAGGGGTTTTCCTCTCCATCTCCCTGGGCTCCAGAAAAGACTATCAAGGATTTTTTAGTCATTCATTTAGCTAATATTTACTGAGTGCCCCTGAGATTCATTGTATTGATCCATTTTGCATCACTCTAAGGAAATGCCTGAGGCGGGCTAACTATAAATAAAAGAGGTCTATTTAACTCACAGTTGGAGGCTGAGTCCAAACAGCATGGCACAGGCTCTGGCAAGAACCCCATGGCAGATGTGGAGCACCTGAGAGAGAGAGAGAAAGAGAGAGAGAAAGAGAGAGAGAGAGAGAGAGAGAGAGAGAGAGAGAGAGAGAAATCACATCGCCATTGCCAACAGAGGCCCAAATAGAGACTGAGCTCTTGTAGCCCCTTCAAGGCACACTGGCAATTGACCCAAGGACCTACCACTAGGTCTCACCTCTTAAAGGCATCACCACCCTCTGGACACCACCATCTTGGTGACCAAGATTCCAACACATGCACCCTTGGGGGCACACACTTAAACCATTTCCAAACCAGAGCACCCGTAATAGGATCTAACCTGCTCGTGGTGGGCTGGGAGGATAGGAAGAGCTTCTGTGGGAAAGCAAACCTGGAGTTGAGATCCGAATGAAGGGTAATATTTTAGACAAAAAAAGAGGAGGGAAGGGCTTTTCAGGCACAAGGACTAGCACAAACAAAGGCTCAGAAAAGCAGAAAGTGAACAAGAACATGGCACAGGGAAAGAAGATCCTAGGCGTGTAAAGATCAAGCAATTCAGGCCTGGTGGGCCAGATCATAGTTTCATCTTGATCCTAAGAACCAAGGAAATGCACTGGGGAAGGATAGTGACATGCCCTGGTTTGTGTGACGCCTCCAGGGTGTGCTAGGGAAAGCGGAGGAATGGAGTGTGCTAAAGGGACTCGGGAGGAAAGAAAATGGTAGCCTGAGCTAGGAGGTAGCTGGGGATGGGGTGTGCTTGAAAGATATCAGGAGGCACAGGCCTCGACCATGCATGGCGAGCTGTTCATATGCCTTCAGGAGAGGGCTGCCCAGTTAAGATCTGAGCCCCAGGTTCAACCGGATTTTTTTATCTTGAGCAAATCACAACTTTCCCTCTCTCTGCCTCAATTTCTTCAGATAACAAAGATTACTTTGAGGATCAAATAAATGGATGCTCCTGAAGTGCTTAGTGCAATGGCTGGCACATAGTAGCCACTCGATACCTACTAACTTAAATCATTTATCTTTCTTGACTGGGAAGTGCTAAACAGCAGACTGACTAGGCCTTTCCTTTGTCCCTTAAAGTGTTAGCACACAATGCTAAAGTGCCCAAGGAATTATGTACTCAGTTCAGGTCAGGAGACATTTGATTTTTACCCCCGACATTCCATAAAGTTCTACACTGTGTCAGGCCACCTGCGAGGAACTGGAATTCCAAGATGAAATCAGACTCAGTTTCCTTGTTCGAGAGAAACTCACACTCTCAGGAATGAGCCTGAAGATATGAACTAACAGTAAAGGTAGACACAGAATCAATGCAGACTTGGTTCCGGCACCTGGGATGTAGAATGGAGTCAGGAGAGACCTCACAGAGAAGTCGTTGTCTGAGAAAGGTTTTGAAGGGGAAATATAAGTGTCAGGAGTGAGCAACAGTGGGCCATGGAAGTGCAAAGGCGTGGGATAGAAGAGTACGCTGAATGTCGCTAAGCATGTAGCTCAAGGGGGTACTGAGGCAGGTGAAGAGCCAGAGCCAGGAGCTGGAGCCAGAGGATGAAGGGCCTTGCGGGGGATGGGAAGGATTTGTCATGAAGTCAAGGTAGGTCTTACCTTGGCTTGGCCTTCAGATCTATTGGTTCCTTCTCCCTGGCATGAAGGATTAGTTGGAGAGGTCAAGACTAAGATGATTCAGTAGCCCCGGTGTGAGATGCTGAGGCTTAAGTTAAAGGGACTGGAAGAGAAGTGAGCTATTGGAAAGTAGAAACCAACAAGACTCAATGGCTTAGCTGTGAAGATTCGCCTTCACCAAATTCATAGTTTGGTTGGGACCTGTGTTCTTTGCTAGGGTTGCCAGAACAAAGTAGCATGGGCCGATGGCTTAAGCAGCAGTAATGTGTTGTCTTACAGTTCTGTGGGCTTGAAGTCCAAGGCCAATGTGCCAGCAGAGTCCGTTGCTTCTCAGGATTGTGGGGAAGAATTCTGTTCCATGCCTTTCTATTAATTTCTGGTGATTTCCTGGCCATCTTTGGTGTCCCTTGGTTTATAGACACATCACTCTGATCTCTGCCTTCATGTTCCTGTGACCTTCTTCCTGTGCGCGTGCCTATGTCCAGATCTACTCCTTTTTAAAAGGATGCCATTCATATTGGATTAGGCGACTACTCTACTCCAATATGACATCATCTTAACTGATTACATCTGCCACGATCCCATCTCCAGGGATTCAGACACCTGCTCTGGGATCTCCCTGCAAATGTATGTAGCATAGCCACAGAGCCGGGCTTGCACAGTGAGACAGGGAAAGGAAGCACATTCCCGTTCATTCGGGGTGATTGCTAAGGAGAATAATAACAGCTGTTTTGTTCCGGGCTGAGCACTCTGAGTTCTCAACTCTGGGGTCTCTCTGCAGACATATGCAATCTTCCAAAAGAAGCTGGCCCCTGCATGGCTTTGTTTCGTCGCTGGTGGTACAGTAAGACAAACAATACCTGCTACAGCTTCGTGTATGGTGGCTGCCAGGGAAACAATAACAACTTCCAAACCAAAAGCATCTGCCAAAATGCCTGCCAACAAAGAATGTGAGTCTTGGGGCCCCGATCTCCCCTTGTCACCAAAGCCATACTGGGAGGTCTGCGTACCGATTGATCCAGTCCAGGGTAGCTAAGTCCTTGATAGACCAGTGCCAACAGAACCAGCTTCAGTCAGGAGGGAAGATGGCACCTGGCAGAGGGGAGTCGGGGCTTTCTGGGAACCGAGGATGGGAAGGGACACGGAGGTGAATCAAAGCCAGCAAACGTCAGGGGATTTAGGCAGTCTGAAGGGAGGATGCGGTGGTGCCATTTCAGAGACCAACTAGAAAAGTCACGGAGCAGCCTCCCTCGCACTGGACACGTTGCCCAACCGATGGTTCCTTGCCATCTGTTTTCTCATTGCAGCTCTTTGCCAGCAAAACAATCTCATTCATTTTTCCTTGAAAGAGACTAATAGCTCCCCAATGCACACTCAGTTTTATAATCTCCTCCTGTAAAAAGATGTATAAACATAATCTCAAGCTTCAAAGCCCAAGACGCTCCGCTACTTTTTATACCTACACTCTCAACAGGCTTCCTTTCCTGAATGGATAAGTGTACCTGGGAGCAACCACCGGGATTTGGCTCCTGCTCCAGGCTCTAGGTACCTGACCGATGCTCCAGGTTGACTCGCTGTTCCACGCTCGGCGCTGCAAGGTCTTAGTGCTTCCCAACAGTGAACCCCAGGATCTGCCCTTCTTCCTCTATCTCTGCCTCTTTTCATGCATAATACCTTTCACTTGGATTCCATCTCTCTGCCTAACCTCCACCATCTCTAACTCTCAGAAATTCTTATTTACCCCTGTGCGGCTCCCAATTTTTTTTCAATAAAGTGCTTGGTTTCATCCTGCGCTTCTGAGGCTGAGTAATTCACATCTGCTTGGCATGTTACACTTTGCAGAGAATAAGGGATTGTTGAAGCTTCCAGTAACACCATTTGAGCAAGTGAGGACAATCAGAACCTTGAGAGCTGAGAGCTCCAGGGATATTGTTATTCTCCTCCGTTTCTTTAAAAAAAAAAAAAAATGAAACTCTTAATACAAGGGTCCAGGACATTGCCTTAATTTGGATGCCCCAGAAAGGGACTATGGGACAAGGGCATGGGTGCACATAACTGATCTGGGAGATGTCCCAAGAAGCACAAGGTGGAAAGTGGGGTGATTCAGGGAAGGACAGGATTCGATTATGAGCTGGTTGCCACTGAGGGCCACAGTGGCTCAATCCTGCCAGGCACCTTCCCAGGAATCACGTGAACCATGTAGAACATGCCTCCAAATCTCCATCTGCCTCCAGTGACGTGGAAGCTGAGGTGTTGATCCACTGGTTCCCACTGGATACCTGGGGCAACGAATCCCTCACTATCAGATAGTTCAACATGCAAGCTAAGGAAGCTCCTAGAGAGTCAGAGAGAAACCTTAGCAGAGAAGTAGGAACTCTGCCCCTTTGAAACAGGCAACTCTGTGTGCCCTGGCTGTTATTTGGCCATAAGCAGGAATGCCACACCAGTACACACTACACTGTGGATGAACCTCAAAAACATCACACTACGGGACAGAAGCCAAGAACGACAGTTGAGTCCATTTATGTGAAGTATTCAGAACAGGTAAATCTACAGACATCAGAAGCAGTTGCCAGGGGTTAGAGTGGGCTGGGGGGAACTAAGGAGGGACTGCTCACGGGTCCAGGGTTTTAATTTAAAGTGACAAAAATGTTTTATCACCTTGGAATTAATGGAGGGAGTGGTCACACAACTCTAAGAATGTACAATAAAAGCCACTGAATTCTTCACCTTGAAATGGTTAGTTTTATGTGATGTGAAATCTACCTTGATTTAAAAAATGAATTAAGAAAAAAATGTTCTCTGGGACTGACTGTCTCTTGCAGCTGCAGGTGACACTGAAGGTAAGCCGAGAGCATGCTGGGATGTGGCAACAGCGGTCCCCACTGCAACGCACCACTCACTCTCTCTACTGATACTTCAAGACTTAAATTGATGCAGCAATTCAGGAACCAGCAGTAGAACATTCTTCAGGCTCTGCTGCTGTGGTGGGCTCTGAAACTATAACTGACGTTTATTATTACTTTCTTGAATCTCGTATTCTAATTTGCATCTGATATTACAAGGTCTTGGGAGCTCTAGAATTCTTTCCTGCTTGATCTAGACAGATACCCTGTAGACTCAGTTCAACTTGGAGTTAATCTTTCCTAGCCACCCTTACTCACGGCGATATCTTTACTCTTTGAAAACGGCTAAAGAAAAGGGGTTAAGTGGGCACAGCTGCACACACCTGTAATCCCAGCAACGTGGGAGACTGCAGGTGTGTAAGCAGGAAGCAGGTGCTGAGGCGGGAGGAACCTGTTCTAGGCCAACTCGGGCAATTCAGCAAGATCCTGCCTCAAACTCAAAATTGAAAAGGGCTGGGGATGTAGCTCAGTGGTTAAGCACCCCTGGGTTTACTCCCCAGGACTGCAAAGGAAAAACAAAAAATGGACCCAAGAAAAGAGAGAGGGAGAAAGAAGGGAAGGGAGATAGACACACAGTGGAAGGGAGTTGTTGAAAAGGAAGGGGGAGGGGAGTGGAGCAAGGTAAGAACACAAAGAGGGACAGAGAAGGGAAAGAGAAACAGAAAAATAAACACAAATCGATGCACCAAGAGAAGAATAAAATCAGAAAGAGGGAAGTAGGATGCACTCAGCCTCCAAAGCACCCCTGCAGAAAGGAAGGTTCTGGAGTTGTGCCTGCCTTCTGCTGGGGGCTTCTGGAATGCCCTGGGCAAGTGTGACCCCACCCCCCACCCAGTGGAACAGAGAGCCTTGGATTGCCAAGTGTTGGGAGCAGCCTATCAAAAGTCCCTTCCCCCAGGGTTGGTATTGTAGGTGCCAGCTGGCCCCACTGATGACCTGGGGGAGGGAGTATGGCTGGCTTGACTCCAGAGTTGTTTCTTGGACTGTGCCAGGCAGCCATCGCTCAGAGGCAGCTCAGGGAGCAGCAGGACCTAGTCTTGGTGCCATACGCCGGCACCTCCTAAAATGAGACTCTTGGGACTTCTACCATTCCTGGTACCACTCATCCTCCTGGGGGGTGTCCAGGAACCTGGGCTGGTGGAGGGGCTCTTTCTCAGTAAGTATTGGGGACATGGTCCCTCTAATGCAGAGAGAGAACTTGATGGGGACAAAGGACAAAGAAGAGTCCCTCAGAGGAGAAATGCTTTCCCCACTTTGGCCTGGACCCTGGGCAGGAGAGAGGGGAGGTATTTGGAGTCCTTTTTCCAGTCCCCTTTCTTCTAGCAAGACACCTCTGTGAAGGCAGGAACCTGTCTGTGGCAGTTCCCCGCCCCCACACCCACTGCATCCCAAGCAGTTCTTCTTGGAGGTGCCTGGACCTCGGCATAAAGTGGACTTGAGGAACTAGATAGCCAGAGGGACTTTCCCCCGAGGACACAACACTCCCTAGCAGCATCCCCACTGACTTCCACATTTCCACACTGAAGCTCCAAAAAAGTTGCCCCACACCTATGCCCCCACCTGCAAAGGAGCCTTGCTTTTGTGGTAAAGTATTGTCTCCCAAAGTCCCTTGTAATATTGAAATAGAAAGATTCCCACATTAGTAGGTAAATATACCGAGCACTGAAACAGCTGAGGTTGGCAGTGAATTCTCAGGGGCCACATGTGGCCCTGACTCCACTCTTAATAGTTGTGTGACCCCAGATGAGTTCACAGAGCCTCCCTATACTTCGGATTCCTGCTTATGAGATGTGATATTAATAGGATTTACCCGTGTATTGGGAATGAGGATTAAGGAGAAAAGTCCAGGGGCATAGTAAGTACTTCATCAATACATTATTATTTTGTCCCAGGCAGCTTGACGATGGCTTTTCAAACTTTGGAATGACCCTCTAGGCAAATGAGAAAAGGAAGGTTCAGAGAGGGTGCCCACCATACCAAGGGTTGTAAGAATCCTAAAGCCCAGCCCTCTGATGCGCAAGTGGAGATCTCAATTGGCAGGAGCTACAGCGCCCCCTAGGGGAACCTCCCAGCACAACAAAGCCGAGTGCCCATAAGAGTCCTCCTCCCAGTAACCTTACAGGTGGTGGGGAGGAGGCTTGGGAGTGGGCTCAGGGATTAGGTGATGAGTCACAGGGTCGGGAATGTGGCTAGTGTTGTGAGAATCCTGAGTCGCCTGAGGGTTCCTATCCTCCTGGGACAGGAGAAGGGAATCAAGTTTCCTCAACTCTGCGGAGGTGCCCTGGGCCTGGGAAGGGGGAGAGATGCCCACTTCCAGAACTCAAGGGAGCATATCTTCTCCTCTCTAGAGTCGTGTCCCAAAATCAGAGTAAAATGTGAAGTCGAAGAGAGGAACCAATGTACGAGGCACAGGCAGTGCCCAGAGAATATGAAGTGTTGCATGTTCAGCTGCGGAAAGAAATGTTTAGACCTCAGAAAAGGTACCTATGGATCCCGGAACAACCGCAGCCCTCTCTCTCCCCTCCCTGCCCCTTTCCGCACCTGAACAGTCCAGATGCATCTTCTCCTTGACACAAATCGCGGCAGTGCGGGGCTGGGAGACCTGGACTCTATTTCAGTTCTGCCCCTATTCTGTATGTAATGGGAGCGATGAGGCTCTCCCTCTCTGGACTTCAGTTTCCCCCTCCGTAAGTTGCACATGGGTACTGGACCACATGGTCTTCAGGTTCCTCTTTGACGATCTTCTGAAATGCCAAGTAGCCACCAAAGTCCTGTCAGATGCCAACATCGCGTCAGGTTATATGATCACGTAAGACAGGAGGATGACTGGTATTTCCTGGCATTTGTCCCCAGCCCTCTCGGACTATATATATCCAGGCGACTTTCCATGATCACCTTTGACCTCTATACTCTTTCCTCTCTGCCCTATATAATTGGACTCTGAAGAAGTCCATCAAAGACCACACATTCATTTATTCAATCAACAAATATTTATTGGGACCTCTGTCACCCACTTCACTCGCTTGCTGTGGCCAGGGAGGGCTGGAGAGATTTTTCTAGGACAGGAATCCATGGTTTATGATCTGAAGGATGGGTAAGTATGTAGGCAAGAAATGGAGGGAAGACTTTTCCAGGTACAGGTAACAGCATGAGCAGAGACCCTTTGTGAGGAAGCAGCAGGCTCAGGCCTCAAAAAGTCAGAAAGCAGAGGAAGTCTGAGAGGACGAGACGAGAAAGATGGGGCTGGGTTAGCCAGAGCCCAGGGGTCAGTCTTGGTCCTAAGTGTGGTGGATTATCTACATTTGAATCCCTTATCATTCACCTGGCTTCACTTTTGTCATCTGCATGGCAGGAGCAGTAAGAGGGACAGCCACATAATATTAAATGTTAACACATTTTAAATGCGAAGAACATGACTGACATTTTAAAAAATGCTAAAATTGTTTTGATGTGGTCCAGACTGGAATTGCTAAGGACTGTATTTGTACCCCTTAGCACTATGGGCAAAACAATGCCTCTTTAAGTTCTGGATACATTCGTTTTGACAGTGAATACTCCTATAACATCCTCTCTGTGCCAGATCTGCTCAAACTGCTGTACAGAGATGGCCTAAGACACAGTACCCACTAGAAAACCTTATATTCTCATAGAGGAGCCAGAAAATATGAATGAACAATTACACTGAAGTGGTTAATGTGTGCCACAAAAGTGACAAATGTGCAAGATTTAAAAGCAATAAAATAAAAAGCAAGGAGTAAAGAATGAAAACAGGAAGGGCATCACAAAGATTTGGTGTCTGGGAAGGGTTTTGAAGGATGAATAGGAGTGCACCTCATTAGTGAGAGAGGGATAGACATTTGGGTAGGCATAAAGGCAGAGATGGGTAAGATCATGATGTTCTTAGAGCATGAAGTTAAAAAGGTGAGTATGAGGCACAGCAAAATAAATAAAGTCGAAGAGAAGGAGAAGATGGGTTCTGAGAGAGACTTTTTTTTTGCAGGGGCGAGTGCTGGGGATCAAACCCAGGACCTCAGGCAGGCAAGGCAGGCACTCTACCCCTGAGCTATAGTCCAGTCTAGGAAATGGGTTCTGGAGTCCCTCTGGGTAGAACTTTGTCTTGATCCAGTGGATCAGTTCTTCTGGAAACCAATGTGGAGTAGAGCAGAGAAGTGTGGCATATCAGTCAGTAACCTTTCCAGACAGTTCTAGAAAAAAAAAAAATAGTGCTTGAATTAAGAAAATGATAGAAAGGGAGCAAAAGGAGAAGTACCTCACTCTCAAAATCATGGAGATCTTAGTTGCTCAGATGTTGAGGAGGCATAACAAAAGAGTCCATGTGGTATTGTCACATCTGCTTCTTACAACAGCCCTGCAAGATGAGCAGGGTGGCATTTATTTTGATATAGTATCTTTATTTTGTTTATTTATTTTTATGTGATGCTGAGGATCAAACCCAGTGCCTCACACGTGCTAGGCAAATGCTCTACCACTGAATCACAACCCCAGACCAGGGTGGTATTTTATATTCCCATCTTTTTATTATTATTATTTTATTGGTTCTTTTTAGTTATACATGCCAGTAGAATCCATTTTGATATACAAGCATGGATATATCTTGTTCTAATTCAGACCCCAGTCCCTCTCCTTGCCCTTCCATTTTCCTACCCTCTGTTCCCTTCCCTCTGTTGATCTGTTCTGCCATTTACCCATAGTTATCTTTTTTAATTAATTTCTGTGGATGTACAGGAAGTCAAGGACCAGAGAGGTTAAAGTGAGTGCTCAATGTTCACACTGAATTGGGAACAGAATTCTGAGACAAATATGCTTCTCAGTAAGGACAAGGGGAGCAGGGGTCAGAGGTAGGTGGAGGTGGACATTGTCCAAGGAGACAGTATCCAAACAGCTCTGCTCTGTGATCTCCCTGCAGACGTATGCAGTATGCCAAAGGAAACTGGTCCCTGCATGGCCTTTCTCCCACGCTGGTGGTTCAATAAAGAAACTGAGATGTGCTCCAAATTCATCTATGGCGGTTGCCAAGGGAACAATAACAACTTTCAGACTGAAGCTATCTGCATGGTTGTCTGCCAAAAAAATATGTAAGTCCCAGAGGTCTCAGGCTTCATGCTCAACCGGGCCTCACTGAGAGAGCTGGGTGTTGGTCCATTCCAAGACCGCAGCAGGCCTGGGGCTGACAGTTCCCATCAGGAGATAAGGGTGCATCTTGTGGGAGGGCGAGTAGAAGGATGATTTGAGAAAAAAGGATAGGAAGGAGCCAGTAGGCAAAGGGAAATTGGCACGTATGAGGTGAGAAAGGGATGCAGAGAAAGTGCATCTGGGAAGTGGTGGAACGTCCCAGACCAAGTCAGATGGCAGTCTAGCCCTGGGTGTCATTCGGGACCCAATCACGACAGTCTTGACTTCTCATCAAAACTTGTCACAACTTCCCTTTCTTTGAAAGATGATTGAAGGCCAAAGCAACCTGATGTCCTTTCTTGGCCAGACCAAGACACTTTGGAGACACTTAGGGTTGTCATTAATTATTTTATTACTCTGTGACATAAACAGACATAAGTTGGGACTCTGCTGGGCAAATCAGGAACACATGATCACTCTGTGGGCCCCCAAACTCAACTCACTTTGGTTTTCACTTCCTGCCAAAAAATGTAAAAATGATCATATCTCCTTTTTTCCATTTCCAAGCATCTCACCCTTTTATCTGCTGTCTTGCAGACACAAATTCCTGGTAGGATAAGGAGGAGCTGAAGCCATCTTGGGGCTTGCTTTGCAGTCCAGGACTCTCTCCATATGTGCCTGACCAAAGCTCCATATTGGCTTCCACTGGTCACCTTCTGCCACTCCAATGTTGGCTGCTCCAAAAACTGAACCCCAGGATTTCCTTACTCCTTTTCTCTTCTTGACTTCTCCTCAAACATGATGGCCTTCACCACGTGGGCCTTCCTCAGTGTGAGACCCTATTTCTTCAACTTTCAGGATCCCCATATATCGCCGTGAAGTCTCCAGTTTCCCCTAATAAAGTGCTCTGAGTCCCAGTAGCCTGATTCTGAATGATTCCCGCTGTAATATGCAGGTATGCACGTGTATTCCCATCTCCTTCTATGCAGTTTTCAGAGAACAAGAGGTTATTGGGTTTCCCAGCATCAACAAGGAAGGAGAGAGGAGAAGGAAATGCTGGAAAACAAAAAAACTGATGGCACAGTCACCCTGGTCAAATTGTCACAAGATGCTTAAGAACAGCCTGAGAAGATCTGGGCTTTGTATGATCTACAACTGATACGCAAAAATACCACAAATCGCACAAAGTCCATAGAAATTAATTACTTATTTACATTTATGATGTTAATTTTGCAAAACTCAATCTCTATAGAGAGCTTGGAAAAGTGATTCAATCTTTCATTCAACACCACTGATCAACCATGGTTATATTTTTAGTCTGATGATAGTTGGGATGCATAAACCCTGTGCCTGGCAAAGCCACTTTTAATATTTGTAGTTTTATTTACAGGCTTGTGTCTGAAAGCACAGGAATCTTCATAAATTCTCTTTTGTATAATCCCATCAAAAAGAAAATATTCATGGTAGAATACTAAATTAGCAAGGATGCTCTTACTAGTAAAAAACTTCTGACCAGGCTTCCATTAAGAACTGATATATTTTTTTTTTTTTGTTTATCATTTGATGTAACTGATGTTTGGAAGAACTTTCCAGAGACTTTCAAAATTTGTTTCTCCTCACTACTCACAGACTTCCAGGGCTAGGTACATTCATACTCCAGTGCAACCTCAAACTCCAGGACAGTGTCATGATGTCAAGGGACGACAGGAGTACTCTTTGAGGCCATGCCAACACCACCTGGCCCAGAAGAAGTGTGACAGGGAACTGGAGTGGGGAGTAAGGAGGCCTGGTTGGTGAGAGCTAGAATATCTTATTTCTACAGATGTCACAAATCATGTGACCATGTCCATATATATCTAGAGCCACTCTCAGACTCTTAAAAGGGGCCTGATCAAGTGCGGACCCCTGAGGCTTGAGCTCCATCCATGTCATGGCAGTCTATCTCTGAAAGGGCTCGTAGATTTGTTTTCTGGGGCTTCAGTAAAGGAGGCGGTTTCACAGTGTGGTGCAGAAACTCCACCATGGTCACTGATCATGTCTGAAAATGTCAGTAGACATCACATTGGAGCCACTTGGGAGGGGGAGGTTGGTTAAGATGGGAAGCCTCCAGATCTGGTAAATTGCTGTCCCTGAGGAGGGCCCAGACAGGGTGGGGTGGAGGGATGCTCCTCTGAGGACACATGTCCCATCTATGTGATGAAGGTGATGGGTTGATGATGTTAAAGGGGACTTAGAAGTTTGAGAAACTGTGACAGCAGAGGAATTTTGCCAAATCTGATAAGCTCCTGCTGCTTGGTGTTCACCCGTCCCTGGGCACCCTTCAGTCCCTGATTGGAGCTGACACACATGAATGACTAGAATAAACTGCTCTGTCCCAGGAGCCTACGCACCCAAAAGGCCCTTCAAAATGGCCAGAGTGCCCTGTGGTTGATAGTATCTGCTCACCTGCTCTGCTCAGGGGTGAACTCCGAACCCCTGCCGTACAGGACACCTCAGTGGAGCTAGAGGGTCCTGGGTTCTTGAATACTGACTGTTGGGTTGTTACTCTGCCCTTTAGATCCCATAAGATACCTCAAGTGGACTCTGGAGGTGTTTCCCAAAGTACTATGCAGACCCCGGACCCCTCATCTTCCTTTCCTACTTCTCTCTTCAAAACTGCCTCCAAAACCAGAAATGCCAAGGGGAAGCTTAGATGATTTAGAAATTCAAGGTATGTCTGAGCTGAGAGGCCTGGAGAACTCCACCAGTTCCAGTACAACTTCTAATGGAGAACGGACTTGTCTGTGATCACAGAACATTGGTAGCAAAACTGGAGCTAACATCCAGATCTGAAAAGGGCTAGGTGTTGTCAGATCCGGCAACCAGGATCTGGAAATCAGGGCTATTTGTCATCTTGCTTTTTAATATTCAACATCTAAATCTTATTCCTGTGGTTGAAGGATTCCCTGCTGGGGGAGCATTTCACTATAAGAGCTGAAAGGGCCAGGCTCTTGGTCAGGGTCTAGTAAGGAACACAGAACATACACCAAGCATTCCAAACAGAAAGGAGTCAATACTGAGAACCAGGTGCATGAGTACTGGGAGGGTGAAAGGGAGAGGAGCTGCTGAGTCACTCATTGCTCCTAGATTTGGAAAAATAAGAGATTATTACTGGGAGAATCTAGAACTTTATAGAGGAGGTACAGCTGGTGCTGAGACCTCTGGGGAGGACAGAGAGGCAGGAGCTATGTGGCTGAATCCTCCTCCTCTCAAGTGCTACACCTGGCATTCAGACCTCTGAGGACTCAAATGGTACTTGGTTCCCCTGGTGGGGAGGTACTAGTGTCTTTGGCAGGGGTGGAGGGTTGCAGCGCAACTGGTTTGGAGAGTGCCCAAAGGATCCAGAGACTGTAGCTGTAACAGTTTTCTGTAGCTGCTGGACAGAAATTGGGAGGAACCAGAAACCAGATGAAAGCTCCTTGTCCCCTTATTTCACCTGTCAATGTCTTCTTGGTGGTTTCCATTCAGAGTCCAACTTGAAGCAAACTAGGAAAAGATAAAGGAGAAACCCAGTGTGCAGAGTCCCATTCCCAGCACTGTGAAAAAGACTACAGAAGGATGGGCTTGGAGCTGAGATGCAGGAGATAAGTAACCAGCATGTTTGCTTTCCCAGCCTCCCTTGCAGCTAGGAATTGGGCACTCGACTTAGGCTGTCAATCAGACACCCTGAGACAGTAAATTGAAACCTAGTGAGGAAAAGCAGCACAGACAATGGAGAATTCATTCTGATGGCAGCAGCAACAGCAGGCAGTCTCCTCCTGTTTCCAGGGAGCAGCAGTAGCAGAGATGATAGTGATGGGTACCCAGTGCCCCGTGTCCTGTTGACTGTGGCCCTGGGCAAACAGCCTTCCTCATTTCCACCCATTCTCCATTCTCCTCATTTTCTAATCTTTTCCAGACTTGCTGGTGATTCTATAAATTACCCCAATTTTTAAAAAATAAATTTCCTTTGTTTAAAATAACCAGAGTTGCAAAGGAGTTCTCCCATGATGACCCACTGGGAGGTCCTGAGCAGAAGCGGACCTTCCTAATTGTCTCTAATCAAGGGAAGGGGGTCAGTTGCATTTGGCCAGTTACTGGATGTCGGTGAAGTGGCTCCCTTTGACCAAGGTCAGTTCCCACAGAGAAACTCACTTGTGAGCCTTCAGTGGCCAACAGTCCCAGCAACTGGGGGAATGAGCGCCTCAGTCCTGAAGGGGAATCTGAGTGATGCTCCCTGGGACAACATGACATTACACACTAGGTGTGAGATTGTGTAGGTATTAGATCCGGGAGTTTCTGAACCCTATCCAACTTCTTATTCTCTGAAGGGGTTCCCCACTTTTGGAGAAAATGAGATCAAAATATGAAACAAAGTCCTACTATGAAATACATGGGCAAGATTTTTTGATTAAAATGGGGTTTATCACCCGGCTTAGGCTCTCAGCTCCCACCCCACATCTGAATTTGACGTGTTTGGGCACGAGTGCTTGTGGGGAAAGAGAGATGGCCAATCTTCAGAGTAGGTGACAATTCAAATGCAGATAAGAATCCATCATCCAAACAGGACATTTCTGAGAGAATAAGAAGGGGCTGTTAATAATGGCAGCAGACCATGGGTTTAGGATGTATAGTCACCCTAGTTATTGTTAGCTAACTTGCTCATCCGATTGCAAACTGTGGGGAAATGAGAGGAGCAGTTCTGTTCTTAGGTGTGTGGCAGGCAGCCCGAGAAGTGCTGAGTATGGATACCCATCTTAAAGTCACAACAGAGAGTAGCCACATTCACACAAGCACACACGGGTACGCTTACACGTACCTGTGTTTACACATCTCACCTCCAGAAAGTAATGAAATCGCTTATATTTGAGGAAGAGGCTCATTAGAGGATAAATGTATCCTAGATATTTATCCCAGGGAAGGACTTCCAGTAATGGTGACCTAAAAAGGCCAAGTACTTTCTCACTACAGAAATCAAGTGTAAAGCTGAATAAAATCATCCAAAACAAATCAAGATACTGGAAATTTACCAAAATAAAACAACAAATTATGAAGCATTTATTCTTGCAAGACAGAGTTTCAGTTCCAAGAAGCTTAATGAACCCCATGTAGATTAAACATAAAGAAAACCACACTTAGACACATTAGAGTCAAACTTATGAAAAACAAATAAATATTTGAAAAAAAGCTACAGAAAAATGACTCATTATTCACAGATGATCCATAATAGAATTAATAGTTCAGTTTTCATCATAAACAAATGGAAATCAGAAAGTATTGAAAAACTATGTCAACATGCTGAAAGAAAAAAACTATCAAAGAATAATTCTATCCTTCAAAGCAATAAATTATACATACAATAGCTAATGTCTATAATGAATGAAGAGCTCTCAAAACTCGATAGTTCACAAATAATTCAATTAGAAAATGGGTAAATGACCTGAACAGACATTTTGTCTAGAAGGAGACACATACTAAAAACACATGAAAAGACATTCAATGTTATTGGACATTCCTGAGATGTGAATTAAAATCACAATGAGATATTGCTATACACAATACATCAAAATGTCTAAAATTTTTTTAAAAGGGAGACAATAACAACAAATGATGACAAGGATTCAGAGAAACCAGATTACTCCTGCATTGCTGTTAGGAATGTAAAATGGTACAAGCTCAGAAAACATTTCTTATAAAGCCAAATATTCAATTATCATACAACCCAGCAATTTCACTCCTAGGCATTTATCAGAGAAATGAAAATGAGCGTTCACATGAAGACCTCATAACAACATTATTCATAATAACCAAAAACTGAAAAGAGCCCAGATGTCCTTCAACAGATGAATGGCTAAACAAAACTCAGGAGCATCCTGAACCACTACCCAAAAATACAGAGGAATGAGCTCCTGACGGATGTAGGAACTTGGACGAATTCCCATAGAATTGTACTGGGGAAAAAGCCAATCTCAAAAGGTTAAGTATATGGGATTCAAATCATAGAAAATTTTTGAATGATAAAATTTTAAAAACAGCACAGGTTGGTGGTTGCCAGGCACTATGATCTAGAGCAGGAGATGGGGGCGGGAAGGAGAGGATCGTGGAACAAAAGGGAAATTGGCAGTCCCTGCAGTGCTGGATCTGTCCAGTGTCTGACATGTGGTGACATGCACAAGTTCACACACGTAATAAGCTCTACTAGAACTAAGTACTTACATGCACACACACACGAGACCAGGTAAAACTGGGGAAATCTGAATGAGAACAGTGGATGGTTTCAATGTCAGTATCCCAACTCTGATATTGTTTCACAAAAGAGTATCATTGGGGGAAACTGGATAAAAAAGTGCAAGGGATGTCTGCACTGTTTCTTACAACTGCATGTGAATCGACAATTATTTCAATAAAAATTCCAGCCAAAGAAAACAGACTTCCCCATATCGACAAAAATCCATTTCTCTCAGACCAGACCAGGCTGAAATTACCAGGTGGTAATTTGGATTCATAGGAAAGAATAAAGAACACCAGAAACGGTAAATATATGGTAAATACAAAAGTGTACGTGTGTATGGTTCTCTCTTGATTTCTTTTAAAAGGATAATATTTTTGAAGCATTCATTATAACACTTGTATTTTTAGGTTTATAACATACATAAATATAATGTATATAATGGTAAAGCCCAGAGGAGGGAAGAGGAGAGAGCTATACGGGGGCAAAGTTACTAAATTTTACTGGAGTTAAGTCAATGTACACACCCAATTCTATCTCTAGCCAACGCCCCTAGGCGTTGCCCCACCAGACCCTGCTCTATATGTTGTTGGTTTCTTTCCTTGTCTTCTACCAGACTCCATTCCTAGAAGGAATAAAGACCAAAACTGGACATGAGGTAGTTAGCAGAGAATCCAGTGAATCCAGTCTGCCTGGGATATGAAGTGACAGAGGGCATTGGTCACACTGTGGGACAAAGAGCCTTGCAGGGGAAGGGGCTGGAAGGACTGGGAATTATGACTTTACCAAGACTTGAGTCTGAGAAACTTTGAGTTAAATCTCAGTCAAGTCACTAGTAAACTAAATAAATTTGTCTCAGAACTTCCCCGGGTCTTGGTTTGCTCATCTGCAAAATAAGCAAAACAGTAAAACTGTGCTATACAGTGTTCCTCAAGATCACTGAAGGGGACTTATGTAACCTGCAGAACGTACTGCTCAGTATGTACAAGATGTTCCATAAACAATCAGATGAGTATTGCTTTCAGTGCACGACAGATGCCACTTTATGTGACTACTGAGATGCAAACCCCCAAGGTCACAGCTGCCAGGGAAAGGGTCAATCTGAGCCCCCACAGTAGGAATTGCCCATATTTTATGTTAGGGGTCCTGAGCTCTACAGACATTTTCTGCCCTACTCTACAGTACCTATTTGCATTCAAGCTATTAGTCATAGAATGCTAAAAATTATTCTGTGCTAAAAATTCCACTTGAATTTTTGAGAGCATAAATTGAATCTATTCTTAAAGTGGCCAGCCCTATTTTTCCTCTCTGGACATTTATTTTATCTTATTTTTATTTCATTTCATTTTGATGTTGAGGATTAAACCCAGGGGCGCTGTACCTCTGAGCTAACATCCTCATCTCTTTGTACTTTATTTTGAGACAAGGTCTTAGTAAGTTGCCCAGGTTGACCTGGAATTTGAGAACCTGTCTTCTCAACATTCCGAGTAGCTGGAATTACAAGTGTGCACCACCATGTCTGGCTGGACATTTATTTTAAACGTATATAAGATAAAAAGAAAAACAGACACTATTGACATGTGTGTGGTTATGATAACTATATTAGTTCTATGTACAAAGCACGGTTCCTTCCTACAACTCATTCTCCTGCTTGATAAGATGAGGACGACAATAATATCTGTCCAAGAACTTTTCCTGAGAATTTACTTAGGCAAAGCAGAAAACTGCCTGACATCTAGCAGGTGCACATATTATGTCAGTCCCCTTTCTCCTCCTAGAAAAGGGAAAGGCTAAGTAGAGGTTAGGATCCAAATGGAGAAATTATTCTTTTTTAAAATATTTTTTTAGTTGTCAACAGACCTTGATTTTATGTATATGCAGTGCTGAGAATTGAACCCAGTGCCTCACACATGCTAGGCAAGCTCTCTACCACTGAGCCACAACCCTGGCCCCGGAAATTTTTCTTTAAAATCCCACCTTCATTTGCTTCTCCCAACCCTACACCACCATCCATGGGTCGCAATCAAAACTCAGTATCTTTACACACATGCCATGCATGTGGTTGACATAGGGTGAAACTCCTTCTGCAAGCGCAAGGTAACTCTAGCTTCTGTATGTACTTTTTAAAAATTATTATTCATTGTACACAAATGGGGTACAACTTTCATTTCTCTGGTTGTACATGAAGAGTCACACCATTCGTGTAATCATACATGTACATATGATGTTTGTCTCATTCTATTATCTATCTTTTCTCCACCCCACCCTCTCCCCACCCCTCATTTTCCTCTTCACAATCCTTCCTTCCTCCATTCTTGCCTTAACCTCCCCCCACCCCCCATTATGTATCATCATCCACTTATCAAGAAATCACTCAGCCTTTGATTTTTTGGGATCGGCTTATTTCACTTAGCATGATATTAAGTGTTACACTTGGCCTCCACCTTCTGGAATGACAAAGACACTGCCACCAGATCATCTGTGGAAAGCCTACGTCACTGAGTCATGATGACAGTGTTCCCAGGGAAACCTGGGTACACAACGCCTGCTTTTCAAAGGTTGGTGTGTCCCAAACCCACTTGCCAGGCTCATTTGACTAAATAAGGACAGGCACCCCCTCATCAAGCACTGTCGCCTGCTGTCCTGAGCCCTTATCACACTGTTAATGACAAAAATAAGTTTTTCTTTGTTGCTGAGGATCAAATCCAGGGCCTCATGCATGTTAAGCAACCACTGTACCATGGAGCTACATTCCAAACTCAGCGATGGAAATATTTCATATTTTAAAAAATTTTTAGATGTTCATAGACCTTTATTTTATTCATTTATTTACATGTGGTGCTGAGAATCAAGCCCAGTGCCTCACACATTCTAGGCAAGCACTGAGTAACAATCCCAGCCCCGATATTTTATATTTTAAAAAGGTATTTATTACCCATAATTCTTCTGCGGGGTTTCCTAACAGTCTTAACAATCGCATTTAACATTTAAGCGATAACTCTTTGTCGGGGGTGGGTGCCCTGGGCATTGTGGGATGTTTGGGAGGATCCCTCCTTCTACCCACTAATACAGATAGGCGCTCCTCATTCCCAATTTGTGACCATCTAAAATGTCTCTAGACATTGCACATGTCCCTAGGCTGAATAGTGTGCTAAAGGCAGCTTTTCGCTTCCCTAGCTGCTCCAGAAGAGAGAGCTTGGTGGTGAGCCCCTGCCAAGAAGCACCAGTAGGCACCCCTGCCTTTCCTCTTCCTGATTAGTGGTTGCCAGTCAACTCACCCCTGAGAGGCCACCTTCCGCCACTATTTTGTTTTCTGATGAATAGACTAGACCATCCAAGAGGATAAGGATGGAAATACCGGGACAATTCTGGTGAGCCCACCAAAGTGCAAAAAGATGTTCACACGTAGGCTTCAGAAGTGTCTTCAAGGAAATAAAGATGGAGTAAGATCAACATATGACAAGAGACTTGACCAGCAAGCACGTGGACTGTAGTTGGAAGATGCAGTGGCCAAGGAGTGAGCATTGTGGCTTCGGGGATTTAATGTGCAAAGATGGAAACACATTGCTACAGGGATCGAGTGTGGAGCTGACCCAGGCAGCACTCTCAGCTCCAAAACGGCATCATGCCACACACGCTCACCAACGGCATGAACCCGTGCATGAACCCATAAGGTATGAAGCATTTGACTATTCATTGGACTTTTGTGCCAATTCTAGGAAGTATACTACTAGCATAATTAACTGAATTTAGAGATAAGAAAAACCGAGGCTCAAAGAAGATAAATGACTAGTCCAAGGTCAAGAGTAACCAGACTTGAATCAACTTAGGTGTCCATCAGAGGCCGACTGGATAAAGAAAACATGGAAGCACAATGAATACTATTTAGTCTTTGAAAAGAAAGACATCCTGCCATTTGTGACAACATAGATGAACCAAGGGAAATAAGAGGGGCACAGACAGAATGACAAATACTACATGATCTCACTTATATGTGGAATCTAAAAGAGCTGAACTAATAAAAACAGAAAGTACAATGGTGGTTACCAGGACTGGGGATGCAGGTTGGAGAAACATTGGTCACAGGATACAAATTGTCAGCCAGATAAGAGAAACTGTGGAGATCTGTTATACAACATGGTGACTATAATTAGTGACGATGTATTCTATACTTAAACACTACCAAGAGAATAGATTTTAAGTGTTCTCACCACACATACCCACACACCCTGACACACGCACGTGCACACAAAGTGCTATAGGTATGTGAGATAATGCGTATGTTAAGTAGCTTGTTAGTTGGGTCACAGTGTACACCTTTGTCAAAACATCATGTTGTACGCCATAAATATACCAAACTTTTGTCAATTAAAAATAAATGAGGACTGGGGATTTAACTCAGTTACAGAGTGCTTGTGCTAGCTTGCCTGGGTTCAATCCCCAATACTGCAAAAATAAGTAAGTATGTAAATAAAAGAAATACGATAAGATGATTGATTAAAAAAAAAAAAAGAGTAACTGAATTCAAGCACAGCTTCAGACTTCAGATCCAAGGCTCATTAAATCCCACGAATGCATGCCAACTTTGTCTTTTAAAAACAATTAGATCCAGGCAAGGAGACAGGAGGGAAATGTGCTGGACTTAGGACTGTATGTGTTTCTAGACAGAACGACACTCTGAACCACCCGAAGCCAGGCCCACATTGAGCTATTGACATTTCCTTTTATATATACCAAGTCTGCTCTTTTTCCAAGGCGGTAGCCGTTTCTGACCTCATACAATATATGCATGCTGTCGCCGTAATTCCTTTGGAGCACCCAGCTAGCACAGAGGTTGCACCTGACACTGTGCCCAGTGCACTGTGGGTACTTGATGACTGTTTGCTGATTGAAGGAGAGACACAAAAGCAGACTTGGGTCTCAGGATGGTTCTGAAACTTGCTATCCATGGTCAGAGAAGTGCAACCTCTCCTCATTTACAAAATATTGGTCAATTTTCCTTTGCTATAGCAAAATACCCAAGTCTGTGTAACTTCTTCTCTCTTTTCTTGTACTGAGGATTAAACCCAGGGGTGCTCTACCACTGAGATACATTCCCAACCCTTTTTATTTTTGTTTTGAGACAGACTCTTGCCAAGTTGCCCAGGCTGACCTCCAACTTGTGATCCTCCAGCCTCTGTCTGCCGAGTCTCTGAGATTACAGGTGTGCACCACTGTGCCCAGCTGTGAAGCTCCTTTTAAAAGAGGTTTATTTTAGTTCACAATTTTGGAGGCCGGAGTCTTGCAAGATGAGGTGGCCCTCCCAGTGTGTCCTCTGGTGAGGCCCTCTTGGCTGGGTCCCATTATGGCAGTGGCATCGTGGCAGAAGCACATGAGAGAGGGAGAGATGACCCGGTGAGAGGGAACCAGAGCAACTTAGGGGCCAGGCTTCCTGTCTCCACAACAACCTGCTCTCAAGGGAACTAACTGGGGTCTCATGAGAGAGTCATTAACCCCTTCCAAGAGCAGCACCCAGTGACCCCATCACTTTAACTAGTCTGTTAAGGCTCCACCCCCTCCCACATCACCATGCTGGGGACCATGTTGAACCCCCAGACAACACACTCAACCCATATCCAAACCATAGCATGGAGTTCCTAAGTCCTGAGGGGTTCCTGTGTGGATTCAAGAGATAGACAATGTATAAATCATATTTTAATTAAAAAAAACACACAAATAAGAAATAAAGAGTGTTTTACATGGTGCCGGGGAAAGTAAAAGCATTTGATGCATGTTTTCAAATTTTTAAAAGGGTTTTTCCCCCTGTAGTGGTAGCAAATTGACCTGGTGGCCAGATCAGATAGGTCAGGAGGAGAAAAGAACTGAGCTTTAGACACTCTGTTCCAAAGGCAGCTACCCCCCCACACACACTCCATCCCTGTGAGTAGCAGGAGTTAGGAGTGAATGAGCAGAATATGGGGTCATCCCCAGCCCCTTTATTGTCCCCTTTCTCCCTTGAAAGGCAGCCCTGGGCTGGGCCACTTTGAGCAAAACCATGGACTTCCAGATTCTTTCTTATTTCTCCCACTTCTCACCTTCGAAGAGATTCAATCTCAATCTGAAACAGGTCAGCGTGGAACGTGGGATCTCAAAGAGTAGACCAGGACTAGAGCAGAGGCAAAGTGCACTTCTCTTCTCACAGGATTAAGGCCAATTCACTTAAATATACGTGGAGTGCATGTTACGTGTCAGCCACTGTCCTAGGTGCTGGGGTTAAGGCTGGAGTCGAAGGCCCTGCCTTTGTGGAATTCATAGTCTAGTGGGAGAGAGACGTATAGTATGGAATATAGATAATAGCATGCTAGATGATAAAGTGTTGTAGAAAAGAGAAAAAAGTACATCAGGGAAAGGGAGCTTCAAAGTCTGGGCTTGTGGTGGCCCAAATTTAAGAGATTTGGTCAAAATAGAAAGCTTACAGGAAGGGGCTCCTTCCTGCTTCTCCATGATCCTTCACCCTTGGAGTCAGCCTTGCAGGAGGGGGATGAAGCTTTCTCTGCCTGGGCTGCCGCCTGAAACGCTGTCACAGAGAGGGAGGATAGAATCCCTGCGAACCTGCGCAGCTAGTCTATGGTGAGTTTGATTCGAGGTCCCACCCCTTCCCCACATGATGTCAGGGCAGGCACTTGATCTCTCTGACCTTAGTTTCTTCATGTAACGTTGGAAGTCTTAATAGCTGCTGTCAAGAGTAAATACAAGGATAAAACCACTCAGATGGTGACAGAAAGAAGCTCCAACACTCCTCAGAGGAGCTCCTAGTTATTGTTCTCTGTTAACAAATATTTACTGACAACTAAGAGCCAGGCCCGCATTAGGCAGTAGGACTGCAGAAACAGCCCAATGACATGCCTGTGCTCAGGGGTTTTCTTGGTTAGGAAAGCAGCTAAGAACAGTCACCAGTTAGCAGTGATTTTCATTGGTTATCTCTAACCCCTCAATAAGCCTAAAACGGGGATATTAGACACCTGTTTTACAGTGAAGGAAAATGAACGTCCCAGAGATCAGTCATTTGTCCACGGTCACACAGCTAGAAAGTTACCGAGTCAAGTCTAAACCCTCCTCTCAGGTTCAAAACCTGCCCTTTCCCCTGGGGCTATCTATTCTAGAACTGACTTTGAGACAAGAGACAGAAGCCTGATGGATCTCACTCTAGAAAATCTGATCTTGAAAGGTACTAGGAGATGCGAAGTTGGACTCCTTAACGTTACCCACGAATAAACAGACACTTGAGTGGAAATCTCCAGTACGAGATCTGCCCCCAACTGGCGATGTGATTTGGAAAAGTAACTTGGCCCCTTGGCTATCTCAGTTTTACAGGGTGTGAAAAGTGAAGTTTGAGCTAGAATAAAACCAAATGGGTTGGCTGGGGTTGTAAATCAGCTGGTAGAGGGCTTGCCTTCCGTGCAAAAGGCCCTGGGTACAATCCCCAGCACCGCAAAAAACGAGGCACTACTTCAGGCAACTTCTAAAAGCGGAATCTTCAACTTCTGTGGACTGGAAGGAGTGGGACAGAGCCCAGCTGCTGTGGGCTGTCACACCATTGTGCTCTGCGTCACCTTGGCCCCTGACAAATGGGTTCGGACAAGGGGAGGGGTTTGGCTGCCCTCAACTGCTTTCTCTCTGCAGATCGGAGTGTATGCAAACTGCCTCTGGGCTCCCGTGGAGCCACCTTGTACAGGTGACATTATAATTCAGACACTAACCATTGTGAGTCATTTCTCTTCAGGAGCTGCAAGGGCAACAGATTTATGGAAAAAATACTGTGAGGAAGCCTGCAACATCACCTGACTTCCCAACAAGAACACGGCCCTCCGTAGAGTCAGGGTTGCCCAGGGCGGTTGGAGGCGTCTTATTTTCCCCTCATAATAGAAGATTCATTCTTCCACCCCAAAATTTATTCTCCATGTGTTCCTAATATCACTTCATCTCCAGGCCTGAGATAATAAAAATGTGGACATTATGTTTAAGTCTCAAGAGTTTCTTTGTAATATACACCCATGGGAACTAAATTTAAGAGAACTATGAATCACTGCTTTGCCCACTGGAAGATAGAGGCTTTGAAGGGGGAGGGAGTGAATGTGGAAACCTGGGGCAGGGTATTGAACGGGCTTAAGTGGCTAAGGAAAGGCTTCTGGAGTCTTGTGACATAGGAGATAAAGGAACAACAGAAACTGGGAAAGAAAGGGAAGAGGAGGGAGGACCTGAAGATTTTTAAGGCCATTTTTAATAAAAAATTAGTGCATTTTTAGGAAAGCCCTTGTCTGCTAAGCCTATACCTCACCTTCCAGCCTCTCCGGAGAGCGCCGAAGAGCCTGGTCTAGAGTGCCTTGGTTGGCCTTAAGTGAGGTCAGTGGTCACCACTTGGAGGAAGAGGAGAAAACCATGAGGTGCTCTTTTCATTTATTTCAAGAGGAATAAATGAGCCTCAAAGATGGGTAGGAACTTCTTTAAAATCGCACATTGGGAACCAATCAGAGACATCCCTAATCCCAAAAGTGTCCCTTCTCATGCACTACAAAGCTCTCCCCATCATTTTCTCAGACTTTCCCTGTCCTCAGGACTGGAGGGCAGAATGGAAGCAGGTGCATTCATTTGGGACTCACCTTCCCCTGCCAGTCTCCTTCAGGGGCCTGTCTTCAAGCCCACATGAGTCATTTCTCACTGTCCAAGGAACTTGATTCTCATTCACCCAGCCAGGCACTGTGCTATGCTCTTTATGAACAATACACATAAACCTCAGGGTCACTCTGAAAATTAGATTGGCCCTCCGGCAGCACCATCTTCTTCCTTCTGTGTGAGTCTATAACTTGGGACTTCTCTTAATTATTCTGAGGATTTTGAGTAGCCAGGAGACCTCATGATCCAACCTCCCAGCACTGTGTCTGGCACACGGTACACACTACTGCTACCATCAGATGCCCGGCAGTGAACTGGAATGACTTTGGAGGCATTCCATCGTTTCTCTGACCTCTCTTCTCATTCATCACCTTTGGAGAATAATGACCGACCTCACAGGATTGGTGCATGAATTCATCAGGAAAGTGCGAACACACAGAGACCAGGCTGAATTCGTGCTAATCATTTCAGAGCTAAGCCCGCCCTGAATGTCATGCCTAGATGATCTGGCTGCCCCCCACTTGCCCACCCACCTCAACCCAAGTCACGGGAAACAGGGACAGAGTGATAAGAACAGAAGCAATGGCTCGACCAATGCTGAAAGTGGTCACTTTATTGGTGGGAGAAAGGAGAAGCCGTGGTCAGCCCAGGAAGGAATGCAGGACCACAAAGAGAGGAGGGTGGCTCTGATGGAGCCAGGTGTGTGGCCTGGCAGAAGCTTCCCTTCCCCTTTCCTCAGGCTGGTGGTGGCTGGAGCTGAAGGAAGAAAATCACAACAATAGTGTCAACAATGACATCTAGCATACTGGCCCAGAGTGCTCCTCCCAACCCACCCGTCCCACTCACACCCAGCAATGCTTCAACTTTTGGGGACCCTGCTTACATTTCTGTGAAGGTTCTAGATTCATCTCTTCTGCTTCAGATCATCCCCAGGACACACCTGAGTGTACCATGTTCCTGACTGACCACTGTGACCTTCCTGAGGGACTGTAGGCATTTACCTCCCTAGGATTCCCTGTCCCACTAGGAACTTTCATTGTGGTGTCATTCCATAGACTAAGCCGAGATGAGCTGATCAAAGAGATCTTGTTTATTCACATTCTAGAAGCAAAACAGTTGTGGTTCAGGGAGGTGAAAAGGTTATTTAAATGTCAGAGCTGAAATTGGAACCTGGGTCTTCCTGCCTGCAGAACCCACCCGTGTGCCTGGCATCAGAGGACAGCTCTGGGTCCTGGGGAGACCAGGGCTCCCGCCGAAGCACTAAGGAGTACATTTTGAAACAGCAGGACCTGGGGTAGGTCCTCCCTCTCGGGCTTCAGTTCTCTCATCTGTGCACTAGTCGATTTCATCAGGTGACCTTCAGGTTCCTTGGCTGAAACTGTTCAACCAAAGGGCACTTCCAAGTTCCTCTTCTTCCTTCTGCCTGAACAGCCACCCGACCCCGCTGCACTGGCCCACCGACCTTTGACTCATCTTTTAATTGAGGCTCAGGTCACCCCTCTGCGAGGCCTCCCCCCACTGGTCTGCTCCATCTGCCACCCGCCCCCACCCCGTCTGTGTGACGTTTCCTCCTGTTTCCCACAGCACCAGGAGCTGACTACCGGCACTGGGCATGTCATCCAGCCATCAGCCTCAGCTCCTGGACTACAAGCTCCCAGGAGGAGCAGTAGTCACCTTTCTGTCCCAGCACCTGGCATGGCCAGTGACACAGTACAGGATCACCCAGTGGGCCAACCAAGCTTTTGCTTTGTTTTTGCCTTTCCTTCCTTACACTTACTTTACAGATCAGTATTTATTATTATTATCTTTTTTTTTGGGGGGGGAGGCTCCACAATCTTTTCCTTTCAGGGCCTCAGTCATTAAGGGTGGCCGACTTTAGCCCTGGTCTACTTCAAACATGTGATGAATCGAACTGAAGTTAAGTGATCTCGACCACATTTGTCCCCCAAATCTTGATGAAAGCAAAGATCAAATCTTCTGCCTCCCCTGGCCTAGCAAAGACCCTCCTACCTCCTCCCCATCGCTTTCAGCCTCTCTCCCCGCCCCCAGGGCACAGCTGCCCTCCAGCTCCTGACTTACTGAGGCACCTCTGAAACAAAAGAAGGAGACCTCCTGTTCTCACAGTCCAGTCCATCAGCAAACACCGTGCCACCCACCTCTGCCACATTCCAAACCCAGCCACCTCTCTGCCCTGCCTCCATCCTGCGCTAGGGCATCTCTCTTCCTGAAGAGCCCCAGGGATGCTCCTCTGCCTTAGCACCCACAGCTCCCTGTGCTTGAAACTCCCTGGACCTCCCCACTTTCTTGGGCAAGCCTTCACTGTCCACCACGAGTTGCAACACTGTCCCGTCTTCCCCTCCCCTGGGTACTTTCTCCTTGTAACATGCTACAAAATCTGCCTGCTGACTTATTTTGTTGATCACCCGCTAGACTCTAAACCCCACCAGGGAGACATTTTTGTCCGATTTGTTCACTCATGGAGCATCCCCAGCCCCCCAGAGTGTCCACGGCACATGACCGACATTCAGTACGTATTCCTTGCGTGAATGAAAGTAAACAAGTGGACAGAGGCATGCGCTCCGGAGCATGTGCGCGGGCCTCCCTTTGCACCTGTTGAAGGCGCCATCATTCCTGGATATCCATGCACCGCCTTCCTCTCTCCCCACCTACCTCAGAAGTTGGGTGTGACACAGGACACCTTTCCACAGCCATTGCGGCAGCATTTCATCAGGCCGGGACACTGGCTGTCCTCCTGGCACTGGTCCTGACAGATGCCAAGTTGGGGTAAGTCCACATTGGGACAGGAACCTGGCTTCTCTGGGTAGAAAAAGGAGTAAGAGGAGGCCGATCAAAGGGGTGCAGAGAGGTGGTGACCAAAGCAAGATCCCCCACAGCCCTTCACCCTGATTCATGAACAGTAGAGCTACCTTGGGGTTCTGATTTTGGAGACCTGAGCCAGGGAGGTCACCTGCAAATCCCTCCTTCTGCTCCCAGATGGTTTCAGAATCATAAGATCCCCCAGGTGAGTCCCTGCTCTGCCATTCGTGGACTGGGGCCAGAAATCTCTCAGAACCTCAGGGTCTTTACACGTCACATGGTATCAGTGTTGCCCTCATGGTGTGCTTGTAAAAGCAATAGAGGCAAACATACACTGTTCTCCCCCAAGGATCAAACTACTTTGCAATAAGAATGAGTAGTCACACCATTGAACACTTCATTCCCTGCTGCTGTCTGCCAGGCTTTACTCTAAGCACTTGACGCATATTAGCTCATCTGATTCTCAGAATGTCCCTAAGAGAAGAGGAGGGACCTGTTAATAGTTCCTCGTGTTACAGAAGAGGAAACTGAGGAGAAGAAGAGTCTTTTGGTTCTTCCCGAAGTGCTCCGGGATGCTCCTGCTTTCATGCCCACTCTGCTAACCTCTTTAACAGATAAGGTTAAGCTGTCTGAGGTCACACAGGATTGAGGCAAGATCTGAGCTGCAGGAAATCTAGCTCCAGAGGATGTGCGTGGGCCAGTGCGCACTGTGCACTGTGCTGTGCACATGCGAGACACACTCAACGTTCTCTTCACTACCTCCAATGACTTACTCTCAATTACAGTCACTCAGCACCATGGCTATCCGTACTTAACACACAGATAAAACCACAAGTCCTCAGAGTGGGAGAAAATCTTTTCCATACACACTCAGACAGAGCACTCATCTCTAAAGTTTATAAAGAACTTAAAAAACTTTACACCCAAAATACAAAGAACCCAATCAATAAGTGGGCTAAGGAAATGGGCAGACACTTCACAGAAGAATATATACAGGTGATCAACAAATATATGAAAAAGTGCTCATCATCCCTAGTAATTAGAGAAATGCAAATTAAAACCACCCTAAGATTTCATCTAACTCCAATTAGAATGGCTATTATCAAGAACACAAGCAATAGTAAGTATTGGCATGGATGTGGGGAAAAGGCACACTCATACATGGCTGGTGGAGTTGCAAATTGGTGCAGCCACTCTGGAAAGCAGTATGGAGATTCCTCAGAAAACTTGGAATGGACCCACCATTTGACCCAGCTATCCCACTCCTTGGTTTATACCCAAAGGACTTAAAATCGGCATACTACAGAGATACAGCCACATCAATGTTCACAGCAGCTCAATTCTCAATAGCTAGATTGTGGAACCACCTAGATGCCCTTCAATTGATGAATGGATAAAGAAACTGTGGTATATATACAATGGAATATTACTTGGCAATAAAGAAGAATAAAATTATGGCATTTTCTGGTAAATGAATGAAGTTGGAAAATATCATGCTAAGTGAAACAGGCCAAGCCAAAAACACAAAAGGCCGAATGCTTTCTCTGATAAGTGCATGACAATATATAATGGGGTGGGGGAGAGAAGAATGAAGGAACATTGGATGGTGTAGAGGAAAATGGGGTGAGGGACAGAAAGACAGTAGAATGAAACAGTATTGCCCTGTGTACATGTATGATTACATGAATGGTGTGAATCTACATTGTGTACAACCATACATTGTGTACAACCATAGAAAATGAAATGTATCCCATTTGTATACAATGAATCAAAATGCACTCTGTAAAAATAAAAGAGATTTTAATTAAAAAAAAAAAAAAGGTCAGGCGCCTATCATCCGCCATTTGCCTGCCTCTCGCCTGTCCATCGCCTGCCTTACACCTATCCATCACCCAAGGCACGAGGTTCACCTCCCGATCATCCGATGACAGTCAGCAAACTGATCGCCGACCGCCAGTGGAGCACCAGCTGCCTGCTGTTGCCTGGAAGTTCACTGTCACAGTACCTGCAGGTTTGATTATACGTGGCTGCCACATTTTGAGACAACAGCCAGGCTCCATAGGACCCCTGGCCGGACTGACTGAGCCCCATCTCCAGGATCCCTCAGCCCGAGCGATCACTCCCTGCCTCTGGGGCCCTCACATCGACTGACTGCTCCCTGCCACCAGGACCCCCAGACCAACTGACTACGCCCTATCACCGGGACCCCAGACCGACTGATTGCACCCGGCCTCCAGGATCCCACAACCACACCAAACACAGTCAAACTCCAGGACCCCTGCCTGACCAACTGCATCCCACCTCCAGGACCTCCTGCTGACCACGGCCACACCCTGAGCTGCAGCTCCCCATTTGCCAACACATTTGGAAGCCAGAGCAGCCATCTTGGATAATCCTGGAAGCCTTAGCTCCGATCTTTAGGTGGGGCAAATCCCATCCTGAGATGCCTGCTGGAGGCTTGAAACTCATTGTCAGGTACCTCTCATTCATCAGGCTGCTGAAGACTGGGAGGTTTCATTACTATATGACTGTTACGCTGCATATTTTCTTTTTTCTCCTTATTGAAAAAATTTTATTTCTTTATTTTTCTTGTTCTCTTTTCCTTTTGTTTACCTGTTCCCTCAGAGTCTTTTTCTCCCTTTTTTGCATGCTAACATCCAATTTCTTTTGATTACACTCTCACCCTTTCTATTATCTAGAACTTCTGTATATTCTTTTCTTATCCCATTAACAGCCACATTCTACATCCCTGCATCCATACTCTGCATCCTCTTTGTCCTCCATTTAAAACTGCAGACCTTCTTGCAAATCTGTTTGTTTTACTGAAGATAACATTTGAACTCATTCTGTTTATTATGACAATTTTGTTATTGTCCTCATAGGGGCTATTTGGTCTAGGATTGCATAGTGTCTGAATTAGGCACTGCTAATATTGATCTCCCCTTAAAGAAAGGGTTTTGGAAACTTATAGGGCCACTATAAGCCTATAGGGGGAAATCTGCAATACCCCAGATCTGCACTGCTAGAGGGGAAGATAATACATAAACAACATGAAAAAACAAGGGAAGAAAATGATCCGAACAAATCTAGATTCTATATTAATAGAACCCAATGACAGTATGTTAGAAGAAATGTCAGAAAAGGGCTTCAGATTACATATGATTAGGATGATTCACGAAGCAAAGGATGAGATAAGAGAGCAAATGCAGGCAATGAAGGATAATACCAATAAGCTGAAAGAGCAACTGCAGGAAGCAAAAGATCATTTCAACAAAGAGACAGAGATTCTAAAAAAAAAAAAAAAAAAAAAAAAAAAAACAAAAAACGGAAATCCTTCAAATGAAGGAAACAATAAACCAAATAAAAAGCTCAATGGAAAGCATCACCAACAGACTAGACCACTTGGAAGACAGAACCTCAGACAATGAAGACAAAATATTTAATCTTGAAAGTAAAGTTGCCCAAACAGAGAAGATGGTAAGAAATCATGAACAGAATCTCCAAGAACCGTGGGATATCATGAAAAGATCAAATTTAAGAATTATCGGGATTGAGAAAGGCACAGAGATACAAACCAAAGGGATGAACAACCTATTCAATGAAGTAATATCAGAAAATTTCCCAAACCTGAAGAATGAAATGGAAAATCAAATACAAGAGGCTTACAGAATATCAAATGCACAAAATCACAACAGATCCACACCAAGGCACATTATAATGAAAATGCCTAACATTCAAAATAAAGATAGGATTTTGAAGGCCACGAGAGAAAAGCATCAGATTACATATAGGGGGAGACCAATATGGATAGCAGCTGACTTCTCAACCCAGACTCTAAAAGCTAGAAGGGCCTGGAACAACCGTATTTCAAGCTCTGAAAGAACATGGTTGCCAACCAAGAATCCTATACCCAGCAAAACTAACCTTGAGATTTGAAGATGAAATAAAATCCTTCCATGATAAACAAAAGTTAAAGAATTTACAAATAGAAAGCCTACGCTACAGAATGTTCTCAACAAAATATTCCATGAGGAGGAAATGAAAAACAACAATGGAGGTCAGCAAAGGGAGGAACTTCCTTAGAGAAAAAACACTCAAAGGAGAAACCAAGCCAACTTAAAAACCAAAATTAAGCCAAATGACTGGGAATACAAATCATATCTCAATAATAACCCTGAACGTTAATGGCCTAAACTCATCAATCAAAAGATAGACTGGCAGAATGGATTAAAAAGAAAGACCCAACAATATGCTGCCTGCAAGAGACTCATCTCATAGAAAAAGACATCCACAGACTAAAAGTGAAAGGATGGGAAAAACCTACCATGCACATGGACTCAGTAAAAAAGCGGGGATTTCCATCCTTATATCAGATAAAGTGGACTTCAAGCCAAAGTTAGTCAGAAGGGATAAAGAAGGACATTTCATACTGCTTAAGGGAACCATAAATCAGGAAGACATAACTATCATAAATATTTATGCCCCAAACAACGGTGCATCCCTGTACATCAAACAAATCCTTCTCAATTAAATAGACCACAACACAATAATTCTGGGTGACTTTAATGCACCGCTGTCACCGCTAGATAGATCTTCCAAACAAAAACCACCCAAGGAAACCATAGAACTCAATAACACAACTCAATAACCTAGACTTAATAGACATATATAGAATATTCCATCCATCAAAAAGTGAATTCACTTTCTTCTCAGCAACACATGGAACCTTCTCAAAAATAGACCATATGTTATGACACAAAGCAGCCCTTAGTAAATGCAAAAAAATAGAGATACTGCCTTGTGTTCGATCAGATCATAATGGACTGAGAATAGAAATCAATGACAAAATAAAAAACAGAAATTACTCCAACACCTGGAGACTAACTAATATGCTATTGAATGAAACATGGATAACAAAAAACATTAGGGAGGAGATAAAAAAATTCTTAGAGGTCAATGAGAACGACGATACAACATATCAAAATCTCTGGGACACTATGAAAGCAGTACTAAGAGGAAAATTCATTGCATGGAGTGCATTCCAGAAAAGAATAAAAAGTCAACAACTAAATGACCTAACATTATAGCTCAAAGCCCTAGAAAAAGAAGAACAGAATAACAGCAAAAGTAGTAGAAGACAGGAAATCATTAAAATCAGAGCTGAAATCAATGAAATTGAAACAAAAGAAACAATTCAAAAAATTGGCAAAACAAAAAGTTGGTTCTTTGAGAAAGTAAAAAAAATAGACAAACCCTTAGCCACACTAACAAAGAGGAGAGAGAAAACTCAAATTACTAAAATTCGTGATGAAAAGAGAAATATCATGACAGACACCACTGAGATACAGAACATAATGAGAAGCTACTTTGAAAATCTGTATTCCAACAAATTAGAAAATACCAAAGACATTGACAAATTTCTAGAGACATATGATCCTCCCAAACTGAACCAGGAGGACATACACAATTTAAACAGCTCAATATCAAGCAATGAAATAGAAGAAGCCATTAAAAATCTACCATCCAAGAAAAGTCCAGGACCAGACAGATTCTCAGCCGAGAATCCTTCAAAGAAGAACTCATTCCAATACTTCTCAACCTATTCCAGGAAATAGAAAAGGAGGGTACCCTACCAAACTCATCCTATGAAGCTAATATCACCCTCATACCCAAACCAGGCAAAGACACATAAAGGAAAGAAAAATTTAGACCAATATCCTTGATGAATATAGATGCAAAGATCCTTAACAAAATATTGGCAAACCATATCCAAAAACATATTAAGAAAATTGTGCACCACAATCAAGTGGGGTTCATCCCTGGAATGCAAGGATGGTTTAACATCCAGAAATCAATAAATGTAATCCCTCATGTCAATAGACTTAAGGATAAGAATCATATGGTTATTTCAATTGACGCAGAACAAGCATTCAACAAAATACAACACCCCTTCATGCTCAAAACACTAGAAAAAATAGGGATAGAAGGAACATACCTCAACATTGTAAAGGCTATTTATGCTAAGCCCATGGACAACATCATTCTTAATGGAGAAAAACTGAAACCGTTCCCTTTAAAAATGGGAGCAAGACAGGGATGTCCTCTTTCACCACTTCTATTCAACATTGTCCTCGAAACTCTAGCCAGAGCAATTAGGCAGACCAAGAAATTAAAGGGATACGAATAGGAAAAGAGGAACTTAAGCTGTCACTATTTGCTGATGACATGATTCTATATTTAGAGGATCCAAAAACCTCCTCCAGAAAACTTCTAGACCTCATCAATGAATTCAGCAAAATAGCAGGATATAAAATCAACACGCATAAATCTAAAACATTTTTATATGCAAGCGACGAAACAGTTGAAAGGGAAATGAGGAAAACAACTCCATTTGCAATAGCCTCAAAAAAAATAAAATACTTGGGAATCAGTTTAACCAAAGAGGTAAAAGATCTCTACAATGAAAACTACAAAACATTGAAGAAAGAAATTGAGGAAGACCTTAGAAGATGGAAAGATCTCCCATGTTCTTGGATAGGGAGAATTAATATTGTCAAAATGGCCATACTACCAAAAGTGCTATGCAGATTCAATGCAATTCCAATTAAAATCCCAATTACATACCTTACAGAAATAGAGCAAGCAATCGTGAAATTCATCTGGAAGAATAAGAAACCCAGAATAGCTAAAGCAACCCTTAGCAGGAAGAATGAAACAGGGGGTATCGCAATACCAGAACTTCAATTATACTACAAAGCAATAGTAACAAAAACGGCATGGTATTGGCACCAAAAGAGACAGGTAGATCAATGGTACAGAATAGAGGACACGGACACAAACCCAAATAAATACAATTTTCTCATACTAGACAAAGGTGCCAAAAATATGCAATGGAGAAAAGATAGCCTCTTCAACAAATGGTGATGGGAAAACTGGAAATCCATATGCAACAGAATGAAACTAAACCCCTATCTCTCACCCTGCACAAAACTCAACTCACAGTGAATCAAGGACCTTGAAATCAGACCAGAGACCCTGCATCTTATAGAAGCAAAAGTAGGTCCAAATCTTCAACTTGTTGGCTTAGGATCAGACTTCCTTAACAGGACTCCCATAGCACAAGAAATAAAAGCAAGAATCAATAACTGGAATAGATTCAAACTGAAAAGCTTTCTCTCAGCAAAGGAAACTATCAGCAATGCGAAGAGAGAGCCTACAGAGTGGGAGAATATCTTTGCCTCTCATACTTCAGATAGAGCACTAATTTCCAGAATATATAAAGAACTCAAAAAACTACACCAAGAATACAAATAACCCAATCAACAAATGGGCTAAGGAAATGAACAGACACTTCACAGAAGAAGATCTACAAGCAATCAACAGATATATGAAAAAATGTTCACCATCTTTAGTAATAAGAGAAATGCAAATCAAAACCACCCTAAGATTCCATCACACCCCAATTTGAATGGCGATTATCAAGAACACAAGCAACAATAGGTGTTGGAGAGGATGTGGGGAAAAAGGTACACTCATACATTGCTGGTGGGACTGCAAATTAGTGCAGCCACTCTGGAAAGCGGTGTGGAGATTCCTTAGAAAACTTGGAATGGACCCACCATTTGACCCAGCTATCCCACTCCTTGGCCTATACCCAAAGAACTTAAAATCAGCACACTACAGAGACACAGCCACATCAATGTTCATAGCCGCTCAATTCACAATAGCCAGACTATGGAACCAACCTAGATGCCCTTCAGTTGATGAATGGATAAAGAAACTGTGGTATATATATATACAATGGAATATTACTCAGCTATAAAGAATAATAAAATTATGGCATTTGCAGGCAAATGGATGAAATTGGAGAATATCATGTTAAGTGAAATAAGCCAATCTCAAAAATCCAAAAGAGGAATGATCTCACTGATAAGCGGATGATGCCACTTAATGGGGGGTGGGAGTGGGACAAGAATGGAGGAAGGAGGGACTGTATAGAGGGAAAAGAGAGGTGGGAGGGGTGGGGGGGAAGGAAAAAATAATGGAATGAATCGAACCTCATTACTCTATGTAAATTTATGAATATGCAAATGGTATGCTGTTACTCCATGTACAAACAGAAACAATATGTATCCCATTTGTTTACAATAAAAATAAATTAAAAAAAAAAAAAACTCTACACCAAGAATACAGATAACCCAATCAACAAATGGGCTAAGGATATGAACACACGCTTCACAGAAGAAGATCTACAAGCAATCAACAAACATATGAAAAAATGTTCACCATCTTTAGTAATAAAAGAAATGCAAATCAAAACTACACTAAGATTCCATCTCACCCCAATTAGAATGGTGATTATCAAGAATACAAGCAACAATAGGTGTTGGAGAGGATGTAGGGAAAAAGGTACACTCATACATTGCTGGTGGGGCTGCAAATTAGTGCAGTCACACTGGAAAACAGTGTGGAGAGTCCTTAGAAAACTTGGAATGGACCCACCATTTGACCCAACTATCCCACTCCTCGGCCTATACCCAAAGGACTTAAAATCAGCATACTAAAGAGATACAGCCACATCAATGTTCACAGCTGCTCAATTCACAATAGCCAAACTGTGGAACCAACCTAGATGTCCTTCAATTGATGAATGGATAAAGAAACTGTGGTATATATATACACAATGGAATATTACTCAGCTATAAAAAAATAATAAAATTATGGCATTTGCAGGCAAATGGATGAAATTGGAGAATATCATGCTAAGTGAGATAAGCCAATCTCAAAAATCCAAAAGGTGAATGATCTCACTGATAAGCAGATGATGACACATAATGGGGGGTGGGAGGGGGGCAAGAATGGAGGAAGGAGGGACTGTATAGAGGGAAAAGAGGGGTGGGAGGGAAGGAAAAAATAACAGAATGAATCAAACCTCATTACCCTATGTGAATGTATGATTATGCAAATGGTATGCTGTTACTCCATGTACAAACAGAAACAACATGTATCCCATTTGTTTACAATAAAAATAAATTAAAAAATAAAATTAAAAATTAAAAAAATAATAAAAATAATATTAGGGCTGGGGATATAGCTCAGTTGGTAGGGTGCTTGCCTCACAAGCACAATGCCCTGGGTTCAATCCCCAGCACTGAAAAAAAAAACAAAAAACAAAAAAAACACACACACATCCTTACACACACACACACCAGAGTGAACACTGCAAAGGCGTGCTGTGTTCTCTCTATGGAAAACTGTTATCTCCTTTAATCTTTATGTGAACTATTTCCATTATAGGGGATTTTCTCTCTCTCTCTCTCTCTCTCTCTCTCTCTCTCTCTCTCTCTCTCTCTCTCTCTCTCTGTACCAGGGCACTTTACCACTGTACCACACCCCAGCCCTTTTTCAAAATATTTTCTTTTCAGTCAGTCTTGCCAAGTTGCTTAGGGCCTTGTTTGGTTGCTGAGGCTGGCCTCAAACACACAATCCTCCTACCTCAGCCTCCCAAGTCACTGGGATTGTAGGCATGGGCCATCACACCCAGCTGTAAGGGATATTTCTAATCCTATTTGTATCATGCATGAGAAAAATGAGGCACAGAGAGGTGCCACCCAGCAGCACCCTGCTGCTCAGGAGTAAACTAAGACCTGAGCCCAGTCTTCTACAATCCACATACATACAGACAGACACACATACACACACCACTCTACTTACGGGGTCAGGGAGAGGGAAACCAGGCCCAGGCAAATGTAAAAATGGGCAGAGAACTGGGTGATTAGCTGCAGAGGAATGCGCTTGACAGAGTCCTAACTTCCTAATACCAAGAAACGCATTCCCTTGAACAGGGCAGGGGCTCTCAATACCAGGCTGCCCCGGGAGAAGGGCATAAACAAGGAACCGCTCTGTTAAGAGTGAGCCACGGTGTGTAAATGTCCCCGTATTAATTGGAAACTTCCACGTCCCACTTCATTTAGCTCTCATATCAATCCCACTTTGTGGACAAGAACGCAGAAGCTCAGCGAGATAAACAACTTGTCCAAGAGCACATGCCTAGGGAAGGTCAGAGCTAGGATTCTAACCTCCAGGCTCCTTCCCTGGTCCAGGCAGCCCTCTGGCCTGTCCCTCTTTATCCACCTAACCACACACAGACACCTTCTGCCCCTCCACCTGGCTCATGGTCAGTCTGCCTCTGGCTTCCTCTCCCAGTCTTCGTGTCTCCTTTGGTCCTCCCTTCTCAGGTCCCCAGAAGCTGCCCTTGATAAACGAGTCCTCCGTCAGCCCTCATTGTTCTAGAGTCTTTAGGAAAAATCGCAGAGGCTGTATTCTGGATAAAGACCAGTAATTACAGTGCCTTGTTCTCTACACCCGCCTCCCACGCCTGCCCCTTCCCCCAGATCATATCCCTGCTGTTCGTGTTCTTCCCTTTGGGAAACGAGAAGCCTGGATTTCATGCCAAGGCCACATCCCACCCTGATCAGGGTTCACAGCCCGGGGCAGAGAATGAAGCCCCAGGAAGCACCCCGGACAGAGAACCTAGGCTCTCTCACTGGGCACTTAGGATGGAAGAGACAGAGATTCAAAGATCAGGAAGGAGGATAAGGAGCCTGGCGAGGAGTCCTGACATTCTTCAAACCTCTCAGCCAATAAGTGGCAAATGGAAGGAAGGAAGGAAGGAAGGAAGGAAGGAAGGAAGGAAGGAAGGAAGGAAGGAAGGAAGGAAGGGAGGGAGGGAGGGAGGGAGGGAGGGAGGGAGGGAGGAAGGAAGGAAAGAAGGAGGGAAGGAGGGAAGGAAGGGAGGAAGGGAGGAGGGAAGGCAGGGAGGAAGGGAGGAAGGGAGGAAGGAAGGAAGGAAGGAAGGAAGGAAGGAAGGAAGGAAGGAAGGAAGGAAGGAAGGAAGGAAGGAAGGAAAAGGAAGGAAGGAAGGGAGGGAAGGAGGGAAGGAGGGGAGGAAGGAGGGGAGGAAGGAAGGAAGGAAAGAAGGAGGGAAGGAGGGAAGGAAGGGAGGAAGGGAGGAGGGAAGGCAGGGAGGAAGGGAGGAAGGAAGGAAGGAAGGAAGGAAGGAAGGGAAGGAGGGAAGGAGGGGAGGAAGGAGGGGAGGAAGGAAGGAAAGGAGGGAAGGAGGGAAGGAAGGGAGGAAGGGAGGAAGGGAGGGAGGGAGGAAGGAAGGAAGGAAGAAAAAATAAAATTGAACTGTCAGCCACGGGATGGCGGTGCGACCTTGGGCAAGGACATTTCTTCCTCCGCGGCTCACGTCCACAGTTTAAAATGCGGGCGCTCATCTAACTCTGTGAAGTTGTGTTTGTTTTGTTTGTTTTGCTTGCTTGCGTGCTTGCTTCCGCCCGCCGGGAGGGAGGAACCTGAGGCGTCTTGCCAGCCCGGGCTCGCAGTCCCTCGCCCAGGGTCGGGAGACTCGAGCGAGGGCTCTGGAGCCAGAGAGCCCGGACCGCCCGCGCAGCTCGGGTGCCCGCCGGCCGGGAAGGAAGCCGCAGCCGGGTCCCCGGGCTGCCGGGAACAATGTCCCGCTGTGCGTGCCCGGAAGCCCGTCACGCATCAGAGAGCCGAACCCCGCCGGGCGAGGGCCGCCTCCCGCTCCGCCCGCCCCTGGACGCCCGTCTCCCCCGGGCCACGCCGGGCGGGCGCGGGCGGATCCGGTTTCACCCGGGGTCCCCGGGCGTCGGGCGCCCTTCTTCCCGGAACGCGGCGCCCCGCCCGTCGCCGCCGGTGGCCGCGGGTACCGTTGGGTACGGAGCAGACCGTGCCGCAGCCGGCCTGGCAGCACTTGCGGTGGTCGGCGCAGTCGCTGTCCACGCGGCACTCCTTGGTACAGTTGGCGTCCGCCTGGAGCTGCTGCGGGCACACGCCGGCCCTCTGCACGCCTGCACCTGGGGGCGGGGGGACTGTCAGGCCGGGGGATGCCCACCTCCTACCCCAAGGACCCCAGATCTCGACTCCTAGGCATTCTCACTTTCGGGCCTTCGGGGTCCCCTAAACTCCTAGAGGGCCCGCCTCCACTCCAGGGCTTCCCGCCCCCTGGCAGTACCGGGGTTCCCAGGCGTGGCTTCGAACCCTCAAGTCTCAGTGCCAGGGGACCTGCACGGCTGAGCGCCTGGGAGCCTCCGACGTCTAGACGGCTCCCCGCTCCAGGGCAGCCAGTGCCCGCCCTCCGCGCAGGCCCCCGCCCCTCCAAATGCTAGCCCTGGGGAGTCTCGCCAGCCCCCGTACATCGGCTCCCACACCCCGACTCCAAGGGTCACTAGCTTTAGGCCCCAGAGGTCCCCAGATTTTAGTTTTCATGGGTGTCCCCACTTCCGCCCCAAGAATCCCCATTTCCCCAGCCCCCAGAGAGGCTACGCCTCTGCCCGACTCTGCCTTACGCCGGTGGCTCGGCCCTTTGGGCACCGGGCCTTTCCCCGCCCCACTTACCTGTGGCCGGAGGGAGGCCGAGCAGCAGCAGTCCGAGGAGGAGGGCGGCGGCCAGCGCGCAGAGGCGAGGGACAGGCATGGTGCTGCTCCGGGGCGGGGTGCAGGTGCAGCTGCAGCCTGGTGGGGGGATTTAACGGCGCGCGCGGGGGGCGTGGGGTAGGGGCGGGGCCGAGAGGGGGTGCGGTGGGGGCGTAAGGGCCCAATGGGCACCGCGGGAGCGCTGCCACCTCATGCCATTTCACAATCCCCCGGGATCAGGTGTCACTCTTGGCCCCGGTGGGAACCAGGAACCTAAGCAGCTTCCAGGCCAGGAGCAGCTCGACCAGCTGCAGCCGGACCCTTGTCCACCCCTCCCTCGCTTCCTCCCTCCTGGGGCCTGAGGGCAGAGCAGGGCAGCGGGAGGCCAGCATGGTCCAAGCCTGGGCTCCACTTTGAGACCGAAGATCTCCCTGGAATGCCCAGGGCTTAGGGTTGGAGGGGGAAAGGGCAAGGCCACAGGGAGGCAATAGACCCTGGGGATTAAGTGACTGGGCTTGGGGTCAGCTGGATCATAGGCAGATCCCTGTTTGGGGATTAGTGGTGGAGGGCTGGGTGGTGATACAGCGCACATAGCACAGGCTGTAGAAATAGCGCTTGTTGGAATAAATGAACCCATATGACAGGGAACAGGCCCATGAAGCGGAATCTGTCAACAGTTCAGCCATGCCGGGTATATCTTTCTGCCTCTTCCTCACATCACGCTGTCGGGGTTGACTGGGCACCAGGTACCCGTGCTCCTTGCCTCAAGGAATCTCCCTGCGGCCTTTGACAAGACAGCTATTCTTGCCAGCTGGATATGACAAACTGTATGTAGGGAGGGTTAGGAACACCCCACCAAGGTCCCATGCAAAGCTGTGCAGACAAGCCTTTATACCCAGATCTCTCCCTGCGGGCCTTGTTTGGAGACGCTTTCCCCCACACCATCATAAATATTTGCTGGGCGTTATACACATACAGATACGTGCCATAGAGAAAGTCATCGACGGGAGTCATCCAGCTCTGTTTTTGGTGACAGGGTCTAGGTTTGACACACCTCCACCACTTTCCATCTGAGAGTCTTTAAATGACTTATTTCTCTATTCAGAACAGCCATTTTGCCATCTACAACATGAACTTGAATATAATGTTCCTGCCGTGGAACACATATGCACTCATGGAAGGTGAGTTCACATTAATTGACCTAGGAACCCCAGGCCTGGCACATAATAGGTACTACATAAACAGCCTCTAGTGCTCAGTACACACTCGTTTCTTTCTATTATTCCCTAAACAATACAGTATACAACTACTTACATAGCATTTACATTGCCGTGGGTATTCTAGGCAATCTCTACAGGATTTAGAGTATATGTGAGTGTTCCCAGGCCATATTCAAATATTACTCTATATATGAGGCATTTGCGCATCTGTGGATGGATGTACGCAGGGATCCTGGAACCCATCCCCTGCAGGTACTTAGGGACAACGGTGTATACCGAGCTTTAGAATCCAGGGTGGTAAATGTCAAAACCCTTGCCAAGGGAGTTAGAAAGAAGTGCCTTCACACATTTTTCTTGCTCCAGTGATCTGAGGTTCTGGAAGCCCCGGGAAGTCTTTGCTGCTGGTGGCTGGAGGGGTCTGGGACAAAGAAAATCAAGATGATAGGTGAGTAGTTTGGTGATGTGGGTACAACCAGCCACTGTTCCTTTGATGGGTGTCCATGAAAGAACGTCTGAGAAGTCTCCCCCAGCTTCCCATGCCCAACCTCAGCACTGGAGACATGCCGTTGCAGGGAGGGGCCAGGACTATTTGCTCTGAGCTCAGAACAGTCAACATCAATGAGGGCAAGAGCCCTGGGCAGACTCCTGAAACTCAGGGCACGCAGAGAACACTTTGGTGAGCCCCTGGGTTCAGCCTGTGGACACTGCTGCCCACTGCTTTCTTCCAGGACTTATCCAGCACCCCCTCGACAGGAAGCCGCCAGCCTCGCCCCTCCCACCTCTTCAGAGCCCCCCTGCTGATTGGCTCGCTCCTAAAAGAATGCGGATTAGTGTGAGGCTCAGGAAGTGGGGTGGGGTGGTAGAAAGATGGAGAAGAGTTCCGTAGGCCGATAGGCGTGAGATGTTTCAGATGAAATTCATATTGTTTTCTCTACTGCATAAGTTAAAAGAGCAGCGACTTTAAAACCAACGCATCCAGGTCTCAATAAGGGGTTAGCCACTTTCTGGCTGTGACTTAGAGCAGCACTTCACTTTTAGGACCTACATCTTCCTCCACGAAATGAGCATCATCATAACATCTTATGATTATTCTAAGGATTAAAGGGAAGAGCAGACACCAGAGGCTGCAAACCCAGCTATAGCACATGTATTATCAGCCCACACAGTACATTTTTAAAATTTAAATTAGTTGCCAAGATTTAAACGTGGGGAATTTCAATAAAAATAAACCTCTTTCATCTCTTGGAAGAAGTATAAGGCTGGCAGCACGGTCCTGCAGTCCTGCAGCCTTCACGTAGCAGCCGTCAGACAGAGTGTGGCTCTCAGAACAGCCTATATCAGAGTCACTTGGAGGGCTTGTTCGAACACTGGTTGCAGGATCCCACCCCACCCCCAGAGGTTTTGTGGGTTGTTTCTGTTTTATTTTTGGTACTGGGGATTGAACACGGGTGCGTTACCACGGAGCTACAGTCCCCAGTCCTTTTAATTTTTTATTTTGAGACAGAGTCTTGCTAAGTTGCAGAGTCTTAATAAATTTCTGAAGCTGGCCTCAAACTTCCCATCCTCCTGCCTCAGCCTCCAGAGCCACTGGGATTATAGGTGTGCACCACTGTGCCTGGCACTCCCCGGAGTTTTTATTCAGTAGGTCCAGGGTGGAAATGTGCGTTTGAGAGGTTGCCAGCCAATACTGCTGGCTAAGGGATCACACTTTGAACGTTGTGACCTAGAGCTAAATGGAGCTGCCCTCTTTATGAAAGGAGCATTCTTTCCATTTCCCCATCATCTCCACCATTCCCTATTGTTTCACGTGCCCTGCCCCCAGCCACTTCAGTTGATGTTACCTGCTTGTCCGTGGAGGGCATTTAAATGTGTGACCAGTGGGTGAGCATGTAGTAAGTGTTCAGTTAGCTTGCATGAATGTAACTGTCTTATGGAATAAGTATTTTACAGGTAAAGAAATGGAGATTCAGATAGACAAAGTGACTGACTGAAGAGACACAGTCAGTAAATCAGAAGAACGGTATCAATACTTTTTGCATATGTGGTCCCAGTTATTTCAGTATTACACACACACACACAAATATTTGCACACACAAAACTATTTGAGGTTAAAATAGATGATACATTCAAAAATTTGGAAATGACTTCATGAGTGTAAAGCAATGTTTATCAAGGAAGAAGAGAAAGGAAATAGGAAAAGAAAGAAGGAAAGGTTTATAAAGGGAGGTGATGTTAGTCACCTGTAGCCACGCCTACTCTAAACAGACTGTAAACAAGTTAATGGTGAAGATTTGAGAAATTCCCAGGAACTAACAGGGTGTCTTTAACTGTACAATGCAGCCTTGTCCTCTTGAACTGTTGGACTCAATGAAATTTCATTTTATGGAAACCAACCTCCCTCTGTCTCTGCCCACCCCCCCCCCCTTCTCTGTCTGGGCATATTGGCTATTTTGTTTTGTCACCTACCATCTGTTTATCTTTTTTCTGATAAAGTGCCCTGGTTTGGGTTTGGCAGAGTGACACTTCCTCCACCAGGATGGGAAACCATCAATCCAGGCAGAAGGGCCGATCAGATGTTGTCCCTGGAATTTTCATCTTGAACAAGGAAGGACAAAAGACCTGAGCTCATTCCAAGGTCTCTACCTTGTTTACTATCTTTTCCAAACCAGGTTCTTTTGGGCTTCCCTTCAGTTCTGTGAGCTAAACGAATCAGTTAGTGCCGTTGGATGCCCCGGCTAACTTAAAGGAGCTGTTTGTTAGAAGGGGAGTGGGTACTGGGCACATCTCCGTGCCACTTTCTTCAATGCCTTTGTTGATCAGTGCAAACTTAGCAACTGCAGAATTAAAAAGGACTTTGTTTGGGGTCTTGGTAATTGGACCTCAGGAGACACAGATTCAGGGCACTCTGAGTCCTTGTTCCAAAGAAGTCAGGGCTTAAGTGGACAAACAGTGCAAGAGATGGAATCCCTCTGCAGGCAATTCTGTTGAAATTGAGAAAGATCAGGCACCGAATGACAGGGGTCAGATCAAGAAAAGAATGTTCGTCCATAAAGCAAAAGTCCAAAAACCTGTCGATAGGCATCTTGAGTCTCTGGGCATGATGTAATCACCTGTTCAAGATGCATGTAGTCAAAGGGCGAGGGTAACCGAAGTTCACACTCCTAGCAGCAGTTTGAAAGGTCTGCTTCCTAATGGCCTCCTGAGTTCATTTCGAAAAGCTCCTTCAACGTTGCTTTCATCGTGAATTTTCCTTTAATTTTAGTGCCATCTCTGCTTACAGTAACCAGTTGGTTTCTGTTGTGAGCACCAAAGTGTTCTGACCTGGGTCACCATGAAGTTCCTCATTTCTAAATTCAATGGCTTTTTCTCAAGCCTCTGTTCTCGCCTAACTCATAGTAAGGCCTTCATGGAATATGGAATCAATGCAATAATGTTCAAACCACATCTTTTATTAGAAAAAAAAGAAGGTGTTTTCTCATGATTTCAGTGCAAAAATCCATGAAGAGCAAAGCTTCGTTACTTGAAGTGCCTGCAGTCTCCCCTTATGTCTCTCCAGGGTCTTTAAGGACACAGTTTTAAACCCTCACGTTTGGAGAACAGCTTTGGAGTCAGAGTCCTGAGTTGCCAACTCCTGCCATCAAATGCAAGGTGACCTTGGAGAAGAGTTTAACCCTCCGGGCTGTGGCTTACTGAAGATCTCTGTGCAATACTTGGCAGGAAGTTCCGCCTCTAAGTGGTAACGGGTGTTGGTTACTATGTTATACCTCGCTTCCCCTCAGGGATCCTGTCCACTCTGGGCTCTGACCTCCACTCAGAACCAAGAACTCACTCTGCTGCTTTTGCCCTCTGTGGTGTCCAGCAAACCCCTCACCTCCTCTGGGTCTGTTTCCACACACGTAAAATGGGATGATGCCAGTCCCCGGTGGGCACCTTTGCAGAGCTATTCATGATCACGATCCTGAAGCACCAGCAATGTGTCTGGCACATAGTAGGTGCTCAGTCTGCGTCCATTTCCATGCCCAACCCCTTCTCTGAGGCCGAGACGCTCAGGGTCTTTTCCATCCTCCTTCTCGCTTTCTTCCTCAATTGTTGGCCTTGCTTGTTCCCGCGACAGGGCATTTCTGCTCCAGCGTCCCCTCTGCTCCCGCTCAGCGCCTTTGTCAGAAGAGCAGCTGTGGCTCCTGCCTCGTCTTTGAGGACAAGAGGTTCGCGATCAGTGCCCCTTTTGACTCTTCCTCTTCCTCCCTGTCCTGTCGCTAAGCCCAGCCTTCCCACTGCATGTCTTCCCATCTGTCTTCTCCTCCATCCTCTTGCCTCTCCGCGGGAGAGGTTTCTCGTTCCCGGAGCCCGAGCCCAGGCGATGGCATCCTCCTTAACTCCCTGTGTCCTGGCTGAGGCGCCCGACATGCATCCCAGGGCCACGTTCACCTACTTTTCCCAGCTCAGTAAACCACAGCTCCGATTCCCCAGGTGCTCAGGCAAAAAAACTCAGGGTCACCCTCAACGACTCTCTTTCTCTCGGAACCCAGAGCAGTGGATCTGCATCCTCGCTGGCTCTGCCTCCCGCTCTCCAAACACCTCCAGGATCCCCTTCTCAGAATCCACTTGCAGCTCCCTGTCTGGGCCGAGTGTTCTCACAGGGCACCTCTCCCTCCCCGACCTCCTTCTTTCCCGTCCACTCTCCACGGGCATCCAGAGCAGTGCGTTCTCACGCAAGCCAGACCGTGATGCTCCTTCCTTGCACACCCCAGTGGCTCTGTCTCATTCATGGGTCCAACTGACCAGCCTCGTCCGGCCATTTCCCCTCATAACACTGTCCAGCCAAACTGGCCCCTCACCCTTCCTGAAATCCACCAGCACTCCTGCCTGAAGTTCTTTTGCACCTGCTGGTTGTCCCCCGGCCTGACACGCTTCTGCCCTCTTCCCCCAGAAAGCTGCCAAGGCTTACTCCTTGTTCAGACATCCTCAATAAAGCTTTTTCTGGTCATCCAATTCAAAATGACAGCCTCCCTCACTTTGCATTCTGTGTTTCCTCTCCATGTTTAGTTTTTCTCCATCGCTCTTATTACCATCTGATGGAACACACATTTTATTTATTAGCTATTTATTTGACTGTGTCTCATTGTAGAGTAAAAGATCAATGAGGGCAGAGGACCAGTTTCATTTTATTCCTGGCTAGATCCCAGGTCCTAGGAGGGGCCTGGAGTAGGACTTGGTATCTGGAAAGAATGAGTCAATATCACGTCCTCAGGGTTTATTCCCCACAGGGCCATTGCAGGCTACTGTTGGGTTATGTCACTTCTCTGTTCAGATCCTCCGATGACTGCTCATCGCATGTAGAATAAAATCCCAAATCCCACCCTTAGCCGCAGACCCCACCTGGCTCCTATCTCCAGCTGTTTCCTGGCTCCTCCCCTCCCCTCACTCTCCAGCTCTGCGAGTCTCCACACTCTTCCTTGACCTTGCAAGCGGGTCCACCGCAGGGCCCTTGTGCTTGCTGTTCTCTCTGCCTGGCAGTCTCACCAGAGAATCACTAGCCTTGACCTCCTCCCTTAATTCCGGCCTCTGCTGAAATAGCATTTCCTCAAGAGGACTTCACTGACTACTCCGCTTATTTCCTCCACAGTGCCACCGCTAGCTGTCACATTACATATTTGTGGATTTACTGTTCTCTCCCTTCTAGAATCTTAACTCTATGTCAACAGGAATGTTCTTTAGTCTCTGCTATGTTCTTAGCCCTGTGTCTAGGTAGCACTTCCTGGTAGCAAGCACTCACTAAATATTTGTTGGATGAATACATGGAATAAACTCATTATAAAAATAACTCTCATTTTACCAAGTTCCTCCTCTGATTTGCCACTATATATTGATTATCTCTCTTAAACTTAAGAAGTCTTCCAGATGACTGTTTTTACCTGCTTTGTGAAGGCGGGGAAGGAAAACCAAGAGGTTACAGACATTGCCCAGGACTCGTGACCTGGTGGCTAAACTAGGATGCAAAACTAGTTCTGTATCTATGAGACTTTTAAAGACATTATGTTGATTCCACCCCAAGCCAAATAATCTCCTACGGCCCTGCTCTCTCCATGTGAACTCCCTGACTGTAAACTTAACAGGCTCTCCATGGCCTACAGGACAAAGACCAAGCTCCTTAGCCTGATTTTTTTTTTCTTTTTCTTTTTTGTTATCCAGAATTGAACCCAGGGGTGCTTAATCATGGATCCATATCCCCATTCCTTTATTTTTTTTTTTTTTATTTTAAGACAGGGTCTCACTAAGTTGCTTAGGGTCTCACTAGGTTGCTGAGGCTGGCCTCAAATTTGTGATCCTCCTGCTTCAGCCTCCCAAGTTGCTGGGATTACAGGTGTGGGCCACCAAACCTGAACAGTTAGTCTGACTTTTTTACTGAGTCCAGTTTTTACTTCTAGCCACATCCCTTGCTCTGTGCTGCCTAGACTTCCCTGGGGGCTCATTGTCCCATCAAATGTTCCTTGATCAAGCTGACCCCAGAGTTTTCTTTCCCAACAGCCCCCAGCCACCAATACATAGAAGCTTACAGTCAGATTCCCCCAGAATGTGGAGGAAAAGTCAATGGCGGGGCAGAATCAATGCAATATGCAACAGTTAAGCTCAAGTTTTTATGATCTCACCCTGAAGGCTAGGACACAAGAAGGTAAGACAGTTTCAACCTATGGACTGGGAATTTTCTTTTGCACAAGAGATGACCCGTCCCATTGAATTTACTCATTAAACAAATATTTATTGTGCCCTCAACACATCTGATGCCGTAGAATGTTAAAACGACAACGTGGCAGGTCATATTTTCTGAAGACTGTGGTGACATAATCGCTCACCCCGAACCTCGTCTGCACATTATGTGGCCCTCCCTTCACTGGGGAGCTTATTTCTCCACTCACTTGAATCCAGCCGTGTCTTCTTCGTGCTTTGATCGATTGCACTAGCTTGGCAGCTTCCATTTCCGGCCTCTTGAGACACTAGCTTTGGAGGCATCCACCACTTTGGGGGCATCCGTCTCGGAATCCAGCCACCATCCTGTGAGATGCCCAAGCTCTCCAGGTGCTCCTTGGTGACAGCCCCAACTGAGCTTCCCACCAAGAGCCAGTGCTTCTCTAGAGAGGGATTCGGCTTGGGGGGTCAAGCCCAGTCCAGCCTTCAGGTGAGAGTAGCCCCAGCCACCTTCTGACATAAGTGGAACATCCCCCATGATCCAGGGGAACCACCGACCAGGAGAGGTGGTAAATTGTCACTTGTCTGCCCACTCTCCTCCTTCAGTACTGCTCTGGGTCTCTGAGCTCTGTGCTCTGGTTCCTGCTAAGCTGATACCACAGGGCCCTCTCTCCAGCCATCACGATGACCTGCCTGGACCTCATCAGCATCATGTGTTCTCTGACATTTATAAGGGCCAGAAGACCACTGAAGGGTGGGCCTGGGAATGGAGGGCCAATGGCCAGCAGGACAGATGGCGACACCCTGGACTCACTCACTACTGGAGCAGCCCCTGCTGACAGTCCCGAGAGCAAGTACCAGAGCACAGTGACCACTGGTGCTGATGCCGTCACCAATCATCTCTGGCAGGAAACCAGCCTCACAGAAGAAGCCTGTAAGAAGTACGTGGAGAACTGCATGAAATCTACCAGAGCGGAACTGAAAGAGCAGAGGCCAGAAGAGCGCCACCTGCTAGGTACAGGAGCTGCGCAGATCAGGCACATCCTTGCCGATTTCAAGAACGACCACATCAGCAGGCACAGTGGCTCAGGCCTGTAATCCCAGCGGCTCAGGAGGCTGAGGCAGGAGGATCTCTGAGTTCAAAGCCAGCCTCAGCAACAGTGAGGCGCTGAGCAACTCTGGGAGACCCTGTCTCTAAATAAAATACAAAACAGAGTTGGGGATGTTGCTCAGTGGCCGCGTGTCCCTCAGTTCAATCCTCAGTACTCCCACCCCCCAAAAAAACCAATCAGATCAAAACATGAACCCAGACCGCGTGCTTGCCCTCTGAGGACAGTGTGACCCCTAACTGACTTTCTTTAAGGAGGGTTTAGAAATGGAGAAACATTAACCAGTTGGGCAATCACTGTGGGCCCATCGCCTGTCACCACACTGTCTGCTGATTGTCCTCACACCACATGGGGTCTTAGTGCGAAGGGCACGAACGTCATCCTGAGTTCTTCGTTTCTTTTGACCGTTTCCTTGAAGTGGAAGCATCGTTTTTAAGGGAGGAACATGCCGTCTACGTTGTCCAGAACATAAAATTCACTGAGACTTTTTTCAGAGAATGTCCCTCAGTTTAATACACATTTATCCTAAATCTAGTCTCTAGTGCTGTGTAGGAGCCAGAGCCTGGGTGGGGACCACACTAGGAAGCCGAAGGCTGGCTTGAGGTGAGCAATAATCAGAGCTTTGATTCTGAGTTTTAGTAAAAGCAGAAAGACCAGGCCCCTAGCAATGCCAGCGCTGTGAGGCCTTATGCATTATATCACTCGCAGCAGAAGTCCTAACTCTGGAAGAGACGACCAAGAGAATAAAAAGAGACTAATTCAGCTAGAAATGATAATAACAAATTGTTGTTTTAAACCACTAAGGTTTGAGATGTTTCCTTACACAGCAATAGATTACCAGGACAGTGATAAATCATGAACAAGATCTCTCCTCTCATGGACCAAACTCTATAGTGAAGAAAATAAGCAAATAAATTAGTAAATGGAAAATATCAGCTGGGTGCTGTGGCGGACTCCTGTCATCCCAGTGACTCAGAAGGCCGAAGCAGGACGTTCACAAGTTTGAGGCCGGCCTCAGCAATTTAGCAAGACCCTGCCTCAAAATTAAAAAAATAAAAATAAAAAAACATGGGTACATGCTATAAAGAAAACAAAGTAAGGTCACATCATTGTAAGTTGGGGGTGAGGGAACCAGGCAAGGGCTCTAGGGGGGTGAGATGTCTGTGCATACTGTCATCTGGGGCGAGGGTTACAGGAAAAGGTTAGAAGGAGTCCAAAAGCTTCAAAGCAGGAACAAGCCTGGTGAGTTCCAAGAACAGTAAGAAACCAGTGTAGCTGGAATGCAGTGAAAGGAAATGAAATCAAAGAGCTAAGCAGGGACAAGATCATGTAGGGCCTGAAGGCAATAACAAGCAGTACGGATGTCTTCCGGGTACGACGGAAGTTGTGGGCTAGTTTCAGCTAGGAGGCTGGGTACAAAATCATCTTGATAACTTTTGAAAATCATCCGGCTGCTCCGAGGAACAGATTATAAGAGGGCAGTCGTGGAAATTTGAGTAGTAGGAGGGGAATTTTTGCAGTTGTCTTAGCAAAGGATGGATGGTAATGGCTCCTTTAATTAGGCAAAGGATAATGAATCACTTGGTGCTGGTCAGTCTGGGAGACAGGTTGATTTATTAGACTTGCCCCCCAGATAAAGTCCCCGGGAGCTGAGAGGTTACTGATTCATCTGTTAGTAGGATGTCGACCTCATGACCCTGACTCTGGTGGTTCCTGGGATTGAAAGGATGGGGTTCCATGTGATCATCATGAAGACCATATCCACCCCAAAGGAAGCATGTTGGGGATCCATGAGATTTCTTTTTTTTATTTTTAATTATTATTTTTTTTACAGATTGCATTTTGATTCATTGTACCCAAATAGGGTAAGACTTTTCATTTCTATGGTTGTACACAATGTAGATTCACACCGTTTATGTAATCATACATATACATACTGTGTTTCATTCTACTATCTTTCCTTCCCCCACCCCTTCCCATCCTATTTTCCTCTACACCATCCAAAGTTCCTTCATTCTTCTCTTCCCCCCTACTCCCCGCCACCCCCTCATTATGTATCGTCATCCACTTATCAAAGAAAACACTCGACCTTTGGGTTTTGGGGCTTGGCCTACTTCACTTAGCATGATATTTTCCAACCTCATGCATTTACCAGCAAATGCCATAATTTTATTCTTCTTTATGGCTGAGTAATATTCCATTGTGTATATATACCACAGTTTCTTTATCCATTCATCACTTGAAGGGCATCTCAATTGGTTCCACAATCTAGCTATTGTGAACCATGAGATTTCTTATCCCGTAGCCAATAGTGATGTGGCAGTTTTGAAACACGACCACAAGTGTTTTGATATTTCTCCAACTGAGAGATGAGCTCTCTGTCTCCTTCTCTTGGATCTAGGCAGGTTTGTGAGTGCTTCAGCTAACAGAGTACAAGTGATATTCCATGACTTCTGAGGCTAGCTCAGAAAAGCTCATGCAGTTTCTGCCCTTTCCAAAAAAAAAAATGTAAATGTTTAGCCTGACATGTTGGCACATGCCTGTAATCCCAGCAGCACAGGGGCTGAGGCAGGAGGATTGAGAGTTCAAAGCCAACCTCTGCAACTTAGCAAGACACTGTCTCTTTAAAAAAATAATAAATAAAAAAATAAAAAACATTTTATAAAGGGCAGGAGATGTGACTCAGTGGAAGTGTCCCTGCTGCAAAAAATAAGTACATGTTTATATTGTTTTGATTTTCAGACGATGCAAATACAGTCTTGCAGTTGTTCAACAAATTAAATATAAAAAGAAAGCATATAAAAATACATCAGTGACTTGGACATTCTTGCTGGGGCCGCAGGTGTGGACTGCTCTAGAAGTCCTGCGATGACAGAGATGTCCCTTTTTGTTTACATTTCTGAATCAAGTCATGCCCCCATTAGTCAGACAACGAAGTCAGTAAAGGTCCACTTCCAGAGTCCTCACCTGCTGGTGGATCTTACAAGCACACCAGGATCAGGTCCAAGCTAATTAGAAAGGATTCAGGCTTCAGTCCATGCAGTCAGTATTCTAATTTTTTCTTGAGCCTGTAGGGCACAGAACCAAGAAGAGCCTCCATAGCTCATTGCCTACACTCAAAGTCTGCTTCTGCCATTCACTGGCTGTGTGACCTTGGACAATTTACTAAACTTCTCTGAGCTTTAGCTTCCTCATCTGAGAACTGGGGCAGGACCCAGAGGTCTATATCTGCAGCCAGCCTCTCTGCTAATTCTTAGGCACACTGAGAGCAGAAAACCTCTGCATTCGGAGCAATTCCTTGAGAAAAGGAAAGAAAGATGCCTTCCATGCCCTTCCAATGAGCCTGAGAAAATCAAATTAGAAGAGGAAAAACTTGCTTTGATGCCGTTTCAGAGGTTTCCATCCACAGTCAGCTGGCTCCATGGCTTTGGGCCTGAGCGGAAGCAGAACTTCATGGCAGAAGAGCATGATGGAGGGAAGTTGTTCAGATCACTGCAACCCGGAAGCAAAGAGAGGAAAGGGCCGAGGAGAAGATCAGCCCTTCCGGGGCAGCTCCCCCCCAACCTACCTGCTCCAACGAGGACCCCCTTCGGGTAGTCCATTCAGGTTTCCGTGGCTTAACCCACTGGTGCAGTCAGCGCCCCTGATCCAATCAGCAAAGCCCCACCGGAACACGGCTGCACTGGCGAGCATGCCTGTACTGCACGAGCTTTGGGGAACATTCTAGGCCGAATCCTAGCCATCCCACCCGCTCCAGTGAGGCTCAGGCAGTCTCAGGCCAGGTCCTCCCTCCCTCGCTCCCCATCCATTCACGATGCCCCCAAATAATTTTTCTTTGCTTTGTAAAGTCAGGTGTGGTGGTTCCTCTGCCTGATCTCCCTGAGAGACGCTGTAAGAGACCATCCCAGACATCCACCCATAACTGTCCCTCTTCCTCACTGATGGCTTGAATGTGTCCCCCACAAGTTCTTGTGTTGGAACCTTAATTCCCCATGCATGGGGACAGAGGGGGCAGAGCCTTTAAGAGGTGGTTAGGTCTTTACAAAGGAATAATGCCCTCGTCTTGCAGGGGGCCCTCCTCTTACAGGCCCGGATGAGCTACCAGGAGATCGGCTTGTTATAAAGCAAAGCTGCCCCTATGCTTTGCCCTTCCCAGGCACCTGCTTCTGGTCCGGTTTCCCATCATGAGGAGAAGCAGCTTGTGGGCCTCACCTCATACAACTGCCTTGGTGTTTTCCAGCTTCCAGAACTGTGAATCAAAATAAACTTCTTTATGAAGTCTTAAATCTCAGATATTCTGTTTTAGCAACAGAAAATGAACCAAGACCCTTATTAAAAATAAGGCTTCATTTTGCAACAAATACCCTGCTAAAAGAATAGGCCCTGTTGACCTCCCTTGCAGCTAAGAGTGTTCATGAGACACAATTTTACCCCATGGCGCATAGGCAGAAGTTTGTGTTTCTATGTCCCAATGAACTATAAAAACTCAAAGAAAGAAAGTTTGGGGTTTTTCCCCTTTTTTAAAATTGAGATTAGAGACATGATGCCTAGGGAAACAGCAGCCATCTTGTGAGCATGAGGTAACAAGCATGAGTATAAAATTCTTTATAAACTGGAAATCTGGAAAGCCCCTGGTGGCACCAGGAGAAATATGCTACATATGACTACCTACTCCAGACTGTTTTGTTCTTAAGACTATTAGACCTTTTTATTTTTCTTTTATTTTATAAATGTTTTAACTGGGAATTGAACCCAGGGGCACTTTACCAATGAATCACATCCCCAGTCCTTTTTTTTTTTTTTTTTTTGAGACAACTCTTCACTAAGTTGCCTAGGGCCTCTCTAAGTTGCCGAGGCTGGCCTGAAACTTGCAATCCTCCTGCCTCCCAAGTTGCTGGAATTATAGACACGCACCACCATGCCCAGCTTAGACCCTTTTTGAACTTAATCCACAGTCAGATTTTGTTTTTCTAAGTTATAACAACATTTACCAGGGTAGGAATTAAAGCCAATAACTTTAAAAAGTACTTCATTTTAAAACAATAAATCCATTATGTTTACTTCTTTAAAAGGTGAAAAATGACCCTATTTTTCAAAACAAAACAAAATCAGTGCAGAGAGTGTGGCAACACTGTTCCACGCTTGCGAACCTTTCGTGTCTGGCTCTGGGGAGGCAGCCGCGTCTGCTGCTGCATCTGCTCTGCATCCCCAGATGTGTAGTTGGGCAAAGCGTGGTCCTTGGGCCACACTTTGGAGGGCATTGTGTAGCAGTTGACTCTAATCCTTACATTCTAGAAAATATAGAGAACCAAGCAAAACTGGAGGAGGAAGAGACATCCCAAAAGTCCCAGATCAGGAGTCGGAGGTCGCAATCCGTGAAGCAGTTGCGGAACGCCTCAGGGAAGGGAGCAGCCACTGTTGCTTGTACGGTTCGGTGTGAGCTGACGGGATGCTGATGGGAGACTTATTTTTGAGGTAACTTGGGAAGAGGGGTGCATGCCAGACAGCCAAGGAGCGGGAGCAGGGACTTCTGTGACTCTGGCTCCTCCGTGTCTGCACCCCTCCTCCGTGGGCAAACCCTCTGGTAGTGAGTTCTGGTGTGGTCCTGCCTCTTCCAGAGCCACGGGGGCCAGGCGACTTCTCACATTCTGTTCCACAGAACAGCACACACCCGAGGCCCAGCTGCCACATCCTCCCTCATGGCAGGAGATTGCCGACTTCCCGCAGCAGCCAATGACAGCCTCTTCGAGGAGTGGTCCCTAGGACCTTGACTGGGTTTCCAGTAGCAACTTCCCAGGACCCCCTTGTGCTTGCTGGACTTGACCCCAGGCTTCCTGCCGGTCTGTGACTACCTGTATCCTCAGGGTCTCTTCTGAGTCAGAGCCCTGGAGAGGGCTGGAGGGTGGTCCCCACCCGGGCCTGGCCGCAGCCCGCTGCTTTCCTGTTCCCAGCACCCGCCACCCAGCTGGTCTCCCGGCTGCAGCCGTGACCTGCCACAGTATCCAGCATAAGCCTGTGGAGAAGCCTCGGGACCACAGCACGTTCAGAAAATTGTCCCCGAAGGAGCAGCCAGGTGGCACTAGTTTATTGAGAGGTCTGAACGCAGGGTTCTCCCCTCACACCTCAGATCCCCAGCAGATTCCTTCAGCTGGCAACAATGAAACTTACTTTAAAATCACAGAGAATTTGTAAAACAGAGGGCAAGAAAGTAACTCATGATCTACCACTTATTCTGTGATTCCTTTAGAACGACCTGGTAACGTTTTAAATTCTTGGGCCAACAGCCCCCTGTGCAGATCGTGTTCTTGTTCCTTGGGCTGTCCTGTCTTTCTCCAAAGAGGTCACAGGCTTGGTCATGTGCTTTGGCCACCAGAATGCACAGACGTGACACATGTCCCATGCACGAGCAGGACGTAATACCCTGCACTGCAGAGAACTAGAATACACGTGAGCTATGTTTGTGCTCGGAAGGTTGAGCTTGGCCTCCTTTTTCTGCCGTGGGAAAGAGGAAAATGACTCAGGGGACTCGTTCTTTCAGCCAGGCACCCAGAATACAGGCACCTAGTGAGCAGCACAGTCGGATTTCCCATCATTCATAGCCAAACAGTAACGTATTCCTTTCCTACAGCTGCTGTAACGTGAAATAAAATAAAATAAAAGCCACACTCCCTGTGGCTTAAACAACAGAAATGTATTCTCTCTCAGTTCTGAAAGTCAGAAGTCCAAGATCAAGGTGCTGGCAGGACCCCCCACGCCCTTCCTCCAGCATCCCGAGACTCGTTGGCGATCCTTGATGTTCCCTGGTTTGTGGGAACATCGCCTGATCTCCACTTTCACCTTCACATGGCGTTCTCGGACACGTATTGGCCCCCAAATTTCCTCTTTTTGTAAAGACATCATGCATACTGAATTAGCGCCCACCCTATGACCAAATTTCAACTTGACTTCCTCTGTGAAGAGCCTATCACTGGATCAGGACCTATTCTCACATTTGCAGCCACGGGACTCCACCTATGAATTCGGGGAGACACTCGAACCCCTCGCAGGGACCTCAGCCCTGTGTCCTCAGCTGCAACGCTCCCCACGGCCTCTCCCACTGCTGTCTTTTCCAGGGCCCGCCCAGCTCCCGGCTTCCTTTCCTGGTAAGAGCCTTGAGTCTCCCGACGTGCTGAGGGAAGACAGGTATCCTGAGCCCGGTCCTGGGCCTCACCGGCACGTGAGCCTCACTTTGGCTCCTGCCTAGTGTCTCACCCAGCAGTGTCGCTCACCAGGCCACCAGCCATGACGTTTATGTGTCTGTTTTCTCCACTGGCCTGAGGTCTCCCCAAGAACGGAGACCAGGAGTGAATCACAGGAACTGAGTTCAACTCCTGCCCAGATTCTCAACTCCCAGACTCTCAGATCAGACGCCTGGATTACCGGCTTTTGCCTGACTTGAACCTTAGCTCAAGCCCGTAGGTACGAGTACCTGCCAGGCCCCCCTCCAGGAGTTTGTGTCTTGTGGAAAGACAGTAAACACGATGGCAGCGAAGTTCTTGCACTTCACGCAGGGGAGGGACAGAAGGCGCAGAATCGGGGTGATCAAGTAGGGAGACGGGGCCTTCCAGAGGGGCGCGGTCCTGAGGAGCAAGGAGTTTCCTGGTCAGCGGAGGAGTGGAGACCAGCATAAGCAAAGACCCCGGATTTCTGTGGCGATGGCTTCACGTGACTGGGGAAAATGCCCCGGGGGTGCCATGGAGCAAGCGGGGAACGGGGGGGGGGGGGGGGGGGGGGGGATGGCGGCTGACCCTGCAGGACCTTGCTTTGGGTGGATTCCGTTGAGGACAACTAGCGACAGAGTTGGCAGGGACAAGGAAGTGGGAGTAACGCAGGGAAGGGAGCTGCCGAGGCCTGGCTGAGTCAGCGGCCTTGAGATGGAGGAAGACGGCTGAGTTTGGGAGACGTTGAAGAGTAGAAGCTTCTCTCTGCCCGTTTGTTCTTTCCGTTGGTTCCCAAAACCACGCCTCCTGCTGAGCCTGAGGCCACCTCTCAGGTAATGAGTGATTTGCTGCTGAAGAGACACCCTGGTCTGATAGAGGAGACTCCAGGGTCATGGTGTGGATCCCCACCATCCTCTGTTGGAGGCTTGGTTCCCACTGTGCCAGTGTCCACAGGTGGGGCTTTGGGGGTGCGATTGGGTCCCCAGGGCTCTGACTCATCAGTGGACTGACCCACTGGATGGACTACTGATCTGAGTGGACTGCTGGATGGTGACCACAGGTACCTGGTTGGAGGATGCAGATCATGGGGCCATGCCCGCGGGAACCTGGTCTTGTCCCCCGCCTCCCTGTTCTTCCTGGTTTTATGTGTCTAGCAGCTTTTCTACACCGCACCCTTCCACCACAAGGCCTGCCTCGAAGTCAGTGAATCACTGACTAAAACCTCTGGAACTCTGACCCAAACAAATCTTTCTCCTCCAAGATGTTTGTGTCCGGCATTTTGGTCACAGCAACGAAAGGCTGGCCCACCCTGGGTATTCAGAGGCCTGGAGTGCGATTAAAGTCAGGAGAAACGAATGCACTTTACTTAAGTGACTCGGGAAGGGTGGCAGCAGGTTTGGGGTCCATCCCACAAATGTGTACTGTATGGTCTTCCAGAGGGCCAGACACGAGGGACATAGCCATGATTAAGAAATAGACCAGGCACAGTGGCGCATACCTGTCATCCCAGCGGCTCAGGAGGCTGAGGCAGGAGGATCACGAGTTCAAAGCCAGCCTCAGCAAGAGCGAGGTGCTAAGCAACTCAGTGAGACCCTGTCTCTAAATAAAATACAAAATAGGGCTGGGGGTGTGGCTGAGTGGTCAAGGGCCTCTGAGTTCAATCGCTGGTACCAAAAAAATAAAGAAGAAAGAAAGAAAGAACTCTGCCCTTGAGCCTGATGGCTCAGTGACCAGAGGCACAAAGAAGTTCTGGTGAAAAACAAAGAAAAAAATTTTTAAGTGCTGTGGGAACCCAGCAGGAGTTACTGGGTAGGATTACTCCTGCTGCCTAGATACACTGAAGTCACTGGGAACTTGTGGGGACAGGCATCCTCACCCCAAACTGGGAAAGTGGGGAAAAGTCAAGTATTTACCCCACAGAAGTCCCAGACCGGGAAGAGGACAGACCCACTCCAACATCAGAGGAACCAGCCCCGAGCTCCATTTTTATTGGTTTTATGAAACAGTAGACAGCAAAATAGCATTTATAAGAGATGTTGCAAATAAAAAGCAGTTGTGAAATCGGCATGGGTGGGATGTATGTGTGCTTGCTGTGAGGACATTAAGGGACCCGTGAAGCCTTCGGGTGCCTCTTGGGCCATTTCCCTGTCCCTCCTGCTTGGACAGAGCCAGCGACTGGAATTCCGTACTTATTAGTTCCTTGCTTTGTTTAATAGTTCAACCACATGCATATTTGTCCCCGAACAATACTTAACATAGACTCTCCTTATTCTACCCTTTGTGAGATACCTCTAAAATCTTACGTGTTCAGGGGCTTCATTCCTCTGTCACTTCTGCTGACTCTTGTCCACCAAGCCTTGCTTCCTTTTTATTTTCTAATTTTTGACCATGAACTCAGGTTCCTTAGAAGTTTATCTGGCTGGGGAGATAGCTCAGTTGGTAGAGTGCTTGCCTTGCATGCACAAGGCCCTGGGTTCGATCCCCAGTACCGCAAAAAAAAAAAAAAAAAAAGAAGTTTATCTGTGGGGCCGGGCACCGTGGTGCACACCTATAATCCCAGTGACATTGGAGGCAGAGGAAGGAGGATCACAAGTTGGAGGCAAGCCGCCCCAACTTAGCGAGACCCTGTTTCAAAATAAAAAATAAGGCCAGGGATGTAGCTCAGTGATAAATCACCCCAGGTTCAACCCCTAGTACCAAAAATAAAAGAAGAAGTTTATCTGTGGGAATTCTTTGAGTCCTAAAACGTAGAGTCCTCCAAAGATGCTTTGTTTCTGCCACGTTCCCAACGAACTCAGGACCTCTTTAAACCACTGAAGCGTCGGGTTTTTCTGGCGGAGCAGGTAGCGCGCACTGGGGAGCCGGCACCGGTTAGAGGCTGAGCCTTCTCTCCCCTGGGACTTATCTAATGTCAGGCCCCCTGTGTTTCTGAGGGGTGGACAGGGCAGATCTTACCACCCCCACGTTACAGAGGATAAAACGGGCTGAGCAGGCACCCGGGCCTGGGGCTGCGCAGCGCAGACTCGCGGAAGTGCTGGCGGGGTTTGTCACCGGTGCCTGTCGCAAACTCGTCAAGGCGCACGACTGCACAACGTTCAGCAGCATCGGGGATGCAGACAGGAACGTCCAGGTCATCCCGCCAGCACCACCCTCCGCGGCCCACGAGAACCCAAGGGAGAGGTGACCTGGCCGAGGCCGCCTTTCCCCCAGCCCACGCCGCCCACTCCTGTGACCCCATTTTCTTTCCAGGTGAAAATCTCGGGTGGCCTTGAGGCCCTGGGTTCCCCGTCCCCCGAGCTGGGCGCCCAGGCAAGTCTCAGAGCAGGAGCCACTCCAGACCCGTTCCCTTCTCGGTGACTACGCGCTCTTCCTGGCGGTCAGTGATCTTGGAAAACAGATCGCGCTGCTCCTGCTCACGCCCTCCGTGGTGCCTGGGCCACACCTGCGTGCCGCCCCGGGACGCGCTCCGGCCTGCCTACCCTCCTACCTCCCTTCAGCACCCCCAGCAGCGGCCCCTTCCCTCACTCCTGCCTAAACCGGTCCCTCCTTGTCCATACCCGGCACGGTTTCCTGCATAGTTGTCACTCTGACACATGGGTCATTGTCATTTACTTATGTTCTCCCTCCTGCTGGAATGTCAGTCCAGGAGGGCGCGCGCCGAAGACTGTATTCACACTGTGACCAGAACCAGAACTGGGCCCAGCCGCCCGGTAAGCACTTGGTGACGGCTCAGCTCTGGGGTCCTCCCTGGGGCAGGCACTCTTCTGAAGTCCGACGTGTACCTCATGAGCCCCTTCTGTCCTCAGTGCCCACCAAAGAGGAAGTACTGTCTTCCCCGCTTTTTTTTTTTTTTTTTTTTTTTTTTTGGTACCAAGGATTGAACCCAGGGGCACTTGACCACTAAGCCATGTCCCCAGTCCTTTTTATTTTTTATTTGGAGACAGGGTCTTTAAGTTGCTGAGGCTGGCCTCAAACTTGTGATCCTCCTGCCTCAGCCTCCTGAGTTGCTGGGATTATAGGCAAGCACCACTACCCCCAGCTTCGTCTGTACTTTCATAAATACTCGCTTTAATGTTCCCTCAACAGCTTCACCTAGATGTCCCCCAATCACCACAAACTCAACATGTACAAAATTAAACTCATTCTCCCTGCAAAGACTTGCTCCTTCTCCATTCTCCCACTTGCTCAGGTCAGAAAACTGACCACTCTTCTAGATCCTTCCTTTTCCTCAAAGCAAAGCCCTTTGGTTCTGCCCCCTCACCTCTCCTCTCCACCAGGGTGCCTCCGCTCCCTCCCCTCCATCCCTCACCAGAAACATTCTCCCCGATGTCCAGCCTTCAGATAAAGCCCCAACCCTCAGCTTGTCCCTGAAGCCTCCATGTGTTGGTCCCACTCTGCGTTCTGCCCCCGTCCTCCTCATTGGTCTGTGCCTCTCTTGCTTGGCCCACATCTCTGGGTTTGCCTCTCTGCTCTCGGTAACTCTACTCCTGTCAGGTCTCAGCTGTGGGAAGCTTCCCTCCCTCAGGGCAGCTTCCCACTCACCGTCAATGACAGCGCCTCAGAAGCCAGCTCTCCCGTCACCTGCCTGTTTCCTCTCCCTGGGGAGAGGAAAGTGAGGTTCTGGGGAGAGGTGAGGAGAGGCTGGAGAAAAGCAGGGCAAGCCGCAGCCCGGCCCTGGGCGGCTGGGCTCCTGGGTCTCAAGGGAGCAGATCCCAGCATACCCCTTAGAACCATTTGTTCAGTGCTGACCAGCTTTCTTGCAAATAAGCGCACACTATGAGAGCAGAGATTTTTGTCTGTCCTGTTTATGATGGGTGAATTCATATTTTATATTAACCATTCATATTAATTTGTAATTTATGAACTCAATTTCTCTATCAAAATGAGAATAGTTGGGATATATCTCAGCAGTAGAGCACTTGCCTACTCAGAGCTCAATGCTCTGAGTTCAATACCCAATGTTGAAAAGAAAGAAAGCAGAAAAAAGTCTTTGGAAAGCATTTACCCAAAGAATTGTCTTCCAATGTAGGCGGCTGATGTGCTTGGGTGAAGTTGAAAGCTGGACTTCCTCCTTCTGCCACCAGGGGGAGGGCAGGGTCTTTCTTTAAAGTGATTTTTTAGGGCTGCAGAAGGGGTATCTTTGTCCGAAAGAGATCACCTCCCCACAAATTTGACAGGCAGTGGAATGGGTGGGTTTTCCAGGAACTGGATGGTTTGAGGCTATCACTGAAGCACTAGGGCCTTAGTTCCCCCCAACGAAGTCTGGGACCCATCTAGACTGCGGCCCTCCTGGGGCCTAGTGGGCCCTTCTGGGGTACACTTCCAGGGGGTGACACTAAAGTGCTCTTTGTTTGTTTCTCTTCTTTCTTTTTTCTTTTTTTAGTACCAGGGATGGAGCTCAATGGCACTTGACTACTCAGCCACATCCCCAGCCCTTTTTATTTTTTATTTTGAGACAGGGTCTCTCACTAGGTTGCTTACAGCCTCACTGGGGCATATGAGCTCTCAACTTGTACAATCTTTCTCCTGCCAAAGGACAAAGGCCTGGGTTCTGCCACTTAACTGCTGTGAGTTTAGTTTTGTCCCCCCAAAAAGGACACAGTGGAGTTCTGACTCCCAGTATCCCGGAATGTGGCCTTATTTGGAGATGGGCTTTTTTATACAGAGGTAGTCAAGCTAAGATGAAGTCACTAGGGCAGGGCCTCATCCAACATGACCGTGTCCTTGTGGAAAGGTGAAATGGGAGACAGACAGGGTGTCTGTCATCAGGCAAAGATTCAAGATACGCTGCTACGAGTCAGAAGCTAGCAGACAGGCCTGGGACAGATCTTTCCCTAGCACCCGCAGAAGGAGCCCGGCCCTTCGGTCATCCCAGCTACTAGGAAGCTGAAGTCGGAGGATCACTTGAGACCAGATGGGCAACATAGCAAGACCCAGCCTAAAAATTAACAAACAAATTAAATAAACCTGGATCAGTGGCACACTCCTGTAATCCCAGACACTCAGGAGGCTGAGACAGGAGGATCACAACCTCAGCAAAACAGAGAGACCCTGTCTCAAAATAATAAGAGTCCACCTGGGTTTAATCTCCAGTACCAAAAATTATGTGGTATAAAAACAGGGACCATGCCAAGCATGGTAACACACACCTGTAATCCCAGCTACTTGAGAGGCTGAGGCAGGAGGATCACGAGTTTCAGGCCCTAAACAACTTAGTGAGACCTTGTCTAAAAAGAAAAAATAAAAAGGACTGGGGATGTGACTCAGTGGTCAAACACACCTGGGTTCAATCCCCAGTACAAAAAAAAAAAAAAAAAGGCTTTGAAGTGGAAGCATCACCCAGGTTTTTGTGTAGCTTGGGGTAGCCATTAAGAAGCAGATGCGACTGTACAGGGTTTGCTTCCCCCAATTGGCAGGGCTCAGCAGAACAATGGGAAACACCGCTGGTTTTGCAGATTGCCGTCGATTAAAGTAGCAAACAACAGAATCAACTGCAGTTAGTTTAATCAGAAAATGAATGTATCTGAATATAAGGCCCGAGAGACTAGAGCTTAAAATCACAGAGACAGGGAAGATGTCCAACATCACAGGGGCTGGAAAAACTCTTTCTGGAAACCGCCGGGCTACCCCTGCTCGCCATAGCTGATGCTCAGAGCTGGATGCCAGAAGTTTCTCCTGAGGAAGAGGGGAGGGGGAGGTTAGGGCCGGGGCCGCACTCAGACCCCTAGCCCTGCCGCAGTCCTGGGCAGCAGATGTGCTCATCATCCATCCACTCACTCCACAAATACTAAGGGACGGTCTCGCCTGTGCCTGCGACGGTGTTGGGGACAAAGTGGTCAAGAACACAGAGGCACACAGTTCTTATTCTTGGGCGCTTAGGATCTACTGGACAAGACATATTGAAATAAGTGAGCCCCTGGGGAGAGGAAAGAGAGGTTCTGGGGAGAGGTGAGGAGAGGCTGGAGAAAAGCAGGGCAAGCCGCAGCCCGGCCCTGGGCGGCTGGGCTCCTGGGTCTCAAGGGAGCAGATCCCAGCATCTCTGCAAGAGAAAGCGACTTGCTGACTGTCACCCCGATGGCCTTAACCTGAACAGATCCTTGCACCCTGGCAGACCCCAGGCCACCCCAGAAATGAGCCACGGAGGGGCTACCACTGCAGGGGACCCAGGAGAGGGCAGGGAGTTCACCAAGCCTGGGTAGGGAGGGCAGCTGCCCCGTGTTCCCATCTGGAAAGGGGCAGGTGAGATGGTTCAGATCTCACCAAGGGCACTTCCAGCAGGGACCCTCTGCCAACTGACCAGGAGGACGTGCCAGTCTCCGGTTTCGCAACACATTACCACTTCCTCCTACCAGGGCAGGAGCGCCCGGGGGTCTGAGGGTCACCGAGCAGGTGTGGGGCACGTGGGCCCCCTCCAGCCACCCCCAGCCTCACCAGGGTTGTGATCCTCTCCCCCACAGATCCTCATGCACTCCTCCTTCTTCAGGAAGCGGTTCTCCTTCCCTCTGCAGCCGCCATACACAAAGGTCTCGCAGCGTCCAGAGGTGGCATTGAAGAAGAACCTGGGCATCATGGCCCTGCAGCGGCCCGTGTACGGAGGCTCCAGGCAGAAGGCAGGCCGGTCTGCAGCAACAGAGAGGGCCCTTGTCAGCTGGAAGGATGGCCACACAGCACCGTCTACGCAGCAAGCCACGGAAACTGGCATGTCCAGCAACAGAGAATTGGCGGGGGCAGGTAGAAGTATGATGACCTGCTTCCTGGGACGTTATTATTCATCTTGTTGGGTATGACAATGATATGGCGATAATGTAAAATAAATTATACATCCTCTTGGAAGCATTTGGTGATTAATTGGAATGATGCCTGAGCTGGGTGCAGCGACCACGCCTGTAAACCCGACAGCTCGGGAGGCTGAGGCAGGAAGATGGCGAGTTCAAAACCAGCCTCAGCAACTTAGTGAAGCCTTAGCCTCTGAGTGAGACCGTCTCTAAATAAAAAATATTTTTTAAAAAGGGCTGGGGGCTGGAGCTGTGGCTCAGTGGTAGAGCGCTTGCCTGGCATGTGTGAGGCCCTGGGTTCAATCCTCAGCACCAGATATAAATAAATAAAACAAAAGATCCACTGACAACTAAGAAAAATATCGTTTTTAAAAAAGGGCTATTATGGGCTGGGGATGTAGTGCAGTTGGTAGAGTGCTTGCCTTGCTTGCTTGCCTTGCTTCAATCCCCAGCACCGCAAAAAAAAGAAGAAGAAGAAAAAGAAAGGGCTAGTAGTAGAGTACCCTTGGGATGAATCCTCAGTAACAACAATAAAAACTTCTTTACATCTTTACTTTCTTCCACTATTTAAAATAAGCATATATTCTCTTTATAACTCAAAAAGTAACTATTTCAAAATATATTACAATTTTTGAAAATTCGTAAATAAATAATAAGCTAAAAGACTATTTCTTGTCGTTGTGAAATGGTCGCAGTGTATTTTGGACTAAGGAAAACACTATGTCCGGTGACATCCTGTGTATTTGAAGGGTTAAGTCCATGCTGAGTGTGGCATCAATCCTTTTGAGCATCAGACTTCACTTTTAAATGAAATCTGACCACAAGAAAGTTGTTGTGGGGCTGGGGATGTAGCTCAGTCGGTAGAGTGCTTGCCTCACAAGCACAAGGCCCTGCCCAGCACCGCAAAAAGGATACAAAAGAAAGTTGTTCCGGTAGGTCTCTGGATGTGGACTCCGGAGCCCCTTCCCCGGCATCCTCACTAGCCCCCACCCCTTCCCTTCCCGGTACTCCCTAGGGCTCAGAAGCAACCTGGAATACCTAGACTACATGTTCTCCCAGGTCTTAGCGGTGCCACTCAATGGCTGTGTGAACTCAGGGGAAAGTTAACCACTCCGAGCCAGCTGGCTCAGACGCTAATTGAGTTCCAGGGGCTATTCATATTTCTGACCAATGATACAGATTTGGGGGTCTCACGACCCATCTCAGGTTTGACAATTCTCTAGAACTCAGGAATCTATCCTGTGGGTTTATTGAGGTTTCATTATGGTAGCAAGGTGGAGTGACTCACTGGCCTTGGTGATTGCACTCAATCTCACCAGCCCACTCCCCTCCCTGGAGGTCTGGGTAGGGCTGAAATTTCTAGCCCCTAATCACCAAGTTGATCTGAAACTCCGTGGTGGGCCTCCCTTCAGTCACAACGTCAGCCTGCAGGACAATAAATGCCAAGAGCACATTCCAGGAGCACATTCCAGGAACTGGGAACTAAAACCAAATATTTACTCTTCTAGGCCACAGGAAGTTTCAGGGAAGGGGTTGATGACCTGGGATGGGTAAAGACCAGGAACAGACAGAGTCTCAGCGATAGGGTCCGGGATCTGATAAGCATTTGCTATGATAAACCTTTTTTTATATATCCTGGGGATTGAACCGAGGGGTGCTTTGCCACTGAGTTACATCCACAGTCCTTTCTTTTTATTTTGAGTCAGGATCTCACTAAGTTTCTAAGGGGCTCACTAGATTGTTGAGACTGGATTTCAACTTGCAATCCTCCTGCCTCTGTCTCCTGAGTTGCTGGGATTGGAGGCATGTACCACCATGCCCAGCAGCTGTGATAAACTTTTTAGTCATGATGTGTCTCTGGAGTTAAAACTCATTAGTCCCAAGTTTTCAATTCCACAAATATTTCAACACTCGTGCATTAACATAGGATGGAGCTGAGCACAATGGCGCATACCTGGGATCCCAGCCACTAGGGAGGCTGAGGCAGGAGAATTGAAAGTTTCAGGCCAACCTCAGCAATTTAGTGAGGTCCTAAGCAATTTAGCAAGACCCTATCTCAAAATAAAAAATAAAAAAGGCTGGGGGTGTGGCTCAAAGGTAAAGCGCCCCTGGTTTCTATCCCAGATACCAAAAATAAAACAAAAACAAACAACAATAAAAAAAAAAACAATGAATTCCTTGAAATAAAACAACAATCTAGAAAACACTTCCATGATGTAGCTTATGTATCACATGTCTGCTACATATGTACTAGTTTGTTCCTTTGAACATCTACAAGAATGACTCTTGCAGCAAAGTCCGTGCATTTTTACATGAATTTTAAAGTACTTTCAAACAATCATTCACCTAATACTTTCCTTCAAGGAATTGGCCTCGCTGGGCGCGGTGGTGCACACCTGTAATTCCAATGGCTCAGGAAGCTGAGGCAGGAGGATTGCAAGTTCAAAGTCAACTCAGCAATTTAGCAAAGCCCTAAGAAACTCAGCAAGACCCTATTCTTAAATAAAATTTTTTAAAAAGGCTGGGAATGTGGCTCAGTGGTGAAGCGCCCCTGAGATCAATTCTGGGTACAAAAAAAAAAAAAGAGGCCTCTAAGAACATAATAATTATTATTTCAAATTTACCATACATGGTATATTTTTTTGTGCAATTTGTTTTTATAGGTATTCCACATCTGGGAAAATGGACGTAAATCCTCCTAATTCCCCAAGAACAATCCGGAACGGTCTGACTGTACCCCCTCACCCTTGTTCCTTCAGGCCCTCCCACTGACCACCTAGGAGAGGTGAGCCAGGACTTACCTTGGGAAATGATGCCCGCCACCAGGGTGGCCAGGAGGACCAGCAGAGCCGCAGAGAGGCAGAGCCGCTTCATCTTACTGACTCAGAGAGGAAGCTACCGTGGGACCCTAGCGACTGGCTCTTCATATCCAAGCTGAGGGGTGGGAACTCAAGCAATGGGAGGAGAGCAGAAGGGGGAGGAGCTGGGGTCCCACCCATCCATTACCCCATCTCCCACCTGCCCTGCATTCCTGCTTCTGCCCCGGGGATCCAAAAGGCTCAGCAATAGTGTTAAACACTACCAGGGTGGATCGCCTGGCATCTCCCTCAAGCGCAGATCTAGGCCTAAGCTGCTCCCTCCCCGCAGGTGCCTCAGAAGCCCCAGTTTCCTCTCTCATGAAATAAGCTGCTGGGCAGTACTTTCAGTAGGGAGACCCCAGGAAACCTCATCCAGGTGGGCAAAGGAGTGGACAGAGAGAAGGTGCCTTTAGCAGGCGGCACGCCTACAATCCCAGTGACTCTGAAGGCTGAGGGGGGAGGATTGCAAGTTTCAGCCAGCCTCAGTAATTTAAGGCCGCAAGCAATTTAGCGAGGCCCTAGGCAACTTAGAAAAAATAAAAAGGGCTGGGGGTGTGGCTCAGTGGTAAAGCATCCCTGGGTTCCATCCCCAGTACACACTGTCCCCCTCAAAAAGAGAGAAGGTGCCTTTCCCACATCTTAGAAAACTGCAGGGCCCTGGAGGAACCTGGGGAAAGTGAAAGAGAAGACAAGGTCAGGAAGAGATGAGTCACAAAGGAACCCCAAAATGTCTATCTCCCATTGAAACACCCCTCTGCCTGAACCTTTACACTGCTTCTTTGTGAAAACCTCAGGGCAAGTCACTAGCCTTCTTTTGCAAAAATGAGCAAGCTTAGCCCCTACCTCCCTCAGGGAATTGAGCAATCGCCTCGATTTCAATGCGTTCAGATTGCACACCTGTGCTGCACCCAAGTTAAATGCTCACTACCATGTCGCCCTACCCAGCTACCGTCAAGATCCTTCACGTCTTCATCGATTGAATGGCCCCAAACCACTAATAAATTGCAAATACTCTTGGGAGATAAGTGCCTTAATTCCTAAGTTATGCTAGAAATAAAGAATCACTCAAGGCCCTGCCCTGGGTTAAGACCACACATTTCATTCACAGTGAAGTGAACCTGGGTTTGGGGGTCTCAGTTTCCTAGTCTGTAAAATGAGGTTGTTTATAAAATCAACACCCATTTCTTAGGAAAGTTGTGAGTGTATTTGAGACTAAGGAGCAGAGAGTGCTCTGGGAACCACAAGCTTAACAATTCACATTTCGCCATTACTGTTCCACCCAGCTCACAGCGGGGAAGGCGGGGCTGACTCAGGTCTGATAGAGGGACCCCCTTTTCTCTCCAGCATAGATGTAGGCACAGGAGGAAGCCAGAGGGTATTTGGAACCCAGACCCCGCCTGCGTCTTCAGAGCCATGAATGATCCCAGAGCTGAGACGCAGCCTCCCTTTCTATCCACTACCTTCGAACTGCCAGTGAATCAGCCACAGATGGAGAGGGGAGGGGGATTCTCAGAAGAAGCAGCCGCAGACAGGAAACCGAGACCTCAGAGAACAGGCGCGACCAGCGCAAGCCCACGCTGGCGGTCGGCGTGAGGCCACGAAACACCTGGTGCAGCAGGTGAGTGTCCAGAGCTTGAGAAGCTGCCCATTGCTTAGTCTGACCACCGGGGGGCGGCAAATACCCCACCTGGCATTGCACCGAGGCCCTAGGCTGAGGGACTCCGTGACGCTGACCCTGGAGATCCAGGGGACTCTACCTCCTGGGGCTGCCCAGGAGCCGCAGACTGGAAGCATCCTCTCCCGGCCCGAAGTGCTGGTGACTGAGGCATAGTAACCACTGTGCATGACCCTCAGTGTCGCAGTGTGTGGCGGGGTGAGTACATTTTCAGAAAAAGCAGTTAGCTCTCCTGCCAGAAAATCCACTTCCCAAGACAGGGATGGTGACACCTGGGATAGTTCTAAGAGCCCACGGACCTAGACATCCTCCATGGCCTTCTTAAGCCTGTTTCCAATTCATTGCATCGGAAATGATAATGTCACGCAAGCTATTGCCGGTTTAAGCTGTCATTATGACAGCATTTGGGAGGGAAAAAATGGAAAATTTTTGGAGATATGATAATGAACCCAGCACACCAGATGTCTGGCAAAATCTCTTCGTCTACGTTTTTTAAAATTGGTTTGATGCTGGGCATGGTGGTGCATGCCAGTCATCCCAGCAACTCGGAAAGCTGAGACAGGAGGATGGAAAGTTTGAGATCAGCCTCAGCAAATTATCAAGGCCCTAAACAACTTAGACCCTGTCTCACAATAAAAAGTAAAAAGTGGTCCCCACTATATACATATTTGAATAAATGACCAGTGTAACTCCACATCATGTACAACCACAAGAATGTGAACTTATGCTCCATGTATGTACGATATGTCAAAATACATTAAAATTGGGAGATGGGATGCAGCTCAATGGTTCAATTCCCTTTACCAAATAAATTAATTAATTTAATTTTATTGGCTTGATACTGGGCATGGTGGAGCACACCTGTAAATTGCAGCAATTCGGGAGACTAAACCAGGAGAATTGCAAATTCAAGGCCAGCCTCAGCAATTTATAGAGACCCCGTCTCAAAATACATAAAATAAAAAGGGCTAGGATTGTAGCTCTGGGATAAATATCCCCTAGATAGAATCCAAAGTTCAAGAAAAAGAAAAAAAAAAAAAAAAAAAAAGTTTGCATTTTATTCCATTTCTTAGATATTTAATATTTTGCTTGGTTTTAAGTTGCTCATTCTCCATGCTACAGCCAGGGCAATCTTCTAAAAAACTAAATCTGATCCCAGCAACTTGGGAGGCTGAGGCAAGAGGATTGCAAGTTCAAAGCCAGCCTCAGCAATTTAGAGATGCCCTAAGCAACTTCCTAAGATCTTGCTTCAAAATAAAACTAAAAAGAGTTGGGGATGTGACTCAGTGGTTAAATGCCCCTGGGTTCAATCCCTGGTACCTCAGAGAACAGTTTCCATGCCGGAGTCGGATATACATGCCTGTAATCCAGCTACTTGGGAGACTGAGGCAGGAGGATCGCAAGTTGAAGGCCAGCCTGGGAGATTTAACAAAAAGCTGTCTCAAAAAAATAAAAATAAAAAGACCTGGGGATGTGGCTTAGTTATAGAGTACCACTGGGTAACACACACACACACACACACACACACACACACACACACACAGAGTAAAAGAAAAAAAATTAAAGAAAAGAAAACAGTTCCCATAATACTATTTCATTTACTCAAAACTGTTCCTCTGGGAGTCAGGTGAGAGTCCAGAGAAGGGGATGCTCTTAGGGTGTGGTGATAGTCTGCAAAATTCACCGAGTTACACATTCATGCCACTCTCCCACATACATGTGATATTACACTTCAGTAAGTATAGGAGAAGGAAGCAAAATTCATCATGTCTCCTGTGGATCTGATGACTTTTGGGGGGGTGGCAGTACCAGGGATTGAACTAAGGGGTGCTTAACCCCTGAGCCACATCCCCAACCCTTTCTAATATTTTATTTAAAGACAGGGTCTCCTGAGTTGTTTAGGGCCTTGCTAATTTGCTGAGGCTGGTCTTGAACTCTCAATCCTCCTGCCTCAGCCTCCCCAACCACTGGGATTACAGGCCTGCGCCCCCATGCTCAGCTCTTTTTTCTTGTTTTCCTTTGGTAATAGGGGTGGAACCAGGGCCACTCCACCATGGTTGTAACTCCAGTCCCCTTTTTGCTTTTTCATTTGAGACAGGATCTCTATAAATTATCCAGGCTCAAACTTGGGATCCTCCTGCCTCGGCCTCCCAGGTAGCTGGGATTACAGGCATGTGCCACCCCACCCAGCCTCATTCTACTTAAAGTGTATGGAAGTTAGTATCAAATGAGAGTCCCTGTGTCAATCGCTAACAAGATGGAGCAGGGAGACCAGGAAGCCATAGCTGCACACATGCCTGCCTGTGCGGGAACTATGCAAGGAATTCCTGTAAACTGCAGGAGTCCAGGTAGGGCACCTGCATATTCCAGATAAGCCTCTTGCACAAGGACACTGGCCTGACACCTGCTGTCTCTGGCAATTGAGTTCACACCCAATCCTGCAGCAAAGCCCCTGCAGTCAACATAGCTTCATAGCTTCGTCTTTTCTAAACATTGATTTTCTTTTTACTTTTTACTCTGTGGGGCTGGGCGTGGAACCCAGGGCCTCACACCTGTGACCTCCGAGCTGCACGCTCAGCCCCAAGACAGCTTGGTCTCCCTCCACCACAGGGAGCGTGCATGTCCTGGTGGCCTCCCCTGCCCTTCCTGGAGAGACAGACTCTTGGCTTTGGAGACCTCTCTCTCTCTCTCTCTCTCTCTCTCTCTCTCTCTCTCTCTCTCTCTCTCTCTCTCTCTCATTTCAGGTTGACGCAGGACAGTGGCACTCCTTTCCCCTGCTAGGTACCCTGGGTGCACCTGGCTCCTCACCACGGGAGGCCACCCTGGTCCTCTGGCAGATGCTTGTGTGCCACCTCTCCCCTGCTGCCCAGCTCTGGCCACAAGGCAGCTTCCTGCAGCCCTGGCACCTCTCCCACCTCAGAGCCCCTCTCCCCTCCACCCTCCAGCCTCCTGCCTGCTGACTGTGCCAGCTTGAGGTCCCCTTCCCTCAGAGCCTGCACCTGAGCCCCAGTCTGAACTGTGACCCCATGATCCCTCTCGGAGGCTCTTCTCTTGGTCTTTTAGGCACCGTGGTTTGTATTTCTATGTGGGTCGGGCGTCAATATTTGATGAATGACCTCCCAGCTAGACTCCCCGTCCCAGAGCTGGGGCCGTATCTGGCTCATTCACGATTCTACCCTGGTGCCGACCACGGCGTCGACAAAAGTGATGCTTACTGTGGTTTGCCTTAGGTAATAAAAAGGTTTCGCAAAGAATGACTCCAACAAAGGGACAAAATAGAAAGATATGTTGGAGGAAGGGAAGATAAAATATTAGCAGTTACTGCATTAGTCTGGTGAAATCATGATTTTTTTTCTTTTTTATTATAGCGTAGTTCATCCTTTAAACCAGGCGTGGTGGTGTCCACCTCTAATCCCAGTGACTCCAGAGGCTATGGCCGGAGGACCACACGTTTGAAACCAGCCTCCACAGTTTAAAGGATCTGCAGCAAAGTAGTGAGACCCTGACTCAAAATAAAAAATAAAAAGGACTGGGGATGTGGCTCAGTGGTAAAGCACCCCTGGGTTCTGTCCCTGGTACCAAAAAAAAAAAAAAAAAAAAAAAAAAAGGCAGGAGTAACTGGGGGCCATGCAGACACCAGTAATCCCAGAGACATGGGACGCAGAGGCAGGGGATCACGGGTCTGGGCAACTTGGTGAGAACCTGACTTAAAGTACACAATAAAAAGGAGGCTAGGAAGTAGCTCAGTAGTCCAGTGCCTCTGGGTTTCATCCCCTGTGCCAAAAAAAGGAGGAAGAAGAAGATTCAGACCCCACAGGAGACAACATCAATTTCTCTTCGTTCGCCCGTATTTACTGGTGCATAATATAATATGTTCACAGAAGAGCGTGCCCAAATCTGTATCTCCATGAATCCTGCAGACGGTTACCAGCACCCTAAGAGCACCCCCTTCTCTGGACACTCACTCCGGACACCCAGAGGAAAAGTTTTCTTCCAAATATCTGCCTCTTTTTGTGCTTTTGGAATAATTGAAATCATACAGTGGAGACTGCTTTCGTTTCTTTACTGTTTAGTCTTTGTGTGTGTGTGTGTGTGTGTGTGTGTGTGTGTGTGTGTGTGTGTGTGTGTGTGGTATTGGGGATTGAACTCAGGGGTACTCTACCACTGAGCCACATCCCCAGCCCTTTTTATTTTTAATTTTGAGACAGGGTCTCACAATATTGCTGAGGCTGCCCTTGAACTAGTGATCCTCTTGCCTCAGCTTCATGAGACTTTGGGATTACAGGCATGTGTCACTGTGCCCAGCTGAGATTTTAAAAATGAAAGCTTGACTTCATATAGTACAATTTTGTTTTAAATGTTTTTCATTTTCTTCATTTTAAAAAGAGCTCAAGAGATTAAATAAGCTATAATGAAAAAGAAAGAAATCCATCATCTTACTACACTAATATCATAACTTTTAATATTTTGTCCTTCCTTCCTTAAACATAGCTTTACACATTTTTTGTCCCTTTGTTGGAGTCATTCCTTGCGAAACGTTTTTATTACCTAAGGCAAACCACAGTAAGCATCACTTTTGTCGACGCCGTGGTCGGCACCAGGGTAGAATCGTGAATGAGCCAGATACGGCCCCAGCTCTGGGACGGGGAGTCTAGCTGGGAGGTCATTCATCAAATATTGACGCCCGACCCACATAGAAATACAAACCACGGTGCCTAAAAGACCAAGAGGAGAGCCTCCGAGAGGGATCATGGGGTCACAGTTCAGACTGGGGCTCGGGTGCAGGCTCTGAGGGAAGGGGACCTCAAGCTGGCACAGTCAGCAGGCAGGAGGCTGGAGGGTGGAGGGAAGAGGGGCGCTGAGGTGGGAGAGGTGCCAGGGCTGCAGGAAGCTGCCTTGTGGCCAGAGCTGGGCAGCAGGGGAGAGGTGACACACAAGCATCTGCCAGAGGACCAGGGTGGCCTCCCGTGGTGAGGAGCCAGGTGCACCCAGGGTACCTAGCAGGGGAAAGGAGTGCCACTGTCCTGCGTCAACCTGAAATGAGAGAGAGAGAGAGAGAGAGAGAGAGAGAGAGAGAGAGAGAGAGAGAGAGAGAGAGAGAGGTCTCCAAAGCCAAGAGTCTGTCTCTCCAGGAAGGGCAGGGGAGGCCACCAGGACATGCACGCTCCCTGTGGTGGAGGGAGACCAAGCTGTCTTGGGGCTGAGCGTGCAGCTCGGAGGTCACAGGTGTGAGGCCCTGGGTTCCACGCCCAGCCCCACAGAGTAAAAAGTAAAAAGAAAATCAATGTTTAGAAAAGACGAAGCTATGAAGCTATGTTGACTGCAGGGGCTTTGCTGCAGGATTGGGTGTGAACTCAATTGCCAGAGACAGCAGGTGTCAGGCCAGTGTCCTTGTGCAAGAGGCTTATCTGGAATATGCAGGTGCCCTACCTGGACTCCTGCAGTTTACAGGAATTCCTTGCATAGTTCCCGCACAGGCAGGCATGTGTGCAGCTATGGCTTCCTGGTCTCCCTGCTCCACTTTGTTAGCGATTGACACAGGGACTCTCATTGGATGGAGGCTGTTCCAAAGCCAGCCTTAGCAACTTAGAGAGACCCTCAACAATTTGATAAATAAAAATTAAAAGGGCTGGAAATGAGGTTCGGTTGTACAGCATCCCTGGTTTCAATCCCCAGTACCCCCAAAAAAAATCGGAGAAGGAAAAGAAGAAGAAAATGAAGGAGAAGGAGGGAAGGAAAGGAGGAGGAAGAGATTTAAGTATTCGTCAAAATGCAATTATTTGGTTCCTCATGGCTTCCTCTGAAGTCATCCAGTGGTACCCAGGTGGTGGCTGGGCTGGGCTGGAGTGCCCAGGATGGCTTCACTCCCATGTCTCATGCCTTGGCAGGATGGCCAAAGACTGGACTCAGCCAGAAATGTTGGCCAGTGTCTCATGCAGGTGTCCTTTCCAACCCAGAGGTCAGACTTCTCGCATGGTGACCAGCATTCCCCAGAGCAAGCCTCCCATGGACGTCTCAGGAAGCCCAGCACCTCCTCTGCATTCTACTGGCTGTGATGCAGTCAGCAGGCCAGCCCAGATTCAGGGCAAGAGGAACGACCCCATTCACAGTGTGATGAACGTCAAAGAGTTTGTAATTTTTTTTTTTTTTTTTTTTGCAGACCTTTATTCCGTGTGTGTGTGTGTGTGTGTGTGTGTGTGTGTGTGTGTGTGTGGTGCTGGGAATGGAACCCAGGGCCTTGCACGTCTGAGCAAGAATCCTACCCCTGAGCCACATCCCCAGCCCATGCGGACATATTCTTAAGTCGCAACACATTAAAGTTTTCTTACATACAAAATAGTCGCTCCTTCCAAGAGTCCTCCCCGCCATTCCTACTGCCCCGATCGACTCAGGCATCAGACTCAGGCTCCAAGTCCAGGGTTTTCTCATCCACGTTGAGTCCAGATGCAGACAGGCTCTTTGGGTTCTGCTCCATGAGTAGAGTCCCTGTCCATCTGAAGACCTTTGACCTGAAGACACATGCCGCCTTCCTCTGCCTCACATGCGACCGGGTTTCAGAGTTGGGATCGACACAGGAGTCCATTATGAGACTCCTGGTGAAAAAGGAAACAAGAAGCTCAGAGCAATCACTGGGCCATGGCAATCTTTTTCCCCCTAGGGATTGAACCCAGGGGTACTTTACCACTGAGTTATACCCGCATTTTTTATTTTGAGACAGGGTCTCCCTACATTGCTGAGGTTGGTCTTGAACTTGCAATCCTCCTGCCTCAGCCTCCTGAGTCACTGGGATTACAGGCACGTGCCACCATGCCCAGTCTAGCCCACCTAGCTGTGGTGATTCTGAAGTCAAATTGTGCACCTATTGCCAATGGGTCCATCCTGCTGCTTGGGCTCTTGGCTCCACCTTCTGATTCCTTTTCTGTAAGAAATGTTTCTTGCTTGCAACTGGGTAGCCTTCTTGTTCTGCCTTTGCCCATTGTTGATTGGGGATGGGGAGGGGTATCCAAAGGCCTTTCTTCATTTTCTACAGACTGTTCCTCGTAGTTCAAGATGACAGTATTCCCGTGAGTACAATGCCTCTAAAAGTTTTATGAGTTTCCTATGAATCTTATTGAGATTTATCCATTAAGCAAAAGCCAGAACCAAAATCTCTTTGAGGCAGACCCTTTCAATTTTGGAGTCCCCGTGATATGCAGAGGAGCACTTTAGATTATTAAAAACCTGCGGTCTAACAGGGAAGGGATAAAACATGCCCCTAAGATCTCTAGAAGAGGGGAGAAAGCACAGCCCAGGCTGCCGTGGGGTAGACAGGCTCTTCCCTGGCGTTCCCTTCCTCCCTCTGTCACTCAGTGCTGGCCACCGACAAGCACGGAAAGCAGAGACTCGAGTTCCAGACTGCAATCTGGGGCTCAGGATGAGAATAACAACAGATCTCCCCGCAGGAAGGGGGATGGGGAGGAGCGTAGGTTGACACCATTAGAATAAAGCACTGAGCAGGGCAAGGAGAGAGGATCAGTGGTAGTGCTTCCGGCCTCCACCACTCGGGGAAGCTGCTTCTCCTAAAATGGGTCTGAGTATTCACATGAAACAACAGACTCATCATTTCAAAATAAAAGATAAATCAACAGACAAAGCACTGTCGTCTCTCCTGGGATGCTGAGACAGCGGGCAGGAGGCTCTGGGTGGGAACCGGCCACAGAGGAATGGAGCGCTGCCGAGCTGCTGTCTGTCAGGAACCATCTCATCCAGCCCACTAGCTGTACGTGTGGGGAACCTGAGGCTGGAGGGGCAATGACCAGTCCAAGGCCTCCTGGACTCAAGCCTGCCATGGACGAGGCTGAAGACAAGTATTCCAGAGGAGGCCAAAGTGCTGGCCTAGGGGACTCAGCAGCCCTGCGACCCTCCAAGGCAGGCTGTCCCTCCAGACCAGAAGTCCAGTTCCTTGGAGCTCATCCTAGCCCAGGTGCTTCATCCAAGAAACGAAAATCGTCATTTCTTCATCCAAGAAAATAAAATCAAGATACTTCCCCCAGCCCAGGGAGCAGAGCATCTTCTCGGCTGCAGATGGAGTCCCAGCCTCCCAGTCCTGGCCCAGAACTTGGACCCTGTGACACCGTGAGCCCGACAGCCGGCTTGCTCCCTGCTTGCCCTCTGCCCTGCCCTGTGCCCAGTGGGCCTGGCAGGCTTGGAAAAGACCTTGAGGTTGCTGGGGGGGGCAGGGGTGAGGGGTGGAATTGGATCTGGATTTAAACCCCAGTCCCCAACCTACAGGTTTCGTGATTTGGGGAAAATTACCTCTCTGAGCCTCTGTTTCCTCCTTCATGAAGTGAGGGCAGCAAGGCCTTCCCCGGAGGAGTGTTTAGATAATAGAAAGTGTGCCAAGCATCTCGGCCAGTGCTTGGTGAGGAAGAGGTGCATCAGTTCCTTAAAAGGACAAATAACTGAACTCTGTGTCCCTCCTTACCCTTGCCGCCAATCGCAAGCAGGCAGAAGCTACCCAGGCGCCCCCCTGGCCCTGCTCTCTCCCGTGGCCCACGTGGAGACTTCTGCAAAGCCCAGGTCCACCGGGGCTTCTGCCAATGTCACCTTGGTGATCCTCAGGGCAACCACCAAGTCCCAGAGCAGAGAGAGAGCCCCAGGGCCTGCGACCCCACGGTGAGTCCTCCTATGGGACTAGGAAGATTAACAGTGGTGACAGGTGGACAGACGGTAAAGAGAGAGTGTGAGTGAGGGTGGTGACAGGGACACAGGCCATGGTGTTGTTATGGGAGTGGTCACAGTGATGGGAATGAGGGACATGTGGCCTGGAACAGTGGTGACAGGGGAGCAAGGCTGGGGTGGTGGCAGTGTGGGGGTGAAGAATAAAGTAGGGGAGTCTGGCACAGTGGCACACGCCTGTAATTGCAGCCACTCAGGAGGCTGAGGCAGGAGGATCACAAGTTTGAGACCAGCCTCAGAAACCTGGTGAAGCCCTGTTTCAAAATAAAGTAAAAAAGTCGGGGGATGTAGCTCAGTGGCACAAATGCCCCTGGGTTCAGTCCCCCGTACTGAAAAGAAAGTAGGAAGAGTAAGGCCAGTCAGGCCTTTTGAAATCTGTGGTGATGGGGCTGGGCCTGCAGCTCAGTGGTAGAGCACTTGTCTCTCATGTGCAGGGCCCTGGGCTCCATCCCCAGCACCACAAAAATAAATAACAAGTAAATAAAATACGTGATGGTGGTGGCCTGGGCTAAGGTGGCCATGAGAGGGTCACTGAGGATGCTCGTGTTGCAGAGATGATGGAAGTCGGCAAGGCAGTGGTCACCCGGAGGTGACAGAGACAAGGAGGCCTGCAGGATGCAGCCCTTAGAGGGTTGGGTGAGCAATTCAGCTGATGATTCTGGCTCCAGGCCACCAACAGGCCACCCACAAAGGGAGCCGACTTTCCCTCCCTTAGACCAAGGTCAAGAGCACCTGAAAACAGTGCCTGCACAGTCCTGGCCCTGGCCCCGTTCCTACGCTGAGGTCCTGTTCTGAAGCCCTCCTCTTACCTTCTTGGATGGGCCCATGAAGCTCTTAAAGCTGCTGTACCTGCAGCTTCCTGCAACGACCTAGGGTCTGTCCTACAAAACTGCTCACGGCTTCCATAGCTCTCGGAGGCCAGAAGTGGGCAACCAGAACTGCCCAGCCCTCACCTGACCCTCTTGTGTCCTGTGCCCCCAGAATAGAGAGGAAGACAATGACACAGTTCCCCTCCCACCAGGGGGTCGTGGTGGAAGCCAGGCTGAACTGCCACCTTGGAGTTTGCCTGTCTGTCCCCAGAGCCTGGCCTGTGCTCCCTGCCAGCTGGGGAGCCCTGGAGCCTCTTCCTGCCCAGCAGGAAACAGGTTCTAGAGGGGTGTGCAGAGAGGAGCGGAAGTTCAGGGAATCCTGTAAGCCAGGGTGGAACCCCTTCCCGACCCAGTGTGAACGCTATGTCCTCAAGTTTCATCTGTGTGTCAGTTTCCTTCCTTTTTAAGGCTGAACAATGTGTCATTGATATATGATTTTTTGACAGCTATCTGGGGACTGTGCTCATCTGCCCCAAACCCAGTCCACTGATCCTACATCAGCAACCATGTCCCTGTGCTGCAAAGGAAAAGCAATACTAGAAGCCACAGCCAGGGACTCCAGACTGTCATATCCATGACACGGCTGTCCTTGGCAATGTCATTGGTGTCTCCCTTCCCTCCCACCAGCCCCCCCCTCCCCCCCGCTGTTTTTGGTGCTGAGCCACATTCCCAGCCAGTCACTGGTGTCCTTTGAAGTGCCCTTCCCACCCTGCATCCTTCAGATGTCCTGGTATCTCCTCCGTTTGCCAGAGGCCAATCTAGATCTTGTAAGGCTGTTACAGGAGTTCTAGGCCCAGAGTCTGCCTCTGGGGCTCCAAGAAACCAGGTCGGGCCACTCACCCAAAACCAAACCGAAGAGTAATGGTGAAAAGCAGGAAAGGAACTTTAGTCACTGCAGCTGCTCCCGGAAGACAAGGGACCCCATGTCCTTAGCCCTGCCTCCGAAGGGCTCGTAGAAAGGGGAATGAGGGCAAGGGTAGCGGGGGTTCGCAAAGCTGGCAGCTCTTACAGCTGCCCAAACAGATGATCTTGATCAGCTCGATTTGTTCCATCATTATCTCAGGATTGGACAGGTGGGGTTTCATCCCAGATAAGAAAGTTTTTCCTGCCTGGGGGAGTAATTTCCACTCAGCATAAGATGTTTATAGGATCAGACCTTGTTCCTGGAATCCAAGGTGACTCAGAGCAAAGAAGGTGAACACAAAATGGAGGCAGAGATGCCAAGTCTTTAATCCTGCTTTTAGCCACACAGGGACGTCTGCAGGCAAATGTGAAGAGTCTCAGTTCTTGTTACAAGCCCCCACCCCAATCTTTTGTCCATTCCTCAATCTCAAGGGAACCAGGGTACAGCCAATCTGACTTCGCAAGTTTCTTGGCTCAGTGAAACACGGTGTGTGTGTGTGTGTGTGTGTGTGAATACTAAGGATTGAACCCAGGGATGTTTTACCACTGAGCTACTTCTCCATTTTTTTTTTTAAGTTATAGATGGACCCAGTACCTTTATTTATTTATTTTTATGTGGTGCTGAGAATTGAACCCAGTGTTCTAGGCAAGCACTCTACCACTGAGCCACAACCCAGGCCCTACTCCTCCTTTTCATTTTTTATTTTGAGACAGAGTCTCACTAAGTTGCTCAGGTTGACCTTGAACTTGGGATGCCCCTGCCTCAGTCGCTGGGATTGCAGGTGCACAGCACTGCACCTGGCTATTGATAAACAGTCTTTAAATAACGACTGAAGCACATAAGTGAAAAGGATCAGATGCTTAAGCCAAGACGAAGAAGTGCCATTACAAAGTAAAAAGCAGAACACGTGACTCAAAAGTCTGACTATATCCAACTAAATAAATCGTGTAGGGGGTTTTCTCTCCGTGTGTGTTATATTCATCTACATTTATTTATTTTTGTGGCACTGGAGACTGTACCCAGGGCACTCTACGACTACATTCCCAGCCCATTTTTATTATTATTATTACCAGGGATTGAACCCAGGAGCACTTTACCACTGAGGTACATCCCTGTGGCTTGGCCACAGCTGCCCTCTGGTGGCATTAGGACCCTCCCGGGGGCTCTGACTGGAGGCCCCAGGGAGCAGCAGGGCCCCTCTGGGAGAGTCCTGATGCCAGCCTTTGCCTCCTGCTGTGGCAGGGACAGCAAGGCACTGAGGTAGGGGTGGAAGGACAGAGCCCCTGCCTTGAGCAAAGGGTGCTGGGAAGAGAGAGGAAGGGCAGAGCTGCCTCATCCATCAGGCCCTATTTCCCAGCTTCCCTGCTTGGCCCATCTTTCCCCCTGATTTACCCCAGGGGAATCTCCTTTCATGAATGTTCTTTCTTTCTTTTTTATAGTACTGGGAATTGAACCCAGGGTTCTCCACCACTGAGCTACCCCCCAGCCTTTGTTTTTATTTTGAACATACGAAGTGCTCCACAATGACAGGCATCACTGTTGGCTGAGCACTGTGGCCTGCCAGCTGTCCCCGACTCTGAGGACACACAGCCATGGAGCACAGACTTCCCATCTGTTAGCAACATGCTTTGTGCTCTTGAATCTTCAGGGGTCTCTGGGTGCGGGGTCCTCCCTCTCTCCCTTTAATCCATGGGGCACCCACTGTGGTGTCCCGCAAGTGTCCCAGTGGACGTGCAGCGAGTGCCTGCGAGTCTGTCCAGCTCATGGAACAGCAGTTGGTTAAGGCACACTGCGGGCTGTCGAGGGAGACCCCAGTACTGCCAGCAACTCCATTTCTACACCCGTTCTTTTCCCTGGAAGTCCTCAGGGGATAAAATTTCCTTTCTTCCTCCACTGCTACCCTACCAGGAGCTGCGTCAGCTCCACCTCACAGTGCCCCAAGGGGTTGATTGACGTGGCCCTCAGCACCTCTGGCTGCTTTCCCAGAGGCCACTGCCAACCTCTCCGAGGCGGCCATGGCCAGACTTACACTTGGGGAGACCTAAAGGAGCACAAAGAAGGTCCCGCCCGCGCGAGCGCGGGGCTTGGAGATGGTCTTGGCACTGGCCCAGCAGGAACTTCAAGGCTCAGAACCTCGACAGGGGGCAGCCAGCTTGCTCAGCAGCGAAGATCCTGTGTGATACTCGACCAGACATTCACCCCCCTTCACCAGCAAACTGCATGCCAGGTGCCCTTCCGGACATTGTAGCCACAAAGACAAAAATCTTGGCCCCGTGGAGTGTGTACTTGAGTGAGGCGGAACCATGAATAATTAAGTACGACATACAGCATCTGTTGTGGGTCTGATGGTGGCAAGAGCTGCAGAGAACACTGAGAAAAGCTGAGCTTGTGGCTAGGTACTGATCGGAAGCAGCGGCGTCCAGAGAAGACCTTGAAGACTTGAGAGCAGAGGTCGGGAGAAGCGGGCAGATCCCGGCTGTGTTTTGAAGGTAGGGGCGCAGGCAGTGTTCGAGAGGGATCAAGGATGACTCAAAGGTCTTAGCCTTGGGCAGCGGGCAACATGAGTTGCCATTCAGGGAGGAGGTGGCTGGGGGTGGTGGTAGAGAATATCAGAAGTGCAGTTTAGGAGATACTGAGATCCCTTAGAAAACCAAATGGGGATGACACGTAGGCAGTCAGGTACATGGATCCAACACTCAGGGAACAGGTCTGAACAAGAGACATGTGGGGGTTGGGCACAGTGGCCCATGCCTGTAATCCCAGCAACTTGGGAGGCTGAGGCAGGAGGATCACAAGTTTGAGGCCGGCCTCAGCAGCAACTTAGTGAGACCCTGTCTCAAAATAAAAAATAAAAAAAAGACTGGGGATGTGGCTCAGTGTTAGAGCACCCCTGGGTTCATTCCTCAGTTCAAAAAAAAAGAGAGATGTGGGTGCTGCTGGCATGTAGATTACATTAGACATGGTAGCTAGGTACTGATTTGGGTGGGGGGTGGGGGTGGGATAACAGAGAGCCATGGAGGACAAAAGCAGGCCCCAACTCTGCTCTTCTGTCTTGGCAGACACCCACACCATGCCGGCTGCCAGGACCACTGGGCTCTGGAGACCCACCCTGCAGTCTCACCTCATTTGCAGCCCGCTTATTCATCACCTTGGGTGTAAACTCAGGCGAAGCATCTCCACCAAGGCGCTCTGGCCGGTGTTCTGGAAGAGCCCACCACTTCCTTCCTACACACGCGCATGAGCAGCATCGCCCCCCTTCTGAGAGGGCTTGTGGAAAACTCTCCAAGGCAACCCAAGAAGCCCGTGGCTGTCGCTGTGGGGCCCCGACACTGCCCCGGCTGCGGACTGCCTCGTGGGGCTTCTGGAGAGCTCCGTGCTCCAGTCCCACTCTGGGTCCCAGCCCGTGAGCCAGAAAAGCACACGCCCACTCAGGCACTGGCCGTTGCCGATGGAGCTCCTACAGGTCCTGAGGCGGTCAGGCTCTGGAAGGACATCCCTGAACTTCCAGGAAGCAGCCTGAGGGAAGGAGAGTGGCAAGAGCCAGGCGATAAGGAGTACGTGAAGGTCTGGAGAGGAGCCGAGGGTGCAGGGGCGCTCTGAGGGCAGCCTGGAGTTGAGGGATGCAGTACGCCACGTGGCTTTGTAAAAGCAAACCAGGCAGTCAAGGGCATGTGGCTGGGGGAACAGAGCATCTAGGCCACACTGCCACCAAGGGAGGCCTCAGTGTGGTCGGGGAGAACCCCGAGCTGACACAGACGATGCCCACATGTCAGAGAAAAGGGAGGCAGAGCCGGGAGAGGCCTCTGCCCAAGGACCTGTTCTACATGGATTCAGGCTGCGTAAGAGGGCAGGCCTGGCTTCCGACCCTGTGGGTGTTCTCAGGACCACCCACAGCACAAGCTCCTGAGAAGCCTGCTACATATTCAAAGCCTGGGCCACATTACTTTTGCAAGTGCTCCCAGTGATTCTGAGGAACACCAGTCGAGAGTCACTCCTGCCTCTACCCTCTGCCCTTGGCGACAGGGACTGGTTCTCAAGACAGCCTTCACCCCAAGACAGAATGATTCATTTTCGTGGTCAGGGATTATGTTTGTAGAAATACTAACAACCAAACTTGGAGAGTTCTGGGAATTACCTTAAAGGGACAGGGGATGAAGGGGGAGCAGAAGAGAAGGCATTCTGGGGAGGGTGGGGTGGCAGTTGGGAGGTCCTGTTCAGTCACCCAGCATACAAGCCCTAGTCCCTAACTCATCCCAGGCCTTCCTTAAAAAGAGAGGAGGCAAAGAACTAGAGAAGTAGCCATCTTTATTCCACAACGAGTAAATCCCACCCCCACACAGTGATACAAACTCTTCAGCACACACTAATACCCAGGCCAGAGAACTGTGTGTGTGCATGTGTGTGCCACTGGGGACTGAACCCACGAGCGTGCTACCACTGAGCCACATCCCCGGCCTTTTTATTTTGTATTTTGAATCAGGGTCTTGCTAAATTGCACAGCTGGCCTCAAACTTGTAATCCTCCTGCTTCTGTCTCCAAGTCACTGGGATCATAGGTGTGTGCGACCGCACCTGGCTCCCTGACCAAACTTTCGGCAATGATGGAAACGCTGCTCTGTACCGTCCAATGCAGTGGCACTAACCTTTCGGCTACTGAGCACTTGAAGTGTGGCTACAAACTGAGTAAACAAATTTTTGATTTAATTTAAATTTAAATGCCACATTGGCTCATGGCTATTATACTGGACAGCACAGCTCTAGTCCCTGGCCCAGTCTGGAGCAGTTTGGTTCAAAAGCCAACTCTGAGGAGAGTAAGTGGTAGGAAGAGCCCTGGGGTCACTACCACCCCTCCCCAAAGAAAAACAGCAGCTGCAGTTGCTGAGGGCACATCTCACAGTGGGGGCACCCCGCGGGCCCGGCGGATGAGGTTGGCCAGGCGCTTAGCCAGGCCGCCAGTGCGGGGCTCCTCGATGTGGAAGGTTCGGGTGAGGAGGTTGTAGAAGGAGCCGTAGCACACAGCCACCACGGTGCACGTGAGGCAGATCACGTTGTAGGGCATGCTGAAGTCCGGTGTGGGCAGGTTCACCAGCAGCGGCTCAGTATAGAGTCGTAAGAAGTAGCTGGAGCCATCGGAGACAGGGAACCTGGGGTAGGGCCAGAGTAAGGTGGTGAGGCAGGACTGGGTGCTTCTCCCTAGTGACATTCTGCAGCCTCAATGACCAGTGCTCCCAAGTTCTCCTAGCCTTGAAGTCCTTTTTTTTTCCTTGTACCAGGGATTAAACCCAGTGGTGCTTAACCACTTAGCCACATCCCTGACCCTTTTTTTATTTTTAATTTTTTATTTTGAGACAGGATCTTGCTAAATTGCTGAGCCTCAAAAATTTTCAACAGAAGGCACCTTACAGGACAGCCAACACCTAAGCCTGATCAAAGGAGAGCCAAAGGGTGGGTGCTGCACAGGAGGAAAGGGCCTGCTGGCCCATGGCCACCTCTCTGAGCCCGACCTCAGCCTAAATGGTGCTTCTCAGAGAAGTCCTAAATAACCAGTGGGCTGCTCTCCAGACACCTTCCATCTGTTCCCTTTCAGAACAGTCTCCCCTCCGGACTGTGGCACAGGAAGGACAGGGACAAGGCCAGTTTGTTTGCTGTTGTATTCCTGATGCACTCTGAAACAGCTGGCATCTGGTAAGTGCTCATTAGATATCCACCTCAGAGTCAGTGAGTGATGGAGGCTTAAGTACTGCCACTCTCACCTACTTATTCTTCTAGAAGCACCTCAGAATCACTGTATAAGGTCTACAAATACCACGGACTGCTGGAATTCCTACTAGCACTGGGTTAAACCTACATATTACTTTTGAAGAGGTAACGTCATCAGGAGCCCAATCATCTGTGTAATGCCCAGCAAGCAGCTGAGGACAGAGCATCAGAAAGGCCTGGTCACTTACAGGGTGTTGAAGAGGGGGCTCCCTTCCCAGTCCACTGGCTTGGCTGCCACCACACTGGGCACAAGGGCGCTGAGGACAGATGGGCTGCAGAGAAGCAGACAGACAGCTCGTGTTCCCTACTGGTTCCCCCACCAAGAGGTGTAAGTGGCATGGGGCGGGTCAGGAAGGTGGGGGACAGCCTGTCGGGTGGATCTCACCTGACATAGAAGCCATGGTTGGGATCCGGGGTGTACTCAGTCCACTTGAGCAGCGCCCGCTCAAACTGGATGGAGACTTTGGTGACCGAGTTTGCTGGGAGCTGGATCAGCATCTCCAGGAGGTGGGGCTGCCGCCGGTCCTGGGCAGGCTCGTAGTGGATGTAACCTGGAGACGCACAAAGGTCACCCATCCCTTGTTCCTGGGGTCAGACTGACTACCCACACGTGTTCCTACCAAGCGTCTTAGGGTCACAATCTGGATGTCTAAGAGGTGGGCTTTGGACCACAGAAGCCAGGCAGGTAAGGAAGGATGCAGGGTCTCCAAAAGGAAGAGCGTACTCCCAGGTGGCAGTCCTGGGATGTGGTCGGGAATGCTGCAGACTGCGACTCACTCTTCACGTCACTAAGGCTGGGGCACCAGGAAGCTAATGTCTGATGCAAGGGCATTCACAGAACCACCTGGGGATTCTTGCTAAAAATATGGGACAAAAATCTAGTTTCTAAATCCAATCACCAATGCACAAGAAACGTAGGGGATGAAGGGACATGTTAAACACCAGCACAAGGACAAATACGGAATGTAGAACATTCTATGCCACAAATGACCTTGTTCCTCCAACAAACACACAGCACTGAAAAAAAAAAAAAAAAAAAAAAAGACATGCAAACAGCCATTGATTAAGAGACAAATGTGCCACACCAAATGCAAGATGTGAATAGTTAAGAAAATTGGGAAGGAGAGGAGTCCAGGGGAATTCTGTACTTTCTGCTCGATTTTTCTATAAACCGAAATTATTCTAAGAAATACAGTTTATTAGTTAAAAAAGAGTGAGATATAGGAGACACAGCAAGCAAATGCAATCCAAGAAACTTGTTTAGATCCCGATTCAAATGAACAATTACAGAAAGCTATTTTTAAGACCACAGGGGAAAACAGGAGTGATAATGATACAGTTAGGGTTTTTAAAAGTCCTTTTTCTATTAGAAATATATACTGAAATATTTAAAGATGAGTCAATACAACAGCTAAGATTTGTTTAACACACTCCAGCAAAAAAATGACCAAACCAACTAATTAAAAAAAAAAAAAAAAAAAAAAAAAAAAAAAAAAGAGAGAGAGAAAGAGAGAGAGAAATGAACAAAAATGACAGGCAGCTGGAGACCCCTGAAGCTGGGTGATGGGCAGAGGGGAGGTTATCACACTAGTGGTATGTGTTCAAAGTTCTCCAAAGTAAAAGGCAAAGCCCCAAACAGAATATCTGGATAGGATGATTGAAATAGATATTTTGAAGATGGTACAAATAGTGGTGCTGAAAATAAGTGAAAAGAGGTTTGAAAATATAGGAAGCAACAGAGCTATTTAAAGATTTTTAGTTTTGCACTGGGATGAGATACAGCCTTTTCCTAAAATGCCCTTTTCTTCTTCAATCTCCCCCACCATGAAGGAAAAACAGGGGCATTAGCTGTGTCAGGCAGCTGACAGAAGCACCCAGCACATACCAACATCTCCTTAGAAAATAAAATCAGAAGTTTAAAACTGCACCTCTTTACCCCTCCCAAGAGACAAAGCCATCTCCCCCAGCACTGCCACCTTCTTAGTTTGCAAGACCTATTTCTCTTGCCAATTCTTTCACTGTCTTAATGAGGCTGTGAATCATCATGGAACACAAGGATGTGCCCAAGGCTCCAGGAAAAGCAAATCAGTGAAAACCATTGGAAAGCTGCTGCCCTCGGACTGTGCTATTAAGAACCCCCAGTGGGCTGGGGCTGGGGCTCAGTGGTAGAGCATTTGCCTAGCACAGGGGAGGCACTGGGTTCCATCCTCAGCACAACATAAAAATAAAGGTATTGTGTCCATCTACAACTAAAAATATTTAAAAAAAAAAAAAAAAACCACTGGTATTATGTGCTTTCATTACATTTGCTTTATAAATGACTTCTAAATCTGGCACAGTGAGGCCTTCTGCTCCATTTTTCAAATGATTCCTAACTCTTCATGCCTGTGGAGGCCTCCAGAGGTATTTCAGCAACTACCCTGAGAAATGAGAGTCGGGGGGTCCTCGAGAGAGAACAAGCTGGGGGATCTGGTTTGGGACTCAGCTCCTCACTTGGTTTGTTTTCCTTGCCCTTGGAGGTGATGGTGAGGGTGTGCACATACAGCCGTAGGTACCAGGGCACGGTGTCCAGCAGCAGCACAGGGAAGGCCCGGTATGGGTGGGTATTGTAGAGCAGTGTGCTCAGCTCCCCCTTCTGCAGCCCATAGCCGCTCACGTACCGCTGGGCGTGCAGGAAGGGCATTGGTGGGGCCTCTGCAGAGAAAAGGCAACACGTGCTAGCTCCTAAGATGAGGGTTACTCCCCAGCCCCACTCCCAGGCCGCCCTCAGTGTTAAGCCAGGGAGCAGATGGGGAAAAGTTCTGCCATTGGAACTAGATAACCTGGGCTCTGGAATCATCCCTCACTCCCCAGCCCCCAAGAGATGACAAAGAGATTACTGTCACCTACAAAGTGCTTATGCGCCAACATCGTGCCCCCTTCCAACCCTAACCAGGTGTTCTCAGGACATCCTGCCCATTCCCTGGGTAATACTGTACACAGTCGGAAGGAACGATGCTGCCCTTGTCACACATACATTGTTTCTTGAATGCAGCATCCTTTAAAATCACTGTGTCCAGGCACGTGGCACAAATTCAAAAATACTTGATGAAGCAGCTACGTGAACGAACTCCAAATTTCACATTAATTCCTACATCCAATCCACTCGGTACTACTGTCCCTGTTGTGCAGCTGAATACAGGGTTAGGAACCTGCCCAAAGTCACAGAACTTGAAAGAGGTGGAGTCAGAACAAGGAACACATGACCTCGAGATCTGGGTCTCAATGTTTTTTGTTTTTGTTTTGGGTACTGGGGATTGAACCCACAGGCACTTTACCACTGAACTACAACCCCAGTCCTTTTTATTTTTGAGACAGGGTCTCACTAAATTGCTGAAGCTGGTCTCAAACCTGCAATTCTCTTGTCTCAGCCTCCTGAATTGCTGGGATTATGAGAATGTGCCACCATGCCCAGCAAGCCTATGACTTTTAAAAATAATTATAAACTCACTAATTGTACAAATTAATGGGTTCCACCGTGGCCTTTGCAATATATTTATGTCATGCTTTGATCATGTCCACCTTCTACCTTTTGTCCTCCCTTCTCTGCCCTCTCCCGGTCCCAAGATCTAGCAAAGATAGGACGGTGAGTGTTTCCCTAGGCGAAGGAATCCCTGCAGCCTTTTGGGGCCCTGGGAGCCTGCTCACATGCCCACTCACCATTCTCTGGGGGTCTCTTCCACTTGAGCTGAAGGTTGAAGTTGCGGGAGTTATTGATCAGGGCTGTGTCAAGCAAGTCATAGACAGCATAGGTCTTCTGGGTGCCAAGGATGATGTCCTGGTATGTGGTGGTGGGGGGTGGGTTCACCTCCAATGTCTCATTGTCCTGGGAACGCAAAGCCACAAAGGGCTGAGAAGCAAGCAGAGGGACAGGCTAGCTTTGGGGAAGAGGGGTGTGCGTGTAGCTGGAGACCTTGGTACCTGGTTGCAGCTGGTGATGTCCACATAGACTCGGCTCTCTGAAGCCAGGGGGCAGGGCTCTGTGAGGGTTCGGGAGAACATCCGGAAGAGGGACCAGTCTAGGAGCAGAAAGCAGGGCTAAGCAGGGCCCAGGTAAGGCTGGTCGGCACAGATACGGCAGGGTTGAGATGGGTAGGTAGAGGGAGGTTGCCAGGGCAGCTTACCTTTTTTCCCCTGCCCCGTGATGAAGGCGTCAAATACAACCGAAAGGGTCTGCCTCAGCTCCCAGGAGATGCTGGTACAGCGCGCATTCTACCACAGGGGCCAGATGGCAGCAGTGAGGGGCCCGTTCTCATCCCACCACACAGCCTTAAGGACTCGGAATTGGACACAACCCTCATCTGTGCATGTGTCTTCACATCTATCGATCTGCTCCCATTCACTGAGCACTTGACCCTGAGCCAGACCCTGCGCTGACAGCTTTATGTGCACCACTTTGATGAACTGTCACAGCAACCCAAGAGCTCATTCTCCTACCATTCTCACATGAGGCTCGGGGAAACGGGATGATTCACTCAAGGTCATGCCAGCTGGCTAGCAGTTGCACTGGCGCAGCAACGGTTTCTAACCGCCATGCTTCATGATGAAGATTTATTGAGTACAAGCCAGGCAACCACGCAGTTTCCTTGGTGCATGGCCAATGCCCCACATAATCATCATCACATCTGCCACTTACTACTCATTCAGCCAGAGCCAGACAATGGGCCACAGCTGTACCTACACCTTCTCTGAGAGCCCCAGATGGCCGTCACCCTCTTCCCCATTGACTTACTCTGCAGACAGGGCGGATATGCACTGCCTGGGAGTGGTAGCTGGTGTGGAACAAGCGATCAGCCTTCAGCAGCACAGAGAGGCCTGCCTACACAAGGCAGGAAGAGACAAAGGTCAGACCTGGAAGGAGCACCTGGCATGGGGCACAGGTTCTCATAAATGCCCCCTGGCTACCAGACTGCAAAGGGGCACTGCCAACTCTGTCCCCTCTGTGGGGCTCCCACCCACACTAAGATCTCTCCGGCCTTACCTTGGAACTACAGGGCAAGAGCTTCTTCCATGGGGTGAGGTTCTCGGTGCAGACCACCTCCCGCGGCAGCACAGCATATCGCAGAAAGTAGTGGTCAGTATCTGAGGGAGACAGAGGTCTATCTGTAGAGGAGGCCTGGGGCCTCCTTCAGAGATGGGATGACCACTCCTGCTGTCTACACCACTCTCCAATACCACCACCCAAACAGTGCCACTTGGAGAAGAGACTCCCTTGTCCCCTAGTGGGGAAGAGAATGCAGAGACAGACAGCACAGTCTCCTGAGGCCTGCACATCTGTGAGATTCAGGATCTAACAGGCTGTGGAAGGAGGACATTGAAGGGCGAGGAGGTGAAGGTTTGGGCAGAGGTACCAGGAAGAAGGAAAGGACTACAGGGAATCTCTCACCATTGGCCAGCCCCAGGGGTTTGAAGGAGGCTGTGGGAGTGACCGTGTTGGTGGAGTCGATGAAGTTGAGAGAGGCGCAGAAGATCCCTGAGAGGACGTTACTGAGCTCCTTCCAAGACTTATCCACACTGGATGGAGACACAAACCCATCACTGTCCCAGGGTTGCCTTTGCTCCCTCACACAGCCTGCAAGCTGCCAAATCCACGGTAGGAGGAGGCTAGAATCTCAACTATTAAATAGGCTGGCTATTAGAGCTGGAGCAACATCACCACCCCTGCTCAGTCCACTTCTTGGTCTTGCCCTACTCAGTCCCCTCTTCCTCACTTTCCTCTGGAGAGCCGGCATCCCCGTGGGTCTCTGCTTGCGTGGTTCTTCCAGCCTGGGACTGCCTTTCCCCCTCAACTAGGCAGTGTGCAATTTGACAAGGACTAGTCGGGGTCATGCATGCAGTTCCCACAACACCATGGGGAGTGTTTTCCCTTACTTCAGAGCACACAGCTCACTGATCTTCCCTGAGTGTGCACAGCCAGGCAAAGCAACAGAGTCTGCTCTGTGAATACTATGGGCATGAATGTAAGTCCTGGTTCTCCCCTCAGGGTGAGAAGTCTTATATCCAAAAATCTCCATGAACAAGGGGAAAACAACCATTCCTATTAAATTGGGTATCTTTTCTCATAGAAATATCAAGAGATTTATTCTCTATATTAATAATAAAAAGCATTACATTTAATAAGTACTAGAATTCTACACATCAGCTCAATATTATAGGAAATTATGGGCTGAGGAGAGACAGAATAGACAGAAAATAAAGGCAAGGGAGTCAGAGTCCAGGCAAGAGCAAAAACCTTGGCAAATTGTGTGTGGGGAGAGGGAGGTGCTACCACTGCTTGCTCCTCATCTAAGCTTGCTTTGGTGCTATACTGGAGTTTTTATAATCCTTTGTTCAGTACTTTTCCACTGCTCAATCCTTAAGCCTCAAATAAAGATCACAAACTTGAAGACTGAAAGCTTTACCCAAACACACCATAAGTATGCTTTATTCAGTATGCCCAACACTGACCCACATAGCATTACTAAAAATTTAAAATTACTTTTTGATATTTAAATCTGTCAATTTTCACAGTAAATTCTGGTATCTCTTGAAAAATGAGAGTCTGACCACATTAATCCTCTATTGCTACATGGCAACAACCCATAGGAGGTAAGAGATGGCTGTCCTTTTCAGATTGTCACACAAGCTCTCAGGTCTGCTACAGTCCCTACAGTTCCCTATTACTGCCCTAAATTTGTTATCATATTTGATGTCTTACAGTGGAATTAAGAGAAAAATGATCTATAATTTTCATTCATACGCTTCTACCAATTTCTTTTCTTTTTTTGGTACCAGGGATTGAACCCAGGGGTGCTGAACCACTGTCTGTTTGGGTCGTTTTGCTTGTTTTTGTTTTTTTGAGAAAGGATGTCTCTAAGTTGCTCAGGACCTCTCAAAGTTGCTGAGGCTGACTTTGAACTTTCGATCCTCCCACCTCAGCCTTCAGATGACAGGCATATGCCATTGTGGCCGGCTTTAACAATGTGTTTAAAACTTTATTAATTTACTTATCTGTGTGGCCCATGCATAGTATGCAACCCTTGCAATAAAAAGTCTCTACTCTAAATAGAACAGCTACAGCAACCACTGGATCCAAAAAAGCACCAAATGCTTCTGTAGGGATGTGCTACCTCAAGTCTGGAAGTGTTGGGGGTACGGAAGTTTATTCAGTAAAGTAAAGCAGGCCACTCAAAGGTAACACCATTTGTTACTTCCAAAGCCAACTCCAGCCCCATGAGTCGCTGTCTACTGGAACTGTTGCCCCCAAGGGCAGAGGCAGAATGAAAACATCTTTCTCTGCCACATTCCTTCCATACTGTGAAACAGGACCCAAGGTAGGCACTCACTCAGTGACAGTGTCTTGGAACCAGACCCAGAGCTCTGCACCTGATGGGGCCTGCAGGAAGGGTGGCCCCCAGTAGCGGGTTCTCCAAAAGCCTTGCGTGAATGACAGATGCAGCTCCCGCAGAGAATACTTGGAGATCAGCTGCCCCAGGGCTTTGGGGAAGAGCCGGTAATGAGACACTGGGGAAGAGAAAGCGGACGAGTGGTGTTCCCCCCGCCTCATCGAGACCCTTACCTGTGTGGCCCACGCATAGGGCCCACACCCAGGGTCCAGACCCCACCTAGGGATTAACCCCCACTTGCCAATACAGCAGGTGCCACAGAAATATTTCTCCGGTCAGACCTCACCCTCTCACCTCCTTCCCGCTGCAGCTCCGAATCCCATCGTGTGCGGAACTGGAATGTAGCAGCTACATCCCCCGAAGGCAGCGGGGTGATGACGAGCTCCTCCCGCAGGCTGTCGCGTGGGGGCTCTGCATGGCCCCAATCTACAGGCCCCAGGAGCAGTAGCACCAGCAAACCGAGCGGCACGGCCGCCGCCATGCCTGCGGCCGCTTCCGCCTCCCAGCGGTGCCCGCCCCCATGAAAGGCCACTGTCCAATAGGAAGAGAGTATGAGGAGAGACTTCCGGTGCCGTCCCGGAAGCTGGAATACGGTTGCCAGAGCTGCAGCCCGAACGGGACTACGTGATTTCCTTCTGGGCTGATGGGTCTCGGGGACAGAGAGGACAGGAGAGGATGGGCAGGTGGCGGGGCTAGGGGCTGGCTTGGGGACCCATTCACTTTGAGGTGTTTCCACCCTCCACAAAGTGCTTGATAACACGGAGCGGGCCACTGCCGTTCGATAGTTACGGAAACACTGAAAAAGGCCCAGTTATTTTTGCTAGGTCACGCAGCTGGGCTTGCGCTGCCCTCGGCTTCAGATGTGTAAATTTGCTTGATCTAAACCTACCCACCTCACAAGGACAGTTTTCCCCAAATAACTGACCCTTTTACTATGAAAAATTTCAAGCTACAGCAAAATTGACAGAATGAGCACCTGTTTTGCCCTCACCTAGACAATACTATTAACATTTTACCATACTTGTACTTCATCACATACCCTTCTGAATCCATTAATCCATCTGGTTTCAGTGCGTTTTAAAGTAACCTGCAGACATTAGTACATTGCTGTCTGAATAGTTCATAATGCATATCATCAGCAGTTCAGTATTCACATTTTTCTTTCTCCAGCTTTCTCCCACAACCCCAAAACACACAGAGCCTCCACCTTGCTGGGAAGCACTATACCACTAAGCTATATCCCCCGTCAGCCATTACATTTTTCTTTTGATGTAACACTCACCTACAGGGCAGAGGCAGTGGGCGGAGGGTTGGAAAGTGTGTTGTGTGTCTGGGTTTGGGGGAATCATGCCTGTAATCCCCGTGACACGTGAGGCTGAGCCAGGAGGATGGTAAATTGGGGGCCAGCCTCAGCAACTAAGCCAGGCCCTAGAGACCCTGTCCTTAAAACTGGGGGAAAAAATAAGAAAAAAAAAAATTAAAACTGGGGATATAGACACTTCCTCAACTGCAAAAAGGAGAGCCTACTTTCAGAGTCATTGTTAGGATTAGAAGTTGTGTACATGCAGGATCTGGAATGTAATAAGCACCCCTGGGTTCAATCCCCAGAACCCAAACAAACAAACAAACAAAAAGCTCACATTCAGTGAGATGTACACGTCTGAAGTGCCATATGTTGAGTTTTGACAAATATATACACCTAACAAATATATACTCCCAATACCTATCCAAATACAAAATTTTCCCCCAAGCCCCAGAAAGTTGACTAATGCTTATTCCCACACAATCCCTACCCTATATCACCTTCCAGAGGTATACAATATTCTGATTTTCCCCCCACAATAATCTCTTCTAGGACTAAATATAAATGAAATTATCATATATATTTTTGGGGTAAAACTTTTTTATGGTATATTTTTGAGACTCGTCCATGTTCTTGCACGTATCAGCAGATTTTACTTTTAATTGCTGTGCAGTATTACATTGAATAAACCATAGTTTATCTGTTCTGTTGATAGACATCTGGGTTCTTTGAGGTTTGGGGATATTATGAACCAGGGTATTGTGTATACAAGTTGCTTTGTAGACATGTTTATCATATCCCTTGGGCAAATATTTAGGGGTGGAATTGTGGGTCAAAAAGGAGTATAAGCTGGGCACACCTGTAATCCCAGCAACTCAGGAAGCTGAGGCAGAAGGACCATGAATTCAAAGCCAGCTTCAGCAACTTAGCAAGACCCTAAGCAACTCAGTGAGACCCTGTTTCTAAATGAAATACAATAAAAAGGGCTGGGGATGTAGCTCAGTTGTTAAGCATCCCTGGATTCAATCCCCAGTACCCCAGTACCAAAAAAAAAAAAAAAAAAAAAAAAGAGTATGTTTCATTTAACAGAACTGTTGGGTTTGGCCTGGTGGCACATGCCTGAAATTCCAGCTACTTAGGATGCTGGGCAGGAAGACTGCAAGTTCAAGGCCAGCCTGGGCCCACTGTGTAAGACCTGTCTCAAAACAAAAAATGAAAAGGGTTGCTAGGTGCAGTAGCCCACACCTGTAATCTCAGTGGCTCAGGAGTCTGAGGGAGGAGGATCAGAAATTGCTAAGCCAGCCTGAGCAATTTAGGGAGGCCCTAAGCAACTCAGCAAGATCCTGTCTCTAAATAAAATATAAAAAAGAGCTGGGGACGTGGCTTAGTGGGAAGGAAAAAAAAAAAAAAAAAAAAGGAAGGAAGGTAGTGGGGAGAAAATGAAAAAAAAAAAAAAAAAAAAAGAGCTCTTTCTCCAAAACGTATCATCTTATTCTCCCACCAACAGTATGTGAGAGTTCTGGTTGTTCCACATCCTGATCAACATTTGGTGTTTTTAATTTCACCTATTTGGATATACATGTAGTGTTCTCATTGTGGTTTTAATTTACATTTTCCTGGTAACTAAGGATGTTGAGCATCTGTACACATGCTTATTACCATTCATATAGCTTCTGTTGTGAAAGAGTCTGATAAAATCTTTTGTGCCCCAATCCACCTTTTTTTTTTTTTTAAACTGGCCTGACTTTCTGGTGTTTGTGTCTGTGGGTGGTACTGAAGATTGAATGCAGGGGCTCTCTGCCACTGACCCATATTTCCAACCTTTTGAAAAAATATTTTGGGACAGGGACTCAATAAGTAGCAGAGTCTGGCCTCAAACTTGTGATCCTCCCAAGTGACCGGGATTAACAGGTGCCACACCATACTTGTTTTGGTTTTCTTTTCTTTTTTTAATATTTTGTAGTTGTCAATGGACCTTTATTTTATTTATTTATGTGTGGTGCTGAGGATTGAACCCCGTGCCTCGCACATGCTAGGCAAGCGTTCTACCACTGAGCCACAACCCCAGCCCTGTTTTCTGTTTTATTTTTAAATTGTAGGAGTTAAGTTCCAATGTTAAATTCCAAACAGGAATTTGGGATGTGCCCTTATCGGGAACATACTCATGAAGGATTTTGTAAATGGTCTCTAGGTGAACCACTGTATTTTCTAGCAAGAGCCAAATTTGGTATCTGGCAAGCCTGCCACGATATAACCCCACCAATGAGGAAGGAAGTGTCAAAAAGATGTCTTTATCTCATGCCCTCATTCTGCCTGCATCTAGTGTTCCTGGGATAGTAGGAAGGCCGTGAGCTTAGATGTCAGATAGATATGGATTCTAATCCCCACACCAGCCTTTAATCCATGAGTATAAGCAACCCCAGTGTCACTTCCTAATCTGCAAAATGGAGAAACATACTTTCAGACTCATTGTTAGGATTAGATACCATACACATGCAGGATTTGGAATGTAATGTGATTAATGACATTTTCTTAAGTGACCCTATCAAGTAGGTATTATCTCCATTTTACAGATGAGAAAACTCAAGTAGAGAAACAGGATAATTTCCTAAGACTGCAGGAATGGTGGAACCAAAGTCTACATTACCAACTTCAAAATAACTTTTTTAAAAAAGGCAGCTGCCATCATTATGACTATTTTGTATTCTTTTTTTTTTTAAATATGGAACGCTGTGTGTCATCCTTGTGCAGGGGCCATGCTAATCTTCTCTGTATTGTTCCAATTTTAGTATATGTGCTGCTGAAGCAAGCACTACTATTTTATATTTCTACTGCTTCCTTTTGAAATGACCTGTCCCCATCATTCACAACCCAGCCACCTCCAGTGAAGATTTCTCCCTCTCTAGTGGGCTACAGTTCTTTGGGTTCTTCGGCTCGAACACTCGTCACTTTATAGTTCCATAGTCTGTGGCCATATCTGCTTCTAGAAGAGCTCCTGGTCACCTTAGTATTTTGGTTGCCTATGCAGGTGGCTAGCACCCAGCAGGTATGCTCAGTACTGCATGAACAAAGGAGCAAGAAAGCATCCCAGTAGTTCAACAGTTCTATCTTGTCCCCACATTGCCACCCTGTTTGAAGAATCAAGTCCTGCCGAGGATTGCTACAGTGAGGTTTCAAGGGAATTTTCTCAGCTGTAGTCCCTCATATTTCCTCCCAAATATAGGGCTCTACGATGACTTATCTTCTCCCCTCCTCTCCAGAGTCTGTCAGGATGTCCCCCCAGTAACAAGTCTAAACAACAGAAAGAAGCTACATTGACTTGGAGACTGAAAGCTAGGCTCCTTGACTTGGAGTTGGCTCCAAATAATTCATCTCCAGGGGCACTTTGTGGCCTCAAAAACAGTCAGCTGGAGATGATGCCCCTGAAGGCCAGCCAACTGGCTGTGGTTTGGCAGAAGAAGAGGTCATTGTCCCAACCAGGAAGTGGTCCTGTGGTCTCAGTTGATTCTAGACTTTTCCAGACAGAGCCTGGCCTCACAGTATCTGAAATGAAGGCTTCCCATAGACTCGCAAACAATTCTGCTCCCCAAGAGGGCTGCAGATCTCTCCCCCAAGTCAGGCTTCCTATCCAAACCCCCACAATCTTAGCATTGTGTGTCTGGGGTACCAAGAAATTTGTCGGCATGTTGACAGCCACCAAACCAGTACAGCTTTCCCATCATTCACCCTGGAGGGGAGGAGGTTCATTCCAGATCTGAGAAGTCCTGCATAGCCACAGCCCAAGAGGAGGCTCAGCCAGCCAGACACGAGGCAGAGCCTTGCTAAAGAAAGGGTCAGGACATAAAAGGCACCAGAGGACAAAGACCATGTATTCTGAGCCCCAAAAAGTTATAAGCAACCCCAAAAAAATCCCCAGGGTTAACGTGAGACTGAGCCATGGCCCAGTTTAGTGAATGATCTCAATATGGACCCAGAGACTTTTAGACAAAAAGGTATTCATTCCACAAGCTTCCTAGGGACAGGGAAAGGCTAATGGATGTGCCTACATCCCTGGAGCTCCCGGAAGTTTCTATCTTTAGGAAAAGCACTTAGGAATGGTCATTTACAATGGTCTCCTGAAGGGGTAGAAGCAGGATGAGACATTAGGAAGATGGATGTCCGGTCACTCAGACTGGGAAGCACAAAGAACTTCAGGGTTTTAGGCTGAAGATCACTGATCCATGCACTGTATTTGATATATGAAAGGAAGGAAGAAGGAAGTGGAATGACTTTTTAAATGTGAGACATGAGTTGATGTTCCTTAAGGTCAGGTCCTCCTTTTGACATTCCCTGAGCAAGTTCATTCTCACCCACAGCTTCACGTGCCACCAATGCACGGATGACTTACCTATTAATTTTTCCAGCCCAATCCTCTCACCCAATCCCACACTCAGGGGTCCAGGTTCCCACTCAACATGTCTAAATCCAAGTTTATAATCTTTCCAAACATGGTTCTCTCCTAAACTCCCATCTTGGTAAAGAGCACTCAAAACCATCCTGATGCAGGAGGCAGAAATAACAGTGGCACTTTTGACTCCCTCCTCTCACACTTACCCTTTAATGTTTTGGAATTTGCCCCCAAATCGTCCTTCCTTCCACTTTTCCATCCTCGAGCCTGAACTCTTGAATAGATGGCTGTGATCATCTTCTGGTTTTCAGGGTTCCCTCTGAACCCCTCTAATCGCTACTCCACGGGGACCTTCAGCCATCATCCTAGTTTATTTCTACTCTTTAATCAGATCTTACTCAAGCGTCACTTCCTCAGGGGAAACACCCTGGTGACCCCTCTGAAAACACCAACTCCTTCCTAGCACTAGTCATAGCTACAACTTTACATTTGGGCTCCCCCTAGACTGTAACTTCAGGACAGCAGGGACTATGTCCACTCACCCCTGCCCCTCTCTACCACCACCATACTCAAGGCCATGCTCAGTGTCTTGCATATGCTAAATCCCAATAGTTAATATCTGTTCAATGAATAACGTCATTTGTTTACACCCTGATTCGACCCAAGTAAACTATCCTCACCACTGTCTTCTGGGCCACCGTCTCTTGCACCGGTTACTGTTATTTGTCTTGAGCCAGTCCTCCAATACTCTCTACAATACAGTCAGAATTAGCTTTTAAACATGCAAATCCTTCCAATCCTTCATTGCTCCCAATGAAGTTCAAACTCTAACATGTAAACTGCTAATTACCTACCCGATGACTACCGCCCTCCTGGTCCTTAGAAACAAGCCCGATTCTGTCGAGACAGCAGTGCCCTTTCAAAGGACTATCCCAATTCCTCGGCAGCCACCATACTTCTCAGAGATCTGACAGGCAGTACAAAAAGCAGATGCACTGCTGATTTAGGGTCTTGAAAGGGTTATTGTCTTTCCAAAACCCAGAATTTCCTTTCTTCTAGGTAATGCTGTGTCCTTGTCTATAAAATGTCCACAAATGAAACATTCCCTGTGTTGCCAAGTTCTAGTCAATGAGATGAAAATGGAGGCTATTGCTCAGAACTTCCAAAAATGCTTTATAAAGTGAGGAAGACATCAGGCTATGCCCTCTTTGCCTATATCCTATTTCTTCTGCTGTCAGTTTCAAAGTCATGATGGCTGGGGCTTTGGCAGCCATCCTAGACATGAGGTATCCGTAAGAATGAAAATCATGTGCCCTGAATGGCTGAGCAAAAAATAAAAAGGAGCCCAGTTCTCAGTGACTATAGGGCTTCCATACAGCTACAGCCCTGCATATTTAGACTTCTTTCATATGAGGAAATATATTTATATCTTAAGTCATGATCTTTTACTAGCAGTCAAACTGAAACTTAGTACAGGCTTCGAAGCACCTAACCTTTGTCAATCTCCCCCCATACCCCCAGGTATTGGGGATTAAACCAGATAGGTTCTACTACTGAACTATATCCCGAGCCCTTAGTATTTTTTGAGACAGGGTCTCATAGAGTTGCCCAGTCTGGCTTCAAACTTGAAATCCTCCTGCCTTAGCATCCTAAGCTGGGATTACAGGTACACACGACCACCTTGGTCAATCTTTCCTTTCCCTTCATGTTTTCAGATCCAACCATTTGGCCAAACTAAATGCTTCTCAGTTCCTCAAGGTTATATTCTCCCCATTTGAAGTCTTCACAAGCTGCTCCTGCTGCCTGAATCCCATCCCCTTGCCTCTGCCTGGCTTGGCTAACTCCTAGTTATCCTTCAGATCTCTGCTAAAATCATCAACTCTTCATTTACCACCCAAGTTAGGTTAAGACACTCCTATTTACTGTTACAAGTAGTACTTCATCTTGCTACTTATCACACTGTGAATTTTCCCTTCTGTATTTATGAAGGCAGAGATACAACTGGTCTTGCTCAAAACTGCACTCCACATGCCTAGTAGGTATTCAATCAGTATTTCTTTAAGAAATGAAGTCAATGAGTGACGGGGATATAGTGTTGGTGAGAAAGTAAAGACATATAGTGGGTTGGAAACCTCTGTGATGTGAAAAATGAAGTGGAATGGTTGGTATATTATTATTTGTTTATTATTTATACTGTGTCATTTTCCAAAAAGGACGTAAGGAGGAAAGATAGCTGAAGTACCACCTCATTTGGAGTGCTAAGGAGTTCACGTCCACTCAGAGACACTGGTTTAGGAGGCTCTACTGGAAGACGACAGGATGGTTAGGGAGGGAGCAGTGCTAAGAAAAGCAGTGGCCTCTTGTCCTACCTCATTTTCCAACTCCCCACTTACAAGTCCAACTCTGAAGTAAGCCAAAACCTGGTGGAAGGGTTGCAGCGGGAAAGGTTAGCAGAAAAGCAAGAGGGTTAATGCTCAGAGAGGTACGCTATCCCACCATCCTCCCCTCCCTTTGGGGCTGACTGTAAGCAAAGTGTCTGATCTCCTCCAGAAGGGCTCTGGCTGGGCCTAGGGTCCCACTTGGAGTATAGCCAGCATGGTCAGTCTGCAGGAGGGGCCCACTGCTAGCTGCAGGTTCCAGGCTCTGCTCCTCCATCGCCCCCATCCTCCTCCTCATCAGACTGTGCCAGGGGTGTATCTGCTCCACCATCACTTGGATTTGGACTATGCAGGTTGGTGGAAGAATCAGAGGACAAGGAGGAGGTCCGGGATGTAGTCCTGTCTGGCGCGGGCAATGGCAGGCTCAGCTCCTCTAGATGGTCCTCCACTCCTGCCCAGAGAGAACAGCTGGTTAGACCCATAAATGGTTTCCTGGCCAAAGAAATTGAACCCCAGGGAGGGCAGGTACTTGTCCAAAATCCTCTGCCAGTCCAGTGAAGAACCAGGGTTAGGAGCTCCATCTCCTGGCTCCCAGCTCCTTCCACATCATTATACCATGTGTGGGCTTGTCAGATCAGTCAATATAAGAGTTCAAGTTCTACATACATCATCTACTTTCTGCTGAAGAGTTTTGGACAAGTCACTTACTTTCCCTCCCAAGGATTCTGCTCTTCCTCTGTAAAAGAAAGGATACCTACATTCCCAAAGGGTTTTGAGAATAAAACCTAAGAATGCTTAAAAAATATTTGCTATAGAAGTAGGTCATCAGAGAACAGCAGGAGTTTAAAATAAGAGAATATCCTACAGTTAAGCACGTGGGCTGTGGAGTCAGATGGTAGTTTGCCTTCCCGGCCTTTCTGGCTACAATGTGACTGAACTTCTGAGCCTTATTCCCTTCTTATAAAATGGAGATTATTGCCAGGTGCAGTGGCTCATGCCTGAAAGCTGCTCAGGAGGCTGAGCTAGGAAGATGGTGTGTCCAAAGACAGCCTCAGCAACTTAGCGAGGACCTAAGCAACTTAGTGAGACTCTGTCACTAAATAAAATATAAGAGGGCTGAGGATATGGCTCAGTGATTTAGCACCATTGGGTTCAATCCCCAGTACCTCCTCCCACAATGGAGACTATTTCCATTCTTCTGGGGATTAAATAAAAATAAAATGAAGATTATATATCTGCCCTGATAGGACATTTTAAGTACTGAAATAACATACATATAAAGGACTTTAGCACAGTATGAGGTACCTAGTAAAGTGCTCAGTAAATATTATGACTAAAATCATTTGTCTAATGTAAAAATTATATTTTAAATTATTTTTATTGCAGTAATTACATTAATTTCACAAATGCAAAATTACAAAGACTAAGGAGATTGGTCAACCCTAGAATCTGGGCCTAGGAATCTGTAGCCCAGTTCCCCTTCAGGGTCAACTTCCTTAAAATCAGAACTGAAGGCTGTTTCACTGGCAACACCCACTTCCAGCCCCTTCTTGAATTCTTCCCCAGTTCAGCCTTACAGCCTCAATATTCAGCTCCACTAAATTGGTACCCAAATCCCCAAAGCAGAGAGGCATACCAGAAGTCTGGGGCGTTGGTGGAGGATCTTCACAAGGCAAGAACACATCTGTTCCATCCTGATCCCCGAGATCAATAAGTTCTACTTGCTCCAGTGTGTCTACATTCACTTCCATGGATGAGATACTACCTATGGGGGCTATGATCAGAAAGGGGACAAGTCAGGAGGACCTAGGATGAAGTGGATAGGATGCTCAGAGTTACCCTTCGGACACCAAGTTAGAAGTTCCTCCAGTTAAGAAAACAAGAGGGAGGTGGCCCCAGAGATTTAGGACCCCATAGGACATTCTCCCCACCCTACCCCAATCCTGCACCCCAGGACATGGAACTTACGTCTTTGTGACTCGAGATGCAGGTGGGACAGAGGGAAGACAAATTCTGTCTCTGGTTGTAAAATGTCCTCAAAGAATTTCTGCCTCTCCCGAAGGCGGAGCTGTTGTCGCTCCAGGGCTGCCCGAGGATTTGGGTCCATGTCAGCCCCTGGAAGGTAGAGAAGCAAGACAAGTCCAGCTGTGAAGATGAGAGAAACGACAGTGGGACCTGGGCTTAGGGAGGCCCACAGAGGCCAGAATCCCAGCAGTGGGGTTTCTGGTTCCAGCTGGACACCTCTGGCCTCAGCTACCTCTTTCCCCTGCTCTGAAACAAAGCCCATCCCACAGGCTTCAAGTTCTATGCAGAGGCAGGGCTTGCCCCAGCTCTACAAAGGGGATGCCAGTTCCAGGCACCAGAGAAGATTCTCTGTATTCAGGGAAGGCAGCCAAAGGCCAACTCTCATATTATGCCCTTCTGAGAGGGTCGGGGAGGTTCATCCAGCCCAAATGATACTTTCTCCACTTACTAGACCCAAATTCCTTCAGAAAGTCAGGGAAGAGGATAGGATGGAGATGGTAGGGTAGAAGGTCCTCTTCCTCCAGTGCTGTGAACTCTGGTTCCTCCCCATCCTTCAAAACCCACAGGCTACAGCAATCCCTCCCTCTCCACTTACTTTTTTACACACACACACACACACACACACACACACACACACACACACACACGCCATCCCCATCACCTCCAAACTCTTGCTCTGAAGTCACCTGTCTTTCAGACTTGGATGCCCTAAGGAAATCATCTTTCGCAGTCTCCCCATCTGAAAAGGTATAGTGGTCCTACCTTCCTGAAACACAACACACGGCTTGTGAAGGTGAGCTATTTAAGGAACCACCATCTTTAATCTGAACTCCAACAGCTCTTTATTTCTTCCCCTCTTCTGACACATCTCACCGTCTTATCTCTCTACTGGTCAGTGAGTAGGAATTGGAAAGGCAGGTCTTGGGTCCAATTCAGGCCGGGCCTCTTGACTCCCAGTGCCGAGAGCTTTCCAGAACACCAAAAGTTCCAGACCAGTCCAGGCCCTGTGCATTTACCTCCCTTCGTTCAATCTCATTGCTGGCATTCTGCTCTGAACCCATCACCAGGGGCAGTGTAGTTTCTGGCCTGAGGACCAGATCTTCATCCTCCACAGACCACCTCATCTGGGCTCAGCCTTTCCCAGGCCCGGGCCTGCTCCACAGGCGCTGGGGCAGCTCAAGATGGACAAGCGGGCCAGGCAGCGCTATGGGGAGCCAGTGTGGCAGCGAGCTGGCCACCGAGAAGGGAGGCGCTGACGCTGATTCCTGGGAAAGGCTCTTAAGAGCTGCCGCCCAGGTCACAACGCTAAAAATATCCAGGGCCCCTGGGGCCGTCTGCGCTTGCTGGGGGAGAGGGGGAGGAGAAACCGAGGGGGAGCTGATGAGGACCAGGGGCTCCCGGACACCCCCTCTCTTTCCCCTCCCCCTGACCCCATTGGTTTCACGAGATTGAAGGGGCTGCCCACCTGGGGCCACGGAGCCGCGACTGGAGCTAGGGAGTTGTTTACGCGACCACAGGTGCTGGGGAGAGAGTGAAGAGAGTTGGGGGCAGGAGGCTGCCAGGGGACCAGGCAGGAGCCAGGAAATGGAGAACTCCCTCTCAGTCTCAGCCCCACCCGCACTAGAGTAAGCAAGAGGAAAAGAATTCCCAAAAAAGGGACACGCCGCGTCCGCACGGGGGGAAGGGAGGGGTCAGAGGAGGGCGCTACCCACCCCCGGCAGTTCCACTGGTGCTCGGGTCCCCTCCGTTGTCCCCGGAGTCACCTGCACCCACCGCCGCCCGAGCCCCTACCTGCAGCGCCCGGCGCCCCCGCTGACTCAGTCTGTCCGCTCCAGCTAGGCGGCGGCGGGGGCGTGGGAGCGAGCCGCGCCGGCCGGGGTGGGGCTGTGCCTCCGGGTCTCCCCCGGGACCGACGGCCCTGGGAGCCGGGAACGAGGAAGAGGCGGGAGGCGGAAGTGGGGGAGGGGCGGCGGGCACACTCGCCCTGCGCTCGCCCGGCGGCCGGAGGCAGCCCCTTGGAGCGCGACTACTCGTACTTGCAGGGCCGGCAAAAAGTTACCGGCACGCATCCTTCCTCCTTCCTATCAGCCTCGCTCCTCCGCGCACCACCTCGCCACCGACGCCGCGCGCGGGTCCGCGCCAGCAGCGCTGCACTTGCGGCGCCCCCGCCCAGCGCAGCCCCGCTGCGGGCACCCGCGCCGGCTCCCTGCCCACGCATCTGGTGCTCTCCGACTCCTGGGCAGCGCCCACGCAACCACTACGCGCACGCACCCGCTCCCGGACTCTCGGCACCCTCGGCTGCACTTGCCACGCTTCTGCGCGCACTTCTCGAGAAGGCGCACGCTGGGGAACGGAGGGTGGGGACCTGCGGAGGGGGAGGGGCACTGACCCTGAGCAGCCCAGCGAGGCAGGTGGCCCGGACGAGACCCTGACCCGGGAATTCACCCTGCTGCCCCTGAGTCCAGGCTCACGGAAAAGACAGAGCCGCCGCCCAACCAGCGCACTGGGTGGGGTGGACCCGGGATCGGGCGGATCAGGCCTGGAGGGGTAAGCCGCTGCGCCGCGCCCCTAGACGCCGGCAAGGAGCCAGCACCTCCTCGGTGCTAAGACGGGTGCTGGACCTCCGGTATGGCATGAATGGAGGTGCCAGAAGGAAACTGCGGGCGGAGGAAAAATGCTTTCCCCCTTCGCAGCACATCCCAGCCCAGACCAGTGCTAGCAGTATTCAATGGAGCAGCTCCTGGACCAAGACTGTGTTCCCATGTCCTTCCTTCTGCGTTGGCACCCATTCCCTTGTCGCCCGAGCTCCGGAGCAGTGATGGGGACTGGCCAGCGGCGGGTGTGTATGAGGGGGTGTCCATCCAAGATGACTCTGCGTTGGGGGTCACTTGATAATTCATTCAACAAACAAGCACAAACTGGCCAGGAACTAGTAGTCATCCTTGGCACCTCCCTCGCGCTCACCGCCCACAGTAAAATGCACCTCCATTTCCTGTCGAATCTCTTTCCTAAGTAACTTTCCAATCCACCATTCCTCTGCTTTCCACCACCAACTCTTGCTTGGCCCTCCGCTACAGGAGTTTTTATCTGTTTTTTTCTGTACTCGCTTTGGGTCTGTCACGCCCCACTCCCCACACAACAGTCAGCTGTCACTTCAGAGCACAAAGATGTTGTGCCACCCTCTGCTGAAATCCCGCCATTGTTAGACTAAAATCCAGGCGCCAAGTCTTGGAGAAATGAGTTCAAACAACAGAAAGGGAGAGGGCATTTGTAAAGAGATGGCCGGAAGTGTGGAAAAGAATGTCACATTCAGGTTTCCCTGTCAGGGGAACAGCGTGCTACAAATACTAAGGTACTGACCCTTCCGTTATGTTTTGGGACCTCCAAACAACCCTGTGAGATAAATACAGCAAGCAGCTTTCCCACTAGTCTGCCAGAGTGGAAATTAGTTTGTGGGAGGCGACAAATGAAGTGGTTAAGAGCACCAGACCCTTTTGAGTTGTAAAACTGCTTCGTTCTCTCGCCACCTGGGTGTAAGCATTTAACTTCTCTGATCCTTGATTTTCTTGCCTATGAACTAGGAATAATTAAACCCTAACTTTTATGAGAGAATTCTTACAGAATGCATAGTGCAGGACTTGGACACTTCAGAGATGCTCAATAAACTTAGCTGTTTTGATTGTAGTAGTTTCTGGGAAAGGAGAGGAACTGTTCTCTGTCACCAATTTCTGAAATTGTAGAAAGGGAGTCCTAATTAGCACTGCTGCAGAGCTTATTACGTGCCAGTCACTATTATAAGTGCTTACGTATATTAACTGGTAGTCTTCATAACAACCCTATGAGATAAGTGCTATTATTATTTCCACTTTACCAGTATAGAAACTGAGATACAGGGAGGTAAAGGAACATGTCCAGCGTCCTACGGCTAGTCAGCAATGGAGCTGGAACTTCAACCCGGTAGGCTGCCTCCAGAGACTGCCTATAACCACTGTCCCAGCCTATTTCCTTTTTACCCTGCTGTAATTTTCATCTTCCAAGAAACATTTTAATAACTTTGATTCCTATTTCTCATTAATGGATAGATAATGAGATACTTGGTCCATTTTCAAGCACAAAAGAATGGGGCCAAGTCAGGAGTACAGTAGATGGAGCTCAGCTCCCAAAGTCACCTTTCCCATGTTCTCCCCCGGGAACAGAACTCCATGGATTATTTTGAACTCAAAATGATGAAAGATCAGAAACCTCTGTTCCTTCTCTTTGTCAGTTGTTTCCCACAAGAATAGTCAGAGGCAGGGGGCATCCAAGCTGAAAATAATTCCGGCTGCTAAGCTGGAAGTGTGTCTCTCAAGAGAAAGACCCAGGCAGTGGGCCAGAAGCCGGTGGCCAAAGGAGTTGAAAAAGAGCAGAAGAGTAGATGTCTTGATACTTCTGGCTTCCATCCAGCATGCAGAAAGCTGGGAAGAGCATCGTTAACACACTAATAACAATTGTTAAGAAGCGTTGAGTAATCTACAAAATCACAGCTTCTGTCAAAACCATCAGAGAGTTGAGACTGCAGAGCAAAGGATTAACCTGAATTTCAAAGGAGGACAACAACCTCCAAGAAGAGATAGGATGTAGGCACTGGCTCACTTGTAAAGCAGGAGGAGTTGAAGTCTCTATGCAGGAGGGTAAGAAGGGTTCACTAACATTTTCACTGAATTGCTAAATGCCCACTGTGGCTAACACGAAAGCAAAGAATCCATGGGAGCTGCAGACAATGAAATAATGAGAGAAACAACAAAACCCAAACCTAATTCAGCTCCTGACAAGACTGACTCAGTTCCTCACACTAATGGCCCAACGGAAGAGAGAGAACAATTGCCAGGCATAAATGATGCTATACTCAACTGTATTCAGTCTTTACTATTCTACATCCTATATGTCCAGAAATCAGTCAAAAACTCACTACACACACACACACACTTTTAAAAACAAAACACGCTGGGGCTGGGACTGGGGCTATGGCTTAGTGGTGAGTGCTTGCCTAGCATGTGTTACTGGGTTCTATCCTCATAAAAATAAACAAGTAAAATAAAGGCATGCTGTCTGTCTGCAACTACAAAAAATAAAAAAATAAAACCAAAAAACCCTTTGGTCAAGAAACAAAGCAATTAGCAGAACCAAAAGCAAAACCCAGATATTGTAGTTATCTGAAAAAGAATGTAAGACAATATCTACCTAACACGGAAACATGGAAAATGCAGACAACATAAAAGAACAGAAGAGGAATATTAGCAGAGATATGGAAACTATAAAAAGGAATCATGTGGCTGGGCTTGGTGGCACATGCCTGTAATCCTAATGGCTTGGGAGGCAGAGGCAGGAGGATCACAGGTTCCAGGTCAGTCCCAGCAGTTTAGTGAGACACTAAGCAACTTATAGAGAGACCCTGACTCAAATTAAAAGGGTTGGGGATGTAGCTCAGTTGGTAAAGTGTCCCTAGATTCAATCCCCACTACCAAAAAAAAAAAAGGAGTATATGGCAATGCTAAAAATAAACCCACAGGGGCACCCCCACACACACACAGAGGTTTGAAGAACACTTCTGACAAACTCATCAGTAAACTCAATACAGCTGAGGAAAGAACTGGTGAACTTGAAGACAGGTCAAAACAGAATTCCTGAAGCTGAAACAGAAAGAGAAAAGTGAAAAAATCAGAACTAACTACAAGAGCTTAAATGTGAGTAATTCTGATTCCAGAAGAAGAGGGAGAGGGAAAAAAAATCTACATGTAGGTATAATAGCCAATAATTTTCCAAAAATAATGAAAGATATCAAACCATAGAGCTAAGAAACTTGAAGAATCCAGAAAAGAGTAAATACCAATGAGACAGGGACAAAGGGCAAATGTACTCCTGAGCTTTGGCTCATAGCCAAGTGGGGACAAGCAGGAAAGTGAGGTCAACACTATAGGAAACTGTTGAAGCACAAAGTTTAGCAACCCTGTTACCTGCAGTAAAATGGGAAACACAAAAGGTGCCAATGAATTGGGTGATCTAGCTAAGGGTATTTCCTAGCAAAACACTGAAGGTACCACCTGGTTTCTTGCTGCTTATAGTAAAGTGCAGATGGAGAGAGAGAAGCTAAAGCAACAGTTCTCAAAAGACAGAACTATCCCAGGGGATAGTTGGCAATGTCTGGAGACAGTTTTAGTTGTCAAAGCTGGGAGGTTGCTACTGACATCTAATTAGTAGAGGCCAGGGAAGCTACTGAACATCCTACTATGCATATAGGAGCCCCTCTCAAACAAACCACCTGTCCCTGCTATACACACACATCAAAGATGTCAATAGTGCTGAGGTTGAGAAACTGAATTAAAAGGAAGGACTATTAAACATGGGAGAGCCTGTAAGCCCATGGCCCACAAATGACAGGCAGGAGACAGCAAGCAAACCTGGATCAGCAAGCTTTCCTTTATTCTGCAGCAGTCAACATATTGGCATGGGAGCGGTTAAAATTTTAACTCAGGAAGGCAGTTGTACAACGTTTGAAACTCACTGTCACTGGGAAAAGCTCACAACTCGGTGTTCCCCGCTTATCTTCCTTCCTCTGGAACCCGTTGTTACCTAGAGCTTCACTATTTGCTTTTCTCCTTCCAGGACTCAGCAGCACAGAAGGGTAAAAGTCCAGGGCCCAGCATTTCAGTATTTGCCTCCTTCCTTTAAGATCTGTTGGGGTTGGGAAGAGATATGTTTGCTTTTGGTGGAGATGCTAGGGATGAACTGGGGAAAGATTGAAAGTGTGCTTATTCCCTTGGGGCCTATTGTCACTAGAAAGGATGTACTGGGAGAGATTTAATGTTCGGCTAATTTCTCCTTCCTCCTCCTGAGTCACATTGTCACTCCATTTTTCCCAGGGAGCTATCTTGTAGGAATATTATTTTCCATAACCCTTCAGAACCAAGGCTTCGTGGTTTAGAAAATGCCTCTCTACTAGCAAATGATGGCAAATAGCTTCCTAGCAAAGTTCAAATCCAGGGCACTGCCAGGAAACCCTGTTGGGAATATAACAATTAAATCTTTTGTTAACATCTCAGAAAGATTCAAGGCAATGCCTCAGAGTAAGATTCAGGCAGATAAAGAGCTCCAACAAATTTGAAGGACACCCCACAGACCCTCTGAATTGAACAACAGGGATCCTAGAAAGTCCAAGGGCATTTGTTGTCACTTGGCTATCTGAACAGAGGCCTAAGGTGGAGAAAGGCTTGTCTCAAATTTGTGAGCATGTCTCTTGTGTAAGACAGTTAACTTTGATGATACCCAAACTGATCCACAAGTTTTCAAAAGGTGTATTATCCAGAAACTTCTCCACCTTGGATTTATAAGGATAAAGGGAGTAAAAGTAAAGAGAACTTCTGGTTCTGGACTGGGAAATTTATTAAAAAAAAAAGACTGACAAGGAATGAGGAGAGAAGACCCAAACTATGAATATCAGGATGAAACGGTATATCCTACAGACTCCCACAGATGTTAAAAGATAATAAGGGACGACTAGACGATTAGGAACAGCTCTACACATGTCAATTTGACAATTTTGTTGAAAAGGACAAATTCCTCAGAAAGCACAAACTCCCAAAACTCACCCAGTATGAAATAGATAATTTAAATAGCCCTATAACTATGAAAAAATGGAATTTATAGTTTTTCAAAAAACTAACTCTTTTTAAAAAACAAATGAGTTCTTTTTGGGGGGTGTGTACTGGGCATTCATCCCAGGGGCACTTTACCACTGATCTACATTCCTGGCCCTTCTTTATTTTTTTATTTTGAGACAGGGTCTTGTTAAGTTGCTTAAGGTCTCTCTTAAATTGCTGAGGCTGGTCTTGAACGTGTGATCCTCCTGCCTCAGCCTCCTAAGTCACTGGGATTACAGGCATGCACCACCACATGCAGCAACACACAACTCTTGAAAGAGAAATCTTTTGGCCTAGACAGATAATTCTACCAATGACAAGTCTATGCAATGTCTTTCAGAAAACAGAAGAGGAGGGAACACTTCCTAACTTATTTTGTGAGGCCAGTGTTACCTTGATCCAAAATCAGATGAAGGCAGTTCTAAAACAAAATATAATGGCACACAATAGACACATGTCATCTAAGTTATCAAATTTAAAGAAATATAGTTGTTCACAATATTCCTTTATTATCCTATTGATTGTCCATGGGATCAGTAATGATGACTCTTCTTTCATTTCTAAAATTGGTAGTTTATGACTTCTTTCTTTTTTTTCTTGGTTACCCTGGCTAGAGGTCTGTTAGTTTTTTTTATCTTTCAAAGAATCAACTTTTGGTTTCACTGATTTTCTCTATTGTCACCCTGTTTTTAATTTCGTTGACTGGGACTGTAGGTGTGCACCACCACCCCCAGTTTGCTCTACTTTTTAATCCTTTATTTTCTTTTGGCTTAAACTGTTATTTTTTAAAATCTCTTAAGGTTGAAAGCTTAGATCAACTTTAGATCTTTTTTCTTTTCTAATAACATATGCATTTATTTTTTAAAATTAAAAAAAAATTTTTGTAGTTGTAGATGGACAGAATGCCTTTATTTGTTCATTTCTATGTGGTGCTAAGGATTGAACCCAGTGCCTCACACGTACCAGGCAAGAGCTCTGTCACTAAGCTACAGCCCCAGTCCTAACATATGCATTTAACACTAAATTTCCTCTGAGCATTCCACATATTGCATAAACTATATTTCCATTTGCATTTAGTTTAAGATATTTAAAAATTTCTGTTGCAATTTCTTCTTTGATCCATGTATCACTTTGATCCATGTATTACTGGTGTGGTGTCTCATCTACAAATATCTTGGAATTTTCCAGATTTCTGTTACTGGTTTTTAGTTTGATTCCATTGTGACTTGAGAACATACATTGTATGATTCCTATTCTTTCACATTTGATCAGGTGTATTTTATTGTCCAGAGTAAGAGTATGTTCCCTCTTGAATAGTCCATGTGAACTTGATAAGAATGTATGCTAGGGCTGGGGATATAGCTCAGTTGGTAGAGTGCTTGTCTTGCAAGCACAAGGCCCTGGGTTCAAATTCCCAGCACCGCAAAAAAAAAAAAAAAAAAAAAAAGAATGTATGCTATTGTTGGCTGAATTACTCTACAAATACCAGTTAGATCAAGTTGACTGATGGTGGCACATTCAGGTCATCTATATTCTTACTGATCTTCTGCCTGCTTGATTTATCAGTTATCAGAAGAGGGTTGTTGAAGTCTCCAACTATAGTAGGATTTCCTCTCTCCTGGAACTCTACCAACTTTTGCCTCAAATGTTTTGGCACTCTATTGCTAAGGACATACATGTGGAAGATTGTTATGTCTTCTCAGACAATGGACCCCTTTATTATCACTTAATGACTTTATCCCTACTGATGCTCCTTTTATAAAGTCTGCTTCGTCTGAGATTAATATAGCCTACTCCAGGTTTTTTTTTTTTTTTTAATCATAAATTTACATAGGGCAATGTTGTTTGATTCATTCTGTTATTTTTTTCCCCTTCCCCCCCACCCCTTCCACCCCTCAAGGTTTTTTATGATTAGTGTTTAAAGTGGGCTTTTTAGGCAACATACAGTTGATTGGATCTAGTTTTTTTATATTCTCTAATAGTCTTGGTCTTTTAACTGGTATATCTAGGCTATTCACATTGAGTGACTAATTAACAACAACTTTATACAGTATCTTTCAGAAAACAGAAGAGGAGGGTACACTTCCCAACTTATTTTATGAGGCAGTGTTAGCAAAACCAGTTGAAGGCAGTATCAAAACAAAATATAACAAAACACAATAGACACATGTAGATAGTTAGGGAATTCCAGGGCATAGAATTGTTCATATAACTTGTTTAAAATTTCCCAGATTTGTAACTTTTCTATTTTTTGCACTTGGTCTTTGTTTCTTTTTTTCTTCCTTCCCCTTTTTCTGCCCTCTCTGGTTTCAGTTAAGATCCATTCCCTTAGTACTGGGGATTGAACCCAGGGTCACTGTACCAGTGAGTCAATCCCCAGCCATTTTATTTTATTTTGAGTCAGGGTCTCACTAAATTGCTGAGGCTGGCCTGGAACTTGTGATCTGAGGCATGTGCCACCACTGTACCTGGCTAAAATTGAGCATTTTTACACAATTCTATTTTCTCTTCTCTCTTACCCTACAACTATACTTGTTTTTAAAAATTTTAAGTGGTTGTCCTAGAGTTGGCAATATACATTTATAACTAATTGAAATCCACTCTTATACAAAACTATACCATTTCAAAGGTATCATATAACAGGGACCCAAATACCTCATAAAAATAGCCACAAAAATCTTCAACAAAATACAGTAATCTCTTATCTGTGGGGGATGAAATGGATGCCTGAAACTGAGGATAGTACCAACCTTATATAGACTATATTTTTCCTATACATACATGCCTTTGATAAAGTTTAATTTATAAATTAGGTACAATAAGAGATTAACAATAACTATTAAAATACAATATGCTGCAATAAATGTTATGTATCTGTTTCTCTCTCTCTTCTCAAAATGTCTTATTGTACTTTTACCTTTCACTTAAAGAAAGCACTTCACAGCCCCTCCTTGACAGATCTGAACACAACTCTTCTGCCCTGGGGCCTTTCTTAGATGAAATAAGAGTTACCTGAACTCGAGCAATGCCACAACAGTTCTCGCATTGATGCAGCGATGGCTACTCAGTGACCAAGGAACACATGACATATACAGTGTGAACAGGCTGGACAAAGGGATGCCTCATTCTCTGAAGATGAAGATGGAACAGGACAGCATACGATTTTCATGCTATCAGAACATCAACAATTTAACTTATTTTTATTTTGAAATTTTCCATTTAATATTCTTGTAACACAATGGACAACAGATAACTGGAACCACAGAAAGTGAAACCAGGGATGGAGAGGGAATCACTCTGTTAGCAAATTGAGTCCAGCAGCATAGAAAACAACAAAGTGGAATCATTCAGGAATGGAAGCCTGGTTCAGTATTCAAAATCAATCACTATGATCAACTGAGGGGGAGAATCACCTGATAATCTCAACTAATGCAGAACAATCATTGGACAAAACTTGATACATTTCATGATTAAAAAAGAAACTCAACGAACTAAGAATAGAAGAACTTTGAATTTGATAAAAACCACCTACAAAAAACCCCATAGCCAGCACTACACTTAATGGCGAAAGATTGTTTACCCTTAAGAGCAAGGACAAAGCCAGGTATGGTGGTACGCACCTGAAACCCCAGCAATTTAGGAGGCTGAGGCAGGATGATCCCAAGTTCAAGGCCAGTCTCAACATAAGCAAGACCCTCAACAACTTAGCAAGACCCCATCTCAAAATAAAAATAAAAGGGATTGAGTATATAGCTCATGGTTAAGTGCCACGGGTTCAATAGCCAGTACCAAATATATGTGCATGTGTGTGTGCGCGTGTGTGTATGCATATGTGTACACATATATATATATATTTCAAGAATGAGACAAAAATATCTGCTCCCCACTAATCTCCAAAGTTTATAAAGAACTTAAGAAAAACTTTACACCCAAAATACAAAGAACCCAATCAATAAAATTGGGGCTAAGGAACTGGGCAGACACTTCACAGAAGAAGATATACAGGTGATCAACAAATATATGAAAAAGTGTTCATTATCCCTAGTAATTAGAGAAATGCAAATTAAAACCACCCTAAGATTTCATCTAACTCCAATTAGAATGGCTATTATCAAGAACACAAGCAGTAATAAGTGTTGGTGTGGATGTGGGGGAACTCCACACATTGCTGGTAGAGTTGCAAACTGGTGCGGCCACTCTGGAAAGCAGTGTGGAGATTCTGCAGAAAATGTGGAAGGGACCCACAATTTGACCCAGCTATCCCACTCCTTGGTTTATACCCAAAGGACTTAAAATCAGCATACTACAGTGATGCAGCCACATCAGTGTTCATAGCAGCTCAATTCACAATAGCTAGATTGTGGAACCAAGTGAGATGCCCTTCAACTGATGAATGGATAAAGAAACTGTGGTATATATACACAATGGAATATTACTCGGCCACAAAGAAGAATAAAATTATGGCATTTGCTGGTAAATGGATAAAGTTGGAAAATATCATTCTAAGTGAAATAGGCCAAGACCAAAATACCAAAGGCTGAATGTTCCAATAAGTGGATGACTATATATAACAAGTGGGGGTGGTGGGAGGAAGAGAAGAATGAAGGAACTTTAGATGGTATAGAGAAAAATGGGGTGGGAAAGTGTGGGGGACAGAAAGATAGTAGAATGAAACAGACAGCATTACCCTATGTATATGTATGATTACATGAATGGTGTGAATCTACATTGTGTACAACCATAGAAATGAAAAGTTTTACCCCATTTGTGTACAAAGAATCAAAATGCAGTCTGTAAAAATTAAAAAAAAAATTAATTAAAAAAAAATCTGCTCCCACCACTTTTATTCAACAGAATATTGGAAGTCCTAACAGCACCATGACAAGAAAAGGAAATGAAAGGTATACAAATTTGAAGAAAACATCTGTAAATCACATATCCTACAAAGGACTCATCTGGAATATAAAAAGAACTTAGTAAAAAAACAACAACAGGGACTGGGGTTGGGCTCAGTGGTACAGCGCTTGCTTGTCTTAGCACGTGTGAGGCACTGGGTTCTAGTCTCAGCACCGCATATAAATAAATGAATAAAATAAAGGTCTATCAACATCTAAAAATATTTTTTTTACAAAAAGTAAACAAAAATCTAATTGGAAAATGAGCAAAGGAGATGAACAGATATTTTACCAAAGGAAAGTAGAGAAGGCAAATAAATGAACACATTCAAACATGTTCCATATCAACATTTCCCTAAATGCAAATCAAGGTCATGATGAGGGCTGGGGTTGTGGCTCAGTGGTGGAGTGCTTACCTTATATGTATGAGGTCTTGGGCTTGATCCTCAGCACTACATAAAAATAAATAAAATAAAGGTATTGTGTCCATCTACAAGTAAAAAATAAAGCTTTAAAAAAAGCCATTATGAGATATCACTACATACCTATTAGATAGCTAAAATTTTTTAAAAATTCATCTCACTACAGTCAGAATGGCAATTATCAAGAATACAAGCAATAATAAGTGTTGTCAAGGATGTGGGGAAAAAGGCACACTCATACACTGCTGATGGAACTGCAGATTGGTGCAATCACTATGGAGATTCCTAAGTATGGAGTATGGAGATTCCTAAGAAAACTTGGAATGGACCCACCATTCCACCCAGTTATCCCACTCCTTGGCTTGTACTCAAAGGACTTAAAATCAGCATACTACAGTGATGCAGCCACATCAATGTTTACAGCAGCTCAATTCACATTAGCAAAACTATGGAACCAACCTAGATGCCCTTCAACAGATGAATGGATAAAGAAAATGTGGTACATATACACAATGGAAAATTACTCAGCCTTAAAGAAGAACGAAATAAGAAATTTGCAGGTAAATGGATGGAAGTGGAGACTATTATGCTAAGTGAAATAAGCCAATCCCAAAAAACCAAAGGCCAAATGTTTTCTCTGATAAGCGGATGCTGATCCATAGTAGGGGATGGGTAGGGAAGAATGAAGGAACTCTGGATTAGCAGAGGGGAGTAAGGGGAGAGGTGGGGTGGTAGGGATGGGAAGGATGGTAGAATGAGACATTCATTATTACCCTATATACACATGATTACACTACTGGTGTGACCCAGCACCATGTACAGCCAGAGGAATGAGAATTTATGCTTCATTTGTGTACAATGTGTCAAAATCCATTCTACTGTTATATATAACTAATTAGAACAAATTTAAAAAATAAAATAATATAGTGACTATTCCAAAAGCAAGTCAGGATACAGAGAAGCTATATCATTCATACATTGCTGGTGGGAATGTAAAATGATAATTCTAGTCACTCTGCAAAATAGTTTGGCAGTTTCTTGAAAAACTGAACATATACTTCCCATATGATCCAACAGTCACACTACTTGGCATTTATATTAGAGAAATGAAAACTGTCCACACAAAACCTTGTGTGTTAATGTCTGTAGCAGCTTTATTTGTAATAGCCCTAAGGTGGAAATGACTTAAATGGCTGTGGCTATAAGCAGCATGAGGGACCATTGGGTTAACAGGACAGTTTTGCCCCTTGGTTATGGTGGCTACACGGATTGACACATGCTTGGATACAGCACAAAAGGTATGCGAGATGTTACCCTTGAGGGAAAATGAGCGAAGGGTACTTAGGACACCTCGGTATAGTTTTTGGAAACTTTCGGTGATTTTATAATGATTTGTTGAATTTATAAAAGGGAATAAACTATCAATACATGCAGCAACCTGGATCTCAACAGCATTATGCTGAAATTTTTAAAAAGTCAACCTCAAAAGATCTATACTACATGATTCCATTCACAAAATAATCTTTTTCTTTTTTTCTTTTCTTTCTTTTTTTTTATTTTTGGTACTGGGGATTGAACCCAGGGTTGATGAACCACTGAGCCACATCCCAAGTCCTTTTATATTTTATTTAGAGTCAGGGTCTCACTAAGTTGGTTAGGGCCTTGCTAAATTGCTAAAGCTGGCTTTGAACTCTCGATCCTTCTCAGCCCAGTCACTGGGATTGCAGGCATGCTTTAGCATGCCCAGCTCACAAAATAATCTTGAAATAAATTATAGAGATAGAGAACAATTAGTAGTTTCCAGGGATGAGGAATGCGCTGAGAGGAGGGGAGGGGCAGATAGCACAGAAAGATTTTTCTGGTGGTGGGACACACAAATAAAAGAGAGCAAAAGAATAGACACTTCACCAAAGAAGACAACTTTCAAATGAGCACATGAGCATATTTATGCTCAGCATTATTGTCATTAGGGAAAATGCAAATCACCAATACTATGAGATACAACTATATATCTAGTGGTAAAATCCCATCACCTAACAATATCAAGTGTCTTGTGTCCAATACATTTGATAGAGCAATTAGACCTCTCATACATTGCTAGTGGGAATACAAGCTAGTATAGTCCCTTTAGAAAATGGTTTGACAATTTCTTATAAAGTTAAATATACAATTACCATATGATCCAATAATCCCATTTGTAGGTAGGTATCCAAGTGAAATGAAAACCTATAGTCCCACAGAAACCAGTGCACAAATGTGTTTATTAACTTTATTCATAATCACTGAATATGAGAAACTAGCCCAGATGTCCTTTAATGATTAAACATATTTATAGAGTGAAATACTACTCAACAATGAAAGGAGACAATTACTATTATCCAACATGTGTGAAGTTCAAATGAAAGTTTGAAGTTCAGCAGCTCAGGAGGCTAAGGCAGGAGGATCACAGGTTCAAAGCCAGCCTCAGCAATTTAGTGAGGCTGCAAGCAACCTAGTGAAACGCTATCTCAAAATAAAAGGGCTGGGGATGTAGCTCAGTGGTTAAGCACTCTTGGGTTCAATCCCTGGCACTAAAAAAAAAAAAAAAGAAAAAGAAAAAAACAGAAAGTAATCCCGATTCAAAAGCCTATGTACTGCATGACTCTACATAATTTTCTGAAAAAGACAAATGTTTCAGGGACTGAAAAACACATCCTTTGTCTCCAGGCTGGGAGTGGGAGAGGAGGTTAATACACAGAGATGACTTGAAGGAACTTAGTGATGTTATAAAAAGTCCCTATATTAATTGTTGTATATAATAATACACATTTGTTTAAAATTATAGAATTGCACACTGAAATGGGTGAATTTTGCTGTATGTAAAATATACCTCAAAAAAACCTAAGGAGCAAAAGCAAAAACTGTGAGAAGAAACAAAACAAAAGAATGGAAACTCATACTCTATAGGATGACAACTATTAAAAAACCCAGACCGTATCAAGTGTGGGCGAGGGTGGGGGGAAACTGGAACCCCTGCCACTGCTGGTGGGGATATAAACCGACTGCACTGGGGTGTGGCGGTTCCTCCTGAGAGTCAGAGCAGACTCGCTGGGCTGCGGGGGTACTTCTGCCGCGCAGGAGGCTCCGGGTTTGAGCCTCAGCACCACACACACTCACAAACAGAATTACCATATAATCCGACGACTCCATTTCCGGGCATATACTCAAAAGAATTAAAAGCAGAGTCTGGAAAAGATATTTGCACATTCATGTTCAGAGCAGCATTAGTCACAATAGTCAAAAAGTAGAAACAATCCAAATGTCCTTTGACTGATAGGCGGATAGACAAAATGTGATATATACACACAATGGAAATATTATTCAGCCTTAAAAAGAAGGAAATTCTGACAAGAACTACAACATGAAAGAACCCTGAAGAGACTAAGTGAAATAAGCCAGGCATAAAAAAGACAAATACTGGCCTACCATGCTGGCACATGCCTACTGTCCCAGCAACATCAGAGCCTAAAGCAGGAGGATCACAGTTTGAGGCTGGCCTCAATAATTTAGCAAGGCCCTAAGCAACTCAGTGAGACTCTGTCTCAAAATAAAAAATAAAAATGGGTGGGATGTAGTTCAGTGGTAAAGTGCAGCTCTGGGTTCAATCCCCAGTACCAAAAACAAAAAAAACAAAAAAAAAACAAAAAAAGGTTCCATTGAAGACCTGGGTGTGCAGTGGCACAGGGCTACAATCATAGTGGCTCAGGAGGCTGAGGCAAGAGAACTGCAAGCTCTGGGCCAGCCTGGGCAACTCAGCAAGACCCTGCCTCAAAATAAAAAATAAAAAGGGGTAGGATGTAGCTCAGTGGTAAGAGTGCCTCTGAGTTCAATCCCCTGGTACCCAAAACAAATCATGTAACACAAAATCCACAATCGTACCATTTTTGGTATGTGGCATTTTACTACTGAGCTACATCCTCAGTCCCTTCTATTTTTTTTTTTTTATTTAGACAGGGTCTTGCTAAATTGATGAGGCTGGCCTCAAACTTGCGATTCTCCAGGCTCAGTCTTGACCCTCTGGGATTACAGGCATGCACCACAATGCCCAGCATGTTATATGTATTTTACCACATTTTCTTAAAAGAGTGGAATTTTCTCATGTAAGAGCCTTAGATTTAATCCCCAAGGTTTGCCAGCTGTGTGTTACTGAGTATGAATGCTGTTTTTTCCCTGTGTAAATGGAACATCAAACAGGATAGAATATGAAAAATTGCTTTTGGGAGCCATTGTGCGGGCACAACTTCAGAAAGGAAGGAAAAGAGTGAAGGGTATGCACCAGTTTGGAATATAGTCAGTTTGGAAAATAATTTGGTGGTTTCCTAGAAAACTAAATATATGATCTAGCAATTGCACTCTGTGGTATTTATCCAAAGGAATCAAAAACATATGTCCACACAAAAACCTGCACACGTTTATAGCAGCTTTATTCATAATTGCCAGAACATAGAATCCATCAGGATGTCCTTCAGTAGGTGAAAGATAAACTGACATTTCCAGACAACAGAATATTATGCAGCATTAAAAAGAAACAGCCATAGAACCATGAAAAGACATGGAGAAAAAGGCCAATCCGAAAGGCTACCTACCATATGATTCTAATTATGGGACATTCTGGAAAAGATGAACCTATGAAGGACTGTCCCACAGTCTTGGCTCGGTCTGTCACCCCTCGAAGGTGGAGCCAAGCACTCCCTGTGCCTGCACCCTCTGCCCTGAGCAGCAGTGGTATGGAGTGGTTCCCACACTTGGGTGCTGAACTGGCCTACTGAGGTCTGGTGCCAGAAGGCTGTTCTCACAAGCTCTTCAGACCACTCTGATGCAGCCAGCGAGGCACCAGAGCTTCAGAGCTGCCACTGTCCTTCAAAGCCAGCCCTGACCTGCCCCCAGCCCACCCCAACCTCCTCTTTGTTTTCATCTTCTGCTACTACCATCTCCTCTTCCCTCTCTTCCTTCAGGTCTCTGCTCAGATCTCATCTTGTGGGTGGATCCTTCCCAGATGGCACTTTTTAATACAGTGAACCCCTATCTTTACCCTCCTTGTCCCCTTCACCCTGTTTACTTTGCTCCAAGCACTTATTTCCATCTGACATAACAGTGGTGGACTGACTCATAAGGGCTCACAAAAGTCAATTGTTACATTTTGAGAAACTCTGCAGGCTGGTTGTTAAGCAAGGCCATCATTAAAAATTAAAGTATGTAAACTTATGACTACATAAATCATATTAAAAACATGAAAAAATGCTCAAACTCATCACTTTCTAACCTTTGAACCATCTTTTATGGATCTTTTTGACTTTTGGGGGGACAGGTACTGAGAATTGAACATAAGGGTGCTGTAACATTGAGCCACATCCCCAGCCCTTTTTATTTTTTATTTTGCGATAGGATCTCACTAAGTTGTTTAGGGCCTCCCTAAATTGCTGAGCCTGACCTTGAACTTGCAATCCTCCTACCTCAGCCTCCCAAGACCTGGGATTATAGACATGTGCATCTTCTTGAACTTCTTTACGTATAGTAGAAATATAAAATATATAACAGGATGCTACTGTGCATTTCGGCCCTGTTCTGAGTTTAGTGACATCAATTGATTATTTTATTTAAAAAAATTTTAGCAAACTTTGTGTTTTGTTTGTTTTGTTTTTGCTGTCATTGTGGCACTGGGGATAGAACCCAGGGCCTTGCATCCGCTAGGCAAGCACTTGACCACTGAGGTACAGCCTAGTCCCTCAATTGGTAACTTTAAATCAAATGTGGTAGGAGTATTTACATCACTGGAATAGGTAAGCACGACAAATTGGCTTTTAATTTATTGTTTTGTTGACTGTCTGGACCTGGGGTTGGCATGGATCAAATTCAGCCCACTGATTATTCTTGCAAATAAAGTTTTATTACAATACTGTCACGCTCATTCATTTACTTATTATATATGGCTGCTTTCACTCTGTAACAAGAGAACTGAGCAGTTGAGTTTGGGGCCATAACTCTATGGCCCCCCAATCCTAACATATTTACAGAAGAAAATTATTGACCTTAAGAAAGTAATGGATGGGCTGGGGATGAAGCTCAGTTGGTAGAGTGCTTACCTTGCATGCACAAGGCCCTGGGTTCAATCCCCTGCACCACACACACACACACACACACACACACACACACAAAGTAATGGAGAGGCTAGGCATGGTAGCACAGGACTATAATGCCAGGAACTTGGGAGGCTAAGACAGGAGGATCACAAGGCATCCAAGCAATTTAGGGAGGCCCTAAGCAACTTAGTAAGACCCTGTATCAAAATAAAAACTAAAAAGCGTTGGGGATGTGACTCAGTAGTGCCTCTGAATTCAATCTTTGGTACCAAAAAAATAGAAAATAAAAAGCAATGAAAAATTTTAAAAAGTATTGGAGAAGTTAGTCATGGTGATGCAGGCCTGTGATTTCAGGAACTTGGGAGGCTGAGACAGGAGGATCTCAGTTTCAAGGTCAGCCTCACCAATTTAGGAAGATACTAAGCAACTTAGCTAGATCCTATCTCAAAAATAAAAAAAAACCCTAAAGGGGCCGGGATGTAGATCAGTGGTAAAATACTCCTGGGTTCAAAACCCAGTACCAAAAAAGGAAGAGAAAGTAATAGAGAAAATGTCAATAATACAGATTAAATAAAAGGCTATTACATTGTACATAGTTTAAAAAAAAAAAAAAGTCTGAGAAAATAAACTTCAATACTCAAAAATTATGATCCAAGCCAGGTGTGTTGGCACATTCCTATAATCTCAGTGACTCAGGAGGCTGAAGTAGGAGGATCACAAGTTCAAAGCCAGTCTCAGCAATTTAGCTAGGCCCTAAGCAACTTAGGTAGACCTGTCTCAAAATAAAAAAATAAAGAGTTGGGGATGTGGCTCAGTGGTTAAGTGCCCCTGGTGTCAATCCCTGGTACAAAAAAAAAAAAGATCTAAAATGTATAATAAACACACAATTTCATATTCTTTGTTTTCAAGGGTGAATAATGAAACATTTACCCTCATACACATTGGTTTGTTTCCCCTCCACGAGAATGTGAACTCCTTGAGAGTAGGAATTTTCTTTTATTCCAGCACTTAGAAAAGCACGTGGCCTGTAGCAAGTACAGTCAACTCATGTGACCCAACAGAACAGAGGAGCATGGTTTGGGAACCTGGTTTCCAGAGGTGCCAGACCTTGGTCAGGTTTCCGGCCCCACCGTCATCCAGCTGTAAATTTTTGAACCTTTTTGAACCTTGACTTCCACATTTAAAAAGAGGGAATAATCCCCTTACCTCACAGGGAGGTTGTATCAGGTATGCCGCCGCCTGTCCCCTACTGTGTTTCTCCACAGATGGGAGTTTCCTTCTCACCTCCCACCCTCTACTCCTGCCCCCCACACACTCCCTGGAGACCCAGCCCTGTTGCTGTCACACATTTCAGTGATGTCACAGCTCCCTGCCTGGGGGCTCCAGCACCGCTCTCTGATGTCCAGGCTGAGTGCTGTCTGAACTGCGAGGGGCAGGGCACAGGCAGTGCCTGGTACCAGTCTTGCTCCTTCAGTCTTTGAGGCCTCACAGCGCCAGCATGAGTCCATCAGCAAAGAGGCCCAAGGACAAAGTGGTTTCCGAGGTCAGACTTTGGACTGGACCCTGGGGTTAGCTCCTAGAAGGGGCCTTAACAGAGTCCAGTCATACCAAGGACAAGGGACTTCCAGCCTGGGGGGAAAGGGAAGCGAAGGACGAAGGGAGATCAGGAGAGTTAAAATGGCCTCCCCAGTTCTGTGCCCAAACCAGGGTGACGAAACTGCCAACCTTGGGCCATCAAACCGCACTTGGTCAAGTGGAGAGGCCAAATGGAGGTGTTCTGGAGATTCCTCCTGCACTAGCTAACTCACACTCTCTCTCCCCACCCCACCCCACCCCAGATGCAAGATGAGAAACTACAGGACAAGATAAGTCAGCCTGTCTGCAAAGCAATTGAGCGGAACCGACTTAAAATGGTAAGATGACTCACTTTGACCCCAGTTGAGGGGATCCTGAGTCCCAGTGCACAGCCGCTCCTGGTTGCCAGGCCAAGTGACCCAGAGGAATCAGCAGACCCAGTTCTGAGCTGAGAGACCCACAGGCAGGGGATTGGAAGGCTATCCCAGGACAGCTGGAGCTTCTATTTCTCTGGTTTCTTGCCCCTGACAGGTATTAAGAAATTTGTCGCTCTTGAAGCTACTCAAGAGCTCCAACCGCAGGATCCAAGAACTGCATAGCCTAGCAAGACGGTGTTGGAATTCAGTGCTCAGAGTTCCGAAGATGCTCCGTATTTCCTCCGGGTGAGCCCACATTATCCTCACCATGGACCCAATAGCTGTCATTATGCTAAAGAATATAGAGAATAGGTCTAATTTTCTCAAAGGCTCCCTAAGACAGGTATTTATTGTACCTGTTTTACTACTGATGGGGACTGAGACTCAAGAGATGAAGTGACTTAGCTCACTTAACTGAACTGAGAAGTGGAAGAGCTAGGATTTGAAGTCATTCCTGTCTGATATCAGAGCTGTGGCCATAACAGTGTTCATGGTCATCCAATTATGAACCTAAGCAACACCTGCAGCACTGAGTGGGCGGAGTCACTCCCCCTCCCCCTCCCATCAACCCAACCCAGAGGTTCACCTGCAGACTGGCCCCTGAAGTCTGAGGATTAGTATATCTTGGTGAGGCTCAGTTTCCTAAGTTACAACAGAATATTAAGAAAGCTAACATTAGGTACCTGCTAAGAACCTAACACCAGCTACTGTGATAAGCACTTTACAAGTATCTACCCATTTAGTTTATTCTTCCCAAGAATCCTAATAGGTACACAGAATTATCTCAGCTTTACAAATACAAAAACTAGGACTCTGAGAGGTTAAATATCTCACCCTAGTTCCAGTTGCTGGAGAAAACTGATTCTGAATCCCCATTTGTCTGATTCTAAAGCCTCTGCTCTACAAGCCACTCTGCTGCTTCACTACCTCCTATTTAGCAGAAATCTCATGAGGATTCTGGGCGTGACAGTGGGCCTCCAATTAGCAGCATCCATTACCATCACCAGTACTGCTGCTATCTCAAGCCCACCTCTTTCCACATGGCTAGGATGGGCTAGGATGGGGCTTGGCAGGGGCCAAATCTATTAGACACGCTAGGGGAAGTCTCCTTCCAGCCTGTAATACCTATTAACCCCCCTGGGCTCTTCGGATTTGGCTTCCTAGATACAGGCAACCAGAAGTAACAGAACCAGCAGGGTCAGGTAGCACCACAGTTTCCCAACTTCATTATGATTATGATTATGATTATGATTTGGTACTAGGGATTGAACACAGGGGTGCTTTGCCACTGAGTCACAACCCCAGTCCTTTTTATTTTTTTTATTTTGAGACAGGGTCTTGCTAAGTTGCTGAGACTGGCCTTAAACTTTCAATCCTCCTGCCTCAGCTTCCTCAGTTGCTAGAATTAAAGGTATATACCACCACGCCCACTTCCCAAGATTTTTTTAAAGCAGTGGAACCTCTCCTCAAATATCAATCCCCAAGCCCGACTATACTTTTGTTAGGGGGGCTATCTTGCCCTCATCCTGTCCCCACTCTAGGGCAGGTGAGGACCTTGGAAATCTTCTTCCTCAAGGAATATTAATGCTTCTTGAGACATGATCTGAAAACAAACAAAAACAAACAAACAAAGAACAAACACTGAACTGTTCACCCTCTCAACTGAAGTCCAGAGAGACAAAACTCTAACCTAGTGGTAGATGCAAACAATATAAAACCTCTCCCATCCCTCTGCCAATAAATAACCACAGCCTTGTCACTAGGCACAGGACTCTGGGCAATGGACAAGTTTCTTTTCAGGCCCTCTCTAACATTTTTTAAAAATATATTTTTAGTTGTAGATGGACATAATACCTTCATTTTGTTTATTTAGTTTCTTTATGTGATGCTGGGGAGCAAACCCAGTGCCTCACATATGTTAGGCAAGCGCTGTACCACTGAACCACAACCCCAGCCTCCTCTCTAGCTATCTTAGCAGGATCCCCTGAGCTGGCTGAACAGCAACTTTCTCAGGACAGGGCTAGAAAATCAGAGCCTTGGTTCTGCTCTGCTGAAAGCCTTTTCTCTCCCTGCCAGAGACAATGCCTGCAATGAAGTGAAAAAAAATAACGAAAAACTCCAGGAAGCTAGATTCCTTGAGAAGAAACTGGAGACTAAGAAAGAAGAGTCTATAGAAGAATCTAAGGAGACAAGGGCCAATGAGTGGAAGCCGGAGATAGCATCTGAGATAAAGAACAAGGAAAAGGAGTCAACTGAAGCAGTGCCACTAGATCAGGTGGAGCCTGAGGTCCCAAGGACATCGGGGGGTCATGGCCTGAACACTCGAGCCCGGGTGAGGCAACTCTCTACTGTGGGCCGCCGAGTCATCTTCCTGAAGACCCACTACCACAGAAGTTCCATGGGGGATATGAAGCAGTTGGATGTAGACGGCCAAAATATCTGGTTCGAGGGGCTGCCCAGACGAATCCACCTCCCAGGGCCCCGCGTCATGTGCAGACCCTCTAGCCTGCGCTGGGTCAAGCGCTGCTGTACCCGCTTTTGCTCTGCGTCACTTGAGCTGCCTATGTACCATTCTTACAAGGTGGGTGTGGCAACACCACTGCCAGGCCAGGGAGATGCATACCCAAGCCAGGCACAGAGCCCCAGAGTCAGTAGGCTCAGGATCCTAAGTTTTTTTTCAATTTTTATTTTTATTTTTTTATGCTATTGGGATTAAATCTGGGGCGCTCTACCACTGAGCTACATCCCCAGCCCTTTATTTTTTACTGGAGATCGAGTTAAGTTGCCCAGGCTGAACTGAAACTTGTAATCTCCTACCTAGGTCTCTTAAAATTGCTGGGATTACAGGCATGCGGCACTGGGTCCAGCCTGAATCTTATTTTTCTGCGACGGGGTCTCACTGTTGCTCAGGCTGGTCTGGAACGCATAGGCTCAAGCACTCCTCCTGCCTCAGCTTCCCAAGTGCAAGGCCTACAGGCATGTGCCGCCATGCCCAGTTGGGATCCCAAGTCTTGAGGGCAGTGACTAATAGTGCTGGGAGGCGCTGTCTTCACTGCCAGAGACGGGAAGCCACTGACCAAGGCCAAACATCGGCATAGTGGCAGGGCTTAGGTTTCTCAGGGGCTCTGGGGAAGGAAAGGCACTGAGAGTGTGGGTTCCAATGTGGGTCATCTCACTGCCAGGAGGCCTCGGGAGGGGCTAGAACTGCTTGGCTCTCAATCTCATAGAGGTTTAAATGAACCGGTTTAGGGAGGGACACGGCCAGATTGGGCCTTGTGGCATCCCGTTCCCTCTTCCACCAAGTCAACCCTCCACTGTTTGATTTATTCATGCTTCAAATGAGTTACTCTGTTTTGAAGCAAAATAATACTAAAAAAAAAAAAAGAAAAAAAAAGAAAGAAAGAAAGAAAGAAAAGTACAAGGAAAGAAAAAGAAAATGGAAGAACACAATACTTCGATCCTTCCATGGAATCAGTGCAGTCCCAGTGAAAGAAGGGGGCTATTGGCTCTGGAGGTCCAGCTTAAAGGGAGGCTTCCCCTTCAGCAAAAACCAGCATCTCCAACTTGTCCCTGTGCCCTTTTACAAGACAGCAGCGCCCTCTGGCGGCAATCTTAGCGCCTAACACTGAGGTCTCTGTGCACGCAGGTGGAGTGACTCGATGAGGAGAGGGTGGAGATCGCGCAATCGGCTGGACGGGAGGGTTGGGCGGGCAAATTTGCGAGTCTACAAATAAAATCTTCCACGTGGCACTTAAAAAATGCTGCCGCTGGCTCTGCCAGTTCGTGTGAGGTTGGGAAGGATGGAGAGAAAAAGGCCCTTGGTGGAGAAGGCCAAGGGAGTGTGCGTGTGTCACGTATTCCTGTTCCCCAGCTTCTTAGGCCAGTGAGGAGCTGGGACAAATAAGCCTGCTGGAGGCACTAGCACCCACCCCCAGCCCCCACCCCCCGAGCGGGTTTCCTGAGTGCTGCACTCTTCTCTATGAAGTCAGAGCAGGGCATTTGCTGTGGGCTTCCTGGGTCCAAGGTGCCTCACAATGGCTGTCCAAGCGGGAGGAAACCTTGGCGCCCAGACAGAAAAAGGGACTTGCCCTGACTCACTCAGCAAGGAATGGCAGGAGCTGCTCCCCATTCCATTGTCCCAAGAAAGGTGCAGAGAGCAGGTCCAGAAGTCACTAGGCAGTGGAGAAGTCCCAGCATCCAGCCGTGACAAGCCCTGATTATCAGTGCATTCGAGTCCATAAATGGGTTTTGGCTGCACCTCTATATATGGCCCCCCCGGGGTCACATCACAGAAAACACCTGGTCAGGCAGGGAGCTGGCACATCTCTACAGCACCAGTGATATGGCAAGTCCATCCTTGAATCCAAGCCCTAGTTGACTCCATCTGGTGGAAGTCGCCCTCTGTCTATAGGAGCCAAAGGGTCTGGAACGCAGTTGGGGAAAGGAAAGCCCAAGTAGCTCCAGTTTTCTCCAAAAACTATACTCCTCCATATTCCCGGAGGCACGCTGCACAGAGGGCGCGTTCCAGAGAATTCCGCAGCCATCAAGAGGCGCAGAGCCTTCTCCACCCTGTCGGAGGGAGACTGCGGTGGTGAAGAATTTCAATGATTAAGAGGGTGACCTATGGAAAGGCTCGCCCACGTCGCTCCTCTCCTCTGGACAAGTGCTCAGCTGGGCGACTGGGTCTCAGTGGATCTGGCATCTGGGACCCGGTCCAGCCAGAGTGGAGCCCCTCTTCGGGCTTCCTACCCCCTGGTGTGATCTAAACATACCCCCCCACTTCCCCTGCAACCTCCATTCCAGTAACTCGCACTTCCCAGCTCAACCTGTACTCCCGCCCATTTCATCAGTAGTCTGCATTTCCGTTCCCTCGCCCGTCATCAATCCCATCGACCTTGGAAAATAACCTTACTCAATTGTCCTTCCAAAGCACCTGATCCATCAACCTTTAATGAACTTCTGTCCTGAGCTGCCATCAGTGGGCAGTCAGGGCAGCCTGCTTCCAAATCCTTTCTGTCCCTCTCCTTTCCTCAAATTGCGGGGGACCCCAAGTGAAAGCCCAAATGGGGAAATGGGGTGGGCCTAGGGGGACTGGCAACTTCCACTTTGCTCCACAGAAAGCAGTTGGTCTCCACCTGCTGAAAGTCACCCAGTACAGGGGAGGCCTGTGTGCTGAGGGTGGAGTACAGCATGGCCAGGAGAGCAGGAACTACAGGTCCCAGGGAAAAGCGACTCCCAGCAGTATTCCCGCCAGCCTCATCCCCACCTGCCCTGGCATTTATGCCTCTGATGACGTGCCTTTCACAATCCCCCAACTGCCATCTCCCCACTACCACCACCCTCTTATTTGACCACTTTAGTCTGAGGCTCTCTGGGTTCTCTGAGATCCTGATTTGGGAAGGTAGTCATCTCACAAGTTGTTCCTTAACAGTTAACCAGTGCAGGAAGGGAAACTAAATGGTTGAATCTAAACTTAAGTTGATGTTTAATAAGCCAGGGACTATTTCATCTGTTCTCAAAATAGGGATAAAGTAGATCAGGCTCATGTAGGTGAAGCCAGTTTGTGGGGTATTGAACAAATGTTTGGCCTTTCCCCAAACCACCTTCCTGGCCCTTTGCCAAAATAAACCTTGAGGTTAGTACTGACCCTATTTCTTGCTTACTGAGCATCTACCTGTCAGCTTTTAGAGAACTAGCTGCTTGTTAACAAACCAAACTTATGTTCCCATTCACAACATTTTGCTAAGGTGGCATCTGGACTCCCTACATTGTCCCAGTTGTTTGTCCATGTATATTCAAACAACTGAAATGTACGGAGGGCAAGGCTTCGGGGCAGATGTGGCTACCTTTTTATCAGTCGTGCGATGTTGGGGAAAGCGACTTCCCAACCCTCAACTGTTGTCTGCAAAATGGGGGGAATGGCGGTGCCTGTTTCACTGGATTAAGTGAAAATGGACATTGACCACTTACAGGGCAGGGCACAAAGAGTCCAACACTTGGTGGTGGCACCTATATCACAGGCAAGTCAGTCCCCTATCTAACATTAGATAACACAGGACCAGAAGAAAGTCGTCTCCTCTTCGGTAAAACGGAGAGGTGAGCAGTAGCCTAATAAATATAAATCCATGGATTCAACCTTGGACCAAAATTACTTGTGAAAAAAAATACTGGGTCCATACTGAACATGTACAGATCGTTTTCTTGTCATTTCCTATAGTATAACAACTATTTACATGACATTTACATTTCATTAGGGATTGTAAGTCTCTGGAGATTAAAGTATACAATAGGATGTGTGTAGATTATGTGCAAATAACATGCCATTTTCCCCTTTTTGTTTTACTATGCCCCTTTATTATGTTTTACTTTATAAAAGGGATGAGCACCTTCAGAATTTGATATCCTTGGGGATCCTAAAACCAATCTCACATGAATACCTTGGGATAACTATACTCACCCTCATTTTACAAAGGAGGAAACTGAACTAGGGTGAGACTAAGTACCTTACCCAAGATCTCACAGCTATTAATGAGGATTCCAGAACTTAACCCTGCACTCCACTGCAGCTCTTTAAAGTCATCCAGCATTGGACCCTGAGAATACTGACTTGCCCAGGTAGGGGCAGAACATGGCTTAGCTTCTTCTATCCCCTCCTGCCACAATGCTGTTTTCAACACCCTTTAGTAGTTTTCTACAGAAAACCTCAAGCAAGACACTGGCTTCTAATCCCCCAGGACTCCTCCAATACTGAGTCCGCCCTTACTCCTTCTGCCCTGGGTTCCCAGAAGCCCTGCCCCTGAGGATCTGTGATCCCTGGAAGTACAGAAAGATATTCCACACCTGAGTGCTAACTGCCCCGGCCCCTAAAAAACTACCCTGATCTGGTAGTCAGAGGAAGAAGTCCAAGAAACTCAGCTTCTAGGACGGGCTGTTTGGGCTATGCACCACCAGAACTTAGAGAGACCTGGAGCTTCCCACCAAACCCCACTCCCAGGTATCTTTTGCTACCATCCTGGCTCCCATTTGGCTCGGATTTGGACAGGGTTGCCTAGAGCAAGGGGTTAGAGGTGCCCTCGGAGCCAGACATCCCTTTCTCCATTCCCATCCTCCTTCAGAGTTATAAACTATTCTCAGCAATTATTCAACAGTCCACTTTTCTCTCTGAATGACTAGAAAGTCAAGATGATTATCAACTTGAAATGGGATGAAGTAGTTTTGTGATCTGCGTACTATCCTTTATACTCTGGAAATAAAGATATTTCTGCATTCCTACAACTACTTGGGAAATTTCTGGCCATATTTAGTATACTGTCTATCAGTTTTTCTTCGAAAGTTAGTAATATTTATAAAGCACTATTCATCCTTAGTATTTAAAACAATGCAGTGGAATGGGGAGGTACACTTATAAGGTGATAGACTGTTTAACCAATCAAAATGTATGCTTATTAATGTCACTATCGGAGCCCAAATCCTGGTACTGCCAGCTCTTTAAAAGAACCTTGTGTAAGTTCCCACACTCTCCTCATATGGAAGATACAGATGATGGTATTTCCTTCTTCAGAAGGTTGTTGGGAAGATTAAGAAATGAAGCATAAAGCCTTCAGCTCTTATTGTTACTTTGGAAACTATAAAACTATTTTAAGGTGACTTTTTCTTTTTTGGGGGGCGAGGGGGAGAGCTGTACTAGGGAGGGAATCCAGGGACTTACACCTGCTAGATGTTCTGCCACTGAGTTCACACCCAGCCATTTTTTCTCTTTGTTCTTAAGAAGTCATTAAGTTGCCCAGGCTAGACTTAAAAAACTTGCAGTCCTCTTGCCTCAGCCTCCAGAGTAGCTGGGATTACAGGCACATGTACTGTGCCTAGCTTAAAATCACATATTTTTGATCCATAACTGTCACTCAACTTGCGGGGGTGCTGGTTCTTCTGATTTGGGGCCCTTTCCAAAAGTCAAAGTAACATGAGTCAAAGACTTGTCATCACAGAAAATATTCAGAAAAAAGTGGCACCAGTCCTCAAAGGAAATCCTAAAGAGGTATTCCAACCATAATAGCAGTTAACAGCCACCACAACTCATCAAGGGAGAGAGCTGCCACATGGGGTGTATCTGAAGCACTTCAAAATGAAGTTAGTTACATGCCTGTAGAATTTGTGGTGTCTAGGGGGAAATCCACCAACCTGCCGGGCTTACCTCCTGGACCCTGCAGCCAGGAGTACCATGCCCCAGTAATAAGCTGCTTCCTTCTAGTTTAGCCACAGCACTCTGAGTTCTTGAGCTGCCTCACTCTAGCACATTCTCAGCTTCCCCCCAAGCATGTATGCTCTTAGACCTTCACCCTGTAAGCCTCAGTTCCCTACACCAGGCTCAGAGCCAGGACACTAGAAAGGCTCCCAGAGAGACAGCAAAACTCATCTATGTAACTATAATACTAAAAGCTAAAAACGACAGCTTTCTTGGGCATGATCCAGAGAAACTAAAGAATACTGATGGTTTCAACGCAGAAGTGGGTCTAGACTAGTGTGCTCCATTGCACATGTTCAGAATCAGCAAGTAGCGGTGGCAGGGTGGGGGCGCGTCCTAAGAGTCACAGCAGTTAACCAGAGGCATAGAAGTAGCTATGGGGGGTAGGCAGGAATTTCCTGCATATGAAGTATTTTAACCAAATGGAGGAATAACTCGAAGGTCCAGGAAAGGAGAAGTAACTTAACAATTCTTTGTAGCTCCTTTGCCTAGCTGTTCATCTATCTCACTTCCACCCACGAATTACAAAGGAAGTACAGACAGAACCATGGAAAATACTGTATTTCTGTACACAGGAAGGAGAGCTGCAAGCCCCTCACAGAGGAAACTTTACCCCAAAGAAATATCTTAGCAGCAAATTTTTATCTGACTCAAGACTATCAGCATAGCCTGGGCTAGAAAGTTGGCCTTTCTATCTCTGGGCACCCATTATGCCCTTCCCACCAGAGAATTCCAAATAATACAAGAAAAAGGAACTCCTGTCAGCACTGAGATCCAGTGGGAACTGGGGAACCTGGTCATTCCTAGAGAGCAGGCAGTGACTCTATTATGAAGGTCAGACTGGAAGTGATGGGATACTTCTCTGGGTCCTGTGCCCTGCTTTGAGGACTGGCAGCAGGGGGAGTCCCGGGAGTAGGAACTAGAAGGAAGTTGATCATGGGTGCTTGGGTGCACATGTGTATGTGTGTAACAGGGCACGGGCCATGCAGTCTCCTTGTGCTTGAAGTCTGCATCTGTCGCCCTCTCCCTGACAGCAGCATAGTACTTTGCACCTACATCTCTTTCTGTGGCTATGGATCCAGAATCAGTGGCTTGGCAACATGGCAAAGGAAATAGCTGTCCAGGGGTAAGACAGATGACTAAAAAGAGTGGTTTGTTCCAATCAGATATCCTTGATTTTTTTTTTTTTTTTTTTCTTTTTTAAAACAACAGGCTGGTGACAGGTATGATGGCTCAAGAGTGACATGGTTCCAAATCTTGTATGACCCTCAGGGGTCCCCTTCCTGACCTCCCAGATACCAAGGCTTCAGCAGACAGAGGTCATTCTTGCAGCTGTGATCCTGACTGCTACCTGCCTCCTTGACGGGGTCTCACTATCTCTCCACCAACAGAGACTTCACATTTCCAGGGTACCTCTCAGACCTGGGCTGGACCTCATCCAGAAGGTCTGAACAGCCCAAGTTGGGGAACCCAAGTGCCAGTAGAGTGTCCAAAGGGCCCAATTCTAGACATTGGATTTAGGGGCTGAGTTGAGGGGGATCTCCTTGAGCTCCGTCCGCATGCACAGGTACTCCCCGATGACAGCCATGAGTGCAATGCACACGGCTTGGACCAGCCACCAGGTCAGCGCCGAGGGAAAACGGGAGCTGTAGAACCAGCAGCCCAGGAGATGAAAGAAATGGACAGTGACAGTGAAATCCAGACACTGCTTCCCTCGCCGGATGAAGTACAGCAAGCCCAGGGCACTGTTGGGAGAGGACAGCAGTGAGTTGTCACTGAGTTGTCCTGGTCTTAGATTAGGTTATTTGGGGGGTAGGGGCAATTAGGATGGCAGCATAGTGGTCAGAAGCGAGCAAGGTTAATTGTGAAACAAGTGTTACAATATTAGATGCCTAAAGGAACCTGGTAGGTAACATCAAGAGTGAATCACACTGAATAGAAGAAAATAAAACTAGGAGATTGATGATAAATGGCAACTGTCAGAGGGATGCTAGGGATTGGTGGTGCACCCTAAAACTATACACATTCTTTCTAACGCAGAGACAAAAGCTACTTGCATCTAGGCAAATGTTATCATACTAGAAGGGTAGCCTGGATCCATTCTCCCATTATTCAAGAGAAGCCATAAATCTGCACTTTTATAAAATATGTTAACTTTCAACTAAGTGAAAAAATGTTTTAATGCCAGGCCCAGTGGCATACCCCTGAGGCTTGAAAGGCTGAGGCAGGAGGATCATGAGTTCAAAGCCAGCCTCAGCAAAAGCGAGGTGCTAAGCAACTCAGTGAGATCCTGTCTCTAAATAAAATATGAAATAGGGCTGGGGATGTGGCTCAGTGGTCGAGTGTGCCTGAGTTCAATCCCCAGTACCAAAAAAAAAAGGTTTTAAACTCCATGTATGGGCTGACCTCTATATAAGCCAAACAGAACATATGTGGGAGACAAATTTAGTTCAAAATTAGCTCACCAGTATTCATCCTCCAGTGTAAGATCAATAATAATAACTATGTACAAGGCATCATTCTAAGTACTTCCTGTGAATTAATTCACTTGATCCTTACAACTATGAGGTAGGCAATGTCATTAGACTCACTTCACTGATGAGGAAATGGGGCTTAGATAGATTTAACTTGTCCAAAGTCATTAGACTAGTGATAAAGCTGAGATTCAAAGTCAAGTGAGTCTACCTCTCAGCCTGAGATGTTGATCACTATGCTAAACCACCTCTCAAGAGACAGGCAATGGTCATGAGTGATCTTACACATCACCAAGTCCAACTCCTTGTATGCAGATAAAGAGCCTGAGGCTCAGAAAGGAGGGAAGTAACTAGGTCAATGGAACAGGGACCAAAGATAGATAGTTTTCCTGACTTCCAGTCTTATCCTTCCCTCACTTCATGCCATATCAGGAAAGTGATCTGAGATGGAAGCTATCATGCAGGCAGCACACATAGTTACAGAAGAGCTTTGCAGCTAAGTCAAAACAGCAACAGAAGGAGTTCCACAATAGAGTCAATTCCAGAATTGATCTCTGCCACCCACTTCAGTCCACCACTCCCCAGGAACAAGTGCCAGCATGTATCATGTACAAATATAGGAAGTTAGTCCCAGTGCTAAGACCCCAAAAGCTGGATAATAAAACTGGTGATACTCACCAGGTGAGAGCGTTGAGGATGAAGGACATCATGGAGAGCCGGCCTGGAGGGGTAGAAAAGCCCAGGATCTGAGGGGGAATCACAAATGGAAATATGCTAGAGAAGTGACTTGGCAGAGCCCCAGGCTCTAGGATCCCAGTAGACTTCCTAAGGCACAAGTATTCTTTCCAAATCACACAAGACCACACCTACTTTGATGGGACTGTATGATGAACTATTTCCAACGACATATTGTCATATACATTCATTATGGTATCCCATTTGATCCTCACAGTAGGCAAGAAAGGAATTACTAATCTCAGTTTACAGAGGAGGATATAAAAGCTCGAAGGAGTTAAATTGCCCAAAGTGATACAATATTTTGAGAAGGAGGTTCAGCAAACTATTGGCCCATAGGCAAGGCACCTGGTTTTGTAAATAAAGATTTATTGAAACATAGACCTCAGCTATTCACTTACTTATTGTCTCTGGCTGCTTTTGCACTATGGTGGCAGAGCTGAGTAGTTGTGACCTAAAACCTTTACTATCCTCCTTTCAAGAAAGGTTTGCTGACTCCTGGCCTAGAACTCAGGTTGTACACATCAGTTGACTCTTCAACACAGCCTAGGATTTCCATGTGTCCTTCCTAGAAGAATGAAGGCTCCTACAAAGCTATTACTCTGCACCTGGTAGGTATGAACCTCTGCTACCCTTGACACAACATTAAGTGAAGACCAAGTATCTCTACCACACTTTCAGCTTACAAAGAAAGGCCTATGACATCCATAGTCTCATATTATCCTTATGAAAACCTTGAAAAGCCTTTGTTATTTTTATTACTATCTCTATCAGGATAACAACTTGCCCAAGGGCTATGCAAAGAATAAGTATCAGGAGCAAGAACTCCAGCCAGGTCTCCTGGTTGAGCATAGGTAATGATCTGTGCTCAATACCAATATACCAATATACCAATAGATGCCTCTCAAATGTAACTTCCTTTACACTTTATAAAGCACTTCTTATTCCTAGGCCCCTCTGGGCTTCATAACATTTTACTAAGGATGATACGGTATGATTATTCTGCCCACTTTCCAGAAAATGAAAAAGCTCTAAAAAGTGAAGCAAGTTGCCCAAGTTCCCAGAGCTAGTATGTCTGGGCTTAGACTGGACTCTTAAGAACAGGCTCTCTGTACTGCAATTCATGTCCTTTCCAATACCAGTTTCATGATTTTGCAGACATGAAAGTAAGTTCAGAGAAGGAACATTTGTCCCAAATCACAGGGCAAGTAAAGTGAAGCCTAAATGGAAGCCTGTGACCCAAAGTCTAGGCAGTATTCACTGTACGAATGCATTTTTATCCATTCTTCTCCCCAGAAAGGAGGCCTATCAGAGTTGCCTGGGACGCAGGCCTATTTATGATAGCATCCAGGCCTTGCCTTTGCGCTCATCTGCCTCTGTTATCAGTCATTCCATTTCACCGATGGGGCAGTTGAGGCTTAAAAGGGTAAAATCCCTCCCGCAGGGCCACAAAGAGAGAAAGTGGCCCAGCTGGGTCTACAGCCCAGTAGTGTCAGACCACAAAGCCACTCGGTGTGGCCGAGACCCCACCCCCACCGGCCCGGGAACCCTACCTCGGCGTCGAACATCTGGTCCAGCGAAGGGCTGCTTCGCACTAGCGCGTCCACAAGCGCCAGCCACAGGCCCAGCGAGCCGTAATAGACAGTCTGCATGAGGACGATCTGCGACAGGATCAGCAACGGGTCCCACACGTAGCTGCGGAACTGGCCCGCCATGCCGGCCCGCCGGGCCCGGCCGCCGCCCGCGCCTGTCAGCACCGCCGCTCCATGGGCCCCGGGCCGCCCCGCCACCTGCGGGGACACACGCCCGGCCTCAGCCGGCGGGCCGTCGCCCTGGCAACGCCGCCAGGCCTGGAGGAGGGACTGGGCCCGAGGGGCGAGCCCATTCCGGGAGTTGGGGGGAGGGCGGGGCGGACAGACCCATTCCCAGAGTGAGGGGAAGTCCTGCCCATTCCGGCTGCTCGGCCCCCGCGGCACACGAACTCTTCGGGGGTTCACTCACCGGTGATGGACTCAAGGATGAAGCTCCCGAGCGCGACGTGGCTTCATCTGCAAGCTCCCGAAGCAGGACTGACAGACAGAACCATGGAGAAGCGGCCCTACGGCCTAGAGAGGCAAAGATCCAGCGACCCGAGGGACTGTAGACGCTGCGTAGGAAGGAAGCGTTTCCGGGGACGGCGGCAGAGGGGCGGGACTGAGGTTGCGCAGGCGCGCTGTGTGCAAACTTTCGCTGAACCACTTAGAGGGTATGGGCCGCCGGGAAAGGATCGGAGCACATGCGCAGAATGAAGGGTGAAGGCGAACGGAAGTGAGGCAGAAAAGCCGTAGTGCTTTAGTGCCCTCTAGAGGGGAATCTAGAAAAAAACTCAAAGACCGAGTGGTCCTGGGCGGAGAGTGAGGCCGAAGGATGACAGGTTTGAGGCCAGCTTCTGCAACTTATCAAGGCCCTCAACAACCTAACAAGACCTTGTCTCAAAATAAAAAATAAATAAATAAAAAGGGATGGGAATGTAGCTCAATGGTAGAGCATCCCTAGGTTCAGGCCCTAGTACCAGACACACACACACACACACACACACACACAGGACACGGGGTGGGGCGGGAGGAGCGGGGAGTGGGCAGAGAGAGGAAGGGAGAAGCACAAGGGCAATGTTAGGATTTAAATTAAAGTGTTTCCAAACACCTGAATTCCCCGTGCCGGGAAGAAGGTTAGAACACATGAGATAGTACCTGCTGTCAGACACACTGTGACTGGTTTAGATGACAAAGTATTATAACGTGTTATCCAATGGAGAAACTAAAGGTACTAAAGTCAGACCTGGAATCAAATCCGACCTTGCCTGCTGCCTTGATTATTTTATCTCTGCTTTCTCTGAGTCTGCCGAATAGTGGACAGTCCGTAAATATTTGCTAAATGAGTCAAGTACAGAGAAAGGGCAATAGCAAATTGGTGACTCACTTTATTTCTGCTCCAGCTGACCAAAACTCTTCAACTTCATTGATCCTAGGTTCCTCTTCTCTGGAGTTGGAAAGAAGGGAAGTAACTGGTTGTAGGAAAAGAACCAGGGTTTCAAAGTCAGCTCTATCACTTCTTAGCTGTGTGACCAACAAATCATTTCCTTCATTAAACCTCAGCTTCCCCGTTTATGCAATAAGGAGTTAGACAAGATTAAAGTTTTCTAATATTTTATCTGCCCTCCACTAATTGTTTTCCCATTTAAAAAATGTATCAGAGACCCATGAAACTTCCAGTCAGAATTTCTGAACAGTGTGTGATAGCCATGTTATCACCTTGAGTTGATATAATTCCAGACAAAAGAAACTTGAGACTTCATCAAGAGTATGTGCCAGGTGCTGTGGTATACACCTGTAATTCTGGCTACTCAGGGGGTGAGGCAGGAGGACTGGGAGTTTGAGACAAGCCTAGGCAACTTCCTGTCTAGAAAATAAAAAGGGTTGTAAATGTGGCTTGTGGAGCAACTGCCTAGCATGCAGGAGACTCTGGGTTCAATCCCCAATAGTGGAAACAACAAGGAAGACAAAAGAAGTATATGATTTTCCTTATCATTTGGAAACGCTATAAACAATTCACTTGGGTTTCAGATTAGTAGTTATTAAGGCCCAAAGTTTTCTGAAGTGTTTTCCAGGTGAATCATTCTCTTAGGCACCTCGATTCATTTTACAAAAGATACATTCAAATTCCTTTAGTCCACTGATCACTCACATGATTAATGTTTGTGAGAAAACATCTGTTTATTAAGTGCCTACATGATCTTGTTTAATCCTCATAATCCAAGAAGGTATAATATTATCCCTCTTTTTATAGGTAAGGAAACCGATGCTCAGAGAAGGGACCTGGCTACTACCTAAGTCAGGGAGGGTGTAGGAACCTGAGCAGGATTCACACTCAGGATATCTGACTCCAAACACCAAAATCCACTCCAGAAGAAAAGAAACGGAAGGAAGGATCTGATCGTGAAGTAGGTGGTTGAGTAGTAGGAAGTAGGAAAGGAACAGTCAGTTCTCCACTCAGGTCACCCTGGGGTGAGAGATAAGAAGTGAGGTTCAGGAAGTACACTGGAGAGCTTAGACTTAATTTCCCAGAGCAGTTCCATCTTCCTTCCAGGTTCTGGAATGTGTGGCCTGTCTTGGAGTCCATCCCCATCACGTCACAACTGGGCCCACTCCACCCCTTTCTCCTCCCCTACAGGTAAGGCTCTCCCTACCTAATTCTCCTGGAAGGAAAACACACAGCCTAGAGCTTGAAGTTAGAGCTGTTTGGAAAGCTTGTGTCTGATGTCATCCTGTATCTTTGAACCTGCCTATGGGAAAACCCCGGGACACGACTAGGCAGGAGCTTGTTTCCTTTTCCCTTTGGAAGGTTAGCCCTTGGAATCCCACCTTTCTGTGCCCCAGAAATGGGTACCATCCTGTGTCTTAATTTGAATCCAAAAAGGAAACCGAGAGCTGGGGAAAACCAGGGCAGTTCCTCTGGCAAGACTTCTTGGCCTATCTGCAAAATTTGACCACAGTCAGCCTGGTTCAGACCACAAAATCAGAGTTAAAGTCCCACTGACTTGCTCTGTGACCTTGGGGTCACACTTGCTGGGTCCTAGTATCCTAAACTATAAAATGAAAGAGGGACATTGGATTCCAACCTCCTAATGCAGCCTGTGGCCATCTGACTCGCCCCTGGAACATATTGGAACATTGCACATTCAGATTTCCAAGCAAACCTAAGTCTGAACCTCCAGAAACAGAATGCAGAAATCTGTATGTGTGTGTGTGTGTGTGTGTGTGTGTGTGTGTGTGTGTACGCATGTGTGCAGTGCTAGGGATCAAACCCAGGACCTTGCACATGCGAGGCCAGCATTGTACTACTGAGCTACCCTCAAAGTTAAAAATCTATATACTAAAGAACTCCTAAAGTGAATTCAAAGTGTAGCCACATTTGGTAACTACAGAACAAAATGATCTGTTGTTGACCCTAAACCAATTTCTCCATTTACCAGAAAACTTCTCTGTGACATTGGCATGTACATGGCTCTCACTGAGCTTCGTTTTTTTTTTTTTTTTTTTTTTCTTTTTTCTGTAATATAAGGGGGTTGGACTAGGATAGCTGGTCTCAAGGGCCCTTCCCATCCTGCCAAGTCTGTTGTTCCAAACTTATTAATGAAATTTTAAACTTTAGGACAAGGCAGAGTGACAAACAGTCATAAGCTGGGACGGACTGTCCTCCAGGTGGAGGGGAGGGGAGTAACTTTCGTCACTTACGTCACTCCCACACTGGGGCCTCACTGTGAGCATATGAGGACAATTCCTACTAGGGTCATTTTCTGGTCCACCCCCATAAATCTCTTGAGAAATATTCTCACGTCGGACCATGGGCTTCGGATCTCTGCTTAGATTTAAATCCTGACCCTGTTGCTTCTTGCTGGGTGACCTTGGGGAAGTTATTTCATCTCTTTCAGTCTCAATGGTTTCGGTCTTTTGGTTTTCTCTTCTATAAAGTGGGGATCAAAATAGCACCCTCATGGGCTGCCCTGGGGATCAAATATGTGCTTAGTTCACTTCCTGACAAGCAGTCGGTACTAAATAAACATTAGTAATATTTATGTTATTATTTCTTCCCTTAGAATGTGGGAGTGGAAATACCTAAGTTCTCAGATACATGGCAAGGATCCTACCAGTTATTAGGCAGACATAGTCCCACCCTACTCTCCCAAGATTCCCAGCTCCCTTCCTCTATCCCTCTCTCTGCCCTTAAGTGCTATGGTCCACTCACATGTTTCCTTTCAGGACGATTTTATGAAAATACTTCAGCACAGACACGTCTCAGGAGCAGGTTATACAACTCTGTGCACACACTTTGGAAACTCCATGTGGAAGGCCAGCCTTTGGCTGCAATCCTCCACGTCAGTGACCATCCTGGACACCAGCCAGTGAGTTCCTTTCTTAGAATGGAAACTAGAGAAAGAGCTCATTGGCTGCCTGTTTTCTTCTCCAGACTGAGAACACTTTGTTATTCAGTCTGTTTTAAGGACTGTGTGTGTGTGTGTGTGTGTGTGTGTGTGTGTGTGTGTGTGTGTTTGAGGAGGAACATGTGCTGAGCACTTACTGTAGACACTTATGTTATCTCATTTAATCCTTATTTAATTTCCAAAACAAGCCTGGCAGTTGTAGATACTATTAATAGTTGCCCTTCACAGCTGAGGCACCGGCGGCTCAGAGAAGGGGCCCTGTTTACCTAAGGCCACACTGCCAACCCAGGCCCGTCTGACTCCACGCTCTTCCTCTTCCTGACAAAGTGCACTGAACGCTGCCGTTTACACAGAGCTTTCACATACGTTACCTCATCTTGTTCCCACAGCCCCAGGGACATAGGCATAAACATTTTTCCCATTTTACAGATAAGGTAACTGAGGCTCGGAAGAGGAAGTGACTCACAGTCAGTATCCAGCTGAGGCATGGTGGGTCTTGTCAGCAGGAATCATTAAAATTTAAAAACGCAGGGGCTGGGGCTGGGGCTCAAATGAAGGAACACCTGGAGTACTGACTTTCTGCTCCAGCCTCCCTGTTCTTTCCTTTACACCAGGGATGATCAAGGGACTGTTTCCTTTGTTCCAGGCCTGATCATCACCTCTCCAGAGGGTGGACAATGCTAGACACACCAGTAGGTGGCTGGACCTCTGAGTCCTTAAACAAAGGACTCTGAACCATGTGTAGGTTCCCCTGGCCTAAGATGCTCTGAAGAGGAAGCAGAGGGGTAAAACAGTCTTAAATGGTGGCCTCACCCTTCAAGTTTCCTGAGCTTGATTCTTGCCCCACCATGTGCTAAATTCACTGTCCCTACCTAGGAAATTATTCTTTACTCTGACCTTAAAAGACTCGGGACTTTGTTATATGAAGAAAAGTTGTTTTCTTCACCTTCATTTTCATGATTCATTCAGTTAGTCATCTGATATTCATTGAGCATTTACTACTCACCAGGAGATGATCTAGGAGGTATGAATATAAATGAACGAAGTGAGTAAAGGTGAAAACTTTGGCCTCCTGGAATATAATTTGGCCTCCTGGAAGACACACATGATAAACAAGTCATAAACAATGTAACATTTTTACATCAGGTAATAAACTGTGCTACAAAGAAAACTGAGGTGGGGGGTGGTGGTACCTGCCTGTAATCCCAGCAGCTAGGCTGGGTTCGGGAGGCTGAGGGAGGATCGCAAGTTCAAAGCCAGCCTCAGCAAAAGCGGGGTGCTAAGCAACTCAGTGAGACTCTGTCTCTAAACAAAATACAAAATAGAGCTGGGGATGTGGCTCAGTGGTCGAGTACCCCTGAGTTCAATCCCTGGTATTCACCACCCCCCCCAAAATAAAAAAGGAAAAAGAAAACTGAGGTCAAGGAGGTGGAGGAGAAGGGAGGATGGAGAGGATAGACGTTCTTTCAGAAATGGCATTCACCTTGCCAGGAGAGGTGGCTCACACCTGTAATCCCAGTAGCTCAGGAGGCTGAGGCAGGAGGATTGCAAGTTCAAAGCCAGTCTCAGCAGTGATGCACTAAGCAACTAAGAGAGACCCTGTCTCTAAATAAAATATTTAAAAATGTCTGGGGATGTGGCTTGGTGGTTAAATGCCCCTGGGTTTGATCCTTGGTACAAAGAAAAAGAAATGGCTATCTTTCTGAAAAAACTTTAGGTAGAGACCTGATTGAAGTGAAGGATGGAGCCATAGGATACTTGGGGAGAACATTCCATATACAAAGAACTCAAGTGGAAACCCCCAAGGCAGGAATGAGATTGGCGTATTCGTGGAATAGCAAGGAGGTCAGTGTGGCAGGAACTGAGTGGGCAGAGGGGAGGGTGGAGGGCCATCAACCCACACCCACCAATGTCCACCTTAGTTCGTCATCAGTTTACAACACCCCTAGAAGAGGAGTAGAGGGGAGGCGTGGGAGGAGTTCGTGAGAAGGGAAAGTGGGGCAGCAAATCTGTTCATTCGTCATTCATCTGGTCTGGCAAATAGTTACTGAGTGTTTACTATGGCACTGTGCTGGGCTCAGTGTATACAGTGACAGCAAAGCAGAAGCAGTCCTTCCCCGCGGAGGTCTAGTAGAGAGCATATCCGATCAGCCAGACGTTGAGGGATTATGTTTATGTGAATCACAGTGAATACTGTGAAGGATGCTATAGAAAAGAATTTGGACAGGAATATAATTTGACCTCAGAGGAAGATATCACTGGGAAAGTAGCATTTCAACCGAGTCCTGAAAGATGAGTAGGTTGAACCAGCGCAAGGATGTGATGTTCTAGGAAGGGAGACAGCCTGCTTGAACAGCCTGGGGTCTTCACATGATGTTTCTTTTATTGGAGGAGGAAGCAAAGAGGAGACAATGGGAGGTGAGTCACCTTGGCTGCACCTAAATCAAACAGTAGGACTAGGCTTCCGTCTGTGTCCCTTCCTTCCTTCCTTCCTTCCTTCCTTCTTTTCTTTTCTTTTCGACTGGGGATTGAACCCAGGGCCACTTTACCACTGAGTTACATCCCCAGCCCTTTATTTTGAGACAGGGTTTTACTAAGTTGTGGAGGCTGGTCTCAAACTTGCCACCCTCCTGCTTCAGCCTCCTGGGTTGCTAGGATTACCGTCATGGTTACACACCCAGCTCAGTCTATGGTCTTTACCTTGCTGCTCTGCTACCTTTTTGCAGTAACAATAATTCTCACTGTTTGCAAAGAGTAGGTTCCAACTTCTGTGGCATCTGGACCAGAAGGGCACCGCCTCCAGCTTGATCGATGCTGGAGTAGGGAAGAGCACCTCAAGGGAGCCAGGAAAACTGCAAGGAAAGGAAAGTTCAGCTGAATGACTGGTTCAGAGTGTCTTCTGGTTTCTCTGCAATGCAGCCCTATGAGCTATGACTCGTGAATCACATGGCGCTGTGCCTAACACATACTAAATAGATGATGGTCCCATCAAGTTCTCTCTATGGAAAGAGCCCAGGGCTAGAAACCAAGGGGTCTGAGTTTCCATGAGGCTTTGTCAGCCTGGACAATTCCCTGCACCTTTCCAAACTCTAGTCTCCTCAACTGTGAATCAGCTGTTTGCAATAGGCATCTGTCCTGCCTCCCTGATACCCCACGTTGTCAGGACTGTTTGGGGTATATAAATGCAAAAGGAATCAGGGCTGTAAGTGCAGTAGGACAACACGGGAAGGCATAAAAGTCAAAGAGACCTGAGTTTGAATCCTGTACTAGTCAGCTTTTACTGCACAAAAACATCCCCGGAATCCGGGGGGCAAACAAGATAGCTTGTATTTCTCATGAGTTAGCAGGATAGCTAGGGCAGCTTTATTAGAACTTTATTATCATTTCTTAGTCTGTTTTCTCGTCTGTAAATTAGAGATGATACTGCTAATTTTACACAGTCAAGGGGAGAATGATGCTTGATGTTCCCTTCTAACTGATCATACTCTCTGCTCAGGATATGGGAGAAACTAGAAGATGTTCACCGTCTAGGCCAATTAGTCACCCAAGAAGTAGCCTGGCCTGCAGGTGCTCACTCAAGGAACAGGAGGGCCTTTGGCCAAGTCAATTAGACTGTCTGCCCCCAGATTTGGACTGGATGAGAGACCCAGGAAGTCAGTAAGAGAGAAGCACACACTAGGGACAGGGGGAGAGGGTGTGAAGAATGACACTCAGATTAAGAGCATACAGACTCAAAGAGGTGGAGCCACGGCTGCCAGCCTGTGGAACTATCTCAGCACTTGATGTTTTCATTTCCGTTTCACTCTTCAGCCCTCCTGATCCTCCTAATATTTTGAAGTCCCTTTTGCTGAGGAGTTCCAAGTGAGGCGTGTTTCCTTGTGATGGAGGAGCTGGACTAAGAGACGATGCACATAAAACTTCCAGTCCAGAGCTTGGCCTAGCCTAGGTCCTTAGCCTACTACGGAACTGGTGGCTGTGGTCCACTGTGCATAAGCAAGGACAGTGTCTCCTCTACCAGGATTTATCAAAAGACCTCTCACACACAAGATGCTCATCAAATGTTTGTTGGATAGATGACCAAACGAATGAACTGCTCTGTCTGAGTCTCAGGAGAAACAGCCAAATGGCATCCCCCACTTCCCACAGAGCCCAGCTCGGCTGATCCTTAGCCTGTGCCAGACCTCGGGATAGGCGCTAGGGACACAAGCACAACAAGACAACGTTCCCACCCTCGTGAGACATCCTCCTGCTGGGGGACAGAAACAGTACACATGTGAAAGAACAAATAGGAGATGGCAGGTAAGGAAAATGTTGTGAGAAAAAATTTAGAAAAGCAAATAGAGTAATTGAAGGGCCTATTTTTAGAATTCCTCAAAATACCAGGGGTGGGTGCTGACTCACTGCAGGGCCTTGCTTTGCCTGTCTCACAATGGGGTACTGTTGTGTGCAGTGGTCTGGGAGGACGCTGTGACCCTGGTGTTCCCAGTTTCTGTGGTTATGCAAGGCAGTGGCTGGACATTCCATGGGCGCTGGAAAGTCCAGGCTGTCGTTATCTTGAGCCAGGGAGAGATTTGCATAGAGTGAGGAAGACCAGAAAGGGTTGGCACCTTTCTGGGAGAGAGAACCCCACCACCCAATCCCTTAGCTGTTCTAAAAATGGTGTTCGTGATTACCTACTTACTACTGTGTCTGGGGAGCTCTTGGTGAGTGGAATAACTCTAAACTCACTCTCTTTTTTACTGGGGATTGAACACAGGGTTGCTTGAACATCCTCAGCCCTTTTAATTTTTTTATTTTGACACACGGTCTCACCAAATTATTTAGGACTTCACTAAGTTACTAAGGTTGACCTTGAACTTGTGATCCTCCTGCCTCAGCCTCCTGAGTCGCTGGAATTACAGGCATGTGCCAACCTCCCTGGCTCAAGACTCTTATAAGGGAGACATCTTTGCTCATTCATCATTTTTTTTTTAAATCTATAAAAATAGATAACATTTTCAGAGCACTGTGGCACAAGCTTGTAATCCCAGCAACTTGGGAGGCTGAGGCAGGAAGATTACAAGTTCGAGGCCAGCATCAGCAATTCAATGAGGCCCTGAGCAATTTAGTGAGACACTGACTCAAAAAATAAAAAGGGATGGAGATGTGGCTCAGTGGTATAGCACTTCTGGGTTCAATGCCCAGTATGAATAATAATAATAACAACAACATTTATAAGCTGGATATTATAGTAATCACCATACTGTCAACATTCTTATGATGTTAAGAACTCTAATGATCCTTAAGTTACAAGTGAGGAAAATGAGGCACAGAGAAGTAAGGTGTCTTACTCAAGGTCACACAGCCGGGATCACAATTCAGATCTGACTCTGAAGCCTGTGCTCTTAACCTAACTAACACGAGCAGTAAAGGAATGCCTGCCCAAGGGAGGGGACAGATGGAACACTAGGACTCGGAGGAAGAGAGGAAAGCCAGAAGAAGATGATAGATTCCAGGTTCCAGGAGAAGGGGCAGTTGAAGACAGGCTCGATTACAGCACTAGGGGCCTGGTGTTTGTGGAGTTGCAGGTGTGAGCTCAGACTCGGTTACCTCTGGCCTTGGGGTCAGGGAACAGGGGAAGGACACCTTCATCCCTGTGGTGGCCTGGGTCTCACTCCTTTTTAAACTGGATGCCAGGGAGCTGCCTGTTGCCCTGAATCACTTCCATTCTCTTGAAAAGAAGCTAGGGGGAGGATAGAAAGTGTCTGGCTCCTGATTTCCCTTGGACCCACTCCATGTCAGGAACAGAAAATAAGGAAAAGAGAGGGGAACCAACCTAGGTGACCATGTACTGCATGCCTGCTACTCACCTTCCTTCCTTCCCTAACTACCTCGAGAATGATTCCTATTTTACAGAGGAGCAAAGCAACTCTTCCTCCAATCTGCAATTCCCAGAAACAGGATTTTTTTTTTTTTTTTTTTTTTTTTTTGGTACCAGGAATTGAATGGAGGGGCGCTCAGCCACTGAGCCACATTTCCAGCCCTTTTTCATATTTTATGTTGAGATAGGGTCTCACCAAGTTACTTAGAGCCTCCCTAAATTGCTGAGGCTGACTTTGAACTCACAATCCTCCTGCCTCAGCCTCCCGAGCTGCTGGGATTACAGATGTATACCACCATGCCTGGCTCAGAACTAGAATCTTATTCAAGACCTTTGAACCCTAGAAATTATGTGGGTTCTGTTGTTGGCTGTTTTTTTTTTGTTTGTTTGTTTGTTTGTTTTTGTTTTTGTTGTTGTTCATTTGTTTGTTTTACTTCAGCTTCATGCAACAAATTGGGGACTTCAATTAGGTATAACAAATCGTGACTACTGCCTTTTGTTTTCTGGGGGGCCAAAGAAGAACTCAATAGAGCTTCTCAAATGACCTCAGGTTTTCATCAAATCTTTTAAAATTCTTTAAGGGTCAGGAATTCTTTGAGAATCTAAAGAAAGAATGTGAAGTTTATTGCCCCAGAATAATTTATGTATAGACATGTACTCTATAGGAGGACTGATTATTCATGCCCCCCGTAACCCCCACCCAAGAAGCCCAGGTTAAAAACTCAAATCCACAGATAGAGTCTCAGAACTGGGGGAGGAAATTAATTCCTTAATTCCAGGGACAGTATTATTATCCAAACCTTCCGCTAACTATAAACTAGCCATTTTCAGTTTTTCTGCCCGTGTGCTCTCAAATTTTTATTTAAACACTAAATTATTATTTAAACACTATATACTCCCTGGCACATTTTTTAGTTGATAGCTAACATTTTTCCATCAAAAGTTTTAAATAGTTGCAAAGATTGTAATTTCTGGCATATTATAAATTCATACACTCAGAAATAAAAAGCTCACATCATTCTCTTAAATGAATTAAATACTCTACCAATTGACACTTGCAACCATCCATTTTAAAAATATATGACAACTTGAAAGACTGAGGCAGGAGGATCGCAAGTTCAAAGCCAGCCTCAGCAAATTAGTGAGGCCCTAAGCAACTTAGCAAGATGCTGTCTCAAAATGAGTAAACAAATAAAAAGAGTTGGGGATGTGGCTTAAGCACCCTGGGTTCAATCCCTGGTACTAATAACAATAATAATGATAATAATAACAATAATCCATGAACAGACTCTTCTCTTTTTTTTGGTACTGGGAATTGAGCCCCGTGCTTAACCACTGAGGTATAGTGAGAGAATTAGGAAGAAATAAGTTCTTAGTACTTATTTTCTTTGTATTTATTTATTTCTGCAATGCTTAACCACTGAGCCACATCCCCAGCCCTTTTTATATTTTGTTTAGAGACAGGGTCTCACTGAGTTACTTAGGGCCTTGCTAAGCTGCTGAGGCTGGCTTTGAACTTACAATCCTCCTGCCTCAGCCTCTGGAGTCGCTAGGATTACAGAAGTGCGCTACCGCGCCTGGCCCAGACCCTTCTCTAAATGTCAGAAATGTTTCAGGATTCCTTTTCCTACTTGAACTCAAATTTCTGCTCCATGTTCTACCACAAAATTTTTATCATTTTTTTAAGTGCCTAAGAGATTTATTGATGGTTACATTATACGTATCTGCTTGAAAATGTAAGTGTAAAAAAATGAATTACTATTTTACTTTTATCTTAAGACTGGGTACTAAACTTTTTCTACTATTACAATTATTCTTAGAATGCACTTGATCAAAATAATACAAATATATGACAATTTTTAAAAGTCCTACAGCAATTTAAACAGCGTTATTGAGGTAGACCTGTCATGAAATAAACTACACACATTTAAAATAAACAATTTGAGTCTAGTGTGGTGAGGTACTCCTATGATCCTGGTGACTTGAGGTGAGGCAGGACAATCACAAAGTTCAAGGCCTGCCTCAACCACTTAGCAAGATTCTCAGCATCTTAGTAAGACCCTCTCTCAAAACAAAAAATGAAAAGGGCCGCAGATGTAGCTCAGTGATAGAGCACCCCTGGGTCCAATTCTCAGTATGGAAACAAAACGAAAATCCTGGGTGAATATTGGTCACTCTGGAATAGGTTTCAGCTATAATTTTATTCCTATTTTCCACTTTTTATAGATGTCAAGCAGTGGTGTTAGAAGCAGATTGCACTGGTTCATCAGGGTCAATTTTTGTGAATATTGCAAACTGGTTGTTAAGCATAACTACTACTAAAAGCTAAATAATATCAACTTACATTTAAATAAACTGTATTAAAATAGAAAAAGGCTGGGAGTATAGCTCAGTGGTAGGACACTTGCTTAGCATGTGCAGTCTGGGCTCATACCTAGCATTGCAGAAATAAATAGATACAAAGAAAATAAGTACTAAGAACTTATTTCTTCCTAATTCTCTCACTATACTTCATTATCTGTGTTCTTGAGATTATGTATACTATATTATCCATGGATAGAAATACTGTTCATCTCTTCCCAACTCCATATTCAGTGACAGCTCATTGATAGCGTGAAATCAACCAGTGTAAGAGAAATTGGCAAATGGCGCAAATTAGCACTCCCACCTTCCCAGGCCTATTGCCAAACATTTACCAGCATCCTGCTGGCTGTAAATGCTGAGAAATTTTCCCTTAAAGAAGTTGGTGGGAACGGAAGGAATTTTGTTATAGCAGTGCGATGACAGATAACTAAAATCACAGAGTAATCTATCATCAAAAATTACTACCAACTAAATTAGGCCCCTAAGTTCTGTGGAAAGCAAAGTTTGTCAACCATTTAGCATGCAAAATGATTTTTTATTGTGGCATGAGATTTGTTCATTTTCTCAGTTTTTTTTCCCCCCCATATCCTAGGGAAGCAAATTAAGAATAGTTGAAAATAGAGGCTGAGGCAAGAGGATCAAAAGTTTGAGACCAGTTTGGGCCAGACCCTGTCTCACAATAAAAATTAAAACGGACAGGATGTTGCTCAGTGGCAGAGCATCCTTGGGTTCTATACCTATTACCAAAAAGGAGAAAGAAAAAAAAAAAAAAAAGCTGAAATTAATTGCTTATCTTTAACCCAGCAGGGAAAACATGGTATTTGAAACTTGTTTTACTCTCAAGAATCTTTGCCATAGAGACTTTCATTTTTTTATAATAATTAAGGAATAGAGGGAAGTCATTTCCAGCTCTCCACCCCACAAAATACATGAACTCATGCCAACAGATGCCATCAACAGATGATAGAGATAGATAGATAGGTAAGAGGCAGGACTAGTAAGGAACCTTTGTTACTTTGATTTATCATCATAGGATGGTCCTTTCTAACCCCATAATAATCCCAACAGTAGTGATGCGTGGTTTTGAGAATTTTGTCACTTCCATCACCCCAGAACACAATGCGTTGTTAGTTCGGAAGATGAGTGATAAGGGGGACAAACAAATGCCTCTTATAAAGTATGAAAGCTGACTTGAGGATGGAGGTAAACTTGCAAAGAAGTTTTCAGAAAGATCAAACTTTCTTTTTTCTTTTTCTAGGTACTGGGGGATTGAACCCAGGGCTTCACACTAGTTAGGAAGGCACTCTGCCACTGAGCTATACCCCTAGCCCAACCCCGTGTTGAATTTTGAGATAGGATCTCACTACATTGCCCAGGCTGGTCTCGAACTTGAGAATCCTATCTCAGCCTCCCCAGTCGCTGCGACTACAAGTAATCGCTACCACACCACCACGCCTGACCTAACTTTTTAGGAAGTCCCTAATCTTAAAAATGAATCCCTTATAAACAGAGGTCAATCACTTTGAGGCCGAGCTCTGCTGCCGGTTGCCTGTTTTGTTCAGCTCACTAAGAATGATTTTCACATTCTTAAATGGTCGGCGGCGGGGGAGGGGTGTCCAAAGAATATCACTATTTCGTAACCCGTGCAAAATCGTTCAAAATTCTAATTTCAGTGTTTTATTAGGACATAGGCAGGCTCAGTCCTTTGACACTGTATGGCTGCTTTTAAGCCGCCACGCTGGTTTGGAGAATTTGGATAGAGATGACAAGGCCCGCAACAGCCTGACTTGTGTAGCCTTTCGCAAGTTTGCTGATCCTTGTCTCGACACTGCCCGGGTTCACGTCCCATTTGAGTCTTCGGTGCCCTCGGACAGGAGCGCACTGGGTTTGAAGGCGGACCTCAATGAAAGACTTTGGGCAAGTTCTGCCGTTCCTGGGCCTCAGTTTCCCCAACCATAAAATGGGGTCAGACGCAATGATCCCCGGGGTCCTGCCTAGCGGTGGATGAATTGAACCGGGCGGCTCCGGAGGTCCCGGAGGACAGGGCTGGAGGTGGACGGGGAGCTGGCCGGCGCGCGCGGGGCGGGTTCCCTGGGGTTTCCAGCTCGGCGGGCGGCGCACGCCCCGCAGGCCCCGCTGCGGCGGGGGAATTCCGGGCGGGCAGCGGGAGCCGGGACGGGCAGCGGGGGCGGGCCGGGGCGGGGCCGCCGCCTATAAGATGGGCCCGCGCCTGCCGCGGCCACTCGCCGCAGCCTCTCGGCTCCGCGGAACCATGTCGCCCGAGCGCCTGCTCGCTCTGGGGCTGCTCTTCTGCGTGGGCGTCTCCGCAGCCACCGCAGAGTCGGTAGGTGCTTGGAGGTCCCCGGGGCGGGCCGGTGCCTCCTTTGTTACTGAGAGTCTGGGGTCCGGGTGCCGGCGCTCGGGGGCTGCGCCGCTCCCGACCCGATTCCAAGGCCGGAGAAACTTGTGGGAAACTTCGCTCCGGGTGGCCCCTCCGCGCGCCCGCAGCCTGTCGCTCTTCCCGCCTCGCCTGGCTTGGGCGCTACCGCGGGCTCCGGCTCAGACGTGACTAAGCCGGTGTCACACCCTCCCACACCCTCGCCCCTTCGCTGTGATCCTGGCGCAGGCTTTGAGCGCCGAATCCCTCTCCTGGGCTCCCAGAGGGGACAGCTTGGAGAATCGGAGATGGCCTGGGGACGAGGGGCAGCGTGTGCTGGGAAACAGGAGGGGTTTAAGGTGGTGGTGCGGTTCTGCCGGATTACCCGGGAGTGGACCGCTGAGCCCAGACCTCAGTTCTGGCCCCCGCCCTGCCATTGACTTAGCAGGCCTGTCCTTCTAGTCTCACTTTTCCCACCTGCACAAACGGCATGGGGACGTGGGGCGAGAGGTGACTGCTGCTTCTTTAGGGTTCCTAGAAAGTTGGGACCTGTGATCTTTCAAGGGCAGACAGGAGGGGCGGTTTAGGCTCGGCACGTAGTTAGGAGCTGAGCCTCGGTTTTCTGCAAGTATTCATTTCTGTTGAACTGCATGGGGGAAACGGAGGCACCCACCTCCAGTGCGGTTTAAGGGGACTGGAGTGGGGAAGACCTCCTGAAGCCTAGAGAAACCTTCCTCTTTCCCCTTCTGCTGGTCCCCAGCATAGCTTACACAGCCCTGGGCCACCAGAAGCTGCATGGCAGCAGCCAGCTGGGGAGGAGGGAGGCAGTCTCCTCTGGGAAGCTGGAGGCATAGGAATTTCAGGAGGGATGATCTGCTTCCAGGAGCTTGAACTCTGTGCCCTTTAGCCCTAGTGTTAGGGGGGAATAAGTTCCTGGGGTTTAATCATTAATTAATTCCTTTGAAAGCCCTGGGTCTCCTTTTCCTCTCTACTCCCGGGAAAGTTGACTCTATCTAGCAGCCTCTAGTTGAGGAATGATTGAGACCCTGAGCAATACCCCTCTTCTCTGTCCCCCAGTACAATTCCAGGTTCGCACTGGTGATTGCAAACATTTAGAGTTTTTGGTGTGTCTGGTCCTGTTCTAATAGCTTTCTAATGGCTCTATCAACTAACTTGATTTCAACAACAACCCTATTGTTTACTGTTCTTAAACTGGTCCTGAGGCTAGAGAGGTTAAGTAACTTGCCCAAGGCCACACAGCTAATAAGAGGTTGAGTCAGATTCAAATTAGGCAGCCAGGCTTCCAAGTTCCTGCTTTTATCTTATTCTGAGTGACTCTTGCTGGTCCCATCCTTGGATTACTCAAGACTGATCTAGAATCTGTTGAAATTTGGGGACTAGAAAGCCTCAAGGAATTCCACAGTGCAAGGACACAGAAGCCCAGAGTGGGGTGCTTAGTTTCCCAAAGCAAGGGCAGTTTTGTAGGGAGATTAGTGGAGCCAACACTGGAACCAGCCTTCTGCCCCAGTGCAGCGCTAGCTAACTAGTGGGGCCCAAGGGGGTTGGGATCAAGCAGTTAGGAAGGCATCTGAAGGAACACTGACTGGGCCTTGTGGGAAAAAGGAAAGGACCCAGAGGTGGCTGAGGTCACCACGTGAGAAGTCACATGTCAGTCTCAGCTCTGGGTCTGCTGAGCCTGCAGGTGCTCAGCCGGAGGAGCAGACAACTGTGTCCTGGGGGCAGTCAGAAGGATGTGGTTTGGGGGAGGGGTTGTGTCTGTCCTGTGTGGGGTGACCCAGGGTGACAGAGCCATCAGCTTGGGCAGCTGCTTCCTCAGAGAGGTATCGGTCTCTCAACTTGAACTTTGCTCTCCCCTTCCTGGCTAATGTCAGACCTCTTGCCTCTAGTTGGGGCACGGGTCTTCCCGTTTTGACTCCCCTTCTCTCAGGTTGTGGCCAAATGATAGTTAGTTTAGACATAGACCAAGTGACAGTTGACTTAGACATAGAGATGATCCAGTCTGCCTTTCTTGCAGGTGGAGAAAAATGAGGCCCAGGGAGAAGGAGTTTGCTAATGGCAGTTATGATTTGTTGAGTACTTTCCATGTGTCACATCTGGTGCATTTTATCTGAGGAAGGAGGATTGAAAGTTCAAAACCAGCCTCAGAAAAAATGACTTGCTAAGCAACTCAGTGAGACCCTGTCTCTAAATAAAATACAAAATAGGGCTGGGGATGTGGCTCAGTGGTCCAGCGCCCCTGAGTTCAATCCCTGGTACCCCCCAGCTAAAAAAAAAAAAAAAGAAAAGAAAAGAAAGCCTAGCGTGTGGCAATTATATTATATTATACCCACCTTTCCAGATAAGGGAACTGAGAGGGAGGTAAAATGTCACCACCTTGGGTAGCTGAGAGCATTCAGGCCATCAAAATCCCTGTTTGACTAGTAGTCTTTTTCCAATTTTAGGTTTGCTCCAAAGCGGGGCCTTCCCCTAGGATTGCATTCCCCCAACTTGGTGCCACAGGTTTTGGGAAGGAACCCCAGGGCAAGCACCCAGCTGCCCTCTCCTCTGTCTGGCGGGGTTTGCCATCCTAAACCAGTTCTTCCTGTCCAGCTGGGAGCGTTCCCCTCATCTACCTTCCTGCCACTCCTTGGCCAATTAAAGGCAGCCTTGTTTTGGGAGTGGGGAGGGGTGGGAGGGGGACAAAGGTGTTGCTGCCCAGGGGCACAGTCCATGACTTGGCACCAGGCCCAGGCAGTTCTGGGGAAGTGTTCCCCATCCACCAGGTGTACTTCAACTTAAAGACATTTCTGGTCTGCTTAAGAATTCTTTCCTTGATTGCACAGAAGTGAGGGTGGAGCGGAAGGCCAGTGGGTTCTAGGACCCTTGAGTATGCAGTGAGAACTCTTGGGACTTCGTGGGAGCCCACAGAGTTACCAAACACCTGGGGAAATATTCTGTCCATGCCATGGAGGGCTTCATGAGATTGGAGAGAGGTCTCTTGCCCTCTTTGCACTGATAACCCCAATCTGTAAAATGAGGAGTTTAAGCTGGATAACTTCAAGAGCCCTTTCCAGCACTGATATTTCATTAACAATTAAGTACCAACTATTCAAAAGGGGTTGTGGGACCCACAAAGACATCCAAAGCATTCCCTCTAGGGACTTAATATGCTGTACCAAATTCTGGAATGGGGGAAGCCCTACCACCCACCCACCCACCCACCCACACACAACCCCAGGGCAGGAACTTTGCTCCATTTGTTTTGGTGAAATGCCTGTTGCAGAGTTAGTTCTCAGGAAATGTTTGTCTGAATGAATAAATTCATGCATGGAACTTCATTGTAAAAGGTGCATTGAGGTTATATATCACCAGTATGAATATCTCCCAGTAATACTGTGAAATAGGTATTTTTGTCTCCATTTTTTTATAGGGAACTAATGCTCAGAGGAATGTAGTGGCTTACCAAGGTCAAAACCAGGTCTGACTGATAATGCAAGGTGTCTGGTTTGATCATCCTCAGAACATTCCAGATCAGGAGATTTTGCTGGGTTTGATGGTAGATACATTGGGTCCTACTTCTGTATTGCTGGGTATCCTTAAGCAAATACACCCTGTGTCTGGGTCTCTGTGTCCCCAACCCTAAAATGAGGAGGTTGGGCCCTTTGCCTTCCAAGGGTCCTTCCTGCCCCCACCCAAGCCCATTGATGAGGAGAGGGGAGCTTTCTTGTCCCCCTTAGTTAAGAGTCCAAACGAGAGCCTGACTCAAGAGAAGTGGGGATGGACATTCAGCTCCTGCCATCCCCAGCTCCTGGAAACGGAGAGCTTTTCCAAGGACTTGGAGTGCTGAGCCAGCTTGAATGAGGAGCTAGAGAAGCCAGGCTGGGCTCCAGCCCCAGCTCCCTGTTGAGAGGAATTGGCTTCTAGTTGTCCTGCGGCCTCCTGGGCTGGTAGGTGGGTGTGATTTCCAACGAACACTTAAAATTGGGGGATGGGGCTCTGTGAGTCACTGCAGGCTACTGTCACCTGTCTGAGTCCGCATTTCCTTTCAACTTCTTGGCTAAGAGGATGGCTCTGTGGTGGGGGTGTTGGAATCCATATGAAGACTTTTACCTTGTCCTCTGGAGTCAGCATCTTAGTGTCCAGAGCCTTAAGGGGACATACAGAAAGTACTTGTACTGGCCTGCATGTGGACTTTGACACTGGACAGAGTTCATCTGGTCCTCAAAATGGGTCTTTAGACCTCTGCAAAGTTTGGGGCACATTTCCCCCCTTTCAGCAAAACTGAGTGGTGTGAGCTCAGAACAAAGCTGACCCAGGGCAGATGTGACTTGACCTAGGATTCTTTGACATTTCTGAGGCCTCCTCCTTGCTGCTGGGGCCATTTGGGAGACATTGGTTTGGTGTGAGGCAGATCTAACTCCAGATGTGTTAAGTCCACCTCTTACTGGTGACTTTGGGCATGCCGTTCAGCCTCTCTGAGCCCAGCTTCCCAGTCTGTTAAGGAGGGCCATGCGGCAGCTGGAGTGTAGCTCAGTGGGAGCTTGCCTAGCACGCTCCAGGTGGGTTCCAGCCTCAGCAAAGCAAGAGGAAAAGGGGCTGCAGATGTAGCTCAGTGGTAGAGTGCCCCAGGCTCATTCCCAGTACCCCGCGGTCCCCCCAAAAAATCACAGTGCTTTTTGGAGAGGCTTTAGATGGCTGGAAATAAGAGCACACTGAATAATAGAGCGCTTAGCGGAGAGGAGGCTGAGGCATTCCTTGGTGACTGTCCCTTCCCTGTCAGGGCCCCTAGAAAGCTTTCTCCCCTCCCCCACATCTAACCCCACAGCTGGTGGGTGGAAAGGGAGGAGTCCTGGGTGGGGCTGATGGAGTCAAAATCTCCTATTTGTTTATCTTAGAAGTGGGCTGTTTGCTAATTATCCGGATGGTTTATATTTAAACAAGAACCAGTTCCCAGCAGCCCCACCTGTCCTGCAGGAGGTCCTCTGGTGGGCAACTTCGAAGCCTGCAGGGAGAGGGGCAGGGTGTTGGATAAGGGTACTGAACCACTCAGGACACTGCCCAGGACTCAGGTCACTCTCCTGTGTAGGAGGGGCGGAGTTCTAGTCTTTTTTTTTGGGGGGGGGGTACTGGGAATTGAACCCAGGGGGGCTTTACCACTAAGCCACCTTCCCAAACCTTTTATTTTTTGAGACAGGGTCTCCCTAAGATGCTTAGGACCTCACTAAGTTGCTAAGGCTGTTCTCAAACTTTTGATCCTCCTTTCCCAGCCTCCCATATTGCACTATGGTGTCCAGCAAGTTCTAATGTTAGGGTGACTGAGTGACTGCAGGTAGCACTGTGGGTTTTGGAGGGACAGGGCGATGATGGACAGAAACAGACAGTGTTCTGAAAAGGCAGTTAGCCCGACTTTCCTAGGAGAGGGGAGGACATATGTCAACTTGGGTTCTGATTTAACTCCAAGAGAATAAGAAGCCTGGCTTCTTGAGCTGGTTTGTCATTAACTCACTGGTGACCTTTGGACATATTCCTGGCCCTGGAGGCCTCTCTAGCTTTGTCTGCTAGAAGCTGGGTGACTGGAAAAGTGGGTATGTTTTATAGCCAGAAAACCTGTCTCCGTCCCACCTCTGCCACTCACCCAGGGACACAGAGTTGGTTAATAAATCACTTTGTTGATATGAGAGCCCTAGTGTCCTCTATAAAACACCTGTGTCACTCAAGGGTCATAATTGGTGTTTGGCAAACTTGTAAAGTGCTGGCTTCAGTTGATTTTATTATTAGTGGCTAGACAAGGGTTCCTAAGCCGTCCAGAGGTTGGCCTTGAGTAGGTGGTGTCTGTGCACACAATAAAAATGTAAATGGCTTGTTCCAGTTCTCAGGGTTCACCTTTTATCATTCTCAGAGGGCTCGGGACTCCCCAAAAGATTAATCTTACCAGTTTGTTCCAGCTTCAACTTCCTATAGTCTCCCCGCCTCCCACTTTCGGCCCACCTCTGGCACCCCTGTTTCTCACCCCTGACCTGGGCCAGACTGTCTCACTCAGTGCCGTCCTTTTCATGCTGCCCCTGCCCCTCCCTGGTCTTTCATGCCAGGGAACTCAGCTGCCCCAGTTTTCTCTGGCAGAGGAGAGCTGTCAGGTGACACCTGGGGTAATGGAAAGGCGGGTAGGAGGGGCTGGCGTGTGTGGAAACAGTGACTGGGTGAAGCTGGGTGGTGGCAGCCAGGCCTGCAGGGACTGGCTGCAAATGGCTGGGCTGGGCACCCAAGTGGGGTCGCTCCTTGCCTCGGGGAAGCCCAGCTGCTGGGAGATGATTATGGAACAGACTGAGCTGGTCTGGAGCAGGCTTCCCTGGGTGGCGGGGGAGGTGGGAAAGGGGCAGGAAGCCAGCTCCCTGGTCCATCTAATCTGCTGCGACAAGGCTGCAGAGGAGGCTCTCAACTTGCTCTCAGAACACAAGAGGCTTGTGTGCGCCCGGAGAGCCTCCTCGGCTGCAGATCCAGCAGGGATTTCGGATCGGCTGCCTAGATTACAAGTCCAGCTTCAATGCACCTCTGTCTCTGAGGCCCTCGGGGAGCCAGCCCCTCCCAGCTGTCTCCACTGGTAATCGGAGCAATGCCCAGTTTGGTTACCAGGCCTCAGGACAGAGGGAGGCTTGTTTCTGTGAGACCCGTCTTTTATAGGTGGGGAAACCGAGGCCCAGAGAGGGAATCACCCGAGACCACCTAGGGAGTCAGTGACCAGGGTGCTGGACTGGCTCCTGGTAGGAGGTTGTCCAGAAGCTCCAGTGTCACCTCCCCCACTCCCAGCTGGCATCCCAGGATCCTGGAGTCCTTGCTTGGGAATGGGCTGCCCTGAGCTTGGTGAAAAGCTGGCTGCTGGCAGTGCCAGGCCTGGCTCTCTTCAGAGTGATTGTGTTCCCAGTAACCTGGCCTTGAGTGGGCAGAGCTGACATTTGAACCCTTTCTCCACCCCCACCCAGACCTGGCTTAACCCTTCAGGTACCAGAGCACCAGACTGCAGATTGTGTGATTTCCTCTCTCCATTTGCTTAGGACAGGTGCCCACAGCTGAGTGGCTTGGTTGGGTCTCTCCCCATTTCTTTTACTCTGCATAGTCTGAAGGAATCTGGTCTCAGAAGCAAAATAATAACCCACTGTGGTTATGTCCCTTGGTAGTTTGCAAAAGTATCGCTCCATCCACTGGCCAGCTTCTTTACAGCACAGGAACTGCTTCCACAGGTCTTCTCAGGTCCCTGACCCTTTGAGTATTAATACTCCCCCTTAGCCAAAAGGAAGACAGGTGGGGGTTAATAATAGTCACCACTCATTGAGCACCTGCTGTGTACCAGGCCTGAGCTGGGTTGCTTGTACACAGTAATGCATTTCCCTTAATCCTTATCACTGGCAAGGTGTTAATGAGACTGGTTACAAATGAGGAAACTGAGGATTTAAAAGCCCACATAAACTCTCAGGCAGGACTGTGATTTGCTACAGATCTTGCACGTTCTGGGAAATGTCTGATCTTTTGGAATGGAATCGGGGAGGAGGTGTCTGCTGTGCACCCTGGGATCTCCTGCCAGAATCACTCTGGTGGGTCCAGCAGTTGGCGTCCAAGGGCACTCACCCACCTCACCCACCTTACCCATCCTGCGTTTGCGGTGCTCAGTTACTGCTCTTCTGGTCTTGCCTCCTGAAGGAAGGATCAAGTGTGGCCCTGACCCCGCCTTCCCTGCCGAGGAGGCAAGTGGGGGAGGCTCTCATTAGATCACAGTTAACCAAGCCCAGACCTTGAACTCCCTGGTGCACCAGCCAAGTTTCTGTTCCTTTGTTCAAGCAATATCACTTTCACCTTTGTTTACTCCTGGCCAGAGGAAGGGGCGCGCTGGAGCCCTGATGGGGCAGTGTGCCCGGCGATCAGGTCAGGGTGGAGAGGTGAAGGGCGTGTGGCAGTGACCAGCCTGGCTGTGGTCAGGACATGGTCTTGAGGTCCGATTCCCAGCTGTGCTGCTTTTTAGCTGTGGGTAAACAGCCCCGCCAAGCCCCAGGCAGAGCCCCTCAGAAGCCTGTTGGACCAATTCAGTGAGCTCAGGTATAGAGAGAGCCAAGCAGGGTGTCTGGCATGTAGCGGACACTCCATTGCTTTTCCTAGGGTGACAGAAGCTATAGAACTTTGGAATAAGTTTGGTGACCTTTTCCAAATAGGGTTGGTGACCTTTTCCTAGTTTTATGCTATAGCCTGAAAACTATATGGGGAGTATAACAAGTGACAATGGATTTGCTGAGAACCCTCAGGGGCAGCTAGGACTCTTGAGAGGGAGCGAAGACAGTTCCAGCCTGGGAGCTAGGAGATCTAGTTTCCAAGTCTAGCTCTGCTGCCAGCTGCTTATGTGACCTTGGAGAAGTCTCTTGTCCTAATCTGAGAGGTTATAAAATGAGACCATTGGACTCTGTGGCCTCAGGTACTTTCTGTTGGCAGGCGCTAGTTGCTATAAAATGAAAGCATAACTGCCTTCCCTATCTTCTTTTTCCTGGAAGGCCTGGGAAAAAACACAGGTACCCCCAGGTACCAATTCAGGTGACCAGCAGCTACAGGGTCAGCAGGGTCTCAGCCCAGCCTTCACAAGCTGGTGATTTCTATTGTGCATCTGTGAAAAAGACAAAGATGCAGAGAGGCCTGGGCCCACAGAGGGTGCCTGTGCGTGTGCACACACGGGAACACTCGTGCCTGGGAAGGGGTGGGGCGAGCCGAGGAGAACAGACCATCCTTAGCCAGGAGCAGGGCGGGGTCCCCCTCTGGTCAGGGCTAGGCCTGGCTGCTGGGTGGCCTGGCTCTTCAAAACCACCCCAGACTGTATAGGCCCTGTCTGAAGTGGGGGGCTGTTGGTGCCTTCCCTGCTGCCACAGAAAAGAGGGACAACTGCCCGCAATCCCATGGAGCTTGTCCTAAATGACTCCTGCTCACTTGGGAGTGTCCCTCTTGTCAGAGGTCATGGGCAGAGGAGGGGCCGGAGAGGGGCTTCCAGAGCTCAAGGAGGACTGAATTCCTCATGCCCTCGGGCATACCACCTCCTGTGCTCTTCTTGATAGAAGAGGGAAGCCTCCTAGCCTCCTCCAATGCAGCTGATGAAGAATCTGTCCCGTCAGAGCTCTGGAACCAGGGTCTGGGCCTGGCCATGCCACTGGTCCCTGGTGATCTTGAACTAACCCCATCTTCTGGGAACCTGGTATTGAAATGAAGGGTTAGGGAATGACCAGATGCCCACAAGGAGGGTGAAACTGGGAATAAAGCTTGGATTCATCCTCAGTGTGGCACTGCCATGGCTGCTGGATTGTCACACCTGTCTCTCCTCATCCTCAATGTAGGATGGAGGAGTTCCTAACAGCCAATCAGCCTGCTGATCCCATGACTGGTTTTGAAACATTTTATAGCACTTTCACGTACTAAAGGAAAGGCCAAATGCGTAAACAGCATTCCACAGTGACCAGGAACCAGGGAGTAGGCCAGGTTTCTAGACTGTTGACGCTGCTGGAATCCCCAGCCCCGTGGTTGGGACCTCACCTCTGTCTTGCAGACTTTGAACTCCGACACCCCTCAGCCAGGCTGGTTTTCAGGCCAGGTCAACAAGGAGCCAAAGCATCTTTGTCTCAGCTGGATGTGACACACCTGCTTACCGGGGCTCGCGTGTGAACACATGTGTTCCTGTGTATGTGGTTCAAAGCCCGGGAGACTCATGCCTGGGTTCTGGTTCAGCATGGTCACTTTCTGCCTGTGTGGCCTTAGACAAGTGACTATCTTTCAGAGTCCTCATTTCCACCTCTGCAACATCCTGTCCTGTGCTTCATTATAAAACCTGGCTCTTAGTAAACCCGGAGGCCCTGCTGTTCAGATTCTGAGCCCCAGGACATTTGCAACAGCAGGAGATGGGGGTAGGAGCACAGGAACCCCACCCTAGGTGTAGGCGCTTACGCAACCCTGAAGGAGCCTTCCCCTGTGCTGCCAAACCAAAACCACAGGCACAGGCTGTGTAGTGCGGGGGCTGGAATTCCAGCGCCAGCAGCTCAACAGCTCCTGATTCCGGAGTCATGAAGTCATCCCTAACCAGGGCTTAACCCCTTCTGACTCCCACCCCCACCTGTGCCAATCTCCACGGAGCCTCCCCCAGCCAGGAGAGAAGGACGCCTGTCCCTGCCTTGCTCCCAGCCTGACCCGGCTCCCTTCCGGGAATCCAGCATCCTGCCCCCTCCGGGGTGGAGGAGAGCACAGATTTCACCCGCCTCTCCCCGGAAGCCAGCTGGGAGGGTGGAGGAGGAGGCTGGTCTCCCAAGGGGCTTTTCTAGACCTCTCCTGCTGCTCGGTAGCTTGTTTTATGAACCAAACTGGAGGCTGTTTCTTCTCAGAGTCTCCGCTGTGCCCCTGGCAGTCTCAGCAGGGCCCTGCACAGCCTGGGCAGTCAGCAACAGGGACCTGCCATCTTTCCACTCTGATCAGTGTTGCTAACACTGTGCCACCTTAGCCGAGTCACTGCCCTATTCTGGTTTCAGATTCTCTCAAATTCTGTGAAAAGGGAACAGGACTTCCTGGGTGTCTAGTTTATATTCCGTGGTTCTGAGCAGACCCCCTGCCCTGCCTCCTGCAGTTAAGAGGTCTTTGCCTCCCTGGACCTTGGGCACTTCCCTTTGGAAAGCTGCTTGGTAGGGGCGGCCCTCAGACTCTGCTGTGTCGGGGGTGGGAGGGGGTCTCCATGGGGTGAGTGACACTTAAGGATGCTGGAGTGGTGGTCTGTGGGGTGGGGACTGTGCCTCTCTGTGCGCTGCACAGTGCTGGCAGCAGAACTGCTTGTGGGAGATGTTTGGAAGTCAAGGCTGATTTTGGGAGTGAGCGCCTGAGTCACCAGGACTGAGCAACACTCCGAGTGAGTGAGGTGTGAGTGAGCCTGTCCCAGCCCAGCTTGACTCAGCTGGGAAAGGTGTCCCCGACTGGGCAAGACCAGAGCCAGGAGTCCACTCGCTGCCATGTGTCAGTCAGCTGCTACTGCCTCACAGGACCCTGCAGCATGGTGTCCCCAGGGCTGCTGGTGCACCCAGGACCCCGCGGGCTCCCAAATCAAGCAGCCCCATCATTTCTCCTCTGTCTGCAAGTTTTGTCACCAAAAGAAAATAATTTATGAAATCTCTAATGCCCAGTCTCCTTGGTTGTAAAATAAGTTAACAACATGCCACCAGAATTATTAAAAACGGGGCTGGCACATTTCAAGTGCTCAGTAAAGGATACCTAATAATACTAATAATTTCATTATTACCACTAGTATTTTTTTTAATTAACAATGAATGGGAAAGAGACTTGCCCAAGGTCACACAGTAAGTTGGGAGCGGGGCAGGATCCAGGACCTGGGTCTCCAGACCCTGGCTCCATCCCCTGCTGGCACTTTTTTTTTCTCCTAGTACTGGGTATTGAAACCAGGGACACTTTGCCACTGGATACACTCCCAGCCCTTTATTTTTTAAATTTTGAGACAGGGTCTTGCTAAGTGGCTGAGGCTGGCTTCAAACATGTGATCCTCCTCCCAGGTGGTTGGAATTACAGGCGTGCGCTCCTGGGCCTGTCCCCTTCACTAGTTCTTGGGGCTCAGCTGTCATAGAGCACCAGGGGCCACTGGCTGAGGCTTCTCCTTTCTTCATCCTAGATCCGAGAAACCGAGGTCATCAACCCCCAGGACCTCCTGGAAAGCCAGTACTTCTCCGGAGACCTACCTGATGATGAGGACGTCGGGGGCCCCGGGCAGGAATCTGATGACTTTGAGCTGTCGGGCTCTGGAGATCTGGGTATGGAGGACATGCCGGGCAAGCCTGGGTCACAGGGCTGGAGGAGGTGGTAGCCCAGCCAGTGAGGAGTACGAACTTGGAGCGTGGGTTCTTTGTAGGGATTTCCTACACTACCCCTCTTCTCCTCAGAAGGAGAAACAAAAGTAACTGTATTAGCCTTTTCTATGGCGAGACTTTCTGGGGCGAGCTGTGTGCTGCTCTGAATTCACTGTAGCTTTGGGTTTACGGGCACCAGCCTGAACCTGTTCCCATAGGCTCCTCCCTTTGGCATGGGGTAGGGCAGTGTGGTGGTGGGAGTCGGGGGCCCCATGTAGTTTTCTTCTTCGGAAAGGAAAGTACTAGCTGAGAACTGGAGGTGGGGGTGGGAGGGGCATGTGAGGGCAGAGGCTTCCTGGGACCAAACCAGGGGCAATGCCCTTTGTGGTCTTTCACGCCCTGGCGCTGACCTCTAGGGCCGCCAGCTGCTGAGAATCATCCCTCCTGTGTTCAGGGTCATGTCAGTATTCCAAGTTTGAGTTTCGAAGTCACATAGTCCTGACTTCAAACCTTAACTCTATGTCACCTCTGAGCCTCGGTTTCCTATTCTGTAATATGGGAATAATAATGACTATACATCAGTGTTGTGGGACTGTATTCAGAACTCTTGGCATGGACCAAGCACCCAAGTAACTTTGTGTGTTTGTGTGTGTGTTTAAAGATAAATTTTACTGTGTGTATTTAAGATATACAACATGATGTCATAGGATACATATACATAGTAGAAGGTTTCTGTAGTGAAATACCCATCTTCTCAGTACATGCTTTAATGATGCAATATATGGTATTTAATATTACAGTTAGAGTCTTCTTTCTTAAACCTTAATTCCCTGGGGATCTTGTTCAAATGCAGATTGATTCAGTCAGCCCTGAAATTCTGCATTTCTCTCAGCTCCTAGGTGTGGTTGTTGGTCCCTGGATTCATGCTTTACAGAACAAGGGTGTTTGGAGCTAATGAAGCTCCTGTCTGGCTACCAGCACACACAGTTGGTATGAAAGAGCCAGGGAGGCAGGTCTCAGGGGTCCCATTTTTCAGACTAGGAGGCTGAGGTTGAGGTGACCAAGTTCACTTTCTGGACACGGAGATTTGAGGGGCTGGGGTTGTAAGTTAGGACTCCCACCAGCCATGGCTGCAGGGGCCACTTATTTGGGGGACGTGGACCCTGTGCTCACAGAGCTATTCTGACCTTACAGATGACTTGGAGGGCCCGGAAAGCTTCCCTGAAGTGATCCATCCCTTGGTAAGTGCTGCATGCCTTTCCTCCCGCTGCACCCGTCAGACACCCGCACCCGTTGAGAGGGGCAGAAAGCAGCCGCCCCCAGGGGTCTGACTGCATTCTGCAAGAAGCCTTTTCATCTGGGGTCCTGGGCTTACTTTGGGACAGGCACAACTGTGGGTAACTGTGCCCCCTGCAGGTGTAGTCACTGTGACAGCAGCTCCTTTTCTATGCATTTATGGCCTTTTCCCAACTGATACCAAGTAGCATATACAGTTCTGTCTACTGCATTTGTCACTATGGTGGTCCTGAACACGTAATGAAATGTTCTTGTCACTTGTACAGGCTGCGTCATGGTTCACCTGATTCTCCTTATTGATGGAGAAACTACATATAATTTTCTGATATCCTAAAATTAAAACCCTGTGGCAAGCTCTTTAGGATAGAGTCCAGAGGCAAAATTGCGGCCTTAAAGGGCAGGCAGTTCCTAGGGTTTGCCACACTGCCTCCAGCACAGCTGCTCTAGAACACCCTCCTATCAGCGGGGTGTGGGAACATCCCTCTCCCTTTGGACAGGTTCATTTCCCATTAGGAGCTGATGTACTAGAAAAGTCCAAGGTAAGCGTTTTGGCAGCTTAATTTTGAGAGGTAGTTATGGGTTCCTATTCCAGGACCATACGGGCCAGCCCCGATTCTCGACCTGGCTGAACGTCCCCACCTGCTTAAGTCCCTCTCCATGCTCACTCCAGTTTTGTTTTTCTTTCCCCGCTTCAGGTGCCTCTAGATAACCACATCCCTGAGCGGGCAGGGCCCGGGAGCCGGGTCCACTCCGAATCTAAGGAACTCGAGGAGAATGAAGTCATCCCTAAGAGGATCTCGCCCTTTGAGGGAGACGAGGATGTGTCCAACAAGGTGTCCATGTCCAGCACTGCCCAGAGCAGCAACATCTTTGAGAGAACCGAGGTCCTGGCAGGTGAGGCCCCAAGCTCTTCCTGACATGCCTTGAGGGGAAGAGGGTCGGCAGGCAGGGATGCCTCTAGGCCCCTTAGCTGGCCTTGGGGGTGGAGAGCTTTAACCTCTGCAGCCTGGTGGAGGGGGATGGGAAGAATTTCGTATCAAAGTCTTCTAAAGAATAGGCCTTGTGACTTCTTTGCCTCACGCCCCTCTGGGGTATTTTTCCAGGCACTTTCACAGCCTGGGTTTGGCATCTGGGAATTAATCATTAATTTCCCTTGAAAACCTGGTGGTTCCTTTAAGTCTGGGTTGGCCTCCCTTTCCCCTGCCCTCTGGCTTAGCAGCCTGTGACCTTGCTGAGAAGGTTTTTGAGCAGGATGAAGTCCCCCACTTTTTCTCATCTCTAAACTGGGTATGATGATGACTCCATGAGTTAGTGAAAAATAAAAAAATGAAATTGCCTAGCAAACTGTAAAGGGCCCTCTGATGTTAGTGTCACATCACTGAATCTTCATTGTCCCTTCAGAAAGTGAGGCACAGGGTATCTTCATGTGACAGAATAGGACACTGAAGCCAAGAGAGGTTAAACATTTGGTTTCTGATGACAACTCTTGACTATAACTGTGCTGGTGTGGGTAAGCTCTGTCCCAGGGTGAGGGGCCACTGAGTCTTACATGGTTCAGACTGTTTTGTGGAAACATTTTAGAGGTTAAGCCCCCCCATCTTTCTTCAACCACAGAGTTTCACTCTCGGCTGGCATATTTTAGGTCTGCCAGCTACAGATTTTAAATTTTCAGATTTTATTTTTGTATGTTTTGGCAGTACTGGAGATTGAATTCCGGGATGCTCCACCACGGAGCCATATTCCGAGCCCTGTTTATGTTTTTATTTTGAGACAGGGTCTCTCTGAGGTGGCAAGCCTAGCCTTGAATTTGAGATCCCCCTGCCTCAGCCTCCTGAGCAGCCAGGATTATGAGTGTGTATCGCCAGCCCAGCACATATACGGATTTTAGATCTGTTGATTAGGTACTACTTAGAGCAACTAAAGGTGCTTCTGTTTCTAAAGGAAAAGTCGGTGATCTAGTCCAAGCCACTGTTTCTTATTCATGGGGAGACACGCCCAGGCTTTGGGGCACATGGCAAGAGAAGAACTGAAGCCAGGCTATCTGTTTACTCTTCCATTTGAGCATTAACCAGTATGAGATCCTTATGAGAAAGGGAACATTTTTAGCTGACTGAGGTGGGATCCTCCATTCTAGTAGCTTTAAAACAGTACCCAGGGGCTTTAAGTTTGCTATATGCCATTAGATTCCTGTGCCCCTCAGGGTGTCCCTCCAACAATCTGAAAGCGAGTCTAAATGACTTGTAGGAAGTCACAAAGCCAGAAAGCAGTGGACCTGTTGTTTGTACCTAGGAGCACAGTCAACTTCTGAGCCTGTGCTTGGACTCTGACCCTGTGTGGAGTCTCGATGGCGTTGTCCAAGGGGAGGTGATGAAAATGGGAATGGGGTCCCTGCCTAATATTCCATGTGCTTTCTGGCACCTCGTGAAGTCCTTCGGTGCTGCTTTTTGGGTCTTGGGTCTTGTGCTGCTCCATCCCATTCTGTGCACAGATCTGTAGGGTGTGCAGTGATGGAAAATTAATCTTCTTAGCCTGAGTAAGACTGAATTAGTGGACTCAATCTGCCACAGAAAGGCTTCTGCGAGCCATTCCTATCCCTAACAGGAATGAGTCATTCAGCCACCTGGCATGGTGGACAGAACAGATGCTCACCTCTGCCTGACACCATTCAGGCGCTCCTCGCTGAGCCGAACTATGAGTGCCATTTATTCAGCAGGCCCAATGCAGGGTGTCGGGGACACAGAGATAAATCCCAGAGGTTTACAGTTCATGAGCCTTGAGCATATGCTCTGCGCTGGGCACTGTTCTAAGCCACTAGATAATTTATTTAATCTTTAGGACAAATATATGCGACTCACAAATCCATTCTGCAATGAACAAGACTAAGGGACTTGCCTGGAATCACACAGCTAGTAGGTGGAAGTGGTAACCAGCCTGAGCCACTGGGCTCTACATGGAAACATGCAGCACAGTACGCGATTTATCTGTGACATCAGTGTGGACGTTAGTGTGTTCTGCATGGATGTAGAATGTCTATGCCACGTATACCTGTGTAGGCTCAGGAAGGTAGATGGGTGTGCACACACAGGAAAAGCTAAAGTTCCCTGTGCTAAGGGCAGATGTGTCTAAGTGGTTTTCCGCAGCTCGCCATTATTCTTATCCTGGCTCAGCACGCAGCTGTTGCTAGGGCGTCTGCCTGTGCTTTAGAATCAGGTTTACATAGTGACTTTGCCATTTTAACCCTAAGGTGTTCAGTGACTTATAATGCCTCGTGGCCCAACTGGTCATAATTGGGGTCAGGCGGGTGGAATTTAATTAGGCGTTCAGCTTGCCTGGCACAAGGAGTGGTGACATCTGGCTGCAGGAAATGCCTGTGGGTGCAGAGGGTGTGTAGCCCGAGGTTCCAAGAGCAGCTCTCACCCGGCTCCCCGCTCTCTCCCGCTCTCTCCAGCGCTGATTGTGGGTGGCATCGTGGGCATCCTGTTCGCGGTTTTCCTGATCCTGCTGCTGGTCTACCGCATGAAGAAGAAGGACGAAGGCAGCTACGACCTGGGCAAGAAGCCCATCTACAAAAAAGCCCCCACCAATGAGTTCTACGCATGAGCCTCCCACAGGCACTGGCTTGGACTTGAGCAGGAAGGGGAGCCAAAGGATTGTGAACGGTGGGCACTAGAGTAGGAGGAGGCACCTCAACACCTACCTGTCCATATCTCCAGCGCTGATCCCCTGTCCGGGGTCAGAAGCGACATCGTCTTCTACTGTGCTGCCTAGCTCTTCTGGGGTTTTGGCCTCAGTTACCCCTGAAGAAAAATGGGGGTTAAGTGTGGCCTTTCTGAAGGCAAGCCTGGGGGTGGGTCATTTTAAAGAATTTCCAGGTTAGAATCTAGGACCAGTTTAGAGCCTCTACTGAACATGCCTCATGGGGGCCCCCTGGAGCCAGAGGTGAAGGGGTATTTATTGTGGGAGTCCCGCCTGGAGGTCTACCTGGCTGCTTCCTCCCCTTTCACAGCCCATCCCTCTGTGGGACTGGGGAGAAGGAACTAGCACCCCCGGCACCCCCAAGAACGTCCATCCGTGGGTCCTTGCCATGGAGCGGGAGGGTTTGTGGTACACCAAGGGCCATCCTGGGCTCTTTTGAGCGACTTGTGGAAATCGACCTTTTTTATTTGGCGAGGGAGGGTGGGGGAAGTGCTGCAAGCACACCCTGAAATGAATCTATAGAATATTTGTAAATCATCTTTAGGGTGTTTTTGTTATTATTGTTTTTTTTAACAGTTCATTCCTTTGTGCAGAGTGTGTCTGCCTGGGCAAGCATGGAGATGTGAGGATGTTCTGCACTCACATTTCACAGCACCTGCGAAGTTTGTATTTAATGAGTTTTATGTTCGTTTGTTTCTTGAAAATGAGAGAAGAGCCGGAGATGTGATTTTTATTAATTTTTTTTTTTTTTTTTACTATTTATAGCTTCATACAGGGCCTCTCTTTCCCTTTTTATTCTTTAACCCCCCCCCCCCCCCCCCCCATTTAAAAAAGTTCTTGCTCCCCTGCTCATGACCTTGGCCCTTTCTGAAGCTGCTTCATCTAAGAAGTAACTTTTGCTGAAACATAGTTTTATAGCAGATCCCAAAATATAATGTAGGGATGGTGTGGTATTTGTGTCTATGTTCCTGTAATATATTATTATTTGCCCTTGGTTCTAGAAAAATAGATAAATATATTTTTTCAGGATATAGTGTAATATTTCCAGTTTCCTGTTGGCCGGGTGGCTGCGCGAGTGGATTTTTGCCTTTCTCTTGCCCTGTTCCTGGTGCCTTCTGACCGGGCTGGGATGGTGGAGGGCAGATGATTCCAGTCTTTCTGCCTTCTGCTTGGGGCCCAGCTCAGGTTGTAGGGTTTGCTTTCTCTAGGCTTTAGGGCTGTGCTACACAATAGAGTAACCACATGTGGCTGTTTAAATTAGGTCAATTCAAATCATGTAAAGTTTGAACTTCATCCTCATCAGTCAGTTGCACTAATCACATCTTGAGCATCCAGTCACCACCTGGGGCTCGTGGCTATGGTACTGACCCTGCAGAGAGCACCCTTCCACCTGTAGGATGCGACATGCTGCTCTAGAGAACTGTACTGGCTTGGTGAGCTAGTGCTCAGCTCGGCTGGGATGACTCTTATCTCCCTGGGATGGGGAAGGGGACAGGGAGGAGGGCCAATGAGGCCCCAGCTGGGTCTATTATCTGGGGCTCTCCCTCTTAGGAGAGGCCTGGTGGCTTAGCCCAGGTAGGTTGTTTCTTCTGACCCCACCGGCTGGGGTGGGGAGAATCACCTTCCCTCATTGTGCCCTGTGGCTGTTAGCTCCCATCTCTACCCCAACCCAGAGTCCCAGCCGGCTGGGTCCTCTTCTAGCCTCTTCTAGCCTCAGGGTCCTTTTCCTCTTGCTGTGTTGGAGTGAGCACATCTGCAGCCTGCCCCGACTCTCCACCCGCCCCCACTGTCGTCTGTTACTGATTTTTTGATAAAAAGATAATAAAACCTGGTACTTTCTAGAATGCCTGCCTCTGTCATTTTGATGTCATTCTTTCTGGGCTCTGTACCCCTTGAACTCAGCGGAGCATGAGAGTTGCAGACAGGGAGAGGTTAAGGAGGCTGGAAAGGGCCTGGGGAGGGAAGGCTGCAGGACATGAAGTTCAACCTCTCTCGCCTGCCTGCCTCCCTCGGTGTTTTGTGGCAGCACTGTGGTCAAAACAAACATAGACCAGTCTCTTTTCATAAAATTTCAGATTTCTCCTTTCTTTGGGAAAAAAATGTATAAGTTGACAATGATCCTCCTGCATGGCAACCAGCAGGTGCTTCTGGGAAAGGACATCCTTCTTTCTGGACGTGGGCTCTGCCCTGTGCCCGTCTCTGTCTGCTTCACTCATGTCGTTTGCTTGGGCTCTGCTGACACTGTAGTTGGCAGGCTCTGGAAACCATTGACAACCCCTGGTGATGATCACGACAACCCTGTGAGTGGGTCAGAACGTTTTTACCAAAGGGATATTCTGCACTTAGCTTGCCAGTGCAGAGCTGAACCTTAACTCCAGGTCCTTGGACACTGGTGGTTTTTCCCTCTTGACACCATGTTGCCCAATGCTTGGCTGGGTTTGGGGAGGACACCAAGAGAAATTGACAGCAGTCATGGCTAATTCAACAGCGCACATACCATGTGCCAGGAGCCCGTTCTCATTGATTTACAGCTGAACTTATTAAGCATCATAACAGAGTAGATGTCATTGGTAGACCCATTGTACTCACCTAAGGGGTTAATGACTTTTTCAAAGCTACACAGCTTACCAGGGATGGAGGTGGGATGGGAACCAGACAGCCAGGCTCTGGAGTCTGCTTATAACCACACTGCCTGTTAGAGGGTTGTATTGTCCAGGACCCCTTCAACTCAGCAAGACCCTGTTGCAAGATTTAAAAAGAGCTGGGAATACAGCTCAGGGGTAGGACATCTGGGTCCGATCCTCAGTATATATATATAAAAAAAATCAGTTCCTCAATTTCAATTTCCTTTTTTTGCAGTGCTGAGGATCAAACCCAGAGAGGGCCTCACACAAGCTAGGCAAGTGCTGTACCACTGAGCTACATCCCCAGCCCTGTTTAATTTTCCTTTGAGATAGGGTCTAAGATGCTTCCCACCGCAGCACTCCTACTTGCTGGGATCACAATTATATGCCACCACGCTCACCTAGCCTCATCTTCAGTGCTCAATGCTACGTGTAGCTGGTGACTACTGTACTGTACAGAAGGGTCTCACTGTCCCAGGAATTCCTATGTTGAATGGTGTGAGTTAAAACCTCTGCATTCTGATTTCAACTTCTGCCAGCTGTTACCCTGTGTTCTCACAGCCTATGGGGAAGAAGGTCAGAGCCTGGCACACAGTAACCACTATTGGTGGTACTCTCATAATTGGTGTCATCTTGTGGGTGAGATATTGGCTTCAGAAGGCTCCTGTAGGATCTCTTGCTATGTAAAGCTATCCCCAAACTAAGGGGCTTGTGATAACACCAGCATTATCTCATAGTTTCAGTGAGTCAGAAATTCAGGAGCAGCTTAGCTGTTTGGTTCTGGCTTGGGTTTTCATAAGGTGGTCCAGATGTGGTCCAGATGTTGACAGTCTTCTGAAAGCCTGATGGGAGCCGGAAGATCCAAGATGGTGCACTCACGTGCCTGGCAACTTGGTACTGGCTGCTGGCAGGAGGCCTCAGTTCCTCACCCTGCAAACTTACATAAGGTGGAGTGAAGTGTCATGACATGTCACCGGGCCTCTCCCAGAGTCCGTGATCCAGGTAGATGTTACAATGCCTTTTATGACCTGGCTTTGGAAGTTATACTCTCTTCCTTCCATAAAATCTTACTGGTAGCACAAGTCAACCCTATTCGTTGTGAGGGTAGACTACAAAAGGGCTGGAAGCTTACGAAGCAGCTCTCCGGAAGCCATGTTTACGGTTGGTGGCCATGGCTCCACTACTTGTCAATCCTGGGCAGGGCTTAGTTTATCTGGAGCGTCAACTCCGATAGGGCACTATATTATTTCTGAGAATGAAGCAAGGAATGCAAAGTGGATTCTGGAGAAGATTGGGTCATTTTGTTTGTGATCTGCCAATCTTCGGAGGCCGCAGAACTGACCCCTGCATGGAACATTTCCTGCATGGGGCATGGAAAGCTCTCTATGCCAAATAGATCTCCACCTGCCAATAATTTGCTACATGGTTTTGGGGAGTAGGCAGAATCCCAAGGTGATCCCCAGCATTCGATCCCCACCTGGTGTATACAACTCATATAATTCCTTCCTCCTAAATATGGCAGGACCTGTAAATATAGGATGTCCCTAGGTTTATGATTAGGTTACATTAGACAGCAAAGGAGAAGAGGTTTTGTAGATGTATTTAGTGTCCCAAATTAGTTGATTTTTAAGTTAGTTAAAAGGGAGATTATTCTGGGTGGTCCTTGAAGAAGCATGTGGCCGTGAGTTCTTCAGCTACAAGGAAACAAGTTTCACTAACAAGTCTGTGAGGCTGGAAGAGAACTCTATACCTCCCTGACTGACACCTTGATTACAACCTTGGAAGATCCTGAGCAGACCAGCCAAGCTGTGCTTGGGCACCATGGAAACTCTGGGACAATAAATATGTGTGGTTGTAATCTGCTACTTCTGTGGCAATTCGTTATGCAACCTGGAAAGCAAACACCAGAAGGTCACTCACCTCCTGGACCATCAATTTCCCCATCTGTTACATGAAGGAGGCGTGTAGTGCCTGAATCATTTCTAAAAAGTGATTTTGGAATAACAACAGTGACAGCAAGTAGGTTATATAAAGTGGCTGCTGTGGGTCAGGCCCTGTTGAAGTGCTTTTGATATATTATTTTATTCTTCATGACATCTTATGATTAAGATCCACATTAACAGCCAGGCACCATGGCCCACGTCTGTAAACCCAGCCACTTGAGGCAGGAGGATCACAAGTGGGAGACCAGCCTCTGCAGCTCAGCACGGCCCTGAGCAACTTAGTTAGACTCTCGAAATAAAAAATAAAAAGGGCTGGGATGTAACTCAGTGGTAAAACACCCCTGGGTTAAATCCCCAGTACCAAAAAAAAAAAAAAAAAGCCACATTTACAGATAAGGAAACTGAGGCACAGAGTGGTTGAATGACTTGAACTTGCCAAGCTCACCCAACGAGTACACACAGCTTTGATTCTAAGATGACTGCTGTCTACATTAGATCTACCTTCCTTCATTTTAAGATGACACCTCTGAAAATTAATATTGGTTAGGAGTGTGAGAAATATATATATGTACGTATATAGATTTATATTTACATATAAATATATTAATCTATATATAGTTTTGTCCCATATATATGTCATATATATATATATATGATTTTTTTTTTCCAGGACAAAACCAGCCAAGTCCAGGATACCCCTATGAAGAGCAAGGTGATAATGGTAATGCCCCTTATCTGCCAGGGGCAGGGCAGACAGATGATCTTTTGGACTAGACAAGGGCTTAGGGATGAGCTTGGTGGGATGGGCCCCACCCCAGTATTCTTTAACCAGGGTAAGTCCGTTAAGAACTTGATCCAAGGCTCCGCCTGCCCTAGAACTTTGCCCCACCCCGCCCCCGTGGCAAGCAGCCAGCTGTGGCAGGTGTTTACCTCTTCAACCACTCAAAGAATTATTGTACCACCACTACCCTGCCTTTGTCTCTTGGGGTCTGGAAGAGAGCCAGACTCGGCTAGGGGGGCCTTTTCGTGTGTGTGTCTGAGTGTGCTCAGGCCTGGCACTTGGCAAAACCTTGTAGGTGTCACATTGATTTCACTTCCCTTAAAGCCGCTCACTTCCTCTCTCCCTTGTCATCTTCATGGACTGTGCCCTCAGCAGTCCACATCCTCCCCAGGGAGGAAGATGTCTGAGAATTTTACCCAATTAACAAAAGACAACTAGAAACCATAGGCAAGTGCTTAAAATGAGAGACTATGTTTTTGGTTTTTTTTTGGTATCGGGATTGAACCTAGGGATGTTTAACCACTTATCACATCTCTAGCCCTTTTTAATATTTTATTTAGAGACAGGCTCTTGCTGAGTTGCCGAGGCTGGCTTTGAACTGGAGATCCTCCTGCCTCAGCCTCCTGAACCTCTGGAATCACAGGTGTGTCACCACACCCAGCAGAGACTAGTTTGTTAATGGTGGGATTTCAGCAGCTTGAGAGATGACAAACTGGAAGGTTTGGGGACAGTCGTTTTGGCCTTATCCTCACTATGTGACCCATCCTTCCTCAGTCAGGGGTGCAGAATTCAAACCAACAGCAGGCTCTGTCATTGACCTGCTGTGATTTGGCTTCCCTTGGAGGCTCAGTTTCCCCATCTATAATATGAGGAGGAAATGTGGGCCAGAGCTATGATTCTCAGTTCTGGCTCCTCACTCAAATCACACAAGAAAGTCTGCCAACAATACAGATGTCTGGCCCCCACACCCAAGGTTGAGCCACAGGGTGTGACTTAGGTAGCTAATTTTTATAGCTTTGTAGCTGATTCTAATTGAAGTGGACTAAATTAATCCATAAACTTTTTTTTCTCTTTGGTACCAGGGATTGAACCCAGGGGTGTTTAACCACTGAGCTACATCCCCAATCCTTTTTAATATTTTATTTAGAGGCAGGATTTTGCCAAGTTGCTTAGGGCCTTGCTAAGTTGCTGGGACTGGCTTCGAATTCCCAACCCTCCTGCCTCAACCTCTGAATCCATGAGGATTACAGGTGCCGTCTGATAAACGGGTTTTAGAGTACTTGGAAATTCCTTAGAAGTATGCAGAATTGAGTATATAGCCTCACAAAGAATCCCAAGAACAGACAAATTCAAGGTTATCATTTGACTCCAACAGCTTTTCACTACTAGAAATGAAAACTCAACGCTAAAGAGGAGAACAGTGCCACCTTGTGGTTTTACTTTGCACTTGCAACAACCAAATTATCTGCCATGCAACACAATATATTTATTTATTGAATATCAACCCAGTGTAAAAGGCTTTGTGATGTGCCTTCTACGACATGCCTTCTACGGCTTTCAACATGGAGCTCACAATCTGGAGGGAACAACGGGTAGGTGCATAAAGCCCTTTGGCCTGAAGTTAAGAGGCAACAGCATAGAATACAAGCCTAGGGCCAGGGCTGGCTTTTGTTGGTCTGGGTCTGGGCTTGGAAGAGCTCTGTGCTTGATTTCATCATCTCCTGTCTCTGTCTTAAAATTATTTGAACTAGGAGCCAAACATTTTCATCTTTCCCTAGGCCCTGCAAATTATGGAGTTGATACTTCTTCAAGTAGTTGAGGAATTTTTGACATCTGACCTGAGTCTGGAAGGCAGGGCAGTAGTGGAGGGAGAGCAAAGGAGAAAGATTATTTTAGTGTGGAAGGAGAGGCAGAGTCCTCACACCGTGGTGACAGTAGTGCTACGGGAGGGAGACAGAAGATCTGGTGCTGTAGAGGGGGTGGAGAGGGAAGAAAATGTGCTGCGAGATGACTGAGGCCCAGGTTCAAGGAAGTGCCCCAGGACAGGCCCAGCAGCTGGAACTCAAATACAGACCAGGGAGCAGCTTTGGGGTCACAGGCTTATCGGTGGGACCAAGGCTTGTAGGATCCCCTGAGAAAAGTGCAGAAGAGGACATTGCTGCTTGGTGGGCCCTGGGCTTTCAGGGAAACCTAGGTTCTTGACTTCTGAGGCTCCTTCTTTGAGAAGTGGCAGCAGAAGCCCTTGAGGGCAGGGATGAATGGGCCCTTGAGCCAGCTCCCCACATGGTGTGCTGTGAAAGTCCTCTTGGCTTCCTCCCTGCTCCAACACCACCATGAGACAACAAAACCCTTCCAAGGCAGGCCCTGTGTTCCTCAGCTAGGATTCAACTTCAGGGCCCACATGGAATCCCAGCAAGATTCCTCCTCACCACTCAAAGTGGATTTGCTGACGGCAGATGACAGAACTTACTCAAGACTCTGGTGAGTCTAAAAAGCCAACCCGATAGGGTTGCTCATAAAGGGATTTTCCCATAAAGTCTCTCGGGACTTTCCACATGCTGGGGGAGGAGTTCTACGGGAAATGAGCTCTTCCTCAAAAGGTCAAGGAAGGGCCTATGGGTCTGAGTGCTGAACCCACAGTTCAGATCAGGTGTCCCTACTGGACACCACCAGGGGCTGGTACAGGTAGCTGGCACCATCCATGTCCCTGGTTCCCATAGCCTGAGCCAGGGTCCTGTCTGGTGTTTGTTTGTTTGTTTATTTTCCTTCCCTGGGCAGAGTGTGGGCAGCCTGATCAGGGCTGGATTGTGATTTGGTCCTCGGCCCCCATACAAAGAAGTCCCCTCTTTTAGGTGCATTATGGCCCAGTCATCCCAAGAGTTCTGTCTGGATTATCCTGGGAAAGTTTTGTTCTGAGGAGCTCCCACGTTGCCTCTGGGTTGGGCTGCATTCTTGCCTGAGATGTGAATATAGCTAGTAAGGTAATTAGTTACTGGAGGGACAGGGGCTCAGGGATATCAGCTACCTCTAGAAAAGATAAAAATGGCAGGCTCTCCACCACAGAATCTGCCCTGCATAGGGGTTGATTCTAGTACAGCAGAGGAAGCCCTGATCCTCAGGCCTGCATTCAATTAGGCCCAGAAAAGAAATAACTAGGGAGATGGTTATGATGGCAAAGCCTGCCTGCTCTCCCGGGCACCAGCTCAGCCACCAAAGCCGTGGGCCAGAGATCAAACACAGGCAAGGGCACAGTGCGTGGCTCCAGCCCTGGAGGAGTGCCTGGAGGGGCAGATCCTAGTGACCCACAACAGGACCAGGGCTCCAAGTGGGATCCGGTGTTCCAGGTGAGACTTAGGATTTGCTGTGACTTGGTGCTGTAGGTCAAAGCCTACAGCTTTGTGCCGGAGAGAGGAGGCAGGCTTTGACCTACATCTGGCACTCCAAGCAGAACCAGTGCTCAAGGGCATGCTGGCCATGATTCAGAAGGCATGCCTCATGCCAGGGTTTGTGAAACTATGTGTTTTCTGTTCAAGTGGGGACGCAGATGCCTGGAGGGCAAATGACCCAGGCTTGGCTCCTCTCCCTCCACCCAGCTTGTGAAACTGGGAAAGAAAGGAGAGACAACGACAGAGGGAATAGGGACACAAAGTTCCTGAGGCAGAGAGAGATAAATGGACAGGTAACAGATAAATGATGGACTGATTGATTTAGAGACACCGAGAAGAAACAAAGACTGGAAGAAACACACACTGAATACAGACAGCATCGCTTGGGTCGTGTCTTCCTATATGTCTAAGAACAGGTAAATGACGCGTAAGACTGCACTTTTCTGGCGAGCCTTCTTGCCCTTTCACGGCAAAGGCGCAAGGAAGCAGAGCATGGAGAGCTGGAGCAACCCCGGGGCGCAGGCCGCGCCTACGTCTGGATGAAGAGGTGGAAGTTGGTGCGCGTGAACTCGTGGTGGATGCTCTCGAGGAGCGCGTCGGCGTCTGTAGCAGGCTCGGCGGCGCCGGCGGGACCCGGCCTGGCGCTGTACTCCGGGGTGTAGGTGAAGGAGAAGGCGCTGGGGTAGAACAGCCCATCGGTGCGCACCAGGCTCACAGGCACCGTGATAGGAGTGCGCAGCCAGCGCCAGTCGCTGCCGAAGGCCGCCACATCGGGCACCACGCACACGAGGGACCTCGGGCTCCTGGGGGTAGGCCATGGGGGTTAAGGCTACAGTGACTTTGGTGGCAGGAACACTCCCGTCCCCGCTCCCCAGAGCCCCGGGAGGCTGCTTCCTCCGCCCCGTACCTGTACATGGTTTCTGCCTCCACGTCCCCGAACCACACCTTAAGCCCCGAGTGGAAGTTCTCTCCATGCAGCTCCAGCGTGGCCACGTCACCCCCGCCGCTCAGCTGGGGTAGAATGGGACCAGGTGGGCTGAGGAAGGGACCAGAAGTCTGCTGCCCTCCCTCACCAGCACTCCCACCTGCTGGAGCAGACACCTCCAAGCCCGCCGCCGGCGCCCCTCAGCGCCCCCCAGCGTCCCCAGCGCCCGGCTCACCTCCAGGGTGCTGATGAGCGGCACCGGAGTGACGGGCTCGCGCGTACGGGCCAGGCTGGTGCTGAAGGAGAACTCCACCGACTCGGTGCCGATGATCGTCCAGCAAGAGCTGTCGTTGAGCAGCGCCCTGTTCGCCTCCTTGGGGCAAGGAGAGGCCTGCGAGGAGAAGCGGCAGAAGCTTCTGTCGATGGTGGCCACCGGAGGAGCCAACATAGTGCCCGGCCTCCCCGGTCCGGTCCAAGCCGGGTCCCGTCCTAGACGTTGCGGTTTACATGCCCCGCGGGTCTGGACAAGCCCTTGAGTTCTCTCACTTAGAGTTCAATAAATTCGGTGCACCAAGTGGTCTCTAATGGCCTTATTTTCTTAGGATTCTATAATTTTAGTTTCATTAATTAGCTTATTTATTTTGGTACTAGGGATTGAACCCAGGGACACTACCACCAAGCTGCATCCCTAACCCTTTTTGTTTTTTCTTTGAGACAGGGTCTGGCTAAATTGTCCAGCCTGACTTCAAACTTGAGATTCTTCTGCCTCAGGCTCTCCAGTGTTGGGATTACGGGTGTGTGCCACCAAGCCCAGCCTACAATTTTATTTTTTAACATTGTGCAATTCGGTATGCTAATATACTACCATTTAAATATTCATGGAAAGGAATATTATTCAATAATAACAATAGTCATTCTCTACAAATTATGATTTCATCTCCCAACATTCTGTGATAATATTCTTTTGGGAATAATATTGCTGAACAGTCATTATTATATTCCACACTGCAATTCTGTCTTAACATTCTACGATTCTAATAGTTTTGCTCAACAATAATCAATACTATTACCAATTATGATTTTTATTTATGTTCTATAGTTTTATATCCTATCACTCTATGATTTTAATGTTCTTAGGGAAGGAGTGTTGCTTAATAATAGTAATTATTTTTTTTAAATATCCTACAATTCTGACCTTCCATGGCAGGCAGTGTTGCTCAGTAAGCAGCGACCATGGTGAGAGCTCACATCACTCTCCCGTTCTCCCTTTTGAGGATGCTTGTGCGGTATTCCCACTCACCTGGAATTGCACCACCTTCTCTGTGGCAAGGCATAAGTAGGTGCCACCCCCTCCTGGAGGACCACCTGGAAACTGAAAGGCACACTTGTGCAGTTGAGAGATAGGCTCGTCCACGTCAAGGAGCGCACACTGTTTGGCTACCTTGCGGATGATCTGTAATGCAAGCGTGGCTGGCAGGGTGGTGGCCAGGTGTTCAGGGGTCCAGAGGCTGTCATCCCAGCCAGTCTCTGCTGCTCTGATAGCCTTTCGGTCACTGGTAGATACCCGCAAACCACCCAGTGTTCCCAGAGCGAGAGTAGGTGTCTTCGTGTGTGGGGCCTCACCTCCCAACCCTACCCACATGGGCACTTCCTCTCCATGAATCTGGGGAGCCCCTTCAGGCACGACCTCCTTCCTCATACCAAAGGTGGCAGCGTGATGCCAGTGACTGTGCAGACAAGCTGAACCAGGGAGCCATAGCGGACATAGCCCTCTCGAGGTGGAAAGTCCCCCTGGGAAGAGTGCTCATCAGCTGGGGGTGAAAGAAAGAAAGAAAGGAAGAAGGACTTCAGGGACCCCAAGCTTCTGCTCCAAATCCTGGCCCCATTTCACATCATACTTGGGCCTTGTGGGAGGGGTCGGCCCTCAGGGAAGCAGTTAAGCTGAAGGCTCTAATCCTGGGAAGGTCACTTGGGCCATCACTATAAATGTCTGCTCCTGGGGCAGACACTTACGTGGTATGAGGGAGAAGGGCATGGACATTGGAATCAGAATGGCTTGAATTGGTCACTGACTTACTGGGACCCTGGGCAAGTCTTTTTATTTCTGAAGCTCAGATACGCAGAGCCAAGTTTATTTTCCTTGAGGAGTTGGGGTGACGATTGAACAAGCTAATGCACAGGGAGAGCCTGTGCCTGCTGACATAATTACCCAGGTGGAGCGTGAAGGCAGCCCACTGTCTCGCGCTGGCCACAAAGGCCCCATCTTCCACGGAGAGGTAGCGTGTGGACACCGTCTGGGAGCGCAGGCGGTTGAAGAGGGAGACCTTTGAGCCTGAGGATATGCACACTGTGAAGGGAGGTGGAATCAGTGCCCTGGCCTGGTGTGGTCCCTTGGACTTGCCAGTCAGTCTCTGATCCTCTGTCCCCTGTGCCACCCTATGCCCACTGGCCTGGACACACTGCATTCATATTTCACAGCTTCTCATCTAATGCTTGCTGCTGTCCTGCCTCTGGCCTTTGCCCACTCCCTTACGCTCCCTAGGCATCCTCTGTTCAAAAAACCAGAATCTCATCAAGTCACTCAGGGCCTACTTTGTGGTAGGCACCGTGCTGGGTACTGGGTACCAAAGTGTCAACTAGGCCCGGCTCTGCTTTGGAAGAGTTCACCAACTCAAGGTCATAACTATACAATAGCGATATGATGTGGTGAGGGCTGAGATGGATCTTTTTGGAGGAGGTTACACTTTTAGCCAGGGAGCTTGCAGCAGGTGGGCATTACACAGAGGTCACTCAAGCAAAGATGGTGTGGCATGAAACAGCTGCGTGATGCTTCCAGGGCTTGACATTTCTCTCTTCCAGCCTATCGCACATACTCAGAGTCATGGCTTGAGCTTCTTGTTGGACTCTGACCATCTGGGGAGAAGGCACGGGTGGATCCTTGGCCAGTCTCTTCTTATAGTGCTGGACAGACTGCAGGTGCTCCATTTACACTTTGTCCTAGCCCCCCTCCTTAGAATAACAGCCAGTGTTTATTGTTTTTTTAGATTGTTGAATCTTTTTTTTTAAACCAGTGTTTATTGTGTGCCAAGTACTCTTCTAAATGTTTTCACATGTTTTAGCTCATTTGATCCTCTTAACAACTTTCCAAGGTAGACAATACTACCCACTATAGGTAGCAACCCGCTCAAGATCATGCAGCTCACAAGCTGTAAAACAGCTTGTTGTAAGCTCAGGCTGCTGAGCTCTGGAATCTGCACTCTTAATCATCACATTGTGCTGCTACTCTATCTGGCTCTCCCCTGATGCACAGGGCCAGCCAGAACACTCTGCCTGGATCTGAACATTGCACAGATTTTGTTGCTGCTGATGTTTTCTGGTGCTGGAGATTGAGTCCAGGACTTCATGCATGCTAAGCAAGCACTGTACCACTGAACTACATCCCCGTTTGTTTTGAGACAGGGTTTCAAACTTGCTGAGGCTGGCCTCAAACTTGCAATCCTGCTGAGTAGCTGGAGTTATGGGTATGTGCTACAGCACTCAGCTCCAAATATTCCTTAAGTTAATGGATGAATATTCCAAACCTCATTTTCTTCATTTACCATATAGGAACAATGATAGCAACTACCTCACCAGGACACAATGAGCATCAGACAGAATGATGTCAGTAGATGCTTTCTCAGAAAGCCCCCTCCCACCCCCATCCCCACCCCAGCAATGTTCAGACATGCCCCTCCCAGCCTTTCTTAGAACTTCTAACCCTGGGATTTGCCACTTGACATCAGGACAGTATATATCTCAAATTGCCTCTCAAATCCATTGTGTGTGTCTCCTCTGCAAGGCTATGCTTTTCTCTAGAAAGAGACCCCTGCTCTTATTATATAGGGATCCAGCACTCAGCAGAGTCAGGCAAACAGCAGGCACTCCATATTTCTCTCTCTCTCTCTCTCTCTCTCTCTCTCTCTCTCTCTCTCTCTCTCTCTCGTTTCACTATGTTCCCTAGCCCAGTCTCTAATTCCCTAATTCCTGAACTCAAACAATCCTCCCGCCTCAGCCTTCCAAGTAACTGGGATTATAGGCACACGCCACCGCACCGGGCTCCACAAATACTTTCAATTGAATTTCCTGTCACCTTATTGCCACCCCCTTGCCTCCAGTGCTGGGGATTTAACTCTGGGGCCTTGCATACGTAAGCAAGATGCTGTACCACTGAGCCCCAAACCTCTGTACCCCAAACCCCTCTCTCGTCATGTTTAATCTGCCCCCAGTTTGCCAACTGCCAGTCGATTTTTGTCTGTTCTGAGCCCCGCCCCATCCCCCCTTCCACCCTCAAGCTTAGGCGTCGCCTTTCCTCAGTCTTTGCTCCTTGTAACCCCAGGTTACACCCGCTCATTCAGATCCCGCCCCCCTCTCGACTAGACTCCACCCCTGTCACTCGGATCCCACCCCGACATCTCGGCTCCACGCCCCCCACCACGTCCCTCTCCAAATTCATGGGTCTTGACTTGATTGCACCTCCCGCCCTGCCTTGCAGGGAGGCCCCGCCTCGGCTCACGGTCGGTGTTTTTCAGCGACTGCTTCTTTTGCGATGGCTTGGAGATGACCTTGATGAGGCGACTGTGGAAGGTGCCCAGCTCACGGCCCCCTCGAAGCACCAGCCGCAGCACCAGCCGGAAGTGCTTCCTCTTGTCGGCGTCTGAGATATACAGGGTCTTGGCACAACCAAATTCCTGTAGGCACGAGGACAAGGGACCGTCACATCCCGCCCTCCACCACCGGATGAAACAACCTCCCGCAGTTTTCTGACGCCCAGCCTTTCGGAGGTGACAAGAAGCTCCAGGAGCCAGGCCTCAAGCGGAACTCCGACCTCCCGATCGCCTGATCTCCTGACCTCCCTCCCTACCTATCTCTTGGCTTAGGGAGGGGACATAAGGGGACCTCCTCTCCAAGAAAGAGGCAGGGATGGGAGCAGGAATCGGGATGCCTCCCATGCACTCTCACCCTGGAGTCCGGCTGCTCCTCGAAATTCAACTTCTGCGTCTCGGCAGCGCTGCCGGACGCGCCGTCCAGTCCCATGTAACCGCAGACGGTGGGCCCGGTCTCCCCCGCCTGGTGGGCTGAAAAGGGGCGTGAACCGGCTCTGAAAGGACTCGGGATCTTGACTCAGGCTCCAGGCAAGCTTAGCTTTCGCCGCCAGAGGGCGCAGCGAGGCTGCGTCAGCGAACCGTCCCGCTCCCAGGCCCAGAGCGCAGTCCTCCCTGCTGAGATGAATAACCCGCAGCCCTTGAGTGCGCCCTCACCTTGACCCTGCACTGGCTTCACCCTCCAGCCGGGACCCGCGAGGTAGACACAGGGCGGGGGGCAGAAGAACCTGCGGAGACATGAGAGTGCTGGATTCGTATACCCATTTCCGCTTGCCTATCTCGTGAGCATCTCAAGATGCAAACCCTACAGTCCTCCCTTTCTCCCCTAGGCTCCTCCATGACCGTGAACCCCATTAAGCTCCGAACTTTGTTTTATCTACACCCCTTAGCCAATCCATCACCACGTCCCCTCCCTTCCACCTTCAAAACATATCCGGAATCCACGGACTTCTTACCACCTCCCCACCGCTACTGTGCCTACATCTGCCTTCCAGCGGGTCTCTCTATTGTCCTCCTCCACCCTTCAAACTATTTTTCACACAGCAGGCAGAGTGATTTTTTTTTTTTAAGACAACATGAGTCAAATCACGTTACTCCTCTTCTTGAAATCCTCCAGTGGTTTAAACTGCCAAGTCCTCACGTGATCTGGCCCCTTGCTTACCTCTCTTCAACTTACTTCCTAACCTCCGCCCTCTTCCTTCAGTTCCAGCCATTCTGACTTCTTTTGTACCTCGAACCTAGTTGGTACAGTCACAGGGTTTTTGCGCTTTCTGGTCCTTGTAAGTGGAACATGTTTCCCTTGGATTTCCTCGCGGCTGGCTCCATCTTAACATTCGAGTCTCCTCCTTCATCTTTCAAGCTAAAGTGCCCTCACTTCAGTTTCTATCACATTACTCTTTTATTTTCCTTTTAGCTTTCCTTGTGATCTGAAAATATCTTATTTGCTGACTTGTGGGGAGTTTATAGTTAGTCTCTTCCACATTAAAGAGAAAATACCATGGAGGCAGGGACTGTCAGTCTTGTTCCACTGTGTGCCCAGTGCCCAGCAGTGCCCACAGAGCCTGGCACATGATAGGATACTCAATAAGTGGATGAATGAATGAAGAGTGGGTGAGTGAGTGCAGATGGGAGGGTCACAAGGAGGTTCTCAATAGGCCAAAGTGGGGGCCAGGGTTGGCTGAGAGACAGGTCTCCTGACCGGCCAATAGCTGAGGTCTCAGCCCTGCCCTGGCAGGAGGGCAGAGGGGTGCATGGGGCTGAAAGCTGAGAGGGGCCACGGAGGCTCATACCGCTTTTCATTTCCGTATGATTTCTGGGCCACTTTGGCATGCAGGATCCGCACTGTCTGTTCGCATCGTTGCTGCAGACACCTGCACACGCCTTCTCTCAGGACGGTGGTGCACTCTGGGGAGGACCTAGGAGCAGGACAGGCCCACAGCAGGGAGAGTCAAGGGTTGGGTGACACATGGCCCACCGCTCAGGTTGAGTGAAATGAAGGGAGACAGGAAGGGAGGTGGGGCTGCTCTACATTGTGCTTCCCAGAGGTCAAGTGGGAAGGCGTGTTAGGCCAAGGAGAGGACTTGGGTGCAAGTTGTGGGCTAACTATTTGGTCTAAATATTTGAGATCCTCCGTGAAGCATGCTTGGGGCCTACCAGGACCACCCAGGTGCCACTCTATGGGTCTGGCTTCCTGCCTGCCCCGTTGCAGTCTGGGGCCTCAGGGAGACACAGATGTGACACAAAGGCCCCACTTATGCTGGCCTTGAGATGGGGTATGTGGAATTGGTCGTTAAGCCTCCCATCCCCAGAGAATGCCAAAGGGGAATGCTGGAACTGGGCCCAGAGGGCTGCTCTCTCACCTCCTGCCAGCGGACTCCACCAACAGGAAAAGCACCCCCCCAACTGTGTCCCCAGGACCAGGATCGGGCAGCTGCGTCCTTCTGGGCCCAAAGCAACATTCCTCTCTTTCTCCTGTGAGAAGGGGCCTGTTGCCCTGCGGGCTTTCCTTGATTACAGGGAATCAAAGTCGATTACATTGGGCTGCAGGGTGAGCCAGGTCAGAGCCAGGGATTTCTGGTGATTTCTGGGCATGGGGATTTGAATGGGTGAGGGTGGGTGCGCCCAAAGCCCGCCCCACTGCGGGCGCCGTGAAGGAGTCTGGTGGGAGAGATTTGGAGAACTAGCAAGCTGGGACCCAAAGAGAGCCACTATCCCTGAGGCTGTGCGTTTGAGCCTTTTACCCTCTTGGTGGGACCCGAGTCAAGGCCTTTCCTCACTCCTGGAAGGGACACGGAGGGCAAGAGCCGGGCGGGCCCTGGGACGTCGGGCCAGGCAGTCGGCGGCCAAAGCCAGGACCGCTCCGCCTCTTGGGGCTCTCCTCGGGGAAGTGCCTCGCAGGCTTCCAACGCATTCCGGCTGCGAGTGTCGCCGCCCGTCTCCAGCTGTAGCCGAATTCTGACCCGCAGCTCGCGCCTGCAGCTCCAACCCGGCAGGGACAAGGGACGCCACACTTGCCCCGCCCCAGTCGTAAGGGGAAGGGGGGGATCGCTCCCTGCCAGTGGGAGGGTCGCAGCCCGCGCTCCCCCTCCCCACACACCAGCCTTAGGTTAAATGCGGCCGCCGCCTCTGCTCGCTCCAGCTGCCTGGCAGTCCCCACCTAGGGCACGCTGCCCACGTCGTTACCTGGTCCAACTGCCCGGGAGGCTCCGCCCGTCGGCTCCGAACTGCAGCCGCGCCTCTGAGCTGTCCGGCAGGCTCAGGTGAGTCAGAAGGCCCGGGGACATTGAGGGGTCTGCAGGGGAGCCGATATCAAGCCCGAGCCGGAGACCTCATTTAACCCAGGAGGCAACGCCACAGTGCCTCCATCTGACCTGCGGTGACCGTTCCCTCTTCAGGAAGGTCCTTTCCAAATTGAATGTCCACGGGCAAAGCCAACAAAAAGGGGGCATTCTTCCCCTAATCTCCTCCCTCCAGGCCCAGGCACCGAGGGGTTCGATCTTGGGCAGCTCTTGATGAAGCAGGCACAGACCTCCTGTCCCTTGCAAGTCCACCTTTACTAATCTAAGCGCATCAGTGAAACTTTCCCTTTAACGCCAGGATTAACTCTTCAGAGGAGTTCTGGGCTCTCGTGTCAGTCGGGTGACCACTTTGCTGTGACATTGGGTGAAGACCCCCATTGTCCTCTCTGGACCTAGTTCTTTCTGTAGACTGGGGGTAAGGGGTTGGATGAGTGATGGGATTCTCCACAGTCCCTATTTTGAATTTCTAGGATTCCTGGGATTGAGGCAGAGAAAGAGCCAAGTGAATGTTAGCTCAGGTCAAGAGTAGGATAAGGGGGACCCTAATTAGGATTTGGGGCTCCAAAGGCAGGTAGGAAGGGTTGCAGAGTGGCAAAGGCCCCTCCTGCTTTTACCCACATGCAACCCAGGGGTTCTCTCCTCTGCTGTGGTCCAAGCAAGAGAAGGAATCCCCACCCTCCTATCTCCACCAGCAGCTGCAGATCCAAGGGGCACATTTAGCTTAGTCACCCTGTCACAGTGGGCCCTGCCAGAGAGATTGTTGTTCCTCCACCAGGCCTGGAAGGCCAAGGGGAAGAAGAATCCCAGTCAGGAAAGCCTTCTGGAGTGATCGTCAGCCTTGCTCAGAATAGGCCCATTCATGGAATTGGGGGGTGGGGAGATGGGTTAGGGGTGGCTGGCCCTCTTTGCCAAGAAACAGCAACAGAAAAATGACTGAAGCAGCCTCTACGTGGGGCATGGGGGTGGGGTAGGGAATGGAAGAAAAAGAGGTGTGGTGACTTCTAGGCGACAGGGAGCTAGGCAGCTTAGGAGAGAGCAGGGAAGCCAAGAGCCCTGGATTCTAGTCCTGCCCTTGCAGCTCAGTGGAAGGTCTTCTTGGGACTCAATTTTCCCATTGGTACAATGGTGGTGGCGAGGGTCCTTCCGTGTTGTCGTCGGGGGCCATTGGAGGGTGAGGTCTCACCTGCTGCCCCCACAGGGTCCATGGCCACTCTGCGAGGCCTGGGCTGATCTCTGGTTGCCTTGTGGGCACGTCCAGTGCCGCCGTCGCTGGAACTCTGCACGACTCTGCTCTTCGACCCTTGTGCGGGATATATTTCATTCAGGTCTTATCTTCAAGGCCCCGGGGCTCCTAGCCCGCTGTTTGCTCTGGGCAAGAACACCTGCTGGGCATATGTGGGCTTCCCACGGCCACTAGGCCAGTCGCAGCCAGACCCGACGCCCCCTGGCGGCCTTTACTGAGAGCAGGCAAGGAACTGAGGCACGGAGTTGTGCGTGGTGGGTTTTGACTTGCTCACAGTCCACCACACCCCCACTCGAGCCTGAGAAAAGGGAGGACCTTCTCCGCCACCTGCGGTTGGGCGGTGTACGCAAAAGGACTTTGGGTTGTAAAGACAGCTATATAGAAGCTCCTGTGTGCGGAGGGGAGGGCCGAGGTACTGAAGGGTTTTGTCTGCAGAACTTGGCCTCTCGGGGAAAAGAGGGACAGAACACCGTGGTTGGCCCACAGAACCAGACAGAATAGGATACTATCCCGGCGTAACCACTTCCTTGCTGCATGACCTTGGGTACCAACGCTTGACTTCTCAAAGGCTCAGCTTTCTTCTCTGAGCAGTGGGAACAACAGCAGCCTTGGTGTTAAGAGTTGGAGAGAGGAGTAAATGCGTGAAAGGCATTTAACGCTGTAGCTGGTATTTAGGAAAGGCCTTTTTTTTAAATTTTGCATATTTAAGCTACTATTTATTTATTATTCTGTTGTTCTACAAAGTATAAGTTTCTGCAGTTCTACAAAGACTCTCTTGAGTTTCCCAGCAACCCAGTGTGATGACAATTTTTTGAGTTGTGAAACGTCTGGAACATACACAACAATAGAGATTAGTAAAATAACCCATGACCCTCTTCTCTCCCCTTCAAGTACCCATTCCCTGGAATAAGAGCTCTGTCAATACCATTGCTTTTCTAATTTCCTTTCTCCCTCCAGGCTCTGACATCTTCATTCTCTGTCCTCTGTCCTCCAAGCAACATGAGAGGCCTTCTTTGCTGGCCACTGGCCATGTCGCTGCTCCTTCTCCAGCCCTGGGAAACGCAGCTGCAGTCGGCAGGTGAGCGGTGCCCCGCCCTCACCAGTGGGAGGAGGGAAGCACAAGTAGCTTCATTTGCAGCCAACTGGGTCTGCTGGGGAGAGAAAAGCCCCGGCTTGGGAGCATAGCACACTGGGTTTGAGCACAGGGTGCTTCTCCTCTCTGGGTCTCACCTATGGGACATGGCTTAATTTGGGGTACATGCAGAACTGTCCATTCAGTGTTTAATTTTGAAAAACATTGAAACATGGGAAAATCAGGAGATTTCACACAATTCTAATTTGGGATTTCTTTTTATAAAAATCCAAGGACCTGATACTATTCGGTTCTCAATGGCCCACATTTGGTTGGAGTTGGTCTGTTTAGGACGATACAAGCTGCACGTTCACAGTCCTAACACAGCCAGTTCATTCATTTATGTTGCCCGCCTGGCCATATGGCCATTCCACATTTCCTCCTAGCCTTTTCCTTAATGGATAACATCTTCTCAGAATAGCCCTCAGAACCGTACATGGGAATTTGTTAGATCTCCTAGCCCGGTCTCTCAGCAAATGCTGGATACGTAAGGGTATGTCACCTGCGTTTGCGTGGCTAATGCTAGGTTAACCTTATGCAGTTGCGCCGGAATAGCAGCACTTCTGGGTTTCCCTGGGGTGGAAGTGTCTCTTTGGCGGTAAGGCTTTGTTGACCTAAGAGAGTCCTTCCTGATCTCCACTGCAGGTCCCAGGTGCCACACTGGGCCCCTGGATTTGGTGTTTGTGATTGACAGCTCCCGCAGCGTGCGCCCCTTCGAGTTCGAGACAATGCGGCAGTTCTTGGTGGGCCTCCTCCGCAGCCTAGACGTGGGGCTCAACGCCACGCGCGTCGGCGTGATCCAGTATTCGAGTCAAGTGCAGAGCGTCTTCCCGCTGGGCGCCTTCTCGCGCCGCGAGGATATGGAGCGCGCTATCCGCGCCCTGGTGCCGCTGGCACAGGGCACCATGACTGGGTTGGCAATCCAGTACGCCATGAATGTAGCCTTCAGCGAGGCAGAAGGGGCGCGCCCGCCAAAGGAGCGCGTGCCGCGGGTCGCTGTCATCGTGACCGACGGGCGCCCCCAGGACCGCGTGGCCGAGGTGGCGGCTCAGGCGCGCGCTCGCGGCATTGAAATTTACGCGGTGGGGGTACAGCGCGCTGACGTGGGCTCCCTGCGCGCCATGGCGTCACCCCCTCTGGACGAGCACGTCTTTCTGGTTGAGTCCTTTGACCTTATCCAGGAGTTTGGTCTGCAGTTCCAGAGCCGGCTGTGCGGTGAGTCGCAGGGGCGCCTGGAGCGAGGCTCGAATTCTCTTTGGATTCTTGTTCCCATGACACTGAATCCCTTCCCATCCGGGAGGGGGGGTGTGTTTCACCATAATCTTAAGGTCAAACTCCAACACCAAATGCCTTGATTGATTGCTGTCCCTCAAAGCTGAGAGCAATGCCAGGCAGCGGGCCTGCCCCACCCACGTGGCTTTGGCTCCTCCTCCTCTCATCTTAACTAGTTCCACAAAGGCTGCAAGAGTCACATTTTGAGTTGTTCTGCCCACTTTAAACACTTCTCCACTCTGCATCGTCCTTACCCCTGTGTGGTCCGTCCTTGTCCCACTGACATCTCTTCTGTGCCTATTCAGAGGAGCTGCTCAAGCCCTCTTCTTTCCCTAAGCTCTCCCACCTGGACAGAACCCCCTCTAACGAAGCATACCCCACCTAAGGCCATACTTGAGGATGGTGCCTGCCTCTGACCCCACCCCATCCAACTCTCATTATGCCCACCTGGCTCCTGCTGATTCTAGTGCGTGTGTCCTCAGGGAAGGACCTGTGTGCTGAGTGGGGACACAGCTGCCAGCACCAGTGTGTCAGTGCTCCAGGAACGTTCTACTGTGCCTGCAACTCCGGCTACAAGCTAGCAGCAGATAGCAAGAGCTGTTTGGGTGAGAGCTACCCCTGCCCTGCAATCTCACTACTCCTGAACCTTCTTTGGCTCTGTAGTGCCAGAATCAAACCAATGAGTTTGGAAGGGTCTTTAGAAGTAAACACTGGCCTCCTTCAGCTTAGAGGCCCATGGAAGAGGGAGTCCAAAGACCTGGTAGGACCAGAGTTAAGAATCTTGATCCCGTGTATTTTCTGTAGCCTGTTCCCCTTTCAGCCCAGTCTCCTACCTGGCTCCACTCCACCTCTCAATCTTGTTTCTGTCTCCTTTCAGGAACAGCCTTCGGTTTCTGTTACTTAGACACTGTTGGGTTTTCGGTTAGATGGAATCCCCCCACATGCTGCTCATTCCTGCCTCTGCACTTCAGCTCCTTCTGTGGGGCTCACTCGGGCTGCCTTTACTGCTCCATCTGCTTCTACAAACCTTCCTCCCTCCTACCCTCTTCTCTCCTTCTCTCTCTCTCTCTCTCTCTCTCTCTCTCTCTTTCTCTCTCTCTCTTCCCTCCCTCCCTTCCTTCATTGCTACCAGGAATTGAATCCAGAGGTGCTTAACCACTGAGCCACATCCCTAGACCTTTTAATTTTGTATTTAGAGGCAGGGTCATGCTAAGTTGCTTAGGGCCTTGCTAAGTTGCTGAGGCGGGCTTTGAACTAGCGATCCTCCTGCCTCAGCCTCCTGAGTCTACAGATCTCTCAAGACCTTGTTGTTCACTTTTGTCTTCTGAAAAGCTCTGGCACATGATTCCTTGCTTACCTGATTGGGTTTTTCTTTGTGGTGTATGTATGTGTCTACTCTTGTGATTGTAACTGTTGCAGTTTCCTGGCTGCTAAGTTAATAACAGGAGGATTCCATACATTAGCTCTCAACCTCACAACAACTTGGAAAAAGAGATCATGTGATCTCAATAACCCAGATGCCACCTGGGTTTCTAGAAACTTTTTGAAGTTTGGTTTTCACTCCCCATTTGAGGACTGTGACCCTTCAAATTCCTCCCCAAGATCTCTTCTGCTACATTCATTAGATATATGGGTCCTTTCTCAGTTTTCAATCCCAGATGTACTGTTCTTGTTTCATGCATGTGAATCAGCCTCTTCTTTGGTTTAAACACTTGTGGTCATGCAAGTGTGTGTGTGTACCTGTGGGTATACCCATTTTACTAAAGAATGACTGCCAGAGATATGAGTTGCACTTATAAAGTCAAACATGAAAAAGAAAAAAATTATAATTGAATGTTAGACATGCTTATTCCTCAGTCAGCTCACTACAGGGGCCTGTCACCCGCACCTTCAACCCACACAGTTACAGATCTCCACACCATCTGGTGTTCTTTTTCTTCAAGGCAATTTCCCCCTTCCCACTGCATATCTGCTCTCTTCACACATCCAAACCATCAGGTGCTGAACAGGGCAAGAGCCCTCCTTTACTAGAAGGAAGTCGTACATAACAATGCTGTCTTTACTTATTTTTCCATTTTGCAGATGGGGAAATGGAGGCTCAGATAGGTCAAGTGGCCATACCTTATCCTCCCCTGTAACTCAATAGCATCTGGAGGACAGGGACCCTGCCATCTATGACTGTGGCTCAGTCCTCCTGGCTCAGTAATGAGCACACTGGGATATGTCCAGGGTTTGAGTTGGGAGGGTCTCCTGGCCCTGAGGAAGGAGGCTCATGTATATAGAAATTGTAGATGCCATGGTGGCATGGAGACTAACTAATCGACATCTCTGGGGCTGGGGTCCAGGCATGGGTGTTCTTAACAAGCTTCCTGGGTGTTCATGCTCTAGGGCTGAGAAGTGCAGCCCTGGGCAAAAGCTGACCTCATCTCGTCCTCAGCCATCGACCTGTGTGCTGAAGGGACTCATGGCTGTGACCACCACTGTGTCAGTTCCCTGGGCTCCTATTTCTGTCGTTGTCGGGCTGGCTTTGTTCTCCAGCGGGACCAGAGGAGCTGCAGGGGTGAGTAAGTCCCCCAGCTCCCAGTACTGGCACCCTGGCCTGAGGCCTCTGGTGGCTCCAGTCAGGAAGGACATCTTGCTGTTTCTTTGTCCCCGTCAGCCATTGACCACTGCAGCTTCGGGAACCACAGCTGCCAGCATGAGTGCGTTAACTCTCCTGGTGGGCCACAGTGTCGCTGCAGAGAGGGCCACGACCTGCTGCCTGATGGGAGGAGCTGTCAGGGTGAGGCATGCCCTGCTTTTGTGGGGAGGGGTAGGAGACCTTAACTGGCGCCACGCACCCTGACTCATCCTGCCGTGTCTCTCCTCTAAGTCAGGGACCTGTGCAATGGTGTCGACCATGGCTGCGAGTTCCAGTGTGTGAGCGAGGGCCTCTCCTACCGCTGCCTGTGTCCGGAGGGGCGGCAACTTCAGGCCGACGGCAAGAGCTGCCTCCGTGAGTTCCGGGTGTGAGACTGTTGTCTGCTTCTGCCCCACTGCCCGGGCTCTGCGGCTCAGGGATGTGGGGTGGGTGTGCGTGTTGGGGGGTTGGGGTTTCCGTGCCCTGCCTCCATTGCTCTCCCCTCAGTCTTCTATCCTGCTGTCAATGGTAACTTAAAAATCCATATAGGATCAAATTCTTCCTTTGCTCAAAATCCTTCTGTGGCTCACCAGTGCCTACAGAATACAGATCAAATACCTTACCACTGAGTTTTTCAAATGGCGGGCACAACCACATTAGTGGATGATGAACTCAAATTAGTGGTTTACAACCAGCATTTAAAAAGAAGAATGGATGGGAAAATAGAGTTTCCTGCCTGTAGAAAGAGTAAGTATTGTTTCATGAAACTAAAGTTTGGTTATATGTCAGTATATGAAGTGCGTCATGATGTATTATTATTTTTTTTTTTTTAACTGTGGGTTGTGGTCAAAATTTTGAAACTACCACTTAACTCATCACAGTCTAGCTTCAGCAAACCCCATTAGCGTGTCTCCTGCCACATGTAGACAGTTTAGTCATGCTGGCCTGCTCCTTCCTGAATGTCAAGAACTTTTCAGCAATCATGCCTCTGCATATGCTGCTCCCCACTTTCTAGATTGTTCCCCTCCGCCTTGATGAACTCACTCCCACTTGTCCTTCAAGACTGTCTTACTGCATATGAGCTGCTATAACAAAGTGCCATAGACTGAGTGGCTGCCTTCATCTGCTTTGTGTTGCTTTAACAAAATACCCATGGCTGGATGATTTATAAAGAAAAGAAGTTTATTTAGCTCACAGTCCTAGAGATTCAAGTGCTGGCATCTGCTTGGTTTCCAATGAGAGCCTTCTTGATGATGGCATCATGTGGCAACAGCACCTGGGAGAGTGGCGGTTGGGCATGTGGAAGAGACCAAAGACATGGGGTGGACTTATTTTATAATTACTTACTGTCACGATAATCCAGTCCCTTGAAGCCTAACTCATTCTGTTGAGAGGGGCATTAGTCCCTTGCTAGGGTGGTGCCCCCATAACTGTATTGCCTCCCACTAGGCCCCACTTCTTAAGGGTGTCACCGCCTCTTAAGAGTGTTACACCAGGGGACCAAGCTTCCAGCCCGTGAGCTTTCTGGGACAAACCATATCCATCTCGCAGCAGTGGCTTAAACAATATTTATTTCTCATAGTTCTGGAGGCTGAGAAGTTCAAGACCAAGGCGCTGGCAGATGCAATGTCTGGTGAGGATCTGCTTTCTGGGTCATAGACAGCAGTCTTCTCACTAGGCCCTCACATGGTGGAGAGAAGAAGTGAGCTCTCCTGAGACTTTTCAGGACAGATTCCATTTCTGAGGGCCCTACTCTCATGGCCTCATCTAATCCTAATTGCCTCCTGAAGACCCCACCTCTTCAGACCATCACACTGGGGAATAGGGGTCAACATAGGAACTTTGGGAGTCACAGAGATTCAGTCCAGAAGAAAGACCAAATCCAAAGCCATCATCTTCGTGCAGCCTTCCTCCATAACCACAGGAAGGAGGAATCGCCCCGGCGTGGGCTTCCTGCCTTCCCCTCTCATCTAGTACTTTCCTTAACCACGTCTGACTTGCTCCGCTCAAGCCTGATTTCCTCATGGATCGGGATTATATTTTTCTTTGTCGTTAAATCTCCTTCAGGGTCCAGTGAAGCCCCTGGCTCAGAATAGGGGAGGCAACACTGTAGAGTGGTTAGGAGCAGGGGTTTTGGGGTCAGACAGACCTGGTTTCTAGTCCCAGCTCAGTGGACTGCTAGCTATGGAATCTGAGGAAATCACTTTATCCTGCAGAACTTTAGGTTGTAGAAAATGGGAATAAAACTCAAGGTTATTAGGAAGTTTGAGACTATATATACAATTACCTAGCCAAGTGCCTGGTGCATAGTTAGCTGTCCATAAATAATGTTTTTGCTATTAATACTGATCAGGTGCTTCAAATTGTGCCTGATACATAGCAGATGCTCAATTAAGAGTAGAAATTGTGTTAATTATTATTGTTGTTGGTCATTTTTAAAAAGAGTCTTGCCAGGCATGGTGGCACATGACTATAATCCCAGCTTCTGTGGAGGTTGCAGGCAGGAGGATCACAAGTTCGAGGTTAGCCTGACAACTTATAAAGACTCCATCAAAAACAAAACAAAACAAACAAAATGAAACAAAACAAAAGCTTTTACTCTCAGTTACTCAGGAGGTTGAGGCAGAAGAATCCCAAGTCTGAGGCCAGCTTAGGCAGTGGCAGCTTAGCTAGACCCTGTCTCAAAATGAAAAAGCTCAGTGCCAGAGAGCTGCCTCGCTTGCACGAGGCCCTGGGTACAATTCCTAGTACCCCTCCCCCCCCCCCCCCCAAAAAAAAGATGATGATTTGTCCTACTGCCAGGTACAGCTGGGACTCAGTAAATGGTATGTTTCCTAAATGTGAATGAATGACAGGTTGTTGTCGTGCTTGTTATGATGATGATGATGATGGCTGTTGGTAGTCAAGGACTGCCCTCTCCATCCAAGCCTTCTGGCTGTGCAGGGTGCCGGGAAGGCCACGTGGATCTTGTTCTGCTCGTGGATGGCTCCAAGAGTGTGCGCCCACAGAACTTTGAGCTGGTGAAGCGCTTCGTGAACCAGATTGTGGACTTCCTGGACGTTTCTCCCGAGGGCACCCGCATCGGGCTGGTACAGTTCTCCAGCCGCGTGCGCACCGAGTTCCCGCTGGGTCGCTACGGCACCGCTGCCGAGGTGAAGCAGGCAGTCTTGGCTATTGAGTACATGGAGCGCGGTACCATGACGGGCCTGGCGCTGCGCCACATGGTGGAGCACAGCTTCTCGGAGGCACAGGGTGCGCGGCCTCGCGCCCTCAATGTGCCTCGAGTCGGCCTGGTCTTCACGGACGGCCGTTCCCAGGATGACATCTCAGTGTGGGCAGCGCGCGCCAAGGAGGAAGGTGGGCTTGGCACAGGAGAGACTGGGCTGGGGTTCGGGTGGGCGCGAGGTGGCGGCTTCCCCAAGGCCTGGCGCGCCCTGAGTCCGCGGGTCCTGCAGGCATCGTCATGTACGCGGTGGGCGTGGGCAAGGCGGTGGAGGAGGAGCTGCGGGAGATCGCTTCCGAGCCCGCCGAGCTGCACGTGTCCTACTCGCCGGACTTCAGCACCATGACGCACCTGCTGGAGAACCTCAAAGGCAGCATCTGCCCCGGTGAGCGCATCTCTCAGGGCTCCAGGGGTGGACTCGCCAGACAACAGCCTTGTTTCAAGTGTAGGTCTCTGACCAGCCGACCAGTCGCATGGCAGTCACCTGGAAGGGTGTCAGAAATGCAGCGATTCCCGCAGTCTCCAGACCTAATGAGTCAGAATTGGCACTTTAACAAGACCAAGCGGGAGAAGCACTACACTAGGTTCCCTTTCCCCCAAATTAGCAGTGTTCAGAATAATTTGGGAAAACTTCCAAAGGCACGCCAAATTTAACATTTGTAAGTGGAGCTACAGCATGTATCCCTTGAACTTGTTGGAATTCAATTTTATGGGCTTGGCAAAGTGGCAGGACTGAATGTTTTAAGTACACAAAAACATGTGCTTGTTGGACGACATAGCCCATAAATGTAATCCATCTGCTTCATCTGGTTCTCAGCAGAGGGAAAAGGGACCAATTCTACCTGTGGAGGAGCAAGGGCTTGTTGAACCCTGAACTCGTGCCTTATAAATGACATAGAGAATTTCTTGTAGGTAGTTGTCAACAAAGGAATTTTAGACTCTAACCCAGGCACAAGATGTGATTCTTCTTTTAGATTATCAGGTTCTGAGGGCAGGGCTGAGCCTGGCTGAGTGTGTGTGTGTGTACATTTCTCTGTCTTCTCTCTGGGCAAATTCTAATAATCATCCAGAGTATTGCAGAGCTACTGAATTAGCTGCTCTTTTAGGGTCCAGTTCTGACTTTTACATCTCCTACAGTGTGACTTTGGACAAGTGCCTTAAACTCACCTACCTTAAGGTTGTCTCCAGCTCTAGAGTTCTAAGGGAAGCCTGGGCTCTATGGTTGAGGCTCTTTCTTTGGATGTATTATCCTCCCCTTTTTCTGATCCTTGTTTTTCACATGTGCAAAGTTGTATGGAATGGTTATTGATTCCATCAACAACAGGACATACAGCAATTTTCTAAGGATAAATACAGAACTGAGATTAAAAGATAACTTTTAAATCATCAAAGCAACTCTTTATGAAGTCTAAGTGCCAAGCATTTTGCTTACTACTTTGTATTCTGTAAAATAAAAAATGGCACACAATTATAGAATTTCAGTGCATCTTACTATGGTAAGATTTACCATTTTATATACCATAAAAAGGTGTAAATTTTAATTGTAAGTCTCTGCCCCTGAAAGGTTGAATTGTGTAGGGAGATAGGTTTGATCAGTGGTTATTAAGCATTAATGTACATCACAGTTACCTGGAGTGTTTTGTTAAACAAACAAACAAACAAACAAACAAAGCTCCAACTCCAGATTTTATGGTGCAGTAAGTCTGGGTTGGGGTCTGATAATTTGCATTTGTGATAGATTCCTAGGTATTGATGCTTCTGGTTCAAGTTGAGAACCACTGGTGTAGTTGAAATACACTCTGCAGCGTTGACTTGTGTCTTGAGTTGTGCTTTCCAGTAAAGTAGCCAGTAGTTACATGCATCTTCTTAATTAAAATAAAACAAAAATTTTAGTTCTTCAGTGGCAGGAGACACATTTCAGATGTTAAATAGGCACATGTGGCTTGTGGCTACTGCATCAAACAGGGCAGATATAGAATACTTCCATCAGTGCATAAAGTTTCATTTGGAGAGTGCTTGCTGCTCTGGCCTCTTGCCACTCAAAGTGTGGTCTGTGTACCAGCAACATTGGCATCACTTGGGGGCTTATTGGAAATGTAGCTTCTCAGCTCCTTCCCCATTCTGAATCAGAATCTGTGTTTTGACAAGCTCCCCTGATGATTCCAACCAGTAGTACAGTGTGAGAAACTCTCTTGCAAGTTGTGTGCAGACACACTCACACCATTCTAAAATCACTGAATCCTCACAACCACCGATGAACGGTTTTCCCGTTATATTCATTTAACAGATGAGCTAACTGAGCTTGGAGAGGTTGAATGAGTCTTCCAATACCTGACAGCGACTTGGCTGGCACTCAGCCCAGGTCTGTCCAAATTCAAAGGCCATACTCAATCAAATACTCAGTGGAGGTGATCAGAGCGCCAAGGCCAGGGCCGGCTTGGCCTCCTGCAGTTTCTCCTTCCGGTGACTCTGTGCCCTACTTGCAGAGGAGGGCATCAGCGCTGGGACCGAACTTCGGAGCCCGTGCGAATGCGAAAGCCTCGTGGAGTTCCAGGGCCGCACGCTGGGGGCGCTGGAGAGCCTGACGCAGAACCATATCCTTTGGGGCTAGAGGCCTGGGCTGGAGGGAAGGTGAAGGGACCCTGGAATCCCAAAGGCTTCCTTAACGGCTCACTGGCCCAGCTGACAGCGCGCCTGGAGGATCTGGAGAATGAACTGGCCCACAAGAAGTGAGAGCCGCTGGTGGCCTGGACGGGGCTGGGGCTCGGCTTCGCGGACTGTGCACTTTGCGCCAGGCAGGGTCCGAACCCGTTGGGCTGGGACTGTCAGTAGGAGGCGCTGGCGGGCTCCCAGCGCTGCGCCGAGCTGGCCTCGCCTGGATCAGAAGCCAGACTTTGGGGGACCAGGTTATGGCGGGAGGTGAGGGGGAGATGGGCGTGCTAAACCCGCACGCTCTCGCCGCGTGCTGCGCTCCGTTCTTTGTTGGATTTCTTTTTTATTTTCTTTTTCTTAAAAAAACAAAGCTGGTTTCCACGAGGTCGGTTTGTGGGCCTTGCTGTGCCGCCAGGGGAAGGGGGAGGCCAGACGGAGTGAGGCGCCCGGTGGCGTCTCCTTGGAGAAAGGCGCATTGTGCGGGGGTCGGGCTGGGCGGCGGGGGACCCGGCTCCACTTCCCGCTACTTGTTTATTCAGCCCAGAACAGATGGTCCCTTATGCAGGATGCGGGAAGGGAAGGGGCTCAACGGGAACCCTTGGGGTCTGAGCAAGTCTGCACCCCTTCCCCCAACGCACTTAACACTTCACTCTGGCCAGGTGCTTCCACATCTGGCTCAAAGTCCAGCAGGGGGGAGTTTGGGAGGAGGCGGGTATCAGAGTGGGGACTGAGAGTTGAGTTTTGCCTGGATTTTCTCTCTCCCCTGCACTAGGTGAGAAGAGAAGGGGGTATCAGCTAGGACCCCTGGCCCAACCTGGTGCCCCCCTTTGCCATTCCCCTGAAAGCAACAAACGAACCAACCCCTCCATCAATAAAGGACACAGACTAATACCATTTCGAGCAGCACTTTAAACTTCAAGGTTTAAAGGGCTTCCAGTTCTAGAGTGATTTTACCCTGGCACTTTTTTTTTCTCCTTGGTAAAGTGGAGATTGAAATTGTTACCCCAAAGCTGGAGAGATCCAGGAGATTCCAAGGCATTAACTCTGCTTCTGGAACATATCAGGTCTTGCATTAAAGCTAGCTATTAATTATTCCTATAGTAATAGCTAATATATTTCGTCTTGGGCACATTTTAATTGATTTCCAGTTATTTTTATTTTATCCTCACAATGACCTTGTGAGATAAGAATTATTGCCTTGGTCATTCCTATTTTCCAGATGAAAGAGTTGAGGCTTAAGGAGGCTGTTTCCCAAAACCACACAACTAGTAAGCTGAGTCAGGATGTGCTTATTTCCTATGGCTGCTGTAACAAACTACCACAAACAGAGGGACCTAAAGCAACACGAATTCATTGCCTTATAGTTCTGGAGGTCAAAGTCTAAGATGGATTGGCAGGGCAACACTGCTTCTGGAGGGGTCTGTTTTCTTGACTTTTCCAGCTTCCAGAGGCAGCCTGAATTCCTTGGCTCATGGCCCCACATCCTTTTGACCTCTGTTTCCATCTTCACCTTCCCTTCTGACCACCTCTTTTATAAGGATCACTCTGACTAAGTTGTGATGACCTGGTTAATTACAGGTAATCTCCCCTTTCAAGCTCTTTAGCATAATCACTTCTGCAAAGTCTATTGTCATGTAAGATCACACATTTAATCACAGGTTCCTGAGAGTAGGACATGGACATCTTTGGGGGACATTATTCTGCCTCCCCCACAAGGCTGAAGCCAGGCGGACTGACTCCAGAGCTGGTGCTTCGGAGCACTTCTCTGCCTGGTCCAGCGTAATCTGGGGGAAGAGGGAGACACATTGAGAAAAGCCCTTGAGCTGGAGGACCTCAGGGCTGAAGGGGATGAAGTCCAGTTATAGCAGAAAGAGGGAGCTTCAGATGAGAGGATTGAGCAGTGGGCAGGTAAGGAGGGCGAAATCTTGGAGGAGGGTGACCTTTGAGCCACACCTTAAGTGATGACTGGAATTCCACAGGTAGCCGTGGAAGATTTTCCAGGTGAGTGAAGCGTGAATGTGTGTGGTCAGAGTGACTGGACTATGAGGGAGGAGGGTGACCAAGATCTTACCTGGCCATGAGGACTGGATGAGCTGGTGCACTGTGGAAAGCGCCTGATGAGACCTCACCTTGTCCAACTCCTTCTTTCCCTTTTCTTTATGTTCCTTCTTTCTCTTATTCTTTCTTTTCTTTGTCTTTTCTTTTTTCTTTTGTGGTGCTGGGGATTCAAGCCAGGGCTTCATACATGCTAGACATGCACTCCACTACCCAGCTACGTCCCCAAACCTCTGTATTTTATTTTGAGACAGGGTCTTGCTAAGTTGCTCAAGCTGGCCTTGAACTTGTGATCCTCCTTCCTCCTTCAGAGTAGCTGGGATTATAAGTGTGCAACACCACACCTGGCTCCAACCCTTCAGTGTACAGCTGGGAGGACAGAGTTGCCTTCCCAGGATCGCACAGTGAGGAAACACCAACTCAAGCCTGGCAGGGGGTTGGAGCTGAACAGGGTACTGAACTGATTGGGGGCACTGAGGAAGCAAAGGTGCAGCGCCTTCCTTCCCTCCTCGCTGCTGCCCCCAATTCTGCCGACTAGGTTTTTCTCACCTGCTCTTTCTCCTGCAATCTCCATAGTGGCCGCTGGATGGTGCCAGGAGCTCTGATTTCGAGCTAGATCCCAGGCTTCTAAAGGTACTTGGCCTGAAGAACCTGTCCTTCCACATAAGACCATCCTCTACCTCAACACCAAAGGTTTAGAATAACAAGGAGCTCAGTGGGGCGGGGCAGAAGTTGCAGGGGATTCTGGGATGGAGGGTAGGCATGGGAAGATTGTATGCTACCTTCATCCTCAGACCCTTCCCCCAAATCCATGCTTGTCCTTCCAGTTATTGGTCTTTGTCATCTCACTTCTGAATGGGAGACAACATCACGTAGACCTTGGATACCTTGTGGGACCAGTGATTTGTGGGTCCTTTCCTTGGGGTACTTGTGCTTTAAAAGTAGCCAGAAAAGAAGAGAGCAAGGCAGATCAAAGGGAGTGCTGGGCACGGTGGATTCCAGGCAGCTGGGGCCATATTGAGGGAGAGCTACGAACTCCTTACATGACACCATGTAATTCGCAAGGCAACAGTACGAGGTTAGTGCCATCACTTTCATTTGATGGAGAAGACAGCTGAGATCACTTAGCGAGCTCCTGGATGTCCTGGCCTCTTCTCGTCCCATCGGAGCTATCAGAACTGGGGAGAATGTTTGAGGGAAAAGTGGAGGAAAAGAGCCACCAACAGGCAGAGCTTCCGGGAGGAGAGAGAGGAGCTGGGGAAGGCTGGCATGAGCGCTGGGGGCTCTTCACTCTCCACTCAGCAGCATTCGGGCGGGGAGGGCAGTCGGCGTGTGAGCCGAGGAACAATGACGATAATGTTGCTCACAGCCACAGTGACTAGCATTTGGGGCAGAGCATCAGGTGATTTCCCATCATTTGTAGCTCAGCAGAGCCGCACAACCACTCTGGGAGGAAGACCACGCCACGTGGCCATGGCTCTTTCACAGAAGGGGCCGCAGAGGGAGTGTAACTTACCCAAGTTTTCATGTCAAGTTACTCCGGGTGCTGGGTGGGACCCAGACCTCCTGGCTCCCAGCCCAGGGACTTGCTGCCTCATATGGGCCACAGATGTGGCTGGGCACAGAATGGGGCCTTTGTCAGGACTGATGCTCAGCCAGGCCCCTACTCCAGCCTCAGGTTGGGTGTCAGGCAGAGGGTTTGGACTGGGTTTGGGATGTCAGAGGCCAGAGGGGTCTGGTCGGAGTGGGGGGCCAACCCACCAATCAGCCATGTGTCCTCCAGGCTTCCTTGACCCACCATGCTGATGACCTGTGGCTGCTGCTCCCCCAGTGTCCAGTTCCATGGTTCTTTCCCTCCCTTGTGTGTGTGTGTGTGTGTGTGTGTGTGCGCGCGTGCGCGCGCGCGTGCACGCGTATGCATATGCATGCACGTCTCTCCATGTCTCCAGGCAAAGGCCCTCTCCCTTGCTGGCTCCTTTCCACACCCTTCCTCCTAGTCAGCCTCAAGCCAAGCAGCCCCTCTGCTCAAACTAAACAAACCTCCCTGGTAAGCATGGACGGTGTGCTGCTCCGCACGGGAGCGCCCACCTCTTTCCAGGGAAGCCACACCTCAACCCTTCCAGGGCAGTTCATGTCCCCCATATCTTCCCCTCCCCATATTTGAAGTGAATTGTTGGCTAAGGGTTGAAGCTGCTTTCTGGATGCACCAAGGAAGGAGTGTCTTGGCTTTCAGAGAGGGAAGTGGAACTATGTCACCTTCATTTGGCCATCTTTAACCAGAAGTTCTCATATTATTATTTTTAAATAAAAAGTCACAGCTGGAATGTGCTCATGTTGCTATTCACAGGGACTGCAGCTGGGCCCTGGGCATCCGGGCCAAGTGCAGCAGAACTCCTAATGCATGCCATCCTCCTGTCATGCTTGATTTAAAATATTTGTATAATATAGAAACCACAAGGTTGGTCAGAGAGAGAAAGGTAAAAATAGACATCAAGCAAACAGCACCTTTAAAAATGTGTGAGTGAATAAAAAAAAAAGGTCCATGAGTTATTGGAAAGAATTCTGATGACATTGTGCAATAGAAACTAGATCAAGACCCGAGTCATATTCCCCAACAGAAACCAAAAGGTGTCACATCTATTCCAAAGCACCATGTTGCCTGTGGGAGGGGAACCAAGGAGTTGTGACCCCTGTGTTCCCTGATGTGGTATACCCCCATAATGTCTTCAGCTGTGCAACCCAGAACGGAGTGTTTTGAAATACTAAAAACAAAATCAGTAATTAGCACGAAGTATCATCTGCATTTCCCCAACCCCCAAATAGCTAATATTTATTATGCATAACTCCAGTCATCTTACTAAGACATTTATAAGAGACATAAACATCTTTTAAGACAATGGATGCACATTTCCATATTGTTTTCTGGGAATGTATATATGTGTATGTTTTACAAATATGTACTTCAAGTAATTTCAAGGATGCAATGACTTACGTAGTAAGAGTCAAGGTTTTAGGGCCAGGTCCAGCTAAGTTTGATTCCCTTCTCTATCACTTTCTAGCTGTATGATGTTAGAAAAATCTCTTGCAATTTCCCTGAGCCTCTATTTCTTTAACTGTAAAATAATGATGGAACACCTCTGTTTATAAATCTCAACCCCAAAAGGATTAAATTACAGCATGTAATTTACCGTCCTATTCAGAGGGCCCGTAGCAACAGCAGGGGTAAAAACAACAAACACTTGTGTGTTTGCTGTATACAGGACCATTGTTCATTGCCTTAGTTAATTCTCAGAATTGGCTCTTGAAGTTGGTGTTGTTATGTGTCCCATCAAACATCCACAAAAGGGTGACGTTAACACTGAATCCACCTCTTGGTGCTGCTTCAGTAAATGGAGGCAGAATAGGAAAGAGGCCAGGGACTTGTAAAGTCTTAAAGAGGGATTTCCTGGGATCTGGCAGTGGGGAAGGAGTCAAGGAGATTTGTCCAGATGAATATGTAATCTTGGACGAGGGACCAGCTGGGAACTCTTCCTTTATCAGAAATGAAATTTATTGGAAGAGGTACATATTTGGGGGATAGATGGTCAAAGTAAAGGCATGATGGGGGCATGACAGGAGAGGAGGGAATCCAGGCTGGGGCAGACTGAGTATAGGAAATAGAACTTAGGTGCAGTAGAATTCAATCTTCAGTGGGTTCGAGGAGAATGCTTAGCAGCCACATGCCTGGAAAAACAAATCCAAACTGGGAAGGACTCCAGGGCGAATTTGTATCAGATCCTAATATTAAGAAGGGGCAGGAAAGGTACTCACACACGGGGTGCCATCCCACCATGAGGGTTAATATTTCCGTTTGGGAAATTACTGGTATTTCATACATGATTTTATATTTTGAAGGCAGGACAAATTGAATTTGCTAATGATTTAGATGTGGAGTGTCATGGATATAAGGAGTCAAAGATGATGTCAAGATGTTTGGTCTGAATGACAGGAATGATAATGTCATCTACTGAGATGAGAGAAGTAAGCAATTTTGGCAAGTGAGATCAGGAATTCAGTTTTAGACCTATCAAGTTGGAGATGTATTTGAGCCTTCTGAGTTCAGACTCCCTTGGATTTATGAGTCTGAAGTTTAGGAGAGAGTCTGGCCTGGAGATAGCAACTGGGGAGTCATTAGCATTTAGCTGGTAAGACTGGATAAGTTCGGAAAGGAAAGAAATAAGTGTAGACAAAGAAGACCAAGAACTTAGGCCATCCCCCGACCCCGCCCAGCATTCAGAGGAGGAATTAGCAAATGAGATTGAGGAGCCACCGCCAGGAAGGAGTAAAACCAAGATGTTATGGAGCTCTGAAGTCAAGTGAAGGAAAGGGAGGAAGAGTGAGGTGATTAATGGCAGCAAGTACCACTGATGGGTCACTAAGATGAGAGATGAGAGCTGACCATTGGATTTAACAATCTGGAGGTCAGTGGTGACTCTGACAAGGACACAGTTGAGGAGTTTTGCTACAACTAAGTTTTCTTTCCTTTTGACTAAGAAATCCAATTATGTAGGTAAATAAAAAAAATTTTTTTTTGTTAAAGAATAGTTTTAGATTAGCCGAAAAGAAGACTGTGCAGTGTTCCTGTATATCCCTCACTCTACTGTTGACATCTTACCTTAGTATGACATATTGTCACCACAAATGAACCAACCTCGATACGTTATTGTGAGTCCACATTTTATTCAGATTTCTTTAGTGTTTTGGGGACTGATCCCAGGGGCACTCTAATATGAGCTAGAACCCCAGTCCATTTAATTTAATTTAATTATTTATTTATTTTTTGGAGGTACTGGGGATCGAACCCAGGGCCTCATGCTTGCAAGGCAAGCACTCCACCAACTGAGCCATCTCCCCAGCCCCTCCATTTTATTTTGAGACAGGGTCTCGCTAAGTCCTTGCAATCCTGCCTCAGCCTCCCAAGTGGCGGGGATCACAGGTGTGTGGCACTGCACCTGGCTTGATTTCCTTAGTTTTTGCCTAACATTCCAGGAGCCCATCCAGGAGCCCAGGTTTCACTTTTCCGTCTCTTAGCTTCCCTCAGTCCAAAAGTTTCCCCCACCTTGGTGGTTTGGGGGAGTATTAATCAGTTCTTTGGGACACTCCTCAACTGGGGTCCCCTGGATATTTTCTCATGGTTAGACGGGGATCATAGGATGGGGAGGAAGACCACGGGGGTAAAAGTGCCATTAAGAAAGGTAGCTTTGGGGCTGGGGAGATAGCTCAGTCGGTAGAGTGCTTGCCTTGTAAGCACAAGGCCCTGGGTTCGATCCCCAGCACCAAAAAAAAAAAAAAAAAAAAAGAAAGGTAGCTTTAAACCTTTGTGATACCTCTAGTGAGGAGAAGGGGCAGCTATTGGGGAAAGTTGAAGTCCCAGCAGAGGGCCTGTCTCATCCCCCATCCCCATTTTAAAAGGCACAAACACAGAAGTACTAACCTTATGGGAGGGTGTCTTGGGTTTATGGGAGGGTGTCTTGGGTGGGTGGAGGTGAACAGTGCTCAGAGCTCTCTGCAGCAAGAAAGAGAGGGTGGAAAAGCAGAGGTTAGGCTTCTGGAATGTTTGTTCTCAGAGCTGAGAATGTCGAGTCTGCATAGCAGTCGCCCCTGGGTCTCGGGTCGAGCCTCCAACTTTTCTGGTTCCCAAGCTTGATCCTATGCAGAAAAGATGAAATAAAGCCTACACAGGAGCTCTTTGACTTACAACACAGTGAGAACAGGAGGATTCTCACGATCTTCTGCAGAAATAGGTAGCATTGTCTCCAATTGCAGATAAATGAAAGGGAGGTGGAAAGAGTGGGAGGGGACTCGCTCACGGACATGACTAGCAGGTGACAAAGTAGGGCTTAGAATCAAGGTCAGTCTAAATCAAGCCCTTGAGGTTTCCCTGCTACTGGAGAGATCTAAGTCTGGGTCATAATTGAATCATTTATTTTAGGGAGTTTCTTCCTGTCCAGTATTCTCAGCACTCAGGTCTGATGTCTAGAGCTTGTCCTCTGCCCTTCCTGCTGTTAGAGCTCATGGAAAACCCAGTTAGTCACTGGGAGTGTTGCTCAGTCTCTTTCATTAGTGCTGGTGGGAGTGAAAATTAGTCCATTTTTCCTGGAAAGCAGGTTTGCAATAAGAACTAAGAGATTTGTATCTCTTGGTATTTACTGACATGATTTCACTCCTGAACATCGTCCCCAGGAAATGTGAGCTGACAGAAATACATAAAACATGGGGAAATGTTTGTATGTGATGGGATGACATTCCCATCAGGGTGATTTATTATGGAGACGACATGGGCCTTCAAACATGGAGGCTGGCTGAGTGAACCACGGCCCTCATTTTCTCCAGATGGAATACCACGTGGCTGGAAAAGTGTTGTTTATGAAGAGTTCCTAATTTGGAAAGTCCTTATAACGATTTTTTTCCCTAGGATATCTGGGTATAAGAAATGTTTTATTTGCTTTTTTTCCTTAAGTTTAATTAAATCTGGTGCTTTACCCCACCCCACCTGCTGATGTGTCATGTCAATAATTCACTGAGCCTCTCTCCTATTTCCATGGGGTTCTAAAGCTCCTTTGGACCCCTCAAGTCAGGAAAATAGCCTATTGCTCAGCCCTCGATGGCCACTATTGTTCCCATTGCTCTTTCTGACACAATGCAATTGGCTAGTGTGGCTCTCTACTACTGGCTTCCGGAAGTCTCCAGGCATGTCCACCCTGTAGTCCTCTCCTTTGACTGTAGATATAGCACAGAAACCTTCTCTTCTTCAAAGTCTGAGGCATCTCTTGGACTGTGGCATGGGAACACATCTCCACACCTCAGTTTTCTGGTCTGTGTAATGAGACGTAAAAGCACCTATCTGTAAGGTGACTGAAATGAAATGAGTCAGCCTGGGAATAGCCCCACCTCCACCCTCCAAGCCTGGTCTGGCACAGAGCCTGTCCTGTTTTTGAAACTGGGATAGAAAGCCATTTAACTGGTCTCGGGAGCTAATATTTTTTAGACTGAAGTGGATCCTTGAAAATGATTTCTAGTTTCAAACTTCTGAGCTTCCAAAGAAACTGTTAAGAAAATGAAAGTCAGTCACTGAGACTCAGGGGAAATATTCACAGTCCACGTGGATTGTGGAGGAACTCTTCATTGGTTTACAGATGCTGTCTTTGACCTTGACTGGAGTCCCTCTGCTCCCTGCATGGGCAGCTCAGAGACTCCAGTCCTCAGCATCTTGTCACTGATTCACTGTGTAATCTTGATCAGGCCTTGCTTCTTTCTGAGCAATACTCTTGAGGCATTCAGACATGCCCTGACATCTCTGGCACTTTCACAGATCATTTCTGGGTTCATCGATGATGGGAGGGTGTCCAAGCTGTTCCATTTCCCCATCATCCACTACAGAGGTGGGTCTTTGCTACATTCACCCCAGATTCCAGGTCTCATCTTCCTGGAGACCAAGAGCCCCTCTCTGTAGGACTTTCTTGGTGGAGGAGAAGCACCTCCTCACGAGCTTACACAGAGCCACATCCTGGGAAGTCTAACCAGTGGTGGAAAAATCAAAAGTGCAAATTAGGAAGACTTGGTGGTGAAAGCCCAGTGGTGGGGGGCGGCAGGGCCACCCCATTGTCTTCTGTGTGGGAGGAGACTTCGTAGCCACAAAGTCGCCCCTTGGTTATCAGGGAGCATTGACTAGCCTGATCTTCCCTTGCGTCCCCTCCTTTCCTAAGCTTTCTCATCCAGCTTGCAGAGGTCCCTTCACTGTGGCCCTGTCATCAGGAGGACTTCTAGTTGCTCACTCAGTCTCCTGACTCAGCCTGGGGATCCTCCAATCCATTAGTCCAGTTTGTGTGTTAAAATGTTTAAAGGACCCTCTCTAATTAAGAACAAGGACAACCATAAATCCCTAGACAGTCTAGTGGCCCCAGGGATGGGCAGAAATGGAGAACGGGATGGTTCTTTTCTGGGGACTCGAATTCTCTCATTCATTCACCTATCCCAAAAGTGACTTTCTATATCCAGCATTTATTGAGCTCAACCATGTGTCAGTTCTATGCCTTGCACCTAAGATAAAGTTATGAAGCAAACTTGAGAGGTTCCTGTACTCATCGGGCTGGCTAGCACCCACAGTCACAGAGTGCTTACTGTGTGCACGGAGGGTTGCTGGGAACTGACGCAGTCCCTGCTCTCAAGAGTTCTCATTCCAGTGTAGGGGGATATGGGCTTGCAGGTGATCATAACCCAGAACCAAAAAGAAGGAATCGGTTGGGGAACAGCAGAGGAGCATCCAACACAGAACAAGAGATGAGAGGTTAAGAGACTAGACTCCCAACAATGAGCCTTAACCTTTTAGGGGCCCAAACTGTTTGGAGACCCATGAACTCACTCCTCTGAAAAAATGCACATGGCGTTTCCTGGGATTTGATGGTCCAGCAGGATCCATGGGCCTCAGGTGAAGAGCTTGACTCAACCCTAGAGTCAGTGGAACCAGAGGACAGCTATCAGGCCCCATTTGAGAAAGAATCCCCGCCCCCCAAGGAAACCTGCCTAGAGTTGGCTAGCACAGATCCATCAACTGCAGGCTCATTTTTATTGATAGATCCACAGATAGACCCTAGGACTTGGGGTGGGTGGCCAGAAATCATGGTATTTCCTGGAATCCCAGGAATGTCTGCTAGAAGGAGACCTTCACCACTACCTAACCCAGCACAGCACACTCTTTGTACAGATAGAGAAACGAGGCTCAAGAGGGGGAAATAGCTGGTCAATTTTGTACAGAGAATCAGGGTTCTAAGCACTGAGGTCTCTGAGCAGCCAGTTCAGAGAGGATAGGGCACAGAGTAGAGGGACTCCAGTCAAGAGAGAACTGCAGAGTTAGATAGAGGAGGACAGGAACAGATTGGGCTGGTGGTCACCTACCCTGAGCAAGATCTTTCCAAAGATGAGGATTTGAGTTGACAGAAGAATCTGACATTGCTCCTGAGTTCCAGGCAGGCAGGAAAGGAATCGAAATAATGATAATTACAAGTACTATTTTAGACTTACTGAATGCCACTCACTCAGCTGGGTGCTTTATGACTGTCCTGACATTTATTCCTCACAGTAGTTCCCCAAAAGGGATGCATGATGACATCTACTTTACATGGATTAACCAGAATAAAACAGGGAGGTCTCCTGATCTTGTCTGAGATCACTCAGGAACCAAACTGCAGATTTGGGCTTTGGTTCAGGTCATGCTCAGCCCAGTCTCCCTCTTAGCTGCAATGGTGTGTCCATGGTTTTTATTCACAGTGATATCCCTGGTGTCAAGCACCGTGCTGGGGACACAGTGGACGTTTTTGAAAGATTGAGTGATTTAAACAAGATTTAGGAGGAAGTGATGGAGGCTGGGTGGAGAAGATTCCATTGGATTCCAGGAGCCTGATCATGTTAAGAGGGCCGTGAAAGCACCCAACAGACCCCAGGAAGTGCCCAGGGCAACAACCTGGCAGGCGGCTTGGGCAGGCCCTCCTCTCAGGGCCTGGGTTTTCCTCTTCTGAGAAATGGTCAATTTGATCTAGATGATCTTCAAGGCCCTCTAGTGTACTAAAGTTTTAAAACCAATCACAACCTGCTCAGGGTGGCTCTGAGCTACTAATATAAAACCTGGTTCTAGCCTGGAGGGTATTTGGGGACTGGAGGGAGGAGACCACTAAACTATGGGTGGAACAGGGAAGGTAAACACAGAAATAGGAGACCAAAAAAATCTTCCATTCTAGGTAAGTCTGCAAACTAAAATGGAAATGTATATGCGTAAAAATAATTCAGTACAGAACAAGGAAAGCAGGCTATTTTAGTCATTTGACAAAATCAAGGGAGTCTCTCTTTTCTCAAGCAGGAGCTAATTTTGGTTAATTTAATACAAGTCAGGAGGCTGAAGTTTTAGGGAATCAAGATACCTAGAGTTCAATCATAAGGTTTTCTGCTCCCTGAAGTCTTTTCCCCAAACATTATTCAGTCATTGCCAAATTGTTTCCAGTCTTCTGTTTGATTTCTCTATTTTCCAAAACTCCAAACAGATATCCACTTTTATGGGAGAGGGTAGCAGTGGTGGGAGGGAGCACAGAGGGCTTTTCTTATGACTTCATTTTTCAGAAGGGAACTCTCCTGTACCCTTTCCTGATCTCCGTTTATGCATGAGTGATTTGCAGTGCTGAAACCCATTTTAATGCTACTTCTTCCTCTGAGGCAAGTCCATTGGTGCATCCTTCTCTGTTCTGGGGTGTTTAACAAAACAGTTGGGGAGCTTGATATCTGCCCAGAGAGAAACTTCTCATGGGTACTTTGTAATCAATTCATCTTCTATTTGTTGCAACTCTTTTGTGTTTCTGGGAAATGCACTCTGATCTTGGTATAGGTTGTTAATTATTATACTCCATTAATTTTATGTTGAATCCAATAGAGAGAAAAATAATTTTATTGTGAGTGGTTAGGAGGTTGCAGACTTAGAAAAGTCATTTTAAGAATTCCTTGAAGCTGGGAATGGTGGCACATGCCTGTCATCCCAGCTATTCAGGAGGATGAGGCGGGAGAATTGCAAGTTCAAGGCAAGTGTGGGCAACTTAGTGAGACCCTGTCCAAAAATTTTAAAAAAGGGGGGAGCTTGAGGATATAGCCCAGGGGTACAGCACTTGCAAAAAGAACCTCTTAAAATAATAGCCAACAAACTTAATTAGGAGATGAGTTTACTCAAAACAAAATGTAAATAGTCCAATTCCCAAAAATCACTTTATAAAAATAATTGTCAGACCCTTAAGGGGATAGAAGGAATAACAACAATAAAAAGAGAACAAGAAGTTATAAAATAAAACCAGATGGATATGAATCAATAATGAGTGGATATGGAAAAATAAAAAAGATGTAAATGCATCCAGTTGCAGTTCTAAAAAGGGAGAAGAAAGAATGAGGGGGGTATTTAAGGAAGTAATGGGGGGCAATTTTCCAGAATTATGTGAGGGATCAGACCAAAAGCATAATCGAGTATGGAGCAGAATGAATACATCAGTATCTTTACCACAAGATATTTGCCATTGGTTACAAGCCGCTGGCTTTGCTCGGAAGCAAACAGACCAGCTGGCTAAAGTTCCGGCTGAATCGCCAGGGACCTTCAGCATTGGTCAAGAGGGCGCCTGCTTTTTCCTGAAGGCAATCTGCAGGCAATATTGTACCGACAGGAAGTGGTGGGGCAGAAGCCCAGTGAGGTGACCATGCTTTCTCCTACTGTCCTGAAGGCCTAGAAGTATCAAAGGCCAGTTCATGATGCTCAAATCCCCAAACAACTGTGGGAAGAAAGGCCAGCGCTGAGGCGACTTGGAGCACAAGTGTCCCCCATGGTGAGTGACCCAGGAGAGGATGACCCCGCGTAACTCACTTAAGACCACCACCTGTGGTGCTCCGGCCATCGATCAGAAGTCACCTGCCGGTTAACCCTGGAGTGGGGGATCTGCCTGGCATATCTGACTTCAACAATTTCTTCCACAACTTCAGCAATTTTGCCTGCCCGAGGTGCAAAGATTAAGATTCAATATTATGCGATGCCTTGACACCTGATAAAATCAGGGGACCCGGATGAGCTCACCTCAAGTTCCCATGGCTAAGTCCCCTAAGGTGCCTCCTTATCAAGGCTCCAGGCCCAGTTTCTGTTTAACTCCGAGTAGTGAGCTTCGGTACCCTGCCAGCCCATCACATCCCCCTGGGAACCAGAGAGCACCCCCCCACCCTTGACTCTACAAGCCCCACCTCCCACAGCCCTGGTAGCTCACTCCGCCGTCCTGGAGAACAACCCCGTTGGGGACTCTGTGTGGCATGGGTTGTCCTTCTCCCCCGGGCTGTGAGCATGTACAACTGTTGGCCTCCAGTTGGTCTCACCCATGGCGCCGTGAGTGTCACATGCCATCCTGATACCTAGGGTGGCAACCCCTCCTTCAGGGTGGGGCGAAGAGCAGGCAACCACAGCAGGAGCCGGTAGGGTCTCACCATGAACTGCTTCTACCCCTCTCCTCTCTGACTGGAGTCCTGAGAGTGAGGACTTCTGGAGGTGGGAGCAGGGGTCTCATCCTAAAGGGTCGTGGGTTTGGGCTCCAGTTTTGCGATTCCACTGGCTAATTGACCTCAGGCAAGCCACTCTTTCCCTCTCACCTTCTGTACTGGTTAAGGGCAGTTGCAAAACCAGGAACCTCTCTAGGTAGTTTAAACAAAAGGTGATTTATTATCAGGATTAGGTATCCTACAAAATCACTCACAGGCCTGGAGGAGGAGGGAAAATGACTGTTGGAAAAATTTCCTCCCCCTGAGTCACTCTGTGTGGCCCCAACTCAGGACGTTACTGGTTAGAGAACCAGGCTGTCTCTGCCAGGGCAGGTACGGCGATAGTAACATCCCTCATCCTGCTTCCCCCCAACTTTGTTTTGGCCCAGCACGTGAAAAAGCATCTGAGTGGCAAGACCTAAGTCTCCCCTGGGACCTTGGCTTCAGGGAATCTGGAAAATGTAGATTTTATTTATTTATTTATTTATTTTTTATATTTTTTCATACAGGTACATAGGGTAATAATGTCTGTCTCATTCTACCATTCTTCCCATCCCCACCATCCCACCCCTCCCTTCGCTCCCCTCTGCATAATCCAAAGTTCCTTCATTCTTCCCTACCCAACCCCAACTATGGATCAGCATCCACTTATAAGAGAAAACATTTAGCCTTCAGATTTTTGGGATTGGCTTATTTCAGTTAGCATGTTATTCTCTAATTCCATCCATTTACCTGCAAATGCCATAATTTCATTCTTCTTTATGGCTGAGCAATATTCCATTGTGTATATGGACCACATTTTCTTCATCCATTCATCTGTTGAAGGGCATCTAGGTTGATCCATAGTTTAGCTATTGTGAACTGAGCTGCTATAAACATTGATGTGGCTGCGTCACTGTAGTATACTGATTTTAAGTCTTTTGGGTGTAAACCGAGCAGTGGGATAGCTGGGTCAAGCCGTGGTTCCATTCCAAGTTTTCTTAGGAATCTCCATACTGCTTTCCAGAGTGGCTGCACAAATTTGCAATCCCACCAGCAACGTAAGGGTGTACGTTCTCCCCCACATCATCGCCAACACTTATTGTTGCTTGCATTCTTGATCATTGCCATTCTGACTGGAGTGAGATGAAATCTTAGAGCAGTTTTGATTTGCATTTCTCTAATTGCAGGAGACGATGAACAGAAAATATAGATTTTAATGCCTTCTAGAGAGGTGCCCCCAAAGGTGATCAAAATGGACGTTGAGCAAATTTATCTGTGGATTCTGCCACAGCCTCTGCTTTTCTTTCCCAACAATGGTTTCATAACAGCAATAACGGCAGTGCCTTGTGCCTCATTCTGTCCTATTTCACTCCTTTGCAAATTACCCCTTGTAAAGTTATTTGGGTTTTTTTTTTTTTCCTTTTGCCCAGCATTGTAAAATCTAAGAAAACCACCTTTGAGTGACTAACACACTAACCGCTGCAGTCAACTGTTACGGGAAAAGGATCTAGATAAACATCGTCCTGAGACCCTTTAATCAGTAATCTCTCTTTTGTTTTTCAGAGACCAGGACATGTCATGGGTTTTAGATAAAATCAAAGTGTGGGTCAAGAATTTGCTAATCTTATTCTTTAATTAAAAGTGGAATAATGTTAACTTGCAAGGAAATATTGTGTTTTTCTGAAGAATTACAGAGTCTGGGGCTTAGGAGATGAACGTCTCCTGTTATCGCAAGGATGTGCTGGCAGAAGAGGAAAGAAAACACGGGACTGTGGGACAGACTCCACTGAGCACATAGCTGCCCTGTCCGTTGTCCCCTGCAACTCCTTTTCTCTCCAGAGAAAACTTGACCTCCCTAAAATGGTCTTTGGGGGATAATAGCTCCCCCAATCTTCCAGGGTGCTGGCCCTTGAACAAACTGATTTCCTTCCCACCAATTCTCATCTCCCAAGTTTTGACCTTAAGCAGTGAGCTAACCAACTTGGGTCCAGGTGACAGTTTGTTGGAATCCCCCAGGTTTGCTGGGATCTCTGACTGGGACTGGGAAGAGGGTGGCATTACCTCAGGGAGTTCAGCCCAGACTTGCATCATGGTCAGAATCTCTTTAGAGGCTGTTTAGTTAAGTGGCTTTCAGCCCTACCAATGCCTTTTTTTAAAGTGACAATTGTCTGTCACATCCCTTCACTAATGCAATGAAATATATGCCTCATATAACTTTGCTGCACGAGCTCTGGGACATGGGGATGGTGGTGTCACAGAGAGTAGGGAGGTGAAGCTCCCAACCTTCCAAATTGATTGCCATTTGATTTTGTCTGGAGAATTGAGGTCTGGGTAAAGGAGTGTGGCGTATCCAACTCTCAATGGTTAGAATCAAACATTCTATTCTCTCTTGTACACAGAAAACCAATAGAAAACATATGCAGCAGTGAATCTCAGTGATGAAACATGGCAGTTCTTTGTCCTATCTTCCCAACTTTTTTCTGTGCGTTTGAAGTTATTCCTAAGTGACAAGTGTAATAAATGTCAGGATACTGGATTCTGCAGAATGGCAAAACAGACAAATAAAAATTTCTCATAAATAAATAGGGTCTATCCCAAGAACACAGGGTGAGCTCAAGAACAGAAAATCTATCAATGTGATTAAGCAAATTGAAAGTTTAAAGAAGGGGCTGGGGGTATAGCTCCCCTGGCAGAGTGCTTACCTCGCAAGCACAAGGCCCTAGGTTCAAATTCCCAGCACCACATTAAAAAAAAAGAGAAAAAAAAAATAGTTTAAAGAAGACCCATATGGATCTAAGTAGATTCTTCAAAGTCAATTCTATATTGCTTTTTGTTTATGATGGTTAACCTGGATTGTCAACTTGACTGCACTGAGAGATGTCTAAGATGAAGAGACTTTTGGGTGTGCTGATGAGGGTGTTTCCATAAATGATTGGCATACAGGACAGCAAACTGAGGGGGGAGACCCACACTGACTATGGCAGCACCAGCCAATAGGCTGGGGTCGGGATGATAGAGTGAAAGCACTTGGGACTCCAGCTCCCTCACTCTTCCAAAACAGACTCTGACCCGAGATTCTCCAGGGAGTTGCCAGGCCCTCGGGTCTGCACCATTGGTCCCTCTTCTTTTGAAGCTCCAGCTCTTGAACTGAGCAGCTGCTGGTTCCTCCAGCTCTCTAGGCTGCAGACAGCCAGTGTGGGACTATCCAGTTTCTGATCCAGTGAGCCAACCTAAGAGGTCTCCTGCAGGTCCTGTCCTCTGCAGAACCCTGAGGAATACAATACTCATTCCTGATAAAAGCACACCCTATGGTAGGAACAAAAGTGAACATTATTTACTTAATAAATGGTATTTACCAACTGCCTACAGCAAATAGTATTCTGAGTGGTGAAACTTTAGAAGAGCATCTTAAAGACAGGTGCAAGGACAGCAAGTTCTCCGTTGTCACTCTCATTTAATACCATATAAGTGATCTCAGTCCAATGCAATGAAATTTGGCAGAAAAATAAATATGTATAAGAATTGGAAAGGAAGAGGCAGAGCACCAATGTTTACAGATGATGATTCTCTTCAGATGAAATGCAGGAGAATCAGTTAGTAAACCATTAAAATTAGTGGGAAAACACATTGGGCTTCCAATCACAAAAGTCAATATACCAAAGATTAATCACATGCTTATATACCAGAAACAAAGAAGCTAAAAGAGAAAACGATCCTATCTGAAAAGTCATGACTTTTGTAACTCCCTAGGAAATAAACCAAGGAAAAGCACAAGAATTATATAATGAAAATAAAATTTTATTAGATGATTAGGAGGTGACTTAAATAGAGTGATACTCATCTTTTTATACTTGGGAAAGTTTACTGTAGTAAACATTTTGGTTCTCCCTGGTCATCCAGAACATTGATGCTATTGTAACAAAAAGTCACAACAGACTGTTTTTGGCAGTACTGGTGATTGAATCCCGGCATGCTTTACCATTGAACTACATCCCCTGACCTTTTATTTTTCATTTAGAGAAAGAATCTTGCTAAATTGCTGAGGTTGACCTCAAACTTGTGATCCTTCTGCCTCAGCCTCCCCAGTCACTGGGATTACAGGTGTATGCTACCATGTTAGGCTTCCAACAGATTCTTTTTTGGGGACCTTGACTAATTGATCCAAATATTTATAGTAGAGTGAAAGCATTAGAATAGCCCAAACAGTTCTGAATAAGTAAAAGAAAAGACTTACACTGCAAAGCAGCAAGATATGTGAAATGTATATGTAAATTTAAATTAAGAGGATACTGTTGGTTCGAGAGTGGATAAATTGAATAAGAAAACATAGTAGAGTGTAGAAATACATCCATCCATATACAAAAACTTGGTACAAAATAAATGTGGATTTATAAAGCAATAGGGGATCAACGAGATAGAGAACCATTGGAATTCCATATCGGAACAAAAAAAAATGAAAAAGAAGCAAGGTCTCTACTTTAAATCTTTCATGAAAAATAAATTCCATATGGGTTATTTACTTAAATGTGGAAAATAGCATTTTTTTAAAGTTTTTTTTAAATAGAGGGAATTGTCTTATACTTAAGACAATTAAGCAATGTGTTCTGCTTAAAAATTGACATAAAACGTACAATCCATAAAAGAAAAAGAGATAAAATTGACTCTATTAAAATAAAAAAATTCTTTATGGAAAATGACACCCAAAACAGTTTATGCTAATGGAATCTTCTATGTGGAGTTCATTCACTTTTGTACATTGGTCGTACCAATTGCATGACACAGTGCTTTCTCCTGACCCCAATTTTGGACATGAGGTGCCCTCTCGGCTGCTCTCCTGGGCATGAAGCATTAGTCCTAGTGGACTCCTGGCAACCTCATCCATATTAGTCCTTCCTCCTGTCACGTACCTAGGATGCCAGCTTTGAGCCTTGTTTTTCTATTTGTAAAACTGGGAGACCGTAGCACATACTTAATACATTGCTACAAGGTTCCAATGTGATAAATCATGCAGAGCACTTAACACAGTGCCTGGCATGTAACAAACACTCAAGAATTATGAACCATAACTATCAAATGCTCAGGAATTATGAGCCATAACTATCAGAATTAGCTAAAGGAATTATTAAAAGTCACAATTTGAGAGCAGACAGCCTGATTCCAAAGTCTGTGATCTTTTAATGAATGTCACTGAAATCAAGCAAAGGGAGTTAGAGCCACTAATTTGGGAGATTTGTCCAGATTAGAGAGCTCAGGGTCTGCATGCCTCCTGTCCTGGTGTGAGAGCCCATTTCGGTTCTCCTCTGGCCACTCCCATGGGCTCTAGTTCTGCGCACAACTGCCTGAGACCGCCAACCCTCAATCTTCTAACGCTTTAACATGGTGAAATAAAACCAGCTTTCAGGAAATCCATAAAATAAGAATAAGATTTAACGAATAATCACAAAGCAAACACATGTGCAGCCACCAAGGAGGCCACTTTTGCTTTTGTCTCTGTCCTCGAACCCCTAAACCACTTCCTTATTGTCGGTTACAGCCTCCTTTCTGTTGGTCACAGAGTACAGGGATGTCTTCTGTAGGCAGATCTCCAGCCCCCGAGGGAAGAATAGAATAAACACCCTGACCTTAAATCTGACACCATCTCAAAATCATATTTCAAATGGAGAGGTCTTGGACACTTTCCTTGGCTTCTACTTCAGGATCAGAAATTCATGTCATTGTCCCCATAATCCGCTCTCTCCAGCCCCGAGTTCTCTAGTCCTCCGTTGTTCTGATTTCTTCTCTAAGTGCAGTTATTTTTCTTGTCTCCCCAGAATTGTAGAGAAGACTTTAACCTAGAAAAACAGCAGAACTCCAAGCCAAGGGGAGATTAAGGACATAAGTCTCTTTCTGGATGTGCATTGTAGCTCTTAGACCAACAGGGATGACTGGATATGTTGATCCTCCTGTGTCTTCCTGTGTGTGTGTGTGTGTGTTTGTGTGTGTGTGTGTGTGTGTGTTTAAACACTTAAACACTCTCTCACTACTTCTACACCTGCATTTAGCCACTCTCTTAGGGTTTCTGGTCTTGGGGTCCTTCCCCCCAGGAAAAGGGAAACTATGAAGGACTGAAAATAAATAGATGACCACAGATGGCCTGTTCCTAGGTTCTTTCACCAAGTCATCCATTTGTTCAGTGGTTAATTCACTCATTTGCTCAATTGTTTTTGTTTTTTTTTAATTATTTTGAGTTGTCAATGAATCTTTTATTTGTTTATATGTGGTATATCGAACCCAGGGCCTCACACATGCCAGGCAAGTGCTCTACCACCGAGACACAACTCCAGCCCGGCTCAATTGTTTTTAACGTTTCAGGCTGTGGGCTAAGCACGTAGGACACAGCAAAGAATCTAAGAGTCACTGTAAATCATGCAATTTATTACCTACATATATTGAGACCTACTGGTTACCAGTACTGATAAGAAACAAAATTGATACAAATTTTCTCCCTCAAGGAGATCATGGTCTAATGTGGAGACCGGCAAAGAGGTAGGTAAAGTGAAGCACAGAAGAGGGGCATCTCACACAGAAAGGGAGTTGGAGATGCCCCTTCTCCCTCTTTTGCCAGTGGGTGGCAAAGCAGATGATATTTGTGAGTGCCAAGGAGAGATTCAGTCAGACAGTCAGATGAGGGACAGAATATTGGAGCCAAGAGAAAGCAGAGCTGAGGTAAAATGGCTGCCACACTTCCTCCTGTTCACCTCCCCGGCCTGGACCTCAGGAAGTCAACCTGTGAGTGTAGTCAAGATGGGCCTTGAGAGCAGGAGAGACCAGCAGCAGTGGAAGTGTGTCCAGCCTACACTGGAGGGTCCTGAGTCTCAGAAACATCAGTTCTGTATGAGACCTTCACCTTCTTCTAGTTCAGCCTCTCATTGTATTGACGGGGAAATTGAGGCCCAGGGGACTGCAGTGTCCTGACCAATGTCACAAAATAATCCAGTGACAAACGCTTTAGAATCTGGAAGTAAGATTACCTTAATGGTCAACTGGATTTAGTAAGATCTTTTGAGCTGGCTAAAGACAGGTATCTTTCTGTGAGCACCAGGGTGTGTGTATAAATGAGTGCCTGGTTCAGAGTAGGCATTTAATAACATTTTTTGAGTGATCGAATGGATAAATATCCTAAGACTAATGGATATAGGAGGAGATGACAGATGTTGGATGGACGAGATGGAGTAAGAATCTGGGATCCAGATCAAGTTAGGAGGGGTGCAGCCAAACACAGCAGGCTCCTGGGATTACTTGGGAGTGCCCAGATTCAGAAAACTCTAATCTCACATATGGTAATTAATTTACTGTGTGACTTTAGATGGGTCCCTCCCTTTTGGGACTATTTTTCTGCTCATTGAAAGGGAGAGATTAACCTAAATCTCTTCTGAAGTTTATTTCAGTACAGTCTATGATTTTAAGATGAAGATCAATTATAATTAGGCCAGAGGTGGTAGATATCAGGTCCTCTTCTATCTTCTATGCACATTGGTCACTAATCAAATACAATACTTTCTCATGAGTTCTTCTCAGACAAGGTGCAGGGGCCATTGCCAGGGGCTCAGTGATGGAGAACTTGGGAGTCTCTAAGATTGTGTACCTCAACAGATTTGTCTTCTGGAGGTAGATACTCAGACATCTCCAAACTCTGAGGTACATAAGTACCCAGGAGAAGGACAGTTAACGAGTAGCTCATGGGTCAGCAGGAATGGAGTCAGAGAACCTCTGGCCCCTCACTCCCAGGTGATTATATGAGAACCAGGATTGGAGAGAACCTTAAAAACAAATTCATATGGGGACACCACTGATTGATTTGATTCTTATTCACAGGCGGAAGAATAACACTGAACAAGACAGTTATCATCAGGTGCTTATTGTTGATTACAGTTAGGTCTTTCAATTTTTTTTTCTTTTTCTTTTTTGCAGTGCTGGAGATTGAACCCAGGGCCTTGTGCTTGCGAGGCAAGCACTCTACCAACTGAGCTATTTCCCCCAGCCCTCAATTTTTTTTTTTTTTAGGTGTTGAGGCTGAAATTTTAGGGCATGAAGATACCTAACAATTGACCAAAGGGTTGTTCTGCTTAACTTATTAGAAGAGTTAGCAGAAAAACATAAATTATTTGATTTAGAAATAGAAATAAATAGAAATTTATTTAAATAGAAATTCTGGAAAAACATGATTCAGAAATTTTTAAAATTAGATAAAATAAAGTCTGGAATATAGGCAGTTGAAAGAAAAATTAGTAAATTGGAAACTAGTACTGAGGAATTCACCCAGAACATAGCACAGAGAGACAAAGAAAAGAAAAATATGAAAGAAGACAAAGCAAAGAGAATCGATTAGAAGAGCTAATAAATAGCCAATGAAAGTTTCAGAAAGAGAATGGAGAAAATGGTGGAGAAATAGTAATTAAAGAGGTAAATGGAGGACATTTTCCAGAATTAAATTCAGACATGCACTTTCAGATAAAAGCACACATTCACAGCTGAATAGAATACATAGACAAATGTGACATGGCAACATTTCTTTTCTTTTTTTTAAATTTATTTTTATTGTAAACAAATGGGATACATGTTGTTTCTGTTTGTACATGAAGTAAAGGCATACCATTTGGGTAATCATACATTTACATAGGGTAATGGTGTTTGATTCATTCTGTTCTTTTTTCCTTCCCCTCCACCTCTCCCACCCCTCTTTTCCCTCTATACAGTCCCTCCTTCCTCCATTCTTGCCCGCCTCCCACCCCCCATTATGAGTCATCATCCGCTTATCAGCGAGATCATTCGTCCTTTGGTTTTTTGAGATTGGCTTATCTCGCTTAGCATGATATTCTCCAATTTCATCCATTTGCCTGCAAATGCCATAATTTTATTATTCTTTATGGCTGAGTAATATTCCATTGTATATATATATATATACCACAGTTTCTTTATCCATTCATCAGTTGAAGGACATCTAGGTTGGTTCCACAATGTGGCTATTGTGAATTGAGCAGCTATGAACATTGATGTAGCTGCATCTCTGTAGTATGCTGATTTTAAGTCCTTTGAACATTTCTGAATATGTCTGCTAGCTTGCATTTTTACTTGAATTAAATGAACCACGAACCAACTAAGCAAGAAACTCAAGCCTCACCAATAATGGCCACTGATTGCTTATGCCAATCCCCAGTTCCTACCACACCCATATGAAGTGAGTTTCTGAAAAGTTACACCCCTTCCTTTCTCAACAAAAAAGTATCCTCTGCAATATTTCTCTGAGATGGAGACAAAGAAGGTAGTTGGCAAGGGAGAGGCTCCCAGAGAGCAGAACTGGATCTTCTGGATTCCAGGAACAAGGAAGTTACTCTTCCACCAGGCAGGATATATATGTATATATATTTTATCTTTGACAGGATATAATACATTCCACGGGCCAGTGACCACACGTTTCCCTTTTGCAAACAGTAGTTTTTATTACAGTTATTCTGTTCACATTTTACCCTTTCTTAATGGGTACATTTCAAGTGGTTAAACTTATTAAATTTAACTTAAACTGTAAAGATTAAAAGAGCATTATCTGAGTTTAACTGAGAAAACTGCTTTCATCCAGATTCCAAAAATGGAGACGAATGCAGGACGAGAGGAGACAATCTACTGTCTTTCTTAGGGAAGGAAATTTGGTACATTTTATGGAGGTGATGGTTTAGAGTGTGTTTGGAGGAAAATTGATGTAAATCAACTATGCAGTTATGAAGATTAGTTATGTAGATTACAGTAGCCACAAAAGGATAGACTTAAAAGGACATTGTGGTTTTTACCACTGAGCATCTTTCACCCTCCTGCTAGCTACATATTGTGCACTGTATCCTAATTTACCCCCAGAGAATCACTTTCTTTCCCACTCTGAAAACTGCATTGTGTTTGGGGGCTTCACTCAGCAATGGGTTCTGTGACCTCGGCTTAAGCCAGTGAGTGCACTACATTTCCCAGATCCCAATCATTGGCTTGAGGGTTTAATTCTACTCAATTCTAGTCAGTTGAGTTACCCAGAAGAAGTCCTTAGTGGACTTGAATTTGAGAAGATGGGAGGAGTTGCTGCAGCCATATTCCAAATACTAGGAGAGAGCCTAACAATGAAGCCAACTTGAAGGAGAGTGGAGTGGAGAGAATCTTCTGGGAGCTATTATTTGAGACCTTGATCAAATTGCATCTGAATATAACATCTAGACTCAGGCGGGAGATGACTGGGATGGAAGCAGTCAAGATGATCTTGAGGGAAAGTCAAAGAACAGTCTTAGGATGCCAGAGTCAAGAGTGCCGAATGGACCACAAACAGTGTTCATGAAAGGTCACGTTCCACTGCTACCCAGTGAAGCCAATAACTTGGGAGACAGAGCAGTGGGAGAAGTAAGTTTGATTGGCAGCAAGCCTCCAGGTGGAAGATGGAGGTTTTCACCCAAATTCCATCTTGCCAGGGGTCACAGGTACAAAAGCTTACAAGGGGTTTCTGGGGAGTCTAATTTTAGCCATAGTGGGCACCAGAACTAAGAATCATTAGTTCTTGCAATAATCAATTCTCTTGATGTGGCTTGGATGTCCATAGGTCACCAGGCATTCCTGGCTCCTCTGAAGCTACAGAAAGATTGCTGATTAGGTGGTTGGATGACTGGTGTTTTCTTTGGTGTTTTTCTTATTCTTCTTTTCAGGTGAGGCTGACTTTACTGATTTATTATTTGGGACATAGAGGACTAAGACAAAAAATAAACAATGAAAGCCGGACTTTCTAGTGCCAGCATTCATTGGCTTCAGGACCAGAATGAAGCAGCATGTAGCTGAACTCCAAAGGCTTACGTTTAAATCTCAGGGTGCCTCTGACTTCCTGTGTCATCTTGGGCAAGTGGGCTTACTTCTCTGGAGTTCTGTTTCTTCCTCTTTAAAATGGGTCCTGAATACAGTGTATTTCTACATTTATTCTCCAGGAAGTTTGGTTCTCTAAGTTAAAATCCCAGCTAGAGTCCTGAACTTAGACCTCTCAGGATCATCTGTTCCAATGCTTTGATATTACGAACGGGAGAATTGAATCACAGAGAAAAAAACGGGGCTTACAGAAAATTGAGTGAGCTGGGATTCTGGCTGGAGGCCCAAGGGATGCTGTCAAGTAAGAGTCCTCCGTAGACTTCCAGGCATTGTTTGGGCCGCAGACATGCCCTGGTCGTGGTGCTCTCCACTGACCCCAGGCCTGGACACACTACTGTCCAGCTGCAGGGATCAGTCAGACACAATTACGCCATGTCCACCCATCATCCTGCCACCTCTTGGCACACTTCAAAGATGGCTTCTCCAGGATTCCTTTATTTCTCATTTGTCAAATGAGACGATGGTGGTATCTGTCCCATATTGTATCACGTGAGAATTTAATGTGGCAAAGAACTTAACTGTGACTACTTGAATAAACGCTTTCCCACTGAATGTTAACGATGGTGATTGTAGTTGTTCGAAGTAATATGGCTCCTAATGGGTGAAGCCAGGATCCATACCAGGGCTGGCTGATTTCAGGCTGTGATGTCTGTGGGACATTCACACTATAATCCAGGCAAAAGGAGGTGGATTTGAGTGATTGGAGGACATGTTTTCCCAGGCTGCTTCTAGCTCTGTTCTAGAGTTTAATCATTTAGTTTTTCTTTTCTGTTTTCTTCCACTGGCAGCCATGCTAGCAGTTGCTTAATGTTCAACCCTTGCTTTTATTTTTGTTTTGCCAGATCCCCAAATCTTCCCTCAAGACATACCAAAGCCTCTGTTTCATTAACCTTGGGGTAAGTAGATGCTGTCCCCTTGGGAGACAGACCCTCACTCTTTGAAGAAATGAATTGCAGAACCTACCACCTCTTGTGTGGGTGTATGAGTAGGAAGACACCTGAGATCTGCCATTGTGGGGTATTTCCTCCTTCTGCTTTTTTGCTGGGTGGATATTTCCACCCTCATCCATCTTCTGCTTTACTGGAACCCCCCCTCCCATTCATATTTGAGTCTAAAAGAATAATTTGCCTTTCCCAGTTTTATTAGGAATATTATGAGTGGCTGGAGGAAGTTCAAATCTTATAAAATTCAAACTTCTTGAGTGTGGGAACCATAAGAAGGAAGTAATTGGGCCAGTGTTTCCTTCTAAGAGGTGGGAGATCTGGTGCCATGTCTGCCACCCACAAACCTCCGGTGACCCAAATGACCTGCCCTGCCCTTGTCACCTCTTTCTGTCTGGCTCAGCCATGTTCCCCAGCGCTCTCGCCACCACTCCTGGCTGCTTCTCAGGCCTCCTTGCTTCTTCTTCTCCACTCTCCTTTGGTCATTACTGAATATTTTATGTGTTTTGCTCAAGGAAATAGTTCGAGCTAAGTTATAAAGGCAACTGTAAAATTCAGAAAATTGGCCGAGTCTCGGGATGGGTTCATGACCTGGGAAGATGCAGGAAACAAGTATTTCTTAGAGTCACAGTTACCTTCCTGGGACAGATGGAGGCACTGAGGCCCAGGGAAAGGCAGGGGCTGCATCACTCACACAGAGAAGCACCGCAAGAACCTGGTCTCCTGGCAGATTCTGAAAGAAGTGCTGTTTGTTTGTGTTCGTTTTTGTTTTGTTCTTTTAGACTGAGAATAGTGGGTGCTGGGGCAAACATGGCACCTGCTCTCAGGATGGAGATTTGAAACATCTGCCTCAGACCTCAGCGATTCGAGCTCCTGTCCTGCACCTCACACTTCTGGGGGCTCTTGAGCTTTGGAGCACCTTAGAATTGTTTTCCCCAGTGCCTGAGGCCAGCCAGGACCACCAGTGCCATTAGGGCAGAGTCCCTCGTGCTGGGCTTAGGCCTGCATGGTCCTCCTGTCCTGAGGCCTGGTCCTCCTTTCCCCCCATTGTGGGGTTTTCCCTCCCTCCACGACTCCACCCACTGCTGGCATCCGTACAGTCACCCCTTCTGCGGGTTCCTGGTGGGCAGTGTAGCTGCTCCTACCTCCTCCCCAGGGCTTTCTGGACTGCAGCTCTTCAATCAATAGGTCTTTACAATTGACATCTTTTGTTTCTTTTTTCTTTTTAATTCTTCACTCTCTGATTGACATGTGCTCTCCAGGGTCCGTCTTGAGCCATGGTGGTCCTGGCTGGCCTCAGGCACTGGGGGAAACAATTTTGAGGAAGGTGCAGAGTAAGCATGTGGGGCCCCTTGTTCAAATCAAAAAGCATCAACAACAATGGTGTTAGAGGTCTTAAAATTATGTTTTTAAAAAAGGTTCCCCTTCTTCTGCAGTCTCTTTGGATTTATTATGGGATTTAAAAATTCTGTTTAATCTTGCTCGCCCAAAGGCATGTGGCCATTCCTGGGGAGAGTGCAGACCCTCGGAGATGCTCGAGGTCGCCCCTGCTACTTGCTACACAAGGAGCCATGGCTAGTCCACACTGGTGGACAGGGACGAGGAACCAAGTGAACAGACTTGAGCTATTAATTGGCAGCCAGGATTCAAAGGCTGAAGGACAGTGAATCCTCCCAAGTACTGAGTGACTGGCCTTAAATAAATGGTACTGGGCACTGTGGTGGCAAGGGGATCATGGTAGTCATGGTTCTCCAAAAAGCAGAACCAGGGTATGAATGGACTCAGATTTTGTCAAGCTTTTAGTGGGACAGCCCAAGATGGGTCCAGAGCCAAGGCCAAAGTCTGTGGTTAGAGCCTGACAGAGCCCTGTGTGCCTCATGTGTACAGGAACCTAACTGTGATAAAACAGTCTACCACATTGACAGGGCCAGACGTGGTGGCAGGTCTCCTCACGACAACCTTAGGACAAAGAAGAAGCAACACTCCCACTTTGCAGCAGGGGTATCTGAACCTCAGAGAGGTTCAGTGATTTTCTTCCAACTCAGGGAAGTCTGACTTTGAGGTTCAGGATTTTAGCAGCCCTGTGGTATTGACTCTGTCGTGTTCGTTGTAGCTGCAGGGCCGGGTACAACCAGGCATGTTGTAAATTGTTAAATAACTTCTGTGTAATGAACAAGTTCATAGGGTTTAGTAGAAGGCAGTTGAGAGTGTGTCGTGTAGATTTAGTGAATCAATCTCAGGTTAAGAGGCAGTTAGGAGGGGGAGTGTCCACCACCAAACAGGCTTGAGGATTAGCATGTGAGTCACCTGTTTTAGAAAAGCTAAATTTTATGTTGTGAAATTACCTCATGATGCAACATCGGGCTTTGTACCTTTTCCCAGAGGATTCTGTCCCTTTTACTGCAAGCTGAGGAGTCACGGGAAAAAAATTTCTGTAGAGGACGAGACAGCAAATATTTCAGCCTATGAGTAAATAGTTTAGGTCTCTGTTGCAATGATTTCAACTCTGCCATTGTGGTGAAAAAATAGTTAGGGCTGTTTCATAAATGAATGGACATGTGTCTGTGTTCCAATAAAATATTTAGGAAAGACAAGAAGCCCACTGGATTTGGTTCAGGGACTATAGTTTGCTGACCCTTGGTCTAGATAACCTACAAAGTCCACTTTAATCTTAATGTTCTATGATTTAAAGATTTAAGATCAGGGCTGGGGTTGTGGCTCAGTGGTAGAGTGCTTGCCTGGCATGTGTGAGGCACTGGGTCTGATTCTCAGCACCACATTTAAATAAATAAAATAAAGGTCCCTTGACAACTAAAAATTAAAATTAAAAAAAGGATTTAGGGTCAATTATGTCAATAACAGAAACGATCAGGCTTGGTTAGCTTCCTTTGGTACCCACAGACAGCACTGCTAATTGCTCACAGGGCTCTTTGATGAGAAAAAGTTGGTCTTCAACCTCTACCAATCACAGATAGAAAACTCTAACTCCAACATTCTCTTTTTTTTTTTTTTTTTTCTCCTTAAGAAACAAATACTTGGAAAAATCCAGATGCTTTCTGGGCACTGAGAAAAATAGGAAGAAACAGAGTGGGAAGTGCAGAAACTGAGTGAGAGGACTCCAGTTGTCCCCTGGGTGGTGGAAGTGAGTGGACTTTGCAGTCAGAGCAGTTCGAGCTGAATTCTAAGAAATAACATCATCCTCTTGAGAATTAGAAGTAATCTGTGCCGACAGGATAGCACAAAATGGATTAAGTATGTGACTGCTTTTATTTATTTATTTACTTATTTATTCATTCATTCATTCATTCATTCATTTCTGCTGTCACCTGAGGCCTATAGGACTTTGGGGGTAAGAAGCATCCCTCTAACATCTCAAATTAACCCCCCAGCTAAATATTGATTACAGGGACTGGCAAGCTGCTTTGCCCTGTTATCTTAGATTCTTTTCAATTATTTTCAGTGATGAAGGACACAATTAACTTTTTTCTTTCAGAGTTCGTCCACATTTTTCTTCTTTTAGCTCCCTGAAGAGGGCCAGCTTGTTAGAATCATCTCATTTCACAGGTGGAAAAATTGAGCTCCAAAGACATTTTCCGAGGGTCCGGATTTCTTTGTGCTTCTCTCACGTATTTAGTGAGCGGCTTCCCTGTTTCAGTCATGGAACGGACACTAGGCATGTAACGGTACAGATAGTTTTGGAAATAAATATCTGTTGGTTGAGTGATGTGTCATCTGCATTTTTGAGAAAGAAATTACATCAGGCAATCAGTAGGGTACTTTCACAATCTGAGAGAGTCCAGGAATGTCAGAATTAGGGATGTATTGCACAAATCTCAGTGGAGCGTCCACGTCTCCAGTGTCAGCTCCGGATCTAGGGAGCTTCTTTGCAGCCGACCTCCTCTGCCCTCTTTCATGTGTGAGGCTAATGGATGGGGCCCCCACAGTGTCAGGCTCAGACAGACGTCTCCAATGGCCTTCTTTTCAGTCTGGTGACATCTTTCAGGCCAAACCTCTTCTCTGGTAGTTAATCTCTTGATCTCAGAGTCCTGCCTGAAACAGGAAAGGGCTGCCATCTCCTGGTATCATGATTTCTGGTCTCTGGCCAAGCTTTCGGCCTATGCGACAGTAGCTGGGAGGAGCCAAAACCTTCCTGTTGGAGCCACACCCACTGGTAAAGGTATAAACAGTGAGGTTTGGCATTAGCCACCAAAGCCACTTGCCTGCACCATGAAGTCTAGCAGCCTCTTGCCCGTGGTGGTGCTTCTTGCCCTGGGAGCTCTGGGACCGTGGGCTGTAGAAGGTTCTGGAAATGGTGAGTTGGCGTTACCCTGCCTGGATCTTGTCTGGATACTCGGAAGTGGGGGTTCCTGCTCGTGTGGGAATGTCCCCATCTCCAGCCTCTGAGCTCTCAGCTTAGTCTCGGGAGACCTCTCTAAAGGTTAGCTACGCATCTGGCAGGGCTCCAAGGGTTCAATTAGAAATGCTTTGTTCACTGAGACATCCCGTCAGCCCGGGTCTTGCTTCCTCTGTTTTCTCTTTCTCACTCTCTCCCTGCTTCTCCATCACCTCCTTCATTCTAACACTGTGACCTCCAGTCATGAGAATCCAACTCTCCAGTTCTCCTTGTCTCTCTCCGTTCCTGTCCTGTAGTCTCTGTGTTTCTGTCTCTGGCTTTCATTCTCCTGATCTCTCCAACTGTTTCCATCTATCGTTGTCTCTCTTGATCTCTGACATTCTTCATGGGAGCCCTCTGCCTTTTCCTTGGGTCCATGACTTCCTCTGCTTGTGTATGTGGTTTGTTCAAGCCTGTTGCTGTTTCTGGAGAGCATTTCACTTTGGACTTTGTGGTCAGCCACTGAGGTGAGTGTCTCTCCTCCTGGAAAGTGATGCTTTGTCTGAGACTCTCGATGGCTGCTCAGCACCCAGCCCTCTCCTGACTTTTGACCTTCCCCTTCAGAAGCTCTCAAGGCTGGAGCCTGCCCTGTCAGACCACGTGTCCAGTGCTTCCGCTTTGAGAAACCGGAGTGCCAGAGTGACTGGCAGTGCCCAGGGAAGAAGAGATGTTGCCTGGATTATTGTGGCTTCAAATGCCTGGATCCGGTTGCCATCCCCAAACCGGGTAAGCTGGTAGAGGCGGGAGCTTGAAGACCCAGTGTCTGGGGACACAGATGGGAGGAAGGGATCCTGCCAGGCCTCCTATTTTATCAGTCAGTCACACTGCTCCAGACAGGAAGTTAGCCACCTAGCAAAAGCACCTGGCCTCTCAGGAGGTCTGTCTTCCAGGCAATCATGTGGGCGCTCAGATAGCTAATCCCCTGGAAGCTGCCCAGACAGCTAGTCACTGAGACACCACCTGGGGGCCAGGATCTAGGCAGCAGGGGAGCCAGATGCTGTTCCAGGGGATGCTTTAGGGAGGAGGAGGTGCGATGGGCTCGGAGAGGAGATGATTCTCCCTGCTCAGGCTGGAGTAGACATGGGTCAGGAAGCAAGGGCTTGGTGTCCAAGGTACAGACTGACCTGTGGCTCTGCCCCCACAGTGAATAATAAGCCTGGGAAGTGCCCAGTGGTGGATGCTCAGTGTCTGATGCTCAATCCCCCCAATCGCTGTGAGTCGGACAGCGAGTGTGACCTGGACTTCAAGTGCTGCATGGGCATGTGCGGGAAGCTCTGCGTTGCCCCGGTGAAAGGTAAGGAGGGAGCTGGCACGGATCCTCTCTCTCCCTCCAGCCTTCCCGGCTTCAACCCTCTGGGGGTCCAGCCATGTGGGCAGGGAGACCTGCACCCCAAGCAGAGCCTCTGCCCGACTCCCTCATCTCTCAAGGGCACTGTTCCCTGGGTCTGGGGGCAAGGATTTCCATAGGATCGCCTGTGACTTTGATTCTATTCCAGCCTCTGGGTGAGGTCCCTGGGCAAATAACATCCTGAGTCTCAGCCTCCTTATCTGAAAAAATGAGCATAATGGCGATGACAGTGTGTTGAAAGCCCCCTGGGCACTAAGTATTTATTATTCAGGTTATTTACATCGTGGTGCCCAGGGTCTGAGCCCAAAGGATCTGCAGGGTTTGAGGATAATCTAGTTCATACTCTGAGTTTTACAGTGAAATGAAACTTGAATTCCATCTCCTGAGACCAAAACTCTTTCAACCCTACCACTACCTTGCTGTTTTCTTTATCGCAGGGGCCTTGTTACAGGAAGTACTGTGGAAATGATTTGGCTTGTTCCTAAGGTCTTATCTGATTTTCTCTCACAGCTTGATTCCTGCCCTTTGGAGGTGACTCTGGATTCCTGTCTGTGTGGCCTGGGGATTCCTTCTGCTGAGGATTTGGTTCCCTCACCAATACCTCCTTTTGGCAAGTGCTTGGCACTTTCAAGAAATATGTTAATGAGTGAATAAATAAATACACTTCTTTCTCTACGTACCACCTGCTTCTGTGATTTACTGAGGTGTGGGTGGGAGTGAGGGACCCCTCTGGTTGCCTCCTAGGGAGGAGGAGAGGAAGGCAGAGGCTCGCAGTGCTGGGAGCCCTCAGTTTCTATCGTGAAGCTCCCAGTGCTGGCTCTCTGGTGTCTGCACGAATTACTTTAGCTCCTACATGTCATTTTTTAAAACAAAGTGCCAACAAGAATCACTTAATCACAATGTCGAGAGCACCAAAGATGCAACCCGTGAACCCTCCCTCCATCATGGCCTCTCATTGCCGGCTAGAGTGATTTTGAGTCTCTCACTTCTTTTTCCCAAGACACCATTTCTTCCGTCTTAACATAAGAATATTGCCACGGTGAGTCGTGTTGATGAGTGACTGGTGGCCAGTGTCGGCTGAGGACACCAGTGTGGACTCCACAGAGAAGGAGTGAGCAGACAGGGCTTCTAGAGCCAGGGAGGAGGCCGAGGTCTGCTCCACGTTCCTCTGCGCTCTTTGGATGGCGGTGGACTTGAGTCCCAAAGCCAGCTGGTGGCCTTGAGAAGTCAGTGTTCCTGTTCTCAGGTTTGGAATTTTCTTTATTCTTGTGGGCAGTGAAGGACATGAGAATTTAATCTGGGATTGGAAAACATGTTGGTCTTGTGTCCCCTGCTGTTAGGTAGGGGGGTGGGGGGAAAAGAGGAAAAAAATGTTAGTTTTAAAATAACAATGAATTTCACCTTCACATATATCTACAAAGGACTAATTAAAAAAAAAACAAACTATGAAAACAGAAGGAAGTTAGGGAAGAACAGAGTTACTGTTGTAGAGGGGACTAAAGGGCGGGAAGGGTCTGGGGGTGGGAAGGAGAGAAGAGTAAAACAGACACTATTACCCTGTATACATATATGACTATATGATGGGTGGGATGCTACATCAGGTATAACCAGAAGAATGAGAAATCATACTCCATTATCTATGATGTATCAAAGAGCATTCTACTGTCATGCATAACTAATTAAAGCAAATAATAAAATAAAATAAAACAGAAAGAAGACCAGAAGCCGGAGGGAGGCAGAGAAGGAGAGGGAAGCACTGGGGACTGAAGTGGAGCAAATTCTATCCCATGCTTGATTGATTTTATCGGAATGAACACCAATATTATGTGTAACTATAATGCAGTAATTTAAAAAAATAATACTAGTCACATAGAGGAAGGGGATCGAGGAGGAAGAAGAGGGCAGAGGCAGGCAGAGCAGAACCCCAGCAGCTGGAGCCAGCAGCTCAGGTTGCAGGGGGTGGGGGCGGGAGCATGGGAGGCCCCGGGGAGCACGAGGGATCAAATGGCTGTGTGCATGTGTGGATATGGCACAATGAATCTCACCACTAAGTATAATTAGAATGCACCAATAGAAATGAGGTTCTTCAAAATAAAATTCCTAAATAGAAATAAACTACGTGAGGTCAAGCAGCAAGGTTTATACTCAAAGCAGAAAGTGGACCCCAGTGCTTTCAATCAGGACTCCAGGAGCAGCACCTGCTGACTCAGAGAAGTGGAAAAGAAAGAGAAAACCCTTTTCTGTGTTCTTTAGGGAGGAAGCCACCCTCCAAGTTGGTCCCCGGGGATCCTCACACTTGCTTCACACCCTCATGAAGTCCCCGCCCACATTTTTCTGTGGTTAGCCTGTGTGACCAATAAAACATGCAGAAGTGGCAGTTAGCATCCTGATGAGATTAGGTGATAAGATTGCAGCTTCCCTTTGGGGAGCAGGCTCTTTCTCCTCCACCACTTATCTGGGGAAATGTAGTTGTCATGTCATGAAGACACTCAGGCCATCTGTGGAGTGGCCCACAGGGTGAGGAATTGATGTTTTGGTCAGTAGCCTATGAAGGCCCAGGACCACCAGTAGACACATGAATGAGCTTGGGAATAGATTCTCCAGACCCATTCTGGACTTGGGATGACGACCAGCCCAGCAGACAGCTGAACTTGACCTCAGCTAGGACCACTAAGTTAAGTAGCTCCTGGATTTCCAGCCCCTCAAACTGTGACATAGGTTTAGGGTTTTAAGATGCTAAGTTTGGGGGCAATTTGTTATGCAGCAACAGAAGTACACCCAAAATTGTAGTCTACAACTAAATATAGCAGGAGAAAAAAGATGATTATGCACCATTGTCTTATTCGATGATCCCAAATAAAATATTCAAAATTAGAATTTATTAGTTTTAAATGTTTCATAAAGTTCAATGTAAGTTCCTAAAATTAAAAATAGAAATGAATACACAAACACAATGAAACTGTGTAGCAAAACCTATAATAAGCTGAATTTTCAGAGGAATTGTGATTGAGGTCAGAAACAGTAAAGATCACACTTTCTTCCAACAATGAGACAGCTAAAACTTTGCAATAAGAGAAAACAATAGGTATATAAGGTGGGGAAGGAAGGTACAAAATAGGCCTTATTTGCACACATTGCCATTTTCATATGGTATTTTTTAACACTCAATAATTTTGATAAATGAGATTTATCAGAGATGTTGGATATAAGTTCTGTACAATATTTTACAGCATTTATACATGTCAATCGTGAGAAATCATAGAAATAGATGTAAACAATCAAATGCTACAAAATACCTAGGAATAAGTCTAAAAATTATGCCAGACCTTCATGAATTAATGATTTTAATTCATTAAAAATCCACTAAAGGTCTACAATAAGAACTAATAAGTGGAGAAATAACATTTAAGCTTGGGAAGGTGTGATATGGCAAAGATGGCAGTCCTTTTAAAATCACTTACAAATCCAGTGTGATGGCAGTGAAAACCCAAGTATGGTGTTTGATAAGAACTTGACAAAGTGATCCTATGGTTAAAGTACTACTTTGAAAGTTTCAGAGGAGCCAGTGAAATTTGGGGGTGGAGTTACTAGGAATTGAACCCAGGAGCTCTTTACCACTGAGCAGCAGTTCCAATGGATTTTTTGTTTTGTTTTGAGAGAGTATCTCACTTAGTTCCTGAGGCTGGCCTCAAACTTGTTATCTTCCTGCCTGGGCCTCCAACACTGGTGAGATTACAGGTATGTGTCACTGTGCCAGGTGCCAATAAAATTTTTCAAAAATGTAAGATGGCAGGGCAAAGTGGTGCATGATATTGATGCTGAGGCAGGAGGATAGAGAGTTTAAAGCCAGCCTCAGCAGTTTAGCAAGTACCCTGTCTCAAACTAAAAAATAAAAAGGGCTGGGGATGTGGCTCAGTGGTTAAGCACCCCTGGGTTCAATCCCCAGTATCCCCACCCTACAAAAGGTGTAAGAATAGAGACTAGCCAAACCAGATATCAAAACATGCTAATAATATAATAATTAATGTAGTATGATGTTGGTACAGACATAAGCAGTCTAGTCAAATAAAACAGACTATCTAAAAGGAAATATACACTTATGGAAATTCATTACATAAAAGGGAGAATTTTTATAACTGGGCAGGGCAAAGCTCAAACTAGAAGAAAGTAATTTGCTTTCTTGTTAAGTTCAAGCTAACAACTTTTATTGAGCTTAACAGTCATCTTTAAAGATCATTTGATTTGTTTTTTCTCAGTCACTAAGTTTTATTTTAAATTGACAAGTTGTGATTGCACATACTCATGGAATATAATGTGATGTTCTGACATATGTACACCATGTGGAATGATTAAATCAAGCTAATGTTGCCATTACCTCACACACATATTTTTTGTGGTGTAAACATTTTCTCTCTCAGCAGTTCTGAGCTATGTAATGTTACTATTAACTGTAGTCTGTATATAGTCTGTGCCTGCCATACAATGGATCTCAAAACCTTATCCCTTCTAACTGGAACTTTGCACCCTCTGACCAGTATATCCCCAATGGCCATCCCAGCCTCTGGTGTCCATCACTCTGCTCTGTTTCATGGAGTTGAATTACTTCCAATTCCACATACAAGTGAGATCATATGGCATTTGTCATTTTGCGGCCAGCCTATTTCACTTAGCAATAATGTCCTCTAGGATCACTTATATTGTTGCAAATAACAGAATTTCCTTCTTTTTAAAGGTCAAATAGTATTCCATTGTATTCATATACCACATTTTCTTTATCCTTACTTAGCTTGGTGGACACTTGGTTTGATTTCCTATGTTGGCAGCAATAACTATGGGGGTGCAGATGTCTCTTTGACACATTGACTTCATGTCCGTTGGATATATACCCAGAAGTGGGATTGCTGGGTAGCTCTGCTTTTAGGTATGTGAGAAACATCTACACAGTTTTCCCATGATAGCTACACTAATTTATATTTTCACCAACAACGTATCCAAGGATTCCCTTTTCTCTGTGTTCTCACCAACACTTAATTTTCCATCCTATTAATAAAAACCATTCTAATATAAGCAACAATAAATGTTGGCCAGGATGTGGGGAAAAAGGTACACCTATACATTGTTGGTGGGAATGCAAATTGGTGCAACCACTATGGAAAGCAGTAGGGAGATTCCTCAGAAATGGAATGGAACCACCATTTGACCCAGTTATCCCACTCCTTAGTTTATACCCAAAGGACTTAAAACCAACATACTATAGTGACACAGCCACTTCAATGTTTATAGCAGCTCAATTCACAATAGCTAAACTATGGAATCAACCTAGATGCCCTTCAACAGATGAATGGATAAAAAATTATATATATATATATATATATATATATATATACACATATATATGTTGGAATAATACTCACCTTTAAAGAAGAATGAAATTCTGGCATTTGCTGGTAAATGGATGTAACTGGAGACTATTATGCTAAGTGAAATAAACCAAACTCAAAAAACCAAAGGCCAAATGTTTTTTTTTCTGATATGCAGAAACTACTTCACAATAAGGGATGTGGGGGATAGGGAAGAACAGAGTTACTTTATATTAGGTAGAGGGGAATGAAGGGAGGGGAAGGAGTATGGGGAAGGAATGATAGTAGAGTGAAGCAGACATTATTACCTCATATGCATGTATGACTGCATGTCTGATGTGAGCCTGCAATATGTATAATCAGAAAAATGAGAGATTACACTCTATTTATGTATGATTTATCAAAATGTATAAACACATTGTACTGTCATGTACTGAAAGAATGGACATTTTTTTAAGCTGTCTGAGGTCACCCTCCCAGTTATCTTAACTCCCTAAGGTCACCCTCCCAGTCATCTCAACTCCCTAAGGTCACCCTCCCAGGAATGGGAACAAAGCCCTTAAAGCTGTTCCAAGAAACAGCCCCAAACAGAGAATAAAAGGGTAAATTGAGCCAGATAGCCAGATAGTGCTCAAAGAGTATGATTGCCAGAAACTATTGACCAGAATCTACGCCCTGTTGTAAAATATTGTGAAACATGTTGTATGTTATCAGCAAACCCAGACCCCCTTTGAAATTTCCCGGCAGCTTTGTCCCCCTTTTCCCCCTTTCATGTGCGACCCCTCCCGATGTGTGGTTTCTGCCTTTATAAACCTACAAGATTTTCTGCTAGGGACTCGACTCCTGGAGTTGGGTCCCAGCGCGCTGGAATAAACACCTCTTGCGGTTTGCATCAAGTGACGCCTCCTGCGGTTGATTGGGGTTGCCGTCCATCCATGGGACAGAGTTGGGGTTTCCTTTTTGGGGGCCTTACAGTACAACTAATTAGAACAAGTAAAATAAAAAATTACAATGCAAAAAAACAGCCTTTCTAATGGGTATGAGGTAATGTGGGTTGTTTTCTTTGCATTTTCCTGTTAATTAGTGCTATTGAGATTTTTTCACATGCCAGTAGACCATTCAAATGTCTTTTTTTGCGGAATGTCTGTTCAGATCTTTGTCCATTGAAAAAATCAGGTTGCTTTCTTGCTATTGAGTTGTTTGAGTTACTTTGTGTTGGATGCAAACCTCTTATTGGATGTGTGTTTTAAAAATGTTTTCCCCAGTCTACAGACAGTGCCTTCCGGCCATTGTCATCTTTGCCATGCAGAAGCTCTTTGGTTTGATGTTTCCCACTTGCCTATTTTCACTTTTGTTGTCTGTGTTTTGGGGACCAAATTCAAAAAAGTATTATCCAGAAAAAAATGTTGTGGAACTTTCCCCCTGTTTTCTTCTAATAGTCCTGTTTGTCTTTAATCCATTTTGAGTTGACCTTGGTATGTGGTGTGAGATAGGGGACCAATTTTGTCCTTTTCCATGTGGATATATCATTTTCCCCGCACCGTTTACTGAAGAGACTGTCCTTTCCCCACTGCATGTTGCTGGCACCTTTTTGGAAAACCAATTGACCATGAGCATGTGGGTTCATTTGTGGACTGTCTCTTTGGTTCCTTTAGTCACTGTTTCTATTGCTGGCACCATGCTATTTTAATTGTGACAGTTTTGTAATATTTTTTGAAATCAGGCAGTATGATGCCCTAAGTTTTGTTCTTTGTGCTGAAGACTATTATATGGGTTCCATATTGGATTTTTTTTCTATTTCTGTGAAAAATGACATTGGAATTTTGATAGGGATAGCATTGAATCTGTAGATTGCTTTGGTTGTATGGTCATTTTAATAATTTTAATTATTTCAATTCAGGAGCATGGAATATCTTTTATCTTTCCAGTATTTGTGTCTCCTTCCATTTCTTTCATGAAAACTTTACAGGGTTTCTGTCTGTTTTTGTGTGTGTGCCTATAAATATTTCACTTCTTTGATTAAGTTTATTCCTATTTTTAAATCTATTATAAATGGGATGGTTTACTTGATTTCTTTTTCAAATATTATTTAGAAGTAACATTGATTTTTGTATGCTGATTTCATATTCTGCAACTTTAATAAACTTATTAGTTCTCTTTTTTTTTTTTTTTTTTTTTTTTTTTTTTTTGCGGTGCTGGGGATTGAACCCAGGGCCTTGTGCTTGCAAGGCAAGCGCTCTACCAACTGAGCCATATCCCCAGCCCCAACTTATTAGCTCTAGTAGTTTTTTGTTGGAAGATGACGGGGTCTTGTCTGAACAAATGTAGAGACATAACTTGTGCATGTTCAGGAAGACTGAGCATCATGAAGATGTTGATTCAACTCAAATTGTTTATAAATTTAATATCATTGCAATAAAAATTCCTGTGATTTTTCAGGAAATTAACAAATATCCCCCCAAATTCTTTATGTTAGAATAAAGGTACAAGCATATAAAACAAATTCTGCAAAACCAGTAAAATCCCTACCAGTTGCCTAATTAGATTATTAGGAACTGATACTGTTTTAGTTATTGACATAGAAATAGAAAAATAGGTTAATGGAACTGAACAGATGGCCCAGGAGCAGAGTCATGCATTGAAGGAGTTGAAAACAAAGACAAAGGGGTTCATACCAGTTCTTACCAGTAAGTGGATGGGGCTGGAACACCCGTCATTGCACCTTGGGAACATACCTTCAGGAGGACTGGTCACTTTCTTTTTCCCAGTACACAGCCACTCTAATAAATGACTCCTGGTTACAGTGGGAACATCTTTCGGGCAGATCCACAGTAAGCTTGTGCTATGCCTCGGGGTCCTCCTTCAAAGACCTGGTTACCTCTTAACCAAGAGCCTCCAAGCCCGTGAGCTAGGAAAGAGGTCATGTCTCCCCACCAGAGTCACTTGACCCACTTTTACCCACTAAACTTATCATTTTTTCCCCTTCTATGGGTCAGTGGTTCTCAAAATTTAGCATGCACCAGAATCAGATGGAGGATTTATTAAAAGAATGACTGCTGGCCCCATTCCCATAGGCGCTTGCTTGTTCAGTAGATTTGGGGTGTTATCCACAATTTTCATTTTTAACAACTCCCTGGGCGATGTTGATGCTGCTGGTCTCTGGTCCACACCTTGAAAATTTATTTCATCCCAATAGCATCTCAGCAGTCTCCCTAAATAGTTCATTCCTAGAAATAGAAATTTTGTGACCGGCCACAGCCATGGGTTCCACTGAGTCAAATCCCTGTGTCTACAGCTCCATCCTGTGACTTATGACACAAAACCACATTATGCTCACATTTTCTCTGATAGTTAATCCTCATTACCTGGCCAGTTTATAATAATAGCAAAAGTATAAAGAATCTACTACCATCTTATTTAACAAAAGACAGGAAAAGTCACTATGAGTCATTGAAAAAACACTAAATAAATGGAGAGATATCCCACTTACTCGAACAGTTGGTCAGATTGCTACAAAGACATAAATTCTTCTAAACTTCAGTTACAATTTCAAATTATAATATAAATCCAGTCTGTGTGGGGTTTGGGGGTGCTCATTGTGGGACTTTGACAGCTGACTGAAATTTTGAGAAATTTTTATATGGAAAGGAAATGGGCCCAAGGTGCCTAACACATCCCCAAAAAATTAAGGAAGGGAGAATTGCCCTGTCCTAGACATGAAGACTTATTGTAAAATAGAACATGGGGTATAAATGAAAAGATTGACAAGACCGAATCAATGTGATTTGACAGAGAATCAAAAAAATGAGATCCGTGCATATGTAGAACTTTGATCTGGGATGCAAGTGAGTTGGCAGATCAGTGGGGAAGGGAATGCTAATCAATCAAGAAAAAGTGATCAATATAGAAGAAAATTAAATGGTATCCTTTCCTCATACTGTAAATAAAAGTTAACTCCAGGAAGGGTAAACATTTAAGTTTCAAAAGAAAAGATTTAAACTTTCTCTAGAACATGTAAGTTCCTCAAACCCTATATATTCCCCAAGTCATACATTTCCCCATCATAAAACATTTCAAGTACATAGAAAAGTATGTATATAGGTATATCTTTGTGCATATTCTATATTTTGTGTTCACTGAATCATTTATAAGTAACTTGCAGAGAATAAGTTTCTTTCATTCTTATAAGAGTATAGATATTCTTACATATCTCAATAATATTAATATATCTGATAATATAATATTATTTCAATGATATCACCTGAGATGTAATAGCTGTCCAACTTTTATGTGGGAATAAGAACATCTCTTATATAACTGTAATACCTTTCTCATGCCTGAGACAATTAACGAGTCTATGATAGTGTAAATATTCATTCTATTTTCAAATTTCCCCCAATCCTTTTGTGTAGGTCTTGTTCCAATCAAGATACTTGATTTCAAATCTCCGTCTTTAGAACATCAGCTTTGCAAGTTTATGACAATTGTCTTCTAGAAGGTCACACATCCTGAATTTGTCTGATTGTTTCCATGATCTTCTGTATGTCTTCTAACCATGATGTTATATGAAATTCAAGTTAACATTTTGGCAAGAAAGCATAATAGGAGATGTAGTATAGTTCACATTGCAATGTATCAGGGAGAAGATCAACTATTACATTCTTTTTTTTTTTTTTTTTTTTTTTTTAGCTATTACATTCTTAACAATACTAATTTAAGATGGGAATCCTGATTTTTCCATTATAAAAATACATTTCTGCTGGGTGTGGTGGCCCATGTCTGTAATTTCAGATACTCAAGAAAATGAGGCTGGAGGATTGCAAGATCAGGGGCAGCCTGGGCAATTTAGTGATACTCTGTCTCAAAATTAAAAAAAAAAAAAAAAAAAAAAAAAAAGTAAAGGATTGGGGATGTGGCTCAGTGGTAGAACACCACTGGGTTCAATCCTCAGTAGGAAAAAAGTCTTCTTTTGTAATCAATAAGAAATTGATGGGGTGATATTTTGTCAACTCAGAATATTCTGAACTCACACAACTCATATCCTAGTGGTATATCTACTGAGACCCTTGTTCACACAAAATACCACACCAGAAGTTGCAAAATGGGGTTTTCTTTTTCCAATCTTGCTATTTATTCCACATTTACTAGTTAGCATTTTTTGTAAGGAAGAGTTTTTCTTTCCTTTCTTTTAATCTGTTTTTAAATTACTATAAGATTATATATTTTTATTTATTCAATATATTATGATCAATTAAAATTTTCATTCTTTGTTCCATTTGTTCTAGGCGTGACCAGGGATCTGCTTCCAGCTGCTCCTTGTCACTTTGCATGCTCCATTAGTCATGGAGCATTTCCTGGTTTTCCAGGATGGTAGGTGTCAATGAGGCTCACAGTTGACAACCCCTGTTCTTCCTAAGACCAGCCATTTCTCTAAGGGATCGGGGATAGAGATTTAGAAACCATGATCGGCATAGTGAGTGTGTTCAATGCTACTGTGATGTACTCTCTTTCATTTTACGAACCCAGAAAACATTTGAAAAATGTTGATTTTCATCAACATTTGAAAAATGAATTATTTCATATTGGCATTTCCAGTTCACATTTAACATGACAGTTTTAAAACTTTAATTTTTATATCTTATTCTCTTTTCTCTTCCTTCTTTCTCCTAAGATATCCATAAAGTAACTTTACAGTACCAACATTACTGCTGACAATAACCCAGTAAAGTTCTAGATTTCTATTTGTATTTAGGATACATTCAACCAAAGATGTACATTAAGCAATATAAACAAAAGGGACATAAAATAATATTCTTCTTTAGCAATATAATTTTCAGTTTTACATTAATCATCTGTTTCTAAGTTGTTTTTAGTTGTTAGGAGTTATTTTCCTTTTATTTGATTTTTCAAACATTCAAAACATTTTTGTGGTTTAGAAGTCAAAGCCAAACAAAAAGATAGTTTTGCAAGTCTTGTCTGTCCCTCTTCTCTGCTTCACCCAATCATTGCAAGTAACAATTTTGTTGATTTCTGCTTTTTTCTTTCTATATTTTTATTTGAAAAAAATTATCATTTGCATTTATTATTATAGGATGGCTTATTATATACATTGTTCTTTAAAATATAACTGGGAATCCCTCCATTTCAGCTAATAAAGTCCTTCCTTGTTCTAATTTTTAAACAATGGGGTCATAATCTTCTATTATGTGGATGTGCCATAGTTAATTCATCTCATTTTCTGGTCCTATGTAGACAGACAAACTGAAGTCACATATGTTAGCATAATTGTTGACATATACCTTCAGGGTAGATTCCTAGAAGTGATTGCTGGAAGGATAAATGCATTGCTAAATTTTCGTCCCTGGGGATTACACCATTCTGGATTCTTACCAGTTATACATGAGAAATACTGTTTCATACCTTTGCCAGCAGAGCTTTCTGTCAAACTCTGTTCAGGCAGTCTGGTAGGTAGAAAGCATTATTGCAGTATAGTTTCAATGTGAATTTTTTTTCCCTTCCCCCCACGCCTCCCACCCCTCTTTTCCTTCTATACAGAGCTTCCTTCCTTCATACTTGCCCCCCTCCCTAACCCTAACTCTAACCCTAACACTAACCCTTCCCTCCCCCCATTATGTGTCATCATCCACTTATTAGCGATATCATTCTTCCTTTGGCTTTTTGAGATTGGCTTATCTCACTTAGCATGATATTCTCCAATTTCATCCATTTGCCTGCAAATGCCATAATTTTATCATTCTTTATGGCTGAGTAATATTCCATTGTATATATATACCACAGCTTCTGTATCCACTCATCAATTGAAGGGCATCTAGGTTGGTTCCACAGTCTGGCTATTGTGAATTGAGCAGCTATGAACATTGATGTGGCTGTATCTCTGTAGTGTGCTGATTTTAAGTCCTTTGGGTATAGGCCAACGAGTGGGATAGCTGGGTCAAATGGAGGGTCCATTCCAAGTTTTCTAAGGAATCTCCACACTGCTTTCCAGAGTGGCTGCACTAATTTGCAGTCCCACCAGCAATGTATGAGTGTACCTTTCTCCCCACATCCTCGCCAACACTTGTTGTTGCTCGTTTTCTTGATAATCGCCATTCTAATTGGGGTGAGATGGAATCTTAGGGTGGTTTTGATTTGCATTTCTCTTATTACTAGAGATGTTGAGCATTTTTCCATATGTTTGTTGATTGCTTGTAGATCTTCTTCTGTGAAGTGTCTATTCATTTCCTTAGCCCATTTGTCGACTGGATTATTTGAATTCTTGGAGTAGAGTTTTTTGAGTTCTTTATAGATTCTGGAGATTAGTGCTCTATCTGAAGTATGATTGGCAAAGATATTCTCCCACTCTGTAGGCTCTTTCTTCGCATTGCTGATAGTTTCCTTTGCTAAGAGAAAGCTTTTTAGTTTGAATCTATCCCATTGGTTGATTCTAGCTTTTATTTCTTGTGCTATGGGAGTCCTGTTAAGGAAGTCTGATCCTAGACCAACAAGGTGAAGATTTGGACCTACTTTTTCTTCTATAATCTGCAGGGTCTCTGGTCTGATTCTGAGGTCCTTAATCCATTTTGAGTTTAGTTTTGTGCATGGTGAGAGATACGGGTTTAGTTTCATTCTGTTGCATATGGATTTCCAATTCTCCCAGCACCATTTGTTGAAGAGGCTATCTTTTCTCCATTGCATATTTTTGGCCCCTTTGTCTAGTATGAGAAAATTGTATTTATTTGGGTTTGTGTCCGTGTCCTTATTCTGTACCATTGATCGACCTTTCTATTTTGGTACCAATACCATGCCGTTTTGTTACTATTGCTTTGTAATAGAGTTGAAGATCTGGTATTGCAATACCTCCTGTTTCACTCTTCCTGCTAAGGATTCAATGCGAATTTCTGTTACTATGGAAGTGAATCTTTTCCTTACTTTAAGGACCACTTGAAAGAATTCCTATGAATTTTTTGTCCTTGCATTTTATTCCCTTTCCTCTTGGGTTTTGATATTTTTCTCTTTATTTTATAGAGCTCTTTATATATGAGGGAAATTAACTTTTTCTTTGATAATAGCTGTATGTTTCCTAGTTTTTCTTGTTTGAATTTGATTATAGTTTCTTTTTTTATTTTTTATTTTTTTGCCATGCATTAAAAATTCTTATGGCTTCCCTAATTGACTTATTACAAAGCATGTGACTTGTGATGTTGCATTTATCATGCATTGTATTTCCGTTTGTTCTCCAGTTCCAGGATTTATGTTTGATTATTTTAAAATTACTTCAGTCTCTCTGTTAAGTTTTTCGGATAAATTACAGAAGTGTTTCTTTACATTTTCTCAAAGTTCGTTGGGTTTCTTTAAAACAATTGTTTTGGATTTTCTGTCCAAGAGATCACTCAGCCGTCACTTTGTGGTTGACTTTAGTGCCTCATTTTGTCCATTTGATGAGGTCATGGTTTCCTGTAAGCTCCTGATGCTTGCTGGCATGTGGCAATATCTGTGCATCAAAGGCTTAGGTATTTATTTCTGTCTTTGCCATCTCACTTTGTGTTTGTCCTTCCAGAAATACTAAGCATTGTGTTGTCCAAGTCTGTGGTCATTATGCCATTTCACCACTAGATGGCACACTCACTCCAAGTTTGCTGCAAGTCATGGTTGGTATGTTGACATTATTTTGACATTAGGGGCCACCCTAGACTCAAATTTCTTGCAAATTTGTAGTTGGGATGTTGTTCTAGATGGGTTTGGGAAGTGCCCCAAGAGAGTAGTCTGTCCCTACAGTGTCTGCAAACTCCACCTGTGACATCAAGTTCACAGTCAAGCCTGTGGTCAAGTGCCATGGGATTCTGCCTGGGGCTGGGCCTCACACCATGGTGGGTTTTGGGCTCCAAAGCAATGTCTTTCACCCACCTCCCTCTTCTTCCTCCAAACAATTATTCTTGGATCCTCAGGTAGTTCTATTTCTAGTTGTCTGAAGCATCTCCATACTGTTTTCTATAAAGATTGCATTAATTTACATTCCCAACAACTGTATGTGTTCCCCTTTATCTTTTTTTTTTTTTTTTTTTACTAGGTATTCAACTCAGGGATACTCAACTACTGAGCCACATCCCCAGCCCTATTTTGTATTTTATTTATTTTGTATTTTATTTAGAGACAGGGTCTCACTGAGTTGCTTAGTGCCTTGCTTTTTGCTGAGACTGGCTTTGAACTTGCAATCCTCCTGTCTCAGTCTCCGGAGCCACTGAGATTACAGACATGCGCCACCATGCCCTGCCTTTTTCTGCATCTTTGCCATTGTTTTTTAAATTGACTTTTTGAAGGTAGTTCCAAAGGGGATTTTTTTTTTTTTTTTTTTTTGAGAAAGGGTTTCATTAAGTAGCCCAGGCTGACCTTGACCTCAGGATCAGCTTCCAAGTAGCTGGGATTACAGGCCCACATCACTTTGGCTGACTGTCTTTTTGATATAGCCATTTACACTAGGGTAAGACATTGCATTGTCAGACACTTTGTGGGTACTCGTTGGCCTTTGTATATCTTTTTGAGAAATGCCCATTCATGCCATTTGCCCATTTTTCCATTGGATTATTTAAGTTTTTTTTTTTTTTTTTTTTTCTTTTGGGATGAATATTTTGCAAATATCTCTCCCTTTCTGGTGTTGCTTCTTTAGTTCCTTTTACTGGGAGGTTCCTTTACTGTAAAGAAGCTTCTTAGTTTGACATAATCTAATTTGTCCGTTTTGGTTTCGTGCCTGTTTTGGGGCCTTATTTAAAAGAAAATCGTTACACTGATGACTTGAAGTGTTTCCCCCATGTTGTTTCCTCCTCCTCCTCCTCCTCCTCCTCCTCCTCCTCCTCTTCCTTCTTCTTCTTCCTCTTCCTCTTCTGTTTTTTTAAGCTGGGCTTCAATCCAGAGCCTCTCACATGCTGGACAAGTGTGCTATAACTGAGTTATTCCCTCCCAGTTTCTTCTAGTGGTTTCTGTTTGTGTTCTTTTGTATTTCATCAAGTTTCTTTAAAATCATTATTTTGAATTGTTTTTCAGGCAATACTTCCTTTCCTTTGAGATTTCTGGCTAGTGTATACATACATACATACATACATATATAATGTACACGGTACCACGTATATATACCAGCTAAACTTCTCCAGATTGACTGCCTTGTTGCTTTTCAGAGTTCATGGAGGATGGATGAAGCCATCTGGTTGCTTTCCTAGATACCCTGAACATTTCAGGGCAGATTGACGGGCTGCTTCTCAGGGCTGTAAGAAGAGATGGGGTTCTCTGGGTACTTCCTGGGGTCAGTGATGACTAAGGATAGCTACTTATCTGCTTCCTTCGCATCTCAGCAGGCAGGGTTGTTCAAGAAGGGTTCCCAGATGCAAGCAGTGATGGACAAGCCCACCCATCCTCTTCCTGGAGGTGGGGGCCTCAGTAGGTCATGTTGTTCAGGGAAGGCTGGTAGGCTATTTCTAGGGTGGTGGGTGGGCGGTCCTGCCCACTTCCTTCCCAGGTAGCCGGGGGCTGGGCAGGGCTGCCTGTCTGTTTCCTGGGGCCTCTATGGGTAGAGCAGCTCAGGATGGACTGTTTGGTTGCTTCCCTGGGCCAAAGGTGGGATAATTCATACACCCAGCTGTTTCCTGGGGGCCGGGGTGGGCTGAGCTGCTCAGGGCAGGCTTTTCAGCTGCTTCTGAAAGCTGTAGACCATCTTACTCGTTCTCATGGCTGGACCTGCCAGGCTCCTGGGTACACTTACATGACTGCTTATCAGAATTTGGGGCTGGGCGTTCTCAAGACAGCCTTGTGCAGTAGAAGCCTGGGTGGGGAATGGTGCATGTGGGCAGCTCTCCAGGGCAGGGTGGCAATATGGTACCCCAACAGCTTTTTAAACTGAGTTGAGAGCCCATGAAGACTGAAGGCTTCCCTGGCAGCCAATATTTCAGAATTTCCATGGTGAGAGAGACTGTTCATTTTGAAGACACCCCTCTGAAACCACTGTATAGCTGGTCCTCTGGCCTGTCTCTCCACATATGACATTTTTTTACAGTAAGATTTTTTTTTTACTTATTAAATTTTTTTAATTTTGATTCATTGTGCACAATGAATCAAACAACTATTGTTTCTGTACAACTATTGTTTCTGGTGGTAGTACACGAAGTAGAGTCACACCATTTGCATAATCATACATGTACATGTTTGTCTCATTCTATTATCTTTCCTCCCCCACCCCCTCCCCATCCCTCATTTTCCATCCTTCCTCCATTCTTGCCTCCCTCCCACCCCCCAAGTAAATTTTTTCATGCTGTCACTAAAATACCCAAAAAGAACAATTTAGAGGAGGGAAAGTGTATTTGGGGCTCACGGGTTCAGAGGTCTCAGTCCAAAGATGACTGACTCCATTGCTCTGGGTCCAAGGTGAGACAGCACATTATGAGGGGAAGGGCCCAGTGAAGGAAAGCTGTCAGCTCATGGCAGGGTCAGGAAGCAGAGAGAGGGAAGGGGCCACAAGGAAGATGCAAATTCCCGGGCATAGGCCCAGTGACCCACCTCCTCTAACCACATCTCACCTGCCTAGAGTTACCACTCAGTTATTCCATTCAAATTAGGATGGACCAATTAGGCTGCAGCTTTCCCAATCTGATCGTCTCACCTCTGAATATTTCTACATTGACAGGCGCTTTGAGGGGATACCCCATGATATCTCAGTTCCAAACCATGACATCATTGTATGACCCATATCCCTTTGCTGAAGTGGCAGAGACTTAATAAAACACCCTGGGACATTTGCACCATAAAAGAAGCCCTCAGAGGAGCAGAATACTTAAACCAAGTCCAAGAGTGTGCTACTGAGCACAGGTAGAACTGAAGACAAAGTAGACAGGACTTCCCCGGGGCCTGTTGCAATCCATCTCTGTCATTTCTGGGAAATCATCCATCCCTGAGATCCCACTAGGTAAAGGGTCGTGAGGGGCTCTAGCTTTGGCCTCGGGTGGCAAATAGTATGACTGGCAGAGTTTGGGCACCCTGTTTTTAATGATGAGTTTCCAGTAAGAAATCTGGACATGTGGCTTTGACTAGACCCTGTGGTTCCTCGCCACCTCTTGTACCTCTGATTCATCTCTCTACGGCACACAGGATCTTTCTTCCTCCTCATCCACCTCTTTCCTGTAGGGAGAGAACAGCTAAGCTTTTTGTGGTCTCAGAGGAGGACAGATGCACCTTGACAGGATGCAAGGACTCTCACCATATGTGGAAAGAAAATGTTAGCTACTTTAGTACTTTATACAAACATAAGGAAAAATTAAACTAATTAATCTGAAGTACAAAAAATAACAAGATCCCATCACAAACTTATGAATATGCTTATGTATATATATGCTTCTATAGTTGGTTCATGTTCAAGAAATTTTAACTGGTAGGTATTGCAAAAGAAAGTCAACTAACAATAGGAATTCCAGGACATGGTGATGACCCTGGCAGCTTGTCCAGTCTCTCTTGGGGGTTCACCTCACCAGGGAGTGATGCTCATCTTCCCACAGCCTGTAACACAGAACTGCAATTGGTGTGGATGGCGGGTATCAGTCCCATAATAGTCCCAAGGAGTCCTCATGTGCTACTCCTAAACTCTGGGGTAGGTGTCTCCCTTACTTTGGGGTTGGTCCTGGTTTCCATTTGGTCTGTGAATGTGTACTCAGTAGGTTCACATCAGTGCTGGACTGGCTTTTCTTTGCACCTTGGCACCATCCTTGATCTTGATTAGGATTTTAGTTGACTGTAATTGTCACGTACCTGCCATTTAACTTGGATATGATGCCTGACTTGGTAGCCCTCTTGTATCTGCCCTATCATTCATGATAGATATTCCATGTCTTGTCCTTGGACATTGGCCGAGCAGTCTAGTTCCCTTTTGACCAACTTCTTCATCTTGGCCAGGAATCTGGTTTTGCCCATGTCATACACTCTGGTTGGTTAAGAAAACTGTCTTGGGATTTTTCTTAGGCTCTGTCCTCTTCTGTAGGGAAAAGTTGGTCTTGTTTTCTACCTGTTAAAATTTCTCGAACATGCACAATTATATATGCATATGCATAAGTTTATGGTGTGATCCTGTTGTTTCGTATATTCAGATTAACTAACCCAATTTCTTCCTTATGTTTGTATAAAGTACTAAGGTAGTTAACATTCTCTTTCTGCACATAGTGAGAGTTCTTACATCCTGTCAGGGTGCATCTGTCCTCCTCTGAGACCACAAAGAGCTTAGCTGCTCTTTCCCTCTAATACAGGAAAGTGGTGGATGAGGAGGAAGAAAGATCCTGTGTGCCATGGAGAGATGAAATCAGAGGTACAAGAGGTGGCAAGGAACCACAGGTTCCAACTGGATGTTTGCAACACCAGGAGAGGAAACTGAGGCCCAGGGAGGGCAGATGATGCTTCCTGCCACTTTGCAAAAAGTCGCTTTTCATCTGAAGAGAGCAAGCACAGAATCGCTAGGCCCAGCTGACAGTTAGTGACCTAACCCCCACTCCATGTGCAGCAGGAGCTAAAGGGACAGAGGCTCACCCTCCACTCTTCACTACCCGCCCATCACTGACATCCCCTCCCTCCCTAGGTACCACCAACCTCAGTGAAGTGTGTGATGACTCCAAGATGCAGACTCCCATGTGGTCTCAGATCCTTGGTCCCTGCATGACCCCACCTGCTCATGCTTCCTTGTCCTTGGAGTTTCTAGATCTGGAACTTCCTCTAACCCTTGCTTGCCAATAAAAAGGTCACTTTCTGCATCATTTTCTTTTTGACTCTGAGATCTCATTGTTCCTACAAGCTTGGGGGTTGTGGATATTCCTGCAATGGACAGGCCCAAAATCAAAGGAAAAGACATTTTTTGGAGCTTTAGAGTGTTGGCATAACCCCCTTCAGGGAGGGTTTCTTGTCCCTGATGATACTTGAGTCTTCTTCACCCAAAGGCACAGCCCTAGTGGGAACATCATTGTGTTGACTAGAAAAGGATCCAGGGTAAGAGCAGAAAGGGAACTCTGGAGACAATGGAGCCCAAACATTCTCATTATCGATTACCAGGTGAGTTGCAAAGCCAATTACAAATGGATCATGTTGATTTCCAAGTAGACAATAAGGTCAACACTATTCAAGACAAAAAGGTAAAAAATCAAGCTGGGTCCCAAGATCTAAGTCAAACAGCAAGTAGGTGATAATTATCATGACCAGAAACAAATATATAATCAATGTTACTGGCATGCATGGCATGAAATGAGAACATCAGACCAACATCCAGGTGGAAAACAAGAGCCACTCAATCACGGGCAGTACACAAACAGCTCTTGCACCTTAATTATACAGCAGGTAGAGGAAGAGGACAATGGCCATAATTGGATAGAACACGCTGATTCAGGTCGAGGGTATGGCCACGGTGTAGGTGGATCATCAGGCCAATATCTAAGTAGAGAATAAAAGGCCACTTTAACATGGACAAGGTACAATGCAAGGTGGACCAGTGTGTGACAAGAATCAAAGCCACATACCAAATCCTGTCTATATCAACTGCAGCTCCAAAATGCAGGTAGACTGCCAGGGGAACGTCCAATCAAGAACAAGGGCCTCTCTGTGGTGTTCAGGGCGGGCCATGAGATGGACCCGAGGCAGCTGCTTATCCAAGCTGAACAGTCAGTGAACAAGAAAGACCAAAGGCAGACACAGAATTCTAAGCAGGACCAAGGGCGTGATCAAAGCACAAAAGGAATGTCAGACTGATGTCCACGTAGAGAAGAAAAACCAGTCGGTCATGGACAAAAGGACAGAGAGCCGGATGGGTCCCAAGGCAGCTTTCCTACTCCAACAAAATAGCGCATCTATGACAAGGAGCAAAGGTAGGAGTGATAGATGAGGGGAATTCTAAAGGACAGAATACCATCAGAGAGCTGTGTATCATTCTGTGGGAAGATGAATTCCAGGGAATGAAGTTTTACAAAATCAACAGTTATTCAAAATGTTCCCTTATACCGAATAGTCTTGATTTTTATTTTTGGAGGGTGCCGGCTATTGAACCCAAGGTCTTGTGCATTCTAAGCAGGAGCCCTATCACTGGACTACACCGCAGCCTGAGTACCCTTGATTGATTTCACAACAGTGAGACTGGAACTCAGAGCATTACACATGCCAGGCAAATACTGAGCAACATTCCCAGCCGCTTTGTAAAATTTCAAATTTGAGATAGGGTCTTGCTAAGCTGCCCAGGCTGATCTTGGCCTTGTGACCCTCCTGCCTTCATCTCAAGTAGCTGGAATTGCAGAAGTGTGCCACCATGCCCAGCTGGACTTCTGTTTTAAGATGCAAATGAGGAGGCAAGATGCACTAAGTCCTCCATACCTTAAGTGAATAATGTGTTCTCCAGAGATTGGATGGTACATCGGTACATCGGTACATCGGGGCTGGCAGACTCAGGTAGTAAGATAACGGGGGAGGGGGAGGATGGGGGATGTGTTGGGCGAACTTGTCTCCGCTGCTGACCCGCCTACCCCACTTAACCTGGTCCAAGGAAGCTCAGGGAAGGACCAAGCTGCAGGAGGAGGAGCAGCTTGGACCAGCAGAGCGCACAGGAGTCAGGTGACCTGAATGCCAGCCCCAGCACTCTTTCTGCTCCTTGGGTGAACCCCAGGCAAATCTCTGTTATTCTGAGCCTCAGATGCCTATTTAAATGGAAGGCACTGGGTGTGATCATGCCGGTGATCTGATCCAGTCCTGCCTTTCTGGAATTCCAAGCAACTCTGCTTTTTGTGTTGGCTTCTTCCTGTGAGTGGACAATGGGGAGGCCTGGTGGGGGGTGAGAAAACAGGAAGTACTGTAACCCTTTGTCCCTTCCAGGAGCACAGTTCAAGGCCCCCTACTGCGGTAGGGCTTGGGTATCAGGACATCTTGCAGTACAGGGAGAGCAGCACCCAAACTTCTGGCCTGACAAATATAAAATACACCATTGGAAGTTACAATGGTCCATGTTTTTTATTGCTCACTGCTCCAGGTCCTGTGCCTACCAGATTATATACAGTCATTTATTTTTCACAAAAACTCTCTCTGATCGGCATTATGCATATTTCTCTAATTTTGTAAAAAGGTTACAGATAAGGGAGGTAAAGTAAGCACCACAGGCCACACGGTTTACAAGTGAGGATAAACCATATTTTGTTATATGCTTGCCATAATGAAAGAAAACGTTTCCTATTTATAATATCAAAAAAATTATGCCATTCCTACAGATAACAAGAGGCAGGCAGAACTTTTAAAAAAAGGAAGTTCTCAAACTTTTTAGAAGTACGTTAAATAGTAATAATAATAATAATAATAATAATAATAATAATAAATAAGACATACTGTGCTCCTAAATAGGAAAACTCCAGGGTGAAGATGTCAACATTTACCTTTTCGATTTATTTTTGAAGTGTACAACACTCAAAATCCATTTTTGTTTTTGTTCATTTATCTACCTGGGACAGTGATAGACCTTGGAGGAACTTAAAAGCAATACTTGAGTTTCTGCAGAAGAATAGATTCTTGCGAATAGCCTTGAAGTTTTGAAAATGATTAAGTGGAGGATGTTTGAACCTCCGATCCCTAAAAATGTCCTGCAAGTGACAACAAGGAATATGTTGGTTTTGTAAGCAGCATGAAGGGGCAGAAAGAGTAAGCAACAGGAAGAAAAGAAACCCAGGAACAGGCCTCTTTATATCCAGTTCAGTGTAAGATATAAGGTCAAGTTCCAAAACAACGAGTAGGGGTTATTCCAGAAATAAGACTCTCAAAAAGAGAAAGAAGAGAGAAAGAAAGAAAGAAAGAAAGAAAGAAAGAAAGAAAGAAAGAAAGAAAGAAAGAAAGAAAGAAAGAAAGAAAGAAAGGAAGGAAGGAAGGAAGGAAGGAAGGAAGGAAGGAAGGAAGGAAGGAAGGAAGGAAGGAAGGAAGGAAGGAAGGAGAAAGAAAGGAGGAAGGAAGGTAGATAGGAAGGAAGGAAGGAAGGAAGGAAGGAAGGAAGGAAGGAGAAAGAAAGGAGGAAGAAAGGAAGGAAGGAAGGAAGGAAGGAAGGAAGGAAGGAAGGAAGAAAGGAAGGAAGGAGAAAGAAAGAAAGGAGGAAGGAAGGAAGGAAGGAAGGAAGAAGGAAGGAAGGGAGATCGTAGGCTTATTATTTGCAAAAACAAAGGAATTAACTGTCTAAAGGAGGATGCAGATTAAACTGCTATGAGGGTCAAACAGCACAGAACAACTCCAGAGAGATGGTTTCTTTTCTCTCAGGAAGCAGCCTGGTGTTAGCAATCTGGTTGGTAAGGCAGCTCAGCAACTGTAGAACTAGCAGTGCCCCTGGCTCCTCCTTCTTGCCCCTCCATTTCCCAGGATGTTCTTGCAATTCAAAGGGGGTTGTCTTCATTGTCATGTCTGTGAATGGATAGCTTCCATACCTATTTCCCAGCTAGTAGGCAGGAACAAGGTACAAACAGCTTTGGCTTTAAGAAATGACCTGGAAATTGCAGTCTTTGCTTCCATCCCTTTGATTCGATTCATGATTCAATTATGAACACATAAAACTTGGAAAAGGGAGAAAGAAAATTGTCATTAGTCTCTGCCTCAACTTCAGTCATTTGATCTCCTCTTTTTACTATTTCTTCTCTTCTCCAGGTTTGGATTCATTTTGTTCTTATTTTCTTCATACAGTTAGATTATTAGTTGTCTATTTCTTCTTAATGTAGATCATTATAGCTATAAATTTCCCTCTGAGCACTGTTTCACCACATCCCATAAGATTGTGGTAGGAGGAATTTCCATTTCATTAGTTACTAAGTGTTTTCCGATTTCACTTATATTTTCTTTCTGGATTCATTGGTTGTTTAAAAGCATGTGCCACCTACATGTGAATTTTCTACTTTTGCTTTTGTTATTGATATCTAGTTGTATTCTCTTGGGGTTGAAGAAGATATTTTGTTATGATTTCAATCTTTGTAAACATACTGGCCTTGTTTGGTGGCCTGACAAGTGGCCCATCCATGAGTATGCTCCATGGGTACTTGAGAAAAATGTGTACCCTAGTGTTTTGGGGTAGAGTACTCAACACATGTCTTTTAGGCCTAATCAGTTTATAGCACCGTTAAGTCCTTTCTTTCTATGTTGATGCTATGTCTAGTTGCTCCACACATTATTAGAAGGGGGATTTGAAACCTTCACCCTTTCTTGTAGGACTCTTTCTTCCTTCAGTTTAAATGTTTGTTTAAATCCTTAGAGACTCCATTGGTAGGTACACGCTAGGTACATGTTCCTAATATTATATCCTGCTGATGAACTGATCCTTTTATCAATAATAGAATGTTCTGATTGTATCTGTTTTAGTCCAGTCTTTGAGTTGCTGTAACCAAAAGACCTGATAAGAACAATTAGAGGAGGGAAAGTTTGTTTTAGCTCACCTTTTCAGAGGTTCAGTCATTTATCGGCTGACTCCATAGCTCGAGGTGAGGCAGAACATCATGGCGGAAGGGCACGGTGGAGAAAAGCAACTCAGGACATGCCAGCCAGGAGAGAGCACTCTGCTCACCAGGGACAAAAGATAAACAAAATATAAACCCCAAAGGTACATCCCCAGTGACCCATCTCCTCTAGCCATAACCTATCTGCCTGTAGTTGCCCCTGCCCTGCAGTTAATCCTTATCAGTGGATCAATCCACTGATTAGGTTAGAATTCTCATAATGTAATCATTTCACTTCTAGGCATTCTCACATTGTGTCATACATGAGCTTTTGGGGGAAACCATATATCCACACCAAAACAGTGTCTCATGGTAATTTTTAAATTAGTCTATTTGTCTGATATTAATATAGTCACTTCTCTTGCTATTACCATCTGCATAGAATAGTTTTTTTCAATCTTTCACTTTCAACTTGTTTGTATCAATGAGTCTCTTTGCTCTCAGATAGTATGCAGATATATTTATTGCTGCTCTTATCTTTATTATTTCCAATACTCCCCTTTTAGAATTACCTTTGCTGTATCTCCTAAGTTTAGGTGTATTGTGCCTCCATCTTTGTTTATTTCAAAACTTTTAAAAATTCCCCTTTAATTTCTAATTGAGTCATTGGTTATTAAAGAACATATTGTTCAATTTCCATGTATTTAAAAATTTCTGAAGTTCTTTCTGTTTTTTTTTTTTTTTAATTTTTAGTTTTATTCCACTGTGGTCAGAAAAGATGCTTGCTATTATTTCAATCTTCTTAACTATGTGAAGACTTGTTTTGTGGCCTAAAATATGATCTATCCCAGAGAATGTTCTATATGCAGTTGAGAAGAATACGTATCCTGCAAATGTTAGACAGAATGTAAATATTTATTAAGTGCATTTTGTCTATATGTAGCTTAAACCTAATGCTTCTTGATTTTTCTATCTAATGCTCAGTCCATTGCAGAAAGCTAGTAGGTGTTGAGGTCTCTCATTATTTCATACTGCTATCCATCATTTCCTTTAGATTTATAAATAAATGTAGAGGTTCCAGTGTTGTCTGCATGTCTATTTACAATTGTTATGTCCTCTTGCTGAATTGATTCCTTTATCATTATTTAAATAATTTTGTCTCTTTTTGTTGTTTTCTAAAGTCTGTTTTACCTAAATTTATTCCTTTTTCATTATTTAATGATCTTTGTCTCTTTTCATAGTTTTCTAAAGTCCGTTTTTACTTGAAGTAAGTATAGCTACTCCTGCTGTCTTTTGGTTTCCATTTGCATGGAATATCTTTTTCCATCTTTTATTCTATGTAAGTCCTGATAGGTGAAATGAGACTTAAAAACAGAGTATAGTTGGTTCTTGATTTTTTATTCATTCATCCATGTGATGGGTTTTAATTGGAGAATTTAATCAATTTACAGTCAAGGTAATTATTGATAGATAAGGACTTACAACTGCCATTTTAGAATTACCTTTAGTTTTTTTGTTTGTTTGTTGTTGTTTTCACAGATCTTTTTTTACTCTCCTAAAGTCTTTCTTTATAGGTAAGTAATTTTTCTCTAATACCATGTTTTGATTCCTTATCCTATTTAAAGTGTATCTGTCATAGATTTTTGCTTTGTGGTTGTCATAACACAACAAAATCTAATAACTATAAAAAGTTACTTTAAGCTGACAACAATCTTAACTTTTCTAAACGAAACTCTAATTTAATTATATTGCCCCTCTAGATTTGGTTTTTTGATGTCACAATTTACATCTTTATATAGTACATATGCCTTTAACAAATTGTTAAAGTTATTGTCTTTAACAGTTTTGTCTATTAACCTTCATATTAAAAATACAAGTGATTTGAACACCACCATTACCTTGTTAGCGTATTCTGAATTTGACCCTGTATTTACTATTATCAGTGAGTTTTATATGCTCAGATGTTTTCAAGTTACTCATTAGCTTCATTTTCTTTCAACTTGAGTAACTCTCTTTAGCATTTCTTGTAAAACAGGTCTGGTGATGATAACACCCTCAGGTTTTGTTTGTGTTGAAAGTCTTTTTCTGTCCTTTATTTTTCAAGGAAAGTTTTCTGGGTAAGTATTATTGGTTTGGAGGGTTTTTTCCTCGAACACCTTGAACATGCCATCAAACCCTCTCCTGGCCTGTAAAACTTCTGCTGGGAAGTCTGCTATTAGGTATATCACACTCCCTAATATGATATATGCTTTGTTTCTCTTGCTGCTTCAGGATTCTCTCCTTGTCTTTGACATTTGAAATTTGGATTATAATATGTCTTGGGATAATCTTATTTGGATTGAATCTGATCAAAGATCTTTGTCTTTCCTGTACTTGGGTGTTTAGATCTTTCTCTAGGTTTGAAAAGTTTTCTTGTGTTATTTCTTTAAATAGCTTTCTACCTCTTTTCTCTATCTCCAAGGACATGGGTGCCAACGACCCATGCCTTGGAACCTTCTTCATGCCATCCCAGAAATCTCATAAGCTTTTTTCTTTCCTTTTTATTCTTTTTCTACTCTGTTTTCAAATAAACTGTCTCCAAGTTTATAGATTCTTGTTTTGCTTGATCAATTCACTGTTGATGCTCTATGCTGCATTTAAAATGTTTCATTCATATATTTTTCAGCTTCAGGATTTGTTTGCTTTTTTTTTTTTTTATTAGTCCAACCTCTATGTGAAATTCTCTAATAAATTTCTGAATTGTTTCTCTGTGTTTTCTTCAAGTTCATTTAACTTCCTTAAGACAGATAGTTTGAATTCTTAGAGAGTTTATACATCTCCATCTATTTAAGTTTAGGCCATGGTACCTTATTTTGCCCAGTTAGTGATGTTATGTTTACCTGGTTATTCTTTTTTTTAAATGCCATTGTATTTTTTATACCTTTATTTTATTTACTTATATTTATGTGGTACTGAGGATTGAATCCAGTGCCTCACACATGCTAGGAAAGCAGTCTACCACTGAGCTACAACTGCAGTCCCTTTACCTGATTATTCTTGATTTTTATCCTGTATCCATGACTTGAATTAAGCAAGAGGGTACTTATTCCAGTTTTTGCAGTCTGGTCTTGCCTGAGAATGTCCTTCAACAGTATGCTTGTCCAGAAATTCTGTGCAGGACATTTGCTATGGTCCCTAAGCTCACCACCATTGCAACCATTTTGGTGCTGGGGGCCCCCCTGAGCCAATGACTGGCATGGGTAGCACATCCCAGGCTGGACTTACCTGGCCCTCGAGGCTGGCTTAGCACTAGACTGAAATCCTGTGGCTTTCAGGACTGACATAGCACTGGGGACAACAAAAGCCCTAAACTTCTGAGGCCTGCCTGCTGCTGAGGTTTGTGAAAACCCAAGCCTGCTGCAGCCAGCCAGCAGTGATGTGAGCTGAAGCTCAAGTCCGCCTGGCAGGGCCTACGTGTTCCCACTGGGGTCAAAAGGTGTGGGCCACAGGTTTTGTCCTGAAGTCAGGGGCCAGGAGGGCCTGCAGGTGCTGTTTTACTGTGGGCACCCGTACTGAGGTCCAAGGCAAAGTCCTGTGTTATTTTCCTCCTCTTCCCTGAAGCAGCTGTAGCTCTCTCCGTACCACCCAGCTGGGGTGGGGATACAGGTAATACGAAGCTGTCCTGTGTATCCTTTTCAGTGCTCAAACCAGTGGCTGTGATCTCTTGCCTGGTTTCCTGAACTCCGGTGAAAGTATTTTCACATGTGGATAGTTTTTGTGGGGAAACCATCGCCAGACTTCTACCCCACCCTCTTCCTCTGCTCCGATCTCTTTTTTAGTCTCTTCTTCATAGATTCCTTTAGTTCTTTGAATATATTCACAAGAGCTGATTTAAAGTCTTTCTCTAGTAGTTCATTGTCTGGGATGCTGAAAGGACCATTTCTGTGGATCACTTCCTCTCCCCACTGTGTATGGGCACTTTTCTTATTTCTTGACATATACAATTTTTTTCAATGAAATTGAAATTTTTACATAATACAATGTGCCAACTTTAGAAATAAGTTTCTCTCCCTGGAGTTTGTGTTGCTTTGTTACTGATCATTTGTTTAGTTACTCTCCTGTACTAATTTTGTAAATTAGTGAAGTCTGAATTATTTCTCATGTGCAGCCACTGAAGTGTCTTCCATTAGCTTACTAGTCAGTAATGATTAGACAGAGATGAGCTTAAGTGCTGTGAGCCAATATACCCCTAGATTTCTCAAGAGCTGTGTGTATGTGTGTAGGGGGAGTATTTTCAATGTTTCAGCAGGTAGTTAATAGCTCCTCATTGGCCTTTACTTCCTGTTTGCACAAATCCTGAAATTCAGGCAAAGGTGGGTCTTCATTCCTTCCTTAGCCTGTACACAGTAGTGGACAAATGCACAATTTACACCTGCATGTGGCCTTCTCTTTCCCCCTAATATGAGATTTTCAAAAACCTTTGGGTGGGGCTGGGGTTGTAGCTCAGTGGTAGAGTGCTTGCCTAGCATGTGTGAGGCACTGGGTTTGATTCTCAGCACCACATAAATATAAATAAATAAAATAGGTTAAAGAAAAAGGATACTTAAAAAAAAAAAATTAAAAGAAAAAAAAAAAGACTTTGGGCATCTCATTTTTCACTCTTTTCTCTTGTTAGTTCCAATTAATCTCACAGTCTGAAGTAGCTGCAGTGTCAAAATATTGCCAGGGCTGGTCATGGTGGTGACACATGCCTATAATCTGAGATTCTCAGAAGCTGAGGCAGGAGGGTCACAAGTTTGAGGCCAGCCTCAGCAACTGAGTGAGACCCTGTCTATAAATAAATAAAAATAAATAAATAAATAAATAAATAAATAAATAAATAAAAGGGCCCTAGATGTAGCTCAGTGGTATGCACCCCTTGGTTCAATCCCCAGTATGGAAAAAAAAAAAAAAAATGCCCCAAGAATAGCGTCGTTCATACAGAGCAAGATTGAAGTTACATGAAATAAACACACACCCTGAAAAAGGAGGTTTTTAGGGAGTCACCCTATAGTTGAAATAATGACAACTTGGTGGTGGGGCCTAGAGTTTTCGAGGGCAGGAGGAAATCCCTTTCCTCTGAAGTGGTTGCTGAGTTTCTGGATTTCGCAGCTACTGCAGAGCAAGCCTGCTGGTCTTCATGGCTACCATGCAGCCCAACAGGAAATAGGACTAGTACATTGTAAGAAAGCTTTCTGTTCTTGGTGAGATTCACCAGTCACATCCACAGCCCAGTTGTGCCAGGGCAGCAGGGTAGACTGCAAGAGAGACAAAGAAAGTACCCAGAGATGGCATGGGAGACATATGGTGTATTGGGGAAAGCTTGCGAAGATCAGTGACTGCCGCAGGAATTCAGTGGCAGTCGGCTGAACAAATAGCACCTGTGTCCCCCAAGGTGCTTTGTCCAGCAGTGCCCTCTCCCCGTCACAGGATCTTGCCCAGGGGCAGCCAGTTAGATGAGCTACACGTATCCCTTCCGGTGTCCTCCATTCCACACCAGTCCCCACTAAGAGAGGGAGTTTATGTCAGGCTGCAAAGTGGTGATGTCATCAGCGTGAGCTTGCTTAGCGAGCTCGCATGACCAGCATCCCAAGGAGCAGCTGTCCTGGCGGACGTGCGGGAAGCTGGCTTTCAACAGATGACCCCAGCTTGCCCTGGTTCCCGGCGTGCACAGAGAGAGCCAGCGTCCTTCAAGATAATATGTATCTGGACTTTCTGGCCCGGACTGGCTCTCCTTGTTCCCTTAACTTGGCCAGGGTTTTGGGAACAAAATGTGAGCATTCCGGAGCACGGTGTTTTCCCGACCCCCTCTTCCTTAGGGGTGATGCGTTACCCCTTTTTTCCTTCAGTGATCACTCATGGATTGTGACAAGGCTTTGATTTTACTTCGGGGTTCTGAAATGGTTGTTTTGGACAAGGTTTTTTGTTTTTTTTTTTTTAACTATTTAAAAAAATTTGTTCTTTTTAGATAAACATGACAGTAGAGTGTATTTTGACATAATATACCTACATGGGGTATAACTCCCCGTTCCTGTGGTTTTACATGATGCGAAGTCACCCTGGTGGTGTATTCATATGTGAACGTAGGAAAGTTATGACCAATTCATTTTACTCTCGTTCCTATTCTCATTCCCCCTCCCTTCCCTTTCTTTCCCCTTTGTCTAATCCAATGAACTTCTATTCTCCCCCTGCCTCCATTGTGTGTTGACATCCACATATCCGAGAGAACATTTGGCCTTTGGTTTTCTGGGACTGGCTTATTTCACTTAGTATAATAGTCTCCAGTTCCTTCCACTTACCTGCAAATGCCATAATTTCATTCTTTGTTAAGACTGAGTAATATTCCATTGTCTATATATACCACATTTTCTTTATCCATCCATCTGTTGAAGGGCATCTAGGTTGGTTCCATAGTTTCACTGTTGTGAATTGAGCTGCTATAAACATTGATGTGGCTCCATCACTGTAGTATGCTGATCTTAAGTCCTTTGTTTATGTACTAAGAAGTGGGATAACTGCATCAAATGGTGGGTCTATTCCAAGTTTTCTGAGGAATCTCCATACTGATTTCCATAGTGGGTGCACCAATTTGCAGTCCTACCAGCAATGTATCAGTGTACATTTTCCACCACATCCTCACCAACATTTATTGTTACTTGTAGTCTTCATAGTTGACATTCTGACTGGGTGAGATGGAATCTCTGTAGTTTTAATTTGCATTTCTCTAATTGCTAGAGATGTTGAACATTTTTTCATATATTTGTTGACCATTCATATTTCTTTTGCCTGTTCAGTTCCTTTGCCCATTTATTGATTGGGATTTTTTTTTTTTTTTTTTTTTTTGGTGTTAAGTTTTTTGATCCTTTATGTATTCTGGAGATTAATGCTCTATCTGTGGCACAGGTGGCAAAGATTTTATCCCATTCTTCAGGCTCTCTCTTCATGTTCTTGGTTGTTTCCTTTGCTGTGGAGAAGCTTTTTAGTTTGATACCATTCCATTTATTGATTCTTGATTTTACTTCTTGTGCTTTAGGAGTCTTGTTGAGGAAGTCAATTCCTGAGATGACATGAAGGATTGGGCCTACATTTTCTTCTAGTAATCACAGGGTCTCTGGTCTAATCCCCAGGTCCTTGATCCACTTTGAGTTGAGTTTTGCGCAGGGTGAGAGATAGGAGTCTAATTTCATTTTGCTGCATATGGATTTCCAGTTTTCTCAGCACCATTTGTTGAAGAGGCTATCTTTTCTCCAATGTATGTTTATGGCACCTTTTTCTAGTATGAGATAACTGTGTATATGTAGGTTTGTCTCTGTGTCTTCTATTCTGTTCTGTTGGTCTTCATGTCTGTTTTGGTGCCAATATCATGCTGTTTTTGTTCCTATAGCTCTGTAGTATAATTTAAGGTCTGGTATTGTGATGCTTCCTGTTTCGCCTTTCTCACTAAGGATTACTTTGTCTATTCTGGGTCTCTTATTTTTCCAAATGAATTTCATGACTGCTTTTTCTATTTCTATGAAGAACATCATTGGAAATAAGAAATGCTAATATTCTCATGACCCTTCAATTGCTTCCCACTTATAGGGTTTTTGTTAGAGGCTCACTATCACATTAAATAATTGAATTTTTTAAACTATGTTATCATTTTCTACTTTATCAATCAAAAACAGATAAATGATTTTTTTCACATATTCTATACCTAATATGGAGATAATCAGGTTTCCCTCCATGTTCTAGTAAGAATTATTCATCCATGTAATTTGGAATGTTAAACCAACTTGTTGAAAGAAACCTTGTTGAAATCTTGTTGTACCTTGTTGAAAGAAACCCCTGCTTGTTCATGATGTATCACTATTTTTATATATGACAAAATCCACTGGGTAAATTTTCATTTGGGATTTTGAATTTTATGCTTATAGCAAGATAGGCATACAGTTTGATGTAATATCTTTGTCATAATTTGGTATCATAAAATTGCAGTGAATGTCAAATTGTCTTGAAAACAAAGATCCGAGTCAGTGTGTGGAGCTGTAAGCACGTATCTAGAACATAACAGTGGAAACGCTTGAAGTTATTTTCATTTTTTTCTAAATGTGGACAGGCCAGCCCAGAACTAGAGGAGAGCAGCACAGAGGCACAACAGAAAGAGGCAAAAAAAGAGCAAGCCATAATATGCTTTCACTAGAAAGAAAGAGAAGAGTTATAGATGTAGTAACTGCTCCAGGGAACTTTTATATCAGGTTTCAAGTCTCTGGGTGCATTAATAACTCTGTGTGTGTGTGTGTGTGTGTGTGTGTGTGTGTGTGTGTCTTAGCAACCAAGCAAGTAGGAACAACTCACATTTTTACTGGAAATGCAGAGAGAGCCTGAAGACTAATTTGTCCTGGGCTTCAAAATCACCTCGTTAGATTTTGACTTTATCAGCAAATGAATTTACACATTCTTGGAGAGGCAAAGGAAGGAATTAAGGAATAAAACGTTAATTATACACCCATGATGCACAAAGAATTGGCATTTTTCATAAATCTAGACAACACGCCGCCCACAGCCCATTATCTTGCTTTGTCCTTGTGATGGTGTGGGTGGTGGTTACAAGTTGACGCGATAAGCACCTCAAACGCACCCATATCTTAACAGTGTTGGAAGGGGCGGGATTTCAGTCCTTCTGGCTCTGCAGGGAGAAGAGTGGGGTTGGCCAGGCCCCATGCAAGGCTGGGGAAAGACAACCCCCTCCTCTTGTCTCAAAATCTGCTGCACAAAGCAAGAATCAGGAAAGGCCAGGCCAGTCTTCAACTGCCTGAAAAGAGGACAGTCCATGCGGGCTCCCAGAAGTTACACCCAAGGTTACTTTATTGTCTCTTCCCTGGGGGTGAAGGAAAACCGCCGGCCCTTGCAGGCCACGCATCTCTGACCTCTTGCCCCGCAGCCACAGCGCCCCCTGCCGGTGGCCCGCCGCCAGCGCTGATACCACCCTCCAACCTCCACCACCGGCCGCGTTTCTCTTGCGTGATGAAGCTGAGCAGCCTCTCTCTCCTCGCTGTCACCATCCTCCTTTGCCTCCGCGTGACTCAGGCTAACCTGAAGAAGGAAGGTAAAGCGTGGCGGTCCTGGTCCTGGGGGTGTCCGGGGTAGGGGGACGTCTCCTCTGGAGTCCAGGGAACGAGCTGGGGCTGATGCGTGGAAGCAACAGTTCAGTGCCCCAGAGTCACCCAGTGGCATTTTTCAACAGTTCAACAGAAACCCGGATATTGCCCGGAGTTCTTTCTTTCCTGCGCCTTCGTTCTGCTTCCTCGGTGCCGGCGTGATGGAAGTTGCAAGGGCTCCAGGAAGTGTTGCTTCTACCAGTGCCAGCGGCAGTGCGTGGAGCCGTGGACCACGCTGGACTGAGGGAGGCCGGCTCGCCGCCGCACCGCCGGCCTGCGGTGGAGAGCGGCCTGTGCCGCCGGTTCATTCCGATCAGAGCTTTTAAGGTGAGGTTGGTCCAGAGCCCGGGAGGTCCAACAGACGCCCTCTCTCAGCAAACGCTCCATTCAGTTCACCGAATGGGTATCACACGCCTCCTATGTTTAACGAGGACACTGGGCAAGACAAGCTCCCAGCGTCCTCTAAGCGCCTCAGCCATTATTGGATTTTTATGCTGATTATTTTCTATTGCCTCCCCCTTTAGAGTTTGTCATAACGCAGCGTTTTCCCTTCACATTTAGATTGTGCGATAAGGGATGAGGAGATCAGGACTTCTTAGTCGGGCACGTCCAGAACCCCTCTCACTTTGGCCCAGTTCCTTTGCTGCACATTTCCGTGCTCTTGAGAGCGGGGCACCCAGCAGGCAGGATTCAGGCCGCGGTGGACCTAGGATCTCAGACCCCATCCCTGGACAGTTTGCATCTTCCCATGTTTCTGATTCTTCTCTCCCTAGGTGGAACCCCTGTTTAACCACTCCTGAGAGACACCAGGCTACAGCCTCAGACTTGGATGAGAGGCTCCAATTCTTCTGTGCTTCTCCCAGGCCCTTCCTGTTGTCAAAAGTTAAATGCTTATTGATATGAAAACAAAACAAAGAAATAAAAGCCCGTGTGTTAGTCCATTTTCTGTTACATGCATGAGGCCCTGGGCTCAATCCCCAGCAAAAAACAAGAAAGACAGAGAGAGAGAGAGAGAGAGAGAGAGAGAGAGAGAGAGAGAGAGAGAGAGAGAGAGAGAGAGAGAGAGAGAGAGAGAGAGAGAGAGAGAGAGAGAGACTTATTTAGCTCATAGTTCTGGAGATTGAGGAGCATACCCCTAGCATCTGCTGGCTCTTGGCAAATGGCATCACATGGTGGGGACATGGGAACATGTGTGAGAGAGGGGCATGGTGCATGCAGAGGAGAGATGCAGGACATGACTGGGTCCCTTATAGCAACCTACTCAGGGGAGATAGTCTTGTCCCACCAGACCTGCCCTCATTACTACTAAAGGTGTTGCTCTGTGGCCTAGTTGCCTTCCACTAGGCCCTACGTTTAAAGGTCCACTTGACCTCTCACTATTGCCACGCTGGAGACAGAGCTTCCAACACATGAACTCTTGGGATCCACACTCAAACCATATCCAAAGTATAGCACAGTGTGTATTTAAAACTACATAAAACCTATGGGGCCTCTGGATCTCCCTCCTCCTCTTCTTTACCACCCACTCCAACCTTCCTGGGAATCCCTTAAGATCTATAAAAAGCCTGGAGTTACTATTTCACATTAGATTTTATTAATTCTTGCACTTCTGTTTTTCTGATAGACTTCTCTTTATCACCGGACAGATTCTCTCTAGGTCAATCCAGGAACACCTTGGAATCAAATTTTCTGGGTTTGGATCTCATGAAGGGCCAGCACATTATCCTGGGGTGGAAGAATGGGTTGTTTTGCTACCATTTTTCTGGTAGTGTTGCCGGTGATCTTTCCACTTGTTGATCTAGGACTAGATTTGGAACTTTGGGTTGGAAATGGAGCGGGACATATTATAGTTCTAGGGTATTTTAGGTCCTAACATTTAAGCATAATAAATTAGTAAAAGAATTCTGTGGTTCAGTCAAGCTGCCCTGACTTCTAGCCTGGGCTTGAGCCCCTAAGCTTCTTAGGAATAAAGTGCTTTTTGCCTCAGATTTCCTCATTTTCTAACTCTCTGCCTCTGACTTCTTAAAGGATCATAATGGTACAACGGTCTGGGAAAGCGGTCTTCCAAAATTTTAGTGTCTGCGATAAATAGAAACAAACTTTGAAAAACTTCTTATACCCTAGCATGTTTTCTATTGCCATCTATCATTTTTATAACAATTGCATATTATAATATCAAGGGAAATACATTTTAGGTACATGATGAATACTGTCATTTACATAAAATGAGTAAACCCCTGCCCCTCAGTATTGGGGATTTAACTCAGGGGCACTCTATCACTGAGCTACACCTTCAGCCCTTCTTATGTTTTATTTTGCAATAGGGTCTTGCTAGGCTAACCTTGACCTTGGGATCCTCCTCCCTCGGCTGCCCCCGCTGCTGGGATTACAGGTGTGCATCACGGTACCTTCTTTTCTATTTTTCAGTGTTTCATGAAGTCTAATTACCACCTTCATTTGATGGCAATGTTTATCATTTTTTTAAGTTCTTTCTTTAACTCACCTTCTTCCACTTCTCCTTCCTTTCTCATCATTTCCCAAACTATTCAAACCAGAAGCATAGGTGAAGGGGTTAGTTTGGGACCCCTAAAAAGAGATGCTCAGACACAATTCTAGAATCAAGAGTGTGTTAGGGAAGTAATCTGGGAGGGAAAAAGAAAGGAAGCCAAAGACAGCAAAGAGAACCGTCGGACCACCATGTGGGACTGTGGGGAGGAGGAAATGAAGAAGGGTTATGAAGAGGGGTGTCAGAAGGACACCCCACACCACGATGTGAGCCAGACTGGGCAAGAGTGCTTTAACCAAAGTCACCTATCCGAGGAGTCCCGTGTCCCAGGAGGCTAGTCTGTCTTAGTTTCTGGCCAGCACTCAGTCACTGGTTGGAAGCGCCCTGCACGGCCTCGGTGAATACATGGGGACAGATGCAGAGGACAGTAGCCGCGCTGTCTATCACTCACCTCAGGGCAGCGGGAGGTATGGCTGGTACATTTCTGTGCCCACCTCGGTCCTCAGCCTCCGACCGCACAGTTACTTCTCCAGCTATGGTGATGAAAGCTGGCTAACCTCAACCCTTTGAGTTCTTTTTGGAGGTCTGGGCTCTGGAATTCAGCAGCTATATCTCCAAACAGCTGTTTCAGCAGAAACTCTGCCAACATGGACTTCAGTTTACAGAGGTGGGATGCAATGCAGGAGGACAGTCACACTTTGGTGATTCTGCAGGCAGGAAAGGCAGTTACTCGGCTGATAATGTGTTTGATCCTTGAGAAAGAGGGAACAATGACTCTGAGCACGGTCAGAGGATAGCAGACCTGCCTCTGCCACCCAAGCCCACAGGGTGCCGGGCCCAGGGGCGTGGCCACTGACTTTTTGATTTCAGGGGGTGGGCCAACCTCCTCAGTTCCAGAGGACAGGAACAGACTGAGATGGACCCAGAAGGTATGGCCACCATCTCTGTTGGCTCAGAGAACACAGCATGGAAATGCGGGGAATTATTTCGAAGCCTGAAAACCCAGTGGAATTTGCCTGGCTGAGTTCTGGGTGTGTGTGAGACAGATGAGTCCTTCTCTTCTTTCCAACTTACCACTTTTGCAGTATGAGTATCTATACTAGTCACTGTATGTTGGAAGTAGAAACTTGCCTGCTTTCACAGGTTCACAGATGGACAAGAATTTTGTTCAGGATTGACCATATCCAGAGTATCATACCTGACTTAGATGACATTCAATGACATTTTCCACTTAGCGTTGATTACAAGAGGGGGTTAAGATTTGGGGGGCTGTTGGGGTGAAATAACATATTTTACGTGCCAGAAGGAAATTGATTTATGGAAGCGAGAGGGTGAAATTATGGGTTAAGTTGGGTCAACCCACAAAAAAATTGATAATTATTGAAGTAATTAGTGAATAAAGAGCTAGGTTTAGTCACTCTGCAAGGTGTACTTATTTCAAAACATAATGTTGTACACAACAAATGTATATAATTTTTATTTGTCAATCGCAAGTAATAAATAAATAAACAAACAATAAAATCATACAAAAGATTTTCTTCAACCACAGTGCAATGAAACTAGAAATCAGTAACAGAAGGAAACTGGAAACTTCACAAATATGTGGATATTTAAAAAGTTACTTTTAAACAATCAAAGGGTCAAAGACAAGATAAATTATAAAATTCCATGAGATGAATTAAAATAAAAACACAACACACTAAAACCTTTGGGTTTATAGCTAAAATTTATAGCTAAAAATGCTCCCCGAAAGAAAGTTCTGAATCAATGACCTAAATTTACACCTTAAGCGACAGCAATCATAACACAACCACAGGCACAGAAGGAAGTTGATATATAGCTATGAAAAGATAGAAATAAGGAATAGAAATTAATAGAATCAATGAATCCAAGAGATAGTACTTGGAAAAACTAATGAAATTGATAAGTCATTCACCAGACAGATCAAGAAGAGAGAGAGAAAGAGAGAGAGAGAGAGAGAAAATTCAAATCACCATAATCAGAAATGAAGGTGGGGACATTACTGTTCATTCTACAGTAACAAAAAAGATTATAAGTAATTACTTAGACCATGACACACAAACACATTAAATACCCAGAGAAAAGGAAAATTTCCTAAAAAGGTACATACTAACAATCTGACTCAAGAAGATGTATAAAATCTGAACTTATAAAAAGTAAGAGACTGGATCTGTAATTTAAAACCTCCTTCAAAAGGAGGTGAAGCTGGGCTGGGCATGGAGTCTCAGCTATTCTGGAGGCTGAGTGAGGCAGGATGGCTTGAGCCAGGAGTTTGAGGCCAACCAAGGCAGCATAGCAAGACCCTGTCTTTAAAAAAGAGAAAAGAAAGCAAGAGAGAGAGAGAGAAAAGAAAAGGAGAAAAGAAAGGAGAAGCCTTATCAAGATAGCAAAATTTGGTAAATTCTACCAAACATCATGAACCTTTCTCCAATTCTTCCAAAAAACAGAAACAGAAGGAACGTGTGCTAACTTATTTTACAAGTTCACCATTACCCTGATCCAGAGCTAGACAAAAATTATACATAAAAATAAAACAAGATCACTTATGTTTTTAAAAGTCTCCAACATCCTGACCAAGCGAGATTTATCACAAAATCGAAAGTTTGTGTTCAACATATGAAAACCAACCAATTTTAAACACCACATTAATAGAATAAGGAAAAAACCCACACAATAATCTCAGTGCCAAAAAAAAAAAAAAAAAAAAAAAAACCCACCACAAAACACAACACAACAAAAAACAAGCATTGCCAAAATCCATAGCTTCCCATGATAAAAATACTTCACCAACTAGGAGTGCACAGAAATTCCCTCAATATGGTATTGGGCATTTAGTTATTTTTAAATAAAAACTATACCCAATACTGAAAGACCGAAGATTTCCCTTAAGATCAGGAACAAAACAACAGTGCCATTATTGCCAACATTACATTGCGCTTGAACTTCTAGCCAGAGAAACTAGGCAAGAAAAAGAAATAATAGGTATTCAAATTAGAAAGGCATGAGTAAACTATCTCCATTAGCAGGCAACGTATTGTGCATACAGAGTTCCACAGAATCCACCAAGAAACTATCAGAGCAAAATTTAGTCTAAGAAAATATGCATAGGTACATGTTTTCCTCCATTTCACTAAGCGCACAGAAACTCCATCTAAAACTATGTTATGCCTAACACATGTAAAGGAAAATTTTGCATTTTCCTGGGAGTTGTCCATGGAAAGTATAAAATGTGTTTTACATTTTGGGGGGGTATAAAATCTACATACAAACAGAGATTGTTTTGATGCTTGCCATTAAACTCTAACAGTTCATCCTGTTGCTGTGTTTTATAAATCACTGCTCATACAGTCTGTACATATGAGTGTGGGGGTGGCAGGGAGGTGTGTGTGTTTATTTCTTAGTCTTGGTAGGCTCCTTAGAGGTGTACCATATCATGTTTTCTGTCATTGTGCTTTCTTCATTTTAAAGACCATCATTGTTCTTCGGTATGCATTGTCACATCTGGCTTGTATTAAAATATGGCCTTTTCCCTTTCTGATTAAAAAGACTACCTTTGTGTTTTGCAAAAAAGAAAAGAAAACATTCACCATCTCATTAATAACTTAAGAAATACATATGGTTACATTGTCATATTATCTGGGTGAACAGTACCTATGTGTGTTCATAACTGGATGGATACAGTCTTTTTGAGAAACTTTTGTTCCAATATTTGCATAATATTCCTACTATTGTGTTGAGTTAATGCTGTTTCACAACCTAATTCTGTTCCTGGAACAAGGATCCCTCAGTAGTCTAATTGATGAATATTTTATTCATCCCACACATTTATTCTTCCTGAATAGATTTAGAATGGATTTGAGAAGCTCCTAAATAAAATCTTGGAGGGATTTTGATTGAGGTATCATTAAAATTCTAGATTCATTTGCAGAGATGAGTCCTTAAACATTTTTGAGTCTTCCTTCAAAGACAGCAGATCACCTTTCCAGTTGCCTACTTTTTACACATTTATTTCACTGTTCTCCTTACATGATTCTAAATATTATCCCATCTTTTAAATTTCCATGTTGATTCTATAACCATTGAGCCACCTTCCTGAATTCTTGCCTCAATTTTGTTATATCTCAGTTGATTCATCTGACCCTTCTTAAAAGTTTTCAAGTATTCTGGAATTCTGGACACAAGCAATAAATGACTTTGATAAAGACAAGAGTAAATGAAAGTATCAAAGAAGGTTCTGGGAGACACTGAAGAATCATGACTAAAGATTTTCCAGCCTTGTTACAAAAACTGGTCTCAATGACTTGATTTGCTAGAGGGATCCAGATTGTTTTTCTTTTTAGTTTAGGGACCTCAGTTGTGGTTTGAAAATGACAAGATTCACCCTTTGCTCTTATTTTCCATAATAAAATTCAAGGTTGTTAGGTTATTAACCACAAGTTCTTCAACTAAGACCTAAGAAGGAAGTACCCAGGACGAGAATGAATTTTTTGTCACATTAGACAAAGAGACAGGTCTAAAAGTTTCTTCAATGAGTTAAGGAATCTATATCCCATTATCTGTGTGTAGCTACAGATTTCCAGTTTTTGTTAATTATTTTTTTTATTGTATGATTGTTTTTTCCTACAAAAGTTTTCCCCCAAAAGGAAACCTGGTCCAGATGCTCTTTTCTCCCAGAGTCCAGCCCCCCACAGAGCTGGCTCTTTTCCTCTGCAGGTGCTCCTTCCCACCCTCAGGAGTGAGCCCTCCTGGGAATCCAGACCTCATGAAAGAGACCCCAGAGAGCTACCTTGTCCTTCCCTGATATGAGGACACAGCCAAAAGGGACAGAGACCAGAAACAAACCCTCACCAGACACTGAATCTACTGGCACCTTGATCTTGGACTTCCCAGACTCCAGAACTGTGAGAAATAAACATTTGTTGTTTATAAGCCACCTAGTCTATGATAATTTGTTACAGCAGCCAGAACAGACTAAGGTAACTTAATAGTAAAAAATTCCTATTCGGCATTATCAAAAATATATAACATGCATACAATGAACATATCTAGACACATACAGAAATTTTCTGGAAAAAAAAAAAAAAAACCCTGTAAAACTCTACTGACATTCAGCCTATTTAAGTGGATAGATAGGCTGAAGTTTTTCATGATAAAGTGTTTTTTAAAAGCTATGCTCTTCCCAAGTGGGAAACCTCCATGAGATAAAGATGTCTGTCCTGTTTTTTTCTCATTTGCAGAAGGTAAAGAGAAATAAGCGAATGCAGAGGATGGGAAAGGGGAAGTACTGGGGACTGAAATGGAGCAAATTATGTTATATGCTCCACTATTATGTATGGCAATAATGCACTAATAAAAATGTAAAAAAATGTCTATTTGGTTAACATAATTTGTATGTGAAATATAATATATTATAATTATAATCATAACCTGTTGGGTTTTGCAATCCTGAATTAAATAATTGATTTAGGCAATTATCCACAGCTTCCAAATATTTACAAGGTGCCACATCAACATGCCATGGTGTATTTGCTCTTCCTAAGTGGGAAGACCCAGGTTTACAATGGGGGGAGTAGGGGACAGCCACTAAAATATCTTCATCTGTCTTTAAAGCACTACAAACAGGTCCACTAGGCTTCTGCTCCTCCTGAGGTGTAGGAAGTCTGCCGCACCCAATGCCCGGGGAGGATTCTTGCCCGGTCAGTGACCTTGCGACCTCATCAAGCTTCTAGAGCTTCACGTTGGTCTACAGAAATACCAAGGACAGGGAAGTTGGAAGACTTCACGAGGAAGCAACGTGGAACATTCTAAAGAGCCATTCATCTGTGTCATCAAACAACCTCATGGCACACAGGAAGAGGAGCCAAGGAGGGAGAGCAGAAGCCTGTTGGAGGAATTCGTTCCCAAGAGAAGAGGCTTTGGGGACATCAGGGCCCGTGCAGTGTGTGTACAGAGCAAGGGGTGGATTCTGATGCGCACAGCTGCGCTGAGTGACTTCAGGACAGTAAGAAATACAGCAGAGCATTAGAAGTTAAGAACCGCTATTGGTTTTGTTAGGCATAAGGTGTAAGAATGGCATTGTGATTATACCAGAAAATGTCCTTATTTCTTAGCCAGTTTTTATGGCTAAAATATAAGACGTGTTGGATTTACTTTAAAATATATCAGCCAAAAAAGGAGGTGTTACAAAATGTTTATTATTGAATCTGGGTGATGAGTATATAGGGTAGAGTTAGTTCCCTTTGTGCATTTTTGAAATATTTTGTGATAAAAATTTTTTATGATATAAAAAATGATGGATTTATTTTTGGAACTTCACAAAATGATCATCAGGTGCATAAGGAAGAAAGAAGTACTCATGACATAGAAACCTGACAAGGCAGGCTGGTGAATAGTGCTGGATACTGCTCATCACTAAAACACTGGGAGGTGACAGCAGTAACCGGGGACAAGAATATACAGTCAAAGGGAAAGAACCAAATCCCAGCAATGGCCCTAGACATGTAAGAGTTTTGGATAAAGTTCTGATTTCTAATCAATGGCAAGCATTTGAATTATTTACTAAGGGCCAATGGTACAATTGCTTAATAACTTAGGAAAAAAACATTTTCTATTTCACATGCTATGCCATAATAAATCTCAGATGGATTCAGAATTAATAGGTTTTCCAAACATCACAAAAGAAAACATAGTAAATACACTTATCTGATATCAGAGTTTAAAAGGCTTTTTAGCATAAAAATAGAGGGATGAAAAGACTGATGTGACTACCCCTAAATTTAAAACTTTGGTACAAAAAAAAGAAAAAGAAAGAAGTATTTACTATAGAGGATTAAAATAACCACTTTCAAGTCAATCTCATTCAGTCCTCATTCAGAACTATTCTCATTCAGAACTATTCCTATAAAAAATATTGTTATGTCTATCTCTATTTTATAGAATAATAAGCTGAGGTTTTAAAAAAGTCACACGGTTAAAAGATTGGTGGCACTAAGATTTAAAACGAGGTCTGTCTGTCCCCAGCATACTTCCAACATACTAACCAACCACTACCATACTGCCACTCACATATGACAAGTCAATAGTATCCTTAAACATTATATTATAGGCTTGAAAATGTCTATAGAATGATCTTTTGGCCGGGGCAGTACCAGGGATTGAACTCAGGGGCACTTGACCACTGAGCCACATCCCCAGTCCTGTCTTTTATTTTCTTTAGAGGCAGGGTCTCACTGAGTTTCTTGGTGCCTGGCTGTTGCAGAGGCTGGCTTTGAACTCGAGATCCTCCTGCCTCAGCCTCCTGAGCTGCTGGGATTATAGGCATGCGCCACCACTCCTGGCTATAAAATCATCTTAATCAGAAAAGCATTTCTTTAATGAACATGTTGTTTATAATCAGAAAAATAGTGTGTCCATAAATGTTTTTCTTCAAAATGGGCTGTCAAAAGTAACCTCATTCCAAAAGTAACCTCAGGTCATCGAAGACAGAGCCCCTCTTCTTCTGAGAGCTAGGAAGACAGCAGGAGGGATTCAAATTAAGTCAAGGAAGAACTTCCTGCCTGACTGTTCTAGACTGGAATAGATGAGTGAGATAAGCCCTGGAATGTCACCTTCTTTTCTCAGTGTCAGTTGAAGTATTTCCCTGCTTTCAACACTCAGGTGCTAGGGAGGCAAGAGCGGAAGTCCCAGTTTAGTCCCAGGAATTAGGTGTGTGCCTTTGGGCCAGCCCTCCCCCATCTCTGGCTCACAGTTTCCTCATCTTTCAAATGGGAGGGCCGGGACGGACCTGAGCTCCCACAGTGCTGATAGATTGCTGTAGTCAATGGAGTTTCTGTTTGGGGTCCCATGGGATGCCAACCTCAGCCTCCTCTCTTCCAACAAATGCAGGAGCCATTATCACTGGATCTAGATTTCACCCTGATGAAACCTAGGCTGGGGACTCTGAGTGAAATGACACCTGCTCTGGCCAGTGAATTTAGCCAAAAGGAAAGCTATGCTCCATCCATCCCCACCACCAAGCCAGCCCAGGCAGAGGGCAGTTCTATCAGATGTCACTGGAAGTGATCTCACAAAGATGGGGTGGCCTCTCTCCCATCCACAGTGATCCAAAAGGGGAGGCTGAGGCTGGCTTCACTCACCTGTCAGCCTGGGCCAGCTTCTCTGGCAGGAAGTTCCCATCCCAACTCTAACACTGTCTTCCTTCCTAGGAAGACGGTGGCAAAGCCCTCCTTGCCACTCAAAGCTAACTTCTGACCTTGCCTAAGACATTGCTGAAACTTTGAGATCGTAGAGAGTCAGGAAAGTGGGTACCTGACTTATGCTTCACCCTGAATTTGACTCTTGGTCAAATTTCGGAAACTGTAAAAGTGAAAAGAGCTTTAGTTGGGGTCTTAGGAATTGTAATTCAGCAGCTCTCTGAGTTCAGAGAGCTATTAGTCAGTGACCTGAGTTCAGAGAGCTGTTAGCATTCTGAAGAAGGCAGGGAGTCGGGGCTTGAATGGGCAGGCAGTGCTGACGTATTACAAAATGGTAGAAACCCCTTTGTAAATCTATTAAATGTTGAGAAACAACAGGGTCTACATGACCAAAGGAGGTAAATAAAAGAATGTGTATACTTGGTAAAAATGACCATCAAACAAGAGTCTGAATCTTTTACTGTGCACCCTGAGTCTCTGGGCACAATGTTATCATCTGGTCTTTCCAGATATATGTTCCAGATGTCTGAAGTCAAAGGGTAGAGGTGACCAGCACTCACAGTTCCAGGTGGCAGCTTGAGACTGACACAAGTTCAGCTGCCTTCATGGCCTCCCGACTCTGTTCTTGAAAGTTCTCTCAACACTGCTTCCATTGCAATTTTCCTTTTATTTTCACAACACAGGTGTGATACACTATAGCTCAAAGAGGGATCCCAAGACTTGCCCAGGTCACAGCCCAGGTCAGTGATACAGGCAGAACTGGATTCAAGTCCCCCAACCCGTAGGCTCTGCACCACCCTGTCTTCAGTTCTTGCACAAGCACCCCTGGCCCTGTGGCCCTGGGGCAGAGGGTGGAGCCAAGATGAGGGAGACACATGCTACATCATCCACCCCCTCTTTATCCTTCCCTGACTCAGCTGCTTTGGCCTCCCTGGGGTTGCAGGTGCTAATTTGGGAGCCTCTGGGCCCTGACCTTACTGGATGCCAGCAGCAGAAACATGAAGCTCTGGAGCTTCCTCTTGGTGGCTCTCCTGGCTTTGGGGACTCAGTTGCCTGCTGCCTCTGGCCGCGAGAAGGGGGGTGAGTGTGGCTAGATCCCTCTTCTCCAGGGATGGGTGGTTTCTACCTCTCTGGGAGAGTAAGGCTTGGTTTGAAGGACAGCAGGGGATGCAGAGTGTGTGTGTGTGTGTGTGTGTGTGTGTGTGCGCGCGCTTGCGCGCGTTTGTACATGTGAGCGCCATACACACCGCTTAGTAATTCTGGGAGACTGCATTTTTATTTGTGCGTCTTTGGCCTGTGTCTGTGTATTTCTGCTGGTTTCTCAGTGCTTGTTGGTGCCATTTACACATCTGAGGGTGTGTCACGGGCACGCACACGTCTGTACAAGCACACTGTAGAATAGTTGCACCATGTGTGTCTGAGTTTGTGTACCTGTATGGGGAGGAAACCCTTCTGAGCCTGCCACTCTGCGAGTCTTCTCCTCTGGCAACCCCCAGAGCCATTCGCGGAAGGGTCTGGAGAGTTGACTATGGAGTGTGGCTCCTGGGACCTGGGATCTGATGGGAGGACTCTGCCCCTGCCTCTCTTCTCCCTCCCGTACTTCCCATCCCCGCTGGCACCCCTGATGAGGCTAGGGCAGAGCTGGCCGTTGACAGATGAGGGAGTGAGGGCGCTGGAGCGGCTGGGCAGGTGCCCTATCTGGGCGAGGCACTGCCTCTGTTCCCTTCTAGTGGGAATGTAGGTGACCTACATTCACCTAGGCAGCCCTGGCCCTGCCTTGGGGGAAGGGGACAGTAATGAGGACAGGTCTCCTCCTCCACAGGGCTCTGGGAGCAATGGCCTGCATCCATTCTGCTCTCGTTAGCCTCAATTATGCCTTCCGCAGAGGCACAGGTCTCTGCCTGAGGAGTGAGCTGATCTGGGAGGAGGTGCTCAGAGGAAGGACATGCTGATGGGCTCCGAGACCAGGTCCTGTCAGCTGTGACTCACAGGCTGTCAGCACACACCTCCACTGCAATGTGAGAGGTGGCACTGGTTTATTCTCATTTTGTAGCTGAGGAAACTAAAGCATGGTGGAAAACCACTTGCCCAAGGTCAAAGACTGACTCTTCGTATCACAGGTGACATCTGAGTGAGGTTGGGTAAGTCAGAAAGACTCACACTGCTGACTGCTTGTGAAATGGGCCCGTGCCTTTCTCTCAGGAGCACGGGTCCTTGAAGAGGGTCAGGTATACAGTAGGAGCAGCATAACTGGGTGAGTGGAGTGGCTGAGGGAACCAGGAGCTCATGTCCTGATACCTCGCCAAGCTGCTAAGAGTGGGAGCTGGCACCAGCAGAGCCTGGGCCTGCTCGGCCTCTCTGCATGGCCATGTGTGACATGCATGTCTCCCCAATTCACCGCATCTTGTCTTTCCCTGGTTCCTCTCCAGGGGACCTCTGCCCTACTCAGGGGACTACAGACAGTGGAGGAAGGTGGCAGGGGTGAGGGAAGGGAGCCTCAGCTTGTCATCTATGGAAGCCTGTTTATAAGAGCCCCAGGCCCTCACTCAACTGTCTAGAGGTCTCTGATCCAAGAGCTTGGCACAGTCCCCGATAAACAGAGGAAGCCTAATTAAATGTTTTCAGTGGTTACATGGTGCTGGGAATATCTATGTCTATGAGTTCTGAATGAGTGATTGTGAATAGATGTGGGTGTACATGTCGCTCGGTCCCATGCATGTATATACTGTATATTTACATACATGACTGTGCATGCATGCATCCTTACATATGTTTATGTGTGCAGACATATATGTGTGATGTATGTTTGTGTATTTGACTCTGTGTACGTCCCAGTGCCTGCATTTATGTGTGTATATTAACTACTTTGTGCATGTTTGAATGTGTGTGTGTGTGTGTGTGTGCATGTGTGTTAAGTTGAACCATGTAAATTGCTATTTTTTGTAGATCAAAAAAAGTTAGCTATCAGCAATCCCAGATGGCTAAGCCTGCAGTGAACTGTGTGTACAGATCTAAGTGTGTTTGCACACTGGGCTCTGTGTCTGCACCAGTGTGAGAACCCATCTGCTGAACTGTACGTGGGTCTGGTCGCTTGCGTGTGCACCTGGATGACCATCTGTGTGCTTGACGGTCTTGCTCAGAGTGCCCATCTGTGAACAGGAAGGTTAGGAAGGCAGGGCCTCTGTGACGCCCAGAACCGCCACCACCCAGACGTCTGGGTGCCCGCCAGGATTTAATGCCCAGCTCCACATCCTGGCTGCCACAGTCCTTCCCACTTGAAATGCCAGCTCTCAGCCCCTCTCCCTACCAGTCTGTTCCTCAGGACCCCACCCAGCCTCCCTCAGAAGCTCTGCGGCCTCTATCCCCTGACCTACCTGCCCCCGCCAACCCCAGGCCTGGGACACTCCTGCTTTCCTACTGAGCCCCCTTTGGCCTGAGCATCTCTGGCCTGGGCTTGTGAGTTAAGGCTAAACCCTGGCACCTCAGACAGCCTCCCAGGGCCCCTGGGGTTCCCCTCTACCCTCCCACCTCCCCACTCCCTCACCAAGTGGAGCTCATGGGAGTAGGGACTCCTTCCCAGGCTCGGCCATCCTCTCTCCAGCAGGGGGCAGCAGTTCGATTTAAACTAACTCCATCTGAGGACCCACGCTGATTTCCAGCACTCACTGTGTGAGGGGCTACCTACTATGTGCAACCAGCACCCAGGCAGGGTCAGAGGGGGAAAGGTGACACGGGTGACATAGCCCTGGCTCAAAAGCATCCAGAGCAGGTCCCGGAGGTCAGAAAGAACTGGGCTGCGGGAGGCCTGGCCCAGGACTGTGTGGGTCTGGGTAGTCACTGCCCCTTTCCGACCTTTATTTCTTCCACCAAATGGAGGAAGGAACTGATCCCAAACCTTCTGTGTGAAATGTGGAAATAACCAGAAATACCCAAGAAGAGGGGTTAGTTAGGTAAACTCCAGGACCCAGCATCCTACAGCCGCCTGGAGGAACACCTCAAAGACAGTTACCACCTCTGAAACCCCGAGGCCACACCACCTGCCACAGTGACAAGCACAGTGCACATGTGGCCAGTGTGTGACAGACAGTGCAGCAGGCTGGCAACAGCCAATGTGCATGACACTGGGTTCCCTTCATATCCTTTCTTTTAAACAGTCACTGCGTCCCCAGTTTTGGGCAACCAAATGCTGTGCTAGAGCTCACAGGGAGCACAGCAGAGCGGGCAGGTGACAAGTCCCACCGCCTCCAGCTGATGAGAAGCACAGAGTGCCCAGGGTAGGGTGGGGTTGGAGAAGCAAGGTCTTCTGAGGATGAAATGCTTCCGAGATCAATGATTGACCAGGCGCGCTGAGTGGAGGAGACAGCACCAGGCAAAGGGTGCAGTCACAGCAAGAGCCCTGCAAAGAGAAGAGCCTGAAGCCTGCTGAGGGGCAGAGCAAGCATGGTAGAGGGCTGGGCACAGGGGGCACACCTGTGATCCCAGCCACCTGGGAGGCCGAGGCAGGAGGATTACAAGTATGAGGCCAGCCTCCACAACACAGCGAGACTGTCTCAAAACAAAAAGAGTTGGAGGTGTAACTCAGAGCTAAAACAATTCTGGGTTCAATCCTCAGTACCTGCCCTGCCCCCCCCCCCAAAAGCAGATGAGACCAGAGAGAAGAAAGAGGCCAGCCCAGTCATAACCTTAGTGGCCACAGTGGAGATTTTTAACTTTCTCTTTTTCCCTATCCTCTATGCGGCCTGAATCTCAAACCAGCCCTGGGAGAAAAAAAAAAATAATTAAAAAAACAAATAAATAAACTTCCGGAAGGGCAGGCAAGAAACAAGGGTAGAGAATTCAGAGGCGATTTCCAGGTCAGCACTTGTTACGTAACCTGAGCCGCCTGCAGCTGCAAGATGTGGGTGTTCTCCTACAGAGAAGTGGGGGGGCTGCCCGCCAGACGATGAGCCCTGCCTCCTGTCGGTGCCTGACCAGTGCATGAACGACCGCCAGTGTCCCTCAACCCTGAAGTGCTGCTACCGAGCTTGCTTCCGCCAGTGTGTCCCCAGGGTCTCAGGTCAGTGTCCCCTCCACCTTGCTGAGCTGCAGCCCCCAGCCCCAGGGCCGGAGGGCACAGGGCTCACCCGGACCCCTGTGCTGCAGTGAAGCTGGGGAGCTGCCCCCAGGACCGCCTGCGCTGCCTCAGCCCCACGAAGCACGTGTGCAGCCAAGACTCCGACTGCTCAGGCAAGAAGCGGTGCTGCCGCAGCGCCTGTGGCCGGGACTGCAGGGACCCCGCCAGAGGTACAGCCCCTGGGGACCTGGGGCAGGGCCCTCCCTCCGCCAGCCCCAGCTCCGATGCTTCCCTCCAGTTCAGCAAGTTTAACCCGAGCCCTCCGCAGAAGCCAGGGCCTCTGTGGCCGGAACCGGAAGTGGACGGGGCAGGCGGGCCCTGCTGGTATGGCGGAGGAACTGGGCGTCCTCCGTTCTCTTCCTGAAGAGGCTGCCTCGCACGGACCACGTCCCCTAACTGCTCTGGACTCCAGTTTGCCCTTCGGAGGGAGGCCGAGGGTCCTGCCTTAGCAGCAACCACAGCAGGGAAGGTGGGGTCTGGCCCCTCAGGGTTCTGTTCTGGAAATCCAGGATTAACCCTTCTTCCTCTCTCCTCAGGCTAACTCTGGTGGAAGACCCCCCGGTTCTGCCACTCAGATGGGGTTCCCAGGGACGCTGGCACCCACAGCAGTTCCAATCTCCTGATTAACACTGACCTGCAACCGAGGACCTCTGATTTGTCCTCCTGGATGTCAAGGTCCACCGCCTGAAGCTACAGATGCGCCTCTTCACTTCCTCAGCACCCAGGGCCACCACCACCCAGCGTCCTCACTCCCGAGTGTCCATTCTCATGTCTCCATGCATTCTGTTTCCTCCACCAAATCACCCAATCAGGCAGGCCTCTGTGGGGCCCTGCGCTCCAGATGCACGACCTAGCAGAATTTTCCTAATGTTGGTTCATTCATATACCCTTTCCCAATTTTTGCCTGCAAACTAGCAGGGTGGCGTGTCACATGCTGCCTGTACTAGGTGCCTGTACTAGGTACCTAATGCTTTCTTTAAATGACTCACTTTTGTACATAACTAAATTCATTTCAAGAGAAAACTCGACATCATAGTTCTAAATGAGATATGCAAGCTCGCTGGCCACAGATAGAATATAATCGTGAAAACAAATACAACACAAAAATAGTTCAGTTCCATTAAATTAAATCATGTCCAATAAATAAGATTATTAAACCCTAGCTAGACACGGCCACCTGCCAAGACGGAACCTGAAGCCTGCTCCCTGTCTCTGTTTTAATAAATGGAGATTAGCAAGGGTTAAAGAGATGTCAAAGAACAGAGCTCTAAACTGAGACGGCTCCCTGGTGTGACCAGGATCGAAAAGAGCACAACTCTCACTCCAAGAGTCAATGTTGTGCAGTGTTGTGTCCAAGTGCTCGTTAAGATCCTTTAGGATTGGCCCGCGTGTAGGGGAGGGTTGCTGGAGCAGCTGGAAGGCTATCTTTATGGGGGGCCTGTCTCCACCACCGGGCTGGGTTTCCCTAGGGCTGGTCTGTAGTCAGGGCCTGCTGAGGGTTTCTTGTGACTTCAGTGAGGGGATGACAAGAAATGTCCCTGAACCCAGACTTCTGACTCTCCCCTCCCCAGGACTTGCCTGGAGGGGACAGAGGCAGGACACTCTCCTGCTTTCTCTGCGGGGTCTCCTCTGAGTCCCGCTAGACTCAGGGGTTGGGGGATCAACTGAGGAGGTGAACCTGGGAATCCTGGGCCTTCTTTTCCTGTTCTCTTGATGGAGATGGACCCCAGGTGAGCGTCCCGCCCCTCGGGGCTTCTGTTTGCACTGCGAGAGGACTGTGCTTCCTCATTGCCGCCATCCTTCTCCAGCGCCTGCACTGGGGACTCTAGGATGCAGAGTGAGGCCTGGGGAGGAGGATGGAGAGCTCTGGAGTCGTCCGTTCTGTGCGACCGCAGATATTTCTCCACCTCTTCTGAGCCCCGTGTCCCCATCAGTGACCTGGGGAGTTAACGCGGATGACATGGAGATGGCACAGCTTGCCCACAATCGCCCATTCCCTCCCCATGGCTCCCTGTCCCAGCGATTTGGGAATTGAATAGGAACGTGTTTGCCTAAAGGGATGGGGTGGAAATGGCAGCCCCCCAGTTTCAGGATGAGGCACTGGCCCTCTTAGAGCGTCCACTCTCTGCCATGAGAAGAGCTCACCCAGAAGCCACAGGTCTCAACACCAGAGCAGCCCGGGCAGGCCTGAAGCTGAGCTGAAGGTGAAATGGACTCTGGACAGTAGGGATCCAGGCCTGTTGGCACACGGCTCCTCGCCCTACTCTCTTTCCTGAAGGTCATGGGGGAGCACGTTCAGGGGCCCCAGCAGGAACCTTCCAGGTGAACTAGTTAAGAGTTGGCTGCTAAGGCCCCATGACTGTCCTGTGGCCCTGAGTTCTCACTGGGGAGTGGCAGGAAGTGACAAGTCCCAGGTTGCGGCTTCTCTGGGTAGAAGTGGGGCATCCTCACAGTTCACCTACTCGGCTTCCTGGCTAACACTGCCTGTTCCATCAGGTCCATGTCTTGGTCTATGCAATGGCAGCTCTGTCCTTGGCTACCAAAGCTCCACTCCTGTGGCTCCAAATCCACCATCTCCACTGTCCTTTTGGAGCATCTCCTGGGAAGCTGCACATCCTGGTTCCAACCTTTCTTTCCTCCCTCCCTCATTCAATTACTGTTTGTTGAGCACCTAATACAGGCTCCAGGTTCCAGGTGAGAGGAAGCCTGGGCTAGGGAGCTGCCTGACTTCACCAGACCGAGGTACCGAGGAGGCTACAGAGCCCCGGGAGGGGCCTAACAGTCCGGAAACCACAGGAAGCTTCCTAAGGGAGAGAGAAGATGGTCTACCAAAAAAATCAGACTCTTCTCTAGTGAAGCCACTATGAATCCATCTCTGTTCCTAAATCAAATACCCTGGGCCAAGAAAGGGCAAGAAGAGGCTCTGGGGAGGGAACGGCATATGCTAACCCTCCGCACAACGCTCAAAGGGCGCGTGGTTTCCACTTGCAGAGGAGGAAGAAGAGCATCTAAGACACCCTCCACCCAGGAATTTGGGAGCAAGAATAGGATTCAACCCCCTGCATTTATTATCTATCGCAGTGTAACAAGTGTCCACTGGAGCAGCTTAACACACCGCACACTTTATTATCTCAGTTTCTCTGGGTCAAGAACTTCAGGGTCTCTACTCTTGAGCTGCAGTCACGGTGTTGGCTCGGTGTTGGGGACTCCCATCCCAGCCCTGACTAGAGAATCTTCCTTCAGGTTTACATGGTTGTTGGCAGAATTCCAGCTCCTTGAGGGCTAATGGGCTAAACACCATGGTGCCTAGCTGGCTGTTGGCCAGAGTCACCCTCATGTCCTCCACTCCCAGCTCGGCAACTTGCTTCCCGAAGCCAGAGGAAGTCACAACCTTAAGTAACCTTATTGTGGAAGTGGCTGGCCACCACCTTTGCCTATTCTGTTCACTAGAAGCAAACTGATGGGTCCCACCCACAGCCAAGTGAGGGCTTCCTGCAGGGCATGCCAGGCCGACATCGCTGGGAGATGTGGAGGAAGGGGCCTGCCAGACCCAGGTCCACTGTACTTCAAAACTCTGTATTTTCTGTCATGTCAAGCTTAATCTGTAGGCAAAACTTCGTGGGTTCAGACAGCCATGCCTGGCAAGCGACTGAAGGAGTTTGGGGGACCGTTCAACCATGGCATGAAAAGGGCACCAATACCCCGTCAGCATAGTGACCCACGATGACCCTTTCCCCTCCCATCAGTCACACATTCATCTAAAACTCTGTTCACCTCCCACGTGGTAAATGGATGACATGGTCTGAAGATGAAATCAGATCCTCCTTCTACTCTCCGCCCTTGGACATGGGTCTGTCTTTTCCCCTTTTGGAAACCACTTCCCAGAAGCAAAGAGGACTGCTGAGTGTTGAGGGCAGTGAAGCCTTCTGAGTCCTTGGCCAGGGAATGGGAGGCCTGCTTCCTGCAGACCCGCCTCAAAGTCTAACCTCTCACATGGAGGGATAGAAAAGAGGCACAGTCCAGAGCTGTGCTATTCAGTGGAGGAGCCACTGGTCACATTGTGTGAATACATATGAAATGTGACTAGTCCCAGTCCAGATTTACTATAGGTGGGTGTGATTGGCTGAATTCCAAGATAACACCAATGACACTTGCCTCTCTATAACCTCTTCCTCTTTGAGTATAGACAGAACCTGTGACTATGCATTCTCTGGCACAAGGGAGACTGCCCTGGGTGGGCCTGGCCTGATCAGGTGAAGACTTCAGAAGCAGAGATTTTTCTCTGTCTGGTTACAGAATAGAAGTCAGCAAGCACCATGCTGTGGAGAAGCTATGGGGCTATGTGTCAAGGAAGTACAGGCAACCTCTAGGATCTGAGATGCTAGCCAGCAGACCATTAGGAGAAAAAAGGGGATCTTAGATCTGTAACCACAATGAAATCAATTCTGCCAACAATATGTGAGCTTGGAAGAGAACCTTGAATACACATGAAAACTTCAACCCTGGCTGATGCCTTAGCTTCAGCCTGGTGAGACCCTGAGTTGAGAATTCAGCCAAGCTGTGCCCAGACTCCTGACCTAATAAGATGATGATAAATTTGTATTGTTTGAAGCTACGAAAGTTGTGCTAATTTCTTACAAAGCAATAAAAAATAGTTCACTGAGTTTCAAAGACTTAGTACAAAAATGAAAATGTAAAATAGCTCACTAATAATAATGATTTCATATTAAAGTTAAATTGGGTTAAACCAAATACACTCTTAAATATTTTTGCCTGTTTCTTTTTACTTCTTAAAGATATTGCTATTACAAAGATTTAATTGTGTAGGTGGCTGACATGATATCTATTGGATGGGGCTGGCGTAGGGGACACAGAGGTTGGTCTGACCTTGGGCAAGCCTTCGTGCTTCTCAAACCTTATAATTCTTCCCTGTGAGAGGGGAGAACAGCACTAACCCACAAGTGCATGTGCGGCCTGAACAGATGAAGGCTGTATTCAGCCCAAGGCAAGTGCTCAATCAAGGTGGGTGATTATCCTTGTTATTAATAACCATCAGCGCCCTCTCCCCAACCAGACACCCAGCAACCACTCAGTAGATGCTTGAGGATCACACGATGTTTGGGAAGCACTTTGCCACCTTCCCCTTGACCCTCACCAGTCACCCGGAAGGTGGGATCATTCCAAGGGCAGGTGGGGAGGCTGAGCCTCAGTAGCAGAAGGATGTTCTCAGAATCCCTGCGTGGAGCCAGGACTGCAGCCCCCTTAGGCAGAGTTAGGGTCTAGGGGAGGTGAAGCCACTTCCCCCAACTCCTTAAGTCAGATCCCTGCAGTCTGAGCAAGGGTCCAGCCTCACCTGTAAAATGCTGAATGTCAGAGCCTGTTGTCCCTGCCAAGCTGGGCCAGGAATGGCTGCGCTTATCACCTGAAATATTTCTGGTGCATATTAAGCACTAAGTTAATCCAACCATTGTTACTGCCTGTCCGGGGCCAGAGGCTGAACCCCCTTTCTAGGTGGATCTCCGACCCTAAATGATCGTCGTTCGCGGACTCCTGATTCGGGGGATGACGGGCTGTTGGACCCGGTCTCCAGACACCCCCAACCCCCACCGAGTCAGGAATAGAAACCACCGCCTCCGGCCCGCGGTCTCCCTCCTCCCCGGCGGCGATCGATGCGGCCTCAGCCGCGGGGGACGGAGGAACACAGGGAAGGAGGGGGCCGCGGGGCCTCCGGCTGCAGCGCGGCGCGCAGGGCCGCTGGGGCGAGACAGCCCAGGCGCGGCCAGCGGCTCCTCAGCCTTGCGCCTTTGGGGACAGACGCTCCAGGCTCCCGCGAGTGGCCGCGGCAGGTAAGGGGCCTTCTTTGGGAAGGGGCGTGGTCCGAGGAAGGGCTTGGGCTGGGAGAGTGGGCGCTGGGAACTGCCTAGGGTTCCCGGTGCCCGCGCCTCTCTAGGACACGGCTCAAGGAAGGACCCGGGCAGGACCTGCTTGCTTATCTGTAAAATGGGGTTTGAGAACTCCCTGACGGGGTTGGTGTAGGGTTTGCACGGGAGCCCTGGTTATGGAGCTCAGCAAAGTGAACAGCAGGTAGTGGTACTCCAAATAAGTGTCCAGAAAGTCTTGAATCAGAAAGATACTCAGATCTTGTCAGGAAATATTTGTTGAATTAATTATCCCGTTTCATAGAGTAAGAAAGTGAATTCCAGACAGATGACCGGATTTGCTCCAGATTGGGGTGGGGAAAGTGGATTAGAACTTTTGCCAAACCCAGGTGGAGGAGGTGAGAGTGGAGCCACAGTACACAGATTTCTTGTGCACCTATTACATGCCGGGGCGCACTGTGGACCACCATCTTGCACCATTTTATCCTCATAGCTTCCCATGGAAAGTATATTATCCAGTTTGTAGGTGGGGAAACTGAAGCTCAGAGCAGGAAATGCATCTGTTCAAGGTCAAGAGCTAGTAAGTGGCAGATTCAGAATCTGGACTCAGGTTTGACCAGAAGGAAGGACACGGGATTAATGTTTTTGAGCACCCACTGTGTTCCAGGGGCTTTGCACACATACGCATGGTAACAGTTCACCCTAAGTGCCATTACCCCCGTTCTAGAGATAAGAGAGTTAAAGCCCAGAGGCTGGCCTAAGATTGCAAGCTAAGGGTGGAACCCCGACCTACTTAACACCAAACCCCGGGTAGTGAAGGACAGCCAGACTCTAGTGCCTGATACATACTCAGCCCCCAGGAAGTGGGCATTTTCAAACCCACAGTGCAGTTGGGATTACCCAGGGTCAGGAGGTGAGTCCCAGCCATCAGTTCCAGCAGAGCCAGGAGTCAATGGGCAATGAAAGGACCTGCCACTTCCTTTGTATCAACTAAAGCCAATACTATAATCTACCTCAACCCTCCGGCCATCCCAGGGGTAAGCACTGTGGTCTGGATTGTGCACTGCCCATGAAACTGGGACCCAGAGAAGACTATCTTATTCAAGGCCCCAGGTGCATCAAAGGTGGTTTGCCTGACTCCAGAAGAGAGACACAGGCCAATAATTTAATAAACCCCTTCCGTGAGCCAGGCCCAAAAAAGACATTAAGTCAAGGTAATCATTTTAACCACACTTCCAGATGGATATTTTTATCTCCACTTAACAAAGGCTCAGAGAGGTGATATGACTTGCCTAAGGTCACACAAGCGTGCCAAAGTTCAATGTCAAGTCTGCCTTCATAGTCTGATCTGCAGATCTCATATTTAACCATGTATTGGAATCACTTCCCAGGTTTTCAAAAACTCAGACTGCTAGTCCCCACTCCAGTTTCTGATTCAGCAAATCTAGGGTGGGCTGAGAATCTGCATCCCAGGTGATGCTGATGCTGCTCATCCAGGTAACACCTTGAGAACCCCTGGTCTAAAGTGATTTTCCTACCAACCCTAGGTGCAAGCATCACTACGCCTACTTGCGGAGAAGGAAAGCGAGGTACAGCGTGCTGGTGGGTCCAGGATCTCACTGCAGACCTCTGATTTGTCCGGGAAAAGGAGACATCCCACGTGAGCGCCTGCCATCCCGCCACTCCGGCGCTTTCATAATCCTTCAAGGTAGAGCTCCCATTTATTTTCCACAGGAGAAAATGAAATGGGAATGGGGAGGGTCAGTGATTTGGCCAAAGTCCGGCAACCTGGCGGGTGTGGGCTATTCAAACCCAGGCCTGACTTGAGTCCAGAGGACAGCTGACATCTACTGAGCTCCGACTGCACACCAGGCTCTTCTTCACGCAGGGCCTCCAACACCCCTGACTGGTGGAGGGAGCAGGGAATTTTAACCCAGTCTTCCTGGAAAGGAGGCCCTGGGATCTCCCTCAGTGCGTCCTCCGGTGTCTGCAGGGCGACCCGCGGTAGCCATGGTGAGCGAATCCTCTGGGCCAGGCGCTGGGGTCCCCTGGCGGAGAAGCGACGAGGCTCTGCGCGTGAACGTGGGCGGCGTGCGGCGGCTGCTGAGCGCGCGCGCCCTGGCGCGCTTCCCGGGCACGCGGCTGGGCCGCCTGCAGGCCGCGGCGTCGGAGGAGCAGGCGCGGCGCCTGTGCGACGACTACGACGCGGCGGCGCGCGAGTTCTACTTCGACCGGCACCCGGGCTTCTTCCTGGGCCTGCTGCACTTCTACCGCACCGGCCGCCTGCACGTGCTCGACGAGCTGTGCGTCTTCGCCTTTGGCCAGGAGGCCGACTACTGGGGCCTGGGCGAGAGCGCGCTGGCCACGTGCTGCCGCGCGCGCTACCTGGAGCGGCGCGTGGCGCGGCCGCGCGCCTGGGACGAGGACAGCGACACGCCGAGCAGCGTGGACCCGTGCCCCGACGAGATCTCGGACGTGCAGCGCGAGCTGGCGCGCTATGGCGCGGCGCGCTGCGGTCGCCTGCGCCGCCGCCTCTGGCTCACCATGGAGAACCCGGGCTACTCGCTGCCCAGCAAGCTTTTCAGCTGCGTCTCCATCGGCGTGGTGCTGGCCTCCATCGCCGCCATGTGCATCCACAGCCTGCCAGAGTACCAGGCCCGCGAGGCGGCGGCCGCCGTGGCTGCGGTGGCTGCGGGCCGCAGCGCGGAAGACGTGCGCGACGACCCGGTGTTGCGACGCCTGGAGTACTTCTGCATCGCCTGGTTCAGCTTCGAGGTGTCGTCACGCCTCCTGCTGGCGCCCAGCACGCGCAACTTCTTCTGCCACCCTCTCAACCTCATAGACATCGTGTCGGTGCTGCCCTTCTATCTCACGCTGCTGGCCGGCGCCGCGCTCGGTGACCGCGGCGGCGCGGGCGGCGAGGAGCTCGGCGACCTGGGCAAGGTGGTGCAGGTTTTCCGCCTCATGCGCATCTTCCGGGTACTGAAGTTGGCGCGCCACTCCACCGGGCTGCGTTCCCTGGGCGCCACGCTCAAGGTAGGGCGTCCGAGGCCGGGTGGGAGAGGGGACAGGTTCACAGGTGAGTTTGTAAATGAGCCACGTCCAGGCGCATATTGAACCGATATGCCATCCTTTGGGTCAGGCACAGGGCTAGGTGCCTGGTGTACGGCTCACATCCAGTCTGACCTTCCCAACGACCCTGAAAGACAGGACTTACTGTTATCTTCATAACCTAGGAGAAAACTGACCGGTTTCACAAACTAGTCACTTTTGAAATATCTGCTAATTATCAACTAATACATAGCACAGAAATATGCAAAGCAGGATGCTCTCTGGGTTCTCCGTTAGAGCCTTTCGCCTGGCATTTTCGGAGGACCCAGAGAGTCACAGGTCACCCTTAATTGGAAAGTCTAGGAATAGCCCAGGGGCTAAAACGAGCACAGAATTGGCATTCAGTGCCAATTTCACATCCATTACTGTCCTTAGTATAGCATCCTCAGGAAGTTACTGTCATTTATTGTCTTTCCTTAGATGAAGATGCAAGATTGAAGGGCTGGGTTTTTAAAGCCTGCACTTTATTGAGCCCCATCTTCTTGCCAGGCCCTGCACTGGGGATGACATTAGCCTTTTTGGAGAGGGAGGCAATGTGAACAGCTTGTGCAAGACTTGGTGAGAGAATAGGATGCGTGCTGGGAGAAGGGGCCCAGGGAAGGGGATCCAAGAAATGAGGTGGATGAAGTGCCTGGATGGGAGTTTTCAAGGTCATGAACTCTTGGCCCACAGGTTTTTACTTTATGTCAAGGGGAGCTTGTAAAGGGCTTAAGCAGGGACAAATGTTGTCAGTACTTTGCAGATGTGGAAACCGAGTCTCCAAAAGGTGACAGGATTTGTCAGGAATTCTTGAGTAAGTAAGTGGCAGAGCCCAGAGAATAACCCAATGGTTCCCCACTTCCACATGCTTAATCCTAAAGCACCATGCAGCCCTGCAAAGATTCCCTGCACCTTTGGCTTTGGGAGGCTTCTTGCATGCCCTCATGGCAGAGCAGCAAGGATAGTGGGTGCTGGCAGGTGAGCTGGGCAGAATCCTAAGGCACTGTTAGCCAGACCTCCTGAGTTCAGCATCTCTGTTGGGAAGATTCTGCCCCAGGATCCTGCCTTGCCTCTGCCATGCAGAGAATCAGGTCTTGAGGCTACTTGTTGTGTCTGCAAGGAGGTTGAAGAGTCATAATCCAGCTGTTAGGGTCAAGACACAGGTGTAGGGTGTTCCAGGTGGAGCCTTGCTGCTTCCAAGCAAGGCCCAGACCAGCAACAGCTGTCTCAACACCTGGAAGCTTGCTGGAAAGGCAGACTCTGGCCCTACCCCGACCTGCTAAACTGGGTCTGCCTCTTAAGCGGCATCCCTGCACCATCCTCTTCGCATTCCTGTTGAGACACCTGCTCTAGACTGGGGCTGGCACTGCTGACGTTTTTAGGTTATGAGGTTTAGGTTAGCTTTGTGTTATGAGGGTCTCTTTTGTGCACTGTAGGGTATTAAACCCTGGCCTCTACTCTCTCCAGGCCACTGGCACATCTGTCCCAGTTGTGACAACCAAAAGATGTCTCCAGACATTGCCAGATGTCCCTTGGGGGACAAAATTGCCCTGCTTAAGACCCACTGCCCTAGGGCACCCATGGATGCTCTCGGGGACTGGGGACCCATCCTCTCAGCTTCCTTGAGGGGCAGAAAGCCTTTTTGTATTGGTCAGAAGTGTGATAGGTCAGTCAGAAGTCCATGAAACCAGCCCTTTGCCTAGTGAAGTGTGAACTGCGTCCCTTGGCCTGGCAACCATGTGGAAGTCACAAGCACTTCTTTCACTGGTTGTTGCCACCCAGATCCCTGAATTAGAAACAGCTTGGCCTAGTGGGCACTGTGGACGCCAGACACTGGGCCTGGGTCCAGTCCTGGGGTGTTTCGTGGCCTACCATAGTTGGAAGATCTTAGTTTGTTCTGTCTTGCCCTGTGACGTTGGGCCTGCCCCTTACACTGTCTGGGTCTCAGTGTCCCCATCTGCCCAGTGCCAGGTCTGTGAGCCCACCTGGCTCTGACTCAGGTTCCTGCCTTTTCTTGCAGCACAGCTACCGCGAGGTGGGCATCTTACTGCTGTACCTGGCCGTGGGGGTGTCGGTGTTCTCCGGTGTGGCCTACACAGCTGAGGAGGAGAACGTGGGCTTTGACACCATCCCCGCCTGCTGGTGGTGGGGCACAGTGAGCATGACCACTGTGGGCTACGGGGACGTGGTGCCGGTGACGGTGGCTGGCAAGCTGGCAGCCTCGGGCTGCATCCTGGGTGGCATCCTGGTGGTGGCGCTCCCTATCACCATCATCTTCAACAAGTTCTCGCACTTCTACCGGCGGCAGAAGGCTCTGGAGGCGGCTGTCCGCAACAGCGGCCACCAAGAGTTTGAGGACTTGCTGAGCAGCGTGGACGGGGTGTCGGAGGCATCTGTGGAGACATCCCGAGAGACCTCTCAGGAGGGACGGTCCACAGACCTGGAGATGCAGGCCCCCCGTGAGCCTCCGAACTCTCAGAGTTATTAAACCAGGGCTCTGCACCCCTCCCGCAGCCCCCAGGTCAGCGGAAACAGCGGCTCGTTCCCTATGCAGGTTCTTCGTGAGAGCGAGCCTCTTGGGACCAGCCGCCTGAGAGACGGACCCAGGCTGCATCCCTCCCTCCAAAGGTCCAGGCCAGCACAGTGCCACCTAGATGCTGTGAGCCCACAGAGCCACTTGGACACCTTTCTTAACCAGCCTCCCCAGCCACGAAGCAGGCATGAGCCACAGGATGAAGTGGAAGGACGCTGACGTTCTGAGCACCTCCCGTGTCGGCCGTATTTGTCCCCGTGGTGCGAGATGAGCACTGCCCCCACTTCACAGATTAGGAGACTGAGGCCTTGAGGAGCAAAGACTCATCCGGGTGTGGCGGAGTCAGTCCGTGTTTGTGGTCTGCCCGGACAACCTTTCATCCACTCTCTTCTGCTCTCAGTTTGATGTGACGTTAGGGGGTCTGTGGTTCCCCAGAATTCATCCACAGCGAGAGAATCCTCTGTCAGTGAGAGAAAGGAACGGATGGGATTTGGACGTCAGAGCCCTGGACCTCAGCTGCGGTTCTTTCCTGGGAGCCGCAAGGATTAGCTCTTAAATATGAGTCCTGGGGAGGGGACGGGAACGGCCTCCTAAGCCCAGGTGGGACTGCTGGCAGTACTGACCCACGCTTCTTCCCAGGGCTGACTGAGAGCAGATCTGAAGGGGCGCTGCATCCAGAGGGAGAGGGAAGCCGAACGGAGCAGAGGAGGTTTGGACTTAAAGCCAGCTCAGCTCTGAAGTGTTGGTGGCAGGGCTGCCATGCGTGTCCCATTCCGACTGTGGCAGTTCCCTTCTACCCCCACACAGACCTCCAGCCCTACCTCGAGAAGCCATTGGGTAAAGACTTGAGACCCCTGTCCCTTTCGGCCAGCTCTGGCCTTGTCTTCCTTGGTAGGGGTGGATCTTTCATACCCCCAGCCGAATCCTCCCGGCACCTGTGGAGAGCTGGGAGTGTTCTCGTGGCCCTTCATGTCCCCTGGCTAGAGCACCGTCTGTGCCCTCATGGCCACACTGAGCCACAGATGGGAGGATTGCTGGGCTGAACCCCAGGCGTGGGGCAGAGCAGGTGTTTGGTACATGCTGACCAGATTGACCAGTTCCTATAGCCTCTGGATGCTAAGCATTGAGCCTGGAGAAGAAATAGCCAGAGAGGGAGGAATCTTGGACGCCCTTGAAAGAGTGTGTGAATAAGACCAAAACGGAGGCTGTTCAACTCTGCTTCCCCTGGCCCTGCTTGATTTCTGAAGTTTTAATTTTTATTTATTTTTCTGTGGTACAGGGGACTGAATCTAGGATGTCACACATGCTAGGCAAGTGCTCTAGCACTGAGCAATGTCCATAGTCCCTTTTATATTTTAAGACAGAGTCTCTATAAATGGCTGAGGCTGGCCTCTAACTTGTGATCCTCCTGCCTCAGCCTCTTGAGTAGCTGGGATTACAGATGTGCGCACCATGCCTGGTTTTCTTAGAATGACTTCCTTGTAGGTTCATCACTCACTCATTCAATAGATCTTTATAGGAAGAGTCATGAGCTGGGGCTTTACCTATGGCCTATGGACATAGTTTGTTCAGCAATAATTTATTATAAAAATTAAAATGCCTTTGGGTGATGCATGCACTCTCTAGTTCCCCATAGCATCTCCCCCACCACTGTACCCCCGCATATAGACACATGTTACCACTAGCAATGTCACATCCAGAGTAACATTTACTTTACCCACTTGACCTCTGATTTATTGACTGCAATTCAAGAGATACAATGATGGGCAAAACAGATGTCCCTGTACTCAGGAAGCTACTCGTGCTAGTGAGAAGACAGACTAATGCAGCAATCACAAGTGCACATGGTAGTGAGCTCTGCTAACTTCAGGGAACTTGAGGATGGGTGGGGCCATTACCTGAGATCAGCCAAGGCCTCCCCAGCAGGTGGTGATCCAGCTGTGATCCAGCCCTCTTGAGGGTAAATAGCTAAATGGCAAAGGGGACTCTGGGGAGGAGTGTTCCCAGCCTTGGCAGGGTTGTGCATGAGGGCTTGTGTCTTACACAGGGCCTAGTACATGCAGGCCCCCAGCACACTCAATCCTCGGTCTCTAGATTGGAGCAGGGCAGAAGCTAGGCCAGAGGGCCTCTCAGGAACTCCCCACGCAGGAGACCCTGTACACTTGCCTCAGTGTCTGGGCCCAGCCATGCCCCACTGGAAAGGACCTCAGCTGCATGTCCCACTCCTGTGGTCTTGCCTAGCACCCCAAGAAGCCAGATGGCTTCCAGATTTTCTCACCCCACACACAAGTCCCTAAAGATGGTGTGGCGATAATCAGGGGATCATCATCCTGTCCAAGTCCACCACGAAGTCGTGTGTTCCTGAGAGAAACGCAGCAGCAGCAGCAGCAGCAGCAAGCCACTCCACTGTGTCAGTGAAAACCATTATGCAAATAAAGAGCTGTGCCCAGGGACCTGTTCTGCTCGCTTAGAGCTGGTTTCTCGACGTGTCCTCTGAGTGACTGGGGAGGGTGGGCAATAGGTGGAGTAGCTTGGAATCCACATTCCCTGGTTCCTTCCTGGGATTTGGCAGAGGCTTTGGCTGTGGTTCATTCAGCCAGAACAGGTTGCGAGTGTCAGGGATTCAGTTGGAATGAACTTAGTCAAAGGGCAGTCCATTAGAGGAAATTACTAAAGTGGCACATAACTTAGAGCTCTTTGGTTTCAAGCAACTGAAACAGACTAAGAAAAAAACTGGATGTATTGGGCAGTGTTTCCAGTGGCTGCCATAACAAATTACCACAAACTCAATTGCTTAAAACAGCACAAATTTTTTCTCCTAAGTTCTGGAAGCCAGGAATCCAAAATCAGGCTGTCAGTGGGGTCACACTCCCTGCGGGGCTCCAGGGGAGAATCTTCTCCTTGCCTCTTCTGGCTTTTGGTGGCTGCTCCGGTCTCTCCCTCTGGCATCGCGTCACCTCATTCTCTGAGTTTAATCTCCCAGTGCCTCATTTTTTAAGGACACCTGTAAGAGCCCACAGGGATGATCCAAAGTGACTTCATCTCAATACTCTTCCTTTATTTAATCACACTTGTCAAAAAGACCCTTCGCCAAATAAACATTTACAGGTTCCAGAGATCTGGATGTGGACACGTTTGGAGCCACCTTTCAGCCCACTACAGAGGGGTGTCTGAAGAGCTGCCTGACAAGGCCTCGCGGAGCCAAGCAATGAGGGGAGCTCCGGGGACCTAAGTAGCAGGCCTGGGGACCTGCAAAGATGTACAGTGTCACCCAGACGTCCACTTCCTGTCCCCTTCCTTTCCTGAGTCATGCTGCTCACAATCCAGTCCCAGGAGAGGGGGAGGTCCAGCCTGGGTGCCAAGCTTTCCTTGGTGGGAAGGAGGGGCAGAGTACTGGGTTTAAATGGAGCCAAAGCAGTCACCCCCCAAAAAAGGCCATGAGCCATCACCTAGATAAAGGGGAGGGCTGCTGATAGGCCAGAGTGGCAGGCACCCCCTGCATCCCAACGCTGGGCTGCCCAGCACCCCCTCACACCTTCCTCCCATGTGTCCCGTTTTACACTTGCTCTGACGTGAGGAGATTCTCTCACGTGTAAACCAGAAACACACTGATCCTCTCCCTAAAGTGGACACTCCCAGTCACGTCCTGTTAATGACTCCAGCTCTGAGTCCGTCCTTCTTGAGTCTTCTGTGACACAGGAATACATGGAAAGTGTAAGTCTCACCCTGGATGTGACTGGAGGGAAGGGCAGACGCCGTTGCTAGTCCTCATTCCTGTGATGGTCTCCAGCCTGCAGCTGGTGTGGTGCAGCATCCTGTCTGTGCTAGCAGACCCCTTCCTCAAGGGTAAGTCGGGGGTCCTTCAAGCAGAGGGCTTCAGGTCTGTAAGCCCCTCAAGGTCAAGTGTTAGGTGATGATCTAGAACTCATGGAGGCTCAAGTCTTGCCAGAGCTGGAGTGTGCGGGGGTTTGTTTTGCTTTGTTGTTTGGTTTCTGCTGTTTTGTTGGTTATATGAATCAAGTAAGGCTTTAACTGGTTGCCTTTAACTTTTTTCGGGGGGGTACTGGGGATTGAACTCAGGGGCACTCGGCCACTGAGCCACACCCCCAGCCCTATTTTGTATTTAGAGACAGGGTCTCACTGAGCTGCTTAGCACCTAACAGTTGCTGAGGCTGGCCTTGAACTCACGATCCTCCTGCCTCAGCCTCCTGAGCTGCTGGGATTACATGTGTGTACCAGCACGCCCGGCTGGTTTAACTTTTTAGGGCCAAGGGGCACCATGAGTTCTGGTTCAGAGACTGTGGAATATCATGACGATCATTCCCACTTAGTTTTGGAGGATTCCGTGCCAACACCTGGCCCCCTGCACCTCTGTGTTCCTCCCCTCTAAGCTCAGGGAACCCATTTCAGATGGCAGCCCTCCACCCAGCACTCTTGATCTAGACTTTCTTCAAAGCAAGGGGAAAGCGTGTTGGGTTCACCGGAGGCCATGGTTAGAGGTCATTTGTGGGAAGGAGGCACAAGACAGACCCAATCCAGCATCCTGGCTTCAGAGACCTCTCGTTCTCTTCCTCTACACGATGCCAAGGAACTTGGGCCCGTTAGTTCCATTTCACGTGGACCGGCATTTGACCCATGTTTGCTTTAGCCAACTCCATGAATTGCTGGAGCCCAACCCGCTCCTGGAGCTAGCACAGAGGAGGCAGATCTCTGGTAAGTGCACCCATACCAAGATCAGCCTGGTCCAAAATTATATCTCCCCGCTGCTTGATCAAGCACCACAAAAATCCATTTCCACAACGATCCCCCAAATTTCCAATGGTATCGATGAACAAGTTTCTGCAATTCTGTGTGGCCCCAGATTCTTTTCTGCTCCCAGTTTACTCTTCAGTCTCCAGGCCAATCTGGTCCCCACTTCCAGCTAAGCAGCCTGGAAGGGTAGGACAAGCAGGAAGTTTGCAGCTTCTATAAGGACATTGTGAGCTGTCGAAACCAGCGTTTTAGAGAGCCGCGGATTTCTGCATCCTCTCCCATGGCCACTTCTCTTGTCACAGTCCCACTCTCTATCAATGCCTAACTTCCCAGAAGCGTACCACGGCTGTAAACTCAGCAACCTGCATGATCAGCTGCCAACTTTGGTATTTGGAGAGCTGAGTCCTATCATAAGTCATAGGAGATTTGTTCACATGGTCACAGAAATGCTTGACATTTCATTTCATGCAAAAAATAATATTTGCACTCACTTAGTTGATTCTCCATTTACATTATTCTATGCAGTTAGAAACATTGTGTCTCACAAGCCTGGCACCCTTCACTTCCTTCAAATTGAACTGTGACATGTGCTACCTCTCCTTGGAAACCACGACCCCACTGGTCAGACGCTAAAAGTCATACAAGAAATCACTCTTTATCATTACGCCCCACAGGTGCTGGTTTCCCAGGCTAGCACAGAGCGACAGCCTCCACGGTTTGCCTCATCACGGCCCCAAAATTTTGAAAACCCCACACTTCCTGGACGATGTGTTGCTCTAGGTTCCAGTTTCTGGTATCAGGAATGTTTGGTCGCAAACAACAAAGTGACCGCACTGGATAGACACTGGATAGGATCAAAGTCAAATTAAGCCAGCCAGGCTTTGAGAAGATGGAACAAGGGCAACAGGGATGGAGGCAGAAGCCATGAATCATCCCTCAGGGCTCTGTAATTATAACGCCTGAGTGACAAACACCTTCATTTTATAGATCACTCTGCTCAATCTAAAAATTCCTTAAGACTGAGTCTGAATGGATTGGTTTGGATCACATGTCCCTCAGATGGCCTGGGGGAGGGATGGGAGAACCTACCGCAGATAGTCCCCCCAGACACTGCTGGATAGTAGTTCCCAAAGGAAAAGTGGGATGTTTTCATTAAAGTGAGGGGAAGACATCCTAAGGAGGCAAACCCAACAATATCTTTCCGCTCAGTTCAGCAACAACAAAAACTAAGAATGACAGAGACAGGAAGATCTCTACATCACGGGAGACGCAGAAAGAACAGGGCTACTAATATCCCAATCCCACATCTTTCTTTTTTTCCAATCCCACATCTTGTAGTGCTTCTGCCAGAGAACTCATTGCTAGTTCTGGTTTGAAAAATCAATGGTTGGGCTGAGCATGGTGGCACATGCCTGTAATCCTAGTGGCTCAGGAGGCTGAGACAGGAGGATTGCAAATTTGAGGCTAACCTTGGCAACTCGGTGAGGCCCTGTCTCAAAATGAAACATAAAAAGGGCTGGGGATGTGGCTCAGTGGTTAAGCATCCCTGGGTTCAATCTCTAGTACCACAAAAACAAACAGAACCAGAGGAGTTCCATATCACACAAGAAGTCAATTCCAAACCTGAGTTAATTTGGATGAGAACAGCTTTCAGTGCAGAGGGCCAAGCAGGGTTACCATACTCAAAAATAGGCATGAAAGAATTCTTTTGAATCACAGGGAGCTTTCTGAGGCTCCCAAGGGTAAAGATGCCATAGCAAATAATAACTACCCTCCACCTCCACATGCCTGTGGCACTCTGCAGTTTATTAAGTGGTTTCACTATTTCATACTCCTTTTTTTTCAGTCTGTGTGTGTGTGTGTGGCACTGAGGATTGAACCCAGGAGCACTCACCACTGAGCTACATTCCCTGCCCTTTTTAAAATTTGAGACAAAGTCTAAGTTGCCCAAGGTGGCCTCAAACTTCCAACCCTCCTGCCTGAGCCTCCAGAGTAGCTGGGAGGCCTATCATGTACACCGTGTCTGGTTTCATACACTTCTTACAATAACCCTGCAAGACAACTGCAATGATAATAAAATAGTATCATCATTACTGGACAGACAAGAAAACTAAGGCCCACAATAAAAAAAGTAATGGATTGGGAATTCAGACTCCAGCTTCCTAACAACACTGGATCACACTCAATGTGGCACACATGCCTGTCATGCCTTTGTTTGGCAAACTTAACTCCTCGGGCATTGTTGAAGGCAGTGGCCTTGAGGTGTGGATCCTGATATGAGTTTCCCCTCTCCTCCAGCTCTGAGGTGCTGGCTGCAATGGCCCTACTGATGACCAGGCCTCACATTGCAGGCAGCCAGTCCCTGTCCTGAGAGTGACAAAGCTCCCTAGGATGTTTAATATGTTGAGAAGCTAACCTTTGAGAAGAAAGGCAGTGTCTTTCAGAATCCTCTGCTAGAAAGGGAGAAGAGGCCAGGACAGATGCAGACTGATGTTTAACCTTGTCTGGGAAATTCATTCACTCAAGGGGAGGAACTGCACACACCTCAGTCTGGAAGTCAGACCCGGGTCCAAACATTGGTCCTGCCACTTACCAGTTATGCAACCTTGGATTGGACCTGTCAACCTCTAAGCTGCACCATCTCAGGGCCAACCTCCCACTGGCTTCCAAAGCACTCCCTCATCTTTTTCTGCCTATGTAGGTTGGGAAGGAATCTTTCATTTACAAGTGATAGAAACCCAACAAAGTGGTTGGGCTTCTTGGCCTTTCTGAGCCTCAGTTTCTTACACTGAATGTTAATGTCAAGTTTAATGTAAAAATGTCTGGCACAATAAATGCTAAATATAAACACACACACACACACACACCCAGGGATGGAGCCCAGGGGCACTTAACCACTGGGTTGCATCCCCAGCCCTTTTTATATTTTATTTTGAGACAGGGTCTCATGGCCTTGATAAATTGCTGAGGCTGGCTTTGAACTCAAGATCCTCCTCAGCCTCCTGAGCCACAATTACAGGTGTGCACCATCATGCCTAGCTTAAATGCTAAATATTAAAAAAAACCAAAAAATACACAGGATGGAAAGAGCCGAGTGGCCTCCACCAGAGGACTTGTTTTCCACAGGAAAGGAACTCTGAGCAGGGCGCCCTGGGGAAGAAAATAGTCTGCTTATCTACAGATTGCAAGTCAGACTCTCTTGTCCTTAGGCCCCAGTGAACACTGGGGTCCAGAAGCCTGAGTGTGAGTGTGGAATTCACACTGCCAAAGCTCGGAACTTGGACATACCACATGCCAAAGCTGACCCAGATAAATGCCACTGGGCCTGGAGCAGCCACCATAGGCCTAGGTAGTTTCTTATCCATGACCTTGGAGACTTGCAAAGAGAGTCCAGGGCAGTAAAGATTTGTTTATTCAAGAATAAAATACATACTGGAAAAAAGAGCACAGATATGAGAGCACCTCAATATATCTTCTCACTGTGAGTACTCCCACGTAGCAGGCACCCAGATAATCAGACGCTGACCCACACCCGAGGAGCCCTCGCACACTCATCCAGTCACTACCCCAGTCACCACCCCAGGCACCAAAGTCAAGCTCTTTCCTGATTTCTAGCATCATAGGTTTCCTTGATTTTGAATTTTATATAAATAGAACTGTACAGTCTGTATACCTTTGTGTCTGGCTTTATTGTGGTAAAATATACATAAAATTTATTTTACACACTAATCATGTAGTTCAGTGGCATTAAGTGTATTCACAACGTGTAACTCACATCCATCTCCAGAACTTTTTAAAAGACTTCCCAAACCGAAACCCCACCCATTTAACACTGGACCCCTCTCTGCCCCCCACAACCACTATCCGACTTCTGAACTCTGTGAATTTGACTACTCAGGTCAGCTTGTGTAAGTGGAATCACGTATGTGTCCTCTTGTTAGCTTACTGCACTTTGCGTGTCTTCAGGTGTAGCTTGTAGCATGTGTCAGAACGTCCTTCCCTTTTAAGAACTGAATAATATTCCATTATATGGATATACTGTTTTGTTTTCATCTATCACGGACATGTCTGGCTTCATTCTAATGTTTGAGAGATTCAGTCATTGTCGTTTATAGTGAGAGACTGAATGTACATGTGGATAACAGCCAGGCCATATAAAAAGACCTCTGACCCACCATCTGCAGCAGCCTGCCCAGGAAATGCACCCAGTATCTCTGATGAATAGCCCAGGAGGCCAGCCTGCTATTTATTTAGACCTGCAGGAAGCCAGATTGCTGTCTCTAGTGACAATTCAGGAAACAGTAACTTCTCTAACCATAAGTCTCAAACATCCAGTATTTGGTTACTAACTAACAGATTTCCTAATTTTGGTCCCCACTTCCAATTTAAAACCAACCAGAGAAAACCATACGTGCCCCTCACCTATCACAGAGCATCCTGCTTCTAGGTAGCCTGCCTGCAGCTTTCCTATGCCAACAGCATGTGATCAGGGCACACCTGGCACCTTCCCTTTTTCCCACCGTAGTTTCCCCACTCCTCTGCCTGCCTTTGAGTCTCTGCCAAATACAAGAACACTGGCTGACTCCCTTGATGTAGTAGGCTCAGAAAAAATAGCCTTTGCTTTTCTCATTTGGTTGTCTTTGCTTATTGCCATAGTAGCTACATTAGTTAGCTCATTCTCAGTGTTACACAGTACTGTGTATGCATTTATGTAATTTATCCACTCTGCTGTCCCTGGGCATCTGGATGGTTTCTGGTGTGGCAAAATGATGAATAATGCTCTGTGAACATGCTTGTGTATGTCTTTCTGTAAAAGTAAATGCACATTTCTGTTGGGGAATGACCTCAGGGAGGAACTGCTGGGTCACAGGTGTGCTTACCAGTAATGCAGAGTTCAGTTGCTCCACATCTCACCAGCACAGCAAATGCTTTTTCTTTTCTATTTTCCCCTTTGGTACCTGAGATTGAACTCAGGGGCACTTGACCACTGAACCATATCCCCAGCCTTATTTTGTTGTTTCTTTGAGAGATAGGGTCTTACCGAGTTGCTCAGCACCTTGCCATTGCTGAGGCTGGCTTTTGAACTCAAAATCCTCCTGCTTTAGCCTCTGAAGCCACTGGGATTACTAGTGTGTGCCACCATGCCCGGCTAACACAGCATTTCTATCACTTTCATTTTGGCCATTAGGGCAGGTATGTACTGATAGCACGGTATAGTTTTAATTTACATGTCCCCGCTGGGTGCAGTAGCACATGCCTATAATCCCAGTGACTAAAAGGAGGCTGAGGAAGGGGAGTTGCAAGTTTAAGGCCAGTCTCAACTACTTAGTGAGACTATGACTTAAGAAATTAAAAAAAAAAAAAAAAAAGGATTAGTGGGGGGTCCTGGGGATACGGCTCAGTTGGTAGAGTGCTTGCCTTGCAATGCACAAGGCCCTAGGTTCAATTCCAAGCACCACAAAAAAAGAATCGGGGATGTGGTAAAGTGCCCGAGTTCAATCCCCAGAACTAAAAAATCCTTAAGGTTTAAGCACTATCTCTTACAGTTTTTGTTTGTTTTGCACTACTCGGGATTTAACCCAGGACCCTGCACATGCTAAGCAAGTCGCCTACTTCCTAAACTACCCCCAGCCCAAGGCGGTTTTAAGAGTATGATCTCATCAAGCCAGTTCCTTGCTCACAATCCTCTGAAGTCTCTCCTCCTCATGGGGAGCAACACCACACCCCTTCCCATGCACCTTTCACCTACCTCATACACTGTTTCAGCTAGCTGGGACCATCCTTCCATTCTCCCAGCAAGTCAACTTTTGTCCTTGCCTTGGGGCCTTTGCTTTCACCGCTCCCTTGGCCCAGAATGCACATCTTCCAGTTCTTCCACCTGCTGGTTCCTTCTTGCCTTTTAGGTTTCCCTTGAAGTGCCGTCTCTCACAGGACGCCTGGACCCCTCTGTAAAGCTCTCTCCCTATACCCGCACACACATTACTCTCAATCTTGTCACCCTCTTTTTTAGAATTATAGTATATTATCATTTCATAAAGTCATCACTATTTGTTTACATTACATACAATCTCTGTGAATATAACATTTACAAACCTAAACCAATCTTGGTGTGTTGTCTTGCACGAGTGACTCAAAAATCACAAGCATTGTTGCTTTTGATGATATGAATTTCTGAAATGTATAACAACTCTTGGCAACGCTCCAAACAAAAGGAATTACAAGTGTCTTCATTTCTATGTGGTTCTTGGAAAATTAGCAGTACGATCACATAAAATGTACTCTTTTTGTTTAGTTGTAAATGAGTCTCAGATGTTTAAGAGTTTTTCATCAAAATAACATTTGGGTGCTGTGCAGGACTGTTTCCCAGGATGCACTGTGCGACACTGCAAACCTGCCTCTGCCCATTAAATGCTGGTAGGGCCCCTCATTATTCCCGAGTCATCTAAAAGACTCTGCATTGTGTCTGTCACACAGTAAGTGCTTCGTAAGTGTTAATTTACTTCATCCCTCCTCTCCTTCTGGTCTTAGATTCTCAATCTGACCAACGGAGAATATCGGTCGTCAAGCATGGCGACAGTAAGGAAAGTACACTTAACATTCCAGGGAGTGAAGTGAGCCGCAGCAGTTCTCGTGTGGTTGCTTGGCTGACTCCCAGCTGCCCTGCAAGAACTTCGTTTTGTACATCTTTAGATCCCTGACAACTAGCTTGTTCCTAGCACACAGGAGGTGCCCAAAGAAAGTTACCTACCTCTCCCTCAAGCTGGATCCCAGCATCTGCACCCAACAAAGTCAGCGTCCCAAGGGGTCACAACGCCATTATGCAGGCATGTATGGAAGATGTCATTTTTAAAAAGATGACAGACAGTCTGTGGTCCCAAGGACAGTTTATTTAAAACAAGATGTAGGAAGAAGGAAGGCGGGAGAACAATTCTAACATAAAAGCACACGGTAAGCATCTCAAATTAAAAATACAAAAATAAAACAAAAACAAAGGGGGGGCGGCAGTGGAGGAAACTATCTCACACATATACAAACTGCTGACCTCAACATGATTATTTACATCCAAACCTTACAAAATAGCATTTCAAGTCAGCAATTAAGCCAGTGTTATTAGTTTATATTACAAAAAATTAAAGCTACAAACTTCACATTTTAAAATTGTATATCAGCAACAGCATTTAAGCCTCTTTGTCCCCCAAGTTGGTCCAAGTGCAAGCTGGTGGAAGAGATTTTTTTCCCCCCAAACACAAATAAAAATGTGAATTCCAAAGACAATGAATACCTGATGAAGACACAGACACAGTGCTTAAGAAAGATGGGGCGGGGTCCGATGAGGTGAGGAGTCTGAAGTGGGCAGGAACAATTTCCTCATAAATAAGGAGCTGCAATCTTCAGAGGCAACATGGTATGTTAGAAGGGCACAAGAGCAAGAGGCAGATCTGGGCTTGAATCCTGGCTCTGCTATATTCCAGTGACATGAACTTGAGCAACAGACTTTCCCTCTCAGCCTGTTTCCTCATCCGTAAAACGAGGGACATGATACCTATCTCTCTCAAAGTTTTTAAGTTTTGGAAGATGGCTATTCAGATTATCTATTTCTTCTTGAGTGAACTTAAGCATTTTGTATTTTTCCAGCAATCTGTCCATTTCATTTTAATTGTTGAATTTACTAGTGTAAAGTTGTTCAAAATATTCTGTAATTATCAGCCTTTTAAAATTTGTAGGCTATAAAGAAATGGCGCCATCTCACCCCTGACAGTCACAGGGCTGCTGAGTTCTAAATGGCGTAATACATTTCTGGCACCTGTAGGTGCTAAATAAATGTTTCTCGGATTGGAGTCTATAGTTTTGAGGAGTCAAGATTACAGTTCTTAAATTGCTTCGGATTTCTAGTTCTATCAATCAATCAGTCTAATCCATCTAATATCCATCAGTCCATATGTCCACTCACCCACCAACCCTTTTCTCACCCCCAGTGAGCCAAATTCTCATCCACTCAAATGATGATTGCGGACAGGGATAAACGAGAAATAAAGATAGAAATATGTTTCAAGTGGGCTGGGGAGATAGCTCAGCTGGTAGAGTGCTTGCCTCGCAAGCACAAGGCCCTTAGTTCAATCCCCAGTACCGCAAAAAAAAAAAAAAAAAAAAAAAAAAAGTGTTTCAAATTTACTAAATGTGTTTTCAAATTTTCAAATTTACTAGTGTTTCAAATTTTCTAAAGAATATGAGATATTTTAAAAATGCGATTAGGTGTAGGTCCATGGTTTTTCTGAGACTCTCAGAGTCCCGTGAAGCTTGAATTGCAAATACTCAAGCTCAATGGAAGCGAGCTGAAGTTCTCAACTTAGCATTCAAGGAAAAAATGACTAGGACTTGCTCCTGCTGTTTCTGTCACTAGAAAACAAACATCCCAGGAAATTACTCTGATCCAAAACATACTGACCTCTAGCCAATGGTGACTTTGTAGGACATGTGGGTGTCCATGTGTTACTTGAAACAAACCGCAGATCAAGGTTTATGGCCCAAGAATATTTATGAGAAAATAAAAAACTGAGCTTTCCTTTTCTGGGACTTTGTTTAGTAAAGGAAAAAACAGGCTTTCTCCTCCTATCTAATCAACCTCAAAGTTCTTTGTTTAAAGTGGAAAAATATTGAGGCAGAACTGTTAATTAATACAATATTTTGGTTTTTAAAACTTACTTGGCTGTCAGACTTGACTATGAGTTCAGCTGGTTTCCAACTTAAAAATGCCACTTAAGAGTTAGTCTGTGCAAAACACTATCTTTTTAATCAGACTCATGACTTTCCCTTTCCCTGTAAATATTAGTACCACAGAGTGATGCTATGAATCCTGATTCTATCACTTACTAGCTGTATTGCTAAGGGAAGGAATCTTTCTCTGCAAACTCATTTCTTCTTCTATGAAATGGAGATAAAATACTTCATCTATGGGATTATTGTGAAATTTGGAACTTAATTAATCTAGCTCAGTGCCTGGCAACAGGTGGTCAACAAATGCAATTCCAGCAAGATCTTCAAACTGCCCTCTATTTTTCTACATCTGCCACATAGCTGCAGCACTGGCCAAGCCTTGAAGACCAAGTGCCTCTTGCATTTTTTAAAACTTGCTTTAAGTGCAAAGAACAGAAGCCAGTCACAGAGGAAGAACATTCTCTGCCTTTCCATCGATTCTCAGGTCCAAGGAGCAAAAGCAATTATGGAATCGAATTACAGTATCCTTAGGTGCAACTCAGTCATGGCTTCCCTGAGGGAAGAAGAAATATCAGAAGACAAAAAGATACTTGTCTTTCTCAACTGTCTTATGCTTGCTGTGTGAGTAAATGTGGCTTTGAGCCAAAGTTGCAGGACAGCTCCATGCTGTCTTTTGAAAAGCCCTCCAACCTGCTTCTAGCCCTTAGTCTGCCTCCACGGTGTTGGTCTGCTACTGGCAGATGGTGCAGAGCTCATGCACTTGCTGAGACTAAATGACGTGCTCCTCTGAGGACTCTCTTCATATCGTTACCTACCGAAGAGGCAAGGCAAGAAGAGCTAGTTTCTGTTGACATGATTTCCTTAATCAAAATTGACACAAGTCTCTTTCCTCAGGGAAGGGGCTGCTCAGTTCAGTGGCCCAGGAGAGGAGCCCTGAGTTCCAATTCCTTCTCTCACTCTAACTTGGGCTGTGATGTTGGCCATGTCACTTTCCTCTCAAAGCCTCAGTTTTCCCATCTATACAACAGTGTCAGACTAGATGATCTCTATGGTTCCTTCCAACTCTGGCATTTTATGTGTGTGGATTGAGCCTCCTGAAGAACAAATTTTAATCTGATATTCATTTGTCTTTTTCAGAACCCTTAACAGTAAAAGAAAAAAAAAAAAGTCACACATTTGTGGATCATAAAAGTAATGCCCTCTATTCCTGTCTATAAGGAAGGCAGAGCAAAACATCACAGAAGTGATTTTTCACACGAACAATGAGAACTTCAAAAACCCTTTCCCTTTGTGGACTGAATACATCCCCACATTCACTAAGAATTCTGGTAGGCTTGTCCCTTCATTGGATCATGTCTCCTCTTAAGGCACTGGCAGTATCTGTGATGTGACTTTAGGCAGTTGGGAGAGTGGAGATGGATGAAAGGCGTTGAAACAGCAAAGGCCGATTTGCAAAGAAGATGCCAGGCTTCTCCTGGGACTCAAAGAACAAACACAAATCTTCAAGGCTTCCCTGGACATCACCAATAGCTCCAGAAGCCAGTGATGACTGCTCAAGGCTGCAACCATGGTGCAAGCACCATCCCAAGCCTGATTTTTAAATGCAGTCCTGCAAAGGGTCAGGCTGGCTCCTGGGAGTCAGTGATCCCCGACAGCCTCCTGGAGTCCTCTGTCCTCATGTTCCACAGTACCATAATCTTACAGAAAAGATGCAAAACTGTTCAAAACTGTACCTGTACAGAGATGCCACCACACTGAGTGGGGAATCTTTATAATTTATATATATGTGCATATTTATATGTTTTAAAAAAGTCTTCTAGAAAGAACAATCAAAAGCTATTCAGAAAAGAAAAACAAAAAGACAACATAAAACTTTCCCAGCTATAACTTAACTAGGAGTCTCTGGTTTCTAGGATTTAAAACTCTGAGTTAAAAGCGCCAATACAAATCCTTTTAAATAGAATACCTGACCAATGTAAACGCACTCATCAAGGTGGCAGGGTGACCGTCAAGCAGCCCTTCCCACGGCGCACGTTCCTGAGTTCACAGAGGTGCTGTGGAGAAATGACAGAGCAGAGGTGCTGGCTAACGAACGTGAGATGAGCAATCCAGAATTTGCCTGGGTGCCGCCTCACTCAGAAGTTTTGCTGCCGCCTCTTCTTAGCCTCAATGGCATCCAGGATTGGCTGCCGCTTGGACTGATACTTTTGCCGGATCTCTTCAATCTCCTGCTCCATCATGGGATCAAGGGCCAAGAGCCTCTTCTGAAGGTCCTCCACTGTCCAAGTCTTAAGCTAGAAGAGAAGTGAGGAATACTGTCATGACAAAGCCTAGGCCCATGGCAGGATGGCAGAGAAGGCTGGCATTCCCAGAAGAAAGGGGGATAGGAGGAGAATACTGTACTGTAGCATAGGGTACTGGGGGCTGGACAGTGACAATCGATTCCAATGAATGGCACACCACAAAGCTGTTCTGGGACAATTTATCCCTGGAAAAGCATTTAGTACTAATCTTTTGTACTTAATGTGTCCTGACCAGGAACTCAGTGAATGGTACTTCCCTATCCTTTAAATTAGTAAAATGTACATTTGCCTTGTTAGGGCATTAAAATTATAGAAACTTGCTGTTACTGTTGTGTGAAATAATGGTTGCATACCAGTTCTTGCTGCTTCTGCGAGAGGAACACCTGGACGGTGCCTGTCTCTCTTGTCCACGCCCGAGGATGGTGCTGACTGAGGTGGGATGCTCTTCCCGCACCTCTGCCTTCCCACAGTGTCTTGGCACTGCATACTAATCACCACTCACGTTTATTGGGGGCTAAGTAGATGCCAGGGACCCTTCTAAGTGCTACATATAGATCATCTCATAGGACTCTTAAGCATACAGAAGACTGTCTTTGGGTGAGGGGTTAGAAAAAACCCAAAACTTTTGAGATCAAGTTTCCATCTAAAGGAATAAAAAGACTTGATATATAAATTAATAATTAATGGCCAGCACTTTTATATTGCTTTCTATGTGCCAGACACCAAGCACTTCACACGCACTGATTCACTTAACCCTTGTAACAAATGATATGCGAACATTATTATCCCATGATACAGATGAATAAGCCAAGGAAAAGGGTGGCTAAGGGTCCTGCCCAACATCTCCCAGCTAGTAAGTGGCAAGGTCAAGATTCAAACCCAAGCAGTGTGGCTCCAGAGTTCATGCTCCTAACCAGCTCCTGCAGGTCTTACAACTCAACCTGTGTTTAGAACATAGCTCTTCCTCTTGCAAATGCCACAAGACTTTATCTTTAGGCCTTCCTCAGCTACAGAAGGGGGACATGATGCCTTGTCATGTGTAGAGTGAGGAATTAAGTGAGATGTGCTGCCATGTGTGTGGAGTGCTGACTGACTCCCAGCAAGGCTGCAGGGGTGCGGATGAATGCCCACATTATCCACAGTGGGTGGTGATACTTCGTTCTGTTGCTCATGACTTGGTTTAATAGGTACAGTGTTTCCAGAACTCAAAGGCTCACCCAAGTCTCACAAGAGATCTGTTGTGCTCACATTTATAAAAATCATCATCTCCCTCGCCCCTTCCTGAGGCCTCAACAGGAAAGTATTACAGAAGGTGGGTGAAGGAGGCCCTTTCTGCCCAGCCTTCCTTATGGGGTGGGGTGTGAATGAGTGTTACAGTGGCCTCCTTAGAAATGGTATAGTGTGACCTGTCACCACAGGAATTTTCCTTGGCCAACTTCGGGGAGGTTGTCTGAGAAGTGAGAAAAGCTAACAGTTAAGGACGAAAGATTCTTTATAATGTGAGAATGGAAAGATTTTAGAATATGTAGAAATGCTGGAAAGTTGAGCTGGAAAAAAAAAAAAAAATACAGTTTTCTTTCCAGCCTGTGGTTTTATACCACCTTGGAGGTTGATGTTCTTGGTCCACGATACCCCAAAGAGTGATGCTTGCCTTAGCTTTTAGATCTTCACCACCTTCTCCAAAGAGAGAAGATGCCAAACCTGATACTCAATGTTACTGGTAGCTAAGAACTTAATCTTTAGAATCACAGATCCTGAATCTGTACTGGCTGTGTAACCCTGAAGAAGTAAGTTTGCCTCTTGAGCCTCAGTCTTTTCTGGAAAACAGACAATCCTAATTCTGCACCCTTGGACTGTAGTGAGACTTAGATGAGATAAGGGGCATAGCATTCTTAGCTCAGAACTTCCTATGGTGTGTTTGGCAAATAACAAGCATTCCATAAATTGTGGTTATCACTGTTGTTATTACTGTTATTAATTTATTATTGGAAAGTTTTTAATTAATCTTTCATGACAAACTGTTCCTGAAACCTCTGATTCGAGCAGAATCAACCAAGTGAAAAAGAAAACATTCTACTTTATTTTGTGCTAACAATGCCTAAGGAGGGCTGAGGTTGTGGCTCAGTGGTAGAGTACTTGCCTCACATGTGTGAGGCACTGGGTTCAAGTCTCAGCACCACATATAAATAAATGAACAAAATAAAGGTCCACTAAAAATAAATAAATTTTAAAAAAACAATGCCCAAGGGCTGGTACCTTCCCACAACATCCACTAATTCCTATATGGTTTAACAAATTATTTTTCATCCATCCATATATCAAATGTTCACTTAATTCTTAGTATGGGCCAGGCACTGTTCCAGGCACATAGGACACTGCAGTGAAACAAAACGGAAGAAAATGCAAAGATTGCTGCCTGTGTGAAGTGGATGCTCCAGTGAGGGGAGACAAAATAAATAAACACAGTAAATCAGCAAATATTCTCACCCTAGAATGTGATTTTGCTTTGGAAAAAGACAAACAGTGAAGGAAGCAGGGCTAGGAACTGAGACCGACTGCCTTTCATCCATCACAGGATGAAAGGTAAAGAGTGAAACTGCAGTGGCATTCCAACTTGCCCTGCAAGCCCCCTGTGCCCACAGGCCTGCTCCCCCTCTGTAAGAGTCTGTGTTTCTCCACATATTATTTATGGATCGTCTGTCCAGAATCGTTAGTTAGAAACACAAAGTCCTGGGCACCAAACACGCCTGGGACACCAACTTAATCGGATTCCCTGGGAGGTGAGGTATAAGACTACATTTTAAAGATGTTACTCAGGTGTTTCTAATAAATCCTCAAATTTGATAAGCATGATTCTACCTCCTCTTTCTTATTATTCTTTTAGCAAAATCCTCATAAACTAATTGCTGATTATCTCTGGTCAAAGCCTTCTAGGTTTCTAATTTCTAGGTAGTTTTGCTGTCCTTGATGCTAATCAGGGGGCAACACCCTTGCTCCATGTCACCTACTCTTCAGCTCTAATTTACAGCTGCCCTAAGGCCCTTGGGGCTTAAGTTACACCTGACCTTTTAGAACACTGAGCCAGGCACTGCTGATGACTTGCTCACACCATTTAGATATGGATTTTTCTGAAAAACAAGCTCAGACAATGATTTTATGGCACCAAATGTAGCATTTCACCTTCCCAGTCCTTGGTGACATAAATAAATTTCACGTAGCTACCTTGCAAGCTGTAGTTCTAGTTTTTCTATAGCCAGCATCCTAAAAGAGCAAATTCTCTTCCTACCAGTCACGTAGGAAGCTTGAGCTATTTTCACTAGGTGAGGGAATTCACAATTTAGCATCCCTTAGGATCTAAACATCCTCTCTATGCAATAGCCCCCACATTTATGGTTCTAGCCCAGAGTTCCCCTCCAACCCCAGACACATGTTCAGATCAGAACGCTCAGAGTACCTCAGTCCCTAGTATCTCATGGAAATATACAACGTACATGCAAGACAAAACTCTTTTGAGTCCCAACTCTCCCTCATCCCCAGATTTTTTTTTGGTGGTGGTGGGGATGGAAGACAGGGTCTCATGCATGCTAGGCAAGGGCTCTTCAGCTGACCTACACTCCCAGGCCACCCCCAAACTTCTCTCTACTTCCTAGTCTTCCCCACGTCAGGTACTGCCATCTTCTCAGGTGCTCAAAACCACTCCTGGTCCTCCCCTTCCCTTACCACCTCCTGCCCACAACCAAGCTTCAGCAGCCCTTTCCATCTCATCTCTGAAATACTAATACAACTCAAACCCAACAATGTTTTCTGTCCCCATCTTAGCCCTTCAGTCCAAGCCACCTTCACCTCCCAGCAACACACACCTACCTTTACCAAAGCCAAGGGCTACAAAGGTCTGGCACCTCTGGTCCCCACCGCTCCTCTGAGGTCCTTATCTGCCCCTCTCCCCTTTGCTTAGGCCCTCTAGCCACACCTTTTACAGCCTCAATGGCCTAGAGTTGACCCTTTTGCTTGGCTGGCTCCTGCTCTGCTCTTTATCCTTTAGGTTTTGGCTCAGACAGTAGCTCCTCAGGGGTCACGAGCAAGCCTCTTCTCATTGTCTCATCTGGAAAGGTTGCCTCCTCTGTTTATTTCCTTCAAAACAATCATACATCTTGTAATCATTTTTATTTATTTTACTTGTTTCTCTGACTAAAATGTAAGTTCTATGAGGGGAAAAGAATGACCTTATCTCTTATTAACTATGTTTATTATTAGACATAATACTGGTTTCAAGGAATGGATGAATAAAATTCCCTTCATTTCTAGTCAAACAATTATGAGACCCACTGACACCCGCGGAGCAGGCTTACACTGAGCACCGCCACACCCAACGCGACAGTGGGCGAGGTGCTGAGAGGACTCTGTACCACAGGCGGGACATTTCTGTTCTTCAGGAGCCTTAAAAGTGATTCCCTTCAGCACTCTTTTGGAATCAAAGAAAACTTCTGCTCACTTAACTAACACTTCTGTGCTTTGTACTGGTGATGGTAATCAGGTCTCCAGTCCTGGGTATTTCTAAAGGGTATGCCAGTTTAATTTCTTACTCAGAAAAGAACTTCAAAAGAGATACACCCTGGAAAGAATGAGACAATAAAAAGAAAGACAGACACGGTTCTTCTAGACGAGACACAATGAAAGGCCACCCGAGCGCTGCAGGGTCACTGCTGAAGGTGCTATGCTGAAGAGAACAGACCACGCACAGGCTTTTCTGGCACCTTCCTCGGAGAGGTCACGTTCCAGAAGGAGAAGCTAAAATGAGCCTTTTCATCCTAGGTATTTACAATTTCCAGACCACCTATGGACTAACCAACAGGAGTCCTAGAGGCGTGGGAAAGGGTGGGCTCCGAGTGCGACAGGCAGTGCTGGTGCTCTAGGCTGGCAAGTGCTCCCTGCTGCCTAATAAACACAGAGCTCTTCGCCTGTCGCTGCCTTTACAGTCAAAGTCTCATGTCTGTGAAAGCCACGTCTGTGGCCTGTGCAGGTGCAGACAGCAAATGTGCATGCAGAAGAGGTGTATCCGAAAAGATGTGGTCTCTGGAAACGTGCTGTATCTTAAAGCAGACAGTTACTTTAGTCCAGAATTCAGTCTCACCCTCACTTCAGCAGGATGCAACGCTGACTTACCACTTACACATACGCATGGAAGAAATGTTAATGACTTCAGCAGTGGCCACGAGTTAGGCACTGAATTAAGTGGCTTGTCTACAGTATTTCATTTCATGTTTCTGTAAGGGGAGTACTAGGATCACCTTTTACAAATGAGGTCAGTGAGGATAAGAGTGGGCAAATAACTGGCCCAAAGTGATTCAACAAGTAAATGGAACAGACCTGAAGGATTCTGGAAATGAGGTTAGTGAAAAAATGTAGAAGGCTGGCAGAATTGTGAACTTACATTAAAACATGTTACGTGGCCCTCACATTAAAAAAATGTTGCCACTAGTAATGATGGGTGACTTTAGGCAAGTCATCTGACCTCTCTGGAATTTAGCTTCCTCATCTGTAAAATGGGTATGCTGCCTACTTTGCTGCCTTTCTTCTTATAAAAATACCAAAGTTCCTTTGACATGAACAGCATGCCTCTGATGTGCAGTCACTCAATTCAAGGTGGCTGAACATTCAAATCAAAACCAACCATTTTACTGGCAACTACACTAGTCCAGGAACACTGCTTGGCAACATAAAAAGCAAGATCCCTACCAGAGAAGCGCTATGCTAGAGAGGCAAGAGCATTGGAACTGATTGCTGCTGTTTTAGATGGATGCCACTGGGAAAGTCATCTAGCATGTGCCTCAGTTTCCTCATTTTTTATAGAGGACAACAGTATTTGTCCCACAAGGGAAGCTGTGCAGATTAGAGGAACTGGTAAATTACATACCACAGAGCTGGATGCACACCAGAAAGGAAGTGGACAGATGGGAGCTACCACCTTAAATCTTCTTTTGGAAAATGGAGGATGTAATATAAACAGTGACTGTCGTTGCTCTAAGATGAGCTCAGTAAAAATATGGTGCAGGACACAGACCACACACAGAGAGGTGTCTCCAGTGAACTCTGTGTAAGAAACCCCAAATCAGATCAATCTGGCTTATTTCCTCTGGGCCAGACCACAGCAAAATCTTCAGATCCCAGAATCAGGAGTACTAAAGAAGCTGATGGAAACTGATTTTTTTCACAAATAGCTTTAAGCAACCCTGAAATTCTGAATCACACCAAGTCAATGTCGTTGAATGACTTGCCCAGAGACCAACTCAGAAGCACTGGCTGATGTTTCATCATAAGAGATAATTCCTAGGAATCACACTGACAATTAACCTATCTTCAATCAGCAGACCAAGCTAAACTAAACACATGAGAATGTATAGCAGAGCTTCATCCTCCCTTGGCAACAAGCCCCACAGTGAACAAACAGGTCTGGTCCACAACCAGGGTACAGGGTTTAGACCTATTTCACAGTTCTGTTACTCTACTGAGATAAACTCACCACATAAGTCCACTGTGCAAAGGGTGTTGAGATGTCCCTAAAATTGTCCAAGAGAAACTTGCTGAAGTTTTTAAAGACAAACTTAAATTTCATACATATTATTTTTGGCTCTGGTGTTACAAGCAAGATTTCTCAAACACATCATCCTTTCTGGATGGGTAAGTCAGACCAATCCCCTGTCACAGGTGATGCTTTATTATGGCTAAGAATGAGGAAACAATACACCCTTGGAATTTAGTATCACAATAGGGAAGCCTCATAGAATCTAAAAAGTCAAATGAAGGCACCAGAATGTCATTCCATACCCTCCACACCAGCCACTGGAAAGCTGGGTCAAAGTGCAATAGAGAAAGCATATGAACATCAGCCAAAGGCATCTAGGCATTGATTGAGTTCCAGCAAACATATACCCTGTCTTGATGAACTTGTCTCTACAGGAGCAAGAGAGGTGACTCTAGCAAGATGACATTCTCAGGTGATGCAGTAATTTCTCATGGGAAGAGAAGAAGACAGTCAAGCAGAGAATCAAGGATGCTGAGAAATCAAAATTTGTGTGGACCACACATACCACACCATCAATTTCAATTTCAAAAGAATTTTCTCCTTATTAAATTAATTTGTGAGAATTTTAATGATAGATTTCCTTTGATTCAAATTATAGTCATGCCACATTATGCTTTCATCAGTCCCCCATGAGTCTTTTTAATGCTTCTCCAATAGGAAAAGTACCAAACTATTATCAGTTAATGACTATTTCAATCCCATTGTGAGTTTACAATCACTTCAAATCAACACTTGGAATTCCTGTTACCATAATTCTAACCAAAGAAAACATGACTGCATGAATACAAAATATTTACCTAGAAGACTGGAATGGCATACAGATCATAAGCCTAAGTAAAACAAGGAAATATGACTATGTAACGGCAAGAACTCTGGCATGCGTCTCTTAAAAGACTGGGCTCAAACAACGGGAAGACCATGTTCACAGCCTCACACACCTACCCGAGGTGCAGTATTATACCATATTAGGGGACGGGGGGAGGCGGGTACAGTTGGATAAATGGCAGAAATAAAAACACAAGAAGTTTTTTTCTTTAAATAATGGGGTTTTGCTATAGTATAAAGTATATTACTTGCATACTGTTATCTGTGGTTATCTAAAAATCATTCTTAAATTTACATGACAAAATTAATTTTTGAAGTAGTACTTCCACATGCTAGAATTTACTCCAACTCTGTTCTGGGATGAACTTATTTTGAAAATCACAATGCACCACTTTTGTCTTATTTTTGTTCTGTGAGTTTTATAAAAGCCTTTGACCAAAAGTAGTATGTTTTGACCAAACCCAGATATTTTCCTATGATCTTGACTCCAGAGTAAGAACCTATCAGGGACTTTCATACCTGCAAAGACAAAAGAAAAATGGACCCCTGTCATGGTTTAATGTCCCTCCAAGATGCAGGTGAACGTACCTGGGGCTGTGATGGGACTCTGCGGCGAGTCCTGAGGGCCCTGAGAGCCCTGCCTTCAAGAACCGATTCACGTTGTCACCATGGGGCTGGGCTCTTGAGGAAAAGGATGCATTTAGTCTGATTTTCTTTTTGTCTTGTGTGAGTGCTGACCTGCCCTTCTATCAGGTTATGACAGAGTGTGAAGGCTCCTGGTAGAGCTGGTGGCATGCGCTTAGATTTTCCAGCCTTCACGACCATGAGCCAGATGAATCTATGACTTTACAAATTATCCAGTTACTCTGTGACTGAAGCAGAAGATGGACTATGACTTTCCCCGAGGCCTTGCATGGCTGAGTGTCTATAAAATGCAAGAGATGCAGCCAGAGTCTGCTCCTCTGTGCCAGGCCTGGAGTGGGTAAGGGGACAGAGAAATGTGAGTGAACAGGGAGAGGATGGAACAAAAAGCATAAGGCAGACTCCCTTCATGCTAGAAGTGGAGAGAAGGAGGGTAGTAAGATCATGAAAACAAGCTACAGCCTAAAGTGTTATTTACTGGGTCGATGATGGTGAACAGCCAGTAGAGATACTTTGAATTAAATGCACTGCTCTAGATGCAGCATTCAGCACAATACAATATGATCTCATGTAATCCTCAAAACATCCTTACTCCCCTATTACAGAGACGGGAAACAGGTTTAGAGAAATGTGGGAATCTGCCCATGCTCTGTCTGTAAGTAAATGAGGCAGGGTATGAGTCCCAGTGGCTCTTTCTGCAAAGCCCAACCAAATCCATGACAAAGCAACACATGCTACAGGAACTGAGAGACCGGAGAGTCCTTATGGTCACGGTCTCTGAGGGAAGAACCTTATACTTCTTTTTAACTTTATTTTTTATATTTGTTGTAGTTCCTTTAATTCAGGAAATGGTCTGAATTTTAGTGTTTTTAAAAAAGAAATGCAAATTTTGTTATTTTTAGTAACTATCACACTTGAGATACAGATAACTAATAAAATCAGGTTAAGGAAATGAAAAAAACCAGTGAATCCATTTAAATGCCAGTATTACAAATAAATCTATTCAAAACTCTCTCAGGTCCATGTTTTCTTCATGCTGCCATGCTTCTCCTGGGTAACTGTGTGCTGTTAGGGGATCGTCCACCCGACCTTCCAGCCCAGCTCAGACTTCAACTCCTCTCTCAACCCTCACGCCCTTGCCTTTGCAAAAAGTGGGTGCTGTGAGAGTATGGAGTACATCTAATATATTCTCAGAGAAACAGACCGGCAAAAGTGTTCCCAACAAATATTTGAAAATAAATGTATCCTAATCTTTAAGTCTTTACTTAAAAATGAGTCTTTTTACTGTGTTCCCCCAAGCACTAGGAAGACACTGGGCTTTTCAGAAGCTTTGAAAGTATGTAACTGATACACAAGCCTAAGTTCATTAAATAAGCAAATGTCAATTACTCAAAACTGACCAATGCATTCCAAAATGAGAATGAACAACTCATCCAGTAACCTGAAAGTAATTAAGTTACAAGAAAAAAATGAACATAAAATTCACTCCAGTCCTATTTGCTTATGACTGCTCTTAAAGAAAAATTCTATTTTAAGAGTAGTTCTAAACTGGTGTATAAATTTCACACTTAAGGAAGCCAAACTGTGAGAGGAAAACCTTCAGGATGTTAGTTAACACACATTAAACCTCTTAGAATAACTGCCTAAAGAGGGTAGAAAACAAGAAGAGAGCAGAACGTGATGCTCCTGGTATTTGGAAACACTAAACAGAGAAATCGAAAGTCTCATCATTTGTAGGGATATTAATCTTTCAAAAGATATGAAAACCTAAAACACTAAGCGCACCAAGCTGCTGTTTTAATGTAACTTAATAATTTAGGAAAAGAGCTGGCTAATCACCTAAGAATCCCTGCAAGCTTCGTGCCTCTGTACACTCTCTTGGGCTGGAAATTTCCAAGAGACCAGGAAGGTCAGGCTGCTTCTCTTACTTCCTGCCAAGTAACAGAAGCCCAAAGAGCCCCAAGCAAAATCTGAAAGCTAAAATACAAATTGATTTCACTTTATTTAATAGCTATAGTCTTAAAAGGTATCTTCAAAATAAATACCAGCCAACTTTAAATACACTACAAGAACAAAAGGTTTATAGAAGACTAGTCAAGAATGTAAATAAAAACTTAAGTTATTTTATAGGGCTGAAGTTTTACAATTTTGGCCATCTTAAAGTGGGTAAACTTGCGTGTAAGTAACACTTTCTGTAAAGTATATAAAACTCTATAAGCTCTACAGTAGGTTCGGAACTCCCATGTAACCAAGAGTCAGAGATTCATAACCTAAATATGTCCCCTCCTTTAAAAAAAAAAAAATCCTTTGGGGTGGGGATGGGGGCAGTGCAGAATTCTGCAATAAAAGCAAACAAGTTATCTGCAAGGCAGGTCAGTGATCATAAAGTCTTAGGGCCAAACTCCTGTAGTGTTGAAAACATAAATTAGGACTAGATACATGGTGTTTGTGTGTATATATACAATTTTCAGTCCTACCAGAAAAACCCAACTTTTACATATGAATTTTTACATTTTTTCTTTGATTTTTCTTGTTTTAGAGTGTTTGAAAAAGACTTTTTAAAAAATTCTTATTCTACAAAAGCATTAATCTGCTATCCCTTAGATATTTTGGCATAGTTCTTTATTCTTTTCCAAATGTTTAATTGATATAATCACATGTGACTTAATTTATGCCATGGTAATACTTTTCAAATGTGCATAAATACACCAACCAGAAAAAAATTCTTTATAAAGAATGTGTCCTAGTTTTTCAGTACAGAAAGTATGCTCATCATATTTCTAGCAGTAAATTCATCTAGGCTCAAGGTCAAAAACATTTAGCTTCTCTGGTGCAAACCCATTCTTTAAAATGTGCATCCCAAATGTTTTCTAAAATGGGCAAGCATTTTAAAGAAAGAAACTGCCTCTCATCTGCGGTCTGGCTTACAAATTGGAATCTACAATAGGAGAGCGGGGAAAAGTGACAATACCCTGCTTTATATATATCACAGACAGGTCCTGCGGGAAGGTAAAATTCATGATTAATATAATATTCATGTGTCTATAAACCTATTCTTTGTTACCTGAAGTTGTAAGTTCTAATTTTTGTAAATTCTTTTCCTCTCTATCTGCATATATATAAAGTTATTACTATTTATGACGATAGCATTTCTTTATTAAAAGAATAGGAGGAGTGTACCAGTTACTAGTTTACTGCCTCTAAGTGTCCAGTATCCCCTTTTGTATGTGCTCTGGGGCATCCTTTTCTTATAGGAAATACTTCTTTATATGAACATCCCGTTCAACCAACTCTGGTTTCTACCTCCTGAACAAATCCAGACTACCACAGGAGGAAGGGTATAAGTGAACACACATGAGCACATGCTTCCTCAGCAATGAAAAGACTTCTAAAATGCCAAATAAAAATTAAGTTTGAAAAATGTCAAGATTAATTTTAAATCACAATAGTCTAATATGTATATTTACAGTTCTGGCAGAATTGTAAATTACAGAATTAAAGTACTCTCATTTTCTCCCACTGAAAATAAGTGGTGAAAAGACAAATTCTGGTAGAGGCATAGAATTAAAATTACTCATCAATAAAAATGAACAAACTCCAAGTGTGTGCAAAAACACGAATGAATCTCAAAACAATGAAATAAAAGAACACAAAAGGATATAGACGATATGATTTCATTCATATGACATCTTAGGACAAAACTAGTGATAAAAACAGGGCACAAAGGAACTTTTCGGGATGACAAAAATGTTCTAATATTTGATTGTGGTGGTATTTATAAAACAGTGTATCTCTGTCAAAACTTACCAAACTGTATACTTAAATGGAACAAATTTCATGATATAAATTAAACTTCAATGAATCTGACTTTAACAACCAAAAAACCCGTCCTTTATAAAAAACTGTGGATGGTAGTTAAAGTACTATTAAAAGGAATTTTATTGCCTTAAATGCACATATGAGAAGCTGAAAATGAATAAACTCAATTGTTCAGTGAAGAAAATAATCAGAATAAACTCATAAAAAGTAGAAAGAAATGCTACAAGATAAAAACATAATGAATTCAAAAGCTAATGCTCAATACTAAGGACTGACAAAACCAAAAGCTGATTTTAGCTTAAAAAAATTGTAAAACCTTTGGTAAGTCTGGCTTAAACAAAAAAGAATAATAAATACTAGAAATGAAAAGCAAAATAGATATGGCAATTTTATTTTATTTTTTTGCAGTGCTAGGGATTGAACCCAGGGCCTTGTATACACTACGTAAGGATTCTATCACTGAGCCATATAACATCTCTTACACCAGATACTGTACATTTTAAAGTCTAAAACTATATGCCAATACATTAAAAAACTTAGATGAAATAAAAATTCCTATGGGGGATTGGAATCTAGATTAATCTAGAATGAAACTAAACAAGACCAAGAACTAAGAAATTTGGACTATAAGAACAAAATGAACTAAGTTACTAAAAACATGTATTCAAATGACAGAGCCATAGGGGAACGAAACAATCTCAAAACAGAGACAAACGTGACAGTATTGAGCAAGGTGTTTTCCCTATAAGGAAATAGTTAACTCCCAACTTCCAGTTCTGACAAGATGGCCAAATACTGAGATTAACTCCCGAAATTTCCTCCTGTGAGAGAGTGGGCCGCTGGGGTCCAGACATTGTGTGTACCCCCAGCCCTAACCCTTCTTATGATGTTAACTAACACTGTTATTCTCAGTAATCGGGTAAAATGACCACCAGGGTAGTCCTACAGAAAGGAAAAAGAATCATAAAGACAGGACTAAAGAGAAGCACAAGCCCTGCCAGAATTGCCCTGTAAGAGGGAAGGACTCAAGGGCTTTGCTGTATGGTGATTAGGAATGATAACAAGAACAATAATAAAAGAATTATATTTAATATTTATTAAATATTCATTATAGCTGATCATATATGAAGTGTTTCACATGTATTAATTTCATTTTCTCTTTACCAGATCTTACAGCTAAAATTATTAATCTGATTCTACAGATGAGGAGTTTGAGGTTTGAAGAATTACATAATCCAATTCATCTGAGGTTACACAGCACATGGTAGAGACAAAAATGGAATCTGTTTCTGAGTCTGGAGTCTGCATTTTTAACGAGACATCACCCAACATCTACTACGTGGTACTTTCACACTCATGATCTTAGCTAAATAGAAGATGAAGTGCAAAGACACCAACAAAACCCATATGCTGAGCAGCACAAGGCTGGCAAATTTTACTCAAGCCTCGTTACCATAATGCTAAGTGTAGGGGCAAGAGACTGTGACTTTCTCCATCTGTACAAATGGAAAACTGAGCTAATCTCAGCTAACCTGTAAAGTTTGTGAGAAATAATCAAAATTTCATAGGCAAAAGTGCCTGCAAATTTTGGCTAGTTTTGAAATGCTGTTATCTTCAGACAGAAATTTTGAGCAGTGATATGGACTAATTCCTAGCTTATGGAATTCTGCCTCTTCTCAGAAAGGATCAGAGGTTGTCAAGAAAACACTGCATGATGCCTATTGGAAATGTGGCAGGAGCTGGAACACATGTCCCTTAAAGCCCCTTTTAATCCTTAAAGCCTCTCATTCTCTGACTGATACAGTGTTGGACCAGTATTGCTAACTGAGGGGGACAATGGCTTCTAGGGATTCAAGACATACGCCCATTTGTTACCGTGCTTCCCATGAAGCCACATGGAAGTGACTGTGGGACAGGCTTTCCTCAGACCCAAGGTGCCAAGATAATTGTCTGTGGTTCTTAGGATCCATTTCTGAGCCAGTCTGGACTCAGCCTCTGGCTAACTATGTATTAAAAATAAAAATTATCCTGTATTTCAACATCAGAGAATATGGCCTTAAGAACAAACTTTAAAGGAGATGGTTGCCAAGTATCTGCAGATCAGGCAGTCTCAGAATCAAACCAAGGAAGTGAAAAACATTGTCAACTCATACAGATCCATATTGTTTCAAGCAACCTCCTGAGGTCACCAGGAGAAGCATTTAAAGTCTTGCTCTCATTGCTATTTAAAAACTGTGTTAAAAATTCAAGCTCAAACCAGCTAGTGTGATTCACCAGCAGAACCAGGCTACTGTGTTCTGAGACAAAGAGGACATTCATTTGCCATGTGGTTTCTCAGAAAGCATATCTACACAGCAGGTTTCCCTGGCAATTTTGGATACATATGTCTTTTCCAGACTGCTGGTTTTGGCTGGTTTTCTGAAAGTAAAAAGTATAAGACTTCATTATATTCCAAAGTACAAATGAATTCAGTCTCAACATACTTTAAACCTGGCTTTACAGGAAAAAATAAGAAGCTGAAACAAAAATATTGTGCCCTGTCAAGAACAATCTAGGTTAGTCTTTTTACCAGAAACTAAGGATCTATTAACATGCAACTGGTGTTTATTCTGGCTAGCTCCTGGGCATTCACATGGCACAGTCGAGTTGGAGACCTAAATACTAATCATAATCTCCATTCATCCTTCTTCTAGCACAGAATTAGAAGAAGAAATTGATCCAAAAAGATTAAAAAAGCAAACAAGCATGGAGACTGTCCAGAAAGGTGGTGGTTAAGTTTGAGAGAGTGCAGGGATGGCTAAAATTCTGGCTTCGTTCACATTCATTTCAACAGGCAAACAACACCAACAAAAGCAAACATGAAGCCTCAGCCTTTAAACCTCTCTCCAAGAAGAAAGCCTGGCTTAATTAGAGTGATCTGAAAGCAACCCAGCTCCAACCAGAAAAGCTCCAAATACTAAATGCCAAATAAAGAGAATGATTACCTCAATCAAAATAATGTGATGGATTATTATGTGACCATAAAAATGATGATTTTATAAATGTATTTTAATGACATAACAAAATGTGATAAGTGAAAAAAAAATCAAGATATATTACACATGCAGAATGATCTCAGTTGTGTAAAATAATATATAAATAAAAAAAACCTGGAAGGAAACATGTTAAAATGTAAATTATGATTATTGCTGTGGGTAGTAGAAATTATAGGAAACATTTTCTTCTTTAAGCTTTTCTTCAATATCTAAACTTTCTATAATGGGGCTATAATCTTTTTACAATTAGGAGGAAAAAAAATTTAACATCCTAGAACAAACCAACACTTAAAAAATAAAAAGAAATAAACAACAAAAAAAGAACTTATTAAGGCTTACAGCAAGCCAGAGACTCTTAAGTGCTTTAAAGACATTGTCTCATGTCATACTCACTACAGCCCTGTTATGTGATTTCATCCATGTTCGACAGATAAGGAAAATAAGGGTTAGATAAGGTGACATGGCAGCTGCAGAGGACTCCGACTGCTTTAAGCACTGCCTTCCATCAGTGTAGACTCTGTCTCCCTGCCTATAAACCTGAATGAAAAACAAGACTCAATGACAAATCTACTTTAAAATAATATGCTCTAATAATTTAGGAGCATGTGATTACAAAAGAGGTATGAAGCAAGATACTAGATATTCAGGGAAACTGTCAAACCGAGAGGAACTAAAAACACCTCTAACTAAAGCTATAAGCAGAATCCACAGAGCAAGGCATCCCCGTGGCTGAAAATACATCAGCACAACAAATTCAATCCACAGCTAAATGCCACAACACAGGAGAAGGCTAGAAATAGTTGTCAAAGAAAGACCTCAGATACCCACTTAGAAAATTACCAGAAAAAAAAGAAAAACATTTTCAAGATACAATTACTAGGACTTGGACAAAAAAGATCTGAATCTGCCCTCCAAAAAGTCCCCAAGCAATAGGAGGCATGGACCACTGGTGACTAACTAGTGGATAGGAAAAAATTTGAGAGAAAAATAAAAAGCATTGTCCTGGATGCCAAATTATATAATCTACCACCAGCTGAGGAGGCCCTCCTTACTTCAGCACTGAAGGCCTTTGGGTTAGAAATAATCAATTTTGCTTGGCAAAAAGACATCAAGACTCAGAGAAGTACTGTGGATCAAATTCTGTAGAATCAGCCTATTTGAGATGCATTAAAGTCAGTGCCAAAACCAATATGGTATTCTGTTCACAGCTCCCTTCTAGAGGTTTGGAAAGCAGAAAAATATTGAAACTCAGAGTCCAAAGTAGAAACTTTCTATCTGTAAAAGCAAACTGAGAAAATACAGTTATCACCTATTAAAAGGTTCATAATATTACTGGATCACCACTTCTAAAAACCAGTAAGAACATCAATGAAAGATAAATAACAAACTGGCAATTCACACACCAAAAACAATAGGGAAATTTGACAATATTCATAACAATTCAAATAAACTGTTTGACCCAATAATTATACTTGCAGGAATTAATTCTAAGGACATACAATGTAAAGACATTCATTAAACCAATGTTTATTAATATTAAAAAGCTGGAGGTCACCTAAAATGTCCATGAATCGGGGATTAGTTAAATCAGAGGTCACAAACAAATATTTTCAGGGCTGGCACAGGCAATAAAAATAATCTCAATGGGTCAATTATAAAAAATATATATATACAGGAGCTGATGAGATTTGTGGTGAACTAGAGAGCTTGTGCCTATATTAGTAATTCAAATTACAAAAATTATATGTGTCGTGGGCCAAACTGGCTTTTTCTTCCCAACTTCCTGTTCTTACTGCAACCAGCCTCAGGATCCTGTGCCTTTGGATGCTGAGGGCTCACCTTTTTCTGACGTTTGAGGAGTTACAAGAGTTCACTGATGTGGTACCACAGACTCTCAGGAGTGGACCAAACCTTAAAGGTTATCTAGTCTAACACGAGGCTTCCTTGGAGGCTGTGGTCATTCAGCCTGGATTAGGCCCTGGTAAGGAAAGCAAAGAGGGGAGAAGAAGGAAATGGACAGTGACAAAGTAGAAGGCGAGAAGTCAGAGAATGAGGACTAGGCCATCCTAGCTATTTCCATAAGGAAAACAACGACAACAATAAAAACCCAGATGGAAGGAGAGGAGGTGAGAATGAAAAAAGTGAAATCCCGTGCGTCACATAGCTCTTGCATAAATGAACATAAAACTCAAATCTTGATCAAATTTCAGGCACCATTCTCATATAAGTGCTGAATTCAGAGTACCATCATTAAACATTCCTTTAGCAATAAACTTCTGGGCACCTGTTACTCTCATCAACCAAGCTGGTCCAGGGAAGAGTGGCCACAGATAATGTGACAGATTGTATATGGTATTTTTATTGCAAGATCTTAATTCATCTCAGGAACTGTTTTAAATTAATCCTAGGATGGTTGTAGTTTATAATTATAGCCTCAGCAGCACTTCCAAAAGTGGAAAACCTCTACTTGAGTCTGGAATGGAACGTTACTCCCGAACGTGTGAAAATAACCTTCTGCTTGGACCTGCCATATCTGGGAATATGTACTTGGGAGGAGAAAGCAAATTTCCTGACTTTACTTCATTTTAAACACCAATCCCTTAAGTTATTTTAAACCCCAATTAGCTACATCCACTTCTGAAGGTTACAAAATCTTGGAATAGTTTTTATCATGATTTTCCCAAAGAGCAAATGGAAGTGAGCAGTGGGTCTAAAAAGTGGATTTGCGTGTTTCCTCCAGCGGCTGGCCACCTTCAGATCCAAGATTGTGCGCAAGAGGAATTCAGTTCCACAAACTGGAACAGTCATGACAACTGATGGCTCCCAGATAGCCCATAGTGTCTGTCTTTGTCTCTGACACACACTTACTTAACTGTACCATCAGGATTAAAACTATTTAGAAAAACAAATATCAGTGTGCACTGTCCAGGTCTTATAGCTTTCAGGAGGAAGGACAGAGGGAAATAATCTGGTCAGAGAAAAGACAGGGGTCTGTCAATGACTCGATCAATATGCTTGATGCTAGAACCCTAGGAACAAAACAGTCATAAGAGATCCAGTTTATCTTAGCTACTAAATAAGTGCTTCAAAGCAAACATGAGCTAAGAAGTGGGAGCTGCCATGACAGGGCCTCAACAAAATGTGAAGTACGTGCTGGGGCTTCTTCCTACCTCCCTTTTTTCGGATGGCCTATCTCATTATCTTTAACTCTTTTCCTTTTCTGGTAGTTAATTCATCTCTCCCACCTTATGTGTTAACATGTACACAAAATTTATTGAATGGCCACTCTGTTAGGCATTCTGCTGAGTACTTTAAAAGTATTTTAAGCCAGATGCAATAATGTGTGCCCATAGTCACTGCACTTGGGAGGCTGAAGCTGGAGGACCACTTGAGTTTGAGATTAGCCTGAGAAACAGCAAGATGCTGTCTCATAAATAGATAGGGAGATAGAAATTTTACAATTTAGCTCAGTAACCTTGAGGTAAATGTGGTTAATATATTCACTGTAAGTTAAGCAACTTGCCTGGAATTTTAGATCGCATAATAGTGAAGCCACAACTGGCTGGGTCTATCTGGCTCTTGGTCACTTACCCTGCCTCCTATGTTTGTTTTAATCTTCTGAGTGTCCAAAGCACTTCCTTGCATAAAAGGAGAGGGGGAAAGCCTTATTAACATTCAGCAAACTTTACCTGCTTTCCACAGTGTCTGCCTCTCAGGCCCATGCAGCCCCTGTAACAGATAGGCTGCAGCTCTATTTTAAAGATTAACAAAGGAAGAACAAGAAAGTTTGAGGGCTCTTGAAGACTTTAATCTCACCTTTAGCATATGAAGACAGACAGTCCTAGAAAGGTCAGTTGGCCTAATTAAAGTCACAAGGCTGCCAGAGGTAAGACCTGATTCCTGATATCCCTGCTCTCTTTTAACTATATGGGAGCCATCACTTAGAAAGGAACCCACATATTAGTAACAGAGCAGGAATGCATTTAATACGCTTTATCCAACTTAAATCTAGGGGATTCCCAATACTGCAGTACCAAATCAAAGCTTTCTACTAAAGAAGGGAGCGAAAACTTAAATTCGACACCTGCGAAATTTATAGTCCAAATATTATTCCTCTACACACAGATGAACAGCTTTTACATAATGAAAATCGAAAAGGATTTGGAAGTGCAAACTGGGCTCAAATGGCAATCAGATAACACATTCTGAGCACCTGTGTGCTGTAGCTCTGTGCCAAGTGCTGAACAGATTAGAGAAAGAAAATAAGCAGCATCTGAATTAGATGCATGCTCACTACCAGCACATATGGCATAATACTTCTTAGGCAAACAAATAAATATATTATTCTAAGATAATTAATGATCTTCACATAAAAAATTGGAATTTAAAGCCTAACTCCATCACTTACTAATCATGCATTGTGGAGAGACATCATCTAGTATTCCAAGCCTCACTGCCAAATAAATGCGCTAAGAGCTATCATGCATCTTGGATGAGAGGCAAATGGGACAAAATACTTACAGGGACCTACACATAATAAGCACTCAACTAGGAGATGCTATTTTCATCTCAAGTTCTACAACCTTGTCTAAAGATAGCAAGTGTCTCTGCCAATAAAATGTAAACCAAGACAATAAACTAAACAATCTATATAAGGATTATGAAAAATAATCAATATCTAGTACTGCTGTTGAAAAAATAAATTAGCAGAAAAGTTCATGCTCATTAGACAATAAACTGGGAATAAGAAGAAAAATTCAGGAACAAATGCCTGGATGAGACTGACAGGCACGCTGTGACAGATATCACAAGAAAATGAACTGAATGTTTGCTGAAGCCATTAAGGCTCCTCTACAATAGACATCTTTGTTTTCACAGAGATTATGTTTGGTCAGAACCAAAAGTGCTCTTAAAATAATAATGCTTTTTTGGTTAGCTTGACATTTTCTGACAACAGCATAATTATTGCAAAATCCATAAATACAAAGTAAACAATAAAGAAAAACAAAAGGTAAAAATTAAATTGTCCCAACATGGGAATTTGTTACCTAAACAACAAAATGCAAAGTTTGTCAATCTGCATTTTATTCTGAACAAACATGAAAAATACATTTTGAGTCAATGATAAATACTCCTCTCAATATCACAAAATTCTCAGTAGGGCAAAATAAACCTGAGATCATTCTCTCTGGTTACTCCAGATCTCATGACATATTATGTTACAAATGCTATTTTTCCTGGCTTTTATCACTAAGCAAGTACCTATTCTGTGCTCAGTGTTGTTTGTTGTTGCTTTCATGTGAGGAAAAAAAGAGTTAACAGAGAAGGGACTTGGAAATCTGGGTTCTAGAATTGATTCTGGTACTAAGAAAGTAAGTTATCTTTTAAAAATGTCTTTGGACTTGTTTCTCAAGCTATAGAAAAGGATAGGAAACTGTCTCATTTCCTCACAGGAACACTGTAAACATCACCAAATAACAAGATAATACAGTACCTTTAACTGTATTAAACGCTCCATCTTAAGTGATGATAAACCATTACTATCATCAGCAAATGGAGGCATTCCAGAGAATGGATTTCCCTGCTCCCTTGGCCTTCCCCTGTCTCTGAAATATTTGTCATCAAAGAGCTAATGATACCTTTTTTTCTCAACAAAGGTCAAATACAATGTGAAATAATAAAATAAGTAAAAATACTTAACACATGATGAACCAAAAATAAACAGGTTTATACGTCTTTGCTAACAGAAATCTGCCAGAATTGGTTTAAATAACCCGACTTAAAGTCAATTTAATTCTTTCTCCAACACTGTGGGAAAAGTAGGACAAGTGGTATCATGCTTGATTTTTACAGACCACAAACCTGAAACTCAAAGAAGAGAGGCACTCACCTAAATGAATAGTCCCTAGCTGGGGCCATTCACCCCTCTTCTGATGTAATGTGATGTTCATTCTGTGTCTGTGTCGTGAGGTGCCTCTATTTTCAAGGAAACTCACATCACACGATGTCAAACTTGTAGGCTGGTGAATTAACTCCATCACCCATTTTACACAGCCACAACCTCTCTCTGGCATAAGGATACCCCACATAGTAGACTGCACATGACAGAAGCAAAAGGGCAGCATCTACTGGCAAAAGTGTGTTGCTGCAGTTGGAAGTACTCACAGAGAGCTCCGGGGTTAGACAAGCACGTGAGGTGGGCAAAGAGAAAAACCCCTGAGTAGAGATGTAAGAGGAAGGGAGGGTGAAGAAATTGAAATGTTATAAAAATGATACTCATGACTTCTTTTCAACTAGCAATAGTTTTCATTCCTTTGTTTTAAGCAGTTTTAAAATCAGTCCCTTTGGGAGTTAAGTTTTCTTTAGAAATGTTGTCTCTCCGATTTTATAATGGAAGTCAATGGAAAAGCCCTGGGGAAAAGGTTTAGGTAAATGAAACTTGTTCCATGGACAATGTTTTGAAGAAAGGAAGGGAATGTGAGGGAAAGAAGCAGCCGGCATCTATGAGGTGCCTATGGAGGCATTTCATATGCATTCCTCCCTAACTCTCAAACTAACACAAAACCTATCCTGCAGGTTCTAGAATTACCCCCTTTTCACAGATGAAAATGAAGCTCAGAAGAACGAAACTAAAGCTATTCAGAAAATGGCAAAGTCAGGATGTGAACCCTACAAACCTGGCTCTAGTGATCTTAAGGACCAGGCCTACTTCCTTATAACAAAGAACAGTCACTTTGATACACATAATCTACTTCCAAAGAGATATAGGACCTTCTAATCAAAACTGAAATCTAACATTTTTCAGTTGGACCTACAACCAATACCCGAGCTGTGTCTTTCAGTGGCAGCCCAATGAAGCACCGACGATCGGTCTTTCCCTTGGTTCAACCTCCCAATTCCTTATCTTCCTTATATTGTCAGTTTGAAATTTCAAACTGACATGAAGAAAGGAAAAAAAAAAAAAAAACAAAAAACCCTGCTTTCCATTCAAGAATGATCAGTGCTTGGAGTAAATTTGTCAAAGACAAAAGATACCCAATTGTGTTGTATTTCATTTGAGCAGTGGAGCACCAGGATTTTTGTCAAGTGAAGTGGTTATGCTGGGAGACAGATATGACATAAGGGACACATTTCAGATATGGAAAAAAGCTCGTCTGTTTTTCTTCAAAGGCCCTACGGGCAAATACTACTTTCAGAGTTCTAAGAGTCTCTTTCTTTGGATGGGGGTGAGAAAACTGACATAATCATCACCTTTGTCCTTTCAACATATCATGTCCCAGCATAATGGATTGGTGTCAAGAGCTCATACCAGAAAAAAGTGGGAGGTGAAGTTGAGTAGAAAGACGAACAGTATTTTCAACAACTCAAAAGAAGAGTAAAAAAAAAAAACAAACAGGTGAATGAGGTCATAATTCAAAGGTATGGCTGTAGGTCCAGTTATAAGAAAAACACTCTACACTCACCTCGGCTGAAAACTAAAAATTTTCTAGATTAATAGCTAATTTACTTTTTAAAGTATCTTTCAGCCAAGTGTAGTGGTATACACCTGTAATCCCAGCGGCTCGGGAGCCTGAGGCAGGAGAATGGCAAGTTCAAAGTCAGACTCACCAACTTAGTGAGGTTCTGAGTAATTTGGCAAGACCCTGCCTTAAAATAAAATATAAAAAGGGCTGGGTACGTGGCTCAGTGGTTAAGTGCCCTGGGTTCAATCCCCAGTACAGGGGGAAAAAAAAAATCTTTCAACTTTTGAAACGTTCTCAAGGAATAATACTAAATTTATAGTTATTTTCCTTTTTCTTTTCTGACTTCAAATTATAGCACAATTAGAGTAACTGAACCAAATCTGACCTTGGTTGTAATACGATTCAAACTTTAAAAACATCAGGTTCTGATTATGGCAATTAGGAATCCAGGCCCACAGGGTTCCTTCACTTGCTAATACTAACCTGGCAGCATTCCCATAACCTGGGGCAGGCTAACAAACAATGTTTGCCACAAGACTGACTTCACTTTCCTGTGACCATGGTGCTATGGTTAAATTAGTCTTAGAGACTAGTTAGTTTATATAAACAGCACCAGACTGTGGCAGAGAGAGAGAGAGATCTCTGAATAAATCTACGCCTTGCTTTTAAAAAAAGCTAAACAGGCTTAAAATATGTTAACTTGCCTCTCAATACTGAAAAGGTAAAACTATGAACCTTAAAAACCAAAGATAAGAATTATAAAAAGTATCATTCCCTATTTATGAAAAGGTTTACGAAGCAATTAACTTTAAAACAACTGTGAACAACCTAAACACGCATCAGCAGAGAACTGGTTGAATAAACTGCAATATATCCTCCCAAGAGAATACAAGATCAGAAAAAAAGGAATGTCAACTATTTCTACATATTGCTATGGAGTGATTTTAAAGATACAAAGTTAAGTGAAAGTAAAGGTAGAGAAAAGTATGTATAATATACTACTGTTATTTTAGAACGAGAGTACAAATACAAGTGTGTGTGTGTGTCTATGTACATCTTCAAAATATAACAAAAGAGAAGAAAATGGTATAGGAAATAATGATATATGCTAAATCTGAGTAACTGTTTTGTGGATTTGCCTTTGGAACCATATAATTTATATAATCACAATGTAAAACAATAAAAAGGCAAAACCTAAAAACAGAAACAAGATGAAACAACTAATCTATCTACATATTGAGTGGATGGCACAATCACAGAGAAATTATTCCAACCGGCTTCAACATACAATAATTTGACGATACATCTGAGATATGCCCTAAGGATAAAGGGAGCTGTAACACAATTGTTTTCAGTAGTTGCTAGTGGAATTACTGGTACTGTTATTCCACGGCTGATATGCTTATTATGAAATGTAAAGCAAATACTGGCAGGGCTGAAAGAAGGGAATCACAAATGTTAGATCCAAGTAGTTAGTAGTACATCTATATTATTCAATATGGACTGCAAATAGCGTAAGAATTCATGAGTTTATAATAAACACACACCCTGGTTTTGTCCATTGAAAACACATAGAAAAAAATGACTTAACTGCTGTGAGCACAGTTTGCAGTAGACTGTGTTCTCTGAATATCATTCCCATTAACAGGAACCAGAGTTCCTTTGAAAAATTGCTGTTTCCAGCTTTGGCACAGGAAATGGACAAGATGAACCTGGAATATTTCATCACATGAGAAAACAAGGAAGTTCTTGAAAACTTGAAACTTGAAAACTTGAAAGATAAAAAAATCATACCTGAATAAATCAGATTTAAAAAAAAAAAAAAAACTCCTGGGATGAAATCAATATGGAACAACTTGAAAATTTTTTAAAAACTGAAAGGACTGAAACACTTCAAACATTTTTAAATCCACAAATTCATTAACGACAAAAATCACTGGTTATCTTTAGAGAATGGTAGGAACTAATTATTTTGAAAAATGGTAAATAAAGGGGGAAAATCAAATATATATATTCTGACTTTTCTACGTAAATTAGACCTGATACAAAAGCAACAGTGGGGAGAACTGCTTATTTTAGCTGAGTGCAATGGTATATGCTTGTAATCCTAGTTACTTAGGAGGACTGACAGGTTATGGTCAGTCTCAGCAACTTAATGAGACCCTGTCTCACACAAACAAACAAACAAAACAAAACAAAACAAAAAGAGCCTGGGGATGCAGCTTAGTGGTAGGACACTCCTGGATTCAATCCCCAGTATTGCAAATAAAACAAAATAAAAACCTGCTAGCCTTAGTATGAATCAAAAAGTGGCACCACACAGTATTAGCAGTTACTACAGTCTTCAGGATCACAGGCTACAGTTAAAAAAAAAAAAAAAGCCAAAAGCCAATTCTCTAAGAAAGTCCTTGATGAAGTCCTAAAAAGTATTAATTTATTAAAGCTCAAGGCTTTTAACAGTATCCATGATGAAATGGGAAGTTTACACAAAGAGCTTCTGTTGTAACTGAAATATGATGGTTGTCTTGAGGCAAAGTACTTGTGCAATTGGGCTGTGAGCTCAACCAGCTGCTTTTTCATGAAATACCATTTTAACTTGAAATACTAACAAACTATGCTTATTTAGATTTAGGTAACTGACAAACATTTTCTCAAAAGTGAGCCTGTCACTTACATGGCTGCAAATGTTTGTTGCCAATGATAAAAACTCAAACTTTCAAACAACAATCAGAATTTTGGAAAACTTGATTCCACCACTGTGAGTTTGATAGTATCCTTATACTTTAACAATTTTTTGATAAGATGGCTCATAATTTTGAGGATGTGATTTTTAAAAATATTTTGTATAATGAAGTATGCCAATATCTGGAAAATCTGTGTAACACAGTGAACCAATGGTTTTCAAATGAAGAAGGCATGATGTTATTAAATCATGTGAATAAATGTCCCATTCAAAATATAAGACAGACCAATGAAATTTAATATGTAGTATATGAAAGGTGCATTGATATAGTTTCAGATTCCCCACTGCAACTAAGAAACCACTGACATGGCTCCCTGGTTGCCAAACTGCACAGCCAGCCTACTGGTCCTTGCTGAGAAACAGCAGTAGAGCAGTGGAGTTGCAGCCTGGGTAGGTCGGAGTGCATGGTCCACAGCAGGGTGGAACCCACCACACAGTTGTGGCAGTACTGAGACTCTGCAAGCCAAGGTGCACCAATCTGTCACGTTGGGAAACCAGGCCTGGGCATGGTACAGAAATGACTGTTGCAGAAGCCCGCTGCACATGGTGCTGCAGCCAGGAACCTGCAAGAATAGACCATCCCACAACCTCGACCTCTTGCTTCCTGACGTGCTATGAGAAAATGGAAGTAGGGCAGACCTGAATGGAAGTTGAGACTGAAGAGTTAACCAAAGCATTAGTATGTTTCCAAACCCTAATTAGCAAAAGTGTGGACCAAGAGCAGTGACCCAAGTGCTACATAAAACCCTAGACTAAGTACACTTGGAGGGAGAAAGCCTACTATGAGGCCTCTCTTGCACTGCAAGAGTTAAGTTCCTGTTTCTATTCTTCAATAAATCCTACTCTTTCATTCACTCATCCTGGTTTGTGGATTTCATTCTTCAAATTCACAAGATAAAAAAACAGAAAGAAGAAATTGATGGTGAGTTGCTGGAGTCTGCTGCAATACTGGAGGGCACAGCCTGCCATTAAGAGCTTCTCAGCTGCAGGGGCCTGTAACCTTACACAGGCACTACTAGCCAACCAAGAAACTCCAGTCTCACCTGCCAGCAGAAGCAGGGAATCAAGATTCCTCTCAAAACTTCAGTTTCACCACCACTGTTGAATTTTGATATAGGGTCAAAGGAAAATATCCACAATTATCTGAAAAGGCTATTAAAAATGTCTCCTTTTTCCAACTACACATCTTTGCCAGGACAGACTTTCTTTATATACTTCAACCAAAACAATATATAAAGACAGACTAAATGCAAAAACAGATGTGAAAATCTACAATTTAAGCCATACACAGCTGAAGAAATGTAAACAATATCATTCTTCTTGCTTGTTTTTGTTTGGGGAAATATGCTCATAAAATATTTATATTAATGTATAATGAGCTTATTATCTTTAAGTAAATTAGTTATTTTAAAATTCTCAGTTTTAATTTCTAATTCAGTAAATATCAATGCATATAACCCATATAAATAAAAGCCTTTTGGGAAACTTTTTTTTTTTTTGGGTAGTGCTGAAAATTGAACCAGGGCCTCATGTATGGTAGGCAAGTGCTTTACTACTGAGTCATACTTCCTGGCCCCTGATAATGTTGATAAGCGCAAAGGGATCCTGAGAGCTTCTGTTCTAGATTAAGCTACCAAGTTACAAGAAACTCAGAGAACACATTAAACATACCACTCAGATATTATCAGCAATATTCAGAAGGCTGGGAAATTAAATGGAACAACTGGTTTCTTCTACAATCTCCCAAAGTAAGAATTAAAAGCAATAAGAGTATCAACCAAATGCAATGTAGAGATCTTATTTGGATTCTATGTAACTGTAAAAAAAAAAAACATAATGAGGAAAACTGAACAGTGGCAAACATTTTATAGTATCAAGGATCATTCTTTAAGGTATTGTAAAGAGGTCTTTAATATTTTAGAGATATAGATACGGATATTTAGAAATGATATGTATCTAGCTTTGATTTACATCAAAATAATCAAAAGGTACAAGTGGGGAATAGTGGGGGTAAAGGATTATATAAAACAAGAACAGGTATAAAAGTTGATGATGAATGTTGCTGAGTGACTGGAACTTCTTTACATTTTATCTTACAATGGAAACTGGGGTATTTAAGGAAGTGCACTAATTTTTAAAATTCATTTGGCAAAAAAGAACCATAAATTCATAGACAATGTTTTAGAAATGTTTCCTTTGTCTCTTTATAAAAGACCAGATAAAATTTCAAGTTGTAGATACTTGGTTCCCAGAAAATGTGAACACATATCTTTGAGATTGTTAATTTAAACATGAGTAAGAAAAGCATCTCTGCCCAAATCAATCATAGTTTTAAGTTATAAATGAAGTAGTAGTAATTCTTACCTCCCAGCAAATGTCTAAAGACTATAATCAAAAGAAAAAAAAAAAAAAAAAAAAAAACCCAAGACCTAATAAAGAATGAATAAATGACCATGTTCCAACAATTCAGTAAAACTTAATAAAAACCCAAAGATGCCTCCCTCAGCCTCCACCGTGGTGAGTGGCAGTGGCGCCGAGCTGTGGGCAGCATCTGAATACATTTAGGGAAACCATGGACAATTTGCTTGAGTTTTCAAGAATTTTGAATACTGGCTTAGACATGGAAACACTATCTGTGTTTGGCTTTATGAATAAGGAATTAACCTGGAAGCTTTGATCACTGGTATTAAGGAACTTCACAAGGCTATGGAAGCATTAAGGGCTGCTGACAAGATGACTTTCCGCAGAAATCCTAATGAGATATGCCAAGTTCCCTGAAAGAATCGGCAGACTGCACAAGAATGTACAGTGAAATTACTGCACGCAGAAAAGTGCAGAAAAATTTTCCTTTTTAAAAGAATTGCAAAATCATAGCTTTGTAAATCAGTGCAAAGTGGCTTACAGAGAAAACTATCAAGTATTTGCATATAACATTTATCTTCTTTTACTTGCCTGTTTTGGCTCTGCTATGTTTGTATTTATGTATTCTTTATTTATAGCTCAGATAGCTTTAATTTTCCAAGCTGTCTGTCCACATGCTGTGCCTGGTTGAAGTATACTGGAACCCATCAGTATTGATGTGGAGTAGTTCTGATTTGTTGACATTTCCATTATAAACTTTAATTTTAAATTGTTTATAGTTATGTTGTATTAGGTTGAAAGTTGATAGAATTTTAGCCACCATTTGTGAATTTGTATTCAGATTCCTTATGTATGCCAGAATCCTTTCTTTCTTTCTTTTTTTAATAACAGGCATAGAAAACATTTCTATTCTTCAACAAAGAATATTTGGTTTTTAAACATTTTTTGTACTGGGTGTGGTGGCCTGTAATCCCAGAGACTCTGAAGTCTGAGGCATGAGGATCACAAGTTCAAAGCTAGGCTCAGCAACTTATTAGCAAGGCTTTAAGCAACTTAGTGAGACCGTTTCCCAAAATAAAAAAATAAAAGAGGCTGGAGATGTGGTTCAGTGGTTAAACACCTCTGGGTTCAATCCCTGTTACCAAAAACAGAAAACAACATTTTTTTGGCAGTGAATAATGAGAACTAGATCATTTTTATATTGACTGAAAAATAAAACTTCCAGAAACTTAGATTTTTAAAAGTACCAACAGTATTAGCTTAGTATTATTTGTAGTTTGAATCATTTACATCTAACGAGAATATCAGTTGAGAATGTTTTCCTAAGTTTTATACACTAAATCTAAAGGCCTAAAAAATGTTTTAAAATGAAAGATAGGCAACGAGCAAAGTAACTGGAATGCTTACCTAATAAATATTGAGTGGATATTTAATAAATCACTAGATAGGTAGTATATTTCAACAGATAAGTAGTATTTTCTGAAGAAATAAGGATTTCCGGTAATTAAATGGAAACTAATGAAATGTGCATCAGGTAATATAAATATGGCTTTTAAAAATCATTTTGTGTCATTGTTTTTACCCTTGAAGTCATAACTCATCAAAACGATGATTCGAAATAAATTTTGAAATATTTCAGATGATACTGGTTCTGTTCCTATAACAGAATCTTAGTGGAATTTTTTTACAAGCCTAATATGGATTTAATCTCATTTTATTATTTCTTAAATGTTAGATTTTGTTAGACACCATTTAAATGATGGTACAGGCATTCATTCTTTGGCAGCATTTTTTTGTTGTTCAGACAAACTGAAGTTTTAGTGATATTTAGATAGATACTTTCTCTGTTGTTTTTCAAAATTCTTGGCTTTTAAAAAAATTGTTCTATTTAGTTATACATCCATTTTGACTTTTTTCAATTCATGGCATATTTACGAAGTAAAGCAAAAGGTCTATTAATAGGACGAGTCAGGAAACAATAAGAATTTGTGATAAGCACTTAAATGATATTAAACTCTGCAAATACTGCATGCTATTTATAAAATAAAAGAGAACTTTTTTCAAACTCCATAATTTGTATGTTCTTCTAGACCATAAGAGTTCATTGTTTCATTTATGATTTTATAGATTAAGCTATTCATGTATGAAACAAAGTAGAAAATACATTGAGAAAGGATTATGCTTACAGAGGACTTCTGAACGTGTCATATTTCTTAAATGTTTTTTGGCAATACTGGGGATTGAACCCAGGGGCCTTCCACTGAATCACATACGCAGCAATGTTTGCTTATTTTTGAGGCTGGGTCTGGTTATTTTGCCTAGGCTGACCTTAAAGTTGTGATCCTCCTGGTTTTAAATTTAAACATAAAATGTTTAATGTATATGTAAGTAATATTTATGAAATAAAAAAAGACACACATTCCAGTGTTGAGAATGTTGACAGTGACAAAAATAAAACCATTCTGATGGTACTAGCAAGTACTTTAATATATGCTTCTGTTAATTCAATTGTATTTCTGTAGGTAATCTATAAATATTAAGATGCTTATTATGTATGACTGAAGACTACTTAAAGATAGGTTATGCAATTACAACTTAAATTAGACTTGAGGTGTAAAATGGAACTTTTCCCCTGGCAGTGAGAGGAGATAGCTATGATAACAACACTGCCTCAGGCTTTAAAACAAAGTTGGCAATTCAAAGGGTGAGATATTTTTCTATTCTTAAATAAGGGCTTCTTTACAAAGTGGTTTATCATCATTGTGAAATTTACATATATGTTGTTCCAAATATGCATAAGTTTTCCAATCACTGAATCATATACCACTTTTTAAAATTTAATTAAAATTCAAAATTCAAAACAAACAAACAAAAAAAAAACAAAACAAAGAAATCTCAACTTACAATCAGATGTGTAACCCTGATCTAGAAGAGAGTGGTTCAAAGTTTCAAGCAATCACAGGCTGTTGTCAGCCTCCTGAGGAAAACTATGGGCTAAAATGTATTCTTCTCGACCTCAAAAAGTCATCTGTATGGTTTATAATTATCTAGGGATTCTGAACAGTCAATTTTCAGTTTCATCAAATTAATTCTAAATTAGGGGCTGGGGATGTAGCTCAGTTGGTAGAGTGCTTGCCTTACATGCACAAGGCCCTGGGTTCAATCCCCAGTAACACGGGGAAATTAAAAAATAAAAATAATAATAATAATAATAATAATTGTTAGGTAGGAAATTTAGGCGACTGTAGGAGGCAGAGCTGAACAGCTGGAACAAAGGCCAGACCACCAAAGGTGACCATCAAGTGGGCTAGAAAGTTCCACTGACTCTTCATGTCCACCTGTCACTCAACAGGACCCCCTTCCATCCCAGCCTATAAAAACCCTGGGCAGCCAGGGCCACATTCGATTTTCTCCAGGTCCCTATATGGGGGGGGGGGGGGGGGGGGGCTGGGAATTTCGACTGAGAGCCAAATTCCAATGAAGCTTGCTCTGGCCACTTTCTGTCCGATTTTATTTGGACGCTAACTGTGCCCACCAAGCCCACCAAGCTTACATTTGGTCCCGCTGCCGAGCCCGCTGAGCTTACAATAATAATTCTGAATTAAGAGTTTGGTGATCTTACCTTCTGATGGACCCATTATCACACAAATGCAGAGTGGTATTAGCTTTGTGATGCATTGGATTCTATTTTCAATTTCTCTGACATATCAAGGAAAATTCAAAGAATATTAAATATTCCCAGAAAAGGAGGTACTGGGCTTTAATTTACTTCCCCTATGGTCTTTCCTTGAGTACCTCTCCCTTCTCACACCCCACATTTTATACTCCAGAAACTACCATTATGATTTTGGAATCCAAGATGGCGGACTAGAGGGAGGCTGCGTTCCTTGTCACTACGTAACTCCGGTTTCAAGCAGAAACTACCATTACTTAGGACTTCCTGGTAATACCACAGGCCTCAGTCCCCACAGACACACTTCCCTCCCTCTCAGCCCAGAATGCCTTTCCCCTCCTCCTCTGGCTAGAACACTCCTATTCATCTTTCAAAATACACTTCGAACAAGACTTCTGGATGCCTTCCCTGGGGTTCTTGCTGAGATTCTTGCTCTCTACTGGGTTCCCAAGCACTTTTTATAAGTACTTTTTGGACAGAATTTACCAGAACAGCGTAGAGAAAGGCCATAGAATACAGATGGTTAAGAGGATGGGCTCTGACTCAAACTTTGCTATGCAACTTTATATAATCTTAATAATTTAATCAAATCCACCAAATGTCAGGTCCTTTCAACAAACCAGCTTTTGGTTTTCCTGATCAACTTGTTTGTTTTCTATTTCAATAAACTCCACTTATATCTTTATCCTGCTTTTAGCTTTGTAAAGAAATTCTCCCTCTCCCTCTCTCCCAAGTTGCTTAGGGCCTTGCTAAATTGGCTCAGGCTGGCTTTGAACTTGTGATCCTCCTGCCTCAGCCTCCCTGGGATTACATGCTTGAACCACCGCACTAGGCATGTACAATCTTTCTTGCAACCTAAAAACAAAATGCATTAAAGATTATAAATCTTTGAGTACCTACCACTTTGTGCTGTATCCCACACATGCTCTGAATTACAGGAATCTAAATTTTGGCAGATTCTTGTAATTGATTTCTAAGCAGTTTATAGCTTCTATTTTGACTTTATTATTAAAGCAAGTAGTATTTAGAGATATGTAAAAATGTATCTCTACTACATTTAATAGACCTCTGTTACATTTCCAAGTAGAATAATGTGTTTGGCTACTTTCTTACTATTAATTTCTGATTTTATTGAATAATAAATATGGCCTACATAATTTGTGCTGAGTGATATTTGTTTCTGAGTATTCCAAAAGAATACTGAATATTCCGCATAAATTTTAAAAGTTTAATATTTATTTGAAAGATTTTCCTATTTCTGTTTCATCAACCTTATTAAATGTGTTAGTTTGGGGTTTTATCTTAACTGTCTCCCTTCCTTTTGTGTTGGGATTGAACTCAGGGCCTCATGCTATGCTAAGCATGTGCTCTACACTGAACTATATCCCCAGTCTGAAATGTTAATTTATGAGAGAAGAATATTAGTCTTCAATTATCACTGCAGTTGTTTCATTGTTCCTTATATTTCTATCAGTTTGCCTCACAGAGGTTCACAACTTACACCTTCTGGATCAAGCGTATCTTTGAAGCAATATAAAATGTATTTCCTCCCCATGTGATATTCTTTGAATTCTATTTCACTTTCAGGGCATATTTTCCTAGGGTTTCTTTTCCTACTCAACTGTTTTAAACATTTCAGTGATATTTTATTTTAGTTATATGTCTCATACATAGCATTTAGCTGGATTTTGACTGCTAATTTTATCCAGAGTCTGTATTTTTACAAGTGATTTTAATACACTCATATTTACTGTGATTATTGCTGTTTACATTTAGACTGCTGTCCGGTCCTGTCCCTCACCTCCAGCTCACAATGGATTTCTTTCCTTCTTTACACACTCCAGCTAGGCCCTAGTCTTTGTATTGTTCCCTCCACCTACTTATGGTTTGCTGCCCCTCTGCTCGTTTTGCAGAGGATGCCCTGCCTTTCCCCATGTCCTCTCTCAGGCTACCTCTTTACTATGCTTTCTAAAATAGCCATTATGACCTGAACTGGCGTATTTACCGCATTACTTACTCAATATCTGCTTCCCTCACTGTAAACTCCAAGTATACACTGACCTCATCTGTCCTGTTCACTGCTAGCATGTGAGTCTTCTTAAACTAAAATATAAGGTGTTTCTGGAAGATTCATGAGCCAGATTGGATTTAAGCATACAGTTTTTTGTAGCATTAGGAATGGCAAAACGGCATCATGAATGAAAAAATGAACATCTCATAAAAGTGATATTCTTTTCCAAAAATCCATCTGTTTATAGTATACAAAATACCTATTTTAGAGGATATTTCATTTTTAAGCACTTTTTCACTTTAAACACTACATATCTTAAACATTAAGGGGAATCTTTGGAGTTTCCCCCCCCCGCAACTTGGCAAATAAGGAAATTCAATTTTAGAAATGGTACAAGTATTTTGTCAGTATAAATTCTCTTGCTCCTGATTAAGTTATTTCCTACTCGTCATTTGGGCAAAAAGTTCATTTCTTTTTTGTGCTAAATGAATTTACTATATAATGCAAGAGACTATATAAGACTAGTCAGACTAGACAGAATATGATAAATGACATTAGAAAGGTATAGTAAAATTGTTATGTTGCTTCACATGGTGAGGAAAGGAGAACAGTTTCATTCACACAATGCACATTTCCTGGAGGTCTCTCCTAGGCATCTGAGGTAGATTCACGAACAAGATAGACCCAGTTATCCCACTACTTGGTTTATACCCAAAGGACTTAAAATCAATACTACAGTAACTCAGTCACATCAATGTTTATAGCAGCTCAATTCACAATAGCTAGATGTGGAACCAACCTAGATGCCCTTCAACAGATGAATGGATAAAGAAAATGTGGTATATATACACAATGGATTATTATTCAGCCATAAAGAAGAAAAAAATTATGGCATTTGCAGGTAAATGGATGGAGCTGGAGAGTCTCATACTAAGTGAAAAAGTTCATTTTAAAACAGCAACTACTTTCATGGAAGAAAAGAAAGGACCTTTTTAAAAAAAAAATTAAGTTTATTTTATTTGTTTTTTTTTTTTATGTGGTGCCGAGGACCAAACCCAGTGCCTCACATGTGCTAGGCAAGCACTCTACTACTGAGCCACATCCCCAACTCCGAGAAAGGATCTTTTTCATAATTAAATACTGCTTGTCTAGAATCAGAAGATGTCTCTAAGATTTTTGAGAGAAACGTGTTAGCAGTCAGACAGACACTTTCTTTAAGTGTAGGGTAAATACTCCGAACTTCGTTCACTCAATGGATTGGCTCTTTCCTTGCCAGATGTGATTCACAGAGGTTCATAATCCATGTCCTATGTACTTACTTGATGCCTCTGATAAGCGTACAGGAGACTCAAAAGAGAAGTAACAAAGAAATTTTAAAACCATGTAATGTTAATAAAATATAAATACATCCTTCTCTCTGAATTTCTATAGGACCTAATAGGAAAAAAAGCAGTTTATGTGAAGATACACTACACTCTAAAAACATTTTCAGATTAGACTTTCAAGGGTTAGAGTCACCAAGAGGGCAGGTTTAAGCACCACTGGGTACTGTCCCCAGAGATTCTGATTCAGTATGTCTAGGGCAGGGCGTGAGAAGCTGCACTTCTCATTAGTCTCCGGGTGATACTGACACTGCTGGTCTGGGGACCACTTTGAGGACAAATGCTTACTTTGGGATTAAGGTTAGAGCTATATATCAAGAATACCAAGGCATCTGACCTTTTGTTTAATCTTTGGTACTTTCTGATAAAGCAATTCACATATATTCCATTTCAATTTTCTTTCATCGTTTAGTTGAAATGCTCTTTAAAGAGAATTTGAAAAATAAATTCTCTTGAATTCATGCTAAGTGAAATAAGACAATTCCAAAAAACCAAAAGCCGAATATTTTCTCTGATAATCAGATGCTGATCCATAGAGGAGGGTGGGTAGGGAAGAATGAAGGAACTTTGGATTATGCAGAGGAAAATGGGGGGAGGGATGGGGTGGTATGGATGGGAAGGATGGTAGAATGAGACAGACATAATGACCCTAAATACATGTATGATTACGAGACATAATGACCCTAAATACATGTATGATTACACCACTGGTGTGACTCAGCACCATGTACAGCCAGAGGAATGAGAAGTTATGCTCCATTTGTATACAATGTGTCAAAGTGCATTATACTGTAATATGTAATCAATTTGAAAAAAGAAAAAATTTAAAAATAAATTAATTCTCTTGAAAATTTGAAGATAAAATCACAGCAGAATTTTATATATTAGGGTAGGTTGGTTTAAGTCTATATAAATCCAAATAATTTAGAACAAGAGTCCCAATAGCAATACCTCTAAGTGTCAGGTTAGACAGTTACCAGAAATGAGTGACGTGGGTCAGACACTGGGGAGACTGAAGAGGCCATACCCAAAGAGGGTATCTGCTACTGAGCTCCAGTTAACAATACCCAAAAATGTAGATCTAACGTGACCAAATCTTCCAAGTTTACAAGATAAGCAGAAGATCCAACATTTTATGTAAAATTCATCTCTCAAAGTTTAAACATAAGCAACTAATTTAAAAGTTTTTGTGTACAGAACACACACAAAGATCTGAGGGCTGATACTGCCAGTTTGTGGCCTCTGGGTTAGAAGAATACAGGTGGGTCCCATGTGAGCCTATTCACAGTGCTCATAGGCCCATTCCTTCTAGAAGTCTCCTACTTCCAAAATAAAAAACACTCTTTAAAAACATGAAGAGTTCCTTGTCCATCAAAACAAGTAGCTTGTCCATCAAAATGAGTTCTCTGCCAATGATCTCAGTGTGGGGCAAACTGTGGCAAAGAGAAATGAATTCTTCATGTATTAGAACAATTGATCTAAGATAATGACTTGCATTAAAGCGGTACTTCAGAAGAGCTAACTTCTGTAACCTTTAAAAAACAAAGACAGAAAGGAAAAAAGAAAACTACACCTAGGTGTAGATGTTTGAGGTTTCTTAAGCATTCTCTCACAATGATAATGTGATTTGGTAACTGAAAGTTATTTAAACACCTCTGCCTACAGATTCAATAAGCTCAGAAAACCAGACCATACACATATGTTGAAGACAACTACAAAGGCACCATGGAAGAGCAGCACAAGTCTGCTCTGATTAACAGCAGCAGCCTGCAGCACCGCATTAAGAAAGATCTCAAAAGATCTCTATCCTTAATAAACTATGACCTTTCTTACAAAAGTACTAATTAAGTTATGGAAGAATGACATCACTTTCTCTAGGCCAGTCTGTGGCATAGTGGAAAGCCATGATTAGTAAGGCTCCCAAAGTTCAAATTCAATGCCTAAACTAAGCTCTTTTATAAACAACAAAAAATTATGACAGGTGAATACCAAACTTCAAAATTTAAGAATACAAAAACAAAAAATTTCCAAACACAAAAATCTGTTCTAGAAATATTCACAAAAGGAACATGAACTCCTTAGCTTACTTTCTTCCCAAATTTTTTATTGCCTCTAACTCATTAAGCCCCTGAGAATATTATTAAGGGTTGTGGTTGAAAGAGAATTGTTCCACAGCAGTGGAAGGAAAAACCACACCCAGCTTTTCACAAGAAACTTTGTAATAATTTAATATTCAGCTTCTAGAAGACTCAGAATAATCCTTCAGACTAAGGTTAGCAAAACAGCAAAGTCACTACAAAACAGTGTCAACTACCCTCTAATCTAATTCTTAAATATAAAATCACCGCTACAAACTACTAAAGACAGTCACATCTTCATTTGATGACTGAATATTTCTTTTACCACTAACAATTTCAAACTAGACAAAAAGAAAAATGGCAGATGAATAAAGGATTTTTAAAACAAAATAGATTAATCAGGGACATTTCTCAAATTTCAGTAAAAATATTTCAAACTCATGAGGCCCTCAGCCCCAGAGATGCTGACAGGGGCAGTTACAGGTCATACTGCACAAGAAAATGCTCCTATACTCAGGCATTTCAGTAAATGAAAGTACTAGATGTGTGGTATTTCAGATCACATCCCCCAGAAGACAGAACCCTTTAATTTCAACGATACTCACAAACTCATAGTCTCCATCCTGTGGTACTTTCCAATCTGAAGAATTTTTCAGTGGGCCAGGTACACTCTTGCCAAAGCTGTTGATCTGATTTTCCTTTTCTTTTTGTTCAAAGTATTCAAGGAAAGATGGTTTTGCAGGCTGCATGGTCTCATCCCTTCCTATAAACCAAGAAAAGTAAAAGGTGAAAAGGTATACACTTATATTTTAGGTAAGTTAAGTAAATGGATCTCCAGAATGGCTATGTCTCTGGATCAATGGGTCTTTGTGTTAGAAACTAAAAAATCTAATGTAACTATAGAAGAATGCACAAATGCTCACTCAAAATATTTCTCATACATTTCAAAAGCATTTAGGGTCCCCCCTAAAACATGCACATGCACACACATGGTTTCTTTTTCTAGATAGAAAGTTTTGGGTGTTGCAATGACTCCGAGTAAGTTGCATACAATACATTCTGGGTCTCCCATAGCAAATAGTTCCTGAAACATTCAGACTGGAAAACACTTCAGAAGAAAGTAAATGTATTTATTTTGCACCCACCATAGACAATATTCTCTACAGGCATTTCAATAAGGAGGGGAATCATATACTAGGGTAACTTTTCTTGATAAACTCCTGATCTAACTGGAATGAGAAAAATATGCATGAAAAATAAAATATACGTAAATATCATAATCCATCTAACCAGGAAATATTATATAACTTGAAAAAAGTACTATCTACAAATGCTTCACAATAAAATTATGGGGAAAAAACAGTATACATTATATATACAGTATGATCTCAATTCTGTAAAATCATATTGATGGGGGGAAATGACTGGAAGAATACATACCAAAATGTTAACAGGGTTTATCTTTGGTAGTAGGACTATAACTAATTCTTATTTGTTATAATTTCCTTAATACATCTTTTAAACATTTTTAAAGAAGACAGTACTGGATACATATTAAATGAATAAAACTCATTATACGGGTTACATGTGCCCATAAGATCTTGCAGGCTGGGTGGTCAGGAAGACCCCCGGCTGGGTCTCAAACCATCCCAGAGAATAGAATCAGTGGTTGGCAGCAGCAGTTACCACAGGACAGTAAATAGAGCAATTACTAGTAACTTGTAACAATGGCAAAAAGAATAATTTTATCTGGCATTATTTCAAATTATTATTGCTAGATGAATGCACCTATCTCACATGTGGAAGTATTTTGTGCCTGTGGTCATAACACTCATTTGGGGAAATAAAGGAAGTTTTTCTCAGTGCTTTCCATGAATATGTGGCTATAGAGCCCTTTCCCTCAGTAACCAGAAAGAAGGATGAGAAGATTCAGAGCCTTAAGAAGTAGATAGAGAGGTGTTTAGAAGATAAAGGATAACAAGTACCTCTCTCCAGCATCTTTGTCCTATATGCTTTTATGTTATCTCATGATACTCACCTAGTCTAGTTTCAAGTCAGCACCCTGACTGCCCCTCAGATGTCTGTCATCTTCCTTTCATCACTGCCAAGGTTAACAGCAGTCAATTCCAGATCTGCCCACTTCTAGATGCTGCCAACAGCTTATCAGACTGTAGCCTCTTCTCTTAATGGGGGATTAAACACAGTATTTGCTAGGACCAGTCAATAAATGGTGCTCTGTTCTGTGTGCTCTAGATATAATTTTAGGTGCTTCATGACATTAGATGCTTTTCATGCTTACTCTGTTGAGTTTTTAAGTTAAATTTCAGGTAATAATTCATGCCACAGTTCTTCAAGAATTACGACAAAACTTGTAAATATGGTGGTGCTTTTGGATTTGTAAATGAGTTAGGAAGCTATATTCTTTTGCTCAGTCCCTTCCTCTGGAATCAGAAAAGACAATTGCTTCAGAGGCAACTTTGCAGTAATCCAACACATAATCCTACACAAAGAATAAGGAGTATTCAAAGAATCTCTTACAGCCAAGCAACCTCAACAGTACTGCCAACTTTATATGTTCAGAAATGGTATACTTTTACACAAAATATCATGATCAAACACTGAGCAGTTAAACAGAATAAAAAGTTCAGAATCAAGGTAAAAATTATAAGTGGCTACCCAACAAATGAACAGCTATTTGGAAAAAGATGACAATGAAACTATATCTCATACCGTAAGCCAGAAAAACTCCAAATAGATAAAAGATCTAATTGTAAAAACAGAAACCATAAATACTATAAGAAAATGTGTGGAATGCTTGTGGAAAACTATGATAGAAATCCAGATGCAATAAAAATAGATAAAAACTGCATAAGGAAAAGTCACAAATTTTTAAGAAACAAATAAGCACACATACACCGTAAGTCTAACCAAAAGACAAATGATAGCGGCTGGGCATGGTGGTGCACACCTGTAATCCCAGCAGTGTGGGAGAAGGAGGCAGGAGGATCACAAGTTCAAAGCCAGCCTCAGCAAGACTGTCTCTAAGTAGAATACAAAATAAGGCTGGGGATGTGGCTCTCATTACATGTCTAGTTTGTTTTCCTGCCTGGTTTGTTTTCCTGCCTCATTTGTTTTCCTGTCTTCTTCCTTCTATCCATTCATCCATCCATCCATCCATCCATCCATCCATCCATCCATCCATCCATTCACTGTTATATATGCACAGAGAAATGACTAAAATGAGTTCAACAAAAATGGCAACTTCTTCATAGAAATAGTAGGTAAATTAAAATTTTTCTAACTTATCTACTATCGAATGGTACAAAAGTCATAAGGACATTAATTTTTAAAGCATTATATCCAGCAATAAAACATACTTCTTCATTATTCCTTTCAGTTGCAAGACAGGTAGACTTTAGAAATTAAATCTGTAAACCAGCGATGAAATGTTAAACTTTTTACTTTTTTGGTACTGTGGTTTGAACCCAGGGGTGCTCAACCACTTAGCCACATCCCCAGCCCTTTTTTGTATTTTATTTAGAGACAGGGTCTTGCTGAATTGCTTAGGGCCTTGCTAAGTTGCTGAAGCTGGCTTTGAACTCAAGATCCTCCTGCCTCAGTCCCCAAACCACTGGGATTACAGATAAGCCACCACCCCCAGCTAAAGATAACATTTTTGATGTCTAATTCTAAAGTAGACCATAAAAATCAAAGGAAAGTCTGTTAAACTAGAGCTTAATCATGTGTCTAATTTCTATCACTGTATAGAAGAAAACGTAAGAACATAAGCTTTCCTCATATTTGAGTTATTTTATTGGTGATAATAGCCCTTCCCAGGCCCCTCAAAGATATCTAAATATTTCTGGAGTCAAAAGACCAACTGTTTTTTGTCTCTTCTAACAAGTAAGTGTTACATGTAAGACATCCTACCTAAAATTGCTTTCGTCTTTTGATATCAATGACAGGACCTGATTATATCTGACATTAGAGTTCAAAGTTCCCAAAAAACTATAGCAAATTCTGTAATTTAGGGAAGCTTTAAATTTAATCACATATTCAGACATAAACTGGGAGTAAAATTCATATCTTTCTTAGGAACTTAATTATAGTGAAAATGGTTAAAAGATTACACATATCAGATTATCAAAAAACTCAAGTTGAATTTGGAAATAGTACTATGGAAAAATCCCTATCCTGGGATTTTATGTTATATGTATTTTACCACAATGATTAAAAAAAAAAATCAGAAGGAAAAATATCCCTATTCTAGAGTTTGAAAATCGAGATTCTGGTCCTGACTCTCTGTTCTTGGGAAAAACCCCAGATTCTCAAACTTTCAGGAAAAAGACACTAGACCAAATTATTTCCAATATCACTTATGGCTTTGAAAAGTCTATGATTTTGTAACTGGCAATAGTGTATAAAAATATCTTTATGTTCCAGTTATTGATAAATATACAAAAGTTCTAATCTAAGTTACAATACTTAATAGCCTAAAATATGTCACAAATAAAGACCACAGCAAACTCAAAAATAGAACTCAACAAATATTTTAGCAGCAAGATTATCTCTGATTCTTTGAGTTTCTTTTTCATTGTTGTCTGTCTGCTTGTTTGTCTACCTATCAATCAATAATCAGTTATGTGGTATTGGGGATCACACATAAGCATGTGCTGTACCACTGAACTACATTCCCAGACCCAGTTTGTTTTCTTTAACAGAGAGGTGCCAAAATTTCCTTAGTCCAAACTGTAATTAAGATATTATTTTAGTCGAGCATGGTGGCATATGCCTGTAATCCCAGTTGGGAGGCTGAGGCAGGAGGATTGAAAGTTCAAAGCCAGCCTCAGCAATGTTGATGCAATAAGCAACTCAGTGAGACCCTGTCTCTAAATAAAGTGTTAAATAGGGCTGGATATGGCTCAGTGGTCAAGTGCCCCTGAGTTCAATCCCCAGTGCCCCCCTTAAAAGATATCATCTTAGAGGTGTAACTAAAACTGAAAAAAATTAATGAACTGACAGAGGAAGTCACGTCAACTGACAGGAAACAGCAGATATTTTAGAAGTTAGGTAAACCCTTTATTTAGTGATTCCATAAATTGTCTACACTATTTGATGGGCCACATTTATATGGAGAAGAGAGCAGTCCTATTGTGACCAACATTACCTTCATAACACTGTGATTAAACTATAGCATCTATTCTCAGTCTGATTTTATGGGTTAATTATGTCAGGGAACAAATACATATTCCTATTGCAATTAGTACCTGAGATTGATTTTTAAAATGGTAAATAATTTCCTCTTGGTATTCCCCATCCCTGAGTCATGTGCTCCCACAGTAACTCTGGCCCTGGCCATCTAACTTCCTTTGGGCATTAAGACAATAGCAAATACACAGCAAGCAGAGATTTAAAATTCCTGAGTACTCTGCTAAAATGTAAGTAAACTTCAGTGAGCCTGACGTATGGTAAATACCGTGAACAGGGACCCTAATCACTACATGTCTCACAGAGGGTTTTTATATCAGCCAACCCCAGCTGTTACTGCACCAGCTGACCACGGAGCAGAGTTAAGGGACCAGACCTGAAGAAATACCCAGCAGAGTAAAACTTAATGCCAACCTAGAGAATCATGAATTAAATAACATGATTGCTATTTTAAACCATGAAATCTTGGGGTGCTTTGTTAAGAAGCAAAAGCTAAATGATAAGATCTAACTGTGTCTGTACCCCTCTCTCTACCCCTCTTACCCCACCCCTACCCTACTCTACACCTGCAAAAATGGACCCACTCTTTGGGAACTTAGGTTCAAATTCAACTAACACTTACTAAATACATTTTGAATTTCAGTCTTTTTACTAGGTGTCTTCACACAAATGTTTTCAATCAAACTTCCTGACCAACAAATGAAGTAGGGGAGGAAGAAGACTTGCACTTATTAGGCACCTACCAAGTAAATGCCAAAGTACTATTTCACTCAATCCTCACAGAATCTTCTGAGGTATATGCTATTATTCCCATTTTATAGGTGAGAATTTTGCCTAAGATTTCATAGCTAGTAACCATCAAGTATACAATTTTAATGCCAACTGTTAGGTCTTAAGTCTGGTGAGCTACATGTCATACTGTAAATTCCCTAAAACCAAAATGAAGATTCCTGACATGTTAGTACTGCCATTAAGTTGAGTGCAGAAAGAGCAGGGAAATGGAATTTTCCCAGGAATCTTATCTTTGAACTTTTCTTTTGGCGTCCTTTAGCTGGATGACCAAGTCCTGGACAGCAGCCTGCCAGGGCTGAAAACCATAAGAGAATCATTCCAAGATGATTAAAGGCCATGCTATCCCAGGGCCTTCAGCTACTGGCTGGTAGGCGTTCTGTCTCAACTTGAGCTATTTTTCAGATGTATCCCAGGAAATGAAAACATTTGGTTGAATAATACAAGAAACCTGAAGCCAAAGGGAGAATGGACAAAGCAGGACAAGAAAGAAGCCACTTTTTCCTCTGATTCTTTTATCTGATGCAGGAAGTACATGAACTCCATACAATGACTCACCTATTATTCTTTGTAAGTCACATTTATGAAGCCAAATGGACAATCTCTCTAAGCCCACAGACAAAGAAGTGAATCCATAAGCACCTAAACCTTATACTTATTTTTCTTTGAAAAATACTATGTAAAAGCAGAAGGATCCAACAATCCAGATGTTTACCAACTGAAAAACACGAAAATATATGCACAGAGCAGACCATTATTCAGCAATAAAAACCTGAAATATTAATACACACTACAACATGGATTTACCTTGAAAACATGCAAAATAAAAGCCAGACCAAAATGTGACAAAATTGCATGGCACCATTTACATAAAAATGTCCAGAACAGGCAAATCCATGGAGACAGAAAGCAGATTAATGGTTACCTGGGGATAGGGAAGAATGGGAAGTGACTGCCAATAGGAGTTTCTTTTAGGGGTGATCAAAATGTTGGGAATTCGGGCTGGGGACATAGCTCAGTTGGTAGAGTGCTTGCCTTGCAAGCACAAGGCCCTGGGTTCAATCCCCAGCACCACACACACACACACACACACAAAAATGTTGGGAATTCAATATTGGTTATAGTTGCAACACCTTGTTAATACACTAAAAAGTCACTAAATTGTATGCTTTGAATCAGTGAACTTTAAGACACATGAATTATATCTCAATTAAAAGTATTAAACTTTAAAAAATTATATTGTGATGGTTGCACAAGTCTATGAACATATCAAAAAAACTACTGAATGATACACTTTAAATGAGTGAATTGTATGGTTTGTGAATTATATATCAATAACTCAATCTTTAAAAAAAGAAAAGGCTATAGGCCACTTTCATCTACTATTTGCTCTCATTTCTGGACATACATAACACAATGCCAGACAGTCATAACTGGGAAGGAGACTGACCAAAGGCTGAAGCCCACTGTTTTTTTTTTTTTTTTTGGAATAACCATCTTTTAGATAGCCAACTTTATTACCTTCCATTTCAAGCCTTCCTTTTTCAAACTGTCACTAAGTAAACCATATATAGTAAACCTATGCTTTCCCTAATTCCCATAGTAAATCTTTTTTACCTAAATGATTATTAATTCTGTCCAAAGTAAAGAACTGGGGAAGAGCCCATATTTTCTTCTGTGTTTCATACATAAATACTTCTAAGAAAAAGCCTCCAGTAATTCCTCAATGTGTTATTCTGGCTTGGAATAATATGTGATAAGGTACAAGTATTATGATAACATATTTTGTTTTTTAAAAATGTAACATTTGTATATGTGTGTGGTTGCCAGTTTTGTTTTGTTTATTCGGCCTGTAAGCATTTTACATGCATGAACTCATTTATTTACATAAGTTATTATCCAAATTGATGCATGTGACCATAAATATTCTGCACATTCTTTGAAACCACTAAGAATTGCTTATAACTTGTAAGATGCCCTGGGACCCAGAATAACTTCCAGTTAAGCAGTTTGGGTAAGTGTCTTTATGCAAATTGACCTTACTTCTGGCTGCAGTGCTCTGTCTTACTGGTGGTGAGCTGCAAACTACCTATTCAAAGAGATCTAAATCTAAATTTCAAACAAAGAACAACAGGGGCAACATGTCTAAAAAGATAAAAGGCTTATAAGTGAGAATGATCCATACCTTGGTTATTGCAAGAGTTTCCTAATTGGTTACACTTTTACACTTTCCTGATCAAAGTGTCTTTTTACAACCTCTTAAAAACAGAATCAAATTCAAACTCCTTATTTTGGCATTTAAAGTCTTTAAAAACTAAATCAATGGGCTGGGATTGTGGCTCAGTAACAGAGCGCTTGCCTAGCATGTGCAAGGCACTGGGTTCAATTCTCAACAATGCATATAAATAAGTAAAATAAAGGCCTACTGCCAACTTAAAAAAAAAAAAAAAAAAAACCTAAATCCACACCCACTTCTGTTTCAGGTAAAATGGATATCTGAGAAACATTTCTACCTTTCTAACTCTGCACCTGTATGAACTCTTACCTAGTCTTCCTGTATACATTAAGTCCTTGTCTTCCTTCTTACAAATCCTTTAATCATTTTTGTACCCCTTACCCAGCATTTGGACTACTATATTATTGCCTTCATATGCAAAGGTCCTTTCTCCTCAATTACATCATATCACTATCAAATACCACTATCTGAAACACCCAGGGTCATGCTCTATACATTTAAAGAATTAGAAAAAACAGTTACACTATAGAGGCATGCCATAAATAATGTCAATGACAAATGTCATCTACCTGTTTTAATATATAAGTTCCTGGTCAGCAGTAAATGTCTCAAGATGTTTTTATATACTGAACAATAATGACACATAGTGACTACCTAATAAATACTTCCTGGATGGCATTAAATGCTTATTTTTATTTGTAAGATTGATTGATTGATTTTTGTAGTACTGGGGACTAAACCCAGCGTACTCTTCCCCTAAGCTACCTCCTTGGTCCTTTTATTTATTTGTTTATTTTATTCTGAGACAGGGTCACTAAGTTGCCCAGGCTGGCCTCAAACTTGTGATCCTCCTGTTGCAGTTTCCAAAGTAGCTGAGATTACAGGAATGAGACTGGCTTAAATGGTTATTTTTAACAAATACCAATAACAATATGGTATTTCTTATAGCAGACACACAGAGAATCATTTAAAGAGAATCATACTTTTTCTCTATAGATCAATTTAAATTGAAAAATGCAGCTCTATTTTCTTTCTGAACAAGACTAAGCAGGTCAAAACGGCTCAGAGCTCCAGAGAAACGTATTTCACTAACTAATCAAGACTAATGTATCTGCCTCTTAGGCACAGGAGCTAAAGTACATCTTTAGGATTCAACTTTCCTTTATTCTTCATTGATATTATGCTACTGCCCTCTCTGGGAAAATGCATTTCTCCCATGACTCATTTTGGCTTTCCTTTTTACCAATACAACTATACTGGAGTAATTTAGATTCCCAAAAACAGAGACCCTGAGTCCTACACCCAACTCACAATGACATCTGGCACTTTTATATCGTAGGTCTGGCAAGGTGTTTTGAATGAATTTTCAGGCACCAAGAGTCTGTACTTTTTGGCTCATTCCAAAAAAAAAAGAATGTCGATGGTTTCCAAGATAAAAGTGGGCCTAATGTCCGGACACAATAAAAAAATTGTACAATTAAGATTTAGTCTCTTCTCTGGCAGGATGACCTTGAATTATTTGTGAAGATGTGAGAAAAGTCTGAGTACTAAGATGTCTGCTCTTCTATTGTAAACCTCACCCAGGAGGGAGCTTCTGATAAAATGCACAGTAAGTCACAGAAATTATCTCTCAGGGATGGGAAAAAAAAAAATCCAGTCAGTAAAAAATTCCACAGAATAAAGATAAGAGTATGAAACTTTATAAAATTGGTTCAAGGGGTTCCAAGTCTGGCATTCCTTAAAATCTGTCATCTTTTTGGTAAGCTATTTAACAGATTCTCAAAACATCTACCACCTTCTTGCCAAGGAATTTAAAGCGCGCACACACACACACACACACACACACACACACACACACACACCCCTCCTCTCTTCTCAGCACATTTGTAAAACATTACTGAAACAGACAAGTGACTTCCTTTAGCTCAACCATTTTCATGCTAGCACTCAGACACACTCAAGGTTGCACTTACAAAACACCATTTAATAACAAGAGCAGAGACAAAAAAGCACATGCCTGTAATCCCAGCAGCTCGGGAGGCTAAGGCAGGAGAATTGCAAGTTCAAAGCCGGGCTCAGCAACTTATCGAGGCAGTAAGCAACTCAGCGAGACCCTGTCTCTAAATTAAATTTTACAAGGGCTGGGGATGTGGCCCCCCCATACTAAACAAACAAAAAACAAAAACAAAAAAACACTACCTTCTAGAGAATAGTAATAATAATAATAATGATTATGAAAAAGGATAAAGAAAATGTAGTACTGGTTAAAAGAATGTTTAATATAAGGAAAAAGCCAATCTCATAAAGGTTCATAATATACATATTTATTATTATTATAGTGCCTATAATTTTTGAGCATTTGTACATTAAGTATTTTTTATATATTTTCTTATACTATCTCAACAAAAACTAGGAATTTTTATGCTCCATTTTTTCAGAGTAGGAAACTGAGGATCAAAAAAGGGAATAACTTGCCCAAGGAGACACATTCTGTAAGTTTCAAGCCAAAGACTGATTCCAAAAAGTCAACATTCATTCCACTCTCCTCCTCCTCTCTTTTGCCCTCACTCAGAAATATGATTCCAATAAAACTAAATGCTTTAAGTTTCAGCTTTGATAAAATAATTGCACTAATATGCTATCTGAAACTCTCATAAGGTGCTGATTGTGAGTGGCAGGCATATGTAGACATCTAATATTCTCTGATGATAGTTTTTAAAACCCTGAATTGATCAGAAATTGAACAATAAGACTATTATGGTAAAGGAAGTGTTAAAATACTTGCAGTGCTTTATGGCCTAATTACCATACTTGCAAATGCTATAATCTGAGTCGGAATGAGCAAGATAATACACAAGGGAGGCAATGGTATAACAGCCTCCTTCAAACAACTGCAGGTGAAAAGAAAATAGGCTAGCAGCCAAGAATGTCTCTCCTGTGCATGCTGACGTGCACATCTGATGGACAGTGCTGAAATAACATCACTCAACAACAGCCTAGCCTTTGATTCTAAATGAGAAACTCACAGCAACAATAGGTGCCTTCATAAAACTTAGAGGACTTTCTGGGGAACTATTAATACATAATGTTTTTACCACATGATGTTATCACAGTAATTTATCTAACACACACTTCTGAGTTGCCCTAACTTAATTATGCCACTATGCTTTAAAATTCTACTTCAAAGAGATTACTGTGGCTATAGCTCTAGGGGACAAATCTGAATTTTAAGAACTAAGTGTGAATTTTAAAGAAACATCATCTATTCATGCCTTCAGTTCATGGAGTCTAATTTGAAAGGCCAAGTCAGGGGAAAACAACTTTGCAATTAGTAGTCCATCTTCTGCCTCCCATGAGCCTAAGGAGTCTGGAGAGGAGGAGTTGGGAATAGTTGTTACATGCATATCTAGACATGCTCAAGGACTAGACCAGTGACATGATCGCCATGGAGTCCTGAGAGGCAAAACACTGCATGTCAAATCTAACAGCTAGATACTTAAATACTTCAACTGACATCCTGTGCCCTGTGATTTCCTCATGTGGGAAGAAGCAGCTTACTGCTAAACTACAAATTTGTGCAAATTAAGCTATCTCAGTTGCTCCAAAATTTTTTTTAAAAACATTATTAAATATTCTTTTTCAGAATAATTTATTTATAAGAATATTTTTAACAATGTTTTTAAAAGCTTTGGCTCTACTTCTAATGAGGAACTAAATGTTCTCAATTTATCTCGATATTAACATACTATTTGATAACAAACAAAACACAGGAAAAATTATCTGTCTTCAAAAAAGATGTTCAAGAATGGATAATGGTGGGTTGGGGCTGTGGTGCAGTGGTGGAGCACTTGCCTCATGTGTGAGGCACTGGGTTTGATCCTCAGCACTGCATATAAATAAATAAAATAAAGATATTGTGTCCATCTACAACTAAAAAAAAGAATGGATAATGGGGAACCATTTTTCTGCATATGAAGACACAAAAACAAAAAAACAATTTAATATAAAACAAAATATACACAAAATTCCATAATTTTCACATGATACTAATGGTAATTAATGCTAACATATTATTGGATGGCATAAGTTAATATTTTTCTAAATCTCTATGATATGCTTGATTTCAGAAGCATAATTTTTATCGATATTAATGGTAGATATAATACCTGAATCAGTACCAATAACCTCAAGACAATCCTTTACTAGGAAACTCTCAAATGAACCTTTCAAATTAGCCTTTTGAAGTTTATTTCTTAAAACTGAAAATTACAGATTAAGAATTATTTAATATTTTATACTGATATAATTTCAGGCTTAAAAAAAGTTGTACTGCTATAAAGACTAGCCAGTACCCTTCCCTCATGCCCCCAACCTAGAATACCTTCTCTGTTATCATCACACTCATGGTTCTTGATAACACAAAATACCAACACCATCACGGCAGCCTTAGATGTCACCAGAAGGGTGTCTAAAGATCCTAGAAATAAGGGTCAACTCAAGAAATGCAGATTTTTACAATATTTAACAAGAAACCCTATACTATATTGGCAATGTAGACTAGAAGTTAAAAAAGGATTGAGATCTAGTGTGATCTTAAGACACTAAACTTTTCTCTAAGTTTCAACTTCCTCTTCTTATATGATAGGAATCTGACACCCAGCGTACCTGTATCTTTTTTGCACTTTTACGATGAGAGAGGACACATTCTTTGTAAAGCACACAAAATATATATGACAAAAATTAATAACAAACACACCAGTCACAAATGGCTAAAGAACTGTTGTCACAAAGACCACATTCTTTTCTCTAGTTCTTCCCAAACTGACCAATAGATCCAAGACAATCTCAATAAAAATCCCAGCAGGATTTTCAGTGCCATTCACATTGCTGCAAATGGCAGGGTTCTTTTTTTAATGACTGAGGAGTATTCCACTTTGTAAATGTACCACATTTTCTTTATCCATTCATCAAGTGATGGAAATTTAGTTTGTTTTCATTTCTTGTCTATTTTAAATGGTGCTGCAGATGTCTCTTCAACATATTGATTTCATTTTCTTTGGATATACCTAGTAGTGGGATTGCTGGATCATTCTGTAGTTCTATTTTTAATTTTTTGAGGAACCTCCATACTGTCTTCCATATGCTTACACTAATTACATTCCCAACAATAGTGCGTGAGGTGCCGTTTTCTCCATATCCTTGTCAGCGGTTATTATTTCTGTTCTTTTTGATAATAGTCATTCTTACTGGAGATGATTATATTAAGTGAAACAAGTCAAGCACAGAAAGACATATCATCTCTTTCATATCTGGAAAATAGCTGATCTCACAGAAGCTGAGAGTAAATTGGGGGTTACTAGGGCAAAAGTAAGGGGAAGGCAGAAGACCACATTCTTTAACCACAGTTCTCTGCAATTGAAAATTAAAACTGTGCAGTTTTAAAAAAAAATCACACATTTCATTTTTAAAAAGCACCTCTGAATAATTCATAGGTCAAAAAGCACAAGTACCACAGGATGGGAGGAAATATTTACAATGTACCACATATGATGAAAGGATGCTGCTAAGAAAGCACATAGAGAAAAAGTTACAGTGCTAACTAATTTAGTAAGCAAGAAAAAGAAAAAGTGTTCAACCAAAAAAAACAACATCAATTTGACCTTAAAAAAAAAAAACAAAAAAACCTTAAGTTAGTAACAGACATGCACTTCTTTAACCTAATAAAGAGTATTTGTCAAGTCCTGCTGCAAAATCAGGTTCAATGTTAAAACATTCAAACAACTTTTTTTAAGGTGAGAAGAATGCCTGCTACTATTCAATATACTGTACTGGAGATCTTAGTTAAGAAGAATAAAATATATAGGCTTTAAAAGAAGAAATTAAGGTTGTAATTCACAGGCATTAAGACTGTCTTAACTGGAGGAGGTGGGAGGGAGTAATTTCCAGAAAACCTATCAAAATGAACAATATGTTTTAAAAAAAATCAACAAGTCGCTTATAAAAGTAAAAATGTTAAAAGCAAAAGATTTTTGAAGGATACATTTGTAATAGAAACAAAAACTATTAAAGCTTCTGGAAATAAATTTAATAAAAATATTTAAAACATTTGTGTGGAAAAAATTATATTATCTAAGAACATACAAGATAAAACAGATGGAAAGATAAACCATGCTCATAAACAGGAAGAGTTAACATCAAAGAGATGGCAAAAGTAGTCTATGTAGTCAATGTAGCTAAGTAAAATTTCCAGTGGCATTTTACAAATTTTTATACACTGACCCTAAAATTTATATGGGAGAATGGTGACATAAATTCAAATACCAATCAGTACTGGAAACAAAAATAAAAAAGGGTTGGGGAATTGTTTAGATAAACGGTCAAAGAAGGAATAAGAAGGTGAGATCAAAGACCTGAATGCAGGGAAGAAGCACGTATTTCAGATGGAAAAAATAAAACAGGTAACTACAGCTTACAGTGTAAACAAAAACAAATACACAATATATTAAAGCAAATTCTAAATGTGAACAGTAAAACTTTACAACACTTGGAAAAAAATAAAAGACTTTTTAAGATACTTGAGTGGGTAAAGAATTTCTTTTAAAAAGTCACAAAAAGTATACTATGTAAGAAAATTTGGACAAATGTGAATTCATGAAAATGAACACTCAAGAAAAGACTTCAAAGTTAAAGGCACATGCCATAAGTGCATGCATATAAATACAATGCACATAATTATAAACAAAAAACTAGGTCCAAATCTTCACCTTGTTGGCTTAGGATCAGACTTCCTTAACAGGACTCCCATAGCACAAGAAATAAAAGCAAGAATCAATAACTGGGATAGATTGAAACTAAATAGCTTTCTCTCAGCAAAGGAAACTATCAGCAATGCGAAGAGAGAGCCTACAGAGTGGGAGAATATCTTTGCCACTCATACTTCAGATAGAGCACTAATTTCCAGAATATATAAAGAACTCAAAAAACTCTACACCAAGAATACAAATAACCCAATCAACAAATGGGCTAAGGATATGAACAGACACTTCACAGAAGATCTACAAGCAATCAACAAACATATGAAAAAATGTTCACCATCTTTAGTAATAAGAGAAATGCAAATCAAAACTACACTAAGATTCCATCTCACCCCAATTAGAATGGCGATTATCAAGAATACAAGCAACAACAGGTGTTGGAGAGGATGTGGGGGAAAAGGTACACTCATACATTGCTGGTGGGACTGCAAATTAGTGCAGCCACTCTGGAAAGCAGTGTGGAGATTCCTTAGAAAACCTGGAATGGACCTCCCATTTGACCCAGCTATCCCACTCCTCGGCCTATACCCAAAGGACTTAAAATCAGCATACCATAGAGATACAGCCACATCAATGTTCATAGCTGCTCAATTCACAATAGCCAGACTGTGGAACCAACTTAGATGTCCTTCAATTGATGAATGGATAAAGAAACTGTGGTATATTTATACAATGGAATATTACTCAGCTATAAAGAATAATAAAATTATGGCATTTGCAGGCAAATGGATGAAATTGGAGAATATCATGTTAAGTGAGATAAGCCAATCTCAAAAATCCAAAAGGCGAATGATCTCACTGATAAGCAGATGATGAAACATAATGGGGGGTGAGAGGGGGGCTAGAATGGAGGAAGGAGGGACTGCATAGAGGGAAAAGAGGAGTGGGAGGGGTGGGGGGGAAGGAAAAAATAACAGAATGAATCAAACATCATTACCCTATGTAAATGTATGACTACGCAAATGGAATGCTGTTACTCCATGTACAAACAGAAACAACATGTATCCCATTTGTTTACAATAAAATAAATTTAAAAAATAAAATAAAATAAAAATAAATTTGCCATCCAAGTTTTACAGTTGAGACCTTAGAAGATTCAGAATGCTCCAATAAAAAATTGTTTTAAAGTGGAAAAAAAAAAAAAAAAAAACAAAAAAAACCTAGTGTCTAAAACATGAAATACTGCAAAAGACTGAGGTGGGGGAAAGAATATGGAAAAGGCATATTCAGCATTAGACTTGTGCAGTCAACATGGAAATAAGCAGTGTTAAAACTACAGCTGGGGGTATAGCTCTCTGAAGAGTGTCTGCCTAGTATACCCAAGGCCTTGGGTTCAATCCCCTGCACTGCCTCCTCCCCCAAAAATTAAAATTAAAGAAAAAAAACAAATGAACTGAAGAGATCTGGCAACAAAGGCTAGAAAATGTCATGATTAATGTTTACTTTTATATGTAAAATAACTTTTCCCTAAATCAGTTCAATTTTACTTGGCTAGAGTTATTAAAGCTGCTGACAGTTCCAAAACTATATGCCTGGTACCATGTTGCAAAAAGAGAATATCAATTCTGGTTAAGGACCACTAAGAAACCCAGGGAAAGGAAAAGTTACTATTTTGAGATGTTTTGGCTGAACTGAGTCTTATAATTGAACTTTGCCAAGTATGAGGTATCCAATCTCTTAACCAAATAAAATAAACCCATTTCCCTAGTATTGCTGTGGTCACTTAAAATATATTTAAAAATAAATAAATAATGATCTTGATCTAGAATAAAGCCTATTATGGAAGGGGCATTTGTGAACTTGGGATGGGAATGCAATTTTAATTCAACCCTAACCTATCACAGAGCTCCCTCTGCTGGCCCAGAGAGGCATGATGTGCCTAACACTGACAACCTCTCATGCCACACTTCTTTCTCATGGCACAGTAACGTGCTCTTCCCTTCTTGGGGCAAACAAGGTTCTTCTGGAACCCTTATTCAAAAAGAAAACATATAGTAAAGGGCTTGCCTGGCATGTATAAGGCCCTGGGTTTGATTCCCAAGGACCACAAAAAACAAACAACAACAAAAACAGCATTAGCAGCAAAAGACAAACAAAAACACTAGACAAACAGAACCCTTCCAAACTCCCCAGTCTGATTATTTTATCCATACAGAGATTTTCAAAGAGTGTGGGCCATAGTTGGCTTATATGGTTTACAGGCATTCTCAAGATCCCTTATAAAGCAATCAAATATCACCCTACCCCACTTAATCCCCTACCTCCAACTGCAGTCTGCCTCCTTACTGTGGATTCAGATATGTATATCCAAAACGTTCTCTCATATGTAGAATATTATTAGCTTGTCAGAGGCATACCCCCTTTGGAAATCTTAGAAACATAACCTGGAGTAACTAATTACTGAAACAACCAGCAAGGAGAGGTATATTACTACAGGCTGAGACTTACCAACAAGAACTGTAACATAAACCTAGTCCTGGCCTTCAACAACTTTTGTTCTGCTGGCAGCAGTATAATATGATTGGGGATGAACTCTAAAATCGAGTGTGTAACTGGACATGATGTCTCATGCCTGTAATCCCAGCTCGGAAGGCTGAGACAGGAGGATCACGAGTTCAAAGCCAGCCTCAGAAAAGGTGATGCACTAAGCAGCTCAGTGAGACCCTGTCTCTTAGTAAAATACAAAATAGGGCTGGGGATGTGGCTCAGTGGTCAAGTGCCCCTGAGTTCAACCCCCAGTACCAACCCCCGCCACCGAAAAAAAAAAAAAAAAACCGATGAAATCAAAGCAATAGACAATAATAACAAAAGACAGGACAGAAATTTGTAAAAAGTGAAAATGTTTTAAGATTCTTTTTTTATTCAGCAGGAAGACACATAATGACCAACTTTGGAATTTACTAGAAAAACAGAAAGTTAAATAGGCATATACTTATGCATGTACTGTGTCAGCTGGTGACAGGGAGTGGAGAAGGAGTAGGCAGAGGGTAGGAAGGTAAGGGGGTGAGGACTCACCACCCCAAAAGAGGTAAAGAAAGGAGAAAAAAGCAAGAGAAAAACAAAGTGAGTAAAAAGCACAAAATAAGAGCAGAACAGAACTAGGTCCAAATATACCCAGTATAGACAAAATTAACGTGAAGTAGAACTGACTGACAAAAATAATCCATACACATAAACTCTCTACACCAGTATAGTGGGATGCTGTTTTAAAGCAGTCCTTTAAGGTTTAAAAGCAAAAACATAAATGTTAAATTTAAGACACTAGGAAGAAAGAATTCAAATAAACTGAAGATTTCTTGTGAAGACAGGAAAGAAATAAACAACTGACAAGGGACACAGAATAAGAACTTCTTTTGTTAATATTTTAATTTATTAAACTGGATAGGAATACTTAAGGATTATTTTATTTTCTATTTGTTTATGTCTTAAATATTTCATGAAAAATGACATTTGACATCCCTCAAGAATGGTAAAAGTCTGGCAATGTCAACTGTTAAAGATGAAGGAAAACAATTCTCATCTACTGCTAGTGAAAATGTAAATTATCATAGTCACTTGAAGAAAACTGCAGAGCATTCTAAGTATAAAACCAAAGAACTAGCAAATCCCACTTCTCAGGTCACAGCCTAAAAAAACTACATATCTACTAAGAGGCAGGTTCAAAGACATGTTTATAATAGCAGATATCCAGAAAAAACTTCATGTCCAGCAAAAGGGGAATATATAATACAACGTGTTATATACATTCTTATAATCTATTATCAATAAAGATGCATCTCACAGGGACCTTAACTTTATCCGTAAAGTTGTGGGTTGTTTTATTCTTAGAATATGTTATATAAATCTAAAAAATAAGTACATTAATTCTACACTCAAGTTTTTGCTATATTATTTGTATTATTTAAAACTAAAAATCTTAAAAACCCTTAAAATCCATTTCATTACTGTGAGAATTAAATTATGTAAGTATTTCATGTACAAATGATACCTGTGGCCTAAGAGAAACTTTAAAAATGTGAGTTTTCCTTAAAATCAAACAAATTAAGTATTCAAGTAGAACATCTATAGACTATTTTGTCCTGCATTTGCTTCATAGAAAAGTGAGGAAAAACTACTAATATATTTTTTAACACAAGCATAACCTTCCTCCACCTGTCCTTTAGATTTCAGCTGAGATTTTATCCTCTGTGAGATTCTGCTTGACTATGTCAACTGCCAAAGATAAACCACCTGTGGCTCTCTGAACTTGCCTTGCCCACCTCTTCCCTGGGATCTTGTGTACACTGCTCCCTCTGCTGGAACATCTTTGCCTAACCTGCATACTGCAAACCTTCCTGCATTTTTCCTCAAGGAATTTTTTAGTAGGTCCTAGACAAGTTAGATAGTCTTCCCCTCGGCTTTGACAAGCACCCTCAGATTACCACTGTGTTAGAACTCATTTCATATATTGAATTGTAATTAATGGTCTTCCCTCTACAATGAGTTCTTTCAGGGCAAGGAGTGCTTTGCTTACTCATTCTCTGTTGTCCTCAGTACCTAGCAAAGAGCTTGGGAAAACAGGCACTAAAGAAAAATTCATTAAATTATGCAAAGGATCTAGAGCAGGGGCTAGCAAATTTCTGTTAATGGCATGACAGCAAATATTTTAGGCTTTGGGGACCACTGGTCTTTCATAGCTCTCTGCCTTTATAGAATAAAAGCAGCTACAGACAACTCATAAATGAAGAGGCATAGCTGTGTTTCAATAAAACTATTACTAAAAGTACAAGGCAAATCAGATTTGGCCCATGGACCGTAGTTTGCAGATACCTGGTATGGAGGAAGGGCCTTTAAATTTTAAAAAGAGGAAAAAAAAAAAAAAAAAAAAAGATGATGAAAAGATCACAGAAAACTTAGTGCTTTAAACCTAGGCAAAGTTTAAGTGTACTTATACAACTCAATTATTATCATTTTCCTTTCTTCCCTGAGTTGGTCTGTAATGCTCAGAATAAGAGGAGGGCAAGAGTTGAAGAGCAGAGGAAAGCAAGACACCCTAAGATGGAAGCTGAATACCGGGGTTAGGCTTAATCACAGAAAAATGAATCAGATTCAAAAGGAGAGAGGTGAGTTCTGAAGGAATATGATAGAACTTTTAAATTTGTATACTCATCTTTAACTGACTGAGTGTTGGTAACCTGGGTTAGATGCACAAACCATCATGAAAATGGACTGAAGATACGTAAATAGGTCAGAATTTCATTATACTTTGGGATGAATTATACACCAAAACAACATGTGTGCTTATCTCCACAAATGAACCTTCAATGACAACATTCAATGAGAGAATGGCTGTTTGGGTTCAAAAGCAAAATTCCTTCTCTTTGTTGACACTTTCTTACCTCTGACTCCACATGCTTTCCCCTGCAAACCTCTTGCCCCGACACAGTCCTCCAATGAAAAACCTCCTTTAGTTGTGGTAACAGAAGAGAGAACCCAAGAAGAAGTTTTCATGGACCATGGGAATACTGAAGTGCATATGCTTTGTCAAAAAGTTAGTATATTTCACCAGAGCCTTACTTTTCATAGTCCCTTCCTCTTCCTCATCCTCTGCATTGATCACCATGGTGCCCAGTTGTGACGGCAACGTGTCATCATGCTCAATCATAGTATTGGCTCCATCACTCATGGTGCTGGCCACTCGTACAGTGCCCATCTCATCACCCACCGCTCGAACCATCGTGCCAGAATCCATTTCATCCTCCTCCTGCAGGACACAAATCTCAAATTGGGGCCAATTTGATCAAAAGACTGAGTTTTCTGAATTCTATTGCTTATCTTGGTAAAATATTTCTGAGTTTGACACCTTTTCAGGTTCTAAATTCACCTTGTAGAAGTGAAAGTTCTCTTTATTTAACCAAAGAAGTTCATAAATTTATCCACATAAGAGGAACGTTCTAATTCTAAAGGACACTCTTCCCCTCCCCTTCTTATTAGAGTTTACAACACAGATCTAAGAGCTGGCATAAGCACCCCTGGAATCTCAGGGTAGTGAGGGAGTCTTTAAGTATAAAAGCTACATAATAAGTATGGATCTTATGCTCCCAAAAATGGCTTGGAAAAACCAAGTCTCATAACTGAGTATTCTCTCAAGTAAAAAATTAATTTAAATAAAAGATACAAGTAAAAATTAAATTTTGTAGGAAACACCAGGGGAAGAACAAGCACAGATTCAGTAAGCCTCCAGCAAGTTTGGGTCCAGATCAAGATATGTACTAAAAGAGTCTCCAGCTCCAAGCTGATCCAACATTATCTACTCGTCTTACTTACACTTGACAATCATGAACTAACAGGCCTTGATGCCTGAGGCCCACAGCAATGCCTGCTACTCACTGAGTTTTCTTCATCGTCCTGGTCCACTTCCCGCTGCTGAGCTTCTTGGCGTTTCAGTTTCACATCCATGGCTTCATTAATTAAGTCCCGCAGTATTGACACTCCTTTGGCACTCTTGACAAATGGGTGCTTAAAAAAGAAAACAGACATCACTGGAGTCAGTTTATGTAGCAAGGGAGTTACAAGTGCCTGGCACACAGCAGGTACTTGACGATACTTGCTGAATCAATCAGTGAATCTAACCTTTTTCTTTATGCCCTGGACAACAGCTAACTCTAAGCAGACTTTGCCCATTTTTTTCAACCTGGTTATAATAACTATAGCTTCTCTCTGTCAACTCTAGAGATTCTCAATGGGGTGGTATTATTCCCTAGAGAAAGTTCTGCAAATGTGCTAAAAGCCTGATGTCATAATAAAGTTTGGAGGGCACACCTAGCACAAGAAGATATGCAGGAATGCTAGCAACCTGTGGCTCATTCTGCACATTTTTTAAATGTCTCACAGTATACATTGTGCTCTAATACTGAAAATGTTTTTCAAGAGATATACGAAATGTCCACTGATTTGGAAGGCAAATTTGGAAATGAGAGCTTAAAATGAAATAAAGATACTGTTTAGAAATCACTACATAATTTACTCAGCCCATTTATTCTTTCTGTTCAATGTAGTAGAGCATTCCCCCAACTACATAGTTAGATAAAAGGGATGTTACCACAAAAGTGCAGTTACTACAAAATCACTAAAACTCATCACAAATGTATAATGGAGTAGACCCAAATATTATTCAACCAGTGAAGACAATTAAAACACAGAGATACTGCTAATGGTTTTTTGTTTGTTTTGGTATTGGGAATTGAATCCAGGAGTACTTTATCATTGAGCTACATTACCAATCCTTTTTTCATTTTTTTGTTTTATTTTAAGTTTTTGGTACCAGGGATTGAACTCAGGGGTACTTAACCACTGAGCCACATCCCCAGCCCTTTTTTTGTATATTATTTAGAGATAGGGTCTCACTGAGTTGTGTAGGGCCTTGCTAAGTTATTGAGGCTGGCTTTGAACTTGCGATCCTCCTGTCTTAGCCTCCCAAGCTGCTAAGATTACAGGCCTGCACCACTGTACCCCACTATTTTTTAATATTTTTGAGACAGGGTCTCACTAAGTTGCTGAGTCTTGCAATCCTCCTGCCTCACTCCTGAGTTGGTGGAATTATAGGCAAGCACCACTGTGCCCACCTACAGTTTTTAATATGAACACTATGTTATGTTTTTGTTTTCTGGGTTTATAGCATGACAAGTTGTTATCTAGGTTATGAAAGACACATGGAAACTCTTTTGGGAGTTGACTGGTATTTTGCAAACTACTCTGATACTGTCTCCTGTTTTCTCTTTACAATCTACTCTCTTTTCCCATCACCCATGAGAGTATAAAGGTCTCCAAGGGCTTTCTTTATAAGTACACCAGAGATTGAAAGGATGCCTTAACACGTGGTGGGATTGCAATACAGAAGATATTTTCCCAAAGAACTCTTATTAGTACCCCATCCAGGCAGGAAAAGAAGTTAACAATACTCTTAGAAATAAGACCTTGGTCATTAGCAAGGATATCATATTGCCTTGTGCTTTCTACTTGGAAATTCTTTCTACTTAAGAATTCCTCCCTCTTATCAGATACAAGTCTAGCCTGTTATTACTTACCATCAGTTTTATGCTAGTGTCCACCTCATTCATTTTCCTGTGCTTCTGGAATGAAATGGGTTTCTGATCTTCTTATTACTCTTAAATCTAAATTCACTCATGATGCTAGATACAGGTATATGTTTCATTACATACACAAGTTGGGTCAAGCTGAAGTATTCTACATTGTCATACATTTTATTGTAAATTATTACCTTTATATTACAAGTAATATTAGGGGCTGGGGAGATAGCTCAGTCAGTAATGTGCTTGCCTTGCAAGCACAAGGCCATGGGTTCGATTCCCAGCACCACAAAAAAGTAATATTGACTCTTTTTAAATTATAGGCATAAATAGATTTTACTGTCTATGAGTTTCATTCCAGAAAAGTAATGAGAGATGTTATAAAGTGGGGCACTGGGACTGAAATCATTGAAAATCATTGACTTAACCCAACGAGAGTGAATATTTATCAAGTTCATACCACACTATCTTCAATATGTGTAAAGCATGTTTGAAGTAATACATAGTATATCACTTCATCTTCACAACACACGAGTCTTTATTCCCATTCTACAGATAAGAAAACTAAGGGGACAAGATAAGTTATTTGCTCAAGGTCACAAAGTATTAAACAGCCAGAATTCAAACCCAAGTAGTGTGCGTTCTGAACCCAAGCTCCTAACCACAAGGCAATCCCACCCATCCCTCAAGGCCCAGTATGTAAGCTCTCTCTCCAAAGAAGTACTCCCACTGTCTCCAGTTCAAAGTGACCTCCTTTTATCCTGAGCTATAACAGCACCCACCACTGATTCCTTGTCAGAAGGACAGCCTTGATGGCAGTTGGGCTTTTGGACTCAGAATAACTCAGATCCTACCACTGACTCTGCTGTGTGCTGGCTGAGAAACTCTAAATGAATTAATCTCTTTAAAATTCCCCTTTCTCACTTATAAAACTGAAATAACACCTACCCTTCACAGGGTCTATGTGATGATTAAACGGCATAACATGTGCAAAGCCGACACACAGCAGATGCTCACTTAATGTTAATGTGTTTTCTTTAACCCCACATAGCTCTGAATTTTCTTCATTGTGGTTTTACTCAATGAATTAAGATTCTTTTCTGTCTTTCCTACTCAAATAGATTCAAAGAGCCCCCCTAAAGGCAGGGGCTGTCTCATACTTCTGTTCTATCTTCATGCAGGTGGACTAACAGCATTTTCTGGTCTGCATATAGATCAAACGGGGAGGCAGCCTGACAGGTGACTCATACCTGGAGAAGCTGAGTGGCTGTGGCTCTCTGCTCAGGGCTTTTTACAAGACACTGCTTCACAAAATCTGTGAAGTTATCTGACCACAGCTCTGGCTTTCGGAACGTGGGAGGAGGATTTGTAGGAATCATGAAGATTGCCTAATTAAAAAAAGAAGAGAGAAAAAGAGAAAGACTTGGTAAAGTAAAAGTGATTCTCCAATAAAAATGTGCCTGGAATTACATTTGCAGTTTGGTAAAATGATTTTTATCTAATAAGTCCATTCAAAGCCTAAGCACCTCAAAGTACAAAGTATGACAACTGGATAAGTTGATATATTTCACCCTTTCCCTTTCCCTCTCTCTTATGCAGTCTTGTCCCCTAAACCTCGCAATATCAATATATCAATAAAGCTTTTTTTTTTTTAAATGCTAACTGCATTATGCTGCTCTTCAAAGTGGAAGGCAACACCTACGAGTATCCATATCCAGAAGATAACCTCAGCCCCAAGAGTTGCCAAATATCCCTACTTCAAAGTCACCCCTATGCCTGATGTCACAGTGACTGCAGTTAAGATCATCAACCAGAAGTCTCCAAGCCACATGAGCCATTAACCTCCAAGTCAAGCCAAATCGACATTCTTGGAAGGAACAACGAAGACAAAAAATAAAAAAAAATCCAACCCTTAACAATTGGCCCATTACATTATAGCTAAATTGTACTATTTCAAAATATATAACTATTATTTATTGAATTTCCAACAAAGGATGAGCCACAGGTTTTATTTATTTATTTTTATGTGGTGCTAAGGATCGAACCCCGTGCCTCACATATGCTAGGTGAAACTCTACCGTTGATCCACAACCCCAGCCCACAGTCATGGCTTTTGAAAGATAAAACTCTGCAATAAACAGTTTAAATTCTTTCAATCTAAAAATGTGACCAGTAAATCATCTACTTTTTCACTTTTCTTTGCCCCAGGGAAAGAAGTTTATCTTTGGGCACATGAATGCTTTTAAAAGTCTTAAGTGACAGGAGATTCTGGGGAGTAGGTAAAACCTGGGAATCCCTTAAAGTGTCAATACTGAGGAGTTTCAGTGGAGATGCAGCCCTACAGGCCCCTGACACTCCAAAAGAAGACGGAGGTTGGAGAGAGCAGAGCCTCCAGACGAAGAGTCTGGGGATCAACAAACCAGAACTTACAAATTCAAACAACTACAGGGGGGGAAACTATAGAGGCCAGTCAAGAAAAAGATAACAAATGAACAGGTTGGCTGTTAAGTGATGGGAGTTCAAAAAAAGTGTTAAGAGAAAATGCTGTAATAACTGGTATCTGGCAACTGGTGACTACAGGAATCATGGAGACTGGCTGAATGGAAAGCTCTCATATATAAATAAAACAACCACTACTCAGCTCCAACTGGTATTATCATGTTACAATATGGGTTTCTAAACTATTAAAAGCATATATAATTGCACAAATCGAACTAAGCATTTCTTTTCTGTAGGCTATGTCCTGCCAGGGGGCTATCAATACCCAACTTCTGAAATGGAGGGGGGTGAATCACACTTAACTAGTGACTACAACTAGTCAGTAGAAGGGTATCATTTATAGTGACACTTATCAATTACATACAAACAATTCATTTATTGTTTGGGACCTAATCAATTAAGTCATGGAACTAACCTTCTAAAGATGGTCAGTAACTAATCATCCCACTGGTTTTCTGTCCATTTCCTTACCCTCATTGGATGGATATCAGCATATGGGGGCTTTCCTTCAGCCATTTCTATGGCAGTTATTCCCAGAGACCAGATATCTGCCACACAATTGTATCCAATTTCCTGAATAACTTCTGGAGCCATCCAAAATGGTGTTCCTATCACTGTATTCCGTTTAGCCATGGTATCCTAAAGTAGAATGCAGAGAAACCAACACCAAGCATAAAACTGAGAAAAAGAGCTTTTTTTCCAACAATAAAAAATGATTTATACTTCAAATACATACAAAAACCATGCTCAGAATATGATCAAACAAGTCACAAAAGAAATTTAAATGATCAAGAAACATAAAACTATTCTCAATTATTAAAATATGAACTAGCAGGGTACAGAGGTGCACACCTATAATTCTAGCAGTTCTGGAGGCTAAGACAGGAGGATCACAAGTTCAAAGTCAGCTTTAGCAACTTAGTGAGGGCCCTAAGCAACAAGTGAAACCCTATCTCTAAATAAAAATATAAAAAAGGGCTGGGGGTGTGGCTCAATGGTAAAGCACCCAGAGTTCTATCCCAAGTAAATAAATAAATAAATAAATAAACAAACAGATATATATGTGTTTGTGTATATGTATATATGTATATGTATGTGTGTGCATGCATACATATACATATATATGCACGTATACATACACACATAAATGATAAATAAGACAAGTTTTAGTTTGTGGCTTAAGGAATATGTCAATATAGTACAATATAGTACAACATAGTATACATTACAGTAAACAACCATTTGTATACTTTCCAAGAAGAGTGTGCCCCTATTCAAAGAGAACCCTCCTCCTACAGTTCTCTTTAGGAAGAGAAGGATTCTGAAACAAAACTAAAGATTCAAAAGAATGTCTCATGTTCCTTCTGAAATGCCTGTGACAGGTTATGCCAGTCAGAAGCAAGTGATAGAGGCAACACTTTTGAATTGACCTCACTCTGTCAGACCTATATAAAAAATTAACACAGGAACTAAGGAAATGCTTAGTCATTTCCTTAGCTCTGAAACTTCACATTTGCAGGGTGTTTTCAAATAGTGGTAGTCAAAGTTGTTTTCATTGGATTATTTCAATTAGAAACAGATACTTGCATAGCTAGAAACATTTTGAAAATTAAATAATGAGTGGATATTAAGCCCACTTAGATCTGTATTGTACATTATTAGTACAACAGAACAGAAAATATTAACTTCAGAAAGAAACAGTGGCACATGTACATACACACACACACACACATATATATAATAGTCTATTATGTATGTCATATATATGATATTAAAATGCCATTTCAAATCATCAAAGGGTGAATTAAGCAAAAATAAAAATCTGACTTGTCATTTAAACACATACCTTACACTTTTAGCAAACTAAGTTCAAATAGGTTGAAATTTTCAATATTAAAAAAACAGGGCTGGGGATATAGCTCAGTTGGTAGAGTGCTTGCCTGTCAAGCATAAGGCCCCAGGTCCAATCCCCAGCACCACAAAAAAAAAAAAAAAAAAAAAAAAAAAAAAAAAAAACACACACACACACAAAGCTCAGGCCAGGTGTAGTGGAACACACCTATAACACCAGGTACTCAGGAGGCTGAGGTAGATGACTGCAAGTTTGAGACCAACCTTAGCAATTGAGTAAGACCCTATCTCAAAATAAAGAAAATAAAAAGAACTAGGGGTATAGCTCAATGATAGAAAACGCCTGGGTTAAATCCCCAGTACAATAAATTAATAAATAAATGTACAGATGAATGGTTATATAATGTTAGAGTAAAAAAGAACTTTTTAAGCACAAAGACAAAAACCATAAGATAAAAGTGGATGAATTTTTCTACATAAAATCTAGAAACTGGGGCTGGGGTTGTAGCTCAGTGGTGGAACACTTGCCTCACATGCATGAGGCACTGTGATTCTCAGCACCACATAATAATAAATAAATAAATAATAATAGTATTGTGTCCATCTACAACTAACAATTAAAAAAAAATCTAGGAATTTCTATATTAAAAAAAAGTTGTATCACCCTTGACTTTCTGAATATGTTTTATTGGGCTTAACAGGATGCTCTCTAGTTGTATCCATTTTCCTGCAAATGACATAATATCATCTTCTTTGTGGCTGAATAACACTCCATTGTGTGTATATACCACATTTTCTTTATCCATTCATCTGTTGACAGTGTACACCTAGGCCAGTTCCATAACTTGGCTATTGTGAATTATGCTGCTATAAAGAGTATGCTGACTTTAATTCTTTAGGATAAATACTGAAGAACGGTACAGTTGGATCATATGGTGGTTCAATTCCTAGTCTTTTAAGGAACCTCCATACTGATTCCCATAGTGGTTGTACTGATTTACATTGGGAAGTTAGAGAGGGAAAAAGGGATCTCATGAAAACAGAAGGGAGACCAGTAGGGTAGAGGAAGGAAATCCGGGAAAGAAAGATGGGAGGGAAAGGGGAGGTACTGCAAAGTGAAATTGATCAAATAATGTTATGTGCACATTATGTAACAATAATTCCATTATTATATATAATTGTAACATACCAATTTTAAAAAGGAGGGAAAAAAAGTCCATAGACAAAATTAAGACAGCAACAAAGAAAAAGTATTTCAACATATACAAGAAAAGGTTAATAATTTCAATGATTTTTTTTTTAGTTTTGGTTTTCTTTTTTTAACAAATAGATTTTTTAAAAGATCTAACAATTAGAAAAATTGACAAATAAATGAATAGTTCATTTTGAAGTGAATAATTATAAAAGGTCAATAATGAAATATAAAAATAATTGTTTTGAAAATGATAAGAAAGATGTAAATTTACTATCTACCCAATATTACCAAATACTAGGGAAAGGGACACATTTATAAATAGCAGTTGGCCGCAGGGCGTGGTAGCACATGATGTAATCCCAGAGACTCAGGAGACTGAGGCAGGGGGATTGCAACTTCAAAGCAAGCCTTAGCAACTTAATGAGTGAGGGCTCAGGATGTGCCTCAATGATTAAACAGCCCTAGTTGAATCCCTGGTATCCACCCCCACAAAAAAGGTGTTTATAATTAGCAGTTGGGAATAGAAACTGCTCCCTTCTAAAAACACTTTGACAATACACATCAAAAGGTTCAGAATTTCACATATCTCCTGACCAATTTCACCATGAAAGAAATTATCCTAAGAATATACTTAAGAAAAGGCTGAAAACTTTAGCTGCAAGGATGCTTATCACAGATTTTCATGTGGGAAAACTATAAACAACCTAAATGGGCACCCAATATCCAACTGTAGAGAATGAGCTAATAAATCATGGTACATCCAGAAAATGAAATGCCAACAAATATCACCAAAAATAATAATAAAGATTTCTGGGTAACAATGACAGATTGCACAAACATATCTTATTTTTACTCCCAAACAAAACTCACTCAAAAGATATTAAGAGGATATTTTTTTAAAGGAATGAATCCACAAGAACAAAAAAAAAAAAGAAAAGAAATCACAGCCACAGAATTTTTAAGCTGGAAAGCAGATGGCTGAGTGGTAATTATCTGAACAGACTATTAAAATGGAATCAGTTGCTTTAAAAAAAAAAAAAAGAAAAAATTAGCAAACATTCTAATTTCAACACCAGCGACTTCAAAAGGCTTAGAAACTGGTAGCATTTGGTATGGAGAATGGTGAAAGTGGACCTCAAAACAGAAAAAAAAAAAAAAAAAAAAAAAAGAACTTTGAACTTGCAATCCTCCTGCCTCAGCCTCCCAAGCCACTGGGATTACAGGTGTGCACCACTGAGTCAGGCTCAGCAATTTCCTGAAAAGTTATATAAAAAGAAGCAGTTAAGGCATAGATGCTTCTTTCACATTTGGCAACCTGTGGGTTTCCCTTGCCCACTCTGGCTTATGGGTTTGGGCTGGAGGTGTATTCTTTAGAGACAGGAACAGGATTTCCATACAGTAGAGAGTGTGAGTAAATTGTGAATTAGGAACATTAACTTAGTTTATATGCTCCATGCTACACAATCCCCACCAACACGTCTCAGAAGGCTGCCTACAAACTCTAGAAAAGAGAACAGTCAGAAAGGTATCTAAATTTACCACTGCAAGTTTCCCAACTAAACAGCTCAGTGTGATCATCCTGACCATCACTAAAATAAAGTGAGACAAAAAGAAGTCATGCTTTTCTTTAGAAAAGCAACACATACACTCATTATAAATGAAAACAAAACAAAACAAAACAGGAAGTGACAAAGTTCAGCCAAGATTGCAGGATAAGATAATATACAAAAATCAATTGTATTCCTATATACTAGCAGTGAACAAAATCAAGTATTCCATTTAAAATAGCATCAAAAAGAATAAATCATTTAGGAATGAATTTAATAAGGTCAGTGCAATTCTCATGCACTACAAATTTTAAAACTGCTGAAACAAATTAAAGAAGATCAAGGGAAGTAGAGGTCTATTTAGTGGTAGAGTACACGCTTAGCATGTACAATGCCCTGGGTTCAATCCTCAGCACCAAAAAAATAAATAACTAAATTTCTGTGACCTTGCATTAGCTAATGATTTCTTAGATGTCACACCAGAAGCACAAGCAACAAAGGAAAAAGAAAGTGGATATCACCTAAATTTTAAAATTTGTGTTTCAAAGGATATCATCAAGACTGAGAAAAGACAACTCAGAGAATGGGAGAAAATATTTGCAAATCACGTACCCTATGAGGGATTTATATCTAAAATATAAGCATTCTTAGAACTCAACAATAAAAAGACAACCCAATTAAAAATCAGCAAAGGATTTGATATACATTTCCCCAAAGAAGATATACAAATGTTCAATAAGGACAAGAAAAAACACTGAGTCATTAGGCATTAGTAAAATGCAAATCACAACCACAATGGGATACTACTTATACCCCCTAGGTTGATTATAATTTAAAAGACAGAAATAAAAAGTGTTGAAGATGTGGAAAAACTGGAACTTTCATATAACGGCCATGGAAATATCTAGAATGGTAAAACACTTTGAAAAAGAGTTTGGCAATTTTTTTCTTTTTCTCAGGTGGTGTGGGGGGGTGGTACTGGGATTGAACTCAGGGGCGCTTCACCACTGAGCCACATCCCCAGCACTATTTTGTATTTTATTTAGAGAAGGGGTCTCACTGAGTTGCTTAGCACATTCCCGTTGCTAAGGCTGGCTTTGAACTTGCAATCCTCCTGCCTCAGCCTCCCAAGCCACTGGGATTACAGGTGTGCACCACTGAGTCAGGCTCAGCAATTTCTTGAAAAGCTAACCACAGAGTTACATATGACACAGCAACTTTGTGTCTCATACAAAAACATAGGTTTACACAAATTTCATAGTAGCATAATTCACAATAGCCAAAAAGTAGAAATGAACAAAATGTTCAACTAATGAACAGATAAACAAAACAAGGTATATCCATACAATGGAATATTATTCACCTATCAAAAGGAATGAATGCTACATGCTAATCCATGCTATAACACAGATAAACCCTGAAATATTTAATGTTAAAGAAAAATAAAAAATGAAGGTCACATATTGTAAGATATTTTTATGAAAAAATGTGTGTGTGTGTGTGTGTGTGTATGTGTGTATATGAAATGATTAAAAAAATGTTCTGGAATTACAATGGTAATAGTTGCACAATGTGGTGAGCATACTAAAAACAAGTGACTTGTGCAAATTAGAAGTGTGTACATATGCGATTCTGCCAAGACAGGCATTACAGCAATAAGAATGCTATAAGTAATTTTTGAGTAATCAACCAATTACTAAAATTATTACTAAATGTATGTCCTTAATTTTGATATTATCTTTCTATATAACACCAGAAGATTACATTTTTCAATTTAGTTTCCTTATTAAGATTGTAGCTTTTCTAAGATTGTTTGATATGGTTTACCTGTACATTTAAAACATCTGAAGGGTTCACAAATCAGCATATTAAATAGCATCTGAATTTTTTTAAGGTCATCACAGCAATTCTGTGCTGCTGCAAAGACTCCCTAACGTATCCTAGATAGATTTAAAATAAAAAAAAAAATTTAAAATATACATAATGCCAAATTCTAAACTAACACTTTACACACACACACACGCTCACATACATATTCACTCTATAATCCAAGAAAACCACTTATATATAGCTTATATATAACGTTACAAATTTTAGTATATGCCTGTCTAAAACTATTTCTATTTTCTATACAAACTTTCATATGTGCTTGGTTATTTCACAAAATCAGATAATTCTAGGCTTCCTGTTTTGAATTTTTTTTTTTCTTTTTCTTTTTTCACTGTCATGTACTGGTGAGGTGGGAAGAAAAAGAAAAGATGATCCTATAACCAAATAAGAGTCTTTTCAGTATATTAACTGTCAAATATTGTGTGGAAGGTGAACAAAATAATGTTATACCTTATTCAAGGAAAACAATTTGAATTTAATTTTTCTTCCTTTTAAAAATGTGCTGATGTAAGGGTTGGGATTGTGGCTCAATGGTAGAGCATTTGCCTAGCACATGTGAGGCACTGGCATCACATAAAAAATAAACAAAATAAAGGTATTGTGTCCATCTAAAACTAAAAAAAAAAAAAAAAAAAAAAAAGATGATGTAGTTCAAAAAAGTTTAAATTAACATCCCATCATTTCTTGTTTAGTTTTTATTTTTATGAGTTAAAACAAAGTTAAACTATGTCTCTTAAACCCGTAAGAAAGGGATCTAAAATAACTTATTGACTCTTGAATCTATTTGTAGATTCTACAATTTTTTTATTAACACAATTTTTTTCTTCGGTACTGAGGCCTGAGCCTGAGGTCCCACGCGTTGCCAGGCACCCGACCACTACCACTTCCCAGACCCTGCTTCTTCCCGTTCTATGGAACCCTCCTCCTCTTTTTCCATTTTCTTCAAGATTAATGATCCTCCTACTTCAGCCGTCCTTGACCTCCGAATCGCGGGGATTCTAGGCATACACCACTGTGCCTGGCAAGTCAAGTTTTTCTTTTTGTTTTGTTTTTAATAAATAAAAGGAATAGCTTCCTCAGGACAGGGCTGAATGTATCAATACAAATAACATTTTTACTTACTGTAAGTTGACCTGCTACTCCAAAATCTGCCAGTTTTGCATGTCCTTCTGTATTTAGCAAAATATTTCCCGCCTTGATGTCTCGGTGTATTTTTCTCATAAAATGGAGGTATTCCAGTCCCTTAAGTGTTGACTGTAATATTGTAGCTATTTCATCTTCTGTTAACTGAAAAAAGAACAAGAAGTTCAAATTTCATCTATTTACATTATGCATCAGAATAAGTTTTTTAAAAAAGGTTAAGACTTAAATTCCTTTTCTTGACTATAAACTAATACCTGTTCAACCCATTAACAGCTTATAATGCCATCTACATGCTGGCCCCTCCCCAAGTCGTTTCTCCACAAGATCTCTTCTTGAACAACAAATTCATATATCCCCCTACGACATCCAACTCAAAAGATTTCAAATATCATAAGCAGAAATGTCAAAATGAAATTTATTATTTCCACCTCCATCCAACCCTTCCCCTCCTACCCACTCAACCTACTCTACTTTTCCCCCAGTGCTCCCTTTCTCAGTAAAAGGTAATGTCATTCTTTCAGTTGCTCCAACCAAAAACATTGAGGTCATTCTTCATTCTTCTCTATCTTCAAAATCTATCCAAATATTTCCCTGATAACCACCATGGTCCAAATCACCATCATGATCTGCCTGAGCTGTTCTAACAATCTCTTAACTAGTTTCATTGCTTCTGCCCTTGATACTCTCTCTATATCTTTCACACATAACAAACCTTTTAAAATGTAAGCCAGATCTGCTTAAAACTTACTAGTGGCTTCCTAAGTCTCTCAAAACAAAAGCCAGCACAAGAGTTGCTGGGCATGGGGTGCATGCTTTTAATCCCAGCTATTTGGGAGCCTGAGGCAGAAGGACCTGAAGTTTGATACCAGCCTGGACAACTTAGCAAGACTCCATCTCAAAATAAAAATTTTAAAAGGGCTAGGGACACAGCTCAGGGATATAGCACTTGCCTTGCTGGCATGAGGTCATGGGTTTAATCTGCAGTACTGCAAAAACAAAACAAAATGAAAATCTGATTTCACCAGATCTGAAATAATCGGGTTCCCGGCTGCCTATCCAACTTCATCTTCTCCTACTTGCCACCTTTCTTATTCTGTTCCAATCACGCAGTCTACCTTGGTGTTCCTTCAATACTCCAAGCATACTTCTCCTTCTGGGCCTTTTCCCTGCCTGTTCTCTCTGCCTATAATGCTCTTCAACCAAATATCATACTGTTTGCTTTCTTGCTCCACTGTCTCTGTCCAAATGTCACCTCATCAAAAACAACAACAACAACAAAAAAAAAAAAAAACAGAGAGATCTTCCCAACTCCATTCCTACATCATTCTGTATCCACTTATCCATTTCACCTTATCAGAGCAGCACATCACCATCTGACATATTATGCATTATTTATATACCTATTTGTATAATGTCTTCCCTATTCAAAACATAAGGTTTTGACTTGTTTACTTTTATATCCCTAACACCAAAAAAGTGACCTGGCACATGGTGCTAAGAAAATAGTTGCCAAATGATGATGGCTAAATGAAATCAAGAATGCTGGAGACTGGCACAGAATTAGACTAATGCTGACTTTGTGCAGATCTAATCCAAGTCCTAACAAACTCAATGTATCAACAAACTCTTAGATGGTTCACCTTTGAACAAACAATTCACATTTAAAAGGGAGTGTGCAATGGTGCCAAATGTGTAGAACATAGGATTAGAAAGACCTAGACTTTACTCTTAACTATACTTTCTAGCTTAAGGTGATTTAAGCAAGTTGTTGAATTTCTCTTAATCTCAATTTTTCAATATACAAAATAGGAATATCACCTTTCTTTAAGAGAGTCATAAAAATCAATTTATATGCTTGTCTAGCACACACAAGAACTTGTTCAATCCCCAGCACCAAACACACACACACAAAAATCAAATGGTTTACTAAACACCATGATTAATCATGGTTTAGTATTTACCAATCAATTAACAAATATTTAACAAGCACCTATGGTGAACCAGGCACTATGCTAAGAGTATTAAAAACTGGCAATCATTTCTAAGTGTTTAAGCACTGCTTTTTAAAACTCATTAAATCCTTATAACAACTAAGTGAGAAAGAGGTACTATTACTGTCATCATCATTTTATAAAAATCAAGTTAAGTCACAGACAAGTCAAGCAATTTAACTTGAGTAATTTTTTTTTTTTTTTTTTTTTTTTTTTTTTTTTTTTTTGTGGTGCTGGGGATTGAACCCAGGGCCTTGTGCTTGCAAGGCAAGCACTCTACCAACTGAGCTATCTCCCCAGCCCCTAACTTGAGTAATTTAAGGCCACATGCTATAAATGATAGTTTTCATGAAACTTCAAACAAATACTATTAGCAAGGTAACAGGCTAGAATTTAGCATATGAAGAGAACAAAGCTCATAATTCAAATTTATTCTTTATTCTAACCAGCTCAGTCAATTAAAGCGGCACTGCCCAGAGAAATATAATGGAAGTCAAAAATATAATTTGATGTTTATAGAATAGTCACATTAAAAGAAACAAGAAACTAAAATTAATTTTCACAATACATTTTTATTTAACCATATGTATCTAAAATATTATCATTCTACTATGTGATCAATAAAAAAATCCATGTTTTTTTTAATTACTTTTTTGTTAATCATTCTTCAAAATCTGGTGCATATTTTATACCTATAACACATCTTAATTTCAGATCAGCCACATTTCAATAACCATACCTGCCTAGTGACTATTGTGCTGTACACTGTAGAATTATAACATTTGGTAAAATAATGGGTAATAGTTAAAATTATTATAATTAAAATAATTATACTTTAAAACTGCATTTAATAGTTAAAATTATAAATACAATGAACTAATTAAAATCTCAATAAATACCAAAAGGGCCATCAAAATTAATTTTGAGTTGTTTTAAAATACCTGAAACAAAACAACTTCATGTTGCACATAAGCAGTTCTGGATCCCATTTTCCAAATCAATAAATTTTCAAGCTTTGGAATTTCCTTAAATTTCTTTTATGTTTGGATAGTCCACCTAGCTAAATTTTTATTATTTTTATTTATTTATTTATTTACTTTGTGGTACTGGAGTTCAAATCCAGGGGCACTTTAACACTGACATCCCCCTGTCTTTTTCTTTTTTATTTTGAGACAGGGTCTCACTAAGTTGCTGAGGCAGTCTTCAAACTTGCCATTCTCCTGCCTCAGCCACCCCAGTTGCTGGGATTACAGGTGTGCACCACCATACCTAGCTTATTCCTAGCTAAAAACCTGGCTACTTGATTAAGAAAACATCAGCAACTCTGAATAGCATAAATTAAGAAAAGGAAATAGTGGTACAGATTACCCAAAATTTATGACTGAGTTTCAAAGCAGCCCTCACCTTAAAAATTGTATAGCAATGCACAATTTACAAATACTTTTATATACTTAATTTTCACAACTATGCAAATATTTAATATGGTTATCATTATTCTTATTTTTGTATCAAGACCAAAAACCAAACAAGCCCAGAAGGCTAAAATTCCCCTGCTTTTACTCCTAACAACTCACAATCTATACAGAAACCAAGTTGTCTTTTTAAAATGCAAATCATCTCCTACAGTTTCTCCTTTGCCTATTTCCTTCTAACACACAAACATGATAAACTCATCCCAGCCTCAGGGTCTCTGCACTGGATATTCTCCACCTGCATTTCAGGTGTTCCTTCTTGTCTTACTTTAAACGTTACCTCTTCTGAATGACCTTTCTCAGCCACCACCTACACTGCAGTAGCCCACCAGGCACTCTATCACTTTAACACCACTTCATCCTCATTCACCTTCTTCACAGCATTTATCACTGTCTGGTATTTTGTTTCTAATTCCCAAGTGATTTGATTTTGGTGCCCTACTAGAAAGTGCACTACCATGAAAGCAAGGTTGTCTGTTCTGTTTACAATCTTACTAAAGGCCTAAAGCAGTGTTCTAGAAATGCTGACCAAATGAATAAACAGAGTTTAAGCAACTAAAACAGAACTATAACCCATGACTCTTAGGTCTTGTTCCAGAAATCACATAATGGCAAATAATTTTCCATAATGAGATTATTCTCTGATTAATATTAAATAGAAATTAATCTAAGAATATGTTGGGTAGGAGGAGAAATTCAAATCCAAAATTAAACATTCAAAATTCATTCCATAACCAGGATTTGAGAGTCCCATTTCCCACAGTAAAAAATTAAGCATGTTAAAAAATCACTAGATTGAGATGATGTCAAAACTGTAGGATTAACAAGAGTCAAGGGGGAAAGAACCATAAAAAAGGTGAAATGTGACAGTCATCTCTCTAGATATGGTAGTAGTGAAAACAGCACATGAACAAAAAGGCAAGAGAAAAGATGGTACAAGAAGACTGGCTCAGCATCATTCACCCAGAAAATAAACTTACCGTTTTATTTCGTAATCGAATGATATCAGATACAGAACCAGCACCACAATACTCCATAACAATCCACAAGTCTGTGTTCTTAAAATAACTGCCATAATATTTGACTACATGAGGGCTACAGAGAGACACAATACAAATTAGTGGAATGAGCTTCAAACATTTAATTCATTCTGTTAAATATATGAAAACTAATTTCCATCTCAAAAGATCAATTATTTCTAGTTAAGGCTAAAATAAGCACTCTCCTGATTAATAATATAAGAGGGGCTAGCTTTTCCAAAACGTAATAAATAACAGAAGTACAAAAAATGGTGAGTACTTTAACAAGCATTTCTAAGTTTATAATTTATCTTCAGAAAAGAAATATGTATGCTCAAAAAGAAATAGTTACCAACACAGAACTGTTAATAGAAATGAAAATTCAGGTACCATTTAAATGTCCAACATTAGAGAATTTATTTAACACATTTAATAATGATATATATATATATATATTGAGATACATATATATATATATATATATATATATATATATACAGTGAACATCATGAACTTATGAAGAATGTTCTAGAGGAAAATTTGATAATGTAAGAAGATACCCTAGTTACCAAAACTAAATAAATGCAGGTTACAAAAAAATAAGCACAGTAAAACTCCAAAAAGACACATGGATATATATATCAAGGAGTATTTAACGATGATGATTTCTCCAAGAGGAAGTCTTTTTTTTGGGAGGGGGCGCGGTGGTGATTGAACCCAGGGCACTGTACCACTGAGCCACATCCCCAGCCCTTTTTATTTTATTTTTTTATTTTGAGACAGGTTTCACTAAGTTGCTGAGGCTGGCTTTGAATTTACAATCCTCCTGCCTCAGCCTCCTGAGCCACTGGGTTTGCAGGCATGTGCTAGCATGTCTGGTCAGGAAAAATGATTTTATTTCCTTCTTTGCATTTTTCTAAGAAGTCATATATACTTTGTGATAACAAAGCATCATATAATCTATTATAAAATAAATATTCAGGATCAAATCTGAAATTTTAGGTCTCAAGCTTGAAGAGAGATACCAAACAAGAATTTCCAGAGAAAGGCTAGGGATATAGCTCAGTTGGTAGAGTGCTTGCCTACCAAGCACAAGGCCTGGGGTCCGATCCCTAGCACCACCAAAAAAAAAAAAAAGAATTTTCAGAGAGAAATCAAATGTCCCAGTAAAATGAAACAATATGCCCTCTGATTGGCTAGATTGTTATCACGGCCAAATAAAATTGAAGAAAACCCAAAGATGCTAAAACTAACTGGGCTTCATTAACTCTTAGACTTTCAAATGTTTGCTCCTTCTACCTTGGGAAATATGCCTACAAAGACAGGAGGGAAAACACACACACACACACTGATTATTAAGAACAAATGGATGACCAAGTCTCCAAGGTTCAGATCCCCACTTGTATTCTCCCTTCCCTCAACTCTGTAGCATTTACTGCCTCTGTGAGGTACTTACTGTTGCAGTATGTTCTATACAGTCTGGTACTGTTGACAAGATTTCCCTGCACACATGTATGCTGACCTGTCCAATTAGTCTATAAACTCCCAGGACTGGGCCCAGTCTCTGTATTCTTTATAGTGCTTACACAGAGTAGGATCTTCAAAACATCTTTTCTTTAATTAGAAACATTTCTATACCCTATTTGGACAAAGTCCCAATTAGCCAACTGGAAAGAGTTCCCATAATGATCTTTTTTTTTTTTTTTAATATTTTTAGTTGTAGATGGGCATGATACTTTAATTTTATTTATTTATTATGTGGTGCTGAGGATCAAACCCAGTGCCTCACACATGCCAGGCAAGCACTCTATCACTGGGCTACAACCCCAGTTCCCCCATAATGGATCTTAAAGAAAAGGAAAAGAAAAACTGCTAACTGAATCTAGCCAATACAATCAAGAAAAATGTGGGTTTTATCAAATAGACAGTAACCACAAAAATAGAAAAAAAAAACAGAAAGGGGGGAGGGAGAGCAGAAATATTCAGTCTAATGTTGAAACTTTAAAAAATAGGAGGTACTAAGCTGATCTGACCATAAAGAATAATGTAGCCTCAAGTTCAAAAAGTTTTCAACCCCTACGTCCAACTCCCTGTAGCTAGCATTGTCCTTAACTTTGTTTCTCTCTAATCTAAACAGTGCTGGGGAAGCCTGCTCCATCACAGCAATGAAACCATGTTGTCACGGAATTTGAGAGTAAACCACATGCTTTTCTGCGGTTACCTTTTAGCCTGACTTCCTGCTTACAACATTTGACAAATCTTAGTTCCTCAAAAATAAAATACTTAACTACCTCAGCTTGAAAAAAAAATTTTAATGTGAAGTAAGGAATAGTAATACATAAATAAGTATTCTCTTTTTATAGGCAAATCTAATAGTCTAAGGCTTCTAGAGTTAAAAATCATCTAAATTAGTTTGTCTTAGCTGTCTCTGTAGAAACACTCTCTCAATAGGAAGTAAAAGAGATCATTATCAAAACAAAACCAGAAAAAGCCAACACCACCTTCTGCCTCTTCTTCCTGGTTTCTAAGTGGGCTCACTGAAGGAGGAATAAAATGCAAAAACAGAAACAATAATTTAGCAAGGAAAACAAAACTTTTTCATCAGTCTTTCTGAAAAAGACTATACCCAGTGACTTTATTGACCTCTCCCTTCTACAAAAATATCTAAGAAAATGAATCTCTAGGTGTCAAACTCTAAATGTAATCACAGCAAATCCAAAATCATGTTCTCTTCAAAAGAGTCCCATGTGTCTTTACCTGTCACATTGCTGCATTATAGAAATTTCTTTGATAATCTCCTGCAGGTCTGATTCCACAGGAACTTGTTTAATAGCAACAATCTGACCGGTCTCTTTGTGGATAGCTTTGTATACACTGCCATAGGACCTAAAATTGGGGAGGAAAAACATTTACAAAATCAAATGCAAGCCAAGAAATAAGAAGTGGCACAATACAACCAACTTGCAATTCTATTTAGCTAGGTATCTAATACGTGTACACTTAGTTACATTTGCAAAATTGAGATAGCTAAAGTACTCTGGGGAAAAAATGGCACCTTAAACATTTCATTTCTAAGTTTATGAATTATGAAATAATAGCTTCCATGTACTACATGCCTGATGTCTCCTAGAAACTGCGTATTTCAGTGTATCCTTATTTGAAAAAAAAAAAAAACAATGAGTAAGAGGTGATTATTCCTACTTTACAAGTAAATAAGAAAAGGTTCAGAGAAGTTACATGATTTATGCAAGGTTACACAAGTAATAAATAAGTGATTGGTGCAGGATTTGAACCCAGGTGTCTGATTACGATGTTCGTTTTCTCTCCACGTCTACACTGGAATACAATATCGAAGTGTTTATTACATTCGCTCTGAACCATAGGTTTTTGTCCTTGTTTCCCTTACTTGCAATAATGCTTAAAATATTATGAAAACAAATAAAGTTCTAATCTTTTTTTCAATATTAGCATCGGATGAACATGGCACATACCAAATTTTTCACCTTTTATTCCATCTTTCCTTAAGAGCTTACTATCAAAATAAAGAGTTTACATATCCATTCAACTTGGAAACTGTAAGATTAGATTTAGAATTTAAACGACCACTACATAGTAGCTATTACTTATACACACATCATTAACTTTGTGTGCATCAATTTTCTCATGTGTAAAATGACAATTATATAAACTACCTTAGAAACTAGTTGTGATGGTTCAAATAAGATACCATCATCATCTTACATAGATTTTTCATTGGACTCCAGGGAGGCTTTCAATGAAATAATAATGAGTAAATTGTCTTTCATCTTTCCCAAGCACACCTGTTTCTATAATACATCTTGACGGGGTTAAAAAAAAAAAAAAAAAAAAAAAAAGGAAAAAAAAAAATCGAGACAACAGTGCCACCTAATATGTCAAACTAGCAGAACACACCAGATGCCAAAAAGATGCTCAAGAATAATTTCAATGTCAAATAACACACAATTTTTAAAAAAAAAAATCTATGATGGGCACATAAAAAATTCCATCAGAATTCTTGTATTTATAAAACTAGTATGATGATGCTTAAATAGGGCATCAAATACCCTTTCACTACAGAAAGGTTACTGCTGACCTGTGTGGAAGACTCAACCACAGACTCTTCCTCTTTCCTAAATCAAATCTTGATTTGTTGGGATGGCAATGTACTTGGTCCCAGAGGATAAACCACACTAGCCAAACCAGTCACAATATTCCTTTTACCTTATGCCGGTCACTGAACCAGCAGCAAGCATATGACCTAGTTCTGGCCAACGACATTTGACTAGAATTCTGCTGAAGGTTTTCTGATCAAGATTTCCTTTCCAGGTAAGAGACAAGCACACAAGACCCATTTCCACCTGCCACTTCCCTTATTGCTTTGGTTATTGTCTTATAAAGATGATGCTTGAAACAAATGCAACCACGTTCAGACTTCGATTACCCAAACACCAAACCACGATTGAGTAATTAATCATTTCAGGAATCTCTTATCCCTAAATTTATTGTTTAGTTATTAAATGTCTTTTACAGGTTACCCCCTGTTAACTAAGTATTCTGTTATTTCCATCCAAAGGTATTCTTGATACACTAGATCCCGCACATCTGAAAATGTATTTCCACTTTACTCGGGAATGACAGTTCGGCTGGATGCACAATTATTCTTCTTTTCCTTTCTTTCTTTCTTTCTTTTTTCTTTCTTTTTTTTTTTTAAAGAGGAGGAAAAGTTTATTTGGAGCTGGGTATAGGGGCACACACCTGTAATCCCAGGGACTCAGGAGGCTGAGATAGGAGGATCAAAGGTTGAGGCCAGCCAAAGCAACTTAGTGAGGCCCTAAGCAACTTAGCAAGATCCTGTGGCAAAATAAAAAATAAAAAGGGCTGGGATGTAGCTCAGTGGTTAAGTGCTCCAGGGTTCAGTCTTAGTACCAAAAAATTGGGGTTCATAGTTTCAGAGATTCAGTTCATGGTCAGCTGACTTCATCGCTCTGAGTCAAAGGCAAGGCAGAACATCAAGGTGGAAGAGCATGGCAAAGAAGAACAGCTCAGGATATGGCAACCAGGAAGCAGAAATGACAGTTCATACTTTTCCATCCCCTTATTATGGTAGATTCTTTTCTATCCCTGGTCCTATGTATAGTGATTATAAAAGATATATTTAAATGTTTTTATAATGATTAAATATTTAAGAGAATTAATTTCATCATTTAAAAAATATTAGAAATGGAGAGATCTCTGCGTGCACTCACTTAGCAATCATGCCAGAACAATCTCCATACTTTCCCTCTGTGCTTTTTTCCCTCCCTCCCTCCCTTCTTCCTTTCTTTCCTCAGTACTAGGGATTGAATTCAGGAGTGTTCTATTTCTGAGCTACTTCCCAGTCCATTTTGTATTTTACTTTGAGACATAGTCTTGTGAAGTAGCACTGGCCTCTATCTTGGGATCCTTCTGCCTCGGTCTCCTGAGTACCTCGGCCTGGTCCCCTATATTATCTTGATGGAAAACAAAACTTCAATAGTTCACATGAACAATTAACAGTCATGATTCCACAGTAACCTGAAGAAATGTTAAAGCCAGGCCCTGTAATCCCAGTCATTTGGGAGACTGAGGTAGGAAGATCCATGAGATCAAAGCTATCTCAGCAATTCAGTCAGGCCCTAAGCAACTCAGAAAGACCCTGTCTCAAAATAACAAATAAAAAAGGTCAGGGATGTGGTTCAGTAGTCAAGCACCCCTGGATTCAATCCCTGGCATGAATGAATGAGGGGGGGCAGGGGAGAGATAGAGGGGGGAAGGGACGGAGGGAAAAAGGAATGTTAGAAAACTTTAGCAATCATACGCACTTAAAGGCAAGTTACTTATTAGACCCGATTCCTTACAACCACCACCAAACTAATGACTTAATGAATTTTAACTGCCAGAAAACAAAGATGGTGAAGTAGGAGTTTCACACAGTATCTAAAGCAACCTAACCAAGTATAAGTCTTATTTGTCAATACCACTTTTACTATGAAACCACAGACTATTGTAGTGTTTTTGCTATTACCCTATGATAAAAATTTAAATGAGTCACTGTGTAAAATTTTAAGTATACCAGAAAAAAAAAGGCAGTAGGCTTCAATTCAAAATACTTTCCAAGTACTCTCCAGTCATCCTGGCCTGTAGTTCTGGCTTTGCCCTGTCCCAGATCCACATGACTTCCCCATAACACAGCATGAGTGCAGCTCCAGAATCCAATACAGTTCTTTAGCAAGAGCTCATTTCACAAGATACAAGTCAGTAAAAGCTCACAATCCACTCATTCTCTAGAAAAAATTTAAGGATGGCATGGCATTTTCTGTTTACAAAAGTACAGTTAAGGTCTTCCTTCAGGATCTTGCTATATTAATAAGGCATTCTCAGATTCACTGTTTCTAGATGACAGAAATCCAAGTATGTGCAGTGTCATTTAAAAGAGCAACAAGGAGACAGGAGGCAGCACATGCCTGTAATCCCAGAGACTCAGGAGGCTGAGGATCACAAGTTTAAAACCAGCCTCAGCAATTCAGTGAAGCCCTAAGCAACTTAGCAAACTCCTGTATCAAAATAAAAAATTTTTAAAATAGGCTGGGGATGTGACTCAGTAGTAAAGCACCCCTGAGTTCAAGTTCTAGTACCAAAAAATTTTAAGTAATAATTTTAAAAAAGAGCAACAAGATGGGCTGAGGATAAAACTCAGTGGTAAAGCACTTTTGCCTGCCACGTGTAAGGCCTGGGTTCACTCCCCAGTAGTGCAATAAGGTGACAGCATGAAAAAAATTCCTGAACTTTACTTTTTTTCTCTTTTGTGATACTGTTGCAGAGAAGTTTCTGATTTCCTTGCTGAAGACATCCATGAATCTAAAATATGATATTAAAAGTAACAGTTTATTTCATTATCTAAAATATGATATTAAAAGTAACAGTTTATTTCATTCTTATATTATATTCCATATTATGGCTTTTTTTTTTTTTTTTACATTCCTCAAACCCAATCAACTCAGAATCACCAGTAAAAACACCTAAATGTACTTTAAGACTTAAAAAAAATTTTTTTTTGAGGAAGGGTCGAGTTAACCAGGGATTGAACAAGCACCATATTTATTCTTTACCTCTATTAGTTCATATAACATTTGCCATGACTATGAAGTAGATACTATTATTATCACCACTTTATAGATGAGAACTGTGAGGCTGCGAACATTAAGCTCAAGCTCACTTGTTTACTACAACTAATAATTAGTAGACCAAGGATTTTAACACAGGCCTGTGTGACTTCAGAGTCTATGCTCTTATTCCTATAACATACTGTTATTAAAAATGAAAGTTAGTAAGTCAAATATGCCTTCCATTCTTTACCTTAATTATAACCTAAGAGCACTATTAGATTAAAGGATCATGGACTCATTGCCTGCAGGCAAGTAGCAAGGATGCCAAGCTGACTGAAAACAGCAGGCAGCAGAGGTAGGACTTCCACTTCCCCACACCTTTAAGATGCCAGTCAACTGGCGGTCTTCAGAGTCATCTTGGACTTGTCTTTTGACAGCACAGCTGTTGTCATCTTTTACTTCCCTTCTCTGCTTGATGGTTGCTGAACTCCAAAACAGTATTTTTCCGACTTACAAAAAAATCAAAGACTGATGTTGTTTATAAGGAGGTAATCTGTGAAAAACTATTCCATGTAATCCAGAATTGGACTTAATATTTTACAGATTATGTTAGGCATAGATAACAACACTAAACCTAAAAACTAATGTAATAACAATACAGTCAGGATGAGGATACAGCTCAGTGGTAGAATGCCTGCCTGCCTAGCATGTGTGATGTCCTGGAATAAATCCCCAGTACTTCTTAAATAAATAAGTAAATAAAGTTGATGTCAGGTCTTCTCTTGCACCAGCAGTACTAAGGGATTAAAAATTCTCTCTCACACACACACACTCACACATGCATAAACTATCTTTAAAAGATACCACTGTCTATTACTAAATATAATTTCAGCAACATTTTATAAACTCATTCACAAGTCTGTATTCCAAAAGTCCACTGTTTCCCAAACTGGGATTATGAATTTTCTTGGAAAGTGTAAAAGTGGTGACCATCTTTGATTTATTTACTAAATTTCACAAATCTGCAATAACTAAAACACTGAATTTCATTGTTTTTACTGAAACCACATTTATTGCATATTAATCAGAAGCCATGAGCAGCAAATAAACATACATGTCTGATTTTTAAAACTTCTAATGAATTGTAATTTAATTAGTGCTCTCTGTTAATTAGGTACAATAATACAAACCCCAGATTCTGGAAGAAAAAATATAATAGATATCCTTGATACTAAAGACTGAGAAATTAAATCTTTCTATAATGGTGATTCAAGTGAGGAAGGGCATTCTGAGCAGTAAATTTACTACCTGCCCCCCTTAGACCCACGATGATAGCCAACATTTTTTTCTTTTCCTCAGAGTTGAGAGTTACTGTCATGAGAAAGGTTCACATTCTTCAGGTGCGAGGGCAGGTAAAAGACTGACCCATTGCTTTAACTATATTTTCTCCACACTCACCCTTCTCCAAGTTTCTCTAAGACATCAAATACTTCTTCTGGTTGTTTGGTTAAACTATCCTCATCCAACTTTTTCAGCTGCCTGTGAAAATAAAATAATATAAAACATGAGATGTATTTTACTTCCTAGCAACTAAATCATACAATGAATCACATTTCACAATTTTCCTAGGAATTTCTCTACAAAGTCTTCAGTAATAAATAACAACAGGCTGGGGAGGTAGCTCAGTTGGGAGAGTGCTTGCCTCAAAAGCACAAGGCCCTGGGTTCAATTCCCAGCACCACAAAAAATAAATACATAACAAAGGCAAGCTAAGAAACTTTCTGAGAGAGAAATACTAGTTCTAGGTCATGTGATAAGTAAAAACAAGACAAGATGAGGAGTTGCCAAGATTCAGACTTCAGTTCAATAAACAGAATCCTACAATGGTGCTGACTGCCTTAAGAAGTCCCCACTGCTGGAAAATTTAAACAGAAAATTAACTGTTGTGTGGCTAAAATGCTATAGAATTGACTCAAGCATAAAATAAATCCTTTAGAATCCATTTAAATCTCAAGAGTCCAAAAAATGACAGTCATCTCTTCAAAAAAGATGTTTAATATGAGGTTAATTATGTACTGAAACACGAGTTGGACGAGTAGCCAAGGAAAACAGGATCTTTACATTTTATTAGCAAGGTTTTGGTAATTTTGTCAAAACACGTAAGTTTATAGGTATCACAGAAATAGAAAGTGGAAAGTATACATTTAGATGTGAGTAAAAGTGAAAAAGATCTTGGCAGCTGGGAATTTCAGTATCACAAAGACCCTCCCACAAGCAGCCATGTACTTAGACTAGTCCCCAAAAATCAAAGATACGTGGCTGCTCACAACCTCCAAACAGTTCAAATTTTACCAACCACACTAGGCAATTGCAACATACATAGGGTAACAAGTTAAAATACTTTTAAAACTATGAGATCTCCAAAAATTAAGAGACTTAAAGAAAGAGCTTCCTAAGGAATATCTATGTGCTTGTGTGTGCATGTGTGTGTGCACGTGCGCACACACAAAGTGCACTGTCTACACAATGGCTTCCTGAAATTACAAAGGACAACAAAGAAAAGAGAGCTCAGGAAATGGTGAAATATGGAAGTAGTCACCCTGGAGATTTCTTGTTTAAAAAAAAAAAAAAGGGTCTAAACTAGCTATCTACACAATACCAATTCTTAAGACTTGAATTTAAAAATACATACAACACACATACATAAATATATACCTTTGTACAGAAAATAGGAAAATCAGAAGATTAAAAAAAATCTGACCACATTAAATATACCAATAACCAATGACCTCAAGAGAGCAATCTCACAGAATGTTATACTTATCAAGGACTATATATAGTAGAGACTCTATATATCAAAAACTCTATATAACAGAGAAATGGAGAACTGCTTAAAGTCATTGCCTTAATTTATCTTAACCTAAAGATCAATAAAATACAATGACCACATTGACCTTTGAGGGAGGTGGGGAAATCAAAAGATCCCCAAATTAAATTCCAATGACATCATAAAAAAAACCCAGCTTCAAAACAAAAAAGGCTGAAGTGAAACTCTTCTTAAACTTCAGAACTGAAATTTCTATGAATTTATAAATTTGAATGAACACCTCATATGCCAGGGTTTTCTTTTTTTGTTTGTTTTTGTTTTTTTTTTGGTAAATTACTACTACATATGGATAGGGGCCAAGCATGCTGGTACATGCCTGTAATTCCTACAACTTACAGAGCTGAGGCAGGATCGCCAATTCAAGGCCAGCCTGAGCAACCAAGTAAGACTGATTCAAAATAAAACAAAAAGGGCTGAGTAGAGTGTTTGCCTTGGAATATAAGGCCCTGGGTTCAATACCCAGTGCTGAAAAAAATAAGTGGACAATACTTCATTCATCAAGTATAGAGTTTTATAAACAGTTTATATAAAGGAAGATCAAAAGTGTTTCTTTGAAGTGTTGACTCTTGTGGTTTACAAAAAACAAAACTCACTGTTTCAACTATGCTACAGAGACCACAGAATAACAAAGGAAACTGTCACTGGCATGAGAGAGACAATTGCAAGGCTCTGATAATACTCCCACAAACTTTATATGACTGCTCAGATACTTCTTTAAAACAATCTAAGTGAGTTTTTATTTTTGATCTGGGGTTATTTAAAACAACTTGAACTTAAAGGAGTTTTGTATCTCTGATACCTAGTAGTCAAAGATGGTCAAAAAATGTGTTAAATGGATCAACAAAGAAAGATGGGAATTATACCTTCAATCAGTCATCTTTGTGAGTTACCAAAATAAAACAGAATTTCACCTAAAAAGTATTACTAGATTATCAACAAATAAGATTTATATGGAAAATCTTTTGACTCACAGTGATATTTTGACTCACAGTGATATTTTACACCATGGGGTACTATTACCAAAATAGTCTGACACTGCAGACGAAGCTCTCTCAGCTAGACTTCTCCAGGTCATAAGCAGCTCCAGGGCTTGCTCATAACAAACAAGACTGGTCAACACAACACTGGTCAACACAAAATCCATGGACCAAATATTGGTGGATGTTCTTCTCCTAAGTCAGACAGCTACAAGGAAGGCTGGCATCCCAGGAATGCACTCTATGCCTTCCAATGCATCATTATCTAATGGCAGCTCACTTTTTAAAATCACTAAGTCTCACGTAAGACACCACTCTATCATCATCCACTCAATCACACAGAAATGTCAAACTCATGAACACAAAGAGCATTTCCTGCCTCAGGACTATTGGAAATGCATGCCATCTGAATCTCTGAAAGACATCTTATCTTTCCAAACAAAATAAGGATTTTAATGAAGTGTTTACTCAGAGGTCTGGCTATTTCTCAAACCTCTTTCTTCCATCTCAGAACTGCTGAAAGCCTCATTTTATTTATGTATACTTATCCCTCTTTTCAAACAGAATTCAATATAGGTTACCACAAATATAAGTTGAATTTTTTTAAATGATAATGACATTTTAAATGTGTTTCTCCTTATCCCAATTTATACGTTGAGGTCCTAACTCCCAGTATCTCAGAATGTTACTGTGTTTTGTGGCTAGGACCTTTAAAGAAGTAATTAAGGCAAAATGAGGTCATATGGGTGGACCCTAATCCAATATGATTGGTGTCCTTCTGAGAAGAGGACATAGGCACAGAGGAAAGACCTTATGAAAACAGTCATCTATAAACCAGAGAGGCTACAAAATAATTCTGCCATCACACTTTACTTCAGGCTTGCAGCCTCCAGAACTATGAGAAAATAAATTTCTGTTGTTTAAACCACCCAGGTGTGATACTTTGTTATGGCATTCCTAACAAACTAATATAAATGATAAAATTAAGCTACTGCAAATTAGACTACTAGTTATAATGAGCAGAACACCAGTCATTAATTCATTGCTGCAAAGTTCTTCTCCTGCACTTTATACACTTCTTTTTTTTTTATTCAAAAGATCAAGGAATGAGCTGGATGTGGTGGTGCATGCTGTAATCCCAGCTACGCGAGAGGCTGAGGCAGGAGGATTGCAAGTTTGAGGCCAGTCTGGGCAACTTAGCAATACCTTGTTTCAAAATAAAAAATAAAAAGGGCTGGGATCATAGCTCAGTGGTAGAGCACTTGCCTAGAAAGAAATTGGTTCTGCTTTCAATCCCCAGTAAAGTGGGGAGAGGGTACATATGAATGAGGAGGTCAAAAAACAGGACCATTTAACTCCTTTGCCCAAGATTACACAACATGAGGCAAAGAGAAACAAAACTCAAGACTCCTAACCTTCTTTTCAGTTAAATGAAGGCCTTGGAGAAAGAAACTAAGGAGAAAGAGTAAATGTAGTTTAAGAAAAAAAAAAAATTACCAGTGTACATTCATAATTGGATCATTACAGTGCTATAGCAACTATACAATAACATACACAATGACTGTGAAACCAGGTATTTTCAGAGAGCCTAAGGGTGAGACAGTTAAGAGCCCGGACTTTGGACCAGACCACCTGGACATAACAATCCCAACTCTGACTCTTATTACTCCAGTAAATCACAAGCCTCTCTCAGTTCCACCATCTGTAAAATACAGATATAGGGATATCCACGTCCTATGTTGTGAGGATTCAGTGAGTTAGTAAGGTGAACCATATGAAACCACCATTTTTATAGTTCAAAAGGGTCAAATAGCAACTTCACAGGGTTCAACAAGGAGACACTGAAGAACAGTGCCTGGCACCCTGTAAGTGTCCATGAGTGTAATGATCACGGTGATCACAGTCTTGACACACTATGCTTGGTGAATCATGAGCCCGTCCCAATAAGCTATTTGCCTTCTGCAATGTTTGTGCACTTCAAACAACTCCAAGAGTGCTGCCCAGGCTGTCAATCTCTACCCTTCACCTCTCGGTTGGCTGGCACTCCCACCCACTGAACACTTCCTACTTTGGTGCTCTTTCTGCAGCAGGAAGTCAGATGTCTTCTCCGTGAAACAACTTAATTATACTGCACCTGAGAGAAGCAGGACTCCCTCAGTCTGTACTCCCTACTTTTCTCCAGACGTGGCAGAGTGGCATTAAGACCCGGGAGTCCACAGCAGGAATCAATGATACAACCAATCCAGGAGTTCAGACTTTCCAAGATCAACCACCTCCCTGATCTTAACCCAAAACTATTCCGGGTGCCACTAGGATCTGGAACTAATGGTCGGCCGCGTCCGTGTGTCTCAACTTTTCTAGACCCCAGCTTGCCCGGCCTTATCTACCTCCCAAGTTGGGTTTTGAAGGGCTGAGACGGATGTAAAGCAAAGTAGGAAGGCATTCTGGGCATCAGTAATAAAGATGCCACCAGCATCCTTCAGCGGCACACCACCACGAACCCGCATCCTAAATGCTATCCACCATCAACTTCTCCGTGGCTAGACCCTTGACCTGTCTTCGCGCAACTTCGGCCTCGGAGGCAAAGCTCTTCCGCGCAACTCTTTTCCCCGACTGCACGCCCCCTGGGGACCCCGAGGACCCTTAAAAAACCCATCGCCTTCCTCTCTGCACCACGTACAGACCCCTCCTCGCTGGTTCTCAACCTCCGAGAGTCCCTTGTCGGACAGCCTTCTCCGCGGGGCCCCGGGCCTCGGCAGGTGCTCTCCCTAACTTGCCGCCACGTTCCGCAGGGCAGCACCCACAAGGCGAGCGCCTCCTCTAAGCAGCCCCACGCTGGCGGTGCCCAGCGGCTCCGCCGGACCTTCACGGCCAGACATCCCCCTCACTCGGCAGGTGCCCCATGCGCGGAGCCGCCTGGCCCGCAGGTCCCTCCCCTCTCCCGGGGCTCCCACACAGGTGGCTCCCCTCGGCCAGTTCCCGCCTTTCCCTCTCTCGCCCCAAGCCCTTCCTCTTATCAGCGGCCCCTCACCGGCGCGGCGGGTTCCTCAGCTGCACGGTCTCCATGGCGCTGCCGGCAGCGGCCCAGCCCCGCTCACTGCTCCATCCTCCCCCGGACCTCCTGGAGCCCGCCCCGCAGACCCTCCCACACTTCCGCTTTCCGCCCCTACCGGAAGCGGCGTGAGGCTCGCGAGCCGGGCGGAGCCGCTGGGCGATGCGCCTGGATCACGTGGTGCTGGCTATGTCACGTGGTGCTGGAACCTGGAGCCGAGGAGGCTCCCGGCCTTGGAGTCTTCAGTCGACTTGCGTGTGTTGGCGTCTCTGTTCGCTGAAGAGTCTAGATTCCCGGTGCTGGGAACCCATCTGCTTCACAGTTTCCCCATTTCTCAGAAGCGGGTGTTTCTAGCGAAGCACAGACTCCATAGGACTGTTGATTCTTCTTTTTTGGGGGGGAAGTGGTACTGGGAATTGGATTCAGGGGTGCTCTACCATTGAACTGCATTCTCAGTTCTTTTTACTTTCATTTTGAGAGAGGGTCTTGCAGAATTGCCCAGGTTGACCTCCAACTTGTGATTCTCCTGCCTCAGCCTCCCAAGTAACAACTTCCAGGCGTGGGCCGCCAAGCCCAGCAAAACTGTTAATCCCTATCAGGTCAAGGTCTACACACTCTAGGGAGTCGCAGCTCAGGTACCCCTGGAGGTACTTGCAGTCTTCTCCTGCTTCACTGGTTGAACTCTAGTCTCAGCTTACCAATATACGATGGAAAACATCCCTCCTCTGTCCTCTTCCCAGGATTTTTCTGTGATGGACTGACATGATTACTTATTTCCACAGATTCAACCCAGTAGTGCCAAATAAAAATTTCTGCAGTAATGAAAATGCTCTGCATGTGTGCTGTCCAAAATGGTAGCCACTAGTCACATCTGATTAACGTGACTGAAAAATGAATTTAAAATTTTAAATCTAAATAGCAAACCTCAACCAAGCACAACAGGTGTATTCCACTGCATGCATTTTGCTTGTCTTTATCCATTTATCAGCTGACAGATTTTTGGATTATATCCACTTTTTGGCAGGTGACTTTTTTTTCTCCCCTAGTGATACTGGGGATTGAACCCAGGGGTGCTCTACCCCTGAACTGCTATACCTCCAACTCTTTTTAGTTTGAGACAATCTCCCTAAATTTCCCAGCCTGTCCTCAAACTTGTGACCTTCCTGCCTTGACCTCTGAGATTACAGTGGAGGCTGACTTTTTGACCTTAAGATTTTCCACTCAGAGTTAACCATCGTATCAAAGCCACATTATGTATTCAGCTGTACTAGGGAAGGAATAGGTATGCTAACTATAGTCTTAGTGGACTAATATATACAGGTGTTATTGGACAATTATTTATAGAATTTGTTTCATTTAAACACTTCTTCCCACGATTAACTGATAGTTTCTTTAAACAGTTACCTCTGCCCTCCTCGGTTGAGAGAATATTGGCAAGTAAAGATATATTAGAATCAGATGTCTTTCATTTGATCGAGCCAGGCTCAGCCAGTACTTTTGTATATTTATTCCAAACAATGAGGCCATCCCAGTGTGATCGTGCACACCTGTGATTTCAGCTACTCAGGAGGCTGAGACAGAAGGCTCACAAACTCAAGGCCAGCCTCAATAGCTTAGTGAGACCATGTTTTAAAATAAAAATGTTTTTAAAAATGACTGGGGATGTAGAGCACCTCTGGTTCAATCCCCAGTACCAAAAAACAAAACAATCATGGGCTGAAAACAATTTGGGGGATGAAAGTGTAAATATCATCATAATTTGTCAATTTACAGTTCTGAGTAATTTTCAACTCAGGTTGTCTTGCTGTTTAGGCTACTATTAACAAAATACCATAAATGAGAGGCATATAAATGACAAATTTATTTCTCACAGTTCTGGAGGCAGGAAACCCAAGATCAGAGCACCGGTCGATACACTGTCTGCTCAGGGACCCCTTTCCGGCTCATAGATATCTCTTTTTTTTTTTTTTTTTTTGCTGTGTCCTCATATGGTAGAGGGGGCTAGGAGGCCGCTAAGACACTAAACCTATTAATGATGGCTATGCCTCCACAATCTAATTACCTTCCAAAGGTCCTAATACCTCCTAATACCGGAATCCTAGGGGTTAGAAAAGATTTTAATATGTAAGTTTTGCCAAGACACACACATGCTGGGTGCCAGACTCTTAGGTCTTAGACAAAGATTAAGAGGACCTATTCCTGCATTTAAAGACCTCGGTCTTTGAGGAAAACTACACTGGTAATCACAGACTGATAAATGACAAATTAAAGATAAACCTAAGGACCAGTGGAGAGCGGAGGAGGGGTATGGGGCAGGGTCAGGAATGGAAGGAGATGGTGTTTGAGTTGAAAATTCTAAGTTGATTCAGGATTAGATAGGAGATTAGTTTGGAAAGGATTTCCAGGAGAAGGGGATAACACAAGCAAAGGGAGGAGTCAAGAGAAAGACCTTAGTGTGTGCAGGTTGCAAAGAGGTTTTTTTTTGTTTGTTTTTGTTTTTTTGTTTTGTTTTAAATTGTAATACTGAGTAGGGCAGCGAGGGACATCAGATGAAGCTGGAGGTATAAACTTAGTCACCTTCAGTGCCCGGTCTTCATCCTTCAACCTGCACATTCATTTAGTAAATCAGTATCTCCAGTGTGTGAGGTGCCAGGTGCTTTCTAGCTTAGGCTGTTCGCTTTCTGTCCCTCTGGAACAGCATTCCCTAAGTCTTCTCAGGTCTCAACCTAATTACCCCCTCAGAAAGGCCTCCCTTTACCCCTCATCTAAAATAGCCTCCTCGTGGTCACCTTGTATGGCATTACCCTGTTTTGTTTTCCTTAACAGCACTAATCACATTATGAAATTAGCGTCCTCATCAGCTCGTGATTTAGTTGCTTGCCGGGCCACTCCAGAACGTAAGCGCATGAGGGCAGGCATCGTCCTCACCAGCCTCATCCAGAGGGCCCCAAACACCAGCCATTCACGCATCAGGGGCAGAGGTTCCACACTGAGCATGCGCAGAGGGCCGGGCGCTACGGGTCTCGGGCCGGCGAAGGCCGCGCCCCCTCGCGGCCGGGTTGGCTGCCGGACCCAAGTGGTCGCCGCCGGTGCTTCCGCCCGGACGCCGTGCCGCACGACTCGGGAAACCTAAGCGCCCGCGTTTGCCCGCTGCGCTCCGGGATGGCCCCCAAACTCCCCGACTCTGTGGAGGGGCTCCGCGCCGCCGGCAACCAGAGCTTCCGCAACGGCCAGTACGCCGAGGCCTCGGCGCTCTACTGCCGCGCGCTGCGGCTGCTGCAGGTGCGAGGTATGAACCCGCCCCCGTCTCTCCTCCAGGCCGGCTTACCCGGTCCCCTCCGCCGCCCAGCCTCGCTCTACCCAGGCTTTCTGGGGCTTGCTTTCTCCGCGCGGACCGGCCCTCCCGGCCCATCGCTTCCCTGCCCCTTCCCGACTTTGGCATCAGACGAGAAACTTCCTCGGCCCTTTCTTCCCGCCTGCCCTTTATCTGCCTTCTTGGTTCTTATCTGAAGTTATTCAGACCTCATTCTGATCCCCGAGGATATAGCTGAACCCGCCTTTCCCACAGCTATTCATTTTTCAGTTAATATTTGTGGAGCACGTTTTATACAAAATACGGATTATTGGGGTGTGGGGGGCTCTTAAACTAGTAAAGGAAAAAAAAAAAAGACATGAGATAATTCGGGCTGTGAATGAAACAGACCAAATCTGCCCCCTCCATCTGAAATTGGGAATGGCCTCCTCGTGATGAGAGTGGAGGTTGTGGAGGCTGCAGACCCGCACCCCAAGCCGACAGACACTAAAGATGATGTCAAAGGTAGGCTAACCAAATCTGTATGGGTATGGTTCCTGCCTTTTGTCACTTCCCTGCCTTTTCGCCTTTAAACATTCTGCCCTTTTTCGAGACTTTCAAAGATAAAACCTTTGAAACAATTAAGTTTCTTCTGTCTTCCTTCAGAGCTGGCTTTCAATAAAAACTATTTTCCTAACAGTTTGACTCCAAATATTTAAGAAGCATTGAGCTAAGCCCAGCCTCTTTTCTCCCTGGCACATTAGAGCTGCCCGGGAACATAAAGAAATGATCAATAGAGTTGACGGAGGTACTCCTTTAGACTGGAAGGTCAAGGACAACTTGGAAGAAGAGATAACTTGAGGTGATGTCTGAATAAGAAGACCAGCACACAAATTTTAGGGTGCCAAGCATTCCTGGGGGAGGAAAGCAGCCATTAGAAAGGCCCCCAGAGAAAATAAATGAGGTGTGTTCAGAGTTAGTTATAGTGAGCTTGTGGAGGGAATAAGAAAGACAGGAGGTAGGCAGAACCTGTTGTATAGCTGTTTTAATCCTTAGGAGTTTGGCTTTCATTCCCTAATGGAAAGCTATTGGAGAGTTTTAAACAGGAGTAGCATATTCTTATCTGTTCTCCCAGCCTCCAGTTCATATCAACAGACCTTTGCCTAAAACCACTTCTCCAAAATACCTTATCCAGGAGCTCCCATTGGTTTTGAGGAAAGCCTGGGATCAATTCTCTGTAAGTCACTTTTTAGTACCCGTTTCCCTTTGCCTGTCTTTCTAATTTTCTCCGCCAGCATTTATTGAATTATTTACTGTGCTAAACATTATAGACATTATCTAGTTTATCTTCATTATGACCCTATGGATAAGACACCCATAGATGAGAAATCCAGAAGAATTTAATTGCCTACCCCAGGATTACACAGTGAGGACATGCCAGAGCCAGGATTTGAATATGAATCTTTCTGATTGCTAAGTCCAAATATTTTGTCTTTTCAGTCATTTAGCTAGACTTCTCAAATTCCAGGGGTTTTGTTGTTGTTGTTGTTGTTGTTGAAACTTTTTGCAGTTTCAAGTTAATCAACCCCCCCCCCCTTTTTTTTTTTTCCCTAGAAACCTCCACTTTAGGCCCATTTCCTCATGTCAGCCTCACTTGAGGAAATTGCTAAGGTACCTGAGATACTGATATTTCTGCCTCCTCCCACTCCGTAATATCCTAGCTAGCCTAGAGTTCAGACTTAGCAGGTACCAGAGTTTGGTTCTGATCTTGCTACTGATATTCTAGGTAATTTGTGGAAAATTGTCTTGATTTTTCTGGTATTTTCTTGATCTTGAAAGGAGCGCAGGGAGCACCCAGATACAATGAACCCTTGCAGCAAATCTGTAAAGTGATATCTTCATGTGGTAGTTGAGCACACAAGATGCAGGGGGTCGAATGACTTGTGCAGGGTCACAGGCTGGATTGTAGATTCTTTTCAGCTGTGGGGGGTGAGGGTGGGGTGGGGGCAGAGAGGCTGAGCCACACAGACTCAGCAGGCTTTCTATCACTCATCTGCACTCCCAGCCCTGGATTTTAGGTCCTCATGCACTTTCCAGCACACCACTGCTGTTTCTGAGCAACTTGGGATGGATTACAGGTTTTGAGTGTTGGTACTTGTTCCTTAAGCACAAGGATGTATTTTACTTATCCCTTGTTGTAGTCAGCCTTTTCGTTGCTATGACTAAAAGATCTGATGAGAATTTTAAGAAAGAAGTTTATTTGGGGACTCATGATTTCAGAGGTCTCAGTCCATAAATGGCCTGCCCCATTCCTCAGAGTCTGGAATGAGGTAGAACATCCTGGCAGAGTGTGTGGCAGAGGAAGACAGCTGAGAATATAGTGCCAGGAAGCAGAGAGGGAGCTCTGCTCCCATAGACAAAGTACAAACCCCAAAGGCATGCTCCCAGGAACCCTCTCCAGCTACACCCTATCTACCTATAGTTACCATCCAGTTAATCCCTATCAGGGGATCAATGCACCAGTTAGGTTAAGATACTCATAACCCAATCATTTCACCTTTAAACCTTTTTGCATTGTCTCACAATGAGCTTTTAGGGGACGCCATGTATCTAAACCATAATGTTCTCGTATTTTCTGTCTCAGACCTGGCAAAATAAGGGGGGAAAAGTGGCTATTAGCCAAGTTTGTTATTGTTGGTATTGAGTGAAAAATACCAAATACTAACATGGCATCGTGATGTTTGGTGAAAGAAGTAAGTTTCAGGAGAAATGGCAATAAAATGCCACCTAGGAAATGCTTTAATAGACATAAAACAATACTATATCTTACCTATGAAAACATAATAAAAGTAGATAATGCTTGAAAATTTTACACACCAGCTTCAGAAACAGGCCAGCCTCTGGGCTGTGGGGAGGCCACACAGAGATAGGGTGAGGATTGACAGAGCTTTAGTCACCTCAGAAATAAAAAGGTCGGAACCATAATTTGGCTGAACAAAGCAGTGGAAATGAGTATTTTATATGGTTTTCTGAATGTTTCAAAAATTTTAAAGGAGCCTGTTTTCTGTTCTTCTGGATATATACCTAGAAGTGGAGTTACTGAGGCAACAATTATTTTTACCGTTTTTCTGGTTTGGGGTTTTTTTGTTGTTTAATTATGACCCATGCTAGTGGGTATGAAGTGATGGGAAATTATATTTAAATGTGTAAATCATTGTAGCCACAGCCTTCTGTATTCCTATGGGTAGGATTGCCTTTAGAGAAATGACTAGTAATTCTCCTCTCCGCTGGTTAGCTTGAGTCCTCCTGATTGACTTCTCTGAAGTCCTGCATTCCCAACTCGGTTTTCACTTACCAGGCAAAGTCCTCTCTGACTTAAACTACTCTTTGACTTTCATGTTCCTACAACTCTCTCTTTTTTTTTTTTCCTTTTAAGATATACATGACAGTAGAGTGTATTTTGTCATATGATACATATGTGGAGTATAACTTATTCTAATTATATCTCATTCTTGTGGTTGTACATGATGTGGAGTTTTACTGGTGGTGTATTCCCTACAGCACTTGGTTAGTCTACTTATTGGGCATTTCTTATATCGTTCTTTTCCTTTTTTTCCCCAGCTTCACTTGGGTTTACATGCTTTCTGTAATAAAGTTAAGACATACAGCCCCAAGTAATTATAACTTAGATTTTTGTTGAGGTAGGAACCAACTGTTTCATATTTTTTTCACCTGGTATCAAGTTCAGTGCTAGAATGAGTGAAGGAAGTCATTATTTGGTCCCCTGTGAATGGCAGAAGGCTCTGTGTCCCCACTGTTTTATAAGAATGTCAAACATGCTGTTCCATCTGGCAGACAAGCCTGATCAGGTTATAGTCATCTCTGCCGCCCTTTCCCACAGTCTAAAGAGCTCAGGTATGAAGTGAGTCCCAGTGTCCAGAGAAATCCCTTTCTCAAACTGATGATTTTCTCCCTATTCCTGCCTTCACTTGGGCAGGTTCTTCAGACCCTGAAGAAGAAAGTGTTCTCTACTCCAACCGAGCAGCATGCCACTTAAAGGATGGAAACTGCGCAGACTGCATCAAAGACTGCACTTCGTAAGTGGTCCAGGGTAACTTTGAGGGCTATGGAAGAGGAGGCTAGGTTTACCTGGCTTATTTCTTCTTTGGAAGGATTTCTCCAGTCATACCTGTGACAGTTATTCGCAAGTGTTGCTAAGTGACACTACGCCACTGAGAATGAGAGGCTCTGTCCTTGTGGCACCTGACTTGTGTCTTTGGAGTAAGCTTTGCTGCTTAAGAAGAAGTAGGGTAGACAATTGGACATAGACCTTGAAGTCTTTGTGAGACTTGATATCCGGGGAGAGGTAGGGTTGCAGACCGGTGACTTGCTTGCCCGGGTGTTATTCTGGGATAGGTATAGGTGAGAGGGAAGGAAAAAAGTAAAGATAGAATAGAGGTTAACAGATAGTTTCTAAAGAACTAAGGAAAGAGAAGGCAGTGGGTCTCTATCAGTGAACAGTTGTAGAGGATATTGAATAATTTTTCATACCTCTTCTCTCCAGACCAGTCTAATATTGCTTCATTTCATTATAGCTACAATAACACATAGCTAAATGTGTTCTTAGATCTGATATCCTGTGACATTGCCTTAGATTTGTGCAAGGATAGTAGGCAGGAGCAGGGAGGTGAGCTTACTCATGGGGTCTGTGGTAGGTTTCCTTTTTTGAGTGCTCAAACCACTCTCTGGTGTTTATCATTCTTCCCAGTCCAGAACTGAGTTGCAGAGAGTTGGAGAAATAAAGTGATTTGCCTAGGATCACATAGTGGCAGAGGAGGAATCCAGATACCATCCCAGCTGACTACAAAGTCTTTGGGTACTACTGCTAGGTCACAGTCTAAAAACATCATAGCCCAGAAAACTTTACTAATCTTTGGTTCTTAATTTTGGGGGGATTGAAGCTATGAAAATGGACATATATGCACACAAATTGTGAAATTTCTTCCCCTTCCTACTTCTGTCCAGCTTTAAAAGTTTTTATTATGGTTAAGCATTTTTAGCAGTCTCTTGCCCAGAAACTCTTTCAGTATACTGAGTGCTGCAGATGACCCTGACTGAAAGATACTGCAGGAGCCCTGGTAGCACATTAGGCAGATGATATTTTTGCCTCCTCTTCTAGAGCACTGGCCTTGGTTCCCTTCAGCATGAAGCCTCTACTGCGGCGAGCATCTGCCTATGAGGCCCTAGAGAAGTATCCTCTGGCCTATGTCGACTACAAGACTGTACTGCAAATTGATAACAGTGTGGCATCAGCCCTGGAAGGCATCAACAGGTGATTCAGATTCACTGTTTGACTTCTCCATGGGAATTTCCTGTCCTTAATTGACTTTGGCCATTGCTTTGGTTGTCTTCTCTACAGGGTCTCTTTGTCTAGTCTTAGAAATTTCCTAAGGAGCATTGGGTTAAAATGTGGAAGGAGAATCTGCTGTTGTATTTACCAGGTATTTAAGGAGTCAGAATTATTGAGATTAACTGGTTTTTGTCTAGATGTTCAAGTTCATTCACACAGTAATATTTATTTAACTGTCTTTAAGGTATTGTGCCAGGTTCAATAGGGAGAAGTAAAAAAAGAGATTTGAACCCCGTGTGTCTTCAGAGTTAACCAACTGGGAAAGTAAGACATAAGCATATGCAACCAGGACTCAGCCTGTAAGGATATTGTTTGTGGATGTGGTTCACGCTGTTGTATTTTGACCCCTCCATGTAGCTCCTCAGGTGAAATTTCTTCCTGGTCTCCTGAGCTATGGTTGGTTTTTATCTCATAAATACCCTCATTTGTATAACTGATTATGTTTCTCCTGTGTGGGCTGCTAGAAACCCAACACCAAACTATTAGCAAACCCTTGACTTCATAGTACTTGTTTAGTGTTTCATTTCTTGCTTATTTTTGTCAGCATCTTTTGTCTTCTGTTTTCCTCCTTTTAATTTCTATTCAACAAAATCTATGAGATTTCACGCTAGAACCTGGGCTGCTGGCTGAGACTTAACTCTTCCTGTTTTCCTAAAGCTTCTGGTCTCAGGAAGAGAACCAGTAATAGGCATATGGTAGGAGGCAGCACGGAAGATTCTCGGGACAGAAAGGAGGCCTCTAACCAACTCGGAGGAGGAGGGAAGCCAGAAAGGGCCTTTCAGGGGAGGTGAGCGAAGACTAACAGAGAAGAGATCTGGACTAGGGAGGGGATCAGCAAGGCAAAAGGGCAGTATGTGCAAGGGTGAGCGAGCTCGACATATTATACAGGAATTATAAAAAGTGCATTCCACATGGTGCTGTAGGTGGAAAATTAATCATGGGATGAATTGGTGAGGCCAGGTCACATACAGCCTGGTGTTCAGGGACTTGGACTTAATCTTGAGCTAGTGAGGCACTGTAAGAAGGTTTTTAGCCATGGAGCAACATGAGCAGATTTGTGTTTTATAGAAAAGCGTATTGTTGCATGATGACATGAAAGAACTAATTAGGGCTCTGTCCCGCCCGCCGCCCCGGCGTGCGGCCCGCGTCCTACGGAAGCCTGAGTACTTGGGTCGGGGGACAGAGTGCCCCAGGTTTGCAGCAGAGATCGCGGCGGCGCCCGGGGAGATGCCTGGAAAGAAGGCGCGTAAGCGCGCGCCACCGAGCCTAACGCGGGCGCCGGCAGGCAATGAATTGATACAGATTGGCTTGTAGGAAGACGCTGGTTTACGTTAACAGAACTGGAACTTGAGTGTGTCACTCAGCTCAGGAAAACTGAAGATAAACTGAATTCTCTGGGGTCTGGAGCAGAGATCACAGCTGTGCTTGCAGAGATGCCTGGAAAGAAGGGGTGGAAAAGCGAGCAGCTGACCCCAGCGTCAGCATTGACAGAGGTGGAAGTTGAGTGTGGCACTCAACTCAGGAGATTTGGAGACAAAGTGAATTTCCGTCAGAAACTTCTGAATTTGATTTCCAAACTCTTCAATTTAGTGACCTGACTGCTTCAGAAGCTTTTGCATGAAGGGTGTCCTTTAAAAAGGAAGTATCCCAGTAGGTCCAATTTTTGTGAAAAAACATTTCACTTCCTTTTGGATGTCTTTGGAATGGGAAGACAGAACAAGTCAAAAGGTGAATTTCTGTAGGAAGTTTCCCAGAAATCATTCTTTGGGATGTGAGACCACTGCAGAACCATGTTTTATTTTAAAACGTGAATGGAGGAGCCTTAAAAATAGGGAAGTCATTGTTAATGCATTTCTTTTTTGCTTAGAAGTTATTCCAGTATTTTGCAGAAGGTTGCTGCCCAACCTGGGTAACAGGAGTTGACAAATGATTACTCTAGGCAAAGGGGAAGAAGTAGCTCTGTGTTTTTGCTTTTTCAATTAGGTTTATACATATAATTGTGGTAAGAGAAAAATTTCATTCTGATAACACTAGATGCTATTTTAAAATTATTTTTTAAAAAAATGAAGTTCACAGTGAACATTGACTTCATAGGTCACTATAAAATGTAACATAATTTAGCTTTTTTTCATTCAGATTGTATGTTTCTGTTGAGATGACCTTTAACTGTGTTCCTGTAAGCATCAACTGCAAAGTATGTAAAACTAGAAAGTAACTGAAAAAATTGGGTCGCATGGTGCCAGTGAAACTCCAGCAGATTGAATAGTAAGTGATAAAGGGCTTGGTGTTCATATGACCAAGGATAATAAAAAAGGAATCAAACTTTTTTTTTTTTTTTTTTTTAAACCCCCTAGTACTGGAATTGAATCTAGGGGCTCTCTATCACTGAGCTGTATTCCCAGCCCTGTATTCATTTTATTCATTTTTTTTCCTTTTTTAAAATTTTCTGTTCATTTTATTCTTGAAATGGGTCTTGCTGAGACTGATTTCAAACTTGGCAATCCTCCGGTCTCAGCCTTGCGAGTTTCTGAGATTGACTTTTTAATTGGTATAATTAAAACTTAGTAAAACAAATATTCTTAGAAAGTTTCTAAAAAATTGTAGGATGGCCTTTCTCACAGTAGTCAGTGTGCATCCTACAAAAAGTGATCTTTTAAAAGAAATTAGAACATTTTCATAATTGGGATAGTCTTCAAAAAAAGAAGAGGAACATATCTCATCCAAAATAAAAATATCATATATACATATATGAAGAGATTCATGTGTATATTTATATATAGGTATCTGTATAATTTGCATTAGAGTAATATGTAGGTTCTTTGAAGAGTTCCATCAGTATTTTCTATTGACTGTAGACATGAAACTCAATAATCAATAGCAAAACAAATCTGTTAAAAATGGACAAAGGATTTGAATACACATTTCTCAAAGGAAGACATACAAATGTTCAACAGAAAAAGATTCTGAGAAATGCAAATGAAAAACCACAATGAGCTATTACCTTATACCTGCTGGATTGGTTATTTTCAAAAAGGTGAAAGGTAACAAGTGCTGACGACTGGATAAAAGGAATCCTGATCTATCCCTTGTGATCCTGTAAGTTAGTACAGCCATTTTGGAAGACAGTATGGAGATTCCTTAAGAAACAACAGAACTGCTGTATGATCCAGCAACCCCACTACTGGATATATATCCAAAGAAATTGAAGTCAGTATGCTGAGGGATTATCTGCCCTCCTATGTTGCAGTATTCACAAATAGGCAAGACATGGACACAGCCTGTGTCCAAGGGATGGCTGGAGTGGAGTAGTGTATGAACACCGAATACTACTGGGCCTTAACAAAGTGAATGGGGTGAGTCTAGAGGACGTGCACGGAGACCAAGTGCCACTTGATCTCATTTATATGGTTATTTACCAAAGTCAAATTCTGACAGTAGGATAGTGATTACCAGATACCTGAATCTGGTTGGAGAATTCCGGGTGGGTGGGGTGGGGAAAAGTGCAAAGTTGGAGGTGAGTTCTGGTGGTATGTTGTGTAACAAAATGACTATAGTTAATGTACATTTCAAAATAACTAAAGGAGTTATGTGTTCTTAACCACATGGAAAGGGTAAATATTCTGATTTGATCATTCTGCAATGTACATATTAAAACACATAGTACCCCATGAATATATACAGTTTATCAATTAAATAAAACTAAAAAAATACCAAAAAAAGGGAATAATATGATTGGATTTGTCAGGAATTTTATTTATTTTACCTATTTATAATTATTTTTCGTTTGGTTTGAAAACATGGATTGCATTTTTGTTTCTTAACTACTTGAGTTCTTAGAGTAAGAATTGCAATGTAGGATGTAGTCACCTTAGATGCAAAATTTCCTCAGCATCTGTTTGTCTTCAGTATTAAGTAGTGTTTATTGCAAAGATTTGGGTTTTTTTTTTTGCCTAGAGGCAAATATTTTGCCATATGGGTATTTATGGTCTGTAACTATTTATATGTACATATGAAAACTGATACTGTGGCAACGAACAATTAAAATTTATCACCATTCAAAAAAAAAAAAAAAAAAAAAAAAAAAAAGAACTAATTAGGAGGGAATCATGCAGCAGTCCAGAGGAGAAGGTGGAGATGGTAGAGAGAGAACGGTGGCACAATTCAGGGGACACTAAGGATGTCAGCAGTCTCAGCAGGTGGAGATAGTGAGAAGGGAAGGTTGTTGGCATGTTGCAGTGGAGGTAGCTGTGATGTAAGAAAGGCTGTTTACATGGGTTTGGAGCAAAGGAGAAAAGTAGGCGAGACAGAGATTTGAGGGTGATCAACACAGTGGTTGAGACTATGGGAGAAAAGAACACCATAGGAAGTATGTAGTGGGAAGAGGATGGAACTTTGAGAAACTCCAGCATTTGGGGACTCACAGAAGAAAAGTGGAGGAAAATGTGGAACATTTAGTTGTCACATGTGAAAGAGTCTTTTAAGGAGGAATTGAGATGTCATTACTGTCAGGTATTCCAAGGAACTTAAGTAAACTAGAGGTCTAGTGACTAGCGATGCTGATGGATGCAATTCAGTGCATCAGAAGCCAGATGGCAGTGAGTTCAGAAAGTGACTGTGAGGGGCTGGGGTTGTAGCTTAGTGGTAGAATGTTTGGGAGGCACTGGGTTCAATTCTCGGCACCATATAAATAAATAAAATAATGGTATTGTGTCCATCTACAACTAAAAACAAAAATATTAAAAAAAAAAAAAAAGAAAGAAAGGCAGGGGAGTGTAGCTGGGATGGTAGGTGGATAGGAGGGTTTAGTAAAGAAAGAATTAAAGGAACTTAAATGCAGATAGAGTCAGTAGAGAGAAACAATGCAGATAAAGAAGAGGGAGATGCTGCCTGAGGCAGGAGGTGGGATCCATCTCAGAAGGAAGGATAGTCATTGTGTCTCCTCTATTGTGACAGGAGAGAGAGAGGAAGGATTGAGTCCCTACGCAGTAGGTTTATATTTGTGGTATGAGAAAGCTTGCTTTGAAAAAAGAGAAGGGTTAGGAAACAGGCTTAAGAGATTTGAAATAGCTAAGTTAACCAGGAAAACAGCTTTGTGACCTCATTGGAGATCATTAATTGGTAGTAATACCAGTCTGTGGTTTTCACTCTTGTGACATAGGTACAGGGTTGTAGGAGCAGAAGTATATGAATATTCAGCACATCCTTTTTTTTTTTTTTTTTTTTTTTTTTTTTTTTTTTTGTGGTGCTGGGGATTGAACCCAGGGCCTGTGCTTGCAAGGCGAGCACCCTACCAACTGAGCTATCTCCCCAGCCCAGCACATACTTATTAGACCTTGGTGGGTGTCAGGTGATGTGCTAGGTTCAGGAGATCAGTTAACAAAATGGACATGGTCACAGAGTAGCATGTTAAGCTGAGAGCTAAAGAATAAGTAGGACTTAGCTGGACCTAGAAAGTGGGAATAGAAAATGGGAGAAATTGTTTCAGATAAAGGAAAAAATATGTAAATATAAGGATCAGGATAGAATGTGGTACATGATAAAAGTGGAAAGAGTGCCATGTTAAATAGGGAAATGGGAACTCTGAGGGGCTGTAAGGATGGAGAATGAATTAAGATTTGCATTTTAAAAATATCTCTGAGCATTAACCAAATGGCAGGTGCTTTCATGGCCTCTGTACAAAATTCATTGAGAAAATATAAAACAATTAACACAGAATCCTTTCTTGGGGAATGTGTAATGTTTTGGGGGCGGAGCTTAAGCATCCTCGATAAGCAGCAGATCACCACTTTAACATTAACGTAGTATGGCCAAGCTCAAGGGAAGGAGCGTCACAATAGCTGATCTGAGAAGGCGTCTGTGAGTGCCAGACTCCTGTTCCTCTATGGCATTGTGTTGGAGGATATAAACAGATGGTTCAGACCAGGGAGAGGATGATAATTGGCTCTTCTGAAAGGGCCTGCCTCCCTTGGGTGTATGACAGGAGGACTATCTAACTGGACTGGCTGAAAAGCTCCCTGCAATCCTGCCTTCCCTTCCAGAATGACCAGAGCTCTCATGGACTCACTTGGGCCTGAGTGGCGCCTGAAGCTGCCCTCTATCCCTGTGGTGCCTGTCTCAGCCCAGAAGAGGTGGAAATCCTTGCCTTCAGAAAACAACAAAGATTCAACCAAAAGCAAATCCAAAGAAACCACAACTACAAAGAACAAAGGTGAGCTGTGACCCCTTTCTACCCAGAGAGTCTTAGAACCTTTCTTTAGAGTAGTTGTATAAAAATTGGCCTTGTTTCTCTGAGTTATAAAAAATAGTCTTGTAAACAAAGTGTAAAACAAAACAAAATGAAAAAGTCTCAACTTCTGAAAGATCATGTTATGAGTTGTGCCATGAGGTGGCAGCGCTCACAATTGTGAGGATGAAACTGGAGCGAGCCAGGCACCATCCTGGCACGTGGGCATGTAGAATTAGCTCCCATTTCTCTGGCATCTTTGAGATGTGTCACTTAGGATGTTTTTGATTGCAAGAATAGAACAGTAAAAGGAGTTTATTAGTTTATATAGCTGAAGAGTTCAGGAGAGGTTTATTTCAGCAATTCACTACTCCCCTGACCCCCAGTACTAGGTTTGAACCCAGGGCTCAATAAGCAGCAGATCACCACTTTAACGTTAATGTAGTATGGCCAAGCTCAAGGGAAGGAGTGTCACAATAGCTAATCTGAGAAGGCGTCTGTGAGTGCCAGACTCCTGTTCCTCTTCCTCTATGGAACTACATCCACAGCCCTTTTTATTTTTTAATTTTGAGACAGAGTCTTACTGAGTTTCTGAGGCTGACTTGAAACTTGGAATCCTCCTGCCTCAGCCTCCCAAGTCACTGGGATTATAGGCATGTACTACCATGCATGGCCATTACCAGACTCTTGGCTTCAATTCTCAGTACTTCTGTTTGCTATTTTCTCTGTTGTATGTCTTTGCTCTCTTCTCTGTTGTGTGTTGTGAGCTTCGTCTTCAGACAGGTTCCCCTCCTAATGGCAAAGTAGCTGTACCAGTTCCTATCTTTCAGCCATACACCATGCCTCATGACCCAGAAGAAAGTAAGTCCCCTCTGCCCATAGTTCATTAGTGAAAGAGAACATTTTCCCCAGAATCCTTAGGTCAGGTATTCTCTCTCCTTTGTTCTAATAATAGGCTAGAGGATGAAATTTCTGTGACTAGCTCAACCCCAGGCTGTGTCACTTCCATAACTAGAGGGTGATGCTTCCCTGGAACATGCACTGTATGAATCCTGGAGAAGGATGAGTAAAAGAAGAGAGATCAAAGCTAGGCAGCCACAAACAGGAGACTTTCCACAGGAAAGCTCTTAGAGTAATCCAAAGGAATTATCCCAGCCCAGCAAACTAGGGTTTAAGGCTAGGGAGGTGCCAAAAGGAACAGGGCTGGAGCCCTGTCGTGTGACCTTTAGTTATTAGGGGAGAGCAGAAATTATTCCTCTTTCCAGGCCATGGGTAGCATTTATTCTGGTTTGTGGTAAGTGTTTCCCACTCTTCTATGGAATAAAAATGTAGGGTGCTATTAACTAGATGAATTCAGAGCATCTACCATTTATTTTGTGTTAAGCAGTATGACACAAGATAGGGGCAGCCGTGGTTCTCAGGAAGTTCTTGGTATAATGAGGACCTGAGACACTTAAGCAGAGCATTTAAAAATACAAGTAGGAGGAAGGAATGAGTGCCTTAGAGTCTTTAGTGTTCAGGAAGTTTGTCTTAGGAACTAGCTTAAGTGTGCTTGCTGAAATTGGGGAAAGGCTCACAGAGGAGATGTTGATGGAGGTGATGGTTTGAACTGGACCTGGAAAAGTGAGGTGCGATTATCAGGTTGGAAGGGAGCAGAATTCATGGCAGAGACAGTGGAGGGAGTTGGAGAGTAAAAGTGCACGAGATGAACAGTGGGAATGAGTTATGACTGAAGTGAGTGGTGTGTTGCAGGGCCAGGTATACCTGGAGCCATGCGTATGTTGCAGCCCACTGGTTTACTTCTAGAGAAACATGCACATGTGCACAAGGAGACACAGGAATGATCATAGCAGAATGTTTGTAATAGTAAAAACAAAACTGAAAACACCTCACATCTCTACAGGTGAGAGAATGGACAAATCAGTTGTGGTAGTGTAGCATTGAAAATGAATGGACTTCAGTGTCATTCATCAACACAGATTAATCTCTGCAATATAACACTGCGGGGGAAACACGAAAACCAGATCTTAGAAGAATACGTAGATTTATGAAGTTCAAAACCAAAGTAGACAACAAATGGTTTATGAGTACTATTGTATATAAATTATATTTAAAAAATATGAAAATGAAGAACAGAATGGAATAGTTTCCTTCAGAAGTAAGTGGGTTGAGTTGGGGAGGGGCTTGTAGGACCTCAAGGGTCCTGGTAGCGTTCTGTTTCTTAAGCAGGGGTATGAGTTCCAGTGTTGGTTTTATTCCTATAATCTTGCCCTCGTTATAAATATGGTGTTTTTTAAAGACAGTTTTTAAAAAAATTTTTTTGGTTTTATCTTACATGTTTATTTTTATGCAGTGCTAAGGATTGAACCCAGTGCCTCACACTTGCAAGGCAAGAGCTCTGCCACTAAGCTATGGCCCCAGCCCAGAGTTAGTTTTTTAAAGATTAAAGAAGCCAGTGATGTAGAACAGAGGCTGGAACAATCTATTAGAGCCAAGCAGTGAAGGGGCTTGACCACCAACATGAGCAGCTTTGGGTTTTAACTTTGTTCTCGCCTCTTGAAGGTTGGAGCAGAACTGAATGTGTCAGGTGAGGGAGGACACTCACAGGTCAGAGCAAAACAGGAAGTACGGGGTTTTCTGTACTTTTCTGCAAGTCCAGAACTACAGTCTTTTTGCAGTACTGGGGATTGAAGCTAGGGGCACTCTACCTCTGAACTACATCACCAGCCCTTTTTTTGAAATTTTCAAAACAGATTCTTGCTAAGTTGCTGAGATTGTCCTTGAACTTTATAGCCTTTCTTCACTAGATGCTTTTTTATTAATACTTATTCTCCTACTTTAAGTTTATAGGATTCTCTGTATTTTCTCTTGTATTCTCAGATCTCAGTAGTCCTTTGTAGAACAGGTGTTGCCCACGTGTTTTGGTGAGGAAATTGAAATCCAAAAGTTCAGTAAGTCACACAAGATATTTCAAGTACCAAGTGGCAGCACCAGGACTAGAACCTGGGTTGGTTTTTATCATGTAAATACTATTATGTGTAGGCTGGGGATATAGCTCAGTTGGTAGAGTGCTGACCTTGTATGCACAAGGCCTTGAGTTCAATCCCCAGCACCCAAAAAAATATATCTATGTATAATTACGTGTATGTATCAATGTGTTTTTCACAGGCTTCTTCAACCTTTTCTGAATGAAAAACTTTAAATTCCCAGAAGCCATTAATTGAGGGAAACCATTGATTGGGAAGGAGGATTTGCAATGGTGTAGGCATTCTCTGGGGGAGAGAGGATTATATTCAGCTTTGAAGAGATGATACTGAAGAGATCTCACTGATCTCATTTGGCACCTGCTCTATGGTTTTTTCCTCTTCTGAATTTGTATCTAGTGCCTTCTGCTGGGGATGTGGAGAGAGCCAGAGTTCTGAAGGAAGAAGGCAATGAGCTTGTAAAGAAGGGCAACCATAAGAAAGCTATTGAGAAGTACAGTGAAAGCCTCTTGTTTAGTACCCTGGAATCTACCACGTACAGCAACAGGTATCTTCTACACAGCTGCTGGCCTGGGGGATTTCAGAACATTGGATGATTTGTTCCATAGTCTTCTCTCCAACTGTGGTAGGTTCTTCAGTCCCTAGCATTTAGTCATATGTTGCAACTCAAAACATGTTCGTACCATTTATAGGCACTGTGACCTAGGCATTGCCAGTGGTATTTGCCCTCTTATGGGGGTAAGGAACTAAGGGATGCCAAAGAGTAGCCTGGGCTTTGTTAGACCCTTCCCCCCATTTTTTTTTTTTTTTTTTTTTTTTTTTTTGTGGTGCTGGGGATTGAACCCAGGGTCTTGTGCACGCAAGGCAAGCACTCTACCAACTGAGCTATCTCCCCAGCCCTCCCCCTAATTTTTATTAATCACTCCAAGTAAGCATATAGTAAGTAAAAGCTGTGTGCTTACTGTGTATATAAACAATCTCAAAATGAGTTTTTGCCTCTTTACCCTCTTCTTGCTCCCTTAGCCCATGACTTCTCCAAGACCCTACTGTTAAAAATACTGGCAGTTTCTGTCAGAGTACTGGCCCAGAGCCCAGGGAGTGGAATAATGATTGTCTGGCCTGGAAACAGGAGGGACACAGTCTAGCCTGAGAGATTGGACCTGTGGGCTGAAGGCCCTTTGCCAGGAGCTGCTGTCAGTGACCACTGGTAGTGAGGGCCTTGGAACCAGGACATCATCCCCTTATTGTGTGGGGCTCACTGCTCTGCAGCAGTGCTTGGAGGTATGGGTGGTAGGAGGTCTTCTTGTTTTAAAGTTGAGAAAACCAAGGCTCAGAGAAAGAAGGGCTTTGCTTAAGCTCATGCAGCCCATAAATAGTGATGCCAGAATTGGAGTCTGGCTTCAGTGAGATCTGTTAATATTCTGTCAAAAACTTGACAGCCATCAAGAACAATATGTGATCCAAATATTTATTATAAAATGTTACAAATCTGTTTCTCCTTCCTACCAACATGTACTTACCACTCTGTAGTTCATTTAATCTGATGTAGGTTTACTATTCCTTATTCAAAACTCTTGGGATAAAATGTGTTTTAGATTTTAGTAAGGTAATACAGTCCATATACTGAATTATGTAAAACCCAGCAGGGTATGGGGGGGCTAACTGAAATTATTAGTTTTTCTTTAGTGAAATATGAAAATTCCTTATTCACATGGGGTAGGTTAACTAAATAGTCTCATGTCAGGTTCAGGTCTGGTTTTGCTGCCAAAAGAGTTGAAAAGACATTGGAGTGTGGAATTTTGAACCCTCTCGTTTTACTGATTGGATCAGGGGTGCCTCAATTTTTCAGGCTAACTTCAAAAGGAAGCCTACAGCCCATTTGCTCCATATTTGTGGACAGTATCTAGGACAGTCCTTTGTTTTGCTTACTGTTTTTGTTCGTTTGTTTGGTACTGGGAATTGAACCCAGGGGTGTGCTACCACTGAACTACATCCCCACCTCTTTATTTTTTGAGACTGAGTCTCGCCTTGCTAAGTTGCCTTGGCTGCCCTTGAACTTACAATCCTTCTGCCTCAGCCTCCCAAGTTACTAGGATTACAGGTGCACACCCCTCAATCTGGCTTTAATACTGTTCTTTAGGCAAATGTATCTGTGCCACACTGTTTTAATTACTCTTGTTTTACAACATCTTGTAGAGCTGGTCTTTGCCCCATCATTCTCAATCGAAGCATCTCTGCTGTTCTCCCATACCTGTTCTTTCAGCTAAGCCTTAGGATTGTATTGACAGATTCTGAAAACTTTGGTTGAACAGCTTTTGGTTTTGACTGCGTTGAATTTATAAACTTAATTTAGAGGACTAATTACAAAACTGAATTTTCATCCATTGTAACTGAAATGATACCACATCCTGGATGCAGTTGTAATGGCCCACTCGTGCAAATGCATTTGTGTGGAACAGTGCCTAGTCCTTAGCTTACCCTTTGTGCTAATGAGACTTGAAGGCATATTACTTGGTACCCAGCATCTGCGACTTGCCAGATATGGAATGACCCTTCCATAAGATAATCATTTAGCACTCAAAACAGTAGTTCTTCTAGTTATGTTATAGTCTCATTTTACCCAAACTGGCTGGGAAAAATGAATTAATGAGCACAAAGGTAAATAGCTTATACATGGCAGCACAGGTCACTTGATTTTTTTGCAATGTTGGGGATAGAACCCAGGACTTTGTGCATATGCTAGCCACATCCTAGCCCCAAGCCAGGTCTTTCTGACTCCAAACTTATGTTCCTTTTTACTTATATTATCCTCCAGACTCCTCTGTAATTCAAACCCTTCTAACTGGATACACAAATCATTCCACTTTCCAAAAATTAAAGGTGTTTGTTTTATAGGCCAAAGTCACTTTTATCATCTTAAATACAATTTTTGGAGGTCATATTCAATTATATTCACTTAATATTTATATTCTGAAGTCACTGTATAGTGTATAATGCTTATATACTATGGTTCTTCTACTTTCCAAAAACTTGGCTAATTCTTTAAATTGCCAGAGCCCATTGGGAGAAAAGTTTAGTTTCCCTAGAATTCTCTGTGTTCAAAGTTTAAATCAGGAACTACTATTCTAAAACTTAATGATTTACAACAACACATTTCATTTGCTGTAATTTGTGAGGAATTGAGAACAGTGGTTCTCATTCTGGGTCTTTCATTCAGGGTCAGTTGGGGCTGTAATCGTTACATGTATGCAACCCACTGGAAGGACATACATGGCTAGGGGATAGAATCTACAGCAAGTGCCAAGCATAGTAGTGCACGCCTGTAGTCTCAGCAACTCCCAGCTCAAAGCCAGCCTCAGCAACTTAGCAGGCCCTAAGCAACTTAGTGATACCCTGTCTCAAAATAAAAAAGGGCTGGGATGTGGCTTGTCGCTAAAAAAAAAAAAAAAAAATTGCTAGAGTAAGCTGGCACTTTTTTCCTTTCTCGTGGCAGCCTTTCCCTGTTCCCTGACTTGGGCTTCCTCATACCTTGGTGGCCTCAGACTAGTTAGCTTCTGATGTAGCAGCTCAAGTCTCCACGAGTAAGTGTTTTCAGAGACCTTTATGATTTAGCCTTGAAAGTCACATCATGTCCCTTTCTCTCCACTCCTCTTGATCAGAGCAGTCACAGAACCTGCCTGAATTCAAGGGGAGAGAACACAGCCACAAACATACCCACCTCTCAATAAGAAGAGTGTCAGTGAATTAATACCTATCTGTATTTGTTTTTATTTTATTTAGTACCAGGGTTTGAATCCAGGGGCACTCTACCACCACTGAGCCACATCCCCTGCGTGTTTTTTTTTTTTTTTTTCCTAATTCGTTATACACATGACAGTAGAATGCATTTTGATATATCATACATAAATGGAGTATAACTTCTGAAATCAGACAAGATAGGCACATTCAGGGTGGTATGGCCATAGACATAAATGGAGTATAGCTTCTCATTCACCTGGTTGTACATGTAGAGTTACACAGGTCATGTAATCTCATAAGGTAGTAATGTCTGATTTATTCTTCTATCATTTGTACCCCCCCTGCCCGCTCCCCTCCCTTCACTCCTCGCTGTCTAGTCCATAATACCTCTCTTCTTCCCCTCACCGTTGTGAATTAGCATTCGCATATCAGAGAAAACATTCAGCCTTTGGTTCTTTGGGGTTGGCTTAGTTCACTTAGCATAATGTTTCCATTTACCAGCAAATGCCATAATTTCATTCATCATCTTTCAATGCCATAATCCATTGTGTATATTTACCACAGTTTCTTTATCCATTCATCTGTTGAAACCCAGCCTGTTTTTTATTTTTAGACAAGTGTTTTACTAAGTTGCTTAGGACCTTGCTAAGCTGCTGAGGCTGACTTTGAACTTGAGATATGGCTGCCTCAACCTCCTGAGCCATTTATTGGCATGCACCACAACACCTGGCTTACGCCTGTCTTTAAATTGCTACAGGAAGGTTTTTCTTTGATTTTAAAAATTCCATGAAATCACCAAAATACTGTTTTTTTTCCTATTGGGGGAGGGGGCGGTTCAGTTTGTTTTTGGTTTTTGCAAGTGCGGGGATGGAACCCAGAGCCTCGTATGTGCTGGTCAAGCACCCTGCTACACACTCAGCCAGGGTTTTCTCTTTGTTCCTCTTTTTTTATTCATGATGGTGATTCTTGAGTTTGTCAGGGAAAAAAATAGGAAAAACAACATTGGAGAATTTAGTGTATTTAGTGAGGAAAAGAGGGATTGATTATTGAATAAATGGTGTTGGGTTGGCTGGGTAAAAATTAAATATAAGCCTGAATCCTACCTTACTTTTTATTTTAAAATGAATTCTAAGTAGATCACAGTTTCAAAGGTAAAAATGAAACCATTTAGTTATAGAAGAATATATAGGTTAATTAACTTACAAGAGGAAAGGTATCCTAAATGGGGAGAAAAAAACCATGAATGTTAAGGAAAAGTTGGATAAATTTGATTTCATACTTTTTTAAAAATATTGTGTAAGGCTGTTTTAGTTTTATTTTATATAAAGCAGCAAAATTTGAAAAGTGAGTTACTGTTTTCTTCCATATTGGCATAAATTGAAGTTTAGACCCAGGTTTATCACAGTTTTAGAAAAATAGGCTGTCAGTAACTGTTCTGAAGTGTGCATCTTTTTCAGAGAGCATTTTGGCAATAACGTTCGAAATTTAAAATGCCCATATCTTGAGCCAGCACCCCTTCCCACAAGGGTGTTCTTTGTAGCATCACGTATTTACAGCTAGAAACAATGAAAATACCTAACAATAAGCCAGGCGCCGTGGCACACACCTGTATTCCAACTGACACAAGAGACTGAGTCAGGAGGATCACCAGTTCTAGGCCTCAGCACAACTTAGCAAGGCCCAAAGCCACCTAGCGAGACCCTGTCTCAAAATTTAAAAATTCTAAAAGGGGTGGGGGGCTGCAGATGTAGCTCAGTGGTAAAGTGCCCCTGGATTCAGTCCTCAGTACCAAAAAGAAAAAAGAAAACGCCTGTTTTCAGGGAATTGGTAAATTATGCTAGCTCCAACCAAGTGAGTGCTCGGCACCCCACTGCAGACAGGGAGGTGGCACGGATGGACTGACACAACAAGCTGCAGGAATCCAGTGGTTGTGCATTTAGTGACTGTCTTTGGAAAAAAGGCCAAGACTTGAGTGATTAAAGTACATGTGTGCTCATTTCCCCATAGATGCAGAATATTGTTTTATGGGTATACATGATTATTTTTTCCCAACATTATAAAAATTCTCAAAATATAAAAAAGTTTGAAAGCATAGTCCGTTAAACACACCTGCCATCCATATCCTACAGTATTGTTATATTTGCTTTATTAGCCATCTGTATTCATGATCTTACATTCACCCCTTACATGTCAGCTTGCTTATTGATTAGTATTTATGTGTTTGTTTTTTCAAACAGTATTTCTAATCCCTCAAGGGGAAGGCTTCAGGATGACTTTTCTTTGCTTAAAAGAACCTGATTCCGGAGAGTGGAGTAAACACAATAACAGATCCAGATCTGAAGTCTGGAGTTGTTCACATTCACCTTGTTTGAACGCTGGGCTGGCCCTCAATAGCAGTACACCCTGGGCGAGTCCCTTCAGCCCTCTGAGCCAGCTGTAAAAGCTTCGTTGTTTTTTTATCTGTAGAAAGGGGGTAGAGTTGAAGACGCTGTGAAGTGATCAGCAGAGTAGGTGTTCAGTGATCCAGAGGTCACTCCGCACTCGCTTCCCAGCTTGCAGGGCCCACAGAAGTGACTGACCCTCTGCAATCGTCCTCTCCCTCAGAGCACTCTGTCATCTGGCCCTGAATCAGGACAAGGAGGCAGTGAAGGACTGCACAGAAGCCCTCAAGCTGGATGGCAAGAACGTGAAGGCGTTGTACAGACGGGCTCAAGCCTACAAGGCCCTCAAGGTAAAAGGTCCCGCCTAGAGGTGCCACCGTAGCTGCAGAGGTCTATGCCAGTGCTCCTTCAGGTACAGGTTGGGCAAGCTGTTTCCTGTCACATTTCTTCTCCTAGGCCCAGGATAGCTCAGGGCAGGTGGAGGCTGGGTTTTTAAAACACTGCTGCCTCAGCAGCTGTCCCATCCATTTGAATATCGCCTCATCCAGGTTCCTTTCCCATACTTTTCTTCTTCCCCATTAGGACTATAAATCCAGCCTTGCAGACATCAGCAGCCTCCTACAAATCGAGCCCAGGAATGGCCCTGCACAGAAGTTACGGCAGGAAGTTAACCAGAAACTGAAATAAAACCTTAAAGGGCAGCAGGAACCTCTCTCTGACCTTCCCAGAGAAGCCTCCCTTGCATCCACCCCTGAACCCAGCATGCCCCACAGGGAACACTGAGATGCCCCCCTCAGCCCCTCTGGACAGCAGTGGCCTCCACCTTTGAAAGGCTTTGCTTGTTCAAGTTAAGCCAGCTTAGTCAAGCAGACATTGTTTAACCAAAAAGGTCCTTGTGTGAAGCTGGAGCCCTGTTCCCACCCTCCTGCCTCACATAGCTAGCATATCAGACAAGCAGGTCCTCAACAATAAAGCACTTGGCTTTGTCCCTGCCCCAAGTGTGCTGCAGACTGTGCTGGCCTTTGTAGCTGCATCAGACCCCACCTCTCTGCAGTCAGTCTGAATTGAGCTCAGATAAGCTAAAATCCCTGGCCACCTACACCCGAAGTGGCCTGTCGAGCTGGTTCTCCAGGGCTGCAATCTCCCCAAGGGTGCAGCTGCTATCCCCACCCTGTCCTGGACACAGTTTTCTGTGTCAGCCCTAGTGCCTTTTTTCCAGGCCCTCCTCTGGTGAGAAGACAGAGCTCTGATCCTTGATTGGCTCTGTCCTTGACTCTGTGCTGCTGCCCTCTGCATGGAGGTACCTAAGCTATTTCAAGAGCCCAGTGGTTATGGCCACACCTCCTGGGATGGGGAGAGGGGCCTCCCTGAGGTCAGTGTGCTTCCATTCTGGGCAGTTTGTCCCCCCCCTATCCTCCCACAGTGGTGGCCCCTCCAGCTTCTTTGTTCTTTGTAATATGTTGAAGTTAATTTGAACTGACTGATTTTGTTGAACTGTGTTAAAACTATTGCATTAAAAGGCTTTCTTCTATATAAAAGTCATACTTTTAATGATGCCTTTTCAGCTTTGCGCCTGGAACTTTATAACAGTAACAATAGAAGCTAATGCTTCTTGTGCTTCCGTCTATTTGTTGAACAAATTTACTCAGATGTCTGCTTAATCCAGGTGCTACTAACAGTGCTAGGGAGGCAACAAAGAATAAATAGACGCAGTCCCTGCTGTAGGGCTGACATCCAGAGGGAAGGCAAGAAGTTAATCAGATAATCAGCCAAAGGTAAAGCCACAGCCTGCAGAGCATCATGAAGCCATCAGCATCTACCTGGCTCCACAGAGAAAAGGGCGCCTGAGGGCAGAAAGCTTGAGGTTAACTGGTACAGAGGGGAGGTGAAAGCAGTGTGGAGACACAGAACAGCCTGAGGAAAAGCCCTAGTTGGGAGCACTTGGTGAGGAGGCAAAAGGGCTAAAAAATACCGTTCAGGTTCACAAAACATGGCATGGAATAAGTCTGGAGAACTTTAGAATTTGTCCAGAACTAATGGCTGCCGCCCCTTCCTGGGCCGTGTCCCGATGGTTTCACTTTAGTGAAGTACGAGTTTTATGAATTTGAACTGGCTCATGCTTCTTACCACATGAGCTGTGGAGAAGACAGGAATAACGCTCTAGGCTCAAGTGCATGTAGGAGTCAGACACACCCCCGTGGGCACCTTGTGTGGCCAGGGCACCGTGTCAGAGTGGGAGCCACATCCCGTTGTTGCCTCTTTTGGACTTCACTGGTTTGAGGCAGCTATAGTGGCAACACCCATCACAACCACATGGAGGTCTAGAAAGAAGGCACATCTGGACTCTGGAAGCAGGCGGCCAGGCCTTGGCCTTCACAGATGAAGAAGCCTTTTTTGGGGTAAATTTCAAATAAACACTAAGACAATATTGTGATAACTTCCCATGTTTGAAAGGTATAACCATCCATCTCCTGAAAGGCTATGAAGATCAAAATTTCTGCATAAGTTAACATTTCTAGAAAAGGGACACATAGCTATCAGTGTGATCGTCTGAATAGCCATAAATGAATTCTACCCCCTATTCCAAGAGAAGGGCTTCACATGGGAATGACAGGGTCTCCTGCCAATTCCCATGTGGGAGCCAGATTGTGCAGGGTCTCAGGTTTTGTCCTTCCTGTGACAATGGGAAGCTACTGAGGTCTTTCATAGGATAAGAGGCAAGATGCACATTCTGAGGCAAGCTTTCCAATTGTGTGGCAGAGGTCATATTGGAGAAGGGCCATTGCAGATGTAGTAAAGCCATTGAGAGGCTACTACTGCCAGAGTCCATCCAAGTTTGGACTAGGGTGGTGGTAGTGGATTTAGAAGTAGGAAGATTTGAGACTGAGGGGGGTAAAAATTAATAGACTTCATACGGAAGATCAGGAGGGAAAGTGAAGTGGAAGAGGGGGTGGGGAAGCCCTCTGATTTTGGCTTTTGCAATAGAATGAGAGTGGGGCCATCTGTGGAAACAGACCACTGGAAGAGAACCAGAGAACTGGGGGAGGAGCACATCAAGTCATGAGCTTGGTTTTAGAAGTTGGCTGGGGATGTGGTTTAGTGGTAGAGTGCTTGCTTGGAATGTACAAGGCCCTGGGTTTGAGCCTCAGCACAAAAAAAAAAAAAAAAAAAGTTATGTCAGGTAGAATGAGACACGACACCCAGGAGTGGACTAGTCATCCTAAAGCAGGTGCAAATTGAAGATGTGATTATAAATCACATACCAAGGAGGAGAGAAGGCCTCTGCCTGAAGAAGTGCCGGGATTCAGCATTTGAAGAGAAGATGGAATCACAGAAACTTGAAAATTTGAAATACATTTGAGAGTCAGGTATGGTGGCACGTGTCTACAGTCTGAGCTTCTGCAAGAGGCAGAAGCGGAAGGATCACAGGCTTGAAGCCAGTGTGGGTAGTTTAGAGAGGTCTCATCTCCAAAAAAAGACCATTTGTGGAGAACAGGGAGATAGGAGTTAAAGCAGAACATCAGTACAACCTTGAAGACTCAGTTGGATTTATTGCTGGGGAACTTATGGCAGTACCCATGTGCTGGGCTGTGATCCTTGCCCATATCTTTTGACTGCCCCGATACAGGGGAGACCACAAAGCTGAGGTCTACACCCCTAATGGTCCCAAAGAACCTTCCTCAGAGACTTCTCCATTTCCTGCAGGGGAGGGAGACCCTGATCTGGGAAGGCATTCTAAACATTCCTACATTTAATTACACAACCCCTCCAGCAGCCCAGGGCCTGGAAGCAATTTCTTGCTTCTAAAGGTGTTTGCCTGCCCTGCAAGGTGCTGAAGCCAGGGGTCCAGAAATGCCACGCATGTCAGATTGGGCAATTTCCCAGATCATAGCTTTTCCCCTTTTTCAGTCCCTTGTATGATGGTACCCATTTAACCATCCACTGCACTGCGATGGGCCAGGCATTTCTAGTTTGAAGCTGTTACCAAGAGTCTCGCTCTGTTCCAGCGTACACACCCTGTGTACGTTAGTACTTTCGGGGGTTCTTTCTTACAGCCAAAGCCTCAGTCAAGTCTGCTCTTCACTTTGCCTCCGGCTCCCTCAGGCTCAAGAAAGCCTCCTATGAGGCAAGATTTTGCAGCACTTTTAATGCACAAAACAAAAGGAAAGTGGCTGGCTGGGTGACCAGCCTTCATTCCATTTACAAGGCTCAAGTACAGATACAGTTCAACTGGGAAATGAGTTGTAGTTCACAGGCCTCAGCTGAGAGCAGGCAATGCTATTTCTCTTGACAGCCACAGGAGTGAGGATTCCATTTTCTGGGGATGAAAGGGGAAAGACAGTTGTTTCTACAAGATGGCAGCATGCAGTATTCAGCTAACAGAACCAGCCAGGGCGCAGGGGAAGGCCAGGCAGGGCAGCTGGTGCAGGAGCGCCCCCTTCACTCTTTACCGTTGCAGCAACATGGAGCATCATTTCTGTGACGCTGTCAGTTTCCATGGTGCTTCAAAGCCAGCAGCACAACATGGTTCTCAGTTTCTGAAAGGCAGCCTGAGGCCCAGTTCTCCACAGCTGCTTCTGGGCTCAGCTGCTCTGTCCCTGTCCTCCCACCATAGCCACCCACCTGTTTTCAGTGCATGTATGCCTTTGGCTGCTCCATGGCCTGGTGTGCCTGCAACACTGCCACAGCCTCTTCTATCTGGGGACACAAGTAGGAGGGGCTTAGTGCAACTTTCCAGCAGGATCCCGAAAGAGCCTGGGCCTCCCTCTCCTCGGCATGATAGATAAAGGGTCTGTGGACCCTCATCCACTGCTGCTTGCAAGATCCCATGCCCCAGTGTCACCTTCTCAGGATAGAGGTACACTGTTGGACACTGGGGAAAACCTTTATACCAAGTCAGAATATAGCTCCATGTACCAAAACCTGAAGTAGCAAACCCTCAGTTAAGGCCCTCTCCCATCAGGCATGGTGGAGCACAACTGAAATCCCAACAGCTTGGGAGGTTGAGGGAGGAAGATTTTGAGTTCAAAGCCAGCCTCAGCAATTTAGCAAGACCGTAAGCAGCTTGGTGAGACCCTGTCTCTAAATAAAGTACAAAGGGCTGGGGATGTGGCTCAGTGGTAAAGCACCCCTGGGTTTATCCCCAGTACCAAAAACAAGAAAAAAGGCGGCCCTGTCCTACACCAACATCCAGCAGGCCTTCAGGTAGCGTGAGCAAGAAGATCCGCTTCATCTGGCCTAGCGTCTGGGACAGCCCTTGTCCTTAGCTCTCCTGCTGACAAGGCTCTACCTACCTTGGCATGGAGGGACTCTGGAGACTCCAGCATGAGCAGCAGCTCTGAGTTATCAATCTCCAGTAGCATGCCTGTGATCTTGCCAGCCAGCTGGTTGTGTACGTGGTGGACAAGTGGGTAAAGACGTTCTCCTGTGTAGACAACCGCTGATGGCTTATGCCACACCTGGCCCATACATACCCTAGCACCCAGGATTGGTATTGGGTGGAGCAGCGAAGACATCTGGGTTCTTAACCCAGTGCTCCTTCTAGGCTGTGTCACTTAATAGGGACATCTTTTCTCAACTGCAAAGTACCCATGGCAAACCCTGCCTTAGAAGACAGTTTGAAGAATCAAATTTGATACTGTGATAACAAATTATAGCACAGGACCTAACAAAGTCCGTTACTGTTTAAAGACTACTCTTGTTCATTTTGCAAGAAATAGTTCTAACTAGACACATCTAGACAGAATATGATAGAGCTGAACTTGAGACTTTTTGGAGGGTGGGAAACAAATACATAGGATAAATTCATCTTCCATTATGCAGTATTTCTAGCAGTAGGTCTAGGGTTGGTGTTGGGCATGTGGAGGGTCCAGCCAGGATTAGGTTCTTAAATGGGGGGGGGGGGGGGGGGGGGGGGGGAGAAAGGACTTCCCCAGAGGAAAGTGACATCATTTACAGAGAATTGTTAAGAAAGCCTTCTGCTTCAAGTACGTTCAAAATTTTTCTTTATAGCCGAGGGATTGGATATGGAATAGCAAAACCCTAATAAGCTGAGGAATCAATGGTATGGAGGCTTTCAGTGAGGAGATCTCAGTGACCATGCAGGGAAGCAGCTGCAACCAGGAACAAGCCTGCTCATTCAGAGATCATGACGTCTTTTAGCAGGGCTTGACGTGGACTCATGTCATAGATGGAGGTGAACCAGGAATTCAGAGCGCAGTGGGAACCACCGGTTCTTAGGCCAGTGCACAGATTTTTCCCACCTCCTTGCAGTAGGCACCAGGAGACAGATGAAATTGGCAACAGCTTCCTTCCGGTAGAAGAGATAAACTAACACCCTGGGCCACTTCCCAGCATAAATTCAAGGTCCTACCCTTTCTTACTCTGCCTCCTGATCCTGCATATCTATAGTGTCTCCCATCAAAGTGAATCATGGAACAGCAGAGCTGGAAAAAGCCTCAGGACCTTGGTCTGACCAGTGTTTTAAAAATAAAATAGAGGCAGCTCGGGTAAGGTCACCTGGCAGCTCCGTGAGGTTCGCAGCAGCTCGCCAGCTCCCAGCCCTCCTTTTGCTGCCCCAGTGTAGGGGTGTCAGCCACTCACCAATCATCTGCTTTTGCTCATGCAGGGGCGCTGCAGCCAGCATGGACGCAGTCAGGGGCTCCTGGCCAGGCACGTGCACAGCAGGCTCCTGGACCTACACAGTGCCGGAGACATGCCCCTTAACCACAGGGATGGGAAAGGCCTCCAAATACTTAAAGTGAACACAGGCCTCCAGGAAGGGTCTGGAAGAGGGGAGCAGGGGATAAGGTCTGGACAATCAGGTGGGGCAGAGACCCTAACAAGGGCATGTGGAGTAGAAGACAAAGTTATGTTCTAACTTAGATGTGCTCTGAACCCATAAGGCCCCTAATCAGCGATACCAAATGAAAATCATGCATCACTAATCACTAAGTGCCAAATAAAGCACCTTATCGGGTAGCTTTATGGACACGTCCCCAGAACACCCTGTCACATTTTGGTAACTTTAAAAGTGTTTTTGTTGTTCAAAGACCACACTTTCATTATGCAAAAGATAGTTCAATTGGACACATTGGAATTCTAGACAGGATATGATAGTGCTAAATTTGAGGCCTCTTTTGGACAGGAAAATAAAAAAATGCACAGCCTTTTGTTTAATGATAGTGGATATTTTTAGTCCTATTTTGAGGCTTAATCACATTCCTTCAATACCCAGCATATTCTTAGACTCTCTTCACTTGCTGTTCAAGAGAAATACTATGGAAATCCAAATTAATTTTGGTAAGAACCTAGGCAAAGCAAATAATAACTAGAAAATAAAATAAGACCCTGGTCCTCTTTCCTCTTCTGCTGACTGCACACAAGTATGGAACTTTACAAGCAACACATTAGCCAAGGTTCTGAGCCAGGATTCCCAGAGCCCCGACGAGGTTGGGCAGCTGGGCCAGCCTTACCCTGTGGGTGTTGTGTACAGCTGAGGGACATTTGTATGGCAGGAGAGGCCGGCCTGGTGTAGAACATCCCACCCCACTGGGGCCTGTGGTCTGGGTACCAATGTTGGCTGTAAAAAATAAACAGGGTTCAAATGGCTGCTGTCCACAAAACAAAACCCCAAACAAGCTAACACATTGGTTAGGGCATAAAGAAATTAGAACACTTGTGCACTCTTGGCAGGAGTGTAAACAGCCGCTATGGAAAAACAACACGAGGGTTCCTCAAAAAATGACAATTACCAAATCATCCAACAATTCCACTTTGGTATGTACCCAAAGGAATTGAAAGCAGGGTCTCAGAGGTTTGTAAACCCACATCCACAGCAGCAGCATGCACAATAGCCAACAGGTGGAAGCAACCCAGGTGTCCATCAACTGATGAGTGGATGAGCAACTTGTGGCATATTATTTATGCCACAATGGAATATTATTTAGCCTTAAAAAGGAAGGAAAGTCTGACACACGCTACAGCATAAGTGAATCTTGAGGACACAGTGCTAAGTGAAATAAGTCAGTCACAAAAGGACAAATTTATATAGTTCCACTTACATGCAATACCTGTCACATTCTCAGAGACAAAGTAGAATGGTGGTTTCCGGGCAATGGAAGGATGGGGAAGTGAGGAGTTGGGGTTTAATGGGTATAGAGTTTTGCAAGGAGAATAAGTTCTGCAGGTGGTGATGGCTGCACAATTGTGAATGAATGCACCAAATGCCACTGAATCATACACTTAAAAATGGGTAAGTGAGCCGGGCACAGTGGCACACACCTATAATCCCAGCAACTTGTGAAGCCAAGAACGAAGGTTTGCAAATTTAAGGCCACTTTCCGCAACTGAGCAAGGCCCTAAGCAACTTGGTGAGACCTCGTCTCAAAAATAAAAAGGGCAGGGGATGTGGTTCGGTGGGAAAGCTCCTAGGTTCAATCCCAGGACCAAAAAAGAGGTTAAGTGATGCTGGGCAGAAGAGCGCATGCCTGTTAACCCAGCAATGCAGAGGCCGAGGCAGGCAGGTCACGAGTTTGAGGCCAGCCTTAGCAACTTAGTGAGACCCTGGTTGAAAATTAAAAAAGGACTGGGAATATAGCTCAGTGGTAGAATGCTCCTGGGTTCAATCCCCAGTACCAAAAAACCCACAAGTTAACTGGTAAATTGTTACATTTTGCCACAATAAAAAAGCAGGGTATCAGGGCCTGGCAGCCACCTAAGGCCAAGGACCAAGTCTAGCTTGTCCATACAGAATCCCCACTTGCCGAGCGCAGGACCAGCACACAGGCGTGAGGTTTGCTGAATGAAGCAATGGCTGTGCTGGCCTTGGAGCCAAAGCCTCCGCCCTGTTCACAGCCACTGTGGTACAATTCAAGATTCAGCTCCTTGCTATGTGTTCTCAGTAATCCTCACAAAAGGGACACACTATTCTAACTCTGTTTTAAAGAACAGGTGATCAGAGACAGGAGTTAGCAAGGGCCACCGAGTGAGCAAGTCCCAGGAGCTGGTGGCCAGGCTAACTCTACACGACATACACGGCCTCCAAAGTCAGCCTGGCCTTCCAGAGGCAAGGTCACTATGGAGGCCTGTCTCGACTCCCCTCCAGTGCCAACCCAGCAGAAACTTGCCCTCCCCTCCTCACACCCACATTCCTCTTGGCCCTGCCCACACTCACCCACTCGCTGGGTGTGGGGCACCGGGTTTAGCTCCTGGGTGGAGGCCTGGCTGATGCTGACGGGGGTCCGGGGGCGCCGAGGCATGCCTGTTGGCCGGACCACTGAGGTGGCTGGAGGGTAGACAGCTTGCAGCACAGAGAAAAGCGGGGAGAGTAAGTTTGTGGGGATGTAATCACCATGCCCTGGAGGTTCCAGGGCTGGGAAGGGGAACTAGAAATTGACAGGAGAGATGAGCGACTTCACCTCAACCCAGAACACCAGGGAGGAGGAGTGTGGAAATCTGCAGTGACAAAGCCGGCTCATGTCTGCCCAGAGCCCTGAAATGCCTAAGTACCAGGGTCATGCACCCAAGTCCCCCAAGACAGTGTCAAGTGAATGTGAAGTTGTTTCATAGGGAGGTTATTCAGCAGTATAGCCAGAGGAGTCTCATTTTCTCAGCTTTATACGATTTTTTTGGGGGGTACCAGGGATTGAACCCATAGACCTTAACCACTGAGCCACACCCCAGCCCTTTTTTTATATTTTTATTTAGAGACAGGGTCTTGTTGAGTTGCTTAGGGCCTCACTAAGTTGCTGAGGCCCACTTTGAACTCACTAGTCACCTGCCTCAGCCTCCCCGATTTTTCAGCTATAAATGAGAGAAGCCTTGGAGATAAGGGACAGTGGTTCCAGCGCATGTCTTCTACAGCCTGGCTACTGATGGGGCACTTCATGCACACTCATTCAGGCCCACGCTGAGAAGGGGAAACTGAGGCAGAGAGGTGAAGGAACCCCACCCTGGGGCTTGACCCCTGCATTATACACTGCTTCCTGGGTCCCTCACCCACAGGCTGGGCTGAGGGTAAGGGGGCTGCGTCACTCACATGAAGGTCTGTGTGGCTGGGCCGTCCACCTGGGGGCAGGCTGGATGGGGGCCATGGAGCCAGAGGCACAGTATGCAGCCTGGGCTGGAGGCTGTGTGGGAGAAGAGGACCTAGAATGAGGGGCTCCGCAACAGAGGAGGGTGAGTGCGAAAGCTCATGCTCTCAGGATACTACTGCGGGAACTCTCCTGTCCCCTCCAGGGAACAGGTTCGCAAAAGCCCTCAAAGCTGGCTCAGAAGGTCCATTAGCCCTGAACCCTTTAGGGAAAGAGCTCAGTTTTCAATCCCTGCTCCTCATCAGGCCTCCGTGCCAGTTGAAGCAACTGCCAAAATAAGGGGGATGTTACCAACCTGGTGGCCTTCAATGGCTTACGTCTTCCTACTTCCTCTAAGTACCATGAGGTCCTTTCCCAAACCATGTTCCTCAGAACAATCATCCAAGGAGATGTTAACAGGCATCCCACAAAAACCACCATGAAGCTGCGGAAATGCTACCTGCTTTCTGCCTCTCTGGGAGTCATAATGGATGTCACCATATTAGGTAGGATGGTGGATACAGTAAAGAAATTTAGGCTCCTTTTGTTTGCTGCAACATCTCCCCAACTTATTTGACCAGAGGAATCTTCCTGCACAACATTCAAGAACCTCTCAGGCGCGGAGATGCCCCCTGACGCTCCACCTTTCTACAGATGGGGCGACTAAGCTTCAGGGTTTGGGACAGCTGCCTAGGGAGCTTTCTGCAGAACCTCTCCCTGGGAAGCTCCCGCCTTCCTGCTCTACCTGACTGTCAGGGAAAGGGTGTGGCGGGAGCTACGGGCAGACTGTCACCTGGGGCATAGCGGGCAGGAAGTAGCTGGAGGGCTGCTGGAAGGAGCCCAAGAGGGGGCGGCCCAGGGCCCGCACCGTGGAGAGGCGCTGCATGTACTGGTTGGTCAAGATGGCCTTCCGCTCCTCTTTGCGCTGGGCCAGTGCCACGTACAGCGGCTTGGTGCCCACGATGCGCCCATTCATCTCTGTCACAGCCTTGGTCGCCTCTTCTGGAGAGGAAAAACACACAAAGCCAAACCCCTTGCTGTGGCCACCCTCTGTCATCACCTAAAAGCAAGACAAGACAAGGGTTGCTGGGGTGGAGAAGGAAGACTCCTGGGCCCTGCTCCCCCCTCCTCCCCCAGGAAGCCCCGTGAGACACCTGTGCTCAGGGGATAAGCCGAGCACCCTGTGTTTACTGAGGCCACTGTGTGCCAGACACTGTGCCTTAATGCAAGGCTCACATGCCCAGTCTCCTGCTGGGGGAGGTCCTGCAGCTCCTACTTTATGGGAAGAAAGGGAACTTGTCCAGGTCACCCAGCCAGGGACCGAAAACCACCAGAGGCGACCTCTGTTGCCTCTGCAAGGCCCTGGGCCAAGTTCTTTAGGAGTTTGGGGAAGATGTTCTCAGCCTTATTAAAATAACCTCACTGTTTTGGAGTAACTTCAGATTTACAGAAAAGTCACAGGCACAGTACAGAGCCCTGGGCCTCTCGCAGCCTCCCCAGCGCTAGCCGGGCACATTCTTCCAGTCTCCGACCCCAGCATGGTGCTGTTAGCCAGGACACTGCTAGCTCACCTCACTCCACACTTCATTTGGACCTCACTTTTGTAACTGATATTTTTTCTCTTCCAGGATCACATCCACATTTCGCTCTTAAGGTTTCCTGGGTTGAGATGCTGGCCTGGCTCCTGCATGCTAAGGGCTAGAGCTCTTCCCAACCTCCCCTTTCCGGGCCCACGCTCTAACTCAGTGGTTTTCAAACGGCCACCCCCCAGCTATACTGGGGGTATGTCCACAGATCCCCCCAGGGGAGTCATTATGGAATTCTGGGGCTGTGAACTTGATGGGGAAAAGTGACATCCTTATTTTCACATTAGCATTTCCTTCCATTATGAATATGGCAATATTATCATGGCAATATTAACCAGGCCTGTGACTCTCATGAAGAGAAATCATGTCACTGTTCTAATCTCAAACTGTCACTTACTCTGCTACCCTGAGAGATCTTAGTTTAATGCATTAATAAAGAAGCTTTTACTGCTGCCACTTAAGTATTTTGATGTTAGACTTCAATAAAATTGTTTATAATCCTGTGAATTTTATCATTTGAAAGTATTTTTACAAAGGATCCACAGGCTCACTGGACAGAGGTGTTGACACAAAAATACTGTTAAGAATTTCTGTTCAGAACTGTTAGTAAGATGCCAGGCTTGGTGGCGTACACGTGTAATCCCAGTGACTCAGGAGTCTGAGGCAAGAGGATTGCAAGTTCAAGGCCCGTCTCAGCAATTTAGCAAGGCCCTAAGCAACTTCGTAAGATCTTGTCTCAAAAAATAAAAAGGGCTGGGCCTGGTGGCATACACCTGTAGGTTCAGCAGCTGGGGAGGCTGAGGCAGGAGAATCACCAGTTCAAAGCCGGCCTCAGCAACTTAGCAAGTCCCTAAGCAACTCAGTGAGACCCTGTCTCTAAATAAAAGAGTAACAAGGGCTGGGGATTTTGTTCAGTGGTTAAACACCTCTGGGTTCAATCTCCTGTACCAAAAAAAAAAAAAAAAAATTAAAATAAAAGTATAAAGGGCTGGGGGTGGAACTGGGGTTGTGGTTCAGTGATTTGATTCTTAGCACCACATGTAAATAAATAAAGGTTCATCAACAATTAAAAAAATATATATATATTGAAAAACAGGGGGCTGGGGTTGTGGTTCAGTGATTTGATTCTTAGCACCACATGTAAATAAATAAAGGTTCATCAACAATTAAAAAAAATATATATATATATTAAAAAACAGGGGGCTGGGGTTGTGGCTCAGTGGTGGAGTGCTTGCCTAGCACGTGTGGGGTACTGGGTTTGATTCTTTGCACCACATATAAATAAATGAATAAAGTGAAGGTCTATCAACATCTAAAAAAATTTTTAAAAAAGAACTGTTGGTAATTAAAAAACATGGTAATGATAAAAATTAGTATACATGTAGAATTTACTATGAATTTGACTGTGAGCTAAGTATAGTAGTTAATTTATATATCAACTCATTTAATTTTCACAATCACTACTTTATATAAAATGGAAAATACATAAAATTATATAAAATCCTCATAACCTGCTGGGCACAGTGGTGCACACTTGTAATCCTAGTGGCTCAGGAGGCTGAGACAGGAGCATCACAAGTTCAAAGCCAGCCTCAGCAACTTAGTGATGCCCTAAGCAACTCAGCAAGACTATCTCTAAATAAATACAAAAATGGGCTGGGGGTGTGGCTCAGTGGTTAAGTGCTCCTGGGTTTAATCCCTGGTGCCAAAAAAAAAAAAAAAAATCCTCTTCACCTGAGGCCTACTGAAAAGATGATCACCCCAGGTGCCTCAACTCTGAGCAATCCAGATTTATATATTCCCTTTGTTCAGGGACTCTAAGGTCAGTGAATCTCCATGTGCCGAACGATGACAAGCACCCCTGTCCTGCCGCATATGCAGTGCATCTGCTCCGCAGGCAGCCCCGTTGCACAGCGCTCAGGAGCCTCTAGAGGTAGCTTCCATTTCTGGGTTGCTTCCACTTGCCCAGATTCTACAGCTAGGAAATAGTAAAGAGTCCAGCTTTCCAGTACCTACTGCACAAGGTGTGCCTGTACTTGCTCGCAAAGAGGACCCGTAGCTTTATATCAGGTTTGGTCAAATTCACCGAGTCCCATAGCTTTCTGTCACATTTTTTCAAAAGGCCCTTTACCTGCCACCCCCCCCCCCCAATTAGGACCCCTTCCTCCAGATACCAGGCTCCCTGAAAGAAGTTTAGGGTTGAATTCAACAGTTAAGAGAAATTCCAGATTGCCTTTTAAGGCCCCAACCATCATATATGTGCAGGTCCCCAGCCCCGCTGTCCACACTGATCTCTGAGGAAGGCTCCTAATCCGCCCCCACACCTCTTCACTGCCAAGTCAAATGCTGCCTGCACTGCCCCTTCCTCCAGGAAGCCCTCCCTCCTATCATGTCACTGGCCAAGGCCAGAAAACAAAGGTCCACAGAAATTTTGAGACATAAATTTCCAGAATCTGGCATACAGTAGGCACTCAATAAATACTTTCTACAGTGCACCCCAACAAATCCAGTAGTAGACCATATGTCTACTTTCTTCCTCTTCAACCTAGACAAGGTTACAGCCGGACTCCAAGCTCTACGAGGGTCAGAGCCCTAAAAGGCCCAGCACCCACTCCCTGACCGCCCAGTGAGGGGCTGGTGGGGGCCCCGGGGTGGGAGGATGAAGGGGTGGCTGTGCCCTGGAGGTGCCCCAGGCCTCACCTTCGCACTGGTGATCACTCCGTAGGGAGAGAACACCTTCCTCAGCCTCTCGTCATCAATGGAGTCATCCAGATTCTTCACGTACAAGTTCACGCCCTGTAGGAAAGGGCACTGCTCGATTCCCCGCCCCCAAAAGCCCCAGGTCGCCTCTGAACTACAGGGCTGCCGTGGCCACAAGGGTCATCAAGAGCCCTGCCAGACAGCCTCCTGTTCAGACTCCCACAGCACCCCGGCATCCCAGTGGCTCAGCACGCCTGTTACCCAGAAGCTGCAGCCCCCACAATCCCTCGGCCCCTCACTGCCAAGCCAAAGGCTGCCTGCACTGCCACTTCCTCCAGGAAGCCCTCCCTCCTGCAGCCCTCATTCACTGCATGGGTCCCCACCTCCCTGGCCTCTTCACACTTATACATGGGAGCCACAGAGGGATGCCGAGTCCCACAGCAGGTTAAAGCTCAGAGCTCAGCTGGAACACAGGTCTCCACATGTCAAGGAGGAGCAGCTGGAACCAGAGCTCCCCCAGGCGGGGTCCAGCTGCCAGTCCACCACCAGCTGGGTGCCAGGCACTCCCCTGGGTTCTTGTACACATTTTAACGTTTAATCCTTAAGAGATGGAAACTTTAATCCTTATTTTGCCCACATCAAAACCGAAGCACAAACAGGTCAAGTGCATCGCCTCTGATCATCCAGCCCGTAAGTGGCAGACAGAGCTGACTCCCGAGGTCTAACCTCAGCCCCTCAGCACTGGATGATGGCTGTTCCCAGGGCCTCGATGTCCTCCTTCCAGTCTGCCCAAGCACAAACGTGTGTGAATGCACGACAGAACTGAGACCCCACAGTCGCACAGCTGTATATCCTGCTTGCTCATGTTGTGTGCTGAGAATGGTCTCCTCCAAGTTTATAACCCCCCGAAACTGTGTGCACAATGGTGCCTGCATGGGTACACACCAGGGTTTCTCAACCTCAGCATAGTGACATTTTGTGTCAGATATTTCTTTGTTGCAGGGTGTACTGTCCATCATAGGATATTGCCAGCCTCCCTGGCCTCTACCCAGTAGATGCCAGTAGCACCCTGCCCCCGAAACATGACCACCAAAAATTTCACACATTGCCAAATGTCCCTAGGGTACAGAGGAAAAACTGCTCCTCACTGGGAGCTTCTGAGGACGGGTGTAGGTACGTGTGGAATACACCATACGCTTTGGGGTGCACACACATACGCTCTTCTCCATGAGGGATCTAGAACTTCTTTTAAAAACCTTTGAGGGGGCTGGGCACAGTGGCACACGCCTATAACCCCAGTGGTTCAGGAGGCGGATACAGGAGTTCAAAGCCAGCCTCCGCAACTTAGCGAGGCCCTAAGCAACTCAGCAACACTGTCTCTAAATAAAATACAAAATAGGGCTGGGGATGTGGCTCAGTGGTTGAGTGCCCCTGAGTTCAATCCCTGGTACCCGCCCCCCCCCAAAAAAAAAAAAAACAACTTTTGAGGGGTTCATTTCCCATAGAAGGCTTAAATTGTAAAAGATCTACAATTTTTAAACATTAACTTAATATAATTTTAATGACTGCACAACATTCCCACTTTTAGATGTGACATATTTGGCCTGATTATTCTCAGCCTGGAGTAGGATTTTCTCTATGAGCATTTGGACTATACAGGGCCCTTTGTCCATGAGTGGAGGATGCAACAAGTATGGAGTGGGCAGAGGCAGAGGATGCCAACCAGTCCCACGGGAAGGCCCAGCCTCACCTGGTAGCGGTTCTGCCTGTCCTGCTTCATCTGTTCGAACCTGCGCTTCAGTTCATTCTGCCGCTCTGCCCGCTTCTGGGCTCGGCCCACATACAGCAGCCGCCCGCTCACCTCCTTCCCATTCATTTGGTCCACAGCCTGGGGAGGGGAGCAAACTCTGGGTAATCTTGGCCTCTAGTCCCACCTTTTGGGCCTAAGAGGGGACTACCTGCAAACCAGACTGGCCTTGTGAGCCAAGAATAATCAGTACCAGAAAAAGGTCATTTGAAAAGTTTTGCAGAGTGAATTATAGATTTTTAAAATTTGATTAGGTTTCTATTTTGGAAAACAAAATTGAGATTTGCAAAGTTTCCCCTATTTAAAATTTTAATCATTTTAAATTTAATAAAAATTTTAAATTTAAAATTTAATCATTTTTAAATATATTCAAGTATTCCCATATTTTAAACACACATCACTCAATGAAAGCAGCCAACCTGTAAAAGCTACACGCTGTGTGATTTCCAATATATGACATTCTGGAAAAGGTAGAATGTGAGGTCAGTAAAAAGATCAGTGGTGGCCAGTGGCTGGGGGGTAGGGAAGGTTGAAAGAGCACAGATTCTTAGGGTAGCAAACACACTGATATTAAAACAATAAATACATGTCCTAATACAGTTGCCCAAACCCACAGAATGTACAACCTAGGCATGAGCCCTCCTGTAATAAGGATGCATCAGTGCGGATTCATCAGCTGTAACAAATATGTCACTCTGGTGGGGGACGCCAACAATGGGGGAGGCCATGCACATGGAGGGGTAAGGGACATATGGAGTATCTGTGCCTTCCACTCAATTTTGCTTTAAAAAATAAAGTCTGATCACCTTCATACCCAAACCAGGCAAAGACACATCAAGGAAATAAAATTTTAGACCAATATCCTTGATGAATATACATGCAAAGATCCTTAACAAAATATTGGCAAACCATATCCAAAAACATATTAAGAAAATTGTGCACCACAATCAAGTGGGGTTCATCCCTGGAATGCAAGGATGGTTTAACATCCGTAAATCAGTAAACATAATCCATCATGTCAATAGACTTAAGGATAAGAATCATATGGCTATTTCAATTGACGCAGAAAAAGCGTTCGACAAAATACAACACCCCTTCATGCTCAAAACACTAGAAAAAATAGGGATAGTAGGAACATACCTGAACACTGTAAAGGCTATTGATGCTAAGCCCATGGCCAACTTCATTCTTAATGGAGAAAAACTGAAACCATTCGCTTTAAAAACTGGAATGAGAGAGGGATGTCCTCTTTCACCACTTCTATTCAACATTGTCCTCAAAACTCTAGCCAGAGCAATTAGGCAGACCAAAGAAATTAAAGGGATACGAATAGGAAAAGAGGAACTTAAGCTGTCACTATTTGCGGATGACATGATTCTATATTTAGAGGATCCAAGAACCTCCTCCAGAAAACTTCTAGACCTCAATGAATTCAGCAAAATAGCAGGCTATAAAATCAACACGCATAAATCTAAAGCATTTTTATATGCAAGCGATGAAACAGTTGAAAGGGAAATGAGAAAAACAACTCCATTTGCAAAAGCCTCGAAAAAAATGAGATACTTGGGAATCAATCTAACCAAAGAGGTAAAAGATCTCTACAATGAAAACTACAAAACACTGAAGAAAGAAATTGAGGAAGACCTTAGAAGATGGAAAGATCTCCCATGTTCTTGGATAGGCAGAAGTAATATTGTCAAAATGGCTATACTACCAAAAGTGCTATACAAATTCAATGCAATTCCAATTAAAATCCCAATGATGTACCTCACAGAAATAGAGCAAGCAATCATGAAATTCATCTGGAAGAATAAGAAACCCAGAAGAGCTAAAGCAATCCTTAGCAGGAAGAATGAAACAGGGGGTATCGCAATACCAGAACTTCAACTATACTACAAAGCAATAGTAACAGAAACGGCATGGTATTGTCTACCAAAATAGACAGGTAGATCAATGGTACAGAATAGAGGACACGGACACAAACCCAAATAAATACAATTTTCTCATACTAGACAAAGGAGCCAAAAATATGCAATGGAGAAAAGATAGCCTCTTCAACAAATGGTGCTGGGAAAACTGGAAATCCATATGCAACAGAATGAAACTAAACCTCTATCTCTCACCCTGCACAAAAAAAAAAAAAAAAAAAAAAAAATCAACTCACAATGGATCAAGGACCTTGAAATCAGACCAGAGACCCTGCATCTTACAGAAGAAAAAGTAGGTCCAAACCTTCAACTTTTGGCTTAGGATCAGACTTCTTAACAGGACTCCCATAGCACAAGAAATAAAAGCAAGAATCAACAACTGGGATAGATTCAAACTAAATAGCTTTCTCTCAGCAAAGGAAACTATCAGCAATGCGAAGAGAGAACCTACAGAATGGGAGAATATCTTTGCCACTCATACTTCAGATAGAGCACTAATTTCCAGAATATATAAAGAACTCAAAAAAATCTACACCAAGAATACAAATAACTCAATCAACAAATGGGCTAAGGATATGAACAGACACTTCACAGAAGATCTACAAGCAATCAACAAACATATGAAAAATGTTCACCATCTTTAGTAATAAGAGAAATGCAAATCAAAACTACACTAAGATTCCATCTCACGATTATCAATTAGAATGGCGATTATCAAGAATACAAGCAACAATAGGTGTTGGAGAGCATGTGGGGAAAAAGGTACACTCATACATTGCTGGTGGGACTGCAAATTAGTGCAGCCACTCTGGAAAGCAGTGTGGAGATTCCTTAGAAAACTTGGAATGGACCCTCCATTTGACCCAGCTATCCCACTCCTCAGCCTATACCCAAAGGTCTTAAAATCAGCATACTACAGAGATGCAGCCACATCAATGTTCATAGCTGCTCAATTCACAATAGCCAGACTGTGGAACCAACCTAGATGTCCTTCAATTGATGAATGGATAAAGAAACTGTGGTATATATATACAACGGAATATTACTCAGCCATAAAGAATAATAAAATTATGGCATTTGCAGGCAAATGGATGAAATTGTATGACTATCATGCTAAGTGAGATAAGCCAATCTCAAAAATCCAGAAGACGAATGATCCCACTGATAAGCAGATGATGACACATAATGGGGGGTGGGAAGGGGGCAAGAATGGAGGAAGGAGGGACTGTATAGAGGGAAAAGAGGAGTGGGAGGGGTGGGGGGGAAGGAAAAAATAACAGAATGAATCAAACCTCATTACCCTATGTGAATGTATGATTACGCAAGTGGTATGCTGTTACTCCATGTACAAACAGAAACATGTATCCCATTTGTTTACAATAAAAATAAATTTAAAAAAAAATGGCATCATTCAGGTCAAACCCTGACAGAGACAGAATGAAAGAAAAAATAAATAATTAGTCTGTTAGAAAATAACTTCAATTCAAGATCTTACTTCAACTACATGTGGGTAACTTGAACACAGGAGCAAGCAAGGTGACATGATTACTGCTAGGTGTGATGGCACATGCCTGTAATCCCAGCTACCTGGGAGGCTGAGGCAGGAGGATCCAAAGTTTGAGGCCAGTCTGGGCAACTTGGTGAGACCTTGTCTCAAATTTAAAAGGTCTAGGGATATAGCTCAGAAGTAGAGCATTCCTGGATCAATCCCCAATTTAAAAAAAAAAAAAAAAAAAAAAAAAGACAATTGTAATCATCCTTTACTTCATGTTGTATTTCACAGTAAAAAAGAATCCTTTTTGCTAACTATGAGAACTGTAAGTCTTTAATAAACGTTTGTGTCTTTGCTGGGCATTGCAACATACATCTATAATCCCAGGGACTCGGAAGGCTGAAGCAGGAGGATTGCAAGTTCAAGACCACTCTCAGCAACTTAGCAAGGCCCTAAGCAACACAGTAAGACCATGTCTCAAAATAAATAAAAAGGGCTAGCAGGTGTGGTTCAGTAGTGAAGCATCCCTGGGTTCAATCCCTAATACCAAAAAGAAAAAAAAAGAAAATATTTGTGTCTTAAACTAAGGATCTAGCAGACTTAGGCCAGTTAACTGCATAAAAATTCTGCATCCTCTGTAAGAAATCATCTTCTCTGTGTTATCTATGGACATTGAACTGAATTTTCATTAGCTCAACCACAAAAATCAGAAGTCAGACCCAAGCATCGCCTGACTCAGTGGCTAGGATTTTTTATGGGTTTTATTTTTTACACTAGTGTTAGTGAGGATAAATGTTTGAAGAATAACTGTCTTAAGTGGCCAGTTCATGAGTAAACATTTACATCTGATGATGATTTTGCTTCCCTGCCTAAATATTCAATTCTTTGAACCTCAAGGTTTAGAAGTGACCATGGAAGGATGAAGGATGAAGCCTGTGGCCCAGAAGGGCCCTCACCGCAAATGGGACTCTTCCACCCTCTTGGCCCAAGCAGAGGGGACTTCCTTCCCCTCCACAAGCAGCTGGAGGGCCCTGCTCCTGGTCTCCCTTCTTTCTGGCTCGGTACCTCCTCCCTGGAGCAGAGCCGTGGGGAGGATCCTACCTTCTGGGCTTCCTCATGCTTTTCAAAGTTGACAAAACCAAAGCCCCGGGAGTGGCCGCTGTTGTCCCTCATCACCTTCACGCTCAGCATCTTTCCTGGGAAAGACCAACCTGGCTCAAAGGGGAGCTGGGGAGCCCCGGATGTTCCCTCCCCAGGAAGGCCCTCGTCCATGGCACACCTGGGTGTAAAAAGAGGAGCAGTAGGGGTCCCCTCCTCCCTTGGGGAACACACACACCAAACGGGGAGAAGAGGTCCCGCAGGCCCTGCTCGCCCACGTCCGCATGGAGGTTCTTCACATAGATGTTGGTGAACTCCAGGGCCCGAGCTCCCAGCTCTGCCTCCCGCTCCCTGCGAGACTTGAAGTGGCCCACGAAGCTGTGGACACACCACCAGGTTAGGAAGCTGCCAGCCCTTAGCCACCCCCTCACCACACCCCCTACCCACCCAGGAACTTTGGGTCACTTGAGCCGGTCGCTGTCCTTCCCTGCCTCCACATCCCCCACTGAGCAACTGGGCAGGGCCATACCCCATAGATTGAACCTATCCAAGACCCTCCAACAGCCAAGAGGCCGTGTTCCAGAGCTTGTCCCGAGGGTAAGGTTCAGAAGACTTCATTCTTGTGACGAACACACACCATATACCAGGCAGCTAAGAGCACAGGATGTAAGAGCATGAATTTGGGATTCAGACAAGAACTTGAATCCTCAGTCTGCATCTGGCTCACTGTGCAGCCCTGGGCAAGTTACTTCACCTCTCTGAGCCTGTGCTCATTCTTATAAAACTGGGATCAAACTCACATCACAGGGCTTTCCTCAGTCATTTAACACATACTGGGTGCACTAGAAAGGCAGGGCTTAGTCGATCAGACAAGGCCAATGCCAGTGTCACTCTGGTGGATGGACTGAAGTCACTTAAATACGACATTAGTTTTAAGTAATTTCCAAGTTCATGTAAGCACATCTTGGTGAGCACCCTTTTCCTTTTTCCTTTTTATTTATATTTTTAAAGAGTCTCATTGATGCTCAGGCTGGTGTCAAACTCCTGGACTCAAGCAGTCCTCCTGTCTTAACCTCCCAAGTAGCTGGGCCACCAGATATGCACCACCACACCTAGATGGCACGTACCCTCAAAGGAAAAAAAAAAAAAAAAGCATAGCTGTGTGCAGGAGCCATGCTTATAGTCTCAGGGACGTGGGAGGGTAAGGCAGGAGGATTGCAAGTTTGAAGCCAGACTCATCAACCTAGCAAGACCCTGTCTCCAAACATAAAAAGGGCTGTAGGTGTAGCTTTGTGGTAGAGCACCCCTGGGTTCAAACCCAAGAAAGAGAACTGAGCACAGGAAATGCTGGTGGTGATGAAAAGCAAATGGTAGAGGTAAATCTGAGTAAATAGTCGCTAACAAAAATGACGCCTGTTTGAGAACTGGTAAAAGCCCACCTAGAGCGGTGTGATAGGTCAACAGGACCCGCTCCTGAGGGACCCAGGCAAAATGCCCCGGGTGCATCTCACGGCTCAAAGCCACCTTCACTCCACAGCACTGAGGGCTGGGTCACCAGCCAGACAGAATCAACACTGGGGAGGGGAGCGGCCAGAAGCAGGTTCTCGCCAGCATCTGTGTCTTCCTATCTGTGAAGTGGGGTTGCCACTGGACTTGGACAGGCTAAGCATGTGCCTGCTTTTCCTTCTGTCCCCAAGTCCCGTGAAACAACACACAAGCCATACTGAGAAGACTGGTAAACAGATGAAATCACTGAGTCCAGGGATGAGTTGGCCTTCAGCTGTCCCCTCTCAAATTTTGAGATCATCACTTCATTTCTGACCCAGGACACCTCTCTAACACCCAGTCTGACATTAGGAGAGAGTCCCTGAGAGGTCAGGCAGCTTGCCCTGAGGTCATGCTTCCAGGAAGACTGCTGCCCAGTGTCTGGGACCCATCTTCCTAGTTGGTGGCTGCCATGATCCTATCCCTCCAGCCACAGTCCCTCCCCCAGGCAGGTCACTTACACTTTGCGGTCATTCAGCAGCATCCCATTCATGGTGCTGATGGCCTGCTGCGCAGCCTCATGGGTCTCAAAATGCACAAAGCCGAAGCCCCGGGAGCCATGCTCGTCACATACCACCTGGACCATAGGGAGGAAGGATAGACAGATCATCCACCCCCAACAGGAGGCTCCAGGAGAAAAGGATGACAAGTGAATGTCCAGTACCCAAGCGCGTGCTATGTGCATGTGTAAGACAGTCCTGTGAGGACTGGGGTGGAGCTCAGTGGGACAGAGCTTGCCCAGCATGCACAGGCCCCGGGTTCCATCCCTAGCACCAAAAATAGAAAGATAATCCTAGTCATGAAACAGCCCTGTTGCAGAGATGGGAAACCAAAGCTGGAAGAGATCAGTCCACTTGCTTAAGCTAACAGAGTAAGAAGGAGTTATACCCTCAGCATGAACACATTCCACCTACACCACGAGCCAGCTGTAACAGCCTCCCTACGCCAGCGGCTCTTCAAACCCCCATCTTTGCAGCCCATTTTCTTTCTTTTTCAACAGGACTGGGGATTGAACCCAGGGACACTCTATCACTGAGCTGCATTCCCAGCCCTTTTATTTATTTTTTATTTTGAGACAGGGTCTCACTAAGTTGCCTAGCGAGGCCTCAAACTTGTGATCCTCCTGCCTCAGCCTCCCAGGTAGCTGGGATTACAGGCATGCACCACTGTGCCCAGCCTGGGATGTTCTAAAATGTGATTCTGACCAGTCTCTTTAAGCTCCAGTGGCTTCTACTGTGCACAAAACTCTCAGCATATGAGGCTTTCCAAATGACCTGCACAACTAATCCTGCTTCTAATGCCCAGCGCACACCCCCGACCTCCCCAACCCCAGACAGGGCTCTTTCATCCATGCTCAGTCATGCTGACTGGGACCCCACTCTGGGTTGCACACCTGCCAAGGGCATCATATACTTTTCTTGTTATGTTTGCGAGGAGAACCCTGCCAGACAATTTTTAACCTGAGTCCAAAAGGGAAAATGGAAATAAATGACTAGTCCAAGGTCAGCCAGCAGAAATAGCTCCTTAATTATTTGACCTGCCACTTGGATACTTTCCAGCACTGCAAGTGCCCTTCTGCTGGCTGTACATCCTAACTCGGTTCATCCTACCACAAGCCTATGAGGAAGGTTCCTCCTACCACTGTCTCCTTTTTAAGAGAAACCAAAGTATGGCAGGTTAAACAAGTGGCCCAAGATCACATAACCAGGAAGTGGAAGAGACAGGATTTGAACCCAGGACATCTGGCCCCAAAGACCATGGTCTGACCTCATGTTGCCTCCCTGCTAAGCAACTGAGTTTGGCACTTCAGTGACCTGACTGAGGTCATGCACTCTTCCCACAGCCACACGGAAACCTCCCTGACAGCCAAATGGCTCTCTCCTTCCTCATCATGATGACCATGCTTGTCCCTCAGAGCTGATTTCCAGCTATTCCTAAAAATCTCACCATCTCCAACTGGCCTAAGAGTGCCCAGGGCTAGGGACCACATGTGCCTTGTTTCTAACCTGGCCCACAACAGGGCTTCATTAAGCCTGCAAAGAATCGCCTGTATCACACACAGCTTTCAGTCTAATCCTCAGTGTCCCAGAGGACCTCGAGGTCTATATGGGGGGAAGGACATACTATTTCCTGTTCAGTTTTCTTCAGCGGCAAATTCATTAGTTCAAATTCTGATTCTGCCACAAAAACTCAACCCTCAATGCAGCATAACTGTGGACAAGTGACTCCAACTCTCAACTTCTATTCTCAAGTGCAACTCAGTGGTCCTCCTTTGCACACTTTAAGGGACTGTGGAAAGAAATTGGATGTGGCCATATGTGCAGAAAACCTAGCGCAAGGAGGAACTTAATGAATCTGCCATTGCTACTTAAGGGTGTCTGTCTTCCACTGATCCTCAAAAATGGGGAGCAGCCCCATCACAGGGAACCTTAGCATATTACTGTACCTGAAGCCTCAGTCTGCTCCTCTGAGCCACAAGGAAAGTCCCTCATCTACAGGGAAGGTGCGAGGCATTAAAACTTAAGAACTGTGCCTGACACAAAGTAGTACTCAGCAAATATTTATTGAGCACCTATTATGTGCTCATGGCCAGTCAAGATAATGGGATGCAATAGTGACTAAACACAAGGTCACTACTCTGATTGAACTTGCATTCTTTGGAAGAGAAATCTTTTTGTTTTGATGCTAGGAAATCAAACCTAGGGCCTCGTGTATGCTAGGCAAGTGCTTTATCATTGAGCTACATCTCCAGCTCCCAAAGACATCTTAAGATGTGGCAAGGACTGGGGTGTAGCTCAGTAGTTGCATTTGTATTTAGTATGCATGACAGAAACAAGATGTGATCCATTGATTGCCATGACGGCCCCCATTCATGGCCTTCCTGTAGGCTTTATCCTGTAATTTCTAGTGCCCTCTCACACTGTATGTGAGCTAGTCTTGTGTCTTTCTTTGGCCCATATTTGGCAGAAATGATGGTGTCTCAGTTGAGTTCAAGTCTCAGGATGTCCAGTGAGTTTCCACTTTCTGCCTACTGGGGCCCTGCCACTGCCAAGAGAATGGCCCAAGCTAGCCTGCTGGAGGATGGAAGGCCACAGGGAGGAAAGCCGAGTTTCCCAGCTTACAGCCAAGCACTGCCTCATATGCCCTAGAGGCCTCCCATCAGGCTCAAGTGGCATATGAGGGAGCCCAGCCAAGGCCAAACCAAATTGCCCGCTGAGCTCAGAACAAACCTCTAACTGCAGAATTATGATCTAAATTAATGGTTGTTGATAGCTACCACTGGGCTGGTCACACAGAGAGCTCACAGATTTTAAAAAAAAAAATTTTTTGTAGTTGTAGGTGGACACAATACCTTAATTTTATTTATTCACCTTTATGTGGCGCTGAGGATTGAACCCAGGGCTCCACCACTGAGCACAACCTCAGACCTTGATAGAGCAGCTACTGTGCTTGCTGTACCTGGGGCCTCACCGAAAGGACCTTGTAAACTGTAAAGGGAAGTGTTGGTTAGCATCCTGTCCCACACAGGTATTTGTGGCACACCCACCTTGCACGAGAGGATGTTCCCAAAGGTGGAGAAGGTATCATATAAAGCCTTGTTGTCAATGGAATCCTCCAGGTTCTTGATGAAGATGTTGCCCACACCTGATTTGCGGAGTCCTGGGTCTCTCTGGGACCACATGATGCGGATGGGTTGGCCTTTGATCACCTCAAAGTTCATTGTATCCAGTGCCCTTTCCGCTGCACAGGAAGAAAGAAAGGGATTTCCTGACCTTGAACATCTCTGATGCTTAGTTAAGAGTCAGAAAGCAAGCCATTGTCTGGTTCTCACCTGAGACATGAGCCTAAAAGCTCAGGAGGGATGGGCTGAGGAATAAATGCGCATGGTGCTACTCCCAGCTCCCACTACCATCTCACCGTAGGCATGCGAGCAAGGTTTCCTATCCCCATTTCACGGAAGGAAAACTGAGGCTTATAAGGATGAAAGGTCAGTGACAGAGCCAGCTCTGTTCTGTCCTCTGAAGCACAATGAGTCAATGAGAATGTAACAGATGGGTCCAAATGACAGCAGCGGTATAAGGAAATCAAAGCTCAGAGGTGATAAAACAGCAGAGCTGAGATTCAATCTCAAGTAGTCTGCCTCTGAGGAAAGTGAACGCTGCTTGAGCCAGTTTCCTCACCTATAAAGTGAGGAAAATGACATTACCTGCCTCTCTCACAACAAAGAAGCAATGCCACCTACCAGGCTGTTGGACAGACCGGAAAGTAAGGCATGCAATGTGACATGCCTGCACTTTGCACTGATGTGCAATAGGAGTTTGGTAGATGGCCAGGTCCACCCTCATGCCACTGCCACAGCCTCTAGGATAATACACTCTGCTCTGGGGACTCAGTTTCCGAGGCATGGAGGGAGCGGAGGAAGCGCAGGGGAGCAAGCCTCAGGAGCCCTTGTTCTTCATCTAGTCCTGGCATCAGCAGCCAGGGGCAAGACTCCAGGTCTCTGCAGCTCAGTTCCCCTGTCTATGAACTGGGACCAAAAGGTCAAGTCCCGCTGCACTCGCCATGCTTGCAGAGGGGTTGGGAAGCCAGGAAAAGATAGCAGGTGGGAGAGCAGAGGAAGGGGAAAAGCACCCTGCAATCCATTTCAGCTACAGCAAACCCCCAACTCAGGTGAACTTGCCCAAGAAAGTAAGTCACTTTCTTGTGGACGTGGGTGGGGCAGGCCTTTTTGGGTCATGTTTCTGGAGGGTTACACCACAATATTACAGCTACTATTCATTATTTTTCAATGCAGGTTCTCATTCCGCATGTGTGTGTTGGGGGGGTGGTTGGAATCCATGGCCTCACACACGCTAGGCAAGCACTCTACCAGAGTGTCATCCCCAGCCCACTAACCACTTCCCTTTTTTTCTTTTTAGACAGAGTCTTGACAGCTTGCCCAGGCTGTCCTCCGACTTGGGATCCTTCTTGCCTCCGCCTTTCAAGTTGGACTCATTGGGATCACACAGTTCTCCGTTCTTTCTGCTCTGGCGGGTAAGCCTTAGCCCTGTCTATAGATTGTGAGGTCCTGGGGTGGTTCGCCTCAGCTTGGCTCCTTTATCCTCTACTCTCAAAATAGGTGCAGACATACTCATCTACAAATTCTCCTCATCTACATACAAATTCTAATCAATCCTATGGGCGCTGAGAAACCAGCCCGGAAGGGAGGACTTTTCCGGGATGGAGAAAGTGGAGACACCAGTGTAGATCAGGCTGCCTGGAAGGCTGCCCGAGGCTTCTGCACTCTCCAGCTGTGTCATCTTGGCCATCTTCCTCCCCAGGTGCTTCGAATCTCTCATCCTCACAACCACGCTCGAAGGCAGAAAGGACCCCCATTTTGCCGACAAGCAACAGAGCTCGGAATAGTTGGGTAACTACAGCTGCTGGGTTTCTATTTTGGGCGGCGGTCAGATCTGCCTTATCCCAAGGCTTTCGCTGTTTTCACTTGTCTCTCCTCTTTACAAAGCAGGGCAATACTTGTAAACAACGCGGTTAATTGCCAATTCTCGCCTCACTTACTGAGCCCCTTCCACGACCCTGCATCTCCGGGTCTCAGTTTGCCTGGCTGCAAAATGGAAGATTAAAGAGAGGGCGGCCACTGCGGGGTGCGGTCTATCTGGACCTGGGGCTCCCCCGCTCCCGCTCGCCCTCCCCGGGGCTCACCGTCGGCAGGCTGCTGGAAGTTGATGTAGGCATAGCCCAGCGAGCGCCTGGTGGCCACGTCGCGGCACACGCGGATTGACAGGATGGGGCCGGCGGGCGAGAACGTCTCGTAGAGCATGGCCTCGTTCACGTCTGGGTGCAGGTCGCCCACGTAGAGCGAGGCGAGCGGGTAGCCCTGACCACCGGCGTTCATGGTGGACCCGGCCGGGTGCGGGGCAGACCAAGAAGCGGGTCACCGCGTGACCCGCGCTCAGTGGGCAGGAACCTGGCCTGCGAGTGCCCGTCCGCCCCTTCCCTTTACCGCCTCCCGCGCCCTGCGCGCCAATCGCCGGAGCCCAGCCCCACCCCACCTGGGGGCCCTCAGCCACCTCAAGGCGCAGGTGGGGGACATCTCGGAGCCCGCGTCGGAGGAGGGCGCAACCCCCGTCCGACCCCGGGTAGAGCCGCCGCGGCGCGGGCGGAGCAGCTCAGCAGGGCGGAGGGCGGGGCTACAGATTGAGTTCTAATCCCGGGTGGGGCAGTGCCTTTCTGGACCCATTTTCCTTCTCTGTGAAATGAATGGGGACTCCCTCTTGTCAAGGATTAAAAACTGCTTTTTGCGCTTTTCACTTACAGAGGGGAAAATTCCGAGCCAGACACGCTGTTTCAACTTGGGTGCAGAATTGCTATCCTGCCTGCGGAAAGGCTTTTCTGAAACAGCGCGATCCAGTCCGCCGTTCTGTGCAGAGAATGGAAACGCCTTTGTGACTGGGGACTAAAGGCTGCGCCTGAGAACCCGAGGATCCCTATTCTTAAGGCCTCCTTGCCACTCGCTGTTATACCGCCAAGACCACTTCGTGACGCATCACCTCCCACCTCTGTGGAGCAAGTCTTTCCACCTGCATTCACCAGGGGTTTACTTCTGATCCAGCCTGCATGGGAACAGTAGGGACCTAAGAGCAGAGAGGGGCCAAAGAAGTGCCCCTAAAATAAGCAGTGAGGCTGTTTGCAGCCTCAATCTATGTGAGGAAGGACCGTTTTGTTAAAATTCCTGTCCATTGTAGACTAATACTTTTCTGTGCTTCTGCCAGGATCTCAGGCTTCTCCTGGCCTTAAATTGGGTGTGGCTTCCACAGGTTTAACAGCTCCTAAACTGAGGGCAGGAGTTGGTCTGACTGTCCAGCCGCACACTAGGATGCACCAATTCTTATCTTGAGCCCGAGTACCCCTCTGTGATTTGTCTCCTTGTGGGAGTGGATGTTTTTAAAAGGGGTGTAAACCCTATGAAGAAGCAGTGCTGCAGGTTATCATGAACAGCAACAAGAAGATGACCAAAAGTCATGCAACCATAAAGTACGTTGGTTCCATCTCACTGGCTTGGTTGTAGTGAGGGTTTAAAAACAATGAGGGCTTGGAAGTACTGCAAACTAATCGTGCATACCAAATCTTACAAGCCACAAAAAGGACCTGCCTGGGTGGTTTGCTGTGGAAGGTGACAGGCCTCAAGTAATGGGTAAGAAGAGACTGTTTAATTAATGGTAATCTCTTTACCACACTTGAAGGATGAAATTAAGCTATTTGCCTATTTTTTCTTTTTTTGGCGTGGTACTGGGGATTGAACCAGAGCCTTGCACGTGCTAGGCAAGTGCTGTACCACTGAGCAACTCCCTCAAACTTTTATTTTTTTTTGAGACAGGGTTTTGATAGGTTGCCCAGTCTGGCCTTGGACTTGTGATCCTCCTGCTTCAGTCTCCCAAATAGCTGGGATTACAGGAGTGTACCCATCACCCACCTGTTTTATCTATTTTTCAAGAAAAGAGCTAAAAATAGATGTGATCAGAGTACGTACTTAGTTCTGTAGCGATAGAGATAGTGGTGGCACATCAATTCACAAGCAACTAACTGATAAAATTTTTTATTTCACTTGAGTTTTTACACTTTTCCTGATTATTCCGTGTAAGGTGAAACTAGAACTGTTTAAAAGACATACACAAATCTAGTACATCAATAACCGGGGATTTTTCTTTTTTGCTATACTATTTTCACAACCACAGGTGTGCTTGCTAGGCAATATAACCATCACAGAAGCAAACATTAGGCAGAATACTGGTAAGGAAAACAAAGCAAAGAGCTACCAGATATACAGACAGGCTTGGTTCCACATTCACTACTGCATTTTCAAGCGCCAAGTATTAACTGCACATTTTTGTTCAGCTAGAAAGAAGGGATTTTTTTAAAGTTTTTTTTTTTTTTTTGGGGGGGGGGTTGTTTTAAATCAGTGCATGAATTTTTCTTTTCTCATTTCAGCAGATGGACAAACAAATGACTCTACAGCTACATGGAATGTTAAAGGTAAGGGGTGATACCGTGAGACTGACAGGTCTGGCTATTCTTGATTCTCTCCTTTGCAGTGCCCATGCAACTTCCCTGCATTGTAGGGTCTTGTGTAGACATGTCTGAGAACTGAGCTGGATGAGTACACCTGGAGATCTGGTGAGAGGCACTAACAAGCATTATCAAGGTTGGTTGCAATACAGGGAGAAATCATGGAGATTTAAAAATACTTTTTTGATTCAGATCGTAGTATGAATGAAGAGCAACAACTGTGCTGACAACTGGAGGAAGACAGGGATATGGTGTGAGAAGCTCTTCTCAATTCTGATGCAAGCCTTGCCCACCAACATGCTCACCACTGTCTTGCACCCACTGCCCACGTGATATAAAAAGTAAACAAAAGGTACAGGATTCCAAAGGAAGAAAATGTAAGGAAGCAAAAGAACATACATTTTAAGAGGGAAGAGAAAACCAGAGTCAGTAGTTCAAAAGAATAAGGGGAAGGAATGTTTAGATTTCAAAATTTAAATACCCAAGTTAGGAATATCTCAAAGACTGAGTACTCCTCAAGTGAGAGGCAATCTCTACAGAACATTGTTCTTAAATGCCTTACCCAGGAAACAGATAAGGTCATTCATAAGATACATAGCTTGTTTTTCTTTAGCTAAGTGGTAACAAGGAAAACAGATCCCATTGTTTTGAAAAGTTGCAAATCAGTAACATATTGCTGTAGGAAAGGGGGCTTAGTCACCCATGTTGTAATGAGCATGGAACCTTTCTGCAGTGTCATAACCCAGCTATCTGCCACAAAGAATCTCAATTTCAGGATCTGAGTTTCCTCAGAGGAAGACACTGTAGACATTTGTGGTCATGAACTTTTGAGTGGCAACAGCCCAAACTGGTCAAGTGTCTAAAGCCCTGAACCACAGGCAGAATTACTGTGAATTACCATTAAACTTGATGTGTCTCACTCCAGTCCCAGCATCACAATATAGTCTCTATAACTTTCTGTACAACTTTACAACAGAATTGTATTTCAGTGACTATTTTGATATCAGATTAAACTTTCCAAAAAGTTACACATAATTCAGGTCTATTTTTTCTACCAGTAAGAGTTCTGCTAAGTTACAAAACCCCATAATCACAGTGTTCAGTTAAAAAAATTAAGCACACAGTAATTCTGTCAATGTTAATGATATCAAAACTTCAGAATGCCGTGGCATTTATGTGACCAATCCAAGTTTTAGATACAAATACCAACTGTTTATACCATGGACCATTTTTGCTAGGCTGAGGCTGTGAAAAATTTAAGTCAACGTACGATTTTTTTTCTTTTTTTCTTTTTTTTTATCGCACAAAGGGATAAATGTGGAGGGTACAGAGTGACACTGAACAGATCACAAAGCATGATAGACATTAGTTCTCTCCCTCCCCAGCATCTCCTTCATCTCCCTGGTTTTCCGATGTCCACAGCTGCAAGAGAAAAAAAGAAGTATCATCAAAGTAGGGCCACTCAAACTTAAGCAGGAGTGGTATATCTTATCTCACTCAACTGTTTAAAATTCCTTCTGTATTACTGCAGACACTGATGACTATAAAGGTCACAATTTTAGCAGTCATTTATAACTAACTGAACAACATTTAACAGTAAAAATTCTCTCTTGAATCTTAGATAAGAGTGAATTATTAAGCAGGTGAACAGGAAAGAGACCATAAACCACCCAAAGTAGTACTTACAGTAAGATTGTCCCTAAGTAACTGCATGATCAGGGTGCTGTCTTTGTAAGACTCTTCATTCAGTGTATCCAATTCAGCAATTGCTTCATCAAATGCCTAAAACAAAGAGCCTTCAGTAAAGAATCTACAAGTTCTCAGAATTGATAGTTTAGCTCTTTTCCCCTTTAATAACTGACTACAATTTTTCTTCTTTTATAGTACTCTGGGGGAGTCTAGTGTGTTTCTAAAGCACCAACCAGCAATGTTAAAATTTCTGAGACAAGAAATAAATTATGCTTTATCTAATAAATTTGGCTTTGTCTAATAAGGAACTAGTGTTACTGTTAACCCTAGCACATTTATTCTAGGCCAATCCACATAAATTTTTAATTACCAAAAACAATTCTAGAAAATCCCAATAGTTTTTTAACTTAAGATACAAAAACAAAGGTAGAAGAGTGAAACTCACTTCACCAAACCCGATTTGGTTAACCCATTAAGCCCAAATTTTCAATTCTGTGAAGAGTTCAACAAAATTGACACAAGTATATTAAAATAGGCTGGAAATGATAAGCTAGCACTTATATATCCTTTATATGTTTTTTTGTACATATGGAAATACATACATTTTCTTTTTTTTAAAATATTTTTTAGTTGTCAATGGATCTTTTTATTTATTTAATTAATTAATTAATATGTAGTGCTGAGGATGGAACCCAGGACCTCACACATGCCAGGCAAGTGCTCCACCACTGAGCCACAACTCCAGCCCCCATAGATTTTCAAATGCTATAATCATTCAGTTATTCCTCAGAAGAGAACTTTAAAAACATAATATTTCCAAAATTATCATAAGTGGTACAATTGTTTCTCAATTTAAGATTTTATAGATGTCCCATATCTAGGACAATGAGACTCAACAGGTTAAGTGATACAACTTACAGGGTTCATTTTAGGACCTATTCCAAAAACAACAAAAAACAAAACCAAACAAACAAAAAAACCCATGTGCGTGTTTACAGATATATTTATATATATATATCTAAAAAAAGTAAGACAGGAGGAAATATAGCACACAAAGAACATGTGGTCCAGCTGGTGTGGTGGTGCACACCTATTCCCAGCTACTCTGAAGGCTGAGAGAGAAGATCACAAGTTTGAGGACAACTTGCACAACTTAGTGAGATCCTGTCTCAAAAATAAAATTAAAAGGGGGGGGGGGGGTAGGTATTGTGGAGATAGCTCAAGGGTAGAGCACTTGCCTAATATAAACAAGGACTTAAAAGGTTCTACTCCCAGTACAGGAAGGCAGGAAAGAAGAAAGGGAAGGGAGAGGGAATGTGGCCTGATTTCTTTCATTTACACAGCCATAACCTACCATCTTGGTAGGAGGATGTCAAAACATAACTAAGGCCCAAAGCTTGATGAAAAACAATAAACCTACCTTTACCTGGAATGTTCTGCAACCATCCCTCAAAAACAGTAATCAAACAAAACAAAACGAAACGAAAATCAGCAGGAGGTGTTGAGAAGGAATCACAAATAGGTCTGTATTTATTTCATTAAAGACATAATCCTACCCTTAAAAAAAACCTACCAAAAAGTCCAAAACAACGAGGATGTCCAAAAATAAAAGTTATTAGAAAGCACAAGCATTGTTTACTATGATCAGAAATCAGAGGATCCTTCTCACCGTTTTTGCCAGGCTGCAGGCCTTTTCAGGAGAGTTTAGAATCTCGTAGTAAAAGACTGAGAAATTAAGTGCCAGGCCAAGTCGAATTGGGTGTGTAGGCTGCATTTCTTTCTTACTAATTTCAAATGCTTCCTGGTAAGCCTGCTGAGAGTTCGACACAGTGGCTGTAAGAAAGATGAAAAATATTAAAGGCTGGCTTCTTTCACAAGCTGCGTCATAAACTGGATTCACGATCAAATTATTTTGACAAAGTGGGCTGATGTAAATGATCCATCAAAACAAGATGTGTCTCTATCATTCAATCAAACAAACAGTCACTAAATATTTTTTCTAAGTCAAGTACTACATTAAGTGCTCTGGGGGAAACAATGACAATTATAACCAAGACTATTAAAGCAACTAAGAAATACAGACATAATCTTTAACAAGATAGAATATAGAAAACAATATGCTCTAGTGGAAAAATAAGGGGCTTCAGAATTGATGGAATTTCCCATTTAATATTTTCAGGCCTTGACTGACCTTAAAAAAAAAACTGATACTGGAGAAAACAAAACTGTGGATAATGGTGGACTAATATATTTTAACATTCTGTCTCTAAAAAGATAGCTACCTAATAATCCCCAAGAAAAAGAGCTCTTTGAATGCCTTATGCATCAGATTTTAATGTCCCACACATTTGCCCCTTAGACACATTCTGCTTTGTCTACGACCCCCACCCCATTCATCACAATGCAATGGTCTTTTACATCCTGCTTACTGCAACATTATCTAATGTTGATGGTGCAGGAACAAAAGCAAAAACTGTTGAACTCATTACAAAAGAAGTAAGAGCTCCTCTATTGTTCAAATTTGTTTAAATGTTACTTACTTTGTTTATTATCTCCAGATGCCACCTCAGAAAGATACCTAAAATAATCTCCTTTCATTTTCAAGTAGAACACCTTACTTTCTGGTTGAGTAGCATTGGGAATTAGATATTTGTCCAACAGCTCCTAAAAAATGATTCACATTATTAAGACTCTTGAATTATTTACAAGATGCTAAAATTATATTTGAGATTCAAGATACACACTACCACTACCAATTTTTTTGAAGATTAAAAAATTTTTTTTTCATCCGAGACTAAATGTTGTTTAGCTCAGGTCATGACAGCAGATGCCCGTATTCTTCGGTTAAAAGTCACTTTGACCATCCATAAGGGGTTAATTAAAATATTACAATGCAATGCTATGCAAAAATGATGCAGAACTACACTGATAACATGGAAAGACTCTCAAAAGAAATGAGTGAAAAAAGCAGAATATAAACACAAGAATCATATTTAATATTAAAATATATATGTGTACAGGCACACAAATACATAGGGGAAAAAACTGGAAGGATTATGTTCATAATGGTCCTCTAGGTGATAGGATCAGAAGTGATTTTTACTTTATAGTATTTTTCCCTGTCCTTTTAAAAATAAATAAACTTGTATTATTTCTGTAATTAGAGGGGGGAAAAATATCTTTCCATTCTGAGAGAAAAAAGTGATAACAGAACAAAACTGCGAAGAACTAAGTTCAGAATCAATATAACCTGGGAAGAAACCCCTCTTCTGCCTACTGTCTGTATCTATATCACCCTGGACAGACTGCCTTCTCACCCCAAGCTTCAGTCTGCTTGGCTGTACAATGGGGGATCACAATGGCCACCTTCTAGGGTAATCAAGAGGACAAGTGAGCTAATGTACATAAAGTGCTTAACACGATGCCTGGCACGCAGTAAGCACTCAAAGAGTCTAATACTATTATTAATAATAAATTCCTTTAAACATTTATGCTTACAACAAAAGTAGTTCTGAAGGAGTCCAAGCTTCGTATACAGAGCAATATTTTCGAAGAGTTGTTTTAGAATGTGGCATCCTGAAAAACTGGTTAAGAGGCAGTAAGTACCATGCTCTTCTTCACATTCTTTCAGATGCTCTTAAAAGCTGGTCTACATTTCAGGAATTATGGAACTTTCGTGCCCTTGGAATGCATGCCATACTTCATCTGAATACCAGATGTACCTAACATTCAGGAATTAGTGCACCATTAACAAACCCCCAAATGACGAACAGGCAACAAGTTTAGCCATGATACTCTTTTTATCTTATACCATGAATCTAATAAAAGGAGAAGCTTAATGCAAAGCTTAGTTATAAGGGGATTTCATCAATCAAAGTGAGAAGACACAAGGGGCAGTAGTCGTTTTAATATTCTTTGCAGACAGAGTATAACTCCTTGGGGGTTAGGGATGAGTACTGCCTGATGGCTGACAAACTTTGTACTGGTTTTTCAAAAGAAAGGTGTCATGGGCAGTAATTCGGAGAGGCAGCCAGCAGGGGAGGAGGTAGATCAACAAGTGTGAATTCCTTTTCCCTTCAAAGCATCCCTCACCGTTCATTTTTACCTGATTTCACCTGGAAGAAAAAAAAAGTTCCCAGTGGGCTCAGGATGTGAGGGAAAGACAATATGATCATGATTTGTTCTAGGATATGCACCCCTCCCATCCAACCCCAAACTGTGGTCACAAAGTATCAATAATATGACTCTAGCTTATATAAAACATAGGAGAGAATCCCCAAACCACCTTCGATTTGGCTTTGGTACACATAATGAACTTGAGGAATGTGCCTAATTTTCAGACAAAAACAGGACTCTTCACTGTGAAGGCAGGGCTGGGGAGAAGATGAAAGGCAGTTCAGCTTTCTGATCCTGCCTCCCCTACAGGAGATGACATCACTACTTAGATGAATATAGAGAATAGCCTATATCTGTGGCTGCATCTAAAATCCTGTCTATCTGGCCTCAATTTCTAAAGAAAAGATGTTGACTAAATGTTCCTGTTTTTCACAGGTCTTTTTGATAGGGGAGGAAAATAACCCAGAAGTGATGAACAACCTCTGATGAAACAAAACAAAAAAACAATACAAAAAAAATCACATCATGTGCATAAAAATGAGTTGCAAATGTTTTTTCAGCTTTCCAGTATATTCAGACACCTCTTTCCTTCATACGCTGTTTGAGAGTTTGCATTTGGACATTAAGTTAATACTATTTAGAAATTGTTGTTTAAAGCAGAAGCACTGGTCCCTTACCAGAACATCATTGCAGATGTCCTGCAGCTCCGCCTCTATCTTCTCACGGTATTCTTTGCCCATCTGCTGCTTCTTCTCATTCCTCTCTGTTTTCTGTTCAATGCTGGAGATGACACGCCAAGAAGAACGGCGAGCACCTACCACATTCTTGTAGGCAACTGAGAGCAGATTTCTCTCTTCATTAGAGAGTTCGTGCCCCTGTTCAGTGACCGCCTTCATGGCTGCAGCCATATCATCATAGCGCTCGGCCTGCTCAGCGAGTTTGGCTTTCTGTACCAGCTCACTTTTGTCCATGGTCATTCCCTAGAATAAGAGCAAGAGAAAAAGAAAAGCAAATGTCAGGCTTCAGGGCCCAGGAAATACATGTGTGAATCTTCTTACATCTCCTCTGGAAAGAACACCTGAAAGTGAAACATCTAGTTCCAAATGCCATTGACATTATGGATCAGGTACTAAGCACTTATATTGTCAGGTACTTTGCTAAGACCTTTATTTGGGTCAATTAATTTTCCAATACACACCAAAGAGGAGAAGCATAAATCAAGGATAGATGGACTTGGGCTCTACCAAGCACTAGCTCTGCTACTCCAAAGGGGTATGATTTTGGTTAGACCACTTAACCTAAGAGCTTTGGTTTCCTTTCTGGAAAGCGAGAGCACTACCAACTCTCAAAGAGGCTCTTAAAAGAACATGAGCTTTATGTGAGGCACTGTGAAAAGGTGAAAGCATTATATACAAATACCGGGTACTAATTTTGTTTAGGTATAGGTTGCAAAAGATAAAAGTATACAAGATGTATACCAATAGAACTTAATTAAATTTATTTGAATCACAAGAGTTCACTGAAATTTTCTTAAAACAAAATTCTTGGTGTTTTCAGTTTATCTTTTTATCAAACCCTTTATACAGACCAATCGGTAAATGCCTCTTATTCACCTCACCTTAAGTCAAGTCTCCACTACATTAATCACCACTTAGTGTAGTAATTATTTTTGGAAAAAAATGTAACTAAAAAAATTATTTACCAACCATTAAAAGTTAGTTTACATAATGTTGGCTTAAATTTACATACACCCATCTGTGCCACAGAGTAAAAATATGCTAATTTATTCATTTATTAATTTCTGTGGTACTAAGGACTGAACCCAAGGGTACTTTACCACTGAGCTACATTTCCAGCCCCTCTTACTTTTTATTTTGGGACAGGTTGTTAAGTTGTTCAAGCTGACCTCAACCTTGAGTCTCTGGAAGTACCAATGTGCACCACCTCACCCAGCCTTTTTTAAAAAATGGACCAGGGATTGAACCTAGGGGCACTTAACAATGGAGCTACATCCCCAGCCCTTTTTATATTTTATTTAGAAACAAGGTCTCGCTAAGTTGCTGAGGCTGGCTTTGAACTTGTGATCCTCCTGCCTCAGCCTCCTGAGCTGCTGGGATTACAGAACATACCACCATGCCCAGCTCCAGCCCATTTTTTTTATTTTGAAGAAAGAAATTCTAAACATGAGGCCCTAGCACACACACAAAAATGCATTATCAGATGAAGCACAGTGAAATCCAGGCAATTTAGTAAGAGCTGATTCTCCAGAACTGTGAAGTTTCTTCCTACTGCTTATTATCTAAATCATATTCAGAGCTACCTCTATATAAGACTAGATAATTGTAAGGTTACACTTAGTGAAGCAAGTCTTGCCTAGATCTATATGACATCTTTACTCACAACACTAGAATGAATCTACAGCAGATAGTAATCCTCAGGAAAGACTCCATTTGCTGCTCTCTACACAGAGCACTCCCTCAGCAGTTAGGAGATAGCAGAAATGATGCTGCTTCCAGGCTCAAACTGTGAGAATCCTGCTTGTAGTTCCCTGAGCTTTCTTCTCTGGCAGCATCCACATAAAATGTGTTCTAGATGAGGCACTCACAAACAACATGACCTAGTCTACTTACCAAGTAAGAAATATTCTATCATACTAAAATTACATACTTTCAGTATATCTAACTTTCTTGATCATAAAGTCTTTGGGATCAGAACAATTCCTATGTTATTAAATAACAATTGTTATTCCTAAAAATGCCAAGCACGGCAGAGGGAATCTAACTTTCAGTGACTCAATTTACAGTCTGCAGACTGACTTAAAGTTAGAAGTCACCTAAAGTTCAACTTCAAAGTTCATAAAACAGTACCTATGTAACTACCTATGAAAGATTCCAGATAATAAATTTCTGGGCAAAAGCCAACTCAGAGCTAAGCTATCCATACAGGGTTGTAACAGAAATATGAAGGACTGACCTTGCTGAAGGATGCCACAAAGCTCTTTGACTGCACTAGGGTCCAAATTAAGTACCCTACCCAACCCCCTTTTCTCTCCTTGTTCAAGGATTTAAAATTTAACTCACACTTTGAAGAATTCTGAGTACTCTTTGAGACCTCCCAAATGTCCTCACCCTATTTCCTAAAATAAAATGTGGCCTTTCTGATTTGAGGCCAACTATTTCAAGCTTCTCCGGGATCATCACAAGAGATCCTGGAGACTGAAAACCATCATGTTACAGTAAGACTAAATAAATGCATGTTTAAAAAAAAAACAAACACAAAACCCTATTCTACCCATTTCAAAAAATTTAATTCCACATACACACAGAAACAATTTAGAACAAACAAAATCCATAGCCAAATGTCCTGATGCCTACTGCTTACATAACTTTTGACTTATATAACATGGATTTTGAAGCAGCAAGACCAATTTCAACAGGAAACGGGTTACACAATACCCAGCAGTTTGGAGCAAGGCAGCAGACAAGGAAGAAATGAAACCATTCCTCTTTCTGTATCTACCATAAATCTCCCATCCATCTTCTTTCCCTATACCCACTGCTTTCAGTCTCTATCTCCAGCCCATTTACATCTTTGCTATCAGATCCATCTTCTTTTTTGTGGTACGAGGGACTGAACCCAGTGCCTCGCACATGCTACACAAGTGCTCTACCACTGAGTAACATCCCCACCAGTCCCAAGACCCATCTTCTAAAAGCCCAGATCAAGTCACTTCCTGCTCAAAATTCTTAATAATTCTCTGCTATGGACAGTAGAGTCAGATCTCCACCCACACCCTATGAATGAATGCTTGCCAACCTGTCTTCTCAGACTTCCTATAATACACCTGCGACACGATATGTGTTTCACACTTACATACAAAGTGTGATTTTCTGTCTTGACTCACTAAAGTCAATCCCTGTATCTGGAATGGCCTTCCCCCTTTACTCTGAATAGTCTTCAGAGCATGGTTCCAATGCTACTGCTCCAAGAAATCTTGCTTAAGCCAAGCCCAAGCTGTGTAATACCACAGCCACTGGCCACATGTGGCTATTCACTTGAAATGTGACTGGCCCCACCCATTTAAATCATAATATTTTGGTTATTATATAGAAATACATACAATTATTAATTTCACTTGGGTTTCTGTAACACTGGGGACTGAACCCAGAACCTTGCACAGATTAGGTAAGGGCTCCACGGCTGACCTACACCCCACTCCTTTTGTCCACTTTAAAAAATATATAGCTACAAGAAAAATTTAGATTACACAGAGCTCATATTCTATTTCTACTGGACAGTGCTGCAGTAAGATGAAACTATTCTCACAAAGCATTTACTCTATACCTGTCATGTCTTATCCCATTTCCTCAGTATTAAAATTATTTGTATATACTTCAAATCCCTTCCTATACCACAAGCTCCTTTGAGGCATATCTCCCACAGCAACCTGCCCATAATCAGTATGAACACACAGCTACCGAATCTATGGACAAATCCTGAAAAGAGCAACCTACAAATTTGGTAGTATTCTCTTTTCTCAAGAAATTCAAAGCTTCTATTCCTCAAGCATATTAAATCCTCGTATTTGTACCTTACTGTCTGTGCTTCTGGCCCTATTTCAAAATTATTCTTCCTAAACCACTTACTTAGTCCTGCTCGCACTTCTACTCAATAACTTTCAACCCTTTTGGCTACAGTCCATGAAGTCTACACTCTACCTGGCTTTCAAGGTACTTCATAACTTGGCTCCTCCTTATTAGTCAGGCTTTCTCATTCACTGTTCTGTAGGTACCCTTCTCTCAGGCTGGACATCACCACATGGCCTATAAATGCCATGCTCAAACATACCGAAAAATGCTTTTGTTATCTTCTTCATCTAGAATGCTCTCCTATACTCTTTTACTTTTTGCCTATGCGAACTCTGTCCACCTATCAGGGGCTGTAAAGCACATATTGGTCTACCATGCCCACCACCCCAAATACACATGGAGAGTTTCTTTATGTTATTCTATGGTACAGATGATGAAAACTGTAACAATTAGTTTCACAAATGCATTTCCAAGGAAAGCTTCTTACTATTTCATGTTTAGTGTCATCAGAAACTGTTGGAGGCTGAGGCAGGAGGATCATGAGTTGAAAGCCAGCCTCAGCAAAAAGCGAGGTGCTGAGCAACTCAGTGAGACTCTGTCTCTAAATAAAATACAAAATAGGGCTGGGGATGTGGCTTAGTGGTCAAGTGCTCCTGAGTTGAATCCTCAGTACCCCAAAAAACAAAAATAAAGAAAAAATAAAAACAACACTGTGCTCAGCACAAAACTCATGCTCAAATTACATATCTGATACATTTTTCAACACTCATTACTGGAACAACAAAGAACACAGACTGCCTGTATATGGTAGTACAGCAGAAAGGCAATAGGGCTGTTATCATAGCACAATCTGCCACTACACAGCCATAAGACCTTGTTACATCCCAGTATTCCAGCCTACAAAATGAAGACAAGAGCATCTCCCTAGAAGAGTTGCTGTGAACATGAGGGATAGGGAATTAAAGAACATTAAACATGGAAACTTCTTAAAAAATGCATAGTGCATAAACATTTGAGGTATTATTATGAGCTTGGATTTTTATTTTATCTATTTATCCATCTACCCATCCATCCATCCTGGAGACTGAACCCAGGAGTGTTCTACCCCTGAGCAAGAAAGTGAGTGAACTATCAATCAATCAAGACTGGGATTTGAACCCAGAGGCATTCTATCACTGAGCTATATCCTCAATCCTTTTTATTTTTTATTTTGAGACAGGGTCTTGCTATATTACCAAAGCTGGCCTCAAACTTGCAATCCTCCTGTCTCAGTCTCCTGAATAGCTGAGATTACTATTGTGCACCACCATGCCCAGCTGAATTTGTTTATAAATATACAAGCTCCTGAGGAGAAAAAGCAAGTCTGAAACAATCTTGTACAGGAAATAACCTCTCAATGAACTAAAAATGGGCATACATGTTAACTGTTGACTGATTTATTTACAAGTTCCTAATCAAATTTTCTAGAGATGACAACTAGTGATGATCAGGACATAATTTTTATTCTGAGTTTTATAAAAGCCTATAGACTGGTCATCAAGCCTAGTACCAACCTCAGAGAGTCAAAGATACCAGAGTAGACAAACATGCAGGACAAAATTGGGGGCAGGGGTGTGTCCAGATCTGCAGTGAGCCAAGAGAGTTTTCTTGTGCCTGGCATATTTCAGGAAGATACTGACATGCCTGAGAATAAAAGTTCTCAAGCACTCTAACATGGTAGTGATGGGTGTCAGTCTTTCCTAAGTCACCTGATGCAGCAAGTCAGATGATGAGGAAGCATTTGCTGATCAATACAGCAAATGGCATAGTGAAAAATTGAAAAAAAAAATCTAAATATTCAACAATAAGGGGATGATTAATAAAAGAGAAAGATGGCCCAAGACTGCATGATCATCTGTGTGTTATATATAGTCATAAAAGAACACAGCCTGTGATAAGCACAAGGAGGACAAAATAATTTGTTTTATAAGAAAACATGTTTAGAAAACAGAAAGCTATGGAAAATAATTCTAAAGGTGCCAACAAGTTAATAGGATTTCCTTAAAAAAAAAAAAAAAAAAAACAAACCCTAACTTGGACAACAAATGCTAGAATAACAGTATCTAAGAACCAGCCCAGTCTCACCATCTCAATTCTCTGCCTAAGTTTTTTTAGACAGGATCAAAATTCTGAGAAGTTATTTCCCAATGGCTAGAGAAGACACCCAAGAATAAGGAAAAAAAATGACTATCTATCACTAATCAATCTGTGTCTCACTATATATGTGCTTGTGTGTGTGTGTGTATGTGTGTGTGTGTGTGTTTTAGAGGGCATTGCAAAGGAAGATTTGAAAATGATGGCTGTGGCTTTAGATGCATTAACTTTCAGCTACATTTTGTTTTTGAGGAAAAGAACACATTCAATTCTAAATAACTTTGAGTTAGAAGTTTATTCAAAAGCCTTTCCGCCTGACGTACTGGGGAGGGACTCAAACCGTGGTCCTTGCGTATGCTAGATGAGTGCTCTCCAAGAGGAGCCATCTCTTCAGCTTCGAGTTAGAAGTTTAAAATGAGGATTCTGTCATCTCTTATCTGTCTGGAATTACCAAAGTTTTATATAAAACATACTAAATCTGTTTTCAGGAAAGCCCTACATACAATGAATCTGGGTTTCTGTACAGAAATTAAGTGATCCCTTCCCCATATTTCCATATTATAACTTCTCTGCATCTCAGTTTCCTCGATGTCAAAAAGTTGATATTAACTGGTATCAAATAAAATAATGCACATAAAATGCTTACATGGGGCTGGTCAAAGTAAAAGCTCACAGGTAAACATTCTTACTCATAAGCTACTTCACAAAAATGTAGTGCATATAAGCCAATGTGTGCTGAAAGAACTGCAAAAGGAAAAAAAAAAAAAAAAAGTATTTCCAAGAACTCTGAATCACTGAGGGGAGTTCAAAGGAAATGCAAGCTGTATGATCTTCCCTCAAAGAACATAAACTCTAATAGCAGGAACATAAGAAAATACCATACATTTATGGGTTACAATGCTTCTTCTCAGAAAAGTAGCTAGAATTAGAGGAGGGTGGTTTAGTTTAAAAGTATATGGGTCCCAACTCCTTTTATGGGATGGAGAGCTATGTGTAAGAGAGAAAAAGGGAACTCCAGGTGGTGACAGGAAAGAGAGATGTATGAACAAAGTACATGTATGTTTTTCTAAATGACAAAAAGCAAAGGCCAAAGTGGAAAAAGAAACGAAAACAGTTATCAATCCAGAGAGAGGAAACTGACAGGAGAATCTTAACCTAGGCTCAAAAGTTTCGGTGGGGTAGAGAACTGACTGCAAATTCAGAACATGTATCATTCCAGATAGAGCACCCACAGCACCATAAAGTAAAGTCACAGCTCTGGAGTCACTCTCCTGAAAGGAAAGTGTGCCAAGCTCCTGCGGAGGGACTGAGAAAGTCAGCAGGACCAGCTGGCTAGTGGGTGTGATCCAGAAAAAGTCAAGTACTCCTGGCTCTCAAAGAAAACTACTCACTGAAAAACACCTACTCTAAAAATTTCTGTGTGCCTTTCTACACACAAAATGTAAAGTCCTGTAATAAATTTCATTTCATTCAAACATTTGCAGGTTCTTTGTTAAAAACAGAAACATAGCATATCTGAAATACAAAATCATTAGCTTTATGTCTAGTGAACACTGAATGGTGAAGGGAAACTGGACCTCTATTTCAAAATCCCTTCCTTCCTTCACACCAACTTTGAATGTCATTATTAATTATGTCCAATTAGCCAAGATTAAATTTAAAACAATAAAGGTATTAAGTGATAAGCCCAAGGTCAAGCAATGTGAATCATTAGCAGATATGACAATAGATTAATCTCTTGGCTTTAAGTGATCAATCCAAAAACTTAATATGGTAATTATGATCCTAAATACAGCCCAAATAGTTGATCCTTATGATCAGGTTTCAAAGTCTGGGACCCACCAACATAACAAAGTCACCCAACCCAACCTACCAGTTCCATATTCCAACTCCCCAGGTCGTTGGACCTGTGTGGGTCTGTTTTCTCATCCATAAGATAGGTAAATCTAATTAACAAGGTTCGTGTAAGGAGTAAATCTATTATGCATCTTATTTTTTTTTCCAATTCTAAATTGCTTTCTTTGAAGATTTTTTTTAAAAAGTAACATGCTAATTAACCTACGCCTATTTTTAAAAGTGGCACACATCAGTTATTATAAATGTCTTTGTTGACTCTACACTAGATTATGAGCCTAAGGTAGGAATCCAGACTTTCTTACTTTTGAATTGCAAACCACTTGACCAAGTGACACATTTTTGTAAAGAAGTGAACAAGTTTTTTTGCCCACACGGACAGAGGCAGGGAGGTTGATGATATCTGATCTATACACTGTACGTGTAGTCTATCCTAAGACTACTATTTGAAGAGTCAGCTCTAATCAGGAGACAACACTATGCCTTTTGACTAATATTTTTCTGTACCTATTACTATATTTATAGCTTAAAACTCAGTTTCAACAAGTCTTTGAAATACCATCTATCTCTTCCATTCAGAAATCCAATTAGTTAGCTATACAAAAAAGTCAAACTAGCTAATGGGCTTAAGAAAAATATTCACTGTTTATGGTTTACTCAAAAGGGCAAAGCACTTAGGGATTTATAGCAACTCATTTAATCTGCAGTACTCTTATGAAGTAGGTGACACTGCTGCCTTTTATAAGAGTAACTCAGGGTCACACAGTTATAACATTAATTTTAAAACTAATGTTCTTTCCTCAATGTAGCACAATCTTCTAAAGATCAATTATTATTCTCAATGTCTACTTAAGGAAAAGATAGACATTAATTTTTTGAAGACTCATGCAAGGTTATTAGTTAAGTTGTTGTATATTTAAAAAGTCATCAAATGAGCTTTAAGTTGAAGTTCTCATTGAAGAGCAAATAATAATAATGGATAGGATTCATATATAATTTATTTTACCCTTTAATATGTTTGTCCTGGTCAAGGCCATTCAGAAATAACTCTTCCTGGGTTGCTTAGAGAAAACAATGAAATAAACAACCAGGACAGGAAAAAAATTACAAAATAAAGAACTGGCCAGAATTTAAAAAAAAAAAAAAAAAAAAAAAAAAAGAGCTAACCTACAATCTGCTGGAATAACTTGTTCCTGGTAGGCCATCGTTCATTTTCATCTCATTACAAGTATTAGAAACATGTGACCGTGCCTCTTTTGGAAGATCTTTTGGTAGAGAAAGTATTATTATGATTGACTTTGAGCATGCATATCATGAAACACAAAGTACTGTAGTCTATTCATCCCCCTTAAACTTTCCCCTTAGAAAACTCCCCTCAGCACCCAGCTCCAGCTGTTAGTTTCTCCATCCTAACATGGAGATGACTATGAGGATCATATTCATGTAGCAATTAAAATGGTTCTAAAACTTAAAAGTTGCTATTACATAACTGTAATTTCCTGCCCCCTAATGTGTGAATTGTCATCTCTCTTTAGAAGAATGTAGAAACCAAGGAACTTAAAAGTCCCTCTACAGTGAAATTTTAGTTCATTCTCTAAGGTATCCTCATTTAAAAGGAAAAGAACTTTGTTGCCACGTAAAAGAGCAGGCAGCATAACAAGATGTAATAATTTAAAATTTTCTTTCTACTTATATAGATATATCCCCTCATCTCTTCTTCCCCAATAATACACAGAAAAATCTAAAAATCTACAGAAAAGTAGTATGATAAACAGTAAATAACGATGGCCATGACCAAATTCTATTAGGTAAAGAACCTAGAACTGTGAGCCACAAAGGTAGCTGATGAACTTTCTCCCTGATCAGAAGCAAGTACCAGAAAAACTGGATTTTACACAAGCTTGCTTCCTAATGCTCACAGCAGTATCATTCCTCAGGCCAGAAGGGGTATATCCTCCAATAAATCCTGTCTTCAAAATTAGCAGAAGTTTCAGTGTAAACACATTTACTTTAATAGGATACATGTAAATAAAAATGAAGGGCTAAAATATACACATATTTTATGTTCACATAAAATATACACATTATTCCTTAAGTAGAAATCTATAATTCCTTAGAGCCAAACCATCTGGGTTTGATTTCCAATTCCGCCACTTACCTTGTGTTGGTATCCTTGGGAAAAATTACTCTTCTGTGCCTCACTTTCTTCACCTCCAAAATGAGGCTACAGTACTTACCTCTTATTGGCTGTTATGAAGACTGAGCTAATATGTGTAAATGCTTAGTGCACAGTGAGTGTAGACTAATTACCTAATGCTACTTCATCAGCTGGTGAACTAATTACAAATAAGTGGATTCTATCTATCTATGCTATATAGTACATATGCCATGACTAAATATGGGTATATTCATGCATATGGTAAAAAACTATGACTGAAAGGTTGATCAATTGGGTACTAAGTTATAGTTTGACAGGAGTAAGTTCTGATATGATGGTAGGGTGACTATAGGTAACAATTATATACTGTATATATCAAACCTGGAAGAGCTGGACACAGCAGCACACACCTATAATCTAATCCTAGCTGCTCGGGAGGCTGAGGCAGGAAGATCCAAGTTCAAAGCCAGCCTCAGCAAAAGAACGGCACTAAGCAAATCAATGAGACCCTGTCTCTAAATAAAATACAAAATAGGGTGGGGGATGTAGCTCAGTGGTTGAGACCCTGAGTTCAATCCCCAGTACTCCCAGCTTCCCCCCCAAAAAAAAACCTGGAAGAAAGGACTTTGTTTAATATGGTTTAAATATTACAGAATGCATACGTGTTCTGAAACATCCCACAGGATGTCATTTGTATATACAATTTTTTTTTTTTTTTTTTTTTTTTTGGTGGTGCTGGGGATTGAACCCAGGGCCCTGTGCTTGTAAGGCAAGCACTTTACCAACTGAGCTATCTCCCCAGCCCCTATACAATGTTTATGTTATCGACTGAAAAATAAATTTAGGGGCTGGGGAAGTTCAGTGGTACTGCTTGCCCATTAGCATGTGTGTGACCCTGTGTTCAATTGCCAGCATGGCAAAAGATGAATAAATAAGTTTAATTTAAAATTTTTAAAAATTTATATTCCAGATACTTACTTTGAGTGTGTCATAATGTATCAAAGACTGCATTACCATTTGCACTGTACAGATGAGAAAATGACTCAAAGACTGGATTTGTATATAAGGAAAGAAGTTCTATAATGAAGTATCATTTTTTCAAAGCAATATGTACAAAAGCAGGATTGGGTCTTAACAGAATGTAACTGGAGAAAAAAAGAAAGTGAACTCTGTGGTTAAAAAACAACAAAACTAAGAGCTTACACTTAACAACTTAGTTTGTCAAAAGGCCTCATGACAACTCCGGTATCAGGAAAGCTAAAAGCCAGATTGATTAACATGCTTAAGATCACACAGCTAGAAAATACTGCAGGCAAGAAATGAATCAAATTTACTTAACTTCAACTTCAGCTCTTTTTCTGTTTCTATATCAACAGTCAAGTGGGTAAAATGCACTTTTTGCATCAGTCCAAATCTCCAGAGACTCTGCCTGGGGAACTAGCGTCAAGGAAATTTGTTCAGCCTGGTTTATAGAGGCTGCCTCCCAGATCTATAGAGCTCCAATTCTAAAATGGCTTCAACATAACACAAGCACTGCATGATGGGAAATGTTCAGAAGATCATACTCCAGAGGCTGATGGTCCATAAATATTTACTACTGATAAAAGAGGATATTCAATTTGCAACTAGATGTGTGCTTTAGGCCGAATCACTTCATTTCTCATAAAGTCTTCATCTGTAAGATGGGTGAATGGTTTCTTATTTCATTGAAGGCAGAGGCCAGGAAAATAATTCAGCAGTTGCTACTGGATTTTTAGCTTTCCATTTTGAAAGCCCTGCTTGAAGTTTTAACCTAGGTCCAATAAAACCAATAGGTTTCACACTCACCATGCTGTGTGCTGCTAAGGACATGGACCAAAGAAAAATACAGGCTCGGACAAACTGAGAAAACCCTAATAAATTGTGTGCACTGGAGGCAGTCAAGAAGAAATTCACCAAGAACCAAATAATACTTACAAATTTTCGACAGGAAAATGCAAAAAGCTGAGTAACCATGTGTTCAGTTCTATAAACTGCATATGTGTATGATTTCATATGAACAACTGAGACAGTGAGAAGTGCAGACAACTCTCATATTCCTGTAAATGCTTCACCTTTCTGTTTTGGCTCCTGTGACCGGCTGATTTTATATATTCATAACATCATCTTGCCAAATTCCATCTCCCACACAGGGCAAGTAAAATCAGAGCCTGATGCTATCTAGCCTTACCAAAGAGAAATGCAGTGAAGGCAAGGACAAGAGACATGCATTTTTAACAGAAAGGTTGGCAAATTGTCTTACCAATGCTGCCACCTTTGAAACCCCCATTACATGCAAGTTCTCCATTTGCAAGAAACAAAGATGTACTCGTCTGATGAAAAAGAATCCACATCACGCCCACCCATTCCTCACCAGGGAGGCCATCAGGCAAATTTCAGATTAAAACGTATGGGGGAATTTTGGGCGAGGACACAAAAGACTGTGGCATTAAATGACAGTAAATACTATGGGGAAATATTCCAGTACTCAGACTCTGGTATTTTTTTCCCGGGATCCCGCCTGACTCAGTAACCGGTTCCAATGAATCCATTTTAAAATTCAAACCTCAATCTTGCTTTTCCCTGGGAATCCCCGGTCCTACCAAGCTCTAAAACCACTGAAAGACGATGAAATGACTTTACTGCAAAGTGGGAGGGGGTTTCCCCTCTGCTATCTGCCAAGGTTAAACCCTGTACTCATCCAGAGAGAGTCCAGCAGGGGTAGTGGGGCTCGAAAATTCTCTCGCATTGGTTAAATTTCAGTATCTGGAAACCCGAAAGCATGGAACAGTGGCGACAGGGCTGCAAGGGACGGTTCGCGCCCACCAAATCCCAGGGAGAGATCGAAGGTCGGTAATGTGAGTGTGGGGGGGCGTTTCCGGGGCCCACCGCCCGACAGTCCCTTCCAACGCAGTACGGAGCCGCACCCCGCCTGCCCCGCAGGGCCGCAGGAGGCGAGGGAGGCCCGGGCTTCTCCAAGAGGCTGAGGGCCCGGCCCCGGAAACAGGGAGGGGCCGTGGCAAGGCTGGGCCCGCGCCGCCAGCGGCCGCGCGGGGCCGAGAAGGCCGAGCGCAGATACCCTCGCAGTCCACCCGTGGGGATGCGGTGATTGTCGCCGAAAGGGCGAGAGGGGCTTCCAGCGTGGGCCCTTGGGGGCCCGGGGCGGGACCGGCCGCACTCACCGTGGGAGGGCAGCAGGGGGCAAAAGTGCTTCCGACGAAGCTCTGAGAGTGGCAACCGCTTTCTTCCCAAGCCCACTCCTGAGGCGGCGGCAGCGGTGGCTGCAGTGGCTGCAGTGGCGGCGGCGGCAGCAGCTACCCCGGCTCCGGAATCGGCGGCGGCGGTGGCGGCAGCTCCACTTCCGCTCCGGCCACCACTTCCGCTCCGGCCCAAGTCCCGCCCCACCCTGTGCTGTCTCCTCATTGGGCAAGCGAGGCACGGGGTTGCCCTGGCCGCCCGAGAGGGGCACTGACGGAAGGGAGGAGGAAGAAGAGCGGAGGGCAGGGATGAAGCGGACGGGGGTGGGTGTCGGTCTCTGGGTGGGAGAGAGGAGGAGGCGGGCGAAGGGGAAGGAAATGGGGCGGGGGAGCAGGAAAAGGAGGTGGGAGGAGAGAGGGCGGAGCTGGGGGTGGTGGTCAAGAAATCGGATGTGTGGGAACTGCGAGGTCTGGGAGAGGGATTTGGGTAAGGGGTTGCCCTCTATGCTTAGGGTAGGGGGAACCCACAGGGCCTCGAGATTCCGAGGGTCAGAGGTTCCCACCCCAGCCTGATAGTAATCCTCAGGGGATCGGAGGCCGCAGTCAATCCCGTCTGTTGTGGGCACTGAGAATACTGTACCTAGAATTGAGAAATGCGCATCCATATGTTTTTTAGTTAATCTTCCTTTTAGTCCTTTAAACTAGTTCTTCCTTTTGTGGATTGAAAAGGTCACAGGAAGTGCCACGGATCAAACACGCCAAGGACTTTAAAAAACAATACAAAACAAAAACAAAAACAAACCTTGGTACATTATTTCTTCATTGAGAATACCCGCTCCCCAAGACTTGTAGGGGAAACTTCAGGGAAAAAAACAGGTCTCCTTGTCGCCCCACTCCCTTGACTGCTTTCATCATTATCAACATTTTATTCCTTTCAAGGTAGTTGACTCTTAAACCCAGCCCTTCAAAATGCCTCCGCCTTCACTCCCTTTCCTCCATTCTTTCAACAAACATGAAGCAAGCTTTCTGCTTAGTACTGGGGACACAGCAATGAACAAGACAGACGGGCGCCCTGCTGGCTTAGAGTTTACAGACTGTTAGGAGAAAGAACAAAGTAAATAGGCCTTTGTCATCTCTCCTTTACCCTTACTTAGCTTAATGATAGACTTATAATTCACAACCCTCTTCTCAGCCCTGCCACCATCAACTGCCAAGTGATCTTTTTTTTAAAAATGCAGTTGTAATCGTGTCCCCTTTCTTGCTTAAATCCTTTGATGATCACTTAGACCCAGAAGTTCCTTAAGTGAGACAATCAAGGTTCTCAAGAAGCTGCCCTTACCCTTCAGCTATCACCTGTTATTTTCTCTCCCATCATAAAGACCCCAATTCATTTATATGACTCCTTCTCCTAATTCGGCATTCCAGTATTGCTAAACAGGTTGAGTAAGTTGCCAACATTTTTAAAAAATAGATTGCCATGTGGACAAAAGTCTGCATCCTTGCCTTGTCTATCAACACTGCCCATGTGTCTGTGCCCCATTCTAGACTGGGCATGAACTTTCCAAAGGCCTGGGAGAGGTCCCAACCTGAGTTTGCCTTTCTCATTATGTTATCTGACATATAACCATTTGTGCCCACCACCACTGGACCATATCACATGGCCTTAACCTAATACTACACCACCTTTTAACTTCAACAAGATTTAGAGAGTGTTGTGTAATGTAAAAAACATAGATTTTAATCAAAATCACTGGATTTGGATTCTGAAGAGATTTCCTAGTACAAACTTCCCCATGGGGATCTATCTGCCTTTGGCAGACCAAAGACCAGTAATCCAGAGACTGCTCAGATTGCAGTAAACTTTAATGTGACATGACTCTGTCTTATGCCCCCATCCAGAAAATAGCCTATTGGGTCAGAAGGCTTATAATGATTACACCACAAATTACATCATCAGTGCACTGAGTGAATAGCACTGCCCTTTGTCAGGCCTTCCTGAAGGCCTACTAACAAGTTGCATGGATTAGCTCCTTTCACTATCTCTGCATTGTAGGCCAGGGGTCAGTAAACCATAGCTCTTAACTGACAGAGGCACAAAGAAATTAAAATATAATGTGGTAGATGTGACCACAGGACTATCAATATGTGTGGGGCATTGTGGAGGCTTGAGAGAAGGGCACCTAGCCCATCTTGGAAGTAGTTGAACAGGATAGACTGCCTGGAAGAGGCGGTACTTGATCCTTAGACACTACGATAGGTTTTTTAAAAAATAGTTTTTTTTTAAATAACAGTTTAGGTTTATAGAAAAATTGGACCGATAGTGCACAGAGTTCCAATATTCCCTTCTCCCCCATACACAGTTCCCCTATTACGAACATATTATAGTCATGTAGTACATGTGTTATGATTGATGAGCCAATAGTGATACACAATCATTAACTGAAGTTCATAGTTTATATTAGAGTTCTTTCTTTAGGTTGCCAGTCCTAGAGGTTTTGATAAACATGGGATCTGATATACCTACTATCCTTAAGAAGAATTTTACTACCCTAAAATTCCCATTTCAATCATTCATACTTCCCTCCCTCCCCTACTTCCAACCTTTGGCCACCACTGACCTTTTATATTCTTTATAGTTGTGCCTGTTCCATAATGTCCATGTCTTAGAGTTAGATTATATAATATGTAGCCTTTTCCAACTGGATTGTTTCATGAGGCAATATAAAGTTTCTTTATATCTCTTTATGGCTTGATAGCTCATTCTTTTTATCACTGAATAATATTTCTTTGTATGAACAGTTTTATTCTTTAACCTATACTTAGATTGGCCTGTGTCTTCCACAAAAGATATATTGAAGCCCTAAATCTTAATATTTGTGAATGTGACCTTAGTTGGAAAAAGATCTTTGCAGATATAATCAAATTAAGATAAAATCACTAGAGTGGACCCTGATGTGACCACTGTCCTTAAGAAGGAAGATGCCAAGTGGAGACAGAGACACATGGAGAATGCCATGGGCAGCAACTGGAGCGATGCAGCTGTGAGCCAGGGAGAACCAAGGATCAGCAGCCACCACCAGAAGCCGGAAAGAGGCGTGTGACGATTCTACCCAGGGTCTCAGAGGAAACATGGCTCTGCAGACACTTTGGTTTCAGACTTCCAGCTTCCAGAATTGTGGAAAAGTTCACCTCTGTGACTTGAAGCCATTTAGTCTTTGGTACTTGATTATGCCAGTCCCAGGAAACTACTAGACTCATTGAGGGATCTCTTGATTCAGCTTTTGATGATTATGAATAAAACATCTGCATGCAGGATTTTGTGATTTTGTGATTTGTGATTTTGTGATTTTGTGAGGACATAAATCTTAACTAATTCAAGTAAATGCCCATGAGTATGACTGTTAGATCATCCATTAAAACTATGTCTAGCTGTGTAAGAACCACCAAGTTGTCTTTCAAAGTGGCTGTACCATTTTGCATTCCTTTCAGCAAAGAAAGAGAGTTCCCATTTCTCCACATGCATGCTGACATCTGGATAGTCTGCTTCATTTCTTCTTCATGTCTGTTTGTTTTCTGTTTTTCTGGATTTTAGCCATTTAAATTGGTACTGTGTAATGGTGCCTCGTTATTGTTTTAATTTGTAATTCCCTGATGACATATAATGTTAAACATCTTTCCATATACTTATTTGCCATCTGTGTATGTTCCTTGATGAGGTGTCTGTTCCAATTTTTTGCCCATTTTTAAACTGGATTGTTTGTTTTCTTATTATTTGGATTTTAAAATTTCTTCGCATGTTTTGCATACCAGTCCTTTATCAGATATGTGCTTGGAAAGTATTTTCCTCCAGCCCATATCCTGTCTTTCACTCTCTTAACAGTGACTTTCCGGACCAGAAATTTTATTTATTTATTTATTTTTGTTGTGCAGTTCTGGGGATTGAACCCAGAACCTCACACATGCACAGCAAGTACTCTGCATCCCCAAGAGGACTTTTTAATTTTAGCGAAGTCTAACCTCTCAATTTCTCCTTACTGGATCCTTTTTTTTTTTTTTTTCTTTTTTTTTGGTATCTAAAAACTTGTTGCCAAACAAAAGATCACCTAGATTTTTATTTCTTATATTACCTCCAGGAGTTGTCTAGTTTTGTGTTTTACATTTAGGTCTGTGATCTGTTTGGGGTTAATTTTTGGTGAAAGATTAAAGATCTGTGTCTAGATTCATTTTTTTGCATGTGGATGTTCAGTTGTACCTGCAAAGACTTTTCTTTCTCCACTGAATTTTCTTTGTTCCTTTGCAAAAATCAATTGACTATATTTGGTGGGTCTCTTTTTGGTTCTTCATTGTGTTCCATTGATCTATTATACATTCTCTTTTTTTGCTGAGGGACAACAGGGATTGAACCCAGAGGCTCTTTACCACTGAGCTAAGTCCCCAACCCTTTTATTATTTTATTTTAAGACAGGGTCTCACTGAGTTGCTGAGGCTGGTCTCAAACTTGTGACCCTCATGCCTCCACCTCTGTTTGTCCATTCTTTTGCCAATACCACAGTGTCTAGATCACTGTATTCTTTTTTTTTTTTATTTGGTTTTTTATTTTTATTTTTGTTCTTTTTTTTTTTAATCTTTTTCTTTGATCTCTGAGGTCTTACAGTAAGTTCTTTTTTCAGCTTCTTTTTAAATTTTTTGAAGTTATTTTTAAATTTGTTCTAATAAGTTATACCTGACAGTAGGATGCATTTTGACACATTGTACACACATGGAGCACAACTTCTTCCCCTGACTGAACGTGGTGCAGAGTCACACCAGCAGTGTAATCATACATGTGTATAGGGTAACAGCGTCCCTCTTGTTCCACCGTCCTTCACATTTACAGTAAGTCTCAAAGTCAGGTAGTATCACTCCTCCAGCTTTATTTCTGTTCTTCAGCTCTGTGTCTGCTGCTCTGGTTGTTTTGCCTTTCCAAATAAATTTCACAATCAGTTTGTCGACATCCTAAAATAACTTGAAATTTTGGTTGAGATTACGTTGAACCTATAGATCAAATTGAGAAGGACAATATCTTAACAATATTGAGTCTTTCTACCCATGACTGTGGATTATCAATTTATGTAAATTTTCTTTAACTTCTTTCATCAGTTTTATAGTTTTCCTTACATAAATATTGTACATATTTTATTACATTTATACCTATTTTGTGCTAATATAAATGATACTGTCTTTTAATTTTCAAAGTCCACATGTTCTTTGCTATATAGAAAAGCAACTGACTTTGTATTTTAATCTCATATCCTATAACCTTCCTATTTTTGATTATTAGTTACAGGAGTTGTTTTTGTTTGTTTATTTGGTTGGGTGTTTTTTTTAACCAGTTATTTAGCATTTTTCACGTAGATAATCATGTCTTTTGTGAACAAGGAGTTTATTTTTTCTTTTCTTATTAACTTAGCTAGAACTTCCTGTAAGGTGTTAAATAGGAGTGTTGAGAGGGGACATCTTTGCCTTGTTTCAGGTCTTAGGGAGAAAACATCTACTTTCTCCTTACTAACTATGTTGCATGTCACAGGGTTCTTGGAGATATTATTATCAAGTTTAAGAAGTTCTCTTTCTTAGTTTGCTAAGAGTTTTTTTAATTTGAATTTGTGTTGGGTTTTGTCAAATGCTTTTTCTGCATTTGTTGATATGATCACATGATTTTCCCCCCTTTATCCTGCTGTTGTGATAGATTAGATTTGTTAGTTTTCAAATTTTGAACCAGACCTATATGCCTGTAATAAATTCCACTTGACATGGAATACATTGTACATTATACATTATACAGTGTCAGATTTTATCTGTTAACAAATTGTTCATGATTTTGCATATCTGTTCATAAGAGAAACCGTCTGTAGATTCCTATTATTAGAATGCCTTTGTGGTGGTAGGGTAATTCCGGCGTTAAATATGAGTTAGAAATTATTCACTATGCTTCTATCTTTGAATGAGATTGTAGAGACATCGTATCATTAATTCCTTAAATATTTGGTACGATTGACCAATGTAACTATTTTGGTCTGGTATTTTCTTTCTTGGAAGTATATTAATTTTTGGTTCAATTTCTTTAATAAGTGCAAGCTTATTCAGATTGTTCTTTTCTCCTTATGTGTTTTGGTGCTTGTGCCTTTCAAAGAATTGATCCAGATTATCTGTTACATTAAATTTGTAATCATAGAGTTATTATCCCTTTAATGTCCATCAGATCAGTAGTTATGGTCCTTATTTCATTTCTGATTTTAATTTATATCTTCATTAGTCTGGTCATAGATTTATCAATTTCATTGATCTTTTTGAAAAAAGAGTTTGTGTTCTCATCAATTTTCTGAACTGTTTTCTTGCTTTCAATTCCATTAATTTCTACTCTAATTTTTATTTATTTATTTACTTACTTATTTATTTTTACTTCTGTTTGCTTCAGGTTTATTCTGCTCTTTTTTCTTGAATTACCTGAGGTGTAAGCTTAGATTAATGATGTTAACATACATTCAATGCTATAAACTTCACTCTAAAAACTACATTTCCTGCACCTATCGAATTTTTATTTTTATTTTCATTTAATTAAAGATATTTAAAAATTTCTCTTGAGACTTCTGTGACCTATGAGTTACTCACACATGTTAATTCCTAATGTGGAGATATTCCAATTATCTTTCTGTTCCTGATGTCTAGTTTAATTCCATTGTGTTGCATTTTACATGATTTCTCATCTTTTAAATATTTTAAGGTATGTCTTATGGCCTGGAAAATACTCTATGTTGGTTAATGTTCCATGTGGACTTGAGAAGATGTATTTGCTGCTGTTTGGAGATGCAGTATTTTTTTGGATTCAGTTAGATCCATTTGATTGACGGGGCTGTTTAATTCACCTCTATTTTTACTGATTTTTCTGCCTGCTGGATCTGTCAATAAATAATAGAACAGTGGTGAAGAGTTCAACCATAAAGTGCATTCACCTGTTCCTCTCTGCAGTGGTTTCCTTACATGTTTGTTTGTTTATTTATTTATTTATTTATTTATTTTGTGGTGCTAGGGATTGAACCCAGGGCCTTGTGCATGCGAGGCAAGCACTCTACCAACTGAGCTACATCTCCAGCCCGCCTCATGTGTTTTGATGGTCTGTTGCTGGAAGATGTGTGTAAATTAAGGATTATTGTGTCTTTTTTGGAGAACTTATCCCTTTATCATTGTGTAATGCCCATCTCTAGCCCTCACATTTTCCTTATTCTGAAGTCTCCTTTGATCCAAAGTAATATGGTCACTCCAGCTTTCTTTTGATTAGTACAAGCATTGGGGATATATCTTTCTTCATCCCTTTACCTTTAATCTGTCTACCTTTAAAATGGGTGATTTGGGGCTTGGGAGATAGCTCAGTTGGTAGAGTGCTTGCCTTGCAAGCACAAGGCCCTGGGTTCAATCCCCAGCACCACAAAAAAATAAATAAAATAAAATGGGTGATTTGCCTGCTTATTTATTTATTTATGTACCAGGGATTGAACCCAGGGGTACTCTAACCACTGAACTACATTCCCAACACTTTATTTTTTATTTGAACATTAAGTTGCTGAGGCTGGCCTCAAACTTGTGATCCTCCTGCCTCAGCCTACAAGGTTACTGGGATTACAGGTGTAGGCCTACACGCCTGACTTTAAAGTGAATTTCTCATAGAAAACATAAAGTTGGGTCTTATTTTTGTGTTTTCATTCTCTCAGGCTCTTTTAACTGGTGTATTTAGGCCATTCTATTTAATGTAATTACTAATAGAATTATATCAATATCCACTATATTTGTAACTGTTTCTATTCCTTATGCTCGTTCTTTGCTCCTTCCAAATATTCCCTTCTTTTTCTATCTTTTCTGGTTTAAGTCGAGCAATTTATATGATTCCATTTTCTCTTTTAACATATCCAATGTGCTTTTTTTAGAAAAATTACTTTAGCAATTGCCTTACTGTTTTTTAATTTTTATTTGTTTGTTTATTTATTTATTTATTTTTACAGATTGCATTTTGACTCATTGAACGCAAATGTGATACAACTTTTCATTTCTATGGTTGCACACAATGTAGATTCACACCGTTCGTGTGATGGTACATGTACATAGGGTCATGATGTCTGCCTTACTCTTTGTATATACATTTATCAGTAATCTAAGTCCACTTTCAAATAACATACAACTTTCAAATAACTATACAGCTCACAGGTAGTAGCAATACCTTATAAACAAAGTATTGCTGGTTCCTTCTTCCCATCCCTTATAGCATTGCTGTTAACATTATCCATAAGCTCTAATCACCCAATACTTGCTGTATTATTATTTGAGCAGAAATCCATTAAATAAAATAAGAATATGAAAAAGAGAAAGTTTTATTTTACTTCGTTTATTCCTAACACTTTTTATGTAGGTCTGCTTTTTGACATTTTCTCTTTCTGAAGAACTTCTTTTAATGTTTCTTACAAGATAGATCTACTAGAGACAAATCTCAGTTTCTGTTTGTCTGAAAAAGTCTTTATTTCTTCACTTTGGAAAGATAATATCACTGGATACAGAATTCTAGATTGGTAGGGTTTGTTGATTTGCTTGTTTTCTCTCTTTCAACACTTTAAATATTTTACTTCTTGCTTGCATGCTTTTTAAAGAGAATTTCAGTGTGATTCTTATTCTTGTCCCCTTATGCAAGGCATTTTCTCCCCTAAGACTCCTTTCAAAATTGTCTCTTTGTCTTTGGTTTTCTACCATTTGAGTATATTCCTAGATGTCAGTGTTTTAGTATTCTTTTTCCTTGGGGTTCTCTGAGCTTTCTGAATCTATGGTTGGTGTCTCTCTTTCTCTCTCTCTCTTTTTTATAGTACTATGAATTGAGCCCAGAGGTGCTCTCCCACTGAGCCACATCTCCAGCCCTTTTTAATTTTCATTGTTCTTGCTACATTGCTGACGCTGCCCTGGAACTTGAACTTGCTTCTGCTTCCCAGGTAACTGGGTAGTATCTGCCTTCTTGCATGCTGTCCACTTTTTCCACCAGAGTCCTTAGCACACTAATCCCAATAATTTAAAGTTCCTGGTTCAGTAATTCCAAATCTCTGTCATATTTGAATCTGGCTCTGCTTCTTGCTTTGTTTCTGCAGACTGTGGTTTCTCTTGCTTTTAGCATGCCTTATAATTTTTTGATAGTCAGACATGATGTATTGTGTAATAGGAACTGAGGTAAACAGGCCTGTAGCCGTTTTCTGTTTATCTGACTGAGTTAGGCTATGTTTACTGTTTGCTGTAGCTGTGTAAAGGCTTCAATTTTCTCTAATGTGCTTGTTTTTGTCTCTCCTGTTGTCTTTGAGTTTCCTTGGAAACTCCTTCTGAATTGAAGTCTGTATCTTGCAACATTTTCAGTTGTAATTCATTGTTTTTATTCTGGAGCCAGGTTGATGTGGTGGTAGGATCCTGATGAGGGGAAGCCTCCTATCATTTTAGGATTAAATCTTTTGGGGAATCAGGGGGATAGTGGACCAGAGTTGTAACCTTCAAAATAATTTCTTAGCCTTTACGCTTCTCCCCTATGTGAGACCAGAAAGCTAAGGGCAGCTGTAGGTGTCTAATTGCCTTCATTCTAGGCATGATAAGGGTCTGGCAAAATAGTTTCCTTTGAGGACAAACCCTTGTTACAGAGGGCAGAGTGCTCTGGGCTCATTTCCAAATGGGTTCTTTTCCCCTCCTCTTCTCAAAAGTATGAGGGGATTTTCTCTAGATCTTTACAGTGAAAAACTTGTGGGATTCCATGTGGGGTACCCCAACAATGGGCCTCTGCATTTTTTAAACTCTCAGGCTAGTCCACCCTCAGCCTGCAGTAATGCATAAATACTATTTAAATGTTTCTATAAATTTCTGTGACCAACAGTTTCTGCTTCTGGTAAGCTGTGTCTATGTATTCTCCTGTCTCTGGGCTTCAGAACAGCAGTTTGCCCTGTGACCTCAATCCTCTAAGGGATCTTAGAAGAGGTGTTGATTTTTGGTGTGTTCAGCTTTTTTTCTTGTGGTAAGGGTGGAGTGATGACTTCCAGGCTCTCTACGGTCCTTTACAGAAGGGCAGAATAAGGATAACATTCTGCATCAAGGTGAAGATTGGGTTTTATAACCACTGTTAGATGCCCAGCTCATCCCCAGATGGAAGTTCCTTGACAGCAAGAATGGTTTCAGTGGCTGATGCTTGGTACAGAGCATGCTGTGTCTCTTCCAAATGAATGAAGTCAAGGGAAGACATTTCTGCCCTGAGAAAAACAGCTAGCTATAATTAGCAGTCCCCAAGAGTCCAACATTCTCCCCTCATCTTGTGAGAAAGATTACTTGGTAGTAGTATGGGAATTTGGGAGAAGGTAGGAATCAAGCTCACATCAGACAAAGAACCAAAGCAGTTCAACAGCTTTCCTTCAACTTGCAGTTGGTGCTTGACAGCAGGCTTGAAGACCTCTGATGCCAGGTTGACAGTAGGGGGGCCCGGGGTGCAGGAGGAGGTGTTCAGAAACAATATTGTCTTTATATACTATCACCAGGGAACAATTTGGTATCAATGATAATAATAATCTACTTTTTTGGATCAAAACAAATTTAATCCAAACAAAAACCTTTTGCTCTGCAGAAACCCCACTAAGAGGATGACAAGACATGTATAACTAAAAAGAACAAATTTAAAAAATTTTTAAAGGAGAGAATAAACTGATCTTCAAATCAAGTATATACATAAACACCATGGGAAAATGTGCTTCGGTATAGTCTTGCATATTTTTATGTTACATAATTTTTATTATTAAATTTTTTTTTTTTTTTTTTTTTTTTTTTGCAGTGCTGGGGATTGAACCCAGGGCCTTGTTGCTTATGAGGCAGGCACTCTACCAACTGAGCTGTATCCCCAGCCCTATTATTAGCTTTTAACATTTGTTCTTATCGGTTATATATGACAGTAGAATGCATTTTGACACATTGTACACAAATGGAGCATAACTTCTCAGACTTTTGGTGGTACATGGTGCAGTCACACTGGGTGTGTAATCATGCATGCATATACAGTAATAATGTCTGTCTCATTCTACTGTCCTTCTCATCTCCACCACCCTACCCTTCACCTCACTCCCCTCTGCTCAATCCAAAGTTCCCTTATTCTTCCCTGCCCACCCCCAGTATGGATCAGCATCCCCTTATAATAATCGACTTTTAAAAATTAAATTACCATATTTCTCAGATTATAAGATACACACATTCTTCTATTTTAATATCTGAAATCATGATGTGTTTTACCATCAATGGTGTGTCATGGTTTAATTAGCAGAATCCTCCCTCCCACCCACCTACATCCTTAGAAATACATTTTTAAAAACTCTTTGAAAATCAAGAACATCTTAGAGCAAGAAATATAGTAAATTCTTATTTTTATCAAACTAGCACACATCCATAATTTCAGAAACCAAGTAGTATGTAGTTTTCATTGTGAAAAAAAGCAGTCCCCTACCCATCATCCCTCTGATAACCTCTCCCCAGGGGATAATTATTTTCAACTCATTGAGCCATTATTTCTGCTACTTTGCCTCCATATTTCTAACGAACATGAAAAGCTATTTCTTTAAAAACAAACCAAGCAGCTTCTAAGGTCTCAATTTTGGATAAAATTTTTACTGACTTCTAGTATATTCTACTCTCTAAAAGCACTCTTCATACATGCACCACTAAATCATTCTCCCAATTTGTCTGTATATTATATTGCTTGGAATCATACCCCCTGAATTTGTTTCAAACATTAGATCTTATTAAAGCCAACCACATGGCTAATAGAAGTAAATAGTTCTAGTGAACTATTATGATATATGATAAATATTTTAAAAGTCCCTCATACTCCCTCCATCTGGAGTCTCTGAGCAATCACTTTATGCTTTTTATCTCCAAATTATGAGCTTTATCTGCAAGTCCTTGATTCGCAGACTTTTAGCAATATCTATCGAGTAGCTTTTATGGGCTATAAATAATAGATCTCTCTCACATACACCCCACATAGCATCCTTCAAAATGGCCAGATACTTGCCCACTTTCTGCCTTCCTCCGCATGCATCCTTTCAGAATAATTGTGTCATAATTTTAATCAAGTCAATATTTACATTTTTGTGACCAAAAAACTCTATTGACAGCTTTGCCTAGTTGTATTCCATGGTAGCTTCCTCTTTAATGGACAACTTTTTGTTTTTTCAAAGATTAATGAAGTTTTTCTTTCTTTGCTCAGTTTTCTATATTATCATCACTAACTATACTGTATTCGTTTCCTATTGCTGCTGTAATAAATCACTACAAATTTAGTGGCTTCAAACAACACCTATTTTATGCGAGTGTGTGGTGTGTGTGTGTGTGTGTGTGTGTGTGTGTGTGTGTGTGGTTGGGGAATCCAACCCAGGGTCTTGCATATGCTAGGCAAGTGCTGAGCCCCTGAGCTACATCCCCAGCCCCAGCACCCATTTCTTATCTCACGGTTCCACACGAGTAAAGAGTGAGTCAGCTGGATCCTCTGCTTAGAGTCTCACCAGGCTGACATCCAGGTATCATCTGGGCAGCGTTTCTCTCTGGAGGTTCTAGAGTCGAATCCACTTTCAAGCTCCTGGAGATCATTGATTGAATTCCAATCTTGCAGCAGCTTTCCTTCTGGTAATCATCCAGGCCTTGGTCCGGGATCCTTTCATACTTTCTCTGTGCTCTTTCCCATTCCAGCAGAAGTGGCCCAGGAATCTCGGCAACTTCCCTTCTTCATCCTCTGTCCTGCTTCTTTTTCCACCCCATCTCTCTCACTCCAGCTGGAGAAAGTTCTCTTTTCAAGAGTTCATGTGATCAGGTTGGGACCACCCATATAATCCAGAATAATCTCCCTGTTTTAAGATCTGCAAAGTCCTTTTTGACATGTCAATAACATCTGCAAAGTCCCTTTGGGCATGTGACATGACATCCTCACAGGCTCCGGGAGTGGAACGTGAACATCGTTGGGGGCCATTCTGCATACCACATATTGTCTCCCTGGTACAATTAGTTGATTCCACAAATATTTATTTACAAGCACCTTCTCTGTATGGTGCTGTTCTAGAACTTGGGGTTACAGAACTTGACAAGACAGAGAAAAAATCTTACCTTAAGTACTTACAGGCTAGTGAAATACTCTCTAAATCTCTTCTCAATTGTTCAAATTCCTTAGATTTTCTGTCAGTTTCATTCTGTTGAAGCCAACTTTCTGGAGTTGTCTGACCTGCTCCAGTTCCACCTGCTTGCCCTCTAAGCCTGGCTGTTACCTTTGGAGTCCTTCATCATCCGGGCCTTGGTCATCATATTTCTCTTAGTTTGGATGGGTCCTGGATGTCTTATTATTGATCTTATTTCATTATTTTTTGTGGGGCATCCTGAGGGGAAAAGAAGGTGAGATCAAGTTCTTGAAATCTTACCAATCTCAAGGCATTTTTATTCCACCTTCATGCATGGTTGGTACTTTGCCTAGACAGAAGGTTCTAGGCCGCAGGCCACGTTTTCATCATTGTGTGGACACCATTCTCGTGCTCCTCTAGCGTCTGCATTGCTATTGCAAAATCCAATAGCTGTCTGATTCTTGATGTTTTGTAAAACTCTGTTTTGTCTCTCCCCAAACCTCCTTTTGTTCTAATATTCTGAAATCTCATGTTTAGAGACTTTGGGACACTCCTTGCTGTCCTTCCTTCCTTCCTTTGCCTCCTTTCCTCTCTCCTTTATTGCTTTTTCCTTCATTTTTTTGTTATGATCATTTTAAAACAAACACAAAAGTATAATACAATAAACTACCTTGTATCCATAATTTTGTTTTATTTTACTGTTCTATCCCTTATGCAGTTTTGGAGAGGGTAGCAGCATTTTACAGCAAATTCCAGATATCATATTGCATTGTAAATTATAAATATGTTGGTATGTAGCTCTAAGCAATAAGACCTTTTAAAAAACATAACCACAATTTCATCATCTTACTAAAGGAAATTAGCAATGATTTCTTATATAGTCGAGGTTCAATTTTATCTGATTATCTCAAAAATGATTTTTATTTGATTTATTTAAATCAGGATCCGAAGGCCACGTGTGGTGGCACGCACCTGTAATCCCAGCCACTCAGGAGGCTGAGACAGGAGGATTGCAAATTCGAGGCCAGCCTCAGCCTCTTAGTGAGTCTGTAAATAATTTAGCAAGACCCTGTCTCAAAATTAAAAAAATAAAAAGTTAAAATAAATAAATCAGGATCCAAACAACTTCTATGCACTACATTTAGATTTACTTAATTAAGTCTCTTGATCTGTACCAGCTCCCCCTATTCCTTTTCTCATGCAATTTATTGGTTAAAGTCTTAGGGCCTCATGGTGTTTTTTAGAATGTGACACTATCTCCGAAATGTCCTATGAACAGGCAGTTAGATCTGGAGACCTGATTCGAGTACAAGTCAATCCTCAGCAAGACTATCATATAGGTGGGACTGTATATTTCCTGTCACATCATCTCAGGAGGTACTGATGTCTAATTGTTCCTCAGTGATCCCTCCCAATCTGAAAAGTCCGTTTTCTTCAGTTCTGGGTTATTTTTGTGAATTATTTCTTTGATTATTTCCTTCCTTCCTCTCCTCATTCTCCATATCTCCACTTTCTAGATCTCAAACTATTCAAATATTTGACCTTGTGGGATGGTTTTCTAATTTTACCGGATTTCTCTTTCTACCTCCTATTTTCATCCACGGGTCTACTGTCTGAATATTATCTTCCAACCTATACTCAGCTTGGGTCATGTGTAGGGTCCAGAAAAAGAAACCACTCCAGGTATTATAGGCAGAAAGGTATTGAATATAGAGAATTAGGTACTTGTAAACTCATGACAAGAGCTGGACTTGAAGATATCAGAGGGGCACTTTTGCTTCAAAGTCACTAGAGCTGTGATTGAGAGGTTGGCTTCCATGGCTACTGTTGTTACTTCCAAGGCATCACTATAACTACCTGACGCACGTGAAGCTGAGTACGGGGCAATGGGTCAGGGAGTCTGGCTACTTTGATTTTGCTCAAAAGTAAAGTTCAAAGACAAGAAGGCTTTTATTTGGCTTGAATGAGAAGTTGAAATTGCAAGGCCGACTATGGCAGACCAACTTGCATGAGTCTTTGATATTCATCCAACCAATATTGGCTTTTTGGTTTAATGGGATAAGGGCAGACTCAGAGACGTCTATAGGTGTAATCAGAAACAGAGTGCCTATATCTTTTACTAACTTTTCTAGGTAAGGGTTGGCTGTGTCGAGGAGAGTAGAGTTCTCCTAGACTAACTGAATTGAATTTTGGTCATATAATTACTCTTGTTCTCATATAAATGAGGTCACTGGAAAGGTAGACATTATTCATGTTTAAAAAAAAGGATTCTGAAGCTGTGTTTCAATTTTATGATAACTGGACTAGAAATAAATTTCACAGCGTGTCTAGGCTCTGCAGATTTCTACCTGCAGAGAAGGTGGCAAGACATCGTCACGCTCCAGTACTTCCTCTTGCTTTGGAAAGTTCACAGAGCTATCCGCCTCCAGTCTCCTTCTTCAGAGTGCCAGCTGGGCAGAAAGAACCATTAATTTATCGGGTGTTTATGTGTATATTTTAAGAATGATATTTTTTAGCATTTAATTTTAAGTAAGAAAACACCTGCTGTATTCATTTTAAATAATGTATTTTTATTACACAGTGATGCATGAAGATATTTTTGTTGTAAGAAAACTAAAATATTAAACACAAAGTCCCCTGTGATCATCTCTCCCCGTGCCATCTCTCCTCCCCAGGAGAAGCCGGATCAATTATACAGCAGTATGTATTAGTCATGGTAGGTTAGGTTATGCTGCAATAACATCTTTAAAATTTCAGCTGTTTATAATAACAGATTTATATCTTGATCCTTCACATGCTTGTTACAAGTGGACTTCAGCTGTATTTCTGGATGCAGGTTAAAGGAGCAGCAGGGACCTGCTGATCTCGTGGCAGAAGGAAAAGAAAGAATAATTTAGCCTCTTAAAGCTTCTGCTTGGAAGTCTCACATCACTTTTACTTACAGGCCCTTGGCTGAAGCAAATCATATGGCCATGCCTGTCTTCAGTGGGTGGGGATGTATAATCCTTCTTCAGGGAGAGGCAGTGAGAAGTGTACCACACTTTATTTATTTATTTATTTTTTTGTACCAGGGATAGAACCCAGGGGTGCTGTACCACTGAGCCACATCCCCAGCCCTTTTTATTTTTTATTTTGAGACAGTCTCTTTAAGTTACTTAGGGTCTTGCTAAATTGCTGAAGCTGACCTTGAACTTGTGATCCTATTATCTCAGCCTCTCAAGCCTCTGGGATTACAGGTGTGTGCAGTTTTCCACACTCTTATGGAATACATAACACTATGGAAATAGATAACATTTTTATACCATTTATAATGGCTCTGATCTTTCTTCATGCAAAAATATATTTTAGAGGTTTATGTTACAGATAGATCTGTCTACTTTTAAAATAGCTACATAGCACACCATACAATGGATGTACTATAGTTGATTTAACTATTTCCCTATTTGAAGGCAATTAAGTTATTTCTAACATTTTATTATTGCAAATAAGTGTGTTGCAAACACCCATGTGCTTGCCCTTTGTACATGTATGCAAGTGAGTCTCTGGGGTGGATACAGAGAAGTGAAATTGCTGATGATGTCTTTCTCCAAAGGTCTGTGTCCATTTTCTCTCTGTATCCTCCTCTGGCACCCTCACTTGGAGAATTTCAAGGAAAATTTAATGGGGGACTGTTTGCAAAAAGTAGTGCAGTACTTGGGACCAGTAAGAGGGGCTATGACTACCCCCGAAGGCCTGAAGGAGCAAGGAGAGGGTACACTTAGTAGAACTGGAGGAAGAGTCACATGGAGAGGGATGGATGAAATCAGTCCGAGGTGGCCTCACAGGAAAGGAGCCAGGGGAATAAATGTCCCTTGAAACACCCTGTTCCCTCTGTCTCCTACTGGGCTGACCTCAACCTCAACCAGATGGCAGAAGGAATCTGTTGATGTAGCCTGTGCCGGCCTGACTCCTGGGGCACAGAGGAGGTGGAGGAGGACAGAGAGCAAATCCGAAGAGGAAAACAGGAGATGTCTACCGGTGCTCCCACCCACACTGCAAGAAATGACTTTGTCATTTGGCACTAATGGCAAAAAATGGTAAGGGTTTTTTTGTTTTGTTGGTTGGTTGATTTTTTTTTTTTTTTTTCAGTATGGTACCAAGGATTGAACCCAGGAATATTCTACCTCTGAACTACATCCAAAGCTCTTTTTAAATTGATTTTTGAGACAGGGTCTCAATAAGTTACTCAGGCTGGCCTCAAACTTATGAACCTCCTGCCTCAGATTCCTGAGTAGCTGGAATTATTGGCATATGCATCACCATGCTTGGCTAGTTTTATTTTTAATTGGCATTGCCTTAATCATTAATGAAACTAAGCATTTTCCCCATATTTTATTGGCAATTTGTATTTCCTTTTTTTACATACCTCCTTAGAAAAACTGTTTTGTCTTGCCAGGCAGTGCCACATGCCTGTAGTTCCAGCAGCTCAGGAGGCTGAGGCAGGAAGATCCCTTGAGCTCAGGAGTTTGAGGATGGCCTGGGCAGCACAGTAAGACCCTGACTCAACAAAAAAAAAAAAAAAAAAAAGATTCTCTCTCTTATTTTTCAGTACCCAAGGGTGTTCTAGCTCTGAGCTATATCCCCAATTCTATATTTTGTTACTTGTTAATTTTGAGATGGGGACTGGCCTTGTACTTGCAATCCCCCTGCCTCAGTTTCCTGAGTTGCTGGGATTACAGAGATGCACTGCTACACCTAGTTTAGAATTTTTAATCTTATATTTAGTTCTTAAATCTACCTGAGATTTATATTTGGAAAAGGTATGAGGTATAATCAAATCAATTTATTTTCCCAAATGGATATTCAGTTGTCATAGTGACATTTATTGACTGTCCTGCTATTTTCTCATTATTTGAAACAACTCTTTAATAGATAATAAATCTCTGTAAGTTCATTTCTGGATTCTTGTTTTGTAGGTGCATTTGTAAATTCCAGTACTGTTTTAGTTACTGAAAATGTTAACATGTTTTGCCCTCTGATAAGGTACGTGGTTACTCTTCTATTTTTTTTCCCCAAAGTTGCCTTTGCCATACAGCACAATTATTCTTCCAAATGAATCTAAGAATCAGCTTATCGACCCTTGTGAAAAATTCTTGTAGTATTTTATGGGAAAGGCATTGTGTTTATATATTCACTTAGAGCTCGTTGATTTATTTTTGGTATTATGTCTTTCACATCCAGGAAGGTAATACATACAGTACTTCCATTTATGTCTCATCGTAAAGATTTATAGTTTTCTTTGTAGACGTCTGGCACATTTTTAATAGACTAGTCTATAGATATTTTACCATTTTCGTTTGGTATATTTTGTTCTATTATTACTTCATTATTTAATTGGTTGTTGGGGATTTGAAGAATTTTTATTGTGTTCACTCACTCATGCTCACTTTTTCTCTTGCTACACAGCAAGGAGACTAATGCGAAGTCAGGAAAAGCCCCCACCAGAGCCTACCCACCAGCACACTGATCTTTGCCTTTCAGCTTCCAGAACTGTGAGACAATGATTTCCTTTGTTTAATACAAAACAAAAAAAAATTTAGTAGTACAGTTTAAACCTTTCCTTTCTGAATTTCTTAACCTTTTCCCTTCCCAAGCTAGTTTTTAAAAGCAAAACAACATTTTCCAGACTCTTTGAGTTCAGGTGCAAGATCTGCTGTGTATCTGATGTGTTCACTCAAGACATGTTTGGAGAAGTGAGCAATGTCAGGAAGAAGCAAGCTGTGTGGGAAAGATTTTCCTGACAACCATGGTGGTGGAAGAGATCTAGGGGGCAGAAGTGCTGTTATCCAGCCCTATCATTATCCACTGCGGGAGGGGAGGGTAGCAATGTGGTTTTCCTAGGTCTGCTTGTGTTGGGGAGCTGCTCCCAACTGTGATGTTCTTTTTCTACTAAAAGCAATAACAACATCAAAGAAAGAGCTCTTCTCTTCTAATAAACACGGGGACTCTGGATTGTCAACAGTTGGATGCTTATCAGTTTAGGGTTAGGTCCATCTGTGACTAACAGAGATGCTAAATATTGATGACTTTAACCACTTAGAGTTTATTTCCTTCTCTTATAAAAGTTGGAGGTAGGAAGTTTGGGTTGATTTGGTGGTTTGTGCCATGAACTCTTCTGAGAACTTTAATCTTTTTACTTCATTCTGCATAAACTGCCATTTCCAAGCTCACATCATGGTCTAAATGGCTGTCCCGACTCCTGACATTTTAAGTGCATCGGAGCCAGAAAGAAGGAAGAAGAGAACAGGGGGAAAAGTGGGAGGTGTTGGGTGAAATCCTCCTGTCGCTTAAGAAAGGTTCTAGACTCTGCTATGTGATTATCAGATTTGCATTCTATTGGATAGAACTCAGTTTTATGGCCAGACCATGACTGTAAGAGAGGTTGGGAACTCTGGTATTTTGGGGGGAGAAGGGGAAGGGGAGAGCATGTACCTAGGGACAGGGGAGATGACGTCTGAATACTATTTGAAGTTCAGGATTGGACTTCTTCTCTGGTAGTTGAGTTAGTCTGGCTTTGTAGGAGGGGTGTTTCTGCCCTTTGATCTCTATGACACCTTCTCAGGAAGGTTCATCATTGCCCAGAATCCTTATGACTGTATCTAATATACATTAGAGTTTCACCCTTTTAGGGGACTTCGCAGGTTTTATAGCCCTGTGTCTTGATGGTTTGGGGACCCTGAATTTCTCATTGCTTTGTAAAAGAAAGGGAGTCATTTATTAGGGGGCACTTTGTGGTATTTGTCATATAAAAGTACAGGAGTTAACATGTTACCAGGAGATGAAGATCTAAATACAGTTCTTTTTTATTTTGCGGTGCTGGGGATCGAACCCAGGGCCTTGTGCATGCAAGGCAAGCACTAAATACAGTTCTTAAGGAAAAGTCATAGTCAAAATTGCTCTTGACACAGTGCATGCTATCCTCTACAACATTGTAAATGTGTATCAGTTGGCTATTGTCACATAAAAGGCCACCCCAAAATTCAGTGGTTTAAAGTAACAATCATTTATTCTCACACTTCTGCAAGTTGGCTGATCTCGGCTGGCTCAGCAAGACTGTGGCGCTTGGCTCCAGGTTGGTCAAGTCCTGCTCTGTGTGTCGCTCATCTTCTTTAGATTAGCAGGCTAGCCAGGACAGGTTCTGCTGGATGGCAAAAGCCATGGTGCAGAGACAGCCGTGCAAGCACATTTCAAGCCTCAGCTCGTGTTCCAACTGCTCAGATCCCATTGAGCAAAGCAAGTCACACAGCCAAGCCTAATGTCAGTGGATGAGGAAGTAACACTGTTCTCCACGGGCTAAAGAAGACACGAGACCAAGCCCACATCCTTCAACGTGTAGAATTCACTCCTCTTGCGGGGAAATGTAGTAAGGACTGAAACTCTTCACTTTTGTCTGCAAAAGTGATAGGTAATAGGTAACTAAAAGCAGGATTAAAGACTAGGCGTCTCTGCCTCCATTTTGCATCTACCTCCTTTGCTCTGAGTCACCTTGGATTCCAGGAACCACAGGTTTGAACAATAAACATCTTGAGATGAGTGGAAGCTACCCCCAGACATCAGCAACTTTCCTATCCTGGGCAAGGCTCTGCCTGAACAATCCTGAGTTAATGATGGACCAGACCAAGCCATACCAAGATCATCTGTTTTGCAGCTATGAAAGACTTCCAGCTTAGGGAATCTGCAACGCTCGACCTCATTCCCCTTTCTATGAAACATCAAAGTCATTGTCAACTCCTGAAAGGAAGGACTAAGAACCTGGGTCTCCTTGTCTTCCCATTGTGGCCATGCTGATTAAAGTTCTTTTCATATTTTTTCACCATTAAGCAAAGAATTCACTCCTCTTATGGAAGTATCATGGGAGGAGTGAAATGTTTTTATTAAACAATTTAATTTACCACAGAATGATGTTTTAAAATCAGTTCTCATGCTTGCTTTGGCGGCACATATACTAAAATTGGAACCATACAGAGAAGATTAGCATGGCCCCTGTGCAAGGATGACATGCAAATTTGAGAAGTGTTCCATATTTTTCAGAGAGAACTAATAATAAAACTCTAAAAGGTAAAAAAAAAAAAAAAAATCAGTTCCCATGTATTAATCAATTTGTGGCCCTAAATTCTTCCATTTTTAATTTGAGGATGTCAAGCAATTCATCACCCAGCATTTGCCTAGTCAGATGATGATTGCATTTTATTTCTTTATTCAGGGTTTGGAACTCATAAAGTAACTCATATCTCTGTATGAATAGACCAAAGTTCATTGGTTATTGCAGCAGTGTGGTGGGCATGGCCTGGGTCACAGATTCATCGGGTAGATGGCAGGCAGAACCAGTCTCACTCTTTAAATCCTTCCTTCCACAATTCTTAGCACTGACTGTGTCTACCTACAACCCAACTCCCCATTGCACTGAGGAATGTGTGAGCCCCCAGGTGTGGAGGACAGTAACAGGGGCTCTTAGAGGATACTGTGGTATGCAGCCCAGACCACCCCCCCTCCGACCCTCCGCCAACCCCCTGGCTGAAACACTTATTCCCCCAGTGGCTGGGAACATTGGTTGCCAACAGCTTTCAGCTGAGTCCCTCTTGGGGCCTTGCCCTTGGCTGAAGAGAGCAGTCTGGCTCAAGTTCATACCCCTTTCCTGGGACAGGTTGTGTCCAATGACTGTGAGAGACAAGGTCCAGCCTCCTTGCCATTCTGGGTCCATGTGCCCCTGGCATCAGCTGAGGCCTCTGTTGAGGCTGCAATTCTGTCCAACCTCTCCCTCTCACAGATGACCCGGGCGGCACTCTGCAATACACTTTCCACAAGCAAATCTCCATCTTGGAGTCTGATTTCTGGGGAGCCCAACCTACAACATTCTCCGAAGTCAGGCAGAACATTTTGAGTCTTATCCCAAACACTGGCTAGCTGAGTTTCTTAGATAATAACAAGTCTACTATAAGCCTTTGTGAGCCTCAGATTTTTAATATCTAAAGATGTAACCAAAATGGTAATCCATGCCTTGCCTTTACAATGAAGATACCCGTTACTAAATACATCTAAAGCATTTAGCACAGTGTCTAGCATTAGGTTTACTTGAAACAAGCACTATCATGTCATAGTTACGTTTTATTAAAAATAATAATGCTAGTAGGATAACTTGGAGGTCCAGTGCAGAGGAAACGGGGCAGTGGGGCGAGATTTTGTTGAAATAGATTCTCTTCCTTTTTGGTCAGGAGGGGTACCAGGGATTGAACCCAGGAGTGCCTAACCACTGAACCACATCCCCAACCATCTTTTTATATTTTATTTTGAGACAGATTCTCTCTAAGTTGCTGAGGCTGGCTTTGAACTTGTGATCCTCCTGCCTCAATCTCCTAGTCACTTCCTTTTGACTCAGTTCCTTGTCTGCATATTCAGAAGTCCTTACGTGTGTACAGCAGAAATGGACTTGTTATTCTAATTTATTTCCAGAAGATGGCGCCAGTGGATAACACTGCAGTTGCCTCTGCTCAGTAACAATTTTTTGGTCAGTTTCACATGCATTATCTCATTTCATTCTCCTTCATTAACCATTCTCCAAGTGGCAAGTAGTCCGTCATTTTACTCTTTCATCCCTTCCTCCACAAATGCTTTACTAAGCCCTTAACTCCAGCCACAGAGCAGCTTCAAATCTCTTCTAAAATGTGGTGGTGACCAAGAACGAAAAAAATTCCAAGTTCCTGCTGGTGAGCTGGACTTTTGAGAGATGAATAAGAGGTTCTAGGCACTGATTTATTTCTGGGTCTGAATTGGTGCCAACTCATGCTCTTGAAGGAGGTTGATTTGATAAAGTCGAAGGGGCTTAATACAAGTGAAACTGAGTCAGGAAGAAAATGGTTCCTCTGCAGAAGCAGGTGAAGTGCATCCCAGAGATGGTCTGCAGCCCTCACCAGGGCTATTGATCTGAGGGCAGAGTGATTGGTCTCTGGACTGGTTAAAATTGCCGAGCAGGAGGAAGAAGGAAAAAAAATCCATAAAGGGAAATGAGAGAAGGTGTTGAAGGGCTTGGGGAGGAGGGGTGAGCTGGCCTGGATTCAGGAGCTCCAGTCAGAGGTGACTTTGCAGGTCCTTGAGCATCGCACACAGGCCAGCAAGCATACCTGGAAGCCGGGAGACCAGGGCCCTGCAGTCTATATCGATGGTGAGGACAGAGTGTCCCCTGTCAGCCTTCTCACATCCACTCCAGGACTGTGGGGGATGAGCTCACCTGAAGGTCACCTCAGCGCAGCAATTTCGAAGTGTCAAGAAGGACTTCTTCTATGAGCAAGATTTCTTGACAAGCACTCTTTGGGACCCAAAAATGCCATGAGTGTCCTTTAAAATACATATTACAAAGCTGGGCAAGATGGTGCATGCCTGCAATCCCAGGAGCTCGCGAGGCTGAGGCAGAAGGATTGCAAGTTCAAAGCCAGCCTCAGCAACTTAGTGAGGCCCTCCTTGTCTCAAAATAAAAAAAATAAAAGGGCTGAGGATGTTGCTCAATGGTTGAGGCCCCTGGGTTCAATCCCTGGTATTAAAAAAAATATATTACATTAGTAAATGGAAAATTATATCAGAGGTAAGGGAGATAAAAATAAAATAATTATTGCAGGAAGTAAGAGCAGAATTTCTATGTAGGGGTGAGAAGTGGGGAGAGAGAGAGAGGGAGAGGGAGACAAGGAGAGAGAGGGAGGGAGAGATGGATTTTATATTGACTCAGGAGGCTGGGACCATAGCTCAGTGGTAGAGTGCTTGCCTTGTATGTGTGAGGCACTGGGTTCCATCCTCAGCACCATGTAAAAATAAATAAATAAATGAATATAAATAAAGATATTGTGTCCATATGCAATTAAAAATATTTTAAAAAACACACACTTAGTTGTTAACATGGATTATTTGAGCCAGAAGTTGGAGGAGGTTAGGGAGGTTAGTGGAGGATGGGAAAGGAGGAAAAGGCTAAGAAAAGAAATCACATTAAAAAAGGGCATCTGTGATTAAAAGAATGGTTAGCGTGTTTTGATTTAAGTAAATGTTGCTTCTGTTGCCCATGTGCATAGACATGCATGAAACGTGCCCACCAAAATGTTAACTAACAGAAGTCATCATATGGTGATGAGATTTCAAAGCATTTTTCTTTCTTCCTTATAACTATAAATTTTAAATTCTTTCATAGCATTTAAATCAGGGAAGTGGGGGAAAAAAATAAAACCTAGAAAATGTTTGGAAGCCAAACGTGTAAAGCAATATGAAAGTTGAGCTATTGGTGTCTAAGGACATTCAAATTCTAACTTCTCCATCCTCTAGCTGTGTGACTCTGAGCAGATTACTTAGCCTTTCTGAGCCTGACTTTCCTCCTCTTTAGAAGTAGGAATGTAGCAGACATCTTTTACTTTTGTCTACCCAGCATGTTTTCCTTCTGATTTCCCGTGGAGAATTGTTCCATCCCACTTTGCATGAGACCCACCTTGGGTACCGGGTGGATCTGTGTTTGAGGCCTAGCCAATTCATTTATTGCAGAGATGTCCACAGTTTGACTTGGGTCAACAAGAGTCAAGTCTAAGACTTCCTGAAACTACTTCACAAGAGAATCTCTTTTTCTCTGCCAGGTTTCAGAGCCCATTCAAATATAAGCCTGGAGCTTCTGGTGGTCATCTTGCCCATGTGAGCAAAGAGTGTGACTAAAAGTGGGGCTAGTATACAGTAGAGGAGAGATGAGAAAATAATGGAGCAACCCACTGATAGCACTAAGGACCTAGATCCAGCTGTACCTGAAGCTGGAGAACACTGCCAGAAGGAACATAGACTACTGGTTGAAATGTAAATGCTAGGAGATAGATTGGTCAGGTTCAAATCCCAAGTTTGCCACTGCAATTGGGAAACAACAGAAACACAACTGACAGAGCAAGCAGTGAAGGAATTTGTTAAAGGATATGGAGTAGATCATAGTATCACCGGGGACCCAAATTCAGCGACTGAGCAGTCAGAAATGGTGTTCACAGTTGGGTGTTGGGGTGCACGTCTGTAATCCCAGTGGTTCAGGAAGCTGAGGCAGGAGGATTGCAAGTTAAAGCCAGACTTCAGCAACTTAGTGAAGCCCTAAGCAACTTAGCAAGACCCTGTTTCAAAAATAAAAAATAAGGGCTGGGGAGATAGCGCAGTTGGTAGAGTGCTTGCTTCGCAAGTACAAGGCCCTGGGTTCAATCCCCAGCACCACAAAAATAAATAAATAAAAATAAATAAAAAATAAAAAAGGGATGTGTCTCAGTGGTTAAGCACCCTTAGATTCAATTCTGGTACCAAAACAAAGAAAGAAATGAACAAAAGCAAAACAAACAAACCAAAAAATTTTAGAAAAACAAAAGAGAGAAAGAAATGACGTCCATATTTACATTTACACAGCTGAATGGGCCTGGGAACATTGCTGACCCTCCTTCCAGACACCCATTGCTGCCTGTCACCCACTGCCACTGTCGTCACAGGAAGTTGGCCTTGCTGGCCCACCACGCTGGCCAGAGAACATTCTCCATGTTGGTTTTCAACCAGGGCAGATGTGCCTAACTGGCAGAGCCTAAGTCACATGCTCATGTCCTGGCTGCCAGGGAGGCCCGGGAGTCAGCGAGGCCATTTTCTGCCTCCCATGGGAATGGATCTCCAAGAAGTCTTAGGATGTAGTTCCTTCCCTGAAATACAAGAAGTGGGTGCAGAAGCTGGGAAATAAGAGGGATGCCTTAGCTGGATGATCACAGTAAAACTGTCGAAATCTCAGGACTTAAATTTCCCCAGCAGCAAAATGGAAATAATATTGGTTCTTTCCTCAAAATATCATTTAGAGGATTGAAGGAACTCATATGTGTAAAATTCTTAGAACTATGTGGCTACATAATGGTTTAATGAATGCTAGATCTGACTTTTCAGTTATGTGAATTTTGCCTTGAGTCATTTAGAAATCAGCTGCTGTGTGGTTGTTTTGTTGTACATGCCATCTGACAGTCCTGACGTACATGAGGACCGCTGATACTCCAGCGGGTGGTTGTAAAGTTTGAATGTATAAATAACATAAAGTTCCTGCTACATGGGACACCCTTGATGGATGAAAACGACTTATTTCTAATATTAACACCACTATCACCAATAAGTGGGTCTTAACAATCTCATGTAAGTGCTAAGAGCAAGGCTTGGTCAGAGGCCCTTGAAATCACATCTAGGGAGTGGTTTGATTGTTTGGGGGCTACAAGAGAATCCATGACGCCCAAGATCAGGAGAACCCTGAGGTTGGAAAATGGGTACAAAGACAAAGTTGGTAAAAAAAAATGTTTTTGAGCTGCTGGAGAGCAAACCCCTGATTTCACACATGCTGGGCAATTGCCATATCATTGAGCTATACCCGCAGCTCAGTTAACACTTGTTGAGGGGACAAATTGATTGACAGAAGATGAAAGCATCTGTACAGAGCTCGCCTTCCAGGAAGGAGAGTTGCACTCATTCTCCCAACCGGCTTGGTGCTGGCTGTGGGAGCCCCAGAGATGAACAAGGCGCCGAACCTGTTTCCAGGTGTCCCCAGCATGGCGGGAGGGTGGAAAGCTCAGGGACCTACAGGGGCCAGTCTGGGAATGTAAAGGAGGGAAATGAGCCAGGTATGAGGGAGGAACATGGGTAGAAGAAATACTTCCCTTTCTTCTTTACTCCACTCTAAGGAAAATGATACTGCAACAGTGCTGACAAATGGCTCTCTCACCAGGCTTTCTGGCCAGGGAGACGATAGGGCATGGGGAGGACTGTGGATAGATGGAGACAGAATGCTCGACCCAAAAGAGACTGCAGGGTGGAGGGTGGAGAAGTAGACCCACCCGTGTTACCTGGTGGTCAAAAGAAGCCAGAAATTGTGATACCTTGATTTTTAGCTTTCGGTAATGAATGCAAATTTTTTTTAAATACCACTGGGCTTAAACAGTGTGGGCCAAGAAAAGCACAATTTGGTCTGAATTCCAGACCTGAACCTGAGGGTCCAGGGCATGACCTCCAAGCAACTGGGAGAGACAGGTGGCCAAGGGTAGTTTTGATACACCTTGATAAGTGCAGAGGCAAAAGACATGGTGGGTCGCAGGAAGAGCTGGAGGGCCTGCCTGGAGGGAGGAGTCCTAGGGGAGGCCTCAGGCCTCACAGGAACTGTGGGAAGCAGCTGGCAAAGCTCAGGCGGGTGTGAGGCAGGAGGAGCTGAGGCTGGGGAGGGCGCAGGGCTGCATAGAAAGTGGCCTTGGCCACGTCGTCAGCCTGTTCAATGACATCTTAATTTTCCTGATTATAATTTCTGCTGGTTTTTGATAAAAAACAGAGGTTGGTTTCTGTGTCCCCGAAACAACCACTTCCTGTAATAAAAAAAGTCCTTTCAGATATCAGAGTTGGCAACGCTCCCCCTCTTCCTCCTTTCTGCCTCCCTCTCCTGCACCTTCACTCTCTGCTGGGTCACATTCTCTCCCCCAGGATATTAAAGAAAAGACACGCTTCTGACCTTTGTCCGAACACCTTGGACTTGCCAGCACAAAAAGAAACAATTTGCACAGGGAGGGAACGTTTCAATTCTTCCCGGCCCACTCTCTTTGCACTCTGTCCGGAGCCAAATGCAGTTGATGATTCAGAGAGCACAGCGTGACCAGCAGGGCCCTGGGCTGGAAACTAGGAGCCAGTTCCAGCCCTGGTCTGCAGATGGATTCCTTCTGTAGCCCAGGATAAGACCGGGCCGCACAGGCCTAGCTGTCACATAAGCACTAGGTCAGATGGTCTCCGAGAACCTGAGGTCACTGCCTCTCCATCACGACTCTCGGGCCCAGATCTGTCACACACAGAGTGGACCTGACGTTGTCTTGGGTGTCGTCCATCTAGCCAGCATGTGCTGTGTGCCAGGCCCTCTGCCAAGCTCCCACCATATGTGATTTGACCTCACCCTGGTGAAGGAGGCGGACAGTTCGCCTACTTGGTAGACCAGGAAACTGAAGCTCAGGTAATCGAAGTGATGACAACTTGTCCGGTGTGGCCCGTCTTGTAGGTGGGACCTCAAATGATATGGTAGTTGAAACAATATGTTAAATATTTCATTAAAGTAGCACCCAAACCTAATGTATAAAACAGCACGGAGGAGTTTACCATGAAAAACAAAATCTCCTGATTCCTCAAGTCACCTCTCTTAATCATTCGATTTTTTTCCCTTAGGTTTTGAAACAGTAGAGCCAATGGTGTGAATGTTGTGCCCCTCCCATTCATATGTTGAAATCCCCCAAGGCCAGGGTATTTAGGGGGCGAGCCCTTTGGGAAGTGATTGGGTCACGAAGGCGAAGGCTTGTGGTAGCAGGAAATGAGGGTCAGGACACTGAGATCTGGAAGCAACACTTTATTACTGGTGCCACGGCCTAGAGGAATAATTCCCAAAGTCTGAGCCCCGAGCACAGCAGAGCCTTTACTTATATATGGAAGCAAGTTTTGGGTACATCAAGACAAGGGAGTTGGTGCAATTCTATTAGAGGGTGCATTCTGCATTCCTTTTATGGGTACAAGTTTGTCAACAGCCTGGGGGACTTTTTACTGCACTGAGCCTAAAGGGGGATTGTTCTGTCCCATCGCTTTGTTTCCTGCTTCTGCTACTTCTGTTATCCGTTATAGGTACCTGTTGCCCGCAAGCTTCTATGGTTCAATGTTGGTAAGCCGAGCTGCTGTGTGTCAGCGTGCAAAACCACAACCTGTCAGTTCTTACACTGCTGACGTTCCCATTTTGCTCTACCACGTCCTGAATGGGATCAGTGCCCTTGAGGGCCTTCAGAGAGCAGGGGCTGTAAGAGTCACCTTGACCTTCCACCACGTGAGGACACAGTCAAAGGTGCCATCTATGTACCAGGAAGCAGGCCTTCACCAGACACAGTATCTGCAGGCACCCTGATCTATGACTTTCCAGTCTCCAGAACCGTAAGAAATGAAGTTCTGTTGTTTATAAGCCACGCTGCTTATGGTGTTTTGTTACAGCAGCCGAACACACTAAGACAAACAGCTGGGCACTCTCGACCACCCGCTGCAACATTTACTGACACTTCTTTGCTTCCTCCATCTCCAACGATTTAGTATTTACACACTTATTTGTCATTTTCTTGTTTCCTTCTCATAAATTCAGTAAATGTAAGCTCTGATTTCTTATTCTATTGCATGGGCAATGTCTACTGACCTGCCATTTTCTAAGATGTGGGCATGCACAGTATTACTTTTCTCTACATCATTTCCATCTGCTTCTATTCTCCAACTTTCATCAGTCTCATTATATATATTTTTAATTGTCATTTTTTAAAAATGTGGTGGAGATTTCAAAGCTTCCTTCCTAATTCTCCCTCCTTTTGGAAGAATGGAGGATTGTGCTTCCCCACCTTTTACAATTGAGTGTAGCCAGTGTCTAATTCTGGCCCAGGGGTTGGAGGGGAAGGGATCTTTGTGACCTCTGGGCTGTAGCATCTAATGGCTGGTGTGAGCCCCGCACACTCATGCAGTCCTGTACCTGTGAGCATCACGTATGGAGGCGCCTCTGTCAGCCTGGGTCCTGGAAGAGCAGAGCCCCCACCAATGTACATCAACATGCAGTAAGTGGGAGACATACATCTTTGTTGTCTGAAGACTCAGAGTTCGAGTTACTTATTACTGCAGCCGATTGCATCCTGATGGAGGAATTGCCCATTATAAGCCGTCTTACAACTACAACTAAGACTTTCATGTGTTGTCCTTACTTTAAATAAAATCAATAGATTATTTAAAAAGACACTATTCCTCTGTCCTGGGAACTCTGCAAATATCTTTATTTTACCCTCACCGTTCCTTTTTGTCTGGAAATAGAATTCTAGTTAAAAATCTCTTTCAGAGCTTTGTAAATAGTGCACTAATGGTGTCTGACTTTTGATGTTTTTTTTTTTTTAAGTTTATTTTTAGATGTTGATGGACCTTTATTTTATTCATTTATTTATATGCAGTGCTGAGAATCGCACCCAGTGCCTCACACGAGCTAGGTAAGTGCTCTATCACTGAGTCACAACCCCAGCCCTGACTTCTGATTTTTGATGAGAAACCTGATTCCTTTTTCTTCGTAAATAAATCTTTTTTAAATCTGTGGAAAAATGTGTTGCCTGATATCAAAGTCTCTTATTTTCTTTCTTATATTTTATCTGTTTTTTTTTTTCCCATGTTCTTTTGTTCTGTATTGGAAGGACTGTTTTGTTTTGTTTTTTTAAACTTTTCAACCATTTCTTCAAGTTTGCATTTTAACAGTATCATATGAATTTTAATGTCTATTCTATGTAAGAATAGCAGAGAGAGATGCATGAATCACAAGCGTACAAATGGGTGAATTATCACAAATGAACACACACAGATCACCACCCTGCAAGTGGAGAAGTCCACTCTTATCAGCAGCCGGTTACCCTGTGTTCCCTTCTGGTCACTTCCCTTCTCCCTGAGGTTACTCATCATTCTGTTTGGACACTGTCAATTAGTTCCACCTGCCTTCAAAACTTGGAATAAATGGAATCCTAGAGCCAGTCATGCCCTTAAGGTCCCAGTTTCTTCAGCTGACAATTGGGACTAAAAATGTAACGGAGCGTTCATGGCAGATTGTAGGTGCTCAGTACGTGTTTGTTAAATCTGTTCAGCTCCTAGGACCTTCAAATCACATTCATGTTTTTCTTACCTCAGGAGGATTTATGGCATAAAAATGGGCTCTATGATACTAAACCAGAGAACCTATAATTGTAGGAACTGATGTGGGGCAGACTGGAAGGTGGAGTCATGAAGTAGGAGAGGAACAAGCTCGTTGTCTTTGTTCAAGTGGCAGGAACAAAATTTCATAGTTTATGTGTCTTAAACCCTTTCTCCCAGTTCTGAAGGCTTGAAGCCTAAGATCAGGGGGCCAGGATGGTTGGGTTCCTGCTACCTTTTTCCTGTATCCTCACATAGTGAGGAGAGAAAGAGAATCTGTCTTATGTCTCTTCCTACAAGGGCACGGCCCCACCACGAGGGCTTCCCTCTCATAATTTAATTACTTCCAAGGGCCCCATCTCCTTTGACCATCACATTGGGACTTAGGGCTTCAGGTTGTGAATTTAGAGGGAGGCATACTTCAACCCCAGCACTGGACATTGGAAATTTTCTGTTGTTGGGTGCTGCATTTTGTATTCTTTTTTTTTTTTTTTTTTCCTGATATCTCAGTGTCTGATATTTATTTGTTTTTTTAAATTTATTTTTATGGTAAACAAATGGGATACATGTTGTTTCTGTTTGTACATGGAGTAAAGGCATACCATTTGCGTAATCATATATTTACATAGGGTAAAGTTGTTTGATTCCTTCTGTTATTTTTTTCCCTCCCCCGCACCCCTCCCACCTCTCTTTTCCCTCTATACAGTCCCTCCTTCCTCTATTCTTGTCCCCTCCCCCCCATTATGTGTCATCATTCGCTTATCAGCGAGTTCATTCGTCCTTTGGTTTTTTGAGATTGGCTTATCTCACTTAGCATGATTTTCTCCAGTTTCATCCATTTGCCTGCAAATGCCATAATTTTATTATTCTTTATGGCTGAGTAATATTCCATTGTATAAATATACCACAGTTTCTTTTGGATTTTGTATTCTTTTAAATAGTGTGGACTTGACTTGAGTACATGGTTGAGTTATTCGGGTCATTTGGACTTTCTTCAGGATTCCTCTTAAGTTTTTTAAAGGCAGGTTCAGAATAGCCTTTAATCTAGGTCTAATTAAACTTCGTTACTAAGGCCAGACCCCTTATGAGGACTCTCCTTGATGTCTACTCTATAAAGAAGGGTTTCTATTTTGACTTGCTGAAATCATAAACTTTTCTTGACCCTAAATGAGCTCTAGAAATTCTTTAGCCTATTCTTCTTTAGAAGTCTCCCTGCTGGCCTTGAGTAGTTAGTTTTCTCACATTGTGCAGATCATTACTCAGCCAAAGACTAAACAGGACCCCTTGGAGGTCTTTGAAGTTAAGAACTCTCAACTTCTCCAGGACTCCTCCCTCCTAGGCCTCCTAGGGCTCTGTTCAGGTTTCTCTTTCTTGAGCTACATCCTGATCATTGTCTCCATGTGGTAAGGGGTCATCTGAAGGCTTATATCGTTGTTTCCTTTCTCTTGAGGATCATGTGAGGCTTAATGACAGGGATAGGTTCTGAGAAGGGCATTATTTAGCATTTTTGTTGTGACAACATCATAGAATGAACTTACAAACTAAGATGGCTCCTATGTCACTAGGTGATATAATCTCATGGGACCACTGTTGTATAAATGGCCCAAATGGTTGTATAAATTGTCAACCGACATATTATACAGCATACGACTGCACATGAAAATCCTTATTTTGTATGATTTTACCTATTTTCCTAACTATCTAAAGAAGGTTAAATCCAGCCTCTATTACTCTCTCTCACGACTGGAAGAAAAAGTCTTTGCCCAACACTTTGGGAAACAAATTGTACATCTGGAAATTCCGAAAACCTGGAAACCACCATTATAGATGTAGCTTTCTTTAGAACAGCACCCAAAACAATTTCTAATGTGTGATCTGACCAGTTCAGATCAAAACTCTACATTTTATCCTCAAAACTGGAGTAAAGATGGGGCGGGGCAGGGAGGAGAGAGACAGAGGAGAAAGGAGACAGGAGGGATTTCACTCTTGCTGTGGTTAGAGTGGATGTGTCCCCTCAAAGTTCATGTTGGGACCTAGGACCTGACATGGCAGAATTAAGAGGCAGGCCCTTTACGAGGTGGATAGGCCCAGGTCACCTGAATGGGATTAATACTTTGAAAAAAGGGCCTGTGGAAACTAGCTGGGTCCTTTCTGCCCTTTCATTTCTTATGCTAAATGGGGACACAGCATTTACCCCTTTTTGCCACCTCACCATGAAAGGACTCAGCAAGAAGGTGCCATCTTAGAAGCAAAGAGCAGCCCTCACCAGACAACGTATCTGCCAGCACCTTGGACTCTCTACCTCTAGAAATGTGAGAAGATAAATTTCTATTCTTTATAAATTACCTGGTCTTAGGCATTTTGTTATAGCAGCAAAAATGAACTAAGACATTCCCCAACAAGAAATGCATCTGCCCTGACTTGGAGGTGGCATGCTATTGAAGGCACAGTTTCAGCAGCTGACTGCCTGGGTTTGAGTCCCACTGCCAATTACAAGCGCGCCTTGAACTGGCTACTTAACTACTCTGTACCTCGGTTTTCTCATTTTCAGACTGGGTTGGTGACCATATTCTCATCTACCTTGTAAGGTTGATTGTTAATGAAGGTAAAATAAATTAATGTTTGTAAAATACTAAGAATAATCAATGGTACATAGCAAGCACCATGTAAGTGTTTGCACGCATTTTTCTCATTAGAGAAGTAATGCACATTTACTGTAGATAGAGAAGTTCTCCAGGGTAGGGGGTGTGGTCTGCTAAGGCTGCCTGCTTGTTTTCCAAAACACCTTTCAGAATGGACTTCCTCAGTACAGTGTATTGACTCAAGCCCTGCTCAGTGTCCCGCAGGTGTGGGAGAAACAAAACTTGCAGATATGTTTGGGTCAGATCTACCAAAGACAACTTACATCTTGAGAATACCAACGCTGTGATGTCCCAGCATGACTGTGTTCAGAAATGCTCTCAGCCCAGCGAATAATTTGCACATTATTGGACCAAAAAAGAAAAAAAAAAATTTTTCTTTAACAAGCATATCTTGTAACTTAGTATAACTTAGTTAAACGGTTATGTCTTATACTTTAAACATGATATATAGATATATGTACACACAAAACCATGTAGTCTTGTAGTTATATCTCTCAGAAAGTCAAATGCCTTCTCATTACATGTTATTAAACACAGGGAAGGCATCAAAACTATAATAATCAGGAAAAAATTACACAATTTTTGTTTCTTATTTTTGAAAAGTTATGGTCAAATACACATAGATTTTACCATCTTTGCTGATTTTTTTTTTTTTTTTTTTTTTTTAGATTATTTATTTAGGTACTGGGGATTGAACCCAGGGATGCTTAATCACTGAGCCACATCCCCAGCCCTTTCTTACATTTTATTTAGAGACAGGTCTTGCTGAGTTGCCTAGGGCCTCACTAAGTTGCTGAGGCTGGCTTTGAACTCACGGTCCCCCTGCCTCAGCCTCCTGAGTTGCTGGGATTCCAGGCGTGTGCCACAGCACCTGGTGATCGTGCCTGTTTTTAAGTGCAAATTTCTAAGGTATTAAGTACATTCCAACCATCACCACCATCTGCTCAAGGACCTCTTTTCTTGCAAAACCGAAATTCTCTTCATATTAAATAATATCTGCCCCTGCCCCTCTTCCCCTTTGGCTATTCTGTGTACCTCACATACAGGGAACCATGAGGGCTTTGTCTGCCTGCGACTGGCTTAGTCCCCTTAGCCTGGTGTCCTCAAGGGTCGTTTCTGCTCCAGCACTGTTAGCGTTTCCTCCCTGTTCAGGGCTGCGTGGAGTCACCCCGTGTGTAGAGTTCCTTTGTTCATTCATTCATCCCTCCTTGGACACCTGGGTCGCTTCCACTCTGGGCTGTTGTGAATAATGCTGCTGGGAACCTGAGTACACAAATCTCTCTTCAAAACTGTTTTTAATTCCTTTGAGAAATAGACCCAGAAGTGGAATGGCTGGTTATCTGGTAATTCTATTTTTAATTTTTTGAGAAGTTGCCATTCTGTTTTCCACGGTGGCTGCATCATTTTACGTTTCCAACAATAGTGCCCAAGGGCTCCAACTTCTCCAGATTCTCTACCACACGTGTTATTTATTTATTTAGGTTTTTGTACTAGTCATCCTGATAAGTGTGAGCTGATATCTCATTGTGGTTTTGATTTGCATTTTCTTAATAACTGATCTCCTTTCCTAAATTAAAGAAATAGCTTACACATGGTAAAGTGCCATATCTTGTAAGGACAGATGAATGAAACTGTACATATGTGGGTCCCTGTGAAACTATTGCCAGATCAAGCTAAGGAATATTCCCAGTACCCCAAGAAACTTGCTCATGTCTCGTCCAAGTCAGTGACCCCCACAGGTAACCACTCTTCAGGGCCTATGTACTTTTAATCTCATCTGTGTCTTTTGCCCCATCAGACCAGTTCTCAAGAATACTCCTGTCGTATTGTCCTTTGACAGTCATGTCAGTGTTAACATTCTGCATAACCTTCTCTCCCTTATCTTGCTGAAGGTAATTTCAACACAGCATTCAAAATTCTCCAAGTACTGATGTCTTCCACATCACTGCCCCTCTCTGTGAGACTGCTTATCAAATTCAGTTGTGACTTACACTTCCGTAACCAAGATTTGTTTGATTCTACACAGGCTTAGAAGCTGATGTCTTCTCTCAGAGGTGGGATTACATTTACCAAGCTCCTGGGATGAAGGTGGAAAATCAGAATGTCAATGTATTCGATGATAACAAGAAATGTAATTGTTAAGTAGAGTGGAACAGTCTCATCAGCATGCCCGCACATGCTTTCCTGAAAGCACATCTGCGTGAGAAGTCAATTCTACCCCCAACGAGACTTGGTGAGTACTTGCTCATCCAACACTCTCAGCTAAGAGCCTATGAGTTGTCAAGCATTGTGCTGGATGCTCTGTGGAGAAGGGTGAATAGGAGAGATGGGACTCTACGCTTACACATCCTAAAGTACAGGGGGAAAATAGGCCTTGGACAGATAATCAGACTTCCAGGTTACAGAAAAAAAAAATCTAAACTGCACATCCTAGCCTCTGCTTTCTTTTTGCACTTACTAAAACAACATACAGGGATTCTTCAAAATGGCAGTTCACCAAGATGGGGGTCAGCAAACTATGGCCTACAGACTTGATTCAGTCCACTGCCCATTAACCTGCAGCTGATAAGCTAAGGATAGTCTTACATTCTTAACTGGTTGTAAAACAAATCAAAAGGAGAATATTTATGATATGAAAATTTCAATGCACATAAATAAAGTTTTATTGGAACACAGTCACATGTTCCAACTCATGTTCCTGAATTTTATGCTACAGTGACAGAATGCAGTGCAGATCATATAGCATGAAAAGTCCCCCAAAATTGACTCTGCCCCTTCTTGGAAAAAAAGTTGCCAATTCCTGCTCTAGAAAGTTCAACAGAACTTTCTGCAAAGATGGAAATACAGCAGGCAGCCTCTGTTGACGTGTGATCCTTGAGCACTAGAAATGTGTCTAGTGCAACTGAGGAGCCCAAAGCTTATTCTACCTAAATTTCAGTAGCCGCATGTGGCTAGAGGCTGCCATATTGATAGCACAGAAGTAGCAAGTGAGAGAAAGGGTGTCTGGATGGAGAGCCCCCCCCAAAAACAAAAGACAAGGCAGCACATGCCGTGGAGGGAGGAGGGAAGGCTTACAGGTGGAGGCTGAGAGGTCCTGCCAGCCTCTTGCTCTCAGGCGTCTTTCCCAGCCTTCATTCCAGAATGCTGGCCCTGGACAGTTCTTGAACAGATACTGAGACTTCTGGGGAGGGAGGGAGACTTCCCAGGGAGGATTGTCCTCGCCTAAAGAGTCCAGAGAATCTTTGGGAGAATTTGACCAGTTCAGAAGGAAGACCTAAAGATCCTGATACTGGGACTTCCTAATGCATAGGCATACCAACTCTTATGATCAATAAACCTTCCCCATATGCTCACAGCTTCCAAGAAGCATTAGTCTATATCCCATCCTTCAATATGAACAGATAAATAAGAATCATCATACATTTGGGGAAATCCTGGAGTAAGTGAGAGAAAACCCAAACAGATAAACAGACTTAGGCAAAGACCCATGGAAACACATATATACTAAGAAGTTCATGAAGCTGGGTGGGAAATACAGTTTTTATTTTCACAAAATTTATCTGAAATGTAGCATTTTCTTTGATCATGAACATAAGCAGCAGACCATATAGTAATTAAATATCTGCAATTTCATCACCAATAAAAATTCTTTGCTTTTGTGGAAGTTATTTAAAAATATCACATTTCTTTTGTGGAAGTTATTTCAAAATATCATTTATGCTCATCAGGACTTTGAAATTATGGTTCTTAACAAACATGCCGCTAAATTTTGTAATGTAGAAGCATATATGTTACCTTATGACAGATTTGTTTCTTAAATATTTTGACAAATGCATTTCAGTATATACAGGTTCCTCAACTTACAATGGGGTTCTATGCAATTGTAAGTTGAAATTATCATAAGTCAAAAATGCATTTGATGCAATAGCATATTGAACATCATAGCTTAGCAATGCAGTACACTATGGAAGGTCATATGGTTCCCCTTCTGATTGCCTGATTGCTTGGGAGCTGCAGCTTGCTGCTCTTGCCCAGCATAGAGAGAGAATATCATGTCACACAACAGTAACCTGGGAAAAGATTAAAATTCAAAGTATGGTTTTACCGAATGCTTATTGTTTTCACACCATCATAAACTAAAAAACCATATTTATGTAACTCGGGGAACATCTATGAATTTTTTTATAGCCCCATGGATAGAATTTTATTCATTTAAAAATATGACAGCCAGGCATGGTGCTGCATACCTACCATCCCAGTGACTTGGGAGGCGGAAGCAGGAGGAACACAAGTTTGAGGCCAGCCTCAGCAATTGAGCAAGACCCTAAATGACTCAGTAAGACTGTTTCAAAATAAAAAGGACTGGACATTAAGCTCAGTGGTAAAGTGCCTCTGGGTTCAATCCCTAGGACCAACTAATCAATCAATCAATAAAAAATATGCTAAGAGCTGGGGTGTGGCTCGGTGGTAGAGCACTTACTTAGCATGCACAAGCCCTGGGTTAGTCCCCAGCACCACATACACACAAAAGAAGTGCTCAAAAAGGAGTCCTTAGGCTCCACAAGACTGCAAAAGGGTCCATGACTCAAGAAAGGTCAAAAACATCCGTAATAGGGCTGGGGTTGTGGTTCAGTGATAGAGCGTTTGCCTAGCATGTGTGAGGCACTGGGTTCAATTTTCAGCACCACCTATAAATAAATGAATAAAATAAAAGTCTATCAACATCTAAAAAATTTTAAAAAGTCTGCAATAAAATTCTTTTTGGAGTTATAAATGGGTGGGGCATTCAGATAATAATAATAATCAAACACTATGTGCCAGATTTCAAACCTCCTAATTCTGAGAAGTAGCTATTATTTTGATAACTTTAATTAGGTTTTTGAAATGCTCGTTTTGTCATGTCAGTAGGATATTTGGAGAGAGAAAAGATAAACAGATGTACCTGATCAGCCCTCTTGACCTGAAAGTCCAACTTTCTTTTGCAGAAATGGTACATGCACATCAGAAACCAGCTAGAAAGAAGCAAAAAGAACAACAAAAATCACCCTCAAACCCATTACCTCTCTGGTTAACATCATTCTAGGCAGCACTCTCTCCGCCTACCTACATAAATAAACGTACACACATAAACTGAGATATGGATAAATAGATGTATAGGGGTATATAGATAATTTAAAAAGAAAACAGGATCAAATTACACTTTGTTATGATTTTTAAAACTTTGTCATTAAACAATACATTTTGTTTATCTTCTGTATCAAGAATAGAAATCAAGGGCAGTTGTTATTCTCACTGTACAAGTGAGGAAATGAAGAATCAGGTATTTAAAGCCTGTCTATGAACATACATGGTGAGAGAAGAAGAAATCTCTTGGTCATTCCAGAACTACTTACTCTTCAAGTTCATGGTCTCTGTGAGGGGCAACCCTGGAGTTTAGTTGAACCAGGCATCCTTCCTCCTCTCAGCGCTGCCTGCAAGCTTGTAGTCTTGAAGGCTTGGAGACTTCAGGGGATTCTAGCTCAAGTGCAGGCAGTCCTTATGTCTGGTTCCAGCAGAGATTTACAGCTAAAAAACCTTCCACTGAACTGTTACACTCAAAAGCAGGAACCTGGTACCTCCTGGATTCCTTGCTTTATTTCTGTTCTGATTCCTTTTTAAAGCAAATGGGAGCAACACGTTTATTCCTCCGATGAAGCTCAAATATAACAATTCCACACCTGTAATCCCAGTGACTCGAGAGACTGAGGCAGGAGGATCACAAGTTCAAAGCCAGTCTTAGCAATTTAGCAAGACCCTAAGTCACTTAGTGAGATCCTTTCTCAAAAAAAAAAAAAAAAGGGGGCGGGGCTGGGGATATATGTCTTGGTGGTAAGCACCCCAGGTTCAATCCTTGGACTCCAAACAAAAACAAACAAGTCACCACTAGGTGTCTCCATAGAACCCATCACAGAGATGGAGACCACTCACAGGAAGGTTGAACTTCATGGAGTTCAGCTCCCAGAAACTGGAGAAAGATGAGAGGATTCAAATGTAAGTCCAAGGAAGATGAACTCAGCGTGGTCAGAACCAAAGATCAATCAATCTGCTGTCTCCCAAAATCTGATTGGCTACAGCGGAATCACTTGAGGCTCTTGTTGAAAGCAGTAATGCCAAGGTTTCACTCCCAGAGAAGTGGGTGTCAACCTTTGCTGCACATGAAAGTCCCAGGGAAGGTTTTAAAAGTTCAATGACCCCAGTAACAAAATGGCAAGTAGACTTTTCAGGCTCCTCCTCCACAGGGAACATTGAAAAAACACGTAAAAACTGTCAGAACTCTGTAAAACCATCAAAGGTTTAGAGCAACCGAGTAGATGCTGAATCAAGAAAAAGCAACTTAAAAACAGCTCTGTGAAAGTGAAGGCTAAGGTAGAGTTGTAAGCAGCCTGGCCTAGTGTTGAAGGAGGACCCCAGCACAGTCAATCTGCAAAGACTGAGGGAGGTGTGTTTGATTTTCTCATTTTTCATGTTTTCAAGGAAATTTCTGTAAAAACACTAATTGAACATAAACTAAAGGAACAGAGGTTCAGTAACCACATTTGACAAGGAATACAGTCTTTCCAAAATAGTTTATAAGAGTCATTAATTAACAGAGGACTAGCTGGATATGGTGGTGCACACCTGTAATCCCAGTGGCTTGGAAGGCTGAGGCAGGAGGATCACAGGTTTGAAATCAACCTTAGCAATTTAGCTAGGCTATAAGTAACCTAGTGAGACCTTGTCTCAAACTAAAAAAATAAAAAGGACTGGGGATATGACTCAGTAGTTAAGCACCCCTGGGATCAATTCCTGGTACCAAAAAAAAAAAAAAAAAAAAAAAAAAAAAAAAAAAAATATATATATATATATATATATATATATATATATATATAAGTGCATTTCAGTCAAGGAACAAAATACATTGACAGAACCTGTCTCAGGGCTGGGGATATAGCTCAGTCGGTAGAGTGCTTGCCTGGCGCGTACAAGGCCCTGGGTTCGATCCCCAGCACCGCAAAAACAACAACAACAACAACAACAACAACCTGTCCCAGAGGAAACCCAGACATCGGATTTACTGGCCAAAGACTTTTGATCAATGATCTTAAATATGTTCAAAGAGCTAAAAGAAACCATGGACAGAGATCTAAAGGTAATGAGAAAAACAACATGTGGAAAACATAGAAATTCCAAAGCTGAGAGTTATAATAACTGAAATAAAAAATCTAATGTCGTGGGACTGGGGTTGTAGCTCAGTGGTAGAGTGCTTATCTAGCATATGTGAGGCACTGGGTTCAATTCTCAGCACTGTATATAAATAAATAAATACTTTTTTAAAAAAAATCTAACATCCAGTCTTTGTCCAAGTCTAATTACATTAAAATGTCTGGAGCAGGGATACCAGCATTGGTTTCTCCAAACTCTGTCAACATTGAAAACCTCTGTCCCAGAAGTTCTGTTTTAGTCTCCCAAAGCTGTGAGTCTACAAAAGTGGCACATTTTCATTATGTGAAGAACTCTAAAAATATGAACTTCTGGATTAGTCCCCAAGTCATTGAAATAAGAATCTTTAAGGGACTGTGCCTGCCCGCCCCCCACCACAGACAAAGTATTCCAAGGGGCCTGTTGGCCCACTGCAGACAGACCTCATGCGCCCATCCACCTCCCCTCTCCCCCACCGAGCTGACTTGGCATGCCCTCACTGGAGCTCCCCAGCTTCTGTGAAGGCTGGTGAAGGCATTTTGAATTATCCTGAGGGTGTGGCCACCATCATTGGAAAGGCAGCTCCCTTCCTGAGACACCTACAGGAGACTGGAGGCCCTTTGACAGGTAACTCTATTTACTCACTTACATCCTACACCCTTCCCCATCCTCTTCATAATACTATAAATACTATAAATAATACTATAAATAATAATCAACCTCATCCTGTTTATTACAATAATGTTAAAGTCTTTATAGGGGCTCTCTGGTTCAGGGCTGCATTTTCTTTGTATTAGGTGCTGCTAATATTGATCTCCCCTTCAAAGGAGAGGTACTGGAAAACTGCAAGGTCACAATAAGCCTGCAGGGGGAAAACTTCGGTACCTTGGATCTTCACTGCTAGAGGGGCATATACAGAAACAATATGAAAAAACAGGGGAAGAAAGTGTCCCTAACAAACCAAGATGCTATTTTGATAGAATCCAATGACAGCATGGCAGTAGAAATGACAGAAAAAGAGTTTAGAATCTGCATAATTAAGATGATCTGTGAAGCAGAAGATGAGATAAGAGAGCAAATGCAGGCAATGAATGATCATGCCAATAAATGAGCAAATACAGGAAGCAAAAGAACACTTCAATAAAGAGATAGAGGTTCTGAAAAAAACAGAAATACTTGAAAGAAACAATAAACCAAATTAATAACTCAATAGAAAGCATCACCAACAGAATAGATCTCATGGAAGACAGAATCTCAGATAATGAAGATAAAATATTTAATCTTGAAAATAAAGTAGAACAAACTGAGAAAATATTAAGAAATCATGAATGGAACCTCCAAGAATTGTGGGATATCATGAAAAGACCAAATTTAAGAATTATTGGGATTGAGGAAGGCACAGAGATACAAACCAAAGGAATGAACAAACTGTTCAATGAAATAATATCAGAAAATTTCCCAAACCTGAAAAATGAAATGGAAAATCAAATACAAGAGGCTTACAGAACACCAGGAGCACAAAATTACAACAGATCCACACCAAGGCACATTATAATGAAAATACCTCACATATAAAATAAAGATAGGATTTTAAAGGCTGCTAGAGAAAAGCATCAGATTACTTATAAGGGGAAACCAATACAGATATCAACAGATTTCTTAGTACAGGCTCTAAAAACCAGAAGGACCTGGAACAATATATTTCAAGCTCTGAAAGAACATGGATGCCAACCAGGAATCCTATACCCAGCAAAACTAACCTTCATATTGGATGATGAAATAAAATATTTCAATAATAAACAAAAGTTAAAAGAATCTACAAATAGAAAGCCTGCACTACAGAACATTCTCAGCAAAATATTTCATGAAGAGGAAGTGAAAAACAACAATACAAGTCAGGAAAGGGAGGAACTACCCTAAAGGAAAAGCCAATCAAAGGAGAAACCAAGTCAAGTTAAAAACCAAAAATAAGCCAAAATGACCAGAAATACAAATCATATCACAATAACAACCCTGAATGTTTAATGGTCTAAACTCAATAATTAAAAGACATAGACTGACAGATTGGATTTAAAAGGAAGACCTAACAATATGCTGTCTTTAAGAGATTCATCTCGTAGAAAAAGACATCCACAGACTAAAGGTGAATGGATGGGGAAAAACATACCATGCACATGGACTCAGTAAAAAAGCAGGGGTCTCCATACTCATATAAGTAAAATGGACTAAGTTAGTCAGAAGGGATAAAGAAGGACATTTCATACTGCTTAAGGGAAGTATAAATCACAAAGACATAATGATTTTAAATATTTATGTCCCCCAAAATGGAGCATCTATGCACATCAAACAAACCCTTCTCAATTCTAAGAATCAAATAGACCAAAACACAATAATAGTGGGGGACTTTAACACACCACTCTTACCACTGGATAGGTCCTCCAAACAAAAACTGAACAAAGAAACTATAGAACTAAATAATACAATCAATGATATAGCTTTAATGGACATTTACAGAGTATTTCATTCATCATCAAGTGAATATACTTTTTTCTCAGCAGCTCATGGATCCTTCTCCAAAATAGATCATATGCTATGCCACAAAGAAGCCATTAATAAACACAAAAAAATAGACATACTACCTTGTATCCTATCAGACCATAATGGAATGCAATTAAGAATCAATGATAAAATAACAAATGAAAACTACTCTTATACCTGGAGACTAAATAATATGCTATTGAATGATGCAATAATAACAGAAGACATCAGGGAAGAAATAAAAAAAATTCTTAAAGGTGAATGAGAACAACAACACAACATATCAAAATCTCTGGGACACTCTGAAAGCAGTACTAAAAGGAAAGTTCACTGCAGTGAGCACATACTTTAAAAAAATAAAAAGTCAACAACTAAATGACCTAACATTACATCTCAAAGCCCTAGAAAAAGAACAGGTCAACACCAAAAATAGTAGAAGATAGGAAATAATTGAAATCAGAGATGAAATAAATGAAATTGAAACAAGAGAAACAATTCAAAAAATTGACAAAACAAAAAGTTGGTTCTTTGAAAAAGTAAACAAAATTGATAAACCCTTAGCCACACTAACAAAGAGAAGGAGAGAGAAAACTCAAATTACTAGAATTCGTGATGAAAAAGGAAAGATCACGACAGACACCATTGAAATACATAACATAATTAGAAGCTACTTTGAAAATCTATACTCCAACAAAATAGAAAATATCAGACATTGACAAATTTTTAGAGACATATGATCCTCTCAAACTGAATCAGGAAGACGTACACAATTTAAACCGATCAATTTCAAGCACCAAAATAGAAGAAGCCATCAAAAGCATACCAACCAAGAAAAGTCCAGGACCAGATGGATTCTCAGCCAAATTCTACAAGACCTTTAAAGAAGAACTAATACCAATATTCCTCAAAGTATTCCAGGAAATAAAAAAGAAGGGAACCCTTCCAAACTCATTCTATGAGGCTAGTATCACTCTGATATCAAAACTAGACAAAGACTCATCAAGGAAAGTAAACTTTAGACCAATATCCCTGATGAACATAGATGCAAAGATCCTTAACAAAATACTGGCAAATCACATACAAAAATATATTAAAAAGATAGTGCACCATGATTAAGCCAGGTTTATCCCAGAGATGCAAGGTTGGTTCAACATCCAGAAATCAATAAATGTAATTCACACATCAATAGACTTAAAGTTTAAAATCATATGATTATTTCAATAGATGCTGAGAAAACATTTGATAAAATACAGCACCCCTTCATGCTTAAAATACTAGAAAAAGTAGGAATAGTTGGAACATACCTCAGCATTGTAAAGGCTATTTATGCTAAGCCCATGGCCAACATCATTCTTAATGGAGAAAAACTGAAAGCATTCCCTTTAAAAACTGGAACAAGGCAGGGATGTCCTCTTTCACCACTTCTATTCAACACTGTCCTTGAAACTCTAGCCAGAGCAATTAGGCAGACTAAAGAAATTAAAGGGATACGAATAGGAAAAGAGGAACTTAAGCTGTCACTATTTGCTGATGACATGATTCTATATTTAGAGGATCCAAAAAACTCCTCCAGAAAACTTCTAGACCTCATCAATGAATTCAGCAAAGTAGCAGGATATAAAATCAATATGCATAAATCTAATGCATTTCTATTCATAACTGATGAATTCTCTGAAAGAGAAATTAAGAAAACCACTCCATTCACAATAGCCTCAAAAAAATAAAATACTTGGGAATCAATCTAACAAAAGAGGTGAAAGACCTCTACAATGAAAACTACAGAACACTAAAGAAAGAAATTAAAGAAAACCTTAGAAGATGGAAAGATCTCCCATGTTCTTGGATAGGCAGAATTAACATTGTCAAAATGGCCATTCTGCCAAAGGTGCTGTACAGATTCAATGCAATTCCAATTAAAATCCCAGTGACATTCCTCATAGAAATAGAGAACTCAATCATGAACTTCATCTGGAAGAATAAGATACCCGGAATAGCCAAAACAATCCTGAGCAGGAAAAGTGAAGCAGGAGGTATCACAATACCAGACCTTAAACTATACAACAGAGCAATAGTAACAAAAATGGCATGGTATTGGCACCAAAATAGACAGGCAGATCAATGGTACAGAATAGAAGAAACAGAGACAAAACCACATAAATACAGTCACCTCATACTAGACTAAGGAGTCAAACACACAATGGAGAAAAGATAGCCTCTTCAACAAATGGTGCTGGGAAAACTGGAAATCCATATGCAGTAAAATGAAATTAAACCTCTATCTCTTGCCCTGCACAAAACTCAATTCAAAATGAATCAAGGATTTAGGAATTAGACCAGAGACCCTGCACCAAATAGAAGACAAAGTAGGCCCAAATCCTCATCATGCTGGCTTAGGATCAGACTTCCTTAACAAGACTCCCAAAGCACAAGAAATTAAAGCAAGAATCAATAAATGGGATGAACTCAAACTAAAAAGCTTTTTCTCAGCAAAGGATACAATCAATAATGTGAAAAGAGAGCCTACAGAGTGGGAGAAAATCTTTCCACATGTACTTCAGATAGAGTACTCATCTCCAAAATTTATAAAGAACTTACAAAACTTTACACCAAAAATACAAAGAACCCAATCTATAAATGGGCCAAGGAACTGGACAGACACTTTACAGAAGAAGACATACAGGCAATTAATAAATATATGAAAAATTTTTTAACATCTCTAGTAATTAGAGAAATGCAAAGTAAAACAACTCTAAGATTTCATCTTACTCCAATTAGAATGGCTATTATTGAGAATACAAATGATAATCGATGTTGGCGTGGATGTGGGGAAAAAGGCACACTCATACATTGCTGGTGGAGTTGCAAATTGGTGCAGCCACTCTGGAAAGCAGTGTGGAGATTCCTCAGAAAACTTGGAATGGACCCACCTTTTGACCAAGTTATAAGTCCTTTGGGTTTATACCCAAAGGACTTAAAATCAGCATACTACAGTAACACAGCCACATCAATGTTTATAGCAGCTCAATTCACAATACCTAGATTGAGGAACCAACCCAGATGCCCTTCAACAGATGAATGGATAAAGAAACTAGTATATATATATACAATGGAATATTATTCAGCCAAAAATAAGAATAATATTATGCCATTTGCAAATAAATGGATGGAATTGGAGAGTATCATGCTAAGTGAAATAAGCCAAACCCAAAAAAACCAAAGGTCAAATGTTTTCCGTGATAAGTGGACGATGATATATAATGAGGGTGGGGGGTGTGGGGAGTGAGAGAAGAATGGAGGAACTTTAGATTATGTAGAAGGAAATGGGGGGGGTATAAAAAATCGTGGAATGAGACAGACATCATTGTACTTGTATGATTACACAAATGGTATGAATCTACATTGTGTACAACCATAGAAATGAAATGATGTAACCCGTTTGTGTACAATGAACCAAAATGCAGTCTGCAAAAAATAAAAAAAATAATTAAAAAAAAGAATCTTTCAGGGTAAACACTGGGTATTGGCCTTTTGAACACATTTTCTTTATAATTCTGATAACTAGACAATTCCATGAACTCCAGAGAATTCCATATTGTCCAACTTCTCTGTCCGAAAGCCTTTTCTTCAATGAAGATATCAAGAGCCCCACTATCTAAAGCACACGTGTTAATAGCATTTGCTCTGAAGTCCCTTGATGAGGCTTAATTCACTGGATAATTCACTGACTCATTTCAGACTAACATTATTTATTGAGGGCCCTGGATACAGCAGTACCTGGAACAGACACAATCCCTGCCCTCAGGAAGCATTCCTTCTAGCACAGGAGCCGTTATATAATCACGACTGTTGGTAAGGAAATTAAAGTGAGGTAAGGGGCTGGAGAGGGAGGAGAGTGGGCAGGGGTGTCACCAGAGAGCTGCCATTTAAGAAGAGACAAGTGAGGGGTGAGCTTAGTGTTGAGGGATATATCTAGGAAGAGAGCTGTTGACTGAACAAAAATACCTGAAATCTTGGCTTACAGAAGGTAGTCTTACTCGTGCACCTTCCAGTTTCTTCCTTTTGCTTTGGATTTAACTCTCATCTGGGGCCAAATGACCTGGCTCCAGGGCTCTCGACCATCTGTGTGAATTTTGGGCTGGCCACATCATCCCTAAGAGTCATAGTGTCTTCACTGTCAATTGCACTTAATAGTCACCAGAATTGCTACCTGAAAGTAGGGTTGCCAACGGGGCACCTGGGATAGGGAAGTATAGTGCAGGGGTTAATGTCACCATTCAAAGTCTGTCTCTGCCATTTTCTTACCATAAAACTAAGCAAATTACTTAGCCTCTCTGGGCCTTTGGCTTATGTATTAGACACAAAAATGTCCACGTCCTACACCTGAACCTAGGACTGTGTTAGGTTACATGACCAAAGGGAATCAAGGTTGCAGAAGGGATTAAGACTGCTAGTCATGGGGCTGGGGTTGTGGCTCAGTGGTAGTGCACTTGCCTAGCATGTGTGAGGCACTGGGTTCGATTCTTAGCACCACATAAAAATGAATAAATAAAATAAAGGTAGTGTGTCCATCTACAACTTAAAAAAAAAAAAAAAAGACTGCTAGTCAGCTGACTTTAAAACAGGGAGATGATCCTGTGCTATCTAGCTGGGGTCCTTAATCATGGATCAGGGGGCAGAAGAGGAGGTTCAGAGGGAAATTTGGCTACAGAAGAATGGTCACAGTGACATGATGTGATGTCAGAAGAACAGGACCCATTGTTGCTGGGTTTGAAGGTGAAGGAGACTCTAGTCAAGGAATGCAAGTGGCCCGTGGAAAAGAACTTTGGCCCAAGGAGGCTGCATAGGACTTGTAACCTACAGAACTGTAAGATGGCAAATTTGTATAACATAAGCCATGATGTTGGTGGTAATTTGTTATTGCAGCAATAGGAAACTAGTACAATTTATCATCTGAAAATGAACAAAATGATAGTATCCGCCTCACTGGCTATTTGGGAGGGTTCTCTGAGTCCTCCTCAGAGTCAGGTCCACAATAAGTGCTATGGCAGATAAAATAATGGCCCAACAGAGACGTCCATACTGTAATCCCCAGAACCTGGGAGTAGGGAGTCCTTACTTGCCAAAAAGGACTTTGCAGATGTCGTTAAATTAAACATTTTTAGACAAATTATCCTGGTGGCTTGGATGTCATCAGAGGGTCCTTACAAGCAAGACCGGCAAGTAGGAGGCTAGAATCTGAGAAGGAGATGTGACAACAGAAGCCCAAGGAGAGGGGAGTTGAGGAAGGGAGGGGAAAGGGAGGGAGGCAGGCAGGGCTGGGGAGCGAGAGGTTCCTAACGGCTTCTTTTTCTTTTTCTGAGCTGGGAATAGAACCCAGGGCCTTGCAGAAGCTAGACAAATGCTCTTCCACCGAGCCGCGCTCCCAGCTGGACACACCGAGAGATTTGAAGATGCCACACTGCTGGTTTTGAAGAGAGAGGAAATGAACACCGTGCTCAATAAAAGTTAACTATTGCCATTCGGTGCAGCCTCCAGCATTGTCAGGACAGAGTGCTCAGGAAGTACTGAAGGCAGTAGCAGTAACGATGCCTGGAATTCGCCACAAGAGGCACACTATGATGCCATCTCTACTCTTTCGGCTTGCTTTTTGGCATCCCAAGCATCTAAAAGCATTTCGGTTACAATTTTTTTGTTTGTTTTTCTAAAATAAAATTCTAACCCAAGTGCTTCCTCCCACCATTCAGGTCTATGTCATACATTAGTGACAGCTGATAATTTTGTCATAGGAAGAAGCCATGGTGATAGGTAGTACACCCCAGAGTAGAAATCAGAAAGCCCAGACCCTGTCCTGGCACTGCCTCTGCTTGGCTGTGTGACTTGCATCACCTGCTTTCCTCCTCTGAACTTCATTTTCACCAACTCGAAAACAAAGGGATTAAACCATTAATAACTCCCATTCGTTGGACACCTTTGATGGGTGTTTGGATCTGGAATGCCCCCAGAGCTTCAAGTGTTAAAAATGCAGTTCCCAAAGCAGCAGTGTTCAGAGGTGGGGCTTTGGGGAAGGGATCGATCATGAGAACTCTGGTCTCTTCGGTGGATTAATCCACCCATTGGTTTGTGATGGAATGGGCTTTGGGAAAGTGGTGGGAACTGTAGAAGGCGGGGCTTAGTTGGAAGAAGTAGGTCACTGGGAGTGTGCCTCAGAAGGGTATGTCTTGTCCCTGGCCCCTCTTCTCTCTCTGCTTCCCGGTCACTTTGAGGAAGGTGGCTTTGTTCCACCGTGACAATCAACCTCACCTCAGGCCCAAGGTGATGGGGCCTAGAAATGGACTGAACCTTCAAAAATTGGGAACCAAAATAAATCTTTCATCTTTTGTTTTCCTCAGGTATTTTGTCACAGTCATGGAAGCTAATACAATGTACAAGGTATGCTTACGGTCTTGTTCAAGCCCTATGAAATCAACCCAAGGAATCGTTCTCATTTTCTAATTGAGAACACTGAGAGGCCCACAAGGGTTAAGTGACTTACTCAAGGCCACAGAGTTGGCAGAGCTGGGATTTAAAGCCAGGACCACTTGACTCCTTTATGATGTGCCCCTCCACCTTTACGACATTTCTCTGAGGACAATGACATGTTTAAAGGACATAGTTACACTTTTCTGGTGTTATTGTTTGAACATGAGGTGACCCCCGCAAAGCTCCTGTTTTAAAGCAGGAATATTCTGAGGTCGAATGATTCAATTACGACAGCAGTGACCCAATGGACACAATGGTTTGAATGGACTAACTGGGTGTAACTGTAGGCTGGTGTAACTGGGTGTAACTGGGGTGTGGCTGGAGGAGAGGGTCACTGGGAACCTGCCCTGGAAGGATTCACCTTCCCTGTGACCCTTACCTTTCTCCTCTTTCTCTCTGCTTCCTGGCAAGTGTGAACAGAGCAGCTTTCCTCCACCACGCCCTTCCGCCATGAGGCTCTGCCTCACCTTGGGCCCAGGGCAATGGAGTTGGCCCATGTGGACTAAATCTCTTAAACTGTGAGCCCAAATGAACTTTTCCTTCTCTAAGTTGTTCTTTTTTTAAAAAAAACTTTTTGGGCCTGGGGAGATAGCTCAGTCGGTAGAGTACTTGCTTTGTAAGCACAAGGCCCTGGGTTCGATCCCCAGCACCCCCAAAAAAACAAAACAAAAAAAAAACTTTTTTTAGTTGTAGGTGGACACAATACCTTTATTTTATTTATTCATTTTATGTGGTGCTGAGGATCGAACCCAGTTCCTCACATATGTGGGGCAAGCGCTCCACCCCTAAGCCACAACTCCAGCCCTCTAAATTGTTCTTGCCATGTGTTTTGGTCACAGATGAGAAGCTGACTGACTCATCCGGTTTTCTCTGGAGTTTACAGTAGGACACTGGAGGAGCTATGAATGGTCCTACAGCTACTGTCCACCCTCTAACTTACACATGAGCATTCTGGAAATGGTTCTTCCCTGAATTTTCCTAAGAAACTCTGACCCAGCTCCTCCTTCATTGAGGCTTTCCTCAATGAAGACCCATCCCCTTCACCTGTTGTGACAGACACCACAGTTGCTAAACCAATGTATACCTGCCTTCTTACTTAGTAATAGAATTCCAATTTTCTTTGAATGACAATGAACCCAGGTCAAAATACTCCTTGCACTCCCTTGTAGCTAGTGTGATCCTCTGACCCAGTTTTTTAAATTTTTTAATTTTTTAAATTTCTTTATTTTTTATTTTTATTTTTTTAATTTTAATTAAAAATCATAAATTTACATAGGGCAATGTTGTTTGATTTATTGTTATTTTTTCCCTTCCCCCCCTCCCCTCCCACCCCTCTTTTCTCTCTATACAGTCCTTTCTTCCTCCATTCTTACCACCCTCCTTATCCCTAACCCCAAACCTAACCCTAACCCTAACGCTAACCTTTCCTACCCTGTTGATTGCTTGTACATCTTCTGTGAAGTGTCTGTTCATTTCCTTAGCCCATTTGTTGATTGGATTATTTGTATTCTTGGTGTAGAGTTTTTTGAGTTCTTTATAGATTCGGGATATTAGCGCTCTATCTGAAGTATGAGTGGCAAAGATATTCTCCCACTCTGTAGGCTCTCTCTTCACATTACTGATAGTTTCCTTTGCTGAGAGAAAGCTTTTTAGTTTGAATCTATCCCAGTTGTTGATTCTTGCTTTTATTTCTTGTGCTATGGGAGTCCTGTTAAGGAAGTCTGATCCTGGGTCGACATGTTGAAGATTTGGACCTACTTTTTCTTCTATAAGATATAGGTTCTCTGGTCTGATTCCGAGGTCCTTGATCCATTGTGAGTTGAGTTTTGTGCAGGGTGAGAGACAGGGGTTTAATTTCATTCTGTTGCATATGGTTTTCCAGTTTTGCCAGCACCATTTGTTGAAGAGGCTATCTTTTCTCCATTGCATATTTTTGGCCCCTTTGTCTAGTATGAGAAAATTGTATTTATTTGGGTTTGTGTCCGTGTCCTCTATTCTGTACCATTGATCTACCTGTCTCTTTTGGTGCCAATACCATGCCGTTTTTGTTACTATTGCTTTGTAATAGAGTTGAAGATCTGGTATTGCGATACCCTCTGCTTCGCTCTTTCTACTGAGGATTGCTTTAGCTATTCTGAGTTTCTTATTCTTCCAGATGAATTTCATAATTGCTTGCTCTATTTCTGTAAGGTACATCATTGGGATTTTAATTGGAATTGCATTGAATCTATATAGCACTTTTGGTAGTATGGCCATTTTGACGATATTAATTCTTCCTATCCATGAACATGGGAGATCTTTCCATCTTCTAAGATTTTCTTTAATTTCTTTCTTTAGTGTTCTGTAGTTCTCATTGTAGAGGTCTTTCACCTCTTTTGTGAGATTGATTCCCAAGTATTTTATTTATTTATTTTTTTGATGCTATTGTGAATGGGGTAGTTTTCCTAATTTCTCTTTCTGAAGATTCATCACTTACGTATAAAAATGCATTGGATTTATGAGCATTGATCTTGTAACCTGCTACTTTACTGAATTCACTTATGAGTTCTAAGAGTTTTCTGGTGGAATTTCCAGGTTCCTCTAAATATATAATCATGTCATCAGCGAACAGGGATAGTTTGAGTTCCTCTTTTCCAATTCGTATCCCTTTAATTTCTTTGGTTTGTCTAATTGCTCTGGCTAGGGTCTCAAGAACAATGTTGAATAGAAGTGGTGAAAGAGGGCATCCCTGCCTTGTTCCAGTTTTTAGGGGGAATGCTTTCAGTTTTTCACCATTTAGAATGATATTGGCCATGGGCTTAGCGTAGATGGCCTTCACAATGTTAAGGAATGATCCTACGACCCCAATTTTTTCTAGTGTTTTGAGCATGAAGGGATGCTATATTTTATCAAATGCTTTTTCTGCATCTATTGAAATAATCATGTGATTCTTAACTTTTAGTCTGTTGATATGATGAATGACATTTATTGATTTCTGGATGTTGAACCAACCTTGCATCCCTGGGATAAAACCCACTTGATTGTGGTGCACTATCTTTTTAATATATTTTTGTATGCAATTTGCTAAAATTTTGTTGAGAATTTTTGCGTCGATGTTCATTAAGGATATTGGTCTGAAATTTTCTTTCCTTGATGTATCTCTGTCTGCTTTAGGTATCAGGGTGATATTGGCTTCATAGAATGAGTTTGGGAGGGTTCCCTCCTCTTCTATTTTATGGAATACTTTGAGAAGTATTGGAATGAGCTCTTCTTTAAAGGTTTTGTAGAACTTGGCTGAGAACCCATCTGGTCCCGGACTTTTCTTTGTTGGTAGGCTTTTGATGACCTCTTCTATTTCATTGCTTGAAATTGATTTATTTAAGTTGTGTATGCCCTCCTCGTTAAGTTTAGGTAATTCATATGTCTCTAGAAACTTGTTGATGTCTTCGAGGTTTTCTGTTTTGTTGGAGTATAGATTTTCAAAATAGCTTCTAATTATGTTTTGTATTTCACTCGTGTCTGTTGTAATATTTCCTTGTTCATTCCGAATTTTAGTAAATTGAGTTTTCTCCCTCTTTCTCTTTGTTAGCGTGGCTAAGGGTTTATCAATTTTGTTTATTTTTTCAAAGAACCAACTATTTATTTTGTCAATTTTTTGTATTGTTTCTTTTGTTTCAATTTCGTTGATTTCGGCTCTGATTTTAACTATTTCCTGTCTTCTACTACTTTTGGTGTTGGTCTGCTCTTCTTTTTCTAGGGCTTTGAGCTGTAATGTTAAGTCGTTTATTTGTTGATTTCTACTTCTTTTGTTGAATGTGCCCCATGAAATAAATCTTCCTCTAAGTACTGCTTTCATAGTGTCCCAGAGATTTTGATATGATGTGTCTTTGTTCTCATTTACTTCTGAGAATTTTTTAATTTCCCTCCTGATGTCTTCCGTTATCGTATAATAGTGTATTATTTAATCTCCAAGTATTGGAGAAGTTTCTGTTTTTTATTCTGTCATTTATTTCTAATTTCAGTCCATTATGATCTGATAGAGTACAAGGTAGTATCTCTATCTTCTTGTATTTGCTAACAGTAGCTTTGTGGCATAAAACATGGTCTATTTTAGAGAAGGATCCATGTGCTGCTGAGAAGAAAATGTATTCGTTCTTTGTTGGATGGTATATTCTATATAAGTCGGTTAAGTCTAAATTGTTGATTGTGTTATTGAGATCTATGGTTTCTTTATTCAATTTTTGTTTAGACAATCTATCCAGCGGTGAGAGAGGTGTGTTAAAATCACCTAGTATTATTGTGTTGTGGTCTATTTTATTTCTGGAATTGAGAAGGATTTGTTTGACGTACATGGATGAGCCACTGTTTGGGGCATAGATATTTATGATTGTTATGTCTTGGTGATTTATGCTTCCCTTAAGCAGTATGTAATGTCCTTCTTTATCCCTTCTGACTAGTTTTGGCTTGAAGTCCACATTATCTGAAATGAGGATGGATACTCCAGCTTTTTGCTGTGTCTGTGTGCATGGTATGTTTTTTCCCATCCTTTCACCTTTAGTCTATGGGTATCTCTTTCTATGAGATGGGTCTCTTGCAGGCAGCATATTGTTGGATTTTTCTTTTTAATCCAATCTGCCAGTCTATGTCTTTTGATTGATGAGTTCAGGCCATTAACATTCACGGTTATTATTGTGATATGATTTGTATTCTTAGTCATTGGACTCATTTTTGTTTTTTGACATGATTTGGTTTCTCCTTTATTTGACTATTCCTTTAGGCTAGTTCCTCCCGTTGCTGATTTACATCGTTGTTTTTCATCTCTTCCTCATGGAATATTTTGCTGAGAATGTTCTGTAATGCTGGCTTTCTTTTTGTAAATTCCTTTAGCTTTTGTTTATCATGGAAGGATCTTATCTCATCGTCAAATCTGAAAGTAAATTTTGCTGGGTATAAAATTCTTGGTTGGCATCCATTTTCTTTCAGGGCTTGGTAAATGTTGTTCCAGGCCCTTCTAGCTTTTAGGGTCTGGATTGAAAAATCTGCTGATATTCTTATTGGTTTCCCCCTGAATGTAATCTGATTCTTTTCTCTCGTGGTCTTTAAAATTCTGTCTTTATTTTGAATGTTAGGTATTTTCATAATAATGTGCCTTGGTGTAGGTCTGTTGTAATTTTGCATATTTGGAGTCCTATATGCCTCTTGTACTTGGTTTTCCATTTCATTCTTCAGGTTTGAGAAATTTTCTGATATTATTTCATTGAATAGATTGTTCATTCCTTTGGTTTGTTTCTCTAAGCCTTCCTCAATCCCAATAATTCTTAAATTTGGCCTCTTCATGATATCCCATAATTCTTGTAGATTCTGTTCATGATTTCTTACCATCTTTTCTGTTTGGTCAACCTTTTTTTCAAGATTAAATATTTTGTCCTCAATATCTGAGGTTCTGTCTTCCAGGTGATCTATCGTATTGGTTATGCTTTCTATGGAGTTTTTAACTTGGTTTATTGTTTCCTTCATTTCAAGGATTTCTGTTTGGTTTTTTTTCAGTATCTCTAATTCTTTATTGAAATGTTCTTTTGCTTCCCTTATTTGCTCTTTTAACTGTTGATTGGTGCGTTCATTTAATGCCTGCATTTGTTCTTTCATCTCCTCATTTGCTTCCCTGATTGTTTTAATTATGTACATTCTGAACTCCCTTTCGGACATTTCAAATTCTGCTGTGCTGTCTTTGGGTTTTATTGATATAGTATCTAGGTTTATTTCGGACATTTTCTTCCCTTGTTTTCTCATATTGGTCAGATGTCAGTGAGACTCTGTGATAGTGTAGATTTCCTCTATTGGCTTATAGTGTCCCTGTAGATTTCCAGTGTATCACCTACCAGCCTTCAGTAGCCTGAAGTCTTGGATTAACTTGATAATGTAGTGCTTCCGAAAAACGCTGCCCCTAGCCCGCTACTGGTTCCAGGGAGAGAGACCTGGAGAGGTCTCTTGCTGCCCAGCCCTGGTCCCAGAGGCTGATTGCAGGTCGGAGGTCTCCACTGGCTTGGAGACTTGTGGCTGGCTCTGTGTAGACAGGCTTTCACTGGGCAGTTTGCCCCGAGATGCTAGCCTAGAGAGGCGCTTCCCGCCAGAGGGGCTGGGCTGCTTGGGGAAGTCCCTGGCGCCCTGTGCTGGTCACTGAAGCAACCTGGGGGCAGGCTGGAGCTGGCCGGGGCAAGCCAGAGCTGGCCGCGCTGCTTCTGTGCAGAAAGGCTCTCACTGGGGGGTCTGCTCCGCGAGGCTGGAGATTCTGTCCCTGTGGGAGTAGCTCACCGCCAGAGTGCACAGAGCTGCCTGGGGGAGACACTATCTGCCCTGTCCTACTCTAATAAGCCGCTCGAATCCGGGCCTGCCGCCCAGCTGAGCTTCACTGGGTGGGGGAGACTCACCCTGTGGTTCTATTTTAGTCCAAGTCTCTCAATGCCTCCCCTTCTTGAATCCTGGGTTCTGGAGCGACTGGAGATGCAGTCACCCTCTAGTCCGCCATCTTGGATCGCCCCATGGAAAAAGCCTGCAGCTGGAGGGGGACAAAGCTGCCTGGAGAGGTCTCTGGCTGCCCAGCCCTGGTCCCAGAAGCTGCTTGCGTGTCAGAGGTCTCCGCTGGCTTGGGGACTTGTGGCTGGCTCTGCATCGAGAGGCTCTCACTGGGCGGTCTGCCCCGAGAAGCTAGCCTAGAGAGGCGCTTCCTGCCGGAGGGGGCTGGGCTGCTTGGGGAAGTCCCTGGTGCCCTGTGTTGGTCTCTGAAGCAACCTGCGGGCAGGCCGGAGCTGGCAGCAGGGCGGGCTGGAGCTGGCTGCGCTGTTTCTGTGCAGAAAGGCTCTCACTGGGGGGCCTGCTCTGCGAGGCTGGAGGATCTGTCCCTGTGGGAGGAGCCCACCGCCAGAGTGTACAGAGCTGCCTGGGGGAGACTCTATCTGCCCTGTCCTACTCTAATAAGCCACTCAAATCCGGGCCTGCCACCCAGCTGAGCTTCACTGGGTGGGGGAGACTCACCCCGTGGTTCTATTTTAGTCGAGTCTCTCAATGCCTCCCCTTCTTGAATCCTGGGTTCTGGAGCAACTGGAGATGCAGTCACCCTCTAGTCCGCCATCTTGGATCGCCCCCCCTGACCCAGTTTTGATCAATGAGATATAAGTAGAAATTTGGATGGGGGCTCCCTGGGAATCTCTTGTCTTCTTCATACAAAAGAGCAGGGGAACTCAAAAGACACATGGCTTTTTCACTTTGCCTTTGCCATCATTCCTCCCTGGAATGTGAGATTTCTGGAAGTAGGGCAGCCATCTTCTGACTATGAGGAAAGAACCCTTTGCTAAAGATAGCAGAGTGGGAACATGCAAGGAGCTTCTGTCCTTAGGGAATTCTTTGAGTCTCTTTACTAACCTGGACTGCCTACCTCTGAGCATCTTCCAGAGGTGATAAAAACAAAACTTTATGAAGTCAGAATTCCGTTTCATACAACTAAGTATAATCTGAACTGATAAGTTCTCCAAGAAAGGTCTATTTCCTGTCCTATAGCCCTGATATGCTGCATTAATAAGCACATGCCATGAACTGAAAATAGACCTCGGGGGAGGAGACATTGGCTGTGGTGATGATATTGAACTTTCTGAGCCATCACCTGTCCTGTCTGTTCTCTGGACAAAAGTGTGGTTAATTACCAACGTCTTCAGTCAGAGCACAATGGCCTAATGCACATATTCTCAGGAAAGCACAAACACAGCTCAGACTCCGCCACTGCTTTTGCTGAGAGAGCAGCATCTGCATGTCTGGCAGAAGTGGGGATTGTCTCTAGGAAGGCCGGGGTCTGAGAAGGGGCTAGAAACCAGCGATGTTGGCAAAGCCCAGCTCACGTAGACAAGATCTCCTTCCCCTGGTTTCCCGTGACATGGGTTAGCAGATGACAAAATTTGCTTGGAGTTCAAGTTGGGGCTCAGAGAGTGTCAGCCCAGCTCCTTGGTTGGACTCTGCAGAACTGGAAGGAAAAAATTCTTTGCTGGAAGAATACAGGGTAGCTCACAGAATCATAGGAACGTTTGAAAAAACCGACATGGAGCTTTAGTTGCAGGAGGTCTGGGTAGCAGACACCAGCCCTGGAACCACCAAGCGTGGTCATGAGCTCGGTCCTCAGCTGAAGGAAGGCAGGGGTGCCTGGAAAGAGTCCTTCCACATGGGACTGCGAAGAGATTTGCTGGAAGCAACCAAGGACCTTAGTGCCAAAAAAAAAAAAGGCAAGATGATGTTGTATAGTAAAAGCAAAAGGGAGAAAGACACCACGTAGTATAGAACTACCCAGGGCTTGTGTTTGGGGTCAGGCTGACCTCAGTTACTGTCTTAGCTCTGTCCCCTGCTATCTGCCTTTGATCAAGTTGGTGAACTTCATTAGGCCTCAGTGTCCTCAACTGTGTATGATGAGAACGAGCCATGAACGTAAACTCTAGGAGGGCAGGGATTTGGTCTTTTCCCTCCATTCGTATGTCCCCAGCACCTCGATTAGTGCATGGAAGTCACCGATGCTCAGTATCTACTGAATGAATGAATGCGTGCACCTCATGTGAGTCCCAGAGAGCCTGGGGTGGTGGTGAGCATGCTCCGGCCTGAGCCTCAGCCTGGGGAGGGAGGAGGAGGAGACCTGGGTAGACACCAAGGGAGAGAAGCAGCTGCTCATGCTACTGGCCTGACGCACCCTCTGACGGGCTCACCCGCGTGCACAAGCCACCAGACCCTCACTCTTAGGAGCAGGCCCTGTAGCTGGGAGCAGCAACCCCATGTGGTGTGTGGGATGGAGCCACTCCAGCCACCCCCAGGACTTCCTGGCACAACGCCGGTGTATTAAACTCTGCTCACAGGTGTGACGTGTGAAGTCTGAAGTCACCACACCCCTCCACTTCACAGAGAACCATGACATATAGTGGAGAATAAAGTACAGCCCCTGGGGAATGTGTGCATTGTTTTAAAAAGAAATACACACAGCGTGACATCACTGCGGAATGAGTGTACTTCGACTCAGTCATGTTTTCATCCACTGTTCTTGACAAGAGGAAATTCTAAATCATTTCAATCCCCAAGGCCATTGTAGAAATACAAAGCATAACAGAAAGAGACAATCCTTGACAAAGTGAGGATTTGGGTATTCGTGATCTTTATTGGATTCATCATCACCCTTATTGGCACCGCCCCCACCATGCCACCCATTGCCTGCACTGCCACCTCCGCCTGCCCAACTGAGCTTCCGGTGGCCAGCAGCAGTACCTTCACCATGTCTAGCATCTCCGTTCCTATCACCGTCACCACTCAAGTGATCTCTAGTACGTTGACACCAGAGAACAAATCATGCTGAGTCCCAGCCAGGTGCCCTTTCCCAGGCTGGACCCTCATGCCCCAGCCGTTGATGGCTCACAGATCACAGCTACTCCCTTCAACCAACAGGAAATGCCTGAGAAGTTACCCCTGCACTCTAAGCGGAGTGTACAAATGCCCAGTCTCCTCGCTCATGCTGGCGTAACTCTGGGGTGGTAGTATTCATGCTCCAGCACCCTCTGTGGGATTGCGACTGAGGCTCAACTTTAACTGAACCCATGTTTTTTCCCAATATTTTTAGTTGTAGATGGACACAATACCTTCATTTTACTTATTTATTTTTATGTAGTGCAGAGGATAGAACCCAGTGCCTCTCATGTGCACTGAGCCACAACTGCAGCCCCTGAACCCATATTTTGATTTCTCTCCAGTCCTATTCTGCTTCCCTCACCCCCTAACAGGTTTCCCCTGAGAAGTCTCTCAATAAATTGCTGTAAGAATCCTACCTCAGTCTCTACTTCCAGAGGACCCAACTCAGACATGCCCCACCACTCATCCCTGTGCTAGTGGGCTGCTGTGGAATGCTTCCCTGCCCTTCTCCCCTTCTAGGAGGAATTTTGCCTGGATAAATGGCGTGATGTAGTTGGCCAGTTCTAGCTCATGAGAGTCAATTGAGCATGTTTTTCCCCCAACTCGGGTTTCAGTGCCTTCACACCGATTGCTTGAGATCAGCCGTGCTGGGAGCATGTACACCGTGGAAACTGGCAAAACAAAACAAAACAAAAAGAGTCTTGTTTATATATTTTATTCTGGGGATCTGGTTGTTAAATATTTACCAGCATGCCACAGGGCACAAGCCATACCATTCTAATCCTTTGATTGCCACTAAAGTGACTGACACAGACTCCTTCCTTTGTAGAGACTTATCCAGGGATTGCTAGTGGCATATGAATTATTTGGCCTGGTGAGAACAAAGAATGGTTCAGGTCTGTAGCTGTCTCATGAAATTGAGAAGTCAATAAATTTTGTAGCCATTTGGCCAGGAAAGTTGAATAATAATAATCAGAGCTATCATATATTGAATGCTAAGCTAAATTCATGCCTTGCTAAGCACTTTGCATACATTATCTTGTCCTAATTCTTATGATACCTTTTGCAGTAATATTATCATCCCCCTTTATCAGATTGAACAACCGCAAGAGAGAAAGTCCTTGCCACACAGCTTGTTGGTGCAGAAAATGGGATTCAAACCCTGGTCTTTCTGACTCCTGAACTTATGTTCAGAACCCTTCATGAAAGAGGCCAAGGAGTCTAGACGGGCACAACCCACAGGTATGGTGACTTTATGGGGGAACTAGGATAAGTGCAAAGTATACAGGATACATTGGTTTTAAGTTATGGGAACCAACTTGAACTAGCTTCAATAGAAAAGCCTTTTTTGGCTCATACCCATCTCTAAGGGGCAAAACAGGAGCCAGGCTTAGGGCTGACTGGAAGAAGGAATCCCCAACCAAGCAGTTGTCTCTCTTTCCCCATTCTTTTGCCCTCTTCCCACTCTTTTATTTTTCCCCCCTTTATTTCTCCCTGCATACCAGCATCCTCCCAAGACAGGGCCAGGGAAAGTTATCCTAGCTACCTGCACTCTTGGCCCATTTCGTTGGAGAAGGTAGTGGCTTAAGTCATCCAGAGGATAGTGGGGTCCTGACCTTGGGATTCATGCCAGGTGACTCTCTGAACCACAAGGAGACAGAGAAACTATAAAGGACATTTAAAAAGTTGTTGCTAGAGGACAGATGCCCACACTCATGATCTCTGCCCAGGATTGGGATTCCTGCCCCTGCTCACAGTCCTCCAAGCACAAGGTTGAAGTGGAAGGGAAACAGCGTAGGTTTAACCCAGAACTCTAGAGTCACACAGTTCCCTTCCTGAGCCTACTCAGTACATGACCCGGGAGACGTCTGATGAGCAGCAGGCCCTTGGCTTCGGGTACATAACTTCACGTCTCTGAGTCTCAGTTTCCCCATACAATGGAGAGATGATCATCTCAGCTGGCCAGCAGAACTGTGAAGAGCGAGTAAACAGATGAAGCACCTAGAATATGGAGGGTCCTTCATCCATGATCGTTCCAATCCCACTTGCTTTCCCAGCAGAACCGGTTCTTCTTGGTTACACTATTTCTGACTAGGCTGGTGGGGGAGCCTCCACTCTAACCCAGGGCTACAGGATAAAAGGAAATATATTGTATTAAAAATATCTGATGAGGCCCTAATTCTTTGCTCTGCAAGCGGTTACATAAATCTCAAAGTCATCTCCATCTTTCTCTGCCACCCTGGCTAGCCTCCAGACCAATTAAACATTGATATTGCCGCTATACTTATCTTCTCATCCCCTTTCCAGCCAAGCCCTGGACATTAATTCTCTCTTTCAAATAAAAAATTTAGCTCTCACATTTGTGGACTTCTTTAGTTTATGAAACGCGTCCAGATCCACTCTTCTCAGACACTCATTATGAGGAATTAAGCCACATGGAAAAGTACAAAACCAAAGGGATCAAGGTCAGGATCACCAGTGAGATGTCAAGTAGGTGTCATTTGCCCTCCAATATAACGGGACAAGATATGCCCGTCACCTCTGTGGTAGGATTCTCCCCCCCAAACATATAACCTCGGTTAAATCATGGGAAAATCATCAGACATGTCCAACTTACAGACATCCTACAAAATGACCACTACTCTTCGAAAGGATCAAAGCTGAGAAAGACAAGATCAGACTGAGAAGCTGTCACCAGTCAGAGGAGACTAAGGAGACATGACATCTATATGCAAAGAGATATCCTGGTGTGGAAACCAGAGCAGGAAAAGAACATGGGCAGAAAGACTGGAAAATCTGCACGAAATCTGTAGCATGGTTAGTAATATTACACCAATTACCAAGTTCATCTAAAACTTCTTACAAATGTGCCATGATTATGTAAGATGTTATCATGAGAGGAAGGTAGATAGAGGGTAAGTGGAAACTTCTGGTCCTATCTTGGCGAATTTTTAAAAATCTATAATCATTTCTAAATGCAAATCTTAAAAGCAAAACAAAAAAACCTCAACATCATTCTGAACATCTTTCAATGCATGTATATAGATAGGTCATTAGAAAGAATTTTATTTTAAAATGTTTCATATGAGGATATTCTTTTTTTTCCCCAAGAATTTTTAAATTTGTTCTTTTTAGTTATACATGACAGTAGAATGTATTTTGGCATATTATATACACATGGTCATAGTAGGATATTCTTCTTAAGTTTTGAAGGATATTTTTAGGGGGATCTGATGACATGAAAGCAAGGAAAGAATGTGTGAACTTTATGTACATTGCTATTTCTCCATTGAAAGAGATGTTAACTCCTTAAAGATCCCTCTGGAAAACATTAAAAGAGTACAGTCGCCATTATTTTAACCAATTATTTCAATTTGAGATGGTACCTACCTGCAATGAAACCCTGGTGCTCTTACACGTCTGTCATTTCTTCTGCGCAAACTTTCATTTTTATATTGGTTCCATTATTATTTTTGCACTGTTGGGTGAACCAGTGAACGATTGCTTTGAGCCATGAGTTATAGAAAACCTGAACAGCCACTGATTTAAATAAACAATTAATGAAGAGGTAGGCAGTCACTACCACTGCTACAGTGTCTCAGGAAATCAGGGTTAGGATCTCTGCTGTTCTCTGGTTGGGGGGCGTTGTTCTCATGATTTCAAAGCAGCTGCAGCAGCTCTGGTCATCACATTCTTGTTCCTTTCAGAAAGAAGAAAATGATTACATCAGAAAGGGAGTTTTTCACAAATTCCTTGTCGGTATTTCACTGGCCACAACTGTTATGTGTTACTTCAGCTGCAGCAGAGGCTAAGAAATCTGGGATTTTTATTGTTCCTATTAGACATAGTTGATGGCTTCAATAAAATTGTTATGCTTAATAAGAAGATGGAAAGAACTGCTAATTCTCAGTTATTTTTGCCTATTTTATATTTAAATGTAGTTTATATTTACCAGAAACCTCATGCACCAAAGTTTTTTCCTTAATACTGAAATTTTTTATTTCTATCTACCTCTTAGTCAGCAAAACTTTAGTGTCATGAGTAAGTTGAGGCTAGGATCCAAGGAATCACCCCCAGTAATTTGCCTTTTACCTCCCTTATTCCTCCACTGTCCTAGATCACGCCCTAAATGGACAGAAAGTGTCAAAGTGGCCCAAGCCCAGCTGTCTTACCCAAGCAGAAACTGTCCCTTTAAAAGGGAGAGGAGGCAGAGATGGCACACCGCCTTGAAAAGGCTCTTGATTGACAGCCAACATGCTCCCTGGAGGCCTGATGTCATCACCAGTGAGCAACAAGGCATCCAACTGGCAGCTGAACAATGAGTTGTCACTGTGACCAGAACATTTCTGTGCATCACTTGCCCAGCAGGATTTTAAAGTCGGAGGAATCTGTCTGAAGGGCATCGTTTCTAGTCCATCGAAGACTCCTTAGGGCCTGGCACTCAGCTTTGCCTTCCAAGGGGTGCTGGGCCTGGGCGAGTTCTCTCCTCTGTTCTATCCTTGGACCAAGGAGTCCTGCCTGCAGAAGCAAGCTCAGGTGGGCACCCGGTGCTGGAGACTGAACGGGTCTGCCCAGCTCCAGGGCTCGGGCACTGTACTTTTAACCTGGTTCTCATGTGCACATCCCCCTCCCCCATGCACTTGGCACTATTTTTTCTAATTATACAGGTGATACAAGCTCTTTGTTAAAAAAAAAAAAAGGAAACTACAGAAAAGGGTAAAAAAATGAGAATCATACAGTACTTAGCAACACTCGCTGCTGACATTTTCGTTCTTTTCCTCCAGGATTTTTCTATGCATCTATTCAATTCTTTCAGTGACATATAAATTATATAAACCTGTATAAAGCACACACATTTTAACTATACAACTGGATCAATTTTTACGTGTGAATACATCCACATGACAATAAGCCAGCTCAAGATTCAGGGCTTTGCAAGCACCTGGCGGGCTTCCCGATGGACAGACCCTCCTCCCCCAACATTGGCCACCAGACTGGCATCCCTGTTTTGGCACTTGATGAAAATGGCATTTATGCACTTTTAAAATTAAAATGGGACATAAGTGTTTCACATGGCTTTTTCACTGAATATGTCATGAATATTTCCCCAAGTCCTTATTCTTTCAAAACTCTGTGTGTGTGCAAATCAAAACTACACTAAGATTTCATTTCTCTTCAGTTAGAATGGCAGTGATCAAGACACAAACAACAATAAATACTGATGAGGTTGTGGGGAGAAAGGAACACTTGTCTGTTGTTGATAGGACTGTAGACTAGTGCAACCACTCTGGAGAGAGGTATGGAGATTCCTCGAAAAACTAGGGACGGAACCACCACATGACCCAGCTATCCCACTCCTTGGTATTTTCTCAAAAGATTTAAAATCAGCATACTATAGTGATACCTCAATGTTTGTAGTAGTACAATTCACAATAGCTAAATTAGGGAATCAGCCAAGATGCCCATCAATAGATGAATGGATTAAGAAATTGTGGCATATGTACACAACAGAGTCCTACTCAACCATGAAAAACGATGATATTATGGCATTTGTGGGTAAATGAATGGAAATGGAGACTATCATGTTAAGTGATAGAAACTCAAAGGTAGAATGTTTTTTCATATGTAAGCTAGAGTAAAATAAAGGAAAGGGGAGGAAAGGGTAGGAAGACATACAGATAAAGGGAAAGTCGGTAGTGGTAGACAGAGGAGATCAAGAGGCAGAGTGGAGGGATGGGTGAGGGGAGGCAGTGCAGAATGGGTTCTTAAAAGATCGTGTTCTGTGCATGCATAAATATACCTCAGGGACTTCACCCTTATGCATAGGTAGAAAGAACCAATTGAATGCAAATAAATAGATGAGCGAAAGTAAGTCTAGTAGAGTAGAGGCAGGAGAACGGGAGTTGGGGGACTGGAGGGAAAAGGGGGATGGAAGAGGGGGCACCATGAAGTCAAATTGAATTCCATGCATGTAGGAGTTTGTCGGGATGAGCCCAACTACTATGCACGACTATAAAGCTCTAAAACAACAACAACAAAACTCTATGTGTGCGTGTGTGCACATGCGCATGGGCTAGGGCCTCACACATGCTAGGCAAGCTCCCTATCATTTAACATATTTCTGAAGTTTTGTTACGTTAAACAATAACATGTAGACTCTGCTCCCCACCACACCAGGGTGGGGATCAAACCCAGGGCCTCATGCACAACCGGCAAATGCTACCACTAAGCCACATCCCCAGCCCCTAACTGGGGATAACAAGCTGGTTCCTTGCATGCAGATTTCAGTTAGAGTTTTGAAGTTAAGGAGACCAGAGTTTGGGCCCCAGCCTGTCACTTACCAACTTGGACTTAGCAACTTACAACACCTCCTTGAGTCTCCATTTCCCCACCTAGAAAAGAAGCCGATAACTGTCATCCCTTGGTAGCTGAGTTTAGGGCAAAACGTGTTAACAGCAAAGTGCTCAGAGTACCGCCTGGCACGGAATGAACACCCAGTAAATGTTAAGCTGCTATTATTCATCTTTGTGTTCACTTCTAATTATTTCCTTAGGAAAAATTCCTAGATGTAGGATTGCTGGATGGGAAAGAGTGCTTGTCCTCGGGGTTTTTTAAAATTTTATTTTCAATAAAATCTGCCAAATTGCCCTCCAGAGAATCTGTGCCAATTCACAGAACTACCAGCTGCTCTTGGAAGTGTCCTTTTACCTCTCCCTCAACAGTGAGCATCCAAAAGAGAAGAAAGGAGGGAGGGAGGAAGGAAGGAAGGAGGGAAGTCGGGAAAAGGAAAGGGAGGGATGGAGAAAAAGGAGACGAGAGGAGAGGAGAAGGCACAGCAATGTTGCCCATCAGACGGGTGGGGGAGTCTTACTGCCGTTCTGCTTTCTGGTGAGGTTGGACATTTTCTTTTTTCATGTTGTCCGTTTGTTTTTCTTCTTGTGGAAATCTGTCTGGTCAGGACTTCTCCGTGTTTTCCTGTTGGGTCATGGGCTGGTGTTTCAATAACTGGACTATTATCTAGTTCAATAAACCCGTTTCATCCTGCAAGGGTCACATTTCCTGTCACAGGGCTTTGATGCTGGCCCCTATTCCCAAATTCCGACCTTGGTGGTGCGCTGAGATCCGGTAGCTCTAGGTTTGAGCTTCTGCTTCATTCTTTTTTTTTTTTTTTTTTTTTCAGTTGTAGATGGACACAATACCTTTATTTATTTTTATGTGGTGCTGAGTATCAAACCCAGTGCTTCACAGTGCTAGGCAAGCGCTCTACCACTAAGCTACAACCCCAGCCCGGCTTCTGCTTCACGCTTGCCAGCCCGATCTGACTATCCCTTTTCCCCATACCTTGCCTGCCTGAGGTGTATGTAGGAGCCCAGTACAACTAATAAATTTGTGTCTTTCTTTTCTATGGGTGGTGGTACTTGGGATTGAACCCAGGGTGCTCTACCACTGAGCTACATCCCAGTTCTTTTTTATTTTGAGGTAGGGTCTTGTTAAGTTGCTGAGGCTGGCCTCGAATTTGTGATCCTTCTGCTTCAGCCTCCAGGGTTTCTGGAATTTCAGGCCTGCACCACCTTGCCTGGCATGAATGTCTTCTTTTGTCTTTAAATAAATGTTTGTTCAAGAGTTGTTTAGAAGAAGGGCTGGGTGATGCTTGAAGGAACAAATGAGAAGGAAGATCTCTTGCAACACCTATCAAAAGCAATTCAGCTCCAGCTCCAAACTTGCAAAATTGCCTAAATGAAACCAAAGTCCTATAGTTAAATGCACCAGTCTTCTTAGAAGGCAGTTTAACATCATCTCCCATTCTCTCAACGAATGCATACAGTGACATACTTAAGAAGATATTCTTAAGAAGAATTCAGGGCAACATGACTTTCTGCATCTCATTTTATTCCAGAAGTTGTTGTAGGGTCCCAGAGATGCTTTGGCATGTGCTGTAGATTGACACTCTTGGCAACTGCCCACGTGACCGCTGCCTTCCTGGGTCTTCCTTGCTTGTAAAGGGAGGGGCCCTCTTTTATGGAAGAGGTGATCCAGAGGGTCACCAGAGGATTGTGAGAGGAATTATATCAAAAACTTTGCTGTCCTGCAGGAGGATACCATTCCTTCCAACTGGAGAATGAAAGGTTTGGGTAAAGGAAAAAAATATAATATGTTCATAGATGGTATGGCATTGTGATGGCGTCAACTCATAAATTCTCACCCAGTATTAGGGCATGATGAATTGGATAAGTTGGTTCTAAATTTTGCCCTGAAGAATAAAGTTCTAAGACAGCAGTTCTGAAAAATAAGAGCAAAGGTGAGGATATCACGACTACACATTAGGATGTAATTTTTCCAAAGTATGCTATTAGTGGAATGGAAGAGATGAGCCCAGAAGCAGAACATGGCTATTTGGTATGTGATAGACGTGGTAACAGGAACCAGAAGGGAAAATGGATGATTTTAACAGCGTTGGGGAAAGTGACTTACTATGTGGAAAAATGGTTTAAGAAGATATAAAAGTTTAAAGGCAAATATTTGTGATATGGGATTAGGAAAATCCCTAATAAGATGCAAAAGTCCGAACCATAAGGAAAATGACTGATGGTTTTCTGTTCAACAAATGACACCACAAAGTCAATAAATAGTTAACAGAGTGGGGAAAGATTCACAGTATCTTTTTAACAATCACAGGATTAAGATCTAAATTATATAAGAAACTTGGCAATAAAATATCAAGAAAAAAGTCTGACCACTCAATAATGAAAGAGGCAAAGTTAGTCTCTGAAAAACTCAAATAATAAATAAACATATGAAGAAAAATTCAACTTATTGGTAATCAAAAAAGAAAAATTAAAGCAACAATGGCATCGTGCTTATTACTCAAACTGGGAAAAGAAAAAAAGATGAAATCAAGTGCCAGTCAGGACTTAGGGAAATGAGAACATAATGTCAGAAATGAGTGTATTCACTCTGAAAAGTGATTTCAAAGTACTGAGTGAAACTAGATATATTTTAATCCATAGTTTTTCCAATTATGGAACATGGTTTATTAATGCATTGTAAAATCAATTTAGTGATTTGTGATTAACATTTGAAAAATGAAGTTGAATTAAATGGAATAAAAACACATCTTCGTGTAATAAGAATATGGGTTATTTCATGAACATTTTGTTTTATGTATGTGTGCAAAGGGAGCCTTACCAGATAGTCTAAAATGTATTTCTTTTCTTTTCCTTCCTTTCTTTCTTTCTTTCTTTCTTTCTTTCTTTCTTTCTTTCTTTCTTTCTTTCTTTCTTTCTTTCTTTCTTTCTTTCTTTCCCTCATACTAGGGATTAAACAAAGGGGCTTTTAACCACTGAACCACATCTCCAGCCCTTTTTATTTTTTAGGGCCTCACTAAGTTGCTTAGGTCCTCACTAAGTTGCTAAGACTGGCCTTGAACTTAAAATCCTCCTGCCACAGCCTTCCAAGCTGTTGGGACTACAGGCATGTGCCTGTGTAAAATGTATTTCTTAATGTAGGTCACAGTAAAAAAGAAATTGAAAACTGCTGCTGACCTTACTACCTAGCAATCCCACTTCTGCAAGGAAACTCTAGCAAAGTTAAAGATAAAGATATGAAGATGTTCATCAAGGCATTTTTTAAAAAATATTTTTTAGATGTCAAGGGACCTTTATTTTATTCATTTATTTATATGTGGTGCTGAAAATCGTACTAGGCAAGTGCTCTACCACTGAACCTCAACACCAGTCCCATTAGCAGAGCATTTTTTTTTTTTTTTTTTCACAGTGCTGGGGATTGAACTCAGGGCCTTGTGCTTGCAAGGCAAGCACTATACCAACTGAGCTATCTCCTCAGCCCAGCAGAGCATTTTTATAGTAGCAAAATGACAACATTAAATTACATCAGTCTGAAAATGAACTTTGAAAATGGAGACAAAAATTAAATTGTAGTTAAAATGAATAGAGTTACATAAATTAAAACAGTTCTCAAAAACAGTATTGATTGAATAATAAGGGACAACAGAATAAAATATATAGCATGATAGCAGTTTACATTTTTTTTTTTCCAGTACTGAGAGTTGAACCCAGGGTTGCTCCACTACTGAGCCAAATCCCCAGTCCTATTTCTTATTTTGAGACAGGGTCTCACTGAATTGCTCAGACTGGCCTTGAACTTGTGATCCTCCTGCCTCAGACTCCTGAGTTGCTGGGATTACGTGTATGCACCACTGAGCCCATCTTACATGGACTTTTTAAAATGTCCAACACACAAAAAATCATATTATTGTTTGTGGATACCCACATATATAAGTAGAGGTTTTCAGGGTAGATTGTCTAAGTTCACAGATTTGATAGATCGGAGTGGATGTCTGTTGGTGGTGGGGAACAGGAGATGGGAAATTCTGAGATTACCAATAGCAAAGAAAAAAAAATCACAAAGAAAATAGCTGGCTTTAGAGAATGGGGCTGAGGTGTAATGACATTTGCTCCTGGAGAGTGACAGCTGGTTCACGTTGTTAGGGGAAGTTTATTGTCCCTTATTAAGAGCCTTGAAAACAGGCATCCTTTGACACCACAGTTGCTCTGCTAGCGAAGCCATCGTGGATACATTCAGCAATCTAGTTGTTAAGGGAATATTTCTTTAAATGTTAAAAATGTGAGAGCCAAAAACTGGAAATAATCTCTATGTCCAGTAACAGAGATTAGTTAAATAATACAGAATCTTATTCAATAATTTAAAATGGTTACAAGGAGTTATATTCACTGCTGTGGGAAAATGTTTATGATGGACAGCTAAGTGGAAAGAAAATACCCGCACAGGTCCTGAAACCACTCATAGCATAAAACCATTAAAAAAGCACTTATATGATATATGGTCAAAGAGGACAAAAAAAAAAAAAAAAAAAGAGAGAGAACACAATCAAGTTAAAAAGTGACTTTCCGGAGGGGGGGAGGGGGTGATGCAATCCGTTCTTTGTTTTCTTCAGCATGGCCACTGCTTCATCAAAGCATGCAAGGTGAGAAGACCATTGAGCATGTTGGAATGTGGACGTCACCATCTCACGCAGAATTGAATCATAGATGTGATAGTCTAATTTGCCATATTTTTTGGTTGGGAGCAAGTGGTGGGTGCTGCCCACACTTAGGTGGAGGGGATTCCACAAGGGTGCAGACACGGAGAGGTAGGGATCATCTGAGTGGGCAACCCAGGGATCAGCAAGCCAGGAGCCCAGCGGTCTTAGGCTACAGTGTGGGACGGGGACTGCTGGGGGAAGGATGACCAGCTGACCCAGTTCGTCCAGGACTGTCCCAATTATGTCATTGAAAATATATCCTGGGAAACCCTGGGAAACAAGAACAGTAAGTTATGCTGCCTTGTGGGATGCAAGATGACTTTGGTAATAAGACACTAAATAGCATGATGGGGAAAGTCTTCATTTGGTGCAAGTAGGTCTGGTCGCTTCGCTAAGGCTATCAGTCAGATGCAAGCCTGCTGGCCTCTGTGTTACTCTGCATTGACTTATTGTTTCGTGGTGCTCATTTAGGTGGTTATCTTCTGTTCGTGCCAAGTGATGTTGCTATTTATTTATGATAGTGATGTAAAATGTTCATTTCAAATGTATCTAAACAAGAGCAAGCCAATTTAGGGAAGAGTAACGAAACAGTAACCCTTATGGCATATGGAATTGTGGGAGTCAAGGACTGGACCACGACCTCCCTACTTTCCTCCATCCCCTCCCTGATGTCATGTATTGCCGCCTCCCTCGTCCCTCTCTGCCCGCTGAACTGGCCTCCTTTCCATTTTCCCAGCACACCAGGCTGGCTCCCCTCTTGGAGCCCTAGCGCCTGCCACTCCGTCTGCCTGGAACACTCTTTCTCCAGGTGTCTGCATGAATCATCCCTTTCAGGTCTTCACTTAAATGTCACCTCCTCATGGTGCCTTCCCTGGCCATACTGTGTAACATTATGATCCCCTCTGCAGATCCTCCCCTCCTCCCCATCTGCATTACGTAATTTCTCAACGGCACTGACCCTATCTAAAATGCCGTTGTTTTTACATATTTCTCTATTATCTAGAATGTCAGTTTCCTGAGGGCAGAGATTTCTGTCTGTTTGCGCATTGTTTTCTGCAGTCACCAGGTGCTCAATAAAAACTTCCTACTCTCCAGGTGAGGGGGTGTCCTGAGAGTCACCCTGTTAGAGGCACGTGGTGGGGGAGGTGCTACCACTGCTCACTCCCCCTGCGCCAGCTTCCCCACCGCTGGTCCAGGGCCTGCATTATGCTTCTTCTTCCTGTCTGTCCCTGAATCAGAAACAAAGACACCTGCCATTGAAACTTATACTTGGTGGTGACTTGGAGAAGCTCTGGCTGAGTTGGGAGTTATTTGGTTTTAAGCAACAAAATAAGGAGATGGATTTATTGTAGGGATGCAAGAGAATGTCAAAGAAGTCATCGGCAGGAAATGTAGTCATATGGATATTTCCTTTAGGATGCTTTGATGACCCCTAAACATAAAGCAAAAAACCCAAAATCACAAGGTATCAAACAGTAATGAAATCATAAGCTAACAAAGGCACTAAGCCTCTAAGTAGGGCACAACCAAGGTTGGTTAATGCAGTGGCTTAGTGACATCACATAAGGATTCTGGTTCTCTTTTGACTTGCCCTGCCAACCAGTGCTTTGACTGTGTCATTCAGCTGCCCTCTTTATTGCCATGGAAAAGGAAATGTTTCTCTGTGTCAATGGTGAGGGAACCTTTCCAAGTTACCCCTTGTCCCCATACACTTTACTCACACGACATCAGCCAAACCGAGTCACATGCATAAAACAAATGCTGCCCAAGGGATTGATGTCTAATGCAGGGTGAATGAAAACCAAGGGCAGGAAGACAGACTTGGGCAAGAAACCCACCACCTGTACTTCTGATGACCTTGTGAAGGACAGAACTGGGATCTGAAATCTCACGCACCATGGTTGCCTCCTTCCACGTTTCCAGCTTCCTGTTCCCTGTTGCTCTCTGTCTAGTTGTTCATGCTCCTGCTTTTCCTGGCCATTGGGTGAGACAAAGCTCCTTTAGCCCTCGCATAATTCCTCCTCCAGTTCAAGTACCCAGTAGTGAACATACCAGCCGGGGTAGGCTTACTGCTGTGAAGACCATGGCTCTCAATCACAACTGAAGACAATAAAGTTTCACTTCCTGCTTATATCACGGTTTAATTTGTGCGTGTGTGTGTGCGTGTGTGCATGCATGTGGACACACAGGTTCTGCTCTGTGTAGTCATTTTAAGCTTCACAATCAACTTCTATTTTGTGGTTCTGGTGTCCTCAAGGTCTTGGGGTCTTCTCCATGCAGCTGAGAGGTGGTAAAAAAGGTCCTTATGTGAGCACATGAATATGGATCTCAAGGGGAACAGTCACAGAAGTGGCAGAAGCAACCAAATCAAATGACACTCCATAAGCTCTATAAGCTGTCAGAGCTGGGGTGCCTTCAGCAATCATCCTTCCCCACCCCCTTTTACATGTGGGGAAGCTGAGGAAGAGAATAGCTTCCCCAGGGTCATGCCACAAGCTCAGGGGCTTCCCTGGGCTTCTTGACCCCAATCATTCTTTCTTTTGACTTGCCCTGCCAACCAGTGCTTTGACTGTGTCATTCAGCTGCCCTCTTTATTGCCATGGAAAAGGAAATGTTTCTCCCCATGTCTTTCTTTTCGTTTGGGTGCCCTAAGGGCCAGGTTTAGAAGTCAGAGTCACCTTGTGGGATGAGGGATGCAGTAGGAAAAAGTTCTGGCTGCTGAAAAGAACGGTCCAGCTTCACCCAGTTAGGAGGGGAACTGCTGGCCTGGGCAATGGCAGGTGGACATCTTTGGCTGCCGAGCCTGCTTGTACATTTCCAGGAGATGGGACAGCAAAGTGGGTTCTCTTCCTGAGGGTGGGCCCCGGGGTGGGTGTCTGCTGCACCCGCATCAGTCTGTCACCAACTCTTATGACTCTGAACTTAATCCGTGCTGCTGAGGTCACAGATCACAAGAACTTAGGGTGTACCCTGGCCCAAGTACTGCATTTTATTTACCAATCATTAATGCTGACCTCTCTTTATATAAAGAATGTGCTTAAGATTATTTAATTCAAAACAGCACATGCTCATGATTAAAATTAAAAAATCCTAGAGAAGGGCATGAAGCCAAACATAGACTCCCACCCAAAAGTTTTCAGTCTTATTTCCATGAGGAAATCACCATTAATAGCTGCTATGTGTCACTTCTGAAATTTGTGTGCCTATTCAAAGATATGTATTTAAATACATATATAAATATCTTTTGGGGACACGAATGGGATCATACTATACACGCTATTCAACATTGCTTTTTATTTAGTCATCTATCTTGGACATCAACATATCTGGATCTACTTTTAATCTTTCTAATGACTATAGAATTTCCCAGGGTGGATACATTACAGTTTGTTTGATGGACATTTAGCTTGTTTACAATCTCTTTCTATTATAATTTTATAAAAAAAAATCCTTGTATATACTATCTTTGTGCATGTGTGCAAATATATCTTAGAATGTAGAACAAATTCCTGGAAGTGGAATTGTGTTAACTACTGAATTGTTGAGTTACATGGTTTGTGGGTTTGAATATTTTGAAAGATACTAACAAATTAATCTCCAAAGTTTCCATCGATAAGTCTATAATTCCCACAGCAATGTGTGACTCTATGTCCCCACTCCCTTCTCCCATACAGTTGGTTTTCAAGCAGTTTCTTCTTAGACTAACAGGTTGAAAAGAATGCCCCACTTTTGTTTTAGCTGACATTCCATTAATTGTGAGAAGTGCTACAAGGCTTTTTACTACTTATAAGTCACTTGTACTTCTTTTTCCTTTGAATTGCCTATTAATGTCCTTTCTCATTTTCTATAGTAATTGGGCCTTTTATATTGTTTTGTAAGAACTTTTTATATATTAAAGAATTTATCTATTTTAACCTTTGAAAAACCTTACTGTAGAATGTTGTAGAATGTTTTACTATCTGATGGGGTCATTGTCTCTCATTGTTCTTCCATAGTTTCTCCAACCCCACATTTTCCTGACCATTTTATGCTTATTTTTTCCTTATGAGTCATAAAATCAGCTCACTGAGTACAAAAGTTTCTTTCCCAAATTTTCCCATTATTCCTAAAACTCTTTTGTATCCATTATCCCATTTAACCTTAAAACCACTGAATGAGGTCTGGGGGCTTATTGTCCAAACAGGGAAACTGATCCGAAGGCAATGTGGCTTAAGCATGGCCTAAGGTGAGGCAGGAGGTTCCTGGCCTTTTCCTCCACTCGGTGAGTGTGTGTGGATGAGCGTGTGTGTGCATGTGAGTGTGTGCACTTGCGTGTATGAGTGTGAGTGTGCGTGTGTGCATGTTGGTGGAGGATGACCTGAGAGGAGTGACAATTCTTGTCCCAGGGCTGCTGCAGGTGGAGTCATGCTCCAGGGCAGACAAAACCAGGTCTGTAGGATAGCTTGCTTCCTTCCCTCTGCCTTCCTGCCTGCTCCTTTTAGCTTCTGCTTCTTTTGTCTCTTTGTAGGTCTCTATTATGGTGTCCCAAGTCTCTTCTCTAATCTCTGTCTCTACTCATTGTCTCCTCTTTTCTCTTTTTCTTTTTCATTTTAGATTAACCATAAACCCCTTCACCAAATAGTGATATACCCCTTTTGGAGATGTGAAGAGGGTGTACCCTGCCCTGGGCTCCCCAGTGGGTGCTTTCCAGGTGGAGAACAGAGCCTGGAAACGATGGGAGGGGGTAGCAGGAGGCAGAGGACTGAGTCCTGCAGTGCTAACAGGTCTGCTTTGCCTGAGCCTCTAAGTGACCCAGCATAGGTCCTTGCCATTGAGAGTGTTTGGAGTGTCCCCTGGCCCACTACATAACTGTGAATGACTCTGCAGGTTCATCTAGACTCTCCATAGGAAGTAGGGAAAGGGCGTTTTACCCACTTGCTATGTTCAGAGATGGCATACTTATCCAAGGTCATGTAAAAGGCAGTGGCAAAGGCACTTACCAGCCTCACCAGCTTCTAGCTCAGGGGTGGAGCTTAGAGAATTGCTGAGAATTTGCTGAAATAGACTGAACACCATGATAGTCAGACATCATGATGGTTAAGACAGGGAGTGCTTACTATGTGCTATGCAACCTATGCAACTTGTTGTTTAATTTGCATTATGTCACTCATATGCCCACCCACATCTCCAGCCTATCATGCTGCTACCTTTAATATCCCTATTTTATAGAGGAGAAAACTGAGACAGAGAAATTTGGTAATTTGCCTAAGAGAAAAATCTACATTGCAACTAAATGTCAGTGTGATTGAGATGAATGGGTGGATGGATGAAAGAATAAGTGAATGGTTAGGCAAGTAGTTAGGGGATTTATTTATTTTTCCTAGTAATGGGGATTGCCCCTGGGAGGTTCTCTACCACGGAGCTACATCCCCATCCCTGTTTATTTTTTGAGACAGGGTCTCATTAATTCGCTCAGACTGGCCTTGAACTTGTGATCCTCCTGCCTCAGCCTCCTGAGTTGCTGAGATTACAGGTGTGTGCCACCGCCCCTGGCTGGTACTTTTAGTTTATAAAAGATCTTAATATCTCTATCCTTATTATCTCTAAGTTATGTATTAGCCATTTGAAAGCATAAATTAATCTAAGAAAACACAAGAGTTCCCCTTTCAGCTCCCAGTCTGCAAGGCAAGATCACACATAGCAACATTCATGCCCAACAAAGGATTCACTCATCTCAACCAGACACACAAACACACAAATGTGGACAAGAACAGAAATCTTACACTATACACAAGCACAGTCCACACAACCCAGTTAAACCCACACGGACACCAATACCCTTTTGGAGACAAGGCAGGTGTAGAGAAGGACATGCCGTCAGTAGAAGACATAAGCACAGATATGCTCAAGCAGATGCAGAACCACACTAAGATCAGGACACGTGGGCCCAGTGCACAGACACTATTCTGTCTCGTCTGCCTGTCTTTCTCTCTCCTACATCCCAGTGCATTCAGATATCAGGATGCGTGTTGCATTTAAAGCCAGATGGGACATGCTTAACACAACACACACCTTGAAAGACATGTTCAGAGACAAGGTCATTGCCATGCAGCAAGAACAAAGATAAGTAGAAATGCCCCCCTATTCAGAGACATGCACGTGTAAGTAGAGATGTCACACACACTCACAGGAAAGCCACCCCTGGGTCTTGCTAATTATGCAAATGCTAGGGGCCACTTCCCTCAGGTTCCAGCTGTGAGGAGAGGTGCATGAAGAGGAGGGTTCCATCCACCTGTGCTGTTTTCTCTGGATGCTCAGAAATTCAGTTGTTTTTGTCCCTCATCCTGTTTGGTCGGCTCCTATTCCTGCTCCAGTGATCTCTGCAACTTCCTCATGCTAAGCCATCCCCTCAGTCCTGGGCTTTTGTTTCCTCCCACCCACATCTTGACCACAGCCTTCATGCTGCCTCAGAGTCTGTGGTCCCCCAACCTCCTCCACGTCACCTTCCCTTCAGGGCATTCTTTCCCAGTCATCTTTCTCTGCTGAGGAAGCAGAACAACAGTCAATGGCTTTTTGGTTCAAATCAGAACTTAACTGAAGAGAAGCAGGGGAGGGTCACCTTCTGAATTCATTTAACCCATTCCCCTCTCCCCAGAGCAGCCCCAGGATAATTTCAAAATGCAAATGTGAAGGCAGTGACTTTATTTTCCTTACTGATATATCTTCAGGGCCAGAACAGGACCAGACAGTACTAGGCTCAAAGCAGGGAACATTTCCATCTTAAGCATCCCGACCCCGGGGAGCCCTCCTGATCTCCAAGGCTGAGTGAGAGTCCCCGCCCACTCGCAGGCACATACAGGCACTATAAAGAACATAAGATACTCTGGATATCTTTTAAGGCATTTATTACAATTGTAACTAAAATCATTATAGTGAAAGTACTAGATAATGTCATTAAGTAATTATTGGTATAATTATTTGTTTAATGTTGCCAAACTGTAAACTATGAAGGCAGAAGCCAGGTCTGTTCTCTCATCCCTGTATTCCGAGGGTTGGGTACAGACTGCTTGCAGTGGGCGCTTGGAACTTTTACTCAATGAATGTACCTAGTAAGTATCTACTAGATGCCAGGTACTCTCCATACATTTAATCATCACCATGACTTTCTAAAGTGAGTGTTCATTATCCTTATTTTTTGACGAGAACCCTGAAGAGACTTACTTAAGGTCACACAGCCTAAGTAAGAACAGGCACTTAAATTCATCAGGCAGTACTTCTTCAGCTCCAGGCGACCTCTCTGACCCTTTGTCATCCTCCATCTCATGGGATTATAAAGCTCAAACCGGGGATTTGTCTCTGGTTTCTCATCTCTTCCTTCTCCTGGATCCACATTTGCCATTTCCCCCATCTGCAATCTGAAGCAGCCCCCACTGCCAAGCTTGTTCTGAGAACGAATTATTCACAGCAGGTGCAAATGCTGACCACTTAAACTTCCCATGGGAAACTACATATTTATAAGGCATCAAAGACTTATGCTTCCAGGCCCAAACTCCCGGTGGAATTTTAGACATGCACTAACCAAGAGAGAAGAAATCACACCAGGCAGTCTGCTGCCGAGACTGTTGGCCCAAGGCCTGCTTAGCTTTCTCAGGCTGGCTTTCCTCCTTTGCACAGCTAACCTCATGCAGTCACTCTTGCCAGGTGAGTAGGTGACTTGGAACGTAGTAGGAAGAGCATGGGCCCAGGTAAGGAGACCTGTGTTCTGGCAACAGCTCTCCCTGTGTACTCTATGGCTCAAGACAGTCCCTTGCACTTGGGGATCTCAGTTTCCCTCTCTCCGGGTTGAGGGGGCTGGATGATATTTCAGATTCCTTCTAGCTCTGAGAGGTGAGCTATGGGGTCCTTTCGTAGTAATGGCTCCCACCTGCAGAGCACTTCCTGTGTTGGGCACTGTTCTAAGAGCTTCACATTTATGGACTTCTTGATGGTGACACCCACAGTGTAAGACTTTGTCCCTGTTGTACAATTGAAGAAACCAAGGCCCAGAGAGATTAATTCACTTGCTCAAAGCCACTATTCTATTGTAGTGTAAGATGTGAGCCCCAAACTTCGCAGCGTTACATGACAACCATTTATTCCGTGGTCAGTAGTTTGGGGAGGGCTCTGCTGGGCAGTTCTAACTCTGTGGATCTCATGTGTTGCCAGCAGGTGTCAGCAGGGGCTACATCAAGGTTTGCCTGGCTGGGCACCCAGGATGGCTTTCTTTCATGCCTGCTCCTTGAGAATCTCACTGCTGGCTTTCTGGACAGTCCTCTTGGGTCCCTGAGTCTCCTGGCTTCTTCCTTGGCCTTCCCATTGCCCTTACGTCTCCTCCCACATGCTGCTCTCCCTCTGCTCTGGTCTTAGGAGGCCAAGCAGAGTTGCAGAAAGGACACACTTTGGAATTAGGCTCCAATCTCCTGTCCGCTCCCTGTGATATTGAGTAAGTGAATTTCCCTCTGTGAGCCTCAACTCTTCGTCTGTAAAGTGTGGGAGAGGGGTGTAAGGATACCTCCTTCAAAGCCAGTGTGAGTTTCTTCATCTAATCCACAGCTAGTTATAGAGCACCACCTTTTAACCAGGCCTTCTCCTATGTTCTGGGCCTGGGGAGAGAAAGAGAGATAATAACAAACAAGAAAAATATGTATATATACACACATACAAATGTGTATGTGGGCATGTGTGCACATACATCCCCTCCCCTCCCCATACATGGGATGTGTCCCATGGGGAGAGAGTGAAGCAAGGAATGGAGGATTTGGCATTTCAGGGAGGGGTGTCTGCTACTTTACAAAGGGTGACAAGCAAAGACTTTACCAGGAAAGTGGCGTTTGAACATTAGAGTGAGCCCTATGGTTTTCTGCAAGGGAGAGTGTTTGAGGCAGAGGGAACAGAGGTCTGGAGCCCAGTGAGCCAGAGGACATGTTGGAGATGAGAATGGAGAGGTAGCGGAGGCAATGAAGTTAGGACTGGGGAGAACGTGGAACTTGGACTTTGACCTCGAGTGAGAGGGAAGCCGTGGGAAGGTTTTTGGTAGACAAGTGGTCAGTTTCTGGATACACTTTGGGTGTAGAATTGTCAGGAACTGTCGATGGTTGTTGTGTGCTATATGAGGGAAGTTGAGGATTTATGGTCTGAATAACTGGAAAAAAGAGTTCTGCAGAGCACTCTTAACCAACGCACACTGCTGCTTGCTCTCAAGGCCTAAGTCTGGTCCTTGAGAAGGGTCAAGGGCTCAGGACACCCCTTGTGCCAAGCACCGAGCTAGGCACTTTACAGAATGTGTGGCAGAATTGTTAAGAATGATCCAGTGATCCTTGCCCTTATATAATCCCCTCCTGTTTAAGCGTGGGTAGAAACTGTGACTGGGATAAGATATCACTACGACGATTATGTTTCATGATACATCAAAGGCGATTATCCAGATAGACCTAATCTAATCACACAGCCCTTTACGAGCAAGCATGTTGTCAGGCTAGAGAACAGATGGAAGCTAGAAGAGATTCAAAGGATGTGAAGAGTTTGATACCTATGGTAGCCTTGAAGATGGTTGGGATCATGTACAAGGGCCAGAGATCCACTTCCAGGAGCTGAGATCGACTCCTGGCCAACACCCCACAGGGATCAGGGACCTCAGTCCTGTAACCACAAGGAATCAAATCCTGCCAACATCCTGAATGATCTTGGAAGCAGATTTTTCTCCAGAGCTTGCAGATAAGAGCCCAGCCTGACCAATATCTTGTAGGAACCTAAATGGAGAAGCAGCTGAAGCTGCCCAGGCTTCTAGAGGTCTACAGAATTGAGAGCGAATAAATGGCTGTTGTTTTTCAAGATGGGAGGGGGCAGTTGGGCAGGTGAGCCTATGGGGCCTGGCTGAGTGGGTGGGGAGCAGAGGGTCCTGGGTCAGGCCAGGGAGTGCAGTGTGGGGTTCCCACTGTGCTTTGCTCCGTCCTGGGGCTCTAAGTGTCTGAGCTGTGGGTGTGAGTGTGAGGACTGTACTCACTGCGGGTGCATACGTGGGAGAGTGTGTGAGTGTGAGCCTGCTCAGAGTCCTGGGAGTCTGAGGGTGTCTGAGCATCAGAATGTATCTGTTACTGGGAGTGACTGAGACTGTGTGGTTGTCTCCGTGTGTGCATGTGCCAATCCTCGGGTGTCTGTCCAAGTGTTTGACAGCGGTGAGGTGGTCAAAGGGGGAGGGGCAACGAGTGTGTGCAGGAGTCTGGCGCTGTGTGTTCGTCCAACTGTAATATGTCTGTGTGCTTGAATTCTAGGGTGTTGTGAGGCAGTGTGGGTGGACAAGAGTGTGTATGCCTGGCCCACCTTTCACGGTTTTTGTGGGATCTGAGACTCTCCCTTGTGTGGGATGCTGGGTGCCAGGGTGTCCTGCCTGTCGCTCCTAGTGTGTCTGCAGGTCCTTGCGTGCCAGTCTGAGGGTGCCTGTGTGGGTCTCTGTGCAAGTCTGTGTGTGTCCATAGATTTGTCTGTCCAGACGTCTATGAATGAGTCTGGGTGTGTCTGTCCAGACATCTGCCCCTGAGTCTCAAGGCATCTGTGCTGCCTTCTTGCAGAATCAATGTGTCGCTGTGGGTGTGCGAGTGCTTCTGAGGGTCTCCGTGCGAAAGTCCGAGTGCCGGGGGCCTGTGCCGGTCTCTGAGTGTGGTCCTTCCGAAGGCGTGTCTGTCACTGGGTGAAGGCCTGTCTGGGTCAGTGACTGGACACCTGAATCTGGGCGGCTCTGAGGGCCGAGAGTGGGGGTTGGGGCGGGCAGGAGGTTCGCCACAGGACCCAGGCGCAGCCTGTCTCACCGCGCGCCTGGCTCCCGGCGCGCACACCTGCGCTGGCTGCGGGGCAGGAGCCGGGCGCAGCCCTCACCCTCCGGCTCCCACGCCCCGCCGGCGGCGCCCCCTCCCCCGGGCGGCGCCGATTGGCTGCGGCGCGCCGCTCCGAGCCCGCCCCGCGCGGCCGGCGGGGGGCGCCGCGGGCCAGAGCGCGCTGCGCCGCCACCGCCGCCGCCACCGCCACCGCCGCCGCCACCGCCACCGCCGCCAGGAGCACAGCGCGCCTCCGGCTCCGCGCGCCGCCAGCGCCCGGCCCGCCTGTCGCCCGCCTGCCCGCCGGCCCCGCCGCGCCCGCCAGCCCCGCCGCGGAGCCCCGGGCCGGCCCCGGGCCGCCGCCACCACGCCGCGCGCCGTACTCCGCGTCAAGAATGGGGCGGCCAAGCTGCCCAAGCCGCCCGCCGCCGCCGCCGCCGCCGCGGCCGAGGCGCCCGGCGCCGGCGCGGGCATGGAGCGCTCGCAGAGCCGCCTCAGCCTGTCCGCCTCCTTCGAGGCGCTCGCCATCTACTTCCCGTGCATGAACTCCTTCGACGACGAAGACGCGGGTAAGCGCGCGGCCCGCCCCCGACACCCGGGTGTCCCGGGATCCAGATCCAGAGGCCCCCTCCTGGATCCGGTGCCCCCTTAGAGGTGGCCTCCGTCTTTTCTCCTCCCCAGCCCCTCTCGGGGAGGCGTCCCCAGGGTCTCCTTCCCTTTCCGCGGGACTACAGGGCTCTGGGATGGCCTCTCTTCTAGACTCCCCCCAGGGGCTCCTAGATCATCACCTCTCTCGCAGGTGGGCCCTCGGGTCGCCTGGACCCAATTCTCCCTACTCACCTGCGCCTACCAGATGCCCCCTGTCTTGTTTCTGGATCTGACCTGCCACCATCCCTGTCTCTAGAATGTGCCCACTCTTCAAACCCGGGGGCTTCGGCCGCTTCACCTTTGGAGCTCCGGCGCGCCCCCCGCCATTGGAGGTGGCGCACAGACCGTGCCTCTCCATCTTTGTCTTGGCTGCACCCAAAGGCTCCCAGCCCAAGACCCCGGCCTGGCGCCCAAGGCCTAGAGCGCCCCCATTTGCCTCTTCTCCCCTTCCCCCACAGTCTGGGACTGGGGACTCCTGATTCTTATCTGACTGGGGCAGGTGCCGGAAACCTGCCAGGTGATGGCCTTTCCTCCTCTTTCTTCCGCGTCTTCCCCGAGGGAGGTGTAAGGCGGCGCCAACTCTACACTTGCGCTCCCGCTAGTGTGTGCCCCTGACCTCACGTGCTCTTGTCCCTGGAGTGGCCCTTTTGGGTGGGATGAACCAGGCCACCATCCTAAGGCCTGGAACCTCCTGCTCCTAGGCCTGTGCGCACCCTTTGCCAAAGCCCCAGGGGCGGGAGGCTCCCGGAAACCCGCTTTTGGGGGCCCGGAGACCAGGGAGAGGGAACCTGAGAGCTCCAGATTTGGTTTTGGGGTGAGGAAGTGAATCCAACAACAGGTGGGGTAGCTAGAAGGCTTGGGCGAGAGTTCCCCAAAGAGTGCTAGCCTGAAAGTCAGAATCAGGTTTCAGTCTTTATTCTTATGAGCCATGACCTTGGGCAAGACATGACCCGACCCCCACTCCAGCCTCCGTTTTTCTCATTTGTGAAAATGGGGTTGACAAGGCCTCAGACACAGGTTTTGTATGGTGTGAGGGTGGAGTTAAAAGTATTTTGTGAGCTGAAAATCTGAGAGTATTTGAATTCAGCGAGGGGACAAAAGGAGAGGAGAGTATGTGTTGGGGAGGAGCCAGAAGGTTTCATTTAGACTTTTGAGACTGATGAAAATATGGACTCTCTCTCCCCAAAATGCATATGTGCACCATCTACAAAATTTCGCCTAGTTCTAGGGAGTTCAGGGGTCCAGGTTTCTACTCCCTACCTGCTGGGACCCCTGTCTGGTGAACCCTTCTGTCTGGGTTCTGCCAAGGAATGGAGTGGTGGGTGATGGGTACTCACCTCTAGGAAGCAGGTGGGGAAAAGGAAAGTTCTCCAAAATGCGTGGGCTGGTGATGCATGGGGCAGACCCCTGATAGACCTGTTTTGCTGTTGACCTTTAGGTGGGAGTTGGGGTAAGATTGCTACTGCAGAGCCATTTTATGGGATCCCCATTTTACAGAGCAAATAATTGTGGCCCAGAGGTTTAACTGTCCCCTTGAAATAGCTGAGGGGTCTTCCTAATGCAGTGGTCTCCAGTAGAGCAAAATTGGAGTGAGGAGATCAGGTTAGCTGGGGGGTATGGAGAAGGTGACAATTGCAGAGAAAAAGCTGGGACAGGAACCCCCTCTAGCCCAGGTGAGCTGGCTCCCAACTCTTGGCTGATGGCCAGACACTCCTGAAGTTCAGCAGGCCACTTAGGTCTCAGGAACCCGGTTGGGCAGGAGCCTGGATTTGCGGGAGCTCTGGAGGCAGGCACAGTTTGTTTTTCTCCAGAGTCATACTCCATGTCATGGGTCAGACACCCTGGCTGCAGGTGGTTTGCTCTAGGTTTCACTTCATGTAATATTAGTGATATTTTTAAAGGTTCACCTTATATTGTTTTCAAGTGGGTTTCTCTAAGTTCTTAAGTGTTGCACTTGGAAGCGATGTAGAAATCATCTTGTCCACTCCCTTCTATACTCCAGGTGGGCGGGTGTGGGTGTGTATTTGTGTACATGTGAGTGTGTATGTGCATGCTTTTGTGTGTGGGGGTGTGTGTATGTGTGTGTGTGTATAAAACCCTGGTGTGTGTGTGTGTGTGTATGCTTTTGTGTGTTTATAACCCAAGGTCAACCAATGTAGCAGGTACAAATCTGAGACTAAAATCACTTCTCTGTTCTCGTTTCAGAAGACTAATAATCCTTTTTTTGAAAGAGGATGGTTTTAAAAAGCTAGATCTCACTGTGTAGAAGATGGTGCCCAGGTGAGGAGGCCTCAGGGAGTAGCTGTTGGCTGTGAGTTCATTGTAGGCATTTTGAGCTCACTGTCTGCTCATCTTGAGGTTTGCCTGGCGTTTGGGAGGGGGAGGGAGAAAGTCAACTTTTATTTCCGGAAGAATAATGAGTGTCTGGTAAAAGTCGGAAGTAGGGAATGTTGTCTTGGTGCTTAATTTTTCTTGCTGTTCTCAGTCATTAATTTCCTTCTAAAAGAAGCCTTTTGGATACATCCTTTAGAACAGTACTAGGCTGAACTAATTTCTAACAGCAGTTGGGAGTCTCTGGGCTCCTGGACGGAGCTGGCTTGGGCAGAAGGCTGTCAGGTGCAGGCTTGGCTTCACCTGTCTCTGCCCCCTCCTGCTGCCCTCTTACTGCCTGGTCTGTCTCTGATGGCTGTGTCTCAGGAGTGTGTCCCTGACAGGCCTCTGCTCATCTGGGAGACTTCCCTTTGTTGCTCCTTCCGACTCATATCGAATGCTCCTTTCCCATCCTCCAAATCAAGTCATAGCATCTTTGGGGCTCATATGCCTCTCTTCCGCTAGTTTCATGAGGAATGGCTAAGAAGGAGACTTTTCCCCCCTCCTTTCCATTAGCCTTAAATGGGGCAGAGCATATTCCTGCGTTGGACACTGGGGTGGGCAAAAGAAGCTGCCCACTTTTTCCCCCACTTTTCTAGCTACCATGTGGCCCAGGACACTGGTCACTGCAGGTTCCTAGATTCCTGTCAATGGGCATCTTCTGTGTTCTGAGTGCTTTTCTTAGAATGTTTTCTTTGCCCCTTTTCCCAAGGATGCTGGGGCTTTAGAGAGGCAGGCACCAGGGCATTTTTGTGCCTGTGTATTTGTTGCTCAGCCTTGTTGACACTGAGTTTGTGATTGGACAAGTTTGGAATGGGGAGGAGTTGGACATGAGACCCAGTTTTGTCATCTGTATGAGGACATAAATAATAGCAGGAACCCTCATAGGGTCTGTGTTTCTCATAGTACTCCCATAAAATTTAATATCCTATTAACATTCCCATTTTCAGATGAGAAAACTGAGGCACAGACTTAGTAACTCATTCAAGGTCACTCAGCCAGGAAATGAGGGAGTTACTATTTGAACTTGGGCACTTTGACTCAAGCATCTGTGCTTTTAATTAACATACTGCTTGCTGTTCAAAGAACAGAACCTGGCACTAGGTAGATTGCAATACATGTTCCCTTTGCTCTATCTTAATGCCAGGTGAGAATTGTTTCTGAGCATGACTATAAAGAAGAATTTGTGGGTTTGGGCAGGTAAAATTTTGATCCTCAAAATGTTAGTATTAATAATATTACTAGGCAAATTTTATTGCCTTTATTATTATTAAGGTAGAGCTAGACCCTCCTTCTTGGAAGCAGTTTAAAAATGGAGACTTGGGGGTCTTGTGTGTCAAACAAGAGGGTAGGAAGGATTCTGGCTGCCCATTTCCGAGCGTTCTCTGACCACTTCATTTGCACCACATCTACAGGTCGGGCCCTGCCACTCTGTCCTGGGGCATAGCTGGGAGCAGGGTTGGATCTCTTTTCTAGGAGATGCCAAGGAAGTTGTAGCACTGGGGTCTGAAATTGGCCATGGTGTTCCTGAGCCTGACCAAGTGGTTGCAGCGTCTGGTTCTCCCCCGCCCGCCCAGGAGAAGGGCGGAGAAGTTGGAGCAGCCAGCTCTGATTTGCCCAGAGGATGGATGCTTCGATCCAGTGCAGGGAGGAAGTTGCCATGGCAACACCAGCCGGCTACCAGTCCCTCTCCTAACGGTTTGGGCCACATCTCTGGGCTGAAAACCCTTCATGGCACCTCCCTCTTCCGTTCAGACCAAATCTGATGCAGTGGGGGGGGGGGGGCATGGTGGGTGGGACCCACAAATTAGTACCACAGCCTCCCTCCCCCCTGTTTGGACAGAGGAGAAATGGAGGAGGTTGTCTGAGTTACTTCTGGGTTGTGGAGCGGAGGTACTCATATCCTGCCAGACAGATCCTGGCAGGGGCAATCAGAGTTGTCCCTGTCCCCACCCCCAGGCACCTGGAGTGAACACTCTGGACCACCCCCACCCCCATTCACACTGTTTTGTAGAGTTTGCTTTCTCAGACCAAGTGCTAACTTTTGTCCTTGAAATTTGACCTGTGCTTTTTCTGGGAAGCAAAATGTCCTGTTGTCCCTCCCCTTCCTCTGAAGATGTGGGAACAGAGGGAGCCCTTCAGCTCTGTAGGGGGGCTGGGCCGGGTGGGTGAGGGGGTCCTTCGTGATGAGGGCCACCTGAAGGCTTGAGGTTGAGGCTTTAAAGCCTCCACTCCTACCCTTTCCTTGGGGCAGGCCACTTCTGCTCCACCCCCACCAATGCCCCCCTCCCATTTGCCACCTGGTGTGCAGTCTCCTTTATGTTTTGGGAGCTGGGCGGAACTCTTCTAGATTTGGATAACTGAAGCATGGTAGAGAATCAAGTCTGAGGGTGGGGTGACAGTGTGGACCCATACCACTTTACTTTAATCAAATTTTCTGACAGAAGTATCTCAGGAAAATTAGGGGCGTGAGGATTCACCCCTCTGCATGGCACCGATCCTTGGATCCTTGGCCTGTGGTCTGCTCTGCGCCTTTGGTGCTCTTCCCTGCAGTCCCCTCCCTTGGGCGCTCCCCCTTCCCTGTCCTGGAGCTCCTAGACTCCTGGCTCCAGCTTCCTGGGCTTGCAGTTGCCAGGGGCCCACCTGGCTGGGTTTGGTGGGAAGCTGGGAGGAAGGCCCCTCCTCCTTGTCTCCCTTTGGGGAAGAGGCTCTGCCTCTGGGCCTGGGGGTGGGTGGAGAAGGAGGCAGAGCCAGTTCCAACTGCAGGCTGAGTGGGGGGCGGGCGAAGTGCGGAGGAGAGGCGGAATGGAAGGAAGCCTCGCCCTGAGCTGCCCTTCTCCCATGTCTTGGGGCCTTTCTTCTACCCTAACAGCCCTCACTTCCGGGTGTCTTTTGGAAACTGTTGGAAAGGTGCCACTTCTGGAGAGTGTGCTGAGAATAGTGTGCCATCTCCCAGAGTGACCCGTGCCCCCAGGTCCCCCGGTCAGCCTGTGTTTCTGTAGTGGAATGACAGCTGAGCTTGAATCTGACTCCACACCTGCCCTGTGACCTCAAGCAAATCTCAACCTTCCCAGCGCTCTTGGTCCGAGCATCTCAGGGTGGTAGAAATAAAATGACCGAGGGCCTTGCTCAGCCGTGCTCTGTGCTTTGCATGACCTCAGTTAATCTGATAGCAACCCAAAAGGTAGCTACTGCTGCAAATGTGCCCATTTTGCAGATGAGGAAAGTCAAGCAGCTGGAGCAGTGTGCACAGCCCAGCTGTGTTTGGCTGGCGGCCACTTTCTGCCTATGCTGGGCAAGGGCTCTGCGGTCGTCAGGGGCTCTACTGTCACAATAACAAGTGACAAAGGCCAGGGTGCAGGGTCCTGTTCAGGTTCACATGTGTCCTGCAGGGTCCACTGCCTCACACTGTAGTTCTCTCCAGCCCCTTGGAGTGCCTTCCTGGCTCCCGGATGATCCCATCACAGTCGGCCAGCAGCTGCTGCGACGGCCTGGCTTCTTGAAGGATCATCCAGTTGTCTGCCCTGGCCCTGGGGGCCCAGCTATCACCTGCCTCTCCAGACCGATGTAGGCCAGTGCTGGATTATATTTAACGCTGTGCTATTTCCACTTGACAGCTCCGGAGCGCTATCCCCCCTTCTTCTTCCTCCCCCCTCCCCTTCTGATTCACTCGGAAACTGACGAGGCTGATGTCAGCGCCTTATTCTTAGCCCCCGTAATTGTAACTGCATTTAGCAGTGCGCACTTCATTAACAGTTTCTGCGGTGGGGGAGTGAAGGGACTGCGTGGCTGGGCAGGGACACGGGTGGAGGTGGGAAGAGGGCACCTGCTGCCGGACCCTGGCCAGCTGCCTGCTTTGGATAGGCCAACTGGGTAGGTTCCAGGTCTAGCTTTCCAAGACTCGCAGTCCTGGAAGGACCCTTGGAGAGCATCTTGTCCGTTCTCTTTAGTAGGCAAGGAGGGAAACTGATGCTCCAAGAGGCAGAGTGGCTAGCAAAGGTCACATGTCAAGGGTCCAGGGTTCTGACCTCTGAGTCCAGATTTTCTTGTCTGGTATTTATTCATTCAACCAATATTTAATTAACTGCTCAGTGCCAAACAATCTGCTGGGCACTGGAGATTTATCAGGGAACAATGCAGATGTGGTTTCTGCTCTCATGGAATTATGGGATGAGGGAGACAGACGATAATCAGGCGATTAATTAAAAATAAATAATTTTAGATTGCGTTAAGTGGAATGAAAATAAAACAGTGATAGGGGAGGAGAGAGCATTAAGTAAGGTAGTCAGGAAAGGCAACCTTTGAGTTGAAGCATAAATGATAGAGCCAGCAACGGGAATAGGAGGGGAAGAGTGTTCCAGGCAGAGGGAGCAGTTGTGCAAAGGCCCTGAGGTCAGTGTGAATGTGAACTTTAAGAAACAGCAAACTTTTTTGGTTAGAGGGAGTAGGTGAGGGGAGGGGAGGTCAGGGACATGAGCACGGTGGGCATGGGGGGGGTGGAGATCATCACAGCCTGTAGACAATGGTGAGGAAACTGAGGTTCAGAGATGGGAAAGGAAAGGACTTCAACTGGGTAAAGTCAGAGAGAGGCCAAGAACTTCTGCCCCCCGAGTCCCTGACTCTGCTGTTCCTCAGGCACAGATGGCTGTGCCTTTAAATGCACAGTGTGGCTTCCTTTTGCCTTGTGGCTGGAAGGTGCTGTGGAGTCAGGGCAGGGCCCTTTCTCTCCCCACTGCCTGTTGCCTCCACTCTTCGAATCTCACCTGACCCAGCTGTGCAGCTTCCTGGGCTGGTGCTGCTGAGGGGGACTCTGGGGGCTCCCATGGTGAGGCAGGAAGAACTGGCTTTGGACTCCTAGAGGCCTGATTTTCCTGCTACTTCTGCCACTTCTGACTTGCGTGATGCCGGGCGAGTTGCTTTCCCTCCCTGGGGTTCAGTGTCCTCTGCAAACTGGGCCATAATAATAGTAGACACTTCAAAAGGTGATCGTGAGGACCAAACGACAAGATGCACAGACATACCCCACCCAGAGCTGGACTTGAGGGCTTGGGTGTCCTAGGGGCTGGGGGCCAGCGAGGCAGTGTGTTCAGTGCCTGGCATGCAGGGGCCTTTGGTCAGCAGTGGCTGCGTTTGTCATCGCTGTGGTCAGTTTGAATAGGGCAGAGCTGGGCTACTCAGTCTCTAGTGAGTCCCAGAATCCCCAAGAGGGCTTGTTTGCACAGTCTGCTGGACCCCAGCCTAGAGTTTCGGTCTGGGGTGGACTCGTTTCTGACAGGTTCCCAGGTCATGCTATCCTGAGGCTGCTGGTCCAGGGGTCCCACCTTAACGACCAGTGGGTTAGCGGGAATGCCTGGAGAAAAACGAGGTTCACTTCAGTGCTCCTTCCGGTGTCTGGGATGCTGGGCTCCAAGTTCAGTCCCCAGTGGAGTCTTCATGTCCTTCTGATCCTTTATGGTCTCTGATCCAGATGAGCCTCAGCTGCTACCTGCCTTATATGGGCCTTACCCGGAGGACCCTGTGAATCCTTCGGGACGCTGTTTGAACCAGTAATAATGAGCCAATGCGAATAACCGTCAGGCCGTGCTGCTGGGCTCAGGCAGCCCCGGGACTATGCAGGATCCAGGCTAGCACCTTTTACCAGAAGGAGAGGGTGTGGCCCCTCTCCTGCACTGGGAAAGGTAGGCAGCCTGGTGCGCTAAAACCAGGAGGTTCGTTTCAGGACAAGCCTTTCCTGGGAAGAAGTAAGTCAAAGGAATGATGGAGGTAGAGGGCACAGTGCTGGGAGATGCCACCAAGGGAGTTTACCCAGCCAGTGTGTTAAAACTGTTTCTAAGGAAGGTTGCTGGTCACTTTCTAGGGAAGGTCGGGATTTAGCAGGGAGTTGGCCCTGTGGTGTGATGGATTTCTCACCCAGCCAAGTACAGTTCTGGATCAGAAGACAAAGACAAGTAACATAGTTTCCAGGTGGGACCTCGACTAAACTGATGTTCTCTGAGAGGGGTGGCTTGGGATAAAAAGCATGGATTCTGGGGACATGAAGACCCAAGTTTGTGTCTCTGCCGCTTGCTGGCTGTGTCTCCTGGCTATGTATGGGACTGATCTGGGCCTCAGCCATGTCCTTTGCCAAATGCAGCAAGAGTTCTGAGCCACTTGTGAGGATCTGAGAATATGCCTGTGCAGCACCCAGAAGGCACCCCAGAAGCGGAAGCTGCTGCCTTTCCTGTTATTGCAGACTTCCTGAGAGAGGTGGTGCATACACCTGCCTGGAGGCAGGGCGGGAGAGTGGGACAGTGTGTCTGCTGTGCGCCCTTGGAGCCTGCGCGGCTGCATTTAGGGTCAAGAAAGGAGATTTATGTTCAGCTGCTCGATCTTAGTGTCTCTTCTGACTGCTTTTGCATCTCTGACCTCAGTAACCCTCTCTGCAGAGTGAGAGTCCAGTGGGCTTGGTTTAGATACAACCAGAGTCTCCCAGAGAGGAAGGATGCTTGTCCAAACCCACCTTCATCTCCTTTCATCCATAGGATCATTTTTCATCCCCAAGGGCCTTTTCTGCCAGAATTTCTCTCTAGATGATCTTTGGTGACTAGTCAATGAATAATTTCTACAATAAGCATTTTGGGAATTCAGTACAGCATTTTGCAGGCAGGTGCTGGGGTTGAACGCTGAGGTGCTTTACCACTGAGCTACATCCCTGGCTTTCTTTACCCTTTTTTTTTTTTTTTTTTTTAAGACAGGGTCTCACTCAGTTGCTTAGGACCTTGCTAAGTTGCTGAGGCTGCCCTCAAATTTGCAGTCCTCCTGCCTCAGCCTCCCAAGCCACTAGAATTATCAGAGAGGGCTCTCCATTTGCCCACCACCTCAGAGCAGGCCTTTGGCAAAGCCAGAAACAGCACTAATGTTTCTGGACTCCAGGCTCAGAGCCTTCCCCAAGCCCAGATGCCCCAGGTAGCCACGATGGACTCTGCTGGTACTTGAGGTATCAAGGGTGCTCCTTACATCTCCAGCACTTGGTGTCCCTGGTAGATGCCACTGGAGTTGTCCTGGGAGTGGTGGGAGGATATTTCACTATTTGGGGCCTGTAATGGAAATTAATTAGTTCCTTAGCAAATGTCTTGGGAAACATCTTTCATCTGCCTGGGCTCAATACCAAGCCTGGACCAGGTGCCTCTGGAGCCCACTCCAGCCGGGGCCCAGCCACCCCCCAACCATATGGCCTCAGGAAGCTGCCACTTCTGCCCAGCTTCCGTTGGTCATGTTGAGTTGGGGCAGAGGGACCCGGAACTGGGCAGCCTGGTCTGGAGGGGACTTGGTGGGTGCCTCTAACAAGGCGGAATGTGACACAGCTAATTCTCTGAACTTATTCTCTGGACTCCTGGCAGTCATTTTAGACTGAAAGGAATACAGAGGATGGGACACTCTCCTCTCCTACCTCTACCGTCTTGACCTGAGCCATGGGGTTTTGTGCAATGATAGACTGTGGAGCCGGTCACAATGATGCATGTGTGTAATCCCAGCAACTCAGGAGGCTGAGGCAGGAGGATTGCAAGTTTGAGACCAGCCTTAGCAACTTAGCAAGATCCTGTCTAAAATAAAATGGGCTGGGTTATGTTTTGGTGTTAGAGTGTTTGCCTAACATGCATGAGGCCCTGGGTTTGATACCCACTCCAAAATACAGATTGATGGTGGAAATGCTCTTAGGTTAGACCTGTGAGTGGCAGGGACACAGGATGGGAAAGGGGAAGTAGCAGCCACATGGACATTCTGTTATAGTCCAGCCCCAGCCTGCTCGCTGGGCTGCTTTCAGGGAGGGTGGCATCTCAGCATTGACCAGCCTTCTGTGCTCCACTTGGGAGTCTGTGTTCAGCACTGGGAGTCTGAGGCAGGAGGATCTCAAGTTCAAAGTCACCCTCAGCAATTTAGTGAGACTCTAAGCTTAGCTAGACCCTGTCTCAAAATAAAACAAAGAGGGCTGGGGATGTGGCTCAGTGTTTAAGTGCCCCTGGGTTCAAGACCTGGTACAAAAAAAAAGGGGGGGGGTGTCTGTCCTGACTTCTGCTTCACCCTAGCAAATGTGGAGCCCTCTGTCTGACAGGCATTTTTAGCTATGATCTCATTGATCCTCATGGAACACTGGCTGTATCTGGAGAGGTGGGCAGGAGTTCCACTGGCTGCCCGAGGCTGTGTGACAGCTTGAGGATAGTTGATGTGTCATGCCATGAGCCCTGGATTTGTCATAAGAAAACCTGGATTTGAGATTCCATTTCTGCCAGTTATCTGGTTGGGTAACCCTGGGCAAGTCATTGTCCTCTTTGGACCTTGATTTCCTCATTGAATGAATAAGTGCTGTCATAAGGGACGAGGAACTTGCAGAGGTGTTGAAGATTCTGTGTACAGCAAGACCGTGGCAAGCCTTAGCTTAGGGGGTGGGTGGGGGAGGCCTTTGCTGAGGAGGCAGATGACTGTACAAGGCATAGGGACACTTACCCTGCTGTCCTTATTTGAGTTCCCCCAGAAGCAGACCCTGGAACAAGGATTCAGGTAAAAGTATTAGGTCTAACCACTAGAAGCTGCCATTTTTATAAGTGAAAGCAGTTGAGTAGAAATTTTATATGGTTTTTAGTCTACAAGGTGATCAATGAAACCCCGGAAAGAGAGTGGACACGCCAGGCAGGGGAAGAGGCCAGAATCAGCATTATCCTGCAGGTTCCCTCCGAGTGAGGACAGCTGGAGATGATGCTTCAGGAGACTGTAGAACAGGGCTCTACGCACTTCTGTGAAGGGCCAGACCGCAGATATTTCTGTCTCTGCAGACCATACGGTCCCCGTTGCAACTGCTCAATCTCATAGTCCTAGTGAGAAAGCAGCTACAGACAGTATGTAAATGAAAGGGTGAGGCCATGTCCTAATAAAACTTTATTTACAAGAGCAGGCAGCAAGATGGATTTGGCATGCGGGCCATAGTTTGCGGACACCTGCCATGAACTCGGCTGTCCCACCCAGGATGGAGGGCACTGGGGACTTTATACACCAGCTTCCATCTGATTGGTGGAGGGCTGCTGGGGTGGAATCGCAGGGTGGCTGTTGCCCTTCCAGCCTGAATAGGGGCAACCTAAGAGTGTTGGCAAGAGGAGGCTGGGCCAGGAGGCGGGATAAGGAAGGGGAACCACAGCATGACTCTCTTCAGCTCAGAAGCGTGGCTTGTTTGGCTCAGGAGAGTATTGGTGGGAAGCGGGCAGGACGAACAGGGAAACCAAGGCCTGGACAGGGCCGGATGATTTAACGTCACATTTCCAGGCTTTACAAGTATTTGTTACTTCCAGGAAAAGCCCAGCTTCTCCATCGTTAATGGTCTTATTTGAGTGTTCTACCTTTGTGTCTCTGCTTGGTCCATTCCCTCCCCTGCCAGGGGCCCAGGCCACCTCCTCCAGGAAGCACACCATTCTTCTCTCGGGCATTCCCATAGTGCTTTGCTGTTCCTTTTCTCCAGCATCTGCACAATGTGGCTTCTGTCACTTTTCTCTTGCCACACTGTGAGCCCCCCAGGTGAGGGATGGTGGGATCTTGTCCTCATCCCACCGAGGGGCCAAGCTGGATTCCTGATGTCTGCCTCTCTTCCTTCCTGCTCTGTCTCTTCCTTTCTTCCTCCAGCAGGTGCTGATAACCAGGTCCTGTCCTGGGGACCTAAGGCAAGCCCTGTCTTTGCCTTCATGGAATTCGCAGCCTCCATAGGAGCAACAATGTTATTCCATCACTCCTATGACAGGTGCAGGAACTGGCCGAGGCCTCAGCAGGAGAACTGACCTGTGGCGGGGGGTCTTGACAGCAGAGTGGGATTCCAGATGGGGGAGACTGTGGCTGGGGGCCATGCTGCTACCAGCACAGATTGGGAGTCTGGGGGGCGAGGCCGAAGTCAGGATTCTCCCAGACCGTGTGGCTCTCTTCCCCCAGCCTCTGTCTACATCTCTCACACGTACGGATCGACATGTTAACTATAATTGCTTCTGTGTATAAGAATCATCAGTAACTCTTTGCTTTCTAGTTTATTTTCTGTGTTTTCTGCAGTGAGACCATCATGGTAAGAGTGGAGGCCTCAGTGGGACCACACTCCTGCTGGTGGTGGGTAACTATGTTTTTTGCCGCTCAGGGTGATTCTGTTTCTCTCTGTAAAGGAGGGATAATGGTAATTAGCCCTATTCACACGGTACTATTCTCCCATGTTCTGATGCTTCGCCTCTGTTAACTCATTCGAGCCCCACAACTCTCCCAGGTAGATACTATCACTATTCCTATTTTATAGATGGGGAAAACTAAGACACAGAGAGGCTAAGTAAGTTGCCTGAAATCACACAGTAGGGGTCAGAGCCAATATTCCAATCTGCCTGTTTGGCTCTGGAGTCTGAGCTTAATCACGGGTCCCTGCTGCCCACCTCACAGGGTTCGGATGAGAGGACATCTCTGCAGCCCTTAGCCTGATGCCTGGCACATAGTGCTCAATAAATATTAGCTCTTGTTATTGTCAGCAGCTGTGCCAAGGCCCTGAGGTGGGAAAGGGACATGGCCTTTTGAAAAAATCCAGGGAAAGGAGCATATGATTAAAGTCAAGGATCTTGCACTGGAGCAGGATAATCGGAGACCCTGTTAGGTTTTTAGCAGGGAAGAGAAAGACTCAGATTTGGGATTTGCAAGTCTTTAAAGACCTCTGTGTTTGTAGCAGGGAAGGAAAGAGCCCAGAAGCCCAGGACAGCTCCTCTTGGACACAGCAGCTCTTCTCAGATCTGATGGTAGCAGCCTGGGGTCCTCAGATCAGGGTGTGGATGGTCTGGCTTCCAGGCTGGCTGAATGGGCCAGAGCACCAGAGACAAGTCAGGACTGTGTCACCAGGCTGGTCTGGTGATGGGAGGCTGGGAAGTGCCGGCTGGAAGGCAGGAACAAATTACTCTCCTGGAGATGAGGCCGGGCCAGTTCCTGCCGTGTTACATTATTAAATTTGTAATCTTCATTCTAATACTTTCCAGCAGTGAATAAGAACCAAATTTAAAATGCCGGCTTTACATTTCTGGAATGGAGCTCTTTGTCAAGAACTCCTGAAACCCATAATTTCTCTCCAGAGGTGAATGTCTCAGTCTTAAAAAAAAAAAAAAAAAAAAAAAAAATTAAAATAAAAAAATAAAGGAAAGCCACTCTTCAGTTAAGGTTCGGGGTTGGAGGGTTTGACCCTGACTGTATGACTCTAGCCCTGGCAGAGGCTTAGCGTGGCCCCTGTGCTGCAGATGCCCAGGGCTGCCCCGGAAGAAAGCGTGAGAAGCTTCATGGCTACCTCACCCTCAAGCAGTAGGTAAATCTGTAGAAATTGGGCCACATGGTCTGAAAGAATTGACTTGTGTCAGGCTCTTATGAACTTTCTCATGGCCTGGCTGGTGGATGGTGGAGCTGGCTGTTGGCAGAACCCTGTGCCACCTTGGTCCTGCCTCTCCACCGGGGCAGGAGGGGCCTGATTCAGGTCACTAGCATCCCCAGGCTGCTCTCTGGCCCTCCAGCCAGATCCCTTCTTGCATGGTGGGGCAGGAGACAGTGAGGACCCTGAGTGGGGAAGGGACATGCTTCCCCTGCTAGGCCATGGTCCAGGTATGGTGGCCCTGGCATTCCCTGCCCAGATGGCTTTGAGCCAGCTTCCGGGGTCTGTTCAGACCTTCTCTGAACCCCATCGACTGCTGGTGTCGTGGTGGATGATCTGAGGGTGGAGGTGAGAATAGCACATAAGTGCAGAGCAGCCCCCTTGATGTGGGGTCAGGGGCGAGGAGGAGGAGGGTGGGCAGTGCCTGAGAGCTGCTCTCTCCCCACTCCATGTTCAGCTACGGACTCTGATGATTCTAAGTAGGAGCCAGTCCTGGCCTTCAAGGTCATTATGAAGGCATATTTCTCAGAATAGAATAGAACATATTTTATTCAATAGCCCTGATTTGTAACTTTTAAATATTTAGAATAAGCGTGAGAAGCTCATTTAAACTCTTGCCTGGGGCCCCAGCATATGAAGGGAGGGCCTTTGCATCACCCTTTGAACAGAGAGCCAGCGAACCCAGGGATGGCCTTTCCCCTCACGACCTATGACCTGGTCCCAGATAGAAGTCGCCTTCATGCACGTCAGAGGAAGGTACCTCTTCCCCTCCCTGAGCTTGAAGAGCATCACCATGTGTGGGACGATGAGCTGGGACTCTCCGCCTTCCCAGAGGCAGCAGGGTGACAGCTTGGCCAGGGGAAGGCTGTGTTTCTGCCTGGTTCCCACCCTTAACTGGGCACCTTTGTTTGGGGTGCACCCTGCCTGCGAGTTCACAGCACCCCTCAGACCTGAACCAGCAGGAGCCATGGTGAGACCCGAAGGGACGGTGCCGACTCTGGACTCTTGAGCTGATCATGACGCATTTGGCCTGTTTAATACTCATCCTCATTGTGCTAGAGATGTCTGTTGTGTTTCATTTGTGCCAAGTGCTCTGAGCTCCTCACAGGGTTAAGCAGTTGTGATGTCAGACTCGGGGGAGCACACCGTCGTACCCATTGTACAGGTGAAGAAACAGGACAGGTTTGTCTCCGGCCTGGGGCCGCACATAGTGTGGCACTTGAGTCTGTAAGCCCAGCCACGGCTCTGCACTGCCCCTCGTCAATTTTAGACGCATCCTTTATGCAGTCAGCAGGTGTTTTCCGGCCTTCTCCAGTGTGTTGGGTCCTGAAGGTGTGGGGCCCAGTAGGACCAGGCCCCCCTCAGCCCAGGAGCAAAGCCAAACAGAGCAAGTAACTGGGGGACCCATTCAGGAGGAAGTGACAAGTACCACCAAGGTGCTCAGGGCACTGGGGGTTCCCATGAGGTCAAGGGGAGCTTATTTATGTCTTCTGGGGGCAAAGTAGGTGCATGAGGAAGTGGGGCCCGGAAAGGGGTGGGCGGGCCGGGGAAGCCCCAGTGCTGTTCAGGACCGGCTCCTTCTTGAAGACCAGAGTTACATCATCATCTTTAGGCCCGTAGGCCTCTGCCAAGAGGAGTGGGACCTAATATCCACCCTCATCATGTCTTCAAAGTCAGAAAACTGAGGTGCGAGGGGAAGAGCAGGGCGTTCACGCATTTTCAGGCCGGTTCATTTGGACTGGGCCTCTGGGCCTCCAGCCCGTGAGCCTGCCACTTCCTGTGGCCTTTACACGCAGGAGTGGCAGAGTCGCCATTTATCATTTTAACTTTTGAAAACAATATTGCGCTTCTGCCAGTTACAAGCGCTTGTTCTGTTCCACCAGCTGCACACGTACGTGCGTGCTCGGGATGCTGAGGCAGCCTGCGAGTTACCTCGCGTGGTCCTCAGGGCAGACATCTGGGAAGGGTCCTGTTGCTCATTCCATTGTCCAGGTGAGGAAATGCGATAACTCCCCAGGCGACCCAGCCAGCAAATGGCAGTGCTGGTTTCCTGGGGTCTCACACCCTGAGTCTGTGCTACGTGTAGCCATGGCGGAAATTTGGGAAGACTACGGAGAAAGCACACGAAAGCAAACAACTCCAATTCTGGAGTCCAAAAGCGAAATGTTAACCACTGGGCTGCTTCTCCCCAGGAGTGTGCGTGCGCACGTGAGCGCATAGGAACACATGTTTAAACCAAACCAGGGCCGCACTGTGATGCTATTTTGTAAACTGACGCTACCATTAAAAATCACCTTAAAAAGACCTTCACAGGCTGGTCTCCACAGGGACACTGAGATTTCGAGGATCAGGTCTGGAACTGCATGTGATCCATCCGTGGTCCATAGACTTGGCCAGGCAGACCCAGGGACAGCACGAGGCCACTGCTCCTCATGGCCTTGGTTCATTTTGTCCCTGTTTTTCCACCCCTCTTCTTGTGAAATAAATAAATAAATGAGTGAATAAAATTTAAAACTGACAGACCTCCCCAGGATTTTATTCCGTGCCTGGCCCTGCATTTCAATGCAAGAAGCAGAAGGCTTGTGAGCTATAAATAGCCCGAGCCTCTTCTGCACGGTGGCGGAGCGTTTGTAGGTTCTGTCTCCTCCCAACCTGGTGACCTGGATTACTTCCTTTCTGCAGTGGCTGCTTTCCTCACGGCCTCCTCTGTCCATCCTAAACAGAGTAAAGCAGGTAGTTACTGAGCACCTACCCTGGGCCAGGCCCCATCTCGCAGAGTACCATGGTGGGGGCGGGTGGACATGGACATGGGTGTCCACAGGTGAGGATCTTTCCTGGTGTGGAAGCACACGGAGGGGTTCCCAGCTCTGCAGATGGGCAAGACTTCTGGGAGGAGCTCTGAGGAAGGGAAGGAGGAGGAAGGAGCCCAGGGAGGAGGTGGCCTGGGAGGTGTCATGCTTACACAGGGCCTGACTGGAGCCAGCCTTGCTGCTGTTAAGCAGATGGCATGTTACCTGAGTGCATGTCCAGGGTTCCGTCGGTGGCTCCCGAGACTTCTGGGATCCAGCGTCTCTGGCGAGGAGGTGATTCTCCACCTGCTCTCTACAGGCTTTTCTCTTTTTTTTTTTGGTTGTTGATGGGCCTTTATTTTACTCATTTATTTATGTGGTGCTGAGGATGGAACCCAGGGCCTCACACATGCTAGGCAAGCGCTCCACCCTGAGCCACAACCCCAGCCCTGCGCAGGCTTTTCTGACTCGAACTCAGATCCTGAGCCCTTCCCAGATCACTTCATTAAAAATCTCCAGTGGAGCCTGGAAATCTGTTTCTTCACATGCTCCCAGCTGATGCTGATGAGCAGCCACACTTGGGATTCAGTGTGCCGATCCAGTCTCCATCCGGGGACCACACCTTAGTCCCCATTCCTGTCTCCCTCCTGAATGGGAGCTGTCTCCCTTGGATAGAGGAGGAGACTCACAGCCTCTTGAAAGTGGGGGTCATTCTTCCATCATCAGGCAGCGGGGCTGCAGAAAGTCCCTTCCCCTGTGCCAGAGTCACCTTCAGTGTTAGTCCTAGCACAGTGATGATGTCAGTGACCAATATTCGTACTCATCCCTGTTGGCCACAGAGTATTTAATCTGGGAGGCAAAAAATACACATTTTAAATTCAGACAGAACCTGAGTTTAAGCCTCTACTCTCCCTCCCTCTGTCTCTGTCTTTTTATCCCACCCTATTTGTTCTTAAACAAATGGCCTAACCTCTCTGTGTCGCATGCTGTCGATGGAGATGGTGATGGTACTTAACCTCTGAGGTCGTTGGAAGGATTCAGTGACACGTGAGAGGGGCCCAGTGCAGGAGGAAGGCACTCATTTCTCAGTGATTTATGGCTGTTCATCCTCTTGCTCTTCTGTGAGACGTCTGCCTGGTAAATTCAACATTCAAGAGGTTTTTATTGAGAACTGAATACACGCCCAGCCTCACTCCAGATGATGGGCCTGAGGTGATGACAAAGTCCTCACTTAGTGACAGTGTCGTCAGGGTTTTTAGGATTCTTTGATCTTTACAATGCTGACAGGGAAGGTAGTGAAATTTCGCTGGTAAGAAGATAAAGGTCAGGAAATCGGGGGGGTTCTGATGCTCACTAAACTGGCAGATGGGAAGGGGATTTAGTGCTTCCACCCGGCACTCTTCCTTGCTTCCATCTTTAGCAGACTTGCAACAATGTGTGTGAGGGAGGAGGTGGGAAGGGCGGGAGGAGCAGACCCTTTTGCCTGGAGATGGGGCTCCCTCAGCCTCAGCCTCCATGGTTCCCTCTAAACTGCCAGGCAGTTCAGTGACAACCGTCTGGGCCACCAGAGAAATCTAGTCATGAAGCCTTGGGACAGAAAGGTGTCACCAGGGAGCACGGGTGACCTGGTGCTTCAGCCGGCTCTCCAGGGCTGGGTTGCAGACCTAGTGCAGTCTGAGCCTCATGTCTGCCCTGCCAGCTGCAGATGCAGCCAAAACCTAGTCCACTGTCCGCATCCCCACTCCACCCGAGTCATGGCCTGTGCCCAGGTCGAGGCCCACTGGAATGGCGGGGTCCAAGGCTGGCCCTGGCTAACTGCGAATGCCCCCTGCTTGTGGCCTCCTTTCCAGCTAAGGAAACCGAGGGATTTTGGACCACTGTGCTCTCTCCCGGGGAGTGGGCTGTGTGGCCTTCTCTGTTGTCACTGGATGAAAGGCCCTGTCCCCTGGTAAAGCAACCTCAGACATCAGCAAGGAAATGAGGACGTTACCTTAGCTAGACTCCCTGTGGTCAGACACCCGCGTGGGTCATTGCTGGACAGGGGGGTCTCAGGCCAGTGCAGTGGCTCCACATCTTCTGTCCTGTGCAAGATGTAGACTTAGGCTGCTCTCCTGTGGGCCCTTCTCTGAGCTCTGTCTCTCAGGATCTCGTCTTCCTTTGTGCTCCACTTCATTTTTTGGCTGAATCTAATTCTAGTAGCCCCTGAAGGTGGAGATCTAAGATTGGAGTCATGAGACCCCGTTCTAGACCAGCGCCATCGAGTAGAAATGTCTGCAGTGAGGGGAACATTCCACATTTATGGTCCAAAACAGTGGCCTCTGCCATGGGTGGCCGTTCAGCTCTTGAAATGTCGCTAGTGCTACTGGGCGCCAGATTCTGTAAGTTTGATTAACGTCAGTGGCCACATGTGGCTAGTGACCATGTTATTGGGCAACATGTGTATTTTTTTCACCCTGGGGAATACCAAATTTTATTTTCTGGGGAAAACCAGCTCTCAATAAATTTTTGAGGGGGGCAGGCATGTCAGAGTTTAAGAACTCTGAAACTGGTACCCACTGTGCATGTGGGGTGGGACTGGGTGACTCAGGAAGGCAGCAGACTCCGACCTCAGATTGCCAGTGTCCCAGCTCTGCCACCCCCTGGCTGCATAAACCAGGTAGAACTGTAGCCTTCCCGTCTGTGAAATGGGGATGCGGTAGGACTGATCGCCTGAGCCATGGGGATTTAGTGCACGATTCATGTGAATCATGCCGTGTGGCACCTGTGCCCAGTGAGTGCTGTCTGCTCTTGTCATCGTTGCCACCGTCATTACCAGTGTCACCATCCTCATAACTGTGGTTCCAGCCACTGTGTGGCAGCCTGGTGCCAGGGCTGAGTGTCTCCCGGAGTCTGCCCGCTGGGCCTCCAACCTCCTCTGGACTGCCTCCCCTCTGCTCAGCCGCTCCGGCCTCCTTATTGCTCATTGAACAAACCAGACATAAAGCGTGCGGGGCCTTTGGGTTCCTTTCCCGTGTTGGGAACACGTTCCCCGAACTGCCACGGGCTCCTTCACGTACTCACCTCGTGGCGAGGTCTCCCTGGCCACCCTGTGCCGGGAAGGTCCTCCGTAGGTTCTAACGATAGAACCTACTGTCCCTGTTCTTGCTCGTGGGAAAGGGTGACCGTGGAAGGGTCCCTTCCAAGCTCTTCCCACCCTTGGAGCTACTGGCTGGGCTGCCATGCTGTCTGCTCTCTGCCACGCAGGAAAGGAAGGGCTCAGGGGACAGGGGCTCACCTGTTTGCTCAGTGCTGTGTCCTCAGCACCAGGACAAGGGCCACACATACATGTGGACCCCTTGCATGAAGGAGCAAACACAGGAGGCATCGGGGTAGGACCTGCAGGAGAGTCTGGAGGTGCCAAGGAGGGGCGGCTGGCCCTGCGGGGAAGCGTGGGACAGAGTCATGGGGAGTCACACCTGAGGTGAGGACACTCCTGTGCCTTGGCAGCTCGCCTTGCCGCCCACCTGGCCAACCACGAGCAACTTGGGACTGATGGGAGACCGTTGCTTCCCCTCCCTCCGGGGGCTGGGTGGCCCTTCTCTATTTCAGCTTCTGCCTGAGCCTCTGTCCTTGAAGTTAAAAATAGCCAAGGATGGGAGTGCAAGGACACGCTGTCCTCTGCCACCAAGCAAGGATGCTGTTACCTCTTCTCAGAGGGGCTTCAGGGCCCAGACTTGAGAATGCAGCAGCTTCAGAAATTAGCCCTTCCCGCCCCCTTGAGGACAAGTGCAGTCCTCCCTTTCCTCAATCTGGCCTGACTCTGAAGGAGCTGAGGATGTCACAGCTGGAAGGCTTTCTGGGGTAGGCAGACATCTGGCAGGAAGCCCCATCATTCTTCAGGCCTGGGACCTTGGCAGGCATCACCAATCAATCAAGGCACCCAGTCCTGGGACCATGGCAGGCGTCACCAATCAATCATGACACCCTTTTCTGCCAAGTCGACACAGTCTAAGAATTCTTAACACGGGATATTTCAGGCAACAGCTACCAGAGTTGGCAAAAAAAGAGAGAGAGAAGCTATTTATCTTCTCCAATCTAGACCATCCCTTCATGGTGGGGAAACTGAAGCTCAGCATCTTATGTCACTGTGGAAGTCAGTAATGGAGCTGGGACCAGACCCAGGGGTTCTGAGTTCCCACTGTGGCTCCCTCCCCTCATTGCATCCTCTTTTCCACCAGAACTAAGGTTCGTGTGTGTGTGTGTGTGTGTGTGTGTGTGTGTGTGTGTGTGTGTGTGAATGGCTTTTAACCCATGGACCACAAGCCGCAAGTTTTCTGCAACATATTGTGTGTATGTGCCAGCAGGTTCTTTTCTAAGGAGAGAGAAAGCTTTCATCAGCTCTCTAGAGGCTCCTTGCATGGCCAAGAAAGATGAAGAAATCAGCGAAAAGAGTGAGTCTTGCTGCTCAGTACGTGGGCCACACTGCAGCCTTGGCCTCCCCTGTAAGCCTTTGGAGAGGCAGACTCTCAGGCCACACCCAGACCTAAAGAATCAGAATCTGCATTTCGGCAGATTCCTGGTGGGGAGGTGCATTTGCACCTGAATGTTTGAGAGGCACAGACTGGAACTCACCCAGCCTCCATTTCTGTATGGCCAGGCACCCTCACCAGTCTACAGCAAGGTAGGGTGGGCCCTGCCTTCATTTGGGAGAGTGCAAAGAAACAGGCTCCGTAGCCAAGATGGGGCCCGGCTGCTCTGCAGCTGTGTGGAAGCCAGGTCAGAGCAGGTACTTGTTTAAACTGAAGATAAAAGATGGTGCTTCCTATCCAAGGAGTAGGAGACCCCAGGGTGGATCAGGCAGGTATGTGGAATTTTACCCTTGGGAAGTCTTGGTTGGCACTGGTGAGCTGTTGTTCTGCAGTGTAGTTGGGAGAGGGTCTGGTTTGGGGATGTGGAAGAAATTGACAGGGAACGTGCTGCTTAAGGCCAGCGCTCTGTGCTGAGGGCAGCCCCTCTGTGGGGATTTGCTCTGGTGAGTGCTGCAGCCAAGGGCTCTTAACGGTCCCCTCTTCTTCTCCAGGTCCGTCAGGCTCTGGAGGAAGCTGGCCCTGTGTCGGTTGGAGAAGCTGGTGGTGGGGAGCCAGGGGCACAGAAAGACAGAAGGCTTGGCCTGGTGGGGCTGGGAGAAGTACCTTCCTTCTTCCCCAGCCCACGCCGCCCCATCCCATTTCCTGTGTGCCTCAGGCTTCATTGTGGGCCTCTGTCTGGTCTGCAGCCTCCCTGCCTCTCCCCTGCAGAAGCCTTCCCCACCCCCACAGTACTTGCTCCCTGACCCTCAGGGTCTGTGTAGTGTTGGAGACCCATAGGGGGTTATGAACTGAGATTGGTGTATTTACATAATATAAAAGCTTTATGCAGACACGCCTCATGTATCCTATACCTATTTGAAGGGTACAGTTCAGTGAGCTTTCGTGTGTTCCAAGTTGGGCAGTCACCATCTTAATCAATGGCAGAACATTTTTGTCACCCCGTAAAGCAGCCCTGTAACCATTAGCAATCACTTTCTGTTCTCCCTCACTTACAACCCTGGAAATCACCAGTCTGCTTTCTATTGGAATAGATTTGCCTGTGATGGATATTTCATATAAATAGAGTTACAGAAGTTTTTAGCAGTTAGCTTCTTTCACTTGGTGTAATGCTGCCAAGGTCCGTCTCTACTGTAACATGCACTACCTCATTCCTTTTTATGGCCGAATAATATTCCACGGTATGTGTACACCACGTACGTGTGTGCATTCACCTGTCAGTGGACATTCGGGCTGTTTCCACCTTTTGACTGTTGTGCCTACTGCTGTCATGAACACTTGTGTTCAGCTCTGATGGTCTCATTTGGCATTCTGCCTCTGCCTCTGCCACATACTTCCTGTGGACTCCTTGGCAATCTGTGTCAGCTCTTAGAGCCTCAGTTTTCTGAGAGTTTGTGGGCATTGGAGACCCTATCGTCTGTCTCTGAGTATTGTTGGTAATAGTAGCTATACTTTACTGAGTGCCCTTATCTTGTGACAGGCACTGGACAGATGTTGTCATTGAATTCAGCCCCACAAGGGACAGGGTTTATTTCATAGTTAGGGTGTATCTGTGCTAAAATGGGCTAACATGCTGCCTTATAATAAGAAATCATTTGGTGACTGGAAGAGTTTTCTTTCCAACTTCCCCACCTCCCTATACCTTTGGCATATTAGGGGCCATACTTCTTTTTAAACATGGTTTTAGAAATTTGAAAAATATATAGAGAGCAGTGTAGTGGCTTCATCATTCCTATTTCCTCTCCACCATGGAAATAGCATGTCCCAGGTAAGACTCACTTCTTCACCCTGGATGCCAGAAGAATTCATGGGGCACAGCCACGGCTAACTTATAAGGCATGCTTAATATGAGCAAGAAATAAACCTTTGTCCTGTAAACCCCTGAAATTTGGGGTCACTTGTTACCACAGCATAACTTAGTGAGACCTGACTAATACATTTAGTCCTTATGAATGTGGCGGGTTATGCTCTTTCTAAGTTATAAGGAAACTGAGGCTCACATATGTTCAGGAACTTTCTTTAGCTTGCTCAGAAAGTGACAGGGTGATGCTTCAAGTCCCAAACCCGGTTACTTAGGCATTAGAGCCTGTGCTCTTAAGAAGACGGAAGTTCGTGGGCTGTGTTTGGTGACGGGTGAGTAATCCGGTGTAGATGGCACACCTGGTGTGTGCATGACATCAGACTCATAGTATAGGTTTGGGGCAAATCCTGGAAGTCTTGAGTGCTGTGTGCATCCGAAGCCTTTCCATGCCAGATGGGGCTGTACATTGTATCTTTTGCCCACAACTCAGCTTCATCCAGAGCATGTACAGTTGGTCCCAAATCCTGGTAGGAATGGTTCCTGGGGGAAAGCAGCCATTTGTGATGTCCTCCTTCCAGTGATAGCCTAGAAGGTCTTCTCTAGAAGGTCTTCCCAAGTTGGCTGGAGCAGAGTGGCGACTTGCCCTGGCACCCCTGCTGAGCACAGGCCCTCCCCTAGCCCAGGCACATTTACTTTAACATTCAGAACTTCTTCCCACCCTTCACTTCATTTGTGGTTGACGTTTTTTGCCTTCTCTCTGCACATTTTCCATTTGTCAACATAACCTTCACTTGTACTAGAAGGTAGCACTTGCATGTGAAAGATTATTCTATTTGCAATTAAGTGTAATTCAGCATTGAAACAATGCTGCTTACAGCCCGGAGCCTGCTCTACCTGCAGCGCTGGATTAATTATCACTCTCTGCAGCCCCCATAATATTCCGCGTCTATCTCCACCCTCAAACTCTACTACTTTGTAATTATAACACCTTGGATTATAATTGCCCCTTTACTTGTCTGCCTCTTCTGGTAGACTGAGAGTTTCAGCAAAGTCTGGGTTTAAATCACTTGTGTTATGAGACTCCAGCACAGGCTGTGGCACTGAATAGGTAATTAGTAAAGAGATTGTGGAATGAATGAAAATTACTTACCTGTCTCATCTCCCCTTCCCCCTCCACTACCTGTTAGCTCCTAAAGGACGAAGACGGTCTTATTTGAATTCTCAGCACCAAGAAAAGCATGGTGTAAGAAATGAGCTCAGTCAGTGCACATTTTTATTGGTTCCTTCCAGGGCAAAACCCTTTAGAGTTGCAGAGCATATTTGGACACATCCCCCCCGCGAACCCTCTCAAAACCACCCCTCTGCTTCTTGAGTGTTCCAAGTCCTCATCACGCTGCCTCTGCCTCTGTGGCTTCCACCCATTTTCTCTCTCTGACATTGTGACCTCTCCCTCTTCTTCTCTAGATGGTCTTGGGAAGGGGTCTGAGGCTTTCATCTTCCCCCAGCCTAAGAGGCAAAGCTTACTCAGGTCTGCATGGAACCAAGATCGTGTGCCACCTGGCCCTCCGCCATCTAGGCAGGCACAGCCACCCCTGACTGTTAGCTCTCTGTTGTGAAATGGAGACGATACACTTTCACTGGTGGTTAAGGATTGAGTGAAGGAACGAACGTGAACACCTCTCCTAGGCTCTGGTCCAGCTTTGTACGTGGAGTCTGTGTCTTTATGTGGAAGGTTGATTGGTTGAGAGTGGAATTTCAGGCATCCACAAGCTGGTGGGAAGGAATTGTGTTTTAAAAGCATGTGAGATTGGCTTATCTCACTTAGCATGATATTCTCCAATTTCATCAAAATAGGAAAAAAAAATATATATAAATCTAAGGTAGTTTTCTTACCAATAGTAACAGCTCACTTAATAGCTTTTTAAAAATTGAAAAAATATGATAATATTCTTCTATATTACTTGTGCAATAATAGACATTTGAAATAAATATTTCATAAATAATTCAGTATTACCAAGACCCAAGAATAAGCATTCACTCACATATACAATAAATAAAATTATTGTAATTCAAAAAAAATAAAAATAAAAAAAGCACATGAGATGGGGATATGCCTCCTTGTTCAAAGAGCCAGGCCCAGGCGCCACCCCTGGTCAGCACCACGGACGGTTTCTGTGGCCTCTGGCTATTTGGCTATTGCCCTTAATGGTGTCTGAGAGGCCTTCAGTAGCAAGTGACAACTTCTGAGGTACCATTGGTTGTCATTCACATCTTAATTTGGGAGGTGTTGAAACTGCATTGATGAGACAATGACAGTGTATTAGCGGTGACGTTGGTGAGCCCTTGACCTTTAGCCCTTAAATGGGTTAACCCTAATAGCCAGCATTTATTAAATGCCACCTGTGTTCCAGGCCCTTTTCACTCCTTCCTCTGCTGTTTGGGATGCTGTCTGCTCTCTGTGCCTTCGCTTAACAAACGCTACATTTGGACAATAATGTGAGCCAGGTAGACTGTACACCAACAGTCTCTCCATCATCCTTCTTCCCAAAATACTTCCAGTCCTGAGACACATTTCTTTAGACCATTGCTTCCGGAGGGAGGATAACCCACTGTGCTGACTGTACCAGTCAGCTTTGGCCTCTTTAAAATCATTGAAATGTGAGACCACTGACCCAGCATCTTCGGTCCTAGGTTTTGCCCAGAAGACGTGTGCACATGCAGACACAAACAAGAATGTTTTTGCCAAAGCTGTTTGCAGTGTCTCCATATGGAAACCACCCAAATGCTCATCAACAATAGAGTAGATGAAATTTTTTTGGATATATTCATACAATGGACTAAAATGAAGCCAGGAGAATGAATGAGCTACATTGAAACAGTCCGTGTGAATGAACCTCACAAACCCCAGGCTGCAGGAAATGGACCTGACACAGGAATTCAGACCAGATGGTTCTGTGTGCTAAAAGCAAGACACAAGGCAGCCAGGTCTGTGTTCTTAGAAGTCAGGACAGTGCTACTCTTGGAGGGAGAGAAGCTGGAAGAGGGCACAGGGGCTTCTGGGCTGTTGGTAGTGCTGTTTGCTGACCTGGGGCTGGTTTCATAGATGAGCGCCCTGTGTGGTGTTCATGGAGCTGTGTGCTAGGCAGTCGTATGGTTTTCTGTGTGTATTCTGTAATTCAGTGGTTGTTTTAAAAATATCTTTCTCTGGAATAGAAGAGAATGCTGAGACTTTTGTGTGCAAGATGATGGATAAGAACTTTGGGGGGTGGCTGGTCTCATGGACTATTTGGAGCTATTCAGTGTAAATAGAATGTGGAGCACACTGGGGGAAAGGGAGGAGGGAGAAGATCCATGAGGCTGGACTTGTGAATTGGGACCAGGTCAGAAAGGCAGTGTGTTAAAGCCTTTGCAAGCAGTGGGGCACCATCAGAAGCTCTTAATCAAAGAGATGACGTGCTCAGGATGGAGGTTTAGAATCTCACGCAGGCCATGGGGAGGAGAGTTGGCAGAAATGAACACCTTCATGGTGGGGATGCCAGTTAGCACAGAAGAGGAAACCAAGACAGAGAGCTGCAGCTGCCCAAGACGGCACAGCTCACGGAGTGACTGGGGTGGGTTTGCAGCCATGATCCAGGCCTCTGGTTCTAGGGCTCTGCTGCCTCCTGAAGATGTTCCAGAAATGCTGGTGAAGGGCTGTTGACTGTGAAAGGAATGGAGAGGTTGGCGGGCAGGGGACCTGAATTCTTACACCAGTGTGGTCATCAACACACGCCTCTTGTCCTCTGCACAGTGAAGGTGTTGCCCTGGGTGACTCCTGAGTTCCCTCCAAATGGAATCTTCTCTCATTTTTAACAGAAGGTAGACACTGATAGCTCTAGGGAGAAAATGAGAAGATAGGGCTCTCAGGGTTTGGGCTTTCTCTGCCCGTCTTTGGAGGGCAGAGGTGACATTGGGACTCTGGAGGTGCAGTCAGAGGTGACATTGGGACTTTGGAGGCCTGAGTGCTCGTAGATGACCTCAGCCCTCTGAATTTCAAGACCTGGGCAAGGGGGCATGGGAGGCTGAAGTCACTGGAAATAATAGGGCCAGGGAGATGTTGACCATGGGAAAAAGAGGAAGTGAGGCTGGGGCTTTGGAGTGTCTATCATCCTGGATTCGAAGAACCCAGTCACCTGAGCCGTTGTATCTGGGGTGTGTCGCAGGCTGCTGCATGGACCTGCATGCAGTTGACCTCGTGGAGATGGGATCACACGCTGATCACGGACATGGATAGGCTTTTAGGGCTTGGCAGCCTGGAGTGGGTCACGGTACCTCTCAGCTTCAGTCTCCTCCTCTGGGAAACAAAACTGGCAATTCTCATCTTCAGTGAAGCGTAGAAGTGCGGAGAGGCTGTTTGTCCTCCTCTTCCTCTCCTGCCACCACCGCCTTTGTGGGGCCTCTAGTGGGTAAGAATATAGCTCTGTTTCCACACAGACCTGGGTTTCAGACCTGGCTGTCTTGTCTGATGTAACTCTGGACACGTTGCTAAGCTGCTCTGAGCCTGTTTCCTTGTTAAGATAAGGACACTTGCCTGTCAGAGTTACAGCGAGCTTAAATTACTTATCTAATAGTGCTTGGTGCAGGGTAAATGCTAAAAATAATGGTATCAGCTCTCATAATTTATCATTATCATCGTTTTATTATCCCGCTCCCCATGAACACTTGCTTTTGGGAGAAGGTACATTAAACACATTTATATTCAGGTATAATAAACAACTGAGCAAGATTTACTTGTTTTCTTTACCAGGAATTTGTGTTCTTCTCCAGGACACAGCCTAGAGCTAGTTCAGTGAAGCTCACTTTTAGCAGGACAGGCAGCATGGTGCTGTCCTTGGTGCTGAATGGGGAGGCATGTCACTGGACCCGGCAGGGTTGAGGGCACTGCGTTCCAAGGTGAGGTGGACCAATTACCCCCAACAGAGGTGAGCTGAGTGTCCCTGGGACCAAGGAGTTAGATCAGGGAAGTCTTTTTTTTGGCGGGTATACTGGGGATTGAACTCAGGGGCACTCAACCACTGAGCCACACCCCCAGCCCTATTTTTTATTTTATATAGAGACAGGGTCTCACTGAGTTGCTTAGCACCTCGCTTTTGCTGAGTCTGGCTTTGAACTTGTGATCCTCTTGCCTGAGCCTCCCAAGCTGCTGAGATTACAGGTGTGCACCACCGCGCCTGGCAGATCAGGAAAGTCTTTATGGAAGAGATGGTATTTGAACTCTGGCAGAGCTCAGTGGGATTAGTGGCTCATTAAAAGCATGGCTTTGGAGTCAGAAGACCTGGGGTTGAAATCCAGCTCTGATCTGAGTAGCTGTGTGTGTCCTTGACCTTCTTGATCCTCATTTCTTTCTCTGTAAAGTGAGGTTGTAACCATCTCATGGTTGGTTGTGACGTAAGTAAAATGATGCCTGTGTTAAACCCTTGGCCCAGTGTCTGGCACAGAGGCAAATAATTTTGGAAATAGCCACCTTTGTTGCTTTGTTGAGTGCTTTGTGTGTCCCACACAGCCCACCTAGGAAGTTCCGAGGACAAACCTTGTTACATTATTACATCACCTGATATATTCGATCCTCATCATAGCCCTAGGAGTTGTGGAGTGCCTGATGAATTATAGGGTTTCTTTATTTATTTATTTTTGTACCAGGGATTGAACCCAGGAATGCTTAACCACTGGGCCACATCCCCAGTCTTTTCTTGTATGTTATTTTGAGACAGGGTCCTGCTGAGTTGCTTAGGGCCTCGCTAAATTGCTGAAGCTGGCTTTGAACTTGTGATCCTCCTGCCTCAGCCTCCCGAGCCACTGGGATTACAGGTGTCCACCACCGCGCCTGGCTGTAGGGTTTATTTAAAGCTAAACTCTGGAGGATGGTTAGAATTTTGATAGGGGAGATGAGAAAGGCAAGGAAAGGAGAGAAAACAGGATGAAGCAGTTATTGGGGATGGATGTGGAGCAGTGAGGGACTTGCCAGATTGGGGTCTAGAGACCGAAGGAGACCAGGAGCAAATGGGGAAGGACTGACAGTGCAGTCTTGGATGCCTTGGGGCAATGATTGAACTTCCTCTGGCAGGTGACAAGGTGTCATTCTGAGGTTTTCAAATAAGATCCTGGCCCAATTGAAACAGTAATTTATTTGTGAATTTGTTTGTATTTTACTTTCATTTTACATTATGGAATTAATACATTAAACTATAAAAATATTCACGTAACATAGAAGCATACAAAAGAGGAATAAATTCTCCTTCCCAGTGTGCTGGTTGGAGTGTAAACCAGCACGGCTCTTTGGCAGCGTCACCGAGAGCCGAACAGATGCCTCCCTCTGACCCAACAGTTCCTCTCCCAGGTAGATTTCCAGGAGACACAGGTAAGGAGGTTCCCCAAAAGGTGTGCACAGAGACACCCGTAGCAGCAGTATACCTCATCATCCTGCACCGGAGGGGAAAAAAGCAAAAGCCCATCAGCCGCACAGTGGGGTGGGTAGACCGAGGTCTGTTCCTGCAGGGGAAGGCCACACAGCTGTGATGGCGAGCACCTGTGACCCAAGCAGCGGGAACGCACCTCATGTGGGACATGAACCAGAAGAAACCAGGCCAATAAAAAGAAGGCCACACTCTTTATATAGCGTTCAAAACCAGGCATTGGAGAGTGGCGTCAGAGATGAGCAGAGTGACTACCCTCGGAACAAGCTGGTGGTGGAAGGTGGGGTGCAGGGGTCCTTGGGACCCGAGAAATGCTCTGCTTCTGCCTCTTGGTGCGGGCAGCATGCTCGGTGTGTGCAGATTCGTAAGCACTACACTTAAGCGTTGGGCACGCCTCTGTCTACTCAGATCTTCAGAGAGTCACAAAAAGTGACCTCCACAGATCTCCTCTAATGGCCTCCCTCAGTTACTCACCGTGAGTGGTTCTGGGTTCTGTTCACATACTCCCGGATTTTTCTGGGCATGAGATAAAGCTTGCTCTCGCTCTCTCTACACACACACACACACACACACACACACACACACACACACAGCTATCTATAGCTTTACAAAAATGGCATCATGTTTCACATACTGCCCTGCAGCCTGCTTTTTTAACTTGCCAGGATGCTGGGGGAGCCGTTCCTTGTCCCTGTGGATGTAGCTGGTGCTCTTCGGCCGTTACACAGCATTTCACTGTGATCACCACAGTGTTGTTTAGTGAACTGGTCCCAGGTCAATGGGCGGCTGGTTCCAGCATTTCCTAGGGGAGGCGGTCCGGTGGGGAGCCCCTCCGCGTACAGCTTCGTGTACCTTCACGGCTGTGGAACGAACTAGTGAGGCTGCAGTGTCTTGGTCCACTCTCTTGGAGGCTTGTGGCTGGGGGGGAAGCAGGGAGGCCGGGGAGGAGGCCGCCGGGACGGGTTCTAGCTTGAGGCAGGGGCTGCGAGGCTGTGAGGGTGGAAGGGGCGGGTGTGAGGTCTGAGAGCATCGCTGGCAAAGGCTTCGTGAGGCCTGGCGTCTGATGAGAGAGGAAGGAGCCGCGGTGCCCCTGGGAGGTTGAGCTGGCTGGCGGGAAGCCAGAGGCTGACTGGGGGACGTGGGGCTGGGTGTGGGCCAGGTGGACTCCAAGGAGCCCGTTCCTCGTCCAGGTAGCCGCGTCCAGAATGCAGGCTACCGCTCTGGTGGGTTCATGGCGACGGACAGCCCGGGGCATAGGGTTGGTTTTGCAAAGGGCAGTCGCACGGTTGCTGAGGGGAATGAAAGCACCAGGGGCTCTCAAGGGAGAGCCCAGGACACCTGGCCAGCGCCTGAGGCGCGGGGATGGGTGGGCGGGGAGGTGGGGGTGCCCTTCTCAGAGGCACTGTCAGGGCTGTCAAAGGGGGAGGGGTCCGAAGTGACTCTGGGTCAGAGGATGAAGTCAGCGTGGCCTGAGTTGGCCCCCTCCCCGCCGGCCCTGACGGGCGCTGTCGTTACATCTTGCACTTGGTCGTCCAAGCTCTTGGCACACTTGTGACTAATCGGCAGGATCATCTGCTTATCGCTGCCTCACCTCTGAACAGTGAGCTCTCGGGGCAGGAACCGAGCCTGTGGCTCCATCTTCTAGCCCCACCAACACGAGGCAGCCTCACTCCCAGAGTTTACAGGACCTAGACCCCAAGCCCCTACGCGGGCATGTGGTGACAACAGTGTGTGACACACCCTCTTGCTTGTCCCTTAGCCATCATCCTTCCGTGGAGGGGGAGTGGGTTCTGTTACCACCCTGGGGCCCGTCTGTGCCAGGAGTTTTGAACTTCGACTCCTGGGGGTGCCAGCCTGTGCTAGTTGACATTTCCCCTGGACAGACAGACCCTGTGACAAGATTCCTGTGCAGGTGGTGAGTGAGGGACCCGGGCAGGACAAGAAAGGAGAAGGTGGCCAGGGTGTGTCTGAGACAGGGCTGACCCCAGTCCCTGAGGCAGCCTGTTGGTGGAAGGTGGTGGCGGGAGACATGGAGCCTTGACTGGGCTGGAGGAGGAAGGAGAGAGCAGAGACGGAGCCCAGAGGGGAGCAGGCGAGGAGGAGGAGGTCGAGTTGAGGCTGGGCAGTGAGGGGGAGGACAGACTGGGTCAGCCTCACCAGGCAGAGGGGACCCTTCCTCTCAGGAGGGAGGCCTGAGGCTGTGAGTTATGGAAGTGGGAAGAGCAAAACAGAACCCACCTTTCAGCCACGAGGGAGCAGCACCTGTGTCTGCGTGGGGAGGTTACAGGACAGGGGGTTGGGGAAGCATTAGGACCGACACTCTGGGTCCGCAAAAGAGGACCCACAGAGGTTGCCAAGGTTAGGTGAGTGCTTTTGGTGTGATTGGTACAGAGGGGTCACCAGGTGGGGAGAGTGGCATGAGGGCGTCAGCGGGACAGCCGGCCAGCATGTACTTGGGGAGTGTCAGAAAGTTCCTCTCTCTGCAGTGGCTCTGGCCCCTTCCTGTTTAGCACTGCTCTGTGCCAGGTACTGTGGCAAACGCCCCTCCTCAGCCTCCTCCCGGGCTGTGCTGGCTGACGCCCTGGTCACTGCCTGGGCCAGCTGATGGCAAACCCAGGCTCCCTGCCCGCTGAGCCAGGGCTGCGGTGGGGCTCTGGAGACTGCTGTGAATGGCCGCCGGGCCCCAGGACGCCGCAGAAGTGAGATGCACTCCAGCCTCCTCCTCAGCCCTGCGGGGATGGGGAGCCAGCGTTCCTCTGCTGGGCGCCACCCTCTTCCGGAGAGCTGTCAGCCCTCGTGGGCGGAGATGGTGGAGGGGGGCTCCGCCCAGGGCTCAGCGGGAGGTCAGAAGCCCTCCTGCCCGAGGTGCCCAGTGGGGGTGTTTGCGCACATGTGGACGGCACTCTGTGCCTGCAAGTCTGTTTCTGAGAGAGAGAGAGTGTGTGTGTGTGTGTCTGTACCTGCTGTACAGAGGAACACAGAACAGTAATGGGGGTGGGGGCGGCTGCAGATGCAGTTTGGGGAAGAACCAATGGCGATGGAGGGGAACAGACAGCACCCACCTCCCCCCACGTGTTCAGAAACACCCAGGTGACACACAAATGCCAAGTGGCAGTCTCTCTGTGTGCTTCTTCAGTGGGTGGGTATAGACTTCTAATGCATGTGCCTCTGTGTGTGTGTGTGTGGCACACACTGGTACACATGTGCACATTTAGCCTCAGCCACAGAATGATAGGCAGACGGTCTTGCAGAGACACACGGGTGCACACACTCAGACGTGCATTCACACTGTCTTTGCATGCGTAGTCCTCCGTGTGTGTGTGCGCGCGCACTGCTTGTGTCTTTCCGAGGACTCAGCATGTGTGTATCTGAACAACGTGAACACGTGCAGGAATCAGGAGCGTGTGACACCCCTCTGGGAAACCAACAGCTTTGCCAGCTCTGTGTGTGTGTGTGTGTGTGTGTGTGTGCGCGCGCGCACGCGCGCATGCACACACGCGTGCCTCTCAGCACTGGAGTGGGGGGAGGCCAGGAGGAGGCCGATGGGAGGTGTGCTGGTGCAGGCCACAATCCCCATGGGGCAGACAGGACAATACAGCATCTCATGAACCAGCAGGCCAGCAGGTGTGGGGTGGGGCCCTCTCTGGTCACTCTCCACCTTGCTGACTATAGGGTCATGACAAGTCCCTGACCTCTCTGTACTCTCATCCTTGGCACTCAAGTGGAGACAAGGGTAGCATCTGCCGATGGATGGCCATGAGGGCCAAGAGTGCCCCAGGGTGGGTGTTGGTTCGTTTAGCGGTTACTAACTGAGCGCCTTCAACGGGCCACGCCCTGTTCTTGGCAGAGGCTTCTAACAGTGAGCATGGTTCCATGTCCTCATGGGGCTTCTTTCTTCACAGAGGACACTGGCCAACAGCTGTCCTAGGGGGAACCAAGGCAGGCTTAGGACGGAGAATGGCAGGCAGTGGCCAGGGCTGCTGTTTTGGCGTGGTCAGTGGTGGTCAGGAAAGGCCTTTGATAAGATGAAGTTTGATCATAGGATGGAGGTGAAGAGTGAGCTGCTGGGGAGAGGCGGTGTTAGGACCAAATTCAAAGTCTTTATCCTCATGATAACCCGTTGCTCTCCCATTCTCCAGGTGAGGAAGTGGAGGCACAGAGAGGCTGAATATTTGCCTGAAGTCTAACAGCCAGTAAGAAAGACACTCAGAATTTGATCCCATGCCATTTAGTTTCAGAGCCAGTGGTTTCAGTCCTCAGTTGGGGGTGACTTTGGCCCCACAAGGGGATAATCTGGAGACATTTTTGGTTGCCCCTTCTGGACTGAGGTGCCACTAGCATGCACTAGGGAGAGACCAGGAAAACTTCTAGAAATTCCATAGTGCACAGAACAGCACCCACAGCAAAGCAGCATGCCACCCACAACACCAGTCGTGCTGGCATTGAGAAACCCTGGCCTGAACTGCACAGAGCACCGGAAAGAGTGAGACACACAGTAAGTGCTTAATAAATAGTAGCTGGAGAGGAGGAACCAATGTGGAGAAATGAGTTCCAGAGGGAGAAAAGAGTTCCAGAGGGAGAAAATAGACGGTAATGAATTCTCCAGAACGAAGTTCAGGTAGCCATGCGTGCTAGGAGGTGTGCCCCAGGGAAGGCGGTGCAGGTGTGGCAGGGGTGCGAGGAGGAGGGTGGACTGGGCTTGAGGGCTGACGCAGGGCTGTCACCAGCTGCTGACACACTGACCAGATGACTGTCTCTCTCTCTCTCCCACCTTGGCCTCTCTGCCCGGAAGGAGACAGCCGGAGGCTGAAGGGGGCCATCCAGCGGAGCACAGAGACAGGCCTGGCTGTGGAGATGCCCAGCCGGACCCTGCGTCAGGCCAGCCACGAGTCTATTGAGGACAGCATGAACAGCTACGGCTCGGAGGGCAAGTGAGTATGGGGCCCGTGCCTGTCACAGTCACCTGGCTCGCCGTCTTCTTGGTGGGGGAAGGGGGCACTGAGCAGTCCCCCAAGAGTCCAGGGTCAGCCCAGGGTGGGACGTTGGCTCTGGGCTCCGGGAAGTGCCCGTCTTCAGAAGGGAGACAGCCAGGCCACGCAGCTCCCGGGGCGAGCCTAGGCTCTGGCCGGCACTTGAGTCTCAGCTCCACTGCCCCGCAGTGGCAGGCCATTGGGGAGGTCACATCCTGAGCAACAGCCCTGCAGTGGCAGGACCTTGGGGAGGTCACATCCTGAGCAACAGCCTCCTTGTAGGTAGAGTGGGGATGGTAGCACCAGCCACGGGGGGTGTTGTGAGTCAAACAGTCATGATCCAGGGAATCCTGGGTTAGCACCTACAAAGAGCACAGGACAGCGCTTGGGGAATACCTGCGGTGTATCAGTGCTGCTAAATGAGGAAGGGAGCAGAGAGGGGTTTACTACCCTCCTTATTATTTCCTCTTTTCTTTTTTATTTTTCTTTTTAAATTTGTTTTTAATCCCTCTTTTCTTAATCCCAGTTGGATTTTAAACCTGTCAACTATGGCTTTACAAAGGCATCTCATGCACACCAAATCATAAGACCTGGTCTCGCCTGGCATCTGGGCAGTGTTGCCCTCTTGGGCTGCACATTGGAATTGCTAGGGAACTTGTCACAAATGCAGATGGCAGGGTCCTGCTTCTAAGCCACTGAATTAGAGAGTCTGGGAAGGGAGCCCAGGAACTCCATCTTTAAAAGCTCTCTTGAAGAATTCATCTTGACTAGGAGTTTCTCATCTTTATGGACTCCTTAGAGAATCTGAGGAAACCTTTGGACCTGATTTCCCCCCAGTAAACACACACATGTACACACTCACACAGTCACACAAACATACTCTTCTAGTGGCAGAGGGGTCTCAGGTTCCCTGAAAGTCAACCCATGGGTATCTGGCAAAGACTAAAGCACTCAGAGAGGTCCAGGGTTTGCCCTGGGTCACACAGCATGCTAATATAGGTCTGGAACACAGAGGTCCTGACTCCCAGGGGGGCTTATTCCACAATGGCACATTGCTTTAGAGTCATCTGAGTCAGGGAGGGGGCCTGAGGTGTCATGACCCTTACAGTGTACTCAAAGGGACTGAGGCTTGGAAAAGTTAAGATCTGTACTGTCCTGTATAAATTTCATTAGACACATGGCTATTTAAATGTAAGTTAATTAAAATTAGGTAAGATAAGTTATTCTGTTCCCCGTGTTGCACTAGTGCTCAAGAGCAAAACATGGCTCATACAACTGCACCGGATGGTGCAGAAGATGGAATGTTTCCATCATCACAGAAAGTTCTGTTGGACTGGGCTGGCCAAGCGGCTTGTCCCATTGCAAACACCTGCCAGCGCGGGGTCGGGTGGACAGCTGGCCTCCACCTTTTACTGCCCTTAGCTCTGGCTATGCCTCTTAGCTCGGGTGTCCTGGGGGACAACAGCCTCGCTCCCTCCCTGGCCCCTCCCAACACGGGGCATCTCGGGCCTTGTGAATGGGCCTGCCTTGGCAGATGCGGCTGTTCCACCCACCTCTGAGCGAGGCTTTCCGGTGGGCAGGAAGAGGAGGAGGACAGGCGGAAGGAGGAGGAGGAGGAAGCAGCTGGTGTTGTATTTACCTGCGAAACCTGGCAGGGCTTCTGGGAACAGGGGGTCTCTGCTGACTGACCTGTCTCAGGCGTCCAGGCGGCTCTGGCCTCAGTCCTGGATCTGCTACAGACCCTCCACATGGCCTTGGGCACACCGTGGGCTTCTCAAAGCTTCAGGGAGACTGAGAAACATCTTGTTGGCCTCACGGGCAGATCAGGAGGACCGGTGGACTGGGGCAGGGTGGCATTATGGGTCACAGCAGGTGAGGAGAAGCCGCCTTCCCACTGTCCAGGAGAGGAAGGGAAGGCTCAGGGGGCCACATGACTCACCCCCAGGGAGCATTGTAGGAAGGGGTCCTAAGGAAGTGATGGCTGTCCATGACAGGGCCCTGGAAGGTGGCTCTTGGTGACATTTGCTGAAATGTTCTTGAAGGCACCAGTGAGTCTAATGACATCACAGGTTCAAAGCCACACTGTCCCTTCTATGTCACAGGTTCAAAGCCAGGACTTGGCAGTCAGACAGCCCTGGCTTGTGACTTGTTTCTGCTTCTTAGTAATCATGTGGCTTTGGGAAGGTCCTTTATCTCTCTGATCCCAGTTTCTCCATTTGAAGAAAGGGGCAGTGATGTCCACTACTGGAGGAGTAGGATCAAGCGAACTAACACACGGGAAACACCTAGAACACCAGCCATCATGTGGCGCGCACTGTCAGTATTGCTTGTTGTTAAATTAAGCCACTGTTGGGTGTTTTGCTGCTTGGGGTCAATTACAATCTGACAAATACCATGGGCCACCCCAAATACAGATGTCTCTGAAGTGCTTAGCACAGAGTAAGCACTGGGAGATGCTGGCTGTGGGGATTGGTCATTAAAAGGTTTGGGGGTGTGGTTTCGTTCCAGCTAAGTAGGATCAGGGCGTTGGAGGAAGCTGGATCCAGCAGTGGCGACAGTCTTGCCTCCTAAGAGGGACTGAGTCTTGGTGGAGGCCAACCAAGGGCTACCACCTTTCCTAACACCTGCACAAGGAAGGGACATGGAAGGGACAGGCTGGCTGACATTGAGCTGCGGTCAACCCTCTCCTTGTTCTGCAGGTATTAGGGGCACTGATTGGATCCAGATGCCAGTCTCTGAAACAGGAAGGGGTGTGACCACCCTGCCCTCTCCCCACCTCCTGGGCTTCTGCCAGCCCAGCTGAGGCTTGTGGGGAGGCAGCCTCCCATGAGCAGCCCCAGCAGGCTGCCGCTCCGTGTGGCCGGGTCTGCCTGACCTGCTGGCCCCCTGGGTGTGTGTGTGCCTGCAAGGTGGCACAGGACGCTCACATGTGGATTTGCAGCAAATTCAATTAAGTACCTGCTGTGTGCCAGGCAACTGGGCTGGGCCCTGCAGAGACCCTGCCTTGCACGGATTTCCTTCATAGGGTGCTGACCAAGCAGCTGGCAGTGTGGTGAGAGCTGCCAAGACCAGGTATGGAAAACCTGACCAGGTCTCAGGGGTGGGATCTCCATCAGTAAGGATGCTGTGGGCTCCAGTGGACAGTGGCTTCTGCCCTTGCTCATCAAGGTGTCCTCTGTAGTTCAGCAGCGTCTCATGTCCTGGGAGCTTGTTAGAAATGCAGAATCACAAGCTCCACCCAGGCCCACTGGGTCATAATTGGAAATATAACAAGATTCCCCTGTGGTTTGTATGGCATTGAGGTGACACCCTGGCTTCATTGTATTAGCGGCCCCAGGTAGCACTTGAAGAGAACACCACGTGCAGGCGCCATGCCGATAGTCACATGTAGTGACAGGTGGTGGGACTGTCAATCCCTGTCTTTCAGTTGAGGACATGGAAAAGGGTGACTGGCCCAGGGTCATACAGTTAGTGATCAAGCCAGGATTCAAAGCCAGACATTTGCCTGCAACAGTCACACTCAACTCTTGCATTTAACAATGGCCTCTGAAGATTTCTGAAGTAGATGCTTCCTGGGTGGTTTGGTGACTTGATGATGCATCAAGGACCTAAAGCCCCTCCATCTTCCCTTCTGCAAACCTCTGTGTATTAGGCCACTGTGGCTTATCCCCAGGGTCTGGGGAAAGGCTGTCTCTTCCTGAGCTGCTTTCTGCCTCATCAAAAATTGCAGTTCTGTATATGAAGGATGGAAGGACAACCAAGCAACCGAGCTCCTACACTGCAGACAGGCCCATGTTGCCCACACGAGGGGCAGGGGTAGGGCTCAAGCCCCTGAGAACAGCACCTCCCTGTGCGCACACATGCTTGCCCCAGCCTGAGATTCCTCAGTGACTGACTGCCTTAGTTTAAGGGTTTTCCCAGAATGAGACCCAAGACCTGGATTGAGTGCAAGTTCATCCACTTAGGAAGTGGTTCTGGAAAATCGTGGTAGTGGATCATGTGAGAGAGACAGGACTGGGGAGGCATGCAGTAAATTATGCTGTAAGAAGCCAGCTGCCACCCAGTGCAGTGGTGGATGCCTGTAATCCCAGTGACTCAGGAGACTGAGGCAGGAGGATGGCAAGTTCAAGGCCAGCCTTAGCAACTTAGCAAGACCCTGTCTCAAAATAAAAAATAAAAAAGGTCTGGGATGTAGCTCAGTGGTAGAGCACCCCTGGGTTCAATTCCCACTGCCACAGAAAAGAGAGGCAGCAGAAGCTAGTCAGCCTCCGCTGCACGCAGTCCGTGCTTAGTCCTGGCGGGAAGTCCAGCAGCTGGGGAGCTATCCTCCGGAGGTATTTGTACTCCAGCTCTTACCAGTTACTTACTGGTGTCTGCTCGTCTTAGGTGTCTTGCCTTTCTTATAGAGGAATGGGCTAGGACCAGAGTTCTTTAGAGGACAGAGAAACTTAAGCCAAGGAATGTTACTGCTACAATTAGAAGTTGTGAACACTAAATAGTTTTGTTTTGTTTTGTTTTTGGTGAGGGGCAGTGAACCAACAGAGTCACCATACTGCCTGAGTGCAGCGAGTCCACCTCTCCCAGCTGCCCAACCAGAAACCTGGGCTTCTCTCTGAGGGCTCCCTCTCTCTTACTCTTATTTAATCCACAATTGGCAGACCCATTTTACTCTCAATTATCTCTCGAATCCCTCCATTTCTCCCCATCTGCATCCATGAGTGGCCCTAATCGAGGCTACTTGTCACTCTTGCGTAGTCTCCTTTTTGGTCTGGATTCCTACTTTGTCCCCTAGACCTTATTTTCTCTGGCCTCTCTAGTCCTCTTCCAGCCCCCAATCTTGTGCTCCCATCCACCCTCCGAACCCTCTATATTTCCCTCTGTCACCCCAAGTTTCTGCGGCCATTGCTTCCCTGCCTAGCACTCCTTTTTCTGCCTGTACTCCCGCTTCACCCTCTGACTCATTCCGCCTCCAGATCTCAGCTAAGAACTGGCACACAAGCTTCATCTCATGTGCCAACTCCAGCTAATTGATAGTGGCTCCCTGGAGTGCTGTGTTAAGAAGGATTCTGGAGCCAAGTCCGGGCCTGGCAGGTGCTGAAGTCGATTAGCAATGTCTGTCCTGGGTGTGGGCTGGAGAAGGGAACAGCACAGGTCTGCCATTCCTCTGGCTGCATCAGCAGCATCCATAGCCCCTGGGACCTGCCCCCCAACCACAGCACCTTCCACCCTCTACTATAATGTCCCCTGTGTGTCCATCTCACTGGACACCAAGTTCTGTGCCTGCCCAGCTGGCTCACATGCTCTGCAGTTTAGGTGAACGGATGTGAACAAGCGGAAGCACACACACATTCCGTTCCTTCCCACCCTCCCCAGCCTTCCTCACCACACAAAAGCCAGGGCCACAGCGTTCTCCCTGTCTACTGGAAGCTCTTAGAACTGACTCCCAGCGCCCCACCTGCCCCTTCCTGCTGCCCATCATTGTCCTGAAGTGTCTGGGTTATCAGCAGCCAGGCCTCTGGGTGTCTGGGTCACTGTGCCCACAGCCCAAGAAAGCAGCATGTGAGCCAGTGACAGGGCCATTATATCCAGCTCAGGGTCACGTGCCTCCCATGCGGTTTCCCTGGTCATCATGGGCCCAGGGGGCCAGCAGATGGTCCCCCTCCCCTTCCCCACCTCTGCTGTAGCAGAGTCATTGTGCCTAAAGGACAAAGTGGGACTGATGTGACTGTGGCCAGGAGATGGGGGTTGTCCCTCTGTTCTGTAAGCCCTGGGATTTGTTGAGCATTCGATTGTGCTGGACTCCTCCTGAGGAGTTAGTCTCACTACTTCAGCAGCACCCAGAACTGTCCTGCAGTCGTTTGTTCCTGTTCTCCTGAAAAGGGAGCCGAGACCTAGAGAGGAAGCACGCGTCTCCGTGAAAACCCAGGCCTGCTGACCCCAGTACTTGGGCTGCAGACCCCGTGCTCTGCTCTGGGCCAGGCCGAGGGCCCCTGAGGGCAGGTGGAGGTGGCAGTCAGCCCTTCAAATCCAAGGGCCCCGCATCCATGGGTTCCACCAACCTCTGGAAAATATCAGGAAAAAAATGGTGTTTGTACCGAACCCGTGAACACTTTCTTGTGGTCATTCCCTAAACTATGCAGTGAAACACTGTGTGCATAGAATTGACATTGATTAGGTGTTATAAATATCTAGAGGTGATTTTAAATGTGCAGAGGATGTGCATAGGTTGTTGGCAAATTCTCCACCATTTTATATAAGGGACATAAGCGTACGTGGGTTTGAGTATCTGTGGGAAGACCTGAAACCAACTCCCTGGGGAGGCTAAGGATCGACTGTATACCCTAATGGTCACAGGGCTCTGGGGTTCAAATCCCAGGTTCAAATCCTAGCAGGCTGATCTTGACTTACTTACTAATAGTTCTGTGCTTTGGATTACCCTTCTGTGAAATGGGCATTGATTATAAATGCCTAGATTTCATAGAGTTAAGAGAATCAAATGAGTTAGCATGAATAACTTAGTACGATCAGTAGTTGGCTCATGACAAGTTTTTGATAAATAAAAAATAAATCCCTGGCTTCATGCCCACAAGCCACACTCTCATGTGGGTAGGGCCAGTATGGAAATGTCTTGAATGCCTGAAAAGCCAGTCAGGATTGTGAGATGCGGTGTGTCCTGGCACGCGGTCAATTCTGCTACAAGCGCTTGTTTTGAAAACGAGAATTTATTCCAACACGATGGCAGTATTAGGGAACAATCTGAGCGTAACAGGGATTTCGCATTTGCTCGGTCAGGCGCAGTTTCATCCATGAGAAAGGCCAGGTGAATGCAGAAACTGTCCCCACCCAGGCACGCACAAAACCCCAGTTAGCTCATGTCCCCTCCGTTCACCGAGCGTCGTCAGCCACTCCTGGTGGGACAGCTTTCCACCTGGTTTCAGATGACCCTCACTTACAACTGCACAATAACTTGCTGCCTGCAGTTTTCGAACAAGCTAACTTCCACATCCATGAGCAAACCAAGTTTTCAAGGAAAAGTGCCATATTTATTGTATTTTTATGCATTTCTTAAGCATTTACCATTTAACATGTGTAAAACTGTTATCCTGCTACCGTGTTTACTAGGTTCCTGTCCTCCTTTTTATTTTATTTTATTTTTTGATGTGACACTGACCCCATTTTCTCCATAAGCTGTGCTCTTCGTTGTAGGATTTTGTACTCCACAGTAATTTTTAAAACTGCATATTTTGATTTACAGCAGAATTGATGTAGGCACGGCAAGGTGGTTGGACGGATGGACATGGGGGGTGGGGGTGCATAAATGGGCAGGAAGCACATGAACTCCCAGGAGCTTTCAGAAGTGCACAGCCAGTAATCACGGCGAGAGTTTGGCAACCCTATCATTCCTGATGCTGTTAAGACTGGTGATCCATCTGGAAAAGAGACTGGAGTTGAACCCCAGAAAACCCAATTACTGCTTTTAACATCAAGAGCACAGAAAATCCAGGGGCCAAACCAAGCTCAAAGGCTAATAATAAAGAAACGAGTTTTAGCTCCACAAACAGAACTAAAAGAATTTGAAATGCAGGAAATCTCATTTCACCATTAACTCAAAATAAAAGTCTAGTAGAACACGGGTGTAATCCTGTTTCAGGGCTCTGCCTCTGCCCCATGGCACCATCACTGCAGGAACCCGTGCTGCTGCCTGCCCCACACCTCCAGGTGGCCTGGGCTGGGCTCCAGACATCCACATGCTGCGCTGCCTAACCGGCCTGGAGCTACTAATGCCAGGAGAGCACCAAGGAGACGGAAGAGGGGGCTCTCACAGGCCAAGCCAGGGCATCTTACTCCTGGCTTCATTGGCAGATGCTCTGTGCCAAGTCTGACTTATCTCACCAATTCTTCCCAGCCATTCAGCCAGGCAATTACTATTAATTCCCATTTTATTGATAAGGAAACTGCATCTAAGAGAGGTTAAAAACTTGCCCACACAGGTCCTGCTGGTGCATCCCTGTAATCCCAGTGACTCAAGAGGCTGAGGCAGGAAGATTGCAAGTTCAAGATCAGCCTTAACAACTTAGCAAGACCCTGACTCAGAATAAAAAGTGCTAGGGCTGCAACTCAGTGGTAGAGTGCTCCTCAATTCAATATCCAGTACCTAAAAAAAAAAGCCCCAGATTGCACAGCCCTAGGATCCATGGTCTATATTATGCCAAAGTCCAATCTTAATCACTAGCCTTTATTCTGCCTGGTTGAGACCAGCTGTAGGGTTCGGTAATGAACATTTATTAAGCTCCTGTTGCATACGAGGACTGGTCTAAGTAATAGAATGATATGGCAGTTCATGATTCAGCCAGCTCTTTCTTGGGCCTCTGCTAATGAACTCTGTAAGAAGGCAATTTCGAAACATTTACCACGGATACAGCAGAGGCACCAACCTCCTAAATGGCTGGCTGTCCACTGTCCACAGGGTAGTGTGATCTGGTTGACAGATAAGAAGAGTGAAGTGCAGTCAATAGCACCTTGTCAGAGGTCACATCACAAGAACCAGGTCTGACTTGGTAGCCTTTGCCTTTTTTCCTGCTCCAGGGAAGACCCAAGGTGAAAAAGGGGTCTCCAGAGCCACTAGCCCTCGGGCCAGCAGGAACTGGCCACACTGTCCTCCTCCTCCAGCCCGTGGAGGATGTGATTGCTCAGGGTTTCCAGGGCATCAGCCTGGTTCCCTGGCAGCCAGCGAGGCACCCTGGGATGGGAACTCAGGCAGCCGCCCAGATATTAGAAACAATTACCACTAATTACCAGGCCTGCCAGTTCCCCATAGTCAGCTTACGCCCCACCAGGAGCTGAGGAGCAGGCAACGATGGTGCTGGAGGAAACTTTCAATTTCGGGCTGCAGAAGGCCTCTCTGCCTGAGAGGCTGGGCTCCTTCTGTGCCTTGGAACCCACGTGGCCTGGCCATTGCTCCAGCTTTTGGCATCCACACCCTCCTTACAAAACAGAGCCAGTACCCCTCAGAGGGCTAAGAGGGTGAAGGGGAGAGTCCCAGGGCCACGGAGGAAAGGCCTTGTCCCAGCTGAGACTCTACTGTTAGCCTCAGTGATGTTAATTAAGGGTCTTTGGTTTTACAAGAGTTTTGAATACATATTCCCATCCCCAGGTGTTTGAGTGAATTTATTTTTTCCACGCTTTATTAATTAAAAATAGAGTGTTGTAAAATTAAGATAGTTGCTGCAGACGCCCAGCTACCTGGGTTCCAGAACTGCTCAGCTTCTGTCTTGGTTTGGTTTCTTCCAGAAGCCCACCCAGACTCAAAGAGTAAGGAAATGAACACTTTGGGGGGTGTTCCCTGCAGTCCCCAGTGTGGGGAGCAGCATGAGGAAGAGGATGGGAGGAGAGGGAGCCAGTACAGGACGGGTATTCAGCCTTGGACCACCGTGGGCAGCTGGAGTGCAGGGAGACCCTGCTGGGAGGCCCAGGAGGCCCTGTTGGACGGACCCAGTTATCCCCGCTGCAGACCACACTCCCAGTTTGTCAGTGGTTGGGAGCTGTTACAGTTCCTGTTCTTAGGAGCTTCCAGCCTGCCCTGTGCACAGCCTGTGCCCTGCGTGACAGCCTGCAGCCAGCAGAGCTGAGAGAGGGCAGGAGGGCGGGCAGGTTCCTAACCTCTCATCTATGTAATGAGCCCAGGAATAGTACCAGCCTCCGGGTCCTACGGCAGAAATGAGTTCAATGGCAGGAGCCCGGAGGTCGTGGGTGACACGGTAAGCCCAGGAGTTGGCTATTTTGACTCTCAGTATGGAGTCTCCATGTTTCCGGTGTTTGCTGGAAACTCAGTCTGACTTGGTCCAGGATTTCCCTGAGGGTTATGCTTATGTGGAAGTTTATGTAGAAAGAATCTGTGTAAATTGCTAAAATGGGCCAAGGGATAATGTTCAAAGTACAACTGGCTCTTTGTACCCAGAGATTCTGCATCTGTAGATCCAACCAACCTCAGATCAATAACATTTGAAAAGAAAATTCCAAAAAGTTCCCAGAGTCAAAACTTGGACTGGCCGCAGGCCAAGCACCATGCTGAAATCACACAAAGGGCGTGTGGGACCCCTGCTGCGACCCCCTGCTCAGAGCTGACCCCTCTCAGGCTCTTACAGCTTCCCCTGCCTTGGGTCTTGGTTGCTTGCAACCATACTGAACAGGTACAGAGGTTCTTCCCTCTTGTCATTGTTCCCTAAATAATGTAAGGTGTAACAACCCTTTAGACCACATTTCCATTGCCTTAGGTGTTATGCATAATTGAGAGGTGATCGAATTAGAATATATGGGAGGGTATGTGTAGATTAGGTGCAGATACTGCACCATTTAAATCTGGGACTGGAGCACTGGTGGGTTTGGGTCTCTAGGGTTCTGGAACCCATCTCCATGGATACCAGGGACAGCTCGGGCAGCGAGCACAGACCCTGATCACACCGTTCAGTGTGGCAGCCAGCTTCCCGCGCGCTTGAGTTCTCTTGTCCCCTTTCTTCTCTCCCGTGGCATTCCGCCTTCTGACATTCTGACATGCTGTATAACTTGGGGATATTTTTTGTTATCTGTTCTCACTAAGCATTCAAGGGCAGGAATCACTGACTTGTTCCCTGATATTTTCTATATGTAGAACAGTGCCTGGGAGATAATATGTGCTCAGTAAACGCTTGTTGAATGAGTGAATGGAGTGGACACTGGCTGTAGTGCCTGGTGAGCTGTAGAATTATCTGTGCTGGTTAGCTCGGTCAGGCCAGCTGCGATCACTGTGCTGCTGGGCACAGTGGAGGCAGAGTGGAGATCTCACTCCACCCTGGAGTGAGACACCACCCATCATTCCAGGCATCTTGACTGTGACCCCTCAGCGCTCTCTCCTCCTGCCTGATTTCCTTCCTCTCTGGTTGGTTTGGGGCAGGACAGCCTAGTTTGGTACCTGTTCTTCTAAGTGTGTTTCTTAGATGTGGAACTGAAAAGCCAAGAACCCAAGTCTCTTGGCCTCGCAGCCTAAGGGTGCCCTCTTCTGAGGCAGTGGACATCAGACACCCTGCTGCTGCCTCTGTGTGACCGTGAGAAGCACTCAGGCTAGAATGTCCAGTTACTGTCCTGCATTGACCCGCTGGCTACTGACTCAAAACCAGAACCTGTGGCCACGCTGGGGTGTTCACACTGTTGAGTGAAGACCCAGGCCGCTGCGATGGGTGCTGGTAGAGCCAAGGGGCTCTTTGCAGGGGGACAGGCAAGCCCGTGGCTCAGTTCTCATGAAGCTCCAGTCCTATGTCCGAGGCCCAGATATGGTGGGAAAAGAGAGCTCTCACTCTCAAATTCATACCAGGCTTCCAAGCCGGATTCTTGATGACTGAATTAGGCCACAGGCCTAATTCTCTGAGCCAGCTGGCCAAGGGGAAGGAGTGGCCTGATTGGCCAGGCTGAGTTGCAGGCTCAGTCACCACAGTCACATGCCATGGAGAAGGAATCCCCAGAGGAACTTGAGGTCGGATTACTGAAGGAAGGGAAAGTGGGTTTTGGCAGCCAGGCAGCAGCAACAACAGTGCACCTTGGGGTCTGAGCCGCTGTCGAGACATCCAGACTTTGATGTGTGAAGCAGTCCTCTGGGGCTCCTGTTAAACTGCAGATTCTGATTCAGCAGACGGAGGGGTAGAGTCAGGTGCAGTGTGATTAATTAGCTCCAGTGCATGCTGATGCTGCTGGTCTCTGGGCCACACTTGGAGAGTCCAGGCCCCAAAGAACATGAGCGGGGCCCTTAAACTCTCTCTCATGATTGTCACCGCCGCCCGAGAGGTAAGGAGCGGCATATCCATTCCATGGAGGCTTAGCAAGGAGAAGCCGAGCGATGGATGTGGTCAAAGATCCACGTGAAGGTGCTGGGGATGTGGCTCAGTTGGTAGAGTGCTTGCCTCACCAGCACAAGGCCCTGGGTTCAATCCCCAGCACCACATGGATCCACATGGAAAGAGGAACATTCTGGGGCTGCCCACCTAAGCTGCCAGAGTCCTGTTGGCCCATGGGAACATATGTGTTGTCTCATGTTTTCTCCTTGCAGCCTTAACTACGGGGGAGTTTGTCTGGCTTCGGACGCCCAGTTCAGTGACTTCCTGGGCAGCATGGGGCCAGCGCAGTTCGTGGGCCGCCAGACTCTGGCCACCACTCCCATGGGTAAGTCCCCCGAGGCCTGCTCCGTGTGGGTGGGGGTGGAGAGTTCCACCACTGGCCCTGTGTCTCTCCTTCCCTCTGCCTGTCCACTGCCTGCTTTGAGCACCGACCTGCAGCCTGGACCACACTGCCAAGCCCTGGGCATGGAGGTTGGCTCTGGTCTTATTTGGGCTGGAGCCGGGGAAGGGGCTTTCACCCTAAGCAGAGAGGAGGCTCTGGGTCCTTGCTGAGTTTCCAGTTCATCTTCCAGTCTCGTCTCCTGGGGCCTCCTACAGGTGACGTGGAGATAGGCTTACAGGAGCGGAATGGTCAGCTGGAAGTGGACATCATCCAGGCTCGGGGACTGACAGCTAAACCAGGCTCCAAGACACTGCCAGGTGTGAGGCCACCCCCTCCCTGCAGGGCATGGGTGGAGGTTGGAGAGGGTATCCTGGAGGTCGGAGGGTCTAGAAGAGAGAGACTGGGGCCCAATTATGCGGTCTGCTCTGTTCAGCGCTGGTGGCTTATATGGAACTGGTGGTTTAGCGTTTGTCTGGGGACCCAGTTGAGATTGTTGGTCAACCTTGTCCATCTGGCCACTGGACTGAGCTCCTGGAAGGCAGGGACATGTTTCCTGTCTCAGCTATACTGTGACTGTGTCCCTGAGTATACATAGCGTGCGTAACCAGAGCTTGTGGAGTGAGTGGGTCAGCGAACGAATGTAAAGGTGGGGTGGGCAGGTCGTGGGCAGAGAAGACAGGAGAGTACAGAGCAGGGGAGGGCGAGGCCCGAGGAGAGGGGGCTGCCCAGCTCTGGCTGCACCCACTACCCATCATATACCCACTTGCTCCTGGTCTCCTCCCAGACCCCCTGGGGGCAATAGGGGGGCACTGCCCTCTGTTTTGTTCCCTTTGCCCGCCCACCATGTGAGGGGCCAGCCTGGAACTTCTCCCACTGGTCTCTGTCCCCAGCGGCCTACATCAAGGCCTACCTGCTAGAGAACGGAGTCTGCATTGCTAAGAAGAAGACCAAAGTCGCTCGCAAGTCGCTGGACCCGCTATACAATCAGGTGCTGCTGTTTCCTGAGAGTCCCCAGGGCAAAGTTCTGCAGGTGAGGTCGCTGATGCGTGTGCGTGTGCATGCGTGCGTGTGTGTGGTACCTGAGTCAGGGCAGTGAGCCTCTGGAGGCCCCACCTGGAAGGAACTGAGCACCGGGGCTGGTCTGTGCCCCCAGCTGACCATGCCATTGTGGAAGCAGCCTTCTGAGTCTTGAGGGCCACAGAGGGTTTGGCCCCATGCTGGTGGTTACTGAAACTGGAGCTGAGGAGCGCCCATCATGAGACAGGCAGGGCATGTTGGATGCCCACGGGACCCTGTGCCCATACTCTCTGTGCCACCTGGGAACCCCTGTCTGCACCTCATTTCTTGCATCCAGCTCAGGCAGGCAAAGCACCAGAGGCCAGACAGCAGGACTCTGGCAAAACCAAAGCCCGGGTCCCATGTAGGGCAGTTTTCCACCAGGTAGGTTGAGACCCGTTAGTGAGTTGTGAAGTCAGTTTAAGCAGGTCTCAACAAACAAGCTTTTAAAAAATGGAAGGGGGTAAGAAAGAAAACCTTTGTCGCACTTTCTTCAACTCTGTGTGCAGTAGGCACACTGGATGGTGGGCAGTGTCTTCCTTGCCTTATGTCACTGTGGGAAATGTCTGGAAAGCACTCCTACCCCAGGGGTGTTCAAATAGCACTGGCAGCAGCCCAAAGACCATCTCAGGACCCCCCGGCCTGCTGGACAAAGGTCTGTGTGTTCTGGTGCTCAGCGCAGGTCCCTTATGGGGCATGGAGGGAGTGGAGAAGCAGGAAGCCGAGATGGGTCCTTGCTGCTGGACACCCTGATGAACGTCACGGTGGGACAGACTTACCAGGAGTGGATGTGTCCGAAGGACCCCTGTCAGATCAGATTGGGGCCCACCCTCACTTTAAGTCAATGCCCCTTCTATCCTAGTTCGGTCACATTTTTGGTGCCAGAGCTCAGAGCTTCGCGTGTAAGTTGTCTGGGGGACACGGTCCATAGCACCAGTGAAAACTGAATCCATCCTCACCCCGGAAGTGGGCTCCCGATCAGCTCTCTGAGGAGCAGTGAAGGCTTCATGGAGCAAACTCAGGAAAAGGATTTTGCTTCTGAGCCTCAGTTTAGACAACTGTGAAACTGGACCCTTTTGTGCAGGGTTGTGGGGACGGTGGAGCCCAAGACCTGTTCAGACACTTGGAAGACCATACAGCCAGCCTTCATTTGAACGTGGCCCTGTGTGCGGGCCCCAGGTTCTTGTTCGGAGTTGCCTGGGCAAGCTTCAGACCCCCGTGTCTCTCGCCCTGCAGGTGATCGTGTGGGGGAACTACGGGCGGATGGAGCGGAAGCAGTTCATGGGTGTGGCCCGCGTGCTGCTGGAGGAGCTGGACTTGACCACCCTGGCCGTGGGCTGGTACAAGCTCTTCCCCACCTCCTCCATGGTGGACCCAGCCACAGGCCCTCTGCTCCGGCAGGCCTCCCAGTTGTCCCTTGAGAGCACCGTGGGGCCCTGCGGCGAGCGATCTTAGTGCCGAGGACGGGGAGGGGCTCCCCGAGATGGCCTGGAGACCACCCAGCCCTGACCTGGGACCCCAGGCCCAGGGGCATATTGAACAGAGGAGGATGGGGTTCTCCCCCACAGTGGGGAAGCTGAATGGGGAGACCTGCCCCCCTCGGGCCCCTCCTCACCCTTTCTTTGCCTCCTTCCCCGAGACCTTCCCTCCCCCAGCGGGTTGGCTGCACTTTTGACTTGGCTGGCCTTGACCTGGTGGACGTGGCTGCAGTTGGAAGAAGACTGAGGGGGCAGAGCAAACCCCCCACCTGCCCAAACACTGTCCCACCTCTTCCCCTTTTGCCTCCTCGGAAGCTCGCTGCCCAGAGCCAAGTCTAGAACCCAGCCGGCCATCTCCATGGTGCCAATTACCAGCAAGTGTCTTTCCTGCGGCACTGGATTCAGGCAGTTACCCCTGCCCCAGAGCCGACCGGGCAGCTCTGCAAGGATCCGGAGCCAGCTCCTGGGGCCGAGCCCCCGCTTGAAGAGGAGCTCGGGCCTCCCTCTGCCTGCCCGTGGAAGGAGCTTTGCCGCAGCTGTCCGAGTCCATCTGTCCATCCCCTCCTGCCTGCCCCTCTTCTGGTGGCTCTAGGACTGGAGGTCCAGAGGGACGGAAGGAGCGCTCCGTGGCACTGCCACAGGCTAGTCTGGGAACTGTTGGTGGACTGGAAGAACACTGTCACCTGTGTTTTGGTAGAAGTGCTGTGGGACCCTGAGTTTCCAGAACCTCCTGCCCAGGGAGACCACCATCTCAGCATTTGGGGGATGCTGGATCGGAGGGGTTGGGGGAAGCTGGGATTGGGACCAGCGGTGTCAAGGCAAGGGTTTTCCAATAGGAGACCCCTTCTGGTTAGATGGATTGAAGGTCATCTTATTTGCCCCTCTGCCTCCAGGTTAGAGGTCTGGGGTGGCATTAGAGCCCCCCTGTTTTAGTCTTTTTAAGTCAACCATCCTGTACTGAAGGCAGAGCCCCTTGGTTACCTTGATCATCTTGGCTCAAGGGAAGGTGGTGGGAAGGAGTGGGGAGCTGCCAGGCTGAGAATCAGGAGCCTGGGCGGCTGCCTTCCCTGCTGAGCCCGGGAGCCCTTTCGCATGCCAGGGAGGCCGTGGGAGCCCGCAGGCTGGCTCCTCTTTATAGAAGCACATTTCCACCACCTCCCCAGGAGGCCCGGGCAGCCTGCCGCTCCTCTTCACTGAGTCCCTGCTGGGTAGGGCGTAGTCCAGGTTAGCTGGGTAGACTTAGCGTTCACACCCTGGGGCCTGTTTTTAGCTCTTTACAGAGTCCCAGGTAGTCTTTACAGAGTCCCAGGCCTGGGGTGGAGAGGAGACCCAAGGACATTCCGGGAGAGGCGTAGCCTCGCTGGCCGGGGCCTGCCGGGTAGCCTGGTTGCCCAGAGGCCAGCTCCTCCTCCTCCTCCCCTCCCTTCCTTTTCCTGTAGGGTTGTAGCTGAGCTGCCCACTATACTCAACGTTCCGATTTATTATCCTTGGTACTGATTTTCTTTATAAGGCACTCCTGAGGGCGACCGAGCCTTGCAGAGAGGGCCTGGCTCCATTAGAGGGTGTCATTTTTCACTGAGGACACCCAAGCCGTTTGGTTCCAGCAGGGATTGCTTGCACTTGGAACTCTGTCCCTCAGCCTGGTTAGGCCCGGGGTGTCCTGTAAACTTCTGGTTGCGTTCCATCACCTCCATGGAACTTCTTAGCTGCGCTGCAAGGAGAACAGGGGCCCCTCCTGTTGAGGAGGCCTTTGGAGGGTCTCGGGATCTGCAGGGCCGACTCCCGAGGCTGGGGCTGGCGGGAGCAGCTGGGATGGGCCCCCATCTAAGGCCCACCATCAGCCCTCCCCCATTTTTTTTTAAACAGTGTGATTTCTCTGCTGTTCATTTATTATTCACCATTTGAAATATTTTGAGCCAGGAGAGGAGAGGGGCTTCTCTCCAGCCATCGTTGCTGTGGTTGTTCAGGGGCCACGCTTCAAAGATGGGACAGAGCCTGGCTGTCCCATGCAGAGGGGGAGGGGGCTCATGTTGACTTGTTCCCCCACCCCCAGCCCTCCCTTGGGTGTCTGCGGAGCCTTGGGGGGGAGAGAGAGAGAGAGAAGAGCGCGCTCCAAAAGCAATAATACCCCCTGGGGTGGTCAGCGAGGCCCCCCAATGATTTTCTTGTTCGTTCTGTGAAATCTCACTCACCTCCCGGAGGGTGGGGTGGGGGCTAGGGCCCTGTTTCTTTGTATCATCATTGTGAGCACGTGCCCCACTAGGAGGGGCTGTGACCATCAGGTGTGGGAACCACCGTCCTCACCAAAGGAGGCGGGTTGGGGAGGGGAAGTGACTATTTCCATCATTAGCTCTGGGTGACCTTCAAGCCCAGCCGGGCGTCAGTCCGCTGTCTGATCCTTTGCCAGCTCAGACTCCACCCACCATTTGAATAGGAGCAGAGAAGGTGGAGTTGAGCGCCTTTCTGGGGCTGGGGTCTCTAGGGGACAATTCTTTTCTCCATCTCTGGGCAGAGGTCACATGCAGGGCTGCCATGGAGGACATCATTGCCACCGTCCTTCTCCAGAATGCCTTCTCATACTAAGGGAAGGGCTTTTGGGACCTTTAGTCCATTTCCATTTTTTAGATGAGGAGACCAAGCCTGGCACGGGAGGAGCCACCCTGGGGTCACCTGGCACTCAGTGGCACCCGGAGACTTGGCTTCTTCCTCCCAACTGCCTGAGCTGGAGCCAGGCCAGGATGAAGGGGCTCCCACATGCCACACTCCCTTTCCTTCTCCTCAGAGCCTAATGGTCCCCCAAATGGGGGCAGGACAAATTGTGATTCACACAAGAGGTTAGGCAGCTGAAGCCCAGAGGCAAGAACGACGTGCCCAAGGCCCCTCAGCAAGTCAGCCGCTAGGGCGGGACCAGGCCTCCTTCATGCTTCCGTCCCGCACTGGGGGAGCGTTGGTGCAGGGCCTGCTGGGCCCGCAATTCCAGCCTCGGCCTGGCTCACACCCCTGCTTTTCTCTGTCTACTGGGCCAGCATCTTTTCGGGTTTGGGTTTGGGGGAGAGGGTTGCCAAGAGACAGGCCTCCTGGGAGCTGCCAGCTGACTCAGGGCCTGCAGGATTTGATCAGGCTTGGCTGTGTGGGCGAGGCCCTGTCCGGGGCCATAACCTCTCTAGGACTGGCTGGAGGGAGAGTTAGAAACACCAGCTTCTGCCGGGGCACAGGTGTTGGGCAGAGGCAGCCGCCATTGGGGGACTTGCCTGTTCTTCAGCTTCCTCAAGCCCTCCGCACTCGCAGGTTCACAGGGCCCTTGATCCCCCAGAAGAGCCCTGAGTAGTTGGTGGAGGACCTGTGTTGTGGGCCCCATTTTCAAGAGGGTGAGGCAGAGGGGAGGAAATTGCTTGCTGAAGGTCCCACTGTGAGGGAGTGGCTGAGACCTGACCAGCGCCCAAGCCTCCCGCACTTCCAGACTCTTCTACCCCAGGAGGTCAGGCACATAGTTCAGGGGTGGCTATGCACTTCACCTGATTCACGCCAGTTCCTTAACCAGGAGCTCCGGTGTGCGTCAGAGCTGAGAAACCCCCGAGCCCCACTCCCCTGGCACAGCTGTTGCATCAGGCAAGGTCACCTGCATTTATTTATTGAGCAGCAGCGCTGTGCTGGACCAAGGCAACGGAGCCTCCTCCTCCCCCTGTACCAGCTCCCTCTGCCCTCGGGGGGGGGGGGGGTGGCCCATGTCTGTCGAGCAGCATCTCAGAGGATGAAAGTGTTTGCACCCAGGAGCTCAACAGAGGATCCCCAGAGCTGGGCTGATTGATGCCCATTTCAGCCAGAGCGTCTGTGAGGGCCGAGTGGAGCCTGGAACTGGGGCACGGGCATCACCTCTGAGCCCTTTCACGCTACAACTGCCTCCTACAGGGGGTGGTGGGACAACAGGACCCTGGGTCCTCAGGCTGGGGCCTCTCCCACCTGCCTTTCCCTTATGCCCTCTCCAGGAGCAGGAGCCACCCAGACCTTTGGGGAGGGAGGGTTTCTGGGGCCCCTGGGTTGGAGTGGGTCACATTGCATTGTGTTCATGACCATGTAGCTCATGTTAACATTAAAGTTTTTGGCTTTTCTAACTGGGCTTGCTCTTGGTTTGTATTGAGATGGTTCTTTATGGAGGGATAAAGGGATGTTGGTGTTCTAAGGGGCTTGATGCTGTGGGATGCTGGCATGTGCCACCAGAGTCTTTGTTAATCCCCTGGTGGGGCAGAGACCTGTCCCAGGAAGCTCCACTGGAGCTGCACAGGAGGGAGCAGGATTCTGAGTGCATCCAGTCTTACTGATGTGGAAACTGAGAACCAAGGAAGGAATGAGATTCCCAAAGTCACAATGCTGGTGATTGACCAGAATAAAGTTCATCCCACAGGACTGGGCTGCCTCCAGGTGGTCCTAGTGACACAGGGGCTGTTGCCAAGATCTTCATCTGGAAGTGGTGCTGGCTAGGGACAAAGTATCAACTTCATGGGGTGGGGCGATCATTCACGCATGAGCAATTCCACTGTACATGCTGGATGAAGAGAAAGAAGTCATTTAAATTGTGCAAAAAATGACCCCTAGGGGGTTCCTTCCATGCATCTGTTCCCCATGCTCCTAGCTTGAGCACCTGGCTTCCAGGATAGGCTTCCCATGCTGAAAGTTGTATGTTTTCCTGCATTCCCCAGCAACAGGCAACAACACCTCTTCATAACACACGTTGCCATGTCCCCGCTCCGAAGGGTCAGCTGGTAATGGGGTCCTGTGCAAGGCCTCTCCTAGGTGCTAATGTGGCCTCGCCTTCCTGAGGCAATTTGGACTAGGATTTGCACCTACAGAGTGACTACAGACTAGCTTGTGCTTATGAGGCAGCATGAAGATATTTTTGGAGGGGCGGGAAGGGATGAACCTCAAGAAGGTAATGAGGGACCGCTTGTGGCAAAAGACCACCTCAAGGCCCTCGCTCCTCTCCAAGCCCTGGGGGCAGGTGCTCTGGTAGGCGAAGCCAGATGCTCCCAACCAGGTTTGACCCCTGCCTGGGCAGGGCTGTCAGATGGACTTCCGCTGGGCCCGGGGCCTGTCTGCCCTGCTGCTGCGCACGGCCACAGGGCTCGATGGGGGCGAGAAGCCCAGATTGTCGCGGGCGCACCTCTCCAGCTGCCGGATGCTGCGGGAGAGCCAGGTGGAGCCCCCGGGGCCGGCGGCTTGGCCCGGCCGGGTGCGGTCGCGGCTCTCGGGCGCCCCCCGGCGGAGCGGGCCGGCACGGCGGGCAGCGCGCTGGGGCGCATCCGCGCTGCCTGCGAGGAAGCGCAGGACCACGAGGTTGAGAAAGGCGCCGATGACGGTGAGCCCCAGCAGGATGTAGAGGAAGCTGAAGGCTACGTAAGGCGGCTTCCTCTGCAGCGCCTCGTCGCTCTGCAGCGCCACAAAGTCCCCGAAGCCGATGGTGGTGAGGGTGATGAAGCAGTAGTAGTAGGCGTGGAAGAAGGACCAGCCCTCGAAGTGCGCGAAGGTGGCGGCCCCGAGCGCCAGGGTAGCGGCGCACACCAGCAGCCCGGCCACCACCATGTTCTCGGTGGACACGTGCGGCCGTCGCAGGCCCAGGGAGCGCTTGACCCCCAGCAGGAGGCACCGCACCAGCGCGTTCAGCCGCTCACCCAGGCTCTGGAAGGTGACCAGCGTCAGGGGGATGCCCAGGAGCGCGTAGAACATGCAGAAGACTTTGCCCGAGTCCGTGCCTGGAGCCGCATGGCCATACCCTGCGCGGGGAGAGCGGAGGGAGGGTGGTGAGTGCCCGCTGCGTCTACCATAGCCTGCTCCTGGGTGTCCCCTCCAACCCAGAGCCCGCGGAGCATCTTCAGACGCCGGACTTAAGTGGACCATTCCCCGGCTTTAAGACCTTGAGTGGTTATTCATAATCTCCCCAGACTAAACAACCCGATGTCCCTCCCATAGGGAACAGAACCTGTGGTACATCCCAACAATAAAGTCTTTGTGGCGGTGAAAGGAACAACCTGCTGTTACTGGGGCAACAAAAGGCTAGGTGCCACATCGTTCCACTGAAATGACATTCTGGAATTGGCACAGCTATGGGGACAGTGAACAGATCTGTGGTTACCAGTGGCTGAAGCTGGAGGAGGGGTTAATTAAGTGCAGAACTGCATGAAGCAGTTGCAGGCTGAGGGAAATGTGCTGATTTCCTAATTTCCCACTTCTGAGAAATGCTGTTTTACTACGGGTAAGTGTGCCTTGAAACCACACCAAACCAGGCAAAGGCTTCTATGGCTGCTAGTGTTCACCAGGTAAAGGCCCAGCCTCCCATGGCATCCAGCTCCTTCCTGATCTGGCGACTCTACCTCTCTCCTGCCTCACCCGTGGTCTGGCAGCCCACTCTCTGGCTCCGCCATTGCTTCCCCTCCAGCAGGACCCACCTCCACGTGCTGCTTCTCATGGTTTCTCCCTGCCTGGACGGCCTCTTCTCTCCACCAGCCCACTCCTCCCTTTCCCGATCCCACCTCTGCCTCTGCCATTGACCATCCCTCACTAAACACTCCTTGACCAGATCCTGTTTGGATCTTGTGTAGGGTTTCTTCACTGGGCCCCTCATTCTTGTAGGGGATCTGGACATGGGAGGACTTGAGTCTTGGATCAGGATGCCCTTGATGCCAAATGAGTGGGTGTGTCACTCTTTCCAGAGAGAGAAGCAATAGTTTTCAAGGGTCCATCAACCGGGAGAAGTAAGGTTCATCTCTCCAATAGAATATGCCTCTTCCAATAGATCAGCCCCTCCTGCCAAAGTGTAAAACACACACACCTTCTGATCTGTGTGGTTTTACAGTTAGGAAGTTAGCCCTCACACATGTGCAAAACGACATATGCCCTGGGTTGTCATATAGCGTTGTCAGTCAGAGCAAAAATAACAACCTAAGTGCCCATCAGTAGGGGCCTGGCTGCATACATCATGGTGCGCTCCAAACAATGGAGTGCCGCACAGTAGTATTTCTCAGCCCAGAGTGGTTTTTCCCTTGAAGGGACATTTGGCGATATCTAGAGACATTTTTGTCATGACTGGGGTCAGGGGTGGGGTGTCTGTGTGTTGCTGACTCTCCAGGGTAGAGGCCACAGGTACTAACATCTTGCAATGCACAGGACCCCCCCACAACAGAACTACCCAGGCCAAGATGTCAGTAGTTCACAGACTGAGAAACCCTGCTATCTGCAATGAAAAAGATGACACAACTCTTTAGGGACTGTCATTAAGACATCACCAAAATATATTAAGTGAAAAAGCCAAGAGACAAAATTGTGTATGATAGAATGTCTCTATGACAGTGTTGTTTAAAGGAATATCGGCAGAGAATATAGATTGAAGAATACGCAAGAAAGTGGTGACTCTGTTCCAGAGGGAGAAAGTGATGGGTTAAGGGACAGGGCAGCAGGGAGCTTTCCTTTTCATTCTACGCCTTTTCGTACCCTGTGCAGTGCGCGCTGTGGGCGTGTAGACCATTCACACCATCAGCACAACATACACATATATCTAAAGAACCACGGCTGCCTTCTGCTGTGTTACTGCATGGCCCTCACAATTTGGCTCTGTCCCTTTAAGGGGGATTCTGTCCATCATCAGACTTGAGCTCCTTGAGGGCAGGAACCATGGCTGTCACTTCTCTATGTCCCCCATGACCAGTGCCCGGCTCAAAGACAAGACTGTGGTATGTGCTCCATGAATTTATTGACTGAAATCTAGTATTAAGGGGAGACAGCAGGGCCTCTTTAGGAATAAAAGACCAGGAAATGCTGTTTCCCCCTGCTCCGGGCTATGCCAGACTTGGGCAGAGAATGAAACAAATCATGATAAACATACTGGTACTCTACATGGCTTATCTTCTTTAGCTTTCCTGGTGACCATATGAGATGACATTACTATCCCCATTTTACAGATAAGGAAACCAGGCTCAGAGGAAGGAACTGTCCAAAGGTCCCAGGACCTGAGCTGTAAGTCACTATCCCCAGGGCTTCTTAATGCCTTTCTTCTATCCAAACAGAGCTCAGGTTCCTGGGCTCTGGTGCCTGGCTCTCTGCAAGGCTGGCTTAAGCAGACCAGACCAGCGAACAGGTGTTGGCGCCCCCACGTGGTCAAAAAAGGCAAACTCCTATTTCCACTCAGTTACTCTTTCCCAGGACTCCACATGCATGTTAGAGGGATACAGGCAGGAGGGATGCCAAACCCATCTGGGGAAGCCTCCGAAGAATGTAGGGAAAATCAGAAGAGGTGGGTGGGGTGACATCCACAATGACACATGGACAGGAAAGGTCTCAGGCTGAACCCAGATAAGCAGTAGTGCCCATGTAGACAGGAGGGGACTAAGGGGCTGAATGGGAGCTGGGCTCATAGTTGACAAGTAATGAATTATTATTACTAATGAACAGTGCCTCCTTAGCCTCAGGCACGTGCCAAGTATTTTACACACTTGACCTCACTTAAACCAGACAGCCACCCAGTGAGTGAGGTAGGACAATTGCATTTTGCCTGTGACGAAACCCGGGCTCAGAGAGGTACAATCAATTGCCCGAGTAGGTGGGTGTCAGTGGAAAGGAACACAAAACTCCACGTAATTGTACAAGTTGTGCTCTGAACTGCATGGCTAAGCCCACATCTCCCATTTGCTTGCAAGAGCAGTACAGAGAAACTCTCTCCAAGGCTGGGGCCTCCAAGACTACTGCTCCCAGCCCAAGGAGGTGCCTGCATATCCTGAGCTGAGCCTGCGGAGTGGCCGGCACCAAACTTGAAGCCTTGCAGCACCTGCTTCTCTCCTTTGCCATTTCCCCAGGCTTAGGCTCAGTAGGTACCAGTCAGACAGTAGTCATGGCAACAGCTGGTGGCCCAGATGCTTCAAAGAACTGCTCCGATCCCTTAGGGTGAGATCCAAAGTTTGTGGTAATTAGTCACCCTTTAACAAATATTTATTGAGCATCTATTATGTGCTACGCACTGGGCCATACAGCAGTGACTAAGACAGAGGAGGTCTCTGTTTTCATGGAGTAACAGAATAATTATTAGAATGCAGGACACCCCCCCCCCTTTTTTTTTTCCTGGTGGTGCTTTCTGTGTCAGGCCCTGTGCTAAAACTTTCTGCTTCTATTATCTCCTTGATAACAATCTCCCCATAAAACCGGAGTAGGGCTAATCAATAAAAATGTGGCTCGGAGATCTTAAGCAACTCGTCTAAGGTCACACGGCTGGTGTGATGCAACGGGCAAGGAAGCAACTCTGGACAATTGGTCCCCCAGCCCTGGGCGCAGCCTCTCAACAAACGCTGACGCCTCAGGTCCTGCCTTGGTGGACTGACAGCTCTCCTCGGCAGGAGGCAAGAGAGGCTCGGCGAGCCTAAAGGACCCGTCCAAAGTCACTCTGCTGGACGGAGGTGGCAAGAAAACCCAGAGGCGCCGGGGGCTGGGACCGAGCGCCCAGGCGCGGAGGGGTGGTGCCCGGCGGCTCACCGATGGTGGTGATGACGGTGATGGCGAAGTAGAAGGAGCCGGCGAACCTCCACTGGCGGCCGGCGCGGTGCGGCTCGGCCTGCCGCGCCAGGCGCTCCAGCTCGCGGTAGTCCTCGGCGGAGAAGCCGTACTTCCTCCGGAACTCGCCGCGCTTCTGGGCCAGCAGCCGCCGGCGGCCGCTCTCCGCCTCGGACTCGAGCGCGTCGAAGACGGCGGCGCCCGCCAGCAGGTAGCACAGGACGCAGAGCAGGAGCGCCGCGGTGCGCACGCTGGCCGTCCACATGGCGCCCGCCCCGCGCCCCGACGACCGCCGCGCGGGGTCCAGACGACAGCAGGGGCGGGGAGCGCCCGCCCTCCAGCCGCGCTCCCGCCCGCCGCGTCGCCTCCTGCACCTGCCCGCGCCGGGCGTCTGAAAACCCGACCGCCCAGCAGAGGCCCAGCCCAGGTCTGCAGAAGTCTCCGCCGCTAACTCACACCGCGATCTTGGGCAAGCCATCCACGCCTGCTTTCCTCCCGCCAGTCCACCTTCCGGCAGGTATTTACCTCGCACCTACTGGTGCAAACAAAATTTCCCGTGGAAATAAAGCTGTAAGCAGGGTTGGCTAACAAACCGACACCACGATCACTTAGACTGTGTGATGAAGAGGAAAGCAGTGCCTGGGGGACATGTTCCTGGGTCAGGAATGTCCCCCAGGTGTGACTGCAGGGAGAATCCAGGAAGCCAGTGCAAGTTTCTGCTTCAAAACAGAAGGGGGCGGGCTTGGCAGCCAAGAGCAGCAGGGAAGCCCGTGTGGCTGGAACCAAGAGAATTGGGGTGCAGGTTGGGGTGGGAGACAGAAGGGAGACAGGAAATGTCAACAGGGTCTTATGTGGGTCTGTTCTTCAGTAGGACGGAAATCCACGGAAAGGCTGCAAGAAGCAGCACGTACACACAATGATCTGATCCACATTTAAAAAAAAGAGCATTGGGCTGCCTTGCGGAAGGGGGCCGGTGGCAGAGTGAGGCTGCTGGGGAGGTCGTGTACTCCAAATGGGTTCTTAAGGCAGCCTGGCTTTGCACACTGCATTGGAAATGCAGAGAATTGGATGGATCTGGAATACCTTAAGCAAGTAGAGCGAGGCTCACAGCCAGCCACATTGCCCGCTCTTCCTGGTGTCTGGGAGTGTCCACATGACCAAGCTGCAGACAGTAGACAATGGACTATGGGCAGAAGGGATGCATGCCACTCCCAAGTGTGGCCCCTCAAGATCTGTCCCCACAGTACTCCCCTCTTTCCCCACCTGCAGGCTGAATGCAGAACACTAAAGAGACATCACAAGGTCATCTACCATCAGGAACATCCATTTTGAACCTCTGCTCCATTGTATGAGCCCCTGAGATTTGGGGCTGTTACTCTGATACCTGGAGCAATAGGACTTGCTGATGAGTTACACAGAGGGGAAACCAGAGGACTCAAGGTGGCCGCTGGTCTTTGGCCTGAGCAACCCAGTGTTAGAGGCGCTTTCCACTGACCCCACTCCTCTAGGATCCCACTCCAGTCCCCCAGTACGAAGTGACACTGTTTTCAGAGTCCTGGTGAACCTGCCTGGGGACTCCAGGCAGAGCACTGGGCAGCCTCCCCTGCAGCCATCGGAAGCTCCCAGCCTCCCCAGGTCTCTGCTTGCAGTCTTAGTATGCACCACCTGTCCCCAAGCTGGCTTCAGCCTCTCCCCGCAACTCTTGGCCTTGTTTGCTGCAGCCACCTAATTTTACCAGGTGGTGGTGGAGAAGAGATGAAGAATTCTGTTTCCAGAAGTAGGGTCAAGGCTAAGGCTGGGGAGCCCCCTCTGAACTGGACATCTTCATAGACATCACCATGGAACCCTCACTTTAGGGTCCAGGAAACACAGGTGCTGGGTAGAATTTCCAAGTGCTCACTGCCAGGTCATAGCTGAGGCAGGACTTGAACTTGGGGCTGTCTCCTGAGGTCACGACACTAGTCTGGACTGATGCTGCTGGCATCTCCCTCCCTGCCCCCTCAGCTCTGTGGACCTTGTTGTCCTCACCTGGAGAGGGGCTAGGGAGCCTGGGCCACCACACTCCCCCTCCTCTGCAAGGGTCCTGTGACACACAGCTAGAGGTGCTCTGTCTAATGCACCTGCTGTGCGTGGGTATTATTAGGGCCAAGGGAGGAACTGTCTGCCTTCCAGGCAGGTGACTCTGCCCTATGCTTGGCATTTTTGGTTCAGCAGCTCTATTTTAAGGCAGAGGAGGTTAGAGTTTGTGTATGTGTGTTTCTCAGCTTGGGAAATTGTCAGCTGAACAGCCACCAAAAACAGCAACGCCAGCCCCCACCTTCAGGTCTCTTGCTTCTGCCTTCTTCCTGGCTTTGGGGATCAGGGGACCAAGTGATTTTCCTCTGTCATGTCATGCTAGTGTCACAACCGTGACCCCTCAGGAAGGCCTTGGAGTTTCTTCTTCCAGAGCTCCAAGGTTGTCAGTTTTGAGAACAACAAAAAAGTAATTCCAGTCCCCAGGTGAGCCCCAGGCACCCTTCAGTCACTTCATATCTGAGTCTAGCACCTTCTGAAAGCTTTGTGAGTCAGCCAGACCTTGCCATTCCCATGTCAGGGAGAGGAAGTGGAGGCCCAGAATGAGCGATGGACACATCTAAGGCTACCCACGATGGGGCAGTGGTTAAGAAGGGTGAGCGAGGCCTACATTCCATCTTGGTCAAGTGAATGTACCTCTCTGAACCTTGGTTTCGTATCCTGGGACCCTGGGAATGGCTGCCTAACAGAATTCCTGTGGGCATTGAACAGAAATGTGTGAACATGCACCAGCATGGAGTAGCACTGGTTCATGTCAGCAGCCCTCCACCCAACTCATTCTTCTTTCCCCTTTCCAAACTACTTATTCTGCAGGCTGACTGAGATCTTAAGAGATTGACTTTTATACTTAAACTATAGTTCAGTGATTTTCCAGAAGACCAGAGATTCTGGCCATTTTCCCTGACAAGATCGCTTTCTTCTTAGAATGGATTATTCTAACCTCAGGGGACATCAGGTACTAGCTACTTGGAGATGGCAGCTATGGCCTTTCTGCAGCCTGGTTATTATTTAGGCATCTGGACTGCAAGAACTCAAAAGCTGATTCTTACTAATTAAAGAATTTTGTTGGTAGGATTTTAGGGTCTCCCAGAATGTTCTGGGCACTGGAAGATAAAACCTATGGTTTGGAGACCTGGAGAGATGGAACCTTAAGTATTGCCAAGGAAATATCAGTGTGTTTCCAGTCTAGAGCAACACTGTTCCCAGGAAGATGAGCGTGTGTTTTGAGGGGCAAATGACAAGTGTGTGAACATGCCCCCATCCCTGACTGCTTGAGTCCTAATGCCATGTTCATGATCATTACTTGAGGCCATTGTGAGACATCTCATCAGCCTCCTGAGGACCAATGTCTTTGGCTTAATGGAGATAGTAAGACCTCTACTAATAATTAACAAACTATTACTTTACCAATAGTTACTAATTTAAAAATTGAAGAGAGAAGAGTCTCTCTCTCTCAGACAGAGGTCTGCTAGACCATTTTTCTCTACTTTCATGTGTATTTGAGAATTTTCACAGTAAATTTTTTTAAAAGGTCCTTTTTTTCTGTCCATCCTACACCCCCCCCCCCTTTTTTTTTTCTGCTGTTTTTCTGGTCTGAGCCAGACTGGTCCTGGGAGGATGAAAGTGAATTCTGTAATCCGCAGCACCCCTCCACTTAATCCTCATGGCAATGCTGCAGTCCCACCCTACAGAGGAGGAAACCTGGGCTCAGAAGGTTGCAGTAATTTGCTCACAGTCTTGTGACCTAGGAGCAGGGAGCCCAGGAGGGGTGGCTGTCTGCTGGGCTCTTGCTCCCAACAGCAGCCTTCCTCTGCCAGCAAGGAGCTGGGCTTGGAGCTAACTCAGGTGGCCCTTGCTGCCATACAGTAACTGGAGCTCAGCCACTGTGCACAGGAGCCTGTCCTTCCCCCTGCCCAGGCCAGCCCCTCCTGTCCCCAGCAACTTCATGTATTGGAATCAAGAGGTAGCAGAAACAGAGGAAACAGGGCTCTCAATGTGAAGCAAAGACCTCAGAGTCTGAGGCCAGAAAAACTAAAAGCAGAGTAGCACAGAGTCTTGCTGTCCCCTACCTTAGCCTCTGGCCGTATGTGGCCATTTACAGTTAAGTTCATTAAAATTATGCTGTGCTTAAAAACTCTGTTCTTTTATTGCACTCAATGTGCATCAGATTTGGCTACTACATTGGACAGGACGATACAGGACACCTACCTCATCATGGAGTTCCACTGCACTGTGCTGGCATGGCGTAGAGGGAAAGCTTGCAGGCTGTGCCACCAGACTGGCTGGTTTTCAATGTGAGCTTCACCCTGCTGTTATCCTGGGCCTCAGTTTATTCACCTAGAAGATGGGGATAATAATCTGAGAAACCCATGTATCTGGCTCAATTGGGGCCAGTGGTTAATCAAGGAAGCAGGGAATTCTTTTAAATGATGTCACCTTGAATATTTTATTCATTCAAAAACATAAACATACACTCACTTTCTAATCTAATCTTAGGTCTGCTATTGCACATTGTTCTCTTTAAATAAATTACATCCAGAATCTGTCTTCTGATTTCTTTTCTTTTTTTTTTTTTGGCGGTGCTGGGGATTAAACCCAGGGCCTTGTGCTTGCAACTGAGCTATCTCCCCAGCCCTGTCTTCTGATTTCTAATTTTGGTTTATTTAAAGTAAAGCGAGGACCTGGAGACACTTGTGTAGCAACTTAATGGCGAAATCCCCCTAGATTCTTATGTTTTGTGTGTTTTTTAAACAGCTCTTTTGTGGTTGTTTCTTCCACACCTAATTTAACAGTATTTCTTTGTAGCAACTTATCCTTATAGAGTGTTCATAAAAATAAATCTCTTCCTTTTGCACTTGTATTTCACCGGCTTAAGGGATATTGAATTCAATGATCTCACAAAAACAAGTGCAGCTGGTGCAAACTGGTTTGGGAACAAACCCAGCAGGCTCTTGGCAAGCATGCCACTCTGTGGCAGACACCCAAAGGGGACAAGTGGCCTGCTAGCCTTTAGCATTCAGGAGGCCTGTGGCAGGAGCGTTGCAACCAGACAGAGCACTGGTTAGTCTGGCGAGCAGGTTAACCAGGTTGGTAAGGAGCATCTTTGTCATGCTAACTCTGGAAGAGATTCTGTAATGTGGGAGTGGCCCTGGAAGACACTTGCCCAGCCAAACACCCCAATGCCAAGTCTCTCTCACATCCACGTACGGCAGTGGCACCAGCCTGCACTGACCGAACGGAGCAAGAACGGGAGTGTCCGTTCAGGCAGGGTCTTTAGGAAGCAGGTGAGCGTCTCCGTCCCTGTCTGCAGTGTAGACGCAGCGGCCCCTGAACCCTGGGGAATGGTGGAGTCACACAGGTAAGTCACCTGATGATCCTGTGAAGGAAGGTGCTGTCCAACCAGACATGCCTGCCTTGTTTGTTACAGCAGCTAGAATTAGTCTATTTAATACACTTACTGTGTAGGGCTGTTGTGGAGATTAACTTAGATGACAATGTATAGCAGACTCTTAAATGGGACTCTTCTTTTTAATTTTTAATTAATTAATTAATTAATTTATTATTTATTTTTAGGTGCTAGGGATTGAACCCAGGGCCTTGTGCTTACAAGGCAAGCACTCTACCGACTGAGCTATCTCCCCAGCCCCTAATTTTTAAATTGTTTTCATACACATATATAGGGTAATACTGTCTGTCTCATTCTGCCGTCCTTCCCATCCTCACTGCCCCACACTCCCCTCACTCCCCTCTGCTAATCCCAAATCCCTTCAATCTCTCCTACCTCCCTCCGACCACTATGGATCAATGGAATTCCTATCTCTCAGATTTCCAGCTAAAGCCACAGGATGGACACCGGGTGCTAAATACTATACTTCAGGAAGCCACAAGACTCAGTGGGGGGACTTTCTTAGGAAGCTTACACTGGCTTTCCTTGCCCTAGCCCAGCCCCCTCAGCCTACACAAGCAAAGGACTAGGAACAGAGAGGTGAAAGGCAAGTTTCTGGAGCCGAACAACCTGGGTTTGAATCCTGTACCCACAACTTACTAGCCGTGTGACCTTGGGAAAGTTGCCTCACTTCTCTTGACTTCAGTATGTCATCATTCTTAATGGCCTCTACCTCTACCTTGCCTTACAAGGTGCACATAGGTTACTTAACTGTTTATTAAATTAAATTGCATCAAGATGAAAGGTCAAGTGAGCAATTTAGGGGAAGTGTTAAATATAATATAACTGGACATTCAAACTGGACAGAGAGGCGTGAAAGAGAGATGTGACTGAATGTGTTGGAAGAAAATGACTGAAGAAACCGAATTCATTTATGTATGTCCTTCACCAATTTGGATTATTCAATACACCATTTACAAACAGGAAATATTTAGATCAGTGTGGGCACATTGGAACCTCAATACCTGTTAACTTTTCTTATTAGTCAAGCTTGTGCCAGGTCAGGAATCAAGTCCTAAGTTCTAAGTGATAATAAGAATGGAATGTTTCTGTGGTGATAGAGAGCAATGATTCTCATACTTTGGGGTTTTCTTAAAACAACCAAGCTTCATAAAATATTTACCAACCTAAGCAACACTGCCAGCTCCATTTGCAACATAAGAACAGTGAGGAAAAAATCTACAAGTACTCTTTACAATCCCCCCCATTTCATAGAAGAACAGATTTCATAACACCTCATGTTGGGAGGGACATAATCTGAGACAGAGTAAAGAATTGTTCTTCAGATGGGATTCATTAACCTGATGGGATTTCACTGTGTTGCCCTTGTTTTTAGTACTAATGCACTGGCCAGTGTTTGTAGACTCCAGGTATAAACTGCCATAAAGTTTAGAAGCATTTGGAGTTATTATCCCCTTTAATCTTTTTTATGGTTTGGATCTGGACTGTTCCCCAAAAGCTCATGTGCTGAAAGCATGGTCCCCAATGTAGCAAGGTTCAGAGGCAGGTTTTTAGGCAAGGACTACATCATGAGGGTCCTGACCCCATCAGTGGATTAATCCATTGGGAGCTGGATGGACTCCTGGAGGTGGGAACTAATTGGAGGAAGATGGCTACTGGGTACGTACCTTGAAAGAACTTATCTTCTCTCTGGCCTCTCTCCATTGCTTTCTCCTTTCTCTCTCTGCCCCTTCCCCTGCTGCCATGAGCTGAGAAGTTTTCCTCTGCCACACCCTTCCGCCATGATGTTTTGCCTTATTATAGGCTAAGAGAGATGGAGTACGCTGATGGCGGACTGAATCCTCTGAAACCGTGAGCCAAAATAAATCTCTCCTCCTCTAAGCTGATCTTTTCAGGCTTTGTGGTCACAGCAATGAAACGTTGGCAACACAATCCTTGTGACAATCCTACAAGACTGGAACTGTGTTAGTCTACACAGGCTTCTATAACAAAAATACCTTACTGGTATTTTTACTTACTGGGTAATTCATGGCCAACAGAAATTTATTACTCACAGTTCTGAAGACTGAGAAGTCCACAGTGAAGTCACCAGTGGATTCAGTGTCTGATAAGGACCTGTTCCTCATGAATGGCACCTTCTATGTGCCCTTATGTGACAGAAGGCTCCCTCAGGCCTCTTTACAAGAGCACTAAATCCCATTCACGAGGGCACCACCCAGATCACCTCTCAAAGACTCCACCTCTTCATAACATCACCTCAGGGTTGTTCCAACATGCGTTCTGGGGAGCGAGCACACACATTCAGGTCACAGCAGGGATCATAGAGAATACTGAAGTTCAGGGTCACACAGCTGGGACTTGGGCCTACTCTCAGAGTCTCCATGTTCTTGAAAACAAAATTAGTCTTTTTCCCTCAATTGAACATGTGTTAGAGGATCTGTTCCGAGTAGTCACTCAGGAACCCGGCTCTTTTTTGTGGCCCTGCCATGCCCAAAGCTGAGATTCCTCCCCTGAGGACAACAGACCTCAATACTTTCTGTGGATGGAATTCAGAGATTCGTGAACCTGAAAGGGAAAATGAGGGCATCTTCACTTCCACTATCTCTGACATTTAACAGTTCCCTCAATTATGAATGTAGACAACAAAGTAGTATTAGCGGTACCCATTTGTTGCCAATAGAAATCACAGATCTTTTCATATCACGTTGAAGTGGTTGCAGATATCTCAAAAATACTGTTTCTACTATCACCACTTTGAAACCATGGTAATCAGAGTAGACTTTGCTGTATATGTGTTAATAATGAAGCACTGTGTCACACATTTTAAAAGGTGGTTATCACATTCGTTCTGAGTTGGGGAAGGGACTCAAGAGAACTTGGCCATCTGTAGGGGCCATGCTGGAATCCCAAACTGATCATCGAGAACAAGGGGTGAGGCAGAATGGACACCACGTTGGGTTTTAATCAGAGCAGGTATGGAGCAGGTATCAAGAGAAGGAGAGAGGGAGAATGGGACTCAAATGGGTATTTCTCAGAGACAGAGGGATGCAAAGGATTAAAGGGACATGGGGGTCAGTTCTTGTAGTGAGCAAGGACTGAAAGTCAAAGTCAGTTCCCTGTGTTTGACTCTTTGGGGGCTCCAGGTGGGAGAGAAGCTGCCAAGAGGCTCATGTTAAGATGAAGAGACAGTCTGAGATGAAAGACATCACTATGAACACCAGCGACCAGGGCTGGAGGCATGAGAGTGACATGCGTAAGTTCAGACCAGTGTGATCGGAACACTTAGACCAGGTCTGCCAGCCAACCTCATGGGGATCTGGAGACCGAGCCCTGCTCCTAGGTCTCCCTGATGTCATAATTGATTGCAGCAAGAGAGTAAGAAGGTGAATTCTCAAGAATCAACCATAACATGACCCCAGGGCCAGGAGTGTACCTCAGATCTGAGGCCACATTGTAGTCATGGGGATGCAGGCTGACTTCCTGTTAGCTCATGGAACATGGGACCATGGGTAACCTCTCCTTCCAAGGTAGATGGTGGTGAGCCCACACCATCCATTGTGGCTGGAGCATAGAAGAATCTGGAAGACACAGCAGGCCTGAGAGTCCTGGAAGGATTCTGGACCCAACCCAGAGGGCAACTCTGGACCTTGGAGAGGTTTAAGCAGAATGACATAGTCATGACCGTGCTTGAGAAAGACCTTCCTGGCTGATGGGAGGACGAACTGAATGTTGCAGAGGGCTTGGGGAGCCATCCAGAGATGCCTGGCTTGGGAGACAGAAAGCAGCTGCATCCAGCACAAATAGGAAAAAACTTCTAGGCTCACCTCTGGTTGCCTCGTTCCGAGGCCTTGGACAAGTCCCTTCCCTTGACCAGATGGGGCTGCACCTCTGGAAATAGCCACAGTGGGGCCCCTGCCTCAGAGGCCTCCTGGCCTTCAACTGTTCATGCATGCAAATGCCACTAGGGGGCAATAGCACATTTCTATTCCCCTTTTCCAAAAATGCATTTGAAGCCACTCTTAATATTAAATATTACACAGATTTTAACCAGGTAGGAGGTTTGTTTAAAACACAGACTTCCAGATCCTACCCCAAAGCTTATGTAGGGATGGGATGGAGCATAAGGTATTTACATTTTTAACAAGTTCCCAGGCAATGACTGATAAAAACCAGGCTGGGGGTCCCCCAGCACTTTGAGAACTGCCGGAATTGGAGCCAAGTGAACTCAGGTCCACGCAGTCATGGCCACGGGGAAATCCTGCAGACCAGGAAGCCGCGCCAGTTTTTCAACTTTCCTAAGTCTCATTATATCCCTTTTTGAGAAGAAAACTAGATTTATTCTATTGTAAATGACAAATTTTAATTGTACATATTGACAGGGTACAAAGCAGTGTTATGGTATATGCATACAACCTGGAATGATTAAATTCAGCTAATTAACACACCAGTCACCTCAAATACTTATCATATTCTGTGGTGAGAACATTTGAAATTTACTCTTAGCAATTAGGATTATTAGTCACCATGCTATACAATAAAATCCCCCAAAATTCATTCCTCCTATCTAACTGAAACTTTGGACCCTTGGACCGATATCCTCCTGCTCCCCGCAACCCTGAAGCCTCCGGTAATCACTCCGTTCCACTCTCTGCTTCTATTCCACATATAATCAAGATCATGTGGTATTTGTCTTTTAGTACCTGACTTATTTCACGTAGCATAATGTCCTCTAGGTTCATCCGTAGTGGTTAAAATGACAGAATTTCCTTCTTTTTAAAGGCTGAATTGTATACCGCTATGTATAGATACCACATTTTTCTATCCATTCATCCTCTGGTGGACACATAGGTCTATTTGGTATCTTGGCTATTGTGATGAGTGCTGCGGTGAACGTGGGAATTCGGATCTCTCTCCAACATGCTGATTTCAAATCCTTTGGGTATCGACCCACAAGCACGATTGGAGATCACATGGTATTTTTATTTTTAGTTTTTGGAAGAACTTCCACGCTGGTTTCTCTGATGGCTGTACTAATTTACGTTTCCACCAACAGTGTAGAAGCATTCCCTTTTTTCCATGTCCTCATCTGCTGTATTAACCAGTTTTGTGTTAGCATGACCAAAAGACCTGACAAGAACAACTCGGAGGAGGAAAAGTTTATTTTGACTCATGGTTTCAGAGGTTCAGTCTATGGTTGGCAGATTCCATAGCTGTGGGGCCAAGGTGAGGCAGAACATTATGTTGGAAGGGCATGGCAGAGGAAAGCAACTCACCACCTGGAAGCCGGGAAACAGAGTGAGAGAGGGAGAGAGAGGTGGGGGTGCACCCTGCTCACCAAGGACAAAACATAAACCCAAAGGCACACCCCATTGACCTCCCTCCTCCAGCCACACCCTACCTGCCTACAGTTACCGCCCAGTGAATCCATATCTGTAAACACTGATCAGGGCTATATCTTTCATAACGTAATCATTTTCCCTCTGAAAATTCTTGCATTGTCTCACACATGAGCTTTTGGGGGACACTTTCATATCTAAACCAAAACACCGTTAACTTTTGTCTTTTTGATAGTAGTCATTTTGAGAGGTACAAGGTGGTATCTTGTGCTTTTGATTTACGTTTCCCAGTGATCAGTGATGTTGAACATCTTTTCATATACCTGTTGGCCATTTGAATGTCTTCTTTTGAAAATGTCTGCCCAGGTCCTTAGTTGGCTTATTTGTTTTCCTGCCATTGAGCTGTTTGTGTTCTGTACCTATTTTAGATATTATCCCTTTATCAGAGGCATGATTTGCAAATATTTTCTCCCAAGCAAGACAGATTATGTCATTCATGCAATGGCTAAACCTGGGTTTGCACCAGGCACTGCAAATGATGGGATCCATCATTGAACAGAGCAGACAAAAGAAGTTCAAGTGTTTATGGAGTCAGCCTGCAAACAATGAATGTGATAAGTGAGAAAATGATGCTGTGTGCTAAAAGGTGCTGCGTTGGGTACAGACTATAAGGAGGAAGGGTGGAAGCCGAGAGAGAACTGGCTGCTGCGTTCATCTGGGCAGAGATGAGGTAGCCCAGGCAGGCAGTTTCTGAGGCCTGCTCCCTGCAGAAGGGGCAACAAGAAGTCATGCACACAGACACCCAAAGGGACCATTTATGATTTCCAAGAGGAAGCCAGCTCAGCCAGGCTGACGATTTGCACCCCTCTGCACAAGGACTCAGATTCTCATTGCCAGATGTGAGCTCTTTGTCTGTCTTGATTTCCACCTATTTCCAGCCACACTGCCTTGGTGAGAGCTGCTCTTTGAAGTCAGAACATGTAGGACACTCCCTCCCATCTGCCTCCTAAAGTGGTTCATCTCTGCTCTTGCTGGTTTCTGTCCATGGCCCATGATGCTCCCAAACCCCCAGCAGAAAGCCCGAGAATGTGTTTATCATCTTCTTTCCTCTGCCCCTTGCATCCTCCCTTCAGACAAAGTTTTGCAACTCGAATCAAGTCCAGCTGCTTCTGCACAGGCTCCTCCTTTTCTAGTCCCGAGGCAACTCCCGCAGGCCTTCCTACCCCCCCCCCCCCCATTTGCCGTGTTCCGTGTGGCTGGCAGCTCAGAGCTGGGGCTCTGGAACAGGACTCTCCGAGTTTGAGTCCTGTTGAGTTCAAAGTTGATTCTGTCAACTTTGAATGGTGTGAAATGGGACTCTTGCCTTAATTTCTGTACCTCAGTTTCCCCATCTGTGAAAAGAATATAATCATACTTACTTCAAAGGATTATTATGAGGGTCAAGTTGAGTCATTACAAAAAGATGCTGAGGTCTGATGTTAGAACTCAATAAATATTAGCTCTTATGTTTTTTATTTCTGCAAAAGTCTTTTTGAGCACCTATTATATGTATATTCCTCCATTATATTGGGGGATAATCTGACCCAGTGGGGGGAACATAGGACCCAATTGAGCAATCGCAATTGGACAAATGTCCAATAGGAGTGTTTACAAAGGGCCACCGAAGACACTGCTAGACACAAACTAATAGCTCCAAACTGGAAAGTACCCAAATGTCCATCATGAGTAGAAAGGATAAATGAAATGAGCTGTATTCTTGCAGTAGACCATCGCGCAGGCATGGGAGGGATGAGGGACTGTTAATTGAACAATACAGATGAGACTCGCAAACACGGCGAATGAACAGACACCAGCGCAGGAAAGAACATACTGTGTGGTCATTCAAACCAAGTTCAAGAACGGGTGCGGCCACTCTGCGGTTGGATGGAGGATGTCAGGAGGTGGTGTCCTGGCGGGGTGATGAGAGGGAGCTGGCAGCGGGAGGTAGAGGAGCATGGTCCTGTCCCCCCTGCATGTCACTGCACAGACAGAACCTGGACGAACGGAACCCTTGTGGTCCGTAGACCTTTATACTTCATTTAAAAATACCAGAAAGAAGGAAAAGGAAGGGAAGGGAAGGAGGACAAGAAGGTGGAAGGACGGAGGGAGGGAGGGAGGGGGGCCAAGCAGGCCTTGGTTGGCTGCTCTGCCTTCCCAGCCAGGATGGAGAGTGAGGTTCTGCTACACCCGCCTCGGTTTCTCCACAGCAGAATGAGGGTGACCACCACGTGACAGCCACCACCCGCATTCGGTGAGACGGTGTGTGGAACCAGCAGCGGGCGCTCACTGAGGGCTGGTGCCGGAAGCTGCTCCCGGCTAGCGTGTAGCACTCTGGCGCTGACCTGTTGGGCAGGTCCTGGGCCGGCCTGCAGGGCCTGGCTGGGTGCCCACTGTTCCCAGGGGTGTAGTTAGGATAGGGAGGGCGCTGGGTGTCCTGGCAGGCAGGGGTGTCTGCTAAGGCTGTCGCTGCCCTTCCTATAGAGAAACTCCATCTCCATTATTGCACTCAACGAGGAGGAGGAGGGTGTGCTCAGGGTCCCTGGGACAGACTGTCAGGCACTGTGCCCACAGCACCGGGGGCAGGGATGCTCAGCCCCCACACAGCCCCCATGCGGCACTAAGGAAATGAGTGCAGTTTTCCTGGGGACAGCCAGGCCAGGCCCAGGACCTCTGGCTCCGAAAGCTTCAGAAAGGGCGAGGGTCAGCCTGGTTTGCAGGTATGGCCTTTGCCCCCAAACCACTTCCCCTCAACAGAGGGCTCCCGTCCCTGCCCTCACGTCACTGTCTGACTTGGGAAGAACGCAGAGGCCCCACTCCTCCTCTCCTGCCCGGTTTGGGGTCTCTGGGAGGCACAGGCCTAGCTGCCCTTCACCTCCTGTGGCTGGGCCAGCTTCCGGCTGGGCTCTCTCTCTGCCCCTCCACCACTGGGCTGTGTGAATTCCTCCTCTTGATCTCCAGGTATTTGACCTTTCCAGTGGGTAACGAATTCCCTACATTAAATCTCCCCCCCCTTTTTTATTATGCTGAGTGAAAGAAGACAGTCATTAAAGAGTACCTTCTATGGTTCTATTTATGTGAAATTTAAGAACAGGCAAAACTTACCTATGGTGCTAGATATGGGAACAGTGGCTGCCTACCCTGGAGGCTGGGATGCCGGGAAGGGGCCGGGGGAGCTTCCTGGATGATGGGATGTCTCCTGCCTGGATGGAGGTGTTGGTCACGTGGGTGCTCACGTATGTAAGGCTCCTTTCAAGCAGGAGCCAAAGACTTGTGCTTTTAACCGGATGTGAATTATCCATCAATAAAAGCAGTTTAACAAGAAATGTTAGAATATGGAGTGTTCCGCTTCCTAGTTGGATCCTGATGGAAACACCATTTTTATTTTTAAACAAACACAGGTAGACCATGGAGAAGCATGTAAAATGCATTTTTTTTTTTTTTTTTTAACAAGAAAACATGAGATGCCAAACAGAATTTCATACTTGGGTTAGTTTATTTCAGGCTGTTCCCATCCCAGGGAGGAATCCTTCATTCTCCCCTCTTTTCTCTGCACTGAGGGGCACTGGCCTATGCAAAGTGCTGAGCTTGGTGCCTTGCACATTGTGGGTGCTCAAAAAGGTGGGTTCTTACTAATACATAGTGGGTTTCTGGCTTTCTTCAGGACGGTGTGATGTGGCCTTCCCATGCGCAAAGATGTCAGCGCTGAATCCTCCGGGAGTGGGAGGGTGTTCTCCCAGCCCCCCCGGCCCCACCACCCCGGGTTCAGGCACAGCTCTGTAGTCAGGGATGGTTTTGCAAAGCTCCAGGAAAGGAGGCGGGAATTTCAGAACTGTGGACCTCTTCACCCTTCCCCCAGCCGGCCCGCACCTGAGGCCCAAGTGGGACGGAGAGAATGGTGGGCCCATCCCTTGCCCAGGGGAAGCTGGAGAAAAAGCCAGCCAGCAGTCGGCTGGTGAGGCTGCGGCCGGCCAGCAATGGCCCAGAGTCACCGGGAAGCCGTGGCCTGCCTTGGGGTGGTGAGAGGAAGGGGCCCAACCTCCGGGCCCAGCTGGACCAGGCTGCTTGTGAATGTTCCCGTCCTCCTGGCCCAGGATGGTGGACCCAAGTGGGACTCATGCGGGCCAAAGGCATGGGCAGGGGCATCTGCCGTCGGTCGTCCGCTGGGGACCGTGTCCTTCACATGTGCTTTCCCAGCGGCTCTAGAAGGCACCGTGCCGCGGGCGGCGGCTCCCAGCAGGCAGGCAGGGCCGCAGCAGGCACAGGCGGCGCTGGGTCTCCAGCTGGCAGAAGCGGTTCTGGTTGGACACTCGGGTGGCCACTCCCAGCCCGCAGGTGGTGGAGCAGGGGCCCCAGGCTGTGCTCCATTCTGGGCAGGGGATGCCAGGGGGCGCAGGAGCGAGGAGGCCAGAAAACTGGGGTCCTGGGGAAAGAAAGCAGAGTGAGCACCACAGGTCTGGCTCACAGCCTGGTCACCGCTGCTGGTCACTGCCACCCTGGTCACGGTGCTCGACTTCTCTGGACCTCCGTTTCTGTTCGCGTAAATATCCTAACTGTCGATTGCGGGGATTTAATAAAATAACGGATGGGAAGTCTTGGTCCAGGGGTACTTGGAAACACCCCGCAAACCTTGGTCATTAAGCGACTAGGGAGGGTCCCCAGTAAATGGCCAGGTTCTCCTCTGATAAATGGCATCTCACAGGCAGGAAGTGCCACCTGTATGAGGTGGTTCCATGAGCTGGTGACAAAGATGTTACAGATTCCAACATTCTTGTGTCTGGAACAGGATGTGGGCTCACCACAGTTGGCTTTCCTCCCCTCCCCCAGGTCTCCCTCTCTGTTATGTTTTGGTGTCCTTCCTTCTAGTCCTGAGAACCAGTAGTTCTCAAGTAGGGGTGCTTTTGCTCCCGTCTGTGGCATCTGGCAATGTCTGGAGACATGTTTGATTGTCATATTGGTGTTGGGGTTGGCATCTAGTGGGTAGAGGCCAGGGAGGCTGCTCAATGCCACACTATGTACAGGATGCCACCCCCCACCCCCCTCACACCACCCCCGCTAAGAATTACTCAGGCCAAAGGTCACTAGTGCCTAGGAAAAGAAACTGCCTTCTACACACGCGTGCAGTCATGCATCGCCATCCTCGCGTCCCTGTGGGGCATGACCCAGGACCCCCAGTGGATACCAAACTCCAAGGATGCTCAAGTCCTTCGTATGAAATGGCTTAGTGTGTACGTAAAACTAATCTCTAGATTACTCATAATACCCAAGACAATGTGAACCCTATGAGAATAGCTGTTATATTGTTTAGGGAATAACAATAAGAAAAAATTAACATGTTCGATTAAAAAGATAGTCACCGTGATCAAGTGAGGCTCATCCCAGGGATGCAAGGTTGGTTCAACATAAGGAAATCAATAAACATAATTCATCACATCAATAGACTAAAAGACAAAAATCACATGATTATCTCATAGATGCAGAAAAAGCATTTGACAAAATACAGCATCCATTCATATTCAAAACACTAGAAAAACTAGGGATAGTAGGAACATACCTCAACACTGTAAAAGTCAAAATGCTTTCAGTTGAAAACATTCCCTCTAAAAACTGGAACAAGACAAGGATGCCCTCTTTCACCTCTTTTTTCTATTCAACATAGTTCTGGAAACGCTAGCCAGAGCAATTAGACAGAAGAAAGAAATTAAAAGGATATGAATAGGAAAAGAAGAACTCAAACTATCACTATTTGCTGACAACATGATTCTATATTTAGAAGACCCAAAAACTCCACCAGAAAACTTCTAGAACTCTTAAATGAATTCAGCAAAGTAGCAGGATATTAAATTAACACCCATAAATCAATTCCGCTTCTATACACCAATGAGGAGTCAACCGAAAGAGAAATTAGAAAAACTACCCCCATTCAAAATAGCCTCAAAGAAAATAAAATATTTGGGAATCAATCTGACAAAAAGAGTTGAAAGACCTTTACAATGAAAACTACAGAACTCTAAAGAAAGAAACTGAAGACCCTAGAAAATGGGAAGATTTCCTATGTTCTTGGATAGGCAGGATTAATATTGCTGAAATGTCCACGATGCCAAAGCACTACGCAGATTCAATGCAATTAGAAAAACGGTCATGAAATTCATTTGGAAAAATAAGAGGCCCAAGATAGCCAAAGCAATCCTTAGCAAGAAAAGAGAAGCAGGAGGCATCACAATACCAGATCTATACTACTATAATAACAAAACAGCATGATATTGGCACCAAAACAGACATGAAGACCAAGGGTACAGAAGAGAAGACACAGAGACAAACCCACATAAATACCGTTACCTCATACTAGACAAAGGTGCCATAAACATACATTGGAGAAAAGATAGCCTCTTCAACAAATGGTGCTGAGAAAACTGGAAATCCATGTGTAACAAAATGAAATTAGACCTCTATCTCTTACCCTGCACAAAACTCAACTCAAAGTGGATCAAGGACCTGGGGATTAGACCAGAGACCCTGTGCCAACTAGAAGAAAAAGCAAACCCAATTGTTCATCATGTCGGCTTAGGAACCGAATTCCTCAACAAGACTTTTTAAATGCAAGAAGTAAAATCAAGAATCAAAAAATGGGATGGTATCAAACTAAAAAGCTTCTTCAGAGCAAAACAAATCAAGAATGTGAAGAGAGAGCCTACAGAATAGTAGAAAATCTTTGCCACCTGCACCTCAGATAGAGCATTAATCTCCAGGATATACAAAGAACTCAAAAAACTTAACACCAAAAAAAACAAAAAACAAAAAACAAAAACAAATAATCAATAAATGGGCAAAAGCACTGAACAGACACTTCATAGAAGAAATACAGTTGGTCAACAGATATATAAAAAACTCATCAACATCACTAGCAATTAAAGAAATGCAAATTAAAACTGCACTGAGATTTCAGCTCACTCCAGTCAAAATGGAAATTATCAAGAATACGAGTAACAATAAATGTTGGCGAGGGTGTGGGGAAAAAGGTACACTCGTACATTGCTAGTGGGACTGCAAATTGGTGCAACCTCTCTGGAAAGCAGTAAAGAGATTCCTCAGAAAACTTGGAATGGAACCACCATTTGACCCAGTTATCCCACTCTTTGGTTTATACCCCAAAGACTTAAAATCAGCATACTACAGTGACTCAGCCACATCAATGTTTATAGCCACTCAATTCACAATAGCTAAGCTATGGAACCAACATAGGTGCCCTCCAACAGATGAGTGGACAAAGAAAATGTGAAATATATATACAATGGAATAGTACTCAGTCATAAAGAATGAAATTATGGCATTTGCTGGTAAACGGATAGAACTGGAGACTATCATGTTAAGTGGAGTAAGTCAATTCCCTTGAAAAACAAAGACCAAATATTCTCTCTGGTATGGGGATGCTGACTCCCATTAGGCAGGGGTGGAACGTGTGGAGAGATGTTCACCTGATTGGACGGGGTGGAGTTGGGGGAAGGGAGAAGGGATGGGAATGGGAAAAACGGTAGAATGAATCGGACATAACTTTCCTGTGTTCGTGTGTGACTACACAACCCGTGCAACTCCATATCAGGCACAACCACGAGAACGGGAGGTTATACTCCATGTACGTATGATCTGTCAAAAACACTCTACTGTCATGTGTAACTAAAGAGACCAAATGAAAAAATTCAAAAAAATTTTAAAAAGTCTACAGGTTCAGTGCAGACCCAACTCAGAAGAAATACTTTGAATCCACAGTTGGTTGACTCCATGGAGGTGGAACTCGCAAACGCAGAGGGACACCGCGAAGGTGTACGCAGCCCTGCATACGCACACACCCACACGCTATGGCAGAGGTCAGACTGGAGAAACGGGTTCCTATCCTGCTTAGGTGGCTTGAACCCACGTGGCATTTCACCCCAGGATCACGTCAGCCACTGTTCTTAGCGCTGAGCCTGCTCATATTCCTGTGGTCCCCGTGACTCCGCGAGGCAGCTGCCCTCGTTACCCCCATTTCACAGATGCAGAAACTGAGGCTGGGAAGTTAAGCAACGTCCTCTGAGCTGCACAGTGAGGAGGTGGTACAGCTGGGTTTAGAGCCAGTACAGACTCCACGCTCTGAGCATGCCACGCTGTCTGCCGTCGACCTCTGCGTGGAACCCAGTGCCTCGTGCCTGCTGGGCAAGGGCTCCACCTCTGAGCTCCACCCCTGGCCCAAGACCCACAATTTTTAAAAAGCAACACAACACCAACAAAATCTCTAAACTTGCAGAGTTTGCAGGAGGAGTCTGTCTTTTCTCCGTCTCTGCCCAGTCCTAGCCCCTGGCCAGTCATCCACCTTGCCTGCTGCAGTTTTGAGTGCCTTCTGCTAAGTCCAGGTAACGGCGCATCCACGAGACTGTAGCCATGTGTGTGCTGCCTATGTCCCGTCACAAGAGCGCGTCTGTGTCTTACCGTACCTTCCTCTCTGTGCCCGCGGGAATTTGGCCCGGGGTCCCATCCCTCCCTCCCCACCCTACTCTGCCCCTGACTTTGACTGTCGGTTATTTGCTATTAAGTGCTGCACTCCCAGGGCTGCTTCTGGCTTGGCCAGGCGCATGATGGCCGCTGACTCTCCCCTGCGCCTTCTGCACTGCTCCGCACCGCCTGGTTTCTGACGCACCCCTGTGTCCTGCACCCGGCCCCCACCCCAGCCGTGGCCTCCCTGGCCAGCCTGCACTCACCTCGGGCCTGGGGGGGCTGGACCGCCTGCCCCGCCGCCTGGTCACACACCCACTCGGGGCAGCACTTGCCGGGGACCTCCACCCTTCTGGGGTGCGGGCAGTCCCAGCTGGGCAGCTGGACGTCCTCACTGCACAGCGGCAGGCAGGTGAAGCCGCCGTCCTCGCAGCGGCAGAGGACCCTGCAGTGTGGCTGGAAGGTCTCCCCGTCCTGGAACCGGCGGCCGTCCACCTCGCAGCTCCCGTCGTCCTCTCCCCCTGCAGAGGGAGTTGAGACCGAGCCCCTGCAGAGCTGCCAGGACCCGCTGGGGAAGCCGCGTCCACACGCCCAGGGCTCCACCGGCCTCCCCGCAGCCTGCTCGTCCCTGCAGCAGGACAGCGGGCATTCTGGATCTCTGCACAGGTCTGGAGCTCAGTGTTGCCCTTTCTTAGCTGTGAACCAAGTGATTTCACTTCTCCTTGCCTCAGTTTACCCATCTGCAAAATGGAGGCTCATTGTACTCATGTCACAAGGTGGCGCAGACTAAATGAAATGATGTGTGGAGTGAATCCAACAAAAGAGACCTGCAGCGGGTGCTGGCTACTCTGCTATTATCAGGAGTAGATGCAGAGTATAGGTCAATGATATTTAGCTATGTTATGCGCTCAGGAACGTCATATGACAGTCTCATCACTGTCACATCAGGGCTTAACTTGCTGACTGTGTGACTCTGGGTGACTTGCTTAACTTCTCTGAGTAACCTGAATAGTTGCAATGATCAGAACGGTAATTTGTACCTTCAGGCCACCTGGGATAATCGTACATACACAATGAAAGGCTTAGAGTAGGTGCTTAGGAAACAGAATAATACCCTTGAGACATGGGCTTTATCACCACTTCCTCCACCTATCAAACTCCTCGAGGGCTGGGGTGAGAGTGTTCCTCCTGGTGCCCCCCAGGGCTGGCCAAGGGCCTGGCTGGGACATAAGACCCTGGAGAAATGCCCTTTGAAACTCCTGGCCCAAAGCTCAGCACGCAACACACTCTGACAAGACAGCTCCAGCTCCTCGCAGTTCCAGAGAGTTGCTGGGCCCGCTTGCTGTGCGTGTGCCACGCTCTCCTAGGCGGGAACGAGAACATTTTGCCTCAGTGATAGACAAGCAGAAAAGTCACCTGGAAAGGTGTGCGTCAGCTGTGCCGGGCAAAGGAACAGGTGTGTGGGAGGGCAGCTTCCCAGGGACCTGGGTGACAATCCAGCGGGTCTGGGGCAAGGTCTCATTGGCAAAGAGGCCTCCCAGGTCTTGTGAGAGAAATTTCAAATAGACCCTCCAATATGGAGGGTTTGGAACCCAGGAGACTTGGATTCAAGCTGGGGACCCAGGGCCAAGTTACTTCACCTCTCTGGGCCTTGGCACTGGCTGCAGGGCCACTGGCAGGTGAAGTGGGCTAGAAAGCATTCAGTACTGGCCTGGGGCACAGAGGTGCTCCATGGGGAGCCGATTCTGCTTAATCCTTCCGGGAAGGACAAGACCCGGGCTAGCTTCCTTTCCCAGCTCAACCAGGCCGCAGCTCTTTGGCTCCAAGTCCCTTTGGCCTGGACCATGTGGCTGCTGGTTCCCTAGAAACCACAGGGGCAGCTGCACTTTAATACCCCTGCTGGCCTGGCCACGCCTGGATCTCCAGCCTGACGCCTGCTGCCACTGCCCAGGGGCCTCTGGGCCCCTGGGATGACCTGTAAACACAGGGCCGTTTAGGAAAACCAGCTGGGGTGGTAATTTTAGCTCGGTTTCTCCATGCCTCCCTGGTGGTCAGCTAGGAGATGGGGGTGGGCAGCCATCCCTCGGCAGCCACTCCCTACATCAGGGACTGTGTGTATCTGTTTGTGCTCCCGAATGTCACCAGGCACCTCCCAACTTAGCACACTTGGAATTCCCCGGCCCAGCCACACACCTCCAGCTGCCAAAACCCTCCTCCTCCTCCCAGCCCTCCCCAATGTCCCCTTCTCCAGGAACCTCCCCCAAAGGATGCCTTCCACCCAGTCCCCCAGCCTCTCCCAGGCACAGACCACCGTCCTGCCATCTGGGGACTTCCGTGCCCTTCTTCTGCTCTGGGAGTCTGTTTCCGGAACAGGAACAACAGGGTTTTGTTTTACCTTCAGTCACTTGCAAACTGTGGTCTAGGCAGGTGACAAACCCGTTCCCTCATCTGCAAAATAGGGATAACAGGGCTGGGGCTGGGGCTCAGTGTTGGAGCACTTGCCTGGCATGTGTGAGGCACTGGGCTCGATTCTCAGCACCACATATAAGTAAATGAATAAAATAAAGGTCCATCAACAACTAAAAATATATACATAAAGTAGGGATAACAAAATCTACCTCCATGTTCAGGCTAAGGTGAAATTGTGTCCATAGAGGCTCTGATGCATCCATGGGGGCCACAGCTTCCAGCCTCTAAATTGGGTGCAAATCATAAAACATACATGAGCAGCCACCATGTTGCCAAACCAGGGCTGGGAACGGCAGGAAGGACCAGAGACCAAGTAAATCCTGGCCTGCAGGTGTTTGAAGTCTGAATCAAGAGGGGTGAGAAAAGCCCCTAAATGAAGTTATTGACAGTACCCATCGTGTGCTGTTGAGCAGAAGAGTGATGGAGCCTAAGATCATGGAACCAGCTCCCTGAGTTCAAATCCCAGTTGTCCATTATGAGCTGTGTGACCTTGGGCAAGTTGATCAACCTCTCTGTGCCTCTTTTTCCCATCTATAAAATAGGAGCTTTATTAGTACCTTCTTCAAAAGGCTGTTGTAAGATTAAATGAGTTGATATTTGTGAAGCCTGGCACATGGTCAGGGTTAGGCAAGTTCAATAAACTCTGCCTGTGTCATGGAGAATCTAAATAATAGCTGTGGAAGCTAAGTGTCACTTTTCAGTTTTTCTTTAGACACATTTTTATTAGTGATCATCTGTGATTTTAACAAATCATCCCGTTCTCATTCTTTATTCCCTCTATCAAATGAAACATTTAACAAGGATTAACTATTGCTAAATTTCTATCTATAAATTTTGTTATTTTTTAGCAAGACTTTTCCGACAGATGGATTCATTGACAATTGACTCATTGAGATTCATGAGTCTCTCTCTCTCTCTCTCTCTCTCTCTTTCTCTCCTATTTTTACAAAAGGGTGAGATGCACTTGGGTGAAAGAGGCAAATGTTTCTCCAAGGTTTATTATTTTTAAAAACCTCTCACCTCTTTCTATTTCTCTGAAGCAGCGGTTCTGGACAGGGGATAATCATGCCCTGGGGACATTTGGTATCCTCTGAACCCAGACCGTCACCACTTGAGGGGGCAGGGAGAGTCGCCATGGCATCTACAGGTGGGGCTCAGGGAGGCTGCTAATGTCCCACCATGAACAGGACGGCTCCCTGCAGCAGGAACGGCCCAGCCCCGCATGTCGTCAGGGGAAGGCGGCAAACTCTGCCCTGCAGTGCTAGAGGGCGCAAGGCCTTGCCTCTGCCCAAGGTCACTGCGGAAGGGCACACCCAGGGCTGTGACCTAGGAGGACGGGAGGCAGCATTGCTTAGACCTATTTGAAAGGTCCCAAGCTGTGTGACATGAAGCCTGTCAGCTAGCATCTCTGGGCCTCGGTTTCCTCGTTTATAAGGTGGGTCTGAAGGGACTTCCTGTCTAGGGTCACTGGAGGATGGCGCCTTGCGCGGTAAGTGCTTCACCTGCCTGACACTGCCCTGCATGAGGGGCTGCTTTTATTTTCCCCGTGTCACTAGGACTCAGAAGGGGACAGTGGCTTCTGGACTAAGGGCCTGGGAGGGTTTCCTGTGGGGAGGTGGGCTCTGGGTGGGCAGCTGAAGACTAAAGGGCTCTTCGGGTGGCCAAGCCAGGTCCAGCGGGGAGGTAGGAAGGGGGCCCCGGGGCGGCGGTTCCGCTGGTTGGAAGGTGCCCCTGCCGCAGGCCGAGGGAGGCGGGCAGGAGGGCTGCTCTCCCACTCAGGCCCGCGGCCTCCACCTCCCGCCCCCAGTCCCGCAAACCTGCTTACAGAGGCATGTGGCCCCGCGGCCGCCAGGCCCCGCCCCGAGCTGGCAGACCAGGCCCCGGCTGGAGTCGCAGACGTGGAGGTGGTCGCAGGGCTCCCCCAGCCGCCGAGCGCAGACCCGGCAGCAGCCGCAGCCGTCCAGCACCAAGGGCACGCCCAGCGGGCATCGGGGTGGCGGCCAGGGGCAGGCGCAAGCTGTCGGGCAGAGCTGGGCACACACCTAAAGAGACAGAAAACCTGCTCAGCCGTGAACTTCCCAGGTGCGCGATACTGGCCACCTCTCTGCTGGACTGATCCGTAGGCCTGACCCTGAACCCCGGCCATCTCCAGGCACTCCCTAAGAGGCAGTGTGGTATTGGTCATGAGCAAGAACTCAACCGAGTTTCAGTCCTAGCTCTGCCCGCCTTAGCTGAGTGACCTTGGGAAAGTTACTCAAGCTCTCTGTGTCTGGGTTTCCTCGGCTGTGAAATGAGGGCAATCATAATATCTAACTCAGAGGCTTGTTGTGAGGAATACGTGAAATGATGAGTCAAACCTTTAATGCATAGTAGGTGCTCAATGCATTTAGCTGTGATCATTTCTTAATTATAATAAAAGGCTTTGCCCCTGCCCTCTATGAGCATATAGGAAAGCATAAACAACACCCCAAGGATTAAAACTGCAGAGTGCAAGGTACATTCTCAGCACGTGGCTACTTATCTTGAAGACTGATTAAATCAAAAAGTGCCATGGGTGCTTTTGGTCTTTGAAAGAATCCAAATGTTTCCCAATCCTGAATGCACATCAAATCAGCCAAGAAACTAGGCAACATACAGATTCCCGAGACCCCTCTGGGTCTTAACAAATCCAAAGTCCCAGAGGCAGGACCCTGGAATCTGTATATTTGTCAAGTTGTCCAGTGCTTCTACAGCTCAAGTAGGTTTTCAGCCCCTCTGCCCGGATCTAACCCCCACCCCACTATGAACGAATGGGAAAGCCGAGCTTCAGAACGGGGCAGGGACTCTCCAAAAGCCAGAGTGTCTGCCGCAGAGCTGGGATCAGTCCCAACTCAGCTTCGCCCATGTGGATACAAGAACCCCTTTTGGTAGTCTTTTCCTGTGACAGGGAAAACCCCCAGCCAGACACCCACCCGCACCCCCCAGTGGAAGGCTCAAGATTTCAGCCCAAGTGACCTGACTGCCATTAGCCAGATGCTAAGAGCTCCCTGCATGTCCATTTGAAGGCAGAGACCAAGAGGTAGGCATGACTCAAGATGTCCCCTGCAGTCCCTTCTGTGGGGACCAATCCTCAGCAGGCTTTGGAGGGGCTAAAGGACTTTATGGAGAGAAGGGAAGATTTGCAGTTTGGGATGAAGAAACTAATGATGTCACATCTCCCTTGTGACTCAAAGCAGGCAATGACTTGCTTACTCTATTCCCTACCCCGACCCACCCCTAGGACCCCAGGTCCTGCCAACAGGCTCTCAGTTGCCTGCAGCTCCCACCCTGACCACCAGGGGCCACACCATGCTGGCTGACCAGCCTCTGGTTTGGGTGGCAGAGGAGGCCACCACCTGACTCCCACCTATGACAGCATTCCCTGCAGAATTTCAGATTCTAGAGAAGGAGCCCAGCTTTGCCCCTCCACGAGTGGTCTAGAGCAGCAGCACCACCTGCCCTGGAAGCTCGTCTGAACCTTCTTTACCATTCGAATCTGTGTTGATGGATTCAGAGGTGATACCTACTGAACTGAACTGAGAAGAAAAAGGCTGACTTTGGAGTTCTCCTCCAAACTAGAGGTCCAGCTTCCTTGGTTGTGGATGGTGGGGACACTGATCAGAATTAGCTCTTGGGTCCCCTCATGGAAAACAAGGGCACCAGGAGACAGGCTTTCTGCTAGCTCCTGGGGCCTCTGTGGGCTCCTTCTACCCCGCAAGCTCTGTGGGCTTCTGCGCGCTGCAGGTCCTGAGACCTGGGGGAACCTGCTAATGACATCAGTGACTGCGTACCACACATGCCACCTGTGAGGGCTTTAATGTGTCGTCTGATCTGACCCTCCCACGTGAACTGCCATCAGCATGTCCATTTTAAGGGTTAGGAAATGGAAGGCCAAAGTAGTGGAGACAGATCCAAATCCAGGCTCACGGAATCCCAGACCCAAGCTCTTAGTGGCTATACCCACCTCTTGACCTCTAGGGACGCAGATGCCAGCTTAGCTTCTGCCTCAGTCTATCCAGTTGTTCGAGAAGGACAAGTCAGGGAGGGTGTTTTGGCATAGCCGAGGGAGGACGTGCCCTAGCTGGCACCCTCAGACCTGCGCCCTTCCCGGCTGCTCTGGCACTATATTCCAGTTGCCCCATCACTTGGTGGTTGGCCCAGAGTCTGCTGTGTCTGCTGGAGGGTGTTGGGTCACGTGGCCTAGCTGCTTTGTGACCTGGAGGTGGGACTTGGTCTCCTCCTCCAGCAGCTGAATGGAGCCTGCCTCTCCTGAGTGATTAAGTGAGGTCACGGTCAGCTCCTCAGCAGGACCTGCTTGTTCCCACGTCTCTCTGCCTCCTGCCCATATTCCCAGCCTGGAGCCCAGGAGCCCACAGCCTGCCTGGAACACTTGGAGTTCTGTCTCTGTGGATGCTTGTGGCTTCACAGGTTGGCCATGACCAAGTCCCCAGATCTCTGTGAAGGAAGCTGAGTGGTTTCCTGGGACAGGGAAGAAGCCTGCGTACAGCGGAAGCCAGGGGTTTACCTTGGTCTTCATAATCCTGGGCCCCTCTCCCTCCCAGAACTACCCAAGCCACGTGCCCTGGTATCATGTCCCCATTCCCGTGGGGAGAGCAAGCAGCAAGGCTAGGATACTAAAAGGTCCGTCCCTGGAGAGACGGCTTAGGGCCTTGGAGCAGAAGCCACTACCACCCTGTGTGCCTCCAATGAGCACAAAAATACAGCAAGATCTTGGCTCATTGGGGATCAACCTCCCTGGCTCTGGAGCTCGGCATTTGCTGAGAGCAAGACCCCACTTGGCGGCTGTGGCCTTGGCCAGGTTGGGGTGGGAGGCACAGGCTGGGGCCCTGTACCCCGCACCCCTTACCCCTTCTCCACTCTCATGTTTCTTTGCTCTGTGCCTCTGGGCCAGTCGTGTCTCCTCTCTGAGCCTCATTTGATTAAAACGGGGGCTATAATCCCCCATGGGATTGTCGTGCACTTCAGGTGATGTGCACATCAGCACGGTGGATGTCCCACGCGCCCTTTGAAAATGTCATACACAGCACCAAGGGAGGAGGTGGCTTCACTCCACGGAGGGGTCCCCTAGGCCTCTGCACTCAGGGTAGCAGTCACTCCCTGCCTGAGGGCCCCACAGCGTCCTCCCGGTGTGGACTTTCTAATCAGTCAGACACCAGCATCCATCCCAGCCCTGGCCCAGACGTAGGCAAAGCTCCTCCTGTCTAGAATGTTCTGTCTTTGCAGAGGCTCTGTGGGAACTGGTAACAATCCCTGGAGGTGGCTCCTGAACACTCGTGGGGTTCCAGGGCCTGTGCTCAGTGTTTGAGGGGAGTTGTCACCAGTGGTCTCCACAAAGGCCTCGTGAGCATCATCCCAGTCAACAGAGGCAGAAGCTGAGGCTCAGACGGGAAAAGGGACCTGCCTGAGGTCGCATGGCAGAGCCAGTCAGAGGCCTCATCCGGGGCCAGGGAGGGAAGCTGGGCTTGGGCACAGAGACCAGACTGTGCCCAAAGTGGGGCCCTGCAGAGCTCAGCTGTGCATTTACACCCCACCCCCCACACGGAGGAAGTCGGGGCGCATCTCAGGGCCCAGGTCCTCTTACCTTTGAGAGGAGGCAGAGGAGGGAGAAGGTCAGGAGCTGGGTCTGTGCAGTGCCTCTCATGTCCCTGGCTGCCCCGCGGAGCCAGCTTTGAGCCTGGGAGGCAGGACCTGTGAGTCTTTATGATCCGGCGGCTGTGAGGTCACTCCGAGGCACACACACTTGCACACACACACACGCTCACGCAGGCCTCTTTGTTCCTTGCTCCTCTCCCTATCCTCACGGTCCCAGTGACGAGCCCATTTACCTGAGCAGGAGACTGTGGGAACCACCAAGGGGGCGACTGCCTCTGTGTGTGTGTGTGTGTGTGTGTGTGTGTGTGTGTGTGTGTGTCTGTGTGTGTGTGTGTGTGTCTAGAGCCAGTGCCAGCAACAAGAGCCTGTGACAGGCTGGCAGGGGCCTCTCTAGCTCCTTCCAGCATAAGCCGCTGCCATAGCTGCTACACCCTGCTCCGGAACCCCTGCCCCACCCCAGGGGGCCGTAGATAGCAGAAGTGTCCAGCAAACACCCCCTTTGCAGATCTGACCCGAGGCCTCCTAAGCCCTGTGGCCGAGACTCTGGGCAGCCTCAGCACCGCCTGCGGTTTCTGGCAGGGAGATTGGCAGCCACCCAGAGGTGGGTGTGACCCAGAGCAGAACTTCCTTGGCGGCCTGTCTGTTCTTGGTAACAGGGGGGCCGCCCCAGGCCTGCTTCCCAGACTCTGGAAGGTGGCCTGCCTGTGGTGGGCCAGCCTGAGCAGGCTGGGCCTACTATATGCCAGCACTTGCTGACCCCGGCTGCAGGACCTGTTCAAACCAAAGCCATTTTGTTTGGTCTGGCTCCTTGAAGCCTCCCACTATGGCTGGAGACAGCATTGACCTGGGGCATGGCCCAGAGGGGTAACAGTGGGGAAACTGCAGGGTTCCTGGGAATACTGAGGGGCTCCCTCCATCAGACCAAGAGTGAGGGGCAGACTTCAGAGACCCAGACAGGGAAGGGTTAAGGAGGGCAGAAAGTTCCAAACACACATCCAGGTGTCTAGAGGTGGCATGGCACACTAGCAGTGTCTCTTCTGGGAGCCGAAGGTGCCTGGTAGGACTGGGTCTTCCTGTGCAATGGGGCGTCTGTGGCGACCAACGCATACCACTAAGATTGTGGGGACATCTACAACGTTTCAGCCACTGGGGTTCAGGGATGAAAAGACATGGGCTTGGTCATAATTGGTAAATAATTAAGGTGATATCAAGGGGTGACTGGGGAAGACCATGGTCCACATATCTCCACCAGTACACCAAATCTCAGAGCAATGGTGCCAGACAGCAGAAGGTTCTAGAATGAGCAGTGGATGTGCAAGAAAAGTGACTTGTTGTAGGGGTGAGATGGGTCTTCAGTGTGGAGGAGGCTTGCTCCTGTCTGTAGTTCCTGGGGGAAGGAGGCAATGGACACGGAGGTTGAAGGTGAGGACCTTGGATTTGACCTTGGCTGGTGGGAGGCAGTGAAGGTAGGTACAGAGAAAGAGGAATGAGGGGAGGATTTGAGGGGTTTGTTTTTGTTTTGCTTTTGAAATAGCATTTCTTACACCCAAATGGATTGTTTTGTTTCCATCTCCCTCCTTCACACAACCACATGATCTCCAGTGACATTCATGAAACGAAACAAATACATTTCGCCTTCCAAACTGAAAGATTCCAAACTGTTAGGAAGTTTCTCTCTCCATGAAGGTGTGACCCTCAGTCCAGGTGCCCTGGAGAAACTCTAAAGCCCATTTTATGAAAGGATGAGAATTAAAATGTGTAATTTGACGCTTACATCTGTATCATTAAAATTCAGCAGTTACTGCAATAATTGTTTAGAACCTAAGTCCATAAATGGTACTTTCAGGATCGAGTACTCTGTTGCTGACATTATGTAGTTTGCTGGCACAGATGTTGAAAGACAGACTGACTTCCTCTCAACTTCATCTTCTCTCTCAATTCTCTACCCAGCCCCTCAGTGATCCCAGGAAGACCACTCCCACCTTCCTGTCCTTGCTGGACAATTAACAATGAAAGGGATCATGTATTGAGCATCCAGCAAGAGCCAGACCTTGTACTAAATACTATTTATAAAAACTGATGTTTCTAATCCTCTGAATCCACACCTCCGTAAAAAAGGAGATGTTCAGAGAGGTTAAATAACTTACTTAAGGCCACACAGCCAGAAAATGGTCAAGTTTTCAGCACGGGTCCTTAGGACTCCTAAAGTTTCATTTTTTTGTCACTTATTTTTGCTGCTGCCCACTGAGCCCTCTGTGATGTACGTTTGTTACATGGAGGGCTAACACGTGTATAGAAAGTGCTTAACAAAAAGAAGTAGACGTCGGGAGTCAGCTGGTTTCTTCCCCCGTGCTTCACATACTCACTATACTGATCACCAGATTTAATTTTTAAAATTTGAGCAATCTCATTCTCAATATCAGCCAACACACTGCCTATGGATGCAGCGCACCTTTCTCTCATCGGCCCCTGCAGAGACCTGTGCTCAGAAGAGGAGAGTTGGAAGCCACGCTTCTCAGGAAAGGCTGCAGGAAAGGTGTCTACGTACCCGGCATCTCAAAAAGTAGAAATCAGCAACGGCCACAAAAAGTGCTACGTGCACTAGTGTGGAGTGTACAGTGTAAGGACTCTTCGCATACGTGTGTACATGATCACATGTACCTACCCGTGCAACCACCACCCCACCAAGCCACATTGCCAGAAGGTTCCTCATGCTCCTTCCAAAACTATGCTCTCTGCCCCCAGGTGCCCACTACTCTGTCCTCTATCGCCACTGATTGGTTTTCACCGAGAGGCCCTGTGCTAAGCTACTTCTGTCTCCGAGGCACGAGGAGCAGTTAGGAGGTGTGTCACTGCCACATCACCTCCTCCAAGCACCCTCTGCTGGCAGGCGTGACAGCCAGCAGTGCAGCGTCCACCTGTGCAAGAGGCAGCCAAGAGGAGCCCCAGCTTCGGCCTGCTTGGAGGGCCCTCTGGGTCAGACCAAGGGTTTTGTTGGAACATTTTCTCTCTGATAACCAAGGACGGGGGAATGTGGACACCAGGGGCATTGGGGCCTGGCCAGGTCAGGAAGCACATGGCTGGTGTCAAGGGTGAGATATTGGGAGGGATCAACCTGTGCACAGCTCAAAGGACAGGCTGCGTCAGGAATGCACTCCATTGACTGGTTACAAGTGGCTCAGGTCTCCAAGTTGCCGCATTTGGCACCAGAGGGATGTGAGAGTTCAGGGGACTCATGAATTTTGGGGTTGCTACTACAGCCTCCACCTCCAAAATAATACCTCAGAACAAGTGTGGCTGCCCTTTGCTTAACCAAAAGGCAACACAGGCTCCTAAGCCCAAAGGTCCTGGGTTCAAATCCTAGCTCTCCCTGGACGAGGTAATATTACTCCTAGGACTAAGTAATAAGGTGCCTAGATGCAAAATCTAAGGGGACTGTCAATGTCAAGTGTCCACCTTGCACCTGTGCTACCCTGAGCTTGGGCGTCTCCTTATGTGTGAAGTGCTCAGGACGCAGAATGAGTTTGTGGTTAGAACCAAGTCAAGCTGGGCACTGTGGCGCATACCTATGATCCCAGTGGCTCAGGAGTCCGAAGCAGGAGGATCAAGAGTTCAAAACCAGCCTCAGCAACTTAGCAAGGCCCTAAGCAACTTGGCGAGACCCTGTCTCTAAATAAAAAATAAAAAGGGCTGGGGATGTGGCTCAGTGGTTAAGCACCCCGTGTTCAATCCAGAGAGAAGTCTCAGCTTCAGGCAGCCGGTCAGCCCCGCCCCGGAATCTGCCTGTAGATTTCATCCACATTCACATGTTAAAAACACAGGTTAAGAAAAGGTGGTACACACACAATGGAGTTTTATTATTCAACCATAAAAAAATGAAATTTTGCCATTTGTAGGAAAATGGACGGAACTTGAGAACATTAAGTTAGCGAGCGAAATAGGCCAAACTCAGAAGGTCAAGGGTCATATGTTTTCTCTCCTATGTGGAAGCTAAAGAGGAAAAAGAAAAAGAAAGTTTGCAGTGGGGTCGGGGGGGATCCCATGAAAATTGAAGGGAGATCAATGGAGTAGAGGAAAGGGACCAGGGGGTGGGGGAGAGGAGAAAGGCTGGGGAGGGATATTGGCCAGATTGTATTGTTATATTGTGTGCCATATGAATACATAACAACCAATCCCAGCATTATGTATAACTATAATGCACCAATAAAAAATATGGGAAAAGAAAAAAACAAAAAACAAAAACAAGAACAAAAAACCCCCACAGGTTGGTTATTGCTGATGTAAAGGTGTCACTGACTTTGTGGCTGAGCTGGGTCTGGGAGCTTTGCTGAACTCGGGTCTCTCATGAGTTTTAATATTCTGTCTGTGTTTTGGGTCAGTCCAGGTAGACGGTCACCCCATCTAGAAGGACGTCGTCCCTTCCGATAGTGGCACTGCTCATGTTCCTTGCTCATGGCTGTCTCTGGCTCTGGCCCTGGGCAGGAGCACTGGCTTTCTTACCCATTCCTGAGCTTGCAAACATGTAAGGTTTCCCCACCAGGAAGTTTCCTATAGGTTTTTGGTATTAAAATCTTTACCAAGTTAAGGAACTTTTCTTGTCCTCCCAGTTTACCAAAAAGGACGCCATTATTTTAAAGCCATGCTTGTATACCGACCTTACCACAGGCCTTTGCTGCCTCTGTGGCCCTGACTTGGGTCTGTTTCCCTTTGATCCACCGAGGCAGCCTGCAGCTGAGAGGTCTCTGGAATGGACCCTTCTGGGTGGTGGTCCGACAGCACTCTCTTTAAACACTGCTGAGTCTGTTCAGGAAATATTTTAATGGGTATTTCTCTGTACTCATAAGTGAAGCAGGGCTATGGTTTTCCTTCAACTTTATCTGTTTTTTATAATCCGAATTATACTTATAAAATAAACTAGGTTGGCAGCTCCTCCTTCCTCTTCACAACTTGTACGAAGTTGAAGTTAATTGCTTCCTAAAGTTCAGAACAATTCACCCTGAGTGCCCCTGGGGTGATGCGTTGGGGGCGGGAGGGCTCGGACTCCATTTCAGTTTCTCTGATGTGATTGACCAGCGTGGGTTCTCGACTGGTTCCTGGGCCAATGTTCTGGCATTGTTACACCTTTCTAGGAACTCATCCATTTTCCCTCAGTTTTCAAATCTCTAAGTGTAGAGATGCTTCACAATAGTTTTGCTTTGTTTTAGGGGGTGCTAGGGATTGAACCCTGGGGTGCTTTACCACTGAGCGGCACCCCCAGCCCTTTAGGTTTTTATCTTGAGACAGGGCCTCACTCAGTTGCCCAGGCTGGCCAGGAACTTGCCGTCCTCCTGCCTCAGCCTCCCAGTATCTCACCACAACTTTAAATTACTCTTCACCCCTAGGTCACGCTCAGCCCCTTTTCCTATCTTTGGTCACGATCAGCCTTGTCGGGAGTCTGTCTCTCTTATTCATTTTGTCAAAATGGCTTTTGGATCTATTGATACTTCTTTTGTTCTCTAACTTGCTGCCTCAGTCCCAGGAAATTTTCTGTGGCACACAGTGGAAACTTATTTTGGCCCCATGACACTCAGCTGTCTCATGTCTTCGGTGAGGTCACATACATCATCCAAGGTCCATGAAAGGGGCCCAGCTAGTGGCCATGGCCTGCCAGGGTCTGAGTTGCTCTGTTGCTCTCTGACTCCTTGGCACCACTGGAGGCTCTGTTGCTCTCTGACTCCTTGGCACGGCTCCTGCCTGTGCCACGATGGGGGCGGGTGGGGAATTGCAGCCCGTGCCGCTGACCTGCCCTGTCCCCCTCTGTGACCTATCCTTGCCACGCATTCCCCAGTTTGGGTAGGAATTCAGAGGTCTGCTCCTGGCCCTGAGCTCCCAGGTGCCATGTGACAGCTCTTCCTGGGACAGCTGTGGGCTTGGACAGCTGACTTGGCTTCAGTCTGAGCTGGCAGGGTTGGTGTGCAGGGACCAGCATAGTCCCCACCAGAGGGGTGGAATGTGCGGCTCGCAGCACGCGCACATGACCCTCTCTGTGTACAGCTGCACGAGCCAGTGTAACTGGGGGTTCCCGACAACGAAGTCGCCCTCCTCTGCTGGGTGAGGGGGTGGGCATGGGGGTTGTGCCAAGTGCCAGCTGGGGAAACATAGATAAGCCTGCTAGGGAATGGGAGGTCTTGATGGGACCGGGAAAGGGCTTCGGAAAGTGGCATGAGACTTATTGACAGGTCCAGCATGCCAGAGAAAAGGCACTGGCCTGGGCACATTGGGTTCTGGACACAGAGCTGTTGCATGAATGAATAAATGAACCCCGAGATTCCGCTTCTGAAGGAACTCCATGCTGTGCATCCTTGGGCAAGTTCCCCAGCCTTGCTTGGCTTAGTTTTCTTGTCTGTAAAATAGGGGAGGGTTAATTCCTTATTTTCTAGGACCTCTTGGCTCTAGGGGGTCTATGTTTCTATGTCCAAAAGCATTTTTGGGGTGGCAGGTCTGACCTGGAGGGAGGTGTGGAGTGAAGGGCTCAGGAGTGTAGAGTCCCAGAATGTCCAAGGCAGGGTGGCTCCTGGAGACTCTGGTGTCGGACTGAACACCAGAGCTCAGGAAGCCCCATGGAGTCGGCACCAGCTGGGCAGGAAGGGTCAGGCACCAGAAGAGGGTGGCTTTGTCCTGGGCTGGTTTTCCCTCAGAGCTGGCAGGTAACAGCCCCTCAGTCAATACTTCTGTCAGCTTTTGTGTTATCATAGCCAAGAAAACCTGACAAGAACAAGTAGAGAAGGAAAAGTTTATTTTGTCTCATGGTTTCAGAGATCTCAGTTCATGGCTGGCCAACTCCATAGCTCTGGGCCTGAGGTGAGGCCGAACATTGCAGGTGCTTCAGCCATGTCCCACGTGGGTGAGGGAAGGGTTAACTGCCGGAGGATGATGCTGGCTATAAATCAATTAATTATCCATAAACTTATCTAATCAGTAAGCACACTAGAGCCAATACTCTTTTCAAATGAGAGAGGGTGTGATGGATCGGGCCTTACCAGATCTGGTCTCTAACAAGACAGAGTAGCCCACCTCTCCTTTATTTTATAGTCATGCAGGTAAAGGGAACCAAGACCCAGAGGGGCTTATTCTATGATGAACAGGATGGGGTCGAGTCAGGGGAGCCAGTTGCTCAGGGAAATTAGCATATCCCCAGACGGTAAAGCATCCCCACACAGGGCCACCTACCCCCGGCCATCGGAAACCGTCTCTAATGGCTGCCAGTTCCTGGGAGTCAGGCCTCTGTGTCCCATGGTTCAACCACGACCACATCTGATTCTGCTAGATATGGATGGCTCCCCACAGAACATCATGGTGGAAGGAAAGCAGCTCAGGACATGGTGGCCAGGAAGCAGAGAGAGACCTCCACTTATCAGGGACAAAACATATACCCCCAGTGACCTACCTCCTCCAGTCATGCCTTATCTGTTTAAAGTTACTGCCCACTTAATCCACATCAGTGGATTAATCCACTGATTATGTTAAGGCTCGTATAACCTAACCATTTCACCTCTGAAAATTCTTGCATGAATTCACACATGAGTTTTGGGGAACACCTCATATTTAAACCTCAACAATCAGGATGCCCAGGCTCCAAGGACTTACCTCTCACATCAGAGTCCCTGCAGGCATCGCTATCTATCTAATCCCCCCATCCATCTGTCCATCAATCATCTGTTCATCCATGGTTGTCTTTCCATTCATTCGTTTATCCATCCATCTGTCGTTTCCCTTGTGCTAGGCTAGCACACACGTGGGGTAAGGGTGCGGAGTCAAGACCCAGACTCCGGGAGTTGGGTGGAAGCAGGCTTGTGGTGAGCAGCCTGCACACTCGTTTATTTCGGGAACAGCTATACATTTTATAGGTTTCTTGCCCAATCACAATGCACCATGGGGGATCAGACCACCAGGCTCCTATACGGGTTCCCTTGGTAACACTGAGTCAATTTGGAGCAGTTGTTTACTTTCCTAGGTGGCCAAAGCGGAACGCTCCTCCCCGCAAGCTTTCTTTACACACTTGAGACATTCATGCTGCCAGCCAAGAACTAGGATTTCCCCCAACATCCATTCACCTGTACATCCACCACCCACCCGCCTGTACACCACTCCATCCATGTATTTATTCATTAAACACCGACTGTAGTGGACCATGTCCAACTATTAAAGAAAATCTCTGTCCATAATGAGCTCACAGACCAGAAGGCAAAAGGGGTGGAGGTGATTTCAGCAGTCAATGGGAAGGACGGGTTCTGAGGGCAGAGAGGGAGGACCTACCCAGCCTGGAGGTGAGGAGGTGACTTTGAAAGGTTTCCTGGAGGAGGAGATGGCAGCCTGCAAGCTAAGTGCTGTCCAGGCAGTTCAAACAGAGGAGTGGGAGAGAACCAAGACCTGGGGGTGGGAGAGAATGGGACTGTTTGGGAAACTGAGAGCAGCTGAGTCTGGATGAAGCCCCAGAGCCAGTGGGAAGCTGGGGTGACAGAGCTGGAGAGACCCCGTGCTAGTGGGGGTGCATGTTTGTGGCAGGGGGTAGACATAGGGGCGAGGCCTTGGGCATACCCCAGGGCCTCTGGAGAGATGGATGAAGCACTGGATCTCTCCCCCAGTGACCTTGGGCACCTCTCCTGGCCACTCGGGGCCCCAGTCCCCACTTGTGACATCAGAGGTTGCCCTTTTAGCTTCCTGAGACTTCTAGCTCTTGAGTCACATGTGGTCAGCAAAACCAAGGCCTTGTGAACATCTGGCCTGGCTGAGGAGGGCGGTAATTGTTCCCAGTCCCTACGTGGGGGCGGGAGCTGGGTTAGGAGCTGCCCCCCGGGGCCCCCGTCATGGGATGGAAGGATATGCTGAGAAGGGCTGAGTCACTGACGATCAGCAGCTCGGGCCTCAGGGTTCCTGGGTGGGGGAGTGGAGCCCCCTTCTCAAGCCTGCTCAGAACGAAACTTAATACAAAATTCTTATATTTAAAACAGCCCTCCCCCTCCAAAAAATGGTTTGGGATGAGCAGGGGATGGGAACCCTCAACTGAACTGTCCCTAAGGCCGCATCAGGGAGCCCTTCCAAGTTCAAGAGTCCCAAGCCCTGCTCCCTCAGGAGAGGAGACCAGGCCAGAGAGGGAAGGACTGACCCTGAAGACACACAGCACTCTCACTTGCTCCTCTCCTCTCTTGGGCTCTACGCTGTCCTCCAGACCTGGAGGATGACAGACAAAGTTGTGTCCAAGAGACAGCAGGACGACGACCAGTTGAGGGTGAGGACTTGGGAAATAGCTTCTCCTAGAGGCAACTCCAAGACAGAAGGGCAGATCTCAACTGTGGCTGCCACCTCTTCCCTACCAAAAGGGAATGGCTGCAGTGGGCATGGGTGGGGACAGACATTGCAGGAATACTCACTCTGAAGGGTGAACCATCTCCTGGATGCCCTGGGCCCAGCCCTTTAATTCTCAAAGCAATCTCACTTGGGAAGCTGAGGCTCAGAGAAGTGAAGTGACTGGCCCAAGGTCACACAGCAAGTAAATGAGAGATCCAGGACATGACCAGGGATAGTCTCTCCTATCCCTCTGAACCGATTCTACTTCACTGTCCAAATGCCAGACAGTAGGAACTGGAAGGTTTCGGGCCATCTTTTTTTGTGTGATTCTGGAGAAGGAACCCAGGTCTCATGTATGCTAAATCAGTGCACCCTCAGCCCCAGACTGTCCTTTAAGAGTCAATATAACCCGGTAAATCAGAACAGGGACTCCAGAGCCCAGCTCCGCCTCCTACTGGATTGGTGACGTTGGGAAAGCTATTTCACCCTTTGGTGCTTTGATTTTCTCTTCTGTAAAGTTATTCTGATTGTTATTTGCAGTACTTGGGATTGAGCCAGGGACACTCTGCATCCTCAGCCTCTTTCATTTTGACACAGAATGTTGCTAAGTCGCTGAGAGTCTTGCTAGGTTGCCCAGGCTGGCCTTGAACTTGCGATGCTCCTGCCTCGGCCTGCTGGGATTCCAGGCATGTGCCACCTCTCCTGGTGTAGAATGAGGATAATAATGATGCTCAGCTTTGCCGGATGCTGCGAGGGCGACACACCTGGCTGGCACAAGTAGGCCCTCCATGGGGTTGGTGATCTCTAGTCCGTCGCCGGCCCTTCCCGCTGCAGAGACATGCACAGGGCCTGACCATGGAGGCGGAAGCTGCCAAGGTGGCTCCTGGGCAGCACTCAGCAGTAGCCCCCGTCTCCTGGAGCTCTGGCAGGAGGCTGCCATGCGACTGAATCAGGGGAGTCGCTTGGCACTGGGTGCTCAGCCTCCTCGCGGGGAAGGAAGGCCCTGTGGAGGAAAGGGACTGGACAGGAAGCCCCCTGTGCCCCCTCCCACCAGCCCAAGAAAACGCTTCATTACTGGAAGGCCAGCCAGGCAGAGGCAGTGGACGTGGCCTTGTTAGAGGAAACCACACAGGATCAGCCAAACCTCAGCCCCTCTCGGCTAGTGGCCATGGACCCACCACAAGGGGTTGGCTTGTTGGGGTGTTTACGGAAATGCTGGCCCTGAGGTCAGCCCAGATGCTGGCCTGGGATCCCCGAGGGCACCCCCAGGCCTCAGAGTGCCAGTTTGGCAGGAGCCATCAGGGCTGCAGCTGAGGCCTGTTCACCTCCATGGCCCACCTGGAGAGTGGAGAGCTGAGGAGCAGCACTGTGGCCAGGCGGGCACTGGAGCCGGCGAGGTCTTCAGGCCAGCCCTGGCTGCCCAGTGCAGCTGCCTGAACTGGGACAAGGCCCTTTCTGGCCATGCCATCACCTACCCCTGGAGAGAGCAGCACAGCAAGCAGACTCGAGGCGGATGGCCTGGCTTCAGATTCTGCCTGTGCCCCTCATTCTGTGTAGCTCTGGGCGATTTGCTCACATTATGTGTCTGTTTTCCCATCGCTGAAATGGGGACAGTGACACTAGTATGCATTTCCCAGGGATGTCAAGATAATTAAATGATGTGACGTTTAAAGTGCTTAGACCAGTTCCTGTCGCAAATCCCTTCAAGGCACACACTGTGCTGAACATGCGGGGTAAGAATGAGGTGCTGAGGTCATGAAGATAAATCAGATTTAGGTCCCGTCCCAGGGACCTTCCAAGTTAAGGTCACGGGTGGCAGTGTGTGTGTGTCGGGGCACGTGGGGGCTGCGTGCCTGATTACGGTCACCATGGCTGCCGACAAGTGTGAATTTCGCCTCTCTGGCCTCTGTGAGGACAGAGGCCACACAGGTCCATTCGCTTCTCTGCCCGGCGCCCAGCACGTGCCCAGCCCCACGTCAGACCACTGGGATGCAGGAGGTCAGAGTTCCCATCTTGAACCTGCACGTGACTGTGGTCTTGAGCGGGAGGCAGGCAGCCCAGCTACCTGCTCCACAGAGGGTACCCGGTAAATATGAGTCCAATGCCATCATTACACCACAGCCTGATGGCAGAAGTCGCCTTCTGGTCTGGGAAGGACTTAGAAACAGCCTTCTGTGGCTTAGAGATGCCCAGAGAGCATCCGTCCCTCCCCCTGTCCTCAGGTGCCCGGGACCTGACTCAGCTCAGGGAGGTCAGCTTCCCCCGATGGACACAGGGGCCCCTGCCTGCAGCCATCTGTTTGTACGCTGGAGGGCAAAAGCTAGTGACAGGTGGAAAGAACAGTGTGCTGGGCTCCGCGGCGGAGGTGTGGGGGTTAGACCACCGGTTCTCCTCCCGCTCCGGTCCTTTCTAATAGCTGGTTCTCGGACAGCTTCAAAGTTCAGTGTCTCACTTTCCTTACCGGCAAAACCGGCATCCCTAGAACCGCCGCCTCATCAGCTCCTCGTAAGGATTAGATGAGCTACAGCGCGTCCAGGCCTAGCAAGCGCCAGGTAAGCACCCGGTAGGTCCTAGCAGTCACTGTTCTCCTGCCACCAGCAGAGCAGGAGATCCGGAAGACGGAAGGAAATGGTAACCAAGAGCGATCAGAGAACATCGAAAGGTAATATCAGGAAAAGCTCAATAGGCACACATGGTGGAAGAGATGGGCCCATCCTGCAGAAATGCGGCAAATAGGAACAACAGGGGCTGGGCCCGGGGTGGAGCTCCGTGGAACAGTGCTCGCCAGGCCAGGAGGTCCTGGGTTGTCCCCAGCACTGCAAAAAACAAAACAAAAAAAAAAGTAACAATAATAATAACAGCATTCTTTTTTTTTTTTTTTTTTTTGCAGTGCTGGGGACGAAGCCAGGGCCTTAGGGCATATGAGGCGAGCACTCTGTCCACTGAGCTACATCCCCAGCCCCCAGCATGTTCCAGTGAGCAAGCACTAAGCACTGTGCTAACATGCTCCACACGAAAGATCTCATCTCCTTCCCACAGTAACGCTGGAAGGCGGGGCCTGGGTCAGGGTGAAGCAGCAAGGTGCCCAGGGTGACATTTAGAGAAGTGCCCCCACCATGCAGGGTAGTCGTGGCGGGGGATGTCACTCAGGGTGGAGCACCTGCCTGGCATGTATGAGGCCCTGGGTTCAATCCCCAGCACTGCATGTGGGGAGAGGTTGTGTCCTGGGCACTCGGTGTGCCTTATCCCAAATGGCCCTGCGAAGTTGCTTTGATAATTATCCCCATTTGATAGATGTGGATACTAAGGCTTCCCCAGATGGTGGGCCTATCCAGAGCCACGCAGCTGGGGAGCAAGAGGCAGACCCTGGCCTTCTTTGATTTTGAAGCCTGCCACTCTTTTTACCCTGAGGACCTGTCTCCTGGCCTAGGGAAGGAAGGTCCCAGGCCACCTCTCCAGGAGCCCAACAACCTGGAGAACTGCCTAGAAACGCCCTCCTCTGGCTACCCTGGCAACCAGGAGAGCTGGCCTCTAGGGCGGAGGCCTGGAGATTTCTCTTCACATTCCTGGGGGTGAAGTCTGGGGACCCAGGCTCCTGCCGTCAGCCATCACGTTCCCCAGAAGGAATCTCTATTCAAAACAAACCCCGAAGGTCACCCGTCTGGGAAGGAGCATTCTGTCTCCACCCAGAGCCCCAGTTTTATGAGACTGCTCGGGTGCCCAGAGGGGCGACCTGACGCTGGCCAGTCATGAGACCCTCCCCTACCTCAGAGACTCCTCTGCAGATGGTGTCTAGATGGGACAGAGGACACAGGAACATCCCCCAGAGTGCACCAGGCTGCCTGAACTCAAGGTCCCCTTCACCACCTCCCAGCTGGGGTCCCTCCTGTGCCTCAGTTTCCTCTTCCGCAAAATGCAGATGTTAAACACCTACCACTCAGGGTTGCTGTGAGATTCCAGACCTATTCATTGGACAAGTATTTATTGAAGGCCTACCAGCTTCCAGGTGCTGAGTCACACGGCGGGGACTAAAACACAAGAGACTCCCTGCCTTCAAGGTTTTGAAAGGGAAAGTGGTGGAAATGATTTACTTTAAAAAAAACTCTAGCACTGAAGAAACGGAGCCCGTGGAGTAAAATGTCAACAGTTGTTAAATTTAGGTTATGGAAGATGGCAAATTTGTGCTTGTGGTATGTTTTCTGTATGTTCGAAACTTTTTATAAATGATAAGAAAGAGGGTGACAGACGAGGAGAAGAGGAAGACACTCTGCCTTTTGAAACTTATAATCAAGCCAGGGAAAGAAGCCATAAATAAATTAATTAAACAAAATCTAGCACTCAATGTTAAGGACCTTGAGAAAAAACAGGGAGAGATCAAGGATGTCCAGGAAGGTAGGGGGTTCCATTGTAAGCCAGGCAGTCAGGGACACCCCCTGCCAAGGCCAGTTATCCCAGACTGCAGGCCTGGGTGCTCCCACCTCTCTGCACGGCCCACTCCCCCACCCCGCCAAGAAATACTGTAAAAGCCCAGAATCCAACACTCTTGGGATTGTGACATTTTAGGATTATGTTAGCAGGTACAAAACTCAGTTTGAAATTCAGATGGACAGGAAATATCATCCATTCCAGTTAGTTTTTGTTGCCTCACCCCATTTCACATGAGGACAGAAAATTAATCACGATTGACTGGGTTTTTCCAGACCCCCATCACCTCCTGCCTCCAACCCCCACCCCACACTCGTTTGTCTGTGGTTGTGTCTAAGTGTGAGGTCATCTCAGACCCTCTTGGGCATTTCATCTCTCAAACTCTTCCCTGTTCTCTACTTTGGAATCTTTCTGAGCTCCCTGGGGTCCACTGACCCCCCAAATCCACAGCTTTTTAATCCTGCATCTTGACCCCACCTGCCAACAAATCTCATCACCTCTCTGCACCTTGGTTTTCTTGTTTGTCCAATAGGAATAATGATAATAACAATGGCAACAATAGTAATATCAGTAACAATGACAACAATAGTAATATTACCTCCTATGCTGGATTGGTTCTGCATCCAGTGGGATACTGTATCTAGACGCTCAATGCAATGCCAGGCACATAGTAGGCACTCAATTAGAACTGAATTCAAATCCAGCTCTGTTGTTATTGGTAAGTCCTTGGGCTTCCTTTCCTTGAGTCTCAGACCTCCTGTCTCTGAAGTGGGCTTGACACTACTCACAGCCCCCAGGGTTCTGGTCGGGAGCATTTGGGACTTATTTATTGATAGTGTGCTAGGCTCTTCACCTGGATTAGACCCTTAACCCTACCTATGAGGTAGGACGTTGATAATCACCCTGATTTTGGCAATGGAGAGACTGGGCGAAGGGAAATCATTGAAGTAAAGCGTTAAGCTGCAGACCTTGCACCTGGTGAGTGCTCTTAGCGCTGGCTGCTGTGGTTGTGGCCAAGGGCCAGGGTGCATGTTCAGATTCCATCACACCTACTTCTGGGCCTGACTCCCCCAGCTGAGGTCTGGTGGGGCCAGCACCCACCTGGACAGAGCTTTCTGTTCTCCAGATCATACACACTGGACAGAAGCCTGCCCTGGCCAGGTGGATCTCAGCCTCCACCTTCTCTCGCCAGCATGCCACCCATCTGTTCCAAGTTTCAGTTGTCCCTCCTGGACAATGGGCACAGCCAGCTCTCCTGGCTCTACCTACAGAGCTGTCCCAGAGCTTGGTCAAAGCAACAATGTGAGTGTGTAGTAGACATACCCCCAGGCCCCCAGCCTGGCCTTCCTCATTTTGTGACTTTAAAATGTCACTGGACTAAGGATGTGGGGCTTTTGAATGGGATAACTCTGGTTCCTTCCTCAGAGAAGGGCTGAATGTGCCAGACATGTGAGGTACTCTGCTCCCTTCCTGGGCTTTAGGAAGGGTTCAGTTCATAGCCCTGGTTATTATTGTCCCTAGTAGTCTCCATATTAGTCCAGAGCTTGGAAAGTACTCAGACAGCTGAGTGCAAAGGCCCTCACCCAGCACAGAGAGGCGAAGCCCAAACTCCTCTTCCAATCCTCTCTGCTCCCAATTGCTCATTTCTGATACCCTCTTCCTAGCACTGGGACTACATGGGAGGCAGGGAGGCATAGGGCTGGGATGAAGTTTCAGGTACCAGTCTAGTCCTTCCGGCTGTGCAACTCTGGGCAAAGGCATCACCCTCTCTGAGCCTCCTAACAGTTGTGTGAGGCAGTGGAACTGGAGACGACCCCTAAGGACCCATATGGGTCTGACAGTTACTGACTCTTTCCTTCCTCACAGCAGCAGGGGTCCTGCAGCGAGGGTGTGTCTCCTCCAAGGGCTCAGGGTCAGGGTCACTGTTCTGTGGAATCTGGGCTCTGCTGCCTGGAATTCCACAATTAGTGAGTCATGCCTTTGGGAAGCCGCTGCCCTCTCCCCATGAGGAATAACAACAGTCCCCAGCATGGCTGCTCTTTGCGGAGAGTTGAGGCATCCACTATTTCATCGATTCCTCGGCACACCGCCGTGAGTAGCCAGGATCAGATCAGGAAGCATCCTGCCCAGGGCTGCACAGCAGCTAGTGGCCAAGTCTAGAGGCTAGTCTCTGGCTCTTTGGTCAGTACCTTTCCCTAAACAAACAAGCAAACTAGCTTTGCTAAAAAGGCCGCCCTGCACTTGCACACCCATGTGGGGAGCAGCACTACCCACAGAGTCGACGTGTGGAAGCCACCCAAGGACACAGGGACCGGGGATGCAGCAAAACGAGGCATGGTCATGATGGAAGATAGTAATCTTGAAAAGGAAGAGAATTCTACTCAACATGGATAAACCTTGAGGACACGGGACTGAGTGAAGCAAACCAATCATGAAAGGATGGAGAGAAAATAAGTCCACTTCCATGAGGTCTCTGTCCCCAGTCACCCTATTCATGGAGTGGAAAGTGGAATAGCCAGCAGTCAGGATGGGGCGTTATTGTGTGGGGGACAGTTTCAGTTTCATAAGATGGAAAGGGCTCTGAGATGGGACCATGGCAACAGCAATACTGTGAAGGTAGTTAATGCCTCTGGATTGAACACTTGAAAATGTCTGGGTGGGGCCGTGTCGCTCAGTGGTAGGGTGCTGGCCCAGCCTGCCCAAGGCCCAGGATTCCATCCCCAGCACTGCACAACATAAAAGGTTTGGATGGTAAATTTCATGTTATGTGTATTTTGCCAAAATTTTCAAATTAAAAAAAAAAAAAAGCATGCTTCTCCCAAGAGGAAGATAGTAAGCCTGGACCTTTTTAAAGACATATAACTTAGTTTATCAGGATTTGTGGGATAGGCAAGGTCATGCTGCTGTAACAAACAACCCCAAAGCTGACTCGAGAGTCAGACAAGTAGCCACTGCACCACTTGCCCTGACTATCCCCTGGAACATTCTTCCTTTCCACCTGAACCTCCCTGTACACTCCAAGTACAGGCTACGTGATAGAATCAGACATACTCCGGCTTGCCTGGCAGGATGGCGTGGGCTGGCCTGTTAACCTCTGACCCTCAGATCCCTCATCTTGGAAATGGGGAACAACAGAATACACCCCCAGGAGGGAAGTGAAGGAGCATGGGAAGCAGTTAGCCTAGGACTGGGCACTTTGTCAGGGTGTGGGTATATTTGTCTCCTGCAGAGTTTGGCCCTGGGTTGGAATGAGGGGCTCCAGTCTCCTGCCAACCAGGCCCTGCACTCCAATAGTCCAGGAGAAACACCTTCTGAGCCAGTTCACGTCAGGGCTGGGGAATGGGTGGGGCGGGAGCCAGGGGCTGCAGAGACGGCCTGGAACACTTGTCTCCTGATAATCTGTTTTCAATCTCCCCTTTTCTTCCCTTCCCCAAATCCCTCCTGCCAAGACACAAGCATGCGAGACTGCGTCAGCTCCCAGCCTGGCCAGCCTTGGGCCCCTGGGGAATTTCTGCTTGGAATCACGGGATGCAGGGCCACACGGGCTCCAGCCATGAGCTGCATCCCCTGCCCACCAGGCCATGCCCTGTCTCCTTCTTCCAGTTGGATTCTGCCCCTGTCTGCCGGGGCTTAGTCTGGGCCTCGGGGACCCTGTCCTGCCGGCAGCCTGTCTGATCTCTGTCCCTCCTCCGTTGGCACTGAGCCTCCTCTCTCTCCAGGTCTGGGGTGTCTCCGATGCTTGCCTCCCCTAGTTATGTAACAGCCTCGCAGGCAGGAACAGCATCATCCACAGCCCTGCCAAGCCTGAGACTCCATGGATCGGTGATGCTTGTCACCACTGTTCCAATGGAAGATGTCACTACTGTCACCACCCGCTTACAGATGCAAGCCTCCAGGAGGTGACAGAAGCGAGTAGTTACGCTGGGAATCGGGCCCTCTCTCCCCAGGACCCTTGCCCCCTCCAGGCTGCCCTGCTGGACTGGGCATGAGCAGGGCCCGCAGGGCTGCAGACCCTGGCCAGCTCCCGGCTTTACCTGAGCCTGCGGGCACCTGGAGACTCCCACCTCCCATCTCCCTTGCCGGGAAAGCAAGGCCTTGATGGCAGACAGATGATCAGAGTGGGAACAGATCTCGCCCTGACCAGCTCCAGCCCCTTTGCAGTGTGGTTTGGCTCTAGGTACCCTACACAGGGGTTGGCTGGGGACTCTCCTTGGTCAATAGAACGTGCAGAACCCCCTTCACAGTTCTAAGCCCAAGTCAGGAGGCCTTTGGCCTCTCCCTCCCACATGTCTCCTCTCTGTCTCTCTGTCTCTCTGTCTCTCTCTCTCCTCCCTCTCTCTGTGTGTCTCTCTCTCTCCTTCCTCACTGGATAATGGGAGAATACAAGCTGTCCCAGCAAACCAGTCACTTTAGGTTGCAAATAGAACCTCAATTTAGAAATTAGAGCATCCTGCAGCTACTAATGGAAACCCCCATCTGGGTCTAAACCTCTGCTCGGCTGGAGCCTGCTGGGAGCAGACCCTATGGGTGGCTCCTTCTCTACGCCTGCTCCCCTCACCCACAGTGGGGCCTGGGGCCTGGGGGAGGAAGAGAAAGAAAGGGCTCACATTTTCCCCGCAGTGCTGGGAATCGAGCCCAGAGGCGCTCTACCGCTGAGTTACCTTCCCCAGTCCCTTTTTGTTTTTATTTTGAGACAGGGTGTCACTAAGTTGCCCAGGCTGACTTCGATCTTGTGATCCTCCTGCCTCATCCTCTCCAGTGGCTGGGATCACAGATGCGTGCCACTATGTCCACACAGGCAGGGTCTTACTTGAGCCACCAGCCTAGCTGGCTTTGCACTCTCTGGACCCAGAAAACATTGAAAGCTGCCCTCTTTATGTTGTGGAACATGGTTGTGGGCACCATGTGGGAGATGGGGGTCCCCATAGGGCCCCTTTCACCCTTGACCTGGGGGATGCACCTCTCCTCCTGGGGTCCCTTGTAACTCCTTCCTTAGCCGCTAGGAATCCATGTGCAACTCCAGCTTCCTGTGGCCACCACCCTCCGCCCCTGTAGGAGGACCCTGTAGGGGCAGGGCCCAAGATGAGCCCCGGCCAGGTCCTCTTTCTCATGCCAGGCATGAATCAGGTATGCTCCCACCTGATCCCAAAGCCCTCCCAGGTCCTCTGAGCTGACGATTGGAAGTGCAGCGTGGCCCCTGTGGGGGTCCTCACCGGGAGGCTGGTGGAGCATGGCTGAGCCTCCGTCCTCCGGGCAAGCCTTGCCCACACCTGCCCCCATACCCATGAGGGGCAAAAACTGAGGGGACAGGTCCTTGTCACTTCCTTCGCCAATCCTTTGTCCCTGGGAGCTGGTCTGGCATGGCACGTCTTTCCCTCAGCATCTCCTTTAACATCTTGATGCATTTCGATAACGACCCAGCAGTACTCCTTTCGGAGGTAGAGCACCCGCCTAGCACAGCACGGGGCGGGGGAGCAGGAACACCTCCGGGGTGTCCTCCCTGGTCTTTTGTCTCGCGGTGGGTGCTGGGGATCAAAGCCCCGGCCTTGCGCATGCCAGGCAGGTGCTCTGCCACGGAGCCGCCCCCACGCGCCTGGCTTGATCACTCTCTATTCCTTCAGTGTTTTCTCGCCTTTCCTTACAGACCCTTCACCTTGTTTGACCTTTAATTGTGCTAAAAACACCTCACGTTGGCTTTCTCCATCCCTCGAGGGCACAGCTCAGTGGCCGGAGCGCATCTCGAGGCCATCACCTCCGCCACCTGCAGTTTCACCTTAAAAGAATATAGTGAGGGGGCGGGGAAGGAGCTCGGCTGAGCGCTTGCCTGGCTTGCGGGAGGCCCTGCGTTGAACCCCCAGCGCCCCCCCCCCCCCACACACACACAGGATCTGGTATATATTTCACAATAACAGCACATCTGAATTGGGGCCAGCCGCAGTTCCAAGGCTTGATGGCCACATGTGGCCAGTGGCTGCCACCGGAGATGGCGCAGGTCCAGGACTGTCTGCTGGTGAGTGTGCTCTGCGTGTCTCCTGAGCCCACGTGCAATTTCAGTTTTGATAGATGTCACCAGATGGCCTTCTAAGGGTAGGAACCCAAGCGGTAAGGCACCAGCCGTGCCCAGGGCGTTTCCCCACCCCCTCGACAGTGAAGTTTGCCAATTGATAGCTGAAGAGCGTCCCTCAGGGGGTGTGGCTGCAGTGTGACCTCTCTGGAGGCAAGAGAGTGGCACCCTTCCGCGCCACTAAGCCATTGACGGCTGTTCCTGTGGACTATCAGCTTACCTCGCCTGAGGGCTCCTTCACGTCCCTGCACCTCTCTCCTTGCTCGGCAGGCCCCACCTGAGACTGGGATCAAGTGGGGGTCTCGTCATGCTGACCAGAGTTCTGGGCAGCAGGACTTATCTTTGAGGGCACACCGCCCCCTGCTGGCCATGCTGAGTTTCTCCGCCATGACTGGACTAGCCAAGGAGGCTGGGCAGCCAGGGACCAGGAGCCTATTCCAGTTTCTCCATTTGCTGCTGTGTGGCCTTGTAGGCAGCTTCACCTGTCTGGGCTCTCCACCGCCTCATCTGTAGAAGGGGACTAATCGTTCCTCCACTCCCTGGGCTGTGGAAGGAATAGTTAGGTGGTTTAGGCCATGGAACCTGAAGGTGCTTCACAGGGTGTGGCACAAAACAAGTGCTAAATACTTGTCACCGGGATTGTTGACATTCAGGGACAGGCGGGGAGGGCGACTGGCGGCTGGAGCTCCCGCTTCGTGGCTCCACCACCACCTGGCCGGCTTCTAGACCTGCTTCCACTTCGGTGGAGTCCCTTTGCAGCAAAGGACTCAGACATGGAGCAATGCCAGGGATCCTCACATCTGTATGCCCTGGTGCCTGAGCCCAGCAGTGTCCTGACCTTCTCCCACATCAGATTGGGCACACTAGGGTGCTGAGAACCCACATTGGGCTCTTTCTCAAGGGGCCTATGGACACCCTGGTAGGAACCTTAGGAGACATGCTTTCTCTCCCAGGGGCATCTCAGTGGAGGGACCCCCATGATCACATCACTAGCTCTTTGGTGGTACTGGGTGAGGGGAGTTTGATCTGAGCCAGTCAGGTCCCCACCATAGGGCCCTGTCCCTTTCTATGACATTCAGCTGTTGCCTGATTGACAAGCAAATTCAGCCTGTGCTCTGAAACCTTCCATGGCTCCCCACTGCTTGCTAAATTAATCCAGATTCCTCACCCTGGTAATCGAATTAACCCACGGCCTAAATTCCAGCTGTCTGTGGAAGGGATGCTTGGACCGCAACAGAACCACTCTCTAAAATCCTGCTCTTCCTTTGAGATTGAACTACACACCACTTCGTCCATCCATTCCTCTCCATCCCTTTATTCATTTAACACAGTTTATTAAACACAACATTTATTTGGTAATACATAGCTAGTACTTACTACATGAAAATATTACTGCAGCCACTGGAGCAGAAAGAAACAGCGGTCTTAGCCAATTGCAACCAAAATGTCTTAATTTTGCAAATTGTGTCAAACAAAAATGTGGAAGTATTAGAGTCCCTCCAAAGGCCCTGGGGCAGGGCATGCAAGTAAGGAGTCCTGAGGCTTCATTAGGCCCACGGTAAATCACCTTCATGTCCATCCCTGCAGGGACATCTGCCACAAGCTCTCCTTGCTGATGGTCTCTTGGGTTTGATTCCCAGCTCTGCAACTGACCAGCAGGGGCCTGGAAAGCCATTTTTCAAGTCTCAGATAATTTATCTACTGTAGTGATCATACTCAAGGGGTGTTGCAGGGATTCAATCAGATTAGGTGTCAAAATGCCTGTGCTTGATCAATCCCTGAGCGGCAAACATCATTATTGTAATTACTAGCGCTGCTGACTCACAACACCGGTGCCCAGCTCCCCCTAGGAGCTGGAGGTTTGCTCCCTTTGCCCACTAGAGGGCCCCAGAAATCACAAACCTGACCCCTGGGGCAGAAACAGGTTTCCTAACTTGAAGGGTAAAAGTAAGGGGCTTCTGGGCTCAAAAGTGGCTCCAGGACAGCAAAGAGACTGGTAGGTGTCCTGTGTCCTTCCCCTTGGGTGGAATGTCATGGTGGAGGTAGACTGCATTGGTCCACAAGGGCTCCCCAAGCTCCAAAGGATGGAAAGGCAGCTAGGATAGCCAGGTAGTGGGGTGCACACCTGTAATCCAAGGAAGGCTGAGGCAGAAGGATGGTGAGTTCAAGGGCAGCTTTGACAAGTTAGCAAGACCCTGTTTTTTTTAAAAAATGAGAAGGAATGGGGATGTAGCTCAGTGGTAGAGCACCCTGGGTTCAATCCCTAGTACAACACACACACATACACACACACACACACACGCGCGCGCGCACACACGCACACACACACACACATACACACACACACACACACATACACACACACACACACACACACACACACACACACACACACACACACACACACACACTCGGTAGTTGGAGCATCACCCAAAACCTCAGTGTCCATCCCGTCAGCATTCCATGACTCAGGATGGTGTGCACAGAGCTCCGGCTTCTGGAGATGGCTCTTCACACTTGTCTGCATGATCTTAGGCAAGTGTGTTCATCTCTGAGTTTTCTTTGCTGTAAAATGGAAGTATTATTGTTCCTAAAGAAAAGTTTCTATATGTATAAGGATGTTCTTGATTACTTATGTTGCTTTCCATCAAACAAATATGTTACAGTGTAATTAGCGACTTCCTGCGGATCTCAAGTGTAATGTATCCAGTCAGATGTTTGCCTAAGCACTTAGCTATAAGGCTGAACCTGCAGGAGCTTATGATATTGGCAAAAATGAAGGTCGTGTGGATTGCCTTTGCAGTGGCACAAAAGGAAGGCAGGAAGGATTATGTGCTCCATGTTTCCGTATCGTCTTCCCATAACTCTGCAGAGTCCCTGCAAGGAAGAACCAAGTCTACGTTACTGACTGCTGGGAGCCGGGTGGACCCTCTCCCGCACCTGGCCTCACCTCCTCAACGAGTCCTTGTTCAGCGGGCAAAAGAATGATTTGCGCAAAGTTTACAAAGGAGGACATTTAAGCTCGAGGGGGTTATGTGACTCCCTCAGTGTCATTTAGCTGGTGGAACTCAGGGACAGGATCATGAGAAAGTTCTTTCTACCCACTACCTGTCCCTCCTCCTCATATCCTCACACCCCCTTTGCCAAAATCAGCTTATGTGGCAGGTGTCTAAGTGAGCTGCCTGACCGAGGAGCTATGCCTGCCGCGGTCAGCGAGTCCCACGCGGGGCGGTAGTGTGCGTCTTATCTTCTCCATCCTCTGGGGCCTCGGGGATCTGAACCACGCCCTCTGGCTGGGGCTTCGCCTGGCAGACAAGGCTACTTGGTGGCTGCAGCCCTGTCTGGAAGCTGGTGGGAGGTTTCTGGTGCAAAGCCATCCCTGCCTTTTGAGCCTGTAGTGCCTGTCCACGTGGCGCCCGGTCCTGCACACACCTGCTTGCAGTGGGACTTTGGCCCCTTTATCTGCACCCCTTCCCCACCTTCAGGCAGCCTTGTGTCTAAAAGTGTATGTCCTGTGTGCACTTGGACAGATGCAGGTAGGCACATGTGTGTCCCTGTGCACATTTATTCACCTGTCATGGACATTTTCCAGGTGACAACCAGTCTTTATAATCATCAGAGATCATAGAAGAAATTAGGAGCTCGGCAATGCCCCCCAGGGAAGTAGTTCAGGCATTTACAGAAGAGCTGTTAAACTTTAAAGGTAACTTCTATAGCCGTAATTAACTTTCTTTTCCATAGAAGTTTGTTTTCTTTTTTCTTTTCTTTTCTTTTCTTTTCTTTTCTTTTCTTTTCTTTTCTTTTCTTTTCTTTTCTTTTCTTTTCTTTTCTTTTCTTCCTTCCTTCCTTCCTTCCTTCCTTCCTTCCTTCCTTCCTTCCTTCCTTCCTTCCTTCCTTCCTTCCTTCCTTCCTTTCCTTCTTTTCTTCTTTCTTTTGGGCAGAATAGTGTTTTCACATTGGGAATGGTGCATCCCAGGATTTACCTGCCTGGATATGAATAGGATTCTATGGAAGAAGAGGGAACTGAGTCATCAAGGAAATGCCAATCAAAACCGCAATAAGGGGCCGTAGATGTAGCTCAGTGGTAGAGCGCTTGCCTAGCATGTGTGAGGTAAAGCTGAGAGACGAGGATCATAAGTTCGAGGCCAGCCTCAGCAATTAGGGAGACCTCAGCAATTTAATGAGAAGTCTCAAAATAAATAAATTAAAAGGGTCAGGGGTGTACTCCAGGGGTTATGTACCTCTGGGTTCAATCCCCAGTACCACAAACGAAACAAACCCGAAGATAGCTCTACAAGCCACCAGGACAGCTGCATTAAAGGTGAGAACGTGAGAAAGCAGAACTCACACACTGCGGGTGGGAAGGGTGTGGGCTGGTGCATCCCAGGACTCACCTGCTTTGGGAAGCAGGCTGGTGGCTCTTCACCAGGATACAAATAGAGTTACATGAGGTTGAGCAGTGCCACTCCTCAGCTCATCCCCAAGAGAAACGAAGACGGATGTCCAATCAAGGGTCGATAGCGCATCCTTCATAAGAGCCAAAAGATGGAGACAGCCCAGATATCCACCAGCTGATGAGCGTCTATCCATAACAACGAAATACCATTCAGCAACAAAAGGAAGAAGTACTAATTCATGCCACAACATGGATGAGCTAAGTAAAAGAAGCCGGGCCCAAAACACCACTATATAGTGTGATTCTGTTCCTCAACATGCCCAGGATAGGCGAGGGCAGAGAGGCAGGAAGGACGCAGGCAGCCTTCAGTGTCTGGAGGTCTGCGGGAGTCTGGGAAGACCTGCTAATGGGTATCATCCTTTTTGGGCATAATAGAATCAAATAGAATCAAATAGAATCATAATAGAATCAAATATATCTTTCACTGAACACTAAATGGGTGAATTGTATGGCATGTGAATTTTCTCTCAATACAACCGTTATAATAATTATGTAAAGAGGAAGGAGACCCCACGGGACAATGGAAACACGTCCCATCATTTCTCGGGAGCCTGGGCTAGCGGCCCGGTGCTTGTCCGTCTCATTGCTCTTTCTCAATACCCTCACAGTTTATTCTCCCCAGTTTACTGATGAGGACACAGAGCTGGAGAGGGACTGAGGAACTGGCAGAGCTGTGATTGGAACCCAGATCCACGCTCAACTTAAAGTCCTGCTGTTGCCTCCCTGGAAGCCACCGGAGCTGGTGCACCAGGCTGGCTGGACAGATGAACATAGAGCCAACAGGACCGGTGGGGCCCAGCCTCTGGGGCTCCTCTGTCCTCTGCCCATTATCTGGCCTGGGCAGCCAGAGTGCACGGTCAGGGCCCTTTATCTCTGGCTCGAGCCCTCTCCCAACATCTACCTCCCTGTCTAGGGCCCTAAAGGAGAAACCTAGCAAAAGGCTGCCTGGAGGCCCCGGGACTGGTTTGCAACCAGCGTGCTCAGCCCCTCGAGGCAGAAGCTCCAGGTCTTCCCCACAGCGTCACATGGAAATAACACACGTGCCCCGAGATGAGCGGACGAAGGTGCTCATCGCATCATCGTTTATAACGGGAAAACTAGCAGGAACCTAAAGCCCCCACACCCATGACGGGCCTCTGTGCCCGAGAGCGTACAGTGGAATAAAGCGTTGCGCCGGGCGACACTGAGCTCACCGTCTGCCTCCTCTGGATTCCAGAGGACAGGTTGTGCTGCCGGCTGTCTTCTCAGTGTGTGTTCTAAGGGGAGACACTCCCGGGCCTCCTTGGCAACCAGAGGAGGGGACCCAAGAGGATCACTAGGTTGGCCAGGGTGCCTGGGGGCAGCAGCGGGCTGGGCTCTGCTCCTCCCACTTCACAGACGGAACATGTTCCTGCGTCACTAAGAACTTTTATTTTTTAAATTTTATTTTATCTTATTTTGTTTGTGCAGCACTGGGGACTGTAAGACTTTTTCTACTACAGTATATTTAAGAAACAAAAGCCAGACTCCTCGTCACGGTCTACAAGGCTTCTATGCTCTTGCTAGGAGCGCCCACTTCCCCAACTTATCGCCTGTGATTCTCGCTCACTCTGCCCCTGCCAGGTGGCCTTCTAGGTGATTCTCCAATGTGGAAAGCAGCTGCCTCCTTGGGTCCTCCTCCGGACCTGGCGTCCTCACCTCTAAAATGATCCTGCACTCAGCCTCGGGCTTCCCCTCCCCCACCCTCCCTTGCGGCCCATCATGAGGGTCCTATGAGGCCCTGGGTGGAGCGTGTTTGGTGAACCGTGCAGGTCAGAGCAGATATGAATGGTTGTTATTATAATGCCATTGAGAGCTGGAGACGCAGCTTCCTGGTGGACTAGGAAGGTTAGGGCCAGGGCAGGAGGGAAGACAAAGGCTGGCTGTTCCACTTCGCCCCCAGGCTGGGCTTGGCTAGGTTTAGGGGACCCTGCCCTGAGATCACACCAGTAGGTGCAGCCCAGACTTCGCAGGGATAGCTGAGCCCTGGCGAGGCCTCTGTGGGGTCAGGCCTCTAGTGGCTGCTTATCTAGCCTTCCTGAGCTGGCTGACCTGGGTCTTCCTCTCTCTGAGCCCCTGTCTGCCACAGCCTTGACCTGCTACCCTCCTAGAGAGCAGTGGATGCCCTGGGTACTACTACTGCTATTTTGGCCCATTCTTGGCCCCCTTGAATCTTCTGCTTGTGCTTAAGGGGTCCATTCACACAACAGACGAATATTTAGCCTTAAAAAGAAAGGAAATTCTGACACATGCCCAGCACGGAGGAAGCCCAAAGGCATGCTCATTGAAACAAGCCAGTGGTGAAGGACAGATCCTGTGAGAGTCCACCCAGAGGAGGTGTCTTCAAAGAGAGAAAGAAGGTGCGAGCTGGGTGTAGTGGCACATCCCTGTAATCCCAGCAGCTCGGGAGGCTGAGGCAGGAGGATCGCAAGTTCAAAGTCAGCCTTTGAACTTAGCACCTCAGTAAAAGTGAGGTGCTAAGCAGCTCAGTGAGACCCTGTCTCTAAATAAAATACAAAATAGGACTGGGGTTGTGGCTCAGTGGTTGAGTGCCCCTGAGTTCAGTCCCCAGCACACATACCCCCCAAAAAGAAGAAGACAGAGGTTGGGGGAGGGAAAGTAAGGAACCGTAGTTTGCTGGGTACAGAATTTCAGTTCTGCAAGATGAATTGAGTTCTGGAGAGCACACAACACGAATGTCCTTAATGCTCCCGAACAAGCCACACTCTCAACAGTGGTTAAGGTGGTAAATGCTGTGTTGTATGTATCTTGCCACAATTAAAAATTTAAAATATAGACACACATATATATGTAACTATATTGCAGATCCTATTTCTCCCTTTCATGTTATGAAAACTTGCTTCAGATATTTTGAATTTTTGTCACTAGGCACAAACATAATTGTAAGTCAGTGCTTCCTGATGAATTGGCCTCCACTGATTACAGATAAAATTGATGTTATTCTCATCCACACAGACTATAATTCCTTACTTGTAGCCATTGAGTGGAGTGATTGAAAGCACATGCCCCAAAGTCACAGAGTTCAATCACACAGCCCGGTGCAGTTGCATGCACCTGCAATCCCAGTGACACAAGAGACTGAGGCAGGAGGATCTGAGTTTTGAGGCCAGCCTCAGCAACTTAGAGAGGCCATATCTCAAAATAAAAAAAATTTAAAAAATAAAAAGGGCTGGGGACGTAGCTCAATAGTAAAGTGCCCTGGGCTCAATCCCCAGTATCAAAATAAATAAATAAATGACAAAGAGAGAGAGAGAGAGAGAGAGAGAGAGAGAGAGAGAGAGAGAGAGAAATTTCATCTTTTCTGTAGCCCAGTTGATCAAAAAAATTTTATAAATGATAATTTAGAAATATTTATTTCAGCTCCATGACTTATTATTGGTAGTGTCATAAAATTTTAGGATTATTATCAAATTTAGAAAAACTTCTATCAAGTTTCTTTCATTTAAAAGCTTGTAAGAATATTTGTGGGGCTGAGGCTGATGCAGGAGGGTCACACGTTGGAGCCCAGCCTGGGCAACATAGCAAGATCCTGTCTCAAAAACAAAACAAAACAAGACAACTTAAAAAGCTAAAAGAATAGCCAGGCATGGTGACCCATGCCTGTGGTCCCAGCTACTGGGGAGGCTGAAGCAGGAGGATCTCTTGAGCCCAGGCAGCCTGGACAACATAACAAGACTCTGTCTCAAAACCAAACAAGCAAACTGAAGACAGTGGTTGCCAGACTGGATCCAGCATGTGCGAGGCCCTGGGTTCCACGCTAGCACTCCAAACCCACACGGAAATCAATACAAGCTGTAAGATTTCAAGACTTCTCACGTGGATGGGGTGCAGCTCTGGGGTTGAGCCCCAGCACTGCAAAGCAATGACAACAGACTTCTCTTACTTCCTCTGTTATTAATCGTAAACCTCTTTGAACTCGTGCCATTGGGTAACCGGTCAGTTGCCAACATGAGTGATGACATGTTTGACCTGTTATTTTCATCGGTGCCAGTACTCCATGACAACTTCCCCTTAGCTAGATCCCCGAAAGTGCCAGGCCTCTCCAGCAATACCCAGAAAGAGGGGAAGTGCGACAGGAAGTTGGGGTGCAAAAAGGCAGCATTCCCCCAACAATTTTTGTTAAAATATCTGACTTTGGCAAATTCCACAAAGGCATGTGATTCTCAGGGTGTCCTTCTCTGTCCCTCCCAGGTCCAGAAGGTGCCTGACCAGTGAGAAGCTAGGCTTCGTTGCTTTCCCAGTAAATCCAGTAAATCGACTTCGGTCTCTCCCCAGAATGAAATCCCTACTGTCCCACCTTGAAGGACGTGGCCAGCAGTTCCTCATCTTGCCCACTCAGCATCACTTCTTCCAGGAAGCTCCAGAGTAGGTCAGCTGCCCATGACCCAGCCCCATCACCTGCCCCCTGGGGCTGGAGGCCACGTCTGCCTGGTTCATTCTGTACCCTTGGTAGACGTCGTACAGTGCTTAATCCATGGGAGACTCTTAGATCTGAAGGCGCAAGTGACCTGCCAGGGTCACCCAGAGAGTGAGTGGCAGAGGAATCAATCTGGAATGAATAAATAAATGAATGAACTAACAAATAAACACACGAACTCCAGTTTTTCAGACTAAAGAAATTTCATTCCTTGCCAGAACCCCTCAGAGCCCAGATGGCTGCTTCCTGTCCTCTGTGCCAGCCTGCTGAAGAGGAAGTCTGGAGATCTGCTGAGCCCTGCAGCAGCAGACTCTTCCTATACATTGTGAGGCATGAAAAAGTGTGTTGATCTGGGTTTTAATTTTTTTTCTTCCCTGTGCTGGAGATGAAACTCAAGTCCCCAAGCCTGCTAGGCAAACCCTCTACACTGAGCCTCAGTCCCTGGGTTTGACTCTTACTAGCCATGGATCTTTGGGCAGGTTGGCCTTGACTCTCTGAGCCTCAATGTCCTCATCTGTTAAATGGGTCTAAGGACCACACCTCCTCGCACACACAGGTTGTAGACAGTGTCAGATTATAGGACGTGCTTTCTAGCCTTGGGGAAGGAATCATCAATGGTAACTTCATCCTTGAGAATCAGCGTCTGCACAGAAATCCCTTCCCTATGCGGGCCGAGCTGTCTCAAGCCCCCATCCCTGTCCAGTCCCTTTGGGTCACTTCAAAACTTCTGCTGATGCTTCTTTATGGTGTAAATTAAGAAGAGGGACCTGTTAGTCATGGTAAAGTCATGCTGTAATGAGCACATGTTCCTCCCATCCTTCTTCCTCTGTCTTTGAAGGGAGTTGGTCCCAAGGCAAGGCAAGGGCTGGCCTTGTACCCACAGAGGTCAGAAGGCAGCTGTCCCAGCACTGTATGTTTCTCCTAAGGAGCCAGGCCTCTCCCTCCACATGTCGCCAGCATAGGGCCTGGCCCAAGTCACAGTAAATGATGGCCGAGGATTAGGGAAAAGCTGCAAAGCCTCCTGCCACACCCTGGCTCCCGTCAGGGTGGCTGGGGAACCAGGAGGTTGTTCATTTTCTCTAGTTTCCTAACTGCCCTATGAGACAGCTGCCATTACTCCCATCTCACAGAGGCGTAGACTGAGGCCAGCCAGAATTCCCCCCTTAGAAAACTCCTCATCTCATCTAAGGCATTTCCCTTTTTTAAAATATAATGCCATGGCAAATAACTGGTGCAGTGGCTGTGCTGGGCTTCCCCCTTGTAGCCACCTAATGCCTGTGGAAACCAGCATTTCTTAGAGTGCTCAGACAAGACGCCCCAAGAGAGGGAGCTTCCTGGATTCCCTCCGACTGTCTTCTGCTACAGCCTCTGTCCAGAGCTGCAGGTGCCCAGGGCTTCTGAGGGGCCACAGAGCCTCCTTGAACTCTGCTATCTCACCTGACCAGACCAGATGATGGCCTGAAACCTAAGGCAACTTTGCCAGAAGTGCTGCTGGTTCACGCTTCCCGACAACGCCCGCCCCTCCCACACTGGGGACCACTGGCTCCCTCCCGCTTGGGCTGGGCAAGGCCCTTGGAGACTTGAACTTGCCTCCTATCTCTCCCTACCAGCCACACTAAGAGGAGCAGGGAGACAGCACTGAATTGAGGGTCTGGACAAAAGAGGAAAGAAAGAAGAGTGTCCCCTGTGTTATTTGCAAACACAAAGGATGTTTGGAAAAGTCCTACTAGAGAACTCTGGGAACCCTGGGGGGCTGTGGACACAAGAGTTCTGAGTTGTCCTTGAGGAGCAAATACATAACAGCCACACCAGATGTACATGACATGAAGGCAACAGCCAACCCACAGGCCTGCAATCTCTTATCTGAGATGCAAAAATTTCTGAACAAAATAAGTTCAGATTACCAAAATTCACCTGGTAGCAAAACCCCAACCCAAAAAGATGTATATTAAAACATTATTTGTACAGAAATATTAATGCATTAATCATGAGACACTAGTACAGAGCCCATTGATGTATTATGTAATATCTCTCATGTTTTCCCAAACCTCCAAACACTCCAAATTCCAAAATGCACTGGGGTCCTGCCTGAGACAGCAGGATTTCTGTTCCCAATCTAAAACATAGAATTTCACACAACTATGGAAAAGAAATGTATCTGAGTCAAGAGTGGAGATGCTCCACCACCGCCCCCTGGCCCCGGGAAACATGTATTCTAGCTGTCCCGGACATGTGCTCTGAAATGGTGTCCAAGGTCTGGGCTTATTGATAAAAGAAGATGGGGGTTACAGCAAGCTGTTTGTTATAATGGCCTTAGTGGCAAGAATAGGGTAGGTTGTTGATTGCTTCCTTACAGTTACACATTTCAGGTGAGATGCAGTAATGAAGAGGACAAGTCATACTCTAAATTATTTCTCAAATGGTGTCAGCATGTCTACAAGGAACTAAGTTCAAGATTAAAATTAACTAGATCATTAGACTTTGGAGTCCAGGAGGGCATGACTGCTATCCCACAACCCTTGTCTATCAGTCCTGATAGGAAATTGCAGATCCTTTCTTTGTGTCTTTATTTCCCCCTTTTGATCAAGATTTTTCCATTGAAAGTATCAATGATGGATTATCAATAAAAAATTGTTGAAAGTCCCTTAATATGAAACTTCTTCCGGGGAAATTCTCCAGCTGCCTTAGATCTTCTCCCTGACTCTACAAATTTGTTCTCCCCTACTTGAAGGAAGACATGGAAGAAACAGAAAGGGTAGGCTTCCAAATGGATCCTGTTTCAAGGGAGTGGATAAGTACAAGCAGAGGAAGGTCTGGTTCTAGAAAAGGTGGCCTGGAAGACTATTAAATTTGCCCATAGTTCAAGTCATTATGGAAAAGAAGACTTATACAACTGACTACTTGAACCCCAGGCTTAAGAGAGATCATAGCTAAACTAACAAAACCATGTGTATTGCCAGTAAAACAATATTTAGGTGAGGCCACCTATATGTACCCTGAATAGAAAGGGCAGCATAACCCAGAGGCATGCTTCCTGGGGATGACTGGCAAAAAATTTCAGGACAGAAAATGCAGGGAGAATTATAAAAGGACTTTTAAAACAAATTATCTCCATGTTTGGGTTCCCTGGGTCTATCCAAAGTGACAACAGATCCACTTTTACTCCAAAGATAGTGGATGTGGCTCCCCAGGTACTTGGAATATGATGGTTATGTGCAGCATGGAGACCCCAGTCATCAGGAAAGTGCCAGTCATGAACTTAAGATGACCTTGGCCAAATCATGCCAAGAAGCTTGAGAAACTTGGTTAAAGCTTTCACCTGTTGCTCTGATTCATGTCAGAGCCAGCAAGCTCAAGTTCAGCACTTTGCAATGCTGAATGTAAAGTTCTCTCCACGAGGAATTAGTTCTGAAATACACCCTGATATGGAAATTGAACTGGTAATAAAACACATATCAATCAAGGGCAGGTGATGTCAGCTCTAACCCTAATTGCAAACCAATTTCCTTCTTCTACAGAGATAAGACTCCACCCCTATAAATCAGGGGCCTGGATATGTTTAAAAACCTGAAAGTCAGGGTCCCCTCAGGACCAGCTTGGCCCAGTTTGACCCTTATTTAATCCTGCTAATAACTCACTCTTCCCTTAAATCACAAGGTATACTTCCTGGGTTCGTCATGCCACAGTAGAGAAGGCACAGAAACCAAGAGACACAAGTGAGCCTACAAATGTCTACTCCTGTGAACCAGGACTGGGACTCACACTAAAACTAAAACCAGTCAAATAGATAAGAAAAGCCAAACAATGGAAACCCTTGGTGCCCTACCCTCCTACCTGGACTGTTTGCTTATATCGTTCTTAATCTTCTATCCACTTCTGTCCTCATTGTTGGACGTGCCCAGATCTCAATATTTGGAATGCAGAGTGTACGCTCCTTCTATCAGAAATCTTCGAAGATCTGTTCAATAACTTTACACCCTGCAGCGCACTAACCAAGATTAGACCCCACTAGTTACAAACCCCTGGTTTCATCCAGTCCAGAGAGCTATACTCAGAAACTCAAGCTTAATTTAAGCAATTTCTTGGGGTTCCTATGTGGTCCGTTAGGACAGGCGCTATTTATGGGGGCTTTGAAGGAGCCTGGGGCACACACCTATCTAGATGGCTGGAGTATGGAGCCACTTGTCTGTTGGGGCAGTGGCCAAGCCTCTTTCTATCTATTGGTCCCGAGAAACTGAAGACAGAGCTAAGCCACTGAACTCGTTTTTCTTTCCCATGGACTATCCATCTTTGGATTACTTGTTTTATTGCCTTCAGCAATGTGCTTCCTTGCTTTGGGTGTTTTTACTTGTTAGAGCATATTCGCTATACAAGACAGTGGGTTTCATTGTGTTATATTAGTGTATTTTTTATCCTTTTCACCCCCCCATTGCCCAACCTCACCCTCCTGCCTGCCTTCCTCTCACCCACTTCCTCTTCACTAATAGTCTTCCTTCTACATTCAGGTCATCTTTTATTTTTGTTTTTTTGTAGATTCTACTTATAAGAGGAAATATGTGACACTTGTCTTTCTGAGCCTGGCTTATTTTGCTTAACTTGATGATCTCTAGTTCCATCCCTGTTCCTGACATGACATGATTTTCTTCTCCTTCATGGCTAAATAATACTCCATTGTGCATACATACCCCATCTTCATTACCCATTCATCTGTTGACAAGGCACCTAGCTGATCCTGCCACTTGGCTATTGAGAATAGTGCAGACAGGAGTACCTATGACTTTAATGCTTTCAGATTTTCATACTGAGAAGTGGTATTGCTGGATCATATGGTAGTTCTATTTTTAGTTCTTTTCCAATTAGAAGACTTGTAGATTGGATTTTTTAAAAAGACCCAACTCTGTTGCCTGCAAAATACTCCTGAGCAATCTCTATAGCTAGGCGATGCTAAATTTGCACTTTCAGAGATTTGATTGGTGAGACAAGGTAGAAACTTGACATTTTAGAGAAAAAGAACTTATACATAAACACCAGTATTTGCTGAGACAACATGAGATAGGATAGAAGAAACAAGCATAAGTAGAAAGGAGACAAACAGGGAAGGGAAAGAAACGACAACTGTAAATCAAAGAAACTCCAGGAAGATCCTCACCTTTGTTCTTCAGGTCTAGTGACCTCCAAGCATGGATTCTTGAATGGCCCATAAATCTTTAGGTATCATGAATCCAGTTAATTAATGCCTACCTATGTTGCTGTTGGACACAACACTTTTTCTTTAGACTAAATAAAGACAAGAGAAAAATATGAAATGGGTAGGTGCACTCACTATCTACCAACTTTCCTTTAGAAGAAGTCCCCAAGACCCCAAAGTGTCTCACCCTATTGCTCTGAGTGTGGACTCCTTTCTATCCTAAATAAATCTCTGCCTCTGTCTCTTTCTGACAATTCCCTGGAATTCTTTTCTTCAAAGTATGTCAAAAGTCAGCAAGGGCCAAGTTGAAGTCCCCTTCTGCTTCCTGGGGACAGCCTCAGACCATTATTCAGTAACAAAAAGTAATAGGTAAAAGCCCAGCCAGGATAAAATGGTGGGATGAGGCTTGGTGTGCAGATTTTAGCCAATGGCTCTCCTTACTATAAGAGTTAGTCTGCGGGGAGCCGCCCTTGGAAATGGCAATTTCCTTTATAGATGCAATTTTTCTTCATAAAGAGTCTCAAAGTAACCAATTTAAATGTCATAAAGTGGGACTGGGAGTGAAACTCAGTGATAAAGTGCTTGCTAATATGCTGGGTTGGATCCTCAGCTCCCCAGGATGGAAGGAAGGAAAGAAGGAAGGAAGGAAGGAAGGAAGGAAGGAAGGAAGGAAGGAAGGAAGGAAGGAAGGAAGGAAGGAAGGAAAGAGAGAGAAGGAAGGAAAGAGAGAGAGAAGGAAGGAAAGAGAGAGAAGGAAGGAAAGAGAGAAGGAAGGAAGGAAGGAAGGAAGGAAGGAAGGAAGGAAGGAAAGAAGGAAGGAAGGAAGGAAGGAAGGAAGGAAGGAAGGAAGGAAGGAAGGAAGGAAGGAAGGAAGGAAGGAGGGAAAGAAAGAAAGTTAGTTGTGATTTGGAGATCAAATTAGTTGCTAGACTTAAGTCCTTCCAATGTAACTTGGTTTTTAATTACATTACTGACTTTAGGGAATAACCCTTTCACAAATAGTATAAAGAGTATTTTTTTTCCTTCTGGTTTTTATATTTGTGAGATAGAGTCTCACTATGTTTCCAAGGTGGCCTTGAACTCCTGGGCTTGAGGTAGGATAGAAGGAAAAAATTAAAAAACAGAACAAGGAAATAAAATTTTAATTTAGAAGTTCTGCATACTGTTCCAGGCCGGGCATACCCCAAACCAGTCCTCTTCTGGGCCTATCACTCCCAAATTCCTGGGGAAACTAAATCTATCTTGTATACTGTTAATTAACCCACACCAATAAACAGATTAAGCAAAGAGTGATGCATCTTAAGACACCTGTAATCGAGGACTTTTCAGTGTCATCTACCAATCAAACAGTGGTGACCACACCAGCCTAAGGATCCTGAGAATGGCTGGCCCGCCACAGAATCCTTGAGCTCACCAGACGGATGTCATTTCTACATTCCTTCCCATACCTACCCCTCACCGAGTTTCTTTTAAAAGAGAAGTCAGGAACCCCCCGGATGTCTCTCACCCTCAAGATGGCCCACATCCCCCCTTGAATGTGCATCTGCTTTCTCAAATAAACCTCTGTCTATTTTGCTCTGACTGGTCCATGCTGAAATTCTTTTCAGGGGTCATGTTAGCCTAAGACCCCTCTGGCCCTTGTTGGGGTGAGCTTGGTGTGAGAGAAGAGAGAGAAGAAGGACTCTAAAGAATGTGATAATGCAGGAAACGGAGAGGGAAACTGGCCACTTCCCTTGCTTCTAGTCTGCAGGTGAGGATCAAAGCAGAGCGACCTTCGTTACAAAGTGGAAGAATGTGCTGCTAGAACGTCTGAAGAATGCCCCTGTACACAGGCAAGAACCCCCTTGAACCCCCCTGCTTGCGTGCCTGGTGCAGGCTTCCATTGCGTACTGCCTGTGCCCTGAGGAGGGCAGGATAAAAAGTCCCAAACCTCTTCCTGGAGTTCTCCAAGTTCTTTCTTTGGGGTCAGCAAACAGTATGCTTGGGACATCTGCAGCCCTGGGACTGAACAATTGGTGTAGTTGACAGGACCCCAAAAGGGAGCATATTGACTTGATTCCCCAGTTGGAAAAGAACAGGGTCTGCAGGGGAAAGCCCAGGCTGTGGTCACCCTATTGGAAGAGTGGGGACCCCTGCATGAGTATGGAGGCACCCTGCACATGCAAAGCAGGATGCCACAAGGGTTGGAAGCAGCCTCAAAGCAGGAAGCACGAGGAACCAACGCGGCTGGAAGAAGCCTGTGTGCCTCAGTTAGCTGCAGCTGCTCAGGCTCGGCTCCACAGAGTGGAAAGAATTAAAATTAAAAAGGGACAGCGCTTCTAGTGCAGGTTGACAGTAAGGATGTGCTGTCACAGTGCTTAGAACTTGCAGATGGATGTCCACAGATCATGGCAGGCCATTGTGCTCAATCAAGGGAACATCACAGGCCCAGAGCCCATCTCAGGACATTGGTGACTAGTGCAAACCGGGACCCTCAGACTTGGGGCCCATTCAGGGAGTCCATGTTTCCAGGGATTTTTGAAGTCGAGGTGGAGGATGAAACTATGGTGGAACTAGACCTGTATGGCCCACAAGTTAAGACCCAGCAGGCGCAGCTCCAGAGGCAGACGCAGCTCTGCTCCCCATACCGTCAGTAGACCCTCTGCCCTGGTGGAGCTGGTGGAACTGGGGTCCAAGTTTAGGCAGAAAACAAAAGAAAGTGAACGTGCATGGCTGCTCTGCTTGTGGGACTCGGAGCGGATGGGATAATGTTGAACGGTGTGAAATGGTCTGAAGTGGCTTCGGTGACTGCCACCCTGCTTTATGTCAGTACGTCGACTCCAGTGCCACCAATCAAAGTGTGGGGTCACTACTAGCTTGGCTGCTTCTTGCTACTTGCAATTTGTGACCAAATCCCTGAGATATTTCTATGCCTGAGGCACCTGGACTTGATGGAAGAATTACGGGCTTGTTTGTGGAACCTGGGTATGAAATATGTGACCCGTCCCAGGACCTGGCAGCATGACTTTGATTGCTGGGATGAGGGAGGCAGGCTTACACATGGCCCCTCCGTCCACTTAGGTGGCCCAGTGTCAATACTATTCCCATTGATGGAGCAGCCCCTCCAGAAAGCAGCACAACAGTAGCAGATCTAGGGGAGACAGAAAGGCTGCCCCAGAAAACACAATACCCAGCTGAAACGGTAAGTCTCCCGTGAACCCACGTGGGTGGACCTAATAACAGCAGGAGTGGATGAAAGGAAAATAGATAAACAAATGCCACCCTGGCGCTATTATGGAAGCACTTGCCAAGGACAATGGGTTCCTCCACTGCCTTTCAATAAGGAAAAGCAGGGAGACAGAAAGGTAGACTGAACCCCTGCTCCAAAGGGAGACAGAGACAGCCCCTCCTGCTAGGTGAGGTAGTGGGTGCAGGGCCCTCGGCTTCCCCTGGGGAGTCTGGGAGCCCTTGGTTGTGGGATCATCTATGCTTCTGGACCCGAGGCCATATACAGAATTGGCAATGGATATGGACAGATGTGGGAAAAAACAGAATCCAAGCTGTAACATGGACTGCGTCTTGGACCCCTGCTACCTACCCGCTGCCCCATGTCCACAACTCCCATTTCTGCATACATTATAGGTGTGGGGTGAACACCAACAAACTACCTACTATAGGGGAGTTCTGTTTGTGTCGCCAAGAGATTAAGCATGTGTTGGCTCTAAAGCTGGCATTAAGGGGGTGTGCTAGATCCCCCTTGTTGTTTTGCTCACACCCTGTTAAATTGTCTCTACCAAACAATATCACCTCCCCAATGGCCATCCAGAGATAATGGCAACCACACATAAATTGGCTAAAGGAAACATGATCCATCCAACCCACAGTGCTTTTAATGTCCCTGTGTGGCCAGTAGGAAACTTGGTGCATGACCATGAATTGTAGGAAATTAAATAAGGTGATCCCTCCTCTTTAGGTAGCCTTTCCCAACATAGCCGTCGCCTAGATGAGCTCAACTCAACTGAGAACATGTCATTGTGGACTAGACCTTGCTGACGTCTTCATTGGCAGAGAGAGAGAGCTCCTGAGAGTCGACCCATTTGCCTTCATTGGAAAAGGGACTTTCACTATTTTATTCAAGGAGGCTTCCACCAACCTTCCAGGTGTGGTGGACTGGTAATGAACCTGGTGCCGACCTCCACTGGTAAAAATGTTCACATTAGGTCATGGTCACATCTGATTCTCTGTCAGTGCTCACCAAGGCTACCCCCTTGCTTTGGACTCATTGGCAAGGAAGAGGATTGGTCGTGAACTTGACAAAGTACAGGTCCCGGCTTCTCGGTGAAGTTCTTGGATATTGTCTGGTCGGGTGAGACAAAGGTTGTACATCAGGCTGTGATAGAATTCAGGTGTTTCCACCTCCCAACACAGCAAAGCAATGACAAGAATGTGTGGGACTCCTGGGTTACTGGACAGCTCTCAACCCTCTTCAGGCTCAGCTATTATGACTCCTGTGTAATTACAGAGGAGGCGTACAGTATGGGACCCACGGATCAGCATACTGAGGCATTTAATCAGGCAAAATGAACAGTGAAAAAGGCACAAGCCCTTGGGACATCAGACACATGGAAAGCTGCTGAGCTTACATCCATGTCACTCCGGACGGCTTTGGATGGGCTATGGCAGTGGATCAGGGGGCAGCAGGCCCCCAGCAGGTGTTGGTCACTATGGAAGGGGTAGAGGAATGTGTCACTCTGTTGGAAACACAACTGTGTGCCACTTACACTGTACTTGCCCAAAGTCCATCGCCAGGGAAGGACCAGCTAGACGGCTGGAGGAAGAGCCTGCAGAGGAAACTGCCACTTGGCTACATTGTAGATTAAAGCATGCAGGACCAAGGACTCTGGGCCACTGTGACCTGCTGGGGAGTGCCCGTAAAGAGGTCTGATGCTGTTGCTGCATGCCAGCACTGCCTCACCTGCTCTCAGCACTACCCACAGCAACTGAATGCCACCAAAGGGCATATGGAAAGGGTGACATCCCACTTGGGTGATGGCAGGTAGACTCCACTGGCCCTCTCTCATGCTCACAAGGGGCCAAATACGCTTTGATTGTGCCAACACAGTTACAGGCCTGATGCAAACCTTCCCCAGCAAAGAGCTTATCAGAAGCTGGGCGTGGTGGCACACACCTGTAATCCCAGTGGCTCCAGAGGCTGAGGGAGGAGGGTCTCAGGTTCAAAGCCAACCTCAGCAACTTAGCAAGGCCCTAAACAGCTCATGAGATCCTGTCTCTAAATAAGACAAAAAAAAAAAAAAAAAAAAAAAGGGCTGGGGAGGGACTGGGGAGATAGCTCAGTTGGTAGAGCGCTTGCCTTGCATGCACAAGGCCCTGGGTTCAATCCCCAGCACAACCAAAAAAAAAAAAAAAAAAAAAAAAAAAAGGCTGGGGATATGGATGTGGCTCACTGGTGAAGACCCCGAGCCCCTGAGTTCAATCCTTGGTACCAAAACCAACAACAAAATCCACCCAGAAATGGCCTGTAGCCTGTAGCCATTTCTGTGTTATCTCTCCCACGGCCGCCACCATTTTCAGATAAAAAACGCAACCGGGGCCGGGGTTGTGGCTCAGTGGTAGAGCGCTTGCCTAGCACCTGTGAGGCACTGGGTTCGATCCTCAGCATAAAAATAAATAACCAAAATAAAGGCATTGTGTCCATCTAGAACTAAAATAAATACTAAAAAAAAAAAAAGAACACAACCACTGAGCATTTTTTTCAAGTCAGCATGGGGCACAAATAACAACTTACTGTTTTGTTTTTGTTGTTGTTGTTGTTTTGGGGGCGTACCAGGAATTGAACTCAGTGACACTCAACCACTGAGCCACATCCCAGCCCAATTTTGTATTCTGTTTAGAGACAGGGTCTCCCTGAGTTGCTTAGTGCCTAGCCATTGCTGAGACTGGCTTTGAACTTGTGATCCTCCTGCCTCTGCTTCCCGAGCTGCTGGGATTACAGGTGTGTGCCACTGCGCCTCAAGACATCACATTGGAGACAAGGAGCATTAGTTGGCCATGGACAAGCCCTGGTGGTTTGTCTTACTGACCCATTGAGGGGAGGGAGAATGTCTAAATTCACAAGTAAAGCCTACTGTGTTGGGAAGCTGGCCCTTACAAGTACAGGCGTTGTTACCCTTGGGTGTCATTCATCGGGAGCACTGTATCAGTTTGTGGCAGTTATATATTCCAGAGGTGTCTTATTCTCTCTGGACCCCCAAAGTGCAGATAGGTGGATTGGTATGGCACACTTGCCCAGGCAAGCCTACCATATAAGCTACTTTACTAACACAAATCATAGCCTGTTCACTGCCTCATGGAGCTGACTTGACATTATGTGCCTATTAAACATTTGTCATAATCTCCATAGGTTAGCGACAAGAAAACTGTTCCTGGTCTGGGCAATAGAAATTGCACACAATGGCAATCAGAGGTACTGTGGGATCTGCTCAGAACTCCCAGGGACAGTGACGCAAGGATTTCCGTGGATAGCCAACTCTCAAATGAGGCAAAATGGACTTGCTATCTTATTTACTTTAACATGCTTGCTGATAGGTTCATGCTCTTTGTACTGCTATTGTAAGATATGGATGCAAAGTGCCCCCGGAGCCCTGTCCCAGAGCTTCATGAGGGACATGGGGTGATATAAGATCGTGAGGGACACTAATGAGTGTCTGAGGCACTGAAGGGGTGGAGTGTTGGGGTAAATACCAGCCAGCTGAGGAGAGCTTGTTGTGCTGGGCAGGGAGATAAGGGGGACTCTGAAGAACGTGATAACATAGGAAACGGAGAGGGAAAAGGCCACTTCCTTGTTTCCAATCTTTAGGTGAGGATCAAAGCAGAGTGACCTTGATTATAAAGTAAAAGAAAGTGCTCAGAGAACATCTAAAGAAATCTGTCAACACAGTGGACATGCAACCTGTCCTGTATATACCCTGCTTGTAGGTAGCATGACCCTCCATGTATCCCAGCCTGCTGCCCCAAGGAACACTTGAGTCATCTGAGTACTTTCTTTGGGATTGGAAAACAGTATGCTTGGGGTGTTTGCAGACCTGAAGTCGAACAGTTGAGTCTCCCCCTCCAGGAAATCCTTGGAACTCTTCTCTAGAAACACCTCTTCTCCCATGACAGGCTCATGTGATCATCCTGCCTCAGCCTCCAAAGTAGCTGGGACTACAAGCTCATGCCACTGCACCTAGCTCTAAGAGCACTTTTATACCTGGTGACCTGAAGGAGTATTTGTGAAAGCCTCTTTAGAGCTTTTGAAAGCTTTCTTATTTTAATTTGTTACAGGTTTTAGCCATTTTGGAAATCTTGCAGGGAAGGGATTTCAAAGTCTTGGATCATCGTAGAAGTCTAAATCTGGGTGTCCTGGTTGCTGTAGTTGTTCTAAATGCTCTGCCTGACCTAGGTCTAAAAACATTTCCCCTTTTTTGGAGAAGGAAATGTATGCATCATGAGTTTTTAACAAGTCCCTACAGAGAAGATGTATCGACAGAGGGGCCGAGAGGGAAGGAGTGAGAACCAGCAGCATTATGGGTTGAACTGTTACCAGCAATTTGTTGGTCCTTCTTCTAAGAGAGACACCCTCCAAAAGTGATATCTTTTTTCATTCAATGTCACAAAGTCAAAGACCAAACCAAGGCTGAGACCCAACAGTGCAAGTGTAGTCAGTGGTCAATGAACGTGAGATGTGGGAGTCTGGTTTGTTGGGAAGTCATGAGTTAATAAGGGGGAGAAATGTTCCTGTCTCCTTGGAATAGGCAGAGATTTTCTGGGAATTCAGGCATCGCCTCTTTTCCTTCCTTTTATGGTTCTTTCTGATTGTTGTCATGGCAATTATCAACTCTCCTGGCACTGGCAGGGCTGTTGTTTAGCATGTAGATGGGATTATAATGAGGCTTCTGGTCTATTAGAGGTCATTCAGGAGCCATCTTGAATCTAATTAGTTTCAACTGGTCTGGTCACCAAGGACTCTCAGCCTATAAACATCTTTTTTTTTCTTTCTTTCTTTTTATTTTTAGAGAGAGAAGGACATGTTTATTCTGGCTCACAGTTTCAGCCCACAGTGAGCTGACTCCATTTGGAGTCATTGGGCCCCAGTGAGGCAGAACGTCATGGTGGAAGGCACAACAGAGGAAAGCTACTCAGCTCACAGTGACCAGGAAGCAAAGAGAATGACAGAAGGGTCTCAGAGGAGATGATCCCTTCCAGGGCATGCCCCTAATGACCCACCTCCTCCAGTGGCTCCCCACCTGCCTACAGTCATCATCGAGTAAGTCTATTCAAACTGATTAGGTTAGAGCTCTCATAACCGAATCATTTACCTCTGAATATTCCTGCATTAGCCCAGGGTTTGGGGGATACAACTCTTATCAAAATCATAATGTTCCACTCCTGACCCCCTAAATCTCTTCTGTCTCACAATGTAGAATGCATTCAGTCAATTTCCAAGAGTTCCCATATTCTTAACAGTTCCAGCATTGCCCAAAGTCGAAGTCCAAAGTCTCAACAGAGACTTGCAGCAAACTCTGTGAACTCCTGTAATGATAAAAAACAAATTCTATAGATCCAACATACATGGCACATGGTAAGCATTCCCATTCCAAAAGGCAGGAGTAGAGGCATAGAAAGAAGGGAGGGACAAAAACAAATTTGAAACCCAAGTGGCAAATAACTCTTGCAGCTCCATATCTGGTATCCAAAGCAGATGGTGGTAAGGTGCCATCTCCAAGGAGCTTGGGCAGCCTTGGCCCTATGGCCTTACCAGTTGCAGATCACATGGCCTCTCTCTTAGGCTGGCTCTCTTTGCAGCCAGCAGCTTTCCTCAGCAGAGAGTCCACATTACTGGCATCTCTCAATTCCTGGGGTCTCCACTCCAACTTCAGCCTCACTTTCAGTTTCATGCATCACCTTCTCAGGGGTAGCCCACAGCAATGCTGAGGCTGTTATACTTTACCTGGACTTGTAGGCCTTCCTTTGAAGTCTGGACGAAAGCCTCCATGATCCTCTAACTCCAGCTTCTGCATGCCTGCGGGATCAGTACCACCTGGATGATGCCAAGATCTGCTGCCAGTTCCAGCAATAGCCAGGCCTCCTTGGACCACAGCTACAGTGGACTTTGAGTGCCTGGGTGACTGATCATCATGAGCTGAATACTGGGGAAACAACTTTCTAGGCACCTGAGGGAGCAGGGCACACTCAGGGTCTCTCCCCAAGGAGTTTTCCAATCGACCCCCTTGATTCTGCAATGGGTGTGATCTTGCAAATTCCTAAGATGCTCTCAAGTCATCTCTGTGCAACTATTTTCTCTTTAGTGGTGGTAATCTCTTCAATTACCACAACTTGTTTAACCCCAGTTTTACACTCATCTTTCTGGCCAAACAGCAAGTTATTATAATCCTTCTGCTCTGCTTTCCACTCTTGATTCCCACAATACAATGGACTAAAAGCCAGAAACAATATCCATGCCAATCTCCATACCTCAATGCTGTGCTGCTTTGAAGTTTCTCCACCAGATTAATTAGTGCATCACCTTTAAATTTGGCCTCACACAAAATTGCAGAACCTGGGCAAAATGTAGATAAATTTTTTTGCCCGAATACAACATGAATGGCCTCTAGTCCAATTTCTCAGAGTACTTATTTCCTCCTTAAACCTCGCGAGCACAGTCTTTACTATTCTCATTCCTCTCAGCATCCTGGTCTTCTGAGCTCCCAACAGAATTGACCATTAAGCTCCACTTACGACATTCTCCAGTCTGAATCTCCAAACTTTTCCAAACCCCTACAGCAAACCAATTCCCAAACTTCTGAACCACTTGGTCAAAGATAGTCCTCGAGTCTTGTCACATGTCCAGCATGGGAGAGGGAAAGGGTTTCTGTAAGCAGGATGGGCTGGCTATAAAATCACTAAGAAAATTATTTAATAGAAAAACCACAGGAGACAATGATCTTTTCTGAATTAGGGGGCATGACGGATTGAGCCATGGTAAGATCTGGCTCTAACAAAGATGGAAGAGCCCACCTTTCCTTTATTTGTATCATATAGGTAAAAGGGGGACCAGGAGGAGCTTTTTCAGTGAAAAACAGGAGGGGGTGGAGTTAAGCAAGCCATTTTGCTCTAGTGAGCCATCCCAGCAGGGCCTGTAAAATCTGGTGGTGAGCCACTGCACGGAAACCACATACTCCAGGCTATCTGGAGCAATCTCTCAGTGACTGCCAGTCCCAGGAACCAGATTCCCATCCATGTCTGCCAGCTCACCAAGCCTGGTTTTTTTTTTTTTGCTAGCCATGGATGGCTTCCCACAGGTCATTATAGCTGCAACCCTACTTCTCAGTACCAATTTCTGGATTAGTCAGCTTTTCATCACTATGACAAAAATACCTGACAAGAACCATTTAGAGGAGGAAAAGTTTATTTTGGCTCATGATTTCAGTGGTTCAGTCCATGTTCAGCTGGCCTCATTGCTGGGACCTAAGGTAAAGTGGAACATCAGAGCAGAGAAAAGCTACTCAGCTCATGTCCAATGGGAAGCAGAGATAATAGCCTGTTCTTCGATCTAAGTAGAGTTAGGATTTGAATAAGAGTTCAGCCAGGCCGCAGGATTATTGTAGTCAGTAACTGGACTTGTCAACAGTCATAGGATGATGAGAAACCCCATTGTTTGAGCAGCTTCCGTACTCTGAGTATAAGGACAATTTTTATCTTCTATACTTGAGTATTATTTAAATGTCTTCTGTTTCTTTTCCCAAGCTTTCCAAAATAATCAAGGAATGGTTCTTTGGACTTTGGGTGGACATTGTAGAATTTTTCTCCAATCCACAATTTTAGGGAAGATTTTGGGAATAGCCTGAGCTGATTCTTGTGCCCCTTTTTAGTTCTTAGCTATCATTTTTGTTGTTGTTTTTCATTAAAGTCCTCTATAGATCTGTTCATCCAATCTGAGTGAGCCATTTTTAGCATTTAGTTCTCTCACATATACAAGTCGTTAAGGATCTGAGTGTCCTGGCTTGTATGTTCAAATAATAGATTGCTTGGCAAACCCTATTGGGTCAGGGAACCCTTTAGTGATGGTCCTACCTCAGCCTTCGTCCAAGGGGTGCACATGTTGAGGGCTCCTCCTGACATGTGCCAATTCCCACAGATCAAACAGGGCCTTGTAGTGGCTGGTGATGGCAAGGCAAGCCGTGCTGGTGAGCAGGAGGGAAGTGGGAAGAGACGAGGCAGGCAGCGGAGGGAGCAGATGGCGAAGGGGAGGAGCAGCTATACAAGAGTTTTAGTTCAGAGACATCTCTGCTTACTTCCTATGCAGCTCAGTGGTAGAGCCCTTGCCTAGCATGTGTGAGACTCTTGGGTCCATCCCCAGCATCATCGAGAAAAAAAATTTGACTTACCATTTGCAGGGAGAGTACGAGCTGCATTTAGAAGCTCCTAAGTACCATTTAAAACAAGCCTCCCACTTTTTTCTTCATTTTAAAACTGGATTTTTCCAAATGAGCAGGCAAATAAACCAATTTTGGAATTTCAAAAGATTCTGTTTTGGCGATTGGAGCTTAAGATCATTTTTAGTCAGATTAGACCATTTTCCTAGGTACCTGCAAGATGAGGCTCTGTAAGCGTCATGCATGAGACCAGCCGGGGCCCAAATGGGGCCTCCCCAGCACAGGGATCCTGTGTAATTTTGATTCCTGTTAATTTTGGTTCCTGTTCTGGGTCAAATGTGTTGCTCGTGGGTGTGGCTCCTCAAAGAGTCACCATGGAGTCCCTAACACCTCTTAACGTAGCACAGGGACACAATTGCCTTATGGTAAGTGGGGTGCTTGAGGTACCAGGTTACCAGCCACTAGGTACACCTCCTAGAGAGCTGAAAGGTTTCTAAAGATGCTCTTCTAGTGGCAGAACCCTGAGACCACTGCAGGCCATGAGCCAACATCCCAACACTTCCCCTGAGGACACGCTTTTGGTCTGGAAGCATGTCATCTAGGACACACTTTAGGTCTGGAAGGGGCAATGACTCCTCTGGAGTGGTGCTCATGTGTGGTAAGGACAAAGAGTATAACCTGGTCTCTGTCCAGAGACACGTCTAATAAAACAAATTACTGGAGCAATCTTAATTACCTTATCTGTGCACATAAGAATCCCTACTGGCAAGGAAAAAAAGCCTTGCCTTAGGATTTTAAGTTACCCTAATCCTGGGAAAGGGAGGCAATGGCCAGCCCCCCAGTTGAGACTGAGACTGAACACAGTGCCTCATGAGCAGACTCTGATGATGGTGTAACCTCTACCAAAAATTTCTGGAGGCTCAGATTTCATGAGAAATTCACCCCATAATGCCATCCCCTATGGCACCCCACTGCTGTAGTTGGGATCTTATGTCCCCCAAAAGTCCATGTGCTATTGGGAGGCAGCAGAGTCTTTAGAGGTGGTGCTCAGTGGGGGGAGGGGGGGTCTCCAGGTCATTGAGGGGCACAACCTTGAAGGAGATAGTGGGACCCCAGCCCCTTCCTCTTCTTCTCTTCTGCTTCCTGGTCATGAGGTGGGTGGTTTCGCTGTACCAAGCACTCCTGCCGTGACTGGCTGCCAGAAGCCTAGAGGAAAACCGATCGTGGAAGGAAACCTTCAAAACTGTGAGCAGAAACAAAACAAAAATGAAAACAAAATACACAGAAACAAAAAAACCTTTTATAACTTGATTATCTTGGGTATTTGTTATAGTGACAGGAAGCTGCTAGCTGCTTCCCTGGGGTTGTAAAATGCAAAGGGTTTGAGGCTGGTACCAAGTACTGAGTCTGGAGTGGGCTGCCAAAGTCAAGGGGAAGATTTGCTCCAAGATCCCTCCATGGTTGCAAGAAATATTACCTTGAAACACAGAATCTTCTACAAGCCAATAAAAGAAAGATTTTCTTTACGCTGAGAGTGAGACTGGCCACCTGGGAAGATATGTCTAGTTTCCCAGAATAAGTCCAAGACAGCATCTGTGGGCTCTGATCTTACAGATCAAAACAACAATAATGGAACAAGATGGGCAGGACAGCAAGTTATTTGTTAAGTCCTTCAGTCAACAAGAATAGCATAGGTCACTGATAGGCCACTGTCCAGAATGATAAACATTCTGGATAAGTTATAAGAAACCAGGTGTGGTGGCACACTCCTAGAATCCCAGCAGTTTGGGAGATATAAGCAAGAACAAGGCATTCCCCAAATTATTTATACTCTAATGGCATCAGCATGTCTACAAGGAACTGGATTGAAATGGTTACAGGTCAAGTTTGTCTAATGTTGAGACTTTGGAGCCCTGGAGGTTGTGACTGTTGTCCCACAACCCAGGTCTACCAGATCTGGTGGGAACTGCAGACCCCCTTTCTTTGTCTTCAAAATTAATGGGTGTGGCCTGTCTAACTTGCTTGATGACAGACCCCATTCTAAGGGATTTTACTCTTATCTTAACCCTCCGAGGTGAAAGTTGGTATTATTCTTCCCATTTTATAGAGAGAGGTGAAGTGACTTGCCCAAAGACACACTGGAGAGGGTTGGAGTTGAGGACTGGACCAGCCTTCTTGGTTCGAGAGCCCACTTCCTGAATCTCTCCACCATCTGCCTTCCATAAAAGTGCCAGGTGGGGCAGGGCAGGCAGGGCGGCCCTTGGCAGGGAATAACCATCGTGAGCCAGGTGTACACACCCAGGAGGGTGAGGGTGTTTATGTAGGCTGACCAACCATTCCGGTTTTCCTGGGACTACTCACCCTTCTCCTTGACCTCCTCCTCCCAGCAGAGGAGCATGAGGAGCAGAACCCATGGGGGAGATTCTGGGGTCCATATTGCCCATACAACGTGGCTTTTCAACCTGCACGGGCAGGTCCAGCAGGCCCTGAACCAAGATGCAGGGAGGAGCTCCTGAGGAGTGTAGGCCACACTGGCTGCAGCCCAGGGCAGGTGTCTGTCTCCTGCTCAGCACGTTCCTGAGAGGTTTTTTGAGGACAGGAGTGACTCCTGCAGGCTTCCCCTGGAGCATTGACCTTAGACTCCATTTAACCACGGTGGGAATATACATTTGCAGGGAGATTAACTCTGCCATTCCAATTTAGAAGTCACTGGCTCTCATCCCCAGCTTTGAATTTTAACTCATTAAAGGCCACACTGACATCTGACGAGTGAGCCAGACCACGAACCTAGATCCAGCCTGAAGCCTACCCAGTCCTGTCAAGGTCCTGCCCTTGAGAAGCAGGGATGGGCAGGAGCCCCGACAGCACCATGCCTGGTCTCAGAGGAAAAGAAAACGTTCTGTGCCCTGAGGGTTCCCAGGGGCTCCCAGAGCAGGGTCAGGAAGGCACAGGGAGAGCGGGCTGAGGGATCCCCAGGCAAGGGCTAGGGCTAAAGGCTGCCGGTTAACGTGGCCGATTGCACACACTTACCTACCTGTGCTCTCCTCTGGAATTCCAAGAAAATGACACACCTAGATGTGTTGGGAATGCACATGTACGGAGCCAAAGATGACATGTGAGCTTGCAACACCCAGCGAGAGAAAGCAGCCGGATTCTGGATGCCAGGCAGCAGGTGGTCAGGGAGGACTTACAAGGTACCAACATGGCGGAACCCTGGCTATCAGGAGAGCCATCAGGACACAAGACAGTTTGAAGAACTCAGAGAGGCTCCGAGGATGGGGGACCAGCACCTCCAACATGGAGAGGCACGGGCAGGATTGCCAACAGCAGGACTGGTTGGTTTTCACCCTGGGAGCAACTGGACATCCCCTAACCAGGCTGGCGCAGACAAGATGTGACCCCTCCCCACCAGGGCAGGAGACCCCCCTGCTGCAGAGGCTGGGAGAGTAATCGGAGGTGACACCCATACGGGGCTCAGGACTGGCCTGGCACACGGAGTTCCTTAGCGCTCAGATGGCCTCTTTCTGTCTTGCTCTGTTACTCTTCCCCACTGGGTCACGAGGAGGTTCAAAGACAAGAGCATGAAGAGGTGACACGGAGAGTGGCACCTGGCTTCCTGCTAACCAGCCTTGCACTTACCCACACGCCCTCCCTCCTCACCCTCCGGGTTATTTAATGTGGCAGAAATGGCTGGTTGCCTTCCAGTGTCTACTGTTCTCTTCTTCAGTAGCAGAACCTCCCTTTTTATCTGGCCTTGTCTTATGGCTGGAAAAGCCATAAGACACTTCCCAGTCTCCTTGCAATTAAGTGGGCCATGCAACCTTACAAGTGGAAGTTGTGAAGAAATCCAGGGATCTGGATCTTTCAAAGAGACTTGGTAGCTTCTCTCCTTCTTTCTCCCTGGTCTCTGAATGGCAGATGTGATGGCCACTGCTCCAGCAGCCATACTGGACAATGAGGACGGTGGCTGCACACAGGGATGTCAGCAAAGAGAAAGAAGGTGCCATCTTCATGGGGTTGTCCTACAATACCCCACCTCTGGGACCCCTGCCCATCCAACCACACCCCACCATCAGGACCTCCAGCTGACCACGCCCACACCCCAAACTGCAGCTCCCCATTTGCCAACACATTTGGAAGCCAGAGTGGCCATATTGGATGATCCTGGAAGCTGTATTTCCCATCTTTAGGCGGGGCAAATCCCATCCTGAGACGCCTGCTGCAGACTGGAAGCTCATTGTCAGAAAAGGTTTTGGAAACCTATAGGGCCACTATAAGCCTATAGGGGGAAATCTGCAATAACCCAGATCTGCAGCGCTAGAGGGGAAGATACATGAACAACATGAAAAAACAAGGGAAGAAAATGATCCAAACAAATCTAGATTCTATATTAATAGAATCCAATGACAGTATGTTAGAAGAAATATCAGAAAAGGACTTCAGATTATACATGATTAAGATGATTCACGAAGCAAAGGATGAGATAAGAGAGCAAATGCAGGCAATGAATGATAATACCAATAAGCTGAAAGAGCACCTGCAGGAAGCAAAAGATCATTTCAACAAACAGATAGAGATTCTCAAAAAAAAACCAAACGGAAATCCTTGAAATGAAGAAGACAATAAACCAAATAAAAAACTCAATGGAAAGCATCACCAACAGACTAGACCACTTGGAAGACAGAATCTCAGACAATGAAGACAAAATATTTAATCTTGAAAATAAAGTTGCCCAAACAGAAGATGGTAAGAAATCATGAACAGAATCTCCAAGAACTATGCGACATGATGAAAAGACCAAATTTAAGAATTACCAGGATTGAGGAAAGCACAGAGATACAAACCAAAGGAATGAACAACCTATTCAACGAAATAATATCAGAAAATTTCCAAAACCTGAAGAGTGAAATGGAAAATCAAATAAAGAGGCTTACAGAACACCAAATGCACAGAATCACAACAGATCCACACCAAGGCACATTATAATGAAAATGCCTAACTTACAAAATAAAGATAGGATTTTGAAGGCTGTGAGAGAAAAGCATCAGATTACATGTAGGGGGAAACCAATACGGATATCAGCAAATTTCTCAGCCCAGACTCTGAAAGCTAGAAGGGCCTGGAACAACATATTTCAAGCTCTGAAAGAACATGGGGTTGTCCTACAAGTCCTGTGTTGCTCTCTCTAGACTTCTTTAATATGCCAGAGAAATACACTTCTTTTTTTTTTTTTTTTTTAGGTTAGGATCTCCAGGATCGGATTCTTTTTTTTTTTTTTGTACATGGAGTAACAGCATACCATTTGCATATTCATACATTTACATAGAGTAATGATGTTTGATTCATTCCGTTATTTTTTTCCTTGCCCCCACTCCTCCCACCCCTCTTTTCCCTCTATACAGTCCCTCCTTCCTCCATTCTTGCCCCCCTCCCACCCCCCATTATGTGTCATCATCGCTTATCAGTGAGATCATTCCTCTTTTGGATTTTTGAGATTGGCTTATCTCACTTAACATGATATTCTCCAATTTCATCCATTTGCCTGCAAATGCCATAATTTTATTATTCTTTATAGCTGAGTAATATTCCATTGTGTGAGTGTGTGTATATATATATATATATATATATATATAACAATTTCTTTATCCATTCATCAATTGAAGGGCACCTAGGTTGGTTCCATAGTCTGGCTATTGTGAATTGAGCAGCTCTGAACATTGATGTGGCTTGTATCTCTGTAGTATACTGATTTTAAGTCCTTTGGGTATAGGCCGAGGAGTGGGATAGCTGGGTCAAATGGTAGGTCCATTCCAAGTTTTCTAAGGAATCTTCACACTGCTTTCCAGAGTGGCTGCACTAATTTGCAGTCCCACCAGCAATGTATGAGTGTACCTTAGAAATACACTTCTATCTTGTCTTAACTACTGTCATTTTGAGGTTTTCTCTTGTGTGCAAGTGATACTAACCCTATGTGATGTGAGTTGAAGGACAACCTCTCTGTTGCTCTCACTGAGGACATCCTGTAAAATCAGAATCAGGTGGGCCTTAAGTGTATGGAGTCTACAGGTTTAAGGACAAAATCTGGTGCACAGATTTTTTTTTTTTTTTTTTTTTTTTTACTTGGGTTTGAACCCAGGGGCACTTAACCACTGAGCCACATCCCCCAGAACTTTTTATTTTTTATTTGGAAACAGGGTCTTGCTAGAGATTTGTCTATGTGTTATGCTATGCGCCAGGGATGTCCAGAGGTTATTCATGAATTAGGGACATCTATGGCTCATGCAGTGAGCTGGCATTCCATGCCTGTCTGTCAGCGTTTGTGTTTGCAAACTTTGACCTCCTAACCCTGCTCAGTTTCATAGAGGAAGACAATAGAAACAAGGAGAAGGAAATTCTCAACACTCATTGTCATACTGTGTTAAACTGGGGGGCTGGCTCCCGTGCTGCACTGAGAGCAACCAGAGTGGGTTTCCCCTATATTGTCAGTGCCTGGAACAGAGCCAGCCTAGGAAACTGTGTGCTGAACTAACTCGAGGGACCCACCCCAGCCACCTGTAGCCAGAGCAGAGCCAGGATGCAAACCCAGGGCTCCCGCCTGCCCAGGCCTCTCCCAGCCAAATGGCTGCTGTCCAGTATAATCTGCTTTCTCCTGGATGCTGACAGAGCACAAGCACCCTGGCTCTGACATCTAGTATATTCACACTCAACCTGGGCTACACCTGTCACCAGCTGTGCCCATTTTGAGCCTTGGTGCTTCCCCCAGTGATGAGGCTAACCATGATATTCATCTCACAGGGAAGACAAGGTGAGATCACACGCGTGATCTCCTCTAAGGTGACCGGCACATAATAGGTGCTCAATAAATGATAGCTTTGTGACCTCTTCTGTATGAATGTGTGTGATGGGGAGGCGTTATTTTGCAGACACCTGGAAATCCTCACTCTAAGGCATCAACTTGCTCTCCCTTAACCAGGCAGCCTGAGTCCTGCTGCCTTGGGGGCTTTTCCTGCACCCCAGGATGATGGTCTGAATTGCCCACTTACATTCTGTTAATCTTCCAACTCACAAAGACACCAGGCCCCAGGTTAGGGCAGCAGACCTGGAGAGAAAATGGACCCGTTGGCCTAACTGGCAAGGTTATCCAAGGCCACATGACTTTTTTGGGATTGTTTTGTATGTGGTGCTGAGGATCGAACCCAGCGCCTCACGCATGCTAGGCAAGTGCTCTACCACTGAGCCACTATCCCAACCCCCACATGACTTTTTGATGCAAGGAAGATGATGCCAAGTCTCTTGCAAAGGGAGCAAGGGTCTTCCTCAGGGAAGATGCCCTTGTACTCCCAGGGATTGCTGGGTGTGCTGAACCACATTTCCCAGGCTCCCCTGCAACAGGTGTGGCCAGGTGCCCCAGCTGGGTTGGGCTGGAGTGACACATAATGCTTCTGAGTCTGGGTCTCCCCAACCCCTGATACCCTCTCCCTCTTCTGACCGGCTGGAGTAAAGATGACAGCCAGGGTGACCTTGAGAGGGCAGGCTGCAAACTCAGCCTGAGTCCCAGAAGGATTGAGAGGAGAGGGCCACCCTCCTAGAATTGTTACGTGGGCAAGAACTCTGTGTGCAGCACTGGTGGGTATTTGTAATATTCTCTGTGCTACAGTAGCAAAGGTTATTACCCTCACTAATGTATCTTCCTTGAAAGTCGGTGTTTTTTTTTTTTGTCGGTTTTTTTTTTTTTTTTTTTTTTTTTTTCTTGTAGCTTTTCCCCTTCAAAACTTTTAACAGTTACAATTGCTGTCTTGGCACTGTTACCAAAGCTGTGGTTGCAACTTAGTCCTTTGCTTGACTGGAGAGGACTCTTGACCAGTATTCTGGTGTTCTTTTATTCTTTCACATTGGGAGTGATTATTTCTGTTTTGTTTGGTTTTGTTTTGTCAAAGTGAATCAGATCTTGAACTAGATTTTTCAAGGCGGCCATGTAAGTTAGAATTCCTACACGTGTGAGAACATATCTCTGATGCTTTCTTACATAAATTCATTCTGGGCGCATAATACATCCGGGGAAGACATCTGTCTCCATTCCTTCTACAACCGTCTGTGAACATCTGTGTATTGAATGCAACTCAAGATCAGCCTGTCTCACCCAGGGTCCTGGCAGGAGCCAGGTGATGTGCTACAAAAGAATAATGGGAAAGAGTTTAATGAAGGAATTACTTACAAAGGCGTGGCCAGGTGTGGTGGTCAGTGTCCTGCCCACATGTCCTTGGCATCACTGCTGTATGGCAATGACTACTTACTGCTAATGCTTCAGTCATTCAATCTCCCTCCCTCTCTCTCTCTCCTCAGGTATTATCCAGCTGTGCGAGCGAGCTTAGCCAGTTATGCTGAGCACACTAAAAGTGCCAGAAGTTACCGTCCTGGAAGCAGCCCTCAAAATACAGTGTAGGCCTGTGGGTGGAGCTCAGGGTAGAGCACTTGCCTACCATGAGGAGTCACTGGGTTCGATCCCCAGCACGACACAAAACAAATACCAGAGGCGAGCGAGGGGACCAAGCCCCAGCTTCCTGGCCCCTCAGTTGACCCAGACAAACTCTCCATCATCTCCCAGATAGATGGGGCCTTGAGCTCCAGGAGCAGGCAAGGTGACCTGCCCATGCTGGCTTCCTCCTCTCCCCTGTCTTATTTCTGCTCTATCCCTCCTGTGTGTCTGGGATTTCTTCCCAGATAAACTATTTGCATTCCAAACTGTTTCAGCCTCTGCTTCTGGGGAAACCCTAAACCAGAGAGCAGAGGTTAGGGAAAGAAACAACAGGTCACACAGCACCTGGGGGCTAGTTAAAAAAAAAAAAAAAATGGAACTTTATTTTTGGAGAAAGGGCAAGAAGGGAGAGGGACGATACTGTGTGAAGAAGGCCTGCCATTAGCCAGAGCCTTGGTAGAGGGATGTGATCACCCCCATGACTGCACAGGGAGGGAGAGAGAATGAACACCCTGGCTTCTTCCTCCTCTTACTGATCTGCTGTGCCCATCACTGACCAAATAAAACCAGAAGCCAGAGGGCAAGAGGGCCTGTGGTGTTACCCACAGCGTGAGGCTTGGGGCACAGAGCCATGGCAGAAGGGTACAGCGTGCCTAGAGGACACACAGGAGGCCTGCAGCACAGCCACTGCTTTCCTGAGTATCTAGTCTTCCCAGAAAGCAGAATTCCAGTAGCCTAGGATCTGGGAAAAGGTTATTCCAGGTTTCAGGATGGAGTAGACCAAGGTGCAGAGGCTGGAGAGCAGGGGCAGGTAGAAGTCAGCTTTCCTTTTACCTCCCGCTGTCTACCAGCCCCCTAAAACCCTGTAACTTCAAAGAGCCTTTCATTAGCTATCACAATTGTGTAGGTCAGCAGTTGGGGCTGGGCTCACTGGGTAGTTCTGTCCTATATGGCACTGACTAAAGTCAGGCTTCCAGCTGATCTGGATGGTTCAACAGGACCTCAGGAGCACATCCAACTTCTGGGTGGGCTCGGCCGAAAGGCAGGGCTCAGTTGTCTGAACTGGAATGGCTGAATGTGGGCTTTCAAGCAAGGTGACTAGTAGCTGAGGGCTCCCAGAGAGAATGTTCAAGAGACCCCAGTGGAATTAAAGATTTCTTACAACCTATGCTCCATATGCAGGGATGTTGCTTCCACCATGTTCTATCAGTCAGTGAGTCACTCAGGCCAGCCCAGTTGTAAGGAGAAGGAAGTTAGATCCCACCTCGCAAGGAGGGGAATAGCAAATAACTCATGGTCACTTGAACCGCAAGCCATCCAGGCTGACCAGGGTTTCAAAACATACTGTGAAGTAGTGGGACTGATTTTGGAGAGGGACTTGAATGTCATGACAGGAGATGGGGATTAGATTCTAGAGTCAAGTTCAAATTCAAATCCCAGTTCTGCAACCTACTTAACAATCCATGAGCCAGGCTCATTGTTCTCCTCTGATTCAGTGTCCTTACCTATAAAATGAAAACAGTTCCTGCTTTGCAGGGCAGCTGGACAGATTAAATGGGATGGCATTTATAAAGCACTTCCTAGGGTAGCTGGGGCCAAGGGCATATCAATATGGTAGCATAATTATTTATCTTGAGTTATACTGAGAGATATTCACCAAGCGACTCTGGAGCTTTGATAATGTACCAGAATGGATCACTTCAGATCCTCTCTCCACACTCCCACACATGACCCAGCCCCAGGTACAGCTAACTTTGCTTGAATACACGAGCTTGAATCTGAGTCTCCCATCTTCCCCATTGTCACCTCCATCTTCTACCCAGATCATGGTTGCTGCTTCTTCCTGGTCTTGGACTCTCACTGAACCCCAGCAATTCTTCCCTTCAAGGCTAAGCACACAGGCTTCTCAACCTGTGCTGTGGAGCCAGATTGCCTGGGGGATCTTGTTAAAATACAGATTCTGATGGTTGGCTCCATAGATCTGGAATGAGGTCTGAGCGTGTCCATTTCTTTTCTTCCTGCCCAGTACTGGGGATTGAACCCAGGAATGCTGTACCACTGGGTTACATTCCCCCGCCCTTTTAATTTTTTTTTTTTTTTTTTTTTGAGACAGGGTCTAAGTTGCTGAAGCTGGCCTTGAACTTGCAATCCTCCTGCCTCAACCTCCCCAACTGCTGGAATTATAGGCATGCACCAACCAGGCCTGACTCTGAGAGTGTCCATTTCTACCCAGCTCCCCTGGGATGATGATGTTGATGGTTCCCAGGCCACACTCTAAGCAGCTGGAGGATATTTTTTTTTTTCCAAATAAAAGCTTGATCCTGTCTTGGAACCACTTAAAATCGTTCCTGGATTCCCTAACACTCCTGGGGGAAAGATCAAGCCTCACTGTGTCCCACAGGCCCCACATAATCTATTTCCCACCTGACTCTGGAGTCCTTGCCCTGTCACTCTCTCCCCCTTATTTATGAATTTGCTAATTTATTTATAACAAAGAAACAAAGCCATCATCCCACCCAGATTGCAGTATTATAACTTGAGTATCCCTTTGTGCTTCACTCCTGAGATAGTGTTCTCCTAATATTTCTGTTTATCTTTCCTTTGCTTTATTTTTTTCATGATGCATGTATCTAAACATGAATATTTGGGGTTTTGCTTTTATATATTCTAAAAATTGCACCATAGCGTATGTAGTTTTTGTAAAAAAAATTTTTTGCTCAACATTATTTATCAGTAGATGTCTGTTTTTTCTGTTTTTGTTGTTTTGTTTTGGCTTTTAGACAGGGTCTGGCTTACTTGCCTAAGCTAGCCTCCACCTTGTAATCCTTCTGCCTCAGCCTCTAAAGTCACTGGGATCATAGATGAGCTCAACCACACCCAGCTACCAGACGCCCCTGGGGAGGGGTCTGTGGCGGAAGTTCATTCAGTTTCACTGCTGTGTAAGAGTCCTTGGTGTGGGTATTTCAGTTGATAAACTCATTCTCCTGTGGGTGGGTTTTGGGGTGCCTCCATTACAGCCAGTGCGGGTGTGAACATTTGGTACAGGTCTCTATCTGGACAGATTTCTTTGGTAATTGCGCAGACTTACTGTGTCCCGGTCCCCCTGGGTCTCCATGCACCCTGGTATCCTTTCATCCCTAGCGCCCTGGAGTCTCTCACACGGAATGAGTGCCCTCTCCACCGTGGCTGCCTCTTTCACTCCACCTCACCCGGTGGACCCCAGCAAGTCCTGGACCACAGCTGACCCCGCCATTAGAGCTCTCTAATCACACACTCTGTCGAGTGGTTCTGCGGCGAGCCGGGATCTGGCACTTAGACCCAAGCCTCCAAGGCTGCTGAGGCTCCCGGTCCGCGCGCCCGCCCCGCCCAGCTCCCCTCCGCTAGCCCGGGTCTGCACACAGTAGGCGCCCAGGCAGCAGCGGAAGCGTCGATTGTTGTTGGAGGCGCCGGGAAGGCGGCAGAGCCGGGCCAGGCGGCTGTGGTGGAGCCCACAGGTGGCTCTGCAGGAGTTTTCGGGTTGGTAGCAGCCCACCGAGCCTCGGGGTCCGGAATACCAGGAAATGCGCAGGCCGGGCGGCGGCGGGGCCCGGCTCCGGCGAGGGGCGGGGCGGGGCGGGGCCTGGGAGGGGGCGGGGAGGGGGCGGGGCCCGGCCCGGTAAAGAGGAGCGTGGCTGGCGGCCGGCAGCAGGGGCCACGGGGAAGCGGACCTGCCGCCGGGCCAGCGGAGACCCAGCGGCCTTCGACGGAGGGAGCAGCGCCGGGCGCACGCTTGGCACCATGACCCAGACGCTCGCCTTCGACAAGCCCAAAGTGAGCGCGGGCTCCGGGTTCGGGTCCGGCTGCCGGTCTGTCCCGGGGTTTAGGGGGCTCCAGCCGCAGGCGTCCTCACCCCACACGCACCGGGGCTCCTGCGGGCGCTTTCTTCCCCGGGCTCAGGTCTCAGCTCGCCTCGGGGCTGTTCAGTGAGCGACAGTGAGGCAGGGAGCGTCCAGAACCCGCAGGCGTCCCTGACCGGCCTCGGGTTCTGCTTCTGCCCCTGACTGGTCTCAGCCTCGCTGTCCGCCAAATGCGCGCTGGTGTCGCAGCGCTGAGCAGCCGTGTGAGCCTGGGCAGGGCTTGGCGTCTCTGAATCTCCGCGGTCTGAGGTCTGAGGTCTCCGTCTGCGGGCGCCTAGCTTTGAGCCAGGGCGTACTGAGCGCTCCATGAACGAAGCAGCGCTCTGCTTTCTCCGCGCCAAGGGGCCCCGGGTTGTGGATGCGCCCGTGGGATGAACGGGGAGCCAAGCCAGGAAGGGGAGGGAGGCGAGCACGGCGCGCCCCTCCCCACGGGGCCAAGCGGGTGACGAACCTGGGCTTCGAGCCGCAGTAGGATTTACTCGGGGCCAAGACACGGCCACTGGCCCCAAGGGAGAGCCCATGGTCTCTCCGCCGGCCAGCTGTGGAGTCCTGGCGGAGTCTTGGGAACGGCGGAGTCAGGGTGGGTCCAGGTCCACATGGCCTGCTTTGCAGCCCTCGCAGATTGTGTACAGGGAGGGGCGGGGCCCAGGAGTCCGCCAAGCCCGGCGGTTCAGCCAATAGGGTGTTGACACTAGGGGGCCAGGGGACCAAGTCAACTGCAGCTGGTCTCAACTTATGGGAGGGAGGATGGCAGATAGCACAGAAGTTTTAGTGAGAATTGTGGGGGGAGAAGGCAGGAGCAGAGTGGACCCCACTATTGATGCCCCCACCACAGAGAAAATGCTCTGCTACTCCCTGTTGGAAGTACGGAGTGCCAGGACAGTCCTCCTGCCCCAACCCAAGCCTCCTGCACGTCTTGTCTGGAAGTCCCTGACCATCATTGCTGCTCATTAGTGCCTCTTGCCTTTGAAGGCATTTATTTGTTTGTTTGTTTTAAAATTTTTTTAAATATTTTACTTATTTATATGTGATGCTGAGGATCGAATTCAGTGCCTCCCACGTGCTAGGCAAGTGCTCTACCCCAGACCTGAAGGCATTTTTTTTTTAATTAAAAAAAAAATTATACTTTAGATTCCCCTGCCTTGGAGCTGGGAACCACCATACCCTGATGCTAATCTAGGCAATAGGTGAAGCCTCTTGATTGGGTGTGAGGTGGGAGTTATGGAACCAACAATGGGTTACACTTCTATAGCGTTAGCTGTGCAACAGTTTGATTCTAGTCATACTTTTATATCAGCCCCATAGGGGAGGCCCGCATGCTGTGGTTCAACCTTCTGGGTCCTTGTCCAGTCTTCTCATCTGCTTCATGCTGGCAGGTCATTTCTTCCCTCTGAGCCTCAGTTTCCATTCCTGGGGAATAGGGCAGCATTTGCTTTCATGGGAGTCTGGATGCTTGAGAGTAAAGATGGCACGTCACCTGCCATGTCTGAGATGTGACAAATCTTGTATCATTGAGCTGGCAGGAGGACTGGGAAGGAGCTGCTGTGTCTGGGCCTTCCTGTGGGTGATCCGATAATAAGTATGACTACTAGTTATCACAGCAGAAATTTACTGAGGACTGGTTTTTTTCTGTGCCAGGCACTGGCCTCAACACAGTAACTACAAGAATTTATTGGATCCTGGCAATGACCCTATGAGGCAGCCAAGCTCATCTCCATTTACAGGCGAAGAACAGGCACAGTGAACTTAAGTAGGTGCAAGATCATACAACTAGGAATAGCTGAGTTGAGGTCTGAGACCAGGGAAGGTGGCTTTGGAATTCTGTGCCCCTAACCGCCTGTCCTGAGCTCCCTCTGTGGGGGCCCTGGGGATGGAGGTGCTGGTACCCAGGTGCAGGCCTCTGGGACAGGCGCATTTGCTGGGTTCTTCAGCTTCTCAAGCCTGCCTCTTCCTGGGGCCCAGGACCTGACCAGTTATAAGAGGGCAGCATGGGTGGTACTTTTCAAACTTCCATGTGCACCAAATCGCCTGGGTTTGAATGTTCGACTGTTTGGGCTCTGGTTGAGGAGCTCTGCCTCTGGTCCACAGACATCTTTAAGGAGCAAGGCCCTAGAACACGGAGAGCCTGTTTGGATTGTCATTCCAACAAATGCTTCCCGAGAACTTTTTGGGCACTGGAAAAGGAGGAAAGAGGATAGATGTATGACCCTTATCACTCTTTGTCCATCAAAGCAGGGCTGGAAAATCCTGTGGTCCTCAGGTGTTCTTTGTCCTGGAGGGCAGGGCTGGCCACACACCCATTTTTGTAATTATAACAATGACTGTCCTTGGAGTGGCCCTGGGTACCCTTTGGCAGTTTTTCTCAGAATCCTGGATGACCCAACAAAGCACATGTCTTCATCCCCATTTACAGATGAAGAAGCTGAGACCTAGGAAGGTGAAGGGACTTGCTACACAAAATCTGAGCACCTTGAAACTGTAGGCTTGGGTGTGAAGTGGCCAGGGCGGGGGAGGGGCTGTTTCAGTCCTCTGTTCCCCATGCAGAGGGGATTTTTCATTCATGCACTTGAATGCCTACCCTGTACCAGGCACTGTTCTAACTGCTTTGCATATGTTAACGTGTTTCAGGCTCACACAGCCTTGCAGTTGTGGAAACTGACTCAGAGAGCGGAAGGAGCTTGCCAAAGTCACACAGCCGTAAAGCAGCAAAGCTAGATTTGAACCCAGATGGACCTAAAACTCAAGCGAATGCTATTAACTCTTTTGCTACGTTGTCACTCCCACTTTGTTGAGGGGTGGAGGAAGGACGGAGGGTGTGGGCAGAGGATTTAGAATCAGGGTGGCAACTTGGCCTTGCGCTTCAGATAGACCAGAGTTGAATCCCTGCCTCACCACTTAGCAGCTGCAACTCCTCAGGTAGGCAAGTCCTGAACCTCAACTTCTTCTTCTGTAAAATGGATTGAAAAATACCAATGTCCTGCTGGGCTTGGGAGCACGTACCTATAATCCAGCTACTCAGGAGGCCAAGGCAGGAGGACCACAAGTTTGAGGACAGCCTGGACAACTTAGTTGATCCCCAATACCCAAAACCAAAAAACAAAACGACAAAAGCAAACAGAGAGACAAAAAAAATCCATGACACAAATGTCTTGGGATTCTTGGGGAAAACCAAGGTGCTGGTGTTTCTTCTACAGTGACTGGCAGGTATTGGCAGGCCCTAGGTGTGTCCACCCTATCTGGGAACTGCAATTGGGGATTGCATGGACTCTGGAAAACCTCCCCATCTGCAGAGTGGCCCTCCTTTATGTTTCCCTGTGACAGAGCCTCTTACTCTCACCTGGGTTCTCAGTGCCTTTCACTAGCCAGAGCCACCTGTCAAAACAAAAAGTCCCCCAAGGCAGCCTGCCTTACTATGGGGGGTAGTTGCTAGGAGTGGAATGAAGGAGATTGGGTTTCATTGAAGCCTTTCGTTTGACAGAAAAGGACAAGGACCAGAGAGGGGAATTGGTCTGTGTGTACAGAGGGAGGCAAGGAGGCCAGTCAGCCTCCTGCTTTCACACCCAACCTCAGCATGGGGTGGGAAAGCTGTGAGCTGAGAGGGCCTTGTCCTCAGAGGGGGAAGGTAACAGTACAGTATGACCTTGGACCACAGTGGTATGGGGGAGCCCAGAGTGAAGTTTGATGCTGTATTTACTCATGGCATTGGGGGAGGTTCACACTCACCCCTAAGTGCACCGAGGGCCCAGAACAGCAGTGCCATAGTGGTTCTGGTGCCCAGGGAGGTTGAACAGCACAGAATTTGAACTTGAGCCGTAAACTGTGCTGGGGTTGCCCAGGTCTGAGTCCTGATCTCCCACTCGTTAGTGAGGGGAACTTGAACAAACCTCTCCACTGTGCCTCCGTTTCCCCTGTAAGATGGGAATTTTACCTACACCCATCTCACGAACACCAAGCACAGGTCTGGCCCAGCCTGGACACCAGTGATGGCCGCTGTTGATCAGTATCATCATCATCAGCAGCAGCAGCAGTAGGAAGGTTGAGAATTGTCCTGACTGACTTCCCAGGTCCATCCAGCCCTTGCCGTGCACGGTGCAGGGGGCTTGTTGCAGCAGTGAAAACTTCTGGGTTTAGGGTCAAACAGATTTCCAGCTGTGGTATTCGTTAGTCTATTAGTTAGACACTCATTAGTCTTTGTTAATCTTTCCACAGCTCAGTCTGGTCACCTATAAAGTGGGAATAACTGGGCCATTGCTAGGCTGTGACCCCATGTGGTTTCCCTTAGGCAGAAAGCACATCTTGCCATCTGGGAAATCTCTGGGAAGGCTCACAGCAGCAACAGAGGACTGGGCGGACCCCAAGGAACTGCTGGGCCAGCCCCTTCCACTCTATCTTGCAGCTACAGAAGCCCAGATTGGGCTGAGCATGAAGGGCTTCCTGGAGGAGGTGGGCCTGAAACAGTATGTGGGCTCTACAAGTCACGTGAGAGACCATGGGGGCACAAGGCACTGACCCATGGCACCACCCAGCTCATTTCGAAGAACAGTCAGGAAGGGAGGGCTCATGGCTGGCAGTGGGCACCTGCGGCTTATCTGGGTGCTGGCTGCAGTGCTGAGGGCCCCAAGGCTGGTCAGGCCCTGTCTGGATTCTCTGCCAGGCCTGAGGGGGGAAGTCAGTCCTTCCTTACAGCAGAGAGAGAACCCAGCATTGCTGAGGTGGCGGGGGGAGAGAAGAAGGCGATCGTGGTCATCTGAGCCTGTTTCGCAGTGCCAGGTGCTGTGCTAGCACTGGGGGTACAGCAGGGTCTGGGGACCTCAGAGCCGGGGAGAAGCCATCCTTTGGTTTGCCTGTGAGGTGGCCCATCCTGCTGGCCCTGTGGTTGGTTGTTGAAGGCATGGGAGTATCTGGGTGAGGGGTCCGAGGCCTGGGTCCTTCTGGCTCTGCCATCAACAGCTGGTGACCTAGGGTGATGCAGGGTGGGAATACTCCTCCCTGGGTCTCACCTGGCTGGCTGACATCTCTTGAGACAGGACTTAGTTGCCCATTGTAAATATCTGTTGGCAACGGAGACCACTTCACTCTGAGCTGAGGTGCTCTGACGGATGCTGGGCCAACTGTGGTGAGTGCAGAGGAGGGAGCGTGAGATTGCTCTCCAGAGAGGTCAGGAGGCCGGCACAGGCTTGGTAGGAGGGGCTGAGGCCTTGCACAGGACTCCAGCTTAGTGGAAGGACTTGGGTTCCAACCTTGCTCTACCATCATCCATCAGTGTGACCCTGGGAAGGTCACTGTGCCTGTCGGAGCTGAGCTTGGCAAGTCCGTTTCCACATCTGCACTGAGGGCTAATGGTGTGCACCTTGCCTAGGGGTCAGTATTAAATGAGATAAAGGGGCTGATAATCATAGGTAGCTGCTGTCGCCATTATTGTTGCCATATCGTTCCGGAGGCCAGGCCCACAGAGGCAGTACAGGGCAGCAGAGTGGTTAGAAGCTCAAAGACCAGACCTGGGGGTCTGTTCAGGACACACTTCCTACCCTGCTCCCCACTTCCTGTGTGATTTTCTTCACCTTACCGCCCTCCGCTCCAGGTCACTGTACTCTGAGTTCAGAAAGGTCAGGTCAGGCTGCGCTGTGCTGCTCTGTGGAAGAAACATCCCAGATCTGAGCGGCCTGGACAACACGCACAAACCCCGTTCCCGCTCATGTGCGTGCGGTGGTCACTCAGGGCCAGACGGCAGGCGATCACCATGCTAAACATTGCCAGTTGCTGCACCAGAGTGAAGAGGGAGTCCTGGCGGGTCTTGCATTGGCGTTTAAATGCTTTTCCTCGAAGTAATCTCCAGATCCCTCATGCCACCCACAAGGGGGCCAACGGTGCCACTTCCCTTATTCACTTCCTGAGTGACTGGCTCTGAGAGGCTCTGAGGAAATAGCCCAACTCCCCGTGGCCATGGGAGCCCAATCTGGGTGGTCCTGCCCTGTAGCGTCCCCTGTCTCACCCCCTTCTCTGAGCCTGAGCTGTAGTTCCTCCATACACCCCGTTTTTTCTTGCTGCTTGGAGTTTGCACATGCTGTTCCCTGTGCCTGGAACGTTCTTCCTGCCGCCCTCCCGACTCCTGACCCTCCTAGCTCGGTCCCTTCATCCTGCAGTGTATTTCAGCTCAAGGCCTGCTTCCCTGGGAGGCCACTGCTGGCCTCCAGCTGGGCCAACTCCTTGGTTTGTTGCTGCCCTTTTAGGACTATGTTTGTGTTTCCTAAGGGGTCGTCTTGGTTTGAGACTGTACCTTTATCCATGTGACATTTGCCTGACACCTGTCCCCTTTACTAGGTGGCATGTGCCACAGGATCCCCTCCCCCAGCCTCATTGCTCAGCAGCCTCTCACAGCTCTTCTCTCTCAGCCTCCATCATCCCCACCAACGTTTAAACGTGGCCAAGTTCAAAGGAAACAAACTCCTCTTGAACCCACATGCACTTCCTGCCTGCTCCCCGGCCATTTGTTTTCCATGCAGGGATAAAATTTATGAAAGAATAGTCAGAAGTTTCTCCCCTTTCTTACTTCCTTTCCTCCCCACCCCTTTTTTAGTATGGATTCTGCCCCTACTTGGGCCTCTGCAGTGATTCTCTAGGGCACTAATTCTTAACTTTGCATGATTAAAAAAGGGGGTAGATCTTTCAAAAAAGGAAATAGTAGGGCTGGGGTGTAGCTCAGGGTACAGCACTTAATGTAGCAGGCAGGAGGCCGGGGTTCAGTCTGCTGCTGAACCTTTTGTTCACAAACAATCAAAACTAAACAAAACACATGCACGCACACACGCACGCATGCCAGTGCCTGAACCCACTCCTAGGATCTTGATGTAATTGATCTGGCACGGGAGCCAGAGCATTTGTGATTTTCTAAAGCTCCGGTGATGGCTCCTAATGGATTGAGAACTACTCCAGTGTCCCCAGTGCCTATGTTCTTAGACCAGGGGCATCTTCTGCCCTCCTGCCCTCGACTTGGCAAGGCCTAGCTTTATGAGTTTCCTGTGGTTTGTGTAACAAATTACAACATACCAGGTGGCTTAAAAACCACGGAAATTTATTCCCTTGACGTTCTGGAGGCCAGAAGTCCACAATTAGGGTGCCAGTGGGGCCACTCTGCCTGAAGGCTCCAGGTGGGGGGTGGTCCCATTCTCTGTTCCAGCCTCTGGCAGCCCCAGGTGTCCTTGGCTTGTGCATGCGCGGCACTGGTCTCTGGCTCTTGGTCACAGTGCTGCTTCCTGTGGTGTGCATATCTCTGCCTCTGTTACAGGACACAAGGTTGTTCTCAGGGCTCTCCAGGTTATCCAGAATGAGCACTTTCTCTCAAGGTGTTTGATAGTCACATCTTCTGCTGTATGAGGTCATGTTTTACAGGTTCCGGGGACTGGACTGTAGACAGCTTTTGGGGAACCAGCATCAAGAGCCCACTATGCTGACCTGGTGGGCACTGCCCTCCTGAACGTCTGATGGCCCTCCTGCTTCTGTAGCCCCTCTGCCCTCAGCGGGGCCTCCCTGACCCAGCCCTGGAATGCTGGTGATTGAAGGCCTGGGCCTAGGCCTGAGCCTCTCCTCCCTTAGCGTGCTGTCCCTGGGTGAGCCCATTCAAGACCATTACTGCAGGTGCCCTCTCCCACCTGGGTGTCAGGGTGCCTCCAGACCCTGGTGTTTCTCGGTCTGTGAGACAGCTGTGTAACCTAGAGCAGGTGACCTCCCCTCTCTGAGCCTCTGCTTTCTCAAATGTCTTAAGGTGGCTCCAGCTGAACATAGTTGGGACCAAACCAGCCATGCCACTCTCTCTAAGTCCCCATCCCTGTCCCCCCTTAGGATCTGATTCTCTTCTAGGGCTTTCTGCCTCAGGCGATGGGAATCACCTCACCCAAGCCTACCTGGAGGTATCTGCTACCTTGGACAGCTTTTTCTCCCCGTTTTCCCCTGTCCACCTCATGACCTGCATCCAAGCCTCCGTCTTCGTCTAACCTTCCGCAGCCTCCCTTGCCCTCTCCCTCTGTCCAGCCTCATGCCCTGCATGGCATCTCCACAGCCTCAGGAGAAAGCACAACTCCCTGCGGCTGCAGGGCCCACCCAGGTGGTCCTGCCCTGCAGCATCCCCTTTCCCAGGACCCCCCCGTCTCTGAACCTGAGCCTCTGTATACCCCATTTTCTCTTGTTCCATCTGCCCAGAATGTCCTTCCTGCCTCCCTCCCCAGTGCCCTGCCTAATTTACCTGCTTTCCCCGGGAGGCCACCTCTGGTCTCCAGCTGGGCTAAGCTCTTTGGTTCATGGCTCTTTTGTAGGATTTATGTTTGTGTTTCTGAAGGGTCATCTTGGTTTGAGACTGTACATTTATCCACATGACATTGGCTTGACACCTCTGTCCCTTGCTGTGACATAGGAACGTGACTTCCTCCCTTTGGCTTACGTCTGCACCCCTCACCCAGCAGTGCTGCATGATTTTGATTGGTGGATTGATTTTTCTGTTCTGAGCACTCTGAGGTCCTGCCCATAGGAGTTTTGGCATCTCTGATCCCTGCCAGTCCTGTGGGCCCCAGCTAAGTATCCTCTGCAAGAGCCAGCTCCCGAGTTGCTGTTCTTCATAACCAAGGAAGCTAACTTTCTCATCTGGGCCTCCAAGTTCCGGAGATGGTCCCTTCCTGGTGGAGATATCCGTGGGAATTCTTTGATTCTTCTCTGACCTGGAGTAGGCAAAGTCTCCCAGCACCTGCTGTGCCTCTTACAGCTCATAGTGAACACCCTTGTTGAGAGGCAGGGGCAGTTCCCCTCCGGCCATACCTGTGTACATACACTGTCTTAAAAATCCTTACAATTTTTCTTAGACAAGGGGGTATCATATCAACCCATTGTTTTTGGGTTGAGAAAACTGAGCCTCAGGAGATATCAAGCATCTTGTCTGAGGTCACACAGCCAGAGAAGGGGCCGCGCTGGGAGTAAAGCCAGATGGGTGGTCTCCAAGCCTCTGCCAGTAGTCTCTGCTTTGTGTAAGAGGAGGTTGGGCCCGTGGGGGATGATCACCGAGACCACCAGGTATCCAGTACCCTAGCTGGAGTGCTAGAAAGATCTGTGCTGCTGAATATCAATTCCTGACAAGCTAGGCCTGCCACTGCTAGCATGTCCACAACCCGGAGCCTGATTTTTTAAATGTGTTACAGATACTGTGGTGTCTGTAGTCTGTCATCAGTCCTCTCTGCTGAACTTGGATTTGGTTTAGTGAGGTGGCTGAGAGCAGGGGCTGTCTGAGTGAAGGCTGGGGCTCAGGAGTTCCCTTGGGACCCCCTGGCCTGGTCGTTAAGAGCACAAGCTGGGGAATTGGGCTTGGGTGTTAGGACCCGGGCTCTGCCATCGCCTGGCTGTGGTTGAGAACAAGCTCAGGGTTGGGTCCCTGTTGGCATCACTTGCTTGCCATGTGCCTCGGACAGAAATTTAACCTCTCTGAACCTCAGTGTCCTCAACTGTGAAAGAGATAACAGTTGAACCCACCCCACAGGTGAGGATTAAACAAAAGTGAGTTTAGTGAAGCACCTGTGCTGAGTGTCCAGGGAGTGGTGGCCAGAGGTCCTCATGGTGGATGTTAACAACCCCCGAAAGGTCCTCCAGGCACCCAAGGGTGTTCCTCTCTCTCTTCCCTCTGCTCCTTGCAGGTGGAACTGCATGTCCACCTCGATGGAGCCATCAAGCCTGAAACCATCTTATACTACGGCAGGTAAGTCCGTGGTCAGGAGCTGCCCTCCCCTGGGGTTGAGGGAGTCCACAGCTCCTCGGAACCCCCTAGAGAAATCCAGGGTACTGCTTCTTCTGGGATCCCTGTGGGAATCAAATCAGCCCACGGGCAGAAGAAGGTGGTTTGTGGGGACATTTCCTCCCTGTGCCCCTGGCCTCTGTGGGTTGAGGTCAGCAAGGGCCTCCTTCTGGAGTGCCTCCCACCGCTCTCGGTGTCCTTTACTTGTTCGTTTTCCACTCACTGTTTGGAGCTGGAAGGACTCAGCTCTCCCCCACAATCTTCAGAAGTTCAGCTCTGGAGGCAAACTTGAACATCTGTCCTGCGAGCCGCATCCTCTCAGGTGTGCGGGCTGGGCCCCTCAGGAGAGAACTAGTTGTCCTTGAGAGTTTGTCCACCTCCCCAAGACAGTCCTGATAAGCATGTTCCCCCCACCTCAGTGCACTTCCAGCGACCTCTGCCCCCAGAGGCTGCTGGCGTGTTTTAGCTGTGACAGGAGCAGACAGGAATCGAGGGTGCAGTGCGTGCTCCTCAGTGCCCCACTTCACAGGTGAGGACACAGCTTGGCAGGTGCATAGCTTACCTGGTAAGCCCAGGGCAGAGGTTTGAGCAGGGAGCCAGCCCCAGCCCCGCCCTCCGCCATTACACATGCAGCTGGAGGTTTTGGTGAGGTAACCATGGAAACCCACTTAGCTCAGGGCCTGCTGCACATCAACAGCCCAGATGATCCTGTATTAATTAGCACCTCCTGGCTCCGCAAGTAGGGTGGGTGTCAGCCTTATCTCTGCCTGTCCCTTGCCCACGTGGTGCTGCCAACTAGCACCACAGGGCCCCAGTGAGGTCCTCAGGATGGGATGATGGGATGGAATCTAATCACAGCACTGCTAAGGGGCCATTGTCACTCATTAGCGGAAGCCTGAAGGCCAGAGTGACCAGGGTAGGGTGGTGGGGAAAGGGAGGGAGCCACCAGGATGGTGGCTGCTCTGATTTCCCTCTTCTTCTGCCACCTCTGTGGGCCCTGGAGGGTGGGTGGGCAGGTGCCAGCTGTGTTGGGCCTGGAGTCGGCAAGCAGGGACCTGAACATGGGTGTCGAGCTGGGAGGGGACAAGGGGAGCCACTGGCCTGTGGCCCTCCAGACCCAAGCAGTGGCGTCTCTGTCTGGTGACTCCTCCTTTCTTCTTCCTTCAGCTCCGGGGATCCCACCTTCTCCAGGGCCTCTCTTACCTCTCCTCAGTCTCTGCGCCACCCTGTCGGCTTTCTCCAAAGCATACTCTGAACCTGGCCACTCTCTCCTCCTGTCGCTGCCCTGCTCTGAGTCCCCACTCGCCCTCCCTTGATCCTGGAATGGCCCTCCGACTGTGCACAGATGCCACCCCATCTCCTGGGCAGGGCCACCGTCAGAGCCATTGTCTTCACACAGTCTTACAACTCGTCCCCCCGCAGGCTCTGCAGGGTCCAGTGACTGGGCCTGGACTTATGAAGGAAGGTGACCTTGGGGCAAGCTGGCCAGTAGTGGGAGACTCAACTTAGGGGTTATCAGTGGGTACCATGCATCTGTCCTCTGTATACCAGGACTGCAACAGGGTCACCTTGTCCCCTAGAGTAAGGAGCCAAAGCAGGCTGAGTGGCAGGCTGGTGGGCACCAGAGTAACCTTGGTGGTGCCTACTAGACCCCCACCGGGGACTGAGGCTACCAGATAGGAAGGGGCATATTCACAGGGGTTTGGGGAACATGCAGTTATGTAGGAAAACACTTAAAAAAATTTGTTTTCAGCGCTGGGGATGGAGCCCAGGGATTGACACGTGCTAGGCAAACGCTCTACCACTGAGCCACCTCCCCAGCCCCTGAATGTCCCTTAAAAAAAAAAAAAATTCTTGTTTCAAGGATGCAGCATCTTCTCATCTCCTTGAGGATGGCCCCTCTGGATTTTTAAGTTCTCTTCTCTGCATTGTTTCCTGAGTGCCTTTTGTCTGCTCTTGTTTTGTTCTGTCGGAAGCATTTCTTTGGCTGTCCCTTTTACTTAAAAGGGGGAAACTGAGGCCCAGGAGGACCCCCTGTGTAGGGGTCCAGTTGGGATGAGGGGGCGGAGGCAGGAGCACGTGCAGGAGGAGGCCACTCTGAGCTGGCACCAGCTTCCTGTGACCCCAGGGGAGGCAGGGACACTAATGGGTGAAGGGAGGCTCTGAGGGGACTCTCAGCAGGTTGCTAAGTCCAGTGCGAGCCAGGAGCTGGGGAAGGGTGGGAGGGAGCAGTGCGCTGGAAGACCAGCTCAGGGCCCTCCCACCCGGGAGCCCCCATCACCGCTGCCAGCATGCTAGACCAGCAGGCTGCTCCGGCGTGCCAGCCCGGAGGAGGGGGAAGTCCTGCCCCAGCTTCTGCCCCGGGCATTGTGAGGCTGTGGTTCTTGCCCCTGATAACCCCTGACTGGGCAGCAACCAGCTGGCCCTGGCTACTCCTGGGGCTTGGGAAGAAGTTCTGGGCTTGTCCTGGCACTTGCCTGTCTGCAGATGCCGGCCCACCAGGGATGTGGAGGGTGTGTGACAAAGAGACTTCAACCCCTGCTGGTCCCTCTTGAGATCTGCTGCTTGTCCTGGCTGAGGGCCAGAAGGTCTGGGAGGAATTCCAGTCCTGGTTCTATGGGGCTGAACCTCCGTTTTTCCAGCCACCCGAGGGGAGGTGTTGGATGGAGAGTCCTGGGTTTCCTGCCAGCCCCACCCCCAGGCTTCCACCCGCCCCGTCAGGCCTGGCCGGATCCTGTCCTGGCTGGTCTACCCTCAGTCTTGTTCTCAGGAAGCGAGGCATCGCCCTCCCGGCTGACACGGCAGAGGAGCTGCAGAACATCATTGGCATGGACAAGCCGCAGTCGCTGCCTGACTTCTTGACCAAGTTTGAGTACTACATGCCTGCTATCGCGTGAGTGAGCCCAACCCGCGGGACCCGGGGCCGTGGGCACCTGTGCCCCAGCCTCTGGGAATCACAGCAGGTCCTCTTGAACACACCTCTCCAATGTCTTTGGGCCTCCGTTGGCCCTTCTGAAAAGTAGATGTAGCGAATGGGAATGCCTTCAATGTCTGCAGAGAAGGGGCAGAATAGGGGAGTTAAGGACGCTAATCCTAATCTCAGACTCTAGGGGGGAGTGACACAGCATGGGGCAGTTACCCTCTCTGGGCCTCAGTTTGCCTATCTGTATAATAGGACTGGCATTTGGAAGGGACCCAGCACTATCCTCAGGATAGCCTTCTCACTTGAAAGACTGGAAGATAATTACTGCCTCTGTAGACAGCAGGCGCTGGTGCCTGTATATTATAGCTCTTGTTTTTTGTTTTTGTTTTAGCATAACTGGGGATAGAACCCAGAGGCACTCTACCCTTTTTTATTTTGAGTCAGGGTCTTGCTAAATTGCCCAGGCTGACCTTGAACTTGTGATTTTCCTGTATCAGTCTCCTGAGTAGCTGGGATCATGGCATGTGCCACTGTGCCTGGCTTGCTTCCATTTTTAATAGCAGAACGTCTCTTAGACTTAGAAGAGTATAATACAGGGATAGTTTATAGAAGTGGATTTGGCTTTTTAAGTTGTCAGTAGTCCTGCCAGGTAAACATGACCCTCGTTTGCAGAGCTCTGTGCAGGGCGGTGAAGGAACTCACCAGGGCCACAGAACTGGCCAGAGTGAAGCTACCTTCTCACCCTGGTCATGCCACGGCAGGCCAGAGTCCAGCTTAGCGCTCAGTGCTGCAGGACTTGGGGGGCAAGATGACAGGGCGTGGGAGTCTAGGGAGGCTTCCCAGAGGAGGAAGGGTCGTGGGCTGAGAGGGTAGAGGCCTGGCACATCA